>NC_045790.1:73234434-76089400 GCF_009873245.2 Balaenoptera musculus
TTTGCCTGTGCCCGCGCTGCGTGCAGGGCCAGGGCCGGAAGAACCTTTGAGCGCTGGGCACGCCGAGCTCCCACCAGCAGCCTCTCGGCGGCTGTTGGGCCTGGACAGGGCTGTTCTCGCACCGCGTCCGTCGAAGTAGAAGGGTACACCCGGCGCCAGCGGGCTCTAGCTGTCACTGGAGCTGTGGGCATCCTCGGAATTCCTCCATGGCTTCGTGAGGCCAGGAGGCCGTCTGCTGCTTGGTTCCTTAAAGTGCTTCAGCAGACCAAAAATCCCGCAGAAACTCCATTGGCGGAAGGAGCCTTCCCGGCATGGAGCGACAGAGAAAGCATCCTCCTCTGAAAGGGTCTCCTTTCCTTAGGACAGGCCAAGAGGCTGGTTTTTCGCCCCGGGGCCCTTTTGCACGCTCCCCTTTAACGCCTATTCTAAAACGTCTGCTGGCCTAGGAAAACTAGCCAAATAGCACTAGGCAGAAATCCAGCTGCTGCCTAAAGATTAATATTATGAATCTGTTCTGCTCACCGCACTCCGGCGACCCGACGGGCAAACAGCCCTTCTCCTGGTCCTCCCCTCGGGCAGCTCGCCAAACGTCGGAAGCTAAAAACACTCGACCTGGCGTTGCCAACCAAGGTTGGAGAGCGAGGGGCAGTCTCCTGAGCGGTCTGGGCCAACGGCCTTCCGCCTCCAGATTTAGGCACAGAAAAGAAGAAATTAAAAACAGAATGAGTCACAGTGCCTAGTTGCTCCTTTCTCCTCAAATCTCCGAACTGGAAGGGACCTGTGAAATTTCCAACTTCAGACATCTCATTTTACAAATAAAGAAACTGAGGCCCAGAGATGGGAAGAGGGAATAGAGAGAGAGAGAGAGAGAGAGAGATTTTTTTTCTTCTAAACTCTGCTTTTCCTCCCAGCCTAAGGGCAAAGGCAGCCAAAACCAGACTATAACTGAAGGTTCTCTCCAGTCAACTGAGATTCGCTCATGGGTGTGCAGGAAAGTGCAGAGCAGGAAACTGCTTCCGGGATCCCAGCAAGCACGGGGACCTCAGCGCTGCTGTTCATCCACCCTCACAGGTCACACCAGGGCCCTGTGCATTGGTCATTTTGACCTCCTACTTAATTTTAACCATATCCCTTTCCCTCGACGTGCTCAGAATAGCAAGACTCCGCTCCGACACACCCAGGTGATGGGACCTCTGACCCCCCAACCCCTCCTGGCCCCAGCTCAGACGTCACCACCCAAAGAAACGCTTCACCCTGTCCCATACAACCGCTCTTAGTGGAGCCTCCATCCACCAAGCCCTTAGTATTTATCCAAATTTCCCGGTTACTGTCAGTCTCTCCCACTAGACTGCGGTCCTGGAGCGCAGAGAGCTGTCCCACACCTCCCTGTACCAGGCGCCTATCATTGGGCCCGACACTCAATTGGCGCGCAAGAAAATTGTGATGAAGTTGACATTTAGCGAAAACGCTCCTGGGCCGCCTCCTCTTTAGCTTTTCCCTCCAACCCTCCGGCCTTTGGGATTTCTTGCAGAGAAGAGACCTTGAGGCCACGCTGCTGCGAACTTGGCCCAGAGTGGCTAGTCCAGGAGGAAGGCAGTGTAAGGAGAGAGAAGCCCAGAGCTGGTAGGTGGGAAGAGGGACGACTGAAAGGGCGGGGACAGGCGGGAGATGCAAGAGAGGAGCGAGAAAGCAGTCTCCTGTCCCCCTCTGCCGTGCGTCGCGACCCGGGTGGGGTGCAGCGGCGGGGACCGCACCGGGCGCCGTGCCCCTCCCTGAGAACAGCCTGCGCCCCCCGCGGCTGGGGGCTGCGGAGCGGGTGGTAAATGCTGGGGGTGGGGGCGCCCGAGCCGAGGTGGAGGAGGGGGCGGGGGCGAGGCACGGCGTCTTCTCGCCCCTTCTTCAGCAAGAGACGCGGCGGCGGCGGCGGCGGAGTCCCTCAGCCTCGGTCATGTGATAGTCTCGAAGCGCGAGCTGCGGGGGTCTCGGCGTCTCCGGGACCATTACAAAACGCAGCCAGGAGAGCGCGTCGCTGCCACAGCCGCCGCCGCCGCCGCCTCTCCAGCTCCAGACGGGCCCGGGAGAGCGGCGGCAGCTGCGGCGCGGACGACCGAGCCGCCACAGGCCGGGCCCGCGCCCTCCCGCCGTTCGCAGACGCCCCTTCCGCTCGCGCCCCGCGTCCAGAGCCCCCGCCCCTCGGCAGAGCCCGCAGGCGCCGCCGCAGCAGGAACCACTAAACTTTTTCCCCCCAGGCGACCGCCTACAGCTCTATCCCGGTCTCCGCTGCGAGCCGCCGGAGAAAAGGGAGACGCGGGCTGCTGGAGCCGAGCTTCCTTCTCCTTACCTCGCCTCTCCCCTCCAGGAACACGAGAACTCCAGAGCGGACTAAGAGGCTGGTCAAGGGGCAGCGCTCAAGGCGCTGTTAAGTCCCGCCGCCCCCGGCCTCCTGGACAACGAGCGCCAACTCGATTTAAAGGGCTAGAGTCCTGACTGCCTAGTCCTTCCTCCCAGCTCTCTGGGCCTGCGCTTCCCTCGGACCGAGAAAAAGCAGAGAGGAGGCCGGAAGGGAACAGGGCCCTCCCCACTCCTCCGCCAGCTCCCACGCTCAGCCTCTGGCCACCCGCGGGAAGACGCCGAGAGGGTGGCGGTGAAGCTGGCGCGCCCCGCCCGCGACTGTGCGCGCCAGTCGGCGACCGTCGGGGCCAGAAGTTGCGAGCGTCGGATTGCTAAATTGGGTCAAGAGGCCAAGCGCGGAGACCGCAGGCCGCTGAGAGAAGGCGGGAGAGAAACGCCGAGAGGGTCTGGGGGGGAAAGAGGGCGGAGTGGCGGGTCCGGGAGGGCGGAGTGGGGGTTAGTGGAGACAGCCAGGCCCCGGGAGCGGGGTGCGGAGCGACGCTGCGGTCCAGTGTGAGCCAGAGGGCGGTGGAGGCGCCAGGGGCGATGCCGCGGCCGGGGAAGAGTTCGTACAGCGACCAAAAGCCGCCCTACTCTTACATCTCGCTGACCGCGATGGCCATCCAGCACTCGGCCGAGAAGATGCTGCCTCTGAGCGACATCTACAAGTTCATCATGGAGCGCTTTCCCTACTACCGCGAGCACACGCAGCGTTGGCAGAACAGCCTCCGACACAACCTCTCCTTCAACGACTGCTTCATCAAGATCCCGCGGCGGCCCGACCAGCCCGGCAAGGGCAGCTTCTGGGCACTGCATCCCGACTGCGGCGACATGTTCGAGAACGGCAGCTTCCTGAGGCGCCGAAAGCGCTTCAAGGTGCTGCGCGCTGACCACACTCACCTGCACGCGGGAAGCGCCAAGGGCGCGCCAGGCGCTGGGCCGGGAGGGCACCTGCACCCGCACCACCACCATCACGCTGCCGCGCACCACCACCATCACCACCACCCGCCCCAGCCGCCGCCGCCGCCGCCCCCGCCCCCGCCCCCGCCGCACATGGTGCACTATTTCCACCAGCAGCCGCCTCCGGCTCCGCAGCCGCCGCCGCACCTCGCGTCGCAGCCACCGCAGCAGCCGCCGCAGCCTCAGCAGCCGTCTCACCCCGGCAAGATGCAGGAGGCGGCGGCCGTAGCGGCTGCGGCGGCAGCGGCGGCGGCGGCGGCCGTGGGCAGCGTGGGGCGCCTGTCACAGTTCCCGCCCTACGGGCTGGGCTCGGCCGCCGCCGCTGCCGCCGCCGCCGCCGCGTCCACGTCGGGCTTCAAGCACCCGTTCGCCATCGAAAACATCATAGGCCGGGACTACAAGGGCGTGCTGCAGGCCGGCGGGCTGCCCTTGGCGTCCGTCATGCACCACCTGGGTTACCCCGTGCCGGGCCAGCTCGGCAACGTCGTCAGCTCCGTGTGGCCGCACGTCGGCGTCATGGATTCAGTGGCCGCGGCCGCGGCCGCCGCGGCCGCCGCGGGGGTCCCCGTGGGCCCGGAGTATGGGGCCTTCGGGGTGCCGGTCAAGGCCCTGTGCCACTCGGCAAGCCAGAGCCTGCCTGCGGTGCCCGTGCCCATCAAGCCGACTCCTGCGCTGCCACCGGTGGCCGCGCTGCCCCCAGCGCTCGCTGTCCCCGCGGCCGCACAGCCGCCAGCACCGTCCACCGTGTGCCCGGCTGCCGCCGCCTCGCCCGCCGTCTCTCTGATGGAGCCCACCGCCCCGAGTGCGGCCGAGAGCAAAGGCGGCTCTCTGCACTCGGTGCTGGTGCATTCTTAGGGTACCCAGCGGGCTGGGGGAGACGAACGCATGGAGACTCACCTGGCCCTGGACCGCCGGAGAGGGCGAGGGCGCCCTGACCAGGTCGGGTAGAGCTGGCGAGCCCCAACCTTTGCGGGAAAGGAAGGTATTTAAACAAACCCGAAAGTGGATTCTCCAGTGGTCTGAATAAATATAACGCTTCTGGTGTCTGTGTTTATACTATGTTGTACAATCAGAATAATGAAAGCCAATTTTCAGGTAAGAGTTTCTATTGTAATTAAAATTATAAATCCATAAGTTATGGGGGGAGGGAACGAACGAGTTTGGGGAAGCCTCATTCGCTGGCATATTGGAATTGGATTTCTATTCTTATTCCCGGGAGCAGAAGCTGGCAGGGCTAAACCTCCCTGGGAGAAATCCAACAGAGAGTGACGATGAAACAGACGTCAGCCACCAAGTTTCTTCCCGCGGGTCTCAACCTCTCGTGAACAATGTCGCCTCTCCTGAACATTCTAGACAAAACGGCTATTCACTAAGGAAATCTCGTTTTATTTAAGAAGGAAAAGAGGGAGCATTTGATACCGTTATTTTCCTGGTCGGTGAAATGGACAAGGACACGGTAGCATGAATAAAGCCTCTTTGGGGGCAGTGGGAACCTCACGAAGGATCTTGGGAAACAGTTAAGTTTCTTGGCTCTGACCCGAGGGTCGAGAAGGATAGAAGGAACGGCTAAAGCAATTAGTTTGCACAAAAGAGAATGGCAGCAGCTTAAAGCGCAAAGCCCCAGATTCCAAAAGTAAGTTCGGGAAACATAACCAAAGAGAGACTTTAAAGGAGACTTTCTACCTGCAATTCTTTTGTGAATCAACCGGATGAGACCGTTGAGGAGCCCCCAGACAATGTGAATTCCCATGATCCGTTACATTTGGGATTTTTTTTTTTAAATCACTTGCATCACGGGGTTTTGTTCCCCTAACTCAAGAATGCAAGAAAAACCTGCCACGTCACCCGACAATATTGCTCTTAACGTTTCCAGGAGCGTTTTGTGGCCGTTGCCTTCCAGCCTCCTCGGGACAGATGCGTGAGGATGACCGGTCACCTTTGCACGCTGCCTTCGATTTGGTATTCCGTGCGCTGTTTGGGCGCGTTCTTCCTTCAGGCGAACTCTTCCGTTTCAGATCCTGAATGAAAAAGAAACTTGCTTTGCCGCTGTTACTCTTCCCGGTTTTTGAGGCCCAGGAATAGCACTTTACTCGCAACAAACTTTGGGGAACGAATGGGGGGCGGGTAGGGAGAAGGCAGCTGTCCTTTGCCCCGAGTCACCTCTGGCTTTTATCCGCGCCGCGTTCGGGTTGTGACTTTGTGCCAAGTTCATGTCTGCCTGTGTTGTACGCGGTGTTCTCCATTAAAGCTTCTCTCTGGCTGTGCCGGTGTGAAGGTGTTTCGCTTCTCACGAGACGAGGCCGCGGTTTGAGTGTCCGCTGGGGGAGAGTCTGGGGACTTGGCAAATCCTCTTCCTCCCCTTCTTTTTCAGCTTCTGAGCATCAAAGAGGATGAGTTCACAGGCGAAGCGGCAGCTGGACAGGTTTCCTCCTCCGTGGCTCCTTTTGTCAGTTGGCTCAGTAACTGTATCTGTTTTACCCGTTCTTCCGCTGCTTTCCTAACTGAGCTCTAGCCCACCTCAGTGCGAGAGACTGGATTAGCAAAAACCCGCCACAGTGAATTTTTTCTGTTCCTACATGAGGTTTATTAGCAATAACCATCACCAGCCCCCAACACCCTTTCCCTTTTCTGAGAGCGGGCTATGGCCCGGGTCCCGGTGCCAGTGGGTGGGGGCTGGCGGCACCCCATTAAGTCTGCGGGGCGGGCGCGGGGAGGGCGCGGGGCGGGGAAGAGGGCGCCCGGACTCCGCCACTGCCGCCGAGGCCCACATTCCCAAGAAGCGCGCGCCCAGCCGCGGCGGCCTAGGGGACCTGTTGCGCATCCTCGGCAGCCTGGGGCCTGGAGCCAGAGAGCGCTGGGCCCTGGACAGCCGGCAGCGCCACAACCCGTGCTCCTTGGAGAGGGCCTGCGGGCTGCAGTCCCTGTGGAGCTGCGCGGGAAGGTGGCAGGGCACCTCGAACAGGGCTCCATCTTGAACCCGCTTCACTGTGGCCAGCCAGGCCGGACGGAAGCCTCCTCTAACCTTTCATCAGAAGAAAATAAAGGACCAACGAGGTGACCTGATCATAGTAGTGACACTGAGGGGATTTGGGTTACTTCTTAAAAATAAGAATTTCCACGCACCCCTTATTTACAAGTCCCATTGCAGCGTGCAGCTAAGTTTTGTCCTCGCCTGGGAGACAAGTCTCAGTTTAGGTCACTGCCTCCTTGGAGGCACAATCAACTCTAGTGTATCCTATCTCTCAGCTTGAGACTTTGCAAGGTTTCCTGCAAGGTTTTCCTTTACACTAGTCTGAGGCTGTTGAAAGGAGAAAAGGGGAGCCACTGGCATGGGGATCATAGATTTGGGGTGACTTGGGAGTCTGGCTGCTTTGTCCACCTCTGGGTGAGTTGGTGCCTGAAAGCCCCAGGCTGGGACCCCTAGTTCAGGCGCAGCAAGTCACAGGGCCTGAAGAAGGGCAGTCGCTGGATCTCAGTTGTTTCTGCAAAAGAACATCACATCTCTTCTTCTTTATCCACCTGCCCCAAAAGGGCCAGTGTGCTTTTTAGCAGTGCCCATTGTCCCACTTCCGGGAGAGGGGCACAGTCCAAAGTGTCGTCCAGCACCCAGGGGACTGGCCTAAGTGACAGCCCCTCCTGAGAAGAGAGGAGCCTGTGGGCCAACTCGGCAGAGAAGGATGAGTAATTGACCTTCCGCATTCCTCAGACCCTCTTAGCAACCCAGCCTCACACCAACTCCCTGGAACCCCTCCTACCTCTGTGGGGAAACCATGGTTGTTGTGTTTTGTTTTTACTGTAAGGAGAGAGAGAAGGGAGAAGGGAAGGCAGAGTGAGCTGAGAGATGATTCAAGTTTTCATCCAGGAGGAGACCCTGGTACCCAACGGAAGCTATGCATGGCATTGAAGTTGGAGAACAAGGGAATTCATGTAAATATACAAAGGGGGAGGAGCTTTCTGTCAAAGCGCTGATCCTAAGGGAGGTCCCAGTTAAACCCCCAATACTGACAGAGCCCTGAAGACCCCCTCTTAACTAAGATGGATCTGCAATCTAACTGTAACTCTCAACTGAGTGGTGGTCTCATATGATCTCACAGGTATTCTCTCTCTAGTTACATGTTGGAAGAGAGATAAAGTAAGTTCTGGACATAAGTGAGATGGAAATAGAGGCACTTATAAACGTATGATCATCTCAGTTCACAAGATTAATAAAATCACTCTTGGTTTGCTAAGTACTGGTGGAGATAACCTGAAATTATGCTCCTGGTTTCCAGGATGATACAAAACACTGTAGTTGTTTAGCCTGTCCCCTACTTAATTGAATGCACAGAACCTTGAGAAACATGGGGAGAGGCAAAGAGGAGGGAGAAAGATTTTCATGTAGCTGCCCTTAAAATAAAAGAAGGAAAACAACTTGGAATGATCTATTTGATTACATTCCCTTGGGAAGATGAGAAGAGAGCCGAGGGTCGAGGGAGAACGAAGCTATTTTAGCTGTGGTCCCTAGGAGAACAGGCCCTCCTGCAAAGGCCAGAATTGGCACAGTTGGCATCTGGCACTTAGGAAGCCTGTCAGTCAGGCTGGCTTGTGGTCAATTATCTCCTTAAGTAGACTGGCATTAGTCCAGCCAGGGAGGGGAGGGCTGGTTGCATCCGTCAGAATCAGAGCCAGTTAGCTGGAAGTGGCACTGTGGAACTCCAAGCATCTTTGCATTGGGGGGGTTTGGAAAGCTGATCAACACATCTCCCTCTGGGACTCAAAGGTGACACTTGCCTGCTTGGCAATAGTACAGCAAGACTGCAGAAGAGGACAGAAACAGAATGCCTTAGGAAAAGAAACATTGACCACCAAAGCCACTGGTTCCCCTTAAATTCCATTCACCTGACAAAACTGCCATTTCTGAGATGCACAAAATTATACAGAGATCCTTGTAAATTGTGGAGATTTGACTCCTCCGTTGGTAAGAATTCTCATTCTTCATTGTACCTGACTATGAGATGGGCAGAAAGGATAGTTTGGGGTCACGTTTAGGTTTGGATGATATGGCAAGGGTTTGAAGCAGTGCTAGCGCTCATCAGACTAACACTAACGCACATGTGATTCTGCATGGGCTGTGGGGCAGGGTGGCGTAGATGTTGAAAATGGAAAACTAAAGAAATGGTTTCAAAAGCCAGTGATAACTTCTTTGTGGGTGAAGAGGCAGAGTGGGAATCCAAGTGGAGGTGGGAAGTCCTTGAATTCCAAAGGGCAAAACTGTTTCTCCAAGTCCAACATTTTCATTTTGTTCATTGAAAGTATTTTCATTAACTTTATCTTTAAAAGCTGAAATGCTAACTTATACTCTTTGGGGGAGATTGAAGAGATTTGCTTGGGATTTGAATTCAGTCTTAAGCCATTGTTTAAATGCTATGAGTTTGGCAAAACTCCAGATGTACTCTGTCCCAAGCACTTTTTCCCTTAACTATCCTCTGTGTATTTTAAGGAAAATTCAAGCCACATGTTGCTCTTTCCCCCTTGCATTCAAATGTAGTTTTATTGAATTTTAGCATAGTCCATGAAATTTAAATTCTGAGTTTTAAGCCATAATATATTCATATGATCTACAAGCAGTCACATGATATGCACATATATCATTAAGCAGAAAATAAAGCCTCTGAGAACTGTAGTCGTATTATTATAGTAACATTTCTCTAAACTGAAGAGCCATGCTGAGAATGCCGTATTAAGAAAGGATTTTATAAAATTATCAAAAAATTCAAAAAAGCTGACAGCGACCCATGAAAATATTTTTAAAAGAGTATTTCTTGGAAGATATTTTGGTTATGTTTAGTTTGAGCCAAATAGTTCTTTCCTACCACAAGGAACAGGTCTTTTGTGTGCACGAGACACCCAGGCTTTGCTTGTAAGTCACAGATCTCATTATGGCAGCATCATTTAAAAGTGCTTTGGAATAGGCTTTCCCATCTGAGCCACTTCCAGTCCTGTCAGCAACTTCGTAGACAGCATGGTTTTACTGTTACTGAGAATGGATGCTTAGTAAGGAGCTGGAGAGCTGTAGCCCAGGCACAGCTGAACTAGATTCATTCCAAAAAGAATTCACAACATTGAAATACACAGATGAGAAAAGGAAGGAAGGAGGGAGGGACAGAGGGAATGAGGAAAGGGGAGAGGGAGGGAAGGAAGGAAGGGGAGAGAGAGAGAGAGACAACTGTGTGCATCTAATATTGACAAAGCAAAAAAAATTTACAGTTTTTAACATAGTACTGCTCTGGTTTTCTCTCAGGAAACTATAGATCAATTATTTCAATGTACGTGACTATAACTACTTGACTGAAGTCGTTTTGCCTTGAAAGCAATATTCCTCTTCTCTTGGCATTTTTCTTAGCTAGAGAGGACAGGGCATTGTATAACTAACTTGCAGCTCCATTTATTGCCTAAGAAGATGAAGCTTTAGTCTGCTGAAGAACTCAACCTAGGTGAGGATTTTGTGACATTAACTTTGCTGCAATTTATTTTATAGGGATTAACCTAAATCCCCATAGGGAAATGTTTAAATAAATGATGCTATTTGCATACTGTGGAATATCATTACAAATAATGCTTATGAAATTAAACTCATATAGAAAATGTTTATGAAATCCTATTGAAGGAATAAGCCCAACCCTCTAATGTCACTGAACATGTACTAGAAGAGACTACACCAAATATTAACCGTGGTACCTTTAGATTGGTGAAATCCTAAGTCATTTTTTCTTGTTCCCCATATGTCTGAGACTGTTTTAGATTGTCTACATACACCGATCATATTTTACTTTTATAACCAGGGAGAGGATTACTCAAATCTGTCCAGCCAGTATAACTGGCATTTCAACAATATGAATTATTATTTTTAAATGTAGTACCTTAAGTGGGGGAGGGGAAGGAGAGAAGAACTAGCTGAGGAAATATACTTTAAAAGCAAAGAGCAACAAAGACAAATGAACCTCACACACCTTGCCGCCCTCCTGCTGTGGCTTTGACAAGAGCCCATAGCAGCAGACCCTTCTGGTGGGAGGAAAAGGAGGCTGTCACTTGAAGCATTGACTTTTGGGGAACTTTCAGAGACTCGCTGTCCCATAATGCTTGAATGGGAAAGGTGAAAGCGTTAAAATTACAAAGGGGGCTGGCTAAAGAATAAATCTCACATAATTTTATTACCTTTTTAAATAGCTTCCTCTCTTTCTATCTTTTGCATTTCATGAACTTTTGTAGTAGCCTTGAACTTTTTTTGAAACTAGGCAGATAATGAACACGAAGTAAATATAGTCTACAAGCTTAGGCATTTCCTTCCAAATGAAAAAATAACATCTAGTTTTCCAAAATAGTAATATAATTTTTCTTCTTCCTAGTTGGCAAATCCTTTTTTGTGTAGTGACAATGTTTTCAAGGGAAAAGTTTTAGATACTGTTTATAGTGGTTTGAGTAAAGCTGTACTGTGTCTTCCCTTTCTACCTTGAAATAGTTTATTTTCCCCAAAAAAATGCAAAAGCATGTAACTACTCAGAATATGCATGTTTTCATATAATTAAACATGTCTCAACTTTTATGCTAGAAGCTTGATAACCTCTAAAAATGACCACAGGTCATTGAGACTTGAGTTTTTTTAATAACTTGCACTGGAGAACTAAAATTCTTGAAATTATAAGACTGAATTTTTAACCCAAGAACCAGAGGATCAAATATATCTGCTTTGCCAGTGTGGAGAACAAAATAACATCCTATTTCTCTAATATGCAAAAATTTTGAACCTTCATTCTAGTTATTTCTAGAAAATTCCTTCTCGTCTTCCCTGCCGGGGACCCCAGGCTGACCTGAGCCTGCTTACTCCTGCCTTACAAAGAAAAAAAATGAAAAGTTGAATTCATCTGCTAACATTGCGCCTCAAAACTTTAGATGCATGTGAATCACCTGGAGAGGTTTTTCAAACACTCCCTGCTGGGCCCCATCTCCAAAGATTCTGATTCAGCAGGTATGAAGTGGGCCCGAGATTGCACATTTCTAACAACCTCCCCGGTGATGCTGATGTTGCTGGGCACCTTGAGAAGTTCTGCAAGAAAAGAGATCCTTTTTCATCAGTTTATCAATACCTCAGTTGCAGCCATCTCAGTCCATCAGAAATACCCAAATAACTATGAACATTATAGAAGAGCCATTACGATCTCTATCCCCTTTCTCTCAAAAACTCATTGGTGCCTATCGCATTTACCCATCCCCTTGTCTATATATACTAATATATAGTATAATAATAATATATATTAATGCACAGGAGAAACAGAAAAACTCCATATGCCTCCAGAGCTGGAACACTCCCCATTATAAGTCACCTGAAGACATAGAAAAGTTGGGTCAGAAAGCAGCAGCAAATTTACTTCCTCAAGAAGGCAACTGAGACAGCAGTACTTGAAAAGCAAATGATTGCAAATTAGACCTAGAAGCCAGTTCAGTGCTCTTCCCACTTCCACCTTCTCACCATAAGCCAACCTCTTCCCAAAAGCATTTTAATCAATGGGCTTAAGAAGCTATTACTTTACTGTAGTGCCATGATGTTGGCCTATCACACTTTTACATGACGCTTTACACATTATACTGAGGGATTTTTATATCTGCTATTTTATATAGGGGAGGTAGTTTTATTCTGAGTTTAAATCTATGCAGGCTCAGATCTGCGACTTGGTGACTGGAGCTCATGCAGGTGTACAGATGGTGCATCAACTCAGTAAACTCCCACTTTACTTAAAAATGGAGCCATTTAGCCAAATATTTATGAAAACATTTTGTTCTTCAGGTCAAACATTAAATAGTGTACATTATAAGAACATGAATGTTGCCAGGATAGGAGCTAGGGTCCCCTCTGATCTTTGAGAGTTTATGAAATTTTCTATAGCCTCATCCCATGTACTGTGATAGACTCACACCCCGGTCTCTCTGGGAAATTTTAGTCAGTGGCAAACAATGTACAGAGGCTTCGTTGCTCCTAGTTGTCTCTGACTTATAACTCCAGCTTCCAGAGACTTGTTTAAATTTATGGATCATCTCAATGTCCAAAAAAACCTGCCTTTTTATTTGCATATACTCCAGATGTAAACTGGTGTGAGTAGCAAATGTCAATGTCTTGAAGATTTGAGTTTACTTTAGATCCATAGTCATAAAACTTGAATTCAAATATTTATCATTTCTAAAAGTCGTTCTATCATCTCTCTACCAGGAACTTCTCACTGGTTCCCTTTCACCATCCCCTCTAACCTTCTTAGTTTGCTTGGCCTTGACTCTCTTCTTTGACTGTTTGATCTTCCCTCTTCTCTCCAGCTGCTTACTTTGCCCCTCACCCTACTCCACCCCAATATCCGCTAACTCCTTATGAAGGACAGTTTAATTCTTTGTTTCTCTCTTTCCAGACTGTAGCCATTGAGACCTCACTTTCTACTATGAAAATGGCCTATCAAGTTATTTTCCTACATGAAGAGAGCTATTTTTATAAGCGGAACTAAGATGTTAGCTATTAAAATCATTTTAAAATCTAGCTATGCACATATCCATTCCACAAGCTTTTATTCAGTACGGTATTCAGGAACTATGCCAGGGGCTGACAATAAGACAAGTTGCCTGCTTGTTGCCTACACCAATTACTAAGCTATTATTTCTCATCTCCAAACCCATCCTTCCTACTCTGCTCTCAGGTGCTGGGGCTGAGACTTTGCAAACCCCATTTCTGCTTTGCCAGCTGGCTTTATATTGGATCTGGTAATATGGGGGCTCTAGTGGGAGTTAGCAAAGGTGGACACAGAAGAAGGGATTTGCTCCTTCCTGCTTTTTTCCCTCTAGGGCTTTCTTTCTGCTTGGGAATTCCTGGAAGCATCACAAAGGCAAAGTTGCTTCACCCTACATTTCCTTCCTGTAGCAGCAGCTGAATCAGTTGGAAGTCTTTTCAACACTTGAAGAACCAGACTTATCACACTCCATCTCAGAGACAGCAGCACCGTGAGCAGACTCCCCCGAAGGTCCTGAGTTTTAGCTCCGTGGGGATCACCTCCAAGGGTCTAAGTGTTAATAATTCCAACTTCTTCCCTTTTCACTCACCACCCTAAGGGTGGTAGCTGCTTCCTGCAGTTGCTACAGTCTGTCATATCTCAGAGCTCTTTTTACCCTTTCAGTTATTAACATCTTTACACCTAGTTAACTATTCTTTATAGTAAATTCTGTCCGTAAAAACAATTGGCATGGTTTCTGTCTTCTCACTGGACTTTAATACATCTGCCCTCAAGGACCAGATAGTCTGAAACAGAAGATGGTCTCCTCCGACAAAGGTGTGTACAAAGTAAGTGCAGGGGAGCATGAAGGAGAATGTTAAGATTCAAATTGATAATACAAAATCAAATGTATAGCTGTAGATATGCTAATACGTATCAACCAAGAAAAACATTAAAACTTTTCTTTACCTTTGCAAATAATACGATATACTACTTTAAAGCTGTTACGGCATGTATTTATAGTAGTATGACAGTGTTCTTTCTGCATGACTTTATTGCAACATGGTTTTGAAAAGTTGCATCATTTTGCAGCTAGATTCTGTAATCTCAGTGTCACAGAGCCTTCAGGAGCTAATTCCCCAGGCTGAAGCTACTCCAGACCACTTTTGGCCTCCACCCTGTAAGAATCAAGGAACAAAAAGGATACAATTCTCCCTGGGAAGGTAGGAGACTCTAAAGCAAAATGGTAAAGGATGAAACAAAACAAACCTAACAAACCCCTCACCACTGGGAACAAAGCAACTAATCAAATAAGTCAAAGGTAAATAGGGTGTTTTTCAAATTTTCTCACTTTGACAATTCTGCTCATGGATGTAACACAAGGATGTTAAAACTTTTTAACTATTTACAATAATAAAAGCTAGTATTTACTGAGCTTTTTTATTTAGCTTCTATGAGCTAAATGCTTTACATCCTGAATCTCATGTAATTTCACAACAGCTCTTTAACTTAGGTGTTTCTTTTATCCTCATGTTACAGATGAAAGAGCTGAGGCATAGGCTCTTAAGGAACTTGCCCAAGACCATGCAAAGTGGAGGATGGGAGTAAGAACTCTGGGCTCAAATGAACCAAAGTCAGAGCTCTCCACTGGAGGGATCCTGGCTCATATCCAGCTCCTTAAGACACACACACACACACACACACACACACACACACAAAAGATAGCAGGTTAGAATAAATAGACTTCAGGGACCTCTGTGGTTTCCTATTAAGGCAACAAAGACTCATTTAGAAACGGTAGGTTTGACAGTATTCAAGAAGCTCAAGACATATTTGTGTACTATGGGGTCCATGCAAGTTTTATTTTGATGTCAGAGATCAAGTTGACCCACTACATATTATTTTGCTGGTTTGAGATTAATATTTGTGGAAACTTTTTCAAAGTTTCTAAAGGTATCTATCTTTTCATCTTTGTATCTCTACTCCCCAGTGTAAAACCTGCTCACGGTAAGTTTGTAATAAAGATTTGTTGAAGAGAAAAAAGAATTTGGTTAATACATACCTCCATCCTGATTTAACAAATATTCAGATGTGTAGACTATCTGCCTAAATGCTTAAAAAAAAAAAACTTAGATAACTAAATTCTACTTAGCTTAAATGACTTCAAGAGAGACAGATATTCAGCTACTTTGCCAAGGTCATTTAGCTAGTTTGTGACGGAGCCAGGATTCAGTCTCAGGGCAAGCTCAAACCCAGCTCTTATCCACAGTGTTAAACTGCTTTGAAAAGTTTCTTAACTTCTGTTTCTTAGTTTTCACATCTGTTAAACTGGACAAATAATGCCTATCTAATTAGGTTTAATTTAACCAATAAATAAAATCAAGTATTTTGAAAATCAAAATTGAAATTCATATTTTCAAAAACCAACTGAGAAATGTTTCTTAGTAATTGGAGGCAGATTGAAGAAACTCAAAAATTAATATGACTCAGTAAAGCAGACCAGCGGAAAAGAGGAAATTGTTTTAGACAATATTAAAAAAAAAAAAACTAGATCCAGGCAATATTTCTTACAACTTTTCAAAGCTGTGTGATGATTTAAAAACCATATCTATAGAAACAATTTCCTGTCTTTAAAATTAATTTTGGTATTATATGTTATTTCCTTAAAAGTAACTTTTCCTGGTTTCAAACATATTAAAAGCATACTAAAAGAAAAATTGTAAAACAATTTGATTATTTAAAATGAAATTTTAGAATATATCGTGATAAGAAGGCAAAACTTGAAATTAACTGTAATTAAAAGTCCTTATGAAAATGTGAATTCACCAGGATGATGAGTAATTCTCTGCCACATAAATCATACTGCTCTCTGCAGCCCAGGCATATTCATTCCCTCACCTCTTTCTCTCCAGTCCCCCTCTCTCTCTGTATCCAACTATTGAATTTTATCTTTCCTTCAAACCCAATGTAAAAACCAACTCCAAAGTACCTAATACATTGTAAGAACCAAATGTTTCCTTTCTTTTTTCCAAGAAGTCTTAGAAGATTTCCTCTGCCCTCCTCTACTCTCTGTTACTAATATTCCTTATTCTTAGAGCATATTGTGAGATCCACGGCACAGTGCGCCTTGATTTGGACTGGGCATGTCACTGGCTCTCCTGCCAAAATGAGCTGTAGAATAGTGTGCACTTTATCTGTATTGAAATCTTTGTATTCCTCACTGCATGGTGTTTTTCACACAGTATGGACTCAAGAAGTTGTGTGTGTGTGTGTGTGTGTGTGTGTGTGTGTGTGTGTGTGTCCAACTCTAGGTAGGCAACTTGCTCCACAGCAGATTTAAATTGAGCACAAAATCATTTTAAAGTTCTAATCTTAGACATCTCAGTATGAGAAATTCTGGGTTTGGGGAGTATCATTCAAAGGGTGACATGGTGCAATGAGAAGGGCTTGAGCTTTGAACCCCAGTTCTGAAATTTACTACTTCATCACTTTAATGATAATAATTGATTGTTATAGTCTAACATTAATCCTCAAAACATCTGAGTGCAGTAGGTCCTAGTCCGAAATCCTATCCTCATTTTATCTGTAAAGAAAAAGAGGATCAGAGTCAACTTTCTTCCCAAGGTCACACAGCTAACTCAATGATTGTGTCAGAATTGGAACTCAAACTGAAGCCCCAACTCAACTCCAATGCTACGCTGCTCCATTAAGTTCCTTAGCCTCTCTATTTCTCAGTTTGCTCATCTTAAAAACCAAGCAAATAATTTCTCCCTCACTGGGTTGTTGTAGCAGCTCAGTGAACTTTAGCTTTCTTTCACCTGGAACTGTGGAACTTCATCAAGCTAAATCAATCTGAATTAAGGTCTTTGGTAGAAACAAAGGAACATTCTGTATAACACCCTAAATTTCACCCCCTGTTTTTCCAACTGATTATTGGCATCCCAATGCCCCAGCTGTTTTGTGATCGCAGAATTGGGTCTCCAGACAGAGCGCAAGATTCAGAGATGCCTTCCTTGGTCTTTAGCAATTTAAACACACTTGCTGTGAGTGATTGGGGATATTTTAAAAAGCACTTGCCACATTTTATTGATAATAGCTTTTCCCTTTACAAATAGAAACAATTACGTGAATTTACATATGTATCAACCCGAGTTGGGTTGGCTGTGTATTAACCACTGGTGAGGAAAATGAAAGTCTAGAAAAGGAAACTGTCTTTAGTTTCACAAAGGGGAGGAATTCTTACTCCTACTTCCCACTGAGAAAAATAATGGACAAAGAAAATACAAATGACCTATAGTGACACTGCTAAATCCTTTCCTTTTTTTTCCATCACCATCCAGTGACAATATTATGATGTTGATTTTTTTTTAAGCTGATGCCTCATCAATTTTATTTCTTTTTTCTCTGTTCTTCACATGCTGTGAGATAAGACCAATGAACATGTACTTCTTGATGAATCATTGCCTTTGATCTTCTCTCTGACTTTTATTCAACTACGACATCATGGAGACATTTCCATGGGTTTATATATGACTTTATTTTTTTGGGGGGGGTCTCTCATGTAATAGATGGAGAGACCAGTGTTCTAGTGTCTACAATTCCCTTTCTGCCTGTCAGATATTGGGAAAACTATAGAGCTTCTCTGAAATGTAGATTCCTTATTTACAAACGTTCGTTCCACAAACACTCATCAAACACTCACTATGTAACACATGGTATGCTGGGAGTTGTGCAAGGAGAATAATAACGCTGCCCTGATTTCTCCACAAAGTCTTTGCAAGATGAAATGCTCCATCCAGCTCCAAACGCCAATAATTCTCCTTCTGAAGAGGTCATGGAAATGAAAGCTCTTTGTGAACTAAGTGTGCTACAAAGACCAGCATTGGAGATGGTGGTGACGACCACAGGGATGGTGGTGACGACCATAGGGATGGTGATGGCCACAGGAGGAGGATGCTGTGAATAGTTACCATCCTGTGCTTAAGTGAAGGTTGGTGCTGCCCTTCTAGACTCGCTGAGGATTTCAGAGGCAAACAAAACCTTTATGGGCATGGAAATAGGATAGGAAATGGGAGAAGTTTGGGCCTTGATCTCATGTAGACACCATGGAGCCTATAGCACATATATAAACACTGAGTTCAAGTTCTCAGAGATCAGATTCCTGAGATCTCTATTACATAAAACAATAAGCAGGTTTTTAACACTTTTTACAGACAAGGTTCCAGGCAGACTTAGACAGAAACTCAGATATATAAGGGCCTACTAAATTGTAATTTTCTAAGCTGCTCAACGGAATTTTCAGGCTGAATGTTTTTCAGAGTATCTCACTGGAAAAACACAGTCCCAGAACTGATTACCTGCCCCTCCACATACTGAGTATTATTTCTAGTATACTGAGCACTCTACGCCATGAAAGATAAAAATTAAACACTTGACATCCACAACTAGTTTGCTTCTTGAGTTAAATAAAATAAAAATTGAGGGGCTTCCCTGGTGGCGCAGTGGTTGAGAATCTGCCTGCCAATGCAGGGGACACGGGTTCGAGGCCCGGTCTGGGAAGATCCCACATGCTGCGGAGCAACCAAGCCCGTGAGCCACAATTACTGAGCCTGCGCGTCTGGAGCCTGTGCTCCGCAACAAGAGAGGCCGCGATAATGAGAGGCCCGCGCACCGCGATGAAGAGTGGCCCCCACTCGCCGCAACTAGAGAAAGCCCTCGCACAGAAACGAAGACCCAACACAGCCATAAATAAATAAATAAATAAATAAAAATTAAAAAAAAAAAAGTAACCTATTTACTTCTTAAAATAAACCCTCTGGTCTGAGTGGATTCATTCATAGATTTTTTTAAAATAAATAAATAAATAAATAAATAAATGAATAAATAAAAATTGAGGAATTAGAAAATTTTCTCTCGCATTTTTTTACATATGATATTGACAAAGCTTCTAAAAAGAATCCCAAAGTCATTACACGCTATTACTATCATTCTTAAAATAAAAATAATTGAGATTCCTAAATTTCTAAATTAGACAGCTATATGTATATCATATCGTGATTCATACTAAAGCCAAGATTCAGAACTCTACAGCCAAATATCCATTTCATTTTTTGTAACAATGTGATACTGTGTATATAGTCAGTGTGGATAAGAATCCAAAATAAAAGTTCAAAATTATTTGTATAGACACAAATCCAAATGCTGAAGGCCAGATATATGTTTCCTACTGCTGTTGTAACAAATTGTCACAAACTTAGTGGTTTAAAACAATGCAAATTTGTTCTTGCAGTTCTGGAGGTCTGAAGTCTGGAATCAGTTTCACAGGGCTAATGTCAAGATATCGGCAGGTTTGGTTCCTTCTGGAAGCTCTGGGTGCAGAATCTGTTTCTTTGCCTTTTTCAGCTGCTAGTATCCACGTGTATTTGGCTTGTGGCCCCCTCCTCCATCTTCAAAGCCAGCTTCCATCATCACATCACCTTATCCTCTTCTGTAGTCAAATCTCCCTCTGTCTGTCAGAAAGAGAAAAACAAATATTGTATATTAACGCATATATGTGGAATCTAGAAAAATGGTACAGATGAACCGGTTTGCAAGGCAGAAACAGACACAGATGTAGAGAACAAATGTATGGGCACCAAGGGGGGAAAGTGGTGGGGGTGGTGGTGAGATGAATTGGGAGATTGGGATTGACATGTATACACTGATGTGTATAAAATAGATAACTAATAAGAACCTGCTATATAAAAAATAAATTTATGCAATCATTGTTGCTTTTGTTGTGGTCATCCATGTACAATGCTTGGTGTCAGTCTATTTATCTCTTATAAAAATAAAATACAGTGTGTGTGTGTGAAAAAAAATAAATAAATAAATAAATAAATAAATAAATTTTAAAAAATTAAAAAAAAAATCTCCCTCTGTCTTTCTCTTATAAGGACACTTAATGATAACATTTAGGGCCTCGAAGATAATCCAGGTTAATCTCCCCATCTCAAAATTCTTAATTTATTCACATTTGCAAAATCCCTATCGTCATATAAATTAACATTCACAGGTTCTGAGAATTAGAATGTGGATGTTTTGGGGAGCCATTATTCTGTCCACCACACAGGTGAATCATTCATTAATTGAGGGCTTATATACACCTCACTCAGATTTTTCCACTACATGAAATGACAAAATAACTTTTGATTTCATGTCTTGATCTGTTCTTCAGAGTGAGTTCTAGGTATAACTCCAAGTAGAGCAGCTGGCATTCTAGATCATGAGGCGGGAAAGAATAAAACAGAAGAGAAAGTAATAACTAAAAAAGTCCCATTACTCATCCCTCGGATTAACTGAGGACAAGATGATTTTATATCCAATGAGATCTTTCGCTTGCCCTCAGTCTCCATCTCTTTAGTTAAAGACACACTCAAAGCCAATGGAAGCTAGCCTGTGTTGAAAATCTCAGGAGTAAACAAACCAAAAGATTCTCACTTGGAGATGTGTTAGTTCTTTGTCCTAGTGGTTCCTCTTGAAACAATTTTCTTTCAGTTTTTATACTAACATAATATGAATAAGCAAATCAGAAATCTGATTCAGAAGAGTCGCCTAAAAAAGAAGCTCAATTTTCCAGGAATGGCTAATTCCTGGAATTTGAGATGAGTCCTCAAATATTTAGACCAAATACGTACAATCTGACTAGTCTGTAGAACAACCATAAAGTGTGTTTGAAAGAGTCCTTAACAGCCTGATTTAGGGTGAACAATAGAGATATTTTACCTTGTTAGGAAAATGCAAATCTATCACAAGAGAAATCTTCATTTGACTTTTGAAGTGAGGATTACAAGGTAGGGAGAGTTTGATCCTTCCACATTTAGGATCTCATCCCTTAAAAGGACAAGGAGTGGGGGGAGGTGGTGAATATCTGACCTTAACAATCGCTATGGGTTTGAGAACCTTGAATCCACCCCTAAGTATTGATATGCAAAGAAACAACAAGGAAACGGGAAAAGCCGATCCTTACTTCAATGAAAAGACAGAGGTTTTTACTATTTGTAATTCATAAGGATCTTCACATGTCCACATTTAAGTAGGGGTGTGTGTGTGTGTGTGTGTGTGTGTGTGTGTGTGTGTGTGTGTGTGTTTTGATACTAAATGTAATTCAGGAGTTTCAGGAGTTCTGGTGACAATACCTGGT
The DNA here is from genome assembly GCF_009873245.2 of Balaenoptera musculus. Classification (NCBI taxonomy): domain Eukaryota; kingdom Metazoa; phylum Chordata; class Mammalia; order Artiodactyla; family Balaenopteridae; genus Balaenoptera; species Balaenoptera musculus. Next base: position 73,255,471 of record NC_045790.1, read on the forward strand.
GACTCCTTTCAAATCATATGACATAGAGCAGATGTCTCTCAGAAATAAGACAAACTTTATTTCATAAAATTGTGCAGGAGGCTATTTTATTTTTGAGAGGATATATATCATGTGCTCAAGTAATATAGATCTGCTCATTTAAAAGTTAACATAAAGCCCCATTTTCCACTGTTGTCATTACTGAGTATATGGAGAAAGTGTTTTGAATTCTAAGTAGTGTTTCCCCCCTGAAACAACTGTAAATATCCTTTCCAATCATAGCATGGGATGGTGTACTTCATTTGTCTCAATAGTTGTGTTCCTAAAATACAAACTCCATTTTATAACTCTGATTCAATGTTAATAATCCCGAACTCCCCACTATGTATGCGTGTGTTAAAAGCAGAGCACACAGAGATTATACGTTATTTCTAATAATAAAACAACTGAGGCACAAGAAGAAGAAGTGATTGGCTGAAAAACACCTGCAGACAATTCAGACACCAGACTTTTGACTTCCAGGCAGGACCATGAAAAATATACCAACTTCTCTCCCTAAAGCTGAGCAAGTTTTATTAAAATTATTGACTGTAGGTTTAAAATGTAAAAATATAAAGCTTTTTTTATCCTCTAAGGCATTGTTTCAAAGACAAATTCCCTGGAAATTTACTTCAGTTGTACACTTCATCGTGTACTATGTTGACCCAGCGTTAGTTATCAACAGATTTTGTTTTGTTTTATTATTTGATTAAATATCATCTAACTCTTCTTCCTGGCAGTCAGGGCAGTCATCCATCTTGGATGGAGCATTTAGATTTGCTACTTTTTAACTCAAGGATTAGCTTTGCTCTTGGGGAATCTTTGGGTAGCATTCAACCCACCCTACAGAATTCTGCGATTTAATTTCACTTATGAATTTAAAGGGCTTACAGCTATCTTCACAGTTAAATGAGGATTTACTGAGATATTGTCCTTCCCAGTGGCAGAGACAACTCCCCAGCCAGCAGGACTTCTGCACTCCCAGAAGTAGACGGTTTGACCAAAGAGGATGAAATTAGTGCACACACACACAAAACATACCATCTGAGACTTTTAGAAAATGCAGATCAGGGGGGAAATCTTAGAGCATAAATTACTTGGAGGGTTTTTTGTTGCTAGATCTTAGTTGGAGAGATTTGTGTTGTTTCACATGCACAGCTGTGGAGTCTCTGGGGGAATTTCTTACTCTCTTTTATTTTTGTATATCAGCCAAAAACCAAGATCTCAGCACCAACTGTAGTATTATAAGCCCCAAGTATAGTGTAGTGGATTTTCCAAAGGATGCCAGACAGGAACTGATTAAAATCCAAGGTGGGCATTCTGACAGCTAGGTGACACCATGGGTAGCACGATGAGGGGAAAGACAGCTGAACAGGTGGGATCCAAGGCTTTGCTTTGTGGTTATGTTTGTTGCTATTACTGTTGTTTGTTTAGTTCTCACTCTGGCTCTAACCATTTGTATAGACTTGGCTAGATTAATGGAGCTTTTGTTATCTCAGGTATCCTGGTGAGATAAACATTTGTTGCACAAATGAATCAGTGAATAAACCTGAAATTAATCTTTGCTATGGGACCATGGCCAAGTGATTTGGTCTCTACTCCTTTATTTCTTTGTCTGATGAGTTAGTCTAAATAATCTCTAAGATTTATTCTGGTTCTAAATACTAATGTTAACATTTACAGAGCACTTACTATGGATTGGGCGCTATTCTAAGCACTTCCATATACCAACTACTTTAACCTTCACAAATCCTTAGAATGTAAGTAATAGTATTACCCACATTTAACAGACAAGGAAACTGAGACAGAGAGGTTAAATAACTTGTCCAAAGTCATATAGCTTGTAAGTGGCAGAATCAGGATTTAACTAGAAAGACTAACTCCAAACTTCATGTTCTAACCACAATTCTATACTGCATCTCTAAAATTCTATGGAAAAAAGTAACAGAATTTTTATGAACTACATCAAACTAGATCTCACTAAAATGTAAACATTTTGGTTTTTATTATTAAGGAATACATTGACCATATCTTTGATTTCCACTCGGAGCTTAATGCTCAGAGTGGAATCCTAAGACCAATCCTATCTCTTGGTACTCCACCCTTTATGTCATTTCTTAGTTTACACCATTTCTGGCCCGTATCCTGGGTCTCTGCACGAGGCTCAGAAATCATAGGAGAGAAGGCCTTGTTCATCATTTGATAATAAACAGAAGCAGAAAGTTGACTGTTATGCTTTGGGGATGCATTAGAAATGTCCCAGGTGCCAAGTGAAAGTCCAGTAGGAAACAGAATACACATTTAACTACTTAGGAGGATTTATTTATAAAGGAAGTGTAAGTGAACCACAAGGAATAATAATACATCAATCTGGGGTTTGTAGGAACGGAGATGTTACCACCCCTTGGCCTGAGGGAAGAAAGTGGTTACTAGAACCACATAGGAGAGAGTTCTGTTGAGCAACAACCTTGGATGGAAGGGCACAGCCAGCCTGAGGCCACCCTACAAAGAGATACCTGACCTCACCTTTCTCCCTCTGATCTCCCTGGAAGGCTCCCCATTGGCCAAACCCAACAGGAAACCATTAGGCAAGGAAGTCAGTTTCCCTGACTCAGAGATTAGCCTCCCAAGGAAGGAAGCAGGGTGGAAAAGAATGGAGAATTATGGCGAGGAGTGAATGAAAGGGATCCAGCAGACCTACATCAAGCTGGTATTCACCAGAGAGAGCTGCTGTGGGTCCAGGGAGGTTAGATTCACTCAGAAATAAATTCTGAAGTCCAACAGGTAGCTGCAAATTGTCTGTCCAAACCCCAAGATTCCTTAATACTTACCATCTAGTTTGGTTTTATCATCTTTTATCCACAAAACATCGATTTTGTAAGTAATTTTGAAGAAATTTCTTCCTTCATGCTCTAGTCTAAGACCTAAAAGTCAAAATGGTATAGTTTTTCCTAAGAACATGGTTTAAATTTTTCAATGAAGTAACCAATGCAACTTTCATCCCAAACCCACCCCCTCCAACAGATCCTTTACCAAATGGCAGGGTATAGTAATTACTAGTTTTCTCATTAAAGTACTGAAAAATTTTAAAGAAAAAGAAACAATAATCTGCATTCTCATGGCACCCATCAAAAGAGCACCTTGGGGCTTCCCTGGTGGCGCAGTCATTGAGAATCTGCCTGCTAATGCAGGGGACAGGGGTTCGAGCCCTGGTCTGGGAAGATCCCACATGCTGCGGAGCAACTAGGCCCGTGAGCCACAACTACTGAGCCTGCGCGTCTGGAGCCTGTGCTCCGCAACAAGAGAGGCCGCGATAGTGAGAGGCCCGCGCACCGCGATGAAGAGTGGCCCCCACTTGCCACAACCAGAGAAAGCCCTCGCAGAGAAACGAAGACCCAACACAGCCAAAAATAAATAAATAAATAAATAAAATTAAAAAAAAAAAAAAAGCACCTTGCAGCTTCGTATCCTTTCCATTCAAAGCACCTTTCCATTCCTTTATTAGCGATTCCTTTCATTATTGATTCAAGGTAGAGCAAGGTTTGTTTTATTCTGTTCTGTTTTCTCCAATTAAAAAACCTTAAGGGAAAATGTTTAGGTAACTGCCTAAGATCATTCAGTAGAACAAAGGTGGGAGATGGAAGAAATCTAGGAATCTAATTAATGTTTAACAGCAATAACATCTCAAACAGCAATTTCTGACTCTGAGGTCAGGAATAAGGGTAATAGAAGAGTTTCTACTGATTCAGAAAACAAACAGAATTATGTATAGCCAGAGAGCTCTTTGGTTATAGAGCTTGTATTATTTAAAATAGGCCAAGGTAAGCTGTGCTAATAAGCAATTCTAAAATCAGAGTGGTTAACACTTAGAATCTTTTTTTTTTCTTGTTCTATAGACTCCATTGTCCATCCAACCACCACCTTCAGGAGCTTGATCCTCTCTCCTTTATCACCAGTGTCTTATTTTGTACTGACTCCCTCCCATCATCATTTAAACATGACCAATTCTCTCCCATCTTTAAGTCTAAATAAAATGACTCCATTGCAGTCCTTTGTCTTACCCACTCTCCTCCTTCTCCCACCATCCAACCTTCAGTCTCCATTTTATTTAATCTCTTGAAAGTATTTGATCCTTTTTAAAGCACCCCCTTCCCTTTGCTTTCATGATATTGAGCTCACCTGGTTTTCCTTCAACCCTTTCAGTTGTTCCTTCTTAGCCTCCATTATAGGTGCCTCCTTAAATGATAGTGTGTTCTGTCTGAGGCCCTCTTCTTTCACTCTACTCTCTTTGGGCAATCTTACTACTCACGTGGCTGCAAATTACCACCTGTGCTGATGGTCCCCAGTACATAACTATCTCAAGCTCCAATTTCCCTCTTGAGATTCAGACTCATGTATTCAACCATGTCCTGAATATCACTAACTGGTTGCCCCACTGGTACCTCAAGCTTATTATGATGATTATGTACTCATTACTTTCCCCCAAACCTGCTCTTTCTTCTGTAGTCCTATCTCAATGGATGGTAGTACAATTTGCTTCAGTAGAAATCTGGATATCATACCCTCATCTCTAAGCTCCTTAAGGCAAGAATAGTGTCTATTTGTTCACCATTATATATCAAGAACCCAGGACAATACTAGGCACATAGTAAGGATTCAATACATATTTAAGGAATAAATTAAGTACTCCTTATTCTCTTTTACTCCTTGCATTCAATAAATTACCAAGTCCTGTCAATTCTTCCTTTCAAACACTCCTTCAATCCTTATTATGGTCACTAACCTAGTTCAGTACACTGTTATCTCTTTAATAACAGTCTTTTTTTCTTATTTATTTTTTAATTGACAATTAGTTGATTTACAATGTTTCATGCGTAAGCAAAGTGATTCAGTTACACATATATATTTTTTTTCTTTTTCAGATTATTTTCTATTATAGGTTATTACAAGATATTGAATATAGTTCCCTATGCTATACAGTAGGTCCTTGTTGTTTATTTAGTTTATATGTAGTAGTGTGTACCTGTTAATACCAAATTCCTAATTTATCCCTCCCCCCGTTTCCCCTTTGGTAACCATAAGTTTGTTTTCTATGTCTGTAAAATAATAGTCTTTAAATTTATCTCTTTGCCTCCAGTCTTGCCCCCTATAGCAGAGACTGCTAATTATACCTAATATCCATACTCCCTTCTTCCTTTCCGTAGTAAATTGAGCACCATGCCTCCCAGCTGGAGACTGCATTTCCCAACTTCCCTGGCAGCTCCATATGGCCAAAACTACAATGTCACCTCTGAAGTAAGTTCTGGTCACTAGCCTGAGAATGAAAGTGACGTGTGCACCTTCTGAACCACATCCTTCAAATAAAGTTTCTTGTCTTCTCCCTTTTCTTTCCTCTTTCTGCAGTCTGGATGGTAATGAGATGGTGGTGAGTTTGACCTTGCAGGAAAAAACCGCACAATAAGGGATGATGGAGCCACAAGATAAAAGGAACATTTTCATCCTGGACTGTTTGCCACCTCAAACTTTTATGTAAGAGAAAAGTAAATCTTTCCTGCGGAAGCCACTGTTGTTTTTCTTCTGTTATAACCACCAAACCAATACCCTAACTACTAATCCCTTCTCTCTCTCAGCCAGAATCCTTTTTCTGCAATCCAGCTAAACGGATCTTATTACATTGCAAATCTGATCAGGTCATTGCCCCATTGCCTTATTTATTTTTGTAGCCTTCCGAGGGCTTAGTACATGATCCTGTTTATAGCAAGCATTCAATAATTTGATTGTTGATTGATAAATTATGAAGCTCATTTTCTTTCTTTTTTTTCCCCCAAATAGGCTTTAGTCAATCCTTAGATCACACTGTGACAGATACCTCAAATACAAGCAACCGGAAACAAGGAACAATTCAGTTTCTTGAATTGAATTGTTCAATTCACTACTGCTTCCAACATATGATCAAGATTTAAACAGCAATAGAGAGAGCTAACCTGATCACATTTGTTTCTGTGAACATATGTCTATGGCTCTGAGACTCTGTCCTTAGTGAAAGAAGCTCATTTTCTAATAGTACCTAAATTATAAAAATTAGCTTTTAATTGTATGTGACATCCTATGTAATCAGTGGATGAGATGACAGCTTGAAGCTTCCTTGGCTTCTGAAATCACCCTAGATGGGCTTCACCCCCCAACTCCATTATCTGATGACCAGCCAAAGGACCAGTAATCTTTCTGATGATAAGGTTTATCCACAGAGGATGGAATTCCCATGTGTGTCACTGGCCACTCTAAAGAAAGAGGGGAATATAAAAAGAAGAGGAGGAGAGAAAACAACACAGAACTCTGTTTAGTGAGAGGCAGTAGAAAGTCATTAGAAATGTATTCATACCGTAGTTGTGACCACTACAGATTGTCATAAATATGGCTTTAGGTGCTATACTTCCACTAGGAAGATCATAATTACAAATTTAGATTTCTATTCAGTTAATGTTTGTTAGGCCCCTACTATGTGCCAAGAACTGTGCATGAGAAAATCTCTCAAAATATTTCAGAAGAACTTTTGTTTGTTTTCAAAACAAACTTCTATTTGTTTTGAAGCTCCACGTGCCCTCCAGAGAGAGTTTCTAGACTACCTGATGCTTGGCAGGATCTCCCAGAACAAGAGCATAGTTGAAGTTCCCCACATGAATCCTCCCAAGTTCTACTCAAACTCAACTCCTAGAATTGGGTCAGAATGGGGATGGTGTTAGAAACTCCATCAAGTTCAGAGCTGACTTCTCCCCTAATATGTATGTTTTTGAAAGCTTTGTTCATTTTCTACCTAGTATAGAGCAACTTAAATTTTATAACCATGAGTTGTCAGTGAGACTGTATCATAAATTGCCATCGATAATGCTGCTGTTTTTCACAAAGCACTCCATTATACTTGTCATCTGGAAATGAAAGCCACATTTTTGTGTGACACACAGAACAAATTGCACCAGACAAATAAAGGCACCTGGGCAACTGATGCCTTTAGCTGGGTTCCTGCCATTTCTCATTATTTTGTATTCATGTTCTGTTTTTGTTCTTTTTTTTTTTAATTTAAATTTTGCGCCTTAAAGAAATTAATTAATCTAGATGTTAAAAGGCAATGAGGATCATTTGAAATGCAAAGTGGCCTTGGTCACCGTGAAGTTTTCAAGTGATACAAGTTTTTGTTGCTTTTCCCATTGAGTGTAGTTCACAACACAGAGAACAAAGCCACAAGTTTTAAGGCAATGTAAATAATCCAAATTCACCAATTGCTAAAAAAAAAAAAAAAAAAGCAGCAGTATGCTTTCAAAAAGTGATCTAAACCCCATTAAAGTTTTGAAAATACCTGTTGTCTTGAACAGGAGAAACACCTGAAGCCTTGAGGCAGAGTAGCTGTCCAAAGAAAAACACACATAAATATTTCATGTGGGAGGAATTTTTCAAGGTACATATCAGTTCTCCAAACCAGTGAGATAGCTCACATTCATCACCAGCATAGGTCGTTTGAGTTCCATCTGGCGGAAGGGTGTCAGGTAAATTCTAAACATTACACACTTCCTTGGTCAGCAAAAGCACTATATTCTGAAAGACAATGAGATCTCCATGACTGTAAGATAAGAGAAATAATAATAGTAATAATAATAATAATAGCTGCCAACATGTCTTAAAGGCTTACTGTGTGCTAGGCTCTATATTAAGCACTTTATCTGGATTATACTATTTTTTATTTTATTTTATTATTTTTTTGGCTGCACCTTGTGGCTTGTGGGATCCTAGTTCCCCAGCAAGGGATCAAACCCGAACCCTTGTCAGTGAAAGCACAGAGTCCTAACCACTGGACCACCAGGGAATTTCCATAAAAATTTTTTTAACATCAACCCTTTGAGATGGATGCTTTTGCCCTATATTACAGATGAAGAAATAGAGGCCTAGAGATGTTGTTAATGTTGTACAACTAGTAAGTGGTGAAGTAAAGATCTGAACATGATTTTTTAAATTAATAGACTTTCTTGTAGGTTCACCACCATTCTACTGTGGCAGGGCTGACGACCATGGGCATGTTGTAGGTGGGGCTGGCCACTGACTAGTTGACTGCTAGGCCCTGCCTTGTGCAGTGGCTGCAGCCCACTTATGGGTGGGGCTGGGTCCCAGCACAGCTGGCTGCATGGCCTGGGGAGTCCTGGGGCTGATGCCAGCCTCCTGGTGGGCAGGACTGGGTCCCAAGGAGGTGTGCTTTGGGGCCCTGGCAGGGCTGAGGCTGGTGCTGGCCTGTTAGTGGGTGGGCAAGCCCCCAGGCTAATAGGCTAGAGGGAGGATTCCAAGATGGCACTTGCCAACACCAGTGTCCTCATGGTAATGAGCTCCCCAACGTGGCTGCTGCTAGTATCTATGTTCCCAGGATGAGTCCCAGTTGCCTTCTGCCTTTCTGGGATGCTCTTCAAGATTAGCAAGTGGGTCTGACCTAGGCTCCTTCCATATTACTGCCTCTGCACTGGGACTTGGTGCCTGTGAGATTTTGCGTGTGCCCTTTAAAAGCAGAGTTTTTGTTTCCTACAGCCCTCCAGCTCTCCTGTATGCAAGCCGCGCTGGTCTTCAAAGCCAGCCATTCTGGGGGCTCATCTTCTCAATGCAGGACCCCTAGGTTGGAGAGTCTGATGTGGGACTTGGAGCCCTCACTCCTTGGGAGATTCCTCCCATTTGTGGGTCATCTCCCCAGGGGTGTGGATCTTGACTATACCATGTCTACATCCCTCCTACCATCTCATTGTGGTTCCTTCTTTATATTTTTAGTTGTAGAAACTCTTTTCTGCTAGTCTTCAGGTTGTTCTCATAGATAGCTGCTCTGTAAATAGTTGTAATTTTGGTGTGCCCATGGGAGGAGGTGAGCTCAAGGTCTTCCTACTCTGCCATCTTGGCCACACCTTCCCTAGAATGCAAGATTTGATGTATAGGTATTCTATTGCACTGTTTTGCACTCTATTTACTTTAATAGTAAAAACAAAAACAAAAAGCAAAAGCTTTTGTTAGTCTTAAGGTTTTCACACTCAGTTGCTTTGATAAAGGAAAATTGGCCTAACACATCCTGGTTTAGAGTACAAGGCTTTCAAATCTAATATGGTCAAAGTTTCTTATGAATATCTTCAAAATTATGTTTAGGGCTTCCCTGGTGGCGCAGTGGTTGGGAATCTGCCTGCTAATGCAGGGGACACGGGTTCGCGCCCTGGTCTGGGAAGATCCCACATGCCGCGGAGCAACTAGGCCCGTGAGCCACAACTACTGAGCCTGCGCGTCTGGAGCCTGTGCTCCGCAACAAGAGAGGCCGCGATAGTGAGAGGCCCGCGCACCGCGATGAAGAGTAACCCCCGCTTGCCGCAACTACAGGAAGCCCTAGCACAGAAACGAAGACCCAACATAGTAATCAATCAATCAATCAATAAATCTTTAAAAAAAAAAAATTATGTTTAAAATATAATCTTAGACACTGTCTGTATTTACTTTGAAATAGGTGTTGCTGGATTTGTGGCCAGAACTATTATGTAGTAGACTCATTTATAATTTTTGTTTCTCTCCTTGAAGTAGAATTATCAGCAGCCTTTTAATTGTGGTCTGAAAGGCAGCCAAAAGAAAGTTGTATGTAAGTACAATATACATACAACTAGCCTTTAAATGACACCATTGATACCAATGATTACACAAAAAGCACTTGTTTTATGCAGGGCACTTGAGATAAACCTGACTCTAAACCTACAACTTGAAAATAGAGGACACTTTATACAAACTTAGCAGCTCATTTTAAGCAGTTACATTGCATTGATGTTAGTGTTCTTCATCATTTTTTTAAAAAAGAAGCAGCTTTTGTTGTTTCTATTATATATGACCCTTCTCTCTTAAGGGAGGCAGTTATAATGAAGGTGTCCTACTCAATTCGCCTCTATATTCTGGCCTTTCCAGTTTGAGGATCACGGAATTGCCCTTCTCCTTGGTAGTACTAAACTTTCCTTAGGAACTTGTTTTTTTAAAGAAGTGTTAAATTCTTATACTATTAACTGGGAGAAGTCTCATTTCATCGTTTATGATTTTTATAGATTTTATTTTCTCTCGAAGACATTTTTAGAAGTTTGAAGGTTAATGGTTAAGTGGGAAGTCTTATTTTTCAAGATAACCCTTAAAATAAAATGGTTTATTAATTGATTTCCACCCAAAAAGACTTCACTAGTCTTAGAAATATATGGGTGTCACTGGCCGCTTGTAATTTTTTTAAAATATGTTAAATAAAATTAGAAGCTAAAGTGGTATCTTTGAGTGCTTGGTGCATAACCAGTGAAATCATGGCACAAAATGCTCTCTCAACTGCCAGGAACCCCAAAGTATTTGAAATAGGGTCTCAGGCAAGAAATGAAAGAAATGTGTTTAAGAAAAATTTTTGTTTTCCAACAACTATCAGCTAATTTAACAATGATTTTACATTTCAGCAGCTGCTGGGAAAGAGCACTAAAATAGCAGCTCCCACGGAGAGGGGTAAACAGCTTGCTTTGTAGACAGCAAGCTAGTGAAACAGGGCATCACTGTCCTATGGTGACAGTGGATGCTGTGGTTCTTAGCTCTCTCCATGGCACCCTGACTTCAGCTTTACTTAGGATGCTGGAGATGGACAGGTGGTGTCAGGTCTGTGCTGAAAGAATTCTCAGGAGGCTCAGGGAAATAGTTAAATTCACAATAAATTTGATTTAAGTTATTAAGTGGCCAAAAATGTACTTCCTGCCTATGGATGTTCTGAAGACTCGATAGGAATCTACCTTTCAACTTGTTCATGTAAGTTCACTTTCCTTCTGTGAGTAATAATTACAACAATCCTCATTAACATTTTTGGACTTACTCTTCACTAGGTTCTGGGCTACTAGCACAGCCTGCATTATTTGTCATTCTTCATTCTCACAGGACTCTGGTGCTTTCATTATCTCCATTTACAAGTACGGAAAATGGTTTGGACAGTTCCGGTTTCACACAGTGACTAAGCGGCAGAGGCCAGTGTTGAACCCGGGTCATCTAACTCCACAGCTCACCCTCTTAACCACTCTTTCACCATCCACTCCATTCGATAAAGGAAAAGGTATTCAACATCCTTACCAATTTTACCCAGCATAATCACGCCAGTGCTCTATTCGTCACTGTCAACTACACTAGCCATATCATATTCTCTAAGAGCTTCTCTGCATTCTATAAAATGTCTCGTTCTTGCCCTAGGCATAAACAATGGGAAGTGGGGAGGGGTGCAGAAAAAAAGGGTCTTCTCACCACTGAAGAGCTGATTAATTCACAATTAGCAAAGGCTAAAAGGTCCCTTTCTGAAACTTTTGCTTGGGGGCCTAGAATTAAAAGTTAGTCACTGAATCCCGTCTCTTTTTGGGAAGAAGAAGATCCATCACTGGACAAACGCTAACTTTCTAGGTCTCGAGTCTCTTTTCCACAGCTCAACTGAGACAATTCCCTGATGTGGAATTTAAGTGTGGAGCCTCTGCAGGCCATAAGTACATGTCTTTTGTGCTGACTCTCAAAACTTGATTTTTTACTTTTTCAACTGTATATTATGAAAAACATTAAACATGCAGAGAAGATGAAAGTATTAAAAAATAGTATAATGAACAGCCATAGACCCATCACCCAAATTCAAAACCCATATACCTACATAGATATGAATATATTTTGGCATATTTGAATATATCTATTTATTTATCATGACCCTTCACTACTAAATGCTGCGGTATACATCTTTAAGAATAAAAACATTCTCTTACATAATCACATACCATTAACACATCTAAGAAAATTAACAATGTTTCCCTAATATCATATTATACTCACTCCAAATTTGAATTTCTCCATTTGTCCCCAAATTGTTTTTTATGGCTGATTTTTAAAACCAGTATTAAGATAATATGTAGGCATTGCATTTGGTTGTTGTATCACTTTAGAATTTTTTATTCTATAATAATCTTGCCCCATCCCTCTTGGTTTTTTTAAATAACACCAATATTTTGAAGACACCAAGAAGTTCTTGTAAATGTTCCACATTCTGTACATGTTTGATTGTTTACTCCTGGAGTCATTTTAACTTGTTCCTTTAGCTTTCATATTTCCTGTAAACTAAAAGTTTAAGGGCTCAAATAGATTTTGGTTCGACATTTCTGGCAAGAATACTTCATAGGTGATGTATTCATGCTTGGAGTACACAACATCAGGTATGTCATTCTTTCTGATCTAAGTTTGACCATTGGTTACGATGGTGACAGTGAGATTTCTCTTTACAAAGCTATTTCTTTCTCTTTGAAATTAGAAAATTTGTGGGGTTATACTTTGGCACCATTAAAACGTATTGTTCCACTACATCTTTTCACTTAAAGGCTTTATAATCAATTGATGATCCTTCCATTTACCATTTCACCTTCATTGATTGGCTTTCATTCTTCTGTGAAAAGCTTGAAATAACTATTTTTCTCTGTGTGGTTATGATACCAATTTGATAGCTTCATGTGTTTTCAATTTGGGGGTTTGATTTTAATTTTAGAGTTTTTCTTTTATAGTATTTTACTTTTTTATATTAAAAAAACTCTTATAGAGTTCAAAGTTTAAAGTATATGAAAAGGTGTATATCCAGAAAGCAAAGACTTGAACAGATAGTTGTATGTTTGTAACAGCATTATTCACAATAGTTAAAAGGTGGAAACAACCCAAGGATCCATTGATGAATGAATGCAGAAACAAAATGTGGTCCATACATACAACAGAATATTATTCAGCCTTAAAAAGGAAGGAAATTCTGACAAATGCTACAACATAGATGAAATTTCAAGACATTGTGATAAGTGAAATAAGCCAGTCAGAAAAAGACAAATACTATATTAGTCCACCTATACACGGTATCTAAAGCAGAAAATTCATATAGAGAGAAAGTAAAATGATGGTTGCCAGGGACTGAGGGAAGGGGAGAAAAAAAAGTTGTTTAAATGGATATAGTTTCAGTTTTGCTAGGTGAAAAGAATTTTGGGAATTGAATGCGCAACAATGTGAATGTACTTAATACTGCTGTACTGTACACTTAAAAAGGATTAAGATAATAAATTTTATGTTATGTGTATTTTATCACAATTAAAATTTTTTAATTGAAAATAAAAGTATATGAAAAGAACCCAAGACAGGATGGCTTCACTGGTGAATTCTACCAACCATTTAAAGAAGAATGAATGCCAATCCTTCTCAAACTCTTCCAAAAAATTGAAGAGGAGGGAACAATTCATTTTATGAGGCCCAGTTCATTTTATGAAGCCAGCATTACCCTTATACCAAAGTCAGACAAGGATACTACAAGAGAAGAAAATTACAGGCCAATATCCCTGATGAAGATAGATGTAAAGTCCTCAACAAAATACCAGCAAACTGAGTTCAATAACACATTAAAAGTCCCACCCCATGATCAAGTGGGATTTTTCCCTGTGATACAAAAATTATTCAACATACACAAATCATCAAATATGATATACCACATTAAAAGAATGAAGGATAAAAATCATATGATCATCTTGATAGATGCAGAAAAAACATTGGACAAAATTCAATATCTGTTCATAAAAAAAAAAACTCTTTCTAAAGTAGGTATAGAAGAAATGTAACTCAATATAACACAAGCCATATATGACAAGCCCACCACTAACATCATATTCAACAATGAAAGCTGAAAGTTTTCCCTCTAAGATCAGAAACAAGACAAGGATGCCCACTCTTGCCACTTCTATTCAAGATAGTGCTGGAAGTCCTAGCCAGTAAAATCAGGTAAGAAATAGAAATAAAAGTCAACAACATCAGAAAGGAAGAAGTAAAATTATCTCTGTTTACAGATGATATGATCTTACATATGGAAAACCCTAAAGCCTCCATCAAGTAACTGTTAGAACTAATCAACAAATTCAGTAAAGGTCCAGGATACAAAATCAACATTTTAAAAAATCAACTGCATTTCTATACACTAACAATGAACTATCCAAAAAAGAAAGTAAGAAAACAATCCCATTTATATTAGCATCAAAAAGAGTAAACCACTTAGGAGTAAATTAAACCAAGGAGGTGAAAGATCTGTACACTGAAAATATAATCTTTGATAAAAGAAATTGAAGACACAAAGTAATTGAAAGTTATCCTGGGTTCATGAATTGGAAGAATATTGTTAAAATGTCCATTCTACCCAAAGAAATCTATAGATTCAATGCAATCTCTACCAAAATTTCAATGGTATTTTTCATAGAAATAGAAAAAATTATTCTATTGAATAAAATTCATATGGAACCACAGAAAACCCCAAGTAGCCAAAACAACCTTGAGTAAGAAGAAAAAACTGGAGACATCACACTTCCTGATTTCAAATTATATTACAAAGCTATAGGAATCAAGCCAATGTAGTATTGGCATAAAAACAGACACATAGACCAATGGAATAGAACAGAGAGCTCAGAAATAATTCCAAACATATAAGGTACATTAGTTTTCTACAAGGGCACAAATAATACAAAATGGAGGAAGGATAATCTCTTCAATAAAAAGTGCTGGGGAAACTGGATATCCACATGCAAAAGAATAAAATTGGACCTATATCTTACATCATACACAAAGATCAGCTCAAGTGGATGAGACTTAAATGTAAAAATTGATACCATCAAACTCCTAGAGGAAAACATAAAACAAAAATTCCTTGACATTCGACTTGGCAATGATTTGTTTTAGATATGATTTTGCTCAAAAGCAAAAATAAGCAGGTGGGATTCCATCAAACCAAAGAGCTTCCACACAGCAAAGAAAACAATCAACAAAAAGAAAAGGCAATCTACAGAATGCTAGAAAATATTAGATCGATGGAAACAGTGGAAGTTACACGAACCTTCTACAGTAGAATCTCTGGAGGTTTTTATTTGCACTGTTTCTCAACTGGAAGAAAATTGTTCCTGCTGCTCCCTCTCCTACCCGAACACACCCTCACCCCCGCAACTCCCCCGCCACACACACGCTATACACCTCAGTGTGGTAAAGAGAGTAGACTTTAGATTTTGATAACAAGTGCCATCAGTTCCTAATTGTTATTATTCTCTTTGTCAAGATCCCTATTTGTGTCTGATTTTTTTTTTAAATTAATTTATTTATTTATTTTTGGGTGTGTTGGGTCTTCGTTTCTGTGCGAGGGCTTTCTCCAGTTCCAGCGAGCGGGGTCCACTCTTCATCGCGGTGCGCGAGCCTCTCACTGTCGCGGCCTCTCTTGTTGCGGAGCACGGGCTCCAGACGCGCAGGCTCAGTAGTCGTGGCTCACGAACCTAGCCGCTCTGCGGCATGTGGGATCTTCCCAGACCAGGGCTCGAACCTGTGTCCCCTGCATTGGCAGGCAGACTCTCAACCACTGCGCCACCAGGGAAGCCCCCTGTGTCTGATTTTTATACCTCCTAATAACATTGACAATATAACCTTAAGAAAACAACAAACGTTTGTATTCAAAACTAATGCATAGCGGACCTCCCTGGTGGTCCAGTGGCTAAGACTCCGTGCTCCCAATGCAGGGGGCCCGGGTTCGATCCCTGGTCAGGGAACTAGATCCCACATGCTAAGGGTTCACATGCTGCAACTAAAGATCCTGCCTACTGCAACTAAAGATCCCGCATGCTGCAACTAAAGATCCCGCATGCTGCAACTAAAGATCCCGCATGCTGCAACTAAAGATTCCGCATGCTGCAACTAAGACCCAGTGCAGCCAAATAAATAAATATTAAAAAAAACTAATGCATAAAGCCCCAAATACATAAAGCAAAAATGATAGAACTGAAAGGAGAAATAGATGAATCTATAACTGTAGTTGGATATTTCAATACCCCTCCCTCAATGATTGATGAAATAGAAAACTTAAACAGAGTCACTTGAGTTGGAGCTAGCTAGGCAATTCTTATTAATGGTGACTACCATTTCTCTACTTAAGTTCTAGTTGCTTTGACTATCAATCCTATTCCTTTCCTGATGTCTGGCAATGGAGTATGCTTCAAGTGGCCTTTCAGCTTCTGATAGGTTAGGGACTTAGAAAAATGAGAGTATAAAAGTTGAATAACCGGCAGTCCAGGAGATTGAGGGTATTGAGATCATGTTAAACAATCAAACAGTCACTCTCACTGATACTTGTAGAATTTCCAGGAACTGCACTGAGTTAAGAACATTTCAAGCAACCCCATCACCACCATGGGAGGGCCACGTAGGGCTACTGTGCTACAAGGACCTTAAAGGGCCTCTTGAAGAACTAGAGCTGCTCCCTCCCTCAGTGTCCTGGTAATCCAGGAAATCCTGGAAAACCAAGGTTTCTAGAACCCCATCAAGAAATGAAAACCTTTGCCTTTAATCTTGCAGGAACTTACACAGTAGCAACAATGCCTGCAACCATACTGGAAGGATGTGCCCTAATGGAAGATCTGACTCTGTAATGATTAGGAAGTCTAAAAGCTCTCCTCTAAGTCACTCTGGCTCAACTTCTTACATCTCAGAGCTATTCCAAATTTTTAGGAAATATAGAAAACTCATGATACATCTTCTCTTGTATCTGCTGATTAGAAAAGATCAAGTATTAGGCCTAGAAGAAATATGGTGAGAGTGTGTATGCTAGCATATGAGTCATCCAGCAAAGAACACCTGACCCGTGGGTGCTATTCGGCAATGAGCATGCAGACGAACATCACAGCCATGGGTTCCCAACAGAATTGTTTACAAATTGTTACAAAGGCTGACCTGAGTCCATGACATAGTCAACACTCAAGGCAGAGTAATTCATATGTTATACCAGCCATGAAGGGTTTTTGAGGAAAAGGGATAGAAATTATACAGGTCTGGCTATACCTTGGAAGATTAGTCCAAAACGGAGAGGACCTTGAAGGTGTAAGTGGGAAAGTTTCTTGACTATTTCTTAGAGACAAGTCTGATTCACTGGTTTCTAGTACGTGACTTATAGTCTGAAAACTCACTGTAGACCATTTTTGTCACTTGTTTGCATAAGTTTTCAAGCCTCGGATGTGCTAACTTTCTTAAATGTCTTTGGAAGCAGAAATCAGGAGGCTGACACATTTTCTTAAACAGAATAAATGACTGGCCTTTATCACATTTAATCAAATAACTTTTAAGGTAAATACATAAACACAAAACTGAGTGAGTATGTAAAGATGTGAAACTGAGACTGGGGAAGGTCATCAGGGGCTGCTCAGACTTCTAAGCCATTGGGCTTCTTAGGTTTCCTTCTAAGAAAGTGACTTTTCTAGAAAACAGTGAGATCCACACCTTCTACCACATAGCAAACAAAGACCCACCTTTTGGGTGAACTAGGAGGTTTAATTTTTCGGTTAAGCTTGGATAAATGAAAGGAGATTAAAGACCTCCTCAACTGTGAGGCAGAGCCCTTGTTCAGAATGGAATGTATCACTGGCTGGGATGGACTGCCCTCCGAGTGCTACCTTCTCCCTTCGGAGATGTGCGAACCACAGTACACAGAGAACAATAATAATAATAATAAAGGCTAGGAGATCTCCAACCAAGAAGGCTGGGAACACAGGGAGGAACTAAGAGCTTTTCACGGTATTTGAACCTAAACAACTAAGTTTGCCAGACCAGATTGTAATACCTGCTACCTCCCTCCCACAATAAAAGATTTTATGTTTTTCTATTTTTTGGTTCAAGTGTACACAAGTCTACAAAGTATGAAAAAAGGAGAAATCGAGGAAGGAAGCCAATACACCGATTTTGTCCAAAGGCTGTGTTTATACTCCACGCTTACTAGGTTTGGTGCTAAGAAAGAGTTTGCTAACAGTCAGTCTGTGTTACACACTAGGCCGGAGCACTTCATTTTGGCCTTGGGAGATTAACCAGCCACTTGAATGCTGATTTAGTGCTTAAAGGACTAAAGACTTTAAAAGTCATGGGGCTGTAGCTTGCAGAGTTTTCAAAATAAATCTTCCAGGCTGTAATGCCAGGCAGTGCAGCTGCATATATTTTTAAAGGGCAAGGTCTGTATCCATCTCAAACAATTTCTATGAATTTCAAAGAACGTAAGACTTCGGTATCTTCAAATTATAGTATATTTACCTTCTGCAAACTCTCACCCCCCAAAGAAGCTATTTATTGGACATTTTTTAAGCCTATCACTTTAATGTGAATATATTTGCTTCATATCCCATTGGTACAGTGGACACAAATATCATAGTTGGTTATGGGGCAAGAAATTTGATTGAAAAATGACATTTAAGGAAATATTTGCTAATGATGTTGAAGTTAAAGATCATTCTCCTTTCACCTAAGAAACATTTCTGTTCTAGGCTTTGCTGACAGTAGGAGAAACCTAGTTAAAATCTCATTAAAGAACCATTCCAACATCACAGGGGCTTAAAAGAAAGACTTAACATATTAATTTGCAGAACAAAGCCAGCCCAAGCCTACAAACAATCTATTAGCACATTTGGCAATGCAGGGCTTTAACACCCAGTTATTCCTACAACCTCAGGAAGCCGGGGCCTTCTTGCAGGCTTCCCTCATCCTCACCCCTCCCCCAACTCCTTTGCACCTGGACCCTGGTTTTTGTGTGTGTTATGAAGAGGGTTATTTTGCCATGGAGGGAGGGGGACTTTCATGACTTCAAACATGGACATTAGATCAAGTTTTTATCTTCTCCCATAATCCTGTCTTTGATGTCACCAGACCGAAACCTCTCAGAATAGAAAGAGGGAGATGTGAAAAGAGGCCTAGTTAATTTATATGTTTAAGTGCTGCTGCCCTAATTCGCTCGGGTAGCATTTTCATTGTCTTCTGCTTTGCATCCTAAAGGCAGGCTTACACCAGGCAATTATGAATGGCCCCTCTGAACAAATAATTGAAATTCACAAGTTGCGGAGTATGGTTAAACAATGTCTGGGCTGGAGGTGTGAGGTCATACATATTCCCTTGGGCATTATTAAAGTTACAGGCACTCTCCTTACAGGCTGAGTATTTGTCTTACATTAGCTTTAATGGCAACTAATCAGGTAAGCTACATGTGCTAAAGACTAAATCATTTCGGAGAGTCACTCTTTACAAAGCAATCAGGGATCTAAGGCTCCTCTGCTCTGTGAAAACAGCAAATTCTCCAGGAAACATGGGGTTCCAATACGGCTATCCAGTCTCAAAAACAGAAGTGAGTATAAAATGGATTGGATTCCTGAAAAGAAATCTTTTGAGGGTAAGAAAAAATGGTGACTTAAGGAAATAACTGAGAGTTCTACAATGCTACGAGTTCTTTTTCTCTTCCACACAGCTAGGCTAGTGTCATCTACAAAGGAGGCTCAGGGTAAATATTTGATGACTAGTATATTTGCACATGTGCAAACTCACACACCCTTAGCTGACTAATTACAAATTAATTACTCCCAGCCAAATTCTACCCTCTGCTGTGTATGTCCAAATTGCGTATTATAGCAGCATGCTCTCCAAGAAAAAGATTGATACTGGCCTATAAAACATAATAGTATCTTGCATGATCACAGGTATTTGTTCTAAAGTAGGATTCAGCATAAGCCATCACAAGCAGCAGTTTTAGAATGGGCCTGTTCAGTGAACTTTTAAAGGAATCTCTTTTAAAGGAATCTCTTAGTAAGGTAAGACTCATTTCTGAGGCTGTCCTCTATGCAAGACTCCAAATTAATGGCCCGTCCCACATCCTAGTGAAAAAGCCAATGGATCTCAACAGAATGTTGTAATAAAAAAGTTGATGAAGAGTTTTGCCCTTCCTCCTATTTCCTCGTATCTATGGGCTACTGTGTGGTGTGAAAAGGAAAACATGTGAATTGGAAAGTATGTAATAATAGTATCTACTGCTGAAAATGGTGAGTCAAATTTCCTGGGGGACTCCCAACTCCATCAAATATACCTGTGCAAAAAACTCTCCAATTTTTTCTACCAAGTACAAGGAGATTTGTCGTGTTCTCCCAACAAGATTTCCTAAAGTTAAAAGTTAGAGCAATGAAAGAAGGAACTGTCCCCTCTTTCCAGAACCTTAGTTAATACTGTGATCTTCTCATACAAGATCCTGTTTCCTCTTTCTTCTACAAAGTGTTTTAATTGTCAAGGAAATCCCAGAATTAAAGATTGGGGATTGGACTTGTAGGAATTTATAGCTGTTTGTACAGATGTATGCAAATAGGTAAGCAAAAACAAACAGATACAGAGATAGATTATTCATTGCAGCATTGTTTGTAATCATAAATTGGAAATAATGTAAATAGGGACTGGTTAAATAATATCTAATTCCAATTTAAAATAAATATAAGCCACAAAACTCAAAACTCCCTGCAAACTGAAATCAAAATCCCAAAAGGCTTCAGCTCCACTTCCACTGCTATGTTGGAACCAGCTATGTCATACCAGCTTCCAAGAGCCAGTTAAATTTTTAGGAATTTTGCAAGCCAATTGTTAACACCATTGGTAGGTTGAAATTAGACATGGTGGGAATATTTACACCACAGAAACTGGCAAATGCTACCAATCAGGGTTTGTGTTTTTCAGAGAGCCAGTTTATCAGAAATCACCTTTGATTTCTGCTCTCAACCCTGAACACCACACTGCCCTGTCAAGCACACACCCAGAATACTATGAAGAACCTTTGGTCCTGAGTGGGATTTGTGGTGGTGGGTACTACAGAGGGTAAGAAGACAAGAATCTCTAACCAGAAATCAGTGAAGAAATACAGGCATAGGTGGTGGTTGTTGTTATTATCATTATTATTTATTATTATATCACTATTAGTTATTTCATTCTTGAAGATTTATACTGCAAAAATATTTCAACAAAGACAACCTATATATTATAGTATTATCTGTAAAAGCAGAAAGAATGAATTATGTATCCATTAAACAAAATTATTACTAAGCCTATAGAAATGTATAAAATGTATATAGATTATGGTAAGCAGAAAACAGCAAAATACAAACATGGAATTTGTTATTTGACTGTGGGTTTATTTCAACTATGCAGAAACATGCACACATATGACAAAAACAGGAAGGAATGTATACAAACAAAAATAATTGTGTTACAGTGTTAGCATTAGAGGGAATTTTGAAAATTTTTCTAATATTATTGCCTTTACAAAATAAAACATAACAAAGCATTTCAACTAGTCTCATTATATTACATGGTTGTAGAACAATGAAGCAAAGTCAGGAGAAATATTAATAATGCTTAATGTTTATTAAGTGTTATGTGTGAAAGGTACTATTCTATATTCTTTATAAGAATTAGCTCATTTAATCCCCACAACCAACTACAGTCTAGCAACTGTTCTACCATTTTACTGATGAGGAAACTGAGCCATATGGAGGTTTTGTAATTTTCCCAAGGATATACAGCCGAAAAAACACACAGAGTTCAAACCCAAGTCTTCTTGACCTTGGTACATTCTTGGCCTTTGTAAAATAGTTTTTATAAAACTCTTTAAGGATCAATAATCCTGTCTGGGACAAGAAAGATTCAGTCATAATGGCTTGTTTGTCTGTTTGTTTGCTTTCGAGAAATCTACTTTGGCCTGTGAGTAAATAGTACAAAACTAAAGGCAATTTGTAAGAGATTTGACAGGCACTCTCTTGAAGTAACCAGATCTGTGATGACTGAGGTATGGAGAGGCTTCCTCAACCTCCAGGCAAAGATGAGCTGCAACCAGGGTCTAGATTGTCCCCTAGATCTCTCCACTTCATGCTTCTTCTAGTAGCCAAAAGATATGTTGCACAGTTTAAATTTAAGATGTTGGCAAACATCTAACTTCTCTTTCCTCATGCTCATCATCTGCTAATGGGGACTAGTAGTATGCTATTTGTCCTACTGCCCACATTTGGCAGGAAGAGTAATGAACAATGGTTAGTCATTCAACAAACGTTTGTTAAGATCCCAAAGTATAGGAATTCTTAGAAAATGGGTGATATAAATATAAGTATAAATAAATATAAAGTATAATCCTTCTCATATGAAGCTATACAAACAATTTTGTTCGGTGAAATACCACTAATTTTACTCTGACCAGCACAAAGTACCAATTGTCCTGTTAAATATGATGTTCAAAATTCCTGGCCTTATGATCCAGCAATCCCAGTCCTGGGCATATATCTGGAGAAAACCATAATTCGAAAAGATACATGCACCCCAACGTTCACTGCAGCACTATTTACAATAGTCAAGACATGGAAGCAACCTAAATGTCCATCAACAGAGGAATGGATAAAGAAGATGTAGTATATATATATAATGGAATACTACTCAGCCATAAAAAAGAATGGAATAGGAGGGACCTTCAAGATGGCAGAGGAGTAAGACATGGAGATCACCTTCCTCCCCACAAATACATCAAAAATACATTTACATGTGGAACAACACCTACAGAACACCTACTGAACGCTGGCAGAAGACCTCAGACTTCCCAAAAGGGAACAGACGCCCTCAGGCGACCTACACGCAGAGGCAGGGCCAAATCCAAAGCTGAACCCCAGGAGCTGTGCGAACAAAGAAGAGAAAGGGAAATCTCTCCCAGCAGCCTCAGGAGCAGCAGGTTAAATCTCCACAATCAACTTGATGTACACTGCATCTGTGGAAAACCTGAATAGACAATGAATCATCCCAAAATTGAGGCAGTGGATTTTTGGGAGCAACTGTAGACTTGGGGTTTGCTTTCTGCATCTAATCTACCTCTCGTTTTAGGTTTATTTTAGTTTAGTATTTAGAGCTTATTATCATTGGTAGATTTGTTTATTGATTTGGTTGCTCTCTTCCTTTTTTTTTTATATATATATTTTGTCCTTTTTCTCTTTTTGTAAGTGTGTATGTGTATGCTTCTTTGTGTGATTTTGTCTGTATAGCTTTGCTTTTACCATTTGTCCTGGGTTCTGTCTGTCCTTTTTTTTTTTTTTTAGTATAGTTTTTAGCACTTATTATCATTGGTGGATTTGTTTTTTGGTTTGGTTGCTCTCTTCTTCCTTTCATTTTTTTAATTACTTTTTTATATTTTTATTTTTAATAATATTTTTTATTTTTTGTTTAATAACTTTATTTTATTTTATTTTATTTTTCTTTCTTTCCTTTTTTTTTTCCTTTTTCTTCTGAGCTGAGTGGCTGACAGGCTCTTGGTGCTCTGGCTGGGTGTCAGGCCTGAGCCTCTGAGGTGGGAGAGCTGAGTTCAGGACATTGGTCCACCAGAGACCTCCTGGCCTCACGTAATATCAAATGGCAAAAGCTCTCCCAGAGATCTCTATCTCAACGCTAAGACCCAGCTCTACTCAACAACCAGCAAGCTACAGTGCTGGACACCCTATGCCAAACAACAAGCAAGACAGGAACACAACCCTACCCATTAGCAGAGAGGCTGCCTAAAATCAAAATAAGGTCACAGACACCCCAAAACACACCATCGGACACTGTGCTGCCCACCAGAAAGACAAGATCCAGCCACAACCTCCAGAACATAGGCACCAGTCCACTCCACCAGGAAGCCTACACAACCCACTGAACCAACCCTACCCACTGGGGGCAGACACAAAAACAACGGGAACTATGAACCTGCAGCCTGCAGAAAGGAGACCCCAAACACAGTAAGTTAAGCAAAATGAGAAGACAGAGAAACACACAGCAGATGAAGGAGCAAGGTAAAACCCCACCAGAACAAACAAATGAAGAAGAAATAGGCAGTCTACTTGAAAAAGAATTCAGAGTAATGATAGTAAAAATGATCCAAAATCTTGGAAATAGAATGGAGAAAATACAAGAAATGTTTAACAAGGACCTAGAAGAACTAAAGAGCTAACAAACAATGATGAACAACACAATAAATGAAATTAAAAATTCTCCAGAAGGACTCAATAGCAGAATAACTGACACAGCAGAATGGATAAGTGACCTGGAAGATAAAATAGTGGAAATAACTACTGTAGAGCAGAATAAAGAAAAAAGAATGAAAAGAATTGAGGACAGTCTCAGAGACCTCTGGGACAACATTAAACACACCAACATTCGAATTATAGGGGTGCCAGGAGAAGACGAGAAAGAGAAAGGGACTGAGAAAATATTTGAAGAGATTATAGTTGAAAACTTCCCTGATATGGGAAAGGAAAGAGTCAATCAAGTTCAGGAAGTACATAGAGTCCCATACAGGATAAATCCAAGGAGAAACATGCCAAGACACATATTAATCAAACTATCAAAAATTAAATACAAAGAAAAAAATATTAAAAGCAGCAAGGGAAAAGCAACACATAACACATAAGGGAATCCCCATAAGGTTAACAGCTGATCTTTCAGCAGAAACTCTGCAAGCCAGAAGGGACATATTTAAAGGGATGAAAGGGAAAAACCTCCAACCAAGATTACTCTACCCAGCAAGGATCTCATTCAGATTCGATGGAGAAATCAAAAGCTTTACAGACAAGCAAAAGCTAAGAGAATTCAGCACCACCAAACCAGCTTTACAACAAATGCTAAAGGAACTTCTCTAGGCAGGAAACACAAGAGAAGGAAAAGACCTACAATAACAAACCCAAAACAATTAAGAAAATGCTAATAGGAACATGCATATCGATAATTATCTTAAATGTAAATGTAAATGGATTAAATGCTCCAACCGAAAGACATAGACTGGCTGAATGGATACAAAAACAAGACCCATATATATGCTGTCTACAAGAAACCCACTTCAGACCTAGGGACACATACAGAATGAAAGTGAGGGGATGGAAAAAGATATTCCATGCAAATGGAAATCAAAAGAAAGCTGGAGTAGAAATTCTCCTACCAGACAAAATAGACTTTAAAATAAAGACTATTACAAGAGACAAAAAAGGACACTACATAATGGTCAAGGGATCAATACAAGAAGAAGATATAACATTTGTAAATATTTATGCACCCAACATAGGAGCACCTCAATACATAAGGCAAATACTAACAGCCATAAAAGGGGAAACTGACTGTAACACAATCATAGTAGGGGACTTTAACACCCCACTTTCACCAATGGACAGATCATCCAAAATGAAAATAAATAAGGAAACACAAGCTTTAAATGATACATTAAACAAGATGGACTTAATGGATATTTATAGGACATTCCATCCAAAAACAACAGAATACACTTTCTTCTCAAGTGCTCATGGAACATTCTCCAGGATAGATCATATCTTGGGTCACAAATCAAGCCTTGGTAAATTTAAGGAAATTGAAATCGTATCAAGTATCTTTTCCGACCACAACGCTATGAGACTAGATATTAGCTACAGGAAAGAAATTTGTAAAAATTACAAACACATGGAGGCTAAACAGTACACTACTAAATAACCAAGAGATCACTGAAGAAATCAAAGAGGAAATCAAAAACTACCTAGAAACAAATGACAATGAAAACACGACAACCCAAAACCTATGGGATGAAGCAAAAGCAGTTCTAAGAGGGAATTTTATAGCAATACAATCCTACCTCAAGAAACAAGAAACATCTTAAATAAACAACCTAACCTTACACCTAAAGCAATTAGAGAAAGAAGAAGAACAACAACAAAAAAGTGAAAGTTAGCAGAAGGAAAGAAATCATAAAGATCAGATCAGAAATAAATGAAAAAGAAATGAAGGAAATGATAGCAAAGATGAATAAAACTAAGAGCTGGTTCTTTGAGAAGATAAACAAAATTGATAAACCATTAGCCAGACTCATCAAGAAAAAAAGGGAGAAGACTCAAATCAACAGAATTAGAAATGTAAAAGAAGTAATAACAGAAATACAAAGGATCATGAGAGATTACTACAAGCAACTATATGCCAATAAAATGGACAACCTACATTACAAAGCTATACTAATCAAGAGAGTATGGTACTGGCACAAAAACAGAAATATAGATCAATGGAACAGGATAGAAAGTCCAGAGATAAACCCATGCACATACGGTCACCTTATCATTGATAAAGGAGGCAAGAATATACAATGGAGAAAAGACAGCCTCTTCAATAAGTGGTGCTGGGAAAACTGGACAGCTACATGTAAAAGAATGAAGTTAGAACACTCCCTAACACCATACACAAAAATAAACTAAAAATGGATTAAAGACCTAAATGTAAGGCCAGACACTTCAAACTCTTAGAGGAAAACATAGGCAGAACACTCTATGACATAAATCACAGCAAGATCCTTTTTGACCCACCTCCTAGAGAAATGGAAATAAAAACAAAAATAAACAAATGGGACCTAATGAAACTTAAAAGCTTTTGCACAGCAAAGGAAACCATAAACAAGACAAAAACACAACCCTCAGAATGGGAGAAAATATTTGCCAATGAAGCAACTGACAAAGGATTAATCTCCAAAATACACAAGCAGCTCATGCAGCGCAATATCAAAAAAACAAACAACCCAATCCAAAAATGGGGAGAAGACCTAAATAGACATTTCTCCAAAGAAGATATACAGATTGCCAACAAACACATGAAAGAATGCTCAGCATCACTAATCATTAGAGAAATGCAAATCAAAACTACAATGAGATATCATCTCACACCGGTCAGAATGGCCATCATCAAAAAATCTACAAACAATAAATGCTGGAGAGGGTGTGGAGAAAAGGGAACCCTCTTGCACTGTTGGTGGAAATGTAAATTGATACAGCCACTATGGAGAACAGTATGGAAGTTCCTTTAAAAACTAAAAATAGAACTACCATACGACCCAGCAATCCCACTACTGGGCATATACTCTGAGAAAACCATAATTCAAAAAGTGTCATGTACCAAAATGTTCATTGCAGCTCTATTTACAATAGCCAGGACATGGAAGCAACCTAAGTAAGTGTCCATCGACAGATGAATGCATAAAGAAGATGTGGCACATATGTACCATGGAATATTACTCAGCCATAAAAAGAAATGAAATTGAGTTATTTATAGTGAGGTGGATGGACCTAGACTCTGTCATAGAGAGTGAAGTAAGTCAGAAAGAGAAAAACAAACACTGTGTGCTAACACATATACATGGAATCTAAAAAAAAAAAAAAAAAAAGGTTCTGAAGAACCTAGGAGCAGGACAGGAATAAAGACACAGACGTAGAGAATGGACTTGAGGACACGGGGAAGGGGAAGGGTAAGCTGGGACAAAGTGAGAGAGTGGCATGGACATATATACACTACCAAATGTAAAATAGATAGCTAGTGGGAAGCAGCCGCATAGCACAGGGAGATCAGCTTGGTGCTTTGTGACCACCTAGAGGGGTGGGATAGGGAGGGTGTGAGGGAGACACAAGAGGGAGGAGAAATGGGGATATATGTGTATGTATAGCTAATTCATTTTGTTATACAGCAGAAACACACCATTGTAAAGCAATTATACTCCAATAAAGATGCTAAAAAAAAAAAAGAACAAAATAATGTCATTTGCAGCAACGTGGATGGACCTAGAGATGATCATACTAAGTGAAGTAAGTCAGACAGAGAAAGACAAACATCATATGATATCACTTATATGTGGAATCTAATTTAAAATGGATACATACGAACTTATTTACAAAATAGAAACAGACTTACAGATCTCGAAATCAAACTTATGGTTACCAAAGGGGAAACATGGGGGGAAGTGAAAAATTGGGAGATGGGGATTAGCATATACCCACTACTATATATAAAATAGATAACTAATAAGGACCTACTGTATAGCACAGGGAACTCTATTCAATATTCTGTAATAATCTATATGGGAAAAGAATCTGAAAAAGAATGTGAAAAAAAAAGAATATGTATATTATGTACATATATATTTATGCATAACTGATTCACTTTGCTGTATACCTCAAACTAATACAACATTGTAAATCAACTATACTCCAATTAAAAAATTTCTTTTAATTCCCAGGCTTTTTTCTTTAAAAATGTAGCACAGTAAAAGTATAAATAAGTGACTTTGTGCTAACATATTATGAAATGAATTAGAAAATATTATGATTGCATTACTTTCATTTTAAGATCAAAGGAATTTTCCCCCTTAGAGAGAGTCAACATTTGATTTTACAAATACCTTTAAATTGGAACGAAAAGTAATATTATTACAATAAAATTGTATTCAAGCATTACAAAATAAAGAGATTTTATAATTATCTGGTTGCATTTCATTGTCCGTTGAACTAGAAATTCAGGGTAAAAACCTTTCTCTTCAAAACATAGTTTCACTGAGTTCAAGTTGGTTTTTGCAAACAAGGCTTTTTCATTTTAACAACTGTTAACCTGAATTGACCATCTTTGTAACTCTCCAGCTCCAAAATGCAAATAAATAGTCCTCTATGTGCTCCTTGTGTATTGTTACAAAACCTACCTCCTTTTCACCTCTTCTATAGTCCCTTTTATGGCTATTAATTTTTAATTCTGGAGACATAGTCACTGTGTTTCTGGTTCTCTGGTGGGAGATAAATGTGACTTAGATCCTGTTTTATGTACGCTTGGGGTTGATGGTTCTGATTGTAACTATTCCTCAAGAGAAAAATTGCTGGTTTCCACAACCCCTTCCTGGCTGGTCATAAAACAAATATTAAATAATGGCAATAAGCTATGAACCTCCTATAGTGCTCCAATTTTTAATTAAATGATTGCTGATGAAATATGGCTGATGGAAAAACAGAGTGTATAAAGAATTCACATGATGTACCCAATGTTTAGACCATACACATTGCTTGGGCCCTTGAGACCTACTAGTACATGTACAAAATGTCAATGACTATTTCTTGCGCCATATTTTTGTAACTTAAAAAATATGGTATGCTGATGGGAGCACAGAGGCTACCCAAGTGGTATTCTCTCAAAATTGGATTTCAGATTCCCAAACAGAACTGGTTTGGACACTTAAAATAAACAAAACCTATAAATCTGTTACATTTAATATTTTGTGTACCCCCCTCCCAACAGCCATTTAATGTGAGGTTTGTGGAGGAGTCAAAAGCTTTTAAAACCTTCAGCTCTTCCATTATTTTTAGCAAAGACTCTACAGAAGAGAGCTGGAAGAGTGTTAAAACGCAAGTCGTCATGATACACTGGAGCTCATCTAAGTATACTCTTTTTTTTTTAATAGATTTATTTCATTTATTCATGTATTTATTTATTTTTGGCTGCGTTGGGTCTTTGTTGCTGCATGCAATCTTTAGTTGTGGTGAGCGGGGCTACCCTTCGTTGTGGTGCGCAGGCTTCTCATTGTGGTGGCTTCTCTTGTTGCGGAGCACAGGCTCCAGGCGCGCGGGCTTCAGTAGTTGTGGTGCGTGGGCTCAGTAGTTGTGGCTCGTGGGCTCTAGAGCGCAGGCTCAGTAGTTGTGGCGCACGGGCTTAGTTGCTCCGCGGCACGTGGGATCTTCCTGGACCAGGGCTCGAATCCGTGTCCCCTGCATTGGCAGGCGGATTCTTACACTGTGCCACCAGGGAAGCCCAGTATACTCCATCTTAAGATAACCACTGATAATTTTGTTTACAGAAGTATCATCCACTCAGTGCTGTTATTGTCAGTCCACAGATTATGGAAAGGTATCAGCTAAAGTATATAGGATCTGTCCTAAAATGCTGCAAGGAAAGATGTTTAAGTAAGTTTTAGGATCAAATAATGTGTGTGCATGAGCATAACCTTCTGCTGTCTCCCCTCCTACCCTCCTGCCAACACATATTAAGTCAAATACAAATACTTTCTACTTTTTCATGTATGTTTTAAAAATCTTTTTTTTTTGGCAGCTCTGCGTGGCATGTGGGATCTTAGTTCTCTGATCAGGGATCGAACCTGTGCCCACTGGAAGTGCAGAGTTTTAACCACTGGACCGCCAGGGAAGTCCCATTTTAAAAAATCTTCTTAGGGAACTACTGTATGTGTCCTCATTCTTCCTAAACCCTCACAATTTATTCCTACTCCCAAAATTATGTTACATTTTTCCTTTGTAGCAGCAAAAACATTTATGAACATGAATACATATTTAAGAAATAAGCCAAAGATTTAACTAGGGATCCCTTTACCAATTGCTACAGTGCTGAGTACTCATTTAGCTGATCCCAGATATGCACTTAGTCTGTATCTATATAACATCAACCAAATGATGTACATTCACCAGAGGCAAAGGCCTTTCAGATGGATTCAAATAAGTGATTTGTAAAGAAGCATCCAACATTGATCTGTTCAGAGCTGTGCTACATTAAATGATTGTGGGATTCAGTTATGAGAAGGGGGAAAATATGTGCTTTGACTAGCTCTATATCATCCTTTACCAAGAAAGAGAAAGAAAAGAAAGAAAGAAAGGAAGGAAGGAAGGAAGGGAGGGAGAAAGGGAGGGAGGGATGGAGGGAGGAAGGGAGGAGGGAGGAAGGAGGAAAACCTTTAAAATCTTAAAATGAGGCAAAAGAGAGCTGGATTGGGATGGGGGAGGTGTCCAAAAATTGGTCCTGCTGATTTTTACTCCATTTACTAGCTGTGTCACCTTAGGAGAGTCAGTTCATTGTTCTGAAAATCAGTTTACTCCACTGAAAACAAGAATGATGATACCCGTATTATAGGAAAGGGAATGAGAGTTACATATAATAGCTTTGGGAATCATATACCCACATAGGTCAATTCAGTGCATTAATTCAACTTCTAAATATTTGTTACATCTCCCAGGTGAGAAGTGAGAAGCTTTGTATTCTCACTTTAGCTGAACTCTGTTTGTGATATGATGTTTCTTAAATCATGTCCTAAAGAGTTGGTGGCTTCAGGCATTAGTCAGATCTTCTATAGATCAGTGTTTCTCAAGCTCCAATGTCCAGACAAACCACTGGAGAGGTTGTTAAAAATGCAGGTCTGGGGCAGGCCTGAGATTGCTCGTTTAACCAGCTCCCAAGGAAGGCCGGTGTGTGCTAACCCCACTTGGTTCTTGATAACATTCGGGGCTGCTTCAACACTTCCACACACGGAGCACACCTTATTTATTGGATCAGAGCACAGAGTTGTAAGTGCTGCTGCTGATGTCATTCGGGTTTTTTCCATGGTGATAAATACATCCTCTGGGAATGATTGCAGCCAACAAAGAGGACTGTAAACTGAACGACAGGGTGAAGCGAATAGGGGGCAGAGTGA
The DNA here is from genome assembly GCF_009873245.2 of Balaenoptera musculus. NCBI lineage: Eukaryota > Metazoa > Chordata > Mammalia > Artiodactyla > Balaenopteridae > Balaenoptera > Balaenoptera musculus. The sequence continues at coordinate 73,286,669 of NC_045790.1, forward strand.
TCTGTGGAAGAATCTGCTGCTTCTTCTCCTTTTCTTGGCTGTCACTCATGATGAATAGCTCTATGCAGAAAGGTTGGACTCAAGTGCAGTGATGACTTGCAATTAAACTCCCCATACATTCTTTGCCATGCCCGTTATTAGCATACTGTCTATAATATGTACCATAATTACAGTCCATAATACATACCATATCAAGATGGAGACAGACTTTTATTTTGGGGGTTTGTGATAAACGTAAGAGTCTATCTCTCTTATTAGGGAATTTAATTTTATGTCTTAAAGTGTAAGTTTTGGCTTCATAACATTAAAATGAAGCAATATAAGAAATACAGATAACAAATTAGAATGAAAAGTACAAAGACAAGCCTATCTTCACTAACATCATTTATACATTACAGTCTCCATTCTTTAACTAATCCATTCATCCAACAAATATTTTTGAGGCCCTACAACATAACAGATATTGTTCTGAACTCTAGGATAAAGCAGTAAACAAAATAAACTCCCTACCCTGATACAGCTTACAGTTTGTATAAACAAATACAACAGAACATGCCAGGTAGGGATAAATGGTATGGAGAAAAAAAATAAAGCAAAGTAAGGAAGAAAGGGAAAGCATATGTAGGGGGGTTTATTTTTTATGAGGGGCCGGGATGGGGCAGAGGAGACCTAAAGGAAGTGAGAACAAGATACATGGATACATAGCTAAAGAGATAATGAGGCAGAAAGAATGAGAGGACTCAAGAAGAACTCCAAGATTTTTGCCCCAAGCAACTGCAAGAATCAGGTTGCCATTTTAATGAGGACCTTCTGTGGGCAAAAATGAACCAAGTATTAAAATATTCTGGGCACCATTCTTCTAAATTCAATTATAAATTTAATTTTAAACTGATAGGGAAAAGAGAAGAAAGAGAAAATGGGCATTGTTGTATTTGAAAATTCGATAATAAGCAATCCTCTTTAAAATATATGCCAATGATTTTTTTTAGAATTGAAGGATACTATTTCATATAAGCTATTTTGTACATAACCACTAATTATTCTTTTAAATATACAAGACTTCTTTTTAAAAAAGTTTATCTAATTTGCATACACATAGTCCTATAATCTTTTTTTTTTTTAAACTAGGACTATGTATTTATTTCAGAACATCTGTTAATGAGCAATAATATATCAACAGGTCAAATCAATACATCAAAAAGTCAAAAAAGAAAGATCATCTCAAGAGATTTTTTTTTTAAAGCTTCTGATAAAATTCAACACTAGGGAACTTCTGCTTCCAGGAATATGGAGTAAACATACTTTTCCCTATTCCTTCTGCTAAGTATAACTGAAAACTCTGGACATTGTATATTAAACAAACTAAGAAGATTCTGAAAGATGGAGAGAAGAAGGCAAACTGGATAGGGATCCTGGGACCCAAGGAATGACATAGTGATGAATCCCCTGGGTTTTCTTTTTACCTCATACCAACCCAGATTTACAGCTGAAGAAGATGGTAAACCTGAAACACCAGTGGGTACAGACCCAAGGAAATCCCGACAAAACCTGCTCTTTTTAGCCAAAGGGCCAGGAAATGGACAATCTAGCAAGATGAAAACTTTTAGTTAATAACCACCCTACTCCAACCAAGCACCACAGAAAAGACTGTGACGCATCCCTACACTCAACAGCAAAGACTGAGTAGGAAGCCCAGATTTCCACCCTTGTAAAGCTATAACAAGACATCTCAACACCATGCCATGGTGGTATCAGAGAAGGCCAAATAAGGTGCTAGAACTTTCATCCCCACTGTCTGGTAACAAGGCCTCCCCCACGCCTTTGCTATGTCATTGGAGATGGTGGGGAGCCTGGGCTTCCACCCCCACCTGGTGGTAATGAGGACCTCCTTCTCTCCCCAGTGGGGTGATTCAGAGGACACTAGTAAAGAGTCAGGACTTTCACCACTGCCCAGCAGTAACAAGGCCAGCTCCACAGTGGTGGCAGTGGAGACCACATGGGGAGCCAAAACTCCACCCCCCTCACAGCAGTAACAAGAAATCTTGCCTACTCAGGTATCAACTGAGGCTGAGTGGAACTGGACTTCTACCTTCACCTGGTAGTAATGAGACAGTGATCCCTCCACTCTGATGGAGTAGTGTCAAAGAAAGCTAACTAAAACAGAAGTTGTAAATGAGATCCAGAGTCTTACAACATAATACGAAAATGTCCATGTTTCAACTAAAAATCATTCATTGTACTGAGAACTAGGAAGATCGCAAACTGTATGAAAAGTCAATGAATAGATGACAACAGAGATAGGATTAGCTCACATTTTTTTTTTTTTAGCTCACATATTTTAAAGCAGCTGTGATAAAATACTTCAACAAGTATTACGAACATGCTTGAAACAAATAAAAAATAAAAAGCTTCAGCAAAGAAATAGAAGATATAAAGAAGACCCAAGTGGAAATTTTAGAAATGAAAATACAATAACTGAAGTAAAAAGCTCAGTGGATGGGCTCAGTAGCAGAATGGAGGAACAGAGCAGAAAAGAATTCAGTGGACAAAAAGACAGAACAATAAAATTGCCCTGAAGAACAGAGAGAAAACAAACTGGGAGGAAAAAAGGGAAAAGAACATAACCTCAGAGATCTGTGGGACTAAAATTAAAAGATCTAGTATCATGTAATCAGAGTTCTGAAAGAAGAGGGAAAAGAGGGAGGGGCTGAAAAAGTACCTGAAGAAATAATAGCTGAAAACTTCACAAATTTTGCAAGAGACATCAACCTACAGATTCAAGAATTTAAGTGAATGCCAAACAGGATAAACCCAAAGATATCCATACCAAGATGTGTCATAATTAAACTTCTGAAAACTAAAGATCAAAAACCACTTTTTAAAAAGCAACCAGAGAGGGCTTCCCTGGTGGCACAGTGGTTGAGAATCTGCCTGCCAATGCAGGGGACACGGGTTCGAGCCCTGGTCTGGGAAGGTCCCACATGCCGTGGAGCAACTGGGCCCGTGAGCCACAATTACTGAGCCTGTGCGTCTGGAGCCTGTGCTCCACAACAAGAGAGGCCGCGATAGTGAGAGGCCCGCGCACTGCGATGAAGAGTGGCCCCCGCTTGCCACAACTAGAGAAAGCTCTCGCACAGAAACGAAGACCCAACACAGCCATAAATAAATAAATAAATAAAAATTTTAAAAAAAATCATTGTGCTGTACACTTTACATATCTTACAATTTTGTTTGTTAATTACACCTCAATAAAGCTGAAAAGCAGAATCTGTTAGTCTATGGTGATAAGCAAAAAGGAGAGATAAGAGGTGAAGAACTCCTTTAGAGAGAATGCCAACTAACAAATGTAGAAAGAAAGACAGAATTAGCAAACCCCTCTTATGCACCCACCTACATAATAACTGAGTCACGCAAGGATCGTGAATGAATGCTACAATTTGGGAAAGGTTCTTGGGGAACAGGAGAGTCCTATAGTCTCAAAGTATCACCCTATAGAGTCCTTATTAATTATAAAGGAATATATACATATATATAGTGCACATCATCTTAATCACAACTGAGAAATCTCACGCATGTCACCTTAAATTATTAAGTTTATCAAGCATTATTGATGATGGGACAAATTGGCATAATGGGCCTCCTCGTATGATATAATGGGAAGTGCATATCACCTCATGCTGCACTCTTACCAAAAATGTTTAACCCTAAGATAATCATGAGGAAATAATTTTACAAATCCAGATGGTAGGACATTCTGCTCTGGACTCCTCAAAACTATCAATAACATGAAAGACAAAAAGGCAGGGGCTTATTGTAATAAATTAAAACAGGACTCAAGAAACGTGACAACTAAAGGCTACACATAATCCTTCATTAGATACTGGATTTTTTTTTAAGCTATATAGTTCACACTATATATTAGATAATATTATTGAATCTACCTTAAATATCTTGGGAGTGATAATGGCATAGTGATTATGAAGGAAAGCTCATGCTGATGTATTGAGGTGCAGTGTCATGATATTTGCAATTTATTTTTAAATGATTCAGGGAAAGAGAGAGAGAGCATGCAAATGTGGCAAAATGTTAACAGTTGATGAATATGGGATGAAGGGTGTGGAGGCGTCCTGATTACTTATCGCTGCATACCAAACAACTCCAAAACTTGCAGCTAAAAAAGTGGCCATTCATTATATTTCACATTTCTTGGATCAGGAATTTGAGAAGGGCTTAGATGGATAATTGTTCTGGCTTTTATGTGGCATTACCTGAAGTCACTCTGTGGCTTTCAGCTGATGAATGGGCTGTTACAGAGAATCCAAAACTTGCCTGCTTTCTCTTTGGGGATGAATGAGAGGCTGGATTTAGCGGAAATCCTCTTGCTCTCCGTGTAGTCTCAAGGTCTCTCCACAGGATAGTTGAATTTACATGGTGGCTCAGGGCTTCAAGAAAACATACCAGAAACAGTCAGTCCTCCATAGAGAACAGACTTGTGGTTGCCCAGGGGGAGGAGGGATGGGGGAAGGATGGATTGGGAATTGGGATTAGCAGATGCAAACTGTTATATATAGAATGGATAAATAACAAGGTCCTACCGTATAGAACAGGGAACTATATTCAGTATCCTTTGATAAACCATAATGGAAAAGAATATGAAAAAGAATATATATATATATATATATATATATATATATATATATACATACACATATAACTGAATCACTTTGCTGTACAGCAGAAATTAACACAACATTGTAAATCAACTATACTTCAATAAAATAAATTTTTAAAAAAGACATAGTCCTCTTAAAAGCTAGGTCCAGAACTGGTACTGGGTAACTTCTGCAACTTTCTATTGCTCAAAGAAATCAGAATAGCTCAGATTCAAAGGAAGGGGAAAGAAATCCCATGTCTCAATGGGAAGAGTGTCAAATAACTTGTGCCCATTTCTAAGTCTTCCGTGATAGGTTTCTATAGTTTTGAATATTTTCAAAATCAAAAATTGAGGTGGGGTGGGGAAACCTTTAATGAATATATTTGGAAGATTTCTGTGAGTTTGTCCATACTCTAAAATCCTAGAATTTCCAGGTTGCTCTCCAAATAGAGTGTACCAGTGCATTTACCTACCAAAAGTGTATGAGAGTGACAGTATTCTACACACTTTGTGGTAGTTTAAAACGTATTTACAATTTGACACTCATCCAAAGATGGAGTCTAAGTCTCCCAGTGAATGTGGGCCAGGCTTAATGACTTGCTTCTAAAGAGTAGATTACAGCACAAGTGAGGATATGAGAGTTTCAAGACAAGGTCCTAAAAGGAAATGTAACTTCCACCTGGATCTCTCTCCCCTGGGACATGTACTTTGGGAGCTTTGGACTGACATGTAAGAACCCTGGCTAGGAGGATGAGCAACTTTTTAGAGAGCCAACCCAGGACACACATACACCAGATTAAAAATACCCCAAACACAGTAAGAGCGTATAATAAATACTCTCAAATGTGTTATTACTTTAACATAAAAATATGAAAACAGGTGTTTACTTGGTATATTCCATTTTGTTTTTATGTTAAATGAAAGCTCTTATTTAAACAAAACAAAAATAAGCCCACTTAACAGTAATTAGAAGTGATTAACAATAGGAGTAATTAAATAAATGTGTGAGAAAATGTAACAGTGTATTGCGGTGTTTCTTTTTTTTTCCCTCCAAGATCAGACCCCCTACCCCTGATCCCATGGCCTTGGGTCATTCTTGCCTGAGGCGGGCGGGGGGGGGGGCCCTTCCCCACCCTCTCTACTCCTGCCTCACACCCCCCTCCTCCGGAAGCCCTCCAGCAAGCCCTGCAGCGCCCTCTGATTGCTTCTCCTCCTACATGACGGTTTTCTCTGGTCTGTGAGTCCCAAAGCCTGCCAGAAACAATGGTTTTCAAAGCCCTAACTGCGGACTCCATTTCCTCCCGACCACACCTGGCACTGCCGGCCCAGGTGCCCCCACCCCCCAAAGATGCTCAGGGCTCCGGGTCATCTTTCTGGGCAGAGGCTCAGCTCCTTCCTGACCCATGTGACACTCCGGTGCAGGCAGGGCTTGCAAGTCCCTTCTCTAGACTCACCTTTGTGATGTGACGGGGACACTTGCCTTGGGTCACACAGCTTCACAAGGATATCAGGGAGGGGACGGTGCAATTAGCGTTCCTCCTGAGGATCATAATCCCGACAGCTAACATTTCCTGAGCACCTGCTATAAGCCACACCTACCACCTGACTCTATGAGGGAGGAGCTACTGGGGAGAGGAGAATTACAAGACCCAGCATACCCAGAGCTGTAATGCCTGTATGTCTGTTCCTGTCTTTTTTCTTTCTTTTTTTTGGCTGCGCTGCACGGGTTGCGGAATCTTAGCTTCCTGACCGCGGATTGAACGCACCCCTGCCCCCAACCCCCGCAGGGAAAGCGCTGAGTCCTAACCACTGGACCGCCAGGGAATTCCCTGTTTCTGTCTTTTGATACAGAAATTTAATTGGACTCTTTTTTAAAAACTTTTGATTGAATTTTTAAAAATTTAGATTATATTATTGAACATTCTTAAGATATATACATAAATTTTTAAAAGAACATAAATACAATAGGAAAAATAAAAGATATTACTTTAGTTAATTAAAAAATGATGAGACGTTTCTCTCTGTCCTATGATCCAGTAGGATATTTTTAGTCTTTCTGTTGCCTTTTCCAGTAACACTTCTCTGAACTGCCTGCAGTCTGTAAGATGTCCTTTTTTTCTTTTATGTGGTGGTAAAACTGAATACAGTCAAAAGTAAAATACACTTTGACTTGCAGTTCTGCTTTTATCAAAAAAGCAGATGCCTGGTATCAGTCAAACTAAATATCCTCCCAGCAAAAGCACTTGAACATGGAATACTTAGGCTTTTACTTACTAGCAACTGCAGCATTTAGACTTCCTCTGCACCGACAGGCTTATTCTGGGGATCAGCTCATTGTCAGGTGCTTTGCATCTATAATTTCATCATTACAGGCCATCCATATCTATTTACATTGTCCATCATTTTTAAACACTCTGAAGCACATTAAATGTCATCATTAATTAAGCCTCTCTTTTTCAGAGCAAATGGTTTTAAAGCACAAAGCTAATGTGAACTTGTAAAATCAAAGGAAGATCTGAAATAAAGTCACAGTTTTAGTAAAGAAATTAAAAAGGTCCTGTTTAACTCGGCTGCCTTTTTCTGGTGGCAATTTTTTCTAGTTCTGAGGCAGTCTTTTTCCATAAAAGAGTCAATTTTTTTTCTTGCAACTGACACGTAATATAAAAAATCAGGTGACAAAACAATCAGTTTTTCCTTTACATGACTCTTTATGACCTCTTTAGAAATGTTCATTCTCAACGTATTTCCAAACGAGATACGGACTTTCTGCTTGTCTCGCACCTTGAAAATCTGAGTTTTACGCCAGGTCAACATTTTAACATCTTTTCTCAGCATCAGTGATGGCCATCTTGCAGGCATATGTCTCAGGAAGCTAACTCCTTTCATTTCTATAAAGTCAAAAATCTCATTAAGTGCTTCTGCAGGTTTTGCAGAAAATGAAAAGTGACCCAAAGCTTTCATTATGAAAGTCTCAATATCACAGGTAAGCAAATTACACCTCTTTTTAGCAGTGCTGTGTCAGGGTGTGCATCTAACCGGTAAAATCTCTTCATTTTCTTTGGTAAGAAGTTTATAGGCTGAATGTAATTTGCCAAAATATACATTTGTGCTGACTGCCAAATACACAGATGGATGAGCAAAGTCTACAAATAAAGTTTGTATTTAGACATTACAAAATCTTTTACTTAATGTTCTCTGCAGTTTTATTAATATTCTTCACTGAAATAAAAAAAAGACAGTTTGAAACTTCATTTATCAAAGTACCTAAGAGCTAGGTGGAGTATATTTTTGCTATTGTGATTCAACATGTTCATCTAGAATTTACAATGATATTAGAACTTAGGCAAGGATTTGGGGGGGGTTGTTTACAGTTGCCTGGACAGTTGTCACAACATTATTTATTGACTAATACATATTTTACCAAGTGTGCTGGCTTTGTGCTGTTTCAACTTAATGAAGTTAGATCTGTGAATTGTGCTTCTCATTACTCTTTTCCTCAACAAACGAGTTAGCTTTTTAAGTCTTTCAGTTATTAAGCATTCAAAGATCTAGACTACACAGCTTTAAATCAGATTTTTGTAAAATTTATCAGAAGATCATGAAGCACATAGGACTTTGCCATGTTTCCTAAACTTTGGCACTTTTGCCATTTCAGTACTTATTAGCTCTGACTACAAAGGATTTGTAGAAGAAATAAAAGAATTTGATAAAAAAAAAATCAATTGTTGCACAGTCTGCCACATAGTAGAAGCTCCATATTTACTAGTTCTTCCTTTTTTTTTTACTGATCCATACTTTTGACCAGATTTAGTAGCTTTATTGTATTTATTTACTTATTGGCTGCATTGGGTCTTCGTTGTTACGCACGGGCTTTCTCTAGTTGCGGCAAGCAAGGGCTACTCTTTGTTGCGGTGCACAGGCTTCTCATTGCGGTGGCTTCTCTTGTTGCGGAGCATGGGCTCTAGGCAGGCAGGCTTCAGTAGTTGTGGCACACAGGCTCAGTAGTTGTGGTGCACAGGCTCAGTAGTTGTGGCACACGGGCTTCGTTGCTCCGCGGCATGTGGGATCTTCCCAGACTAGGGCTCAAACCCGTGTCCCCTGCATTGGCAGGCAGATTCTTAACCACTGTGCCACAAGGGAAGTCCCACTGGGTCTTTTTACTTACTTGAATTTAGAGGAAAGATGTGGGATTTAGGGAACTTGAAAATGATGGTGAATGAGAAATTTTGGTTTATCTCTGGCATTTGATTTCTCTTTGTTTTGCATGATTATGGACACACCTAAGTTAAAGCTGGCTTGTTCATGAATGATAACCAAAAACCTTATTGTCAGTAAGAAGAGATAGCTGTTGATGTGTTGGTTCAAGTGATGTAATTGTCACTCTCATCAAAGGAATTGCCTCTCATTAGATTTAGCCTCATTCTCGAATAAGACATCATCATAAATATGATATAGGATTCATTTCAAAAGATCAGACCTATTAAATCAGTACTGGAGACTGCTAGAAGATATAATTTTTAAGTACATTAAACACTCAAACATATGACCCTCCTTCCCTCAGATAGCTCTGAGAAAATGTAATTAAAATGTAGTCTGTTTTGCAGTATTTTTTTTTAAGGGAAAACTCATCAGATCTTTGCAACATTTGAATATTGCATACCTGAGTGTTTGACTTCATTCCACTGAATTCGACAATAAGTGCATAGTACTTATCTCTGCTTATAATGGAGAACCTGAAATGTGTGAAGACATGCTTCAAAAGATGAAGAAAATGTAAATGCATCTTGTTTAAGGGGAAATAGACTATCTGCTAATTGCTTCAAGAATTGAGTGATTTGGAAGACCCCAGGAGAGGGTTCATTTCTCCAATTTGCATACACTTCGCTCATACTACCTGGCTTACTACAAATGCCTTGATGATGTGTGTGTGTGGAGTATTCCTCATCAACACCAGAGAATGAGAAGGATCCAGTGGCTCTGGGGACCAGAGAGCTTCTTCCTGCTAAAGAAGCCATCCCTCCATGATACCCAGCCCTTAGGAGAGTACACTTCATGTTTGATAAATGATTTGGTTTTCTTCCAGTCCATTGTTACTATTATTGTTATTATTATTGCCCAAAATTAATTGGCTTAATTTTCATGGTGACTCCAATGAGCTTATTAGTTAATGTAACACTTTATACTTATGTAGAGATTCTCTTAATCTAATTTTTAAAAAGGGTAGAAAAATAAGTAATATTATTGTTTTTATTTCCTTTCAGAGCTTTTAACCCCTGGTGTGAATAATCGAGGACTCTTAAAACCACAAAAATCAAATGCAAAGGCGGGTTATAGCCTTTTATGAAAGTGGAGAGTATGAACTCCTTTGAGGGAGATGAACGGGGCTAGAAAGGAAAGGATGAGAAGGAAATAGGACAAAGAAGAGGATGGAAATGGTGAGAACACATCTGTAGAGAACAGGGACAAAGGAGAACTGCAGAGAAGGGAATAAAATGAAGATGGAGAAAAAATTAAAAGAAGAGGGAATAAAATGGGGACAGAAATAGGATAAAACAGAAGAAAAGGGAGAAAAGTAAGTAAAAGAGGGGAAAAGATATAAAGGAAGAAAAGAAGGAACTAAAAAGGAAGAGCTATGTGACACATAACATAATATAATGTGGAGTGTGGATTATATTGTACCACTAAAAAAAAAAAACAAAAACGAACAACAAAAACCTCCTTATTTGCCACAATTTATACATAGACTAAAATGAAAAATCTGAAAATTTTAATGCATGATTCTTTGAACTTCATAAAACTGTGTCTTCCATACTGAGAATGTTAGCAGTGCTTGAGAGAATTAAAGTAGCTCTTTCCATAGGATACAAAAAATATTTTTAAACACTGCCTCAGAGTAGCAGCTTCTAGGTATATTTGAGAATAATCAAAATGTTAGGATATTTCATTTATCTTGAGTACATAACCATGATTTGAAACAGTATAAAGGGTTGAAAATCATGTCAAGGATAAAATGCACTTTAAAAATTAAAAGATTCATAAGGTTAACTTTCAGAGAAATCTGTTAAATATGAATGTAAAAATGAATAAAATATAAGGTCATAGGCAAATCATCCTGTTTTCATGAACCTTGATCATATAATAGATGTTACATTTGCTACTGAAATGTGAATGAAGATGGAATTCAAGATAAGATATTAATCATAATTAGAATGACTATGACAGGTCTGTGGTGACAAATACTTAACAAGTAGTAAGAATGCTTATTCATAACAAACCTCTTAATTCATTAAATTCTTCATTAAAAGGGCAACCTCTTAATAAGTTCAACATAAAGTTGGTATAAGATGCTATTAGCATTTTCCCTCTTTTTATTTCCATTTTAGGGGTGTATTGTTAACAAATTGAGATAAATCATTTAAAACATATAATTACTTGGATATAGTCGCATAGTAATTCCCTAAGCGATTGTATGGTTATAAGTTGTCAGTGTGCATATTAATTTATCATACCCACCAGCCTCATCTTCATTGATTTGTAACTAGCTGTTAGAAAAACAGATTAAGAAGCACATGCTGCCCTTCTCTGAAAGTTTCATTGAGGCACAAGTAGGGCAAACACTGCTTTCCAATTAGAATCCTGCTGTTTGCCAGGACTTGACAATGACTAATTATCGTCCTAAATGACTTAATATGTTTGAATGCATGATTATTTATAAATACATTTTAAGATCTGCATAAAATAATCATTCCTGGTTTAAATATGAAAGGCTACTTTTTGTGCAAAGGGCAAAGACCTGTTGAACACCTGAGGTCAAAGGAAAAAAAAGATGTTTTAATGTCAAGGTTAGTGTTTGCTTAGGCAACCATTATCTTAAAAGGAGAAAAAAAGAAGAGTGAGTTGCTTAAATCTCAGCTTTACTGACTATAAAACTTACCAACATAGGATTTTTAGAGGAATTAACCGTTTTAAAAATATATAATTTCCTCCTTAGAATAGTTGTCAGAATTAAATAGTCAAACATGTATAGCTCTTTGACCAGTGCCTGGGACAGAGTAAGCACTCAATACATTTTAGTTTTTATTGTTATTCTGTACCTGAGTGCCAGTGGCAATCATTAACTACATGGCACGTTCTGACAGTGTAAAGCTGGAGAAGAATTTGTGGATATATAACTGATTTTGTTTGAAACATTTTAGGGAATTTATTTGATTATCAATCATTCGTTGATCAGCTCCTATGAGTTGGGCACCATGCCAGGCATGGGAAATAAGATGGACACCATGCATGACCACTGAACTGGGTTCCATTGCACTGCAAGTCAAAGAGATGACGAAAATAGAGCAACGTAGAGTTATAAGTTGTTCTGTCAATAAATTACTTTTAAACTCTAAAATATTTGAAATATGTATAAGTGTAGAGAAACCATCATGTTAAACACCACATTTGCACACCAAGGTTTTACAAATGTTAACTTTCCCTATATTTTTTATATGCTTCTGAAGCAGACAGACCCAAGGTGGCCCCCACTGATTTCCCACTTCCTGCTGTCCATGTCTTTATGTAATTCCCTTCCCTGGGTGTGGGCAGGACCTGTGGCTGGCTTCTAACAAATAGAATATGGCAATGGTGATGGACTAGGGCTCCCATGATTAAGTTACGTTACATAAGACTCCGTTTTAGCAGCCTGAGGTGAGGGATTCTTCCTGGGTGGATGAAGTCAGAAGTCATACTGAGGAAGCCCACATGGCAAGGGACTTCAATCAGCCTCTTGGATCTGAGAGCAACCTCTGGCCAACAGCTAGCAAAATGTTGGTGCCGTCAGTCAGACAGCCACAAGGAGATAAATTCTGGCAACACCAGGATAAGCGTTAAAGCAGATTTTTCCCCTTGAGCCTCCAGATGAGAACACAGCCCATCTGAGGCTTCGATTGCAGTCTTGTGAGACCTTCAACAGAGGACCCAGCGAGGTAAGCCATGCTCAGACTCCTGACCTGTGGAAACTGTGACTTAGTAGATGTGTGCTGTCTTAAGTCACTAAGTTTGTGGTAGTTTGTTACATAACAATAGAAAACCAATACAACTTCTAATGACATTACAAATGCCTCCAAAAATAATGTGGTTTTTAACTGGGCTACATATTGAAAAAAATTTAGAACTGCAGAAGTGTTGGTAAATCCTTCTTGCTTTTAAAAGGGGAAGGTTTAAATAATCTTCAGAGAAATGTATCAATATCATGAGAAAAGGCCCAATACCTTTCCAAGGAATCATTTACGTGTTTAAGTTTTTTTATAAATTTATTTATTTATTTTTGGCTGTGTTGGGTCTTCGTTTCTGTGCGAGGGCTCTCTCCAGTTGCGGCGAGCGGGGGCCACTCCTCATCGTGGTGCACGGGCCTCTCACTCTCGCGGCCTCTCTTGTTGCAGAGCACAGGCTCCAGACGCGCAGGCTCAGTAGTTGTGGCACACGGACCCAGCCGCTCCATGGCACGTGGGATCCTCCCAGACCAGGGCCCAAACCCGCGTCCGCTGCACTGGCAGGCGGACGCCCAACCACTGCTCCACCAGGGAAGCCCCCGTGTTTAAGTTTTTACTGTGTCTTGCTGACATATTGTCATGCTCTCTAATTGACAGAGTTAAAACCCATTTTATTTATTCCAGAATTTTTTAAAGTCCACACAACATAGCTATTTTCTAGTCTAGAAACTTCATATTCTAGAAATTATTAATCATTTTGTTCTCTAGGATTAAGAATTTTGATTATTTTAACATCTCATTTTCCTTTTCTTTATATTTCTCTATGATCTTTCCCATTTTTCTCTGAAAATTCCTTCTTCTCTTTGCTCTTTCAGATTCAGCCTTTATCCCTCTCCATTTTACTACTCTGGGCTGCAAACATTGACCTGGATGGACCACAGTAATGGGTGGCCTTTCCCAGTGATAGTCATTTCAATTTCTTTAACTCTTTTTTCTAATATTTCAGTCTTTATAGGTGTTATCTATTGACATCCTACAGATTTTTATTCTCTTACACATCACTTACACACACACACATACACTTCTATCCCTCTATCCAAATACATTATACATAGATCTGTTTTTAATAAATATTCAACATTTACATGATCATATCTATATAAATATTATTCACAGTGGAGTACATCAAACACTGTGTTTGCTTTCCTACCTCACATGCTTTTTTCCCCTAGACTTAATGATTGTCTCATCTTTTTTGTCCTTATTTTTTTTATTTCTATGAGTCAATTACCAGTCATCCCCAAATTCTGTAAAGGAGAAAAAAATCTTTTGATATATTCAAATATGTCAGATATATAGAGTTTATCTCTTTTTCTTTCTGGGATATGTTCCTCCTGGAGCTCACTTTCCCTTGCTTCACTCTGGATTGCTGCTTTCCAGCTGCTTTCCAGCTGTCATTCTGGGAATCTTCTCTCACCATCATCCTGGGGATTCCTTTTACCCTTCTATGTCTTGTATCCCCTGTTTTTTGGATCCCATACTTTTTTGTTCTTGATTTGCTTTTTGTTTTGGTGGAATACATCCTCTAAGAGGTTTCTGAGAAAGGATGTATGAGAATAAATTTGGGGGGACATTAAATACCTGCAACCTTCTCATATGATGGATAGTTTTTCTAGGTATAGAAATTGTTTTGTTTTGTTTTGTTTTTTTGTTTTTGGGTTTTTTTGTATGTAATCTATTTTATTTTTTTTAATTTTTAATTTTTATTGGAGTATAGCTTCTTTACAATATTGTATTAGTTTATACTGTACAGCAGAGTAAATCAGCTATATGTATATATATATCCCCTCTTTTTGGATTTCCTTCTCATTTAGGTCACCACAGAGCATTGAGTAGAGTTCCCTGTGCTATACAGTAGGTTCTCATTAGTTATCTATTTTATACATAGTATCAATAGCGTATACATGTCAATCCCAATCTCCCAATTCATCCCACCCCCTGCCTTTCCCCCTTGGTATCCATACATTTGTTCTCTACATCTGTGTCTCTATTTCTGCTTTGTAAATAAGATCGTCTATACCAATTTTTCAGTTTCCACATATATACGTTAATATATGATATGTAATTTTATAAGCCTGAGCACATATGTTTCCTTTGTTTTATTATACTTTACCATTGTATTTAATTAACAGGAATATGCACAGTATACATAATATACTTCTACCAGTTTAATTATATCGATTCATGCAATTTGCTGTTCAACATCTGTGATTGGCTTTATGTGCATTGTTAGTTTGACTATTCAAAAATCATTGTGGTGCCCTCAGTGACACTAGCAAGTAATCAATGCAATCAGTTCACTAATGTGATTCAAATAGACATCAACTGGTCAAGAACTCAGAATTCAATCATTACAGAAGTCAAAACAAAGGTAAAGAAGAAAGGACAAATGGACTCATCACATAGACACAGCCTTAGTTATTCTGTGATATTGTTGGACATTTAAAGTCATATACTTACTTAAGACATTTAGATGCTACTTCAGCACCTACTATATTATAATGGAACACATCTTATCTCAGCTATACTAAGTTTAATTAATCTAATTTTTATTAAGAATCCCACCCCCTACTCCAGCCTTCTGCAAGACCCCACCTTAATTTTCTTCTTTCCAGTATTTCTCAGGAGGATGGGAAAAACTTGCAACTATTCCAAGTTCACATTTAATCTCATTCAGTTTAACCCCTTTTGCAAATTAAAACCTTTCCATTTCATTTATTCACATATACAAATACAAAAAAAAAAGAGATTTCTTAATGATTTAAGTATTGTCACTTAACATTAACTTTAAAATTCCCAAACTTTTTTCTTAATATGTCTGAAATGACAGATACAAATATCAATAAATACTTAGAGTAGTACCTTTCAAGCAACAAAGGTGTTTAGAATTTTACTGTCTTAAATTAACATACTGACATATGTTAAGCTCTAAAATCTCAATAAGGTAAATTGGCCTAATAGGTCAGGACAATTGAGGTTTAAAGTTAGGTAGGTTTTTGTTGTTTGTTTTTCCTAAGAAAACCAGCAGTGTGGAGTTAAGGAAAAAAATGGACCAAGTATCTTAGGAGCTCATTAGGATATTTCAAAGAATCTCAAAACTATTTTACTCATGGCTTTGGAAACTATTCTTTTCTTCCTTCATAGAATAATTTCTTCAATCCCAAACTGAAGTTCTCACTGAATTTGACTGTGAGATTGTATAAATAAAATTTGATGAATTGCATTCAAAGAATAAGTTAAACATCAAAAGCTGCCTTTAAGAATGTTCATTTTAAAACAAAGGTGATTTGTAATCCCACAATACGCTATATCCTGCAAATTTACCTTTGTTAGAAAATGGCCCAAATTTGGCTGGGCACAGAGTGTACCTGTAAAGTGCTGCATTATTAAACCTAGTTACTTAGGGTTTAAACTTTACTGGCAATTTCTAGTAAACAAGAAAGCCTTCTATCTGGGATTCTGTCCTTTAGTTTAGGGAAACATAATTCAGTTAACAATTCGACCACAAGGTTGCATTCTTGGTTCTTTTTCTTTTTGCATGATTAGTTAAATCTGTTTTTACTTTCAAACAGGGGAAGTTTTGGGTTTTGCAGCTTTGCTATGTGACTTCAAGAAGCTGAGGTAGAAATGATGAACATGTTTGGCTTCAGCTGAAGAGGAAGAACTCAGAGTTTATAAATGTCTCAGGTATTTCCAATAAATTGGAGGTCACCAGAAAAGATGTTAGGATAATAAATCTAGCCTCTAAGTATATACTCCCTTTATCCAGCGGGGAGCCTCCTGGGATCATTTGTCTGCTGTTCATTATCTTGTCTGCATTATTCAACAGCTCTGTTCCTGCTCAATGGGCTTCAGAGAGCTTTTAGCAGCTGCAGCAACCTCCAATTTTTACTTAAGTTCTCTTTCTCTTTGTAATAGCCAAAAAAAAAAAAAAAAAGCAAAAAAAAAAAAAACCCTCAAAGAAAAGGAAAAGAAAGGAAACCTGTCTTTGATGCCCAAGACCTACTTATGTAATTGAACCCATGTCAAAACTGAGCTTATTTATTTTACATTAACTGTATCAGTATTATAATGTAATATTTGGGAGGCCAAATGAGAAATCTTACATTTGAATACTAAAAATATGAGGGTTTAAAAAAAATCCCAAACCATCTAAATGATATAATGAAAAGGAAAAAAATTTTTAATTTCTTAGAAATGCTAAGATTACGTTCCATTTTAAGAAAAATTGCCTTTTGTACATGACAAACCAAGAAAGTTTTAAAAATCACAAAAAAATCTACTACATGATTGGAAGAGAGAATATGCTGCGAAGAAAGAAAAGAGACAATTTACTAGCTTACTGAAGTAAAAACCTCTGCATTTGATTTGTTTCAATTAGGAGATACTTAGCTGCTTTCAGGTGAGTTGGTTTTCAGGAAGGCTGACACATGACCATGATCCGACTTAATAGGACTCTCTTGAATCTGACTACCCTAAAGCTATTATGGTAAAATAAAATATAGTATTATATTTATCAGCCAGATGATGGATAAAGTAAAATAGTTTTTCCAGTGGCCAGAAGCAGGGAATCTACTTGAAAATAAAAATACATGATGACAAGAACTGCTCAAAATGGCCAGAAGGTATGGACAGAGCAAGCATTAAACTCTTGAAGAAGCTAATGGAAGCGCTTCAGGGACTTATCAAATGCTGACTATTTCACCTAAGTTATGTGAGATTCAGAGGACTTATGACTATTTTCTAAGCAAGACTATGAAGAACCACTATGATCAATTTGTACTGGTCCCAACATCTAAAGGCTGAGAATAAAGAATATAACTGAGGCCTGAGGTGAATGGAAAGGTTATCAACAAAAAAACATTTAAAAATAAATCTAGCACATGTCATTCGTAAGGAATTATTTAATTATCCAACAATATGTGATTTGTAATTAAAACTACATGAACCATCCATTTTTCTATCAAGGCTGTGCTTTGGAGTCAGATGTGTTCAGGATGGGAGTGGGAGGAAGGATACTTGTGGACAAAATAAAGA
Source organism: Balaenoptera musculus (assembly GCF_009873245.2). NCBI lineage: Eukaryota > Metazoa > Chordata > Mammalia > Artiodactyla > Balaenopteridae > Balaenoptera > Balaenoptera musculus. Next base: position 73,304,393 of record NC_045790.1, read on the forward strand.
CATTTAAACTTGCTCCTGTGGCCCCAAGATCCTCTGATCTTCAGCAAGAGAATAGGTCTGCAGAGGTGACAGTCTATGTCCAGAATGGAATGTCTTGTTCTATGTATAGAAACAAGGGACTGCAATTTCCTAGCATTAGATCATCATATTAAAAACCAAGGGAGCTTTTCAGCACCACCATTTGATCAGATTAAGATTCTTAGTGCTGTACAAAACAGCTTGTTAGCCACCCAAAGTCTGAAAGCACCTCTAAAGTGGCATAGAAATGCTAAGTAGCCTCAGACACCTGGACAATGGCTGACATCGAGGAAAACCCAAAGACCTCCTCAATTACCAGGATATTTGTTACTGGGAAAAATCTAGATAGTAAGCTGACTCTGTGATTAGGAAGTACGTAAATAAGTGCCTGAAACTTGTATCCAAATCCTTGGTGTAGTTTTATCTGGGCCTCCCAAAGCACATTATATACCATGAAAGCAAATACGACTTTTGTCACTTGCCTTGTAAGATATAAGAATAGTGGCACAAGAAAACTGTAATAGCTTTTATATGACTTTCAAAATTATTTTCTGAATTATTAAACATTCCATAGCTGAAGCTACTTCTTTAAACTACCAGAATTCATTATGTAAAAGTCACACTGGCTCTTGAGTAATAGATCCAATTTCACATCTGCTTTATATATTAATTCCCTTTCTTAGACAAACTAGACAGTCGCTCTTGCAATTGAGTGGATTTGATTCTCATCATTACCACCCTTTGGTATGCAGTCCGCACAAAATGAAAGGTTTAAAATGGGACAGCTTTAAAGCAGCTCCAGTGTCACTAAGGGGGCACCCAGATTGATTTTGTGAAAATAAGTCCAATGTTTTGGACTTTTTTGTTTGTTTTGTTTTTAATTTCACAACTGCTAGAGTTAAGTCTCAGGTTTCTACTCTCAGGGAAAAGATAAATAATTAATCAATATATTTTTTCGGCCGATTTCCATATTGTCTGCCAAGACAATTTATATAACAATAAGAAAAAAAATAGACTCTCCCTAATATGTCATTTATAACCAAAATCTCTTTTTAAAAACTTCCAATATAAGAGAAGTTCTATTAATCAATTATACATAATTCGGGAGAAAAGAAGGCAGTAGGTAGACTCAGCATTTAAGTAGAAACCAACCATATGATATTAAACTAAATTTTCAGTTTTGCAGATTTACAAACTGCTCTCCAATCTTCACCATTCCCTCTCTTTAAGAAGGTACCCTGGCTTCAGAGTAACTGGAAACATCTTTATTCAGTTGCAATATTCTGTATGTCATATCTGACTATTATATCTGACTTCCAGATCAGTCCAAGAAAACCAAAGGGTGGTTTTTTTTGTTTTTTGTTTTTGAAGGGGCAGGGTGGGAAGGTGGGGAGGAGTCCTTGAGATGGTTCACGCTTCCCTTTATCTATTAACTTTGCCCAGATAGTTTTCTGTGTGTGGAGCAAATTGTTGACAAAAACAGACATCACTATGTGTAGCCCAAAGCTCAAAGACTCTGGCATGAAGCACCGACTAAAGGCCCTGCTAAGTATGATTCAATTCCTGCCCATATAGGAGGCTCATCCGTGAGACATAACTGTTTTTTAGAAGGGACTCAGGCACAGATATGGAGCATCTACCATGTTTAAACCTGGCATCAGCAAACTAGGCCTGTGAGCCAAATCCAGCATACTACCTATTAATTGTACAACACACGAGCTAAGAATGAGTTTTACATTTTTTTTATTAATTAATTAATTAATGTTTATTTATTTATTTATGGCTGCGTTAGGTCTTCGTTTCTGTGCGAGGGCTTTCTCTAGTTGCGGCGAGCGGGGGCCACTCTTCATCGCGGTGCGCGGGTCTCTCACTATCGCGGCCTCTCTTGTTGCGGAGCACAAGCTCCAGATGCGCAGGCTCAGTAATTGTGGCTCACGGGCTTAGTTGCTCCGCGGCATGTGGGATCTTCCCAGACCAGGGCTCGAACCCGCGTCCCCTGCACCGGCAGGCAGACTCTCAACCACTGCGCCACCAGGGAAGCCCGAGTTTTACATTTTTAAATAGTTAAAAAGAAAAGAAAAATACTATTCATGACATACAAAATGATTTTAAAATTCTAATTTCAGTGTCCATAAATAACTTTTACTGGGACACAGCCATGCTCACTCATTCACATATTTTCTATGGCTGCTTTTAAGCAATGCCAGAGAAGAGTAACTGCTACAGATACCATTTGGCCTCCAAAGCCTAAAATATTTACTCTCTAGCTCTTCACAGAAAGAGGGGCTAGACCCTATGCTAGGGGTAACATGTACATTATTCAATTTAAACAACTATAGTTCTAAAACATTTTAGAAATTGAATTCATTCTTCACCATTGTTTAATCATTTGTATATTTTCATTTAAGGAAGTTTCTTCCTCTCAAAGAAATATATTGCCAATGTCAAAAGTTTTTTTAAATGTGTGATTGCTAGCACAAAGATGAAAGTTTTTCCTTTATTTCTTGTCTGTTAAAAGGTTTCTCACTTCTTTCCTTCTATCTCTTTATAAATTTTAGAAAATTGACCTTTATAATAGTTGGAAAATTCCACAACCCTTAAAAATGAATAGAAAAATACTAGCTTCTTCTCAGGCAGTGCCAAGAGTCCTGTAATGTATACACTTTCCCAAACAAGGCTGCAAACGTGGCCACTGAAGCAGCTGTGAAAATGGAAATGCAATCACAGAAGGAGTTATCAGCCTTATGAATTGAGGTGCCTTCCACTACTTGACGTTCATTCTCAATGACCAAGTTCAGGCTTCTCGCCTTTATTGAGCAGCACTACAGAGCACCTCACATAAATGAGTGGATTCTGGGCAGCCATGATGGTGTAAGTAGCATGCTTCACTTTTTCAAAAGACTTGGGTCAGCCAACAAAGCACTAAGCATTAAATTATTACTGACAGCAGCCACAAGCTATTAGAATGTACCCACCTCTATCTTTCAGATGTTTATCTTTGAGGAAACCACTCACAACTTTATTGCAGTCATAAAATCTGTTGTAGTAAAAATAAAAAGACATTTAACCTGTACCTACACACTGGAGCAAAGATCTGGACGTATTAATTGCCTTCTCTCACACTTTCTTCACTTCTAAGTTATAAGGTAAGACTTGTGGAGAGTTCAAAATGGAGAAAGGTTGCTATGGAGTCAACAGGACAAGAGTCAGGGATGTATCAGATACTTGTCTCCCAAGAATATGGATGAAAATGAGTAGGGAAAGTCGAGTTTTGTCCAGACATGTATGTTTCTGTGGCAAAGTGTTTATAGTAACCTCATGAATTATAAGATATAGAAATGTCTATAGCTTCTTTAGAATTTGACATTTCATTGTACAATGTTAGAACCCAAAGGAATTTATATTTTATATATTCAGCTCTGTATTGAATGTCTAATATGTATCAGACATTGTGCTAAATAAATACATATGTGACTACCAGTTGTGTTCAGTGCTAATAAGGGAAGGATAGAGTACTCTGAGAGTCTAGTGAGAATGGTCTATGTCAGGCTAGGAGACAGGTAAGTGTCAGGCAAGCTTTCTCTGAGGAAAGGGCATTTAAACTGGAATGTGAAGGATGAGAAGATGCCATGCAGGGAAAATGTTCCATGACAAATGGCCAGTGGTAGGAAGGGGTGTAGTCCTTTCAAATTAGTGAACAGATCACTAAGGTTTAGAGATATATTCCATAAATTTTGATCCTATCAACACGAATGATGATTCCACTTCCCAGGCAGATTTACTGATTGAAATTGAGAGTTTAATTTTTAGAGGGAAAAAATGTGTTACGAGCTAAATTATTTAATTTGTAATTATGCACTAAGTTCACTAAATCATGTAGTTAGTAGGAAAATTAAAGTTCTGGAAAGTGCCTGACATGGAATCAATGAAATGGGTTCAATAACTGAATTTTCTCACTTTTCTGTTATTATCCTAGTCATAACAAGAGATTGTAAGGTATGGGGATGGAAATTTGCTTCCTATCTGTGCCCACATTACCAGACTAAGATGCTTTGGTTGTGGAAACCATTTGCCCAGGAAAGTGTTCAAGAAGACCCGAGAATTCCAGCGCCATTTTGCAACCTTGTCTCCTGTAAAACCACATATTATAAAAGACTCATTCCTCTCTTTTATGTAGAGATCCGACCAATAAATCACTAAGGAAAAGGCCAGAAATCCAACGGAAAAAAGTGGATAAGGGATTTAAACAAGAAATACTCTTGTTTAAGTATTTACAAGAGAGTAAATACAAGTATTTACTCTCCATGAAAGAAAGTCAAGTTAAAACTATATTGAGATATCATTTTCCATGACTCAATGAACAAAGATGAAAACATTTGATAATGTAGAATCATGGCAAGGGTTTGGGGGGATTTCACATATACTGTTGATGGGAGGGTAAACTGGTACTGTCTATCTGTGGAGCAATTAGCAATATCTATCCAAATGAAAATTCACATACCTCTTGACTGAGTCTCCATTATAAAAATTTATCTTACACCTATCTTTCCACTTGTAAAAGAAAGCACATTTATGAAGATATTATTGTAGAATTGTTTGTAAAAGAAATAAAAAGTGGAAGCAGCCTAATTGTTCAAGAATTGGACTCTGGAAAATAAAATACACTATCTAGTCAGACAATGAAATATTATGCAGCCATTAAAACAATGAGGTAGATGTAGCCCTGTTTGTTGATGTGAAAAGACCATCAGTATATAGTAAATGAAGAAAACAAAGGACAGTGTGTATATATGTGTGTGTGTGTGTGTGTGTATAAACTCTAGTACCTCAGACCATAACTATATTTGGAGATAGGGTCTTTAAAGTGGTAATTAAGTGAAAATTAGCCCATTAGGGTAGGCCTTAATCCAATCTAACTGATGTTCTTATAAGAAGAGGAGGTCAGGACATAGAGAGAGACACCAGGAACACAAAGGCACAGAGGAAAAGCCATATGAGGATACCTGGCCGCCATCCACAAGCCAAGGAGAGAGGCCTCAGGAGAAACCAAACCTGCTGACACCTTAATCTTGGACTTCCAGCCTCCAGAACTGTAAGAAATGTTTCTGTTGTTTAAGCCACCCAGTCTATGGTATTTTGTTACTGCAGCCCTAGCGGACTAATACAACATATGTACGCATATATGCACATGGGATAGTTCTGGATGTCTCTTACAGTCGATAGTATTTATCTTCAGAGAGGGTAACTAGAGGTGTGAGGAGGAAAGGAGACTAACTTTGGTACTGCTTTAACTTTTACCATATACATCTGTGGTTAGTTTGAGAATTTCAGGGCTGATCAAGAAAAAGCCAGGACTAGGAGATGGTAGTATTGCACAACAAGTTTCATTGGGCAGCACTGGAACAAGCTTGCATGAGAGAGGAAGCCCTCACAGCAGGAGACCTTCTAGAGACAGTGGCTCCACTACCCAGAAAAGAAAGAGAGCCAGAGAATTCTCAGAGGAGAAGGGAATTGGAGAGGGGAGTCACATGTTTATGCAACACTGCCAAGCAGCAAAGTGGGAAGTCTTTGGGTCAGAGAGCTCCAAAGGGCAGCAGTGCTTTGGGGTCTTTTATAGCTATAAGGTGTGGCTTATTTATGGCTAGCAGATGTTAGGTGCAGTTTTGTGGGGTATGCAAAGCAATTGGCTCTAAATGGCTAAAAATCTGTCTAATGGGGCTATATTTAAAGCAGTTAGTAAAAATTAGAGTTTGGCATCAGTGGACTTTGAACTAATAGTCCTAGCCTGCTGCAAAGAAGTAAACAGGGCTTCCCTGGTGGCGCAGTGGTTGGGAATCTGCCTGCCAATGCAGGGGACACGGGTTCGAGCCCTGGTCTGGGAAGATCCCACATGCCGCGGAGCGACTAAGCCCGTGAGCCACAAATACTGAGCCTGCGCGTCTGGAGCCTGTGCTCCGCAACGGGAGAGGCCGCGACCGTGAGAGGCCCGCGCACCGCGATGAAGAGTGGCCCCCGCTCACCGCAACTGGAGAAAGCCCTCGCACAGAAACGAAGACCCAACACAGCCAAAAATAAAAAATATATATAAATAAATAAATTAAAAAAAAAAAAAAAGAAGTAAACAATATAGGGGCCAAGATACACGAGCCATCATTAACCCATTTATATATCATTGTCGTCATCATCATCATCATCAAGTATTTAATAGGGGAAAAAAAAGAGATCTGTTCATGTAGAAGTTTCACTCTCTGAAGAGTAAACTATTAGGAGTTTTCACCTCTCGTCTTCTCCACTGGGAGACCTTAGACAAAAGATTCCTGCCATCCATCCATTAAACTTCCTCCCTTACTCTGAATCCTCTATGCCATGCCCTTTGCCTAAAGCTGACAAGCTGGTGTGTTATGAACAGCAGAATTTTTATCTTTCCTGGGAATTCATTTTACATTTTCTAAAAATGAGTTGATACACATTTATTGGAAATATCGCAGAGCCAATATGTCTAGAGAAGAAAATGATATCTGAAATATTTGCTTTGTTCGAACAGAATGACTGTTTTCCCAAGTAGAAGAATTATCCCAATTAAGGCTTGGTGAGGAATGAGAAAAAGTGGAATCTTGACCTCTAAATTTACTTAAAAAAATCTATCCTGTAATCTAATGCCTGATGTGATACAGGTGGGTATTGTAAGAGTCCAAAATGAAAAAGATCAATGGTAGCCGATATAGTAAAGGTAGGAAATATTCACAGAAGTTTTAGAACTTGAGCTGAACCTTGAAGGATGGACAGCATTTGTATAAGAAGCAGAAAAATTTGTAGGCAAGAGAAGCATAGAATCATAATGGCAAGCTCCCACTCCTGCCAGGGTAAACCTGGCAAAGGCATCAGCCCCAAGTGGTTCTGCCAAAGGTGAAGATCTAAGACCAGACATGTGGCCAAGACGAAGTTTTTACGCATAGAGGCCAAAGCAAAGAAATAGTGGGTGACGGATCACTTGGAGGGAAATCAGATTTAGTGTTAGAGGAACAGACAAACATTTCTGGTTGAAGAGATGGGGAGGCAAAGCCAGAAATAAAACAAACCCAATAGTCAGAAGGCAAAGGGATTAGCACAAGAGTTTGGAAAATGGAATGCTGGTCAGTTTAAGATAAAAAGTTCAAATGGAGGCAAGGAAAATCTGAGGGTGCAGTAACTCCATTTTAATATAATGCTCTGGAACAGGGTCCCAAGAGTAAGGGGCTCTGTGGGGTAAAATATAGCATTTCACAATCAGATGAGGTCTTTAAGCAGTTGTTTTATAGAAGAGAAGCTGATGCCCAGAGAGGCTGGCTTGCCCAACATCATGTAACTTGTAGCTGATAAGTTAGCAGAGCAAAAATAAATAAGATGAAACCATTGTTTCGTTGTTTTTTGTTTGTTTTGAACATAATGAAAATTAGTTGAACTACAACTAGGGGTGTGTATAGGAAAATAGTAGGAAGAAAAGTGGTTTTTGATTTGGGAATTGTGAAAGACGGCAGAGAGCCGAGATATGATGTTATATGAAAATATCAATTACTTCAAGCCTGGAAGATGAAAATATCCAAAAGAACAGAGAGGAAGATGCAGATTTGATATTTGTTGTGTGTGTATTTTTATGTGTATATACGTATTTTTGATGTGGCAGTGTGACACATTCTCTGCCAGAGACAAACTCCTGAAGAGGGAGGATGGGGAGGGTAGAGAATCCCTTAGTCTCTGTAAGCATTTCAATCATTTCATTGAAAAGATCATTAAGATTATACTGTGTTACTGTAACTGTATTATTATGATGTGTGTGCATGGGTATAAAATGAGTTGGTACTTTGTAAAGAACACATGAAAATATGAGCTGTAAGTGTATTTGTATTAAGATAGATGATATGACAGGAGTCTATCTGTAATGCCATATTGTTTCAATGTTAGAAAAATGAAGTAATTCTTATGAGAAGAGGCCCTTGAGGATATAATACATATATTTGCCCTAAGTAAAAAATGAGATTGTAATTGACATAGATACTCAAGTTGTGGGGTTTTTAGGACAATATTGCTTTTTGGTGATAAAATGCATAGGGCAAGATTTGATTTATTTACTTATTTATTTATATTTATTATTATTTTTTTAAATGAGTTTGGTCTTTTATTTATTTTTTTAATTTATTTATTTATTTATTCATTTATTTATTTATTTTTGGCTGCGTTGGGTCTTTGTTGCTGCGCGCAGGCTTTCTCTAGTTGCAGCGAGCTGGGGCTACTCTTCATTGTGGTGCGCAGGCTTCTCACTGCGGTGGCTTCTCTTGTTGCAGAGCACGGGATCTAGGCGCACGGGCTTCAGCAGTTGTAGCTCGCAGGCTCTAGAGTGCAGGCTCAGTAGTTGTGGCGCACGGGCTTAGCCGCTCCGCGGCATGTGGGATCTTCCCGAACCAGGGCTCGAACCTGTGTCCCCTGCATTGGCAGGCAGATTCTTAACCACTGCGCCACCAGGGAAGCCCCAAGATTTGATTTAACCCTTTGGGACAAATAACACTGTCTTAGTCCTCAGTCTCTATAAGGTATTCAAAATTGTCTTTACTACTACAAGTACTACTTCTGTCCCTAGTGCTATTCTTAGAAATATATCCAGATATCTAGATATACAGTACATATAATTATATATATAATATATAGGCATATTGTTATCCAGAGATGACTGTCAAGTACTTTTTAAATGTTGACCCTGATAGGTGGTCCATATAGTGAGGTAACAATTGTACGAGTTTTTGAGCATTTGCTTAAGTAAGTTTTCTAAAATTAAGTTCAGAGTTTTTGTAGTGTGCAAACTTTAATAGATTGCAAAAATTTTTTTGAAGAATTTGCCTGCACTTCCCACCATCTACTTAAACAACATAACTTTGTGGTGCTTTTCAAGCATTTGCAAAGTAAATCAAAAGTTTGAAGCTTTTAGAAGTTTTAGAAGTATAAAACTGCTTTATCTGTGTATAAAGACCCAGAGAATCTATAGTTGACATGCCAATGAAATCGCAAAACTCCATAGGATTAATAAAATGTCAGCACTATTTGTAAATGTTCAGCAAATTATAATCAGCCCTGGAAGAGTCTAACATAGGAAATATGTGTCTTAACTCTGAGCCTTGTGACCACATGTGGCACATGCTTCTTATTTCACTGAACACAAATATGGCTTCTATAGGGAATTCCTTGGCGGTCCAGTGGTTAGGACTCGGCGCTTTCACTGCTGAGCTAAGTTCAATCCCTGGTCGGGGAACTAAGATCCCACAAGCTGCGCTGCACAGCCAAAAAAGAAAATTATGGCTTTTATAATTAAAGAAGACAACTTCGTATACATTTGGCAGTTTCAATCATTCACAATTCACAGGGACAGATTTCTGATTGAATCAGTATATATCATCTGAAATCTGCATTATTTAAAAAGTCAGAGTTCAGTTACTAGACTTATTAAGTGATAGAAGTGAGAAAAACAAGAATTCTTATTGTGTCTACAGCATACAAGGAAATAAATAAAATACGTTAACATTTCATTAATGACTGTTAAGATCTTCTGGATTCTGTTGTACTCTTAAAATTTCCAGTGTTTTCCCAAATGTATTGTCTCATTCTTTCAATAGTTTATTTTTATCGATCTAGAAAATAAGACTCAGTGGAGTTACGTGGCAAAGCTGGAACCAGAACCTATGCCTTCTCTTTGCAAACCAAATGTGTTATTCATCAAACTATGCTGATGTCCAAAAAATCAGGGCTCCCTCAAGTCTGTTTCTAGACGCACATTTTCACTTCCATCCAACGTGGATATTCAGGCCCTACACTCGAGTATGGCTGTGTCTGTTCTGCTTGTTCATTGTCTCTTCTGACTCACTGAATTTTTAATATTTTAAATATGACCCTTGTTTCTAGCCAAACCTATTCAGGACCAAGTTTCTAAGATTATTAAGAAGACAGGGAATAAATGCATTCTGAAGATTAATTGCATAATATAAATATTAATCAGGTGACTGTTACTGATTTTTGTTTAATGAAAGATAGAACTGTTGAATTACTGAATAAACATTGAACCTTAGCCACTGTTTAGATTTATTACACAGGAATTTTTTATTGAGAAGGCGATATAATAGCAAGGTAAAGAAAACTTAATTTGCAAAATAGAAGGTAACTATTTTCATTGGACTTTACAGTTAGGCCTGTGATCATGTTTTAATATTATGCCTTACTCACTTTACATGGTAATAAATATTTCCTTATCTCTACATAGTTTTTCTAATCATATTTCAATGGCTGCATACTATGTTAATGTAAATAGTTTTGATTTTAACTATGACATTATCACTTTAAGATTAGATATAATGGTAATAATGTTTTTGGCACACCTCATATATTTGAACTTATACAATGCAAGCCACTAAAAATATTTTTTCAGTTAGTTATTATTTTAATGATTTAGGCTCTTGAAAACATCGTAATCCTAAGGTGTGAACTAACTTAATTCAACTTGGAAAATGTGAAAATGTACCTTGAAGGTACAAATTACTTTCACAATAAATACCAAATGATTTTATCTAACATAAAATTTAAATATGTTATGTGCTTGTTTAGGGGATTTACCCATATATTATTTTTGTAGAAGATAAGGAAAAGATATCAACTTTGGTAAAATTAGAATATAGTGAATTTGGAATAAAAAGAATGGAGTCCTGTTTATGACATTGTTATTATAATATGGTATAATAGTAACATATCTAAAAATACCATTTGGTTATTCATGCTATCATGGTTGTTTAATACTTTGCTGCCACCCCTGCTTCAGTTTCTACAGCGATGTGATTTCGTTTGCGGTCAAATCCCATGCGAGCACAATTTATTGAAGCAAATTTTCATCTCACCAAAGCAGAATGCATTCTGCCAACCCTGTTCATGCCAACGCAGATCATTTAGGATATAATTGGCTGCTACTGGCACTCGCACAAGCTGTGACATTTTCTATCAGCAATAGGGTAATAGCTGTAAAGCCAAGAAATCAATTACATGCTGCAGAAGATAACTTGATTTGGGAAGGAAGGAAATATAAACCAAGCTAGCTCTTTTCCATTTCAAACAGGTAGCGGGAAGCTACAATAATGGGCACCCTCCCCTCTTCTACAGAATACGAGGCGTCAGGGAAAGAGAAAACACTGACTTGAATAAGTCATGGTATGAAATCATTTGGAGTTTTCTGTTTAAAGAAGGCAAATAAAGAGAAACTTAAAGGGACTGAGAGACAACCTAATATTAAGGGAAGATGGAAAATGACATTGACTTGTAAAATATCAGTCAAATGACAAATCAAGGAGAAAGAAAATTAGAAGGTGAATGGAAGAAAAAGATATGAAAGGAATAAGGTAAAAAAGGAAAAAAATTCTTGAAAAAGAAGATAAACCAGGGGCATACAGGAAAACACAAAGCTAAATAAAAAAACCAAGACATAAATAGATTATTTTAATATAGATAGATTAATATTAATCTATAGATTAATATTTAATATAAATAGATTATTATATAATATATAATTTTGCCTAGCTCATTAGCAAAACTTGAGGAAAATATTAATATCCAGTTTGGGCAAGTATGTAGAGAAACAGTCTTACACAATTTGTTGATTTATTGTTTTATTTATTTATAAATAAACTGTGGAGCTAATGGGTAAAAATTTATTAAAATATTCATACTCATTGACTCAAAAACTCCCTGTACTAGAAAGACATTTATACAAATATGAAAAGATATATGTACAAGGATATCCCCTGAAGGATTGTTTATGATCATGAAAAATCGGGGGAAAAAAACTAAATATGTGTGAGTAGCGTATTGGTTACATAAATTATTGTACATCCATATAGTGAAATACTATATATAAATATACAATAATTAAGGAAAGCTTATATTATTAGAATGTTCAATACATATTACATGAAAATGCCTATAGTATGAGCAGCTTTAGTAGTAGCAATTATAACAATAATAAAAATAGCTGTAATAAAGTTAATATTCATTGAGAATTCATTTTGCATGTTGTATTAAGCCTTCTACTTTATGATGTAGGTAGTATTTCTATTTGCATTTAATGGATAGGAAGACGTGAGACTCAGAGGGTTTAAATAATTTGACCAAGGATGCCAGTAAGGACCAGACGTGGGATCTGAACCCAGATAAGCCTGGCTCCCAAATGCAGGCTCTTAGTCTGGATTCCCAAAATAATATGATCTAATTTTTTCCGGAAAAAAATAGCCTAGTAAATGCATTGGAAAAAATACAGAGTATTCATCAAATTGTTCACATCAGAGGAAATTATGAGGTTACATTACACTCCTTTTTATTTGTACAATGTTTGTAATTTTTATACTAACATTTGTTGTTTATAACAAAAAGAAAAACAGTAAGATTAAAAAATTGCTTGCTTTCTGAAAGATAATTGCAAAATAACACTCTAAAATCACTGACAATGTCTTTAATCAATGTTCTCATAAGTTTCTAACCCTAATCAAGGATTCCCAAATGGCAGTCCATGAAGTGAACACATCACAATCTCCTAAGGAATATTTTATTGCACATACCTATTCCTTGGCCCCAAATGCCTCATCCTACCCAGTTCAGTACATCTGGGATGGGGCTCTGGAATTCACATCTTTTAAAACTCCCCAGGTGATTCTGATACCCAGCCAGGTTTGTGAATCGCTGTCTAATCTAAGAGAATGTGATTTGTGTAGATCAAAAGAGGAAAGAGAGAAAGCGGACCATATGGTATGTTAACTCTCTCTAATTTCATTTTAGAGGTGGCTTCACAGAGAAAGGGTTTCTAAATCAGTACACATATGCCTCACGTATCTACAGGACTGAAAGTGTGCCAACAACTTTGTCCATTTGAAATATGACAATAACTCACATTTACTGTGGAGTAGGGGGAGATAATGTTTGAAAGGTTTTATAACTGAGTAATTAAAATGGCATGGCATTAGTGCAAAGATAGACATCTAGCCCAATGGAACGTAATAAAGAGCACAGAAACACATCCAGGCATGGGGGAAGCCTTAGCTTATTGTAGGAGTGACCATAGATCAGTAGAAAGGATGGCATTGGGCAACGGGCTATCCATATGGGGGTAAAATAAGATTAACAATTAGCAGAATGCCTGGGGTTTACTGGGCATTCCAATTTTTCTTAAAAGAGTGATAGCTTTTTTTAAAAATCCCCCTGAGTTCTATTTCTCTAACTTCCTACGTCAATTGCCTTTATTAACTCTTCCTCCTCTTCCTCTTCCCATTTCCTTTATTTTTTTATGTTTATTTATTATTTATTTATTTTTCTTATTAGTCATCCATTTTATACACATCAGTGTATACATGTCAATCCCAATCTCCCAGTTCATCACACTATTCCCTTTAAATGCTAGTGTTCCCCTGAGTTCTTTCCTTGGTTGCCTTCCATTTTCTTCACACACTCTGTGCCTCCTCCAGGTGAACTCACCCATTCTCATGACTGGCTACCAAGGACAAAAATTCCACATCTATTATTTCCAGTGGAAGCTTCCATCCCAAATTTCAGACCCATATTTCCAATGCCCAAAGGAACTAAAAGACACCTTACACTTAACATACCAACTCAGTATCATCTCACTGCTTCTTCTTCTATAATTATCACCTAATTTAATTAAATCACCACCCAACCAGTCTCCCAAAGTAGAAAGAAATTTGTGAGTCATATTTCACTTTGCCTTCTCCCTGTCAACTGACTACCAAGTTCTATAGTTTATACCTCAAAAATATCAGGGGAGTTCCCTGGTAGCCTAGTGGTGTGGATTCCAGGCTTTTACTGCCGTGGCCCAGGTTCAGTCCCTGGTCGGGGAAGAAAAATATCGCTTGACGACTCTCCATCCCTACTACCCCTGTTTTAGTTCAAGTCCTCACCATTCTCACGTCTCCAATTGCAAGTCTCCTATCTAGTCTCTGTTTCTTCTGTCTCTCCCTGGTCCAGTTTATTCATCGTATTCCCTCGTAGAGTGGTTTGCCCTAAAATAAAAGTAGTAAAAATGATAAAATAAAATCATTCTGTTACTCCTATTGCAGAAGTCTACATAATTAAATCCAGATTCGTTATTTGGCAAGTGACAATAATAACGGTAATACATCGAGTGCCTATTTTATATATGAGCCAAGTGAGGTCCCAAGAGAGTTAGTATCTTTCCCAAGGGGGCACAACTTACAGGTGGCAAAGCTGGGATTTCAATTTAGACTAAATCCAACCCTAAAGCCGTGCTCAATTCAAATGTCACTTCCCTGACCTAACTCATCTGTTTACAGATCTATCCTCCCAGTTAAGCTGTGAACTCCGCAAAGAGAGAAGAGTGTCTTAGTCATCTTTTCATCCCCAGTGTCTAACACTGTGACTGGCACAGAATAGGTGCTTAGAAGATGAATGGAGGGACAGAGAGAGGAAAAAGTAAGGAAAGCAGGAATTGAAAAAACTAGTGAGGTCGTTTTAAGAAGAATGCGATGCTGTTTTAAGATTCTGAAGAATTGTCATGTAGAAAAGGCTTTATCCCCCCTGTAGTAGGGACGCTTTAATCTGAACTCTGTGAATGAACTTAGGGAATGCACTTTTTCTAGGATGAAAGTCCATAACCTTCATAAATCTCACAAAGCTGTTTGTGACCCAAAATAAAAATATTTAGAACTATTCCTCCAGAGGAGAACCAATGAGCAGACGTTAGGAAGACTGGTTTCAGATCTCTGTAAAGAGGAAATTTATAACAAATCTTTACAGTAAAATGTCAAAAGCTCTGGATCAGTGGAAGCAATCAAGCAAAGGCCAGATAAACATGCCCAAAGGTACAGAGAAAGAAAGCCATAGATTTCTGGCAGGCTGAAAGCTACACTAGGAAAATTTCCACATTCATTCAACTTCTGTGATTCTGTAATGCTAAGATGCAATCCACAACAAATTTGTCTGTTTTTTTTTTTTACTTCACAAAAATTTGATTATTTTAGAACTATCACAGCATCTTTCTCAGTCTGTTGCTTTTCCATGCACTTACCTTTAACCATTATTTTTAGGTTTCATTGCATCTCTTAATAAACTCAAACAACTTAGATGTAAATGCTGTTGACATCTGCAGGCACTGGTAATTCCTACTTCTCACGTCAGATCTCCTTCTTTCTTGTTGGGTAGCCTGATTGCTCCTTTTTCGTATTCTTTTCTTCATAGATTATTGAGATTTTAGTTTACATTGTATAAAATTCTGAAGCATGAAGTAAGGAAATAATTGTCCGGTAGACCTAATCCCCTCTAATGCCTGCATTACTGTATTGAGTATGGTTTTCTTTTTTAAAAAAATTTATTTATTTTATTTTTGGCTGCATTGGGTCTTCATTGCTGTGCGCAGGCTTTCTCTAGTTGCAGTGAACGGGGGCTACTCTTCATTGCAGTGCGTGGGCTTCTCATTGCGGTGGCTTCTCTTTGCGGTGCACAGGCTTTAGGTGCGCGGGCTTCAGGAGTTGTGGCTCTTGGGCTCTAGGGCGCAGGCTCAGTAGTTGTGGTGCACGGGCTTAGTTGCTCTGCGGCATGTGGGATCTTCCCGGACCAGGGCTCAAACCCGTGTCCCCTGAATCGGCAGGCGGATTCTTAACCACTGCGCCACCAGGGAAGCCCTGAGTATGATTTCTGTTTCTCCTCAAAGACATATATTTATTCCATAATCACTGCTGATATAACAAAAACTCTCAAAAATTGCTATTCTCCAAAAGATAATAATAACAAGAGTTTAATTTAATGCCGTGTAGGAGATTTTCTTAATAACTTTTCCTGATGTATATCTCATTATTCGCATCTCCAGGTGACTAAAAGGATGCTGTACATTTTAAAAGGGGTATTTGGGGACAAATGTGGGCATTATTGATAAAATGACAATAGTAAATATTCATGTCCTGAAGTGGTTGTATTCTACTTAGACACATAAGAAAAAAGTTTATAGTCTTTTATTAAGAGCAGCTCTCAGAGTCAAGATTAAATAAGTAATCCTTGTTTGGTAGTATATATTAAACTTTATATCCTTGTATTACCAAGGAATAAATTAAGACCTTTGCTCCACTATTTCATGTCGACTTTCATGACAATCCTTTCAAAAGGATAAATCAGGTGTAAAATGGATTAACCTTCTTGCTTCTCAGTGTGAGAAGCAAAGAGTGAGGCAAATGTAAATGACATTCGTTGTTTTTATTGACACAAGTCAAAGAATATGCATCAAAAATAACATCAACTATTAAGGTGTAAATTAGTACCCAAATCCGGTCAATATTTGCTGCCATCTGCTGGTCAAAAGAGAAAGCTGCAAGGAACAGACAAATGTGGGAATTGGATCAGACTTCTGCCACAGCACTTCCACAGAGCTGGCAGTAGTTAATTATCCAAAATTGTGCGTGTAAAAATACTGTGCACCCCGGCTTCACAGCGAGCCCCTTCTGAATGTCAGAGGGGAGATGAGCTACCTGCTCACAGATTAAGTATAAGTGTTTGTCCTGGTCCAAGTATCTGGTCACCTGCAGCTTCATTTCAAGCTCCTTCCCCCACACCTTTGATTGCCAATGAATAGAGTTCATTTCTTTTTTTTTTCTAATTGAGGTATAATTGACATGTAACATTATATTAGTTGCAGGTGTACAACATGATTAGCTATATAGTCCATTTCTTATTGTGTTGCATGACATTTCCTAAATGTTGCCCCAAGGAAAATTGGCTTTTCTTAATCAGAGATTGCAAAATGAAGGTAAGATACAGATTACAAAATTTAGACATAGAATTTTATTAAAATGTGGGTGTTGATTTTATTTTATTTTATTTTTTAAAATAAATGTATTTATTGATTTATTTTTGGCTGCGTTGGGCCTTCATTGCTGTGCGTGGGCTTTCTCTAGTTGCGGCGAGCGGGGGGGGGGCTACTCTTCATTGCGGTGCGCAGGCGTCTCATTGAGGTGGCTTCTCTTGTCGCGGAGCATGGGCTCTAGGCGCGCGGGGGGGTGTTGATTTTAAAATAAGGAAAATTCACATAAAAATCTGGATTGCTAACTTCTTTTGCAAAATTCAAACATCAGACCAAACTGGACTCCATTCTCACATGGCCAGGCAGGCTCTGCCGTGCCCATTAGATGAGATGTGTCTCCTGCCCAACACAGTTTCCATCACTTCCTGTTATCTCCCTGCATGGAGCCCAAGGGTAAGATGCTACTTATCATTCTTGCTCTCTCTCTATTTATTTATGTATTTTTTTTATTTTTGGCTGTGTTGGGTCTTTGTTTTTTCTGTGCGAGGGCTTTTCTCTAGTTGCGGCAAGTGGGGGCCACTCTTCATCGCGGTGCGCGGGCCTCTCACTACTGCGGCCTCTCTTGTTGCAGAGCACAGGCTCCAGACGCGCAGGCTCAGTAGTTGTGGCTCACGGACCCAGTTGCTCTGCGGCATGTGGGATCTTCCCAGACCAGGGCTCGAACCCGTGTCCTCTGCATTGGCAGGCATATTCTTAACCACTGCGCCACCAGGGAAGCCCCTCTCTATTTTTTTAAAGTAGAGACTTTTAACCTGTGTGAGGCAGAGCCTGCTAGTTGCATTCTCTACTCGTGCATTTTCCTCTTTTTTCATTAGTAATTCTCCTCTTTTTTGTTAGTAACTGATGTCTCTGTTATCAGGGATGGCATGGACCCAACTAAAAATTATATTTCCCCTCCTCCCTTGCAGAGAGTAATCACCAATGAGATATATGTGGAAGTTTATGGAATGGACTTCTGGGAATATTCTTTAAAAATGGCTGACAACTACAACTACAAAGAGATAACTTTTTTTAATCCTCTCTTTCCTTTTCCTGCATGCAGACATGATGGCAGGACCCTCAGCAGCTATTCTGAGCTGACATGAAGATGGAGGTCAAAGGTTCAACATGGTGAAGAAAAAAGAACAGACTTAAATCTCTGATAACCATGGCACTACCATCCCAGCTCTGGACTCTCTCCTGTAGACTTCTTTTACTAGAGAAAAATCAAACTTTACCTTGTTTAAGCTACTTCTTTGGATTTTCTGTTAAAAGCAACTAAACCTGACATACCATAATTTTAATAAAACTGGGAGTATGAAAATTAGCTCAATAAAATTCTCTTTGGAAAACAGAGTTTGAGGTGGAGATTTACATACGGGAGTTTTACAGGAAGGCTCTTGGAAACAATCCCCACGAGGGAGTGAAGGTAAACAGGATTGGGCCGTGGCAGAAGCTGAGCTTCAGAGCAGCTGCAAGAGAGAGCTCAGCCGATTTTATGAGAATTTCTGGAGCTGAGATGGCCTTTCAGAAGTTTTCCTATGTCAAGACAAGGGGGCTGAGTCATTGTACCCCTGCATTAACAAATCACTGGATGTGGGCAGCTCCTGGACAGAAAGCATAAACTTTCAGGTGAGAGCTCTCTCCTGCCCAGGGCAATGCTCAGAGAAGGACTCAGCTGTGAGCCATCTGCAGTTATCTGAAGCTGAGGGAGTGAGTCTTGGTCCTGAAGGGAAGCAGGACAGTGCCCTATAACATCTCCTAGCTATATGCATATCAGGGTGTAATTCATGTATTTTAAGTTTTACATATTATTCCTATTATAATCATTTTCATTTCTCAATGAGTCAGAACTCAGAATACTCCTGGCCCTTCGTTGTGTGATCTTGGATCAAACGCAGGTTTACACCATTACTAGGATTAGTGGCTGTGTACAACCAAGCTGAGTAATAAATTCAATGTGCTCTGTCCTTTGAGGTGAAGAGAATAATGGCTACAGGAGTGAATAAACAAAGATCATTCTAGTACTGTATTTGGAGGGGCGGGTGTTCAGGGCAAATGGATACCAGTAATATGAAGCAACCAGGGACAAAGGAGCGGGTCTTTCCTCAAGGCAGGTGCCTTCGTGTTGCCTCCCTGCAGTTTCCGTTAAGACCTTCCTAATCCTTGACATGCCCCTTACCTCCCATCAGTGATGACTGGCATGGCACCCCTCTGGCTTTCCTTGCAATGCTCTCAGCTGCTCTGCCATCCTGCTGCCCTAATGATTCTGGTATCAAGATAAAAATCACTATTGACTTTCATTAGTTTTGAGATCAGAGCTAACAGAAGTAGCTTGTTTTTTAAGCAAGGTGAGCTTGCCCACCGAATGGGTGTTGTACACAGATCTATATTAGTTCATTGATTTAAAATGAAGGCAATTGAATATATCCGTGCTTTCCCCTGATCCCACACAATGCCTTTTAATTGCTTGCATAGATTAATTTAGTGTCTTCTGTAATGCTGAAAACAAACCTTTAAAGTAGGTCATTTAGGAAAATAGAAATTTAAAGATTGAGGAGGAAACTATGTCTGAGTTCATAGTGACTGAGTACCCAGTTTCTTAAATAGTATTGAAAAGGGAAATTTCAAAATTTCATATATTAAAATATATATATATACAGACTGTATACATATAATTTAACCCTTTACAAAATTTGGGCTCCAGTAAGACTGAAAAATAAACTGAGTTGCTTTATACCAACCAGGTGCAAATGCTCTCTCCAATTGACATGGTGTTGAATGAAATTCTTGAGGAAGAAAATATCCATATTGGTTAAGATGTATTAAAATAATCATAATTCTGACAGCATGTTTTATCTTTATTAGTTCTTTTTAGGTACACATATAGAAATGTATGAAAGTTAAGCGAGCAATGTGGACAAAGAATGTTGCCTGACATCAAGGCATCAGCCAGTGCCGCAGCCAGGACGGTGCACCCTAAGGGGGATTCAGGATGGAGAAAAACAGGATACTGACCCTAGATAGTTAAGATGCACATCAAAGGAATAATTTCAATGAGCCCAGATTCTTGCATTTTCCTACACAGAGAAAAGCACTACGGTCATTAACTCGAGATGGCTGTTTGTTGTGATTAGCAGTAACCTTTTGATTTTTTTTTTCAAGCAAAAACTCCTATATATCCTGGCTCCTCCCTTACCTCTTTGGAACAGTTTCTCAGAGCAATCTGAGAGGCTGTCTCCTGGGCTATAGTCCTTGGTAAGGGCCCCAAGTAAAACATAACTCTCAATTTTTAGATTGTGCGTTTTCTTCATTCGACACTTTTGGTGACCAACGAAGGGACCCAGAGCAAATTTCTCTCCTTCACCTGAACCCTACGAGGATCTGGAGCCTTGGCACCAGCAGAGAGGCCTCTTGTGCCCGTTTGCCTACTTGGAGAGTTAGATGACTTTGGGTGAGCCTCTTCTGGGTCTTGGATGTCCTGTATTGGCTGATGATCCTAAGTTTTATTTGGTGGTGTTAAGGTCCTCTCTGGAGGAGTAGGTTTTCCTTGAAACTTAGTTTCAAGGAGTGGGTTATCCTTAGTTGAAAGACACTGGGAAGATTTTATTATATGCGTAGAGAATTCATTCTTACAAATAATTACTCAATTGGGAACTAAAGGAAATCTTGCCCTAAAAATGGCCAAATTGGGATTTTTTTTGACATTCTAGAATTAATTTGTGTGTGTGTGTGTTTGCACAGCTAGAAAAAGCTGGCTTGGTAAAACATCTCTTCAGAATTCTGACCTTAAAAGAACAAAAACCCTTCTAGGGAGAACTTGCATTTCTCTCCCTGTGTCTTTGAGATGTAAATGTTCAACCTGATCTTAGGCTGTCTTTTCTGGGTTTTGAGAGCTTGGTCTCTGCCATCCAGAAGGTACGCATACAGCGTATATTTGACAGCCAGTCAAATAGACTGGGATTCTGAGCAGTCTTCTTGTCTGGCTGTGCCGACTCTCAAAGGCCTTTGTCACCTTAACTTTCATCGTGTCCACCTGTACAACGAAGGCCTTTACTTTCCTGGACATTTTTGAGAGTAAACTTTCTAGATCTTGTGGAGGCTCATACTCTGCACTCTCTTGTGGAGGTGCCTCTTGAGTTTATTGGCTTGAGGAGCTATTGAGATAATACTCATCAGTGGCCAGATGATGGATTCTTTAAAGAGGAGAAACTTCTAAATTGGTAAACTTTTAGAGAGCTCTCGTTATAAACAGCTGTTTTATTGGAACCTATAAAAAAACAAATTAGAGGGTGGATAAATTATATATATATAAAACAGCTAACCTAAGAAATCGCTTTGTCTAAAACAAACAAAATGAACCAGTTTAGGAAGCCTGATTTGTGGTCTCAGCTTCACCTAATAAAAACATTAGGTTAATTAATGTTTAGTAGGTTGCTTAACAAAGAAATAAGAAAAAACTGAGGGGAAAGTCTAGCGGCTTCTTCCCAACAAGGTGGAAATTTTAAAGGGGCTCATCCCAAAAGGATAAGAAATCTTTAGATGGTCATTAAGAAATGGGATAAATAAAAATGGATGTTAAAGTGATTAAAACAAAGGTTTGATACAACACTACCTAAGGTTGGATAGGCCAAAGGGACCCCCTATTGGTCCCCAACATTAAAGGGCCCCAAACAAATCCGTTCTATTTACCCCAGTTTAGATATATATAGATATAGATAGATAGATATAGATATATATAAAGTTTAAATATATAAACTTATATATACAAACATATAAAGTTTAGGAATTCCCTGGTGGTCCAGTGGTTAGGATTCCATACTCTCACTGTGGAGGGCCCAGGCTCAATCCCTGGTCAGGGAACTAAGATTCCGTAAGTTGCGTGGCACGGCCAAAAAAATAAACAAATAAATAAAGTTTAAATATATAGAAAGTTTAAATATATGTGTGGGTGTTTGTTTGTTTATTTATAAAGCTGGAAGAAAATTACACTGAGATACCTGAGCAGCAATTGCTTAGGGCAACAGCTAGGCCAATTAGTCAAGTTAAAAGATTGACAAAGGGGCCTGAGTCCTTCGGCTCAACCCCTCACTGGGGTCCCCAAACCCTATATACAAAAATAGGCAAAATCACGAGGGTATAAAAGAAAAACTTCTGGGACTCCTTTTAAGACCAAGGCTTGTTGATGGGGTCCTAAAGGAAACTAAACTTAATGGTATAAAAGTTGGTAGAACTGTGATGAAAGTTTATAAAAACTGGTATATTTAAATGGGCTTATATAAGATGGTTATATCTCTTTGCCTGATTATATTGTGGGATAGACATTATGTCTCACTGGGAAATGCTTCCTCTGCCTGGTATTATAAGACAGGGCATATAAATCTGCCCCCCAGGCAATATTAATTATACTAAAGAAAACCAGTAGGGTTATCTGAGCCCACACAATATGAAATAAAAACTGGGAGCTAATATTCAGGGGCTAATAAAAACAATAATGGAGATTTTTGTTCTGGGTTTAACTTGTGCACTCAGAAAGAGGGTCTTTGTTGAATACCTTGTGCAGACTTTTGAAGGCATGATAAATTGAACTCTAAAGTTCTAGAACATAGAACTCTTGATTTTCAGTTTAGTTGGAAATCATCTCACTGATATAAAAAGGAAAATTAAAGAAAAGGTAGCTGGAAAAATCAATCTTTTAATATCGTTTAGGTGGCAGACCAGTTCTTTGGGGAATTAAAAGCAACTGTCTTTGTCTTGCAAATCTCTACAAATCAGAAATGTAAATACAGTCCACAATGACCTGAGACTGAGCCTAATTAGCTCAATCAGGTAAAACCTGAAACCAAAGTGGGAAAAGAGGGGGCAAAAGGCCCTTTTAAACTCAAACCACTGTAAAGGCTCTCTTACCCAAAATCTAATTCATAGCCGCCTTAAGGATTTATCAAGGACGAATACAAATCTTAAAAGTCTTTTCCACAAATAGTAAAGCCTTAGTCATCTGAGTAAATAAATTTAACTTATTCCAACTGTTATTTATATACTAGTAATATTATATTATAATACCTGCTTTATAACCAAGTTTTAAAGTGAAGCTATGAGATCTCTAGTTATGTCTGTTTTTATGTCTGTGTGTATATTACACATATGGTATGTCTTTACCTCAGAATTGTATTATCAAAATTAAATTATAAAAGAGCTCTATTTAATTGACTTTAAAGTAAATGCTTGCAAATTAAATATTTCTAAATATATAAAATTAAACTGGCCAGAATGAATTTCAGGTTCACGTGGTCTAGGAAATATTTAGTATTAAATTAATATTTGGTATTAAAGCTAGCTTAAGCTTGTTGGTTTAATCAATACAGATATGTCTTACTTTTATTGCACCTAGGTTTACTGAAGGTCAATAAGTTCATATTATTTATGTTGCAGGGTTTGTCAACAAGAAAAATTAACTTGGTATGATGATATTTTCATAATTTATAAAATAGAGGTAAATGAGGTAGAAGTTTTCAGATGAACTCATTAGGAATAATTATGTTTGGGGTATGTTTATCTAAAATAGTTTCTCCAGATATTTTAGTAACTTAAAACTAATTTAGAGTTTTGCTAAATTTAGTTAAATGATGAGAATTCACTGAATATCTAAATCATTTCAAGTAAGATAAAATACTGGAACATTAATTGCTAAATGGGTCTAAGTTTGCCTAGTTTTGTCTTCTCATGAGAGGGAAACTAAAGATGTTTGGGTTTATTAGACATATGTCTTATACCATATTGAAGAAAGAAATTATACAAGGAGAAGATTTATGTTTCTAGAGGTTATGTAATATTCCTAGGTTTGCCAGTCAGGAAATATTGATATGACAAACAGTTCATAATTACTTGTTTTTTGATTTTCACTTGCTTCTTGGAGATTAAGGTTTTTAAGGGTTAAAATTATAATATATGTTATTAAAGCTACTGGGATAATTAGGGAAACATTTCAGCATGCGAGGAAAGTGGGATGTGTGTTTTCAGTAAAAGAAGGTATGAGGAATGGAAATGCATTTTGCTTAGGGAAAAGAAAGTGGTTTTGTCCTAAAGCTGGTTATTTCTAAATGGGAAAGAAAAATGAGAGATAAACTAATATAGATACAGAAAGTTGTGGAAGCTTTGTAGAAAGAGAGCCCTGAGAAAAGAGCTTTGTGCATGATCAGGCTGGGATTGGATTGAATTTAATTGGGTAAATGAATTTTGTTATTGAGGGTGAGCTGGTACAGGATTGGAGTTTGGTTTTCTCTCTATTAAGACCACAAAGTTTTCTTGGAATGTTGAGCTACTTTTGATAACAGATTGTGAGTTTCCTTGCCTTCTAAATGATCTGTATTTGCCTTAAAAACCTTTTATTTTCATTTTGGCTAAATGAATAAGTAATGTTTCACAGTGACCTATGATCCTATTTAACCAAGTGTTTTAAAACTGTTTGCTATGTAACAAACAACCCCCAAATGCAATGTCTTAAAAAATAATCATTATTATTACAGTTTTCAAAACACAAGGCTGAGAGGCAGCTTAACTAGGCCAGTCGGGATGACTGGGGCAAGCCCAATGACTTGGCACACCTCCATTCATTGCTTACCCTTTGGTAGCCTAGCCCAGGTGTGTTCTCATTGCAATGGCTGTGAGGGAGAGAGCAAGCCCAACTGTGCAAGTGCTTTTCCGGCTCTGCCTGTATCACACCTGCTAATATCTCACTGGCATAAGCAAGTTACACAATTGAACGTGGAGTCAAGGGTGGGGCTGAATATCCCATCCACAATGGGAAGGCCCAACAAAGTTAAATGACAAGCTGCATAGGTGGGTAAAATAATGGAGCCGAAGTTGAAATTACTACAGAGGGAGACAGAAAATGAACATATATTATGAGAAGTAGTGATAACTACATAAGAAAAAATAAATAGTGTATGGAAATAATGTTAAGGTGGGGATAGGGGTGATGGAGGGTGCTACTTTTGATAGGATGGTCAAGGAAAACCGCTTTGATTAGGAGATTTTTGAGGAGAGACCTTAATGTGAAGAGGGCCCATTTAGGGAATTTGATGAATAGAGTCTAAAAGGAACAAAATTTAAAGATAATGAAATAAAGGAATAAGCAAACAAAAGTGAAAAGAAAACTCACCTGGAAACTATGAACTTGTATTCCCATCAGCCCATATGGTTGCATGATCACTTTTATACATTTATTTAATGTGTTTTCAGGATTGAAAAGATCCATGAACTTCATTTGCTGCTCATGTTGTTTACAGGACCTCTAGTCTGATGATGAAATCAGTATTTCAGACTGAGGCAGTCACCACGTTTGTCTTTTTTTTTTCCCCCCTGCAATATCCTTTATTTATCATTTTTGTCTTTCCCTCAACTTGCTTTTTTTCCCTTTCTAGTTTTATTGAGATATAATCGACATACAGCACTGTATAAGATTAAGGTGTACAGCATGATGATTTGACTTACATACATCATGAAATGATGACCACAATAATTTAGTGAACTTCCATCATCTCATATAGATACAAAATAAAAGAAAAAGAAAAAACATTTTTTTCCTTGTGATGAGAACTCTTAGGATTTACTCTCTCAACAACTTTCATATATAATGTACAGCAGTGTTCATTATATCTATTATGTTGTACATTACAGCCCCAGTACTTATTTATCATATAACTGGAAGTTTGTTCCTTTTGACCACCTTCATTCAATTCCCCCTCCCTCTGCACCCATACCCCTGATTTGGGTAACCACAAATCTGATTCTTTTTCTGTAAGTTTGTTTGTTTGTTGAAGTATAATTGATCTACAACACTATGTTAGTTCCTGGTACACAAATAATGATTTGATATTTCTATACATTTCAAAATGATCACAATGATAAATCTAGTTACAATCTGTCACCATATAAAGATATTGTGTAATTATTGACTGTATTCCCCATACTGTACATTTCATCCCTGGGACTCATTTATTTCATAGCTGGAAGTTTTTACCTCTTAATTTCCCTCACTTATTTCACTCATCCCCTACCACCCACCCTCCCCTCTGGCAACCATCAGTTTGTTCTCTGTATTTATGACTTTGTTTCTGTTTTATTATGTTTGTTCATTTGTTTTATTTTGGGGGTTCCACATATAACTGAGATCATACAGTATTTGCCTCTGTCTCATTTATTTCACTAAGCATAATACCCTCCATGTCCATCCATGTTGTTGCAAATGGCAAGATTTCATTCTTTCTTATGGCTGAGTAGTATTCCTTTGTGTATATATATACACACACACACACACACATATATATATACACACACAATGTCTTCTTTATCCATTTATCTATCAATGGGCACTTGATATGTGTACATCCGTGTCTTGGCTGTTTGTGAATAATTCTGCAATGCATAGAGATGCATATATCTTTTCGAATTAGCATTTTTGGTTTCTTTGGAAAAATACCCAGAAGTGGAATTGCTGGATCATATGATAGTTCTATTTTTAATTTTTGAGAAATACCCACACTGTTTTCCATAATATCTGCACCAATTTACGTTCTTGCCAACAGTACTCAAGGGTTCCCTTTTCTCCACTCCTTGCCAACACTTGTTATTTGTTGTCTTTTTGGTGGTAGCCATTCTGACAGTGTGAGGTGATATCTCATTGTGGTTTTGATTTGCATTTTCCTGATGATTAATGATGTTGAGCATTTTTCTTGTATCTGTTAGCCATCTACGATGTTTGTCTTTTCATACCAAATGTATTAATGGATTTTATGTAACCAGGGAAAAAGTCAAATAGTTTGTATTGGGCATAGCCACTGAAAGATAAATTGGAATCCTATACCTAAATTTTTTGAACCTCCTCAAGACCAGCTCAAATGCTTGAAATAGTGAGTAGAATTAAAGCTTCCTGGCTTAGGAACTGCTTCATTAACAAAAAATGTTGGGGAAAAAACAAAGTCAAATTTGTATTCAATACCTTAAAATTGCAATCAATTACATTTCTTTTTTTAAAGCTATGAATCTGCATGAAAAGTAAGAAAGTTTTTAGTATGTCATAATTAACATTCAAATGGGACCTCTCTGTTTCCTGGTGCACGAGGAGAGGGGATTCAGAGCGCCGCTTAAAGGAGCTCCAGAGACGGGCGCAAGCCGCGGCCATCAGCGCAGACCCCAGAGACGGGCATGAGACACTAAGGCTGCTGCTTCCGCCACCAAGAAGCCTGTGTGCAAGCACAGGTCACTCTCCACACCTCCCCTCCCAGGAGCCTGTGCAGCCCGCCACTGCCAGGGTCCCATGATCCAGAGACAACTTCCCCGGGAGAATGCACGGCGTGCCTTAGGCTGGTGCAACGTCATGCCAGCCTCTGCCGCCGCAGGTTCGCCCCTCATCCGTACCCCTCCCTTACCGCCTCCCCCCAGGACTGAGCAAGCCAGAGCCCCCGAATCAGCTGCTCCTTTAACCCCGTCCTGTCTGAGCGAAGAACAGATGCCCTCAGGCGACCTACAAGCAGAGGTGGGTCCAAATCCAAAGCTGAACCCTGGGAGCTGTGCAAACAAAGAAGAGAAAGGGAAATCTCTCCCAGCAGCCTCAGGAGCAGCGGATTAAATCTCTAAAATCAACTTGATGTACCATGCAACTGTGGAATACCTGAATAGACAACTAATCATCCCAAATTGAGGAGGTGGACTTTGGGAGCAAAGATATATATTTTTTTTTCCCTTTTTCTCTTTTTGTGAGTGTGTATGTGTATGCTTCTGTGTGTGTTTTGTCTGTATAGCTTTGCTTTTACCATTTGTCCTGGGTTCTGTCTGTCCTTTTTTTTTTTTTTTTTATTACTTAAAAACTTTTTTCTTAATAATTATTTTTATTTTAATACCTTTATTTTATTTTATTTTACTTTATTTTATTTTATCTTCTTTCTTTCTTTCTTTCTTTCCTCACTTTTATTCTGAGCTGCGTGGAGGACAATCTCTTGATGCTCCAGCCAGGCGTCAGGGCTGTGCCTCTGAGATGTGAGAGCCAAGTTCAGGACACTGGTCCACAAGAGACCTCCCAGCTCCATGTAATATCAAACAGCGAAAATCTCCCAGAGACCTACAACTCATCGCCAAGACCCAGCTCCGCTCAACGACCAGCAAGTGCTGGACACCCTATGCCAAACAACTAGCAAGACAAGAACACAACTCCATCCATTAACACAGAGGCTGCCTAAAATCATAATAAAGCCACAGAGACCCCAAAACACACCACCAGACGTGGACCTGCCCACCAGAAAGAAAAGATCCAGCCTCATCCACCAGAACACAGGCACTAGTCCCCTCCACCAGGAAGCCTAAACAACCCACTGAACCAACCTTAGCCACTGGGAACAGACACCAAAAACAATGGGAATTATGAAACTGTAGCCTGCAAAAAGGAGACCCCAAACACAGTAAGTTAAGCAAAATGAGAAGACAGAGAAACACACAGCAGATGAAGGAGCAAGGCAAAAACCCACCAGACGTAACAAATGAAGAGGAAATAGGCAGTCAACCTGAAAAAGATTTCGGAATAATGATAGTAAAGATGATCCAAAATCTTGGAAATAGAATGGAGAAAATACAAGAAACATTTAACAAGGACCTAGAAGAACTAAAGAGCAAACAAACAGTGATGAACAACACAATAAATGAAATTTAAAATTCTCTAGAAGGGATCAGTAGCAGAATAACTGAGGCAGAAGAACGGATAAGTGACCTGGAAGATAAAATAGTGGAAATAACTACTGCAGAGCAGAATAAAGAAAAAAGAATGAAAAGAATTGAGGACAGTCTCAGAGACCTCTGGGACAACATTAAACGCACCAACATTCGAATTGTAGGGGTCCCAGAAGAAGGAAAGAAAAAGAAAGGGACTGAGAAAATATTTGAAGGGATTATAGTTGAAAACTTCCCTAATATGGGAAAGGAAATAGTTAATCAAGTCCAGGAGGCACAGAGAGTCCCATACAGGATAAATGCAAGGAGAAACACACCGAGACACATATTAATCAAACTATCAAAAAATTAAATACAAAGAACAAATATTAAAAGCAGTAAGGGAACAACAACAAATAACACATAAGGGAATCCCCATAAGGTTAACAGCTGATCTTTCAGCAGAAACTCTGCAGGCCAGAAGGGAGTGGCAGGACATATTTAAAGTGATGAAGGAGAAAAACCTACAACCAAGATTACTCTACCCAGCAAGGATCTCATTCAGATTTGATGGAGAAATTAAAACCTTTACAGACAAGCAAAAGCTAAGAGAATTCAGTGCCACCAAACCAGCTTTACAACAAATGCTAAAGGAACTTCTCTAGGCAGGAAACACAAGAGAAGGAAAAGACCTACAATAATAAACCCAAAACAATTAAGAAAATGGTAATAGGAACATACATATGGATAATTACCTTAAATGTAAATGGATTAAATGCTCCAACCAAAAGACATAGACTGGCTGAATGGATACAAAAACAAGACCCGTATATATGCTGTCTACAAGAGACCCACTTCAGACCTAGGGACACATAGAGACTGAAAGTGAGGGATGGAAAAAGATAGTCCATGCAAATGGAAATCAAAAGAAAGTTGGAGTAGAAATTCTCATATTAGACAAAATGGACTTTAAAACAAAGACTATTACAAGAGAAAAAGAAGGACACTACAAAATGAACAAGGGATCAATCCAAGAAGAAGATATAACATTTGTAAATATTTATGCACCCAACATAGGAGCACCTCAATACATAAGGCAAATGCTAACAGCCATAAAAGGGGAAATCGACAGTAACACAATCATAGTAGGGGACTTTAACACCCCACTTTCACCAATGGACAGATCATCCAAAATGAAAATAAATAAGGAAACACAAGCTTTTAATGATACATTAAACAAGATGGACTTAATTGATATTTATAGGACATTCCATCCAAAAACAACAGAATACGCATTCTTCTCAAGTGCTCATGGAACATTCTCCAGGATAGATCATATCTTGGGTCACAAATCAAGCCTTGGTAAATTTAAGAAAATTGAAATCGTAGCAAGTATCTTTTCCGACCACAACGCTATGAGACTAGATATCAATTACAGGAAAAAATCTGTAAGAAATACAAACACAGGGAGGTTAAACAACATACCTCAATAACCAAGAGATCACTGAAGAAATCAAAGAGGAAATCAAAAATTACCTAGAAACAAATGACAATGAAAACACGACGGCCCAAAACCTATGGGATGCAGCAAAAGCAGTTCTAAGAGGGAAGTTTATAGCAATACAATCCTACCTTAAGAAACAAGAAACATCTCAAATAAACAACCTAACCTTACAGCTAAAGCAATTAGAGAAAGAAGAACAAAAAAACCCCCAAAGTTAGCAGAAGGAAAGAAATCATAAAGATCAGATAAGAAATAAATGAAAAAGAAATGAAGGAAATGATAGCAAAGATCAATAATACTAAAAGCTGGTTCTTTGAGAAGATAAACAAAATTGATAAACCATTAGCCAGACTTATCAAGAAAAAAAAGGGAGAAGACTCAAATCAATATAATTAGAAATGAAAAAGGAGAAGTAACAACTGACACTGCAGAAATACAAAGGATCATGAGAGATTACTACAAGCAACTATATGCCAATAAAATGGACAACCTGGAAGAAATGGACAAATTCTTAGAAAAGCACAACCTTCCGAGACTGAACCAGGGAGAAATAGAAAATATGAACAGACCAATCACAAGCACTGAAATTGAAACTGTGATTAAAAATCTTCCAACAAACAAAAGCCCAGGACCAGATGGTTTCACAGGCAAATTCTATCAAACATTTAAAGAAGAGCTAACACCTATCCTTCTCAAACTCTTCCAAAATATAGCAGAGGGAGGAACACTCCCAAACTCATTCTACGAGGCCACCATCACTCTGATACCAAAACCAGACTAAGATGTCACAAAGAAGGAAAACTACAGGCCAATATCACTGATGAACATAGATGCAAAAACCTCAACAAAATACTAGCAAACAGAATCCAACAGCACATTAAAAGGATCATACACCATGATCAAGTTGAGTTTATCCCAGGAATGCAAGGCTTCTTCAATATATGCAAATCAATCAATGTGATACACCATATTAACAAATTGAAGGAGAAAAACCATATGATCATCTCAATAGATACAGAGAAAGCTTTCGACAAAATTCAACACCCATTTCTGATAAAAACCCTCCAGAAAGTAGGCATAGAGGGAACTTTCCTCAACATAATAAAGGCCATATATGACAAACCCACAGCCAACATCATCCTCAATGGTGAAAAACTGAAACCATTTCCACTAAGATCAGGAACAAGACAAGGTTGCCCACTCTCACCACTATTATTCAACATAGTTTTGAAAGTGTTAGCCACAGCAATCAGAGAAGAAAAAGAAATAAAAGGAATCCAAATCAGAAAAGAAGAAGTAAAGCTGTCACTGTTTGCAGATGACATGATACTATACATAGAGAATCCTAAAGATGTCACCAGAAAACTACTAGAGCTAATCAACGAATTTGGTAAAGTAACAGGATACAAAATTAATGCACAGAAATCTCTTGTATTCCTATACACTAATGATGAAAAATCTGAAAGTGAAATTAAGAAAACACTCCCATTTACCATTGCAACTAAAAGAATAAAATATCTAGGAATAAACCTACCTAAGGAGACAAAAGACCTGTATGCAGAAAATTATAAGACACTGATGAAAGAAATTAAAGGTGATACAAATAGATGGAGAGATATATACCATGTTCTTGGATTGGAAGAATCAACATTGTGAAAATGACTCTACTACCCAAAGCAATCTACAGATTCAATGCAATCCCTATCAAACTACCACTGGCATTTTTCACAGAACTAGAACAAAAAATTTCACAATTTGTATGGAAACACAAAAGACCCTGAATAGCCAAAGCAATCTTGAGAAAGAAAAATGGAGCTGGAGGAATCAGGCTCCCTGACTTCAGACTATACTACAAAACTACAGTCATTAAGACAGTATGGTACTGGCACAGAAACAGAAATATAGATCAATGGAACAGGATAGAAAGCCCAGAGATAAACCCATGCACATATGGTCACCTTACCTTTGATAAAGGAGGCAAGAATATACAGTGGATAAAAGACAGCCTCTTCAATAAGTGGTGCTGGGAAAACTGGACAGCTACATGTAAAGGAATGAAATTAGAACACTCCCTAACAGCATACACAAAAATAAACTCAAAATGGATTAAAAACCTAAATGTAAGGTCAGACACTATCAAACTCTTAGAGGAAAACATAGGCAGAACACTCTATGACATAAATCACAGCAAGATCCTTTTTGACCCACCTCCTAGAGAAATGGAAATAAAAACAAAAATAAACAAATGGGACCTAATGAAACTTAAAAGCTTTTGCACAGCAAGGGAAACCATAAACAAGACAAAAATACAACCCTCAGAATGGGGGAAAATATTTGCAAATGAAGCAACTGACAAAGGATTAATCTCCAAAATTTACAAGCAGCTCATGCAGCTCAACATTAAAAAAGCAAACAACCCAATCCAAAAATGGGCAGAAGATCTAAATAGACATTTCTCCAAAGAAGGTATACAGATTGCCAACAAACACATGAAAGGATGCTCAGCATCATTAATCATTAGAGAAATGCAAATCAAAACTACAATGAGATATCATCTCACACCGGTCTGAATGGCCATCATCAAAAAATCTACAAACAATAAATGCTGGAGAGGGTGCGGAGAAAAGGGAACCCTCTTGCACTGTTGGTGGGAATGTAAATTGATACAGCCACTATGGAGAACAGTATGGACGTTCCTTAAAAAACTAAAAATAGAATTACCATACGACCCAGCAATCCCACTACTGGGCATATACTCTGAGAAAACCATAATTCAAAAAGAGTCATGTACCAAAATGTTCATTGCAGCTCTATTTACAATAGCCAGGACATGGAAGCAACCAAAGTGTCCATCAACAGATGAATGGATAAAGAAGATGTGGCACATATATACAATGGAATATTACTCAGCCATAAAAAGGAGCGAAACTGAGTTATTTGTAGCGAGGTGGATGGACCTAGAGACTGTCATACAGAGTGAAGTAAGTCAGAAAGAGAAAAACAAATACTGTATGCTAACACATATATATGGAATCTAAAAAAAAATAAAAAGTAAAAATGAAAATAACCCCACAAAACATTCAAATGGGAGAAAAACCAATATGGTGGTTAAAAATATTGGGTGGGGGGCTTCCCTGGTGGCGCAGTGGTTGAGAATCTGCCTGCCAATGCAGGGGACACGGGTTCGAGCCCTGGTCTGGGAAGATCCCACATGCCGTGGAGCAACTGGGCCCGTGACCCACGACTACTGAGCCTGCGCGTCTGGAGCCTGTGCTCTGCAACAGGAGAGGCCACGATAGTGAGAGGCCTGCGCACCGCAATGAAGAGTGGCCCCCACTCGCCGCAACTAGAGAAAGCCCTTGTACAGAAACGAAGACCCAACACAGCCATAAATAAATAAATAAATAAATAAATAAATTTATAAAAAAAGAAAAAAAAATATATATTGGGTGGGCCAAAAAGTGCCTTCAGTTTTTTAAGTAAAAATGAAAGACACATTTTTCATTTTCACCAAGAAATTTATTGAACAACGTAGTCACCCTTTTGTTCCACTACTTTCTGCCATTTTTCAGGCAACTTCATAATTCCATCTTCCCAAAAGTTTTCATCTTTTTGAGCAAAGAACTGTTCCAGGTGCCTTTTACAGTCTTCCACGGAATTGAAATTTTTCCATTAAGAGAATGTGTAAAGACCAAAATAAATGGAAATCCAAAGGTGCAATGTCTGGTGAATGTGGCAGATGAATCAGAACTTCCCAGGCAAGCTGTAACAGTTTTTGCCTGGTCATCAAAGAAACGTGTGGTCTTGCCTTATGCTGATGCAAGATTATGCATTTTCTGTTGACTAATTCTGGACACTTTTTGTCGAGTGCCACTTTCATTTTGTCTAATTTGGAGCAGTACTTGTTGGAATTAATCGTTTTTTTGGGGGGGAAGGAGTTCATAATAGAGGACTCCCTTCCAATCCCACCATACACACAACATCACTTTCTTTGGATGAAGACCGTCTTTCGGTGTGGTTGGTGGTGGTTCATTTGTCTTGCCCCACTATCTCTTCTGTTCCACATTATTGTACAGTATCCACTTTTCATTGCCCGTCGCAATTTGTTTTAAAAACGGAACATCTTCATTACATTTCAGTAGAGAATCCCAAGCAGAAATATGGTCAAGAAGGTTTTTTTTGCGTAACTTATGTGGAACCCAAACATCAGAGCGATTCACATAACCAAGCTGGTGCAAATGATTTTCAATACTTGATTTGGATATTTTGAGTATGTCGGCTATCTTCCGCGTGGTATAACATTGATTATTTTCAATTATTGTTTTGATTTGATCACTATCAACTTCAACTGGTCAACCTGACCGTGGAACATCGATCAGTGAGAAATCTCCAGCGTGAAACTTCTCAAACCACTTTTGACACATTTGATCAGTCACAGCACCTTCTCCATACACTGCACAAATCTTTTTTTTTGCATTTCAGTTGCATTTTTACCTTTCTTGAAATGATAAAGCATAATAGGCCGAAAATGTTGTTTTTCTTCCATTTTCAATAGTAAAATGGCTACATAAAAATTCACCAATTTTGATGTCTTTTTATAAATGCACACAGATATGACAGCTGTAATATACAATCTAACAAAATTGTTTCAAATGAAGTTAAAGACAACTAAGTGCTACTAGAGCCATCTTATGGAAAAAACCAAAGGAACGTTTTGGCCCACCCAATATCATAAATAGTATAGATTTTAATTTTCTAATCCAAAGTTTAGTTGAAAATATTTTAGGACTTATTTTAGAAAATACATAAAAATTAATTTATAATCACTGTCACCCACCTCCTAGAGAAATGGAAATAAAAACAAAAATAAACAAATGGGACCTAAAGAAACTTAAAAACTTTTGCAGACCAAAGGAAACCATAAACAAGATGAAGAGACAACGCTCAGAATGGGAGAAAATATCTGCAAACAAAGCAGCTGACAAAGGATTAATCTCCAAAATATACGTGCAGCTCGATATCAAAAAACCAAACAACCCAATCCAAAAATGGGCAGAAGACCTAAATAGACATTTCTCCAAAAAAGATATACAGATTGCCAACAAACACATGACAGGATGCTCAGCATCACTAATCATTAGAGAAATGCAAATCAAAACTACAATGAGGTATCACCTCACACCAGTCAGAATGGCCATCATCAAAAAAATCTACAAAAAATAAATGCTGGAGAGGGTGTGGAGAGAAGGGAACCCTCTTGCACTGTTGGTGGGAATGTAAATTGATACAGCCAC
This sequence comes from Balaenoptera musculus, assembly GCF_009873245.2. Classification (NCBI taxonomy): domain Eukaryota; kingdom Metazoa; phylum Chordata; class Mammalia; order Artiodactyla; family Balaenopteridae; genus Balaenoptera; species Balaenoptera musculus. The sequence continues at coordinate 73,339,764 of NC_045790.1, forward strand.
TGTGGAGAATAGTATGCAGGTTCCTTAAAAAACTAAAAATAGAACTACCATATGACCCAGCAATCCCACTGCTGGGCATATACTCTGAGAAAATCATAATTCAAAAAGAGTCATGTATCAAAATGTTCATTGCAGTACTATTTACAATAGCCAGGACTTGGAAGCAACCTAAGTGTCCACTGACAGATGAATGGATAAAGAAGATGTGGCACATATATACAATGGAATACTACTCTGCCATAAAAAGAAACAAAACTGAGTTATTTGTAGTGAGGTGGATGGACCTAGAGTCTGTCATACAGAGTGAAGTAAGTCAGAAGAGAAAAACAAATACCATATGCTAACACATATATATGGAATCTAAAAAAAAAAAGGTTCTGAAGAACCTAGGGGCAGGACAGGAACAAAGATGCAGACGTAGAGAATGGACTTGAGGACACGAGGAGGGGGAAGGGTAAGCTGGGACGAAGTGAGAGAGTGGCATGGACATATATACTCTACCAAATGTAAAATAGATAGCCAGTGGGAAGCAGCCGCATGAGCACAGGGAGATCAGCTCTGTGCTTTGTGACCACCTAGAGGGGTGGGGTATGGAGGGTGAGAGGGAGACGCAAGAGGGAGGGGATATGGGGATATATGTATACATATAGCTGATTCACTTTGTTATACAGAAACTAACACAACATTGTAAAGCAATTATACTCCAATAAAGATGTTAAAAAAATAAAAAGTTTAAAAAAAAATAAATACAAAGAAAATTTGTTTAAAATATTGATTACTTCAATTTGAAGATTAATTTGGAAGGATTTTATGTCAAAAATTCCACTAGATGGTGCTCTTTTAACTTCCTTAAAGGAAAACTGATGAAGTTTGAATTTGTAGCTGATGCCTGACTCAGCTAATTTAATAGTAACAAAACCAAATTAGTGCATCTGACTCAGAATTCCCTTGGATATAAAAAGCACAGGATATAATCTAAGAACAGTATAATTGTGATAACTAATTGATGAAGACTACTTTCGTTAGCAGTGGAAAAATACCATGATTACTTTCAAGGAAGAGATTCTGGGAATATTATGTTGTGCTCTTTAGAAAAGAAGACTTTTTTTTTTTCATAATTTATTTTATTTATTTATTTATTTATTTTTGGCTTCGTTGAGTCTTTGTTGCAGTGCGCGGGCTCCTCATTGCGGTGGCTTCTCTTGTTATGGAGCAGAGGCTCTAGGCGTGTGGGCTTCAGTAGTTGCGGCTCGTGGGCTCAGTAGTTGTGGCACACGGGCTCTAGAGCACAGGCTCCGTAGTTGTGGCGTATGGGCTTAATTACTCTGTGGCATGTGGGATCTTCCCGGACGAGGGCTCGAACCCGTGTCCCCTGCATTGGCAGGTGGATTCTTAACCACTGTGCCACCAGGGAAGCCCTAGAAAATAAGACTTTCTACAATGTGAACATTGGGAAATTTCAGACACTACCAGGTTTTACTTAATAAGTAATTGCTGAATTTATAAAATTTAATAAGTTTAATAAAAAACACACTACTGATATACATGAGGCTCAAATTTGCCAATAGCCTTTTTTAAATTAAAATCTATCCTCCATCTGTGACACTATGAGTGAATTATATATGTAATATAATATAACACAAAAATGAATTGTATATATAGGAAGCACATACACTATCTCTACATGACACAGACAAGGTTACTTATTAAAATATTGGAGCATACTACAACTTCTATATCACATTCATGTGTGTGCACGTGTATGCAGACTGAGAGGCAAGGGATTTGTTTGCTCATAGCCCCACATACATGCCTATGCTGTTAGTAACAGCATATCTTATCAACATTGATAGAAGTACATAAACTTAGAAAACAGGTTTACATATAGTTTGTTAAATATCCATTTATAGGTTAACATATTTCCAGGCAAGTAGTTTTAAATAAAGAATGCAGAGACAAACTGTGATTAAAACAGCAAAAAATAGAATATGTGGAGGTGACTGGTTGGTTTATTTATGGATCAGTTAAGATTCTTACCAGGAATTATGTTACACTGTGATGATAAAAGCATATACTAGAACAGGAAGCATTCATATACTGCAAAAGTACAAAAATAATGTGGACATTTGTTGAGTTGACGAACCCTCATTAATAATGAATCTTTATTTTAATATTGAAGCTGTGTGTGTTTAAGTAGTTGTTAAGTGTTGACATGAACTTAATTTTCTAAATAAAAGCATATTACTGGTAACATAAGGTTCGAGTGTGATAGTAACGCTTTTGTTATTAAAATCTATTCTATCAAAAAAACAAACAACCTAATCCAAAAATGGGCAGGACTTAAATAGACATTTCTCCAGAGAAGATATACAGATTGCCAACAAACACATGACAGGATGCTCCACATCACTAATCATTAGAGAAATGCAATCAAAACCACAATGAGGTAGCACCTCACACTGGTCAGAATGGCCATCATCAAAAAGTCTACGAACAATAAATGCTGGAGAGGGTATGGAGAAAAGGGAACCCTCTTGCACTGTTGGTGGGAATGTAAATTGATACAGCCACTATGAAGAACAGTATGGAGGTTCCTTTAAAAACTAAAAATAGTACTACCATACGACCCAGCAATCTCACTACTGGGCATATACCCTGAGAAAACCATAATTCAAAAAGAATCATGTACCACAATGTTCATTGCAGCACTATTTACAATAGCCAGGACATGGAAGCAACCTAAGTGTCCACTGACAGATGAATTGATAAAGAAGATGTGGCACATATATACAATGGAATATTAGTCAGCCATAAAAAGAAACAAAATTGAGTTATTAGTAGTGAGGTGGATGGACCTAGAGTCTGTCATACAGAGTGAAGTAAGTCAGAAAGAGAAAAACAAGTACCGTATGCTAACATGTATATATGGAATCTAAAAAAAAAAAAGGTTCTGATGAACCTAGGGGCAGGACAGGAATAAAAATGCAGATGTAGAGAATGGACTTGAGGACACTGGGAGGGGAAGGGTAAGCTGGGATGAAGTGAGAGAGTGGCATGGACATATATACACTACCAAACGTAAAATAGATAGCCAGTGGTAAGCAGCTGCATAGCACAGGGAGATCAGCTCAGTGCTTTGTGACCACCTAGAGGGGTGGGATAGGGAGGGTGGGAGGGAGACGCAAGAGGGAGGGGATATAGGGATATATGTATATGTATAGCTGATTCACTTTGTTATAAAGCAGAAAGTAACACACCATTGTAAAGCAATTTTACTCCAATAAAGATGTTAAAAAAAAATGACTTCAGTTAGATATCTCTTAATAGGTGAATCAAAAGACCTTGCAAGTACTCACCAATAGCTAAATTTCATTGAGTTTTCTCAGTTTTTATCTTTCTTAACATCTCTACAATTTTGATATTGTTGACCACCTCTTCTTGCTATAAATCCTTCTTGGATTTCTTTGTCATCCCACTCCAAGCACACTGGTTCCTGTCCTAGGCTTCCTACCTCATGTCCATTTGGCTCTTCCCTAAATGAGAATGTTTCCTCACTGTTCTATTCTTGGCCTGCTTTTCTTTCTTTACATTCCTTTACTCCTGTGTCATCTTCACATTGAATGTAGATAATTGCTTCTGTGTAGGAAGCTCTTAAGTGTTCATCTTTTGTCCTGGACTCTCACTGGGGTTTCATTCCTTAATTTCTAACTATTTCCAGACAAATTACACTGTGTCCTGGATATTTCCCCCTAGATTTCAAATCTCATGGAATCAAGCGAAAACTGAACTCCTTATCATCTCCTATAAAAGCAATGCCTCATTTTTATATTTCAGCTATTAGGAATGACAAAATCTTGGAATTATTTTATTTATCTTATCCACTATAGTTAGTTTCCAAGGCTCATAAATTCTCCGTTTCATCCATGCCTTTCTATTCGTTTAAATTGCCGTGACCTAGTTGAGATCCATAGTTGCCACCTGCTTTAATCTCAGCAATGACGTCCTGGTGCTCTCTAACTCTGTAGAGAGTGACACCCCACTCCATCCTGGTCAGTGCCTCCTATCTGTATGTTTCAGGTTATTTGCATTAACAGATAGGTTGGGTAGAGTAGGCAAGACAGAGTGACAGCGACTGGCCTTAGAACTGCACATTGAGGTGGCTTAGGCTCTGGGAAAGGGCTTCACAGAAGCGGCAACACACACAGGGTCACACAGCCTCCAATGCAGCCAGAGAGGCAAAGAATTCATATCTGGGAGGTCTTTCCAATCCTGTCTAAGGCTCAGGAATGGAGATGCTGCACTGAACAAAGGAGGGGAGTGGTATCATGTGCTATCATGTGGCCCCTGTGCACAGGACCATTAAGAGCAGACCCCAGCACTTCATCTGAGAAGCCTGTCTTCTGCACCTTCATCTTGACCCACGTCGCACTTCACTGCCTGACCAGTTCTTGACTAACCTTGATCCTTGGACTCATTACATATTTATAGACTGACAGTTGCTGCCAGTCCTGACACTTAATCTGATCTCTGGCCCTGAGTCTGGCTTCTTTCCTCACCCACAGTTTGCATTTACTCCCTTTGATGATACTGCTTTCCTCTCTCAGCCAAACATCTCCCTGGGCACAGACTCAGCTGCAGGCCCTGACTCAGCTCTCCGCAGAAAGAGATATATACAGAACTGTTAATTAGATATAAGATTGTTAGGTAATGAAAGAGAGAAAAGAGAGCTCTAAACTATTTCGGAGGTAGTTATTCCAGGAAGTGGATATAACCCCAAGGATTGAGCGAGCAAAGGGACAGACTTGGAAACTTAAGAGGAGTCCTCGAGATGAAACACGGACCTCTGAGGAGGCTGTGTCTCCAAGTTGGGAGAAACATACTTAAGAGGAGGAACGATGAGGTTGTTTCTGATGTCTCTGTGATGGTGAGATGATACTGATTCTGCAAGTTGCGGAAAATGCAAGGCAGATTCAGGTGCTGCTGTTGGCTGAAGAAGGGTTGCTGGGGTGACAAAACAAAAGGAAGTAGCCGGGCAGCTTCATGGGGAGCAAGTCTCTTCTTCCCCTTCCAGCCCCTCTAGGGACCCCTTTTGGCAAAACCTAAATAGGAGCCAGCTGCCAGTGCCCAATGTGGTTTGCAATGTGCCCCAGCATCATAGAGCTGCAAATTGAAGGGTAGGTTTGGAGCTGATTGGCAATAATTCAATACCGGGCAGGTATGCCTTTTTTTCCTTCCACAAATATGTGAGTGTCTACCTTGTTCTAGGCACAGAGGATAGAACAATGAACAAAACAATAATAATATTTTCTCCTTGAGTAGCTTACATTATATTATATTACATTATATTATTACATTATAATGAGAAAAGATAGGTGGACAAAAAATAAGTTAAAACCATAGCATGTCAGGTGGTAAGTGCTCTGAGGACAGGTAAAGCAGGGAAGGTGATAGGAGAGCTGAGGGGTGGGAAAGGCAGGTATCAAGGTTAACCAGGCTGTTCAAGGAAGGGCTGAGAAAATGACACAGAGTAAACAAAGATGGAGGGACTGAGTCACGCAAATATGTGAGGAAAGAGCTTCTAAATAAGGGTAGGGTGGAGGGGAAGGCCGATTGTGTAGGGCCTTATCTGCCATCAGAAGGGGCGCGGCCATTACCATGGTGATATGGGCAGCATATTAGCAACTTTGGAGCACAGAAGTTACATGATCTCATATGTTTTTGAAGGATCCTTCTGGGTGCTCTTTTGAAATTAGATTCTCCTCCCTGGATTCATCTTGGCCCAGCCATCAGGAACCTAATTCTGGGTCTAGAGTCTGGCCTTCCAAATGCATCCTTTTTGTCTCTCTGTACCTGCCTTTCATAGGACTGCAGGGGCGCCCAGCCGAGGTTCAGCTGCCTCTTCTCCTGGGCCTGCAACTTCACTCCACAATCACGGTCTCTGTTTTTTGTACCCTCTGAATAGCCTCTCCTCCAGTTGGTCTCGGTATATTAACCTACTTCTCTGGTGGTATGCTCAGCCTTGTGAGAGTTGGGGGTGGCTTCTTATCCAACATTTGTTCATTCTTTCAACAAATATGTACTGAAAACCTACTATGTGACAAGTACTCGTGTACTGAGGATAAGACAGTGAACTAGATACATCGGTGCCCTGTTCTAGAGGTAGCAGTGATGGAGGAGACAAAAATTTTTAAAACCTGTAAAGAAGATAATTTCAGAGAGTGATAAATGACATGAAGATAACAAGTTGGCTATGACAGAGTATGACCGGCTGGCTACTGGAGACTGAAAGGTCAGGGAAGGCCTCTGATTAGGCCTTAGATATTTGAGCAGAAACCTGAATGATAAGCAGTCAGCCATGTGAAAATCTGGTGTCAGCAAACACTGATGGGCGTCAGCATTTGGGAGTCCTCTTAATCTGGGAAGTGGTCTGTCATTTGAGATATTTAGAGCCAGAGGAATGTGCTTGAAAATCCCTTATCGTACATCTCTCTCTCTCTCTCTCTCTCTCCCTCTCTCTCTCTCTCTCTCTCTCTCTCTCTAGTATTTTACTGGGACCACAGAGTAATTGATATTTTAATGCTTTCTGATAAGGCATCACATTCAGATACTTTTCCTTCTCAAATATATGAACTAAAATATTACCTGCCATATCAGTAAACAAAGGATGTTGCAACCATCAAGCCATCACATTACAGCCACCCAGGTGGTGAGCCCTGAGGGAACTCAGGATGGAGACAAAGGGGCTGTCCCCTGCCAAGTCCATCTAGCAGTCAGCTGCTGCAGCTATCCCCTGACGGTGCACCCTGAGGAAACTCAGGGTGAGAAAACACAGGATACTGACCCCAGATAGCTGAGGTGCATATCAAAGGAATGATTTTAGTGAGCCCAGACTCCTGCATCTTCCCATACATAGAAAAGTGCTAAATTCCTTAACTTGAGATAGTTACTTTTCTTTTATTAACAGTAATCTTTTGATGTTCTGACTACTTGGTCTTTTGTTGCAAAAACTCCTATATATACTGGCTCTCCCCCTTGCCTCTTTGGAACAGTTTCTTAGTATTATCTGAGATGCTGTGTCCCAGGTCTTGAAGTCCTCAGAATGTCTGTCGAATTCTTAACTTTTAGGTTGTGCACTTTTTTTTCAGTCAACAAATATTTTACCAAGTATCCTGTGTAGGGATATTAAAGCACCACGTGGAATCTCTTAACTCAGGCTCATCTGATCCTCAGGTGTATCCCTTATTGGAACCCAAATTAGCAGAGACTTTTAAAATATTGTTTCAAGATAATTATATTGATACATTCATAGAAAGTTGCAAAAATATTTCAAGGAGTTCCCACATGCCATTCACCCACTGCTCCCCAAAGGTAACATCCTGCAATACCAAAACCAGGAAATAAATATATGGGTACCATTCATGGTACCAGTGTTTATTCAGATTTCACCAGTTTTATGTGCACTCATTTGTGTGTGTGTGTATAGTTTTATGCAATTATATGTAATCACTACCACAATCAAGATGCAGAAGTGTTCCAAAAACATAAGGTCCTTTCCTTCTATCCATTTGTAGCCACACCTATCCCTCCACCCCATACCTAACCCTTGGCAACTTCTAATCTGTTCTCTATTTCTATAATTTTGTTATTTCAAGAATTTTTTATAAATGGAATCATAGTGTTCACTCAGCTTAATTCTCCTGAGATCCATCCAAGTTGTTGCATGTATCAATAGTTTATTCCTTTCATTGCTGAGTAGTATTCCATGGCATGGGTGTACAACATAGTTTGTTTAACCATTCATCTGTAGGAAAACATTTGGGTTGTTTCCAGTTTTTGACCATCATGAATAAAGCTGCTATGAACATTCATGTACGAGTTTTTGTGTGAACACATATTTCCCTTTCTCTGGGATAAATGTCCAGGAGCATAATTGCTAGTTCAGATGGTAGGTGCATATTTATTTTATTATTATTTTTTAGAAACTGCTAAACTGTTTTCCAGAGTGACTATGCCATCTCACTTTCCCACCACTGATGCATAAATGATCCAGTTTCTCCACATCCTCACTAACATTTTGAGTTATCACTTATTCTTTTTATAGCCATTCTGATAGGTATGTGGTGGTAGATTATTTTTGGTTTTACCCATTTCCCCGATGGCTAATGATGTTGAGCATATTTTTCATGTGCTTATCTGCCACCTGTATATCCTTTTCAGGAAATGTCTGTTCATGTCTTTTGGCTGACTTTCGAGAATTCACATATGTTTGTATATCAATTCTCCACCAAGATTGGGACCTTGCTTACAAACTTCAGTTGGCTGTAATTCTAGGAAGAGCAATTCATCCATGTGCATATGCAGTTTCCCGAAGCATCACAAAAGAATATCCACTATAATGACATTTCCAGTACACCCCTCTTCACCAGTTTAGAAGAATAAATTAAATTTACATCTTCCTTTTTTTTAATGTTCCAAGTATACAGCATATAGTTGAATGTAATGAAACTCAGTCTCCTTGGTTCAAAATCTCCAAAGCTGATTTGTTTTAGACTAAAAGCATTTCAATCAGTATGAGTAAGAGAAGTGTTATTATATTTGGTTCGTAGTTATCTTCTTACTTTATTTAGACAGATTTCTTATTTAGGGAAAAAGATACATGCTCACTGTAAAAAAAATTTTTTTAAGCTTGAAAGAACAGAGAAAATACATATTATCCAAAGTCTCATTGTCTAGGTAGAGATAATCACCGTTAACATTTGGTGAGCATACATCTAGATTTCTTTCTGTATATATATTCTCTGCATACTTAAAACACATCCACAATTTATATAATTGATATATTATTCTGCACCTTGTTTCTCATAAGTGTATATCACTGACGTCTTTCCATATTAGTATAGGTCTTCATCATTTTTAAAACTTGTATAGTAACTCATTGTGTGTGTGTTTACTTAACCATGTTCCCTATAACAGACATTTAGATTGTTTCTAATTTTTTGCTATTATAAGCAATGTTTTAATGAATGTGCTTGTGGGATAGCTTGTTGAATATTTATAATTATTTTCTTAGAGTAAATCTCAAGAAGTGGGATTGCTGAGCTAAGTCATATGCACATGTATGTGTACATATATATATATGTCAGTTTGTACATGTTTACAAACTGCCTTTTAGAACGATTGTGTTGATTTAAATTTTCACATACACTACCTGGGTAAGGTTCTTGTAAATTTCTCAATCTTTTCCTTGTGTCTCCCTTCTAACAAATTTCTCTCTTTTATTTTTTTCTTAAGGATTGGAACACATATATCCAAATAACTTTTGGTCGTTTATAATTTTTAAACTGTTAACTGAGATAGGAGTGCAGGGCTTTATGAGGCTAGGTCAGGAAAAGTCCTGTAGAATGGCCATCTTCTAGACCTTTCCTCCAAGAAACCTTTCAGGAATGTGGTGTACTTCAATGGCTTTGTTATCTGAACATCTAGCTTAGTTCCACAATACTGACCTCACATGGGGAATGATAAGGTCAAGCAGCATGGCAATGACATTTACTTGTGGACAGAGGAATTACAATTAGGAGGAAAAAAAGATGTCCAAGATTACTACCAGTATACCCAAACTTCAAAGATAGAAAGCTGTAGTATGTAGACTAAACACAATATAGCAAGCCCTACTTACAAAGTTAGAGATTTATTGCACGGTTGGATGATATTGCAGTTTGGGGTCACTCAAACGCTGTTTTTTTTTTTTTTTCGTTTGATCAAACAATGAAGTATAGCATTTTAATTAGTATCTGGAGGAAAAAAAACCTTCCACTGGCACATTCCCAAATTTGAAACTTCAACAACTTGGTAGTCCTTGGGCTTATTTTTCAAGGTTCAACAGATAATTGGTTTAATGGTTTAATAAGTATACCTATCTTTTATATGATGACATTAATACTCTTTTGCTTACAAACTTCCTCAGACGGATTAAGCAACAGGAGGACTGTACCTTTTAGTAATTAGGAAACGTGTTCATGATACAGCCCCTAACACTAGATAAGAATTCAGTTACAACATGTGTCTTCTTTTTTATTTCCAACAGTTTCTCAGAATTTTTCTCATTGTTCTCTTTAGCAAATAAAAGCTGATACTTCTGAAATTTCAGCAGCATACTCTCACTCACCCAATTCCACAGTATTTTCATGGATTGTAGAAAACTAGTGTGAAGTGTTTGCAAGATACTTAAAGCATATTTTTGGAGTGAGTTCTAGAAGTTCCTGTACTTTAAACTTATGGTGCTAGATATAACAGTGGAATTTTCTAGCTACTGCATACCTGGCTTCTTATTAATAATAGCACAGTAGCAAAATACCTGATTATAGAAAGCTTTTCCTTTTTCTAGGCATTTTGGCTTCTATTAATTTCTCTGTTCAGGTGTTCTGAGGTGGATTTCCAATGTCATTAGCCAAATGAAAGAGGAGCAGGTGGGATGGTGGAGTGGAGTCAGCCAGAAGTAACAGGTTCCATCTGTTTCTGCAGAAAATTAGTTGTGTCACCTTGGACGAATCTCTAGCATTGCAGCTTCATGATCTTAAAGACCAAGAGATTGAATTGTGACATAATAAAGGCCCTTCAAATATGAGATTATATAAAAATAATTCATAAACTCATGTAAATATAAGATTTTACACTGTATTTGCCAGGCATTCTACTTGCAAAGGAAAACCTTTAAACCTTAAAAAATCTGGATGACTATACACAAAATGCGCTAAAATGATACAAGAGTTAATAGAACTACACCCCTACATCTTAAATCCTTAAGAGGGTTATTAATTATAGTTCTCCAAACTTCACATCCAGCGTCTCTGTGACCTCAGGCCTTTGGCCCTATTTCTATATAAGGCCAAACGCGGGGGTGGGAGAGGGTCTGAAAGCGCTCTAATTTTTGTTTAAGGTTAGCCATTCTGTGCAAGCTCAGGGGTATCTAAGTATTTTTTAGAAGGCGCTCCGCAGCTTCCGGACCAGTTGACTCTCTAAAGGATGAAAGGCGGCTCCGTCTACATAACTTGACCAAAAAAGAGCGTGATCTCAGATGCAGGGAAGGGGGCGTGGAATTACAACCCAGAGTTTACTCTTTACTTCCCTCCCTGGATTTGCAGCCCGGGAAGTTAAGACACCAACGGCGCGTCCTCGCCAAGCGCTCGGAGGACCGGGCGGGGCAGTTACAGGCACCGAGACACTCAGGGTGGTCGGACCCAGGAAGCCGGCAACGCCCGGGCTCTGCCTGTACCTGCGAACCTGTAATAATAAGTGGGTGCTCCCTGGGACCCCCTCGTGACGCCTCCAGCCTAACAGGAAAAAGTCTAGAATCGGACGCCTGCTTTATTTAGGTTTAGGACCTTACTCCCACCCCCACCCCCGCGTGGGGGCGTGTCTCCTCGGTTAGGGGCGGGGCGTTCCCGGCCCGGAGTAACCGCTGCGACCCCTGGCGCCCAGTCCTTGTCTCCACTCCCGGCTCCGGACTGCCGGTGGGGGAGGGGTAGTAAAACGCCTGGCAACTCCAGGTACCCGTCCCGTTGCCAGGCGATGGGGGGAGGAGGAGGGGCTGAGGAGAAAGAGGCGCGGCGCTCGGCCCGACAGGGGCTCGCGTAGGAGAGGCGGCCGCGCAGCCGCCCTACCACTCTTCGAGGCCTGGCGCTCCGACCCAACCCTGGAGCCTGAGCTGCGCATGCGTCGCGCGAGCGGCCGCCTCCGCCTCTAGTAGGGCTCGCGGCGGGGCTGAGCGTCCGGCTCCGCGGTCGGAGCCGCCCAGGAGCCGGGGAACCGAGCGGTCTCGTCAGAAGGGCGCGGGAGGGCAGGCGCAGGAAGAAGGAGCGCCGCGTCCACCGCGGCTGAGAAAAATGGTGTTCGAGTCGGTGGTCGTGGACGTGTTGAACCGGTTCTTGGGGGACTATGTGGTGAACCTGGACAAGTCCCAGCTCAATCTGGGCATCTGGGCAGGTAACGAGACCGCCGCTGCCCCTCCATCTCGCCTCCTTCCCGGGATTCCGTTGCCGGAGCCCGGCCCTGCCTTCGTAGGGCCTTGGGCCCCTCGCTGCCACCTGCCGCCGCCCTCGTTGGGGTCAGATTACATAGAACCGGGCGGCAGTTGCTGGGCCTCCGCCGGCAAGTTATTTTTTTGGCCGGAGGGGAGTGGGGTCTCGGGTGCGGGATGAAAAGGGCCCCCTTTTTCCGCTGAGGGGACCCGCAGTGGACTCCAGGGGTCTGGAGTTCACATTCCACAGAGGCGCCCTTTTCTGCCTCTCGCGGTCCGGTTTCAGCTGTGCTGGGCGAGGGGCGGCCACGAGACACACCTGGACTTGGTCTGGTCCCTGTCATTTTTCCCCCCTTGGGTTGCGACGGAGGCCCCGGGCAGCCCACGGAGTGTCGCACGCCGCCTCGCACGTGAAAGCAAGGCGCTGTGACCGAAGACGCCCTCTTCCTTCCTCGCCCAGTCTCCGGGTACCGCTAAACCGTGCTGGTTTCTCGGCTCCCCTTTCCGGCCTCACCACCTGGAGTCCCGGTGGCTCGCCTGGGTTCGGCTGATAACACAGAGCGAAAACTCCTGGGAAGAATTACTCGAACGGTTGGTTGTGTGTTTTCAATTCACGACCTGGCCCAGCAGGGTGTCACGCTTGTTAAGGCTTTGGGGTTTTGTGGGTCACAGTGAGTTACTGAATTTTTTAAGAAACTAGGTGCGCTGTGCAGCATCTCAGACCTACGAAAGACGGGAATGAACCTGTCCTTAGGTTGCTGAGATGGTGAAGGACCGACGCTTTACTTTGTGTCCGTTTATTCTGGTGCGCTTCCTTATTTGGAGTTTCATTTTTAGTGCTTCCACTGTTTTTGTATTATACCTTTATCTATTTTAAATACCCATTAGAAATTAGATTCCTTTTCTTTATGAAATGCGTCTCCCAGGCCAAAGCTAGAGTTAATTTTTGTGTGTGAGTAGTATATTGTTTCTTTTTTTTTTTTTAATTTTACTGTTCTTGAATATGCCCCTGCAGCCTTCTTCTAAAGTACTTATATATCTTAGTATTTCTCCTTTATGAAATAGTGTAAGTAGATAATTTAGTTTGATAAAGAAAACCTCTTGTTACTACCGTTGGCATCTAGTACCTTGATAGAGAGTGGGACTACAAGAGCTAAGGACATAAATGCTAGCTCATCACTCTGACTAGTACCAGAAATTTGCAGATGGTTTAATCTGTGTTGCTTCTCATTTGCAAAATAAAAATGATAAAACTGGTCTCCACCTACCTCATTAGGAAGCCTTGAGAACATTGTGTGGTGCTTTGACCTATAGTGGAAAATGGCTTCTACATTCAAGGTGGAGGTTTGTGTGGAGTGTGATTTATCAACGGATTTGTTCATTTAAAATTTGCATACACTATATTCATTCTTGTGATGTACAGTTCTGTCAGTCTTGACAAATGCAGGGAAGCAAGTATCCACCACCACAATCCTGATACAGCAAAATTACACGAAGACCTCAAAATTTCCTCTGCTGCCCCTTTGTAGTCTCCCACCCAACCCCCATCCCTTCTCCTGGCAACCCCTGATCTGTTTCCATCCCTACAGTTTTGCCGTTTCTAGAGTGCCATATAAACGGAATTATGTGGTATGTAGCTTTTGGGGTCTGATTTCTTAATTTCACTCCTTTCACTTATACAAATGAATTTGAGAGGCATCCATGTGTTGCATGCATCAGTATTTCATTCCTATATTTTTGAGTAATATTTTATTGTATCCATGTCCTGTAAATGTTTATCCGTTCACCAGTTCAGGGACATTTCAGTTGTTGGTGATTATGAATAGAGCTACTATAAACATTCATGTATACGTTTTTGTGTGGACATAAATTTTTATTTCTTTTTGGGATTTCGAGGTTCCATGGTAAGGGAATACTTAATTTATATGAAACTGTGGAACTGCTTTTCAAATGGCTATACCATTTTGCTATCTCACTAGCATTGTATGGGTGTTTAGTTGCTCTACACTCTCACTAGCACTTAGTATTGTCATTTAAAACACTTTTTTTTAGCTTTTCTAATAGGTAAATAGTGGTAAAGCATTGTGGTTTTAATTTGTATTTCCTTAGTGATTAAGGGTGTTGAGCATCTTTTCATGTTATTCCTTGCTGTTTGTATATTTCTGTTGGTGAAATGTCTGTTCAAATCTTACTCATTTTAAATTGGATTATTTTTCTGTTGAGATTTAATTCACATACCATTAAATTCACCCTTTTAAAATGTACAATTCAGTGTTTTAGTATAGCCACAAAATAGTGCAACTGTCACCACTATCTAATTCCGGAACATTTTCAACGCTCCAAAAATAAATCTCATACCTATAAACAGTCAATACAGATTTATCCCCCCCCCTTCCTCTGGCAACCACTAATCTACTTTCTGTCTTCTGTGGATTTGCCAATTCTGGACATTTCATTTAAATGGAATCACAGGGGCTTCCCTGGTGGCGCAGTGGTTAAGAATCCGCTTGCCAGTGCAGGGGACACGGGTTCGATCCCTGGTCTGGGAGGATCCCACACGCCACGGAGCAGTTAAGCCCGTGTGCCACAACTACTGAGCCTGCACTCTAGAGCTTGCGAGCCACAACTACTGAAGCCCACGCGCCTAGAGCCTGTGCTTTGCAGCAAGAGAAGCCACTGCAATGACAAGTCCACGCACCACAACGAAGAGTAGCCCCTGCTTCCCGCGAGTAGAGAAAGCCCACGCACAGCAACAAAGACCCAACGCAGCCAAAAATAAATAAACAAAATAAAAAAATAAATAAGTGGAATCACAATATACATGGCCTCTTTTTCTGGCTTCCTTCCCTTAATCTTATATTTTCAAGTTTCGTTTATATTGTAGCGTGTATCAGTATTTCATTCTTTTTTGTGACTAATATTCCATTATATGGATATAACTCATTTTGTTTATCCATTCATCAGTTGATGGACATTTAAGTTATTATTTTTCCTTTTATGAGTAATGCTGCTGTGAACATTCATGTACAAGTTTTTCGTGACCATATATTTTAAATGCTCTTGGGTGTATACCTAGAAGTGGAATTTCTGAGTCATATGTTAACTTTTTTAGACTTTTTAAGGAACTCCAAACTCTGTTCCAAAGTGTTTTCTTATTGTTGAGTATTGAAAGTTCTTTAAATATTATGAATACAAGTCCTTTGTAAGATAACGTGATTTAAAAATACTTTCTCCCAGTCTTTTCCAGGTCTGTCTTTTGCAAAATAAAAGTTTAAAATTTTGATCAATTCCAGTTTATCAAAAAATTTTTATGTCATGTTTTCTTAAAAATTAATTATTTATTTATTTTTGGCTGTGTTGGGTCTTCATTGCAGTGCATGGGCTTCTCATCGCGGTGGCTTCTCTTGTTATGGAGCACTGGCTCTAGGTGCGTGGGCTTCAGTAGTTGTGGCTCGAAGGCTGTAGAGCACAGGCTCAGCAGTTGTGGCACATGGGCTTAGTTGCTCCACAGCTTGTGGGATCTTCCCAGACCAGGGCTCGAACCTGTGTCCTCTACATTGGCAGGCAGATTCTCAACCACTGCACCACCAGAGAAGTCCCAATGTCATGCTTTTTATGAGTCAGTTGTATCTGTGAAATCTTTTCCTAACCCAAAGTCACAAAGATTTTCTCTTATGTTTTATTCCAGAAGTTTTATAATTTTATATTTTACATTTTTGTAAATGTAAAATTTCTGATCCTTTTTTGTATAAAGTGCAGTATAGGTTGAAGGTTGGGGTTCCTTTGTTTGCATGTCGATACAAATGTCCAATTTTTCTAGCACGAGTTGCTTAAAAGAATATCCTTTCTCCATCGAATTATCTTTGAACGTTTGTAAAAAAAATCAGTAGACTTTATATTTTGTGGGTTTATTTTTGAATTGTATCTGTTTCAACGATCTGTGTGTCCATCTGTTCACCTATACCATGCTTATCTTGATAACTGTCACTTTATAGTGTCTTGAACTCAGGTAGTGTGATCCCTCTAATTTTGGTGTTCACCACATTTTAAAAATAATGTGTCAGTGTTTTATGTATCAAAGTTGGTTACATTTTGTTAAATGAAGCTTTGAATAATAGCTAGAATTTAAAAAAATTCTTGGAGAATTTAAAAAGCAATAGTTTTTTGATAAACTTAGAGGATTAAAAAATTCTTTGAAAATTTCAATAATAGAAGCTAGATGCTACATAGGAAAAATGTTAAGATGATGGGCTTAATATTTTATGGTCTAATATCAGAAGGATCTATTAGTTTTAAATGTATGGTTTTGCTAGGTTTCTGTGTAATAATCCAGCCAATTTCACTATTGGCATATGAATAGTATGAATTAGTATACAGGAGTTAAATGGATGGTTTCATATCTAATAATGGAAAATTTGTTTCAGAGATGGCTCTTTGGAAATTAGAATTCATTTTTCCATAGAAACATTGTTATATATGAATGGAGTTTACAAAAACTAATTATAATGCAGCAGAACAGTGCTACTATACTGGGTCCTGTACAGTATGTAGACTGAGTGCCAGAAGCATCTATTTGTGGAAGGAGAAAGACGAATTGAGTTTTTTCTCAAACTCTTGGCAAATTCTGATGTTGATAAAGTATACTTTTTATACAGTGTTATTTACACCCTTCCACCCTTCCTATGTATCATCTATTTAGGGAGGTGGTAGTATTGATACTTCATAGACTTCATCTGAAGTTCGCCTCCCTACTTTGCTAAACCATCTAGCATTTAATATTTCCTTCAAGAGCTAGGCTGCATCAGAATCAGTCATACATGCTTGTTAGAAATACAGATTTTTTTGGAACCACTTCCCAGATATTATAATTCATTTATCTAGAGTAGGACACCAAAAAAGTTTTTTTTTAAACAAATGACCCAGGGGATTGTGACGTACAACTGGGTGCATTTGAAGAGCACTTTCAGGGCAAAAATACTAGAAATTCAGGGGCAGAAGTAATAGTAAGTGTGGCTTGTATGATAGAATTATCATTTGTAACATAGAGCGTACCTCTTAATGTTATAGTTTTCCTTCTCACTTTCTCTTTGTTTGCTCCAGAATTACAGTACTTGGGCAAATTAAAAAATTTTGTTATGTCTGACATCTTTATGTAACATTAGAAACTCAGATTTCTTCTTCTTTTTTTTAAACTAACTTGCATATTCTGTTTTTGAAATGTTAATCTCTCAGTTTTCTCTTTATATATAGTCTTATATTCAGTGGCCTCTTAATGCATACCCCCAGTATAACAGTAACTCTATAGGAAGATGAAGATTCAGCCAGGGCACAGTTCCTGATTTTAAGAAGTCATTCTTCTGTGATAGGAATATACTGGGAAACCAAATAAATGATTGTCTAGTGGAATTACCAATTAAATATTGGTTTTTCTTTTATGTTCTTGTTACCGAACCAAATTTCCGTCTGCTTGCTGGCATGCAGTAAAGTCAATCTACTGACACCGGATTGTGGTAAAAGAAAGTGCAGCATTTATTGCAGGGCACCAAGCAAGGAGTCCAGGGCAGCTAGTGCTTAAAAGACATGAACTCTCCAAAGGCTTTCAGGGAAAGGTTTATGAAGACAGGGTGAGAGAGGGATTTGTGGGGTATGTGAACAGCTCGTGGACATTCTTCTGATTGGTTGGTGGTGAGGTTATTGAGAGTCAGCATCATCAACCTGGAGGTTCCAACCAGTCTGGGGTCTCTGTGGTTGCGGGCAGCATACAGTTAACTTCTTCCACCTGGTGGGGGTTTCAGTATCTGCAAAACAGCTCAAAGGACATGACTCAGAATATTATCTATAGCCCTTGAGGAGGAACTAAAAGTCCTTGACTTTGTTAATGGCTAACTATTATTATTTTGTCTTGCTTGACTGTTTTCCTTTCTTTCTGCATTTTCTCACTTCTCTGATTAAATTTATTCTTTGACTAAAGTTTTTCTACAGACAAAAGGCAGGCGGAGGACATGGGTGGGTGTCTATCCTGGGAAGGCCTCATAGGGTCCTGCTTGGTTACATTCTAAGATACTTTCATAAAACTTTAGAGTTGAAAGGGAACATTTTATTATGACAGGTAGTCAAACATACATCAGTGTTACAAGATTTTACAGTCTATATCCATATACCCACAATCTAGATTCTACCATTAATTGGATATTAACAGTTTTATTGAGGTATAATTGACATATAGTAAAATGCACATATTTAAAGTCTACAATTTGATAAATCTTAACATATGTGTTCACCTAGGAAATCATCATCATGATCAAGCTAATGAACATATCCATCATGCCCAAAAGTTTGCTTGCCCACACCCCCAGAGACATCCATTATTACTACTTTTTCTACCGTACATACCTCTATTTCTGGTATGCTGAGAGGTTCTGTTCAAGAATGTGTGTTGGATTTTGTAAAGTGATTTTTCTGCATCTACTGATATGATCATAGGATTTTTCTATGAGCCATAGGATTGCATTGATTTTTGAATGTGAAACAAGGCTTTAACGCCTGGAATTAATCCCACTTCACCATAATCTTATTATTTTTATACATTTTTGGATTCAATTTTCTGATATTTTATTGAAGATTTTTGCATCTGTGTTCATGAAAGGTATTGGTCAATAGTTTTTCTTTCTTGTAATATTTTCATCTGGTTTTGGTATTAGGGTAATACTGACCTCATAGATGAGTTAGAAATGTTCATATGTTATCTGGAAGAGATTGTAAGGAATTAGTGTCATTTTTTCCTTAAATATTTGGTAGAACATTAGTGAAACCATCTGGGCATTATGCTTTCAGTTTTGAAAGATTATTATTGATTCAGTTTCTTTTATAGATATAGGCCTATTTAGATGATTTTCTCTTGTATGTGTTTTTGTAGAGTGTATTTTTCAAGGAATTGGTGCATTTCATCTAAGTTATAACATTTGTGGGTGTGCTTATAATATTTCTTTAGTAACCTTTTAATGTCCGTGGGATCAGTAGTGATGGCCCTTCCTTTCATTTCTGATATTAGTAATTTATGTCTTTTCTCTTTCTTCTTAGTTAACATGGCTAGAGAGTTACCAGTTTTATTGATCTTTTCAAAGAACCAGCTTTTGGTTTCATTGAAATGTCTATTGATTTTCTGTATTGAACTACATTGACTTCTGCTCTAATTCTTATGATTTCTTTTCTTCTTACTTAGGATTTACTTTGCTCTTCTTTTTCTAGTTTCCTAAGGTGGAAGCTTAGATTATTGGTTTTAGATTTTTCTCCTTTTCTAGTATATGCATTCGATGGTATAAATTTCCGTCTAAGCCCTACTTTTGCTGCAGGTCACAAATTTTGATAAGTCATATTTTCATTTGACTCAATATTTTATGAATTTCTTTTGAGTCTGCTTCTTTTACTTACGTGTTATTTAAAGCTAGTGTTTATTTAATCTTCAGATATTTGGGGATTTTCCATCTTTCTTCCAGAAATCATTACGATTTCTAGTTTAATTCCATGGTGTTCTGAAAGCAAACTTTGTATGACTTCGGTTCCTTTAAATTTGTTAAGGTATGTTTTATGGCCCAGAGTATGACTTATCTTGGTGAATGTTCTGTGTGAGCTTGAGAAGAATATGTAATCTGCTGCTGTTGGATGAAATGTTCTATAAATTTGTTATATCCCTTTATTTTTAATTTGTCTGTGTCTTTATATTTAGCATTGGTTTCTTGTCTTGCCATTTGTGACAACATGGTTGGACCTTGAGAGTATTTTGTTAACTGAAATAAGTCAGATGGAGACAGACAAATGCTATATTTCACTCATATGTGGAGTAAAAAAAACAAACAGGGACTTCCCTCATGGTCCAGTGGTTAGGACTGCTGCAGGGGGCATGGGTTCAATCCCTTGTCAGGGAACTAAGATCCCGCATGCTGTGTGGTGTGGCCAAAAAATTAAAAACAAACAAACAAAAACAAAACCAAAGTAAATGAAGAAACCAAACCAATCAAAAAACAAATATGTAGATACAGAGAATAGAGTAGTGGTTACCAGAGGGATAGGGGTTGGGGGGAGGACAAAATGGGTAGAGGGGATCTACTGTATGGTGATGACTGGAAACTAAATTTTTGGTGGTGAGCAAGCTGTCTTGTATACAAAAGTGGAAAAATAATTTGTACACATGAAACTTATATAATGTTACAAACCAATGTTACCTCAATAAAAAATAATTTAAAAATAATTTAAAAATAAAGTGGGTTTCTTGTAGACACCTTCTAGTTGGGTTTGTTTTTTTATCCATTCTATCATGTCTCTTTTAATTAGTATGTTCAGACCATTCACATTTAATTTAAAATGATTATTGATATAGTCGGGTTAATGGATTTATATTTATAATAGTTGTAACTCTTTTTGTTGCATGTCTGTCTTTGCTTTTTAAAATCTCCCCCTCGTTTTCTGCCTTTCTCTGGTTTTAATTGAGCATGTTATATGACTTAATTTTTTTCTTCTCTCCTAGCATATTAATTATACTTCTTTAGTGTTTTTTTCTTGTTGTTGTTGCCTTAAAATTGCAGTATACATTTAAAATTTAGAACTAATCCAGGTCCACTTTCAAATAATACTGTCCTGCTTCAGGGACAGTGGAGGTATCTTATAACAGTATTCCATTCCATTTCTTCTGCTCCTTCATAACATTGTTATTATTCATTTCACTTATCCATAAACTGTACTCAATGTACTGTTGCTATTATTATTTAGAACAATTTTCCATTAGACCTTTAAGAATAAGGAAAATAAAAGGCTTAATTTTACCTTAATTTATTCCTTCTCTAATGCTTTTGTAGGTCTGAGTTTCTGACCTCTATCATTTCCCTTCTCTCTGAAAACTTTTAACATTTCTTGCAAGGGAGGTCCACTGGCAACAAATTCTATCAGTTTTTGTTTGAGATAGACTGATTTCTCCTTCACCCCCATCCCCATTACAGATTGTGGTTAAATACATACAATATGAAATTTATCGTAACCATTTTTAAGTGTACAGTGGCATTAGGTATATTCTCATTGTTGTGTAACCATCACCACATCCATCTCCGGAACTCTTTTTGTCTTGCAAAACTGTGATACTGTACCCATTAAGCAGTAACTACACATTTTCCCTCCCCTCTGCCTCTGGCAACCACCATTCTATTTTGTGCCTCTATGAATTTGACTATTCTGGGTACCCCGTGTAAGTGGTATCATGCAATATTTGTTCTTTTGTGTCTGACATATTTCACTTAGCCTAATGTCTTCAAGGTTAATCTGTTATAGCTTATGTCAGAATTTCATTTTTAAGCATGAATTATGTCCCATTGTATGTATATACCACATTTTGCTTCTCCATTCATCTGTCAGTGGACACAGTGGTTGTTTCCACATTTTAGCTATTGTGAATAATGCTGCTACAAACATGAGTGTACAAATGTCTCTCTGAGTCCCTGCTTTCAAATATTTTTGGTATATACCCACAAGTGAAATAGCTGGGTCATATGGTAATTAATTTTTTCAGGGACCACGATACTACTTTCCATAGCAGTCACACTGTTTTACATTCCCACCAGTGGTGCACAAGGGTTCCAGTTTCTCCACATCCTCAGGGAGTCATTACTTTGTTTTGTTGATAGTAGCCATCCTAATAGATGTGAGGAGCCATCTCATTGTCATTTGATTTGCACTTCCATATTGATTAGTGATTTTGAACATCTTTTCTTGTGCTTATTGGCCATTTGTATATCTTCTTTAGAAAAATACGTGTTCAAGATCTTTGGCCATTCTTTAATTGGGTTGTTTGGTTTTTTGTTGTTGAGTTGTAGGAGCTCTTTATATATTCTGAATTAGATGTGTGACTTGTAGATATTTCCCCTGTTCCATGTGTTGCCTTTTCAATGTTGATAGTGTCCTATGATGCACAAAAGTTTTTAATTTTGATGAAGTCCAAATCTTCTATTTTTTGTTGTTGTTGCTTTTGGTGTCATGTCCAAGAAATCATTGCCAAATCGAGGTCATGCAACTTTTCACCTATGCTTTCTTTTAAGAATTTTATAGTTTTAGGTCTGACATTTAAGTCTTTGATCCATTTTGAGTTAATGTTTGGATATAGTGTTGAAAAGACAAATTCCAAATTGAATGATCTCAGTAGCCTTGTCAATAATCATTTAACTATATATGTGAGGGTTTATTTCTGGGCTTTCTATTCGATTGGTCTAAGTTTTGTGTTCCAGCACCATGCTGGATTTTGTTTCGTTTTTATTGAAATAGAGTTGATTTACAATATTGTGTGAGTTTCAGGTGTACAGCATAGTGAGTCATTTTTGCAGATTATATTCTGTTATAGGTTATTACAAGATAGTGGGTATAATTCCCTGTGCTATATAGTAAATCCTTGTTTCTTATCTATTTTATATATAGCAGTTTGTATATCTTCATCCAATACCTGTAAATTGTCCCTCCTTCTGTCCCTCTCCCCTTTGGTAACCACAAGTTTGTTTTCTATGTCTGTGAACCTGTTTTGTATATACATTCATTTGTATTATTTTTTGGATTCCATATATAAGTGATATAGTATCATGTTTGTCTTTCTCTTGACTTTTTTCACTAAGCGTAGTATTCTCTAGGTCCATCCTTATTGCTGCAGATGGCCGTATTTCATTCTTTTTTATGGCTGAGTAATATTCCATTGTGTGTGTGTGTATGTATGTGTGTGTGTCACATCTTAATCCAGTCATCTATTGATGGGCATTTGGGTTGCTTCCGTGTCTTGGCTGTTGTAAATAGTGCTACTATGAACATTGGGGTGCATGTATCTTTTTTGAATTAGTGTTTTCTTTTTTTCTGGCTATATACACAAGAGTGGAATTGCTGGATCATATGCTAGTTCTATTTTTAGTTTTTTAAGGGCCCTCCATACTGCTTTCCATTGTGACTGCACCAATTACATTCCCACCAACAGTGTATGAGGGTTCCCTTTTCTCCATATCCTCTCCAACATTGTTGTTTGTAGACTTTTGATGATAACCATTCTGACAGGTGTGAAGTGATATCTCTTTGTGGTTTTGATTTGCATTTCTCTAATAATTAGCAATATTGAGAATCTTTTCATGTGCCTATTAGCCGTCCATATGTTGTCTTTGGGAAAGTGTCTATTCAAGTCTTCCACCCATTTTTTTTTATTGGATTGTTTGTTTTTTTGATATTGAGTTGTATGAGCTGTTTGCATATTTTGGATATTAACCCCTTGTCAGTCACGTCATTTGCAAATATATTCTCCCATTCCATATGTTGTCTTTTTAGCAAGCACCATGTTGTTTTGATCACTGTGCTTTTGTTAGTACATTTCGAAATCAGGAAATGTGAGACTGCCAAGTTTCTTTTGAAGGTTGTTTTGACTGTTTGTGGGTCCTTTGAGATGCCGTATGAATTTAAAGATGAATTTTTCTATTTCTGCAAAACACATTGGGATTTTAATGTGGATTACATTGAATCTGTAGGTTGCTTTGGGTAGTACTGATATCTTAACAATATTGTCTTCCAGTCTGTGAACATGGAACGTCTTTCCATTTATACGTGTTTTTACTTTATTTCAACAATGTTTTATAGGTTTTGGGGTATAAATCATTCTCCCCTCCCCCCCCCTCCCCCCCATTAAGTTTATTGCTAAGCATTTTATTATTTTTGACGCTATTGTAAATGGAATTTTTTTCTTAATTTCCATCTTGAATTGTTCATTGTTAGTGTATAGAAACAACTGATTTTTGTGTTTTGATTGTGTACCCAGCAACATGCTGAATACATTTATTCTAGCAGTTTTTTTGTGTGGAATATTTAAGTTTTTCTTCATATAAGATCATGCTGTCTGTGAACAGAGAGAATTTTACTTCTTCCTTTCCAATGTGGATGCCTTTTATTTATTCTTCTTGCCTAATTGCTCTGGCTGTGACTTTCTATGTGAATAAAAGTGGCAAACGTGGGCCATCCTTATCTTGTTTCTGATGTTAGAGGAAAAGACATGTCTTTCACCAATGAGTATGATGTTCATTGTGGGCTTTTCATATATGGCCTTAATATATTGAGGAAGTTTCCTTTAATTCCTAACTTTTTGAGTGTTTTTATCATTGAAAGATGTTGAAATTTTTTTGAATGCATTTTTCTTCATCAGTTGAGTGATCTGTGTTTTTTCCTTCATTCTGTTAATGAGGTGTATCATGTTGATTGAATTTGTGTATTGAACCATCTTTCCATTCCTAGAATGTTATACTGAGTAATGGTATATAATTCTTTTTAGTGTTACCATTGAATTTTGTTTGCTAGTATTTTGTTGAGGATTTTTGCCTCAGTATCCATGGGGGATATTGATCTGTAGTTTTCCTGTGGTATCTTTGTCTGGCTTTGTTATCAGATTAATGCTGACCTCGTATATTGAGTTTGGAAGTATTTCCTTCTCTTCAGTTTTTGGGAAGAATTTGAGGAGGATTGGTGTTCTCTTTTAAATGTTTGGTAGAAGAAACTATCTGATCCTGGGCTTTTGTTGTTGTTGTTGTGGGGAGGTTTTTGATTAATGATGAAATCTCATTACTAATTATAGATCTGTTCAGATTATGCATTTCTTCATGATTCATTAGTGGTAGGGTGAATGTTTCTAGGAATTTATCCATTTTATCTAGGCTATCAAATTTGTTGACATACAGCTGTTCATAGTATTCTTACAATCCTTTTTATTTTTGTAAAATTGGTGGTACTATCCCCTTCTTCATTTCTCATTTTAGTTACAGTTGATTCTTGAACAACGCAGGGGTTAGGGGCATCGAACCCCCACACAGTCGAAAATCTGCATATAACTTTACAATTGGCCTTCCATATCTGTGGTTCACATTCTCGGATTCAGCTATCTATGGATCATGTAGTACTGAAGTACGTACTTATTGGAAAAAAATCCACATGTAAGTGGACCCACAAAATTCAAACCTGTGTTGTTCAAGGGTCAATTGTATTCGACTCCTCTCTCTTTTTCTTGGTCAGGCTAGCTAATGATTTATCAATTTTGTTGAACTTTTTTGTTTCTTGTAACAGCTTTTGACTTAAAGTCTGTTTTGTCTAATATCAGTATAGCTATTTCTGCTCTCTTAGTTATTATTTGCATGGGAAATCTTTTTTAATCCTTTCACTTTCGAGCTATGTGTGGTTTCGAGCTTTTGGTTTCATCAATTTTCTCTTGGTTTTTCTGTTCTTTGTTTTGCTTATGTCTGTTCTAAACTTTATTATTTCATTCCTTCTGGTAGCTTTGGGTGTAGTTAATCTTTTTCTGTTCTTTAAGATGCAAATTTAGGTTGTTGATTTGGATTATGTCTTCCTTCTTAATGTAAACATTTACTGCTATAATTTGTCTCACAGGACTGCTTCTTGCTGCATCCCATAAATTTTGATATGTGTTTCCATTTTAATTTTCTTAATTGTTTTAAAAATTTTCTTGTGGTTTCTTCTTTGCTTCATTGCTTGAGTGTGTTAATTTTCATATATTTGTGGATTTTTTAGTTTTCCTTCTGATGTGATTCTGGATTCATTCCACTCATTCCATCAGAAAACATAGCTTATATAATTTCAATCTTTTAAAATTTATTTAGATTCTTTTGTTGCCTAACATAGACCTATACTGGAAAATGTTCCCTGTGCACTTGAGGAAATTGTGTATTCTGTTGTTGGGTAAGGGTGGTCTGTATATATTTGTTAAGTTCAATTCATCTATTTTCTTGTTAACCTTCTGTCTGGTTGTCCATTCATTACTGAAGTTGTGTATTGAAGCCGCCTACTAATACTGTAGAGCTGTCTATTTCTCTCTTCAATTATGTTAGTGTTGCTTCATATGTTTTTGATTTCTGATGTTTGGTGCATATATGTTTATAACTTTTATATCTTCTTAGTGAATTGACCCTTTTATTGTCTTATAATGCCCTTTTTTGTTTCTTGTAACAGCTTTTGACTTAAAGTCAGTTTTGTCTAATATCAGTATAGCTATTTCTGCTCTCTTTTGCTTATTATTCGCAAGGGAAATCTTTTTTAATCCTTTCACTTGTGAGCTATGTGTGGCCTTAGACCAACATAGAGGGATCCTGTTTTTGTTTTTGTTTTTTTAAATCCCTCTGTCCATCTGTGTCTTTTGATTGGGAAGTTTAAACTGTTTACACTTAAAGCAATTACTGATAGGGAAGGATTTACTATTGCTGTTTTGTTAATTATTTTATGTCTTATGACTTTTTGTTTCTCTTTTTTTCTTATTGCTTTCTTTGTGTTCAATTTTTTTGTAGTGATGTGTTTTGATTCCCTTATTTCCTTTTGTGTATAGTCTATAGATATTTCCTTTGTGGTTTCACAGGGATTACATATAATATCTTAACGTTATAACAGTATATTTTAAACTGATACTGGCTTAAATTCAATTGCATACAGTAACTTTACTCCTTTACAGCTTGCCTCCCCATCTTTGTTATTGATGTAAAAAAAAAAAAAAGACATCTTTATGTAGTATGTATCTAGTAACATAGCTTTATAACTTTTTAATCTTTTTGTCTTTTAAACCCTGTAAAAGAATAAAAAATGGAGTTAAAAAGTTGAACCGCAGTAGTACTGGTTTTTATATTTGCCCATGTATCTTTGTTTATTGGAGAACTTTATATTTTTATATGGCTTCATGTTAGCACCTAGCATCCTTTCTTTTTAACTTGAAGGACTCCCTTTAAAACTTCTTATAAGACAGCTCTGCTGGTAATGAACTCCCTCAGCTTTTGTTTATCGGAGAATATCTTAATTTTCCCCTCATTTTTTCTGGATATAATGCTCTTGATTGACAGTTTTTGTTTTTGTTTTAATTCAGCACTTTAAATATATTATTCCCCTGTTTTCTGGCTTGCGGTTTTTCTGCTGAGAAATCTACTGATAATCTTATTGAGGATCCTATGTACATGTCAAGTTGCTTTTCTCTTGTTGCCTTTAATAGTCTCTCTTTGATTATTGTGTTTCTTGTTTGAGATTCTTGAATTTATATATCCATGTCTTTCTTCAAATTTGGGAGGTTTCTGGCTATTCTTCAAATAAGCTCTCCACCCCTTTATCTGTCCTCCTTGTGGACTCCCATGATTAACGATATATTGACCCACGTAATGATGTCCCATAAGTCCCTTAGCCTCTGTTCACTTTTCTTAATTTTTTTTTGTTTTTACTCCTAACTGTATATTTTCAAATGACCTGTCTTCAAGTTTTCTGATTCATTCTTTTGCCTGTTCAAGTCTGCTTTTGATTTTCTCTAGTGAGTTTTCAATCCAGTTATTCCTTATATCTCTGTTGGTGTGTGTGTGTTTTCTACTGTCTTTCAAGACTTGTTGTAGTTGATCTCATGTACATACAACATTGAATAAGTTTAAGGTGTGCAACATGTTGGTTTGATACATTTATATATTGCAGTATGGTTGCCACCATAGCTTTAGCTGACACCTCTATCAATTCACATCAATATCGTTTCTTTTTTTGTGGTGAGAATGTTTAAGATTTAGTTTCTCAGCAATTGTTGAAATATATAATACACTATTTTGACTATAGTCACCATGTGCTGCATTAGATCTCCATAACTTAATTATCATTGTTGCAAGTTTGTGTCCTTTAACAACATCTCCCCAATTCTCCCACATTCCAGTCCCTGGTAGCCACCATTCTACTCTGTTTCTACAAGTTTGGGTTTTTTAGATTCTTCACATAAATGATGTTGTACAGTGTTCATCTTTCTCTGTCTGGCTTATCTCACTAACCATAAGCCCCTCAGAGGGAGTGCATCCTTGTTGTTTCAAGTTTGTTTCTTACTCATGGCTTAATATTCCATTGTATATATGAACCACATCTTCTTTATCCATTCATCTTGATGACACGTAGGTTGTTTCCATATTTTGGCTATTGTGAATAATGCTGCAATAAACATGTGAGTGCAGAAATCTTTTTTCTTTAATCTTTTTATTTATTTGGTTGTGCCAGGTCTTAGTTGCGGCAGGAGAGCTCCTTAGTTGTGGCTCACAGGCTACTTAGTTGCGTCTCACTGGCTCCTTAGATGTGGCATGTGAACTCTTAGTTGCATATGCATGAGGGATCTAGTTCCCTGACCAGGGATCGAACCTTGGCCCCCTGTATTGGGAGCGCAGAGTCTTAACCACTGCACCACCAGGGAAGTCCCACAGAAATCTTTTTGCTATCCCATTTTCTTTGCCTTTGGATGTATATGAAGAAGTGGATTTTCTGGGTCATATTCAAGATTTTTTCCTTTTATTTTCTGCAGTTTGATTATGGTATGCCTAGGTGTAGATTTTTTATTTCCCTGCTTGATATTTTCTGAGCTTCCTGGATCTGTGGTTTGGTGTCTTTATCATTAATTTCAGAAATTTCTCAGCCATTATTGCTCCAAATATATGTGTGTATTTTTGCTCCTCTCTCCTTTTTTGCCTTCTGGTATTCCCATTATGCATACATTACAGCTTTTATAATTGTCCTACGGTTCTTGGACATTCTGTTCCGTTATTTTTATTTTACTTTATTTTTCTCTTTGCATTTCAGTTTGGAAGTTTATATTTACATATCCTCAAGCTTGCTAATTTTTTTTAAAGTATGTAAAATGGCTTAAACTTTATTTAAAATGTACATTTCAGAACTGTTCAGTGTTGTAAATTTATGAACAGACCCAGTGAAATCAGATAGAAATTATCACATAATCACTCACTTGTATTTTATTTTTATTTATTTTTTATTTTTAATTGATTTTTTCATTGAAGGAAAGATTTTTAAAATCCAATAGTGCTTTACAGTTATCAAAAGTTTCACACATACAATTTCATATAATCCCATAATAGCCATAATAATCTTTTTCCCCCCAACCTCTATATTGTTTCTTTCCCTTCCCTCTCTCCACTGGTAACCACTAGTTTGTTCTCTGTACCTGTGAGTCTGCTTCTTATTTGTTTTATTCACTAGCTTGTTGTATTTTTTTTTTTGATTCCACATATAAGTGATATCATATAGTATTTGCCTTTCTCTGATTTATGTCACTTAGCATAATGCCTTCCAAGTCCATCCATGTTGCTGCAAATGGCAATATTTTATTCTTTTTTATGGCTAGGTATTATTCCATTGTATATATATACCACATCTTCTTAATCTATTCATCTGTTGATGGACACTTAAGTTGCTTCCATATCTTGGCAATTGTAAATGATGCTGCTATGAACACTGGGGTGCATGTATATTTTCTAATTAGTGTTTTGGGTTTTTTTCAGATATATACCCAAGGAGTGGAATTGCTGGGTCATCTGGTAGTTCTGTTTTCCATTTTTTGAGAAACCTTCATACTGTGTTCCACAGTGGCTGCACCAATTTACATTCCCACCAACAGTGTACAAGGGTTCCCTTTCCTCCATATCCTTGCCAACATTTGTCACTTGTCTTCTTTTTGATGATAGCCATTCTGACAGGTGTGAGGTGATATCTTATTGTGGTTTTGATTTGTATTTCCCTGATGATTAATGATGTTGAGCATGTTTTCATATGCCTGTTGGCCATCTGCTTGTCTTCTTTGGGAAAATGCCTATTCAGTTCTTTTGCCCATTTTTAATCTTTTTTTTTTTTTTTTTTGGTTTGTTTCCTTGTTTGTTTGTTTTGCCACACCATGCAGCATGCAGGATCTTAGTTCCCCAACCAGGGATTGAACCTGGGCCCCATGCAGTGGAAGTGTGGAGTCCCAACATCTGGACCACCAAGGAATTCCCCGGGTTTTTTTTTTTGATGTTGAGTTGTATCAGCTGTTAATATATGTTGGATGTTAACTCCTTATCGGTCATTTCATTTATAAATATTTTCTCCCATTCAGTAGGTTGTCTTTTTGTTTTGTTGATGGTTTCCTTTGCTGTGCAAAAGCTTTTAAGTTTAATTGGGTTTTTTTGGGGGGGGGGGGTTTTTTTTTTTTTGCTTTTGTTTCCTTTGCTTTTTAGAAGATGGATCCAAAAAATATTGCTGCAATTTATGTCAGAGTGTTCTGCCTATGTTTTCCTCTAGGAGTTTGATAGTATCCGGTCTTACATTTAGGTCTTTAATTCATTTTGAGTTTATTTTTGTATATAGTGTTAGAAAATGTTCTAATTTTGTTCTTTTACATGTAGCTGTCCAGTTTTCTTAGCACCACTTGTTGAAGAGACTGTCTTTTCTTCATTGTATATTCTTGTTTTCTTTCTCTTAGATTAATTGACCATAAATGTGTGGGTTTATTTCTGGGCTCTCCTCTTACCTTGATCAATGTGTCTGTTTTTGTGCCAGTACCAGTACTGTTTTGATTACTGTAGCTTTGTAGTATAGTTTGAAGTCAGGGAGTGTGATTACTCCAGCTCTGTTCTTCTTTCTCAAGATTGTTTTGGCTATTCAAGCTCTTTTGTGTTTCCATGAAAATTTTAAAATTATTTGTTCTAGTTCTGTGAAAAATGCCATTGGTATTTTGATAGGGATTGCATTGAATCTGTACTTTGCCTTGGGTAGTGTGGTTGTTTTAACAGTATTAATTCTTTCAATCCAAGAACATGGTATATCTTTTCATCTGTTTGTGTCATCTTCAGTTTCTTTCATTCGTGTCTTATATAGTCTTCTGAATACAGGTCTTTTACCTCCTTGGGTAGATATATTCCTAGGTATCTTATTCTTTTTGATGCATAGTAAATTGGATTGTTTCCTTAATTTTCTTGATACTTTGTTGTTAGTGTATAAAATTACAACAGCTTTCTGTATGTTAATTTTGTATCCTACAACTTTACTGGGTTCGTTGATGAGCTATAGTAGTTTTCTGGTGGTGTCTTAAAGATTTCCCATGTATAGTACCATGTTATCTGCAAACAGTGACAATTTTACTTCTTCCTTTCCAATTTGGATTCCTTTTATTTCTTTTTCTTCTCTGATTGCTGTGGCTAGGATTTCCAAACCTACATTGAGTAAATATGGCGAAGGTGAATGTCCTTGTCTTGTTCTTGATCTTAGAGGAAATGCTTTCAGCTTTTCAGCATTGAGTATGATGGTAGCTGTGGGTTTGTAATCATATATTACAGACAAAATGGATGTTGAATTTTATCAAAAGTTTTATCTGCATCTATTGAGATGATCATATGGTTTTTATTCTTCATTTTGTTTAATGTGCTGTATCACACTGTTTTGTGGGTATTGAAAACTCCTTGCATCCCTGGGATAAATCCCACTTGATCATGGTGTATGATCCTCTTAATGTATTGTTGGATTTGGTTTGCTGGTATTTTATTGAGAATTTCTGCATCTGTGGTCATCAGTGATATTGGCCTGTAATTTTCTTTTTTTATGGTATCTTTGGTTTTGGTATCAGGATGATGGTGGCCTCATAGAATGAGTTTCGAAGTGTTCCTTCCTCTGCAATTTTTTGGAGTAGTTTAAGAAGGATAGGTGTTAACTCTAAGTGTTTGGTAGAATTCACCTGTGGAGCCATCTGGTCCTGGACTTTTGTTTTTGGGAGCTTTTTAATCACAGTTTCAATTTCAGTACTTGTACTTGGTCTGTTCATATTTTCTATTTCTTCCTGGTTCAGTCTTGGGAGATTGTACCTTTCTAAGAATTTGTCCATTTCTGTAGGTTGTCCATTTTATTGGCATATAGTTGCTTGTAGTAGTCTCTTATGGTCCTTTGTACTTCTCTGGGTGTCCGTTATAACTTCTCCTTTCTCATTTCTAATTTTATGACTTGAGTCCTCTCTTTTTTTTCTTGATGAGTCTGGCTAAAGTTTATCAATTTTGTTTAACTTTTCAAAGAATCAGCTTTTAGTTTTATTGTTCTTTTCTATTTTCTTGGTCTCTATTCATTTATTTTTGCTCTGATCTTTATGATTCTTTCCTTCTGCTAACTTTGAGTTTTGTTTGTCTTTCTCTAGTTGATTTAGGTGTAAGGTTAAGGTTTTTTAATGAGATTTTTCCTGTTTCCCGAGGTAAGCTTGCATCCACTATAAACTTCCCTCTTAGAACTGCTTTTGCTGTGTCCCATAGGTTTTGGATTGTCGTTTTTTTTTTTCATTTTCATTTTGTCTCTAGGTATTTTTAAATTTCTTCTTGATTTCTTCAATGATCCATTGTTGTTAGTAACATACTGATTAGCCCATGTATTTGTGTTTTTGCAATTTTTTTTCTTTCAGTTGTTTTCTCATCCCATAGCGTTGTGGTTGGAAAAGATGCTTGATATGATTTCAGCTTTCTTAAATTTACTGAGACTTGCTTTGTGGCCCAGCATGTGATCTCTCCTGGAGAATGTTCTATGTGCACTTGAAAGAATGTGTATTCTGCTGCTTTTGGACCGAATTCTCTATATGTATCAGTTAAGTTCAGGTAGTCTAGTCTGTCATTTAAGTCCAGTGTTACCTTATTGATTTCTGTCTGGATGATCTGTCCATTGATGTACATGCGGGTGTTAAAATCCCTTACTATTATCATGTTACTGTTGATTCCTCCTTTTACTTCTTTTAATGTTTGCCTTATATATTTAGGTGGTCTTGTCTTGGGTTCATGTATATTTACAATTGTATCTTTTTCTTGGTTTGATCCTTTGATCAGTATATAGTGTCCTATTTTTTTTTTTATAACAATCTTTATTTTAAAGTCGATTTTGTGTGCTACAAGTATTACTAGTCGGGCTTTCTTTTGATTTTCATTTACATGGAATACCTTTTTTCATCCTCTCACTTTCAGTCTGTGTGTGTCTCTAGATCTGAAGTGAGTCTTTGTAGACAGCGTTATATACGGGTCTTGTTTCTGTATCATTCAGCCACTCTCTGTCTTTTGGTTGGAGCATTTAGTCCATTTACATTTAAGGTAATTCTTGATATGTATGTTCTTATTGTCATTTTGTAATTGCTTTGAACTTATTTTGTAGGTTCCCACTCTTTCTCCTCTTTGTTCTTTTGTGATTTTGATGAATATCTTTGTGTTGGGGATTCCTTTTCTTTTGTGTGTGTATATCTGTTTGTAGATTTTTGGTTTTGTTGGTTACCCATGATGTTTTTGTATAGCATCTATACGAAACGTAATAGCCAAAAACTTCCCTAACATGAAAAAGGAAGCACTCACTGAAGTCCAGAAGTGCAGAGAGTCCCATAACTGATAAACCCAAGGAGGAACCACACTGAGAACACACCACATAGTAGTCAAGCTGACAAAAGTTAAAGACAAAGAGAAAATATTAAAAGCAACAAGGGAAAAGCAACACATAACAAGGAAATCCCCATAAGGTTATCAGCTTATTTTTCAACAGGAATTCTGCAGGCTAGAAGAGAGTGACACAATATATCCAAAGTGATGAAAGGGTAAAACCTATAATCAAGAATATTCTACCTAGCAAGGCTCTCCTTCTGATTTGATGAAGAGATGAAAAGCTTTACAAACAAGCAAAAGCTAAAAGAGTTCAGCACTACCAAACCAGCTTTACAACAAATGTTAAAGGAACTTCTCTAGGTGAAAAAAAGAAAAGGCCACAATTCAAAGCAAGACTATTATTAAATGAAAAGGCTCACAGGTAAAAGGCAAACATATAGTAAAGGTAGGAAATCATCCACACACAAAGCTAGTAGGGAGGTTAAAAGACAAAAGTAGCAAAATCATCTATACCCACAATAAGCAGTTAAGGGATACACAAAACAATTAGATACAAAATCTGATATCAAAAACAGTCATTGTGAGAGGAGGAGAGTACAAATGCAAGTTTTTAAAAATGCATTTGAGATCAGCAACTTAAAACAATTGCATATATATATATTAAAAAATACATACATATACACACACACCCCCATATATATATATATATATATATATATATATATATATATATATATATGTATATGCTGCGTTGGCCAAATATATATATTGGGTTGGCTAAAATGTTCGTTCGGGTTGTTCTGTACATCTTACGGAACAACCCAAATGAACATTTTGGCCAACCCAATATATATATAGACTGCTATACAAAAACCTCATGATAACCGGAAAAACCAAAAATCTAAAATCACTTATACTTTAAATGGTACTACAAACATCTAAAGTTAGTTTTATATGGAAATATTAACTTTGTTGGACATTTTAATGTCATTATCTCTTAATCTTTTTTTTAGTGTCATGTATTTTTCATTTTGCCGCACTGTGAGCCCTTTTTTATTTGTTAAGAATATTTGGTAGAAATATTTCTATCAAATTTAATTTTTTTAACCAGTATGTGGAGATATTGTATAACATTATAGACTTCTTTAAAGATGTTTATAGAAGATACATTTTAATGTAAAATAATGTTTTACAGTATAGCACTTCTTTTCAGTTGTACTCAGTAATTCATTTGATGTCTGCATAGTATATTGATTCAAAAAAAAATTCAGAGCACAATGTATATTGAAGGCTGCCAGTACAAAGAATTATCCATAAATGAAAAGTTTATGCTCTACATTTGAACATTACAGTAGAAAAAACAATAAGTGATACTCCATGTACCTATATCATTCACTGATTGGTCACTACCACAATGGATCAATAAGTTTGTCTAATTGTACAGCTTACCTTTATTAGATGTTTACTGATGTTTATTTCTTGTTTTTTTCCCCAGATGTTATGTGAACATCTAGGCAGCAGTTACTCATATTCAAATTATTGCTTAAAAGTGAAGGCATTCATTTTGTGTAGCAGAATTAAAACAGAGCAAGATACGACAACATTCCAGTATCTCTAGGAAATCCTTGTTAACCTCACATTGATGGATTAAAAATTTCTTTGCAATTGTTCATTACAAATATATTTAAATACAGTTCCTTTTTTCCTGTATTTTCTTACATCATGCTGTGTTGGTAAATTCATAATATTTGTATAATTTTGATGAAAATGTATTCATTAACAGTGAGCTACAACTGTAGAGGTCAGAACTTATAGTAAATGATGTTTTGGTCAGACATACAAGCTTAGGCTAAGTTGAAGAATGAAGGTGAGCCAACAATCATAGTTGGATTCTGTTTCTGTTATGTACATTTTTATGATTATTTTCCGTAATATGACATTTAGGAATGAAGTTTACCTAACTTGTCAAAATAAAAGTTATTTGAAAATTTCAATTTTATTTTTTAATAATCTTTTCTTTAGGAGCTGTGGCCCTGAAGAATCTTGAAATTAAAGAAAATGCCCTGGTAGGTTTTGACTATAAAAATTGTTGTATTAGTGAAGTTAGCTACATAGACTTCTTCCTGATTTACTTTAACATCTTAAATTATTTAAGTTTGAGAAAAATTTTAAAAAGTAATTTTTGTAAAA
This sequence comes from Balaenoptera musculus, assembly GCF_009873245.2. NCBI lineage: Eukaryota > Metazoa > Chordata > Mammalia > Artiodactyla > Balaenopteridae > Balaenoptera > Balaenoptera musculus. Next base: position 73,375,182 of record NC_045790.1, read on the forward strand.
TGTGAATTTTGCAAAATGGACTTTTAATCTCCATAAAAGTACAAACTGACAGTGTAATTTTCCCCATTAAAAATATTTCTAAAATTTATCTCTTCCTATATGATTGCATTTTAGAATGTTAATTTACCTCTCCATTCATCTTCAGGTGTTTTTTGTCCTAATACCATTTTAATCATTTTTTACTGTAGAATACAGTGGCATGAATTACAGTGTTGTACAACTGTCATCAGTATGTATTTCTAAAACATTTTTGATACTCCAAGGGGAACCCTGTAACCAGTAAGAAATACCTAACTCCCCATTCCCTCTCTCCATATACCCTGCTAACTTCTACTTTCTGTCTGTCTTAATTTGCCTATTCCAGGTACCTCATATAAATAAAATAATGCTATGTTTGTCATTTTGTGTCTAGTTTACTTAGCATAATTCCTTCAGGGTTCATCCATGTTGTAGCATTTATCAGAAAATCACTCCTTTATCTGGCTGAATAATGTATGTATATGCCACATTTTGTCCATTTATCTGTTGATGGACACTTGGGCTGTTTCTGCCTTTTGTCTCTTGTGAATAATGCTACAATGAACATTAGCATACATGTCCGTTGAAGTTCTTACCTTCAGTTCCTGTGTGTAAATACTTAGGAGTGAAATTGCTGGATTATTTGGTAATTTTATGTTTAGCCTTTTCAGGAACTGCCACACTGTTTTCCATAGCAGTTGAACCGTTTTACACAGGCATACCTTGGAGATTTTGCAGTTTCGTTTCCAGTCCACTGCAATAAAGTGAATACTATCGCAATAAAGCAAGTCACATGAATTTTTTGGTTTCCCAGTGCATATAAAAATTATATTTACTCATACTGTATTCTCAAAAATCAGTTTACATACCTCAATTAAAAAATAACGCTATTGGGAAAGTGGCGCTGATAGATTTGCTTAACACAGAATTGCCACAAACCTTCAATTGGTTAAAAACAAACAAACAAACAAAAAAACCCCCCGCAGTATCTGGGAAGCGCAACAAAGCAAAGTACAATAAAATGAGGTATGCCTGAATTCCCACCAGCAATGCATGAGGGTTCTAATTTCTCCACATCCTTGACAACATTTATTTTCTGGTTTTTGATAATAGCCATCCCAATGGGTATGAAGTGGTATATCGTTTTGGTTTTCCTTTGCACTTGTCTAATGACTGGTGAGGCTGAGCATCTTTTTGTGTGCTTATTGGCCATTTTTATATGTTCTTTGGAGAAATGTCTATTGAAAAGCATTGCTGATTTTCTTTTTTAATCAAGTTTTTTTTTTTTGGTTTAGTTTCGGTTCTTTATATATTTTGGATATTTCCCCTTATCAGAAGATATGATTTGCAAATACTTTCTCCCATTTTGTGGGTTGTCTTATGCCTCTGTTAACAGTGTTATGTACAAAATTTTTTTATGCAAAAAAATTTTAATTTTGATGAAATTGACTTCATCATCTTTTTATTGTTGTTGTTGCCTGTGCCTTTCATGTGATATCCAAGAAATCATTGCCCAGTCCAGTGTCCAGAAGATTTTACCTTCTGTTTTCTTCTAAGGTTTTATAGTTCTAGTTCTTATGTTAGGTATTTGGTTCATTCTGAGTTAATTTTTGTATATGGCATAAGATAAGGGTCCAACTGCATTCTTTTGCAAGTGGATATCCAGTTTTCCCAGCACCATTTATTGAAAAGGTTGTCCTTTCCCAATTGAATGGGGAGAAATTTATTTGAGGATATTTTTTGCAAAATGGAGTTTAATCTCCTTACAAATACAAACTGACAGTGGAATTTCCCACTTTCTTTTTCCTTTTTTCAAGCAGTGTAAAAGCTGTAGTGATTCTGGTATGGGTAACTTAGGGGTCAGTATTGCTGTAGAACTTTTTTGTAGTTATTTTAAGGTGATCAGTCTCTGAATTTTATGGATTTGAAGATAATATTGCAATTATGTATTTATAAATTTAAGTTGAGGGTAAAGAGAAGGTGTAATTTAACTTAAATCCCTTAAGTAATTTTGGGAAGAAACAAATAGTCATCTGTTTTGTTGAACTGTATATGTACTAATATTTTACATATGTGTATTTTTTGTAGAGTCAACTGGATGTACCGTTTAAAATTAAAGTTGGCCATATAGGTAAGCTGTCCTTATTATTTGAATGTCCTTCTTGTTGGACATGCAACCAGAATAATATGTCTAATATCTCTATAATGTGATATTTATAATGTTTCTGAGCATAAATTAAAAGCATTATGTGTTTTCATCTACGTAGAGCTTAGTTGTGTAACTTAAAAATGTTGTCCGTGAATCCCTTGTTCAGTACTGGTGAAATTATGCATATTGTTAAGTATTAAAATGAGTTGAGATCTAAAGCGTTAAATCTAATAGAGAGCATGATTGTCTCAGTTTCTTAGGTTTCTGACTAGTTATCCTTGCTGTATTCTGATTGGCCATGGATATGTGGTATAAGAAGTAGCGTCTCGATCATCCAGGCAGTATGGCTAGGAACCAATCAAAAACCTAGTTTCCACTCTGGAAGTTTTCTAGTTTTCTAGGAAAACACTGTGCTATCTTTCTTGTTTTGTATTATTTTTCCAGTTTTTGTAGTTTACATATTAAATATATTGGTTGAACAGAAATAATTGATTCAAATATGATGTTTTAACATGTTTAATAAAGACATGTATGTTTGGTTTCTTAAATTATTTTGGTTTATTATTTTAACTTTGTTTAAACTTTATTGGTTTAAGTATTGTGCAAGATGATAGTGTTATTATTTGTGACTTGGAAGCTTTTTTGTTATACAGATAATTTGTGTAGTAGAATTTATATAATGTTATTGCAGTGTTTTGGTGTCACTTGGGGAACAAGGTATTCTGAAAGCTTATATAAATTGCATGATGAATGTCTCCACAATTTTGTGCTCTTACAGTTGGTATTAGACTGTATGCCAAAGAAAGTTTTTATCATTTACATTTACATTGCTGAGACTCAAATTCTGTTTCCCTCCTTTCCCCCACCCCCACAATTTAAAGACTAGTATAGATAAGACGGGAAAAATGTCACCCACCTAATATATTTATTTCCGCCTAATATATTTATTTTTGCAGATTTTTAAATGATTGTTTACATGTGAACATTTTGACTTCCTATAATCATGGTATATGTATGATTTTATATTCTATTTTTAAGTTGATATTTAATAAAGATTGCTCATAATCCATGTTAATTAGACCTCCCTTATTTCTTAAGGTAGTGTAATAATCCATTGATGCATATTTGGGACAATGTAATCTTATAATTTCTATTGGTACAAAAATATTACAGTAAACATTTTCACATACCTTTTGAAAATATTCTAAAAGTCATTGAATTTTATAACTATATTCATTGTAATCAGTGTATATAAATTTAATATCAGTTCAAGAAAATAAAAAAAAATATATAAGAGCAGTAAATCGACCTGCTTTCATTTAGAACCTACCTTCTTTCTTTTCTCTCTTTTCTTTTTTGACCATGTTTAAAAATGATGATAAGGTAATTTTCAGTGTTAATATAAGGTGGTAGAAGGTACACTGCGCTAATACCTAATACATAAGATAATCTTGAGACTCATTTAAGGTGTCGTTTGCATATCTCTATCATAGAACCTGACATTCTTTAATATCATTATTATTTATTTTTTCTTCTAAACAGTAAGTTTTTTGAGAAGTGGATTTAATTTTAAATTTTTATTTTAATTTTATTGTATCCTCACTTAGCACAATACTTGGCATATAGTAGGAACACAGTTTGTTGAATGAAAGAGGTACACATTTCCAAATGAGTGGTATAGTAGTACAGCCAGTTTTTTTTTTTTTTTTAAGAGCTTTTTTTTTTTTTTTAAAGAATCTAGATTTTTTTTTTTTTTTTTAAAGATTTATTGATTGATTGATTGATTGCTATGTTGGGTCTTCGTTTCTGTGCTAGGGCTTTCTCTAGTTGTGGCAAGCAGAGGCCACTCTTCATCGCGGTGCGCGGGCCTCTCACTGTCCTGGCCTCTCTTGTTGCGGAGCACAGGATCCAGACGCGCAGGCTCAGTAGTTGTGGCTCACAGGCCCAGTTGCTCCGCGGCATGTGGGATCTTCCCAGACCAGGGCTCGAACCCGTGTCCCCTGCATTAGCAGGCAGATTCTCAACCACTGCGCCACCAGGGAAGCCCCGTACAGCCAGTTTTATAAGAACATATTGTCAACCCCCTTGCCATTAATGGGGGTTGTTAATCTTACTGATCTTTCAAAGTTCTCCTCATTTAGCATGCAGAATTATATACATATCAAATATAAGTACGTATTTTCAAAGTAATTGTTTTCATGTGGAAGATTTTTGAAATTACCTTCGTTTATATTTTTTCTGAATTTCTAAATTTTCTATAGAAGCTGGCACTTCATAAGGAGAGGAAAAACAGTTTGGCTTTAAAAAGAAAAAAAAAAAAAAAAAAACTGAATTGTAAAAATGGTTACATTGTTAGTTTTATATGTGTTTCTTTGCATTACTTAATGCTATTGTGGCACTGTTCTAATGTCCTTTTATTCACTTACTTTTTTGGATTATTAATGTATGTGTGTATATGTGTATAAGCAGTCTGCTTGATACATTTATAAGTAAACTGTCAAATTCGTCACAGTTATCTTTCCCAATTTGCTCACTTCATTTTGGTTATATTTTGGATAGTATGGAAATTGGAAATGGTCACTATCTTCTCTGATTTTAAAACTTAGAAAGTTATCTCTTTTAGAAGTCATATACTTTGTTTTTTTCTGAATGACTTACTATGAAGAAATCTTTTCTCAATTTGGGGTTTTTTAAAACATGGATTTTGGGGTTATGTAATGCGACATGTCTAAGTAGATGTATTACTAACCAGTTAATGCAACACTGGTGTATTTAAGAAGTCTTTCCCTTCCCAGTCATGACAACTATTCTAAATCTAGAGATTCATACTTTGTAAAAAATTTTAAAATATTGAAAAAAACTATTATAGAAATTTTGTAAATACATAAAACTAGAATTAATAGTATAATCAGCCCCTTGCATAGTATTTTTTAGTTCTAGAAATCTAATCCTTTTTAAAATACTTTGCTATTGGGTTGTAGTAAAATATTTTCATTAGTTGGAACGATTTTCTAATATTGGCTAGGATCCTTGATTATTACCATAGAAATTTGTTAGTACATACACTTATGATAATCATACTTATGTATATACTATATATATACCATGTAATATATATGTAAAATCTATATATAAAAAATACACATATAAAGTATGTAACCTACCTTTTTAAAGTATGAGAAAAATATTTCTTAGAGATTTTGAGTAAGAATTGGGGAAAATCAATATTATAATATCAAGGGTTGTTGATTAATGGAAGAATAATATTGGTATGTTTGTGGTACATATCACCAGAAATAGAAATTTGTAAATATTTAGAATATGGTTTAGTAGATTTTCCAACAATACTAGTACAAATAATTTCAAATCATCACTGTAAAGGCTTTTTGTTTATGGTTGTAAAATAGCTTTCTACAAAGTTAATGAGCTCATAAGGTCAAAGGCTACTTTGTTATCTCTTTTAATGCCTGACAGAAAATAAGCTGATAGTAAATCTAGGTTGAAAGAATAATATTTATTGTCTTTTTTTTTCATGTAGGTAATCTTAGTCTTATAATTCCATGGAAAAATCTTTATACCCAACCAGTTGAAGCTCTATTGGAAGACATTTATCTACTCATAGTGCCTTCTTCTAGTAAGTCAAATTTTAAACATTATCATTTCAGTTACTCTTTTTTGTGCATGGAAAAATCTTTATATTTGATAATTATGTTTGTTCAAATAATTTTGGTGAGTTTTTGGAGATTTTTTTAATATTTAAATTTGGTATTTGATAATACAACATAAATTGGTTTTTACTCTAATTATTGCAGACTTTGAATTAGTGATTATTTTCCAGGATATTTTTTGGAATGAGTAAATTTAAGGTAATTAAGATTCTTCCTTTTTTATACTTCCTGTAGGAATAAAATATGATCCTTTAAAAGAAGAAAAACAACTCTTTGAAGCAAAGCAACAGGAACTGAAAAGGATAGAAGAAGCAAAACGAAAAGTAGCTGATCAAGGTAAAAACAAATAAGAATGGTAATAAGAAAAGTGGAAAAGACCTAAATATTTATCACGTTTGAGTATTATTTTCTTCTGGAAGCACTGAGATTACTTTAAAAATATGACAGAATCTTATTACATGAGGAATTTTAATGTGGTTTCTATGTTTTATCATGTTTACAGAAATTTTACCTTATAGAAATTTATCTTAGTGCAAATAATATCCCTAGCTTATAAGAGTAAGTTTAGATTTTAACTATAGTAATTAATTTCATCAAGTATATTTTCTTACCTTTCTTGTCTTCTCTTTCTTATTCCAATTGTATCAATTCCTCACCTTTTGGAGTTACTTAGTCTCTTGATATATTTTCCCAAATCTGTTTACCTTCTGGCTCACATCCATTCCTATTCAGCCTAGACCAAAATGGTCCATTACTTCAATCCACTTCTTTTGTCAGTGACAGAGATGTCCTGCAGAAATCTAACCCCTTTCCACTTATGCTAGTGATAGTAATGGTGTCACCATCAACACCTACACTCTATACTCTGACTCTTAACTTCTCCTTCTAGTGAATCTTTCTCTTTGGCATATAAATATAATGTAGCCTCTCTTATCTTTAAACATAAAGTCATTTTCCTAACCTTGTCATCTGCTTACCTTATGCTCCTCTGTCCTTCATTTGATAGCTAAGCATCTTAAAAGAAATATATGTGTACTGATCAAAATATCCTTGCCATGCATTTATTTTTTTAAATTAAAAAATGCAATAATAAACAGTTTACCTGCTGACAAACAGGTAAAAAAACATTAAAGGAGATTTAACACATTTCCTGGCAACACTTCTTATAATTATGTTTTCCTCTCTGTTGTCATTCATTTCTCCCCCCATCCTCTTTTTAAAAAAAAAATTTTTTTGTTGTGGCATACATATAACAAAATTTACCATCTTAAGTACTTTTAAGTGTACAGTTCAGTGGTATTAAGTACATTTATTGTATTGCAACCATCACCACCATATCTCTTCATATCTCTTTCATCTTGTAAAATTGAAGCTTTACACGCAATAAACAATAACCCACCCATTCTTCCCCCCTTACCCCCAGACGCTGGCAACCACAATTCTACTTTTTGTTTCTATGATTTTGACTATTCTCAGTACTCATGTAAGTGGAATCATGTAGTATTCATGTTTTTTCAAGTGGTTTATTTCACTTAGCATTATGTCTTCAAGGTTCATCCATGTTGTAGCATATGTTGGAATTCCCTTTTTAAGGCTGAATAATATTCCGTTTTATGTGTATACCACATTTTGCTTATCAATTTATCCATCAGTGGACACTTGGGTTGCTTCTGTGCTTCAGCCACTGTGAATAATGCTGCTCTGAACATGGGTGTACAAATATCCCTTTGAGACACTGCTTTTAATTCTTTTGGGTATAGACCCAGATGTGGAGTTGCTGGATCATATGGTAATTCTACTCTATTTTTAATTTTTTGAGGAAATGCCATAATGTTTTCTACAGGGACTTGTTCCATTTTACAATCCCACAAGCAGTGCACAGGGGTTCCATTTCCTTCACATCCTCACCAACATCTGTTGTTTTCTATATTTTTGATAATAGGGTCCTAATGGGATGAGTGGTAATCTCGTGTAGTTTTGATTTGCATTTCTGTAAAAATTAGTATTTTAGCATCTTTTCATGTGCTTATTGACCATTTGTATGTTATCTTTGGAGAAATGTCTGTTCAAGTCTTTTGCCCATCATTTAATTGGTTTTTTTTGTTGTTATTGTTGAATAGTAGGAGTTCTTTATATAATTGGATGTTAATCCGTTATTAGATATATGATTTGCAAGTTATCTTCCATTCTCTGGGTAGCCTCTTTACTCTGTTGATAGCATCCTATGATGTACAAGATTTAAAAATTTTCATGAAGTCCAATTTGTCTACTTTTTATTTTGTTTCTTGTGCCGTTGGTGTCATATGCAAGAACTCCTGCCAAATCCAATTGGCATCTTCATTTACGGGCATTTAGGATCAGATTTCTTCCTCTGTCATGTTATCGAAGGCCGTCTGCTTTCCAGCTTCTAAATTTTTGAGGTTCTCTCTTATTCATTCTTTCTTCTACACTCTTTTTCTTTTGGTCTTGGAGATTTATCCATTTTTCCCCTTTACTTTTGTCTTTACTTTTACTGAGGAATAGAAAAATAGATGCAACTCATGTTTAATCAGAAGTCCCTCCTATTTATACTTAAATATAAAATATAAATAACCATGCTTAAATTACATCAGTTATACCTTACTGTTATCAGGTAGAAGTTTGAACTCTTCAACAGGATACATAAAAGCTCTTATGATTTGAATCCTGTCTACCTTTCCAACCTCATTACTGGCCCCATCCCTTTCATATCTTCTCTGTTCTTTGTTCCAGCCATACTGACCTTTGTAGTTTACTGAATGTACCAACTTCTCTGTGATTATATCTCACTTCCGACTTTATCCAGTATACTTTTGATAGTTGTCAGCATTAGGATGATAGTTCAGGCTATAAGGTGTGAATGAGATTCCCTGCAGCAACAGTACAGAATGAGAAGAGAAACATTTCTAGGACTGAGCCTGCCGTAAGGAAATCCAACATTTAAGGATTGTATAGAGGAGGAAAACAGCCAAAAAAAAAAAGAGAGATCAAGAAAGAGTGGTTAGATAAGGAGAAAGAAATTTGGAGATTATATCGCCATGGGAAAAGAGTGTTTTAGGAAGCAAAGAATATGTCAGATCCTGCTGAGATATCAGGTAAATTGAGGATTAAGAAATAATTATTTATGACATGGAGGTCATTGGTCATCTTAAAAAAAAGCTGTTTTGATTGAGTGATGATTGCAGAAAAGAAACTTCTATTTTTTCCATAGTTGTAAGGTCATTTGCTAAGAGTAAAGAGAGCAGTGGAAGGGTTGTTGGACCTTTGAAGAGTATCAAAAAGAATTTTGTAATAGTTATTCTGGAGAGTGTGAACAAGTTGACCGGAGAAATGTAGTAAGGTTGCTGGTGAGTTGAAGTTGGTAATGATTAACTTACAGTAGCTGCAATCTGTTCGGTTGTAATTTTTCTCCTCCACTACTCACCTGGCAAGGCATACACATGATTATATAAAAAGTAGACTGTTGGTTTTATGCAGGGTTGGAGCTTTATTGACAGAGGAAAAGGAGAAAAAAGAGAGCACAGAGTTTAAAGTGTTGGTGAAATAATTTATTATGGAATCAGAGCCAGATAAGGAAGTCAGAAAGAAACTAGTGGATAGGGAAAGAAAGATTTAGCATTTAATTGACTGACTGAATAAATTCATAGAGCAGAGGATTTTATTAGGTAGTGGTGGGATTCATTCAACATTTAAAATAAAATGTTCTGTCTTCAAATAGTTTATATTCTACTTTCCACTTTTTAATTCTAAAGTCCTTTTCAGTATATTCAAATACGTTCACTTATCTCTTGTTCACTCACACTTGTCTTTGATGTACATATGATATCTTCAACTTTTCTTTATCTGAGACCTTCTGGGTCAGCTGAATTAGGGAGTAGTAGGTCATTAGAGGAAAAGATAGACAATATGTATATACCGGTGGAATAGGACTAGAAATAGGAAAGGAGATCACCTTCATTGGCATTTTCAAGTGGGGGCAAAATGTTAGTAATTAGTGGTTATCACAGGCATATTAAAAAAGAAATTAGGAACCTCAATTCTTTATATTTCCCTGGAAAGTATTGAAGAGATAGTTAATCTCATTTTGGAAAATGATGAACTTCCTTCATCCTTGCTTAAAAGGAGAGAGGGAAAGGATCTTATATCTTCCTATTTTGTATTCACTGGGGAAGGAGCATATTCAGCTCTTTTATACTTCTAACCACAGACAACTTATGATGATAGCATAAATTTTAGCAGAGATTCATTCTTTGCTACTGTTTCTGGCTCTTCTAATATAAGCCTATTATAATTCTTACCTAATAATCTTTATTGTTTTCTATGTCCTTATGTACTCAGGTATAGCTAACAGAAATTACAAAATTTGATCACAGTAAATTCTACATGTTTGGCTTTAGTTTGATTGGATAAGAAAGTGGCTTTTGAAAACTGTGTGCATTTAGTCACCTGTGAAAGTCTTTTGGTATGTAAGACTTATGGAAAGCAGGCTTTTAGTGTTCTGTTTACAAGTACAGATATATTTCTTTAACAAGGTAACAGTTATGTTACGTCAATACGTGTATACACATAGAGTGTATTTTTCATTCAAATTAAAAATGGATATTTGCAATTGTAGAAAAACAGGTGGAGAAACAGGACACTTTTACAGAAAAATTAATTACTCAGATCATAAAAAATCTTCAAGTGAAAATTTCCAACATCCATATTCGCTATGAAGATGATGTAAGTATTTAATAGGTGATACGGTTTATATTTATTATTTATTTATTTTATTTATTTTTTTTTTTTATAAATTTATTTATTTTGGATGTGTTGGGTCTTAGTTTCTGTGCAAGGGCTTTCTCCAGTTGCGGAGAGCGGGGGGCCACTCTTCATCGCGGTGCACGGGCCTCTCACTGTCGCGGCTTCTCGCGGAGCACAGGCTCCAGACGCGCAGGCTCAGTAGTTGTGGCTTACGGGCCTAGTCACTCCACGGCATGTGGGATCTTCCCGGACCGGGGCACGAACCCCTGTCCCCTGCATTGGCAGGCGGATTTTTAACCACTGCGCCACCAGGGAAGCCCAGTTTATATTTATTTTACTGTTTGTTGACACCTGCTCTGTAGTGGTCAACTTATGAGATGCTGGGAAGTGGAGGGATATAGAGCTGAAGATGACATTATCTTTATTTTTTATAATTATAGTTGTAATTCGCAGTCCTTAGTGCCTTGATTACACTTTCCTAAAATGTTCAAACATCAGATAATGAAGGTAAATGCCTTGCTTATATTATAATCACCTTTGATGGATGGGAGTTATGAATTTAGCAGTTATATATTTTTAAAATACTTTAAATTATACTGTGCTTACTTCCTGGAAAGAGCAATGGTCTAGGAATCATTAGAGCTAGACTTAACTAATTGTTTTTTTTTTTTTTTAAATGATTTATTTATTTATTTATTCATTTATGGCTGTGTTGGGTCTTCGTTTCTGTGCAAGGGCTTTCTCTAGTTGCGGCGAGCAGGGTCCACTCTTCATCGCGGTGCGCGGGCCTCTCACTGTCGCGGCCTCTCTTGTTGCGGAGTACAGGCTCCAAACGCGCAGGCTCAGTAGTTGTGGCTCATGGGTCCAGTTGCTCCGCGGCATGCGGGATCTTCCCAGACCAGGGCTCGAACCCGTGTCCCCCTGCGTTGGCAGGCAGACTCTCAACCACTGCGCCACCAGGGAAGCCCCTAACTAATTGTTTGATGTCAACTATATCATGTATTCTCTCAAACACATAATCATTGGCTTCTCATAGTTCTATTGTGAGGGTCAATCACTTTTTTTATAAACTTCCTTTTTTGCAGACTGAAAAACATTATGCAGATGTATTATTATTGTACTACACTAATACATTGATACTTAATATTTTAATTAGTAATAGGAAAAATATAGGAATAAAAATTATTACGGAAAGTTGGAAAATGTTTCTGAATGTTCAAAATAGCATACTTCCCAGAAAGTGAAGTTCTTCTATAATATGAATTTTATACAACTACTAAAAATCTGAGTAAAATTTACTCTGTTTTCCTCTTTAGGTCACAAATCGAGACAACCCACTGTCATTTGGTATTTCCCTTCAGAATCTCAGCATGCAGGTACTTTGTTTAAAAAGAAATTCAACCATATTTAATTTTGCAGTATAGTTAATTAAATTAGTAATTACTGTTAATATATGCCAGCATCAGGAGTATGTATCTGTGTAGAAGTGGTACAGAAAGTGCATAGACTGGATTGGAACTGAGGGTAGGTAGTTTCACAGTTCAAAAAATGGTTGACAGTCAAATTTAGTTTCAAATGTGAGAGCCTATTATTATTTGCCAATTATGATATTTGATACTTATTTTCTTTAAAAATCCATTCTGAATTTTAAATGCATAAGTACAAAATAAAAGTACTGTTCATTTCAGAATCTTTGATAAGTCATGAAAAGCCTAAAAAACAAATCATTTTATCATCACTATTATTAATAATCGTGGCATACTTTCTTCCTGTCTGATTTTTCAAATTGAGAAATTTTAAAAGTATAGGAGCACATAGAGAATTATGAAACATTTGCTCATATCCAGAAGGCATGATTGTTGAATTTGTCATTTAGATTAAGTTTTAAATACTTTTAAAGAATAAGCTGTTATGAATAAAGTGTAAATTCCTTTTGTATTCCACTCCACTCTTCTCTCCCACCCAAGAGATAAACATCCTAAGTTTTTAAACTTCATATAATATAGCCATTAAAACTGTGTAGTATTTGGTAGATTTTTAAAAGTTTACATAAATATGTTATGTGATTCTTCTGTAAGTTCCCTTTTTCTCTACACATTGTTTGTGACATGTATTTATTGCCATTGTAGTTCAGTTGATTCAGTTCAACTGCTCTATAGTATTTCATTACATTCTTTTATTTGTTATGTTCATTAAGTTTTTGTGTATGATTTGTTTTTAAAACTTGGATCCACCTCAAGCAGAAAGAGAAAAAAGAAAAGTCAAAAGTTATTCAATAAAGTTGGGTGAGGTAAACTGTCAAATGCTACTGTTAACGCTGAAAAATAAGGATGGAGAATTAGCCATTGGATTTGGCAATGTGAAGGTGATTGGTAACTGTGTCAGCAGCAGTGGTTTTCACCACTGGTTTTGGAGGTCCTTGGAAACTTGTCCCCCAGCCCAGACATATTAAATTAGAAACTCAGGTTGGGACCCAGCAATCTAGTTTAAAAAGCCTTCCAGGTGATCCTAATTGTGTGAAAACTTTGAGCAACACTGTTCTAGTCCATTTAGTTCTCTAGAAGAAAATGAAAACCATCTTTTTAACATAAGCATCGGATATCAGTTTATTCCCCTCAGTGACTTTTCATTGCTCTCAGAATAAAGTCCATAGTTTTGCCTTAAAATAGTTTATAATCCCCTTGTAATCTGTCCCCAGGTAAGATACCAAATTTTACCTCTTTCCGTTTTGAATATGTTCTTTGGCCATATTGGGCTATTTCACTTCTTTGAACATGTCGTATATTCAAATATCTTCCTACCGTGAATCATATTCCCTACTGAATTTAGAATTGATAATTTCTATTAATGTGTCACTTATTAGGTTAGATATCACTTTCGCCATCACATCCCTGAGATTGAGGCTCCCACCATGTTCTCCCAGAGTACTGTGTATTTAACCTCCATAATGGCACTTACCTGTTTGTAATTTGTTTACTAGTTTGCTTTTCCATCAAGCAATGAGATCCTTGAATGCAGAATATTCAGTTAATATTCTTTGACTGAATGTTTATTATTATTATTTTAAAAAATGTATTTATTTTATTTTTGGCTGAATTGGGTCTTCGTTGCTGCCTGCGGGTTTTTTTTTCTCTAGCTGCGGCGAGCGGGAGCTACTCTTCTTTGTGGTGCGTGGGCTTCTCACTGCGGTGGCTTCTCTTGTTGTGGAGCACGGGCTCTAGGCACATGGGCTTTAGTAGTTGTGGCACATGGGCTCAGTAGTTGCGGCTCGTGGGCTCTAGAGCACAGGCTCAGTAGTTGTGGTGTGTGGGCTTAGTTGCTCTGCAGCATGTGGGATCTTCCCAGACCAGGGCTCGAACCTGTGTCCCCTGCATTGTCAGGCGGATTCTTAACCACTGCGCCACCAGGGAAGCCCCTGAATGTTATGTTTTCAAGGACATTTTAATGGAAACTTGGTCTAGGGCATGATAGATTCTATTTATCACTCTGCCATTTCACATGCAAGTGACAGTTTTTTACTGCTTTTTATTTTCCTTTTTAGACAACTGATCAATACTGGATTCCATGTTTACATGATGAAACTGAGAAACTATTTCGTAAGGTAAAATAAACAAATACGTTTTGTCAACCCATGGGCTTGACAAAACATACTTTTAATTAGGAAGGCAAATGATAATATATAGATAAGGATTTTTGTGAATTGTGTTTACTTGCTTAATTGTTATATGACCAATTATTTGAGATTCTGAAAAAAGCATATGTTAAAGAATCTTCGATGAAAATGAGGCTTGTAATAAAATTGATTTATTTTCAGTTAATCCTATTGGATAACCTTTTTGCCTATTGGAATGTGAAGTCTCAGATGTTTTATCTTGGTAATTATGATGAATCATTGGTGAGTAAGTTTTTTTGATATATGCATATACACTTTTGTTTGTATCATATTTTGCATAAGGTTTTATTCATTGTCATTTATCTGACATACTGTAGTCAGTTGTCCTTTTTTTCCTTAGGCAAAATCCATTAGCAGAATTTACAGAAATAGGTGAATATATGTACAGAAACATATAAACACATGCCTTTTTTTATATAATTGACATGCAACATTTATTAGTTACATGTATGCAACATAATGTTTTGATATTTGTATATATTGCAAAATGATCACCACAGTAAGTCTAGTTAACATCCATCACCATACATAGTTACACAGTTTTTTTTCTTGTGATGAGAACTTTTAAGATTTACCCTTAGCAACTTTCAGATATGCAATACAGTATTATTAACTACAGTCGCCATGTTGTACATTACATCTGCATGACATAATAATTATTTTATAACTGGAAGTTTGGACCTTTTGACTCCCTTCATCAATTTTGCCCATCCCCACTCCCCCCCATGGCAACCACCAGTCTATGAGTTTGTATCTATGAGTTTGTCTTTTTTTCCTAAATTCCACATGAAGTGAGATAATACAGTATTTGTTTTTCTCTGAGCTATTTCATGGTCCATTTGTGTTGTCACAAATGACACAATTTCATTCTTTTTTATGGCTGAGTGATATTCCATTGTGTGTGTGTGTGTGTGTGTGTAAAACATTTTCTTCATTCACCTTTTGGAGGACATTTAGGTTGTTTCCGTATCTTGGCTATTATAAATAATGCTGCAGTGAACATGGTACAGATATGTTTTCAAGTTAGTGCTTTTGTTTTCTTCAGGAAAATACTCAGAAGTGGAACTGTTAGATCATATGGTAGTTCTGTTTTAATTTTTTGAGGCTCTGCTATATTGTTTTCCATGGTGTCTGCACCAATTTGCATCCCACCAACAGAGCAGAAGGGTTCTCTTTTCTTCACATGCTCACCAACATTTGTTATTTTTTGTCTTTTTGAAAATAGCCATTCTAACAAGTTTGAGGTGGTATCTCTTTGTGGTTTTGATTTGCATTTCTCTAATGATTAGTGTTGTTGAGCATCTTTTAATGTACCTGTTAGCCATCTGTATTTCTTCTTTGAAAAATGTCTTTTCAGGTATTCTGCCCATTTTTTAATTGGATTGTTTATTTTTTTGATTTTGAGTTATATGGGTTCATTATATATTTCAGATATTAACCCCTTATCAGGTATATGATTTGCATATATTTTCTTTCATTCATAAGGTTCCCTTTTCATGTAATTGGTGGTTTCCTTTGCTGTGCAGAAGCCTTTAATTTGGTGTAGTCATATTTGTTTATTTTTGCTTTTGTTGCCTTTGTTTTTGTTGTCCAATCCAAAAAATCATCACCAAAACTGATGTCAAGGAAATTACCACCTGTTTTCTTCTAGGGATTTTTATGGTTTCAGGTCTTATGTTCAAGTCTTTAATCCATTTTGAGTTATTTTCATTTATCATGTAAGATAGTAGTGCAATTTCATTCTTTTGCATATGGCTGTCAAGTTTTCCCAGCACCATTTTTTGAAGAGACTGTCCTTTCCCCATTGTATATTCTTGGCTCTTTGTTATAAATTAACTGACCATATATGCATGGGATTTCTGGGTTGTCTCTTCTATTCTGTTGATCTGTATCTGTTTTTATGCCAGTACCATATTGTTTTGATTACTAAAGCTTTGTAATATAGTTAGAAATCAGGGAGGATGATGCCTCCAGCTTTGTTCTTCTTTCTCAAGATTGCTTTGGCTATTCGGGTTCCTTTGTGGTTCCATACAAATTTTAGTATTGTTTTTTCTATTTCTGTGAAAAATGCAATTGGTATTTTGATGGTGATTGCATTGAATCTGTAGATTGCTTTGGGTAATATGGACATTTTAACAATATTATTCAAATCCATGAGCATGGAATGTCTTTCCATCAGTTAGTGTCCTTTTCATTTTCTTTCCTCAGTGCCTTATCATTTTCAGGGTACAAGTCTTTCACCATGGTGAAATTTATTGTTACATTTTGATGCAATTGTAAATGGAATTTTTTTCTTAATTTCTCTTTCTGATAGTTTGTTATTAGTGTATAGAAACACCTCAGTTTTCCATATATTGATTTTTATATCCTGCAACTTTATTTAATTCATTTAGTATTAGTTTTAACAGTTTTTGGCGGAGTCTTTAGGGTTTTCTATTTATATTATTATGTCATCTGCAAATAGTGACAGTTTTACTTCTTCCTTTCCAATTTGTATGCCTTTATTTTTCTTACCTAATTTCTCTGGCTAGGACTTCTAATACTGTGTTGAATAAAAGTGGTGAAAGTGGGCCTCTTTGTCTTGTTCCCGATATTAGAGGAGAAGCTTTCAGCTTTTCACTCTTGAGTATGATGATAGCTGTGGGCTTGTCATCTATGGCCTTCATTATGTTGAGATACGTTACCTCTGTATCCACTTTGTTGAGAGTTTTTTTCATAAATAGATGTTGAATTTTGTCAAATTTTGTGTATGTGCTTGTACACATGTATATAAACACACATATCCTAAAACTTTCTAGAGCATTCTTATATAATAGTAGTTTAATGAGATAGTGTCTAACCATTTTAATATTTTCTTAGCTAAGTTCTGCTAAGTTTGAGTTATTTTTTAAATTGCTTTTAGGCATTTTTCTTTTGCATATAATAGGATTTTGTAGAATAAAGGTATATTGGCATGAATATAAATAAAATCCATTTGTCTTTTAATAGGACAGCCTGAGGAATGGTATTGCTGATGAAAGTATTATTCCAGAAGGTTATGATTTTGGTAAGTACATTTCATAAAATAAATGTACAATTAAAGTAATCAGTATAAATTTTAAATGAATATTGTTGATGTCACTGTGATATTTCATATTAATTTTCCCACAAAATTAAATATATTTATAATATATATGCAGAAGCAAAACACTTTTCTGTATCATTTGTGTTGACGATTCTCAAATCTGTCACTTCAAGTTTGACTTATTTCTCCTTTACCCTACTGTTATTTCTGGCTGTTCCAGTCAGAGTCTGATGAAGAAAGAGAAACCACATAGTAATTTGAGCAGGGAAAGTATTTATGAAGAATTACTAAATATACCAGGGGATTAGAGTAACAAGGGATTGGCTAATAAAAAGTAAAGAGAACTCTAAAGAATATAAGAATAGTAGATAGAAGGAACAGCCCTTACCCTAGGACTTAGGTGGAGTGTCCAAAGAAGAGGGTCTACCTCCCTCAGCACTGAGATCTAGAACTTGTTGGAAAGGGCGTGGCCATGGGTCACTAGGAGGCAGGAAAGTCTGTGGTGCCCTGCCAGTTAAACCTATAAATTCGCATTCAGGAACTTTAGGGAAACAGACCCTTTAGGGAGCCTCATGGAGAGTTGTCTCCAGAAGGCACTCCACTCTTAAACTGCCTTAGCAGTGTACTGAGAGAATTTGCTGGCTGTTGGATGGTGCAAGCTGCCATGTACTGCAGGAGTCTGATGCTGAAGAAATCTGTTGTGCTGGAGGACCTGGACACTGGAGAAGCCATTTTCTTTAGGAGCTGAATGTTGGAGAACCATGGCATTGCAGGAGTCTGCTGAATGAGCACATTAGAACCAGGAAGCATAACTCCTTGCTCCTGCAGTATCTCTCCCGTGTCCTCTGCTGATAAAGATTAACATTATGCTAGCTGGTAAAGAAAAAATATTTAAAGGACCCAAATCTAGGTTTTAGAGCAGTCAGGGAAGGGTGATCTGGAGGTTATGGGCAATCAGTTGATAACTGGCACACTTGCTGGAGGGGGAAGGATGAATGAAGGATTTCTTTTTGGTTTTGTTTTTTTGTTTAATGGGAGAGATAGCAGCTTGTTTATAGGCTAAGATTGGAGTGATCCATAGAACATGAAAAATAAGAGAGAAGGGATTATTTCTGTATTGACATGGGTGAAAGGGGGTAGAATCTAGTGTACAAGTGGAGTGCTTTGCCACAGGTAGGAGCATGGTCAGTTTGTTTATAAGGTAGATTACAGTTATAGGAGAGAAGTCCGGGACTTCCCTGGTGGCGCAGTGGTTAGGAATCTGCCTGCCAATGCAGGGGACACGGGTTTGAGCCCTGGTCTGGGAGGATCCCACATTCCGCAGAGCAACTAAGCCCATGTGCCACAACTACTGAGCCTGCGCTCTAGAGCCCGCGGGCCACAACTGCTGAGCCCGTGCGCCTAGAGCCCGTGCTCCGCAACAAGAGAAGCTACCACAATAAGAAGCCCACGCGTTGCAACGCAGAGTAGCCGCTGGCTCGCTGCAACTAAAGCCTGCATGCAGCTACGAAGACCCAACACAGCCAGAAAGAAAGAAAGGAAGGAAGGAAGGAAGGAAAGAAAGAAAGTCTGTCTTAGTGTTGGGTGAACAAGTAAATATGGTGGTTGGAGTTAATGGGATTTTTTTTCTTCTGAACTCTTTTTTTTTTTTTAAACTACCTGAGGAATTAGAGGTTTTCAGAGGGAGGAGGGGCTATGAGACAGCCATGTAGGGGAATGAGAGAGTGAATTGATGAGAACAGTATTATCAAAGTGCGGTTTAGACTAGCAACATCAGTATCACTTGGAAACATGTTAGAAATATAAATTCCAGGGCCCATCCCAGACATACTGAATGAGAACCTCTGAGAGTGAAGCTTAGCAATCTATTTTTAACAAGCTGTCCTAGTGATTCTGATGAATACTACAGTTTGAGAACCACTGGGTCAGAGTAGGGGTTGGCTAATTTTCTTTTTGCAAAGGGCCATGTAGTAAACAAACATTTTACATTTTATAGGTCATGTATAGTCTCTGTCACATATTTTTCTGTTTCTTTTAAACAACCCTTTAAAAGTATAAAAATCATTCCTAGCTCACTTGCTATACAGAAACAGGCTATGGTATAGGTTTGGCCTATCCCTGGACTAAAAGAATGTTGTGTGATTAGTCAACAACATTAAGTACCTACTTGAGATTTATGACATTAACGTGAGACCAATCAGTGTGATTTTGTTTTTTCCCAACCACATACAGCTGCTTAGGTATTGATGTGGAGTGAATAGAGGTATGGAGTAAATAGAGTGGCTTTATTTAGAATTCGAGTTTTGCCTAGTAAGTACTGACAAAGTGAGAAGGGCAAAGGAGTTAAAGGGTGAATGCAAGGGAATGACTGAAATAACTGTCAACAAGGTAGGGAGAGAGCTGAGGACATGAAGCAGAAGTGAAAGAGAGCAAAGATAGAGGATCAATGAATGGTAGTTCCCTTAAGACTTGAGGTTTGGTATTGGATTACTAGAGAGATAGGTGGTGGTGGTAGGAGAGTTGGATGCTTGAGCCTGAGTTTATTGAGAGGTTGAGGATATCGGTATGATAAGGTCTAGTGGATGAGGTGAGGGGGGAAGAGTCCAGGGAACTGAGCGGCTATGGTATTGGAACGATCATTTGTATATTGAAATAATCCAGAAATTAGAGTTGCCAGGAGCTAAAATCTGAGAGAGATGGGAGAGGGTGAAGCCCAGGGATGGATAAATTATTGTAACCAAGGAGGGTATAGTGGGTGGTATAGTCTTGTTTAACAAGAGTTAAAGCTGGAGGAGAGGAATAATTTTACTTTTCAAATACTGGTATTATTGCTTTATACATATACTTTCTAAACTTTCTCTTTCAATATCCTTCCATTTATGTACATATACATTTTTCTCATTTTTAACTGTATAGTATTCTGTTGTATAGAATAATGAATTTAACTGGTCCCCTATTGATGAATACCTTCTTGTTCTATTCAAATTTAAAGTATTTTTGAAATTAGTGCTATGCCTCAGGGATGATTAAAACAAGAGGAATATATTATCTTTGTATACAAATTAGCTTATAATTTAGTGGTTGATCTCTTTCTAGATTCTGCTATTACTGGTCTCCCTCTGCATTATTCTTATTCTTTTTGGCACTAAATGCAAAGAGTTGAGAGAAATCCTAGATTATGGGTTGAGCCAAGAAGGTTATCTTGGATAAACTCTCATCTTATCTCCTCTCCTTTTTCAAGTTAAAAGTGGGGACAGATGGATACAGAGACACTGACCCGAAATTCAGGGATTATAATTATATAATGAAAGTCAGTGGCTAAATAAAATATTTTTCCCCTTAGCATTTCTAATGTATATTCATTCCTTAAAACTATACTTTTATTAAAATTGTCTTACTGGACTGTTTTGCCTTTTAGAGAGTGTTCCTGCTTGTAAGGGTTATTTTGTTTTGAGGGGGAGTTCAGTTAGCTTTTACTGTACTCATAAAAGACAATATGAATTATAGATAGGAAAAATATGAAAGACTCTTCAACACTTAAGTGACAGTTCATATGATCAAGTCATAGCAGTATGGAAATCTGGGAGCTGTAGAAAGGGTATATAAGAAATGAAAATCAGCATTTTCAACTTGATTCCTTTAGCACTTTGAGACTCTTGAAAAAAACTCAATTTAATTTTTAAAAATCTGTGTTATTTTCCAGTATTTCGCCCCATATCTGCTAATGCCAAACTTCAGATGAATCGCGGATTGGATTTTGACTTTTCTGCCCCCAAAATAAGCCTGGATGTTGAGTTACATGACATAACAATTGAATTTAATAAACCACAGGTGATTTTTTTTAAATGAAATTTTAAATTGTGAGTTATAGTTTGATGAAAGGAGAGCTAAGATTTTAAATGTTTTTCAAAAACTCATAATGGTGTATGATAACATTTCCTTTAAAAAGTCAATAATTTAACTTTTATCTTTGACAATTAAAAAATCTGAAACATTTAAGAACTTTAATTTTTTTCATTCTTCAGTATTTCAGTCTTATGGAACTTCTTGAATCGGTTGATGTGATGACGCAAAATCTACCATACAGGAAATTCAAACCTGATGTACCTCTCCACTACCATGCCAAAGAATGGTAATATGCCTTAAATTTTTTCAAATTGAAGTACAATCGACATATATTAGTTTCAGGCGTACGACATAATGATTCGATATTGGTATATATTGCAAAATGATCACCACAATAAGTCTAGTTAACATCCAATATCATGCATAGTTAACAAAACTATATTTTTTGTTATAAGAACTTATAAGATCTATTCTCTTAGCAACTTTCAAATATGCCATACAGTATTATTAACTGTCGTTGCCATGCTGTACATTATATCCCCATGACTTATTTATTTTATAACTGGAAGTTTTTTGGATCCCCTTCACCCATTTTGCCCATCCCCGACCCACTGCCTCTGGCTACCACCAGTCTATTCTTGGGATCTATGAGCTCATTTTTTTAAATTCAATATATAAGTGAGATCATACAGTATTTGTCTTTCTTTTTCTCTGTCTGACTTATTTCACTTAGCATAATGCCCTCAGTAGCCATTCATGTTGTCACAAATGGCAAGATTTTATTCCTTTTATGGTTGAATAACATTTCATTGTTTGTATATATATACACACATTTTCTTGATCCATTCATCCATCAGTGGGCACTTGGTTGTTTCCATATCTTGGCTCTTGTAAATAATGCTGCAGTGAACGTGGGGGTGCATGTATCTTTTTGAATTAGTGTTTTCATTTTCTTCAGGTAAATACCCAGTGGAATTGCTCAATCTAAGTTTTTTAAGATTTAAAAAAATATGGTATAAAAGTGAATTTCTTGACTTTTTAAGATACTCTTTAAGGGCTGATAGAAACTATAATGTAATATTTGTCTTGAAACACTTGTAGTGGCTTTTGCTTATTACATGAGTAAAACTGAGTTAAAGGATTCTTTATAATGAATTTACAACTGGAAATACTAGCATTCCATTCATTTACTGTATTTTTGGAATTATTAAGAAACCATATCCCAGTTTGTTTTCTAACCATGTCTTTTTTTTAGTTTTCAAACTTTGGTATCAGACATATTAAACCTATTATAAACCTGAAAGGTAGTCTATGAAGTGCAACCCCTTTTTAAGATTCAAAAGTCTTATTTTTCCAGTTATTAAGCTCTTGCCTAGTTTCTAGAAGTTGCAATTACTCTTTCAGTTGACTACTTTCATTACTATTCAGGTGGCTGAACTGCTAGTTGCCAATTAATACTTTAATAGGTTTTCTGTAGAACTATATTTATTGTAACAAAATTCAGTGATTTTGATTATTTTCATTTAGGAAAGAGATAAGACTAAATAGTGTATTATTATTATTTTTTTTTAAATTAATTAATTAATTTATTTATGGCTGTGTTGGGTCTTCGTTTCTGTGCGAGGGCTTTCTCTAGTTGTGGAAAGCGGGGGCCACTCTTCATCGCGGTGCGCGGGCCTCTCACTATCGCGGCCTCTCTTGTTGCGGAGCACAGGCTCCAGACGCGCAAGCTCAGTAATTGTGGCTGACGGGCCCAGCCGCTCCGCGGCATGTGGGATCTTCCCAGACCAGGGCTCAAACCCGTGTCGCCTGCATTGGCAGGCAGACTCTCAACCACTGCGCCACCAGGGAAGCCCCTAAATAGTGTATTATTAATTACTAATAGGGCTGGGAAGAAGCAAGTGCCCAGATAATATACCATTTTCATAGTCTCTGTATTATGTATGCTGTTAGAGTAGAAGCAATATCAGTTATATTTTATACTGCTGGTTTGAGGGTGTTTTTAAGTGTAGGGTTTTTGTTTTTATTTTTTAACTAGGTGGGTTTATGCTATACGTGGTATTCTTGAAGTAAATGTTCAGCCCCACTTACGGATGTGGTCATGGAAGCATATAAGAGAACACAGGCAAAAAATGAAGCAATATAAAGAACTGTATAAAAGAAAGCTAACAAGTAAGAAGCCGTCTGGTGAACTTCTCAACTCTTTGGAGGTTAGCATTTAAAAAATTTGTTAAATATTTTGTACTACTTAACTCCTCAGTCTTTAGTGACTAACACTCCCTACTTACCTGTTCTAATTTGTACTGATCATTCTCTGTCTCTTTTACTTACTAGACTTTTTCATACTCCTTAACTTCAGTTGGATGTTACAAACCCTGGTGAAGTTTTCCTGTGTGCATTTGGAATTTGAGATTCTCCTCAATCTGGAGAGATTTGGGTTTATGCAAATAGTAACTTGAAGCCTCACATTATTATGACATTTACAAACCTCAAAAGCCTAGAAAATATTTGCTCCATTGATTCCAGTCTTCTCTGTGTTGGTTTCAAAGCCTTATATTATGTCACCACTCCATATTTCCCTATGTTACCATCTAACTGTGCATTAATCAAATAAATGTCCTGTCTTCTATATGTATATGCTTATACTTATAGCCAAGTCTGCTCATGCATTCCATCTGCCTTTCTTCATCTCTATCTCAGTTTTACTCATTCCTCAAGTTTTGCTTAAGTCCCATCTCTTGTATGAACTTTCCTGAATTTTTTGCTCAAACAGTGCTTTTTTTCCTCTTAATCCTTGTGGCATTTCTGGTCTTCACCAGCAACTTTACACTTAATTAGCCGTCTCCTGAGTTCTCTAAATATTAGTCTTAATCTTTTAGCATTACGGTATATTCTAGACGGGACTGTTTTACAGATGGATGAAGTACAGCTTAGGGAGTCTAAGAAGAGTTAGTCTCTCAAAACTAATGGAACCGTTATGAATCCAGGCCAATTTCCAAAAAACTCCCTAAGATTGAGTTTTATTTTTATTTTGAAGTAGAAGACTTTCTGAAGACCTAGGCTATTATGAATGCTTGGGTTTCTGCTTTGGTGGTTACAGATTTCCTTACCTAGTTTTGGATCTTAACCGTAACCCTCTAAGTCTATTGGACTGCAGAACCCTGAGTAAAGTTTTCCAGGTAATGGTTGGTCATCACTGTTTCTCTTTGGGACTAAAAGTGGTTTGAGCATGAAGCTCTCAAAAGTAATCATGGAAATAATGTATAGATATGATGAAAGATTGAGCTTATCTCAGTTTATTTCAGTAGCTATACTGAAATACTTGGAAAAGTATAAAATTTAAAAACAAGTTTTATGTGTATCTAGATCTACTTGATGTATCTTAATGATGACGTATGAAATGTGCATGTAATATGAAGGACTTAAAATTGTATTTTTAGTTGAAAGTGACACTGATGTGTTTACCCTTAACTGTAGTTAAAGCCCAAATAAAAGTCATTTTAAACAGTGCATGTATATTATCTTCTAATGCGTGCCTGTATATCTTGTAGTATTCTAACTCTTACATGCATGACATGTATGATTTCTTTGTTCAGAAAGTTGTTCCATCATTACTAATTTCCAAGCTGACGTATATACAAGCATTGCTTTTCAGAATTTAACAGGAATATTATGTTGATGGGTGACCTGTTTTCTGCTTCCTATCTCTTCTTTAGTACAGCAATTTGATAGAGAATATATGAAAATTATTTATATAAAGTTATTTATGTAAACACTTTATTTATATTTTTAGGAGTTGGAAAAGACTTTGGATGTATTTAATATAACTATAGCAAGACAACAGGCAGAAGTTGAGGTAATTCCGGATTGTCTTTCAATTAGTAAAAATAAATCTAGAATTTATACAGATTTGATAGATGTTGTGATGTTATTGGTATTGTGCTGTAATATACTATTTCCTAAAAAGGGTTCAAATTTGCTTATTTATATTATAAGAAAATTTGATGCACTGTTTTGCCACATGTATTTAAACCAGACAGGTTCTATGGGAAAAAAATTCTTTCTAACTAATTGGGCTTATCAAATACTGAGAGTTCATATGAAGGTGAAAGCCAATTTTTTTCCCCCATTACCATTGCTTATAAGACAGTGGTGCTAAGTACCTGGTAATCCTAAATTCTGATGTTTGGCCAATGTTGTGGTTACTATGTTTTATTGTCAGTATGATTATTGTTTATACTTATTCACTAAAGTAGATAAGTTTTAGAAATATCCTGTTTCTTTAGATTACTAAATAAAGGATAATTTGTCATTTATTTGTAAATTTATTCATTTTAGGTAAAGAAAGCTGGATACAGGATTTTCAGAGAAGGAGCACAAGAGTCAGAGGATAATAAAGGATGGTTTAGCTGGCTGTGGACTTGGTCAGAATCACGTACTAAACAACAACCAGATCTTAAACCTGGAAGTATGTCCATTTCATTTTATAGTAGTGCAGTTTATCATCAGGCTGTGGTAGTGTAGCTAACCATCAGGTGTGAAATTAAGTTTTGCAGGAAATTTTCTCTTTCATTAAAATAGGCATTTTAAGTATATATACATATGATATATAATTCTTATTATCAGTAAAATTACTATTAAATATTGTAAATATATGTGTTAAATAAAAATCAAATAAAATAAATTTTTAAAATCTTAATAATGCTTGCAAAATAGCATTATGTCTAGAGGATTTAGTAAGTGCATATAGCACAGTCATAGATAAAATAAAAATTCCAAAAGGGTATAAACCACTGTGAATTTTTATCGAAATTATTTGTTGGAAAGATTTTTGCTTCCCAACAAAATGCTTAAGACCATGGAGGCTTAGGGGCTTAAGTTTACATTCTAGATCTATCGTTTATTAGCAGTGTGGCCCTGGCAAATTATTTAAGCTCTCTAAACCTCAATTTCATCATCTGTAATAAAATGTGGAGAAATGATATTAATATTACCTACTTTGTACGCTAAGCATGTTGCTTAGCACAATGCCATTAAGTGCCTAATACAGGTATCTATTTTGTGTGCTTAATACAAATATTTAGAAATTTATATTGCTAAATTTACGTATTTAGCAATTTATATTTTGGGAGAATAAACCTTCTAAAATTGGCAATGCCATCCTAGCATTCAGTGAATATAATTTCTTAAAAGTATTATAAAAAGAGAGTAAAATTTGCATTTAATTTATTAAAAGCAGCTAAATTTTGGGTCGGTTTTATCTTGTTACCAGTTAAGAACATAAAACACTTCTTTATGATTTTTAGGTCTTGAAGAAATGTTGACACCTGAAGAAAAAACTTTACTATATGAAGCAATTGGCTATAGTGAAACAGCAGTTGATCCAACCTTGCCAAAAACAGTAAAATGTTTTCTTGCCTTATACCTGAGCATTTAGTGATAGATATGCCTATTTTTAATCCTTTCATAAATATATGTTACTGAGTTGTTCTGTGATCTTTCTTTGAGTCTATAAATATTGCATTTATTTTAGTTTCCAAGGTAGGGATAAAAATTGTCCCCTACTTTTTAGTGTTATGTGGTGATCCTTTAATATACGAAGGGTTGTTTTTGAAGTATTTTTCTGGTTTTTGGAAAGAAAAACTATATAAATAGGAGTATTTGTTGTATTTATATATATATAGATATATATAGATATATATATATACATATAGATAATTTTTTTCATTTTATTCCTCTGAATATACTCTAGTTTGAAGCCATGAAGTTTTTTGCTCACTTGAAAAGTATGTCTATTATTCTAAGAGAACAACAACAAAAATATGAACTGTTAGATATTGTAGTGGAAGAATTTAGCACTTTGATTGTGCAAAGACCAGGAGCACAAGCAGTTAAGTAAGTATTAATTTATTTTCTCTTATCTGTAAGAAAATATTTCACTGTGAGGTTGGAATTTAGTCATACAGTATTTTGTAAAGAGTACTGTGGTTTAATTTGTCCTTTTGTATTTTTAGAAAGGTAGTTTTTTTCATTAATATATATATTTTGGGATTGTTAAAATAACACATGTTCAGTAGAAAACTTCATGCCCAGAGACGCTAAAGAATAATACAAAAATGTCAGCAATCACACTATTGAAAAAGAAACAGCATTAACAATTTTGTTTTTATCTGGGAATGTCTTTATTTTATCTTCTGTTTTAAAAATAGCTTTATTGAGGTATAATGCACATACCATACAATGCACCCATTAAAGCGTACAATTCACTTTTTTGTCACACTGTATTGTATACCAAATCCACATGGTATATTTACAAGGTTGTACGACAGTTATCATTACCCAATTCCAGAACACTTTAACACCCCGAAAAGGAAACACTAATACCCATTAGCAGTCACTCCCCATTGCTCCCTCTCCCCAGTGTCTGGTAAAACTATTTTACTTTCTTTCTTTTTTAAAAAAAATTTACTTATTTATTTATTTATTTTTGGCTGCATTGGGTCTTCGTTGCTGCGCACGCGGGCTTTCTCTAGCTACGGTGCGCGGGGGCTACTCTTCGTTGTGGTGTGTGGGCTTCTCATTGCGGTGGCTTCTCTTGTGGAGCATGGGCTCTAGGTGCACGGGCTTCAGTAGTTGTGGCTTGTGGGCTCTAGAGCGCAGGCTCAGTGGTTGTGGCACATGGACTTAGCTGCTCCGTGGTATGTGGGATCTTCCCAGACCAGGGATCAAACCCATGTCCCCTGCACTGGTGGGCGGATTCTTAACCACTGTGCCACCAGGGAAGTCCTACTAATTTACTTTCTATTTCTAAGAATTTGTCTGTTTGGGGCATTTCATATTAATGGAATCATATAATATGTGGCCTTTTCTGTCTGGCTTCTTTTACTAATAGGCATGATATTTTCAAGGTTCATCCATGGTATAGCATGAATTAGTGCTTCATTCTTTTTTATTGCCAAATAATATTTCATTGTATGGATATACCACATTTTGTTTGCCCATTCATCAGATGATGGATATTTTTGGTTTGTTTCTACTTTTTTGCTACTATGAAAAATGCTGCTATGAAAATTAATGGACAGTATTTTGTATGGACAAGTTTCAAGTTTTCTTGGGTATATATACCTAGGAGTGGAATTGTTGCCTCAAATGGTAACTCTATATTTAACTTTTTGAGGAATTGACAGACTGTTTTCCAAAGCAGCTGCATCATTTTGCATTCCCACCAGCATTGTGTGAGTTTTCCATTTAGCTACACCCTTGCCAACACTTCTCTGTCCTTTTGACTATAGCCATCCTAAATGAGTGTAAAGTAGTATCTCACTGTGGTTTTGATTTGCACTTCTCTGATGGCTAATGATGTTGAACATCTTTTCATGTATTTATTGGCTCTTTCTGTATAGTTGTTTTGAGAACTGTCTATTAAATTCCTTTGCCCATTTTTTTCTTTTATTTAATTTTTAGAAAATTATATTGAAGTATAGTTGATTTACAATGTTGTATTAATTTCTGCTGTACAGCAAAATGACTCAGTTATACATACATGTATTCTTTTTCATATTCTTTTCCATTATGGTTTATCACGGGATACTAAATATAGTTCCCTGTGCTATACAGTAGGACCTTGTTGTTTATGCATTCTATATATAATAGTTTGCATCTACTAATCCTAAACTCCCCCCTACCCCTTGGTAACCACAGGTCTGTTCTCTATGTCTGTGAGTCTGTTTCTGTTTCATAGGTAAGTTCATTGGTGTCATCTTTTAGATTCCACATATAAGTGATATTGTGTGGTATTGTCTTTCTCTTTCTGACTTACCTCACTTAGTATGATAATCTTTGGGTCCATCCATGTTGCTGCAAATGGCATTATGTCATTCTTTTATATGGCTGAGTAATATTCCATTGTATATACGTACCACATCTTCTTTATCCATTCCTCTGTTGATGGACACTTAAGTTGTTTCCATGTCTTGGCTGTTGTAAATAGTGTTGCATTGAACATTGGGGTGCATGTATCTTTTCAAATTATAGTTTTCTCCAGATATATGCCCAGGAGTGGATTGCAGAATCATATGGCAACTCCAATTTTAGTTTTTTGAGGAACCCCCATACTGTTTTCCATAGTGGCTGTACCAATTTACATTCCCACCAACAGTATAGGAGGGTTCCCTTTTCTCCACACCCTTTCTAGCATTTGTTATTTGTAGACTTTCTAATGATGGCCATTCTGACTAGTGTGAGGTGCTACCTTGTAATTTTGACTTACTTTTCTCTAATAATTAGTGATGTTGAGCATCTTTTCATCTGCCTGTTGGCCATCTGTATATCTTCTTTGGAGAAATGTCTACTTAGGTCTTCTGCCCATTTTTTGATTTACAGTGGTTTTGGTTTTTTTGTTGCTGTTGTTACTGAGTTGTATGAGCTGTTTGTATATTTTGGAAATTAAGCCCTTGTCAGTTGCATCATTTGCAAATATTTTCTCCCAGTCCATAGGTTGTCTTTCCAGATTGTTTATGGTTTCCTTTGCTGTACAAAAGGTTGTAAGTTTAATTAGGTCCCATTTGTTTATTTTTGCTTTTATTTCTATTGCCTTGGGAGACTGACCTAAGAAAACATTGGTATGATTTATGTCAGAATGTTTTCCTATGTTCTCTTCTAGGAGTTTTATGGTGTCATGTCTTATATTTAAGTCTTTAAGCCATTTTGAGTTTATTTTTGTGTATGGTGTGAGAGTATGTTCCAAATTCATCGATTTACGTGCAGCTGTCCAAATTTTCCCAACACCATTTGCTAAGGAGACTGTCTTTTCTCCGTTGTATATTCTTCCCTCCTTTGTTGAAGATTAATTAACCATAGTTGTGTGAGTTTATTTCTGGGCTCTCTATTCTGTTCAATTGATCCATATGTCCTTGTGTCAGTATCACACTGTTTTGTTTACTGTAGCTTTGTAGAATTGTCTGAATTCTGGGAGGGTTATGCCTCCTGCTGTGTTCTTTTTCTTCAGGATTGCTTTGGCAATTCTGGGTCTTTTATGGTTCCATATAAAATTTAGGATTATTTGTTCTAGTTCTGTGAAAAATGTCATGGGTAATTTGATAAGGATCCCATTAAATCTGTAGATTGCTTTGGGTAGTATGGCCATTTTAACAATATTAATTCTTCCAATCCAAGAGCATGGGATATCTTTCCATTTCTTTGAATCATCTTCAGTTTCCTTTATTAATGTTTTGTACTTTTCAGCATATGAGTCATTAACCTCCTTTGTGAAGTTTATTCCTACGTATTTTATTTTTTGATGCTATTTTGTAAGGAATTGTTTGTTTACATTCCCCTTCTGATATTTCATTGTTAGTGTAAAGAAATGCAACCAATTTCTGTATGCTAATCTTGTATCCTGCTACCTTGCTGAATTCGTTTATCAGTTCTAGTAGTTTTTTTTTTGTAGAGTCTTTAGGGTTTTCTGTATATGGTATCATGTCACCTGCATATAATGACAACTTTACCTCTTCCCTACCAATTTGAATACCTTTTATTTCTTTTTCTTGTCTGATTGCTGTGGCTAGGACTTCCAGTACTATGTTGAAGAGCAGTGATAAGAGTGGGCATCCTTGTCTTGTTCTACATTTTAGCAGGAATACTTCTGAGTATTATATTGGCTGTGGGTTTGTCATAAATAGCTGTTATTATGTTGAGATATGTTCTCTCTATACCCACTTTGGTAAGAGTTTTTATCATGAATGGATGTTGAATTTTATTGAATGCTTTTTTGCATGTTTTGAGATGATACTGTGGTTTTTGTTTTTTTCTTTTGATGTGGTGTATCAAATTGATTGATTTGTATTTGTTGAACCATCCTTGTGAACTTAGGATGAATCCCACTTGGTCGTGGTGTATGATCTTTTTTATGTATTGTTGAATTCAGTTTGCTAATATTTTGGTGAGAATTTTTGCATCTATATTCAACAAAGATATTGGCCTATAATTTTCTTTTTGGTAGTGTCTTTGTCTGTTTTTGGTATCAGGGTGATGTTGGCTTCACAGAATGTCTTTTGGAGTGTTACTTCCTCTTCAGTCTTTTGGAAGAGTTTGAGAAGGATTGGTATAAGTTCTTCTTTGTATGTTTGGTGGAATTCACCTGTGAAGCCATCTGGCCCTGGACTTCTGTTTGTAGGGAGTATTTTTCATTACAGATTCTGTTTCACTTCTAGTGATCAGTCTGTTCAAGTTATCTGTTTTTTCTTGATTTCGTTTGGGTGGGCTGTATGTTTCTAGAAAGTTGTCCATTTCCTCTAGGTTGTCAAATTGGTTGGCATAGTATTCATAGTATTCTCTTATGGTTTTTTGTAATTCTGCAGTCTCAGTTGTGATTTCTTCTCTTTCATTTCTTATTTTGTTTATTTGGGTCTTGTCTCTTTTGTTCTTGGTGAGCCTGCTCAGAGGTGTGTCAATTTTGTTTACCCTTTCAAAGACCCAGCTCTTGGTTTTACTGATTTTTTTTCTATTGTTTTTTTAATCTCTATTTTATTTGTTTCCCCTCTGGTCTTTAATTGTCTCCTTCCTTCTGCTAACTTTAGGTAGAGTTTATTCTTCTTTTTCTGATTCTTTTAGGTGGTGGGTTAGGTTATTTGAGATTTTTCTTCTTTCTTAAAGAAGGCCTGTATTACTCTGAACTTCCCTCTAAGAACTGCTTTTGCTGCATCCCATAGATTTTGTTGGTTGTGTTTTCATTGTCCTTTGTCTCAAGGTGTATTTTAATTTCTTCTTTGATTTCATTGTTGACCCATTGGAGTTTTTAGTAGCATGTTGTTTAGTCTCCATGTAATTGTTTTTTTTCTCATTTCTTTTTCTGTGGTTGATTTCTAGTTTCATGCTGTTGTGGTCATAATAGTTGTTGAGATAATTTCTATACTCTTGAATTTGTTGAGTCTTGTTTTGTGCCCTAGTATGTGGTCACTCCTAGAGAATGTTCCATGTGCACTTGAATGTGTATTCTGGTTTTTTTGGATGTAATGTCCTAAAAATATCAATTAAGTCTAACTGTTCTATTTTATCATTTAGGATCTCTGTTGGCTTATTGATTTTCTGTCTCAAAGATCTGTCCATTGATGTGAATGAGGTGTTAAAGTCTCCTACTACTATTGAATTCCCATCAGTTTCTCCCTTTATGTCTGTTAGTATTTGTTTTATGTATTTGGGTGCTCCTGTATTAGGTGCATATATATTGATGAGTGTAAAATCCTCTTCTTGTGTTGATCCTTTTATCATTATATAGTGTCCTTCTTTATCTTTCTTTATGGCATTTGTTTTAAAGTATATTTTGTCTGATTTGAGTATTGTGACCCTCACTTTTTTGTCATTTCCATTTGCATGAAATATGTTTTCCATCCCCTCACTTTCAATCTATGTGTGTCCTTTGCTCTAAGGTGGGTCTCTTGTAGGCAGCATATTGTAGGCTCTTGTTTTTTTGATTCAGTCTGCCACTCTTTGTCTTTTGATTAGAGCATTTAGGCCATTGCCATTTAAGGTAATTATTGATAGACATGTATTTATTGCCTTTTTAAACCTTGTTTTCCAGTTGATTCTGTGTTTCTTCTTTGTTCCTTTCTTTTTCTTTTTCTTTTTTTTTTGGCCATGCTACACGGGTTGTGGGATCTTATTTCCCTGACCACAGATCGAACTCAGGCCCTTCTCAGTGAGAGCTCAGAGTCCTAACCACTGGACCGCCGGGGAATTCCCCTGCTTTTCTTTTTTGTGGTTTGATGATTTCCTTTTATTTTATGCCTTTGTTTTCTTCTTTTAGGTTTTAGTGAATCTATTGCAGGTTTTTCATTTGTGGTTACCCTGTTTTTTGAGTATTTTTACCCCTTGCTATATACGTGCTTTAGACTGATAGTCATATAGGCTCAAACACATTGTAAAAAAAACAAAAACAAAGAATCTACCTTTTCTTACTCTTCTCCCCCACATTTTATGATTTTGAAGTCCTCTTTTACTTCTTCATGTTTATCATTTTGCTGTTCATTGTGGTTATCATTGTTTTCACAAGATTGTTTTGATTTTTTAAGTAAAAAAATGTACTGGCTTATTTAAGTGATTTACTTGCCAGTTGTGATTTTCTCTTTCCTATAGATTCTTGCTTCTTTTCTGTTTAAAAAAGACCTGTCAGTGTTTCTTTTAAGATAGGTTTAGTATTGCTGTATTCTTTTAGTTTTTGCTTGTCTGAGAAATTCTTTATCTCTCCTTCTATTCTAAATGATAATCCTGCTGGGTAGAGTATTCTAGGTTGCATATTTTTTCCCTTTTAGGGTTTTGAATGTATCTTGCCATTCCCTTCTGGCCAAAAACATTTCTGTAGAGAAATCAGCCAATAGCCTAATGGGGATTCCCTTGTAATTAACTCTTAGTTTTTCTCTTGCTGCCTTTAGAATCCTCTCTTTATCTTTAACTTTTGACATTTTGATTATAATATGTCTTGGTGTAGGTCTGTTTGGGACTCTCTGTGCTTTCCTTTACCTGGATTTCTATTGCCTTTTTTAGTTTTGGGAAGTTTTCGGCCATAATTGCTTCAAATACTTTTTCAGTCCCCTTGTCTCTTTCTTTGCCTTCTTGAATCCCTATTATTTGTAGATTTTATATTATCACATATATTGCTTTCATTTTTTTTTTTTCATTTGGCTTTCTGTCTGCTGTTCTGATTGGGTGATTTCCATTATTCTGTCTTCCAGATCACTTATTCATTCTTCTGCATTATTCATTCTCCTATTCATTGCCTTTAGTTCACTTTTTGTCTCAGCAAATGAGTTTTCTAAGTTTTCTTGGCTCCTCCTTATATTTTCTAGTTCCTTTTTATAGTACTCTGCATTTCGATCAATAACCTTTCTTAATTCCTTCAGTATTTTCATTATCTCCTGTTTGAATTCAGTGTCTGTTAGACAGAAGATGTCTGTTTCATTGTTTGTTCTTTCAGGGGAATTCTCTTGATCTTTTAACTGGGAGTGTTTCCTCTGCTTCTTCATTTTACTTATATTTCTCTTACTCTGTGAGTTTCGGAGAAACAATTGTCTACTGTGGTCTTGGAGGGCTTTTTATATGTGTGAGCATCCCTGGGTAGCTTGTGTGGGTTTAATATATTTGGTGTGAGGGCTGTTTTTAGTATGAGTGCCTGTGGCCTCCTTTATTCAGCATGTGCTGGCCGTTATCCCCTTAGTAGGGGGTGTGTAGATGCAGCTACTGGTGCCCGCTCCCAGGGCACTTGGTGGCAATGGCAGCTCGTGCACGCCTACAGAGCCCATGATGGTGGCAGAGGCGGCTTGCAACCACTCCTGGAGGCTGCAAGAGTGGCAGCAGCAGCTCAAGATTGCTCCTGGAGCCCAGGAGGGCAGCAGCGGCGGCTTGCAACCTATCCTGGAGCCTTTAGCGCCTATTTTTAAAGACTACTAATCCCATTCATGAGGGCTCTGCCCTAATGGCCTAATCACCTCCCAAAAGTCCTACCTCCAAATAACCATCACATTAGGCATTAGAATTTTAACAAATGAAATTTGAGGGACACAGACATTCATAGCATAGCGTTTGTGTTAGTCCCCTGGCTCCAGGAAGCCACACCTGGAATATTGCCCACTGCTTTGCTAGGGAATGGGGATGATAGGCAGATAAACAGAAATGGCAGAGTGCTACCTTTCTGAAATTCAGCTGTCTTTTCCTTCTTTCATTTTTCCCTGGTTGCTGTAAGTTTTTTATTAAATTCCAGACTTGCAAGAAAGTTGATTCTGGGAGTTTTTGCTAGTTTAATTGTCATTTCAGTGGAGAAACTCGATTATTTGAGCACCTTTTTCTGTCACTTCCAAAGACAATACTTATCCATTAACTTTTTTTTTTTAAAGGCTTTATTATTTTAGAGCAGTTTGAGGTTTACAACAAAGTTTAGAGGGAGGTATAGACATTTCTCATATACCTTCTACCCCTACACATACAGAACCCCCCTGCAATTATCAATACACTCACCAGAATAGTACATTTTTACTAAAAATGAACCTACACTGGCATAATCACCCGAAGTCCACAGTTTACATCGTGGCGCACTCTTGTTGTACATTCTGTGGTATGGACAACATAGAATGACAAGTGTCCATTGTTACAGTATCACACACAGTATTTTCACTGCTCTAAAAATCCTCCATTCTGCTATTTGTTCCTTACTCACTCCCCTAAACACTGATTGTTTTACTGTGTTCATAGTTTTGCCTTTTTTAGAATGTCCTGTAGTTGAAATCACACAGTGTGTAGCCTGGCTTCTTTCACTTAGTGATATGCATTTAAGCTTCCTATATGTCTTTTCATGAATTGATAGCTCATGGTTTTTAGCACTTAATAACATTGCATTGTCTGGATGTACCACAGTTTGTTTATCCATTCACCTACTGAAGGACATCTTGGTTGCTTCTACGTTTTGGCAGTTATGAAAATAGCTGCTGTAAACAGCTCTGTACAGGTTTTTTATGGACATAAGTTTTCAGCTCCTTTGGGTAAATATCAAGGAGCCGATTGCTGGATCACATGGTAAAAATATGCTTAATTTTGTAAGAAACCACCAAACTTTCTTCTAAAGTGACTGTACCATTTTGAATTCCCACCAGCATTGTATGAGAGTTCCTATTGCTCCATCTACATCCTTGTCATTACTTGGTGTTGTCATTATTCCAGATTTTGGCCATTCTAATATGTATGTAGTTGTATGTCACTGTTGTTTTAATTTTCATTTCCATGATGACATATGATGTAGAGCATCTTTTCATATGCTTATTTGTCAGTCTTATTTGGTGAGGTGTCTGTTAAGATCTTTAGCCCATTTTTTAATTGTGTTGTTTGTTTTCTTCTTGTTGAGTTTAAAGTGTTCTTTATATATTTTAGATAACAGGTCCTTATCAGATGTGTTGTTCGCAAATATTTTCTCCTATTCTGTGGCTTATTTTCTTATTCTCTTAGCATTAATATCTACCATAATTGTTACTGTTTTCTATTTATTGCCCTTGTTCTTTGTTCCTATTTTTGTCTACCATGTCTTTTCTTCTTTTTGCAGTTTAATTGAACATTTTGTATGATTCCATCTTCTCTCTTTTCTTGGCACATCAGTCAAAATTTTTAAAACTTTTTTTAGTGGTTGTCCTAGAGCATTTAATATACTTTTTTGTTTGTTTTTTGTTTTATTTTATTTTAATTTTTTAAAAAATGTTTAATTTTTATTGGGGTATAGTTGATTTAAAATGTTGTGTTAGTTTCTGCTGTACAGCAAAGTGAAAAAGTTATACATACACATATACACTCTTTTTTAGATTCTTTTCCCGTATAGGTCATTACAGAGTATTGAGTAGAGTTCCCTCTGTTATTCAGTAGGTCTTCATTAGTTATCTATTTTATATATAGTAGTATGTATAGCTTTTTTTTTTTTTGCCTTTTTATTTATTTAAATTTTTTTAACATCTTTATTGTGGAATGCCTTTTTTTTTTTAAACGTCTTTATTGGAGTATAATTGCTTTACAGTGGTCTGTTAGTTTCTGCTTTATAACGAAGTGAATCCGTTATACATATACATATGTCCCCGTATCTCTTCCCTCTTGTGTCTCCCTCCCTCCCACCCTCCCTATCTCACCCCTCTAGGTGGTCACAAAGCACTGAGCTGATCTCCCTGTGCTATGTGGCTGCTTCCCACTAGCTATCTATTTTACGTTTGGTAGTGTATATATGTCCATGCCACTCTCTCACTTAGCCCCAGCTTACCCTTCCCCCTCCCTGTATCCTCAAGTCCATTCTCTAGTAGGTCTGTGTCTTTATTCCCGTCTTGCCCCTAGGTTCTTCATGACCTTTTTTTTTTTTTAGATTCCATATATATGTGTTAACATATGGTATTTGTTTTTCTTTTTCTGACTTACTTCACTCTGTATGACAGACTCTAGGTCCATCTACCTCACTACAAATAACTCAATTTCGTTTTTTTTTTTTTTTTTTTTTTTTACAACTGATCTAAGTCTGCTTTGAAGTAATACTATACTATTTCACAGGTAATGTGAGTACCCAATAATAACAAAATATTCTAATTCCTTTCTCTAATCCCTTGTGTCATTCCTGTTATTCAATACACTGTTAGATTATTAACAATGAACATACTAATAATCTGTTAGGACAATTAAATGTTTGCATTTTACCCTCACTTTCCTACTTCAGTGCTCTTTCTTTATGTAATCTGAGTTTCCAACTTACATTTATTTTCTTCTAAGTAACTACTTTTAATAGTTCTTGAAAGGCAGGTCTGATGGCAACAATTTTTCTCGATTTTTGTTTGTCTGAGGAAGTCTTTATTTCTTCTTTACTTTTGGAGGGAGAGTTCATGGGGTACAGAATTCTAGTTTAGAGTTTTTTGCTCTTACACTTCAAAATATTTGTTATACTCTGTTCTTGCTAGTATGGTTTCTGAGAATGTGGAAGTAATTCTTATCTTTGCTTCTCTATAAGTAAGGATTTTTTTCCCCTCTAGCTCTTTTTAGGATTTTTTTCTTTATATTTGATTCTCTATAGTTTGAAAATATGCCTAGGTGCAGTGGGTTTTTTTTGTTTTTTGTTTTGTTTATTTTGTGGGGTTTTTTTGGCATTTATTCTGCTTGATGTTCTCTGAGCTTTCTAAATCTGTTATTTAGTGTCTGATATTAATTTGGAGAAATTCTCAATCATTATTGATTGAAATATTTCTTCTGTTCCTTTCTGTCTTCTCCTTCTGGTATTCCCATTACTTGTATGGTACACCTTTTGTAGTTATGCATGGATATTCTCTTCTGATTTTTTAGAAATGCTTTCTGTATTTTTATGATTTTTCTGATATATTCTCCAGCTCAGGGATTTCCTTAGCTGTGCAACTGTGCAGTCTCCTAATAAGCCCGTCAAAGTCATTCTTGTTACAGTGTTTTTTATCTTTAGCATTCATTTTTGGTTCTTTCTTAGGATTTCCATCCCTCTGTTTACATTGTTCATCTGTTCTTGCAGATTGTCTACTTTATCTGTTAGACATATTAACCGTCAGACATATTAATTGTAGTTGCTTTAAATTTCTAGTCATGTAATTCCAGCATCCCTGCCATGTTTGGTTCTGATGCTTGCTCTGTCACTTCAAATTGTGTTTTTTGCCTTTTTGTATGCCTTGTTATTTTTTCCTGATAGCCAGACATTATATACTGGGTAAAAGGAAATAAGTCCTTAATAATTTGGTTATAAGATGTGGGAGAAAGGGGAGAGTTCTGTAGTCCTGTGATGAGCTCTCAGTCTTTGAATGAGCCTGTGCTTCTGGACTGTGAACTTAACAAGAGTTTCTCAGTTTTTTTCCCTACCCCCTTAGGGGGGATAGAATGGGTAGTATGGGCTGGAGTTGGGTATTTCCCTCCCCCCATATGGAGTGGTAGACTTGACTGGAGTTGGATATTTCCCTTCTCTTGGTCATTTTGGCTCTGATAATACCCCATTAGGTAAGGCTCTAGTGAACTCGTTTCTCCAGAGGGCAGGCCTTGCTAAGAACAACAGAGTGCTCTGGCATATTTTTAAATGGTTCATCTTCCTCTCCGCTTGCCTGAGGAGGGGATATTTCTCCAATATTTACTGTGGGAACCTGGTCGAATTCCTGGAGGTGTATCTCAGATTATTTGGGGGACTCCCCTGTGGCTGGGTCCCCTTAGAGTTTTTTATTTTAATTAATTTTTATTGGAGTTTAGTTGCTTTACAATATTGTGTTAGTTTCTGACGTACAGCAAAGTGAATCAGTTATACATATACATATATCCACTCTTTTAAAAATTTCCTTCCCATTTAGGTCACCACAGATCATTGAGTAGGGTTCCCTGTGCTAAACAGTAGGTTCTCATTAGTTATCTATTTTATACATAGTGGTGTATATATGTCAATCCTAATCTCCCAATTCGTCCCCCTTCTCCCCCCCTCCCCCGCCTTGGTAACCGTAAAGTCTCTACATCTGTGACTCTATTTCTGCTTTGCCAATAAGTTCACCTGTACCCTTTTTCTAGACTCCACATATAAGTGATATTATGCAGTATTTGTTTTTGTCTTTCTGACTTACTTCACTCTGTATGACAATCTCTAGGTCCATCCACGTCTCCGCAAATGGCACTGTTTCATTCCTTTTTATGGCTGAGTAATATCCCATTGTATATATGTATCATGTCTTCTTTATCCATTCCTCTCTCAATGGACATTTAGGTCGCTTCTGTGTCCTTGCTATTGTAAATAGTGCTGTAGTGAACATCAGGGTGCACGCATCCTTTCGAATTATGGTTTTCTCTGGATATATGCCTAGGAGTGGGATTGCTGGGTCATATGGTAGCTCTATTTTTAGTTTTTTAAGGAACCTCCATACAGTTCTCCATAGTGGCCGTACCAATTTACATTCCCACCAGCAGTGTAGGAGGGTTCTCTTTCCTCCACACCCTCTCCAACATTTATTGTTTGTAGATTTTTTGATGATGGCCATTCTGCCCGGTGTCAGGTGATGCCTCATTGTAGTTCCCTCTGGAGTTTTTAACTCTCAGAGTTGTCCACACTAAGTCTCCAGCAATTCAATTACAGTTTAGGTTTTCCAACCTTGGCTCTAGTGTCCGTGGTGGTTTCCTTTTTGCAGATCTCTGCTCTGGTAAGCCATGACTCCCTGTTTGTCTTTTCAGTCTTAGGGGCAGCAGTTTGCCCTGTGTACTCCCCTCTCTTACATATCGAAGAAGAGTTGTTGATTTTTTGGTTTGTTCAACTTTTTACTTGTTGTTAATATGGAGTGGTGACTTCAAACTCCTTTCATAGGGAACCAGAAACCCCTGACCCTTCAAAAGCTTCTTAATCTGGAAATCAACATGTGAATAGAGTTCTTTGTGAATTAATCTACGTCAGTTTAGATCTAATAGTTGTATATTTTCTTCGGTGTGCATGGAATGGAGTAGCAAGAAATGCAAAGTGAAATTTTTTTTTTTTAATAAATTTATTTTTATTTTTGGCTGTGTTGGGTCTTCATTGCTATGTGCGGGCTTCCTTTAGTTGCGGGAAGTGGGGGCTGCTCTTCGTTGCAGTGTGGGGGCTTTTTGTTGCAGTGGCTTCTCGCCAGAGCAGGGGCTCTAGGCGCACGGGCTTCAGTAGTTGTGGCTTGCGGGCTCAGTAGTTGTGGCTCGTGGGCTTAGTTGCTCTGCGGCATGTGGGATCTTCCCGGACCAGGGCTCGAACCTGTGTCCGCTGCATTGGCAGGTGGATTCTTAACCACTGCACCACCAGGGAAGTCCTAAAGTGAAATTGTTTTTATTTTTATTTTATTATTTTTAATTTGAAAAATACTTTAAAATTGTACTGATTGCTAATTTCTGTCCTATCTTTTTTCATACAGATTTGAAACCAAAATAGGTTCATTTCATGTTACTGGCTTACCAGATAATTCAACAAAACCCCGCCTCCTGTCTTCATTGGATGATGCTGCATCACTCTTGCGAATTATATTTGAGATAAATCCATTAGATGAAACTGTTGCTCAAAGGTGTATCATAGAAGCTGAACCTTTAGAAATGCTATATGAT
Source organism: Balaenoptera musculus (assembly GCF_009873245.2). Classification (NCBI taxonomy): domain Eukaryota; kingdom Metazoa; phylum Chordata; class Mammalia; order Artiodactyla; family Balaenopteridae; genus Balaenoptera; species Balaenoptera musculus. Next base: position 73,415,969 of record NC_045790.1, read on the forward strand.
GCAGTAAGCATTTTTGTAATTCCTAAGTTTTAATATATTTCAATTTGCCTTGAGTTTGTGCCTCATGTTAATGATGCTTATTTTAACAGAGAACAGTTAATAGTATAGTGGAATTCTTCAGACCTCCAAAAGAGGTAAATCTAGCACAGCTGACTTCAGTGACTTTGACAAAACTTGAAGAATTTCGTGATAAGACAGCAGCAGGTAAATGCCAGTATTAATGTTGGTGAATTAAGTACTTATACTGAACTTTCAGTCATGTTGTGCTGATTTTAGTAAAGTATTTTTTGAGTTTATATTTCTAGACTAGATACAGTTTTAATTGAAGCTAATTTGGTACCTTTATATTTAAATTTAGGTATAATGATAATCATTCCTTACACTTAGAAAGGTCTAACCTATGTACCACATTCAAGTTAATTGCAAAATTTTTTTAGGATTTTTGAAATTCTGTTTATGACAGAAACTGGCCTGTCATTTTCCTTTCTTATAATGACTTCCAGATTTTAGTATATTGGCCTCAGAAAATAAAAGTTCCATCCTTCTTTATTCTCTTGGAGAGTTTGTGTAAGATTGGTTTGTTCAGCCAATTGGTTTGTTGGGTCTCATTTCTTCTTTCAGTGTTTGGCATAATTTGGGTTTGGAGATTTCTTTGGGGAAGATTTTAAATTAGAGATTCCATTTTTAAAATATAGTTGACTATAGAGATGACCTCTGTGGTTTTTAATGCTTTGTAGTTTGTTGAGACTTGCTTTCTGACTCAATATATGGTAATTTTAAAAATATTCCACATATGTTTGAAAAGCATATCTTTTTAATATCTATACATATCCTTTAAGTCACATTTGTTTATCATGTACTTCAAATCTTTTGTATCCTTACTGGATTTCTTTTCCTTCTTGTTTCACCATATTCTAACAGTTATTTACCAAACTTTCAATTTGGATTTGTCTATTTCATGTAGATCTGTAATTTTCTTCTTTATAAAGTTTGGTGCTATATTAGGTACATGCAGAGATATTTTTTTCCCAATGAACCAAATCTTTTATCTGTATGAAGTTGTCAATATTTTTAGTCATGCTTCAATTTTTTAATATTTTTTCTTTTTTTGTTCTGATATTAGTATGGATATTCTAGGTTTCTTTTGGTTATAATTTGCCTGCTATATGATTTTTTATTCTTTTACTTACTTTTTCCCTCTATCTTTATTTTTAGATGTGTCATGTCAACAACATATAGTGAGATGTTTTTCAAGCTGTGATACTGACAGTCTTATATTTCTTGACCTTTCTTTCGTGACTTGGGATAAATTCTAGCATTACTTCCTCCACTCCCACCCTTGTACCGTTTGAAACTTAAATATTCTCTTTCTCTTTTTACTGTAGTAATTAAAACACAAATTTTTGTTGAGATAAAATTTAATAAAACATTTTACCTTCTCCCAGTCATTGCAAGGAACACTTTAGAACACTTGAACTCCTTTCACCATCCTCATTACTTACATGCTATTGTTATTTTTTTCTTGTTTTAACTTCATAGGACATTTTTTGTTTGTAGAGTCAATGCTGGTTTATAATTACCTATATATCAACTACTTTCTTCGCTCTTCATTCCTATTTGAATTTAACACCTTTTATCTGGGATTATTTCTTTTCTTTCGGTAGTTCATTTATACATTTTTTTCTTTATTTAGAGTCTGCTGATGGCAAACTCTTTTGTTTGTTGTATTGTTTGGTTTTGGTCTGAAAGTAATTGTCCTCAGTTTTGAAAGATATTTTTTACTGGATATATAATTCAGAGTTGGTGATTATATTGTTCTTAGCACACTGAAGTGACCATTCTACTGTCTTTTGGCTCCCATTACTGATGTTGAAAATTCAGGTGTTGGTGTGTTTGCTGCTTCTTTGTAGATTATCTGTCCTTTTTCTTTTGCACTTGAGATGTTTTTATCTTTTATATTCTATAGGTTCAGTATGATATATCCAACTGTGGACCAATTTGAGGATTGGTAGATTTAATTATTTCTAGAAAATTCATCTGGAAAATTTCTACACATTAACTCTTCAGATTTTTTCTCTTGATTCTCTTCTGGAACTCTGGCTAAATATATTTTAGCTTTTTTTACTCTGTCATTCTTCTTAACTTATATATTTTATTTTCTTTCCATCTGTTTTTCCTCTGTTGCATGCTGGGTAATTTCCTTTAATTTATCTTCTGATTTTTACTGAATCCCTCTTCAGCTGTCTAATGTGCTTAATAATCTTCCCATTGAGTTTAATTTCAGTGATTATATTTTCATTTTAGGAATTCTGCTTTGTTATATTTAAAATCTGATTTTTTATTCTTTTTTTTTTTTTTAAAGTGGTGATTATGTCTCTGGGCTGCTTCAACTTAATTAATTAATTTATTTTTGGCTGTGTTGGGTCCTCGTTTCTGTGCGAGGGCTTTCCCCAGCTGTGGCAAGCGGGGGCCACTCCTCATCGCGGTGCGTGGGCCTCTCACTATTGCAGCCTCTCCCGTTGTGGAGAGCAGGCTCCAGACGCGCAGGCTCAGTAGTTGTGGCTCACGGGCCCAGTTGCTCCGCGGCACGTGGGATCCTCCCGGACCAGGGCGCGAACCCGTGTCCCCTGCATTGGCAGGCAGACTCTCAACCACTGCGCCACCAGGGAAGCCCTGATTTTTTATTCTTTATAGTTCTCTTTCCCATGGATATCTTCAAACTTGTCTTTTATTTCTTCAAACATATAAGCCCAGTTGACCCTTGAATAATGCGAGAGTTAATCTGTGTATAATTTACAGTGGGCCCTCTGTATCTGTAGTTCTTCCACATCCCCGGATTCAACCAACCAGACACCATGTAGTAATGTAAATATTTACTTTTGAAAAATATTCTTGTGTAAGTGGACTCACCTGTGTTGTTCAAGGGTCAACTGTATAGTTATTTTATATTGTCTCACCAGATAATTATCTCTTCAGTTCCATTATGTGAAGACTTTTGTGTTTTTCTTTCTCCTCTCTTTTATTTCTGCTGTTTCTTATATTCATGTTAACCTTTGTCTTTTTGTTGATTTTTGATTGTGAGCTGCTCATTTTTATTGGAAAATTATTTGGTAGAGTTCCCTGAAGTCTAGGATAAATGGACTTTCATTCAGGGAAGAATTTCATTTTTTCCTGCCAGGTATCTCGAGCATGTTGGTGGGGCCACTATCTAAAGTCATTACTTGAGATATTTTGGAATGACAAAAGTTGTGCTACATATCCACTTGAGGACTGTATTGTGATTATGATTCACAGGGAGACTACCCCTTTTTCCCAGTTTTTTTCAGAGACATTCTTTGCATTCTCCTATGGGTAGGTTTTAGGGACAGGGAGGTTTAACTTCTGGATTACTCTTACTTTGAGTATGTACCTTTTAGATCCCAGATTTATGAAAAGAACTCCTGCTAGACTCCTCATTTTTGTCATCTGTTCCTTATACTCTGTGAGGCTATGGAAAGGAGTTCCAAAGTTTACCAAGTGCAGAAAATGGTCTCAGGATAAAATTTTTATGGCTCCCATTTAAATCTGTTAGGTTTTCTCTTTCAATTTGATTTTTGGCTTCATAGATCCTTACTTTCTTGCCTCCTCTTAGTGTTTTTAGTAGGTTTTGTTGTTGCTGTTTGTTTGTTTTGCTTTATATCCAACCATTTTTGTTGCTTTTAGTGGAAGAGTAGGTTTGCCTACCTATTTATTCATGTTACCAAGATTTAGAAATCTAGTTAAATGTTTTAGTATAAGTTCAAGACTTTATCTTAGTTAAAATTCATTTTGGTAGATTCATCCATTTTCATAGAAAGTTCTGGTTCCCTTTTCTGGTTTACATACAGTTTTATTGAAGATGATTTAATAATCCAGGATTTTCATTGTCTCAGAGTAATATAAAGATCAAGTATCATTGTTCAGTATGGTAGATGTAGCTGTATTAAGTTCATGAATTGGGAAGAATTATATAGATTCTAATATTTCATGTAACTTAATTTTTTTAGATGTGTATCTCCCCAGTTTTCCCAAATTGGGTTTATGGGTCAAAAACTTCTTTTTGAAGAAGTATTCCAGTTTTGTACTCAGTTATATTTAATGAGTATACACATTGACTAACAAATATCTTACTTTATAATGAAAATATTTTGCTCAAGGTTATTTTAAAATTAATACTAATTTCACATCATTTTAAGGTTGTGCTACCAATTCATGTGTTTAATGATTCTCTATTTCTTGAGTAATTTGTGAAAACAATTCATTGTATAGATTTAACTTTTATGCAGGTCTGCTGTATATTATTGAAACACAGAAAGTTCTTGATCTCAAAATTAATTTGAAGGCTTCATATATTATTATCCCACAAGATGGAATTTTTAGCCCTACATCAAATCTGCTTCTTTTGGATCTTGGTCATCTAAAGGTATATACTACTAATAATTATTTTATAATATGACACTTATGGTGTTTCTTTGTTTAAGATGTATTTTGGTTTTTAGACGTTTGATTTGGTATATTAATTTTTAGCTTAGTAGCAGAAACTAGCATTTGAGAAATCTTCCCTTCTGGCAAGTAAAGTGAAGTTTCATTTAATTAGATAGTTTCCCTACATTTCTAATAGGAAAATGACCCATTGAGTGCTGAAGCTCAGGGGTGAACCTAAGAATTATATTTATAAAATTTGAGAGTAATGCTTGAGAAGTCTATTTCCTTTTCAATTTAAATTTATTACTTGGTCAATTAAAATGTGTAGAGTGGAAGGGAGTTCTGGAAGTAATCAAATATATATTCATCCTTCTGAAATTGTTTGTGTATATACTTTAGACATTGGCATTTTAATATTTCTATTAAATAATCCTAAAATTGAGAGATGATCTTCTTGCATTTTGCTTCTTATTCAATTATGTATGTTTTTCCCCTCAGTTTTGAGTAGAGAATACTTTGTTTTTCAGTGTTTCTAGATCTTTGCTGTTCAGTATGGTACCCACTGGCCACATGTATTTGTTTAAGTTGATTAAAATTTTTAAAAATTCAGTTCCTTAGTTACATTAGCCACATTCAAGTGTTTAATAGTAACAGATGACTAGTGGCTACCATATTAGAACAGATGGAGAACAATTCCATCATCATAGAAAGTTCTGTTGGACAGCAGTACTCCAGATAGTGAAATGTAGAGGAATAACTCTAACAATTTAAAGACCCAGAAGGGATGGATAATATTGGAATGCTCTTTCTGGCTACCTAACAAATATGTGCCTTTCCTTGTTATTGACATTCTCCTTTATTCTATATATATATATTTTTTTTTTTACTCTTCAGTTAGTAATTATGTAGACACTGCTGGATTTACATTTATAATAAAATTTTATACAGATAATTATTCATATTTGAAATTGGTTATGGAATTGGTTCATGGGCAGTACGGTTTAGTGGAAACAGCCAGTGGAAAGGTATAGTGGTCAGAAGGGTATCTCTCTAGTTTTATGACCTGAGGCAATTTGCTTAACCTTTTGCCTAAAATTTATTACCTTTCAAACAGATAATCAATTTTGACTGTCTACTTCACATGAACTATGTAAAATAAAGGGAAAAATGTTAAAATAAAAAATATATACACATACGTGTGTGTGTGTGTGTCTATATATATATATATATATATATATAAATATGAATGAATAAGATCTTTATATACTACTGTGAAGTGATCTCCAGGATACTTGAGTGAAAACAGTAGTATGCATAGTATACCAAGCAAGGGGAAGTACAACTATAACTTGCTTGGGATTGCATAAATGGCAGAGCTGGAACTAAAATTCAGGTACACTAATATTTAATTGTGGACTCTCACTTCTTCTTATAAAGTTATCTGAATATCTGTCATTGTGCCATGGAAACATTTTGTAAGTTATATTTATCTCTTAATTTTGTTTTTAATAAAAAGGCTTCTTAGCAGATTAAAAAAATTTTTAGATCTATTATTTACCAGGACTGGCTTTGTTCCCCTTTTTTAATAGAAATGACTGGAAAATATAACTTAATATGTAAAAATTTACTTTATATCTGGCCTTCTCACTATATATGTCATGGATAAAGACATTTCTAATAGTCTTATAATGTATGTCAGCTTGTGAGTTTATCTTCTCCTGTTAAATTTTTATATTATAGTCTGAAAGATAAAAAACTTTATATTTTCATTTTGAAGTAATTTAAACTATTAACATTATCTTCAAGGTGACAAGTAAAATTCGTTCAGAATTACGAGATTTAAAACAAGGTGGGGCGAAACTTGAAGAGATAATGTGTAGAGCTTATGATTCCTTTGATATTCAGCTTACAAGCATACAGCTGCTTTACAGCAGAGTTGGTAAGTATACAGTGCATTATTTGTTGGTTTGTTTTGCTGAAGTGATTAATTAGGTTTTTAGACAGTTTCTCTGAAGACTTTCATCCTAAATATGTTAGAACTTTTACCTTTTTGAATTAGAAGTGATAGTAGATATTTCCTAGGAACAGTATCTCAAGTTGGTGTGATTTTATCCCTCAAGAGACATTGTCAATGTCTAGAGACATTTTTTTGTTGTCACGAGTGGGGAGTTGGGGCACTACTAGCATCTAGTGAGTGGAGGCCAGGGATGCTACTAAACCTCATACAATATAGGCGAAAACCACCCCCCAACAGACTTGGCCCAAATATCAGTAGTGCTGAGATTGAGAAATCCTGATCTATACCAGTGTTTTCCAACCTTTGGAAAAGGTTGGAAAGCACTGGCACATATTTAAAGTGATATTTGTATTACACAATGGGATAACCAGAAGAGACTGCTCAAGGCCAGAGGCAGCCAGCTTAGGGGCTCTGAGAGCCCAGGCTGTAAACAGCTACACAAAGACTGAAGAAGGTCACTACCTTAGGAATACCTTTACCCTATTCACTTTGGTGTACAAATAAGCATCTCTGATCTGGATATAGTTTTTTAGATGAAGTGACCAAAGCCAGAAATTCACTTGTCAGGAGCCACTAACGTAGATAGAGAGCCCAGACTAGTTGAGCCCTCTTTCCACTGTCATATTGCTTCTGAATCTCCAGGGTGTTAGTGAACATTGAGATGTGTATATGGTCAAATTTTAATTACCTGAGCTAACTAATAGAAGGAGAAGCAATGAGATCCTAAAGTTATGATTATTAAAAATGTTAGTGTATATAGGACTGGAACATTTGATTTTTTTCTTTAACTATATTTGCTTTAAGAGTAATGAACTTGGTTTTTATTTTTATCATATTTCAGTTGGTGTAAAAGGAGCCCAGAAGTATAGTGGATGGGAAATGCAAATTGTTTATAGAAAAATCCATAAATTTATTTTCAAGGAATACATTACTGTAGTTTGGTGTGTTTGATACATTTTGGTAACTGGTTTTCAAAGTCCATGAGCCATACTTAATAGTTAAGATATTGAGATGCAAAAAAAAAAAAAAAAAAAGATATTGAGATGCTTTGTAAAAAATTGTTTTCAGTATTTCATTATTATTATCTGAAAATTATTGGAATTCCTTGGAGTTGTTTTTGATAAGCATGAACTATTCTTAAATATTTAAATCTTTTGGGGGGCAGGGTTTTTTTTGACATTGGGGTTACTTTATGTAATTGTGTCATAGACTTCCCTGATAAATACTGAAACACATGCTTCTAAATATCTTATTTTTTATCTGTAAATTGAGAAGTGAAGGAAATATTTCATTTATCTTGGTACTGTTGGAATTTTAAAAACTGTAATAAAGTCCATTTTACTACCTGTCTTCAGGAGTCTAAGCTTTGATTTGCTTCGTTTTCCTTGACTGAAGATTTAACTGACTCATGGTATTATTAGGTTCAAGTGGAGTAATGTACATGAACCTGCTTTGTATTATATGGATCCCATTAATCTTGTTATAAATGTTAAAAGTTATTTCTTTCTAATATAGACATGTCTTTTAGAAAATCTGGACAATACAGAAAAACAAAAACATCATTCTTTATCCTACTCCTCACACATGAGCATTGTTGATATTTCAGTGGATATCCTTTTGGTGTTTTTTTCAATGTATGTGCCTATGAATGTATGGGATGTATTTTGTGTGGTGTTTGGGAGTGTTTGTGAATGCGTTTTTAACATGATTTACATAGTTTTATATACTGACCTCCCTTTCATTTACCAGTAATATTTTGGGCACTTAAATTCATGATTTTTACTGGCTATCTAAAGTTCTAAGGCTATGCTGTCAGTTATTTAGCCATTCCTTTACTGAACATTTAGGCTTGTGACACTGCAGTGAATGTTGCCAGAGGGTCGCATGTTGGCAGACCTGGGTGACAATTTCAACCTTATCACTCACTAGCTTTTTGACCGTAAGCAAGCTGTAAATTCCGCTCAGTCTCATTTTTCTAAAATGGGATGTTATACATCATTGTGAGAATTAAATGAAAATTTAAACATTGCCTAGAACAGTGTCAGTTATAAATCTTAAATGTAACTTTTATTAGTTAATACTGAAGAACTGCACTTTTCCCTACCTTTTTCATATTGCCTCAGAGCCATGTTTTTTGAGTAATGTATGGTTGGCATAGTGATTACCAAGGATGCACAGTAGATTTGATTAAAACTATGTTGTTGTTAACATTTTAATAAACATTTTCCCTATTAAAACATAGAGTCTTTGAAAGGGAAAAGAATTTACCTGCTGAGTATGTGTACCTGGGAATATGGCATTAAGATTATCTAGATGTAGGAAGATTTCCTCATACCATGCACTGTATGACTACGAAGTATTAACGGTAATGTTAGGTTTTGTATGTTTTTCAAATTACACATGTGTTAAACATGTACTGTTTTCTGTAATTAGGTGATAATTGGAAAGAAGCACGAAAACTCAATGTATCCACACAACATATCTTGGTACCTATGCACTTCAATGTGGAACTCTCTAAGGCCATGGTTTTCATGGATATAAGGATGCCCAAGTATGTATTACCTGTTTCATGTGATTGTAGATTTTCTTAGTAGTTATATAGCTAAGAAATACCATGTTTCATTGATTTTTTTGTAGTAAAATATATATAACAAAATTTACCATTTTTAAGTGTATCATTCAGTGGCATTAAGTACATTCACATTTTTGTCCAACCACTCCACCATATCAGCTTCACAAACTGGAACTCTACCCATTGTTAAACAATAATACCCCACTCTCTCCTCCCCCAAGTCCATGGCAGTCATCATTCTGTGTTATGTCTCTATGAATTTGACTACTCTAGGTACCTCATATAAGTGGAATCATACAATATTTCTCCTTTTGTGCCTGGTTTATTTCACATAGCATAATGTCTTCATGTTGACCCATGTTGTAGTGTATGTCAGAATTTCATTTTTTTTAAGGCCTAATTCCATTGCATGTATATATCATATATTATTTATCTATTCATGGGTTAATGGATATTTGACTTGTAATAATGCTGCTGTGAACATCGGTATACAGATATCTATTGGAGTCCCTGCTTTAAATTTTGGGGGGTATATATCCAGAAGTGGAATTGCTGGATTATTCTATTTTTAATTTTTTGAGGAACTGTCCTGCTGTTTTCCATAGCAGTTGCACCATTTTATATTCCCATCAGCAATTCACAGGGGTTCCAATTCTCTTACCTCTTCACCAACACTTGTTATTTTCTCCTTTTCAAAAAAATAATAGCCATCCTAACAGGTGTGAAGTAGTATTTAATTATAGTTTTGAATTGTATTTTCTAATGATTAGTGATGTTGAGCATATTTTCATGTTCTTATTGGCAATTTATATATTTCTTTAGAGAAATGTCTGTTCAAGTCCTTTGCCCACCTTTTAATTAGGTTGTTTGTGTTTTTTGTTGTTAAGTTGGAGATTTGTTTTGGTTTTTTAAAAAATATTTTCCTGGATATTAACTTCTTACCAGATAAAATGATTTGCAAATATTTTCTTTCTTCTTGTGGATTGTCTTATTTATCACTCTTTTGATAGCATCCTTTGATGCACAAAAGCTATAAATTGTGATTAATTTATCTTTGTTGCCTGTGCTTTTGTTGTCATATCTAAGAAATTATTGCCAAATCCAGTGTTTTTCCTGTATATTTTTTTCCAAAGAGTTTTATACTTTTAGTGCTTAGAAAACCTTTTTGAGTTAATTTTTGGATGTGATGTAAGGTAAGGATCCAGCTTTATTCTTTTGCATGTGGATGTGTAGTTTTTTTTCAGCACCATTTGTTAAAAAGACTGGCCTTTCCCTATTGAATAGTCTTGACACCCTTGTTGAAAATCATTTGACCATATATGTGACGGTTTATTTCTGGGCTTTCTGTTCTGTTCCCTTGGTCTCTGTGTCTGTCTTTATGCCAGTACCACACTGTTTTGATTCCTGTAGCTTTGTAGTAACTTTTGAAATCAGGAAGCATGAGTCATCCAACATTAATCTTTTTCTACATTGATTGGGTGATTTGGGGTCCTTTGAGATTCCTTTTGAACTTTAAGATGGATATTGCTATTTTTTTTTTTTTAAAGGTTTTACTCTTTTTTTAACAATTTTTATTTATTTATTTATTTATTTATGGCTGTGTTGCGTCTTCGTTTCTGTGCGAGGGCTTTCTCTAGTCGCGGCAAGCGGGGGCACTCTTCATCGCGGTGCGCGGGCCTCTCACTGTCGCGGCCTCTCGTTGCGGAGCACAGGCTCCAGACGTGCAGGCTCAGCAATTGTGGCTCACGGGCCTAGTCGCCCCGCGGCATGTGGGATCTTCCCAGAGCAGGGCTCGAACCCGTATCCCCTGCATTGGCAGGCAGATTCTCAACCACTGCGCCACCAGGGAAGCCCTGGATATTGCTATTTTTAACAGCAGTTGTCACTGAGATTTTGATATGGATTGCAATGAATCTGCAAATGTTTTCAGTAGTGACGTCTTAACATCAGGTCTTCCAATACATGAATACAAGATGTCTTTCCATTTACCTGTGTCTTTTTAAATTTCTTTCAGCATTATTTTGTAGTTTTCAGTGTATGTCTTTTTCTTCCTTGGTTAAGTTTATTCTTTTTGATACTATTATAAATGGAATTGTTTTCTTAATTTCTTTGTTGGTTAATAGAAACTCTATTGATTTTTCCAAGTTGATTTTATATCCTGAAACTTTGATGAATTTTTTTATTAGTTCTAACATTTTGTGTGTGTGTGGAATTGTTATGATTTTCTACATATAAGACCACTTCATGTTAGAACAGAGGCAGTTTTACTTCATCCTTTCCAATCTGGATACCTTTTTTTTCTCTTTGTTGCCTAACTACTCTGGCTAGAATTTCCAATATTATGTTGAATACAAGTAATTTAAGTGGGCATCCTTTATTTTGATCACAGAGTAAAAGCTTCTAGTCTTTTGCATCGAGTGTGCTATGTGTGGTTTCTTCATATATGACCTTTATTATTTTGAGGTAGTTTCCTTCTATTTCTAGTTTTTGAGTGTTTTTATTATGGAAACATGTTGCATTTTCCAAATGCTTTTTCATCATTTGAGATGATCATGTGTTATTTTGTCCCTTCATTTTGTTAAGGTGGTGTATTACATTGATCTGTTTTCATATGTTGAACCATTCTTCCGTTCCAGGGTTAAATCCTACTGGGTCATGGTGTATAATCCTTTTAATATAATGTTGAATTTTGTTTCCTAGTGTTTTTTTGGAGATTTTTGCATCAGTGTTCATAAGGGATATTGATCTGTAGTTTTCTTTTCTTGTAGTATCTTTGTCTGGTTTTGGTATCAGAGTAATGCTGTCCTTAAAATGAGTTAGGAAGTATTCCTTTCTATTTAGTTTCCAGGAAGAGTTTGAGAAAAATTTGTGTTAATTCTTTAAATGTTTGGTAGAATTCACTCGTGAAACCATCTGATCATAGGCTTTTATTTGTTGTGAGATTTTTGATTACTGATTCACTCTCCATATTAGTTATAGGTCTATCTAGATTTTCTGTTCCTTCAAAATTCAGTGTTGATAGATGTGTGTTTCTAGGAATTTGTCCACTTTATTTAGGTTATCCAATTTGTTGGCATAAAATCCTTCCTATTTCTGTAGGATTGATAGTGATATCTCCACTATCATTTCTGATTTCAGTTGAGTCTTTTCTGTCTTTATCTCAATCTACCTAAAGGTTCTTCAGTTTTGTTCATCTTTTTGAAGAACAAACTCTTGTTGATTTTTTTTCAATTATTTTTCAATTCTCTATTTTCTCTCTCTCTGCTCTAATCTGTATTTCCTTACTTCTGCTAACTTTTGGTTTAGTTTGCTCCTTTTTTAGTTCTTTAAGGCATGAAGTTAGGTTGCTGATTTGAGATCTTTCTTTTTCAATATAAGTGTTTATAGCTATAAATTTCCCTCAGCACGGTTTTTGCTGTATGCTATAAATTTTGGTATGTTGTGTTTTCATTTTCACTTGTCTCAAGATATTTTTTTATTTCCGTGGCGATTTCTTCTTTGACTCATTAACAATAAATGTGTTAATTTCTACATATTTGTAATTTTACATTTTTCATTCTGCTGTTGATTTCCGGTTTCATTCCATTGTGATTAGAAAGGATGCTTTCTATTCAATCTTTAAAAAATTTTTGACTCTTGTTTTATGACCTAAAATTCGGTCTATCCTGGAGAATATTCTATGTACATGTATGGAAAAATGTGTATTCTGCTGTTGATGGAGGAGTGTTTTGTTTATGTTTGTTGACAGTGTTGTTCTAGTCCTCTATTTCCTTATTGATCTTTTCTCTGGTTGTTCTATCAGTTATTGAAAGTGGGGTATTGAATTTTCATGTTATTGTAGAGCTATTTCTTCCCTCAACTCTGTCAATATTTCATATATTTTTGAGCTCTGATGTTTGGTGCATATATGTTTCTAATTGTTATATCTTCTTGATGAAGTGACTTTTTATTAAATAATGTCTTTTGTCTCTTGTAACAGGTTTTGACCTACAGTCTGGTTTGACTGATACTGTAGCCATTCCTGCTTGCTTTTGGATATTATTGCATAGAATATCTTTCACTTTCAAACTATTTGTGTCCTTAGATCTAAAGTCAGTCTCTTGCAGACATCATATAGTTTGATCCGTTTTTTTTTTAATTCATTCTGTCAGTTTATATCTTTGTGAAGTTTAAACCATTATGTTTAAAATAAATAGTGATGGGGAACACATTAATTTTGTCATTTTGTTATTTACTTTCTGTATGTCTTATAGCTTTTTTGTCCCTTCTTTCCTCTGTTATGGCCTTCGTTTGTGTTTAGTTGATTTTTTGTTCTGACGTGTTTTGTTGCCCTTCTCTTTTCCACATATGCATGTTCTATAGATATTTTCTTTTTAGTTATCATGGAGATTATCTATAACGTTGTAAAGTTGACAATTTTTTAAAAATTGACACCAACTTAACTTTAATTGCATACAAAAACTCTACTATTTATTGCTCCACCCCCTCCATTTTATGTCATTGATGTCACAAATTATATCTCTATTATATATTGTACCCGTTAGGCCAGATTTATATTTTCATGCATTTGTCTTTTAAATCCTGTAGAAAATAAAAGGTGAAGTTACAATAAAAAATCATAATACTTGATTTTATATTTATCATGTGTTTGCTTTTACCAAGATCTTTATATTTTATTGTTAGCTGACTGATGCTTTGAGCCCAGTATCCTAAATATAGAAGTCTGTTAAATTAGACTAGACTATTTAGCTGATTTAGTCCTAAATAGTTTAAGACTGTAGCTAGCCCTTTCACCTTTTCTTTCCACCAGTAATTTTTCTCTCCCTTGCAAACATTCAAACCTCAGCCACAGATCTATTTTAAAATTTAGAGAAAGACACATCTAACAACTACCAAACAATCTAAGTGAAATTGTTACTAGAGAGGCAAGAAGAGAATGCTCATTTTTTTTTTTTTTTTTTTTTTTTTTTGCCTTTCAAATTATAGGACTCAATTCTCTAGAAAACATTGTGCAGTTTACTCTCATTCTCTTAGACTTCCTCATTCAAGAATATCAAACTGGGACTCTGAGTGTCTTAAAGCAGAGGAATGCCAGGAATTTGGTTTGAGAAAGAGAGGAGGAAAGAAAACCATTCTATACATTTTGCTGTTGTTAACAATCAAGCATTAGGTATAGGTTAATTTTAGACATGCTTAGGTTCTTTGGCTTCCTTCCCAAGTGTCCTCCTGCCTATTTACTGTTGTCTGATATTTCTTTTAAAGTTTGTCAGTATGTGAGAAAGGACAAAGATGTATGTCATTTCCTGTTGCAAACATGGTTACGAATAGATTTTTTTTCAGCATTTTATACTTAAGTATGCTAGAATCTAGGATGTTACAGGGTACCAAAAAAAGAAGGTGATACTACTCTGAGAGAAGAAATGGCTAACTTCCCTTGCTTTAGATTGCTCTGTTAGTCTATGATTAGGGAGAATTTATGTCCTGTAATGTAGGGAATATGTATAGCCTAGCAGAAATTAAAGCAGTTGGTTAAAATGTCTATATATAGACAGATAATGGAATGCAAGAGTATGAGAGATTAATCCAGTGTAACAGTCAGCAAACTTTTTCTTTAAAGGGCCAGATATTAAATGTTTTAGGCTTGAAGTTGTATTGTCTGTCACAACTACTCAACTCTGCTATATGAGCATGAAAGCAGCTATAAACAGTACATAGTAAGTGGGCATGGCTGTATTCCAGTTAATACTTTATTTACAAAAATAAGCAGCAGGCTGGATTAATCCTTGGGCATATTTTGCCAAACTCTGGTTCAGTGCATTACAGCCAGACACAACCAGTAAAGGGAGAAGACACCAGGAAAGCCTTTTGTACTCGTATTCTTATGATACTAAAATGGCTATAAGTTAGGACCAGAAAATTGTGCCTAAAATAATCACAAGCAGAAACTATAATGATTTAGAAAGATGAAATCTGAGAAGCATTTGATTTCAGTTTTGTAAGTTGTGAGCAATATAAAGTGGATATGACATTATATAAAATCCTGGAACTCTACAAGTATCAGGCAACTTCCTTTGAAGTTTGAGCTTAAAAAGTTTAAGGCAGATAAAAGGAAATCCTCTGTTATTTGGTAGGTAGTATTTTGGCACCTGTCATCCTCAGGTTGTTAAGCTGGTGTATTTAAAGATATTGAAAAGAAGTTTAGGTACATTAATGAGACAGATCTATAATATGTACCTGTTAAATTAGGATGTATGGGATTAGTTACAAATATTTAGGTTACTAGAGGTAAAAGAAAGCTTATAATTTTCTCAGGAATTCAGGTATTTTTTAGCAGTCATTGTGTGTGATAGAAAAAGTAAGTTATAAAAATGCAGGGATAAAAATGGTGAACGAAAACTTATTCTCTCTTTGATGTCAGTCTCTTTTAAAATTATTATTACTTTTTAAAGACTTTCTTCATATTGCAACAGTTTTAGTGTCACAAAAAAGTTGATAGGAAGCTACAGAGATTGCCCATACACCCCCTGCATCCACCCATGCATAGCCTTCCCATTAACAACATCCCCCACCTAGTGGTACATTTGTTAGAATTGATAAACCGACATTTACACATCATAATTACCCAAAGTCTATAGTTTACATTATGGTTCACTCTTGGTGTTGTACCTTGAATGGGTTTGGACAAATGCATGATATGTAGCCATCATTATAGTATCATATAGAGTTTATCATACAGAGTATTCTTACTGCCCTAGAAATCTTCTGTTCATCCCTCCCCTGTCACACTCAAGCCCTAGCAAGCACTGATCTTTTTACTGTGTCCATAGTTTTGCCTTTTCCAGAATGTCATATAGTTGGAATTATAGAAGAGAAAGGCTTTTCACATTGACATCTTTCACTTAGTAATATGCATTTAAGGTTTCTCCTGTCATTTCATGACTTGAGAGCTCATTTTTTTTTAGTGCTGAATAATATTCCATTATCTGATGTATCACAGTTTGTTTATCCATTACCTACTGCAGAACATCTTGGTTGCTTCCAAGTTTTGGCGATAAAATTAGAATATAAAATTTTTGTGGATAAACTTGATTCATATAAAATTATGAGTAAAGCTGTTATAAACATCCATGTGCAGGTGTTTGTGGGGACATAACTTTAAATTCCTTTGGGTAAATATCAAGGAGCACAATTGCTGGGTCGTATGGTAAGAGTATCTTTAGTTTTGTAACAAACTTCCAGACTGTCTTCCAAAGTGGCTATACCCTTTTGCATTTCAGTCATCAGTGATTGTGAGTTCCTGCTGCTCCACATCCTTGCCATTATTTGGTGTTGTCAGTATTCCTGATTTTGGTTATTATAGTAGGTGTGTAGTAGTATCTCATTATTCTTATTTTGATTTTTGTTTCTCTGATTATATATAATGTGGAACATCTTTGCTTATTTGCTATCTATGTATCTTCTTTGATGAAGTGTCTCTTAAGATCTTTGGTCCATTTTTCAACCAGATTGTCTTCTTATTATTGAGCTTTAAATATTCTTTGAGAGCTCTACCCACCACCAACAGTACCTCCCATCAGGAAACTTGCACAAGCCTCTTAGATAGCCTCATCCACCAGAGCGCAGACAGCAGAAGCAAGAAGAACTACAGTCCTGCAGCCTGTGGAACAAAAACCACATTCACAGAAAGATAGACAAGATGAAAAGTCAGAGGGCTATGTACCAGATGAAGGAACAAGATAAAACCCGAGAAAAATAACTAAATGAAATGGAGATAGGCAACCTTCCAGAAGAAGAATTCAGAATAATGATAGTGAAGATGATCCAAGACCTCAAAAAAAGAATGGAGGCAAAGGTCAAGAAGATGCAAGAAATGTTTAACAAAGACCTAGAAGAATTAAAGAACACCTAGAAGAATTAAAGAACAAACAGAGACGAACAGTACAATAACTGAAATGAAAAATACATTAGAAGGAATCAGTAGCAGAATAACTGAGGCAGAAGAACGGATAAGTGACCTGGAAGACAGAATGGTGGAATTCACTGCCATGGAACAGAATAAAGAAAAAAGAATGGAAAGAAATGAAGACAGCCTACAGCCTAAGAGACCTCTGGGACAACATTAAATGCAACAACATTCGCATTATACGGGTCCCAGAAAGAGAAGAGAGAAAGGACCTGAGAAAATATGAGAAGAGATTATAGTCAAAATCTTCCCTAACATGGGAAAGGAAATAGCCACCCAAGTCCAGGAAGCGCAGAGAGTCCCAGGCAGGATAAACCCAAGGAGAAACACGCCGAGACACATAGTAATCAAACTGACAAAAATTAAAGACAAAGAAAAATTATTGAAATCAACAAGGGAAAAATGACAAATAACATACAAGGGAACTCCCATAAGGTTAACAGCTGATTTCTCAGCAGAATCTCTACAAGCCAGAAGGGAGTGGCATGACATATTTAAAGTGATGAAAGGGAAGACCTACAACCAAGATTACTCTACCTGGCAAGGATGTCATTCAGATTCGACGGAGAAATCAAAAGCTTTACAAACAAGCAAAAGCTGAGAGAATTCAGCACCACCAAACCATCTCTACAACAAATGCTAAAGGAACTTCTCTAAGTGGGTAACACAAGAGAAGAAAAGGACTTACAATAACAAACGCATAACAATTAAGAAAATGGTAATAGGAACATACATACCGATAATTACCTTAAACGAGAATGGATTTAATGCTCCAACCAAAAGACACAGGCTCGCTGAATGGATACAAAAACAAGACCCATATATATGCTGTCTACAAGAGACTCACTTCAGACCTAGGGACACATACAGACTGAAAGGGGATGGAAAAAGATATTCCATGCAAATGGAAATCAAAAGAAAGCTGGAGTAGCTATACTCATATCAGATAAAATAGACTTTAAAATAAAGAATGTTATAAGAGACAAGGAAGGACACTACATAATGATCAAGGGATCAATCCAAGAAGAAGATATAACAATTATAAATATATATGCACCCAACATAGGAGCACCTCAATACATGAGGCAACTGCTAATAGCTATAAAAGAGGAAATAGACAATAGCACAATAATAGTGGGGGACTTTAACACCTCACTTACACCGATGGACAGATCATCCAAACAGAAAATTAATAAGGAAAGACAAGCTTTAAATGACACAATAGACCAGATCGATTTAATTGATATTTATAGGACATTCCATCCAAAAACAGCACATTACACTTTCTTCTCAAGTGTGCATGGAACATTCTCCAGGATAGATCATATCTTGGGTCACAAATCAAGCCTCAGTAAATTTAAGAAAATTGAAATCATATCAAGCATCTTTTCTGACCACAACACTATGAGATTAGAAATCAATTACAGGGAAAAAAACGTAAAAAACACAAACACATGGAGGCTAAAGAATACGTTACTAGATAACCAAGAGATCACTGCAGAAATCAAAGAGGAAATCAAAAAATACCTAGAGACAAATTACAATGAAAACACGATGATCCAAAACCTATGGGATGCAGCAAAAGCAGTTCTAACAGGGAAGTTTATAGCAATGCAAGTCTACCAAAAGAAACAAGGAAAATCTCAAATAAACAATCAAACCTTACGCCTAAAGGAACTAGAGAAAGAAGAACAAACAAAACCCAAAGTTAGCAGAAGGAAAGAAATCATAAAGATCAGAGCAGAAATAAACGAAATAGAAACAAGAAAACAATTAGCAAAGATCAATAAAACTAAAAGCTGGTTCTTTGAGAAGATAAACCATTAGCCAGACTCATCAAGAAAAAGAGGGAGAGGACTCAAATCAATAAAATTAGAAATGAAAAAGGAGAAGTTACAACAGACACTGCAGAAATACAAAGCATCCTAAGAGACTACTACAAGCAACTCTGCCAATAAAATGGACAACCTGGAAGAAATGGACAAATTCTTAGAAAGGTATAACCTTCCAAGACTGAACCAGAAAGAAATAGAAAATATGAACAGACCAATCACAAGTAATGAAATTGAAAACTGTGATTAAAAATCTTCCAACAGACAAAAGCCCAGGACCAGATGGCTTCACAGGTGAATTCTATCAACCATTTAGAGAAGAGCTAACACCCATCCTTCTAAATGCTTCCAAAAAATTGCAGAGGAAAGAACACTCCCAAAATCATTCTATGAGGCCACCATCACCCTGATACCAAAAAGCAGACAGAGATCCTAGAAAAAAAGAAAATTACAGACCAATATCACTGATGAATATAGATGCAAAAATCCTCAACAAAATACTGGCAAACAGAATCCAACAACACATTAAAAGGATCATACACCATGATCAAGTGGGATTTATCCCAGAGATGCAAGGATTCTTCAGTATATGCAAATCAATCAATGTGATACACCATATTAACAAATGGAAGAATAAAAACCATATGATCATCTCAGTAGATGCAGAGAAAGCTTTTGACAAAATTCAACACCCATTTATGATAAAAACTCTTCAGAAAGTGGGCATAGAAGGAACCTACCTCAACATAATAAAGGCCATATATGACAAAACCACATCAAGCATCATTCTCAATGGTGAAAAACTGAAAGCATTTCCTCTAAGATCAGGAACAAGACAAGGATGTCCACTCTCACCACTATTATTCAACATAGTTTTGGAAGTCCTAGCCATGGCAATCAGAGAAGAAAAAGAAATAAAAGGAATACAAATTAGAAAAGAAGAAGTAAAACTGTCACTGTTTGCAGATGACATGATACTATACATAGAGAATCCTAAAGATGCCACCAGAAAACTACTAGAGCTAATCAATTAATTTGGTAATGTTGCAGGATACAAAATTAATGCACAGAAATCTCTTGCATTCCTATACACAAATGATGACAAATCTGAAAGAGAAATTCAGGAAACACTGCCATTTGCCACTGCAAAAAAAAGAATAAAATACCTAGGAATAAACCTACCTAGGGAGACAAAAAACCTGTATGCAGAAAATTATAAGACACTGATGAAAGAAATTAAAGATGATTCAAACAGTTGGAGGGATATACCATGTTCTTGGATTGGAAGAATCAATATTGTGAAAATGACTATACTACCTAAAGTAATCTACAGACTCAATGCAATCCATATCAAATTACCAATGGCATTTTTTCCAGGACTAGAACAAAAAATATTAAAATTTGTATGGAGACACAAAAAACCCCTGAATAGCCAAAGCAGTCTTGAGGGAAAAAAACGAAGCTGGAGGAATCAGACTCCCTGACATCAGACTATACTACAAAGCTACGGTAATCAAGACAATACGGTACTGGCACAAAAATAGAAATATAGATCAATGGAACAGGATAGAAAGCCCAGAGATAAACCCACGCCCTTATGGTCAACTAATCTATGACAAAGGAGGCAAGGATATACAGTGGAGAAAAGACAGTCTCTTCAATAAGTGGTGCTGGAAAAACTGGACAGGTACATGTAAAAGAATGAAATTAGAACACTCCCTAACACCATACACAAAAATAAACTCAAAATGGCTTAGAGACCTAAATGTAAGACTGGACATTATAAAACTCTTGGAGGAAAAAATAGGAAGAACACTCTTTGACATAAATCACAGCAAGATCTTTTTTGATCCACCTCCTAGAGTAAAGGAAATAAAACCAAAAAGAAACAAATGGGACCTAATGATACTTAAAAGCTTTTGCACAGCAAAGGACACCGTAAAGAAGACGAAAAGACAACTCTCAGAGTGCGAGAAAATATTTGCAAATAAATCAACTGACAAAGGATTAATCTCCAAAATATATAAACAGCTCATTCAGCTCAATATTAAAAAACAACCCAATCCATAAATGGGCAGAAGACCTAAATAGACATTTCTCCAAAGAAGACATACAGATGGCTAAGAAGCACATGAAAAGCTGCTCGACATCACTAATTATTAGAGAAATGCAAATCAAAACTACAATGAGATACCTCCTCACACCAGTTAGAATGGGCCTCATCAGAAAATCTACAAACAATAAATGCTGGAGAGGGTGTGGAGAAATGGGAACCCTCTTGCACTGTTGGTGGGAATGTAAATTGATACAGCCACTATGGAGGACAGTATGGAGGTTCCTTAAAAAACTAAAAATAGAATTACCATATGACCCAGCAATCCCACTACTGGGCATATACCCAGAGAAAACCATAATTCAGAAAGATATGTGCACCCCAATGTTCATTGCAGCACTATTTACAATAGCCAGGTCATGGCAGCAAGCTAAATGGCCATGGACAGACAATTGGATAAAGAAGGTGTGGTACATATATACAATGGAATATTACTCTGCCATTAAAAGGAATGAAATTGGGTCATTTGTAGAGACGTGGATGGATCTAGAGACTGTCATACAGAGTGAAGTACGTCAGAAAGAGAAAAACAAATATCGTATATTAGCGCATATATGTGGAACCTAGAAGAATGGTACAGATGAACCGGTTTGCAGGGCTGAAGTAGAGACACAGATGTAGAGAACAAACATATGGACACCAAAGGGAGAAAGTGGCGGGGGGTGGGGGTGGTGGTGGGATGAATTGGGAAATTGGGATTGACATGTATACACTGATGTGTATAAAATGGGTAACTAATAAGAACCTGCTGTATAAGAAAATAAATTAAAAAAAAATTTTTTTGAACTTTTTGGATAATAGTTCTGTATGAGTTCTATCTTTTGCAAATATTTTCTCCCACTCTGTGGCTTGTCTTCTAATTCTCTTGTCATTGTCTTTTGTAGAGCAGAAGTTTTTAATTTTTTTTGGCCCCGGCATGTGGGATCTTAGTTCCCCGACCAGGGATCAAACCTGTGCCCTTTGCAGTGGAAGCGTGGTGTCTTAACCACTGGACTGCCAGGGAAGTCCCAGAAGTTTTAAATTTTAATCAAATCCAGTTTATCAATTATTTTTTTCATAAATTGTGCCTTTGTGTTGTATCTAAAAAGTGATCATCTAAAAAGTATCTAAAAAGGTCATCTAGGTTTTCTTTGATTTATCTTTTTGGAGTTTTATCGTATTGCATTTTAAATTTAGGTCTGTGATCCACTTTGTATTAGCTTTTGTGAAGGGTGTAAGGCCTGTCTGAATTAATTATTGCATGTGGATATTCATTTATTACAGCACCATTTGTTGAAGAGAATGTCTTTGCTCCATTATTTTGCCTTAAGTCCTTTGTAAGCGATTCAGTAGACTATATTTATGGAGGTCTATATCTGCACTCTCTATTCTATTCCATTGTTCTCTTCCATTGATCTGTTTGTCTATTCTTTTGCCAATAGCACAGCATCTTGCTTAGTGTAGCTTTACAGTAAGTCTTGAGTCAGGGAATATCAACCCTCCAACCTTGCTCTTCTTCAGTATTATGTTGGCTATTCTGGGTCTTCTGCCCCTCCAATTTAAACTTTAGAATCAGTTTGTCAATATCCATTAAATAACTTGATGGGATTTTGATTGTGATTGCACTGAATCTATATAGATCAGTTTGGGATGAACTGACATCTTGACAGATTGAATCTTCCTACCCTTGAATGTGGAATATTTCCTCATTTATTTAGTTCTTTATTATCAGAGTTTTACGGTTTTCCTCATATAGATCTTGTATTTATTTTGTTAGATTTATACCTAAGTATTACTTTCTTGGGGTGCTAATGTAAATGGTATTATATTTTTAATTTTAGATTATACTTGTCCATTGTTGGTATATAAGAAAGTAATTCACTATTACATATTAACCTCATATCCTACAGCTTTGCTGTTTTGGCTTATTAGTTTCAGGAATTTTTTTCTAGATAATTTACATAGATGATCATGTCGTACGTGAACAAAGACAGTTTTATGTCTTCTTTACCAATCTGTATGCTTTTTATTTTCTTTTCTTGGCTTACTGCATTTAAGGACTTTCAGTGTGATGTTGAAATGGAGTGGTGAGAGGGAAATCTTTGTTTTGTCCCTAATCTTAGTGGGAAAATATTGAGTTTCTCACTATTAAGTATGATGTTAGTTGTAAGTTTTTCAAAGATATTCGTCATCAAGTTGAGGTAGTTCTTCTTTGTTCTAGTTTACTGTGAGTTCTTATGGTGAATGGGTGTTGGATTTTGTTACATTCATCTACTTATATGAGTGTGATTTTTCTTTCAGATCTGATTTTTAAACCTGGTTTTAAATATATAATCTCTCGGACAAGTTATTTGTACTTGCCAACCTTAGTTTCCTGATAGGAACCATGTACATATGGGAACTTATAAGAAACAGAAAGCAGAAATAGGTTGTCTGCGTCATAGGTGTGAGAATTATTTATGATAATGCATATCAAGTGCTTTCCTTAATGCCTGTCTGTAATAAACACTTCATAAATAGTAATTGTCAACTGGCATTGGCAAAATAGTAGAGGGATAGTAAACATAATAACAATAGAAAATAAGCCTTTGAAAAATAATGACGTTAGTTCAGCTAATGAGATTGGTTAATAAGGTAAAATGATGGGAATTTGACTGTAGATTGTGAGATAATTTGTCCCATGGACTGTGTAGATAATATTTAGTACTTAAAATCACATTTTATTATTCTTAGATAATTTAAGATGAACAGTCATCTTTTTATAATGATTTCTGTCTTTTTGAAACAGATTCAAGATTTTTGGAAACTTACCACTGGTTTCTTTACAAATCTCAGATAAAAAACTGCAAGGGATTTTGGAATTGATTGAAAGCATCCCAAAACCCCCACCTGCAACTGAAGTAAATGTCCCTGTCAAACCATTTCAGGTAATGTATTTTCAAAATTATTGAAAGCACGAATTAAAAAAGAAAATTCCACAAACAATATTTGTAACAGCCACAGAAATTTTGGGTAAAACAATTGAATTCATTGTGAATAGACTTTTTAAATTACATATTGAAAGACAGAATGATGAAATAGTAAAAGGTGAAAATGGTAAACAAAAGAATGAAATAATAAGTCTACCTTTCTTCACTTTTCCAGTCCCTCTCCTCAGTGGTTAACTACTGCTTCTCTAGTTTTTTGAAAATGTTTATAGCATATACTAATACACACACATACAGACATGCATGTCTCTGTGTGTATATGTATGTATGTGTTTATATATATTCTTATGTTCCTAAAATTTTCATAAATGGGATCATTATACTTATGGTTTTGAATCGGTATTTTTTTCACCATTATTATCATATATGTTATGTACCTTAGAGCTGTTTACCTATTAAGCACATACAGATCTGCCTTTTTCTTTCTTACGGTGATACAGTATTGAATTGTGTGAGTGTACCATCCTTTGCCTGATGTAAAGGCATCTTCTTCTGATCAGTGTTCATATTGTTATGACTATTTTTAGTTATAAAGAAAAAACACTGCTTTGAACTTCCTCGTTACATATATTTGAGTATATTTTTATCCGTTGCATACATTTCTAGTAGTGGTATTGTTGAGTAAAATATGTGAATTTAATTTTTTTCAAATGTTTTTTTATTGGAGTATAATTGCTTTACAATGTTGTGTTAGTTAGTTTCTGCTGTACAATGAAGTGAGTCAGCTATGTGTATACATCTATCCCCTACCTCTTGGACCTCCCTTCCACCCCCACCCCCATCCCACCCATCTAGGTCGTGACAGAGCACCGAGCTGAGCTTCTGTGCTTTATAGCATGTTTCCACTAGCTATCTGTTTTACACGTGGTAGTGCATATATGTCATTCCTAATCTCCCAATTCATCCCACCCTCTCCTTCCCCCACTGTGTCCCCTTGTCCGTTCCCTACATCTGTGTCTCTATTCCTGCCCTGCAAATAGGTTCATCTGTACCATTTTTCTAGAGTACATATATTTGCGTTAATATATGATATTTGGTTTTTTTCTTTCTGGCTTATTTCACTGTGTATGAGACTCCAGGTCCATCCACATCTCTACAGATGGGAACTCTCCTTCACTGTCAGTGGGAATGAAAATTGGTACAACCACTATGGAGAACAGTATGGAGGTTCCTTAAAAAACTAAAAATAGAACTACCATATAACTCAGCAATCCCACTACTGGGCATATACCCTGAGAAAACCGTAATTCAAAGGGACACATGTACCCCAATGTTTATTGCAGCACTGTTTACGATAACCAGGACCTGGTAACAACCAAAATGTGCATTTTATATTTCAATGAACTTGGCCAAATTTCCTTTCTCAGTTGAGTACTAATATTTAGTCCCACGAACAGTAAATGTTGTTTCTCTGTTTCCCTGTTCTCATTAGTCTTGAGTATTAACGAACGTTAAAACTTATTCTATTAAATGAAAATTTTATCTTCTGGTTTTGGTTTACATTTCTTTATGAGTAAGATAGGACTTACTTTCCTAAATTTATTGGTTATTTGAATTTCTGCTTTTGAAAACTGCTGTTTATGTCTTTTATTGGGTTATGGTTTTCCAATTAAGGAAATTATCATTGTTTGTTATTACAGATACTTTCCCCCCAATTTGTTTTTTTATTTGGTACATTTATTTTTGCCATGCCGAAGCTTTTACTTTTTGCATAGTCAAAATTACTCGATTTTTTCCTTCCTGACTTCTGTGTTTTGTACCTCTTATCAAGACAATTTCAAAATAAAATATCCATTCATGTTTTTCTCTTTTTTAAATTCTGATTTCTATTTTCTTGTTTAACTTTTCTTTTGAAATAATTTTAAACTTACAGAAATGTTGTAAAAATAGTGCAAAGAACTTTTTTCCTCAAAGGATTTGAGAGTAAGTTGCTGACATGTTGTGCCACTACATTGAACACTTGAGTGTTTTACAATATTTTCTCATAGTCTGTTGTTGAGATTTTTATTTTCTTTTTAAAAAAATATTTATTTATTTTTTCTTATTAGTTATCCATTTTATACACATCAGTGTGTACATGTCAATCCCAATCTTCCAAATCATCACACCACAACCCCCACCACCCCGCCACTTCCCCCCTTGGTGTCCATACGTTTGTTCTCTACATCTGTGTCTCAATATCTGCTCTACAAACCGGTTCATCTGTACAATTTTCTAGGTTCCACATATATGCGTTAATATACAATATTTGTTTTTCTCTTTCTGACTTCCTTCACTCTGTATGACAGTCTCTAGATCCATCCACGTCTCTACAAATGGCCCAATTTCGTTCCTTTTTATGGCTTGAGTAATATTCCATTGTATATATGTACCACACCTTCTTTATCCATTCATCTGTCAATGGGCATTTAGGTTGCTTCCATGACCTGGCTATTGTAAATAGTGCTGCAGTGAACATAGGGGTGCATGTGTCTTTTTGAATTATGGTTTTCTCTGGGTATCTGCCCAGTGGTGGGCTTGCTGGGTCATATGGTAATTCTATTTTTAGTTTTTTAAGGAACCTCCATACTGTCCTCCATAGTGGCTGTATCAATTTACATTCCCACCAACAGTGCAAGAGGATTCCCTTTTCTCCACACCCTCTCCAGCATTTGTTGTTTGTAGATTTTCTGATGATAGCCATCCTAACTGGTGTGAGGTGATACCTCATTGTAGTTTTGATTTTCATTTCCCTAATAATTAGAGATGTCGAGCAAATTTTCATGTGCTTCTTGGCCATCTGTATGTCTTCTTTGGAGAAATGTCTATTTAGGTCTTCTTCCCATTTTTGGATTGGGTTGTTTGTTTTTTTAATATTGAGCTGCATGAGCTGTTAATATATTTTGGAGATTAATCCTTTGTCTGATGATTCATTTGCAAATACTTTCTCCCATTCTGAGGGTTGTCTTTTCGTCTTCTTTCTGGTTTCCTTTGCTGTGCAAAAGCTTTTAAGTATCATTAGGTCCCATTTGTTTATTTTTGTTTTTATTTCCATTACTCTAGGAGGTGGATCAAAAAAGATCTTGCTGTGATTTATGTCAAAGAGTGTTCTTCCTATTTTTCCCTCTAAGAGTTTTATAGTGCCCGGTCTTACATTTAGCTCTCTAATCCATTTTGAGTTTATTTTTGTGTATGGTGTTAGGGAGTGTTCTAATTTCATTCTTTTACATGTACCTGTCCAGTTTTCCCAGCACCACTTATTGAAGAGACTATCTTTTCTCCACTGTATATCCTTGCCTCCTTTGTCATAGATTAGTTGACCATAGGGGCGTGGGTTTATCTCTGGGCTTTCTATCCTGTTCCATTGATCTATATTTCTGTTTTTGTGCCAGTACCGTATTGTCTTGATTACCGTAGCTTTGTAGTATAGTCTGATGTCAGGGAGTCTGATTCCTCCAGCTTCGTTTTTTTCCCTCAAGACTGCTTTGGCTATTCGGGGTCTTTTGTGTCTCCATACAAATTTTAATATTTTTTGTTCTAGTCCTGGAAAAAATGCCATTGGTACTTTGATAGGGATTGCATTGAATCTGTAGATTGCTTTGGGTAGTATGGTCATTTTCACAATATTGAGTCTTCCAATCCAAGAACATTGTATATCTCTCTAACTGTTTGAATCATCTTTCATTTCTTTCATCAGTGTCTTATAATTTTCTGCATACAGGTCTTTTGTCTCCCTAAGTAGGTTTATTCCTAGGTATTTTATTCTTTTTGTTGCAGTGGTAAATGGGAGTGTTTCCTTAATTTCCCTTTCAGATTTTTCATCGTGAGTGTATACGAATGCAAGAGTTTTCTGTGCATTAATTTTGTATCCTGCAACTTTACCAAATTCATTGATTAGCTCTAGTAGTTTTCTGGTGGCATCTTTAGGATTCTCTATGTATAGTATCATGTCATCTGCAGACAGTGACAGTTTTACTTCTTCATTTCCAATTTGTATTCCTTTTATTTCTTTTTCTTCTCTGATTGCCGTGGCTAGGACTTCCAAAACTATGTTGAATAATAGTGGTGAGAGTGGACATCCTTGTCTCGTTCCTGATCTTAGAGGAAATGCTTTCAGTTTTTCACCATTGAGAATGATGTTTGCTGTGGGTTTGTCGTATATGGCCTTTATTATGTTGAAGTAAGTTCCCTCTGTGCCCACTTTCTGGAGAGTTCTTATCATAAATGGGTGTTGAATTTTGTCAAAAGCTTTTTCTGCATCTACTGAGATGATCGTATGGTTTTTATTCTTCCATTTGTTAATATGGTGTATCACATTGATTTGCGTATATTGAAGAATCCTTGCATCTCTGGGATAAATTCTACTTGATCATGGTGTATGATCCTTTTAATGTGTTGTTGGATTCTGTTTGCTAGTATCTTGTTGAGGATTTTTGCATCTATATTCATCAGTGATATTGGTCTGTAATTTTCTTTTTTTGTAGTATTTTGTTCTGGTTTTGGTATCAGGGTGATGGTGGCCTCATAGAATGGGTTTGGGAGTGTTCCTTCCTCTGCAATTTTTTGGAAGAGTTTTAGAAGGATGGGTGTTAGCTCTTCTGTAAATGTTTGATAGAATTCATCTGTGAAGCCATCTGGTCCTGGACTTTTGTTTGTTGGAAGATTTTTAATCACAGTTTCAATTTCATTACTTTTGATTGGTCTGTTCATATTTTCTATTTCTTTCTGGTTCAGTCTTGGAAGGTTATACCTTTCTAAGAATTTGTCCATTTCTTCCAGGTTGTCTATTTTATTGGCATAGAGTTGCTTGTAGCAGTCTCTAAGGACGGTTTGTATTTCTTTGGTGTCTGTTGTAACTTCTCCTTTTCATTTCTAATTTTATGGATTTGAGTCCTCTCCCTCTCTTTCTTGATGAGTCTGGCTAATGGTTTATCAATTTTGTTTATCTTCTCAAAGAACCAGCTTTTTGTTTTATTGATATTTGCTATTGTTTTCTTTGTTTCTGTTTCATTTATTTCTGCTCTGATCTTTATGATTTCTTTCCTTCTGCTAACTTTGGGTTTTATTTGTTCTTCTTTCTCTAGTTCCTTTAGGTGTAAGGTTAGATTGTTAATTTGAGATTTTTCTTGTTTCTTGATGTAGGCTTGTATAGCTATAAACTTCCCTCTTATAACTGCTTTTGCTGCATCCCCTAGGTTTTGGATCGTCGTGTTCTCATTGTCATTTGTCTCTAGGTATTTTTTGATTTCCTCTTTAATATCTTCAGTGATCTCTTGGTTATTTAGTAACGTATTTTTTAGCCTCCTTGTGTTTGTGTTTTTTACGTTTTTTTCCCCTGTAATTGATTTCTAATCTCATAGCGTTGTGCTCAGAAAAGATGCTTGATATGATTTCAGTTTTCTTAAATTTACTGAGGCTTCATTTGTGACCCAAGATGTGATCTATCCTGGAGAATGTTCCGTGCACGCTTGAGAAGAAAGTGTAATCTGCTGTTTTTGGATGGAATGTCCTATAAACATCAATTAAATTGATCTGGTCTGTTGTGTCACTTAAAGCTTGTGTTTCCGTATTAATTCTGTTTGGATGATCTGTCCATTGTTGTAAGTGAGGTGTTAAAGTCCCCCACTATTATTGTGTTACTGTCGATTTCCTCTTTTAGAGCTGTTAGGCATTGCCTTATGTATTGAGGTGGTCGTATGATGGGTGCATATATATTTATAATTGTTATATCTTCTTCTTGGATTGATCCCTTGATCATTATGTAGTGTCCTTCCTTGTCTCTTGTAACATTCTTTATTTTAAAGTCTGTTTTATCTGATATGAGTATTGCTACTCCAGCTTTCTTTTGTGTTCCATTTGCATGGAATATCTTTTTTCATCCCCTCACTTTCAGACTGTATGTGTCCCTAGGTCTGAAGTGGGTCTCTTGTAGACAGCATATATATGGGTCTTGTTTCTGTATCCATTCAGCAAGCCTGTGTCTTTTGGTTGGAGCATTTAATCCATTCACGTTTAAGGTAATTATCGATATGTGTGTTCCTATGACCATTTTCCTAATTGTTTTGGGTTTGTTTTTGTAGGTCCTTTTCTTCTCTTGTGTTTCCCACTTAGAGAAGTTCCTTTAGCATTTGTTGTAGAGATGGTTTGGTGGTGCTGAATTCTCTTAGCTTTTCCTTGTGTGTAAAGCTTTTGATTTCTCTGTCAAATCTGAATGAGATCTTTGCTGGGTAAAGTAATCTTGGTTGTAGGTTCTTACCTTTCATCACTTTAAGTATATCATGCCCCTCCCTTCTGGCTTGTAGAGATTCTGCTGAGAAATCAGCTGTTAACCTTATGGGAGTTCCCTTGTATGTTATTTGTCATTTTTCCCTTGCTGCTTTCAGTAATTTTTCTTTGTCTTTAATTTTTGCCAATTTGATTACTATGTGTCTCGGCGTGTTTCTCTTTGGGTTTATCCTCCCTGGGACTCTCTGTGCTTCCTGGACTTGGGTGGCTATTTCCCTTCCCATGTTAGGGAAGTTTTCGACTATAATCTCTTCAGATATTTTCTCGGGTCCTTTCTCTCTCTCTTCTCCTTCTGGGACCCTATAATGCGAATGTTGTTGCGTTTAATGTTGCCCCTGAGGTCTCTTAGGCTGTCTTCATTTCTTTTCATTCTTTTTCTTTATTCTGTTCTGCAGCAGTGAATTCCACCATTCTGTCTTTCAGGTCACTTATCTGTTCTTCTGCCTCAGTTATTCTGCTATTGATTCTTTCTAGTGTATTTTTCATTTCACTTATTGTATTGTTCATCTCTGTTTGTTTGTTCTTTAATTCCTCTAGATCTTTGTTCAACATTTCTTGCATCTTCTCGATCTTTGCCTCCATTCTTTTTCCGAGGTCCTGGATCATCTTCACTATGATTATTCTGAATTCTCTTTCTGGAATATTGCCTATCTCCATTTCATTTAGTTGTTTTTCTGGGGTTTTATCTTGTTCCTTCATCTCGTACATAGCCCTCTTCCTTTTCATCTTGTCTCTCTTTGTGTGAATGTGGTTGTTGTTCCACAGGCTGCAGGATGGTAGTTCTTGCTTCTGCTGAGATTTTTATTTTCTTAACAGTCTTTTTGAAGAGCAGAGGTTTTAAGTTTTGATGAAATCCAGTTTATCAGTATTTTCTCTTACGGATGAAGCTTTTTATGTCATATCTCTGAAATCTTTGCCAAACACGAGGTCAGAAAGATTTTCTCCTGTGTTTGATTCTAGAAATTTTCTAGTTTTAGGTTTTATATTAAGTTCTGTCAGACTTTTTGTGTTAATGTTTTAAAATGGTGTACCTGATGAGTGATCATTCTGTCTTTACATTTGTAATAGTGGCTATTTCCGTTTCACTTGTTGAAAAGACTGTCCTTCTCCGTTGAGTTGAGTCTGTTTCTGACTCTGTTCTTCTCCAGAGATTTTTGTGTCTCCTCCTTTGATCTGTGTCTATACTTTCACTGATACCATACTATTTTATTTCTGTATACATGGTAAGTCTTTATTTAATCCTCTTCTTCAGGATGTTAAGGAGAATTTCTGTGACAATCTTGAGTCTGCTTCTCCCACCAGCTTTATGCTATGCTGAGAGCACCTCTAAGTCCTTTTAGAGGTATATTGCCTTTTATACTTTCATTTATTTATTTTTCTTCTTAAGCTTTCTTTACGTTTTAGAAAAAGTACTGTGTGACTGTTTATTTTTCCCTTAGTTATCAGCAGTGCCTGAGAGGACTCTTCCTTCCTCTCTGGGCTTAATCTCTCCTGTGTATCAAGAGAGTCTCAGGCACATGACCTGTACTAGATCATGTTCCTTTTTAAAATCAAATGCATATATAAAATTAGGCAGAGAATAACTATTTAATATATCTCCTTTTACTGAGTATCTGTTATGTGCCTGGCCACACATTTGGCAAAGGATTTTTCTCTAATGGTATCAATTATTTATATACTCTAGATTTTTGCATATTTTATCTTTAATCCTTATCACAATTCAGCAAGTTAGATGTTACAGTCATTATTTTGCCCAGGAAAATAGACTCTTTTAAGAGGTTAAATATTATGCCTAAGATCATATAGTTTGTAAATAGCTTACTGAGCCAAATTTGAATTCAGGTTTCTTTTTTCTTTCCTCCCTTTTTAAAACAAATATACAGCTGATGTTCTTCCTGCTATTATCATGCTGGTTTCTGTATAGATGACTGCCTAATCTGAAGGTACTCTGCTTTCTCTTTTTTCCAAGTTTCCTAAGAAGGTTCAGTACCAAACAGTAGATCTTAAGTAAAAGTTTTGATTTAACTTGAAGTGGTTTTACAGGTCAGATCAAAAAAAATTTTTTAAACAAAGAATTGCCCCTACATGAATGCTTGTTTGGCTTGTCTCAAAAACAAAGTTTCAGACACAAACTTTTAACCCCTGAATATCTTTTGAAGCTGGATGTTCTTTTTCACTTTCTGCAATAGATGTTTTAAAAAAATTTCATTTCAGCTTTATTGAGGTATAATTGACAAATAAAACCGTAAAGTATTTAACATGTACACTGTGGTGATTTGATATATGTATACATTGTGAAAGGATTTCCCCTATCTAGTTAACTAACACATCCCAATACCTCACATAGTTATCTTTTTGTTTGTTTGTTTTGGTGTGAACATTTCACCATTTCATTTGATGAGCAAATTTCAATTACACAACATAGTGTTGTCAACTATAGTCACTATGTTTTACACTAGATCCTGAGACCTTATTTATCTTATAGCTGAAAGTTTGTACCCTTTTACCAACTTCTCCCTATATTCCCCACCATCCTCCAGCCCCTGGAAACCACGTTTCTACTCTCTGTGTCTATGAGTTTGACTTTCTTTGTCTTTTAGATTCCACATGTAAGTGATTCCATGCAGCATTTGTTTTTCTCAGTCCAGCTTATTTCGCTTAGCATAGTGCTCTCAAGGTCCATCTATGTTGTCACAAATGGCAGGATTTCCTTCTTTCCCATGGCTGAACGATATTCCATTGTATACCTATACCACATCATTATCCATTCATCTGTTTGATGGACACTTAGGTTGTTTCCACATCTTGGCTATTGTGAATAATGCTGCATTGCACATGGGAGTGCAGATACCTATTCAATATCCTGTTTTCATTTCTTTGGGATAAACCAGGGACGTGAGATTGCTGGATCATATGGTAGTTTCTAGTTTTAATTTTTTTATGGAACCTCCATACTGTTTTCCATAGTGGCTGCAGCAGTTTACACTCCCAGCAGTGGTGCATAAGAGTTCCCTTCTCTCCACATCCTCGCCATCACTTGTTATCTCATCTTTTTGGTGATAGCCATTTGATGATAGGTGTAAGGTGATACCTCCTTGTGGTTTTGATTTGCATTTCTCTGAAAACTAGTGAGTTGAGTTCCTTTTCATGTACTTGTTGGCCATCTGTATGTCTTCTTTGGAAAAATGTCTATTCTGCCTGTTTTTAATTGAATGATTATTATTATCATTATTTTGCTGAGTTGTGTGAGTTCTTCATGTATTTGGGATATTAACCCTTTCTCACATATACGATGTGCAAATATTTTCTCCCATTCCGTATGTTACCTCTTCATTTTTGGTTGATGGTTTCCTTTCCTGTGCAGAAGCTTTTAATTAATTAATTAATTAATTAATTAATTTGTTTTTAAAATTTTTGTTGAAGTATAGTTGATTTGCAATGTTGTGTTAATTTCTGCTGTACAGCAGAGAGGTTCAGTTATACATACATATATTCTTTTTCATATTCTTTTCCATTATGGTTTACCACAGTATATTGCATACAGTTCCCAGTAGGACCTTGTTGTTTATCCATCCTATATATAATAGTTTGCGTCTGCTAATCCCAAACTCTCAATCCTTCCCTCACCCACCCCCTCCCCCTTGGCAACCACAAATCTATTCTCTATATCTGTGAGTCTGATTTGTTTCATAGATATGTTCATTTGTGTCATATTTGAGATTCCACTTATGTGATATCATGTGATATTTGTCTTTCTCTGACTTAGTTTACTTGGTATGATCATTTCTTGGTCCATCCATATTGCTGCAAATGGCATTATTTCATTCTTTTTTATGGCCGAGTAATATTGCATTGTATATATATCCACATCTTCTTTATCCATTCATATGTTGATGGACATTTAAGTTGTTTTCATGTCTTGGCTGTTGTAAACAGTGCTTTTGTGAACATAGGGGTGCCTGTATCTTTTCAAATTATAGTTTTGTCTGGGTATATGCCCAGGAGTGGGATTGCTGGATCATATGATAACTCTATTTTTAGTTTTTTTTTTTTTGTTTTTTTTTTTTTTAGTTTTAGTTTTTTGAGGAATCTTCATACTGTTTTCCATAGTGGCTGCACCAATTTGCATTCCCACCAACAGTGTAGGAGGGGAAGCTTTTTAGCTCAATGTAGGCCTTTTTGTTCATTTTTGCTTTTATTGCCTTTGCTTTTGGTGTCAAATCAAAAAAATCATCTCCAAAACCTGTGTCATGGAGCTTACCACCTATGTTTTCTTCCAAGAGTTTTATAGTTTCAGGTCTTACATTCACATCTTTAATCCATTATGAGTTAATTTCTGTTTATGGTGTAAGGTAGTAGTCCATTTTCATTCTTCTGATGTGGCTGTTCAGTTTTACCAGCACCATTCATTGAAGAGACTATCCTTTCCTCAATGTATATTCCTGGCTCCTTTGTCAAAAATTAAGTGACCATAGGTGTGTGGGTTTATTTCTGGGCTCTCTATCCTGTTCCACTGACGTATGTGTCTGTTTTTATGCCAGTGCCATACTATCTTGATTAGTATAGCTTTGTAACATAGTTAGAAATCAGAGAGCATGATGCCTCCAACTTTGTTCTTTCCCAAGATTGCTTTGGCTGTTTGGGGTCTCTTGTGGTTCCATACAAACTTTAGGATTGTTTTTTCTATTTCTGTGAAAAATGTCATTGGAATATTGGTGGGAATTGCATTGAATCTGCATGTTGCTTTGGGTAGTATGGGCATTTTCATAGTATTAATTATTCCAATTCATGAGCACTGACTATCTTTCCGTGTATTTGTGTCCTCTTCAGTTTCTTTCATTAGTGTCTTATAGTTTTCAGTGTACAGGTCGTTCACCTCCTTGGTTAAGTTTATTTCTAGGTATTTTATTCTTTTTGATACAATTGTAAATGGTAAGTCTTTTGTAACCAGGTAGGACGTGACCTCCAACTTGTTTGCTTTTCTAAAATGGTTTTGACTAATTTTTTGCGTTCTCTGTAACTTTATGAATCACCTCTTTAATTTTTATAAGAAAATTCTGCTTGGATTTTGATTGGGATTATATTATCAATTTGGGGAGAATTGACATTTTAACTGTATTGAATTTTTCATTTCACTAATATGATGTATCTCTTCATTTATTTAGGTCTTTTAAAGTTTTTTATCTTTGTTTTATAGTTTAAGCATACTTTTGCTACACATATTCTGCTATTGTTATGGACTGACTTGTGTCCTCCCAAAGTCCATATGTTGAAAGCTTAATGACTGTATTTGGAGATGGGGCCTTTAAAGAGGTGATTAACTTAATATGAGGCCGTTAGAATAGGCCCTTATCCAGTCTGACTGGCATCTTTATAAATAGGAAATTTGGACACAGAAAAAGACAGGAGAAATGCACATGCACAAAGGAAAGACCATGTGAGGGCAGAGCAAAAAGGTGGATATCTGCAAGCCTATGTGAGAGCCTCAGGTTAAACCAGTCATGTCAGCACCTTTTATTTTGGACTTTTTAGCCTCTAGAACTGTGAGAAAATAAATTTCTGTTGTTTAAGCCTCCCAGTCTGTGGCCTTTTGTTATGGCAGCCCTAGCAAACCAATACAGATTTTGGTACCAGAAAGTGAGGAATTCCTGTAACATATTTAAATATGGGGTAGTGGCTTTAGAATTGGATAATGGGTAGAGGCTGGAAGAGTTTTGAGGCAAGGTGATCCTTGCTATAAAGTAGCAAAGAATTTGACTGAAATGCTTTCTAATATTTTGTGGCAAGTAGGTCTTACAAGTGATGAACATGGATATTTAATTGAGGAGGTTTCTAAACAGAATGTTGAAGACACGGTCTTGTTTTTTCTAATTGCTAATAGTAAAATGGGAAAGGAGGGATACATTTTGAAGAAGAAATTGTTAAGCAAAAAGGAACCAGAACTTACAGATTTGGAAAATGCTCAGCCTATCCATATTGCAAAAAATGAGAAAGTGTGTTAATGGAGAGAACAGCAGGGTGTTACTGCACAAGCATTTGATAAAAAGACTAAGGTTTTGACTCATAGATTCAATCCATCATCTCAGCAGAAGCCAGGAATAGAGATGGGATTTCTGATCTTTTACATTAAAAAATATAAAACTAAAATATAAATTTAAAAATGGAAAAACCTGACCTTTGGACCATAAAATGGTCTGTCTTGGTGAATATTCCATGTGCATTTGAAAAGAATGTATTTTGTTGTTGTTGTTGGGTTAAGTGTTCTATAAATGTCACTTAGTATAATTAGATTGGTAGTGTTGTTTCGGTCTTCTGTATCTTATTGACTTACTGTTTGTCAGTTAATGAGAGAGGAATATTGATGTCTCCAATTATAGTTGTGGATTTTTCCACTCGCCTTTCATTTTTGCCAGTTTTTACTTTATGTATTTTAAAGCTTTTTTTGTTGAGTATGTATGTGTTTAGGATTGTTACTTTGCCTTGCTAATCCTTTTTTACTTTGTAATATCTCTTACTATTCTTAGTGATATTCCTTTTTCTGAAGTCTATTGTATCTGATATTAATATGGTCACTCTGGCTTTCTTTTTTCTTTCTGTAGAATTCTATTTTCTAATTGTTTAAAATTTTAAATTGAGGTAAAATTCACATAACTTTAACAAAGTGTGCAATTCAATCGAATTTTGTTTTATTCACAATGATGTGTGACCTAATACTAAAACATTTCCATCATCCTAAAGAAAACCTTGCATCTGTTAAGTAATTATTCTCTATTCACCCTCCACTCCACAAGCCCCTAGCATCCACCAGTCTGCTTTATTTTTTTCTGTGGATTTACATATTCTGGATATTTCATATCAGTAGATTTATAAAATATGTAAACTTTTGTGTCTTCTTTCACTTAGCATGATCTTTTTGAGGTTCATCTGTCTTGTAGCATGTGTCAGTATTTCATTCCTGTATATGTATATACACACACACATATAAATATATAAAATGGAATATTTTATATGGATATAAATATATAAAATGGAATATACACATGTAAAATGTGGCATATATGTGGCATAAATGCCACCTTTTATTTATACATTCATGCATTGATGGACATTTGGATTTTTTTCACCTTTTACCTATAACGAAAAGTATTGCTATGGACATTTGTGCGTATTTGTTTGCATCCTTGTTTTATGCTCTTTTGGATGTATATATGTAAGAGTGTAATTGCAGGGTCATGTGATAATTCTATGTTTAATGTAAAGCTACCAGACTGGAGGAACCACTAAATTGTTCTCCACAGCAGCTGTATAATTTTACATTCCCACTAGCAATGTATGAGTGTTCCAGTTTATCAACATCCTCACCTGCAGTTGTTATTTTCCCTTTTTTGATTATAGCCATCCTAGTGGGTGTAAAGGGATATTGAATTGTGGTTCTGATTTGCAGTTCACTAACAACTGATAATGTTGAGCATCTTTTCAAATGCTTGCTGACCACTTTTTAAAAATCTTCCTTGGTGAAATGTTTTTTCCTGTCCTTTGTCCATATTTCAGTTGGATTGTTTTCCTTTTGTTGTTGAGTTATAAGTTTTTTACTCTGGATAATCACTGTTATCAGATATATGATTTGCTAACATTTTCTTTCATTCTGTGGGTTGCCATTTCCCTTTTTTAAAAAAATATTTATTTATTTTTATTTTGGCTACTCTGGGTCTTTGTTGCGGCACGCGGGATCTTCGTTGCAGCATGCGGGCTCTTAGTTGCGACATACATGTGGGATCTAGTTCCCCAACCAGGGATCAAACCCGGGCCCCCTGCACTGGCGGTGTGGAGTCTTACCCACTGGACCACCAGGAAAGTCCCTGCTATTTCCCTTTCTTGATAATATCCTTTGATGTGTAAAAGTTTTTAATTTTGAAGTCAATTTATTTTTTTCTTTTGTTGCTTGGTGTCATATTTAAGAATCTATTTCCAAATTCAAGATCATATAGTTTTCTCCTCCTTTTCTTCTATAATTTCATGCTTTGAGCTCTTATATTTAAGTTGTTGATCCATTTTGAGTTAATTATTGAATACAGTGTGAGGTACAGTACCAAACATTCTTTTCATGTTGAAATATCAACTATGTTATATATCAAATGTCTCTGTGTCATTTGTTAAAGAGACTCTTCTTTCTTCATTGAGTGGACTTGGCACCATTATCAAAAATCATTTGGTCTTAGTTGTATAGATTTATATCTGTACTCTCGGTTCTATTCCATTGGTCAGTGAATATGTCAACATGTCAATATGCCAGTACCACAGTGTTTCAGTTACTGTAGCTTTGTACTAAGTTTTGATATTGGTAGATGTGAATCCTCTGATTTTGTCCTATATCATGATTGCTGTAGTTATTCAGGCACCTGCAATTTCATATGAATTTGTGGATTGGCTTTTCCATTTCTGCAAAAAAAAATGCAATTGGCATTTTGTTTGAGATCACACTGAATTTGTAGATCACTTTGGTTAGTGTTTCCATGTTAAAAATATTAAGTCTCCAAGTCCATTAACACAGGATGTCTTTCCATTCACTCACATCTTTGATATTTTTAGAAATTTGTTGTAATTTTCAGTGTACAAGTTTTTCAGTTCCTTGCTGTATATTTTTCCTAGATAATTTATTCTTTTTGATGCTGTTATAAATGGAATTATTTCCTAAATTTCCATTTTCGTTCATTGCTGGTACATCAAAACAACAGATTTTTATGTTAATCTGGTACCCTGCAACTTTGCTGAATTAATTTTTTAGCATTAGCAGTTTTTGTGGATTCTCTGGGATTTTCTCTATTTAGTATCATGTCATCTGAGAATAGATATAGTTTAATTTCTTTTCAATTTGGAAACCTTTATTACTTTTCCTTAAGTAATTGCTCTGGCTAGAACTTCAGTAAATACGGGATAGCATTAATAAAAGAGAGCGTCCTTGCCTCTTTTCCTGATCTTAGTGGGAAAGCTTTCAGTTTTTCACCACTGAGTATGATATTTAGCTTGGAGGTATTCATAAATGCTCATTACCATGTTGAGGAAGTTCTCCTCTACATGTATATTTTTCTGTGTTTTTATCATGAAATGGTGGTGAATTTTGTCAAATGTTTTTTCTGCCTCAGTTGGGATATCATCCGGGCTTTCATCTTTCACTCTATTAATGTGGTGTTTTATAGTAATTATTTTTTTATGTTGAGTTACCTTTGGTTTCCTAGAATAGATTCTATTTGGTTATGATATAATAACCCTTTTAACAGTCTTTTGGATTTGGTTACTAGTATTTTGTTAAGGATTTTTGCATCTATATTCATAAGTTATATTAGTCTATAACTTTTTTGTGTGCTGTATTTGCTTGGCTTTGTTATCAGGCCTGAGAGACTGGGTTAGGGATGTTCTCTTC
The DNA here is from genome assembly GCF_009873245.2 of Balaenoptera musculus. Classification (NCBI taxonomy): domain Eukaryota; kingdom Metazoa; phylum Chordata; class Mammalia; order Artiodactyla; family Balaenopteridae; genus Balaenoptera; species Balaenoptera musculus. The sequence goes on from NC_045790.1 coordinate 73,455,560, forward strand.
CATTTATTTGAAAAGGAAGGTTTTAATTCTTCATTAAATGGTGGTAAACTTTGACACTGAAGCCTTATGACCTTTCTTGGTAGAGTTTTGGTTACTGATTCAGTCTCTTGTTATAAGTCTGTTCAGTGTTTGTTTTTGAGTCAGTTTAGGTAATTCGTGTCTTTCTAGGAATTTGTCTATTTCATCTAGGTTATCCAATTTGTGGGCCTACAATTTTTCATAGTATTCTTTACAGTCCTTTTTATTTCTGTAAATTTGGCTGCAGTGACTTCAATTTGATTTCTGATTTTAGTTAGTTATGTCTTTTCTTTTAGTCTCAGTCTAGCTGAAGGTTTGTCAGTTTTGTTGATTTTGTCAATTGTCAAGTTTTGATTTTGTTAATTCTGTTGTTTTTCTCTTCACTATTTCATTTATCTGCTCTAATCTTTATATTTCTTTACCTTTGCTAGCTTTGTGTTTAGGTCAATCATTTTCTAGCTCCTTGAAGTATAAAGTGAAGTTATTGATTTAAAAATCTGTCTTCTGTTTTAATGTATGCTTTTATAGCAGTACATTTCCCTTTGAGCACTGATTTCAAAGTATCTCATATTTTTTCGTATGATGTCATTTCATTTTCCTTTATCTCAAAGTATTTGTATATTTTCTTCGTATTTCTTCTTTGATCCATTGATTTTTTGAAAGTTTTCTTTAATTTCTGTATATTTGTGAATTTTCCACTTTCCCTTCTGTTGTTGATTTCTAGCTTGGATTGTGGTTGGAGAAGACACTTCATATGATTTCACTCTTTAAAAAAATTTTGACACTTGTTTTGTGGCCTGCCACATGGTCAATCCTGGAAAATGTTCTACATGTACTTAGGAAGAATGTATATTCTGCTGTTGTTGGCTGGATTGCTCTGTGTATGTCTGTTATGTCTAGTTGGTGTATGGTGTTGTTCAAGTTCTATATTTATTGATTGATCCTCTGACTAGATATTCTATTCTTTATTGAAAGTGGGCATAATTGAAGTTTCCAGCTATTATTGTGGAACTTTCTGTTTCTCCTATTTTGTCATTGTTTTGTTAACATATTTTGGGACTCTATTTTTTGGTGTATATATGTTTATAATTGTTCTGTCTTCCTAATGAACTATCCCTTTTGTTATATATGATGACCTTTTTGTCTTTTGTTACAATTTTTTTTTAACGTCTTTGGTAGAAATTAGTATAACCACCTCTGTTGTGATTACTGTTTTCATAGAATATCTTTTTCCATCCTTTCACTGTATTTGGATCTAAAGGGAGTCTCTTGTAGACAGCGTATAGTTGGGTCATATTTTCTCTTATCCATTTTGCCTTTTGATTGGATGGTTCAGTCCATTGACATTTAAAGTAATTACTGATTATGAAAGACGTACTTCTGCCATTTTTCTATTTGTTTTCTGTGTATCTTATACTTTTTGTGTTACATTTTCTCTATTAATACCTTTCTTATTGCTTAATTGATTTTTTTTGGAGTGAACCATTTTGAATCCTTTCTAATTTCTCTGTATATACTTTTATTTCTCTTTATTTTTTTAAGATTTTATTTTTTGATGTGGACCATTTTTTAAAGTCTTTATTGAATTTATTACAATATTGCTTCTGTTTGATGTTTTGGTTTTCTGGCCACGAGGCATGTGGGATCTTAGCTCCCTGACCAGGGATCGAACCCACACCCCCTGCATTTGGAAGGCAAAGTCTTAACCACTGGACAACCAGGGAAATCCCAGTATATGCTTTTAGATATATATTTTTTATGGTGACTATGTCAATTACATTTAACATTCTAGATTTATAAAATTGTGTTTTGGATTGATACCAACTGAACCTCAGTAGCACACAAAAACTCTTTTCTGGGACTTTCCTGGCAGTCCAGTGGTTAAGACTTCACCTTCCAATGCAAGGGGTGCAGGTTTGATCCCTGGTTGGGGAGCTAAGATCTCACATGCCTTGTGGCCAGAAAACCAAAACATAAAACAGAAGCAATATTGTAACAAATTCAGTAAAGACTAAAAAAATGGTCCACATCAAAAAAACAAAACAAAACAGAAAACAAACAAAAATTAAAAAAAAAAAACTCTTTTCTAGTACAGCTCTGTACTCCCCCCATTAAGGTGGTGTTGTCACAAGTTGCATCTTGTACATTGTGTGCTCAGTAATGTCATTATGTTTATTTTTATGTTTTTCTTTAAAGTGTACAGGAAATAAAAAGAGTGGTTTTGAACTAAAAATACAATACCTCATTTATTTACCCATGTATTTATCTTTACTGAAGATTTCTTTTCCTTTATATAGCTTTGAGTCACTATCTAGTATTCTTTTCCTTCAACCTAAAAGGACTTGGGCATTTCTTGTTGGGCAAGTATAGTGGTGACACACTCCTTCTGCTGTTGTTTGTCTGGAAATATCTTAATTTTTCTTTCATTATGAAGGACAGTTTTGCCAGACATACAAATCTTGGCTGACTTTCCTTTCAGCATGTTAAATATGACTTTCCATTACCTTTTGACCTTCATGGTTTCTGCTGAGCAGTTAGCTGTTAATTAATTGATGAGTCCTAATATGTGGCAACTTGCTTCTCTTGCTTTCATTTTTCTTACTCTGTCTTTCAACTGTTTGATTATAATATGTTTTGGTGTTGATCTCTTTGAGTGTATGTTACTTTGAGGTCATTGAATTTGGATTTTTTAGATTCATGTCTTTCATCAAATTTGGGGACATTTTTGGCTGTTTTTTTCAAATAGTCTTTCTAGCGCTTTCTCTTTCTTGTCTTCTGCTGGGATTCACATAATGCATATATTGACTCACTTTGTGGTGTCCCACAGGTCCCTTAGGTTGTGTTCACTTTTCTTTATCTTTTTTTTAATAATTTTGACTGATCTGTCTTCATGTTCACTGATTGTTCTGCTAGCTCAACTCTGCTATTGAAATTCTCTAATGAATTTTTCTTTCAGTTATTTTACTTTTCAGGTCTAGAATTTGTTTGATTTCTTTTTATAATTTCTACCTCTTTATTGATATTTTCCATTTGTTGTGATGTTATTTGCCTGGTTTCCTTTAGCTCTTTCTCAGTGGTTCTTTTTAGCTCTCTGAGCACGTTTAAGACAGTTAATTTAAAGTTTCTGGATTTTTTTTTTTTTTCAGTAAGTCTAATGCCTGTGCTCATTCCTGAACTATTTCTGCTAATTTACTGTGTGCATGGGCCACACTTCATTTCTTTGCATGTGTTATTCTGCTGTTTTAACCAGATAGAGAAATTATGAGAAAATACAGACCTATGTATTCATTAACGTAGATTCTAAAATACTTAGCAAATATTACAATCAAATAGTGTGATATTTTTAAAACATAATACACTAAAATACCAAATGCATTTATCCCAGGGCAGCAAAAATGGTTCACCAATCAATGTTATTAAGCACATTTCATTGAATAAAGGATAACAAATGTGTGATTATCTCAATAGAAAAGGAAAAAACATTGACAAAATCCAACAACCTTTCATGATAAAACTCCTAACAAACTGGGAATATAAGGAAGCCCCATCAGTCTAGGAAAAACCTATAGCTAATATCATGTTTAATTTGAAAAAGACTGAATGCTTTCCCTGTAATATCAAATAATAGTGCAAGATGGCCTTTCCTTTTTTTTTTTTTTTTTTTACTACTTCTATTCAAATTCATACTGAAGGTTCTAGCTTCTGCAGTAACTCAAGACAAATAAAGACAGGATGGAAATGAAAAAGTAAAACTATCTTTATTTACAGGTGACATGATCATTTATGCAGGAAGTCCTAAGGAATGTAGAAAAATACCACTAGTAATAGTGAATTTGTCAAGATTGCAGGTTATATCATCAATGTAAATAATAAGCTGTTTCTAAAAATGAAATTAAGAAAAATGTTCCATTCATAATAGCATTAAAAAGAGTTAAATACTTAGGAAAAATTTAACAAAAGAAATACAGGTCATTTATATCTAAAACTACAGAACATTTCTGAAAATAATTGATCATGACCTAAGTAAGTGGAGTGATGTACATAGTTAAGGATTGGAGGACTGACGGTATTAAAATGACAGTTCTCTCAAAACTGTATAGATTTCTCACAACCCCAATCAAAATACCAAATTTTTCTTCTGGAAGTTAACAAGCTTATTATAATGTATATATGGAAATGCAAAGGACATATATTAGCCCAAAAAATTTTGGATAAGAATAACATTGGAGGGTTTCTAATTCTTGATTTCAAGGCTTATTTTATAGCTACTTTATTCAAGAAAGTGTTGTATTGGCATAAGAATAGACATAAAGATAACTGAAGTAGAACAGAATCCAGAAATAAATTCACAATATAATATATGGTTAATATGTATTTTATTTCTTACAAAGGTACCAGTGCAACTAAGTGGGGGTAGGATAGTCTTTTCAACAATGGTTCTAAAATAATTAGATTTCCATGTGGGGAAAAAAGTGAACATCAATCTGTACCATGTACCATACATGGAATTTAACTTAAAATGCAACATAGACTTAAATGTAAATGCCCAAAGGTGTAAAGTTTCTTTAACAAAAAACATAGGAGAAAATCTTTGAACTCTTGTGGTGGGTAAAGATATCTTGGGATAAAAAAGCACAAACACAGAAGAAAAAAATAAATTACACTTCACAGAAATTAAAAATTTCTGCCTTTTGAAAGACATTGTTAATAATGAAAAAGGTTCACCATCCAACTGGGAAAAATACTTGGAACACATACAATTTACAGAAGACTTTATCCAAAATATAAAAGGAGACCAAGTATCCAATAAGAAATGGGCAAACAGACATATGAAAAGGTGTTCAATTTTATTACTCATCAGGAAGATACAAAACAAAATCTTTTTTTTTTTTCCTTCCAAGATTTTTTTTTTTAAAACTTTGGGTTTATTTATTTATTTATTTATTTATTTATTTTTGCTGTGTTGGGTCTTCGTTTCTGTGCGAGGGCTTTCTCTAGTTGCGGCAAGTGGGGGCCACTCTTCATCGCGGTGCGCAGGCCTCTCACTGTCGTGGCCTCTCTTGTTGTGCAGCACAGGCTCCAGACGCGCAGGCTCAGTAATTGTGGCTCACGGGCCTAGTTGCTCCGCGGCATGTGGGATCTTCCCAGACCAGGGCTCGAACCCGTGTCCCCTGCATCGGCAGGCAGATTCTCAACCACTGCGCCACCAGGGAAGCCCCAAAATCATTTTTTAATGAATGTCATTGTAAAAACTTTCAGAACATTAAAAATTGAAATTGGGGCATTATAGTTGTTACTTTTTGGAGGTATGCCTGGTGATTGAGGAGCATGAGGGAGGTTTCTGAGTTGCTGGTAATGTTCTGTTCCTGGATCTGGATTTTGGGTGCATGGGTGTGTTTTCTTTTTGAAATTTAGTTTTATTTATACTTACAGTTCTGTACTCAGATGTAGTAGATTATATTTCAATAATAATGTTTCTCCCAAATGAATAGGATTCAGAGAAGGACAAACACAACCTATGAACCTGTGACATGATGTGTAACTATTATGTTTGTGAAATTCTAATTAAAACTAGGGTGAAAATGCCAGTGAGATTGGCAACATTTAAAACGTCTGAAAGCACTAAGTATTAATGAGGAAATGGAGCCATACAAACTCTGATCTACTGCTGATATCATGTAATGCCTTGTAAACACTTGTGAAAACATGTTTGTAGTACTTACTAAGGTGAACATATGAAATTCCACTCTTTGATATATACACCATAGAAAATCTTGCATTTGAGCACCTATGTTCAAGGATTCCTATAGTGGCAAAGTGAATAAAAGCAAAAATCTGTAAACAACACAAATATTTAGCAACAGTGTAATGGACAAATAAGTAGTGGTTTATTCATCAATGTATAGCAGTGAGAATGGGTAAACTATCAATATGGATAAAATTTAAAGAATATTTTGTTGAAGAAGAACATCACAGGAAAATGTATGCAGTGTTATTGGTTTTTTCTAAGTTTAGAAAGGAACAGGTTAAACAATGTATTACTTAGAGAATCAGTCATAGGAGGTTAAAAACAAGTAAATAAATGAAAGTAAATCAATTTTAGGGAATATGATCAAGAAAGGAGCACATAAGATGCTTCTAGGTAAGGGTATAGTACTATTTTGTTTTTTGGCCTGGATGGAAGATTAGGGGTGTCTTTTATTGTTATCATTTTCAACTGCATTATATGTGTTTCGTATGCTGTATTTTGCAGAACAGTAAAAAGTAAATTTACTAAAATATCTTTAAAAAGTTAAAAATGAAACTGCAAGCTCCCCAACTACAGAGGCTTTAAATTTTGAGACTTTTGGTTGTTTCTCATAGATGCCCTAGAGGTGGCTTCCCTTATTTAGTAAGATGTTAAGATACATCTAAGATCTCTTCTTATGCAAACTCTGTCAACAAGGAAATGATTATAACAGTTCTGCAATTTATATGCAGCCTTGAAATTGTAAAAGCACTTCTTTAAATCTACATTTTACAGATTAACTTTCTAATTCAGGCTGGATTCTTTTCCAGTTAATTCAGATTGAGGGGTGTGTGTGTGTGTGTGTGTGTGTGTTGTCAGAATTGTCTTAGAACTTATAATAAAAGTCTGTGTGCTAACTGACAGTGAATTAACTTTTCTTCCAGATTCAAAGATCCACTTCTTTGGGAACATCACAGATTTCACAGAAAAAGTTTCCTCTTTTGGAAATTCCATGTGTTGAAGATGGTAAAATGAAACTACTTTAGGAAATTTTCCTTGTTATAAATATATTATGAAAAAAATTCATTTTGAGACCACATAAAAAATTTCAGGCAATAGCAGATATTTGCATATTATCCAGAAAATTTCACTAAAATTCCTTTAAAACAGTATAATTTGGATGTTCCTTAAAGTTGCTTTTGCAGTGGGATTTTTTTGGTATATAAAAGTTGAACCCCATAATCACAAGGACCACTAGCAAGTTAATCATCTTTATCCTGTTGTGATCTAAGAGACCCCATGAAACTTTGTGTCTAATTTATAATGTGTTACTTAGCTTTTGGAGATCTTCATTATAGTAATTTTTTTTTTTTTTACTTTTTACATTTCCTTTTTTGTTATTAAAGGGAAAAAAAATCAAGCCTTAATACCTACATTAACGTAGGAAAACTGGTAAATACTTTGTTGTGAAATATATGCTTTTTTGGCCACATTAGAAAGAAAAATAAATGTATTTTTCTATTTTTAAGACTTTAAAAATTCTAAATGTTAAATAACAGAAATTGCCATGTTGATCCTTAGTTTTCTAGAGAATGTTTTCCTTTCTGTGTAGTGACCAGGGTGGGTGGGGAGGGGGAGGAAATGTTGTTTGTGAGATCATCTACCCTAAAATTCAATTTTATGTTCTTAGGGATATACTTAGATGGTTTTAGTTTCCTTTAAACCTTCTTTTAATGGTTTTACTAGATTTTGGGTCCTTTTAAATAGCATGTTGTAAAAATTTACTATCATATATATATTCCTATATAGTCATACATATGTGAAGTACTGCTTGATCTTAGTTTCTCCATTCAAACTTTAGGACCTGCCTTCTGCTTTTAATATTGTAGAGTTTGTAACTAAGTCCTGTTTTGCTGTCCAGGTAGAGTGAGCATATTAGTGTGTTCCTTTGAGTATTCATCATGTATGTAATAATTGGCATTGGCATTTGGTATGAAATTTTCTTTAGCAGTTTTTAGTATTGTGATTTTAAAGATGATGTTCATTAAGCTAAAGATTGTATTTTGTAATTTTCCATACATTTTGTCGTTAAGAATGTTATTTTTTCACATGTAATCTCTATATTCTTTTCTATTTATTTTCAACCTTACATTCAATTTTTTGAAATAGTGTTTTAGTGTTCATATTTATTTCAGAAAAATTATTAGAATGTTATTATTAAATCAGTCATTTTGATTATTGACTTAAATGTTCTATGGTATTTAGATTCAGATGAGGAGTTTTTTGATGCCCCATCTAGTCCCTTGGAAGAGCCTCTTCAACCTCCATCTAGAGTTAAAAGTCCTCAACAAAAAAAGCTTCAAAAGCCAGATTGTTCAAAAAATATGACTGAGTATAAAATAAGATTTGAAGTGCCAGAGGTATGCATTGTATGTACTATGGTAAAATTAATATGGCTTATTTAAATTGTCAGTCATTTCTACTATTCACAGCTCATTTATATAGTCTCATTACTAATAGACAGTGTTGTTTTCATCCTATTTAAGTTCAATCCAGATGTTACTTTGTGGTTCTCCCTCCCCCTTCTTTGAAGATTAATTTCCTTAATCAATAATTAAAGGTTTGGCCGCCCTCACCTTTTGAGAGGGGCCACATTCTGCCTGTGGAATGTGTATCTCTCTAAATAAATCCGCTTTCACTTACAAAAGAAGAATTAAGAGTTTAGATATATTGTTGTTATTCAGTATATATTTATTGAAAATAATTTGCACAATGTGTGTTTTGTATATGTGTGTGTATAAAATCTCTCCTAAATTTAAATACGTATCATTTATACCATATGTATACCTCACATATCTATATATAGCCACCATCCACATAAACATTTTTTTTGTTTTAGGTAGTCGTAGTTTCTTTTTTCTTTCTTTTCCAGGTTTTGATTCAATTCTGTCACCTTGTTGGAGATTGTGAACTACCTGTGGTAGAAATTAATGTCTTGGGATTGGGCACAGACATTGAGCTTAGAACATTTGATTTGAAAGCAAATGCCTTTTTGAAAGAGGTCTGCTTAAAATGCCCAGAATATTTTGGTAAGAATCTCTGTTTTCAAAAACTAAATTAATTAATTTTACTGTTTGATTACCTTCTAGAGATAAATTCTCTAGGTGTTTAGTCAGTACATTTGGTAAAATATTATCAAAGAAATGTGTTAGTCTTCAACTTTCATATTATACTTCGGAATCTAAGGTGTAGACTAGAGAGAAAATGAAGATAATTTTTCTCATTAAGGAAAATGGTTTAATTTTAAGTCTACTTAACTGAATACTAAAATACTGAATAAGTTTCCTATTGATAGTGTAACAATTTACCATAAATTATTAAAGTTCTGTAGATCAGCTGTCTGACACAAGTCTCAAGGTGAAAAAATCAAGCTGTCAACAGGACTTCTTTTTTGGAGGCTGTAGGGGAATATCTGTTTTCTTGCTCACTCAGGTGTTGGCAGAATTTAGTTTTATATGGTTTAAGTCTGTTTTCTTGCTGCCTATAAGGTGAGGATTGGCCTTAGCTCCTACAGGCCTCTCTAGGTCCTTGCACAAAATTTTTTTTATATCCTAGAACCATTATGGGGTGTTAGATCCTTCTCATGCTGTAATCTCTCTAACCTTTTCTTCTACCTTTTTCTTCCACTCTAAAAAACTAAGGTAATTAGATTTGGTGCATCTGGACAATTGAGGATAATTTCTTCTTAATCTTAACCTTAATCACCTCTGTAATGTTACATTTACCATATGAAATAACATATTCTCAGGTTTAGGGGGATTAGAGCATGGACATCCTTGTGGGAGGGGTGTGTAGATATTCTGCCTACCACAAACAATTTATATTCCAAATTCTAACATATAAATTATATGATATCTTAGAAAATACTTCTGTTTGCTTTGGCAGGCTTTTAGAAGAGTTTTTTTTTTCCCCCCTCCTTTACATTTTGAGGTTTTTCCTTGAAACATAATTCTGAATGGTTCATCAATTCCATCAGAATATTAAGAAAAACTATTCACTTCCAATTGGGATGCTTTTTATTTCTTTTTCTTGCCTAATTGCTTTGGCTAGGACTTCGAATACTATGTTGAATAAAAGTGGCAAAGTCAGCATCCTTCTCTTCTTCCGATCTTAGAGGAAAAGCTTTCAGCTTTTCACTGTTGAGTAGTATATTAGCTGTGGGCTTGTCATAGATGGCCTTTATTATGTTGAGATACAGTCCCTCTGTTCCCACTTTGTAGAAAGCTTTTATATTAAATGGATGTTGAATTTTGTCAGATGTTTTTTCTGCATCTATTGAGATGATCGTATGATTTTTATCCTTCATTTTGTTAACGTGGTGTATCATGTTGATTGATTTGTGGATGTTGAACTGCAACATCCTTGGAACAAATTCCACTAGATCTTGGTGTTTGAGCCTTTTAATATAGTATTGAATTTGGTTTGGTAATACTTTGTTGAGGATTTTTGCATCTATATTCATCAGGAATATTGGCCTGTAATTTTCTTTTCTTGTGGTGTCCTTGTCTGGTTTTGGTATCAGGGTAATGCTGGCCTCGTAAAATGAGTTTGCAAATGTTTCCTCCTCTTCTATTTTTTTGGGAAGAGTTTCAGAAGGATTGGTATTAATTCTTTTTAAATGTTTGATAGAATTCACCAGTGAAGCCATCTATTCCTGGATTTTTTTTTTGTTGGGAGGTTTTGATTTGATCTCCTTAGGAGTTATTGCTCTATTCAGACTTCTTATTTGCTCATGATTCTGTCTTGGAAGGTTGTATGTTTCTAGAAATTTATCCATTTCTTCTAGGCTGTCCAATTAACATATAAAAATATCCATGCTAGTCTCTTATGATCCTTTAAATTTCTGTGGTATCATTTGTCACATCTCCTTTTTCATAGCTGATTATATTTATTTGAGCCCTCTCTCTTTTTCATGGTGAATCTAGCTAAAGGTTTGTCAATTTTGTCTTTTCAGAGAATCAGCTCTTTAGTTTCATTGATCTTTTCTGCTGTCTTTTGGTTTCTATTTCATTTATTTCTCCTCTCTTCTTTGTTATTTTTTACTTCTACTATCTTTGGGTTTTGTTCTTTTTTTCGCCTAATTTCTTGACGTGTAAAAAGTAAGGTTGTTTATTTGAGATTTTTCTTGTTTCTTAAAGTAGGCATCCATGATTTTCTCTTTTAGAACTGCTTTTGCTGCATCCTATAAATTTTGGTATGTTGTATTTCTATTTCCACTTGTCTCAAGGTATTTTTAAATTTCTCTTTTGAATTTATTAATTGACCCAATAGTGAAACTGTCACTATTGCAGAAAACATGATATTATACGTACAAAAACTCCAAAAACTCCACCAAAAATACTGTTGGAACTAATCAACAAATTTGTTAAAGTTGCAGGATACAAAGTCAACATGCTAAAATCTGTTGCATTTTTGTACACTAATAACAAACTATCAGGAAAGAGAAATTAAGAAGACAACGCCATTTACAATTGAATCAAAAAGGACAAAATACCTAGGGATAAATTTAACTGAGGAGGTAAAAGACCTATCCACTGAAAGCTATAAGACATAGGTGAAAGAAATTGAAAAAAACACAAATAAACAGAAAGATATTCTGTGCCTCATGGGTTGGAATAATTAATGCTGTTAAAATGTACATCCTACCTAAGGCAATCTACAGATTCCATGCAGTCTCTATGAAAATACCAGTGACATTTTTCAAAGAACTAGAACAAATAACTCTAACATTTGTGTGGAACCATGTGAGACCTGAATAGCCAAAACAATCTTGAGAAAGAACAAAGCTGGAGGCATCATGATCCCTGATTTCTAACTATATTACAAAGCAATAGTAATCAAAACAGTATGGTACTGGCATAAAAACAGACACATCAATTAGTGGAACAGGATAGAGACCCCAGAAATAAGCCCACATATCTGTGATCAATTAATTTATGACAAAGGAGCCAAGAATATACATTGAGGAAAGGATAACTTTTCAATAAATGATGCTGGTAAAACTGGACAGCCACATGCAAAAGAATGAAAATGGGCTACTGTCTTACACCATAAATAAAAATTGACTCTTAATGGATTAAAGATGTGAATGTAAGACCTAAAACCATAAAACTCCTAGAAGAATACATAAGCAGTAAGCTTCCTGACTTTGATCTTGGTGATGATTTTTTTGGTTCTGCTTCCCAAAAGGGAACAAAAGCAAAAATAAACAGATGCGACTACATCAAACTAAAAAGCTTCTGCGCAGCACAGGAAACCATCAACTAAATGAAAAGCCAGTCTATGAAATAGTTATATAATTGCAATTCGTATATCTGATATAAAGTGTTAATATCTAAAATAATATAAAAAACTCATACAACTCAATAGAGAAAAAAAAGAAAAAAATAGAAAGAGGATCTGAATAGGCATTTTTTCCAAACAGACATACAACTAGCCAACAGGTTCATGAAAAGATGCTCAACTCACTAATCATCAGGGTAATGCAAATCAAAACCACGAGATATAATCTCTACCTGTTAGAATGGCTATTATCAAAAAGACAAGCAATAAAAAGTGTTGGTGAGGATGTGGGAAAAGGGAACCCTTGTGCTTTGTTGATGAGAATGTAAATTGGTGCAAACACTATGGAAAACAGTATTAAAGTTCCTCAAAAAGTTAAAAATAGAATTACCATCTGATCTGGCATTTCCACTTCTGAGTATTTATTTGAAGAAAGCAAAAACACTCACTTGATAAGATATGTGCACCCTCATGTTCATTGCAGCATTATTGACAATAGCCAAGATATAGAAACAACCTAAGTGTCTATTAATGGGTGAATGGATAAAGATGTGCTGTTGGGTTGGCCAAAAAATTCATTCGCGTTTTCCCATAAGAGCTTATGGAAAAACCCAAACGAAGTTTTTGGCCAACCCAATAGATACCATGGAATGCTACTCAGCCATAAAAAGGAATGAAATCTTGCCATTTGTGACAACATGAATGGACCTTGAAGGCATTATGCTAAGTGAAATAAGTCAGAGAAAGATAAATATGGTATGATCTCGCTTATATGTGGAATCTAAAATAAAAACAAAAACAACCAAGGTAGTACAGAGAACAGATTGGTCGTTGCCATAGGTAGGGGGGGGTAGGGCTGCAGAAAATGGGCGAAGGGGGTCCAAAGGCACAAACTTCCAGTTATAAAGTAAGTAAGTCATAGAGATGTAAAGTACAGCATGGTGACTGTAGTTAATAATACTGTTTTGCATATTTGAAAGTTGCTGAAAGAGCAAATCTTAAAAGTACTCATCACAAGAAGAAAAATTTCTAAGTAAGTGTGAGGACAGATGTTAACTAAACTTATTGTGGTGATCATTTCACAATGTATATTAATATGGAATCACGTTGTACACCTGAAACTAATATAATGTTTTATGTCATTTATACCTCAATTAAAGCAAAAGACAAACTATTCATTAGTTTAATTTCATTATACTCCTTTTTAGCATAAGAACATTATTATATGTAGGGATGACATTAAAACTATTTTAATAGACTTTATTTTAGAGCAGTTTTTGATTCACTGCCCAGTTGAGCAGATGATAGAGATTTTTTTTTTTTTTTTTTAACATTATTTATTTATTTATTTATTTATGGCTGTGTTGGGTCTTCGTTTCTGTGCAAGGGCTTTCTCTAGTTGTGGCAAGCGGGGACCACTCTTCATTGCGGTGCGCGGGCCTCTCTTGCTGCAGAGCACAGGCTCCAGACGCGCAAGCTCGGCAATTGTGGCTCACGGGCCCAGCCGCTCTGCGGCATGTGGGATCTTCCCAGACCAGGGCTCGAACCCAGACCAGGGCTCGAACCCGTGTGCCCTGCATTGGCAGGCAGATTCTCAACCACTGCGCCACCAGGGAAGCCCGATGATAGAGATTTAACATATATCCCCTGCACCTACACAGGCATAGCCTCTCACATTATAAATATTCTCCACCAGAGTGATACATTTGTTGCAGTTGATGAACCTACATTGACACATTACACCCAAATTCTATAGTTTACTTGGTTCAGCTTGGTGTTGTGCATTCTAAGGGTATTGGACAAATGTATAATGACATGTATCCAATGTTACAGTATCGTACACAGTGTTTCACTGCCCTAAAAGCCCTCTGTGATCCATCTATTCATCCTTTCCTGTCCTCCCTCAGTCCCTGGCAACCACTCATCTTTTTACTTTGTCCATAGTTTTCCCTTCTCCAGAATGTCATATAGTTGGAATTATATAGTATCTAGCTTTTCCAGACTGGCGTCTTTCAGTTACTAATATGTATTTAAGTTATCTCTATGTCTTTTCATGACTTGATAATTCATTTTTTCTTAGCACTTAATAATAGTACACTGTGTGATGTACCACAGTTTATCCATTCAGGTACCAGAGGATGTGTTGGTTGCTTCCAAGTTTTGCCAGTTCTGAGTAAAGGTGCAGTAAACATCCATCTGCAGGTTTTTGTGTGGACATAAGTTTTCAGTTTCTTTGGGTAAATACCAAGGGGCACAATTGTTGAGTCTAATATAAGTGTATGCTTAGTTTTATAAGAAGCTCTCAAACATTCTCCAAAGTGGCTGTACCTTTTAGCATCCTCATCAGTAATGAAGAGAGTTCCTGTTGCTCCACATCCTCACTAGTGTTTGGTGTCAATGGCCTGGATTTTGAGCATTCTAATAAGGTGTGTAGTGTATCTTATTGTTGTTTTAATTTCATTTCCTTGATGATAACATGTAGAACATCTTTTCATATGTTTATTTGCTATCTGTATATCTTCTTTGGTGAGGTCTCTGTTAAATTCTTTGGCCTATCTTTTAAATTGTATTGTTTGTTTTCTCATTGAATTTAAAGAATTCTTTGTATATTTTGGATAACAGTCCTTTATCATATGTGTCTTTTGCAAATATTTTCTTCCTGTCTGTGGCTTGTCTTTTCATTCTCTTATAGTCTTTTGCAGAGAAGAATTTTTATTTCTAATGAAGTCCAGTTTATTGATTCTTTCTTTCCTTGATCATGCCTTTGATGTTGTATCCTAAAAAGTCATTGCCAATCCAAGGATTTCTAGATATTCTCCCATATTCTTGAAATTTTATAATTTTGTATTATATATGTAGATGCATGGTCCATTTTGAGTTGATTTTTGTGAAGGGTGGTTTTTGTGTGTGGATATCCATTTAGTCCATCAACATTTGTCGAAAAGACTGTCTTTCTCCATTGTATTGCTTTTGCTCTTTAGTCCAAGATCAATTGAGTATATTTAGAGAAGTCTATTTCTGGACTCTGTTGTGTTCTATTGATCTGTTTTGTCTGTTCTTTTGCCAGTACCACAGTGCCTTGATTACTGTAACTTTATAGCAAGTTCTAAAATCAGGTAGTGTCAGTCCTTCACGTTTGTTCTTCTCCTTTAATATAGATCTTCCTCAACTTTCGATGGTATTATGTCACAGTAAACCATTGTAAGTTGAAAATATTCTAAGTTGAAATGCATTTAATTCCCCTGATTTACTGAACATCATAGCTTAGCCTAACATACTTTAAATATCCTCAGAACACTTATGTTAGCCTACAGTTGAGCAATACATCTAACACAAAGCCTATTTTATCATGAAGTGATGAATATCTCATATAATTTATTGAATACTGTACTGAAAGTGAAAAACAGTATGGTTGTAAGGGTACAGTGGTTGTAAGTTTATCAGTTTTTTTTACCATCATGATACAAACCATCTTAAGTTGGGGACCGTCTGTATTGTCTTAGGTATTCTGGGTCTTTTGCCTCTCCTTATGAAGTTTAGAATCAATTTGTCAATATACATGAATTGGTTCCTGGAATTTTGATTGGTATTGCATTGAATCTATAGATCGGGTTGAGAATAACTGACATCTTGGCACTGTTGAGTCTTCCTATCCATGAACATGGATCATCTCTCCGTATATTTGGATTCTTGATTTCACTCATTAGACTTATAGTTTTCCTCATAGAGGTCTTGCACATATTTTATTAGATTTTTTCCCTAAGAATTACATTATTGGGGTGCTAATGTAAATAAAAATTGTGTTTTTAATTTCAAATTCCACTTTGTCCTTTTTTGGTATATAGGAAAGCCGTTGACTTGTATCCTGCAACCTTACTATAATGACTTATTAGTTCGAGTTTTTTTGTTGTTGATTCTTTTAGATTTTGTGCATATATGATCATGTAATCTGTGAACAGTTTCATGTCTTCCATCCCAGTCTGCATCCTAGTATGTACACCTTTTATTTCTTTTCTTCTCTTATTGTATTTGGTAAGACCTACATTACAATGTGAAAATGGGTGGTAAGAGGGGAAGGACATCCTTACCTTGTTCCTTAGTGTGAAAGCTTTGAGTTTCTCACCATTATGATGTTAGCTATAGGTTGTTTGAAGATACTCTTTATCAAGTTGAGGGAGTTCTCTTTTATTCCTCGTTTACTGAGAGCTTTTTTCATGAGTGGTTGTTGGATATTGTCAGATGCTTTTTCTGCATCAATTTATATGATCATGTGGTTTTTCTTCTTTAGCCTGTGGATGTGATGGATTATGTCAGTTGATTTTTGAATGTTGAACCAGCCTGTTATCTTGGGATAAATCCTACTTGGTCATGGTGCATAATTTTTTCCACACTGTTGGATTTAATTTGCTATTATTTTGTTGAAGATTTTTGCATCTGTGTTAATGAAAATTCCTGTCCTGTAGTTCTCTTCCCTTCTTCCCTTCTTCCTCCTTCTCCCCCTGCTTTTTTTTTGGTCTGTGTGTGTGTGTGTGTGTGGTTTTGGTATTAGGGTAATTCAGGCTTCATAGAATGAGTTAGGAAGTATTTTCTTTCTCTATAGTCTGAAAGAGATTACACAGAATTGGTATAGTATCTTCCTTAAATGTTTGTTAACATTCACTAGTGAACCCATCTGGGCCTGGTGCTTTCTGTTTTGGAAGGGTATTAATTATTGACTTAATTTCTTTAATAGATATTCAGTTTGTTTATTCCTGTGTGAGTTTGACAGAGTATGTCTTTCAAGGAATTGTTCCATTTTATTAAGTTATCAAATTGGTGGGCAGAGTTGTTCATAGTATTTCTTTATTCTTTTCATGTGCATGATACCTATAGTGATGTCCTCTGTTTCATTTCTGATACTAGTAATTTGTGTTCTCTTTGTTTTTCCTAAGTTAGCCTGGTGAGATTTATAACTTTGTTGATATTTTTCAGAGAACCACTTTTGGTTTCTTTGATTTTCTCTAATGATTTCTTGCTTTAAGTTTCATTGATTTCTGATCTAATTTTTATTATTTCTTTACTTTTGTTTACTTTGGATTTGTTCTCTTCTTCTTTTTCTAGTTTCCTAAGATATGGAAGCATAGATTATTGATTTTAAATCTTCTTTTCTAATATATGCATTCAATGCTATGTTTCCCTCTAAGTGCAGCTTTCACTATAGCCCACAGATTTTGATTAGGTGTGTTGTCATTTTTATTCAGTTCCAAGTGTTTTTTAATTCTTCCTTCAAGATTTCTTTTTTGACTTATGTGTTACTTAGAAGTGTGTTGTTTATTCTCCAAATATTTTGGAATTTTCCAACTATTGTTCTGTTATTGATTTCTATTTTAATTCTGTTGTGGTCTGAAGGCAGATGTTGTATGATTTCTTTTTTTAAAATTTGCTAAGGTGTGTTCTGTGGCTGAGAATGTGGTTGATCTTGGTGAATATTCCATGTGAACTTAAGAAGAACGAACATTCTGCTCTTGTTGGATGAAGTAGTCTGTAGACATCCATTACATCCAGTTATTTGATGGTATTACTGAGTTCAACTATGTCCTTACTGATTTTTCATCTGCTGGATCTGTCCATTTCTGATAGAGGGGTGTGAAGTGTTCTAATATGGTAGTGGGTTCATTTATTTCTCTTTGCAGTATTATCATTTTTGCTTTCTATTGTTAGATAAGTACACCTTAAGGATTGTTGTGTTCTAATGGAGAATTGACCCCTTTATCATTATATAATGCCTTTCTTTATCCCTGATAACTTTTGCATGCTTTGAAGTCTGCTCTGTCTGAAAATTTATATAGCTATCTCTGCTTTCTTCTTATTAGTGTTAACATAATATATTTTTCAACATCTGTTTACTTTCAATCTATACGTACTTTTATATTTAAAGTGGGTTTCTTGTAGACAGTGTATACTTGGGTCTTGTTTTTTTGATCCATTTTGGCAATTGTTGTCTTTTAATTGGTGCATTTAGACCATTGATGTTCCAAATGATCATTGATACAGTTGGCTAAACTAATTTTTTTCCAACTAAAAGTTAGTAGGGCTTTACTTTTATTTTTTAGACCACATAAATGTGTTCTATTTGCATGTGTATAAAAGTACTTTACTCTTAGCTGTCCTGGAATCGATATTCTTTTTTTTTTTTAATTTTTAAAAAATTATTTTTTGACTGCATTGCGCAGCTCATAGGATCTTAGTTCCCCGACCAGGGATCGAACCTGGACCCTGGCAGTGAAGTGCCGAATCCTAACTACTGGACCACCAGGGAATTCCTCCATGTTCTTTTGATGGTTGACTTTTTTTTTTTTTTTAATGTTTATAAGTTATTTAAGTTTTAAATGGAAGCTATCTTGTGAAATCTTTTGAACTCATTTAGGAATTTTTTTCCCCAGTGAATTGAGATACAGAAAATAAGGGAGTTAGAGAACTAAAGTAAAAATGAACTATCTGTGGGAATAAGAAAGGTAAGGAATATGCTTATGTACATCTCAAGAATTTGAGAAGGCCATCTTCTCTGGGAACTCATTCCCAGACAAAAGGTGTCAGTTAACTGGTATAATGAAAACTTCCCCTTTTTTCTGAGCCCTGAATTAAATGTGATCTTTGTATTTTGGGAAGCAGATTAAGTATTGTGGCCTGAAAACTTAATCATTGGATATGATTTATACATTTTAGTTCCATACTCTACACTTGTTCTGTAGCCTCTGAGAACTTGCATGTGGTGGATTGTGTTATGATTATCTCTTCCTGAAAAAATTATCATACGTGGAAGATACAGAGTTCTGCTTTATTATGCTTTTTACATCAAAGTTTGCTCTGGCAGTTGGAAAGAAAAGTAAACCAACTTGATAGTGTTCACCAGTAATCCAGAAGTATTATAGCAGTTGTTAATATTTATGTTTTTTATAATTTTTTGTTTTCCCAAGAGCAAAGGATAAGAAAACCCTTACACACATAATACAAGATATATAATTATCAGTGCACCTATTTTGTAATATATTTGCTTCTGTTTTCTTAGAAAGAGTAGGAAGAAGTGAATAGCACAATTTCTTACACAAAGTAAATGATCAGTAGATAGTTATTCAATGAATGAATAAATGAGTGAAAAAAGTGGAGACCTTCTTAAGGATTGAAATGTGATTAGCATCTACAGTAGAAAGCTAGCTTCATTGCTAATAAGCTTTTTCTAAAAATTTTTATTTATTTATTTATTTATTTATTTATTTATTTATTTATTTATTTATTTATTTATTTATTTATTTATTTTTGGCTGTGTTGGGTCTCCGTTTCTGTGCGAGGGCTTTCTCTTGTTGCGGCAAGTGGGGGCCACTCTTCATCGCCGTGCGTGGGCCTCTCCCTATCGCAGCCTCTCTTGTTGGGGAGCACAGGCTCCAGACGCGCAGGCTCAGTGATTGTGGCTCACAGGCCTAGTTGCTTCGCGGCATGTGGGATCTTCCCAGACCAGGGCTCGAACCCGTGTCCCCTGCATTGGCAGGCAGATTCTCAACCACTGCGCCACCAGGGAAGCCCGCTAATAAGCTTTTAAATCTGGAGGATTCTGTGGAAATGTGTTGCATTTTTTTCCTCAAGAGTAGTATGATTGGTTTGTAGTCCTTTCTTCCAGTATCTAGTCATTGATTTTGAACAGTTGTAAGTAATTTGCTGATGATAGTTATAAAGACTTTACACAAAATACTATTCTACAGCGGTTTCCTCACTTATCTTCTTAGATTTTGAGCAGAAGCAACAATACAACTAGTAAAGACTGATAATATGGTAATAGAGTTTATTTTAATCTAAACTAATACAGAGAACAATTTAGTTTCTCATCAGTTACCTGATGCTTTTTCTCTACAATTAGGATTTTAGAGATTCTGGCAGTTTTCTTTCTAGCTATTTCTGTGCCTCAAGACTAGAATCTCTTCATGTCCTTTCATTGTTCCTAATAAACATTCTGTTTTTTCTTTAACTGATTGCTACTTTTTCTTACTTCAGTTCCTATCTAGGTTTAGAAGGGTTAGAATCTTCAACATTGTGGCATAAGAGAAGGGAATTGTGAGATGAAATTACATTTTTAGAGTTTAAAATAAAGGAGGAAGGACCTGAGTTGAGTAATACAGAAATCAAGGCCCAGAATTGATATGATACAGGAAATCCTTCTTTTCCAATTCTGTAATTATTAATATTGCCTGCATTTATTTTCCATTAGTTTTTCTATGAAAGAATAATTTTAGAAATTATTTTTAGATGAAAACAAGAAACCAATTTATTTGATTACAACACTGGATAACACAATGGAAGATCTGTTAACACTGGAATATGTGAAGGTAAGTAGTTTGATTTATATGCTTGTTATGGTAAGCATACTGCTGAAATATTAAAATCAAGTTTTATAAGTTTAGCAATATTCAGTTTAATCTTCATTCTGATGTGATCGCTATAACTCCTAAAAGTTTAAGATTTTTTTGTTTTGTCATCCTCTGTTAGATACTTGTGATTTATAAACACTTCACATAGCAAGATAATAAGCAGCCCACATTCTAAGTAGAAACGGCCTGCAGTTTGGCTATTTCCCCCCCATCAGGATGTCAACAAACTTTTCAATCTTGATGAAAAGTGGTATAGGATACAAGATGAGGCTTTCACTTGATTTCCCACCATTGTCTGAAGTTACCTAATTTTCCTGCTGTCAGTGACTCTATTCCTTTCCTATTGATTTATGATAACTATTTCATCATTTATTAAGTTTTTATGTGTACTGTGGTCTACATATGATTTAACCCTTGCTTTCATTGACCTGTTTTTATGTAAGTCCACGTTATTTTAATAATTACAGTACTTAATGCTAAATGAGAATTATATCACTTTTAAGACCATTTTTTACTATTATTGATATAGATATTTTAGTGTTTTGTTGTTTATGAATTAAACAGCTTTTATATTGTAAAAATGTTCCAAATCTAAAGATACCACAGAGTATTTGATACCTGGCGGACTGTTCCGTCAAAATTTTGTTTTAACATATAGGAAGATTTGGGAAGGATCTTAACAGTTGTCGCTGACTAGATGATTGTCCTCTACATGTGATAAAACCTAAATATCCACTCTTGATAATAAGCGACATAGTATGTAACATTTATTGAATACTTAGCAAATTTGTTCTGGTGAAGCAGTCGTTTGTTTAAGTAATTATATGTATATAAATAGCTGGAAAAATTATATAAATGTGTGTTAGGACCATTATGTAATGATATATACATATGTCTTCCTATGATAATCGAACAGATTTGTTTTTTTCACTTTGTATAGGCTGAAAAGGATTTACCCATAACAATGTTGAAGGACACCTATAACAGTGTTGTGCAACTGATTAAGGTATAGGTGAATAATTTATTTTTTAATTAGATACTGTATTTCTAAGCAAATATATTATGAAAATTATTTTATAACTAGAACTGTAAGATCCTTGAGGATAAAAATTGAATATTATAAATTGTATCCTTTATACCACAAAGAATACAGACAAATATTTGTTGTATTACTAAAATCAGCTTTGTTCTTTAGGTGAATTTTTCCTCTTTGGACATTCATTTACATACTGAAGCACTTCTGAATACAATAAATTATTTTAATAATATCCTTACATATTTGGAGGAAAAACCAGCCCCAGTGCATATTGCAGAGACTGAAGACAAAGGAGAGTTTATTAAAAAAATACGTATGTTTCTTTAAAATTCAACATCAAATTTTTACTAAGTAGATCAATAAATTTTTGCTCTTGCGTTATTATAATATTGGTGTTAGAATTCTATTGCTAGATTAATATTTAGAAAGATTAATTATATACCAGGTTAATTTTAGAAAATAATAGTAAAGTGATTATTGCTGAAGAAAAGTGGCTTTTATTTATCTTATCGTTCATTTTAGTTGAAGATTATACAGTAGAAGTATTTAGTGTAATTAAATTTTGTGCATTTAGTATTATTTAAATTAGAAAAATAGAACTAACAAAATTTGAATAATATGAGAGTATGTTTTTTAATCGGAGTGCTTTTTTAAGCAGTCAAAAGTTGCAAGTTTGATAATAACATGTATCACCCTGTAATCATTAAATCGCAAAAGAGTTATGATTTTACAACTACAACTTCTTAGTTTCAAATGTTATTCTCATCTAAGAACTATTTTTGTTCTGTCTCTTTGCACTGGTTTGGCTTTGTTTTCATTGGATTTGATTTTCTTTAGCATTCCTAATTTAGTAGGTAATATATTGCTTGCTTTCAATTTGCAAATCACGTTTTCCTCTAGCGTTATCATTGTTGTGATATTTCAGTTACTTTATAAGTATAGTAAGGTAACTACTAAAAGTTTTGTCTTATGTTTTACACTATGGCTTTCTTTTTGCAGCTTTAAAATTATCCAAGAATGAAGATATTGTTACCTTACAGATTTTAGCAGAATTATCATGTTTACAGATCTTTATTCAAGATCAGAAACATAACATTTCAGAAATTAAGATTGAAGGTAATAAGATTTGAGGAAAAGTAAATTCAGAACTATTAAATGAAGGGAAAATAATTTAATAATTTTTTTTTCCCTTAGGGCTTGATTCTGAGATGATTATGAGGCCATCAGCGACTGAAATAAATGCAAAGCTAAGGAATATAATTGTTCTGGATTCTGATATAACAGCTGTATACAAAAAGGTATGAATTTGTTTCTATTCATTAACATTATTAAATATAATTGTCCTTTAAGATTGTTCATAGGTATAAATTAAACAGTCATCGGATTTTAGCAGTGTGTCTTAGTAGGTCCATGGGTTTTGAAGTTAGGCATAATTAGGTTCTTATTTTAGCCCTGCTCTTCAGTAGTTGGGTGGCCTAATCTCAGAATCTGTTTATTTGTAAAATGATGATTAAGTATCTCATAAATGAAATTAGTACAAGTGATACTGCTGGAACTTAGTTGTGGAGTGCTTTTGTTGGGGGGCGGGGTAGGGGAGTAGCAAATGCCTTATTTACTTTTTATCTTTTCACTATTTTGAGGTATTGTGAACCTTGTAATGCATTTCAGATTTCAGAGCAGAGGATATGAAGTCAGATTGAATAAACGAGATTTTTTTTTAAAGTTTATTTTCATGGATACTTACTAACATAGCATTATAATGTTAAGAGAGTCCTTTGAACTAGGTGGCTAGTGGTTGAAGGATAGGTCCTTTTGTTGTTACTGTGTGCAAGAGAGTAAGGTTCTTGGACTAGATACTGTTGTGGAGTTGGACAGGTAATTTTTAAACAATGGAGCATCTGGGTAAGGTGGTATATTTAAAGGAGTGAAGAGAATATCAAATAGTAGGATTAGAAAAGCCTGAGGTACTTGTTGAGTCAGGAAGTCAAAGTTCGGAATGTGACAGGAAGAAAGGAAGTAGGTGTATAGGCTTAATTAGCAAATAATACTGATGAGATACAGTGATGACCAGATTTTTATGTTAAATAAAAATTCGTATGCCTTATATTTTCTTACTGTGGTTCGTTAGCTTGAGGTAACAAGAGTCCCCAAAACATCAAAGGTACGTGGCTCATAGGAATAAAGAACAAGAAATTTTACAGAAGCCATGGTTTGATTTGCTTCCATTGCTTTTATTTGAAAAATTATAGTCTTAGAGCGTTTAGGAAGTAGATTGTCCATTTTATTTGTCCTATTTAAAAAGTAAAGCTAACATAAATAAATGAATCTACTAAAAGTCATACAAGTAGTTAGTAATGGAACTGATATTATAACCTAAGACATTTACTTTTTCTCTCTGTAATTTTATTTTTAATGCATCTTTAAGGTTAAAAATCTAACTTTAAAAAAGCTACAAAATGAAGTTTCTCACTTGTGTCTTCTTGTCCCACCCCGTTTTCCTTTCCATATTTCTTGACTTTGATTCCAATGTATATGATTTTTAAACAAACTACCTTCATAACTCTCCATATGTCAAGGAACCAAAGAGACATAATCTTTTTGCCCTGGATCAGAGCTTTGTAATTTCTGTTCCATGACACACTATTGTGCCCTGAGTGGGTTTTAAGTATAATATATTGAGCCCTTCAGCTTTCTGGGCAGCTGGATAAAGGACTAGAGTTCTCAGATTATTTGACTCTCTCCTGGAGCAGCATTCATTTATACTAGTATCATTGTACAGATACTATTATTTATGTGTGCCATAACCTGAAAAATATTCTAGCTGACCTGACATTCTCATGAAATAAAATATCACTGTAAATTATGAGTGTTTAAAAATTTATCCAGTTATTAAGCTTGTTAATTCTTGGTGGTAGGTACACCAGTATTTCTAACTGTTTTATACTTTTCTGTCTTTAGTATCTGGCTAATATTGGCTTCATAAAATGAATTTGGAGGTGTTTTCTCATCTATTTTCTGAAAGATTTATGTAGAATTGGTATATATTATGTCTTCCTTTAGTGTTTGATGGAACTCAGCAGTGAAGCTGTGTGGCTTTGAGGTTTTCTGTGGGGAAAAATTTTTAATTACTGTTCCATTTCTTTACTTGATGTAAGTCTAATCAGATTTTCTTGTTCTTCTTGAGTGAGATTTGGTAATGTGGGTCTTTTTTGGAATTTTTGCACATATGGTTTTGTTTCTATTGTTCTTACATATTTTTATTAAAAATTGAGATGATAACAAGCTATTATATAAATTGTATATCGTTGCTTTTTTTCCTCCTTACTCTTCATTGTAGTTTTTAACCTTATATGTTTGCATCCTTAAACAATATATTGCCCAGTTTTGTGGTATTTGGAAATACATGTTTTATTTTGAAATATAGCATATACACAAAAGCAAGTAATATAATGTCAAGAACAACAGTAAAACAAATACCTTTATACCCAACACTCAAACCAAGTAATAGAACATACCCCAGAAGTCACCAGTATGCCCTAATTTGACTTTATTGTACTGTCTCCTTGGAGAGTTAACTATGTACATTTTTTTGTATTTTTAATAAATGTTACCAACTATGTATGAATCCTTACATAACACGTTGTTTCATCTTTCAGTCCCCTTTTTAAAGGATATCATATTTTATACGTATTTCTTTAGCCTTGCATCTTATCATTCATTATATTTTTGAGGTGTATCCATGTTGATGTTTGTAGGTATAGTGCATTCATTTTTATTACCACTGGTTATTTATTCATTGTTCTGTTGATGGATATTTGGTTTCTACTTTTTTGTTTTTATGAATATTGCTTCTATAACTAGTCTTGTATCAATACACGTCTCCTGATATGTTCTTGGACGTATGTCATGCATGCATTTTTCAGAGAATCTATTTCTAGTGACACATGTACTCCCAGGAGCAGTGGAAGAGAGATCTGGTATTTCATTTCAATGCCATTGCTTGGAATTGTCAGATATTACATTTTTTGAAGATCTGGAGTGTATAATATGGTGTTTTCAGTTTGTATTTTTCTTACCACTAACGAAATTGCACATCTTTTCATATACTTATAGACTATTTATGCTTGCTCTTCTATGAGATGCCTATTAGTTTAACTCAGGTGCCAGTAAACTTTTTCTGTGAATAGCCAGATTGTAAGTGTTTTAGGCTTTGTGGGCCATGAAGTTTTTGTTGCAACTATTCAACCCTGCTCTTGTAGTGTGAAAGCAGTCATTTGTGTAAATGAGTGATTTGGTTGTGTTCCAGTAAAATTTTATTTTATGGATAATAAAATGTAAATTTCATATAATTTGCATATGTCACAAAATATTATTTAGATATTTTTTTAACTACTTAAAAGTATGTAAACCATTTTTACCTAATCCTGCTGTTTGTGGTTTGCTGACACCTGGTTTAATTTATCAATTTTAGAGGAAGGAACGTTTATTTTTTTCTTTATTGATTTGTAGGAAATCATTTAATATTTTATACATTATTCCTTGCTTAGTTTGTGTTTCAAATAGTTACTCCCAGTTTGGTTATGATGTCTTTTGATGAACAAAAGTTATTAATTTTAATGAAGTTGAATTTATCATTCTTTTCTTTTTTGGTTTGAGAATTTTGTCTTCTAAATCATTCCATCCCCTGAATTCATAAAGTTATTCCCCTATGTGACCTTCTAAAAGTTATATAATTTTGCCTTTCACTGTTAGGTCTTTCATCCTACTTGGAATTGATTTTTTTATATGATTGAGGCTGGGGTCCAATTTCATTTATTTTCACACTGGGTTGTTTTTTCCTAATATCATTTATTTAAATAGCTATCCTTTTCTTACTTGTGTACAGTACTATATCTATTAAATATTAAGTGTAGATATATGGATAGATTTATTTCTGGGCTCTCTTTTGTGTTCCATTTGTTTACTTATCCTTGAATCAGTACATACATATAGTCCTTACTTGGTGCTGGATAGTGTTCTAAATGCTTTATAAATATTAAGTTATTTAATCTTCACAAATGCCATTTAGATCAGAATTTCATTTTCCAATATTATGGATAAAGACACTGACGCACATAAAGGTTTAACTTCTTGAGGTCACATATCTAGTAGAGCTTCATCTAACATCCTGGATGTAAAAATCAGGCATTCAGGCTCTGTAGTTTATGCTCTTAACAACTATTTTATACTGCCTTTCAATTCCAAACTGAATTATTGAGCTTAATTCTTAAGCTTTATAGTTCGTCTTCCATCTTGTTCGTTTTCTTCAATAATGTCTTGGCTGTTCCTGGACTTTTGTGTTTACATATATAAATATAAATTTTAGAATCTTTCACGGTCTACCAAAAAAAAATCCCATTGGTATTTTGCCTTTAAAAAGCAAGCAATTCTTTCTTTCTTTCTTCTTTTTTTTTTTTTTTGGTAAAATAGCTTTATCCTCTGTCAAAACACACTTTGGATGGAGGGGAGGAGAAGGAGGCAACACAGCCTAGCGCCACAGCTTATTTAGAAGAGGACATGAGATTTAAAAGCCTCACCCCACTGCTTGCCCAGCTGAGAAAATGTCATGACCCTAACACCCACTTATAAATATCTCTTGTTACGTTAAAAGAAAAAAAAAATTTCCAGGGCCCAGCTGGCTTTACTCCTGCACAGAAAGGGTTAACCTTCAGAATTTGGTATCAGGGTCCCAGGATGGGGCTGGTAAGGAGAGGCAGATTGGGAAGAAGAGCGCCCTGAAAAACAGAGAGCGACAAGCCAGTGTGTAACTGGGGCCCTTCAAAACATCCAAAACAGAGAAGGGGAAGGGTGCCTGTCAGAGACAGAAACCAGTGCTGTCCCAGGGGTTGTCTCACTCCTGTCCCCAGTGTCAAATGTCCTGGAGTGATCTGTCCTTTCAGACACCCCTATGAGGTCCCAATATCAGGACCCATCCTTTCTTCTCAGTCCCAGCCCATTCAACTCACCACCCAGCTTTTAAGGTCCTAACAGGAAGCAGCCCCCTCCCCAAGTAAGAAGCGTGAGGAAGGCTGGAGATCCTTCCTGGGAGGAGGGTATTCCGGGGGTGAGCCACTTCTGGGGTCCCCCTTCAGTCCCTGACCAGGCGGTAAATGTGGTGGTGGACCGCCCGCTCACTGGTGGAGACCTCAAAGACGTAGGTGGTGCAGAGCAGCAGTTCCTGGGTGTCTCTGTCACCACTGGAGGATGGTGAAGTTCTCCAGGACACTGTTCATCATATAGCGCTCGGGTAGCTGCCAAAGCTTGTGCAGGAAATTCACCAGGTACTCTCACATGGGTGAGCGCAGCAGGCAGTACATGAACCTCCCGTCCTGCAGCTGGGCGTGCTCCGTCTCCACCTTCTCCACCACCTGCTTGCCAAAGAAGCAGACCTTCTTCTTTGGAACAGGTGGAACAGGAGGAACAGGTGAGGGTCATGTGCTCCAGGGTCTCGTACTGGCTGCTCACTCGATAGAAGCCACCACTGCTGCCGCCGGCCCCCACCTCCTCGCCACTCGGCACCCAGTTCAGGTCCTCCCAGAACTTGACCAGGAAGAAGGCGTCGGGGGCCCACAGTCATACAGCTCCCGCAGACCGCCCTTTTTCTCAGGGAATTTGTCATAGATCTGCCGGACATCCACACTCCCGAAGGGGGGCGCTCTGGGCCTGGGGCAGTGCTGGTTGAGGTGTACAAACGGGTGCCTCTGGTAAGAGTCAGCTGCATCCAGAGGTTCCACAAAGGCCGAGAACTCCACCAGCTGCAACCGAGCAGTGCCCAGAGCCCGAGCCTGCCAGGCTGGGGCTGGCTGATGGGGGCAGGTGTGGGCAAAGCAGGAGGTGAGAGGGCTTGGGGGTGCTCGTACCCTGGAAGGTCAGTAGATGGAGGAGTCAGTGACAAGGAGAACAGTGTCTGCGAGAATGGCTTCACATCTGGAACATTCCAGGGGGGCCCAGAACCCCCCAACCAAAACTGGAAAAGCTCTGGGGCCTGAGGACCGGCGGGACCAAGTTTGGCCTGCAGGGAAGGTGCTGAGATGAGCTGGGCTGAGGACATGGTGGCCATTGTCTGGAAAGCTTTGTCCTTGAAAACCTGGTCCTTGAGCTTGGACTGGATTTCCGTTGATTACCTTCAGGCCAAAACCTGGGTATGACTAGAGATCTGTTTGCGAGTTTGAGTCTTCCTCGTTCTCAGCTTGATGTAGCGAGCAGTCAGTTCATTCCGACCATATATCTTGCATTCATCAGGCAGGATGATTTTCCACCAGCCACAGGGTGGGTAGATGGCCAGGGCCTCCTGGAAGCTCTGTTCGATGTCTGAACTCCAAACACCCTCTGTGTCTGGGCCCCTGTCTCCCGCCGCCCCCTCACTGCCGCCAGTGCCCTCCTCGCTTCCTTCCTCACTTCCTGTCCAGCCGCTGCCATCGTCCAGAGGGGCCCCAGCCTGGGGTTCCCCCATCTGGGCCTCCTGGCCTGGGGCTGGGCACAATTACTTCTTTTTTTTTTTTTTTAAACATCTTTATTGGAGTATAATTGCTTTACAATGGTGTGTTAGTTTCTGCTTTATAACAAAGTGAATCAGCTATACATATACATATATCCCCATATCCCCTCCCTCTTGCGTCTCCCTCCCACCCTCTCTATCCCCCCCACTAGGTGGTCACAAAGCACGGAGCTGATCTCCCTGTGCTATGTGGCTGCTTCCCAATAGCTATCTGTTTGACATTTGGTAGTGTATATATGTCCATGCCACTCCCTCACTTTGTCCCAGCTTACCCTTACCCCTCCCCGTGTCCTCAAGTCTGTTCTCTACATCTGAGTCTTTATTCCTGTCCTGCCCCTAGGTTCTTCAGAACCATGTTTTTTTTTAGATTCCATATATATGTGTTAGCATATGGTATTTGTTTTTCTCTTTCTGACTTACTTTACTCTGTATGACAGACTCTAGGTCCATCCACCTCACTACAAATAACTCAATTTAGTTTCTTTTTATGGCTGAGTAATATTCCATTGTATATATGTGCCACATCTTCTTTATCCATTCATCTGTCGATGGACACTTAGGTTGCTTCCAAGTCCTGGCTATTGTAAATAGAGCTGCAGTGAACATTGTGGTACATGACTCTTTTTGAATTATGGTTTTCTCAGGGTATATGTCCAGTAGTGGGATTGCTGGGTGGTATGGTAGTTCTATTTTTAGTTTTTTAAGGAACCTCTATACTGTTCTTCATAGTGGCTGTATCAATTTACATTCCCACCAACAGTGCAAGAGGGTTCCCTTTTCTCCACACCCTCTCCAGCATTTATTGTTTGTAGATTTTTTGATGATGGCCATTCTGACCCGTGGCACAGTTATTTCTTAATGTTATCAACCATCCAGTGAGTTCTCATATTTCCCTGACTGTCTCATAATTTTTTTCCTTTAGTTTGTTTAGATCAGGATCCAAAGGAGGTCCATACAGTACGTTTTGATTAATATGCTTCTTAAGTCTGTTTTAATCTATAAGTTTCTATCTCTTTCTCTTCCTTGCCATTTGTTGCTATCCTATTTGTTTTGTAGAATTTTCCATCAGCTTTTGCTGATTGCGTTCTCATGGCATTTAACATGTTCCTCTATTCCCTGTATTTCCTGTAAATTGATAGTTAAATCTCATTCAGTGAGATTCAGGGGTTTTTTTGTTTTTTTTTTTTACAGGGGTTGGGGAGGGCAAGAATACTTCATAGTTGGTGTTGTGTATTTTCAAAGGATGCACAGTGTCTAGCTGTCTTTGTTTTTGTAATGTTAAAAACCATTATTTCATTAAGGATTGCAAAATGATAATATTCTGATTCAAACATTTCTTCTTTATTAAATGGGAGTTTTCACCAGTCTTTATGCTGACATCTTCAAAATTTTGGCTACTTAAAAGTTTATTCCCTGGTAGATTCCGTAGGCAGGGCTCATAGTCATAAGAATAGTACTCCATGAGTGTCTATATGTTGTATTACATTTATATTTACGAATACTTTGGCTGGATTTTGATTCTTTAGCTTGCATTTTTTTTTCTAGATGATCTTAAACATGTTATTCTGTGTCTTCTGGCCTAGTGTTCAATCAAATTGCTGCTGATGATTCTAATGACAATTTCACTTTCTTTCTCCTAGAAGGACTTGGTAATTTTGCCTAGATACTCAGAGCTGATTGGAAGCTTTGTGTGGGCAGGACTTGGGACAGGTGGACATCACGGTAGATGGTCAGTCAGTAATGTAGTGATTTGATGGCCTCAAAACTTGAGTATCTAAAGTTTTTTTTTTTTTTTTCCCCTCAGGCCAGTCATTTTCCTTTTAGAAAAGTACTATAAGTATAGACCTGACAGTCTAGATTCAGGGAGCCAGTTGGTTGAAGAATGTGGGGACCTTACATTTCAATTTACAGATTTTTACTTAAAATACCCATTTTTCAGTATGGTGTTTTATTTACCCCTTATCTACACCTGTTGTCTCCTAGGCCACAACCTCTGTGCACTAAACACTGTCTTATGAAAATTTCTTCTCTTCTGTTGGGCTCAAGGGGGATAGTCACAGGTCACTCATGTGACTTATGGAAGATATTCTGTTTTTTATTGATTAATAGTATTGGGGATATTACAGTCTACCTTCCATTAATATTTTACTGCTTTATGTAGTATTGCGTATCTTAACAGTGCTATACTGTCAATTCCTACTTCTTGCCTTTCACAGTATTATTGTAATATATTTTACTTTTGTGTATGCTGAAAGTCCACAATATATACCTACCAATTGGGGTTTAGTCAATTTTCTTTAGAGCAATTAATTTTTTACAAGAGATGTATTTGCCTTCATTCTAACTATTTCCGGAACTCATTTCTTCATGTACCTTCAAAATTCTGTTATTTTTATTTCTACTTGAAGAACTTAATCATTTCTTATAATGCAAATCTGCAGGTTATGAATTATTTCATCTTTTGGCAGGGAGGAGGCATCAGAACTGGAAAAAAAAAAGGCTTTTATTTCACCTTCATTTTCTGAGTGATATTTTTGCTAGGTGTACATAATTTCTCATCTTTATCTGACTGCCTTGAGAATTTGTGTATGGCATGTCTAGGTATATGTAAGTATATTTTCATATTTGTCCTGTTCAGAGTTTTCTGAGCTTTCTGGATCTGTCTCAGTATTTTTTATATCTTTTCAAATAGTTCTGCTTCCACCTCTCTCGCTTCCTCACCTCCTCTTCCTCCTCTGCCTCCTCTCTATTCTTCTTCCTCTTGGGTTCCAAAAATTCTTATTAGATTCCTGTTAGATATTGTCCCATAACCTTTGGATCCTCTGTTCAACTCTTCCCATTCTTTTCTCATTATGTTTCGTTTGTGTAATTTCTTTTGACCTATTTTTGAGTTCACTGATTTTGTCCTTGGCTCCACTGAATATACTAATAAACCCACTGAAAGTATTCTTCATCTATTACCATGTTTTTTTAATCTTTAATATTTCCCTTTGAGTCTTTTTTCTGTTTTCCATTTCTCTGCTCATATTCTTCAGTCTGTTCATTCATATTTTCCATGTTTTCCACTAGAAGCACCTACCTTAGTAATCGTAATAATTCAAAATCCACTGGCTGAAAGTTCCAACATCTATGTTATAAGCAAGTCTGGTTCTGTTGATTGCTTTGTCATTTGTTGTTTATTTTTTTCTTGCTTTTTGGGTTGTTTCGTAACTAATGATTGACTGTCAGACATCATATATAGGATAATAGAGACAGAAGTGAATAGTATTTATGTCTGAAAGTGAGTGTGCCTCCTTTTTCTGCTAGCCTATTAGCATGGGGGATTGAATCCAGTTTATGGAGAGCTGAACTGGGTTTGAGTTTTCTTGTTTAATGTGATTCCCTTCAATATGCCACTGCTTCACATTCCTTCAGCTATATCTTGTGCTTAGGGTGGGGGATTTGTTGTTGGACTGCTGCTTCATACTATGCTGTTTACTTTTCCTCTACTCTTGTACTTCAGAAAGTTCTCTTTCCATACTCTTGGCTCTTTCCTTGATGTTTAGAGTCTACTGCTGCTTTTTCTTAGAGCTTGCCATCTTGATGGTATTTGGGGGTGGCGGTAGAGCGGGAAGATGTTTTAGGTAGGCTTGTCAGTTGTCCTAGTTCAGGTTCAGTCTAGCCAGGTCTGTTTCTCCAGGTCTCAGAATTGGAGCATTCTTGGTGATCCTGTCCATCCCTCCCGTGGCATTTGACTCAGATCTTTGGTAGCTCCTGTATGGGAGAGTATGCTTTTCTGCTCCAGTAGAAGGTGCTCAATAATGGTCTGGTCCCAGGACGGTTTCATCCCCCAAGTGTAGAGGGAGTTTTATCTTTGCCTCTGGGGTATAGTATCTTCACCTGTGCTCTGAGGGCAACAAGGTTACTGCCTTTCTGCTAGTTTCTTAAGGCTTCTGTTCTAAGAGAATAATTCTGATGGAACTTTGGGCCTTTTCTAGAGTGGAGGTTTCTCCTGTCTTTGAGGGTTGTACCAAGGAAAGCTTCCTCTGGTATTCCACTCTGGCCCCAGTCTCTCAGGAGCTCCCAGCAGAAAGCACACAATGAAGTGCTTGCAACTAAGTGTGAGCTCCTCTTGTGTCTGTGACTCCCAGG
Source organism: Balaenoptera musculus (assembly GCF_009873245.2). NCBI lineage: Eukaryota > Metazoa > Chordata > Mammalia > Artiodactyla > Balaenopteridae > Balaenoptera > Balaenoptera musculus. The sequence goes on from NC_045790.1 coordinate 73,488,751, forward strand.
GATTTTGTATATCACATTATAAGTTCATAGTCAACCTTTACCATTTTATCTGATTTCTTCTTACCTAGCTTCTATGGTATCTGACAGCTCTTTTCTCCTGCCCCTTACCACAGGTGAGCTGGTGCTTAAGCTTCTCTCTTGAAGATACCTTTTTTCTTTAGATTTTAGGCTGCTTAGTTGGCTTGTGACCTCAGATTTCTAATGGTTTTAAGAAAAGTTATGATTTTGTAGTTTATCTATTTTTGTTTTTCTTGTTCTTAAGGTTTGGAGTGACCATCTCTCCAGCATTCTACATCCTAGGCAGAAGCAGAATTCCTATAGACTTCTGTTTAGTCTCATCTTACGCCTCAACCTTCAGACAACTATCCTTGATTCCTGAGGTTTTTTTGTTCCATGGTTGGAATTCATTTACTTCTTGATGGTTCTTCAGCCCTCTGCCTTACTTCTAGCATTTAGAGGGTCAAGAAAGCTATAAACTAAGTTAGTGAGTGCTCTGTTTATCTTTCAGAATATTTTTGACATTTCACATCTGCTATTATCTCCACCATTTTTAACTGGTATTGCAGAGCTTGAGACATTATACTGCTGTAGGTAATTCTTGTTTGACAATTGAGATGACTCTTGACAAACTAATAAGGAACAGAAGTATAGTGATAGGAGGAAACTCCTTGGAAGGATCTCGATAATTATTCACATATCTCAAATCAAGAAAATAGATTATATTAAGTTTTGACAGTGACTGAAAAATACATTTATATGGCAGTTCTCAGTACCCATGTGTACACACTAAATGAAAATGTGTATTCTGATTTTTTTTTCCTGTTTTTTCCATTAAAAAAATCTTGTGTCAGACCTACTAAATTGATTCCATGGCCCATAAAGGGAGTTGCCACTACTGATTTGAAAAAACTTGCAGTGTAGATTCTAATAAAGAAGTTAGAATTGTTGTCTTATTTGTACTTGGCTTGACTACTTACAAGATTTTCCAGATATGTATGTATATTTTGCATTTGCTTTATTTTTGTACTGAAGACATATCATTTCGAAAGTGGATTTTGACAATTAAATTTTCTCTCATTAAGGCTGTTTATATTACTGGAAAAGAAGTTTTCAGCTTCAAAATGATTTCTTATATGGGTGCAACTGCTGGTTCTGCGTACACAGATATGAATGTGTTTGACAGTCAAGTTAATTTAACTGTTGGTTGCATTGAAGTAGTTCTTGTCACAAAATTTCTGTATTCTGTATTGGTAAGTATATTAATCAGTTTTTTATTTATTCTTTCCTACTAGTTGGAAAGTGTTTGCTGTGCATGAAGCATAGATGAAGCATTCCTTACTTGATTTTTTTTTGTCCTGATTTTTCAAGATATTCTGGGTACCATACATCATGACTGAAATGTATAGTATACCGTTTATATAACATCATTTTCACATGGGAATGTTCTAGCTAATTGAAATATGTATTTTAATAAACATTAAATATATGTATATTATATATCATATATATGTTATGTATATTAATTGAATTCTTTATTTTATACATGATTGGTTTGAGTGTTTTACCTGACTTCCAGCTCTAACTAAAAGTGCTAAATATATAATTGAAGTTTGGTTTTGTCATTAAGAAAATTATGTTTTCTATTGCATTCTAGTTCTGTGAATATTCGGGGCTTTGAGGGATTTAGATTTAATCCCTATATGACACTTCCCTGAGGTGTTTAAGTTCTGTTTCTGCCTTTCATAGTTTTTTTTTTCCCCCCTGTGTTTTTCCCTTGCTGTCAGCTGATGTTTTTTCCTGTGTCATACCTGTCTCTATGACTTCACTATTCATTCTTTTAACTAAATTGTGGTATATAAACTAGATAATCAGTTGATTCTAAATAAATAATGTTGCTGTTTTTCTGATCTTTTTAACTGAGGTTATCATGCAGTTTTTCCTATAGCCATAAAAACTTTTTTGTACATAAAAAGTAAAAATGAAAAAGTATTTCTTATTTAATTTTTTCTAATTTCTTTTTATAACTCAGAGCATTATATCACTGAGCCCTGTTGTGATAGCTTTATACTCAAAAATTATTGAAAATAATTAAAACATGAAATTAATTAAACATGAAAATTAAGTATAATTCTAGGTGTATTTTATATCATTTAGTATTTTTCCCACATTTCAGGAATTAGAAAACTTTAGAGTTCTTGATGGACATATTTTTAATACTGTTTTATCTTACAAACGTAAATAAGCTCTCTGTCCATTGTGGTTGTGTAGGTAAATACAGTGTGATTGTTTAGCCATTAAGGAAAGTGAGATAAAAAGGGAAATAGATGCCAGTGAAACATTGGAGCATCCACATGTTGCTTTGGTCCAGGGACTAGATTTTTACTGTTTTACTGTGTTTCTGTGTCTGTATCTTTGTGTTTCTCAACCTTTATTGCAGAAAATTATGGTTTAATATAGACAAGTCAGACTTTGAATAAATAATGCTTAGTTGTTCCAAGGGAAAATTTTTCTTATGGAGGTAAAATCAGAAATACCAATATACATTTAATAGTTTTATTCATTAATGGTAGCCTTAAGAATATAATTCTGTTTTCTTTATAGGCTTTTATAGATAATTTTCAAGCAGGTAAACAAGCCTTGGCTGAGGCAACTGTTCAGGCAGCAGAAATGGCTGCTACTGGTGTAAAAGAACTGGCACAAAGGAGTTCTAGAATGGCATTGGATATTGACATCAAAGCCCCAGTTGTGGTTATCCCACAGTCTCCAGTTTCTGAAAATATTTTTGTTGCTGATTTTGGACTAATTACAATGAAAAATACATTCCATGTGATAACAGAGAGTCAGATCAACCCCCCACCCATTATTGATTTGATAACGATAAAGCTGAGTGAAATGCGACTATACAGGTAAGCTTTTCACTAATATATTTATGTAGAATGCAATCTTTTTCTAACTTTTTACATTAAAGACTTTGGTATCTTGAGTTTTCTGTTTAGAGTGGCACTTAATTTTGTTATAACTGTACTCAATTTTGTGATTTTCTTTTCCCCAAGTATTTTTTGGTGAGATCAATTATAGTCTTCTAGTTTTTAAAAACCTAGGAAGTATTGGAAAATTCCTCATTAGGTAATTAGGAATGCTGTAAAATTTGTTATCTGAGGAAGAATATTTGTACTTATTTGCAGTTCTTTATAAATTATAAGGTTATGGAAGACATGGGAGAATTTCTAATATATTTATTCACTCAGCAAATACAGCAGTACCCAAAATACTGTATCAGCTTTGTGCTGTGGATCTGATACACTAATTAAAGACACACACACACACACACTAACACACACACAGTAGAGTACAATCTTATATATTCACTCTGCATAGGATTAGGAATTAGGGGAATAAGTGAATATCCAGATAGTTCCAGAACTTTTACTGTGCTATTTCTAATCACCTATTCTAGATTTAATGCCCTTTTCCTTTTACAACTTGGATTCATCACTACTTAAACTTGCTCTTTTCTTTCTTTCTGTAATTTTTTTCTTTGATCTCATTCTATTTATTTTTTTCCTTTTTATTTTTGCTGCTGCTCTTTGGCCTCTGGCAGGTCTGTCTCCCTCCTGCCATTCTTTCCATCAACTGAATATTTTTAGAACAGCTTTATTGAGATATAATTAGCATATAATAAATTGCATACTTTTAAAGTATACAGTTTGATAAGTTTGATATGTATACACTTAGGATAGTTTGAGTACAACTGTGTTAATTCTTCCTTAAATATTTGGTAGAATTCACCAGTGAAGACACTGGGGCTGGTATTTGCTTGTGGGAGATTTTTAACTACAATTTCCATTTCTTTAGTAAACTTGGGACTATTCAAATTAATTATTTTTGAGTGATTGTTAATTTTTTTCAAGAAATGTGTCTATTTCACCTACATTGTAGAGTTTTATGACATAAAGTTCGTAATATTCTCTTCTTACTCATTAATATCTATATTGATGTTACCTCCCCCATTCTTGATATTTATAATTTATACCTTAATCAGTCTGGCTAGAGGTTTATCAGTTTTATTGATCTTTTTTTTTTTTCCTATGGGACAACTGGGTATCCATTATTTTTTTCCCTTCCAGTTTTATTGAGATATAATTGACATACAGCACTGTATAAATTTAAGCTGTAAACATAATGATTTGACTTACTTACATCATGAAATGATTACCACATAAGTTTAGTAAACATCCATCATCTTCTATAAATACAAAATTAAAAGAATAGAAAAAAATTTTTTTTTATGAGGAGAACTCTTAGGATTTACTCAGTTAACAATTTCCATATGTAACATACAAGAGGATTAATTATATTTATCATGTTGTACATTATATCCCTAGTACTTATGTATCTTATAATTGGTAGTTTATACCTTTTGACTACCTTCATCCAGTTTGCCCTCCTCCTACCCCTTACCTCTGGTAACCACAAATCTTATTGCTTTTTCTATGAGTTAGTTTGTTTTAAAGCATAATTGACCTACAGAACTATGTTAGTTCCTGTAACATAACATAGTGATTCAATATTTCTGTACATTTCAAAATGATCACCATGGTAAGTCTCTACCATACAAAGATATTACATAGTTACTGTATTCTCCACACTGTACATTTCATAGCCACGACTCATTTATCTTGTAACTGAAAGTTTGTACCTCTTAATCTCTCACACTTATTTCTCTCCTCCCCCCACCCCTCTCCCCTATGGCGAGCACCTGTTTGTTCTCTGTATCTATGACTGGTTTCTCTTTTGTCACATTTCTTCATTTGTTTTGTTATTTAAATTCCATATATAAGTGAAATCATATGGTATTTATCTTTCTGTCTGATTTATTTCACTTAACATAATATCCTCTAGGCCCATCCATATTGTCACAAATGGCAGGATTTCATTCTTTTTTTTGTGGCTGAGTGATATTTCACTGTGTGTGTGTGTGTGTGTGTGTGTGTGTGTATATACACACATACATACATATACACACGCACCACATCTTCTTTATCCATTCAGCCACTGATGAACACTCAGATTGTTTCCATATCTTGGCTACTGTAAATAATGCTGCAGTGAACTTATGGGTATGTATATCTTCTCAAATTAGTGTTTTCATTTTCTTTGGATAAATACTCAGGAATGGGATTCCTGAACGGGGCCAGTTCCTGACAAAGCTGGCTGTGGTATTCAGGGTGTCCCAGAGTTAGTGTCATCCCTGAGGTGAGCAGGGCCAGATATTGGGGTGGTTGAGAGTCTCAAGGTGTCCCAGAGCTGGTGTTGGGCCACTGGTGGGCAGGGCTGGGGCCCAGTGGTCCCATGGCTGGTGTCTGCCCACTGCGGGAGTAAGGTCATGTCCTGGAAGGGGGGGCGTGCCGGCCTGCTGATGGTCAGAGCTGGGTCCTGTGGTCTCTTGCTGTAGACCCTGGTGGTCCTAGAGCTGGTGTCAGCCCACAGGTGGCAGGGCTGGGTCCTGGGGCGGCCAGGAGCTCAGGGGGTCATATGGGAGTTGGTCTGCTGGTGGGTGGAGCTGTGTCCATGCTCAGCTAGCTACTTGGTGTGGGATGTCCCAGGGCTGGTGCTACTGACTGGTGGGCTGGGGCGGGTCCCAGTGTTAATGAGCTAGAGGGAGGATTCCAAAATGTTGCTTGCCTGCAGCATTGTCCTCGTGGTTGAATGAGCATCCAGAAGTGGCTTCTGCCAGCGTCTGTGTCCCCAGCGTGAGTACCAGAAGCTTCCTGCTTCTCTGGGAGGCTCTCTAACATCAGCAAGTGGGTCTGACCCAGGTTCCTTTTAAATTACTGCTTCTTCCCTTGGTCTCAGAACATGTGAGATTTTGTGTGCACCCTCTAAGAGTAGAGTCTGTTTCCTACTGCCCTTTGACTCTCCCAAAAGTATGCCCCACTGGTCTTCAAAGCCAGTCATTCTGGGAACTCTAGGCTGGGCAGCCTGATGAGGAGGGTTGTACCCCTCGTTCCTTGGGGAGAACTTCTGCAATTATAATTATCCTCCCATTTGTGGCCTGGGGGTATGGTTCTTTACTATACTGTGTCTACACTCCTCCTACCTGTCTTGTTGTGGTTCCTTCTTTATATCTTTAGTTTTTAAATAGCTTCTTTTCTGCTGGTCTTAAGTCATCCTCATTGATAGTTACTCTGTAAATAGTTGTAATTTTGGTGTGCCCCTGAGAGGAGGTGATCTTAGAGTCTTCCTATTCCTCTATCTTGGCCATTCCCTGGTTATCCGTTCTTGACAGTTCAGTTTTATTGCTCTTAAAGCACCAGCTTTTGATTTTTTCTCTTTTTTTTCTGTTTTCTCTTTCATTGATATCTACTTTGATATTTATTATTCCTTCTGCTTACTTTGGGTTTAATTTTGCTCTTTTTCTAAGTTTCTTTAGGTGGTGGCTCAGATGATTGATTTGAACATTTCTTTTCTAGTATAGGCATTTAGTACTAAAATTTTGGAGTTCTTCTCTGTAGCTCTGTCCTCTCTGGAATTTTACCATATGAACTCTAGCTGCCTTGGTTTCCCTGGACTCTCAGGTCTGTCTTCGTAACTCATGGACTTTACTGGTTATTTCTTGGCTTATCCATCCCCACGCTTTTCCATGACCTTTAAATTATCTCAAAACAATTGAAGTTGGAGCATTAGGGCTCATCTTGTTTTTCCTTGTGTCTCAGTAATCACTGTCCATTGCCTAATGTCCTGTGTCTTGAAAACCATTTTTTAATATATTTTGCATGTGTGTTTTTGTTGGGGGAGGGAGGACTTGTTTCAGGCAGGAGAGTAAATCTAGTTCATGATATTTCATCTTAGATGGAAGGAGAAATTTCCATCAATTGAATATTTGAGTATTTATTAAGCATGTAATATATCCCAGGCACTGTGCTAGGAACATGAAGTATCATAGTGAGCAGTCTTTACAAGGGATGAATAAATAGTACCTCCCTCATTGGATTGTTGAGATAGGTACTATTTAATGAATTTTATGATCTGATGCATAAAAACAGGATCACATTTAGATTTTGGAAGGGTTGTAGAAAATAGGTCAAAAGGAGACAAAACTGGAAGTTGAAAGAATGGTTTGCTAACTGTTGGAGTAATTCACGTAAGAATTAGATGTGACTCAGTCTAGGATAAGGAAGTGAGGTAGTAGAGGACTAACCAGGTGTGACAAATCTGAGTAGTAGAATTAAAGGTAACTGATTATTAAAGGGGTGTCAGGGTTAAAAGAGAGTAGTTAAAATAGACTCCAGCTTGCAGGTTTGTAAAATTCAGCATTTGGTAATAATGCAGTTCAGCGAGATATGACAGAGCAATGCAGAAAAAAAAGTAGAGTGGAGATGTTAACAAGTTCTCTAATGGGCAAAGTAACTTGAAAATGGTTACGTGACTTTTATATGAAGATATCTAGAACCAGATCTGGAAAGCACCTGGATATAATGTCTGGATTTTGGAAAGTGTTTGGATTTCTAGATTTGGGAGTCTTTAATAATATTTAGCTAGTTATAGAAGCCATCAAACTGAGTAAGATCACACAGAGAATTTGTAGAGTGGGACATGTGGGGCAGAATGCTGAGGAATGCCCATATTTAAGGAATGACAGATGAAAATCCCTCAAAAGAGGTTAAGATGGAGCAAGCAAAACGATGGAAAGGGAACCAGGAGAATGTATTGAAGTAGCATTGAGGATCATGTTGATGTTGATAACCATGAATTAACAGTATATGATTTTTTTTCATGTAGTACTTGATATTTGGTATTTGGAATCCAACAGTCTGTTGGATTCAGGCAAGACAGTTTTTAACAAGCAGGTGTGACTGAAGATAGTGAGACAGGATTTTAAATATTGAAAGTCATGTTGACAGATAATGGAGAGGGAAGAAATTGAAGATAAGAAGATACTGATGGACTAATGGAATATAGAGAGTGGTTTATAAACTGGAGATTCAGTAGTCTCAGAGTCTTCAAAAATGAACACTGACTAGTTATTGATAGATTATAGCAAGAATAGAAGGTGGTTAACCTGGGTGGTGTTACTCTTAAAGGAGTAGAAGAGAGAGTGGATGAGCATCGTTCCAAATTAAGAAAAATGGTTTGTATCCCTCAACTCTGAGGTAGATAAGAGTGTTGGAGAGAAATCAGACTTTAATAGAGCTTCATGGAAAGCTGGGTTTTGATTAAGATAAGAAATGAATGATACATTTAGTGAAGACATAGGAAAATGTAGAATGATTTGTTTAGCCAAGTCCAGGGATTTCAGAAATTACAGGGAAATATTGAAATGAAAGGCTTCTATTTTAATAATAGGCTATAGACATACAGTAATAATTTAAACCTTTAGGAGGCTCATTAACTTGGAGTTTAAACTGTGTAAAAGTCTGAATTTACTAAAAATAGAACATTTATGCGTCTATATTTAATCACATCTTATTTGACTTCAAGAAATGATCTAGACACATCTTCTATTCAACATAGTATTGGAAGTCCTAGCCACAGCAATCAGACAAGAAAAAGAAATAAAAGGTATCCAGATCGGAAGGGAAGAGGTAAAATTGTTATTATATGCAGATGATATGACACTATATATAGAAAAACCTAAAGGCTTCCACACAGAAACTACTAGAACTGATAAACGAATTCAGCAAGGTAGCAGGATACAAGATTAACATACAGAAGTCAGTTGCATTTCTTTACAACAACAATGAAATATCAGAAAGGGAATGTAAAAAAAAAATCCCTTTTAAAATTGCAGCCCCCAAAATAAAATACTTAAGAATAAACCTGACCAAGGAGATGAAAGACTTATATGCTGAGAACTATAAAATATTAATAAAGGTAATTGAAGATCATTTGAAGAAATGGAAAGATACCCCATGCTCTTGGATTGTTAAAATGACCGTACTACCCGAAGGAATCTACAGATTTAATGTGATCCTTATCAAATTGCCCATGACATTTTTCACAGAATTAGAACACACAATCCTAAAATTCATATGGAACCATAAAAGACCCAGAATGGCCAAAGCCTTCCTGAAGAAAAAGAACACAACAGGAGGCATAACCCACCCAGACTTCAGACAATACTGCAAAGCTACAGTAATCAAAACAGCATGGTACTGGCACAGAAACAGACGTATGGATCAATGGAATAGAATAGAGAGCCCAGAAATAAACCCACACATCTACGGTCAATTAATCTTTGACAAAGGAGGCAAGAATATACAATGGGAAAAAGACAGTCTCTCTGGCAAGTAGTGCTAGGAAAGCTGGACAGCTGCATGTAAATCAGTGAAGTTAGAACACACCTTCTCACCATACACAAAAATAAACTCAAAATAGCTTAAAGACTTAAACATAAGACATGACACCATAAAACTCCTAGAAGAGAACATAGGCAAAACATTCTCTGACATAAATCATACCAATGTTTTCTTAGGTCCGTCTCCCAAGGCAATAGAAATAAAAACAAAAACAAATGGAACCCTAATCAAACTTACAAGCTTTTGCACAGCAAAGGAAACCATAATCAAAATGAAAAGACAACCTACAGAATGGGAGAAGATATTTGCAAATGATGCGACTGACAAGGGCTTATTTTCCAAAATATACAAACAGCTCATACAACTCAACAACAACAAAAAACCCAATCCAAAAATGGGCAGAAGACCTAAATAGACTTCTCCAATGAAGAAATACAGATCGCCAACAGGCACGTGAAAAGAGGCTCAACATCGCTAATTATTATTCCTTTTTTAATAAATTAATTTTATTTATTTACTTTTGGCTGTGTTGGGTCTTTGCTGCACACGAGCTTTCTCTAGTTGTGGCGAGTGGGGGGCTACGCTTCGTTGCATTGCGTGGGCTTCTCATTGCGGTGGCTTCTCTTGTTACGGAGCACAGGCTCTAGGCATGCGGGCTTCAGTAGTTGTGGCACGTGGGCTCGGTAGTTGTGGCTCGTGGGCTCTAGAGTGCAGACTCAGTAGTTGTAGTGCACGGGCTTAGTTGCTCTGCGGCATGTGGGATCTTCCCGGACCAGGGCTTGAACCCATGTCCCTGCATTGGCAGGCGGATTCTTAACCACTGCGCCACCAGGGAAGCCCCAACATCACTAATGATTAGATAAATGCAAATCAAAACTACAGTGAGGTACCACCTCACAGCAGTCAGAATGGCCATCATTCAAAAGTCTATAAGTAACAAATGCTGGAGAGAGTGTGGAGAAAAGGGTACCCTCCTACACTGTCAGGAATGTAAGTTGGTGCAACCACTGTGGAAAACAGTGTGGAGGTTCCTCAGAAAATGAAAAACAGAACTACCAGATGATCCAGCAGTCCCACTCCTGGGCATATATCTGGACAAAACTATAATTCAAAAAGATACATGCATCCCTATGTTCATAGCAGCACTATTCACAATAGCCAAGACATGGAAACAACCTAAGTGTCCATTGACAGATGAATGGATAAAGAAGCTATGGTATATATATACAATGGAATACTACTCAGCCATAAAAAAGAATGAAAGAATGCCATTTGCAGCAACATGGATGCAACTCGAGATTATCATACTAAGTGAAGTAAGTCAGAAAGAGAAAGACAAATACCAAATTATGTTAGTTACATGTGGAATCTAAAATATGATACAAATGAACCTATCTATGAAACAGAAACAGAATCACGGACATAGAGAGCAGACTTGTGGTTGCCAAGGTGGGAGGGGGGTGGGGAGGGATGGGGCGGGAGGTTGGGGTTAGCAGATGTAAGCTTTTATATGTATCAGTAGAATGGATAAGCAAGGTCCTACTGTAATGCAGAGAAAACTATATTCAATATCCTGTGATAAACCATAATGTAAAAGAATATATATAAAAAAAGAATGTATATATATGTATAACTGAATCACTTTGCTGTACAGCAGAAATTAACAGAACATTGTAATTCAACTATACTTCAATTTTTTAAAATTAAAAAAACAAAAAAAATGATATGGATATGAATTAGGTGTGAGTCTGTATTACAAATAGATTGTTTTTAAAAAGAGTTCACTAAATGTTTCTAGAGCATTAAATAACAATATATATTCTTTTCTGTCCAAAAAAGAATTAATTTTTTATTGAAGAAATACATAAAATGGTATTGGGGATGAATGTAAAAGATTACTGACGATATGACCACCCAAAGATAACTACTGTTAATAATTTGGAATTTTTTTCTATTTTATTACATCTGCACATGTATTTAAGTGAAATAAGAATTCTGTTGTGTATTTTGGGTTGTAATTTCCTCTTTTCCCTTAAAAATGTGCTATAAACATTTTTCCATATTATTTTGAGTGCATAATTTTTTCTAAATATTTTAATACCTAGTTTTTAAAAAATCCATCTGCCTGTTAAAAATTTAAGTTCTTTTTTATTGTTGTTTTAAATAGCAGTATAATGATGATTGATATCTTTGTTTCTCAATACTTATATGATTTTCTACTCATTTCTTTAGGATAATTCATTTCCTTCAGATGAATTCCTAGAAACATAATTACTCATTTATAGAGTAAACCAATTTTCCCTGAAATAATTTTATCGCAAAGATGTTAATTGCAATATAAAATTTTAAAAAGATGTTTATAATACTTCTTTCTATAAGGAAAGTTGTAAAACTTAATTAACCAAGGACCAGAAAGAAATCTTGAATAATTTTTCAGAGACTATTTTCCTACATCTAATATTATAAAGGTGTCAGTTTCTTATAAATTAATTTATACATTGAATGCACTGTTAATAAAAAATCACAACAGCAGTTCTTTTTAAAGCCTTTCAAAATTATTGTAAAGTTTTTCTGGAAATATAAATTGGGGGCAAGATGTAGGAAAGATTTTTTTTTTTAATTGAGATTGGGCATGGGAGAATCATAACATTAGAGGTACTACTAAAATATATTAAATTTCATTAAATACTACTAAAATATATTACAAAACTAAAATAATTAAGTTAGTGAAACAGTAGAAAACTCAGCAGCTGACTGTGTGTGTACGTGTGTGTGCATCACCATTATTCATATATATTACAGTCAATCCCCATTATTCACGGATTCCATATTTGTGAATATTTCTGCTTGCTAAAACTTATTTGTAACCACAACATCAATATTCATGGCACTTTTACAGTCATGTGTGGACATGCATAGAGCTGCAAGAAATTTGGGTCTCCCAAGGCCTTTGTTCCCAGCTGAGGTGTTAAACAAGGTGACGCCCTGCCTTCTTATTTGAACTCTCATGCTGTAAATAGTGTCCTTTTTGTGTGCCATGTTTTTTGCATTTAGGGGCTTTTCCTTGGTGATTTTGCTGTTTAAAATGGCCCCAGAGCATAATGCCATTTATAAGCATAAGAAAACTAAAGGCGAGTGAATTGTATATTATATGAATTATCTCAATAATGCTCTTAAAAAAACTATGGACAAATAACATATAAGTACCAGTCATATGGTAGAGAAGAACTTGCTAATTTAAGCACTGAAGAAAGAAGAAAAGTGATAAGGGAAAAATATCAATTGGCTTTGACTGTATAAAAGTATAAGTTTCTGAATATTAATTACCGAAACAAAATTATGGGAAACATAGCATATGGGGTAATTAGTAACATCTGTAATAAAGGATAAAAATCCTTAAATATTTTAAGACAGTAAGTAAAAGATAATTTGAAAAATTGGTAAATAACATGACTAGATGATTCTTTACAGGAACAGTGATAGCTGGTGTATAGCTAATAGAAATGTTCAACCTCATTAGTATTCAAGGGAATGAAAATTAATACAGTGAAATGTTGTTTGCCTAATAAATTTGGCAAATCTTAATAATCAGTAATTCTCACTCTGGGTGCAGGGAGATGGATACTCTCATATGTTGTTATTTATATATTGATCCAATTTCTTGTATTTAGTTTGGCAAATAATTGAGGAGTACATGTCATATTGTTATCATCTGAGCCAAGTACTGGCAGTACATCAAAGAATAACATAAATATAGTCCCTACCCTCATGAATCTTTCATTCTAATTGAAACTACAGACAAGACAATGACCTATTAAATGTACTGGATGGGCCAAAAGGTTCATCCAGGTTTTTCCGTAAGATGGCTCTAGTAGCACTTAGTTGTCTTTAACTTCATTCGAAACAGTTTCGTTGGATTGTATGTGACAGCTGTCGTATCAGCGTGAATTTAAAAAAAGACTTATCAAAGTTGGTGAATTTTTGTGTAGCCATTTTAATATTGAAGATGGAAGAAAAACAACATTTTTGGCATATTATGCTTTATTATTTCAAGAGAGGTAAAAACGCAGCTGAAACGCAAAACAAGATTTGTGCAGTGTATGGAGAAGGTGCTGTGACTGATCGAATGGATCAAAAGTGGTTTGTGAAGTTTCGTGCTGGAGATTTTTCACTGGAGGATGCTCCGTGGTCGGGTAGACCAGTTGAAGTTCATAGCGATCAAATGGAAACATTAATTGAGAACAGTCAACGTTATACCACGCAGGAGACAGCCAGCATACTCAGAATATCCATATCGAGCGTTGAAAATCATTTGCACCAGCTTGGTTATGTGAATCGCTTTGATGTTTGGGTTCCACATAAGTTAAGCAAAAAAAACCTTCTTGACCATATTTCCACATGTGATTCTCTACTGAAACGTAATGAAAACGTTCTGTTTTTAAAACAAATTGTGACAGGCGATGAAGAGTGGATACTATACAACAGTGTGGAACGGAAGAGATCATGGGGCAAGCGAAATGAACCACCACCAGCCACACCAAAGGCCCGTCTTCACCCAGAGAAGGTGATGTTGTGTACATGGTGGGATTGGAAGGGAGTCCCCTATTATGAGCTCCTTCCCAAAAACCAAACAATTAATTCCAACAAGCACTGCTCCCAATTAGACCAACTGAAAGCAGCACTCGAAGGAAAGCGTCCAGAATTAGTCAACAGAAAATGCATAATCTTCCATCAGAATAACACAAGACCGCATGTTTCTTTGATGACCAGGCAAAAACTGTTAACGGCTTGCCTGGGAAGTTCTGATTCATCCGCCGTATTCACCAGACAGTGCACCTTTGGATTTCCATTTATTTCAGTCTTTACAAAATTCTCCTAATGGAAAAAATTTTAATTCCCTGGAAGACTAGTACTGGTAAGGAAAGGTTTTTCCAGAGGAAGTAATCTTTTGACACAGCAGTTAATATTTCTTGAAATTAGTCCAGAGGAAGAAATTTACTCAAGGAGATGTACAAAGATAATGAACCAAGTATTATTTATTACAGTGATGAATTGGAAACAGCATAACTTTTTAACAATATAAGGTTGACTTAATGACTTATGGCATAGCTATATATTTTCATATTCACCTGTTAAAATTGTATATGTAGTATCCGCTTAGAGCTTTTAGATTCCTTAACTTAGTACCATTAAGGGAGATTGCAAGGATGCATACATGCTAAGTATAATGTTACCCTATAGTTAATACATTCAGTGGTATGATGCTAGGAATTCTAGGAGATCCCTGGTGACTCCCATATTTCTCTCCAATTGAATAAGTGATATGTAAATTCTACAGTCATAGCTTCATTCCCTATTGAAGAATTTGGGATTTGCTGCCAATTAAAATATAAATGTATTATTGAGGAGTACCACCTTGAGATTGTCATTTGAAGGTATAATGGGAGGCTTCTTTGGTCACATGTCACTTGAAAGGGGTTTGGTAACCTACTACTCTTTTCATCATTCCTGAGCATCAGTCCTACCCTTATAAGTACTTGGAAAGGCAAATATGGTTCAACTTAATATGAAATTGTCCATATTCAAGTATATTTGACCCATAGAAATAGGAATTTCATATGGTGCAAATTGGTTTCTTATGAAGTAAAGGGGATATGTGGTAATCTGCTAACATGTGTAAGTCAGTGACTTTAAATGTTATCATTGTTTTTTTAAAATTAATTAATTTATATATTTTGGGCTGCCTTGGGTCTTCGTTGCTGTACACGGGCTTCCTTCAGTTGCGGCGAGTGGGGGCTGCTGTTCGTTGCGGTGCGCGGGCTTCTCATTGCGGTGGCTTCTCTTGTTGCAGAGCATGGACTCTAGGCATGCGGGCTTCAGTAGTTGTGGCACGCAGGCTCAGTAGTTGTGGCTCGCAGGGTCTAGAGTGCAGGCTCAGTAGTTATAGAGCACAGGCTTAGTTGCTCCGTGGCATGTGGGATCTTCCCGGATCAGGGATCGAACCCATGTCCCCTGCATTGGCAGGTGGATTCTTAACCACTGCGCCACCAGGGAAGCCCCTAAATGTTTTCATAATAAGGTCTCGTATAATGTATGTTTATAGATTATGTAGAGATAATTCTCATTTTAAGAGTTTATTGTCCAACTTGTATATATTTTTTTTAATTTTTTAATTTTATTTTTTTATACAGCAGGTTCTTATTAGTTATCCATTTTATACATATTAGTGTATATATGTCAATCCCAATCTCCCAATTCATCACACCACCCCACCCCCCCTCCCCGCCACTTTCCCCCCTTGGTGTCCATACGTTTGTTCTCCACATCTGTGTCTCAGTTTCTGCGCTGCAAACCGGTTCAACTTGTATATTTTTGGCGCTTTTTAACATACTGCAAAATCCTATTTAAAAAATTCATTTTTCTTCAACATGGAACACTTCACCTCAGAGAAAGTCACCCAGGTTTCTAGTATGTTTCTAGTGGGTGACTTTGAAAGTTGGGTGACTTTCATCTCTCATTTTACATGGAAAGCCTGTTCGATTTTATTTTTCTCTTCACACACACAAAAGTATTGATTTCTATTATTTGTATATAAAGTGATTAATTTTTTAACTATCTGATTTTGTATGAAACTATTCAAAACAATTTTATTTTTTCTTATAGGTCTCAATTTATTAATGATGCATACCAGGAAGTACTGGATCTACTATTGCCACTAAATCTTGAGGTGATTGTTGAGCGAAATTTATCCTGGGAGTGGTACCAGGAAGTTCCTTGTTTTAATGTAAATGCTCAACTGAAGCCCATGGAGGTAACTTTTGGATGCTTATTGATTCCTATTTTGTTTGTTAAAAAATATTGCTCGGGGACATAAGTCATTTTGTGTGTAGAAGTTATATATTAATTACCTTGGTCACAGATGAAATAATAGCATACAACCTAGAATGCATTGAATGTTCGTCATTCATTTATTCAACAAATATTTGAGTGCCTACTGAGTGTTAGACCCTGTGCCAGATATTGGAGATCCGGTGGCAAAGAAGTTGTGACATTGTCTCTGGCTTCATGGAACTTACCAGTATAACGCAGGGGTTGGTGGTGGTGGTGGTCCAGAGGTGAGATAGACAGTAAAAAAGTACACAGGCACACAATTAAAATAGTTATAAATTATGGTAAATCTCATGAAGGAAACAAATATTAGACATGGTGCTGTAAGTAGTCAGTTGGATATTTTAATAAAGATCTTAGTGGAGAGGTCTAAGGCTTGAAATAATGATTTGGAAATCATCAGATTATAGATGGTATTTGAAGCTATGGGAATATATGAAGTAATGTAGCAAAGGTCCTAGAAGAATGGAGTGGTTGAAGATGAAAATGGCAAATGGTTAGTAATTTAGACATAACTTTACTTCCCTACTGGTTGATATTGTGTCACAGATCTCCAGTGTAACTATCCACAAGTTCATATTTTTACCTCTCAACTGGATGGAAGTCAAAACTGTATCACATGTTTTGCTAAAGTGACAGCAACACACACTCTTTCTGGAAGATTTCTTTAAGAAACCTACTTAACAGATTCTCTTCCCTCCCTTCACCCCCCCATTTCCCTTTCTATTTCTCCCCATAAAAATTATATTCAAAAAGAGAAAATCATTTTAAAAATTTCAGATTTTTAACTTAAAAATGTATTTAGAACTTAAAACATGATGATCTCAACTCAAGATCTTTAAACTCTGTGTATAAGATCATATGGACTCCTTAAATTATAGATGGGCAATATCTTCTTAAGATAAATAATTGAAGTCTCTTTGTATTGGTAAGACAACAGTTAGAAACTTATAAAACATAAGTAGCAAGTTCTACCTAGCATACTGGGCAAATCTTCTCCCCACTGGGCCCAGTCATTAGGCAGATTTGTGTGGGGCGGCTGGGACACCATTTTCCTTCACTCTTCTCCAGGGAAAATCCATGCAGAATGTTCAGATGATGTTGCAGACCTTCTGCAAATGTCCAGCTGCCTTCCAGGACAGATCAAATTGGGTCTTCCTCTGCAGTGATCTATCTGAATAGTTAGCAGCTGTTGTGGCTCACCCCCAGGTTCACACATTGGAACCCTCTTGGACATCATCCTCTGCATCACAGAGAGGCTAGAATCGGTTACTCTAATGCATCCAGGCTAAGTGCTGCAGTTTGTGATTTTTGACTTGTCAGATGTTCGGTGGTAGCACACACAGCCAGTCCTGACATGTAGGAGCCACAGACCAGTATTCCTTGGATCCTTACAGTTCTTCCAGCTTCCTGCACTGAGCTGTTGGCAAGAGTGAAGAGTAATGATTAATATCAGTTATTTGGGGGGCATTCAACATACATGCACTAATTGAAAGACTATGGTTTAGAAGTTGTAATATTTAATTTCATTTTATTAATTTATATGAATATACTATTTTTGCAATACCTGCTATATAATAATCACAAAATAAGTGTCATGAATAAATGAAAATTTAAAAACAAAACATAAGTAGCAGGAATAAGGTACACATGGAGTTAATCTTAAAACACTAGATTAGTTTATCACTTTTGAAATGCAGTCAAAGGAAGCCCAATGCAAATAAAACTGTTAAATTTTGTGGAATTAAAGTCAGCTCCTTGAGGTTATTAGACATATCAATTTAAAACTCACAGGTCTTTTTTTTTTTTTTTTAACTGAATTGCTGTTGTATTAGAGTTCTTCAGAGAAATAGAACCAATAGGATATGTGTGTGTGTGTGTGTGTGTGTGTATGTATGTATGTATGTATGTGTGTGTATACTCTTGGTCTGCATGCATTAGACTGACTTCTTGAAGACTCAGTTTTAACCTCTCCCTGACTCTGAAGTTGAGGTCCAGGGGGAGTCAAATATGTGGTCCCCTAAGGTGGACTGCAACAGCTGCTAACTCCTCGGGTGTCTCTTGATAGGGGAAGACTCAATTTCATTCTAGTGGATCTGCCCCAGAAGGCAGCTGGGCATTTGTAGGTGGTCTGCAGGACCGTGTGTGTGTGTGTGTGTGTGTGTGTGTGTGTGTGTGTGTGTATATTATATATATATATATATAATATATATATATATATATAAAACATCTAGAATAATAGTTGACTAAATCTCTACATACTATGACCTAGTCAGGTTGACATAAAATTAACCATCACAGCTTTCAAGACAGGTCTTATGCTGGTGGTTTTAGGCTAAACTTGCAACACATGGAGTTTTGAGCTAGTGTGTTGCATTCTTTAAGTGGACTTAAGCATGATACTTAATCATTTAAGCCTCACCTTCTTATAAAATCAGGATTATACTCTTTACGTCTAGGACTTTTGTGAGGTTCAGCTAAAATAATTCATGTAAAACATACTGTAAAATATTTTCAATTGTATAAATTTGTTATTTTTGATTATTCTATATTTGTGAATTGAGATGCTTACTAACCAAAAAAAATACAAAGGTGCTACATGAATACTTGAAAATGAAAGTTCATTTTAACGGTTTAAAATTAGTAGGTTAATTGCTACATTCATAACAAAAAACGTTCATCATTCATAGCTTCATTGATGCTGACATTTAATTTCGTTCTGTATTTCACAAGGTACTGAAGATCACATGGTCATTTCAAAAGTGGAATATTCAGTTAGTAGAATTATCTAATATGTTAAAAGTTGGTTTTGTAGAGGATTGAAATGAAAATTGTTTTTCTTGTATGAAAATTTTTGACTGCATGAAATAGTAATGTTAAAATGAGCAAATCTTATTTTTTAACAGTTCATTCTTAGTCAAGAAGATATAACAACTATTTTTAAAACATTATACGGCAACATATGGTATGAAGAAGGTGATAGTGCCTCATGTGGAGTAATAAAAGATCAGTCTAGTGTTACTAGTGGTGCTACTAATGCTTCACACCATTCAGGAGGTATGTGCTTAACCTTAAATTAGTCCCCCTCCTGTTTTCTTCTTTCCTTCTATCCTTCCTTTCATTCTTCCTAGTTCTAGGTTTGGGTAAAATAAGATTTATAAATCTTTTCTCTTTAGCTAATCTCATTCAGGTATTTCTGATTTGTCTGTTATTAGTCATTCTGTTGATTTTTTTTCTTTGAATCAAAATTCCAAGTCTTGTTGTGACAAAATTCCTTAGTATGTATTTATTCTTGTTATCCCAACTTCCCTAAGTCCTTATTTTCAATTTTTCTCTTCATCCCCTCCTTCTCCCTTATTCCTAGTGCAGCATATGTTCCAGATGGACTATTTCATATTAATATTAGGAGTTATCAAAATATTAGAGATGTCAAGAGAGGATGATCATTAGTAAATGATGGATTTCAACAAATAATTAGGAGGTGGATGGAATAGAGCAGAGGGAATTGTAACTCAGAAGAAGTCTGCATCCAATGTTGGATTTAATTTATTATGTAGAATCCTAACTAGGTGCTAAGTTCAGCACCAGCACATATAGAGAATTGGGTTAATTAGAACTGCTGAGATGATTTTGCTTCACTAGAATAAAGTTCTCTTCATTCTGGCATTTTGGGGAACCCCAAATCTACCTACCTCAAACTGAAATCTGCTAGTTCACAAGACCCACTCTTGCAAAGCACTAATATATTGCACAGCTTTTCCAGTCAGGGAGAATCCCAGCGAAGTAACAACCTACATTTGTAGCATTACCGGAATCCTCATTCTTACTAGCTAGAGTAACCAACCTAGTCCTTTATTGTTAAATATTAATGGTCAGATATAAAGAAAATCACAAGAACCTAAGCCTGAAAGCAACCAAGATAAAGAGATAGTGTTTCCTGAATGAAACAGAAATAATTAAGGAAACAGAAGAGAATGGGAACAAACAGAAAACAAACTCTAATTCATAATCAGAGGATTTTGAGAATATAAGAACCGAATCCTACCTTCACTACCTTCTGCCTTCCCAAGATAAGAAAGAGTTCTTGGAAACCAAAAATATGATTGCCGAAATTTTGAAACAAAACAAATGCCCAAAGCATGGGGTTAGCATGTAAGTACTGAGTTGGACTGTATGGTTAATGTACTCCTATGACACAGAGGAAAAATAAGCACAGAGATGGAAAGTGATATAAAAGTTAAGAGTGATAGAGCTTTAGTTCAAAAGGTCCAATTTCCAGAATAATAAGTATTTTAGAAGAATGAACTGAGGAAATGGAAGAGAAGAATCTTTCAAAGAAAAAATAGAAAAAAACTCTCCAGAACTAAGTAAATATTGAAACAAAATCTTGGCTGTAAAGAATCTACGAAGTTTCAAGCTGATTGAAGACTCCCCATGCAAACACATGTTCATGAAATGTCAGAACAACAAAAGTAATATTTTTAGTTGAAGAAAAACCAGGCTGCCTATTAAGGCTTGGGGAAAAAGTGACTGGAATCAGATTTATCATGAATGAAACTGGATGGGATGGGATGGATGGAGGATAAAAGACAATGGAGTAATATAGCCAAATTTCTAAGGGAAGTTGTTTTGAAGTTAGGATTCTATATATGGCCAAACCATCATCTAAATGTGAAAACAATAATTTTCAGATTTCCAGTGACTCAAAGTTTACTTTCTTTATACCCATTCCTAAAGAAATTACAGGTATACCTCATCTTATTGTGCTTCATTTTTTATTGTGCTTTTCAGATACTGCATTTTTTACAAATTGAAAGTGTGTAGCAACTCTGAGTCAAGAAGGTCTATCAGGTTCTCATTAGTTATCTATTTTATACATATTAGTGTATATATGTCAATCCCAGTCTCCCAATTCATCCCACCCCCCCTTCCCCCCTTGGTGTCCATACATTTGTTCTCTACATCTGGGTCTCTATTTCTGCCTTGCAAACCAGTTCATCTGTACCATTTTTCTAGTTTCCCGATATATGTGTTAATATACGATATTTGTTTTTCTCTTTCTGACTTACTTCACCCTGTATGACAGTCTCTAGGTCCATCCACATCTCTATAAATGACCCAATTCCGTTCCTTTTTATGGCTGAGTAGTATTCCATTGTATATATGTACCACATCTTCTTTATCCATTCATCTGTCGATGGACATTTAGGTTGCTTCCATGACCTGGCTATTGTAAATAGTGCTACAATGAACCTTGGGGTGCATGCACGTGAAGAGATGCTCAACTTCACTAATTATTAGAGAAATGCAAATCAAAACTGCAGTGAGGTATTACCTCACACCAGTTAGAATGGGCATCATCAAAAAAATCTACAAACAATAAATGCTGGAGAGGGTGTGGAGAAAAGGGAACCCTCTTGCACTGTTGGTGGGAATGTAAATTGATACAGCCACTATGGAGAACAGTATGGAGGTTCCTCAAAGAACTAAAAATAGAATTACCATATGACCCAGCAATCCCACTACTGGGCATATACCCAGAGAAAACCATAATTCAAAAAGACACGTACAAGTTTTGTTTTTGTTTTTGTCTTTTTTAATAAAGGGATCAATTCACAAAGGAAATAAAAGAAATCTAAATGTGTATGTGCTAATAACAGAGCTTCAAAATATATGCAGCAAAAAGTGACAGAACTAAAGGAGGATATACACATATACAAAGTCATAGTTGGATAGTTAGCACACCACTCTTAGTTGATAGAATATAGACTAAAAAATCAGAAAGAATATAGAATATTTGAATACTGTTAAAAAACTTGACCTAATTGACATTAATATAATACTTCACTCAACAATTGCAGAATATACTTTTTTTAAAGGACTCCTGGAATATTCACAAAGATAGACCATTGGGGGGAGGGAGGGGCTAAAGTTTTCTGACCACATGGAATTAAGTTAGAAATCAATAGCAATTGGATGTCAAAAAAGCTTGAAATACTTGGACATTATACAATTTCTAAATAGCTGATGGGTTAAAAAAGAAAAAGGGAAATCAAAATTATTTAAACTGAAAAATAATGAGCATAAAATGTCAAAATTTGTGGGATGCAACTAAAGCAGTGCTGAAAAACTTGTAGCTATAAAGGACTATACTGGAGTTAAAAATCAAAGATAAAATCTTCTACCTCAAGAAACTAGAAGAAGAGCAGATCAAACCCAAAATAAATAAAAGGAAGAGAGTAATACAGACAACAGTAGAAATCAGTGAAAGAGAAACAGATAAGCAGGAGAGAAAATTACCAAAGTCCAAAATTGTTTTCATTGGAAGGACTAATGAAATTGATAAATCCTTAGCAAGACTGATAGAAAACAAATTATCAATATCAGAATTAATTAGATTGCAGTAGTTCACTACCAGGACAGTAAGGGAATATTATAAATAATTTTGTGATAATAAATTCTAGAGCTTATATGAAGTGTAAAAATTTTTTGGAAAAAAGAATTACCAAAACTGACATAGGATGAAATAGAAAATCTGAGTAGCTCTGTATCTATTAAAAGAATTGAATTTCAGTGGTGAATTCTATTAAATATTTAAATAAGAAATAATACCAGTGTTAAACTCTTTGGAAAATAGAGGAGGGGGGAACACTTCCTTAGACATTTTATAAAGCAAGCATTACCCTGGTACCAAAAACTAAAATCAAAAACAAAACAGAAAAAGCCACTTCAAGAAAAGAATATTGCACACCAGTATCCCTCATGAACACAGGCATAAAAATTCTTAACAACATATTAGTATACTGAATCCAGCAGTAAGGATATAGGATATTTCATCTTGGCCAACTGAGAATTATCCCAAAGTGAAAAGTTGGTTTAACACTCAAAAATCAGTTAAGGTAACTCACCAAATTAATAGAGAAAGGAGAAGAAGTTATATCACCTCAATAGATGCAGGAAAAACATTTGATAAAATTCAGCACCTATTTGTGATTAAAAACTAGAAATGTCTAAAAAGGCATACTTAATGATGAAGTAGAAAGTTTTCCACCTAAAATAGGAACAAGGCAAGAATGTCCACATTCACCATTCCTGTTCAGCTGGTAGTCATTGACAGAGCAATACAGCCAAAGGAAGAATTTTTTTTTTTTTTAATATCTTCTCAGCCACACCACGTGGTATGTGGGATCTTAGTTCCCCAACCAGGGATCAAACCCACACCCCTTGCAGTGGAAGCGCAGAGTCTTAACCACTGGACTGCCAGGGAAGTCCCCAAGAGAAGGATTAATAGGGCTACAGAGTAGAAAGAATTAAAAATGCCTTTTTTCTCAACATGACTGACTACACAGAAAACCCTAAGAAGTCTTCAACACATTCCTAGAATTAAATCAATTTAGCATTTTTAACAAGATACAGGGTTAATATGTAACAATTGAGAAATAGGACTTTAAAAACTATTTGCAATAGCATCAGAAAACATACTTAGGAAGAAATTTAACAAAATTATGCAAGACTGCTACACTGAAAGATACCAAATACTCATGAGAAAAACTAAATGACCTATATATGTGAAAATGTATGCCATGGTTGTGCATTGAAAAATCTCAGTATTGTTAAAATATCCATATTGTTTAAATGTCAGTTCTCACCGTATTGATTTATATATTCAACATAATCGCAGTCAAACTTTAATGGAAATTTAAAAATTACTTTAAAAGCTTATATAGAAATGCTAAGGATCAAGAATAGCCGTGTGTGTGTGTGTGTGTGTATGAAAGAAGAGCAAAGATTTACACTATCTCACAGTTTACAATAAATCTTCAATAATTAAGTTAGTATGTTATTGGCATAACATAGACAAATAGATTTGTAAAACAGAACAGAATGTCCAGAAGACATACAAGTAAACTGATACTCAGCAAAGACTGGTCAATAGGGAAAAGATAAACTTTTAAACAAATGGTGGTGTCATAACTAGGTAAGTGTAGGAAAAATTGAACTTGTCCCTTCACACCATACACAAATTAATTTGAAATGGATGAAAGGCATATATTTGAAAGCTAAAACTTCTAAACTTCTAGAAGAAGGAACATGAAAGAATATCTTCATGGGATAGCCAAAGATTCCTTGGATAGATAAAAAAGCACTAACCATAAAGGAAAAACTTTATGAAGTAGAACTCGTCAAAATGTTAAACTTCTGCTCATCAAAAGATAGTGTCAGGGACTTCCCTGGTGGCACAGTGGTTACGAATCCACTTGCCAATGCCAGCGACATGGGTTCAAGCCCTGGTCTGGGAAGATCCCACATGCTGCGGAGCAACTAAGCCCATGCACCACAACTACTGAGCCTGCACTCTAGAGCCCGCGAGCCACAACTACTGAGCCCATGCGCCACAACTAATGAAGGCCACGCCCCTAGAGCCTGCGATCCGCAACGAGAAGCCACCGCAATGAGAAGCCCGTGCACCGCAGCAAAGAGGAGCTCCCTCTCGCCACAGCTAGAGAAAGGCCGCTGCAGCAAGGAAGACCCAACGCAGCCAAGAAAATATTAATTAATTTTTAAAAAGGGGGAAAAAAATGATAGTATCAAGATTGTGAAAAATTGGGCCTCAGACTAGACGAAATATTCAAGATGCCTTTATCTGACCTTGTTCTTATACCTAGAATACAGAGCTCCTTGAAATTAGTAACTTTTTAAAAAACAAATGACCAAAAGATTTGGATACTTTAGAAAGGATAATAGGTTAAATGGACAGTAAGCACATGAAAAGGTGCTAACATAGTTATTTACCAGGAAGACTTCCGTTTACCAGACTAAAGTTTGAAAGACTTACAACACCAAATGTTGACGAGAATGTGAAACAGCTGAAACTCTCACATGTGGCTCTTAAGAAAGTGAAATAGTAAACTACTTTTGACAAAGTTAGGCAGTTCATGTATACCTACCCTATAACAAACAATTATAAGCCTAAGTATTTACCCCCACCGCACCCCAAAATAAGTGCATATATACACAAAATGACTTATTTAGGAATATTTACAACAGATTTATTCATAATAGCTTAAATCTGGAAATAACCCATATGTTCATCAGCACTAGGATGGATAAACTTTATTTTCATGCAGTGCATTTTCAGAGTACATAAGAAAGAATGAGCTACTGACACATGCAGTAACATGGGTGAATCTCAGAAATATTAACTGAAAGAAACTAAACATGAAAGAGTATGATATATCTTACTGCATTTATACAGAATTTAAGAACCCAACAAAACTAATCTAAGATGATTGAAATTAGAATGGTAGGGAGGTTGGGATAGACTGGGAAAGTGGTGTAAGGGAACTTTGTGGAGTGATGTCAATGTTCAGTATCATTTTTTTTTTTTTTAAAGATTTGATTGATTGATTGATTGCTATGTTGGGTCTTCATTTCTGTGCGAGGGCTTTCTCTAGTTGCGGCAAGCGGGGGCCTCTTACTATCGTGGCCTCTCTTGTTGCAGAGCACAGGCTCCAGACGCGCAGGCTCAGTAGTTGTGGCTCACGGGCCTAGTTGCTCCGCGGCATGTGGGATCTTCCCAGACCAGGGCTCGAACCCGTGTCCCCTGCATTAGCAGGCAGATTCTCAACCACTGCGCCACCAGGGAAGCCCCAATGTTGAGTATCTTAATTGGAGTGTTGGTGACATGGATGTATATATTTATCAAATCTCGTTAAATGTTTCAGATAAGATCTATACATTTCACGGATGTAAATTTTACCTAAATTAAAAACTAAGTTACCTGGAATGGTGGTACTTGTCTCTGGAGTCTAGTATAATGAGAATTAGGAATTGCTATGTTTTTATTATATGTCCATTTAATATGTACCATGTATATATAATACCTTGTCCAAAAATATGAAATGTAGAAAAGATTGAATTTTGGATCCTTTTGTTTAGCGGAACAATTTTTTAAATGTCATCTAAAGTATCTTGTTTGGTTTTAGATTTTGAAGTAAAACTTAAATACCAAACACATATACCAGGTACTCTAGTATGCATTTTACGCATGCTGTTTTGCTTAATCTCCAAAACAAACCCAGTGGTTAGTTCTTTTATTCTCGTTTTATAAAAATTAAACCAAGAGTTTATTAAAAGTAAACCAAGAGTTTAATTAATACTCTCAGGTTATTATGTAAAGAATCCTAAGCCAGGAGTTAGTGAGTTCAACATCAGAATTTTTTTTTTTTTTTTAATTATTTATTTATTATTTATTTTATTTATTTTTGGCTGTGTTGGGTCTTCGTTTCTGTGCGAGGGCTTTCTCTAGTTGCGGCAAGCGGGGGCCACTCTTCATCGCGGTGCGCGGGCCTCTCACTCACTGTTGCGGCCTCTCTTGTTGCGGAGCACAGGCTCCAGACGCGCAGGCTCAGTAATTGTGGCTCACGGGCTTAGTTGCTCCGTGGCATGTGGGATCTTCCCAGACCAGGGCTCGAACCCGTGTCCCCTGCATTGGCAGGCAGATTCTCAACCGCTGTGCCACCAGGGAAGCCCAACATCAGAATTTTTAAATCTTTTAAATTTTTTTGAAAAACATTATACCTACCCATTTATTTAATAATTATGTTAAATCTAGTTCAGGTCTGTTTTAATGAGTTCTACCATTCCTGACTTTCTTCTTTTGTCCAATAACTTTAATTTTTCCAAGGAACAACTGTAGTGACAGCTGCTGTGGTAGAAGTACATTCACATGCTTCCCAAGTTAAGACAACACTAAATATGAGTTTCAGAACTGATTATCTCACCATGGTACTGTATAGTCCAGATCCTAAACAGGTAAGCTGAAGAAAAAAAAATATATTTTCTCTTGTTTCCTATATTTTGGAATATCTGTTCCTCTGAGAAAAATTGTTGATCTTTTCACTTTAATAATAAAATAATTTTAACTATTTGCCTTTTAAAATGAGTTATCTTTCCTATAGCCAGTGATATGAAAAATAAAATTTTAAAGTTAATATTTTTCATGCCTTTCATTATGAGCTCTTTGGAGATAGAGAATGTGGTATCTCATGTCTTAAAATATGTTATAAATTTGTGTTTTTGTGTAAAATTTGTATTGATTTCCTCTTCCACAGACTTCCTTTACAGATATTCGTGATCCTTCTCTGAAACTTGCTGAATTTAAGTTGGAGAATATTATAAGTACTTTAAAAATGTCTACAGATGACTCAACATTTTCTTCCTTCTCATTAAAAAACTGTATTTTAGATGACAAAAGGCCTCATGTCAAGAAGGCAACTCCTAGGTAATAGTGTTCTAAGTTTTTACTTGAGAAACGGTTGGTATATTTTACAGAACTTACTCCCAAAGTTGCATGTTCATTTTCTGGGTATTTACTAAAATCTTCAGAGCTTCCATGCAGTTGAGTCCATAGTTCTAAGCCAACATTTTAAATGCCCTGGTTATGTGCTGTTCTTGCTGAATGGTTGATTGATGGGTTGTATAGAAATAATCAGTGTAATTAAATCGGTTTTTAAATTAATCTGTATTATCTAAATTATTAATCCATGCAAATTGTAATGGGCAATATATGAAAAATTGAGAAAAAAATATGCTGAGATTCAAAATTCTGATAATTTCTTAAGGATATACTTCCTGGTGACTTCCCTGGTGGTCCAGTGGTTAAGACTCTGTGCTTCCACTGCAGGGGGTGCGGGTTCGTCCCCTGGTCAGGGAAGATCCCACATGCTGCAGGGTGCAGCCAAAAAAAATAAAAAATAAAAAAAAATAATAAAAAAAAAGGATATACTTCCTAATTTATGAAACAGTTGAGCTCCCGAAGTCTGTAAGTTTATTATTTGGAGTACTTTGTGATCTTACTAAGAGAAATGACTTCAGAATGCTGGTTTGCTGTCAGTGAAAGGGATAAGAGGTCTTTGAGTTTCATTGGTGTGTTTGATTATTTGTAAGATACTCATAGGAATTGTTATTATTGTGTTTTTCAGAATGATAGGACTAACAGTTGGGTTTGACAAAAAGGACATGATGGATATAAGGTATAGGAGAGTCAGAGACGGTTGGGTGGCTGATTTAGTCCTTCAAGAAATGTATATTTGTGCAAGTGTGGAATTTCTGCTGACAGTTGCAAATGTCTTTCTTGAGGCCTACACTACAGGCACTGCTGTAGAAACCAGTGTTCAAACATGGCCTGCTAAAGAAGAAGGTTAGTTATTGGCTAAAACATTTAATATCTGTATTATTGAAGTGCTATAATAGCACTTACCTTGATTAGCCTTCTAGATGATGAGGTTAAGTGGATTAATAAGTTAAAAATCTTTATTTTTCAGAGGTAAAAGGGTAACTTAAATGTGTTTTCTGATAAGATGTACAGTTTGCATATTTTTCAAGGTGTAAATATGTATTGGTTTCAAAAATTATGAGACCTATATTAAAATAAGTAATTGTACTTCTTTGAAGACAGTAATTTGAAAGAATTCGTTGGAAGAAAATGGAGAGAGAATAATGAAACAGCCACTCCTTTTCATAATTAAAGATAGTATTTTAACTTTAAGTCCTCTTTTATTCTTGTTATATTCAATATTTATAATTTTCTATTATCTTTTACATATTTCATTCATTGTGGTATAGTAGAAAGCGTGTCAAGCTGAGAGTTAGAAACTAGATTTATTTCCAGCTCTGCCATTAAATAGTGGAGATTTTTCCCTACATTTTGAAATATTCTTATGGCTATACCTTCTTTAAATCTTATACCAAGAGAGTTGCAGTAAATTCCTTTGGGACCTAAGATTCTTTTATTTTACTTTTTACTTAGAGTGAAAATAACATTTTCCTATAAATAATAATTTTTCATAAGTAATGTATATAAGAAAGATTTATAACTATTTTAAAATATTGTTTTTATTTCTATTTTAGTACTTGTACAACAATCAGAGAAGTGGGAAATTAATATTATTATTAAAAATCCTGAAATTGTGTTTGTGGCTGATATGACAAGAAATGATGCTCCTGCCTTAGTCATTACAACACAATGTGAGATTTGTTGGCAAGGTGACTTTGAAAATAATACAATGACCGCTGCCATTAAAGATCTCCAAGTGAGAGCATGCCCATTTCTTCCAGTCAAGAGAAAAGGAAAAATCACTACTGTGAGTTTACTATTTACTTATCAGCTTAATTGTAAACTATTTTGTATTTAGTGTATATCATTTAAGAAAGTGCCTACATACTTTCCAACCTTACTCTGTAAAATACCTTTCTTTCTGCTTGTAGAGCCTAATGTAGATTATTATACCAGCTTTGAAACTCTTTCATTTTTTCAGTTGTTCCTTATTGTTTTATGTGTTTGTGGAGATAGTCTCACGAAGAAGTTGCTTTCATCTAGACACTTCTCAGTGAAGACTTTACTCTGACTTTCTAACCATATCAATTCCACACTGCTTTTAGGCCTTTAAGACTTTCTACCAATTGTTTATTGTGCTGTTTCAGTTTTATTATTTTTAATTTTTTTCTCCCATCTAGACATTTTTGCTCAGACATGTTTTTTGCTTTTCTCCATATGGCTTATTTGTACCATCAGCCTTTTGTTTTGACATACTTCACATTTGTATTTTATTCTCTAATATCCTCTTGGCCTTCCTCCTCTTCATAACTGATTAAAATTCATTTCTTCAAAGACGTCTTTTCAAGTTAACTGTCTGACTCCTAGTACTCATATAAAACGCTTATAAAAATATTTGGGCTTCTACAGGAGTAATAGAAGTATAAATGTTCTAAGTATTAACAACATAGAAATATAAGATGTAATTTTGTTAAAAGTAAATACCTATGTATTGGCTAGGATATAGGATAGACTGTTTCCCTAGTTTGCAAGGCTGATGGCTCACCTCTAAGCAAAGAGAAGAAGTAAAAAATGGAGGGCATACTGATTCTCTTTTAGGTTATACGTAGATATTTTACATGTATTTTTTCTATTCACAGTCTTTTGGCTTGAATGTAGCTGTATGACCACCCTTAGCTTCAAAAAAGGTTGGAGAATGTGGTCTCTTTTCTGAGCTATGTTATGCTCAGATGAAACTTCTGTTACTGTAGAAGAAAAGGAGAACAGATAACAGGTGGCGACTAGAGGGTCTTCTTACAGTCCACTCAAAGGTTTCTTCCTTTGTTCATACAAATAATCCATACTTGTCTTTTCTCACCCATAGAACATATTCACTTCTTCCTCAAGGGATAAAATCTCAGCTCAGAGTTCAAGATCTTTAGGTGACAGTTTTCTCTGTTGAGTCTGCATGTGACTTCTTTTGATCTGGCAATATATTAAGTACTAAACAAATAAGTTACCGCTTTTCAACAGGCACACACTTCACCACTATCTACACAACCACTAGTATAACAGTGGTGTAAGGGCAGGATAATTGCAATTTAAAAACCCATTCAGAAAAAGAAAGAATGGGAAACACTTGGCAGTCATTGATTCATAACAATTATCATATCCTGCTGAGTGGAACTGTGAAAACTTTAAGCTCCAGCAGTGGAGTAAATTCCTTGGATAGCACATGTTGGAGTCTTTGATTTTTTTTCTCTTGAAAGGACATTGTCCTCATTTTCTCACGTGGCTCTGGCTTTCCCCTCTGAGAGATTTTTTTTTTTTTTTTTTTTTTTAATCATTATCCACTGTAGACACATCTGAAGTGGCTGTTGTCTTTTTTCGGGAACTGCACTATTTTCACAGCTTACTTCCTGTTAAGTTTATTACTTGGAGATTGTTTTAGCAGTTTTAATAATAACAAGCTTTTGTTTGCCAGATATTGGTCTCTTTGGCAGTCCTTAATTCGTTAAACATTTAGTTTGCCATCTAGGTTGTTCCATTTGTAAGTAACCTTAATATCCAAAGCTACTATTTATTCACAGGGTGGTTTTTTTGGCTATAGAACTCTTCTTTTATTTACTAATCTGTCATCTGCCTATCCTCCCTTCATCCTGACTTAGTAAAGGCTACTTTAACAGTAGGTTTGGGGGAGGGGGATAGCCACATCTGTTATCTTTTTTTTTTTTTTTTTGTCTCCCGTGTCTGATCTTAACAAAAATTGCCAGAGAAAAAATAGCAGCCACAGTCTTATTTCTTGCTGAGTTTCCTATTTAGAGCTTGGCTGTCCTCAGTGTTTTCCCTTCTCTTATAGGCCTTTGCAAACAATAGAAAGAAGGAGCTAATACACATCAAGATTCTAGCCAGACCTGTCTAGCTAAAAGTTTAGGCTTTTTTGTTGTTGTTGTTGTTAAGAACATGGTCTGTCTTCCTAGGTACCACCAGTAGCAGTTTTACCAAATATTTTGCTCTAGCATTGTTAGAATTATCAGCTTTGTATTTTGATATGTTCCTTGTCTATCCAGTTGCTAAATCAGTCACAGATATTTTTTACTTTGTTGCAGTAGTGCCAATTTTTAGGTATGAAATTTTGTATTAAGATATTAATTAGGCTGCTGTAACAAGAGGTCCCCCCTCCAAAAGGTAGCTAATGCATGGTAGAACTAAATATTCTTTCTAGAAACATGGAATAATGACTCAGTTTAATGGCTCTGGTGTAATGTAGGGGAACCAGGCTCTTTCCATCTTGTTCCACTATTCGCAGGCTGTAACTTAATCTGCTTGTTCAAAGATAGTTCACAATGTACCTACCTTGCAGGTTGCTGGGGGTGAGTGATGGTGGTAAGGAGAGAACATGAAGGCAAAAAGGGATGCCCATTCTAAGAGCACTGCCCAGAAGTTGCACATACCACTTCTGCTCACGTCCTTTTGGCCAGAATTTAGTGATATGTCAGCACACAGTTTTAAGGGAGCCCAACAAAGGCAGTCTTTCTAAAGACCAAAATGTCACTTGCTTGATTCCCTTCATTATACATTTGTTTTCTGTTTCATTATTGTTGTTGTGTTGTTTTTTTATATTTTATTTGGGTTAAATTGCTGTAATTTTTCTAACTTCTTAATGGATGCTTAGATAATTGATATTCTGTCTTTTTTCTTCCCAGCATATGCCTTTTAAGAGAGTAATTTTTCCTCTAAGCACAGCTACTAGGGTTGATATGTTGTATTTTTATTATTCTGTTAAAAATACTTTCTCATTTTTTATGCATGGATTAGAAGGGTTTTGCTTAATTTCCAAATATTTAGGGGTTTTCTGGTTGTCTTATTTATTTATTTATTTATTTATTTATTTATTTATGGCTGTGTTAGGTCTTCGTTTCTGTGCGAGGGCTTTCTCTAGTTGCAGCAAGCGGGGGCCACTCTTCATCGCGGTGCACGGGCCTCTTCACTATCGCGGCCTCTCTTGTTGCGGAGCACAGGCTCCAGATGCGCAGGCTCAGTAGTTGTGGCTCACAGGCCTAGTTGCTCCGTGGCATGTGGGATCTTCCCAGACCAGGGCTTGAACCCGTGTCCCCTGCATTAGCAGGCAGATTCTCAATCACTGCACCACCAGGGAAGCCCTCTGGTTGTCTTTTTATTGTTGATTTCTACCTTGATATCAGTGTGGTCTATTAACATATTCTGATTTTAATTCTTTGAAGTTTGTTGAGACTTATCTTATGGCCCAGGATATGGTTAATTTTGTTTTTATGAATATTGAGTGTCCACTGGGGAAAAAGTGTGTTTTGTTGTTTGAGGAATAGCATTCTATTAAGATAGATTTTGTCCATAATATTGTTCAGATCTGCTGTATTCTTAGAGCCTTTTTTTCCCCTGTCCGTTTTATCAGTTTATTGAAAGAGATCTATTAAAATCTATTTTCGTTGTGAATTTAGCTATTTTATGTTTAGTTTTGTCAATATTTGCTTTATACATTTTGAAGCTAGGTCATTTAAATGTGTACACATTCTGTATTAAATCTTGCTGGTAAATTTGACCATTTTATTAAAATGTCTTCTTTATCTCTGGAAATGATTTCTAAATTCTACTTACCTACTATTAGTATAACTATTCCAGCTTCTTTGTGGTATTTGCATGGTATATCTTTTCCTGTCCTTTTACTTTTAACCTTTCAGTTTCCTTATGTTTAAGCTGTGGTATTTTGTAAGCAGCATATTTATTTGTTTTTCATAGTTGAGTCTTTTAATTAAGATATTTAGTGCATTTACACACTGTAACTACTGTACTGTAATTGGTTTTAAATCTGTGACCTACTGTTCATACTATTTGTTCCATATATTTTATGTTCTGTTTTTTTCTCTATATTGTTCTTTTTGGGGGATTAATAGGACTTTTAAATTTTTCTATTTTTCCCCTTTATTAGCTTATTAGTTATATATTCTTTTTCTGTTCTTGTAGTCATTATCCTGGATATTATAACATGCATTCTAGACTTAGTAAAGTCTAATATAAATATTTTTACCACTTTTAAAGCTTTTAGAATGCTTTAAATCCTGTTCTACCATTTTGTAATAGTAGTCATAGATTTTAATTCAATATATATTTAGAATCTACAGGGTATTTTTGTTTTTGTTGCAGTCAGTATTCATTTATATTTACCCACATATAATCTGTTTCTATTATTTTTTATTTCTTCCTACATCTCCATGTTTACATCTGGAATCATTTTCTTTCTTCCTGAAAAGCTCCTTTTATTTTATTTTATTTATTTTTTATTTTTTTGAAAAGCTCCTTTTAGTATTTATTTTAATGTGGTCTCTTGGTGGCAGATACTCTCAGTTTTTGTGTGGAAATGTCTTTATTTTGCCTTCTCTTTTGAAGGATAATTTTGCTGGATATAAAGTTTTAAATTGGTAGCTATGTACATTTAAAACTTTCATGGTATGTCTAGATGTGCTTTATATTTATTCTTTTGGAGCCTGTGGTACTTCTTGAATCTGTAGCTTTGTGTATTTCATAGGTTTAGAAAATTCTTGGTCATTATCTCATTAGATATTGCTTCTATGTCACATGTTCTCTCTCCTTCCCTTCTTTGACTTTCAATTTCTTGTTAGACATTTTAGTCATATTCCATATGTCGCTTAAGCGCATTTCTTTATTCTCCATTCATATTGTTCCATGTTTCACACTAGATGTTTTTTCCTAATTTTCCTAATTTTTTTTCTAATTCTGTCTTCTGTTTTGTCTAATGTGCTATTAAACATTATTATCAAGTTCTTAATTCCTAGTATTGCATTTTTAAGTTATATAATTTCTTTTTATAGACCCCTCTGTCGTTCATTTTTTTTTACATATTAATCAAAATTACTTCAAAGTTTGTTCTTGATAATGCCAATAATTGAGTCATCTCTGTTTACTTCTGTTTTCTCTTTAGGTTTTGTTTCTTCATATATCAGATACTTTATTATTGAATGCCAGACAGTATAATGAAATGTTATAGAGGTTTCATTGATTATTTTCTTCCTGTAAGGAGGGTTTCACTTGCTCTTTGTTAGACATATAGACTGGGGACAATTTACCTTTATCTAGTAGGAATTAAACTTATTGGAGGCTGGGTTGCAGTTGTTGTAAAGCCTTGTTTACTCCTGGTTCATATCCACTAGTATATAGTATCTGTCTCAGCGTCCCATCTGACAGCCAGGAGTACTTACTAGGGCCCATATTAAAGCCCATTTTTGGCAGATTCTGAAATTGTTTTTTTTCTTTTCAGCCCCATTCTCCATATCATTCTGAAATTGCTGACCATTTCACTCTACTTAGCAATAGCCTTCTGCTTAGTGTGTGTGTGTGTGTGTGTGTGTGTGTGTGTGTGTGTGTGTGTGTGTGTCTAAAGAACTTCACAAATAACTAGAAGGTAAACTACCATGAAGTTTTGAGATAACTTCTCTGCTCCTGTGTTTTTCCTTGGGGACTTTGCAAGGTTGCCTTGGTAGCATGCCTATAGTTTCAAGCAGACTTTTTTTTAAATTGAAGCATAGTTACTGTACAATATTACATAAGTTACAGGTGTATAATATAGTGATTCACAATTTTTAAAGGTTATACTCCATTTATAGTTATTATAAATATTGGCTGTATTCCCTGTGTTGTACAGTATATCCTTGTAGCTTATTTTATAACTCATAGTTTGTACCTCTTATTCCCCTACCCCTATATTGCCCTTCTCCCTGATTCCCTCTCCCCACTGGTAACCACTAGAATATGAGTCTGCTTCTTTTTTGTTATATTCACTAGTTTATTTTATTTTTTAGATTCTACATGTAAGTGATACCATACAGTCTTTGTCTTTCTCTGTGTGACTTATTTCACTTAGCATAATGCCCTCCAAGTCCATCCATGTTTCTGCAGATGGCAAATTTTTATTCTTTTACATGACAGAGTAGTAGTCCTGTGTGTGTGTGTATGTGTGTGTGTGTGTGTATGTGTGTATATATATATATATACACACATACACACACACACATATATATATATACACACACCACCTCTTCTTGATCCATTCATCTGTTGATGGCCACTAAGGTTACTTCCATATCTTGGCAATTGTAAATAATACTGCTATGAACATTGAGGTCCATGTATCTTTTTGAATTTGTGTTTTTGGGTTTTTTGGCTATTACCCAGGAGTGGAATTGCTAGGTCATATGGTAGTTCTGTTTTCAGTTTTTTAAGAAACTTCCATACTGTCTTCCACAGTGGTTGCACTAATTTACATTCCCACCAACAGTGTACAAGGGTTCCCTTTTCTCCACATGCTCGCCAACATTTGTATTTTGTGTTCTTTTTGATGATAGCCATTCTGACAGGTGTGAGGTAATGCCTCAGTGTGGTTTTGATTTGCATTTCTCTGATGATTAGCTATGTTGATCATCTTTTCGTGTGCCTGTTGGCCATCTGCATGTCCTCTTTGGAAAAATGTCTTTTCAGTTCTTCTGCCCATTTTTTAATCTGATTGTTTGGTTTTTTGATGTTGAGTTGTACGAGCTGTTTCTGTATTTTGGATATTAACCCTTTATTGGTCATATGACTTGCAAACATTTTCTCCCATTCGGTAGGTTGTCTTTTCATTTTGTCAATGGTTTCCTTTGCTGTGCAAAAGCTTTTAAGTTTAATTAGGTCCCATTTGTTTATTTTTGCTTTTATTTCCTTTGCTTCATGAGAGGGATCCTAAAAAATATTGTTGCAGTTTATGTCAAAGGTCTCTGCCTATGTTTTCTTCTAGGAGTTTTATAGTATCATCTTACGTTTAGGTCTTTGGTCCATTTTGAGTTTATTTTTGTATATGGTGTTAGAGAAGGTTCCAATTTCATTCTTTTACATCAAGCAAACTTTTTTTTAACATGACTTTTCAACTTGTAGGTGGATTATTGCTTGGTCACAAGTTTCTTCCTTCACAGATGGAAATAGAAGTCTAAAAAAGGAGATCCTTAGCTGGACAACCATATAAGGGAAACATCTGTGATTGTTGGGAATTTTGAGAAGGATATTTATGGCCAGCTAGCTGTTTTGGCCACATACATTTTGATAAGTTGCAAGTAGTTGAACTTTAATTGGTATCATAGTCATTTATGTTAGAAAATAATTTCTTTTTTTTTTTTGAATTTTACTTTTTTTTTCTATACAGCAGGTTCTTATTAGTTATCTATTTTATACATATTAGTGTATACATGTCAGTCCCAATCTCCCAATTCATTACACCACCACCACCACCCCTCCGCCACTTTCCCCCCTTGGTGTCCATACGTTTGTTCTCTACATCTGTGTCTCTATTTCTGCCCTGCAAACCAGTTCATCTGTACCATTTTTCTAGGTTCCACATATATGCATTAATATACGATATTTGTTTTTCTCTTTCTGACTTACTTTGCTCTGTATGACAGTCTCTAGGTCCATCCACGTCTCTACAAATGACCCAATTTCGTTCCTTTTTATGGCTGAGTAAAATTCCATTGTATGTGTGTACCACATCTTCTTTATCCATTCGTCTGTTAATGGGCATTTAGGTTGCTTCCATGACCTGGCTATTGTAAATAGAGCTGCAGTGAACCTTGGGGTGCATGCACATGAAAAGATGCTCAACATCACTAATTATTAGAGAAATGCGAATCAAAACTACAGTAAGGTATCACCTCACACTGGTCAGAGTGGACATCATCAAAAAGTCTACAAACAAATGCTAGAGAGGGTGTGGAGAAAAGGGAACCCTCTTGCACTGTTGGTGGTAATGTAAATTGATATGGAGAACAGTATGAAGGTTCCTTAAAAAACTAAAAACAGAATTACCATATGACCCAGCAATCCCACTACTGGGCATATACCCAGAGAAAACCATAATTCAAAAAGACACATGCACATGTTTATTAAAGATTCACGAACTTTTAAAAAATGTATGTGGAGTGTGGTATATGAGCATTTTTTATTAGAATTTAATTTTCAAAGAATACATGACCCTAAATTTTTACAATTATTAACATATTTAATATCCTCATCTTTTCTACCTGTAGAGTATACATTTACTTATGTCTCTTTCACCTATTAGGATTTTATAATAATTTTTGAATACATTCTTAAATCCTTTAGAATTGTTTTAAACCTTTTTGTAAAAAATCTGAATCATGATCCAGATATTTAATTTATTTTATGTCTACTGTAAATGGTTGTCAGCTTTTTTCATGAATTTATCTTATACTGTAACCTTTCTAAACTTGTTACCTGTACTAATATTTTTATGATGTTAGATTTACTAAAACTCATCTGCAAAAGTCACATTCTTGAATGGCAATAACGATTCATCCTCATTGTATTCCCATTGTTAAGTGAGGTAATATTACTATAGTTTTAATACTTGCTTATAATTTAAATATAAAACCTTTAGTGTGTTGAGAAATATTACGTATCTAATTTTGAAATAATCTTAATCATGAATAACTGGAATTTTATTGAGCGCTTACTGCCATCTATTGAAAAAACTACAATAGGTTTTACTACTCTTATGATAAATTACATTGATAGTTTTTCCTGTGGCATACTAGCCTTACATTTATGGGTTAACCCTAAATTTGAGGATATTTTAACTTGTCCTTATATTCTGTTTGCTAATTAGGATTCTGTAATAGAAGACTATAACTGTTCTGGAGTAGTAGGTGAGGGAGACTTTCTCTCTCAGTAGAAATGGCATTTATGCTGATGCCTGGAGGATGATTAAGTACTAGCTAGTTAAACTGCAATAGAGGAGTCACAGGAGTGTGTTTCAGCACAAAGGGATAGCATATGCAGAGAACCTGGGTTTCAGAGAGTACAAGTTCCCATCCCACACCTACTCACATACCAGCATCCGTACCCTTATACTCTGCCTTTTTTGTTGTTATTGTTAGTATTTAGTGGTCCTAAGCTTGGAATAATCTTTCCCACCACCAAGATACTGTTGTAAAATAGGAAATTTATAGTCAGCTCTTGTAGGGTCTTAGATGTTAGATAGCCTAAGATTGCTTCTCTGAAGAGGAAGCAGTATCCTCAGGAAAGGAATGCTTCAGTAGTCTTAAAATCATTTAAGACTGATAGCAGTATGGTGAGAGTTGAGGATAAGAAGGAGAAAAAAATGATAGAAACAGCAATAAAATCACAATGGATATAGTTGGAGGCAATAAAATAATACTAGTAGGAAAATAATTCCATTTTAAGAAATGTTTCCACATTATTAAATTGGTCTATATGGATTGTATTATGGAAAACTTGACCATTTAATGTAGTCTTGACATGAACGTGTTTACTGTTAAGGACCAGCTGCATTTTTAATCCTAAGTAGCTTAACTAGACTTGAAAATGTAGGAATTGGGTAAGAATCAAAGCATACCTTCATATTTATTTTGGGAAGGAGATATTTAAAAAAGCCATTTAAAAATTTCCAAGTGATAGAGAAATTTTATATGCATTTATAATAGTATTTTTGTTTTTATTTTTTTGCCTTCTCTAAAATGAAGAAATAACACAAATTTTATGTTGAATATCTTAGATTATGTATTGTAATGTGGTTATAATTTCCTGTCCCTGGAGTTTAAAGAAATAATATACTTATTATTTAAGTCATGTACCAGTTGATCTTGCTGATTTATTAGAATAATGGTAGATGTTAATGTGCTTTTTTTGGAGAAATAGGTTTAGATGTCACTTTTTTTCTGATTTATTTTTCATCCTTAGTGTAGGCAGAATTGAAGATGGCCTCCAAGATTTCTACCCCCTGTAGCACGTGTCCAGTATGGTCTCCTCCCCTTGAATGTGGACAGGACCAGTGAATATAATTAGGTTACTAATCGCCTAACGTTGAGGTTAACAAAGAGAGATTCCAGATGGGCCTAACCTAATTTAAAAAATGGTGAAACATCAAAGAGATGCTTTCCTGCCGGCCTTGAAGGAGCTAACTGCCATGTATTCAATAAATAAGGCCACATGTCAGGAACCTATTAGGGACTAGTAGGAGTACAAAGTTATGCCTAGCCAAATGCTAGCAAGTAAATGGAAATCTCAACCGTAGGGTCACAAAGAAATAAATTCTACCAGCAGCCTGAAGGAGTATGGGAACAGATCTTTTCCTAGTCAAGCCTCCAGATGAGAACTCAGCACACTGACATTTGATTTCAGTGAAATTCCTGACCCACGAAAATGGGGAAATAATAAATTTATGTTGTTTTGAGCTACTAAATTTGTGGTGATTTGTTATGCAGCAATAGGAAACAAATACAGATTTTTATATAGAAGTAATATGCTGTTGTAGCAATTATTTAAAATGTGGGAGCAGCTTTGGAACTGGGCAGTAAGCAGAGGTATGTAGAAACTAAAGGAATTTTGAAGAGAATGATAGAGAAAGCTTAAACAGTATCTTGGTAGAAATATGGTCATTAAGAATGCTGCCAGTGAGGGCTCAGAAGGAAGGTAAAAGATATGTTATTGGAAATAGGGGGATGGCTTGACATGTAGTGACAGAAGGCTTTGCAAAATAGAGTCTTGGACTTATGTGGAAAGCAAAACTTGTAAGTGACAAACATGGATATACAGTTAAGGAGATTTCCAAGCTGCCTGATTTGAAGGTGCTTCCTGGTTTCTTATTGTTATAGAAAAATGCTGGAGCAGAGAGATAAATTATGGGAAAAACAGTTAAACAGAAAGAACCAGGTCTTAATGACTTTGATAATTCTCAGTCTTCCAAATGGCATAAGATGCTACAAGTCAGAAATGGCTGCCAGAAGTATAGCATAGAGAAAAGAATATGTAATTGTATAACCTTTTGCTGAACCTCAGATTAAAAAATGAGTATTCAGTCACACAAAGGGCCCTTTCAAGAGATCAATGTATGTTTCACAGATCTTCTCAATCAAACCAGAAGGCCTCTAGGAATCATAATGGTATCAACCCTTAGCCTTAAAATAAGAGCAGGAGCCCATCATTATCTAAAAAAGATCTACGAATGCAGCTTTTGTCTAATGGAATGAAACGTCATGAAATCTATAGAAGGCCCTCAGGGTTCTTGAGAATATTATTTTAGCAGAAACACTGCCAGTATGGACTGAGAGGGACAGAGAGTACAAAATGAAGAGAGATTCTTGGACCCCCCAGAATTCTACTGGCAGGAAGCAGGATGATAAAACTACTCAGCTGCAAATTTGTGCAACCTTTTATAAAAAAAAAAGGAAGGATGACTCAGGGTGGAGTTGACGGCCACAGAGAATTGTTCCTAGACTTTGAAATCTAATCAAGAAACTTATTTATCTGGCTGGATTTCAGAACTTCTTTGGACTAGTGACTTCCTTCTACCTTGTATTTGAATTGGAATATCTGTAATTGTTATCCTATATCTGTCCCACCATCCTATGTTGGGAGTGGTGAGAGCAAGCAACTCATCTTAGTTTCAGTTTTAAGAGAAATTGTGCCCCAGCAGTTGTACTTAATAGATTACACCCAGGAATTTCATCAACATCTGGACCTGATTTAGATTTTAGACTTTGAGCTGATGAGAGAGATGAGATTTTAGAATTTTGAATTAATGAGAGATGTAGATGAACTGATTATGTGGTGAGATACAGATTTAGATGATGAGATTTTGGACTTTGGGCTATGATGGGAGGCGACTATTAGGAACTTTAGGAGGGGGACTTCCCTGGTGGTCCAGTGGTTAAGACTCCACGCTCCCAATGCAGGGGGCCCGGGTTGGATCCCTGGTCAGGGAACTAGATCCCGCATGCCGCAACAAAAGATCCCGCATGCCACAACTAAAAAAAAAAGATCCCGCATGCTGCAATGAAGATCCCGTGTGCCGCAACTAAGATCCGGCGCAACCAAATAAGTAAATAAATAAATAAATATTAAAAAGGGAACCTTAGGAGGTGGTGAATATATTTTGCATTTGGGAGGAACGTGAGTCGCTAGGGGCTACAGGACAGATTTATGCTTACCATAGTTAGGGAAAACTCAGTTAATTTATAATTATATTAAGAATTATTTAGTAAGTCTAATATATTTATAATTTTTTCTTCTCATCTTTTGTAGCTTGTCCTATATAGATTAATTCATTTTACTTCATTTTATAATGGAAAAAAATACCATGATAAAATTTTATTTTAGTAATTTAATCCGCAGTTGAATCCACAAATACAGAACATGTGGATACAGAGGGCTGACTGTACTGTCTTTTTTTCTTGAGATAATGTTGGCTTATAACATTATATAAGTTTCATGTATGCAATATTATTTTTCTACTTCTGCATACACAACAGTATGCTCACCACCAAAAATTTAGTTTTCATCGGTCACCATATAGTTGACCCCTACCCGTTTTGTCCCCCACCCCTTCCCCTCTGTAACCTCTACTCTGTTCTCTATATCTACATGTTTGTTTTGTTTGGTTTGTTCATTCATATTGTTTGTTTTTTATTTTTTATATTACACATGTAAGTGAAATCATACAGTATTTGTCTTTCTCCATCTGACTCATTTCACTTAGTATAATACCCTCAAGGTCCATCCATATTGTTGCAGATGGCATAGTTTCACCTTTTTATGGCTGAGTAGTATTCCCTTATATGTATGTGTATATGTATACAAACATATACACACACCCCACATTTTCATTATCTTTTCATCTGTTGATGAGCACTTAGGTTGCTTCCATATCTTGGCTATTATAAATAATGCTGCAGAGATATGTTCAGTAGATTACTCCTTTCTGCCCGTGGACGCCGCCGAGTAAGCATCGTTGACGTCTCCCCCACCCCCTCCACTGCCGTCATGTCTAAGTCAGAGTCACCCAAAGAGCCCAAACAACTGCGGAAGCTCTTCATTGGAGGTTTGAGCTTTGAAACAACTGATGAGAGTCTGTGGAGCCATTTTGAGCAGTGGGGAACGCTCACAGATTGTGTGGTAATGAAGGATCCAAACACCAAGCACTCCAGAGGCTTCGGATTTGTCACATATGCCACTGTGGAGGAGGTGGATGTGGCCATGAATGTAAGGACACACAAGGTGGATGGAAGAGTTGTGGAACCAAAGAGGGCCGTCTCAAGAGAAGATTCTCAAAGACCTGGTGCCCACTTAACTGTGAAAAAGATTTTTGTTGGTGGCATTAAAGAAGACACTGAAGAACATCACCTAAGAGATTATTTTGAACAGTATGGGAAAATTGAAGTGATTGAAATCATGACTGACCGAGGCAGTGGCAAAAAGAGAGGCTTTGCTTTCGTAACCTTTGATGACCATGACTCTGTAGACAAGATTGTCTGTCATTCAGAAATACCACACTGTGAATGGCCACAACTGTGAAGTAAGGAAAGCCCTATCTAAGCAAGAGATGGCTAGTGCTTCATCCAGCCAAAGAGATCGAAGTGGTTCTGGAAACTTCGGTGGTGGTCATGG
This sequence comes from Balaenoptera musculus, assembly GCF_009873245.2. NCBI lineage: Eukaryota > Metazoa > Chordata > Mammalia > Artiodactyla > Balaenopteridae > Balaenoptera > Balaenoptera musculus. The sequence goes on from NC_045790.1 coordinate 73,531,759, forward strand.
AGGTGGTTTTGGTGGGAATGACAGCTTTGGTCGTGGAGGAAACTTCAGTGGCCAAGGTGGCTTTCGTGGCAGCCACGGTGGTGGTGGATATAGTGGCAGCAGGATGGCTATAATGGATTCGGTAATGATGGAAGCAATTTTGGAGGTGGTGGAAGCTACAGTGATTTTGGCAGTTACAGCAATCAATCTTCAAATTTTGGACCCATGAAAGGAGGAAACTTTGGAGGCAGAAGTTCTGGCCCCTATGGTGGTGGAGGCCAATACTTTGCCAAACCCCGAAACCAAGGTGGCTGTGGTGGTTCCAGCAGCAGCAGTAGCTATAGCAGTGGCAGAAGGTTTTGATTACTGCCAGGAAACAAAGCTTAGCAGGAGAGGAGAGCCAGAGAAGTGACAGGGAAGCTACAGGGTACAACTGATTTGTGAACTCAGCCAGGCACAGTGGTGGCAGGGCCTAGCTGCTACAAAGAAGACATGTTTTAGACAATACTCATGTGTATGGGCAAAAAAACTCGAGGACTGTATTTGTGACTAATTGTATAACAGGTTATTTTAGTTTCTGTTCTGTGGAAAGTGTAAAGCATTCCAACAAAGGGTTTTTATGTAAATTTTTTTTTTTTTTTGCACCCATGCTGTTGATTGCTAAATGTAATAAGTCTGATCATGACGCTGAATAAATGTGTCTTTTAAAAAAAAATAATAGTAATAATGCTGCAACGAACATAGGGTGGCATATATCTTTTTGAATTAGTGCTTTTGTATTATTTGGTTAAATACCCAGCAGTGGAATAGCTGGATCATATGGTAGTTCTATTCTTAATTTTTTGAGGAATCACTGTACTGTTTTCCACAGTAGCTACACCAATCTCACTGCTAGTGTATGAGGGTTCCCTTTCTTCCACATTCTTTCCAACACTTGCCTTTTTGATAATAGCCATTCTAACAGATATGAGGTGATATTTTATTGTGGTTTTGATTTGCATTTCCCTAATAATTAGAGATGTTGAACATCTTTTCATGTGCCTGTTGGCCATCTGTTTGCCTTCTTTGGAAAAAAGTCTGTTCAGCTCCTCTGCCCATTTTTTAAATTGGGTTGTTTGTTTTGCTGTTGTTGAACACTATGCCATTTTATATATAGGACTTGAACATCCTTGGATTTTAGTATCTGCCATGGGTGAGGGGTAGGGGGCAGGGGACAGATGTGTATGTCCTGGAACCAATTCCCCAGGGATTCCAAGGAACTTCTGTAAAATAAAATACAGAATACAAGTTTTGTGGAATTTTCATGTATTTAAGCATATTTAAGAAATTCTTTTACTTATTATATCAATAGTGTTGCTAATATTGTCAGTACTTTCTATTTTTTATGAATAATGAATAAGAGGATAATTAAGAAATGTTTTATTGATTCACTTGTTTTTTAAATAGTTATTTTTACTAACTTGTTTATTTAACATACTTATCTATTACTGGGCAAGTCTTTAAATAAAAATATTTTAAGAACATGTTAATTTAATAGTATTGGTTTTTCTCTCACAGGTTTTGCAGCCTTGTGATTTGTTCTATCAAGCTACTCAGATAAGTACAGATCCACAAGTGATTGAATTATCAGTAAAATCCCTCACACTGAAGGTAAGTTACAATGTAGTCAGTGCCCTTTTGAAAAAATCAATAAAACTTAGAAATAAGCAATTATTATAGCAACTCTTTTAATTATTAAATAAGCAAAAAAAAGCTTTTTTTTTTTTTTTAAATTTATTTATTTATGGCTGTGTTGGGTCTTCGTTTCTGTGCGAGGGCTTTCTCTAGTTGTGGCAAGTGGGGGCCACTCTTCATTGCGGTGCGCGGGCCTCTCACTATCGCGGCCTCTCTTGTTGCGGAGCACAGGCTCCAGACGCGCAGGCTCAGCAGTTGTGGCTCACGGGCCCAGTCACTCCGCGGCATGTGGGATCCTCCCAGACCAGGGCTCGAACCCGTGTCCCCTGCATTGGCAGGCAGATTCTCAACCACTGCGCCACCAGGGAAGCCCAAAGCTATTTTTGAAAATCTTTTTATGACACATAATTTTAAAATGATATTTAATATATATTTTATAATGAATGTTTTCATATATTTTGTTATTGGCAGTTGACTGCTTCTGTAGTTAACATCCTTATAGTATGTATAGTTGATCAGTTTGATATCGACATATAAATATTTTAACTATTAAAATTAGTTGTGATAATCAAAAAACTTTTTTGTAGGCAGCAAATTGTATCTACTATTTCTTGGTAGTAAGGTTAGTTCAATATTAATTCCTCTTGATCCTTTACAAATATATTTAATGTTTTTTGAAGTGTGTATTTTTGAAAGTGGTTTATGTAGATTTTTTTATTAAATTTTTCCCCTTAGGTTTCACCGGTTATCATAAATACTGTGATTACCATAACTTCAGCACTTTATACAGCTAAGGAAACCATCCCACAAGAAACTGCTTCTTCTACAGCACATTTATGGGAAAAGAAGGATACAAAGAATTTAAAAATGTGGTTTCTTGAAGAACCGAATGAAGTTGAAAAAATAGCTCCCACAACTGAATTGGTACCCAAAGGAGAAATAATAAGAATGAACATTGATTCTATTTTTCTAGTTCTTGGGGCTGGAATTGGTCATCGAACAGTACCTATGCTTTTGGCAAAATCACGTTTCTCAGGGGAAGGCAAAAACTGGAGTTCCCTAATAAATCTCCACTGTCAACTTGAGCTAGAAGTAAGCATATGTAGTATTTTTCCAGATTTTATAACAAATAATGCTATACATGGACTATTTGGGGACTCTTACTTAAACATTTAAATTAAATTTATCCTAAGTATGATGTTGGTTCACAAAACTATTGGAAGAAAATGTACAAATTTCTGCCCTTGATATAGTTGTTTTTATGTGTATGTTACTTTTAGAGTACATGTCCATATTAAGTTTATATTTCAACTGATTTCATTCATCTTAAAGTTGATGATATTAATAGACAGTTGTTGAGTAGATGAAAAATTCTTAATTTTAAGAATTAAATTGAATATCCTTTTTCCTTTAAAATGATAATAGACTATTTCTTAATCTCTTCTAAAATAGTAATATAAAGAATGAGAAAAATATGCCTTATACTTTTATATAATGCAGAATCTTTATACTGTAGTGCGACTCCACCAAGGTATTTCAGATTTTTGTGAGAGTCCTTTAGTTATATGGAAGATATTTGCTTTGAACCAACATATATTTTGCTTCAGAATTTATCTACATAGAATCATCCCAGAGATATTTCGCTTTAAATTATTAATTGAGTTGATGTCAAGTAGAAACTAATCTGATACTCTACCTAAGTCAATAAATATGAAAATTTATAAGCTGCTATAACATTTGTGTTGATACAGAGTTATATACTAATAGAGGTGGAACTGACAGACTAGATTTCAAGTTTCCAAATTTTAGCTAAAATTATCTGTATTTTGCAGAGGATTTGATCTAGGATGTCCAAGAAATTCAGAGAATTCAAATAAGTGCATACTCATTGAATCATATGTTACTTGCCTCAAGGGCTTTCGAAAAGTCAGTGGAGGTAGACAGACATGTTTAAAAAATGTCAGTAGTGTTTGATAGATGAACACAGCTTTCGATGTTAGGCCCAGCCTGAAAGTCAAGGAAAGATACCTAAAAGAGAGTTTTTTTCTGGATTAAATTGTGAAGACTAGACCATGAAGTTAGCCAAGTGAGGAAAGCATGAGGAAACTAATGAATGGCATGTAGACGGTTTTCACATGGAAGAAATAGCACAGCCAAAAGGAATGCTGGTGGGAAACAGCATGGAAGATCATTTTAGAAAATACCAGAGTGCCTTGTTTAAAAAATTAAATATTCTCTCTCTAGGTACATTATTACAACGAAATGTTTGGTGTGTGGGAGCCTTTGCTTGAACCCTTAGAAATTGATCAGACTGAGGATTTTAGACCATGGAATCTTGGAATCAAGGTATTTTTGAAGTCTGAAAATTTTTTTCAAATATTGAGGATGTCCACATCACACACACTTTAATTTTAATCACAACAGAGTTCAGGTATCTCATTATGAGCCTTTCCACATGCTTCCTTGTTTGACCTCTGAATGTAATTTTCAAACACAAGGCCATTGCCTCATGGGCTTCTAATACGAATAATTATGTAACTTTTATTATGCACTAGACATTGTTCTAAATAATCTACTTTTGCTTTAACTCTTACAACAAACCTCTGAAGAATATACAGTTTTAAACTTCATTTTAACATGTGATGGGACTGAAACTGTGGAAGTTAAAGGACTTCCATAAAGCAATAATACCTTTAAATTGGAAGAGGTGGAATTTAATACTGGCTTCAGAGTCCCCACACATAACCGTCATGTTAAAATATCGCTAGCATTTTCTTGAAGGTTGTTGTCTGTCCCAAGTTTTCTTTGATCTCTGAAGGGTGTATATAAAGAAGAAAATATATTATTATTTGTTTGAAATATAGTGTGAATTTATGTAATCATATGAATCGGGACCTTTAGATGGATGAAATTGTGCTTCTGAAGCAAGAGACTACAGCATTCCTAGCATATCTCCTCCCTAATAATGATTCAGTCAACCTGCAGACAAATGTTCAGTGGTTTAAAGCCAGTTAAAGGAACAGTAAAGGTGACTAGCTTGGCATATCCAGCTTTTTGTATTGAACCAGGACATTTGATTTTCCACATATTTCAGATAAAAGATTTGGATAAAGGAACTTCTTTGGCGGTTGTTAGGTCAGTATACACATAGGCAGTAGACCTGTGAGTTCTAAAAAGAGGTAGGTGGTATTGATTCACATGAGCCCTAGGTCCTGGCGGCACCGTTCTGCAACTATTGTTGGACTTTTAAAGTCCCTAGGTTTCTGTTCTTTATTTATAGCATTTATAGCACCAGTAGATTAAATGACTTTTCTTGCCCTGAATTTCCACATGCTATGATGTATGTGCTTCTAATTTTCATTCAGATGCTCCATGCATTTAGTAATTTTAAGGGTTTTTTTCCCTTCTAAATTGTGCCTGCCATTTTAGTATAACTGAGGAGGAGGAGAATTTTTCTTCCAATACTGCTTCTATCCAATGCGATCTTAGTTGGCTGATGTCCAAGTAATTCCAAGTAAGGCAGTGGAACTGATAAAATGTATTGCTCTCTCTAATGTTGTCATTGGAATTTGTCTAATGTTTGCTTTTCCTTTGCAAAATGAGTTATGTTGTGCTCCTAGAAACAAATTTTTCTCATATTTCTACAATTTATATTTTATTTTAGATGAAAAAGAAAGCCAAAAAGGCCATTGTTGAGTCAAGTACTGAAGAAGAAAATTACAAGGTACCAGAATATAAAACTATCATCACTTTCCATTCAAAAGACCAACTAAACATTACATTATCCAAATGTGGCCTTGTAATGTTAAATAATTTAGTCAAGGTAAGAAAAGTAACTTGAAACTTTAAACGTTGGTGTACTAGTCTGAGTTAACCCTTTTCTTCTATTGAACAAGAAGTTTTTTGTTAACTTAGTTATTTGTCATATGTCCATTAGTGTTATGCTTGTCGTTTAGTTTTCTACACTTGCTTTTATTTATGATAATTCTTTCTTATTAGGCATTTACAGAAGCTGCCACTGGATCTTCAGCTGCCTTCATAAGGGATCTAGCACCATTTATGATTTTAAATTCTCTTGGACTTAGTATCTCTGTTTCACCAAGTGACTCTTTTAGTGTGCTCAGCGTACCTATGGCAAAATCATATGTATTGAAAAATGAGGAGAGTTTAAGTATGGATTATATCCGAACTAAGGACAATGATCATTTCAATGCAATGACCAGCCTAAGCAGCAAATTCTTCTTCATTCTTCTTAGTAAGTGATAAATTACCTTCCTGGGGCTTTAATTTCTTTTAAGTTACATTTTGTATCCCATTTTACTCATTTGTGGTATCTCACAGGTTTTTTATCTCCTTTCTAATATTTTGCAAATTTTATTATTTCCTTTGCAGGGCTTTGGTTGCTGTTGTCACTTTATCTTTGTATTTCAAATTCTGACTTTCTTTAGCCACTGCTTTATTTAAAGTATGGTAATTTACTACTTTATGTTTTGGAGAGGAAAATTATTAAATCTCATCCTCAGTCAGCATTTACAGACTATAGCTATAGGTGGTTGTTTTAATCACTTTTAGTATAACTCAGTAGAATTGCACCAGTTTTGCAACTGAACGAATTCAGAATAAGGTACGAATTCATGAAATGGCACAGGGTAATGGTTTTTGTGTTCTGCCTATTGAGGTAGAGGTTTTTTTCCTTTGTCCTTTATGTTTCCCAGAAGTTTTTCATTTTCATGAGAGGTGAAAGTAAATACATTTTTAAATTATCATAGTATGTAGTCATTGTGAAGTTAAATATTAAATAGTCCCAAAGCCTCACCGACACCACTTTCTGACACTCTGACATTTAAGTAGTTATGGAAGGGAGGATATTAGAAAGGTTAATTAGACATGGAGGAGGGGTACTAAAACTGATAGCTAATACTTTTTCCTAGTCAGGAAGTGATTCATAACAGTGGCTAGGTTTCAGGTGTTGTCCCAGCATTGTCCGTGAATTATTCTCATCAATTTTACCTCTGTTTGTTTTTAAACTAACATTTTTATGGGATAGTAGAGAAGAAGGTTATATAAATAGATAATTCACCCCAATGCAATATATGTATATATATATTAGATAAAACTGTAAAATTTTAATCAAATCTTAGATATCACAAAGTGTCACAGGTTGGTGGAAAAACTTTAAAACTGAAAAATTGCAGCTACTTGGTAGTTGCCAATGACTGCCTGAATGTATTAGGCTCTGGTTATTATGACAGCAAACCAGAGGACAGTGTTCTTGTATTTTCTAGTAATTTTTCTTATCAGTCAGTTATTTTTAAAAGGTTATATTGTTGTCTTAAGTTAGACTACTGAATGAGATTTCTTTTTCAATTAAAAACTTTTTGGGGGGCTTCCCTGGTGGCGCAGTGGTTGAGAATCTGCCTGCCAATGCAGGGGACACAGGTTCGAGCCCTGGTCTGGGAAGATCCCACATGCCGCGGAGCAACTAGGTCCGTGAGCCACTACTACTGAGCCTGTGCGTCTGGAGCCTGTGCTCCGCAACAAGAGAGTCCACGATAGTGAGAGACCCACGCACCACGATGAAGAGTGGCCCCCGCTTGCTGCAACTAGAGAAAGCCCTCGCACAGAAATGAAGACCCAACACAGCCAAAAATTAATTAATTAATTAATTATTTAAAAAATGAACTTTTTTTGGTAAAATGCTTTGAAGGTTTTAAATGAATGATGTAGATATGTATTGTGGATTCTTAAAATATCCCTTTGTGTAGATTTCAGTGATAATTATTCATAAGTTTAAGAAAGCATCTGATGTTTCTGGTTTAAAATGTCTACTTAGAATTAATATATGATGAATTATAATAAAAACTTTCAAACATGTATATTTAATTTAGCACCTGCTAACCACTCTACTGCTGATAAAATCCCTTTAACAAAAGTGGGACGACGACTGTACACTGTAAGACACAGAGAGTCTGGAGTTGAAAGATCTATTGTTTGTCAAATTGATGCAGTGGAAGGAAGTAAGAAGGTAACAATTCGCTCCCCAGTGCAGGTACGGAATGATTCATTTTTTTGTGAGGTCATATTGCGTATATTTGTATGCTAATTAAAAAAAAAAACTAAAGCAAATTACTACCAAAAGAATACAATCTGTAATAGAAATATAGCTAATAGCAAAAAGAATAATCATTATCAGTAATTAATACGAACAGTTGTAGAATTTTGTTGAATGTACTTCTCGTAATTTTTACAGGAATATTTTGTAAATGTTTTCGGAATATTATTTTGTAAAAAAACAAAAACAAAAAAAATCAATATTTTGTTTTAGGTCTTTGTAGTATGTATTTATTCTTTCGTTTCAATTAGAGAATACAGTGAGAGAAATTTTGTACACCTTTATTGAGGTAAAATTGATGTACAATAAACTGCATATGTTTAAAGTTGATGAATTTTGACCAAAAATACACATATGAACCTTCATCACAATCAAAGTAATAAACATACTTATCACCCCAAAAAGTTTCCTCATTCCCTGTCTCCCCATTCCCATGCATCCACTTATATGTTCTTGTGGTACATTAGTTACACAAGATAGAATTTTATGTAAATGAATGAAGTACAGAATGGAGTCTGGCTTCTTTCACTCAGGATAATTTTGTATGTATCAACTTTTGTGTATTAATGTTGTTGCATGCAGTTACATGTTGTTGAGTAGTAATCTATTCTATGTATATACCACATACCATTTTTAATGAATTTTTGTATGTGATATAAGGTGAGGGTTGAGGTTCATTTTTTTCCACTTGGCTATTCATTTGTTCTGACCAAGATTATCCTTTTTCCATTAAATTGCCTTGACACTTTTGTTAAAAATAAATTGACCATATCTCCATATCTGTGTGTGTTTATGTCTGAGGTCTCTAATCTGTTTCATTGATCTATTTATGTCAGTACCGCACTGTCTTGATTACTACTTTATCCTCAGTCTTGAAATCAGGTAGTACAAGTTGTACCACTTTGTTCTTTTTTAAAGTTGTTTTGGCTAGCCTAAGTCCTTTCCATTTCCATTTAAATTTTAGACTCAGGTTTTCAATTTTTATTTAGAAATTTTGATTAAATTGGCATTTTTAATATTAATTTTTGATTTTTTCTTGCTAGTAGAAATACATTTGGTTTTTGTATTAACTTGTATTATGCAACCTTACTAGATACATTTATTCTAGTAGCTTTTTTATAGATATAGTTACGATGTCTGCAGATAAAAATATTTTTACTTCTTCCTTTCCAATCTGATGTTTGTCTTATTTTCTTTTTTCTTGTTTATTGCACTGGGTAGAATCTCCAGTACAATTTGAATAGAAATTATGAAAGTGGATGTTTTTATCTTGTTCTCAGTCAGGAGAAAAGTATTCAGTCTTTGACCATTGAGTATATTTTGAGTTGTTTTTTTTTGTTGTTGTTCATGATCCCTCTGTTCCTAGTTTACTGAGAGTTTTTAATCAGAAATGAATGTTGCATTTTGTCAAATGATTTTCTCTGTTTATCGAGAGGATCTTTTAAAAAAATTGTTAATATGGTGAATTACCTTGATTGATTTTTAATTATTGTATTAAATAATGATTGACTTTTAAATGTTAAATCAACCTTGCATTCCCAGGATAAACCTCATTTGATTTTGAAGTATTAACCTTTTAATATATTGTTGAATTGATTTGCTAAATTCATGTTTAGAATTTTTGCATTTATGTTCATGAGGGGTGTTGGTATAGAGTTTTCTTGTAATGTTTTTCTTAAGTTTTTAAACCACAGGTTCACTTTAAGGGCTATTCATATTATCTGTCACTTCTTGAGTGAGCTCTTCTAGTAATTTTGTGTCTTTAATGAAATTTGTCAGTGAACTATTTTTGCTTTTACTTCACTTTTATTTTCACAGGGTGTAGAAATTTAGATTGACAGTTATTTTTTCCATACTTTTAGGATGTCATTTCACTATTGACTGTATTACATTGTTTCTGACCAGAGTCTGCTGTTACTCTTAACCTTTGTTCTACGAAATGTGTGATTTTATTTTTATATACTTTTAAGATTCTTTTCCCTTTATTACTGGTTTTAAGAAATTTGGTTGAGATGAATCCTACATGTTTCTTGTACTTGAGTCTTTTAAGCTTCTTGAATCTGTGGTTTTATAGTTTTCATCAACTTTAGAAAAAAAATGTTGCCATTGTTTCTTCAAATATTTTTTTCTGTCTTCCCCCTCTCTTCTCTTCTTCAAGTAGGTATATATTAGAGTGTTTAAACTTATGCTGTCTAATGCTCTGTTCACTTTTTCTTTCAGCTTCCCCTGACCCCCATGTTTCTGTTTCGATAGTTTCTATTGTTATGTCTTTAAGTTCACTTTTCAATGTCTAATCTGTTCTTAATCTCATCCAATGTATTTTTATGTCTAGAAGTTCAACTTGCATTTTTATTTACATTTTCCATGTCTTTTTATATATCCTCAGTCTTTCCCCTAACTTTTGAACATATCAAGTATAGTTATATAAATGTTTTAATATCCTTGTCTACTAATTCTGTCATGTGTATCATTTCTTATTTGTTTCATTTTATTCATTTTTTTAATGGGTCATTTTAAAATTCTTTTTGTGTGTCTAGTAATTTTTTTTACCAGATGCTTAAAATTGTGAGTTTTACCTTGTCAGGTGCTTTAGATGTATTTGTATCCCTTTATGTATTCCTGAACTTAATTCTCCAACACAGTTATGTTAGTTGGAAAGTGATCCTTTCATTGCTTGTTTTAAAACTTTTTAGGTGAGACTCAAGCAGCCTGTAGCCTAGGGTTAATTTTGCCCCGCTAGTAAAGCACTGTAACCAATACCCTTTGTACTAAACAAGATTTTACCACTTTGGTCGGTGAGAAAAGGAACTGTGTGTCAGCACCAGAGATTGTTCTGCCTACAGCTTTTAGATGGATCTTTACTGAGCCTTAGATAGTGTACTCACGTGCATGTGCCAGACAGTACTGTACTGAAGTCTTGGGAACAGGGGGCACTCTTAAAGTCTCAGGAGTTCCCTCTCTGTAACTCTCACCTCTCCATGCAGCTATCTTCTCTCTCATATAATGCGCTGTTAGAGTAAGCCTCATTGGCTTTCCCACATTCCTATATCTATCTCTTCAACTCAGACTGGGCTCTGTTTGACTTCTCCTTCTCCACACAGTAATCCAGAAACTCTCCAGGCAGTAAGATGGGGTGACAATCTTAGGGCTTATCTTGGTGGAGTTTTCTTTCTTCCTCCCTCCCTCCCTCCCTCCCTCCCTTCCTTCCTTCCTTCCTTCCTTCCTTCCTCTCTCTTTCTCTCTCTCCTCCTCCCCCTTCTCTCCACCCTCTCTCCCCCCCTCTTTCCCCCCTCTCCCCCTCTCTCTCCCTCCCCTTTCTTTCTTTCTCTCCCTCTTTCCCTCTCTCTAGCCCTCCCTCCCTTCCCTTCCCTTCTCTTCCCTTCCCCTCCCCCTTCCCTTCCCCTCCCCCTTTCTTTCCTTCTTTCTTTCCCTCCCTCCCTCCCTCCCTCCTTTCCTTTCCTTCCTTTCCTTCCTTCCCTTCCTTCCTGTGCCACCTTTTTGTCCATTACTTCATGTGTATTTTTTTCCCCTGGTGTTTTGGTTGTTTATATTGGGAAGTTATATCTGGTCTATATTTTTCCATCAGGGCTGAAAACAGAGGTTCCTTCTCTTTCATTTTTGATTTACGATGAACTGTATTAAAAGATGACAATTGGGCTGCTTCATTATTGTAGATTACTTTTGAATTTTATTAAATAGTAAAACATTAATGTTAAATTTCTTATAGGTACTTTTATAGAAATGAAAATATATGTCTCTTCTTTTAAATCGGTAGAGCAAACAGTTTATCTAGAAATAAAATATAGTGTAGTTAAGTTTATATATTTATCAATTCTTAGTTTGCACTCAGCATGTTTTATATTTTGGTATGATTTTTAAAATATAAAGATTTTAGTAAGATATAGAAATAATACAAGAAAATGGTGTTACTAACCAGTTTGTTTTTGTCTATCCCAAAGATAAATATAAACGGAGGTTTATCTGATAATGTGTGTTAATCAAAATAATGTTAATCTTTTACATCACTGTTGTATGCTACTCACTGGGTGAGCTATTCTCTGCACACTCTTTGATTCAATGAGTAGCATACAACAGTGATGTAAAAAGGTAGACATTTGCCAGCCAATGGCTTGTTTTTCACTTTTATCATATAGACATCTAAAACTTTGATGTAATATTTTTCCTATTAATTTTTTCTACTATTTTTGTCTAATGGAAAAGTTATTCCTTATATCAAAGTCAAGAAGATGTTATTTTCTTCTAAGATTTTTAAAGTTTTGTTTTTGAGATTCCTTTTCTCTAAAACTGAAAACTTTCCTTGTAATTTTTAGCAAAGATAATTGCATGTTTGGATTTTATTTTCTAATTTATATGAGCAGGATAAATATTGCCTGATAATTCCTTTGCTGGGATATTTAGATGGAATATTTTTTAAATGTCTTTAGATTCTTAGATTAATGGTACTAAATGTTACTTTTCTTTCCCAGATTAGAAATCATTTTTCAATACCACTTTATGTTTATGGAGGGGACACCTTATTGGGAATGGCTTCACCTGGAAGTGAATTTAACATACCATTAGCATCTTACCGGTGATTTTTTTCTTTATCCTTTTGTTTGCCCTAAGGTCTCTTATAGACTTTTTAGTTTCTGATTTAGTAGTGATATCTATCTTTAAGTTATCAAACCATGATCAAATTTATCTTGTTAATATCTCATCTAACTTATTTAAGTTTTGGCACTCTTAGAAGATTTTTTTAAAGAAATATTATTTAACTTAATGTATATAATGTATATCCTATAAATTATCTATGCTTTCGCTAGTAAATATAAATTACATGCTTGCAATATAACTATCATGGCCATAGTCATATATATTTATGATTTTTAAAAAAATTCTAACTGAGCATGATTGGTGGCTTCTAGATTTATTTACACTATTATGAAGTGATTTTTACTTTTCTAGGGTTTTATGATAGAATATTTTAGAAATTTCTTTAGAAAATGTAAAATATTTTATCTTTTAATCTACATATTTATCTATTAATTGTTCATTGATAGAATTGTAATGTAAATAGAGATAGACAGTTGATCCTTCAACAACATGTGGGTTAGAGGTGCTGACGCCCACGCAGTCAAAAATACACATTCAGTTGTCCCTCAGTATCCATAGAGGATTGTTTCCAGGACCCACTGCAGATACCAGAATCCTTGGGTGCTCAAGTCCCATAGTCAGTCCTCCATACCTCTATTTCCACATCCATGGATTCAACCAACTGCTGGTCATCAAGTACTTTATTTGCTGAAAAATGTCTGCTTATGAATGGACCCGTATAGTTCAAACCCATGTTGTTCAAGGGTCAGCTGTATAGTACATCAGTCTTAAATATTTAAAGTAATTAGATTAAATTTGATATAAAATCTTAAAAAAATTTGATATAAAATCTTTTATGTATTAAAAAAGGACTATTAAAATTGTAACAGTACTAATGATGGGCTAGTCTCTTAATCATAGGCTTAATATTACAAACAAGTATTATTATTATTCAGGATATTTAATCTGGAATTGAAGATAATCTCTTTTAGGGAGATTAAACTCTCTTGGAGAATAAAAACTTCCTCAGAATAAGCATCATAGTTTGTTAAGTACCATTTCAAAACACACTCTAGACATGGACCTTTAGACCTATGCTACAGAAGGATGGAGGCAAAATTACAAGCAGTCCTAAAATATCCCTTACCTCTATTTATTCTGCCCCATACGTAGGAGTTCAAGATTGGGTCCCTAATGCTTAGAAGACAGCCTAGCAGTTTTAGGCACATATTTTCAGAGAGTAGACCTGCTCACTTTAATGAGTGTTTTATTGCCTAGACCTTCTAACCCTAATGAGTTTTATCGCTTAGTTCAGACTTGCTGAGGGAAAGAGTTATATTGTCTAGAGAACAACCACAAAATAGTTGTTTATAGTATCTGACCTTGTTCTGGAGAGGATTTGTTGTGAGTTATAAGACTAGATTAAAAAGTAGCATGTAAGATATGTTTAAAAGTTTCTGTGAGGAAATCCATTTTGTCCTTGGATAATAAAAGTTAATGGCATTCTGCTTTATTTTTAATAAATATTACTATATATTTTGTGATTCTGTCCATAGAAGAGAAAAGTTAGGTCATTAGAGTATCTTTACACTTTTTTGTTCAAGGCTAAATATTTGTTACATGGAAGTTAATCTATCTTAATTAGAGTTATTAATGACTGACTAGCTTGGATTTCACATTAGATATTCTTCTAATCAAACGCTTAGATATAGATACTTTTATATTTAAGATGTGAGGTCTTAAATTAACAAATGAGTATCATTCTGTAGAATTTAAGTATACTTATTCTTAACTTTAATTCATTTAACAAGTATTTACCAAGTGTTTTGTTGTGTGGAAGGCACTACTGTAGGATACCAAGAGGAATTGGCATGGCTATTCCCCTTGGGAGATTGATATATAAGTACAGAAAGTAGAAAACAATGGGTTGTTGAGAATCACAGAAAAAGTTATAGTTGTACAAAACTATGAAAAGGAAAGAAGGTATTAATGATTAACTCCTGAGAGACGTACATGAATTATAGTTAAAATATAATAATGTGGAGATGAGTGGGGAAGGGCAATCTTAAATGGAAGGAATTGCATAACAAAGATAAGGAGGCATGAATGCACAGGATTTGTACAGGTCTATAAGAGACTAGGGGTTTGACTGGAATGTAGTGTGCATGTTGGAATATGAAATTTGAAAGGTTAAGTCCACATTGGGATAGTTGCTCGCTCATTGTCTTGCCCCCATTTATATAAATTTTATCTTCATCTTTAATATCATCTATTTCTTTCTTCCTCTCTCCGAACATTTGGTGTTCTTCTGTTTTAAGACCATTTACTGCATCAGCTCTTCTCACTCAAAACCTCTTGCCATTGATCATCTGTCTCTCATGTTTTCTCTTCATTCATTTCTTAAACTTTCCTTTAACCTTGCATATTTCTCTAGTTCAGCTCTACCCTTCAGAAAGAAAGCTTTTGGGGAAAATTGTGACCTCTGGAAAACACTCTGCAGCCAGTCTAGAAAGAGTTAACCACACTCTTCATGCCCTTAGTCTGCAGTGTACATCTGGTGGTTTTTTTTTTTTTTTTGGGGTTCCTATCACAGTGCAGTAGTTATCTTTAAACATTACATTTCCCATGTGATTGGTATCTCCTTAAGAGTAAAGAATGACTTACTCATTTGTGCATTTTCAGTTTTACCTTCTCATTGGTAAATAATAGTCCAATAAATGTCTTGACGGAAAAAAAATGAAAATTACAGAGAGAATGTAGAAGTAAAATAGGCTAAATCTGATAACTGATTTGACAGGTAACTATATCTATGTGTGTAAGGGGGGAATAAGGAAGAGTTAATATTATTTTATAGTCCAGAGTGCCAATAGCTGGAAGTTCCTGAAAAAAGGACACACAGAGAAGTGGGTGTGGAGGGTTCAGAGTTCAATCTAGCAATTTAAGGCACCATCCGACATCATTACAGAAATATGTAGTAGATATTTAAAATTTTGGGGACTAGAGCTTAAGAAAACAATCACAGCTAGAGATAGTATTGACAGTTGTCACACAGTAAAGGATAGTGTCACAATCATAGGTAATTAGTTTTACAAATATAAAAATACTTAAGTGTTTATACTTGGACACACCTTAGGTTTAAAAAAATTATTAAACCCAAAGTACAATTTGCAATGTAAACAAAGAATGTGATTTTTAAATATAAGGATTAATCATATGTGACACCTAATAATTTTATTACTGTCTTCTTACAACCACTTCTGCAACTATGCCCAACATTTCTGTAAAGCTAAGTATCTATTGAAAGCTTTCATTTGATTAACCTTGAAAAGCTGGTGATTTAATTTTTCAGTAGAAATATATTTTTGCTTCACAAACTCAATCATGGTATGTACTTGGGACCACATATCCAGGAAAGCCAACTTCTTTAAGTTAAGTGTATACGTCACAGCGGTATGTGTGTTTTTTGCACATATGACCTGTATGATTATGTATTTTCTGAGAGAAACCAGTTATTATCTTGTAAACATACTTTTAAGACAGCAAGTTTGTAAGAAAAATATTCTTCCTTGGAAGCCAAATAACTTGATTGGTTTCCAGAAAGTTAAGATGGAAATTGGTATCTGTATGTCTATCTTACCTATCTCTAAGAAGAATGTGAAAATATAAAAATTTATTACAATAGTATGGAGGGAGATAATTTCATTGTTCTGAAGCTGTAATCAAACAATTAAACATATATTTTCTTTTAAAGCATTTTAAAGTGTATTGTTTAATCTTTTATGTAGATCACTCCTTTCCCTGAAGCCAGAAGATGAGGACTATCAAATGTGTGAAGGAATTGATTTTGAAGAAATTATAAAAAATGATGGCACTTTTCTCAAGAAGAAATGTAGATCTATAAACCCTTCCAAGAAGCCATTTATCATTAATATTGTCCCAGAAAAAGATAATTTGACATCTGTGCAAGTGTATTCAGAAGATGGTTGGGACTTACCATATATAATGCATTTGTGGCCACCTATTCTACTCCGAAATCTTCTTCCTTACAAAATTGCTTATTATATAGAGGTATTCTGGAATTTTTTAATGCCCTCCTGTCTTTGATTTTGTAGTTTTAGTTATTTAAAGTTATGAACAATAAAACAATGTTTTAAAATTCTAATAAAAATTATAGTACTGGTGAATAGACAGTACAGATATTCTTCAAATGGAAAAGAAATCATGTTATATGAAAGAAGATTAAAAAAATTTTTTTCCCACTGATTTACCTTAGAAATCTGGTTACTAAGTTGAATATAATTCATATGCACAAATATGATATGCCATTTTAAAAATCATTTATGAAAGTAATAGATATTCCTGTAGAAAATTTTAGAAAATAAAGATTATTAATATTGTCTATAATCACATATTCTGAAGGTAGCACTTCTGATGAAATTATTTCAGTTCTAAAATATATATTTATATTATATATATTTTTTTCAGTCTTTTCCATGCATGTATATTTCATGTATGTTTAAAAGATGGATACTAACTTTTCAAACATGTATGAGAATTAATATTAAAATAATAGTACTAGACTTAAAACTTGCTACGTTATATTATTCTTGTGCTAATTTTCTAAAAGGATTTTATGCCCTATAAAGATGCTTTTTCTTTTAAATACTCTTTGTTTTAAGATATTACATCTGATTCCTTCCTGTTGCTATAACAGGAATCTCTCCATCTTAGGATTTTAAGTGAATATTCCATTTGCCATTGCTTGTCAAATATAAGAAAGTAGTTCTTCATTGTAGTATATTATTCGTTTTATTGCAGTCTGTTAATTATTAATTATTGCGATTTACTATATGTTTACACTTTTCTGTTGAATATTTTTTCGGAGTGGGGGAGTGAACACGTCTGTGGTTTAAGAATATCTGTTTTCCATATGGTTGACAGATAACATAGTGGTTAAGAATTTACACTTTGCTGTCAGATAGATTTGAGATTGAATCCTACCTCTATCACTAACTAGCGCTATGTCTTTAGGTAAGCTACGTTATCTTTCTAAATCATTTGTCCAAGCCTATAAAAGGGAGATAGTAATAAAACTTTCATGATTGGGATATGGGGAAAATCAAATTAAATAATGTTTATAAAGGACTTAGCACAGTGCCTCACAGGCACATGATTCCCATTTATTTACCTCTCTAGCACCACCAGCACTACTCTTCTATTTTGTGGAACATGTCAAGTGTTGATAGCTTACATTGTTTTTGCTTTAAGTAATTTAAAATCTTAAGGTGAAGAGATTCCTATGTTATAACAGGAGGGAACCAGATTAGAGTTGCTGGATAAACAGGTGAAATACCCAGATGGACTGTCTATCTATGTTGCATTTTAATAGAACTTTTAACTTGATGCTTTTAGGGATCACATTCTGTTTGCTAGTTTCCAAAGGATATGATTACTTTTTAGAAAGACAGTTTAGCTGCGGTGTGGAGAAGGGCTTAGAGGAGATAAGAGCAGTTAGGAGACTCTTAAAGGGAGAGGTCACAGTGACATGAACTAAGGTAATGCAAGTGTGGGTGGAGAGAAATGAACAGTTTTGAGAGCTACGTAAGATGCAGTATAAACTGTGATTGGAAATGGGTTATGAGAGTTTGTTTAAAATCAAAAATGGGAGTTAGTAGGGATTGCTTATTTTGGATTACGTACATTTTTCATTATTTTGTAGTTTTCACAACTAAAATCACTGGTGGATAAGATTTTTGTTTTACTAATTATAGTGTTTTATAATCTTCATTAGTGCCAGCAGAATTCCACACTATATTATTTAATTTTATTTTCACAATAGTCCTTTGAAGTAGATCATTTAGACCATTTTACAAATACAGTAACTCAAATCTCAATTTATAGAAATTTACACAGTTGACAGAGTTAGAACTTGAACATAAGTCTTCTTTTTCTGACAGAGATATTTCAGAATCATTTGTATAGCATTTGGAATCATTAAATAGAATATTTTGGCATAATGTTCTGAAACATTAAAAATTTACTGTATTTTTTTTTATTATAGGGCATTGAACATAGAGTTTTTACTCTACATGAAGGCCGTTCAGCCCAGATTTGTACTGTACAGTTGGATAAAGCCAGGCTGCATTTAAAATTACTTGACTATCTTAATCATGATTGGAAAAGTGAATATCATATGAAACCTAATCAACAAGATATTAGTTTCATCAGTTTTACTTGTGTTACAGAAATAGAAAAGACTGATTTAGATATTGCTATCCATGTGACTTATAATACTGGCCAGACAGTTATGGCATTTCATAGTCCTTACTGGATGGTCAATAAAACTGGTCGAATGTTACAGTATAAAGCAGATGGAATTCATCGAAAGCATCCACCTAATTATAAAAAGCCAGTTCTCTTTTCTTTTCAGCCAAAGCATTTTTTTAATAACAATAAGGTATGTGAAGTTTTTTTGACTTTCATTCTTCTTTATCTACTTATCACTCCTTTTTGTGTGTTTAGAAGAATAAAATATTATGAAATAGGTAGAAATAACATTTGTGAAATATTTGAGGTTAAAAAGATTAGAATTTAGTCTTGGGAAGGGTTTAGTGCATTAACAGTATAATATTAGTTTAGGCTAAAAAGCAAAAAATATATCAACTTAGGTAGGAATTTTTAAAGGTACCTAAATACTAATATATTTGAAATATTTTTTTCTAGGTTCAGCTTATGGTAACTGATAGTGAATTGTCAGATCAGTTTTCAATTGATACTGTTGGTAGTCATGGAGCTGTTAAATGTAAGGGCCTGAAAATGGAATATCAAGTGAGTTCATTTTTTTTAAGCTCTACTGAGTACTTAATTTTTATAAGGATGTTATGATAATGGAATAGTTTTTGAAATGTTGCTATTTTTTTTCCCTGTAGGTTGGTGTCACTATAGATCTTAGCAGTTTTAACATTACCAGAATTGTCACATTTACACCCTTTTTTTTGCTTAAAAACAAAAGTAAATATCGTATATCAGTGGCTGAAGAGGGAAGTGATAAATGGCTCTCTCTTGATTTGGAGCAGGTGGGTAGATGAATTTCAAAAAGGTACCTCTTTAGATTTTCATTTTTCCTTGAAGTTTGATACATGAAATCACTATGTAATGTTTTAACTCTCCACCCCCACCTCCCAATTTTGTTTCAGTTCCATGAACATTTGAGTATTTATTTGTATCAGAATAAACCAAGTAAATAATTTAATTATTAAAATCCGAACATTGTCATCTAGGAATGCGTTGCTTGATAAGAGAGGTAGACATTTAATAATTACTAAGCAAATGTCGTTAAATACGGCAGTAGAAGACTGGGTAAAGTATAAATGCAGCAAAGAGAAAGAAATTATTTATTCTCTTTAGGAAGCTGTTAGAGATGCCTTTATAGGGTAGGTTAAGCTAATTATTTTAGGAAGACAGTAGTGTCTTAGGAATGAAATTTTGATTCTACTCTATCTGTAGCTATTAGGTCTCTGGGTAAGAGCTTTCTGAAAGACTGCCTGAGGTTAATAGAATACTTCTGAAGAAATTTTATTTTAAGTATGTTAGGATTATTAGAGAAGTGTTTGCTATTTTTATTCATTATGCCTTTTTGCTCTGAAACCATCTTTCTGGAATCATTATTCTTGACGTACATCCTTTGGCATTTCCTTTAGAGCTGATTTGGAGGTAAATACCATCAGTTTGTGTTTATCCATAAAAGTTTTAATCATCACCTTTCTTTTATGATACTTTTTCTTGATAATCAATTCTATTTTTTTTCAACATGTTGTAGCATTTATTATATTCTGGCTTCCATTTTTGTTGAAAATTCTGCTGTGATTCTGTCATTTCTCTGGAGGTTATCTTTCCTTTTTCTCTAGCTGCCTTCACAGTCTTCTCTCTGTCTTTGATGTTCTGCAGTCATACTGCTGTTTGTCTGCATGTGGGTTCCTTTGATATATCCTGCTTGAGATACTTTATTCCTAGACCTGTGGATTAATATATTTCATACCTTCTGTAAAATTGGCAGCTATTGTTTCTTTAAATACTACCTCTCCTCTGTTCGTCCATTTCCTCTTTCTGGGTCTTTAATCGGATTTGTTCTAGACCTTCATATTCTTTCTTCCATATATCTTATTATCTTTTTTATATTTTCTATCTGTATAACTCTTTGCTTCATTCTGGATAAATTCTACATATATATTTTTCATAGATTTTCACTTTTACTATATATATTGTACAGTATATATATATATATATATATATGCTATTTGAGCCTTCAACTGAGCTTTTTATTTGAATAATTATATTTCTCATTTCTAGAAGTTGTACCTTTTTTCATGTTTGCCTGTTCATTCATTCTTTCAACAATATTTATTGTGTACTCCTTATGTGCCTTGTGATACATCTTTTAACAAAACCACAAGTACCTGTCCTTGTGTAGTTTACATTTCAGTGGGAGTGTGGGGAAATCATTAAATGGATAATACCATAGTCAACTAGTAAAATACATAGTATGTTTA
The DNA here is from genome assembly GCF_009873245.2 of Balaenoptera musculus. Lineage (NCBI taxonomy): Eukaryota > Metazoa > Chordata > Mammalia > Artiodactyla > Balaenopteridae > Balaenoptera > Balaenoptera musculus. The sequence goes on from NC_045790.1 coordinate 73,552,666, forward strand.
AAGGTGACAGGTCTAATAGGGAAAAAGGAAATAAGACAGGCTAAGAGGTGTTAAGAGTTCTAATGAGCAAGAAGTGGGCTATAATTTTACATAAGGTGGTCAAGGACAGGACTTACTGAGGTCACATTTGAACAAACTTGGAGAAAATGTGAGAGGTACACTTGTCAAGAGTTCAGCTGAGTTGGAGCTGAGCTGCCAGGTACAGGAATAGCTGATAAAGACAACAAGCCAAAATGAAAGTAACACTCAGGACTTTAATCACTTACTGCAATAGTATAAGTAAGAGGCTAAACTGAAGAAAGCACCACCTCCCCTTGTACCATTTTTCCTATGGAACAACATTAGTTAGGGGTGAGGTGGATCAGTGAGGGTAGTGTCATTGTCAGGGGAGCCATGAACAAATAGCTCTTACTGTTTTATGGATCTGGGGGTGGCAGAAAACAAAGGGGAAGGGCTAGGAATGGGAAAGTACTGAGCACCGAGTCAGAGTAGAGAAAAAGCATCTTCAAGTTCCGCCTCTCTCCTCGATAAAGAGGTCCTGCAGAGGTTCCTGAGGAAGGCCTCTGCCAAAGGCCCTGATAAAGAGGCCTCTGAACAAAGATGCCTGTAGTAGGAATGCAGATATTTGTAAGGGCATGGCTAGAAGTGGGGGCTGAGTTCTTGAGAATGCAGTGCACTGGCTGTGCACCTAGTCTGGTATGGGGAGGTCAGCTTTGCCCTGTGAGACCTGCCAGATAAAGGTAAAGCCTTTGTAATTACCAGTGGTCTGACCTGAAAAATTACACATAGGTTTTTAGCCAGGAGCTGGACCCCTCAGCAGTGTGGATATCTGGGGAAAGAGCATTAAAGACAAAGGATCAGCCAGGGTAGGTGCCCTAAAACGGGAGAATATTTGGCATGGTTGAGGGATAGCAAAAGAGGCCAATATTATTGGAGAGGGAAAAGTATTTAGAAGAGAGCAAGGCATAACAGTGATAAAGAGTAATCATGCAGAACTTTGTGACACAGAACTTTGTGAATTACAAGGATTTTAATTTTTGCTCTGAGTGAAATGGACAGAGCTATTGGAGGGCTCTGAACAGTGATTAAACACAGTAGGCTCTCAATAAATATTTGTTGAATGAATATAGTTTTTTTTTGGCAGATGTTTCATATGTGCTCATTAAGTCTATGGATTCTTGGTTTGTTGGATGTACAGCTCTCTATATATCTAGGTGCCAAGATTATAACTGCAGCTTTGTTTTACTCTATATATTTTCTAGGTATATCTTTTTCCATACTTTTATTTACAGTAGTTCTGTGTCTTGATTTATATGTCAATTGCAGATAAGATTATTGGGTCTTCTCTTTTTAAAAACCTAATCTGTAGCTTGTCTTCCAACAGTTAGTTTATATTCACAGTAATTGCAATTACAAATGCATAACAACTTATTTTTTATTTTACTTTTTGTTGTCAACTTCAGCTTTTCTCTCTTCTGGTTTTGTTTTGTTTTTTTTAACATTTATTTATTTATTTTGGCTGCGCCAGATCTTAGTTGCAGCATGCGGGATCTTCGTTGCAGCATGTGGGCTTATAGTTGTGGCATGCAGACTTCTTAGTTGAGGCATGCATGTGGGATCTAGTTCCCCGACTAGGGATGGAACCCGGGCCCCCTGTCTTGGGAGCCCAGAGCCTTACCCACTGGACCACCAGGGAAGTCCCTCAGCTTTTCTTAAGATAAATTTCTTTTGCTAATTTAAAATCTTCACATTTTAATTTTGGCTTACAGTAGTCAACCTTAACTTAAAATGCATATTTATGATTATTAGCTGTGTTGATTTGTAAGGAAGGCTTACAAATAAGCAAGGCTTGGGGTTTTCAGAGAGAACATCATTTTTAGTCTTCTCAGTTCCTCCTGGGAAATATGCTTGGATTAGTATTGCTACTGTTTTGACTCCCAGATAAGTTTCCACTGGGTTGCAAGAAGCCCCAAGTGGGAATTTTCTCAGCCTGTTATAGCCTTAACCATGTCCCATGTCTAGTTCCATTAATTACTTTTTATGGTTGAATAAAACTGACTTTATAAACCTAAGGCACTTGACTCTAACATCTAGCTTCTTCTACAGTGCCCTCAGGTCATATGGTGATGATCGTGATGAGCACACGAGCAGTCTCATTGAATTATGTGAAGTTACCAGCCTGGTCAGAGTCGGATCACACTAAGACCTGATTTACGTAATAGTTTACAGGCAAGGCTGGCTCTCCATTCCTGTTCTTTTAGCTCTTTTCTTTGTTTCCAGCTCCTGTTGTCTGGTCTTCTTTCTGAGTGCATTGACTGTCTCCTATTCCGTTAGTTTGGTTTCCAGATCACTGATGTCCAGGTTGTTTCTTAAGATTTTGAGCCTGTTTTCTACTCTGAACTTTAGACTTTAGATACTTCTCTTGGTTTTTGCTTTTGTTTTTGCTTTTTTAATCCTTATTTGACTTCCAGGACTCTGGATTTAATATATGTCCTGACTTGACATTTGTGTGTACTTTGACTACTGCTTAATTACTAAGTGATGCCCACAACCCAATTATAATTTTTAGTAACTGAACATTCCCCTGTTTTAAACTGATCACTTGGCTCAGTTTACTTACTTTTTTCCAACCCGTCTCTAGATCTGGACCACACTAACATCTCTTCACAGCACTCTATCAATAGCTCTTCAACTTACTACCCATTACTGTTTGTGTTCAAAGTGCCCCCAAGTGGCACCCCATCTTGAAGTCAACAGTTTATAGCTAAGCAGTCCAGTAACCAGAGCAGTGTTGAAAGAGGTTTAAGACTATTTTAAGTCTACTCTGATGGGTTTATTAAAATGATAAAGGTCTTTATGGTGAAATCGGTTTTACTTAAATAAATATATGTAATATATGTTTTAGTGTATCCCCTTTTGGCCTGAGGATGCTTCTAATAAACTTCTTATTCAAGTTGAAAGAAGTGAAGGCTCTCCCAAAAAGATACATTTTAACAAGCAAGAAAGTTGTATTTTATTGCGTCTGGATAATGAGGTAAGTGATTCTTTCGTGTGTGTGATTAGAGAAGCTAATATATACTTACTAATTTTTTTTTTATTAAATGATTTTTTTTCTTTGTTTCACCAAAAATGAACAAACATTTCTCTTTGCAAAGGGAAAAAGTTCTAAAAGGACTAAAAGTTCTAAAAGTTCTAAAGGACTTCTAAAAGAAGCAAGAGACCTAAAACAATTTAACTGTTATATGGAAAGTTAGAGCAGGGGTCCCCAACCTGGGGGCCGTGGACTGGTACTGGTCCTCAGCCTGTTAGGAACCGGGCCGCACTGCAGGAGGTGTCAGGCAAGCAAGCAAAGCTTCATGTGCCGCTCCCCATGGCTCGCATTACTGACCGAACCATCGCTCACATCACTGTCTGAACACTCCCTCCTCCCCGCCGCCGTTGGGGGACCGCTGAGTTAAAGTGCCTAGAATACTACAACATACCACATCTTGAATTTGACCCATCTGTATATGATAATTGAGAGTCATGGTTTTCCAGAAATGCAGTATAAAATCCTGAATTACTTTCCAAATCATCAAAAAATATATTAAGTTATGAATCGTCTTTATTATTAAATGTTATTGGTTAGTGTTCTTTGGAAAATGATCACATTAGAGAATATTTTCTTTTCCTTTTTTCTAGCTTGGAGGTATTATAGCAGAAGTTAACTTGGCTGAGCATTCTACAGTTATTACATTTTCAGATTATCGTGATGGAGCAGCTACATTCCTGTTAATAAATCACACCAAGAATGACATTGTTCAGTACAAGCAAAGGTGAGAAGATTATTACAAATACAGTATCCCCTGATTTTAGCAGAGTCTAGGTGATGAGACATTGACTTTATGATAATTTCCTAAGAGTATAAACACCGATAATGGCATTATGGCCATGTAAAACAATGTCCTCATTAAAAAAAAAAAAAAGTATACTGAAGTATATAGGGTTAAAACTGACTTGAGATCTATAATTTACTTTTTTAAAAATTCCAACATAATTGACATATAACATATGAGTTTCAGGTGTCCAATATAATGATTCAATATTTGTATATATTGTAAAATCATCACCACTATAAGTCTAGTTAATATCCATCACCAAACACAGTTAAGATTTTTTTTCTTGTGATGAGAACTTTTAAGATTTACCCTCTTAGCAACTTTCACACATACAATAGAGTATTATTAACTATAGTCACCATGCTGTACCTCGCATCCCCATGATTTATACATTTTATAACTGGAAGTTTGTGCCTTTTGACCACCTTCACTCATTTCATCCACCCCAACCCTGCCTCTAGCAACTACCAATCTGTTCTCTGTATCTGTGTGTTTGTTTTTTTTGGTTGTTTTCTTTTTTCTTTTTTTGTTTTTTTTAGATTCCACATATAAGTGAGATGATACAGTCTCTGACTTGTTTCACATAGCATAATGCCATTAAGGTCCATCCATGTTGTCTCAAATGGCAAGATTTCTTTATGGCTGAATAATATTTCATTTTATATATACCACATTTTCTATATTCATTCATTCATCAGTGGACAGTTAGGTTGTTTCCATGTCCTGGTGATTATAAATAATGCTGCAGTGAAGATTCATATATTTTTTGAATTAGTGTTTTCATTTCCTTTGAACAGATAATCCAGCTGCTGGATCACATGTTCTGTTTTTAGTTTTTTGAGAAACCTCCATATTATTTTCCATAGTGGCTTCACCAGTTTACATTCCCACCAACAATACACAAGGGTTCCCTTTTTCTCAACATCCTTGCCAACACTTATTTCTTTTCTTGTCTTTTTGATAATAAGCACTCTGACAGGTGTGAGGTGATGTCTTATTGTGGTTTTGATTTCCCTGATGATTAGTGATATAATTTACTTTTAAATACTTCAAAAACAGAAAAACCAGAAGAACTGAAGCAAGTATGACAAAAGCTTGATCATTGTGGAATCTGGTGAGGAAATTGTCAGGGTTTAGCATAAGAATTTTGTCTATTTTTGAAAAAAAATTTTTTTAATGAACATAATGTAAATATTGATTCTTCAGATTTTTTTCAAACAGTGGATACCTTTTTCTTGCTGAGGCATGTAGGAAAGGAGTGCTACATTTTTAAGCTTTTCTAAAGACCATATTTATGTCTTGATATTTCAAGACTACTCATTATATCATTTGTTTCAATATACTGTGATACCTTATCCTCTTAGTACCACTACAATTTATGTAACCTTCTGTTCCTCTATTTATGTGTCCCAGGTTGTCTTGAATTTATTTTGTCTACTTCTTTTAGTTTGTTTTCATGTCATTTATCAGTGGGCCCATATTTATCAGTGCATTTATGCTTTTTTTCCACTGCTAACTGTACACTTCGAATCATTGACTAGAATAGGCATTGATTGAGTGAGAACCCGAAGCTTGAGCTAGCAAATATCTAGAACTCCTCCTTGCCTATCAGTTCTCTCATTTGAGGAAGATGTTGAGAGAGAGTAGAGCCTGTTTTTTATGATTATCCATATTATAAAAATAATAAGTTGGTTGATTAAAACTGACAAAGGCAAACAGAAATGGTTTTTTCTTATTTGTCCTTCAATTCATGTACCTCAGCTATCCTTTCCCAAAGAAACTGTCACAGAATTAAAACCTCCAGAAAATGATTTGGGTGACTATTTTCTCGATTCTCTCAAGGATAGTACATAACTGGTAACATTCTAAGATACACAGGAGCTAAGTTAATTCTTTACATACTGTGGATGATGTAGGGCATCATAGCTTAATTCTCTGACATCTGGTTGAGCCTGGCTGAGGCTGAACTAGAGACTTCTCAGTCTTTTCTTTGGCCTTGACTTTGCACTGTTCTTTATAGTACAGTTCAGATATAAAGTGTTTAGAAATTTTATCTACTGCATTGTTACAGTTGTAAAAGTAAGGGATAAGGGAGAAACTAGAATGTGATCCTGTGTAGAAATTCTGAAACTTAAAAATTACAGTCTTAATGGAAATTTATAAAATTAATACATAGATTAAAGCATTTGTCACATTGTGTTGTTATTTTCTTGTGAGGTTAAGACTTGTACACATAAATAGTTAACATTCTGAGGACTCTGGTTACTTTTTATTTTCTTTGAATTTCCTGAGATGAATTTGAGATGAATTTTTTCATGAGGAATATTCTGCAGTGAACTAAATAGATTAAAATTTATATGAATTAAAGCATTTCTAAATATTTTTAAACCAAATTTATCTGATCAACATGGTTACATTTGATATTTTTTCATAGAAAAATAAGGAATATAGGGCTTTTGTTTCCTCTGCCTTCCCTTCCCTTGGCTTTTTTGCTGTTGTTAATATGGTTTTTAATTGTTTCCTACATATAAAAATAACAACTGTCCATTATTTTTTAAAATTCTGTAGGAAAACTGTGAAAAGAAAAACATAATCCCTGGAATCCCAACACTGTCAGCATTTTGATTCAGTTCTTTTTTACTATTGCTCTCTATCTGTTTATATTTCTGAACCTTTTGTTTTTAACAGCTATTGTGAGCATGTAAATTTGCTTCAAAAACACAATTTTCAATGAATGCATGATATTCCATCATTTAGATGCACTATAATCAAATGTTCTTCTATTGTTGAGAATTTATTTCCAATTTTATAATGTTAGAACCTGTTTGTCTTTTAATAAAAATGTTGAACCCATTTGTAATCCTTATAACAACTAATTTATGATTCTTTGCCATACTTTTTGGTAATATGGACTCTTTTCTTCTAGGGATGATTTGGAAAATATACATTTTGTTTCTCTTGTAGATAATTACTTTTTGTGTTCTTGGAGATTTTGATGCATATTTTACTTTTATTTTATTTTATTTTATTTTATTTTACCGTGTCAGGTCTTAGTTGCGGTGCGCAGGCTCTTTGTCGCGATGCGTGGGCTTTTCTCTAGTAGTGGCACACCAGCTCCAGAGTGTGCAGCCTCAATAGTTGCGGCACACAGGCTCTCTAGTTGTGGCGCACAGGCTCTAGAGTGCATGGGCTCAGTAGTTGCAGTGTGCGGGCTTAGATGCCCCGTGGCATGTGGGATCCTAGTTCCCCGATCAGGGATCGAACCTGTGTCCCCTGCAGTGGAAGGCAGATTCCTAACCACTGGACCACCAGGGAAGTCCCGATTTTGATGCATTTAAAATTTTGAGAGTGAAACAGTTATCTGCTAATTCATCCATGAAAAATTTGGAGTAGTTTACATTTTCTTCAATTTCTCTTTCCAAATTCCCGGTTTCTTATCAATATAATTTGGAATTTTTGACCCAGATTAATATAAAATGGTTAGTTTTTCAAAAATATGTTCTTGAAGGTATTTGCATTGATTCATAGCATATTAACAACAAGTTAATTTATTTGATTGGTTTAGTTGTTTAATATTTCTACATCCTAGTTCTTAAAATTTTATTTTGAGTCCTCTCTGGCTTGGTTGGAACAAGTAAGGGTTTGTGGATAATATGTTACGCTACTGCTTACTTGAAAATGTCTTTCTCTTGCAAATTAACAATTTGACATAAAATTTTAAGTCATAACTTCTTGCCTCAAAATTGGAGCCATTGCTCCATTGTTTTCTGGCATTCAGTATTACAGAAAAGTGTAAGAACAGTCTTACTTTTATTTCTTCATGCGTAACTGTGATTGTCCTAGATGTTTATAGGCAGGTTTTCCTCTATTTTCTTAAAATTTGAACATTTTACAAAGATCTATCTAGGATGATATTCTGTTTCCATTAATTTAGTCTGACACCCAATGAAGTCTAATCTGCAGAGTCAGCTTCTTCAGCTCAGAAAAGTTATATTTTATTATTTCTTTGGTTTGTAACTTCTCCATTTTCTTTTGGGGAATCGTTTTATGAGTTGACTGAGTTTCTTAGATTTGTATCCCATGTCTTATGGTTTTTAGAAATAATTGAACTGTATTGTCTTTGCCACAGTAAAACCAATACTTAGGAAAGGGTTACCAATTAAATTCTCTTAGATTTGGTATAGATAAGATAAAGTAAGTGGAATAATTTTCTTTTATAATTAATTTGTATTAAAACAAAAGTTGACAAAGTAGTTTCAGAAACCTGGAGATATTTATTTCCTAACTAGGACAAATATTTCCCTTGAAATATTCTCATTATTTTCTCAGAAAACCAACTTTTTTACTGTATAAGGAAAATTTTCAGTCTACTCTTAATTAGAACTATCACAAATCTCAATTAATGAACTCAGAATTAATGAAGTATTATTTTGGATTCTTTAAATAATCGTATACTTGCACTTACTTTAATGCATATTTTTACTATTTATGTCAGTTCCCTCTGTGAAATAGAAGATTCCCTCCCTCCTGGAAAAGCAGTTTTTTATACGTGGGCTGATCCAGTGGGCTCTAGAAAGCTGAAGTGGAGATGTGGAAAAAGCCACGGTGAAGTAACACAAAAGGATGTATGTACTGGATTGATTATTATGGTGTTCTCAGCAGTCTTTTATTTACTTATTTATTTTTTGAGTTACTCTCTTTCAGCCTTACTAGTTTTGAGGCCTCTTTTGTGTTTCCACTTCTTAAAAACTGCCAAAGATTTTTAAAGCAGTATTCAAACTTTAACTTAACCAAAAATGTTTAAAACTGGAAACAGTCTTATTTTGTCTGCCTTTTTATTTGCTTCTGTTATGTTATAAAGGGTAAACAGGTACTTTCGGCATTCAATTTATAAACCGATATAAATACATTCTTTGCATTGAAAGTCATCTCAAGTCAATTTAGCTTCTGTGAAGGACATTTAGGGATCTATTAATGAAAGAATTTATCTCTGGATGGCAAACTATTGTTTTTTATAATAATAAAGTTAGGTATAAACATTCTCCAGTAACATTAAATGACTTGCAGAAATTGTTTTATTAAAGTTTTGTTGGTCTTTCAAAATTTATCTTAATTTGTTCCCTATTCCAGTGTCTTTTTTTCTTGCCACTAGTTATTATTTCTCTTATCAAATGAGTAAATGAATGAGTATTGAATTTTTATTAATTTTTATGACTTTTTGTAATCTTTTGAGATGATTATATATTATTTGGGCTTTGTCCTATTTGGTTGGTTTTTTAATATTAGACCAACCTTGTATTTTTGGAGTTGACTTGCCAGTGTTTAAAGACTTTTGCTTGTATTCATGAGAGAAGTTGGCCTGTAACTTTCCTGCTTTGTAATGTCCTAACCAGATTTTGATGTTAAGGTCATTCTAATACATGCTGGGAAATATCTACAATTTTCCTATTTTCTGGAACAGCTTATGTAAGATTGGTATGATTTCTAGAATGTTTGGAATGTTTGCTAGAGCTCACCAGTGAAGCCAAGCCATCTTAACCTGCAGTAGTCTTTGTAGGAAGGTTTTAAATTATGAATGCTATTTTATTATTATATGTAGAGCAATTCAGCTTTCTATTTCTACTTGTGTCATTTTGGTAAGAGGTTTTCTAAGAATGCTTTTATTTCATCTCTGTTTTCTAATATATTGATATAAATGTTTTCATAATATCCACCTTTTTATCTTTTAATATTTATGGGGATGATTCTCCTTTTCGTTCCTAGCATAGACTATTTGTACCTTCATTCCTTTTTTCCTGTTAAGTTTTGCTGAGATTTTATTAGTTTAATTAGTTTCAGTTTAGTTTTGTCCATCAGAAAACCATCAATTTGCTCTTTTGATGATCTCTTTTATACATTTGTTTTCATTTTCACCTATTTCTGCTCTAATCTATATTATATTCTTTCACCTTTCTTCTGTTTTAATTTGATAATTTTCTTCTAAACTCTTGAAATAGATATTGTATTAGTCTGCTCAGGGTGCCATAACAAAATACCTTAGACTGGATGGCTTAAACAACGGAAATTTATTTCTAATGGTTCTGGAGGCTGGAAGCTTGAGATCAGAGTGCCAGCATGGTCAGGTTCTGGTGAACCTGGTGAGGCCTCTTCCTGGCTTGCAGATGACTGCCTTCTTGCTGTGTCCTCACATGGCAAAGAGAGAGTGAGTGAGCACTGTGGTGTCTCTTATAAGGAAACGAATACTGTTGGATCAGAACCCTATTTACACCTTCCCCCTCCCCCAGGATGTCATTTAACCTTAATAACCTCCATAAAGGCCCTATGTCCTAACACAGTCACATTGGAAGTTGAGACGTTAGCATATGAATTGGGGGAGGGGGCAAATGAGTTCATAGCAGATAACCTAGATCATTGTTTTTTAGATTTTCTTCACTTCTTATTTGAAGTCACTTAAAGTCACGAACTTCCCACCAAAAACAGTATTAACTTTATCTCACAAATTTGCCTGTGTTGTATATTACTTATTTTTTAGTTAAAAATATTTTCTAAATTTCATTGTGATTTATTTTTATATTTTGGCTTCATGGTTACTTAGGTTATCACTCTTCAGAAGTATTTTCTAGTTATGTTTGTTTATTTCTAACTTAATGCCACTGTGACTAGAGAACATATGCTGATTCAATTCGTTGGAATTTATTGAAATTGACTTTGTAGGCCAGCATGTGGTCAGTTTTTGTAAATATTTTATGTGTATTTGAAAAAAATATATATTCTGTAGTTGTTGGCTACAGTATTCTATGTGTTACCAGGTCCAAGCTCGCTCTGCTCGCCGCACGACAGGCCAGTAAATTGGGAGACGAGGTGTTTAGGCAAGGAATAACAACTTTATTCAGAAAGCCAGCAGACCGAGAAGATGGTGGACTAGTGGTCCAAAAAACCGTCTTGTTGGGATCTGGATGCCAGTTTCTTTTATAGAACAGAGAGGGGGAGGAGGTGAGGAAGTAAAGTAAAAAGGCCATTTATATTGCAAAACATCTCACTTGGCCTGCATTGGGGAGGGAATGTGTTAGTTTCTTCTTTTCTGCAGCCATTCACAGGTGGGCGGGGTCAGGTTCTCTCCCTGTGAGCTGAACAAAGGCACTTTAGTTTAAGGTTCAAGCAGAGAGGCAGGGTTCCCTGAGGCAGGCCATTACGCATGATTATAATAACAAAAGCAACAAAAAGCAAAGGTTAAAGTCAAAGGAAGAGATCCAACATGGAGTCAAAATTGGCTGTTCCCTGTTACATATATATATTGATTTATTCAAGTTTTGTTGAATTGTTTAAATCTATCTCATTAAATTTTTTGTTTGCTTGTTCTGTTACTTGAAGAGCGGTGTTTAAAATCATGGGCATTCCTTTTTTGGTTTTGTTAATTTGGGCTCTTATATTCTGGAACTATGTGATTAGGTAGATACAAATTTAGAATCATTATGTCTTTTTGTTAAATTGATTCTTTTATCAGTATGTAGTATTGCAGTGCCCACCACAGTATCTTTTTAGGCTTAAACATTCAGACTTACAAAACTATCATAGGCCACAGTTTACAACTGCCTGCTTGGGTGGATACAGGCTAGGAAACACAGCATACCAGCAGGGAGCATCAGACAAGTTTAGGAGGTATTCTCTTTGGTCACTTCAAACAACAGCTTTGATGTGAAGGAAAACAAGGCTCACTGGGTGTGTTATGAGCCCCCCTTGACCTAGAAGCCCTACCCCACAGTAGCAGATATCTCTTATAACAACCCATGAGCATAGCTTGTAGGTTTTCTGCAAGGGACACAAAAAGATCATCACATTAAGAGAAGCCTAAAGCTTTAGCTTCCTACTATATTGCAACATTCATTCTTGACTTATTAAAACCTGCTGTAAATTAGTGCTTGTACCACCTTCCCAGTAATGTAAGGACTTTAGAACTCTTTAACTCCATTTACTCCTTCCGTCTTATGTAATATTGTTGTGTGTTTTATTTCTAAATAGGTTAACTCCCATAAGAAGTATTATTACTGCTTTCTACAATTAGTATTCCATTTAAATTAACCCACATATTTCTCCTTTTGCCACTTTTCATTTCTGCCTGCATCTCCATACTTCTGTTTGGGTTCATTTTTCTTCTCTTTACTATTTTTTTAGTGTGAGTTGTTGACTAAAAAATTATTCACAACCTAAAAGTTGAGAGTTATGTTTTATTGGGCGGGAACTTTTAGGACTTCAAGCCCAGGAGGCAGCATCTGAGTAACCCTGAGAGAACAGCTCCGAGGAGGCAATGGGGGAAGCCAGGTTATATAGAAGTTTTACAACAAAGGGCAGGTAGTCAGGAACATCAAAAGATTCTTGTTCATTAAAGAAAACCAGATATCCCAAGTTAAGGAATTTAGCACTTTTCTGTGTATAGGAAGATGCAAGAGTCTGGGCTCACTGAAATCATTCCTTTGATATGCACCTCAGCTATCTTGGGCCAGTATCCTGTGTTTTCACATCCTGAGTTTCCTCAGGTCTCACCGTGGGGAGTGGCTGCAGTCTGATGGCTGCTAGATGGCAGGTATTCTTCCTGAGTTTCCTCAGGGCTCACCAGCTCACCATAGGCTGTGGCTGCAATCGCTGATGACTGTAACATCCTTTGTTTACTGATATGGCAGCCAGTATTCCATTTATCAGAGGCTACAGCTGATTAGTTTTCTATCAGTTTCATTCTGGACATGTCTTTATTTTGCCCTGTTTTTAGTGGAGTATTTCTGCTGGATATCAAATTTCAGGGTTGGCACCTCTTTTTTTCTGTTTATCTTTGGAATTCACCATTACGTAAATGTTAGACTTTTCACTGTGCCTCTTATGACTTTTATGTGTTGTTCTATATTGTTTCATCTTTTTCTCTCCTACCTTCAGTATGGATATTTTCTTCTGACCTATTTTTCACTATACTTCTCTCACTGTGTCTAATCTGCTCTTAAAGTCATCCATGGAGTTCTTAATTTTAATTATTGAAATGATCAGTTCTAAGATTTCTATTGTAGAAGTTTTTGTTCCAAAATTCTCTATCTTGTTACATAATTTCTTGAATGTTTTGATCATAACTACTTTAAAGCCTATCTGACAATTCCAGTATCTAGATTTCATATGGATATTTTTAAATTTTCTTTTTTTTCTTGGTTTTCTTGATGTTTTTTATCCAGAAAATTCACTGAATTCTCTTATTAATATTATTTGTTTTTTATTTTTCCATATGGACAATCATGACACTTAGAAATAATGAGAGTTTTGTTTTCTCCTTTTCAATCGTTTCATCTTTAATTTCTTTTTGCCTTACTGGACTGGCTAGCATCTCTATAAACTGTTTAATAAAACTGATATTAACACATGTCTTTGCCTTATTTCTGGTCTCAAGTTATATAACATTTACCTTTAGTGGGATCTTTGCCAAAGTATGGTGTGTGTGTTTGGGGGGTTTGATAAGAGGTTAAAGAACTTCTCATCTAGTCTTTGTTTGCCAAAAATTTTTATTATGCCTGGATATCGAATTTTGTAAAATGTTTTCTCCCACATAAGTACTATTTTATTTGCATAACATTCCTTTCTTACTTCAGACACTCATCTTGGATCACTTTCCTTTTGCCAGTGTTTAATTCCTCCTATAGAATTTCCTTGAGTGAGTCTCTGTTGATGATGATATTTAGTAGTTTTCATTTGTCTTTAGGCATCTTTATTTCCTATACTTTTCTTCACTGAAGGATATTTTTGCTGAGTAAGGAATTCTGGGTTCTGAATTGTTTTCTCTTAGCATATTGATGGTATTTTTCCATTGTCTTTTCAATGTTGCTCTTGTGGAGTCCAGTGTTCTTTGAATGTATTTGAGAGGGCTGCCCATAACTGGCCTAACTTTATTTTTTAAATTCATGATTATTAGATTTATTCAGGAAAAAAGACTTCATTTTAATATAAAAAATAAAAATAATCAAATATTTGACCTGTTGATTAGTACTTTTGCATATTTATAGCATAATATTTATATCAAAATGATAGATCAGGTTTATAAAGGTAAATCTGTAATCCAGTGTAACATATTAGAAAAACTTCAGAATTATTTGGAAATTAGTTTATTTATATCTTAATGTAGTTTTAGTACTATGTATTTTATTTTAGAAAGTGTTATAAGTAACATGACTGTGGTAACAACTCATTTTTAATTTTAGTGGATTATAACATGAATGTGTACTATATATTATAATTTCCTGTTAATCAGTGTTCACTTAACTAGAAATTCATTGCTGACAGTTAATTATTAGAAGTTAATTATTGAAACTGAAGACCCTGATATCAGCACAATGCTTATATATAAAGGCTTCCTGCAGAATTAACCCTGTAGTAAATATTTGTGCTGTGTAGAGCATGCAACTGAGGTGTCAGATATTCTTTATCTTATTTATTTAGTTCAACTCTGCAAGGAAATACGAATTTCTGACTGAACAACTTTTAATGCATAACACATTGATTAGTCTTATAATAAATCAGAGAAAATAAAATTTTGTGTTATTGATTAGCCTAAAAAGGAAGACTATTTAATTAGATTTTACTATGGTATTAAAAGAACAGTTGGCCTGTCTTCCTGACTTCATAATGATTATGGCAGAACCTGTCATCAACTGATTTTAATTATGTAAACTTCCAAATGTTATACAATTATTAATTTATTTTGTTGAACCCTGGGAACGAGGTGCCATTACTATTCTCATTTTTCAAATGTGGAATCTAGATTTCGTGTTGGTTGTGACCAAACTCTAATTTTTTTTTTTTTTTTTTTTTTTTGATGATTTTGTTTCAGGATATGATGGCACCTATAAATCTGGGGGAAAAGACCATTTATTTAGTTTCATTCTTTGAAGGCTTACAACGCATTATTTTATTCACTGAAGATCCAAGGGTATTTAAAGTGACATACGAAAGTGAGAAAGCAGAGTTAGCAGAGCAAGAAATTGTGTTGGCATTACAAGATGTTGGAATTTCTCTTGTCAACAATTATACAAAGCAAGAAGTAGCCTATATTGGCATTACAAGGTTAGATGCGTTAAAATTTGGATACATTTAAGTGATCAGTTCTTAATCATTAAGAGTGGTGATTGTAAAATCTAAAATGAGTTAGTTTAAATTTTCTGTTTTGACTATTCATTGATACTAATCTAAGGTAATGCTAATTTAAAAGTGCTTTGATGCTTTTTTTTTGCCTTTTGAGATAAAGACATACCAAAAATCAAATTTATTTCATCATGTTGTTGATTTTCCCAGCTCTCTAAAAATTAGATTTATTCAACTTCTCAAAGGTATATTTTCTTTCTTTAATATGTCATAAGGAAATGTTAAACTGTTCACTACCGCCTACCACAGTGCAGGGTACACCACAAATCTAATCTTTTTCTATGAGTTTGTTTGTTTGTTTTTGAAGTACATTTGATTTGCAACACTATGTTAGTTCCTGGTACATAACATAGTGATTCAGTATTTCTGTTCATTACAGTGATCACAATAAGTCTAGTTACCATGTGTCACCATACAAAGATATTATATTATTATTGATTATATTCCCCACACTGTACATTTCACTTTCTAATCACTTTCTACTTTGACCTTGGCACTTTAAGATCTAATAAGATAATACTGTATTTACCATTTCCCACATAAGTCATCACCAGTAAAACTCTTTTCTTTCCCTTTTGCACTTAATATTCCTGTTTATAAACACTTAAAATTAATTTATGTATATTACTGCCAAATTTGAGAGCGTTTCTGTATTGCAGTCTGTATAACAAGGATAATGTAGTTTTAATCCTTTACTTGAGTTAAACTCTCAAATAAATATATAAATTAAAGGTATATGATACAGATTTGACTTTGTTTTCCTGTGTAAATTCATCTAGAAATGCCCCTGACTTCTCCTTGAATGGTATCCATGCCATTTAAAAAGTCATATTGAAGGGAATTCCCTAGCAGTCCAGTGGTTAGGACTCTCTACTTCCTCTGCAGGGGGCACGGGTTCGATCCCTGGTTGGGGAACTAAGATCCTGCATGCCACTCGGCGTGGCCAAATGAATAAATAAATAAAAAGGCATATTAAAACTATTTTCTTAGAAATTTTTATTGTTCTCAAAAAAGTATGTTTATTACTTAAATAAAAATGTCAAATAGATAACAGATTTTAAGCCTATGAAACCTGATATGAGCTATCTCCTATGCTAAATGATGTGAATGCAAAGGGGATTAATACATGGTTTCTACTTTTCTGTTTATTAAGTGAACATAAATTTCAGAAGAAATAAATAGAATAAATAAAATTAAATAACTTACATACTTAAGTAAGCAAAACAAGTGAAGTAATTTTAGAATGTGGATAGATTTTTAAATTCTGCATTTAAGTCTTATAGCAATTTTTTAGTAAATTAGATTTGTTCCATTCACACTCTCTCCTAGATTACTGTTTCACACTTTATCCCTTTTTAAACCCCCATTCTCTCTCAGCTCACTGCCTTGCATCTTACTTCACCGAGTAAATTGACATAATCAAAAGGGAACGTCCAAAGACCCACTGCCAATATCTCAGCTTCCTATGCACCAATATTTTTTACCTATACATTACAGTGACACATTTCCTAGTTATCATAGATACATTGTATGTGCTCCTATTTAAACATATGTTTCTACTTTTGCACTATATTTCATTCACTCTTGCCTCTTGAGACATTGATCCAGCAATTCTCTTCTTTTTTTCTCCTACCTCAATAATTTTTGGCTCCCTATTGAATTGTTACAACCAGTGTAATTTCTTTCAACTAAAAAAAATTCTCTTGAACCTACTTTTCCTGCTACCTACTGGCCATTTCTTTGCTTTACTTTATAGCCAAACTCCTTAGAAGTGTTATCTATTACAGAAGATATATTCACTATCTCCAATTCTTTTTTTACCCATTTTTTTCTTTAACCATTCCGAACAGGTTTTTGCTTTCAGTATACCATGACACTGGTCTCGGTAAGATCACCAGAGACCTAAGTATTGCCAGGTCCAGTGTACAATTACCGGTCTTTGTATTGATTACATTTATAACATTTAACACAGATCCCTCCTTGATACAGTGTCCTTGATGTTACATCCAGGATATCTCACCACCTTGGTTTCTCTTTCTGTTCCAACATTTCTTATTCTCACTTATTGGTTGCTTGTCTTTTTCTCAACTGCTTAATATTGAGTACCTTGAGGCTCTCAGACCTTAGTCCTCTTCTCTGTTTCAGTTTTGATTTCAAATACCATATATATGCCAAAAACTTCTAGAAATATATCTTCAGCCAGATTTTTGTCCTGAACTCCAGACTTATCTATCCAACAACTTACATAAAATCTTTACTCAGGTATCTAAGAGACTTCTTAAGCTTTGTAGTATGTAAAACCAAACTCCTGATCTCCTTCTACCAAAACCTGCTTTCCCACTGGAGTTAATGACAACTACATTCTTCCAGCTGCTCAGGCCAAAAACTTTGGAATCATCTTTGATTCCTTTCTTTATCTTACACCCCACATTCTAATCCATCTAAAAGTAGTGTTTTGGATCTAGCTTCAAAACACACGTAGAATCTGACCACTTTGTACTGCCTCACTCTTAGACCACCGTAGGCAGAGCCATCACCATTTTTCTCCTGGCTTACTACATTACATTCCTAACAAGTTTTCCTGTTCTAGTCTTCATCCCTTTTTTTTCTTTCTTCCCATTCCAACACACAGTACATTCTTAAACCTTAAGTCAGACTATGTGGCTGATTATCTTCGCATAATCTTTCAGTGGGTCCTCATCTCAGAATAAAACTCAAAGTCTTTACAGTATCCCCAAGGCTTTACGTTATTTTGCCTCTCGTTATCTGTCTTACTTCATCTTCTACTCTTAATGTGTTCCAGGCATGCCAGCCTCCTTGCTCTTCTACCTGGACTACAGGCATGCTCTGCTTGGAGTCTTTGCTCTAGCTTGTCTCTCTGCCTGAAATGTTGTTCTTCTCTTCTGTGCTGGATAACTCCCTCATCTTCTTTAAGACTGTTGAAATCTCGCCTTCTTAATGACACCTCTGGTGGCCACTCTGTTCTGATGCTGCAACCCCTGCCACTTTGCATATCCCAGTACTCCACATCCAACTTACCCTGTCTACTTTTTCTTCTTTCAAAAGCATTTTCACCTCCTAATATATTAAAATATGCTAATTTACTATTTATTGTCTATCACTCCTCAGGTAAAAGAAAGCTCCAATATGGCAGAAATGTTCACTGATAATCTCCCTGCCACCTAGAGTAGTGCCTAAATAGGAGTTTAATAAGTATTGGTTGAATGAATTCATGTTTTTAAACTTGTGATATGCTTGCTTACAACTAGGGATATTGCAAAAATTTACTGAAGGTTTTTCAGTAATGGTAATTCATGTAATAAACCAGTTAAAATGAAAATGTTTATAAATTAGTACCATGATTTTTGCTTTCATATATAAGTTCTGATGTGGTTTGGGAGACAAAGCCCAAGAAGAAGGCAAGATGGAAGCCAATGAGTGTAAAGCACACTGAGAAGTTAGAGAAAGAATTTAAGGAATATACTGAATCTTCACCATCAGAAGATAAGGTTATTGAGTTGGACACTAACATTCCGGTAATATTTTTAAGTACTGATATGAAGTTTTAATTTTTATCTGTTGTAATTAGATGAATCACAAGTTAGTTTTTCAGGAGAGACTAGTTTGTTTACAAAACAATGAATCCTATTATACATACTTTATATAGAATATTTTAAAGGGATAGTTCTCTGTATCAAGATTCAGACTTTCTTAAGCTGCTAATGATCTACTCCTTGGTTAACAAGAAGGCAATAAGTTATTTAGTTTTATTTTTAAAACTGTTAAACTGTTATCGCTTTATTTTTTTGAGAAATTTTAGTAAAGTTATATAAAAAGTGATAAAACCAAGTTATAAGGATTATATGAATATTTTTGTGAATTGTATGGATATGGGGTATAAAGATCTCAGTCAAAATCTCATCAAATATTTAGCCTACTATTTAATATTATCTTTAAAGTTTTTTGATACAGATTTCTAATTTTAATCAATTAATAAATAAAGAGAAATTCCATGTTTGTGTGTGTGTGTGTGGGGGCATATTTTTCAGGTTCGCTTCACACCTAGTGGTACTAACATGAAAATTCTGCAGCCACATGTAATAGCTATAAGAAGAAATTACCTTCCAGCATTAAAAGTAGAATATAGCACATCTGCACATCAATCATCATTTAGAATTCAAATTTACAGAATACAGGTGAGTTTGAAAAGATAGTCAAATTATATTCTAAAGGAATATGGCAGTAAATGTGTTCGCATCGTCTGTTTTGTCTAGTACTTAAGTTTCATTGTTGGACTAGAGTTTTTGATTCCTTCTACTTCTTAAATTTTGTTATTCTAGTCAGGTTCTATAATTAACATATTAATATACTGACCTGTTGTTTGTTTTCTTAGATCCAAAACCAGATACATGGTGCTATATTTCCATTTGTGTTTTACCCCATTAAACCTCCTAAGTCGGTCACCATGGATTCAGGTTTGTTTGTATTTTTACATTGCCATAAAAATGGTTGTATTAGCTATTTGGTTTCTTTTACTATAAAAATATGAAGTGAAACCATTCTCAAGTTTAGTGTCTATAGGATTGGAAAATTAAACAGCTTGAAAAAAGACCAGGAAGTACTCAACTAACTTCAATAAAACTGAGTGAATACTGAAGAAAAGATTATTTAGAAATATATATATAATGTTTAGAGATATTAATTTTTAAAAAAGATTACTAATTTGTAAACCCCTAATTTAAAAGCCACTAGAACCTTTGAATAAAAAGATAAGACTCTGAGTCTGTTTTCACAAAGACTTCCTAATGATTCTAATGCATACTTCTGGTTTAAAATCACTAATTTAAAGGATCAGTTAACCTTAGAGTGAATACAGATAATTAAAAAGAACAATCCTGGAGTCTGAAATTAAGGTTGTGATAGATCTTACAAATATCAGTAATTTTAATTGATACTCATGATTTAGCAAATAATTTAGTTGTCCACTGTGATGTGTATTAAATTGCAAGAAAATGCTTATCTTTTGTTTAAAGCATCATTAATCATATTTATTAATCTCTACAGCACCAAAGCCCTTTACAGATGTCAGTATTGTCATGAGATCTGCAGGACATTCGCAGATATCACGTATTAAGTAAGTGTCTTAATACATTTATTGTGTGTGCATTTAATGTTTTAATTTAAATATGAGTTAATTGTACTCTTAAATAAATAAATTTCAGATGAGTCAAAGATTTAAGTGTAAAATATTAAATTATAAAGGTCATAGGAAAAATCAATTATTTCATAATCTTGGAGAGTCAGAGGGCTCCAAATGAATTATACCTAGGTATTAACAGTAGTCATTTCTGAATTGTGTATATTTTGTTATTTTCTTTTTTATTTGTTTTCTCTATTAAGTTGTCTATAATTACTGCATACTGTTTTAGAAACAAGAAAATAATATTTTCAATTCAGTCACCACCCAGTTCAAAAAATAGAACACTGACAGAAACATCCATCTATGTATCACTCCCGTATTTCTTGTTTCCTCCACCCTATCACCAAGATAAATACTATTTTTATTCCCTTTTTAAAATACTGTTTTATTGTTTATGTGTACCTAAACATTATGCTTCTTACTTTGCCAAAATTTTTCCTAATTAAAAAAAATTTTTTTAACTGTAAATATATCCTGGGACTTGCTTTTTTCATTCAGATTTTTACTAAAATTGATTTTGTTGTATGTAGCTAGAGTTTATTTATTATAACTAGTATGTAATATTCTCTTGTGTGACTATATACCACGGTTTACTTACCGATTTCCTTTTTGTAGGCATTTTCATATTATGAGTCTGTTGCCATTATGAATAGTGTTGCCGTGACATTTTTTAATTCATTCACCTAAAAAGTTCTAAGTTTCGATGTTTTAATATTTATCTAATATTTTTTCCTATATAATTTTGTTAATGCAGTTAATCGATGATTTTAAAATGTTTTTTACCTTGTGTTATAGGTATTTCAAAGTGTTGATCCAAGAAATGGATCTCAGGTTGGATCTTGGGTTTGTCTATGCTATATCAGAACTTATGACAGCAGCTGAAGTAACTGAAAAAACAGAGGTAAGACTTATAATAATATGATGGGAAGAATTAAGGAAAGAGGAGGACTTAAAAAAATGGTAACATTATACATTCTTAAATGTATTAAAATGGTTTTAAAAATTAAAATTTTTTTATTATGCTGCCATGGTTCTACATTGGCAGATAATACATTTTCAGATTATAGAAGTTGGAAGCAAGACAAATAACCTTTTTAAGATGACTAGCAAATAGGAGGAAAGGTTTTAGGCCAGTAGTAGGGGGAAGAGGATAATCAGTCATGTTTACATCACTTTTTTCCTATTTTATTTTCCTGGGTTACTTTTGTGTTGATTAATAATTTAGAAATTTGGATATGACCAGGATATTTGATGAGAAAAGGGATAAGGCAAATAAAAGGTAAGATGTTCTTGCATATACCTACACACATATTCCATGTACTTTAAACCATCTTGAGATTACTTATAATACCTAGTACAATGTAAATGCTATGTTAATAGTTGCCAGGTTGTGGCAAATGGAAGTTTTGCTTTTTGGAACTTAATGGATTTTTTTTTTTTTTTTAATTTTCAATATACAGTTGGTTGAATCCACTGATGTGGAACCTTGTGGATACAGAAGGTCAACTGTATACTGAAACAGTGCTGGATACTTGTCCCCCTTTCTCCAAGGCTTATTATTGTTATTGGTTTATTTATTAGTTCAGTGACTGGCTGGATTATTTTATTGAAGTCTACCCCACCCCCACCCTTACCTTTCCCTGCATTGTTCAGCCTTTGATGTCGCTCCTCAGGGAGGTGAAGATTTGGGACACCTACAGTTACCCTGGAATAAAAGTGGTTTTTACAGGGCTCTCTGCATTTCTTTCCATGATCACAGCCGCTAATTGCTGGATGATTGCTCTGGTTTTTTTCAGTAATGCCTTAGGGCATAAATTGTTCTACAGACTAATCCAGTCAAATTTGGCCTCCTTTGAAGGAAGTGATCTGAAGATAAGTGTTTGATATTTGTTCCAACCCCATCTGTTTCCCCAGTTCTTTCACAAAAACTAACAGGCCTACAGTTTAGCCTGTATCTTCACTGAATCAAGAATTTTCCTCCCAGTTGCCTTTCACCACAACATTCACTGTTTCCTAGAGCACTCTTAGGCCTGAACTTTACATGTTGTTGTAAATGAAGTCAGTTTCTTTGGGAAGAGATTAGGAGCTATCTGTTTTAAAGTCTACTCCCACCCCCCCACCCCCCACCCCCGCCCAGGCAATATCTCTGGACCAGAGCTTTGGAGCTCTGGAGGTGGGCCAAGGGTGATCAGACCTCAGTATTCTCAGTGGTGTCACACCCAAGTAGAGCCTTTGTTCTCTGAGTGGAGGCTGGGCAGAAGAGGGAAGCTCCTTCTTCCCATGTAGTTTAGCCTCAGCAGCTAGTAGCTGGGGGCAGGATGAGAAGTGCTGACCTCTGTTCCTCCCAAGAAGAAAGTCTTCCAGTTGGAGGTGGGGCAGAGAGGGAACTCTGAGTTCTTGGGTCCACCAGTCTAGATTGGAGTTCTGGCTTACTGAGTTGGGAGGGGGAACTGAGAGAATGGTCCTTTTTCAAATACCACAGACTCACTTTTCCTACCAAATTTTTATAGATTTTCTTGAATAGATGTTTTATTTGGTTATACCCTTAGGACCATTCATAGAGGCCTGAAAAGTTTGTTTCTTTTAAATAAATTTTACCAGTTTCACTGGAGAGCTAAAGAGCTCCTTACACCGTTATCCCAGAAGTGAATTTCTGGATATGCTTTTAATAAGGTTATCATTTTGAAGTTTTTGTTAATCAGTTAAAATGTGAATGTTGGGCCATTTCTCAACACACAGAAGTACTAGATTTGTGAGCATTTGGAAAAGAAGTAGTGTTGATTATCAAGAATGAAAGCACTAATCACTTCATGAAAAATTACTTTCAGTGCCTTCCCTTTTTTGATTATATTAGTGACCTCTGTAGATGTCAGTAATGCATTTATCAAAAAGCTACAAGTACATTATGATTGTATTATTCCTAAGAAAGTGTTGATGGATTAGTGGCCTTTTGGAATAAAATCTATGGTCACGTGAAGAAAACCTTAGTGTCTTTTAATGCACTGGATGGAAACATATAAGATATGCTTATCAGCTTGTGAGTGACCGAACTTTCCTAACAGTAGAGATGTTAGTTTCCCTTCTAAAGCAGTAAGTTCCCAATCATGAGCAATGTTGAATCTGGATATTATGGGGGAGTATTCTGCAGCGTGTGAGCTATTAGCTTAATACTTATACAGAAATATCCCTTAAATTTTTAATATTTTATGTTCCTTTATAGGTTGAACTTTTTCATAAAGATATAGAAGCTTTCCAAGAAGAATATAAAATAGTTTCATTAGTAGATTCATCACAATTCAGTCTCTATGAATACTTTCATATATCTCCTATCAAGGTAGGGGAAAAATAAGTCATTTTTATTATCCTTGATAATCTAGGTAATAGCAGATTGATTTGATCTCTTGGGGGGAATACAGCATTTAAATTATGTTCTTTAATAGTATATAAATTCTATAACTTCACAATTACAAATATAAGTAAATAACAAAGGAATGATAACTTTTAAATTTTTATTTATTATTTATTCTTATAATAATTTTTTATCATGTGGAAATAATAGTGGAGCCACCTACAGTATGTGTTTATATGTTTACATCTAGACGTAACATTATGTTAACTTGCTATCCATTAAGGTGTTGAGTGACAATTTTCAAACTTTTGTGTATGATATTAGTATAAGTTTGAAATTAATTTATAAAGTAACCTTGATTTAAAAATTGAAGATTGAATGGAACTAAAAATAAGTTCTTAACATAAAATTTCTTTTTTTTTTTTTTTTTTAGAGAGGGGTTGTTTCTTCCTTTATTTATTTATTTATTTATGGCTGTGTTGGGTCTTCGTTTCTGTGCGAGGGCTTTCTCTAGTTGTGGCAAGCGGGGGCCACTCTTCATCGCGGTGCACGGGCCTCTCACTATCGCGGCTTCTCTTGTTGCGGAGCACAGGCTCCAGACGCGCAGGCTCAGTAATTGTGGCTCACGGGCCCAGCTGCTCCGCGGCATGTGGGATCTTCCCAGACCAGGGCTTGAACCCGTGTCCCCTGCATTGGCAGGCGGATTCTCAACCACTGCGCCACCAGGGAAGCCCACATAAAATTTCTATGAGTTAACTTACATAATACTTGAAGAAAATTCCTGTATAACTACTTACACTATATATAATACATATAATACAAAAGTGCTTTTTAACTAGCTTTACCATGCTAACTTAATTCTAATAGTTGAAACGTTCACTTTTGGAGATATTTTAGTTAATTTTCAACAGTTTCAACTTCTAGATTGTTAATGTTATTAAAAAATATATGAAGATTAATATTTTCCTAGGTTTACCAAAAGAATAGGATTGAACTAAATATCATACATTACATGGTTGAATTTAAATTTTTTAAAGGACTGTTTAGATTTTAAATTCTTTTAACATTCCAGTTATTAATTTTGATATAATCTAGGTTACTTTGAAATCTTATTTATGGTATAGTGAATTTAAGATGATATTGAATTTTAACAGTTAAAACTGTCATTATGAAGAAAGTGCTTTAAATATTTCTCTCTTTATCTCTTTAGTTGCATTTAAGTGTTTCACTGAGTTCAGGTGGCAAAGAAGCTAAAGATTCAGAACAACCTGAAGGACTGATGGCAGTTCATTCTTTAAATCTTTTGCTGAAGAGTATTGGTGCCACTCTTACAGATGTACAAGATGTAGTTTTTAAGTATGTTTAATATTCAAATGTATAAATTGATGAAAAGTCCATTTTATATTTACATTAAAATTTTATAAGTGAAAAAGTATGTAAAGTACATTGCAGATCATAGGTTGAATATGGTTTTTTGCTGTTAAATGGAATATAATTTAAGTAACATATTGCCTGGTAACCCTTAACTGTTAAATAACAGAATAATTATTAAGTAATTTCCTTAAGAAAGAGGGACAGAGGTCATGCAAGTTTGTGTGTTATATAAGGCCTTTTTGGCCTAGGGAAGGATTCCTAAGAAACTGTGTATACCCAAAGGTGTGATGTGTGGTGCTTAAAAGATGTTGCTTTAAGGCCTGTGGGATCAAGACTCTTCAAAGCATATGTGACTAGAAGAAAATGAATGCCATGATAGCAGAAATGAAGGGATCAGTTTAAATGTTACAGTCAAAAATTTAATGTGAGTCATAATGTAAGCTATTAGACTATCTGACCAAAGAGACTGAGAGAGTCTGAGTGGAGACTTTAGATGAGCATGACCTTTGCAGATAGCACCTAGAGCTATTATTAAGAACAGTAGTAAGAATCAGTGAGTCTAATAAGACATAACTGTAAATCTAGATAAAAGTTAGGAAACAGTCAAATTAAAAAACACAAGTTTGAAGACATCAGAAATAGGATGAGATTTCTAATCTTGCTGCTGTCCTATCCTTAGCATAGAACTTCCCAATTAGTGGATCCAGGTATATGCTGTGAATAGGTTATAAATAACCTGATGGTGATTCTTCAGCTGTCAGCTGATCAGGCAGGACCTGCAGCAGCTGAACCCTGGCCATTCTTGAGCAGCCTCTTCCATTTATCTCAGTGCGTCAGGCATTTCCTGTGTGGGCCATGATAGGGCAGAATTGAGAAATATAGTTCATGTCCAGGCGTCAGACCCAAGGGGTCTCTAAATTGCCTGAATTATGTGAAAATATGTGTATATTGATGGCTTTTCTGAAGATAAGATCCATAGCTTTTATCAGATTCTTAAGAGGGTTCTTTGACCAGAATATGCAGAGATGTATATAGGAGTGGATTTTCTGACTGGTATGGGAAAATGTACTAAAAGGAATTTTTTTGGAGAAGAATTCTAAAGAAAATAAAACCATTCAGTAATATTAAAAACATAATCTCCTTTTCTCTATATATTTATACATTTTTTTGTGTTTTTTTTTTTTTCAGGCTTGCATTTTTTGAACTCAACTATCAGTTCCATACAACATCTGAACTACAGTCTGAAGTAATAAGACACTATTCAAAACAGGTTTGTCTGAGATTATTTTACAGAGGGACAGAGTGATAAAATGGTGAAGCCATATGTCTATAGAGGTATAATGATTTGGCCAGGAAGGGAGTAGCCGTTTCAAAATTTTCAAACATGGTTTTTTCCCTCAGGATTGTAGAAAGGAGTTGAGCCCAACCACCATTTCAGTTTTTTGCCTTTCTACTTGTAGCCTTTGACAGAAATCTTTCCTGGATCAGTGTGGACTAGATGTAAATCTTTAAATAATAATTAGCTAAGTAATTCACCTCACTTACTTAAAAAAATAGGTCAAGGGAAACTATTTATCAGTAAGTAACTGATAAACACAGGGTATTTTTAGTGTAATTAAGTTGTTTAGTTAGGTAGATATATTATTTTAGTGGATTTTTGTCCACCTCTGAAGACTCCTGTATTTTGTGGTATAGTTTATAGAGCATTGAGATAGCTGTTGTATGGTGGACAGATCACTGAGCGTGACTTAAGAGGTCTGGGTTTGGATCCCAGTTTTGCTGTTTACCCACCATAGCTCTGGGCATCATTTGACCTGTATGTTTCTCTAGTCTGTAAAATGGTGGCAGTAATAATAACTGTCAAACATAGTTGTAAAAGTATTTTGAATATTCTAAAACTTTATGTAAATAGGTCATATTATTTCTCATACTCTAACACCAAATTGCTCTTTAAAACTAAGACTACTGATGAATAAGGTGATAGGGTTTAGGTTGAAATTAGTGGTGAGGGTGTTAGCCTGAAAAAAAACTGGATGTGTGTACTGAATATAAGGAAAAAAATATTAAGTCTGATAATCTGATTTGACTAATGTTTATATTTCATTTTTAGGCCATTAAGCAGATGTATGTACTCATTCTTGGACTTGATGTTTTGGGAAATCCCTTTGGCTTGATTAGAGAATTTTCTGAAGGTGTAGAAGCATTTTTTTATGAGCCTTACCAGGTAAAATAGTTAATCTTGTGTTGTGCAATATATCACACTAATACTTTTGAATAAATAGTGCATCCCATTAGCAGACACAAATTACCATATATAAAATAGATAAACAACAAGGTCCCTACTGTATAGCACAGGGAACTATATTCAATATCCTGTAATAAACCATAATGGAAAAGAATATGAAAAGTATATATATACATACCTATACACACACTTGTGTATATATATGTATAACTGAATCACTTTGCTATACACCGGTAACTAAAACATTGTAAATCCACTATACTTCAATTAAAAATGATAATAATAATAATCACCCCAGTTGTTAACTTGAGTTGTAGTTGTGAATGGATTTTTGGAAACACAACAAAAGGACATTATTTTGAAGCAAACAATGGTAAGAGGTTTTTGAGAAGTCTTGGGAGAAATATTTACCTTTTCCTTCAGAATTTAAACTTAAGACTTTACTAAGAAATACCAAATTTTAAGTGTTCTGTTGGAATATTAAAGGTGGATAAAATTTGTACTATAGTAGAAGGAAGATTCCCATGGACACACAGTCTTGCTTTGCACAGTGGTGTGGGACAGTAAAAATAACCATGCAAGCTGACACTGTGTGAAACAATCTTAATAATCAATGGCAAAAATTATGATTGTTCTCTGTCCCTTAAAAATTTCTGTCAAAACATTCAAAACTCTCCTACTTTCACTTTTAAACATAGAAGATAATGAAAAATAAAGTAAAACTAGTATTTACTTTGTACACTGTAATCTAAAATATTAGAAATATTAAGAATTAAAGTGTTTTTATTTCTTTTTTTAAAAAGTATATAGAGTAGTTTGTTACCTTCTCATCATATAACTTATAATCCGAGTAAGCATCTTTTGTACACTTTGGTGAATAGTCATATTCCTTTCTAAGTTTGGATCAACTTCCAACATTTTATCCTTTGTACTTTGAATGTCATGAAATATCTGAGAATTATGTTAATGTGAAGTTTTCTTCTGATGTCACTTTCTCTGGGACATCTTTATTCTTTTTGTCACTACTACTTTCCTTGTATATACCAAAAAAAAAATTTACCTTTAAAAGTAAGCATAGGGCTTCCCTGGTGGCGCAGTGGTTGAGAATCCGCCTGCCAGTGCAGAGGACACGGGTTCAAGCCCTGGTCTGGGAAGATCCCACGTGCCACAGAGCAACTGGGCCCGTGAGCCACAACTACTGAGCCTGCGCATCTGGAGCCTATGCTCCGCAACAAGAGAGGCCGCGATAGTGAGAGGCCCGCGCACTGCAATGAAGAGTGGCCCCCGCTCGCCGCAACTGGAGAAAGCCCTCGCACAGAAACGAAGACCCAACGCAGCCAAAGATTAATTAATTAATTAATTAATTTTTTTTTAAAAGTAAGCATAACTTTATTATTATTCTTTTTTGACCCTTTAGGGAGCCATCCAGGGTCCTGAAGAGTTTGTGGAAGGAATGGCACTGGGACTGAAAGCACTAGTTGGTGGAGCTGTTGGTAAGAAACAGAATGCCTACCAAGAATGATTATGCTAGAAAGTAATGATATGTTTTGTTTTACTAAAGGTATTACAATTTTGCTAGGTGGATTAGCTGGTGCTGCCTCCAAAATCACCAGTGCTATGGCTAAAGGGGTAGCAGCTATGACTATGGATGAAGACTACCAACAGAAGAGAAGAGAAGCCATGAACAAGCAACCAGCTGGTCTTAGAGAAGGCATCACTCGTGGAGGAAAAGGATTAGTTTCTGTAAGAAATTTCCCATGGTTGTGAACATTTTAGGAATATCTTTTAAAGCCACGATCTGTGAGTAAGGAAATAGACATAAAACTTTCATTCACTCAAATATTATTTGGAGGTTGGTGGAGCAGTGGGTTGTGACATAATAAAAAATATGTCAGTAGCCTCCAGAAATATTCTGTTTAAATAAAATACTTAGGAAATATGTTAATTCTTATGGTATCTAGAAAGCAGATCTCTGCATTTCTTTTGTAAGCCAGACTTGGTTCTTCAAGGTATCATGTCAAAGTATTGTAAATTTTCAATTGTGCTTTTCCTCTAGGGTTTTGTAAGTGGCATAACAGGAATTGTTACAAAACCGATCAAAGGCAAGTATAGTGATTCCTTTGGGTGATATATATTACCAAGGCTTTCATAAATTGATTCCATTTCTGTTCCTAATCCAGTTGTCTAAAACTCTGTCTTTTTTCTTTCCAGGAGCTCAAAAAGAAGGAGCGGCTGGTTTCTTTAAAGGTGTTGGGAAAGGTTTAGTTGGAGCAGTGACAAGGCCAACTGGAGGCATCATAGACATGGCTAGCAGTACATTTCAGGGAATAAAAAGGTAAATTCTCTTTGATGTAAAATATGAGTAAAATGCTTAAACCAAGAGAAATGAGATAAATCTCTTTGGCTTGAGGCACTTAATTATGACCCTGCAATAATGGCAAGTTGCATATGATCTTCCTAATTGCTTTTGATACTTCTTAAATTGTTGGTATTGCATCATTTCAGCTTTGTAGAGTTCTACTTTATTTGTCATTCATTCCCAGCAGCCTTGGCAGGGAAGGTTTGGCAAGTTAAGCTTTTCACTTACCTTGATTGAAATACATTACAATAATGTAATGCTATACATCAGTTATAAAATTAGCAAATATAATATTCTGTCTCCTTTTTTGAGAAATAAAGAATGGCATTTTAGATTCCCGGTTCAAACTCAGCTTGTGTTCACCCCTTCCTTTATGGTCTTATTTTGTTATGAAACTATTACATCCTTTCCCTCTATTTCTCTTCACTTGTGCAAATAATTTTAAACATGTTCTCTTTTCCTCCAAATTAAATTTAGCATAAGACTAAAATTTAGTAGTTGTGTTTTTGTTACCTCTATTATAGAAGTTTGTAACACATAAAACAATTGATTAAATTCATACTAATGAATTTAACTTAGAAACCTAACTTAGAAAATTGGTGGGTGGATATCTCCCTGACCTTTTTTCTTTTGTACTTTCTCTGGCTTTCTGCTCTATTGGAATAAGTATTGTCATTAAATTAGTTGCTCCTTTTAAGTCAGTATTTCATACTATGGCCATAATGGGGTGTTTCCAGTTTTAGTTTAGAGTTAAGGTTGGAAAAAAGGGTACAGTTTTTTCTACCTGTAACTTTAGTTTCACAAATATAATTATTGAGTCATAGTCATCAGAGAAGCTCAAAAGTCAATAAATCATAAGGAATTAACCATGACAATCAGACAAGAAAAGGAAATAAAAGGAAATCAAATTGGAAAAGAAGAAGTAAAACTGTCACTGTTTGCAGATGACATGATACTATACATAGAAAATCCGAAAGCTACTATCAGAAAACTACTAGAGCTCATCAGTGAATTGGTTAAAGTTGCAGGATACAAAGTTAATACACAGAAATCTCTTGCATTCCTATACACTAACAATGAAAGATCAGAAAGAGAAATCAAGGAAACAATCCCATTTGCCAATGCATCAAAAAGAATAAAATACCTAGGAATAAACCTACCTAAGGAGGCAAACGACCTGTACTCTGAAAACTACATGACACCGATGAAAGAAATCAAAGATGACACAAACAGATGGAAAGATATACCATGTTCTTGGACTGGAAGAATCAATATTGTCAAAATGACTATACTACCCAAGGCAATCTACAGATTCAGTGCAATCCCTCTAAAATCACTAATGGCATTTTGCACAGAATTAGAACAAAATATTTTACAATTTGTATGGGAACACAAAAGACCACAAGTAGCCAAAGCAATCCTGAGAAAGAAAAAAGGAGCTGGAGCAATCAGGCTCCCTGAGTTAAGTCTATACCACAAAGCTACGGTAATCAAAACGGTATGGTACTGGCACAAAAACAGAAATATAGATCAATGCAACAGTATAGAAAGTCCAGAGATAAACCCATGCACCTATGGTCACCCAGTCTATGACAAAGGAGGCAAGAATATACAATGGAGAAAAGACAGTCTCTTCAATAAGTGGTGCTGGGAAAACTGGACAGCTACAGGTAAACTAATGAAATTAGAACACTCCCTAACACCATACACAAAAGTAAACTCAAAATGGATTAAAGACCTAAATGTAAGGCCAGATACTATAAAACTCTAAGAGGAAAACATAGGCAGAACACTCTTTGACATAAATCTCAGCAAGATCTTTTTCGATCCACCTCCTAGAGTAATGAAAATAAAAATAAAAACAAAAATAAACAAATAATTAAACTTAAAAGCTTTTGCACAGCAAAAGAAACGATAAACAAAAAGACAACCCTCAGAATGGGAGAAAATATTTGCAAATGAAGCAACCGACAAGGGATTAATTTTCAAAATATACAAACAGCTCATGCAGCTCAGTATCAAAAAAACAATGCAATCAAAAAATGGGCAGAAGACCTAAATAGACATTTCTCCAAAGAAGACATACAGATGGCTAAAAAACACATGAAAAGATTCTCAGCATCACTAATTATTAGAGAAATACAAATCAAAAAACTACAGTGAGGTATCACCTTACACTGGTCAGAATGGCCATCATTAAAAAGTCTACAAACAGTAAATGCCAGAGAGGGTGTGGAGAAAAGGGAACCCTCCAACACTGTTGGTGGGAATGTAAATTAGTATAGCCACTATGGAGAACAGCATGGAGGTTCCTTAAAAAAACTAAAAATAGAGCTACCATATGATCTAGCAATCCCACTCCTGGGCATTTATCTGGAGAAAACCATAATTTGAAAAGATACATGCACCCCAGTGTTCATTGCAGCACTATTTACAATAGCCAGGACATGGAAGCAATCTAAATGTCCATCAACAGATGAATGGATAAAGAAGATGTGGTACATATATACAAAGGAATATCACTTAGCCATAGAAGAAATAATGCCATTTGCAGCAACATGGGTGGACCTAGAGGTTGTCATACTGAGTGAAGTAAGTCAGACAACGACAAATATGATAGTGCTTATATGTGGAATCTAAAAAAATGGTACAAATGAACTTAGCTACAAAACAGAAATAGAGTTACAGATGTAGAAATCAAACTTACGGTTGCCCAGGGGCAACGTGGGGGAGGGATAAATTGGGAAATTTGGATTAATGTATATACACTATTATATATAAAATAGATAATAATAAGGACCTAATGTATAGCACAGGGAACTCTACTCAATACTCTGTAATGGCCTGTATGGGAAAGGAATCTAAAAAAGAGTGGATATATGTATATGTATAACTGATTGACTTTGCTGTACACCTGAAACTAAAACAACATTGTAAATCAACTATACCCCAATAAAAATTCATTAAAAAAAATTAAATGTCCTTCTTTGTGTCCAATAGGAATTTTTTTTTTTAAAGTCTAATTTTTTTCTGATTTTTGTATAGCCATTCCAGCTCTCTTTTGGTTATTATTTACATGGTATATCTTTTTCCATCCTTTTACTTTCAACTTATCTGTGTCTTTGACTCTAAAATGAGCCTCTTTTGGACAGCATATAGTTGGATCACATTTTTTTATCCATTCTGCCAATTTCTGCTTTTAATTGGAGATTGATCCATATGTATGTGTCTGTACATATGGATACATTACATTTACCTTTAAAGTTGAGAATGAGACAAGGATGCTTGCAATCCCCTCATGTATTTCGCATTGTGCTGGAGGAGCTAATAATGCAATATAGTAGGAAATAGGAAAAGCAAAAGAAATTGAAAGTCTTAAACCAGAAAAGAAAAAGCAGTACTCATACGCTGATTCTCTGATTATTGTCTACAAAGAAAATCCAAGAGAATCTATAATCACACTTCTTTACAGTTCTACATTTGTCTAGAGAACTTATTATTATTTGTGTCAAAAGACAGAATTTAAAAAAGTGATGTAATAGTCTCATTTTATCCAAAAGAAGATCTTTTTTTTAGTAGTTTCATTTTAAAGTATACTTAGGAGTTTTTGAGTAGTTTTTAAAATCAAGTTATATGTTTTCCCTCTAGAGCTACAGAGACTTCTGATGAAGTGGAGAGTCTGCGACCCCCTAGGTTCTTTAATGAAGATGGAGTTATCAGACCTTACAGGTTGAGGGATGGTACTGGAAATCAAATGTTACAGGTGGGTGAAGAAATATCTTATGAATTAAGATTAATATAGTCAAGTCAGCTTTTTTTTAAAGTAGCTATATAATGCTTTAAATATATATTAGATTATTTGGGCTTTTATATGTTTTGCTTAATTCCATTTAAAGTTTCTTACATTTACTTAGGTTTTAAATGTACATTTATTTACTGTAAGATTTTTTTTTTCTTTTTTACAGGCATCAAAAAGTTTGATATGAAAAGAGTTAATGCATGACTTTGCAAGTGAAAGCCAACAGTAGATTTTAGTCTTAAAATTTACAAACTACGTACAGCTGTTTCTGTATTTTGAATGCAAAGAAAAGCTTTTATATTGGTAACTTTTTGTATAGGATTTTTAGCACATCTGATCTTTTTATAGGATACTCTTAGTTCTGTACTGGATTTGCTAGATTTGTTGAAAGCCATTGTGTCTTATGTACCCTCACAGTTGATGGTACTTATTTACCCAGTTAGACCATTTCTATTTAGGGTGCTTCCTTCAAACCACTAACAGCTTTTATTCCAGATGTAATCCTCATGTCCAGTTAGGCATGGATAAGGAAAAAAATCATGACCACTGCTATTGTGAATTCTTGGGTTCTCCTGCTTTTCTTTTGAAGATGCTCAAATGGCCATGACCCTCTTCCCGCTTTATGCTGTGTGGTCTATTTAAAACCCTGTGGAATTGATAAGCAATTTACATGAAAACCAACATCTTTTAGTAAGGAAAATTAGCTTTTAGAGCAATAGTCAGTTTGAAGATAGAATATTTTATCTGTTTATATAACTTATGCTTTGAAAGTTGGACTTTTTAAAATCTGGATTATGCTGTAGATAACATACACAATAGAATATACCAATTTAAAGTCGTTTCTGTGGTTTAGATGTGAAATACTAAATTAAATCATTTAATTGAAAACAAGGTGTCTTGAAAATATTCATAGTAATAATAAATTGTACAGACTTGAAAATACTCATAGTACAGACTTGAAATACTCATACAGACTTGAAAGTATTCATAGTACTTGATATCTTTATGTTCACAGTATATAATTTTGCATTAAATGTACTTCCATAAACTATAAGTATTGTGTTAATGTGTGATATTTAGTTAAGTGGTTTTACATTGTGTTTAAAATGTTTTTAAAGCATCAGTATAATTGCATATTGGGATAGAACTGGCAATCTACTGAGAGACTGTCTTCTAAATGGCAGGTTGACAAACTCTACAATGACAGTATATCATTCTTTGGAAATGTTGCAGAAGTCACCTATAGTTATACAATTGAAACATACATATCTACTCAGCACCTGCCTTCCCTTATTAGAACACAGTTAACATATTACTAATTCATTTTAATAAACTGAATAGTTATCTAATCACCTTTCACAAAACTAAAAATATTTCTTGAGAAACGATTTTATAAACTTAGTAGGAAGTAAGGATGAGTAGTGAGGAGAGTTTAGACATACATCCGCATTATTAGAGAACAGATGATAAGAAAGCCATGACATACCAAAAGTTTTTCACAGCTGATAACTTGATTTCAGTAACAAGTAAATTTGTTCTACACTTTTTTCCATTGATTGTTTTCTAAAGCTCTAAAGTTTGGGATTTAAGATCATGACTATTGACTGTATTTTTAAACATGCCTGTTATTTTCATTAGGCCAGTTGTAGAATTAATTGCTAAAAGAGCTGTTTAAATGACTAAAATCTCACAATCCTTGTCAGCCATTACTTATTTTTCAGCAGGAGTATTAAACACAGTATTAGTCGGAATACCTATGGGAATTCACCAGATGCCTTAGGATGTTTGTGTTTGGCATTATTCTCTTACAGGTGTAAGAAGTGGGTTGTTGCTTTAGTGGTAATGGTGCTTTTTTTGAATCAAAACTTTACTATTAGCAAACACTTTAAAATATACAAATACCAGTGCTGTGGCAAAGAAGTAGATGACATATAAGCAGTATTTCAAATCTCATCTGCCTAGATTTAATCTGATTTCATAATAATGCCCTTAGAAAATATTTAATACTTTCAAATGTTTGTCCTTTTGTTTTCTAATTTTCTAAAAAGGGTGCTCTGTGTTCACTAAATTATATATGCCTATATATGATAATTAAATATGAGATACACTCTTTTATTGTGTACCTTTCTATCTAGAAAGTGGCACATAATTATAGTGCTTCCTAGTAGTCCATTAAAGCTGCCTACTAGAGAAATAGAATAATTCTAACATAGTCACAGAATAATTTACTGGTATCATCAAGCTGTTCTATACATTAAGTGTACCAACCAGTGGAGTTTAGTTAACTAGCCTATCAGGTTATGAAATATTATATCCATAATTACTGCCTCACTTAGAACTGAAGTCTTCTTCAAAATTATTGACTTCTTGAACATTTCATAATTTTACATGTTTTCCAAGCAATTTGCCATACTTAACTAACATTTGTGCTTCTTTTTTTCTTTACCATGCTTACAGAAAATTCAGGTCTACAGGGAGTGGATTATGACTCACAGTAGAAGTAGTGATGATGATAATGATGATGACGATGATTAGTCAGATCTGAAATGTTCAAATTCATATGTTCTTTGCCATTTTATTTGGAATGTTTCATTAACATGTTTTGTATGACTACTACCATAATGCCCATATGGAGTTAAAAGTACTTTTTCCTTTTAAATGTTTTTCTATATACTTTCAAAAGCAAAACTTTATGCATTATTTAAGCACGGAAAAATGTATTTTATAGCCAAAGTAGGGCATACCATATACTATAGCATTTGCTTTATGTGTTTTATAGCTTTGTAATAACAGTTTGTCTTTAAGATTTAAAGTTAGGCAATTTTTTTTTTAATGTTCACTAGTTTCATTTTAAATTATCTGTTTATTTGTTAGCAAAATGCTGTTTTTAATGTTCTCTGTAAATTTTCTGGGCTGTAATACAATGTAATTGAGTAATAAAAAAAAAAAGAGAAAGAATAGTAATAGCCAGTCAATATTTTATATTTATTTAGCATTTTAAAAGCATCTTTTGTCAAATTTCTTTTAATAATAATAAACTTATATAACTTGAAGCAATATGAATTTGTTGTTCTATTCCAAAATCATATAGGTTGAACTACTATTATAAGAAACATTCATGATTTGTCATAGAGGTTAGATAATGAAATAATATATAGTCTGAGAATGAAGAAAAATGTTCTTTGGTTCTTTTATTTCATTTTATTATGTACACGTTTTGTGAAACAGTGAACAAAGTTGGTTTTACAATCATTATATTTACTTATTAGCTTACATATCCATGTGCTATATCCTTATTATAAAATGTTATGAATTAATTCAGGACAGAAGAATTTTTATAGTAAGCATAATTATATGTATTTCTTCTAGATAATATTGGGAAAATGTTATCTATGTTCCTGAAAGATGTATAAGCAAATCTGTTCTATGTTTTGTATACTGAAGGCTTTTTTTATTTCAAACTTAGATGAAACTTTTTGTTCTATTTTTCTAGTATATCAGATGTACTTAAAAAAAAAAAAAACTCGAAAAAGTTAATGACTGTTAATAGTATGATGTTTAATCCCTTATGACTGCTCTGCATTTGGATCAACAAAGGAGCATTTACCTTAATTTATGTTAAGCATTTTGCTTATAATGAGCTTATATTAGACTGTAGTAGATAATTGCCTTAATTGTTCAGCTTTTGGTTTAATTTATTCAGCCAATGACTTGAATCTCTTCTAATTCTTAGGTTTATCAAGATTTTATCTCTATAAATCATTATTCTCTATTTCTTAGAAAATGACTATTTCAGATTTTTAGTATTGAGCTTACAAAAAAAGAAGCTAAAAAATTTTGCTCTTGAAATTTCTACCTGCCTAGCATTGATTCAAATTAAGTAGAAATCCAGGTTGTGTATGCTAGGACTAAGAAATATGTGAATGTCAAAGAATTTAATTACTGTTTTCATCAAAATATAGTATTCTTATCTTTTTGGAGTAAGTAAATAAATTAAAACAGTGACCATTAAAATAGTCACTACTGGTATCAGAGACAATTTGTCTTTGTCTTGCATCCACTGTTCTCTCACCCTTGGTCAAAATCAAACAAAGTCTGCTGCTTCTACTGGAAGCTGGAAAGAACATAGTCTGTTGTTATGTATTGTGTATGCCTGAGAGAGGAAGGGTTTGGTAATTTCTTCATTGACTTCTTGATTCCAACTATGCTAAGCATGCGGCCTTTCTAAAGGAGAAAATGCTAACTGCTTGTTTGCAAGAAATTTACTGAGTTCCCTGTGGTTGGTCTGTGACACTTAATTCTACGGGACAGATTTCACAAAGGTCCTTATGAATTTATCTGGGAAAAGTTCTGGATATTTTAGCAGTGCCTTACCATTTTAATGAAAAGAAAATTGGAGGTAGAATTACATTTATTTAAAATCTCTTAAACAGCAAAAAGATTTAAAATAATATTCTAGTAACTAGTAAACTTTGTTCATGTGACCTTAGGGATTCATCCTTAAGTTTTTAGCCCTTAGAAGTGGCATACATTCTCTTAACAGTGTAATTGGCCTTGTTCTTTCTGTTTCTGTTTTCCTGCCCCAGTGAAATAATCTTTTCAAGCTTCTCTGCTGACAGGTATTAATTATTTTTTCAGTTTAAAAAATGTATTTATTATGTTAATTTTATTTGAGAAAAATTTAAGCCTGCGGATTGCTCTGTGTTTTCTTGATGGAGATATAGGACTTGGACAAAAATATCTTCTTATTCCTCATCAAATATATAGAAAATTAGTTCAATTTTGGGATTTTAAATGAGATGAACAGTTCTTTTGTTTGTTTATTAGTGGCTCTGTAATTAATTAGAACTTTAAAAATGGGAGTATCCATCTAATAAAGTCTTGTGAGAAAGCTGAGTTTGAAAGATTGACTATGTAATACCACACCTTTCCATATCCTTTAACTTTATTTATATTCCAAATTTCTATGTGGTCATTGCCTATGTATAGAAAAAGGAATAAAGGGATGGAGTGTTCTTCTCTCTTCTTTTCTAAGGGAATAATCACTCATTCTCTGTTTTCCTTTATGTCTACTTGACACTTGAATAACATAGTGAAAACTGGCAGGAAGAAGAGTTTATAAAAATCCTAAAATTGTGAACACCTATCACCATGGATAAATAATCTGTTTATAAGAGCCTATAAATGAAATTAATTGATGCTCACATTGGTATAGATATAACAAAGTAAATCCAGAGTAATATTACTGACTTTCGATATTCCTTATTGAAAAGGAAGTTGGAATAAATTTCAATTTGCTTCTGCTTTTAAAATAATCAGAATTTTATAAATTTTACCTTTTGAAATTATTCAAAACACGTATCATTGATGCAGTGTTGAGTGTTGACTTTAAGGTCATGTTATGAAAATTAACAGATGGAGCCATTTTAGATCTGTGAAGTAGGACATCAAAGTTCAACATGAAGTATGTGCTGCTGTATTTTACGTCCCAGGGTCATATACACTATAGAATAATGACTGCTGTGACAGCTACTATAGTAGTTTGTCTGATTTAAATCCCATGGTGAAATTTTGCATTATACTTTTCCTATAGTGATGGGAGGAGGACCAGAAACAACAATCCAACTGTTACTGAGTACTTTTCTACTGTATCTTCAAGCTACAGTTTTTTCTTTTATAGGTTTCCTTGCATATTTGTAATTTATTGTAGTAGTCCAAAATATTAAAGGTCCTATAGGGTCTAAATAAGATACACAAATTATTCATTTAAGTCAAATAATAATTATGATGGATATGTAAAAAGAATGTCAGTTTTATTTATTATCCTATCCCTACACCTTTGAAATAAATGGAGATCAATTAAAAATGTTTAGATTGTTAATGTAATCTTTAATTTCAGTAGATGAATATTCAGATTTATGAAGTGCAGTGAGTACAAGCCATACTATACAAAACCTTACAGAAAGGCCTGAATCAAAGAAGAATGAAACACATGATTTCAAATAACACAAACCGTGTTAGGGAGCTAATTAGAATAATTTATGATGGTCATATGTAGGAGTTTATGGCTTGGTTTGTTTTAATGTGGTAGACCCATTTTCATGTCTGTAATTATCTCTCAATCAGTATGATAAATTTATTTAACAATTATTTCATATCAACCAATATGTGTATAGGAATAGTGTACCTCCAAATATCAGCTTTAAAATAAACATTTAATAATTTTGTAAAATTGGTTTTTAATGTAACCATCTTTATTGCATATACATATCCTACACAGTGAAATGGTAACAAAGATATCTACTAAATTTGCATTATGCTATTTCTTAGGGATCCTTAATTATTTGAGCATTCAAAATATAGTCATTGTGTTTTTATAAACAGATAATCAGGATAGTATATATAATTCTTAATTGGGAATGCTATGTTTTTATACTGTAAATTATTATTTGTGAATAGTTTGTTAACTCTATTATGTCTACAAAGGTTTTTTGAATGTATTCAATAAAACTTGGAGTTTCTTTGAATTAAAAAATTTAGAGACTCGCACTCCATGGAAAAAGGTAAATCTCTCTTGCGAATCACTGGACTAACATTGATTCTCAATCTACAGTTTTAGTATTTTACAAAAGATGTGAAATTTTTAAAAACTTAAAGTAGATTATTTTCTACATTGTTAAAGTAATATATGCTCAGTAAAGAAAAATAGGAATAGAAAGGAAAAAATTTACCCTGTCTCCCCACCATTTATTACAGTGTATTTCATTTTTAAATTTTTATTCATGTAATTATGATTCAAATATATAAATTTATGTTATATATTTTTTATTTTATTGTAAATTTTTATAAATAGAATTACTGTTAACTTCTAAAGATTAAAAATGTGACCCATTCGGTCCCCAATGTGGGAAACCTGGTCTTTACTTCTGGAATACGTTATCACCAGCAGGACCTTTCTATGTTTTTATAGTTGATGTAGAAGCTTTTTCTTTTTGATTGAACATATTTTTACCTTTTGACTCTGCCTTTAAAAAAAAAAATTTACCCCTTAAATAAATCTTCTCCTCTTAAAATTCATTTGTGTATGTGCATGTATGTATAATCTTTGTGGGTTTCATTGTGTACAGATATTGACAGCTGGGTTGTCCCGTGGGGGTAGTATTTCTCAACCATTTCAGACATTTAAAAATTTTATCTGTGTTTTCTTTGACTCTCTTACATCTCTTACAAAGATATCATAGATGCCACTATATAAGTTGTAGAAGGGAGGCTGTTTTCTTTTGTTGTGTATTTCTTTTCTTTCAGAAATTACAGATGTTTATAATTAGCTTCAAATACTGCCTTAATAGCAATTGGAAGATAACTACCTTCAGCTGATGTGGTCTTTCCCTTTACTTCCGGAGGAGAATTACAACTGATCTGGGAAAAAACGGGCTTATCATAGGCAGTCAGATCACCAGAGTAGTGCTGAACATTCTTCCTGGCTTCATCTGAAATTTTGAGTAAGTGGACAAGAACTAGGAGATAAAGGCCCACTGGATTTCACTCTTCAATTTTAACTCTTCCTCTCCAGAAGCATACTTCTGAATGGGATGAGAAAACTGAAGAGAGCCAAATTCTGTTATCAAAGCAAATTAGAGTTAGCATCTCAGATAAAGCAGATGCCATGAAAAGATTACCTGTCCAATTTGGATACAATTCTCATACCTCATTTACTAGCTTACTAGAACTCTCTTGGAGAGTCTTTGGCACATCATTTTTGAAAGCATATACTTTTGAACATTTAGTAGTAAGTCCCACTAACTTTATTTTGGGCCAATGGACTAACTCACCCCACTTAGAACCTTCCAGAATTACGTAAAAATAACTGTGTGAATAAGACCTTGAAATTGTGTCTTTTTCTGGAGGTGATGATTCCACTTAGGGGAGGTTCCAGTTTTCTCTTTGTCAAAAAAGTGTACAATGAATTTTTAAATTATTTTTTAATCCAGTAACTGAAATGAGACTAATTTGATTACTAAATCTTTTTCAAAAGTTTGTCATCATTTCATCCCATAAATTTATAAATATATTATGGAAGGATAAATATTAAAGTAGCACATTTAACTTTAAAAGAAATAAAAATGTTAAGCTCAGATAGGTTCAACTTGAGTCTTACTTTCTGCTTACCGAGTATGTGCAAATAGAGCTAAAAATCTGCAGTAAGTTTTAGTTTAAAATCTCTTTAGTCTTTATTTAGCTAAAGGTGCTAAATTGTAACCTGGGATTCAACCCATGACTTCTCTACTGATACATGAGAGCCCTACCTTACAATGTTCCTTGGTTACTTACAACAGCATATAGATTCTCAACATAACTTGAGCTTAGTAAAGTTCATTCATATTTTTTTTTAGTTTGTGCTCTAACAATAATATTGTTAGAAGACTTTATTATAGATTATGAAAAGTCTTCTTTATTAGCCAAATATCCTATGAGAGAAAAGCTTGTTGTCTTGCCAAATGGAACAATTCATCTTCATAGAAAATTAGATTGGAGGCCACTTTCATTCATCTAAAAACAAAATTTAGTGTCATCTATAAAAGGAAACACCATGTATAGTTTTTTGCCAGTTAAGAGTCTTTAGTTGTAAATTCAAATGAAACTGATATCCTGTCTGGTGATGATTCTGATGAACTGTATATCAGTGAAAATTTACCGCTAAAGAATCTTATAGGAAGCAGTATGGAGAAATGTACGTTTAGACATTTTGTGAACTTTGAGTCTGAGTTAGTTGTTTGTTAGTCTTACTATCTTCCAAAGAGATAATTATCCCTGGGTATTATATGAAATTGAAGTATTACAAGAGATGTGACACAGCTTGTGAACTATCTGAATCCATATTCCAATGAGCTGTTAAAATGGGATCCCACTTCATCTACTGGAATATATGTATTTCTTCTATGCTAACTCATTTTGACAGTAAAAATACCTGGGGTGCAGTAATACCGTATGGCTCAGGGCCTGGATTCTGGAACCATGTAAACCTGAGTTCAGTACCAGCCTTTTCCTTTTACTAGCTTTATAGTCTTATTCTAGTCTGATCTCATATTCCAGACTATAAAATGAAGATAATTGTAGTACTAACAGTACTTTGGTATATAATACCAAGATAATAGTACCTTGATGGTGTTGCTAGGATTAAAAAGCAAGGTAATATATGTGATTATTAGTACAGTGTCTAATAGGAACTTACTGTATTTTCATTATTCCAGATGAATAATAACCAGTGTATGCTGGTTCTGGTCATCATTATTCTGTATTCCTCATTTGTCTCCTCTTTGCCAAAATAAAAAACCATCATTAAATTTTGTTTTTTTTTTTTTTTCTTTTAAGGCTAATAGAATAGTTAGAACGTTGTGACGGTTTCCACACATTAATTGGTAAGCGATAGAAACAATAAAACCTCAGTGATTTGGACTGCTCTGAATTATTTCAGTATTTTGAAAGAAATGTTACTCTTTTCAAGTTTATATAGTATCATGGGTCAGTAAATGTTCAATAGAGGTTCTTCTGGAACTACATTAGAGAGACTTTTGTAACTATCCACTTACAGTACTTCTGACCAACTTCTCTGGCTCTTCTTGTAGAATGTATTAGGTACGTTAATTAATGGTCTGCTGTTGTCAGTGCACATAATTATGTCATGAGCATAATTCTGTCCTTTCTCCAGACTGTTTTAGTTGAACCAGTTGGTGACAATTCACATCTCTTAAGATAATAGTTTCTTTTATTTGATTTTATGTCACAGTGTTATGCTCAGCTGTCCTGTGTAAGCTGTCAGCATAGTTTATACTTTGGCTGACTGTCAAAATAGCTTATTTGCATGGGAGGAGACAAAAGTATGGGGGAGGGATTAAACAAAGCCTTATTCCTCTTCAGATTTGATGACACAGTCAATGAGATTCAATTTTTTTAAAAAACCAATTTGCCTCACATAATAAGCTAAATACCAATTCTTCACTTGTGTTTATATTTGTTCTGCTATATATATGAAATCATTGAGCTTTCAGGTAATGAATTTCTACAATATTTGCCCATGAAGCTTAGTTGAATACCTTGTTTTTCCTGGCTATAGCCCTCAGATCTGTTATATTTAAAGTGAATTGATAAAACCTTTTTTATCCCTAAGCCTTAATCATATTACTCTAAGGAAGTTATACTTACTACATTTTTCTCTAAAGAGAAGATTACAAGTCATTTATTTATTTACTTCTTAAATAATTGAGAAACGGTCACATTTACATTTTAATTTGCTTTGTTTACCTCCCTGAATTTTGTCGTTTTTAAAAGTACACTTAATTTTTTAGTATAATCCGTTGATAAACTTTTCATCTTTCCCCATTGTCTCCAAACTATTCAAATTAGCCAATCTATAAAACCATTTATTCATTATCCAGTAGATTTTCTTGCTCGATAGCATTTTGTTCTTTATCTTTTTCATCTAGATGAATTTCATTTTCCTTTTATCACTCATGCTGCCATCTTAAAATATATATATATACCTCTATGAAACTCATCTTCCAAAAGAAACAGATATTGAACAGATTTTGTTTTCGTTTTTTTGCTTAACTGTATTCTTATCTTTACATTTGCAATGAATATTAGTACCTTATATTGTTTGTGATTTAAAGTCTTCCATGTTAGTGATTTGTTCCTATCATCTATCTTTTCATATTTTGCTTTGTTTTTTCGGAAATGTGTTTGTTATAGAACTGTGCTACTTCATAGCATTTAGATGGTTGGAAAGTGTTAGCAGTGTTTTCTGTATTACTATAGTTGTTAGGTGTGTTCTTTTTCTAAAGTACTGGGACTTATCTGGCAGGAAATACGGATATTAGTAGAGGATAACCCTGACACAACTGTCTTTCCAGTTCCTACTTTTTGTGTGTTTCTAATGTATAATCAATTTGGTTTGGATTTAT
Source organism: Balaenoptera musculus (assembly GCF_009873245.2). Lineage (NCBI taxonomy): Eukaryota > Metazoa > Chordata > Mammalia > Artiodactyla > Balaenopteridae > Balaenoptera > Balaenoptera musculus. The sequence goes on from NC_045790.1 coordinate 73,597,000, forward strand.
TTATATCTAGTAAACTAAGGCTTACATACTCAACTTTTCTAATGCAAAAGGGACCCTTATCAATAACCATACATTTTGTTACCTGTAGGTTCTGACAGTTATATATAACGAATACAGTTTCCTTTGTGTTTCTCTGTTTATTTCTTTAAGAAAGTTCTTAAGTGATGATGGATAATTCATATATTCTTTTAATGAATAAGGCAAAAAATGCTTTTCCTTTAACACTATAGCATGTAAGTGAGGCTAACATGTCTATAGTACTGGCTGTTGTACTTGATACTTCAGGCAAATTCGTTGATTTTTCTGCCTAGCTTTGGTCTTGATGCAAAGACTACATGTGATTCCTAGCCCTGGTTTTGCAAATTCTTCATTTATTTTAAAGGGTATCCCAAATTATTTTAGTAGAAACATTCATACCTATCTGATTGGGGTGGAGGAAGATAAGGTATTAATATTACACTATTTGAATGCTGTTAACCTAAAAAAATTAAGCCAGCCTGAGCAGCTTTAGCAGCCTTCCTCAGCAACATCCAGCATCCAGGGATACTGAAGACATTTTTGAGGTACCATGGAAACGTGTGACTGATACTATCATGGTGTAGTGCAAGGCACTGGAATTAGAAGTGAAGGAACCACTTTTTTGAGCCCAGTTTTGCAACTGACAATATGACCCCAAGCAAGTCACTTAAATGTAATCTTAACCTAATAATACAAGGTTGTTGTGAAGATTAGATGGGAAAGACACTTAAATGATCCTCAATTTCTTCATGTGTAAAAGGAAGAGATTAGTTTGGATGAACAATAATACTCCTTGAGGTCTAAAATTCCAGGTTTTCAAAATAATATAAATGATGTTTTGAAAAGTATAAAGCGTCATATGTAGTGAATTTACAGAGTCAAGTAATTTGGCAGGAGATTGTGACCAAAGGCATGACATTTGTAGATTCTTTACAGCATGATGAAAGATGATGGCTGATAAGTTATCACATTCTCTCCCATCCTTCTACGGGATTTAGTTCAAAGTTGTAGCTTCTCATTAATGCTGTTCTTATTCCATAGTCGCATGTTTTAATGGAGACTGACCAGCAAAATTTTGCTGTATATTGAGTTATCTTTGATGTTTATTTAAAGATTGACCATTCATGTTTCAAGTGTTGCATTTAAGGTTTTTGATGAACTCCAAAAAGCACTTCATGAATTACTTTTTTTTAGCTTTTATTTATATCAGATGCTATTGTGACTATTAAAAGTGGTTTAATTTCTTAAATGTACAGATTAGATTAGGTCTGAAAAGTGGAAAGTGATGAAAGGCAGACTCAACTGCAATACACAGACTTAACATAATATTGAAATAGAAGTTAATTACTTAGAATTGAACCATTAGCTTTCAAGTTATTTGAAGATTGTAATCTATTAATGGGGTTTATAGACTCTTGTCTTCTAGTAGTAGCAATGTTCTTGAGGAAATCAACATTTGTATTCTATATTTTAAAACTTGGCCATATAGAACAAAAGAAAATAAATACTTTCAAGCTAATTTCTTTTCCAGTACCAAAAAACTGAAACAAAAGGATGTAAAGTTAAAAATAAAAGCTTCACTTCTAACCCCACCTCCACCGTTATCCTTCCCAAGCCCAGAGATAAATGCTATGAACAGATTTGGTGTGTTACCACGAACCCTTCCAGAAATTTTTTATGTTTATATAAATAAGTGTATGTGTATGTGTTTCAACTCCCCCGTTCATTCTTAGTAATTTATTTTCAGTTATATCTTGCCCATCTTTCTGTATCAGTACACACAGATCTACCTTTTTTTTAAATAAATTTATTTATTTTGTTTATTTTTGACTGCATTGGGTCTTCGTTGCTGCACGCGGGCTTTCTCTAGTTGCGGCAAGCAGGGGCTACTCTTTGTTGCGGTGCGTGGGCTTCTCATTGCCGTGGCTTCTCTTGTTGCGGAGCACAGGCTCTAGGCACACGGGCTTCAGTAGTTGTGGCTCTGGGGCCCTAGAGCGCAGGCTCAGTAGTTGTGGCACACGGGCTTAGTTGCTCAGCAGCATGTGGGATCTTCCCAGACCAGGGATAGAACCCGTGTCCCCTGCATTAGCAAGTGGATTCTTAACCACTGAGCCACCAGGGAAGTCCCAGATCTACCTTTTATTACCCTTGTAAGCAGGATTGTTTCTTTTTCATGCATAATGTCCCATCGTATGCCTATACTGTAATTAAACAGTCTCCTGTTTCTGAATATTTAGGTTTTTCGCATTTAACAGAATATAACCATGAAGATTCCTATAAGTATGTCTTCGCATACCTTTGCATAAGATAAATCATAGCAGTGGAATTGCTGGCTCAAAGGATACATTTATTTAACTTGAATTTTCTTGATTTTGAGTTAGATTGAACATTTTCTCATATGTTTATTGTCAGATTTTGTGTTTTGCTAGACTACCTGTTCATATCCTTTACACATTTTCCTATAGATTTACTCATTTTTCTTCTATTGGTTTATTCATATTACTAGAATTCTGTGTGTTATGAAATTAGTTATATATCACTGTATTGACAGATATTTTCCCAATTTATCCTTTGATTTTTGTTTTATTTCTGTTTATTTGCTTACTGTTTTGCTATTCATTAGTGTTTAATTTCCACACTTAACTTTTTTTTTACTTTAAGTTTTATGGACCTTGTGTTTTATATTTAAGCCTTCACTTTGATTATTAAAATGTTATTTTATTCTAGTACTTCTGTAGTTTCATTTTGTATAGTTAAATCAGTGATCCATGTGGAATTAATTTGGTGTAAAGAGAGAAGTAGGAAAAAATAAGAGAGAGAAATAGGGATCTAGCTTTAGCCAGCAAGTTGCTTGAAGCACTATTTACTTGAAAATGCATGTTTTTGACCAATAATCTGAAATGCTGTCTTGATTTTATAAATTCCTATGTTTGGATATATAGGATTTTATAAAATCCTATTGCATTTTGGTCAGTTTCTGGAATCTGTATTCTTTCTATTGATATGTCTGTATATAATTTCCACTAGCATCAAACTGTTTCACGCCTGCAACTTTATAAATTGTATTAATATCTGCTAGGATAGTTCTCATTCTCTTTTCATAACTTACTGGATAATATCACTTTTTTTCTAGATAAATTTCATTATAATATTGTCAGATCACTTTTCCCCCTCCCCAAAACAAATTAACAAACATAATTTTGGGATCACATTGAGTGTGTATGTATAAAAATGGGGTGGGGGAATAACATCTTTATTATAATGAATTTTTATATTCAAGAATAAGACATGGATTTCCATTTTCAAATTTTCCATTATTCCCCTCAGTAGACTGTTACAGCTTTTATCATACAAATTCTGCAGTTAAACTTATGTGTAAATATTTATCTTTATTACCCTTGTAAGCAGGATTGTTTTCCTTCCATTTTTCAAACTGATTATTGTGTTTATATAATAAAGTTACTGGATTTTGTGTACTTGAGTTTTCCAGATACTGTCATCTGAAAGTAATTTCTACTCTTCCTCTCCAATATTTGATGCTTCTTTCTCTTAATAATTTATCATTTCTTAAAACATGACCCATTTTACCTAGTTTTGCAAATTTATTTGCATAATTTATATGTTAACAATTTTTATTAATTTCTTCTGAATCTCTGGTTATGTCCCTTTTTCATTTGTAATTCAAGGAATTGGGGTTTAATTGCCCTACCCACTACAGTAAATAGTAAAGATACTCTTTCCTCAATATTACGATCTTTGAAGTTAGAAAATTCTTCCATGCAGTTAATTTGTATGTTTTATCCTGCTGTTGTTTTTTTTTAACTTCTGTCTCCCATAAAAAGTCTATTGTATCAGCCTTCTAAAGCAACCTTATTATGAAGTCACTTGTTAGTTTTCTTCTAAATTACATAATTTTAGTTTTTTGATATAGCCTCATGGAACACAATTTTCCAGAATCTTTATATTCTCTTCTGGAATTTCTTCAAGAGGTCTAACATTTTTGGCTAAATTTTTGATGTATCTTAGTCACAGTTACATTGCTTGCCTTTAAAAAATAATAGCCTAGCCTGCTATATATTTTAAATAGCCAGAGTAACTCCATCCTCAGAGCAAATGATATTGAGAACAGATTTTAAAAAGCCTATTTTGCTTATGTAGTTAACTTTATATTTTTTGAGACAAAGAATTGTTGATCATGTCATGGATAGTGTTTCAGCAGTCTTAAAGATAAATAAAGGCTATTGCATATGCTGGTCCTGGGGTTTCCTGTTTGTCCAGAAACGATCTGCTCCTTAATTTTGAATGAATTGTGAAATTGGCAAAGAAAAGCATGTTTGTAAGGCAGATAATGAAAATTCCAGGGAAGAGGCAAGGTGGGAGCTAATAGTAATTTATGTGATGCATATGTTTAAATATGTGTTAGTGTTCACATGTGTTTTTGTACAGGTATGATCAAATACTAATCTGTTTTCCAAGACAAAATGAATGTGATTGTTTAATAGTAACTTCAGTAGGTTCCACTTAAACTTTGTAAAATAACAGTATCCTCTAAAAATCTAGCATTAAACACTGGTATAGCTGCAATTGAGTAATCTTGAATAAAGCAGTACAAATAGGTGCTTTTAAAAAGGAAGCAGAAGTGATTTTGTGAATATTCAACTTTCTGACAGTATGTTTACTGTGTAAGTGCGCTAATGATTTGCCCCCTTGAGAAAGGTTTTTAGAGGATCAGTAAGGCATTACTTGTATGAGAATAGGATATTATCACTTTTCTCACTCTCATCTTTTTTTTTTTAGGTCATGGAAAATGGAAGATTTGCAAAATACAAATATTTTACCCATGTCATGATCAATAAAACAGACATGTTAATGATAACCAAAAGGTAACTTTCTTTCTCTAATATAATTTGATAAGGTGTTAACTGATAGCCACTCATGAAGTGAAGCAGTTTTTATTCACATCTTGTTCCACATATTTAACACTGATTCATACTAATTATGGTTCTCTTGCTCTACAAGCCTCGTGCCTAAAACTTTGCACACATACAGATAAATGCATAACCATGCACAAACATAATTTTAAATTAAATATTTTAGTATTTGTTTCAACCAACTAAATGGATAGAGAAATTCCTGTAAAACTATCCTCTCAAGGGTAAGCAATACCATTCCTTCCCCCTCTCCGAAAAAGTATGCAATTTCAGGTTACCCCAGAAGTCAGTAGTCTTCTGGTGGTATCTAATCATTAGAATGTATAGAGATTCACTCACATAAGTAGATATACCACTGGAGACATTCGTTTTTTTGGGATACTCCCAACTACAGCCAAATCTTCAAATAAACCTGTAGACAGTAGAGGGATACATGTAAAAATACACAGTGGCATAGCCTCGGAGGGGCAAGTGTTTGCAGGAGGTATTATTATGAAACCACGGGAAAGAATAAGCAAGTGCAGTAGTAGGGTGGATTTTTCTGGATGACGGAGAGTGAAACTGTGGCTGAGGAGGAGAGATTATGGCTAAATAGAAAGGAGTGGCTAATTAAGCTGTGTGGTTTTGTTCAATGCCAAAAAGGTAAACTTATATAAGCATCTTGTTGGTTCAAGTTGACTATTGAACTTAGCAATCATTTTTAATGTTTTTAATCCTAATAATTTCTGAGCCCCAAATTTATAGCACTATCTTAATTTTCTTGTTTAAAAAGTAACATAAAATATAGAAAACTCACACAGTATTAGAAGGTATAGATGTGAAAGCCAGTATTCATTCCATCTCAGATACTGGTCCCTCTTTTCCCCTTCCTAGAGGCAACTACTTTTGTATCTTTGAAATATTCTATGCCTATACAAGCAAACATGTTATCAAAGCATAATCTGCCTATAAAGGCATACACATACATATTTTAATGTAAATAGGAATCTATTATAACACCATCCTGTACCTTAATTTTTTGCTTAAGATCTATGTCTTAAAGAGTATTCCATGTCAGCATATGGAGATCTTTCTTAATTTGTAAATGACTGCCTGGTATTCATTCAGAAGTATGTGCTATAATGCACATCTAAGTTGTTTCTGAACTTTTATACTTACAGACAATGCTTCAACAGTCATTTTTCTTCATAGCAGCATTCACTCATGTTTTATTAACCCTTCTCCCCATTGACTGAGGGAAGGATGACTCATCAGAGTTAAACAAGAGTCAGTTGCAAAGTTTATTATTTCCAGATCTTGCAACATGTGTTTTTTTTTTGGCTGCGATGGTTCTTCGTTGCTGTGCATGGGCTTTCTCTAGTTGTGGCAAGCGGGGGCTACTCTTCATTGCGGTGCGCGGGCTTCTCATTGAGGTGGCTTCTCTTGTTGCGGAGCATGGGCTCTAGGCGCGTGGGCTTCAGTAGTTGTGGCTTGCGGGCTCTAGAGCACAGGCTCAGTAGTTGTGGCGCATGGACTTGCAACCACATGTAGTTGCTCCGCGGCATGTGGGATCTTCCCGGACCAGGGATCGAACCCGTGTCCCCTGCATTGGCAGGCGGATTCTTAACCACTGCGCCACCAGGGAAGTCCATTGCAACATTTTAGAAATTACTTTCTTCTCAACATAGTAGACCTCTTTAAATGAGGTTACATAAACCTTGACAGAGTAAGTGTAGTAAGCTTACTACATATCCATTGTAAGTTGTAATGATTGCACTAGTTGTAGTTGATTGAAAGATGATATTTATACTTAGGAGGTCCTTTCTTTCCAAATGTTGCACTTGAAGATAAAGGATCTTTTAACCAGGAGAGGGAGTACTAGGTGCCTGAAATAAGATTAGCCTTTCTTTGATTTTCACATGGTTGAAGATGTACTGGAAGACCAGTAGGTTTGTTCCAGCAGCCCCTATAATCCAAGATTGGTGAAAGAGGGGATCAGAGGCAGAAGATTGAGATGAAAGAGATAAATCTTAATTAGCTTTCTCCTTTTCCATTCTAGCCAGGTGCCAGCTGTTTCTTTAATTTAGTCCCTTAACTTAAAGTATATGTCACTTAAAGAAACCTCTGGTTGTACCTAGAATTGATGTTTCAACCAGAAAGAAGATTTGGGGAAGAAAGACCTTTGAAGGAAGAATTAAATAGAATTATTATAGACAGAATGAATTTTCATCTCTTGATTTCCTTCCTCAAAATGGGGGGAAAACAAGAATTAATTTTAAAAGCCTCTTTCTGATACAGATTGGTAAATATATTACATGGAGCCTTAGTATTAAAAGCATTTTGTTCTAAAGCATTAATTACATGAAGGTTCTCCAAAATATTGCTTGGTAGCTGGTTCTCTAAATTTTTCCTATTTCTTAAAAACATTCCTTATACATTTTACTTTATAAGTACTTTATGTTTTCTAATATAAGTATGTTGTGCTTGTACATTTCCCACTAAACGTTGCTACATAAATTTTGTTATGTTTTCATTCTCATTCAGTTCAAACTATTTTCTAATTTCCTTTGAGATTCTTTGACCCATGGATTTCTTTTTAGAAGTACGCTTTTTTTTTTTTTTTAAATAAATTTCTTTATTTAATTTTATTTTTGGCTGCTTTGGGTCTTCGTTGCTGTGCATAGGCTTCCTCTAGTTGTGGTGAGCGGGGGCTACTCTTCGTTGCGGTGCACGGGCTTCTCGTTGCGGTGGCTTCTCTTGTTGCGGAGCACGGGCTCTAGCTGCACAGGCTTCAGTAGTTGTGGCTCGTGGGCTCTAGGGTGCAGCCTCAGTAGTTGTGGCACACGGGCTTAGTTGCTCCGCGGCATGTGGGATCTTCCCAGACCAGGGCTCGAACCCGTGTCCTCTGCATTGGCAGGTGGATTCTTAACCACTGCGCCACCAGGGAAGCCCTAGAAGTATGCTTTTAAGTAAGCATTTGGAAGTATTCTTGTTATCTTTCTGTTACTTGTTTTCTAGTTTAATTTCATTATGATCTGAGAACATACTTTGCATGATTTCAGTTCTGTTAAATTCATTGACGTTTCTTATAACCCAGAATATAGTCTCTCCTGGTGAATGTTCTATGTGCCCTTGCAAAGAATGTGTATCCTGCTATTATTATTATTATATTATTGGATATAAGTGCTTCAGTTTTTAAAGTGGCTTCTTTCTTTCTTTTTCTGAGTGGTGTGTTGTTTGTAACAAAAGGAACGTTTGGACAGCTTACATGTGAGTGGCAGTATAGTTTTGATGAGTTTACCAAAGAGCCATTCATTGTTCATGAGAGAAGGTTGCGCATTGAAGCAAAGGTATGTTGAATAGATTTTTTTGAAAACTTGGAACTGAAAACAACACATTAAAATAGTCTTTACTTTTGTAATGTTTCTCCCTCTTTTTTACATGTTGCTTGGTCTTTGTATGGTTTTTCTTTACACCTGCTGTCTTACTCAAGCTTAAAGAAAAGAAAGCTAGGCCAAGAAAAAATGTGCTACTTTATGTGCTCTTACATGGACCACAGCGTTCCTGGGCCCTCATTTTATACTCAGTAACAGAACCGCAGCTTTCCCACTGCTATCCAAGGCACCAAAGTGAGAGATTTGTACACCTCAGAATCACTAGCAGTTGCCTACAGATTTTTTTTCCCTGAAAATCTCGCTGATGGACACTTGAAAAGTTCTCACTCTAACAGCCCATTATTGATAGTTCTTTCTCTTTTTATAGATATTATCTTCCTAATTCAGTTATAATCTTCTTGAATGCGGAGACCATTTCTCACTCTGATTTCTAGCAGCTAGAACAGTACGTGGTATTTGGATGTTGATATAAAATACAGCAAATTGCTAGTCATTTGGTAAATCATCAGAGTCTCTATAGCCATTGTAAGTTGTAATGATTGCACTAGGTACTGTAGGTGACACAGAGAAATATAAGATAATGTATTTGGCCTCACAGTATTTGACCAGACACCTATGTGAAAAGGGCCACTTTGGTACTGGCTATATTAATCAGAAATATGTGACTCAGCCCAAGTTAGTTTTGTTCACTGTTATTTTTGTTTGGTTTGATTTTGAGGGATTTAATTGGCTCATATAACTGAAAAATCCAAGTCTATATCTTGTAGCTTAATTATGCTCAAATGATGTCATTCGTATTTATTCTTACACCCTTCCTCTCCTCCTTCATTCTGTCCATCTTTGCTGCCCTCATCTCTAGGTTCTACTTTCTTCAGTGTTGGCTTCATTCTCAAGCAGGCTATCCTTTGGTGACACTATGGCCAGCAGAAGTTCCAGGCTCATATCCTACTAGCTCAGCAGAATGAAAGCTTCTCACTGGGTCTCACTGGGCCACCTTTGGTCACTTCCTTGTTCCTGAACCAGTCACTTTAGTCAGGAGCTGGAATGGGCTAGCTGGCCAGGTGAGGGTCACGGGATCACTGTGGTGCTACCGAGAAGGAAGGGTCAGCTCTATATGAAGTTTTGGGAGTGGAAGAGGGTGAAAAATAGTTACCCAAAGAAGATTCAAGAAACTGTTACTGGAAGAAGGGGCATTGGATGCAGACAGGCAGAAACAACAGATTTCTTCTAGACTAGCCTATAGAACAGAACTATCCCTAGGCCTTGTGCTTAGCTAGTGAAGACCATTTATCCAATCTTACCATTCATTCCAAAGACATGGGGCAGCTCTTAAGTAGACTGGATGTTAGTTTTTGAGGATCTTAGACCAACTTACCCATTGAGAATTTCTCTGATTCACTCAGAAAATGAAGAACCCTGTGGCCATATATGAAATGATGGATAGTAGTAGCCGTTAGACTCTGCTGTAGCCCATATTGCATTTCCTGGCTTTTTTATCTCCAAGGATAAACTTCTTCTTACCTCCTTGATTTCTTCCCCTTTCACCTTTCCCTTGAGACCTTATATCAGCAATCATCCTTTTTTTTTTTAATAAAAGAATCTGATTTCTTCTGGAGTCTATATATGCATGGTTAGTTGAATTACTTATAGAAATTGTTAGACTAGTAAAATATTGCTTCTTCTATGTCCTTACCCATGGTTAATAGAAGTAATCACCACACTCCTCCTCGATAATCCTGTTCTTTCTATTTGTCCCTCTAATGCTTAACATCCACCATTAGGTAGTTCTCCTCCCACAAACACAACAGAATACCAAACGAGTTTAAAAAGTGGAGGACAATCGTATAGGATCTAAGACCCACCCTGATTTCTTTGATTCTGAAGCTACATTCTTACTGCATTCTTACTGGTTTAAAATGTCAGAAGTTACATATATAAACACATACATACACACACATACATACCTATACAACACATGTGTATATGTATGCACACATACATGTGTACATTATTTTTGAGCTGAATTTATCATGAGGCCATGGCCAGATATCAAGGACTATCTGAGACATTATTTGGAGAGGGAAAACAGTGGTACTGCTTCTAGATTGATCTCCTTCCCATCCTCTGCGTCAACCCTTGATGGCTTTTGCAACTGAAATCTCACCTAAAACTTTTTATCTTAGGTTTAGTGATAATGGATGGCTTAGAATTTAGTCTTTTTTTTTCCATTTATGTTTGATTCTTCTTGATTTCTCATTCTTGGCTTTTTTTTGGTGGCATTTCTTTATGGTATTTCTACAACTAGATTCCCATGTTAATGAAGCTACTTATTCTATTTATAGGAGCGGGTGAAGTCTGTATTCCATGCCAAAGAGTTTGGAAAAATAATTAACTTCAAGACCCCAGAGGATGCAAGGGTAAATATAGTCAATCTTTTGCTTAAACAGATAGCAACTTCTCATTTCAAAGCCATGTAAGTTGCATTATTCTTTAAGGTAGATAAGTTGTGTTTGTTTTTTAATTTTATGTTTGTGTTTTGACAGTTTTAATATATGTAACTAGATAATATTTCCCCCAAATTATTTTTTCATTAGATTGAATTCAACACACCTACTTGTCTTTGAAATCAAATTGTTCTCTTATTTTAAATCCTAACTGTAATACTTTGCCAAAAAAAGCCAACAAATGAAAGAAATTAATGCCCTCTAATGCTAATCTACCAGCTCCAGCAGGAAAAGTATAGCCCCACGTTGTTTATTTCTCTACTGTATAGCTATAGTGATTTTTTTTCTTTAATTACTGTAGCCTGGCACAAGGGGAAAAGAGCCACACCTGTGGTCAGAAAATCTGGGTTTAAATACTGGTTCTGTTCCTTCTTGACTGTAGGACCTTGGGGAAGTCAGTTAACCTCAGCTTCCTCAAAATGTGAATTATGTGAACTGAAAAGCACTATACATACTTTAGGGATTATGGCAATTATAAGGATGTGCACTGTCAAGAAAAGGAAGACTATGAATTGATTATCTACCTCGTTGGTCACAACTAAGACATTATTCCTGACACTGAAGTATACTCACTGTGTCGTGAAACTTACAATAAGAACACATGGGTTCTTTACTGAATCCCTGAGCCTCCCGACCTCTCTGTGTTGGTCCTGGCTGGTTATGATTATTTACCAGTTCACTTCTCACATCTGGAGCTCAAACCAGAAACCTCTCCCACCCATACAAATGTACCTTGGACCATTTAGCATGTGCTGTGCAATTTTCTATCTAGACATTGTGATATAAGGTAACACTGACATATTAACAGTAGAAAACTGAAAGGAGGCCAAGTTACAGAGAAAGAGGGATAAAGTTACTAGACCCTCAATATGCATGTTGCCTGGAACAGGGAGACAGTAGAGCATGATGACAGCATGACTTTCAGGCCATCTTCTTTGTGCTGCTGAAGGACATTACCTTCAGTTTCTCTGTAATAAGTTTTCCATTTAATCTATGTCACTGTGTTATTTTATCCCAGAAGGTTTCTTTTTAATCCTCCTGCTCTGCCAGAAACATCCAGAAAAGGCTACCGAGTCCATTTCTCTTTCTCTACTTATCTTAGAGCTATTTTCACTAGGTTCTTCTTAAGTAGAAAAGCACAAATATCTTTGCTTAAGCTTTTCATAATGGGATAACACCAGTATCACCTTCATGGCTTTTATTTGTCATGCAGGCCTAATGATAATAGACATTATTGACAGAAAGGTTTACAATTCATTTGCATTTTAATTTTGTGATTTCAGATCCTTTCAAATTAGAAAAATGTATCATAAAAGCACCTAATATGCTCAAGAATGTTGCTATGCTGCTACCCACTGTAGAATTATATGTAATTATTCCTACTCAATCAGTAAATCCAATATATGGAATCGTGAAGGTTTGTGATACAGAATTGGCGTAGGTTGAAAGGAATTCTACATAGATGATTTTCACACTATGCCAGAGTTATTCAATCCAGCTGTCAAATTACCCTTCTCTCTCAGGATGCTTCATTTTACTTTGCTTATTCTGAAGATGAACATCTAAGTCCAAAGACCTTAGAAAAACATTATTACTACTGTTAAATCAAACCCAGTACCCTTGTCCCTGAGTCATCTGGGCCATTTAAGTCAGTGAATGATCTCTCCTGCATAGAGAATTTAATTATTGGCTATAGCAGTATACTCCTAACTAAACTGGAAAGACAACTTCTAGATTTTCATTCATTATATTTTGTCATTGCAAGTTCATTGAAGTTAAGTAAATGTTGCTTCATTTCCCCACAACAGTGGATCCTCAGAAAGCTAGAAGAAGCAAGAGAACCTTCCCCAAGCCTCTGACAGAGACTGCTGCCTGAAGATACACAGCAATAAATCATTACAATTTCTACCTTGTACCTTCTAAAACCTGTTTGGGAAGTATAGTATAGAAGTAATTTCAAGTACTTTTAAAAAAAAATCAGAATCAAGTAAAACAGTTATGTGATTAAACTGTTTCAACTCTTTGGGGATCCATTTGGTTTTCTAACTTGAATCATGCATCTGGTTACAATTCTAATTACTTTATAAAGGAAATATTTCTTTTATGAATCTTAAATATTTGCTCCAGGTGATTCTCTGTAATGGTGGAGAAATTGCCCATATTTAGCCTAAATTTAATGGAGCTAAATGTAATGTTCCTAGTTCACATTTTACAGTTCTATCATGCTTACTTCAAGGTCCCTGAATGAGTGATGGGTAAATGATCAAATCAAACATTGCCTTAGTGGTATCAAGATAACCTTGGTGGTAGTTTCTTTAGAAACATGAAGTTCTTTTTACAGATAAATATTTTGGTATGATTTTCCTTATTTTTTTAAATAGAGAGTAGGTTTGAATTACTATATGAAGTACATAGCATGACTATGAAAAACAATCTTTTTTATTTTATATAATACAGATTGACTAATACCCCTTCAAGCCTCATCCTAAGAAAGGCTTGAAGAAATGAGTGTGCTACCCAAAAAGGGAAGGCCCCTCTCAGAACTTTCAAGCCTTAGAAATACTTCCTCAAGCCAACTCCTTGAGATCTACTTGGTTTTACCAAGGTCATGTTTAATAGATTGCTGACCTTAAAGGAAAATTCCTTAGGCCTTAACAATACCAACTTCCTATTCACTGGTGGTATGAAATAAACAAAAGTCCCACCATCTTAATACGAGTTATGCTTCAGAACAGACAGCCCCTCTCTATATGCATGTCGGGTAAATGTATGTACCCTAAAGTCTAGCCCAGTAACCTGTCCTGTTGGCAATAGATTGAGAATTTCTGGTTTGCTTTCTCTACAATTATTCAAGTGAGAATCACTCTTTTAAGTGTATACTTGTCAGAACAAAAATCATGGGCTGCACATTAGTAAAGATGTCATGGGGGGTTTTTTCCTTGATTTTTGTCCAAGATCCTTGTACCTTGATATTAATGGACTTTTTCAAGTGAAAGGGGATGAATATATGATTGTGAACCATGAAGAGAATGATGCAGTGTCTTATTTAGTTATTGAATAATACAAAGTATTTAATGCATGTTGTGCGTACCGCCAAATTACTATAAACTGTTTTTAGAATTGGAGACTACATAAGTCAATGGTTGTGAAATTCTCCTCAGATTCCTTGCTTTGTTGTAAAAGCTAAAATAAACAGCATGCCAGACTGTAATTGTATTTCTTCCTGACGAAATCTTGCTACTAAATACTATTGATTTTCCTCTGATTACAAATCTCATTGTTTATTAATAATAGTTTCCTTCAGAATTTTTTTTCTTTGCTGAACATAAATTTAATCATGAGATGACAAATTTCAAATCTCATCATAGTGCATGCTCCCATGATGACCTTTGTTCAAAGTAACATGCACTTTTTCTCTGTTGCTGAGCTCTGTCAATTTTGCATACGTTAGAATTAAACCTAAGAGCAGAGGTAGTCAGAAAGCTTTTATCAGATTGTCCTCATCGGAAATGTTGTTTTACTGGAGTTCTAGTCAGTGCCATTAGCCAAGTACCTCATTACCTACTCCAGTTTCATGATTTTATTCTCAGAAAAATACAGACCCATAACTCTTTGGGTATCCCATAGTAAAAGGGAAAAGTCTAAAAGAGTAAGGATAGAAATTCTTCTGGTATCCTCTGGAGGCCAGGCGAAGTGGGTCTTGTAACTACTATACATGCAAAGCCAGTGTGCCTATCCTTCCTGTTCCCTTACCAATGAGAACCGAGAAATATCCTTCCTTATTCTTTCTCTACCCATCAGTCATCTACCCACTAACACCTCCCATCAATTCCTGTTTCTAGAATGGAAAGACCCACAATTTCAAGAGCAGTAGTTTATCAATTGTCTTAGAAGATTTTCTTCATCTAAACGAAGAACATAAGTAGATCACTAGATGCGTCAGTCTTTTTAGCATAACATTTTACAATTTACAATTATGTGTTTGATTCTGTAGTCTTTTTCTTGGATATTACAGAGTCCATAATCTTATGGTATTTAAAAATAATCTACCCTGAATTATATTTAACTGTGTTTAGTGGCTCTCTGCTTGAGAATTGCAAAGTTGTCTTCGTTTTTTGGTAATTGCTATGGAAGATGTCCTGAGTATCCTGTCCTTTATCCCTTTGTATTGATATTATGTGTTAGCTATAGCCCTATACCCTTCATGTATCCTGATCTGTGATTATTGTATGAAGCTGAAGGCAGAGTGTCTGTTCCCTGCCAACTCTCCTCCAGAAAACTATGATCCCTAGACATAGCAACTTTTTTTTTTTTAAGAATCAATTTTATTTATTTATTTATTTTTGGCTGTGTTGGGTCTTCATTGCTGTGCGCGGGCTTTCTCTAGTTGTGGCGAGGTGGGACTACTCTTGGTTGCAGTGTGCAGACTTCTCATTGCGGTGGCTTCTCTTGTTGTGGAGCACGGGCTCTAGGTGCATGGGCTTCAGTAGTTGTGGCACACAGGTTCAGTAGTTGTGGCTCACGGGCTCTGGAGCGCAGGCTCAGTAGTTGTGGCGCATGGGCTTAGTTGCTCCGCGGCATGTGGGATCTTCCCAGACCAGGGATCGAACCCGTGTCCCCTGCATTGGCAGGCGGATTCTTAACCACTGCGCCACCAGGGAAGTCCCTAGACATAGCAACTTTGATTTCTGATACAATAAGAAGCTTGTGAGGGCTTCCCTGGTGGCGCAGTGGTTGAGAGTCTGCCTGCCAATGCAGGGGACGTGGGTTCGAGCCCTGGTCTGGGAGGATCCCACATGCCGCGGAGCGGCTGGGCCCGTGGGCCACAATTGCTGAGCCTGCGCGTCTGGAGCCTGTGCTCCGCAGCAGGAGAGGCCGCAATGGCGAGAGGCCCGCGCACCGCGATGAGGAGTGGCCCCCGCTTGCCGCAGCTGGAGAAAGCCCTCGCACAGAAACGAAGACCCAACACAGCCATAAATAAATAAATTTAAAAAAAAAAAAAAAAAAGAAGCTTGTGATTTCTTCACATTTACAAAATACTCTCTGAACCAAAGAGCATGTGCACTTCTGCAGTGGCTTCCCTATTACAGTATGTATGTTGGCTGCTTCTTTCCTGGTGTTAGCAAGACCTTGGAATTTTTCCCAGGCTCAGTTTAGTACAGCTGAGTTATTTTCTGGTTCCTAAATAATCATGACTAGCTGTAGGAAGTCCTTCCCTGTCCCTCTCTCCTCCAGAATCCTAATCCAACCCCAAATTATCCTGTGGCCTCCAAATAAGAAAATCTTCTTAAACTTATTTATCATTTCTATAAAATTATCTCTCTCATTTTTTCCAATGGTAGTAGCAGTAATATAATACTATCCCAGTGAATATATACGCACCTAGCTCATCTCTTAGAAAGAGCCTGCAAAGCAGTATCCTATTCCTGTCTGGTAAAAAATAAAGACACTACTCCGTGCCGAATTTTATGAACCTTATTCAGTCATTAGTTACCAGTTTTAGTTGGTACTTCAGGCCAAGCCAAAGCCCCAGTATTAAAAAGGTTGGGACAAGGTACTGGGTTAGTTTGCCTGTAGGAACTGAAAGTGCACCGCATACACTGAAGGGAGAAGTAGCTGTTTGGAAATGGGTGTTTTCATGCCCCAGCCAACACAACTCAGAGAAATCTGTTTGGGTTCTAGGGCCATTGCTTTTACCTTTTCTCAAGATCAGCTAAAATCCTCAAGGACAGTATTTTTCAAACTGTAGTTCTTAACCCATTAGTGAGCTGTAAAATCAGTTCAAGATCAGCATATTTTAAAAATAGAATAGAAAAGAAAAGAAGAGAGTTTTGCGTGTAACAAGGTTAAATATTGTTTCCTGAAATATCGTTTCAGTTAAATAATCTATACTGTGTGTACTGGGTCACAATATAAAACGTACTTTCTTATTGGGAATTGCAATTTGGGGGGGGGGGGTGGGGAGAAAACCCTTGGAAGCCAGTGCTGTAGGAGGCGTTTACCATCCAGTGACTGTTGAAACAATCTGGGCTGTGCCAAGCCTTACCTTACCTTAGATAAGAAGCAACAGATCCACGACTCAGGGAGTCTTTAAGTTGTGAGCACTGCCTTTTTCTTTTGAGAAGACAGGATAGCTCTTGTTTCGGAAATGTTTCCCTTTCCTGGTGTGTATCAGATACCCTTAGATACCTGTGTAATATGTCCCACTAGATATCAGTGGTCTAGAAAAAGCATAGACACGTTAGATCCACAAACAGCAAGCACCCAAAAAAGGTCATAGGATATCCTTTAACTACATGTATTTCAATCTCTTGTGCACTAAGCATTCTACTAAGATGGGCACAGAAGTTCTCCTTTTAAGTACATTGAGTGTGCTCCATCTGCCTTCTGTCTGATTCACCATACAGGTGGCAAAGGCAAATGGGGAGCTTATTCATAGGTCACAATCTTTTAGGGCCAAAATACTTATTCTCTGGAGGGTGCTAAATAAATGCCAGTGCTGTTTAGCTGAAAATAATTGGATTTCCTAATTTCTGTAGGATTCAAGTAGAAAATACACATAACCTGATTCTTTTTGCAAGATTCAATACAAAATTTATTCACTCTGGTATTCTTTGGTGCTACCCAGTATCACTGATAGCTCCTTTGCATACTATAAACGAGGACCATCCACCCTCCTGCCCAATCCTTTGAAATATACTTTTGAAATTATACCTTACTGCTAATGCTATACCTAATCAAGCTAGCACTGATCAGTTAAAATTTTTAGGATTCTTATCATCTATATTTTTGATCATTGCCCAAAACAGCTATCAGTGCAGACCTTTTCTTATGCTTCTTTTCTTTCTACCACAGTTGGTGTAAAGCAGTACTTGTTTCAGGGCTATCCTAAAAGGCCAGCACAAGGACTGAGAAGATGCTGGATCCTACTCTTTTACAAACCTTCTTCATGTTTCCTTAATTGAAACCATTTTTACTTTATTTCCTCTTTTGTAAGGTAAATTGTTCAATGTCATTTTTTTTTTTAAGTTTTGCTTTACAATTACAGATTAGTTCTTTTCTAAAAGCATTATGGCATTTCCAAAAAACTGATAATTCTGGTTACCCAATGAGCCATGTAAGAGATGAAACTTCAAATTTTATAGGTTGATATGAGTATATTTTTAAAGTTTTTATTGCTTTATACAAATCCAAAGTTATTTGTATTATAGTTTAGCACCTGCTGTGATATCTGTCAACCTGAAAATCCCTGTCTGTCACTGAATACCATTCACATTCATTTAGTATTGCTCTGATACCTTTAATAATGGGTTGCTTCTAACGAAGTCCTTGTAATAAGAAACCCTGTAAGAGCAATATAATAAAAAGTCTAATAATCAGAAGTGTACTTAAGATAGATCGTGTTGGAAACCCCCAACATTTCTTCTAATGCCATCATACCACCAGCGTTCTATTGGCTACCCAAAAGTTTCCACTTTGGGAGCTGAAAAATGTTCAAGTAACAATGTAGACTACATTGAAATGTTCTCAATGTCAATAATTTTATACCCACACTCACAGACTATTAGAAATTGTATGTGGGACTTGTTGCAAGGTCAGGTTGTTGTAGACCTTTTAAAATGATCACCTCTATATGTGAATATGTGTATTACATATAAAATTGAATTTTTCAGGGAATGTGCACTTTAAAAATATTTCCTTACTAATTTTTGTATTGACCAAATAGTCTTTGCTCCTTTGGAATGCTTATTCTTTAGCAAAAATATGATTGTTGATGATGACAGTTCTTTAAATGTCTGTTTCTGCATCAGTGCAATATTTCCTTCACTTTTGTGTTCCTTATACTTATGTCTGACCCGGTTGCCTGTTATACAGTCTCTGCCTTGATTCTGTGTGTTCTGGTAAAATAATTAATTTATAAACAGAAACGTTTACAGTGAAGTTCTTCCTCTTGAAATTGAACTTAGTCTTTTTTTCCACTGAAAATTGGTTGGCTATGTTCACCAATGACTTTTTTCTAAATAATAATTTCTTGCTATTGGTAGAATTGGATTGCTTGGTCACTGACTGCCCAGCTTAACTATGTGTACCTCTTTCAAATAAATTGAGTCAAATAAAGATTTCTGATCTTCAGTCTGCCTCTATCTTTAGTTACTGGATAGAACTAGAAACATTACCAATAAGCCTTCCCTTGCCTATCTAAACTCTGCCCTCTGTGGGTTCTTAATAAATGTAGATAACTAACAGATTGCCCAAGGTCCTAATTTTGCAGTCAAAGCTGACAGCATTCCAGCCTAGCATGATCAGTGCTGACCAAGAGGTTGAGTGGTAATATCCAGTAAATTCTTAAGCACCAAGACTGTGCCTCCCAACATCAGAAAACTTCAAATAGCTCATTTCCGAGGTAAGTAATGAGTATATTTTGAAAGAAGGGCTAGGAGAGAATTTCATACTTGCAGAATTAATATTAGCAGAGATAAGTAATATCTCTCTTCTAATATGGAGAGTTCAGCCTTTCCATGAGTTAAGAAAATATTATATTACTACCTTTTGTTAATTTATTCAACAGCCCTCTGCAATTAAAAGTGATTCAAAGCCATTTTCTTATATGCTTTGTCAGCCAAAGATAAAAATAATAACTCAATGCTAGAAAGTGCTTAAAAACAAAATTCCTCATTGTTTAATTCCTCTGGTTACTGAATCTCTTGAGCCCTTTTCAGTTAATTGGATGATCTGAAGCAGTTCCTTACCTTTAGAGCATGGTGTCCACCCCCCACCCCAGCTCGTTTTGCTTTTTGTTTGTTACATTTCTAGATATCTTTGAGAGCTACTTCTCCATTCTTTGGTGTTTGTTTGTTTTTTGTTTTGGTGTTTTCATAGTCTATTGATTGATTTTTATTAGAATATAGTTGATTTACAATATTATGTGAGTCTCAGGTATACAACATAGTAATTCAATTTTTTTAATTTTTATTTTATATTGAAATATAGTTGATTTACAATGTTGTGTTTCAGGTATACAGCTAAGGTATTACAACACAGTAATTCAGTTTTTTTAATTTTTATTTTATATTGAAGTATAGTTGATTTACAATGTTGTGTTTCAGGTATACAGCTAAGGGATTCAGTTATACATATATCCATTCTTTCTCAGATTCTTTTCCCATATAGGTTATTACAGAATATTGAGTAGAGTTCTGTGTGCTATACAGCTGATCCTTGTTGATTATCTATTTTATATATAGTAGGGTGTATATGTCAATACCAAACTCCTAATTTATCCCTCCCTCCCACTTTACCCTTTGGTAACTAACCGTAGGTTTGTTTTCAAAGACTGTGAGTCTGTTTCCATTTTGTAAATAAATTCACTTGTATCTTTTTTTCTTTTTTTTTAGATTCCACATACAAGTAATATCAACTGATATTTGTCTTTCTCTGTCTGACTTAACTTCATTTAGTATGATAATCTTTAGGTCCATCTATGTTGCTGCAAGTGGCATTGCTTCATTGTTTTTTTATGTCTGAGTAATATTCCATTGTATATATGTACCATATCTTCTTTATCCATTCCTCTGTCAGTGGAAATTTAGGTTGATTCCATGTCTTGGCTATTGTAAATAGTGCTGCTATGAACATTGGGGTGCATGTATCTTTTCAAATTATGGTTTTCTCTGGATACATGCCCAGGAGTAGGATTGCTGGATCCTATGGTAGTCCTATTTTTAGATTTTTAAGGAACCTCCATACAGTTCTCCATAGTGGTTGTACCAGTTTTACAGTCCCACCAGCAATGTAGGAAGGTTCCCTTTTCTCCACACCCTCTCCAGCATTTATTGTTCAGAGACTTTTTGATGATGGCCATTCTGACCCGTGTGAGGTGATACCTCATTGTAGTTTTGATTTGCATTTCTCTAATAATTAGTGATGTTGAGCATCTTTTCATGTGTTTGTTGGCCATCTGTATGACATTTCTTTGGAGAAATGTCTGTTTAGATCTTTTGCCATTTTTTGATTGGGTTTGTTTTTTGATATAGAGCTGCATGAGCTGTTTGTATATTTTGGAGATGAAGCCCTTGTTGGTCGCTTCGTTTGCAAATATTTTCTCCCATTCTGTAGGTTGACTTTTCATTTTGTTTGTGGTTTCCTTTGCTGTGCAAAGGCTTTTGAGTTTAGTTAGGTCCCATTTGTTTATTTTTGTTTTTATTTTCATTACTCTGGGAGGTGGATCGAAAAAGATCTTGCTGAGATTTATGTCAAAGATTGTTGTGCCTATGTTTTCCTCTAAGAGTTTTATAGTGTCCGGCCTTACATTTAGGTCTTTAATCCATTTTGAGTTTATTTTGTATGGTACTAGAGAATGTTCTAATTTCATTATTTTACACATAGCTGTCCAGTTTTCCCAGCACCACTTATTGAAAAGACTGTCTTTTCTCCATTGTATATTCTTGCCTCCTTTGTCGTAGATTGACCGTAGGTGCATCAGTTTATTTCTGGGCTTTCTATCCTGGTCCATTGATCTGATTTCTGTTTTTGTGCCAGTACCATACTGCTTTGATTAGTGTAGCTTTGCAGTATAGCCTGAAGTCAGGGAGTCTGAATCCTCCAGCTCCATATTTCTTTCTCAGGATTACTTTGGCTATTCGGGGTCTTTTGTGTTTCCATACAAATTAAAAAATTTTTGTTCTAGTTCTGTGAAAAATGCTATTGGTAATTTGATAGGGATTGCATTGAATCTGTAGATTGTCTTGGGTAGTATAGTCATTTTGACAATATTGATTCTTCCAATCTAAGAACATGGTGTATCTTTCCATCTGTTTGTAGCATCTTCGATTTCTTTCATCAGCATCTTATAGTTTTCAGAGTACAGGTCTTTTGCCTCCTTAGGTAGGTTTATTTCTATGTATTTTATGCTTTTTGATGTGATGGTAAACGGGACTGTTTCCTTAATTTCTCTTTTTCTGCTCTTTCATTGTTAGTGTATAGGAATACAAAAGATTTCTGTGTATTAATTTTGTATCCTGCAACTTCACTGAATTCATTGATGAGTTCTAGTAGTTTTCTGGTAACATCTTTAGGATTTTCTATGTATAGTATCATGTCATCTGCAAACAGAGACAGATTTACTTCTTCTTTTCCAATTTGGATTCCGTTTATTTCTTTTTCTTCTATGATTGCTGTGCCTAGGACTTCCAAAACTATGTTGAATAAAAGTGGCAACAGTGGATATCCTTGTCTAGTTCCTGTCTTAGAGGAAATGCTTTCAGATTTTCACCGTTGAGAATGATGTTAGCTGTGGGCTTGGCTTATATGGTCTTTATTATGTTGAGGTAGGTTCCCTCTATGCCCACATTCTGGAGAGTTTTTATCATAAATGGGTGTTGAATTTTGTCAAAAGGTTTTTTTGCATCCACTGAAATGATCATATGGTTCTTATTTTTCAGTCTATTAATGTGGTATATAACACTGATTGATTTGTGGATAATGAAGAATCCTTGCATCCCTGGGATAAACCCCACTTGATCATGGTGTATGATCCTTTTAATGTATTGTTGGATTTGGTTTGCTAGTATTTTGCTGAGGATTTTTGCATCTATGTTCATCAGTGATATTGGCCTGTAATTTTCTTTTTTTGTGGTATCTTTGCTTGGTTTTGGTATGAAGGTGATGGTGGCTTCATAGAGTGAGTTTGGGAGTGTTCCTCCCTCTGCAATTTTTTGGAAGAGTTTCAGAAGTGTAGGTGTTAACTCTTCTCTAAATGTTTGATAGAATTCACCTGTGAAGCCATCTGGTCCTGGACTTTTGTCTGTTGGAAGTTTTTTAAATCTCAGTTTCAATTTCAGTACTTCTGATTGGTCTGTTCATGTTTTCTATTTCTTCCTGGTTCAGTCTTGGAAGGTTGTACCTTTCTAAGAATTTGTCCATTTCTTCCAGGTTGGCCATTTTATTGGCATATTGTTGCTTGTTGTAGTCTCTTATGATCCTTTGTATTTCTGTAGTTTCAGTTGTAACTTCTTTTCATTTCTAATTTTATTGATTTGAGCCCTCTCCCTTTTTTTATGAGTCTGGCTAAAGGTTTATCAATTTCATTTATCTTTTTGAAGAACCAGCTTTTAGTTTCATTGACTTTTCTATTGTTTTCTTCTTCTTTATTTCATTTATTTCTGCTCTGATCTTCATGGTTTCTTTCCTTCTACTAACTGTGGGTTCTGTTTGTTCTTCTTTCTCTAGTTGCTTTAGGTGTAAGGTTAGGTTGTTTGAGATTTTTCTTGTTTCCTGAGGTAAGATTTTATTGCTATAAACTTCCCTCTTAGAACTGCTTTTGCTACATCCCATAGGTTTTGTAGTGTCGTATTTTCATTGTCATTTGTCTTTAGGTATTTTTTGATTTCCTCTTTGATTTCTTCAGTGATCCATTGGTTGTTTAGTAACATATTGTTTAGCCTCCTCATGTTGGTGTTTTTTACAGTTTTTTTCTTGTGATTGATTTCTAATCTCATAGTGTTGTGGTCGAGAAAGATGCTTGATATGATTTCAGTTTTGTTAAATTTACTCAAGGCTTGCTGTGTGGCCCAGAATGTGATCTATCCTGGAGAATGTTCCATGTGCACTTGAGAAGAATGTGTATTCTGCTGCTTTTGGATGGAATGTTCTATAAATATCAATTAATCCCCTGGGTCTAATGTGTCATTTAAGGCCTGTGTTTCCTTATTGATTTTCTATCTGGATGATCTGTCCATTGATGTAAGTGGGGTGTTAAAGTCCCCCAGTTTTATTGTGTTACTGTTGATTTCTCCTTTTATGGCTGTTAGCATTTGCCTTATATATTGGGGTGCTCCTATGCTGGGTGCATATATATATTTACAAGTGTTAGATCTTCTTCTTGGATTGATCCCTTTATCATCATGCAGTGTCCTTCTTTGTCTCTTATAAATCTTCATTTTAAAGTCTATTTTGTCTGATATGAGTATTGCTACTCCAGCTTTCTTTTGATTTCCATTTGCATGGAAAACCTTTATCCATCCCCTCGCTTTCAGTCTGTATATGTCCCTAGATCTAAAGTGGGTCTCTTGTGGACAGCATATATACAGGTCTTGTTTTCATGTCCATTCAGCCAGCCTGTGTCTTTTGGTTGGAGCATTTAATCCATTTTCCTTTAAAGTAATTATCATATGTATGTTCTTATTGCCATTTTGTTAATTGTTTTGGATTTGTTTTTGTAGGTCTTTTTTCTTCCCTTCCTCTTTTTTTCTCTTGTGATTTGATGACTATCTTTTGTGTTGTGTTTGGATTGCTTTTTCTTTTTTGTATGTGTATCTATTGTAGGTTTTTGGTTTGCTGTTCCCATGAGGTTTTGATATAGCAGTCTGTATATCAACAAGATTGTTTTAAGTTGCTCGTCTCTTAATATCAAATGCATTTCCAGTACCCTGCATTTGTACTCTCCTCAGGATTGCTGGTTTTGATAAATTTGTGTGTGAATGATTTCCTACGTTTACTGTATGTTTGCCTTTACCGGTGAGCTTTCCCATTCGTAATTTTCTTGTTTCTAGTTGTGGCCTTTTCTTTTCTGCCTAGAGAAGTTCCTTTAGCATTTGTTGTAAAGCTGGTTTGGTGGTGCTGAATTCTCTTAGCTTTTGATTGTCTGTAAAGCTTTTCATTTCTCTGTCAAATCTGAACAAGAGCCTTGCTGGGTAGATTAGTCATGGTTGT
This sequence comes from Balaenoptera musculus, assembly GCF_009873245.2. NCBI lineage: Eukaryota > Metazoa > Chordata > Mammalia > Artiodactyla > Balaenopteridae > Balaenoptera > Balaenoptera musculus. The sequence goes on from NC_045790.1 coordinate 73,621,537, forward strand.
AGGTTTTTCCCTTGTATCACTTAAATATATAGTGCTACTCCCTTCTGGCCTGCAGAGTTTCTGCTGAAAAAATCAGCTGATAACCTTATGGGGATTCCCTTGTTTCTTATTTGTTGCTTTTCCCTTGTTGCTTTTAACATTTTCTCTTTGTCTTTAATTTTTGTCAGTTTTACTAATATATGTGTCTCGACATGTTCCTCCTTGGGTTTATCCTGTATGGGACTCTGCACTTCGTGGACTTGAGTGAGTGTTCCCTTTCCAATGTTAGGGAAGTTTTTAGTTATAATCTCTTCAAATATTTTCTCAGGTTCTTTCTCTCTCTCTTCTCTTCTGGGACCCCTGTAATGGGAATGTCGGTGTGTTTAATGTTGTCCCAGAAGTCTCTTAGACTGTCCTCATTTCTTTTCATTCTTCTTTCTTCATACTGTTCTGTGGCAGTGATTCCCACCACTCTTTCAGCTCACTTATTTGTTCTTCTGTCTCATTTATTCTGCTATTGATTCATTCTAGTGTATTTTTCATTTCAATTATTGTATTGTTCATCTGTTTGTTCTTTAAATCTTCTAGCTCTTTGTTAAACATTTCTTGTATCTTCTTGGTCTGTGCCTCCATTCTTTTCCAAGATCTTGGGTCATCTTTACTATCATTACCTTGGATTGTTTTTCAAATAGATTGCCTATCTCCAATTCACTTAGTTGTTCTTCCGGGGTTTTATCTTGTTCATTTGTCTGGAATATGTTTCTCTGCCATTTCATTTTGTCTAACTTTCTGTGTTTTTGGTCTTCTTTCCTCAGGCTGCAGGATTGTAGTTCCTCTTGCTTCTGGTGTCTGTCTCCCAGTGGGTGACATTGATTTAGGGGCTTGTGCAGGCTTCCTGGTAGGAGGGACTGGCGCCTGCCCACTGGTGCATGGAGGTGGGTCTTGTCCCTCTGGTGGGCAGAAATATGTCAAGGAGTGTGTTTAGAGGTGGCTGTGAGCTCAGTACAACTTTAGGCTGCCTGTCTGCTGATGGGTGGGGCTATGTCTCCCCCCCACGAGTGCTAGTTGTTTGGCCTGAGGCCTCCCAGCACTAGAGCCTGCAGGCTGTAGGGTGGGGCCACTTCTTGTTGCCAAAATGGTGACCTCTGGGAGAGCTCACACCAATCAATATTCCCTGGGTCCTTCATCACAGGTGTCCTTGCACAGAGAGAGCCACAATCAACCCCCACCTCTTCAGGAGACCCTCCAATACCCACAGGTAGGTCTAGCCCAGGCTCCTATGAAGTCACTGCTTTGTGCTGGGTCCCAGTGCACGTGAAAACTTGTGTGCGCCCTCCAAGAGTGGTGGAGTCTCTGTTTCCCTCAGTCCTGTGGAGCTCCTGCACTCAAGCCCCACTGGCCTTCAAAGCTAGATGCTCTGGGGACTCCTCCTCCTGATGCCAGACCCTCAGGCTGGGGAGCCTGACATGGGGCTCAGAACTCTCACTCCTGTGGGAGAACCTCTGTGATATAATTATTTTCCAGTTTGTGGGTCACCTACCCAGTGGGTATGGGGTTTGATTATATGGGGTGTGCAGGTGCGGTGACCCGTGTGTGCTCCCAGTAGGGCGGAGGCAGCAATCAGCCCCTGTTCATGAGTCTTCCAGTGGCAGCAGTGGCCCCCATGCCCCCAGGATAGTGGGGGCAGCAATTGGCATCTGCTCCTGTGTTTCTTAGTGGTGGTGGCAGCCCATGCACTCCCGGAACAGCAGGGGCAGCGATTGGCACCTGCTTCCATGTCTCCCATTCTTTGTTTTCTTGTGCAAAATTGTCTTGGCTATTCCTGGACTGTTACTGTTCTAGATAAAATTTTAATATCATTGTCAGGTTCCACAAAAAGTTGCTTTTGCCTTCATTTCTTGAGTGAAGTTTAGCTTTTAAAGCTTAATATTACTATTGTAGAATCACTAGCTTCTTATAAGCATAATTTCTTTCTTTTCCAGCATAGATGTTCTTCTCTTCTTCAATAGCTTCACACTTGGAAGTGTTCCAACAGAATGAGAACCTGACTATCCTAAGTGGCCGATAAAGGCTTACTGCAGTTACAGGAATGCTGATTGTTCCATAACATATGTAACTACTCTGGGTACATTTTGTAGACTGGTGATAAAACACGTCACATCTTAAATCTCTGAATGATGTGCTTACGTGTGTATGTGTATTTATATGTGTGTACACACCTTCACATAAAAAGCAGAAACAAAACCATCTTGGGCCTTTGATTTGAAGCACTCTGCACTTCCCAGGTGATTCTGCTTCTGCTTTACTGAGCCAGCTACTAAGGGAACCTCAATGCGATGATGAATAGACTTGCCTCAAAAAGGAGGATGAAGGGGAGCAGAATATGCCATCCCAAAATGGGCCTCTTTGACATAAGGATTATTTTGAGTGGATTATTTTTAAGAAACAGACAGAAGAAAAGCTCTAAAAATCTAGTAGAAGTTACTCATTTGTTAGAGACATTTACATTTATAAGAGAAATTTTTATTTGTAAGTGTGTCTTCTAATCTCTGCCAGGGAGAGAAGGATGACTGTAAATCACAAGAAACTTTTATCAGTGGAGAAGATACCCAACTTAAATCTGCGTACAACCTTACTCTGTTTACTGTGTTTTTCCTAGTAACTTCCCATAACTGGCCTTCTCCACCTCCCAACATTTTTCTTGTGTCTTTAGCTGAAAAAGGAATTTAAGATGATGGCTTGGGCTATTTGGGGGAGTTAGTTTTCCAGGGTCTCCCCCATGTATACAGGTGGTATACATGTTATTCGTTTTCTATTTATTTTTCTCCTGTTAATCTGTCTTTTATTACAGGGGTGGGGTCTCAGCCAACAACCTAGAATGGTAGAGGGAAAATTTTTTTTCCTCACTGACAGTTTGGCGACCCATGATGGGATCTGCTGAAACACTGTACTTCTTCTGGAGCCTGAAGATAGGAACCTGGAAAACTGGCAGAAGCCAGCAAAGGGTAAGAATTCTTACCAAAGTCACCTCTCTCGGATCTCTGTCTATAAGGCCCAGTAGAGAGAGGAAGGGGAAATTTCACCTTATTCTTTCCAAATTTAGATTCACAGAAGAAAATATTTGTGTGAATTAGTTCCTTGAGCATAAAGACTCTGGTAAAGATTTTGTTATAAGCACTCTTGTTTTCTGTTGATCCTTTCCCTTCCATAGATGGTCACTGTCTTACGTTGTCTCTGTCTTTTGTGTCATTTGTCATAAGGAGGAGAACCATAGGTCAGATAAGGTTTTCCTTTCATCTTGTTTTTTGTGTTGAGAGCTTGGCTTTTTGACTAGTAAGAAAACTCTCTCTAGTCATCACCAGCTGGAAGATGCTAGTATCAGCCTGTATCTGGCAGCCACTATAGGATGGCAATTCGAAACATATTCTCTTTGTCCCACTGTGCCAGCTCTCAGGGGAGTTTGTCTTAAGGGGTCCTGGTCCATAAGGGGCCTTTGGCGTCTCAACCTCTGTTGTCTTGTTAGTGGTGGAAAAGCCCCATTCCAGTAGTGTCTTGCCTGGTATTACAGATTAGCAGGTTTGTGACTGGAAGTGTTTCATGTTCTCACAGAAAATGTGAGAGATTGTTTTCAGTACACCATTCCTACCACCTGTGACAAAGAAGGTCTTTGCTTTCTTAGGCTAACTCTGGGAGTGAACTTTCTTGATATTATGAGAGTCAGGCTTTTGCACTGTCCTAGGGGACACCTCTTGCATCCACGGTTAAGCCATAAAAAGCCATATTGGTTTGAGTTGCTATTGAGATTAATATACCATTGAAGATCCTACTCATCAATGACAAGATGATGGATCTTTTGAACTGGAAAAACTTTTATAAAATTGGAAAAAAATTTTCCAATTGGAAACTTTTATAAAATTGAAAAAAAATTCTCATTCTAAGGAATTGTCTTATTAGTACCTATGGAAAGATCAAATTGAAAAGAGGACACAAAGGAGTATGGTGTCTAGCCTTAGGGACTCTTTTAACAAGGTAAAATTACAAAGCCCCTTTTGCCTGCACTTTCAGAAGATCCTACCAGATTTAGAGAAGAGTTAGAAAGATCAGTGGCCATTCACAACCTCACTCACAAGGACCTTGACTGGATGCTCAGGGGTATTCTTCCCACCCATAATTATACTGCAGTTATCAAAGAAGCCAGACAGCCCCCTAGTGGACCACCCCTCACCCCACCCCATCCCACCCCACCCCCAACCAAGGAAACATGACCAGAATTTCTCCCAGGCTCTCCCGCAAATGATCAGGAAATGGATCAGTGGAGGTTAGTGTTCAGAGGATGATACAATCAAGAGTGAACTGGTCCAAGGTTGAACTGTACACTCAAGGAGAGCATTCGCAGACCTTTGCTGAATGCTTTATACAGACTTCACAAAGGTAAATTGTACTAAACCCTAAAGCTCCAGAACATAGTAATGTTTTTATTTCCATCTCAGTTGGAATGGAAATCTTCTCCTTTGGTAGAAATGTGGGTGATTGTAGAGAGAAAAAGGATGCTTCCATAAATAATATACTCTTGTGGATATCAGGTTCTAGTCCTGTTAACTGTCTGAAGTCTCATTATTTTCCTGTAAACTGGACGAGATCCTGAATTATCCTACTTTCCTCAAATAATCTGGCTACATCTCTTCAAACTAACGTTTCCAATTTTCTTCCAGTCTTTTGACTTGGAATCACTAAGAACAAACTGTATGAAGTTCCTAGAAATCTGATATGTCCTGATATAATATTATCACTTGTAATTCGTTATTATCTTAAAATGTATGTCACAGACATAACCATATTTCCTTGTCAACTGCATTATAACAAAGGCTCATTATATCTTTAACCATGGCTGTTTTTTAAGTCTTTTGTCATTTATGAAAGTTATTGTTTTGCTTTTGCAAAAGTTATTTCCCAAAACCCTGCAAACTGAATGTGAATGGATTGACATAAAGTTCAGAGAAATGACCCCAGCGGCTCACGTTTAGATCATCTTTGTGCCTGTTGCTGTATGGACCACTCAGGAAGTTTAACTGAACATCCGATGACATCAGACAAATTCAAATTGCAGAAGATGCTTCAACCCCAACATCTAGAAATCTGACTGGTGGTCTTCAGGACTCAGGCTGAGTTTATAATTTGACCCAACCACTAACTTTTGTTTTTCTCCTGTTTCCATAGACATGCCTCTATTAAATACCCAATTGCTTGCACCGTATAAGGCTAACTTTGGGACCCCACCTGCAACACCAGCTCCTGAAATGAGACACAATTGTTTAACTGAGCTGACCTAACCTCGAGATTAAGAGGTTGGTTCAATGAAATAATAGAGCACTCCTCTATCAACTTAGCTTCTAGACTGTGAAACTTCATTGAACTTTTTTTTTAATTAATTTATTATTTATTTATTTATTTACTTTGGCTGTGCTGGGTCTTCGTTGTGGCATGTGGACTTCTTAGTTGCGGCATGCATGTGGGATCTAGTTCCCCAACCAGGGATTGAACCTTGGCCCCCTGCATTGGGACGTTGCAGCATGGGGGATCTTAGTTGTGGCATGCAGGATCTTTAGTTGCGGCATGTGGGCTTCTTAGTTGTGGCATGTGGACTTCATAGTTGTGGCATGTGGACTTCATAGTTGTGGCATGCATGTGGGATCTAGCTCCCTGACCAGGGATTGAACCTGGACCCCCTGCATTGGGAGCATGGAGTCTTACCCACTGGACCACCAGGTAAGTCCCTCATTGAACTTTCAAAGACAGGACTGAACAGGAACAGAATATGCCACCCCAAAATTTGCTTCTTCAGTATAAGGATTACTTTGAGCTGATTATTGTTAGTTAGTTTAGTTACTTAGTTAGATTCTTTTCCCAAATAGGCCATCACAGAGTATTGAGTAGAGTTCCCTGTGCTATAGAGTAGGTTCCTATTAGTTATCTGTTTTATATATAGTACTGTATATGTGTCAATGCCAATCTCCCAATTTAATCCCTCCCCCCCACTTGGTAACCATAAGTTTGTTTTCTACATCTGTGACTCTATTTCTGTTTTGTAAATAAGTTCATTTGTACCATCTTTTTAGATTCCACATATAAGCGATATTATATATTTGTCTTTCTCTTTCTGACTTACTTCACTTAGTATGACAAGCTCTAGGTCCATCCATGTTGCTGCAAATGGCATTATTTCATTCTTTTTAATGGCTGAGTAATATTCCATTGTATATATGTACCACATCTTCTTTATCCATTCCTCTGTCGATGGACATTTAGGTTGCTTCCCTGTCTTGGCTATTGTAATTAGTGCTGCCACGAACATTGGGGTGCATGTGTCTTTTTGAATTATGGTTTTCTCCAGATAGATATATGCCCAGGAGTGGTATTGCTGGGTCATATGGTAACTATTTTTAGTTCTCTAAGGACTCTCCATACTGTTCTCCATAGTGGCTGTACCAATTTACATTCCCACCAACAGTGTAAGAAAGAGGGTTCCCTTTTCTCCACATCTTCTCCAGCATTTGTTGTTTGTAGATTTTTTGATGATGGCCATTCTGACTGGTGTGAAGTGACACCTCATTGTAGTTTTGATTTAGCATCTGTTCATGTGCTTTTTGGTGATTATTTTTAAGAAACAACAGACACAGGAAAAGCTCTGAAAACCTATTGTAAGGGAAATTTACATTTATAAGGGAACTCTCCATTTTAAGCGTGTCTCCCTCTCTGTACCTAGAAGAGAAGGGTGACTCTAAATGACAAGAAACTCGTTTTCAATGGAGAAGGTGCCCAACTTAATTCTGCAAAACCACCTTACCCTTTTTTACTGTGCTTTACCTGTTAACCTCCCATAACTGACCTTCCCTCCTCCTCCATCTATCTTTCATGTGTCTTTAGCTGAAGAAGGTATTTAAGGTGATGGCTTGGGCCATTTCAGGGGAGTTAAACTCAGTTTTCCAGGGTAGCTCCCATGTATACAGGAGGTATAAATGGTGTTTGTTAGACTTCTGTTACTTTTCTCCTGTTAATCTTGTATTACAGGGGTGAGGTCTCAGCCAAGAACCTAGAAGGGTGGAGGGAAAATTATTTTTCCTCCCCTCTAAGGACATTTAGAAAGTTTGAGTTATTAACTATTAAAGTCACAGCATTCTTCTTTTTAGGAGCATAACTATCAATTAACCATGAGCTCAAGGAAACACAACATAATCCAATGCTAATGGAAAAATGGTATATTCTTAGCCGCCTCAGAAAGGCACAGCATACATGGTTCAAACAGCAAATCTGTGGTGGCCATCAGACCTTTGGCAGGGCTTACATTACATTTGTTAAACAAGTTGGGTTTTTAAACTTATTTCATAAGTTTATAAGACCTCGTCATTTACACTGGAATATATATATATATATATATATATATACACACACACACACACACACACACACACATTTTTCACCAATACAACATATATACTATCTAGAGCCCATTTATCTTCTTATGTCAACTTTGGTTCCATAGTCATCAAATTGTGGCAAAACTAAATTAGAGGTACTGATACTGTCATTAATTTGACTTAGAAAGTTAACATAAAGAAGAACCAACTGTTTTTAAAAAAAAGTCTCTGGTTGCATGTTAAAGGCATACTTCAGCATGAAGAGAGAAAAACACTCAATTACAAGATTTAGTTAAAAAAATGATAATCCTAGAGGTCTCAAAGCATGACCTATAAATTGAGTCCTCTGTTATGTGATTTTTTTAATGGCTATTCTTACATACACTTCAATTAAAAAAAACAAAATCGAAAATCACAGTGGTTCTTAAAAATTCTATAAAATATCAAATTCAAAAATTACACAAAAATCTTACAGTCTAAAGTCAAGAAAAGAAATGTAAAAACAATTTGGGAATAAAGACTTTGAAAAAGTTTTGCTAAACTCAAATATCTTACAAGCTCCGCTCCATCACCCATCCCCATCACTGTAGCCGGCATGATGGACTTGGTGCCACCTCTGGGCTGGGCCGGGTGATGTCAGAAGCACTTACAAACAAAAACACGAGGAGCTTGCAAATCCGGTTTTCTGGCCTGGGTGAGGAGTGGGCAGCAGCTTTTAAACTAGGTTGAATTCCCTCAGGTTTAGTTGTAGAATTGTGTCTTTCACAGCAGCAAACACAAAGCGGATATTCTCTGTGTCTGTAGCACATGTGAAGTGGGAATAGATGACTTTCTCTTTGTCAGGATTCTGATCTTGATAGAGCTTCAGGATAAAGTCTCTGGCAGCTTTGACATCTTGCTTTGGTCCTAGTCATGAGGGCAGTTAGAGGAATAAAAAAGAAAGATCCCAACTCACCACCAGGTCCTCCCAAACTCATTTTCAGTGTACTCTTGTTCTTATTTGGAATCCTTCTTTGAGCCATCTTATCTCTAGAGACTCATTTACCTGGGACACTATTTTTATTATACCTTATTATGAACCTGCAAAAGAGTATTTTAAAGTGTCCCCTGGTATCGAAAAATCATACTTTAAGGAGATTTGTTGAAAAATAGTGACCTAATTTAATTTTCTGATTTGGACCACTTTTGAAGAGGTAATTCTTAAGTGAACTAGGAGAGCAAAGAGAAAGAATATGGGGACTAACATAACTGGTCACCCAAGTCTGACTCTAAAGCTTGAGAGCTGTATACTACATGGCAACGTGGTGAATAAAGGGAAAAAGGAGAGTGCTTAAACACTACTCCTCTAAATATCAATGTCAAACTTGGTAACGTTTCTGCACCAGAAATAATTAGCAATAGGGCATAAACTCTCCTGCCTTGGATAGGTCATATAGATAACTTCAGTGTCTGCCCTGTGTCTGGTAAAGGGGCTGCCACACTTCACCTTACACATCGGAAGTGCCAGGTGCTCTGACTGGCCCTGGAAGTGCAAAGGTGAGTCAGGCACAGTCTCTGCCCTCAGGATCTGACTGGGGTGAGAGCTGAAGGCCGAGAGAGAGCAAGGCAAGCCCAGGCCCCACAAGGGAGCATGAGGGGGGTGCACCTACAGTGGATGGGGGTGGACTTCCCAAAGGAGGAAGTGCCTGAGCTGGGTCTCAGAGAACAAAGTGGAGTTAGCAAAGGAGCTGGCAGTGTATTCCAGGCAAGTGTATTCCAGGCATTGGGAGAGGCGTGTGCGGAGGTGCTGAGGTGAAAACACACAGTGATTCAACTGGAGCTTCCATTCAGAGGTGGGGAATGGTGAGAAAGTCCATTAGAGGCAGATCAGGGAGGCCCCTATGAGCCATGCTGAGAACTCTGAACTGATGCCAGGGAGGCCAGGTCAGCAAGATGGACACTTACTTACCGGTGTATTCTGGAAAATAGCTAATTAGATGAGAGTACATGATTTTCTCTTCCAAAAGATCCTTCTTGTTTAAAAACAAAATCACTGATGAGTTCAGAAACCAGGGGTAGGTGATGATGGTTTTAAATAAGGCTTTGCTTTCTTCCATGCGGTTCTAAGTGAAAAACAAGAGACTTAGGATAAATTAGAAAGAAAAGCAACGCTTTGGGAACAACATACCAAATCACTGGCTCCACCCATCTGTCCTCCTCTTACCCAGCTGCCGTCTCCAGGTCGCTGTCCTTGCTTAGGCTGCTGAGCAAGTGGGGTCTCCGGCTGCTATTTCCCTGGTCCCCACCCTCTCATTAATCACCCCCTTCCGGATCTCCTCTCCTGTGGAACTAACGCTACTGAGCACCTGCCCTGCACCATGCTTGACACGTGTGTAACACAGGCGAGCTCCCCAAGGAGAACAGGTCCCCATTTTACAGGTGAGCATACTATTGTTCACAGAATTTAAGTACTTTTCCAAGACTGTATAATAGTACAATCTAGTGGAAGCTATGTAGAAGGACAGTAATCATTTCTGGACATTAGACACTGGCAAGAAAATATTAAATGATCCTAATTTATGGAAAGCAGACAGGGCGCATACAAATCTCATCTGGTGACAAATAATTGTTCTAGCTAGCATTCCGCTCTCAAGTATTTCTAAGAGGAAAGAAACACTTTCCTTCCTTCCTTTAGACTGAGAAACACGAAAGCCCAGCGCACTGGCTCCAGAGGGACATGCCCTAAATTTCTATTCCTACAACTCCCAAACTCCTGGGCCCGCTATCCTACTCAGTACGTTTCTGGAGACCAATTCTGGAATTTACTACCAGAAAGGTAACATCTCACTTGTTTTTAAAGCTTCTTTAAAATTTATTATAATCTTATCAATAATGATCTCCAAGGAAATACAACATATGAAAAAACAATTCCTATACGGCATAGTGCGTGGATGCAACACACATCTACAACTAGGATGGAAAAGTCTGGAGTGGCAACCTAGGATTTTTTTCCCCAGATACCTAGGATTTTTCAGAGAGGAGAAAATATTTAATTTCTAGGCACATCAAGGTAAGGTACTTACCCCTTGCGCACCTGACTAATCCATTGAGTTTCCCGAGAAATGTCCTAGGCAATTCCTGAGACAAATTTGGAGCTAATTTTTCATATTGGTAACTCAATACCTTTGCTTTTCAAAAAAAATCTCTCCACTGGAAGAGTTGGGCAGCTGCCAAGATTTCTATTCTTCTTTGCACAACAACACTAGTAAATGGGCTAATCCTCCACTAATAAGCTAATGTAACTGTGCTCCTCAGAGAAATGTCTGCTCTCAAGAAATACCAGATAGAATCTGTTCATAATTATTGCCTAATCCTGGAAAGAATTCTTTATTGATTTACTTTCATGCCCTACAAGCAAGAGATATTTCTATTGTAAAAGGTCAAGAGGTCTTGTGCAAAGGGTAGGGGAAAAGACAATGGTTATCACACAGAAAATACCCCCAACCTCACAAAGAAGTGACTGGGATGGTTCTCCTCACTTTCCAGGCAGATCCAGCTAATGGAGTTCACCCAGCCAGCGTCATGGCAACTCTGCAGAGGACACTGAATGCCTGACTGGGGTGGATCAGCCCCAGCTGCCCTGAGCAAGTCCCTTCCAGGGGAAGCAAAGGGCAGATGCTATCCCAGGCGGGCCCAGGGCAGCTCCAAGCATATGGCAACCACTCCCCATGCCAGCTCAGCTAGGGACCTAATTCGGGAGTGCCATGGGCCATGGAGGTTGGGAAGCCTGTTCTCAGATGAAGTTTATTAGAAATAGTGTTGTTCAACTTTGGCTGTATATTAACATCCCCAGGGGGCTTAGTGAAGATACCCCCAACTCAAAACCAGGAAATAGGAATCTCTACTATAGGGTCCTAAAGATTTTTTTTTTTTTTAAATATGCAGCCAAGGCTGAGACCCATGGTTTTGAGTGGCTCTACCCTTTGTAGTGCATTAGATTAGATCCCCAAGCTCAGGCCACACACAGCACCAATTAAATTAATCTCTGGGGTTGGCCCCAGCTGCCAGGTTTTTCTTTAAGGTCCCTTGGGGATTTTAGTGTACACCTAAGTTTAAGAACCAAGATTCTAGGTTAGTGATTCTCAAATTACCTGGGATCTTAACGATCCTGATTTATTCGGTCTGGGTTGATTCAGAAGGTGTGCATTTCTAACAAACACGCAGGTGACGCCTGTGCTGTTAGCCCACAGACTTCACTTTGCAGAGCGAGACGATTTAACCTAAGGGATAGGGTCTAATGCCAGAGCTGGCTGGCTTCTTGCAAACTGCAGAAATAGGTTTCTGTCTTCCGCAGCTAACTGAATTCCTCACCCAGCATACCTCATTGTCACACTCAGCCAGGACCTGGTCGTATTCACTCAGAGCAACCAAAAAAATAATGGAGGTGACACTCTCAAAGCAGTGAATCCATTTCCGTCTTTCAGATCGTTGGCCACCAACATCCACCATCCTGTTCAACAGAAACACGTGACTCTTTGGGGGAAAGGACATGGAATTCACACTCTTTAGGGTCCTCAATAATTTTTAAGAATAAAAAGGGATCCTACGATTAAAAATGTTTGAGCACTGCTGCTTTAGGCTATGAGGAACCACTGGATGTTTCCTAGCAGAGGAGGCACAGAATGTAAGTGAAGTTACTAAAGGTGCGTGCCGAGGTCACTCAGGCGGAGCCTGCTTGGAGACACTGGTTAGGAAGCCGCTGCAATAGTCCAGGCAGAAAGCTCAAGCATCCACTTGGGCATTGCCCTAACCACCAGAGGGTGCCAGGACACCAGACACAAAAGAGTAGAAAGGCAGGCAGGCAGGCAGGCAGGCTTCAGGACCACTGGGCTTCCTTCCAGCCCTCGCCCTTCTTGTTTCACTGGCTCCTCCAGTTAATCTACAAATCCTTTCTGCATTAGCTGGATGCCACCAGCTTATGGAAATGAGTCCAAGGGTCCTCTCTGGAGTAGAAAAGCATGTACTTCAAGAGTGCTGGGCCCTGTCTAAAGGGATAGCTGCTACACCACTGCAGCAACTGCAGCTGGACAAAGACGCAGGCTCGCTATTGGACCAGATCCTCCAGCTTTTCAAGAGAAACTATCCCCCAACTTACCAAGAGATAGCAAATGTTTTAAGCAAAATAGCCCAATCTTTATAAATATTGGCTCAAAAATATTTTTAAACGTCAAGTGGGCTAAAGAGAATACATCTGTGGACCAGATTCAGGTTCTGGAAGTTGCAAGCAGCAGTTGGTTCTGAAAAGGTTTGGATAAATTTATGGGCACACAGGCATAGGGCATGTGCTTGCAGAGATGCAGAATATCAAGGGGCTCAATCAGAGGGCTCCCCCGACATGACAGTGCTCCAGAAGCACTGAGATGCAGTTGGGGTATAGACAGGACCTGGACACGGCCCGACTGTACTTATGCTGTCTCAACTAGACAAGCGTGTGTAACAATTACTAGGAGGAGCAAGGGAACTAACAGATATAAAAGTCCTTTGAAATCTGCAGTGATAAATCTTGGAGAAGAGAATAGAAGGGAAGAGAAATATTCAACAGTATCTTCAATCTGTGGGTTACAGAAATACACATCTCTGTGTGTGTGTGTGTGTGTGTGTTTTACACATAAGAATCATTCCAGACATCAGCAGGGAGTCTCTTCTTCTCTAAGGGGAATAGAAAGGTGGTTTTCTCTCCACTAGTAGGACTTAAGACCAACCACAATTCTAAATACCCTGTGATGGAGAGGGCCAATATTGCCCTAAGAGATGGAAGCCCTTTTAGCAATAACACATTTAAGACTCCACTTGGGGACTTCCAAGCCTGGACAGATTCTTAACGGACTATGTCAGGGTGACAGACTTACCGAAAGATGATGTTTTCCAAATCAAATGGGTACTCAATGATGCCGGTTGTGGGCACTCGGACACGAAGCACGTCTTGCTGCGTTGGCACGAACGATGGCATGGCGATCCGGTCAATGTCAGTCAGGTAACTGATGTTAGAGAACAAGATGCTGAGAAGGGAGAAATGCCCCTCCAGGGAAGTCACCCCAACTCACAGTGACCCTACTCAGATTCACCAGTGACTTTCGTGAGAGCCAACACTCCAGCCCTCCTACAACTGTGTGGAGGGAATATGGATCAGAAGCCTTCGTGAGCCTTCTGGGAAATCTGCAGATCTCGCCTCTCTTCCTTCTGGTTCTCAGCTCCATCACTCTGGCCAGTGAGGGAGCCAGCGGGGCCACAGGAGGAGGAGGAGGTTGGAACAGGCCCTCTGACATCTCACGTGTCCTCCTCTCTCCAAAGGTCCTTCTCCCTCCCACACGCCCTCATCCAAGAACATTACAGAATGTAGATGCTGTTCTTGGACACTTGGCTCAATGAGTTAGTCCAATGGGAAGTCCTCTCAAAATGAGAAAAAGTTCCTTGTTACACTGGGAAACTGAACACCTAAAATAACCCAAAACTTGTCTTGGATTATTTTTGGCCAAATATTAAAGCCCTAAACTTAAGACATGTCACTTTTTCTGTGGTAAAACAAGAGGACACTACTTTTTTTTTAATCTTAAGGCCTTTTAAAGAGGCACTTTTGCGTAAATAGCTGAGGCCCTGGCCAATGACGGCATTGGTGACTTGGAGCCCCCTGCAAACAGAGGTGGCCCCGCATTCTCCCCCCCCAAGCCCCCCCCACCCCTCACCTACCCCCTTACAGGCAGAGCTCACCTAGGTCTGCTGGCGCTGAACATGTGGCATGAAGGGGAGCCAAGAGGTAACAGGCAAACCCTATTCCTGTGCAGCCCTCAGCGCAGGAAGCAAACCACTGGGTCAGCATTCTGTGACCCACACCCCCATGCACGGCCCCAGGGCTTATCGTCATGGACTTCCGTTTGTGATATTTTGATTTACACCTGTCTCGTTCCACCAGACTGTTTGTTCCTTCAGGGCAGAGAGCACCAGTTGTACCCGTAGCCCTTACCTCAGTGCCTGGCACACAGGAGACACACATCACATTTTTGTGAAATGAATGCCTGTCCAAATAAGCAGACAGTACCAGCAGAGTGGATGACAACCACTGACCTGGACCAAGGAAGTGCCCAAGTGCCTGGGGTCTCGCCAGTTCCAAAGGCAGGGCACTGTCCGGGTCTGTGAGTGCCGTTTTCTCTGTTGCAGCTCTGTCCACCACCCTAGCTACTCCCCACATTCTTCTCAGTGGAGTTGCCCCAGTTTTCAGGGCTCCACTGAGTTCTACAGCAGGCCCAGTGGCTCTTTTCCAAGTTGATCTACATCAAGAGCCCCAGCCACTCCCCAGGGCCTTCACAGAAGCAAATGACACAGGCTGTCCCAGGGAAGGGCCAGGGATGCCTTGGCTGACTTGGAACTGTCCCTGGCTCCCCAGCTGTCAAAGGCAGTCTGCCCTCCTCCTGGGAACACGGCCTTCCTTCCTGCGAGCTGTCTTCTATGCTGATCCAACAACCTACCAGGGCTTATTTTACTTCCTTTTCCTGCTTTGCTGCTGTGTTGGACCTAAATGTTCCTGTACTCAGATTGGTTGTGCTAACCTGGATTAATGTCATTCAACACTCAGCCTGGGACAAATGCCAAAGGGAGGCTAGTGAAACTGAGGAGGCAAGATTCTGGTTTCCTTTCCTGCCCTCTGGCTTGTCCAGATGATGGGTGAATTACCCACCCACACCAGCTTGGAGGGCAATGACAGCACCTGAAGAGAAGGGGATGGGTCTGGGGAAAGGATTCCAGGGCCTTCAGAGGGTGGAAATGACACAGGGCAAGAGGGAAGGAGCTGAGTTGCAGAAGCAGGAATCCTCACCCCTTCAAGAAGGACCATGACAACTATTTGCCCAGTGATCTGGCTGATGGAGGCACTGCCTTGGGAAATTCTTAATAAAATCAAACCCTGTGATCTCCGTCGGAGAGTGTGCATGCAGAACACTTATTTCTTTTTATCTTAATGGATTACTGATTTAAAACTAGAGCCTTATGGATCCCAAATATAATGTGTAGGCAAACAAAGGGCTCCCGGACTGAGCTTTCTCCATGGCTGGGCCCGCAGAGCCTATCTCGCCCACTAGAGGGCAGCACCAGATCAGCCACTGACGGGTGTATTGCACTGCGCTTCCAAACTCTGATTTTAGATTTTAGGGCAATTGGACCTGCTGTCTACTGATCAGGAACCCAGGAGGCAGAGGGATATGGACAGGGGGAAGTAGAAGCCAGAAGCAGATGCAGTCCTGGTTTAAATCAGATAGTTTCAGCACCCCAAATGAGATCAGTCCCACCAAGGGAAGCCCACATTTGACTTACCCTCTCATTGAAAAGGACAGAGGCTTAGAACTTGACGAGGAAAGGTAGATATGGGCAGGGAGAGCTATCTGGGGCTCCACAGGGGGACTGAAGATTTCAGGAGGCGGGAAGAGAGGCACCCGAAATTAAGAGTGGGATACAGACGAGCAGAAGGGAGGTAGTGTGGCCCCCGGGTGCCGCATTTTAGCAAGTAGCTCATTTCTCCCCCCTTGAAGTGTGGCCATGCTTGCCTGAAAGCACCCTGGGTGGCCACAGCCTGGGGCTCTGTACTCACTATCTGGCAGAGTCTGACAGCTGGTATTCCCTCCTCCTGTCATAACATTCCTGGATTCCCGGGTCCTGCCAGAGCTGCCTGATGGCCTCCACCTGGTCCCTGGAGAGAGCGGAGACCTTGTCTACGTCCACTTCTCTGATCAGCTGGGCATTTTCCTGCTCAAAGGAAAAGAGAACCTTTCATTAGGCAAAGGAAAGGAAGCCAACACACTGATGACTTGGGGACAAGACTTGCCCTGGTCCGTGGATTAGGGAAGATGTCCCTAGATGCTAGGGTGTGGTGGGTGGTCTCTAGAAGAGCTGCTCACAGACAAGCCACTCATTTGCAGCCTCACTGGGTGGAGATGATGTGGCTGCTTAACTCAGTGGAGAGCGCCAGAGAAGGCCCAAGACCTGTGGCCTTCGGTCCCAGCAGTACCCCGGGGGCCAGTCTCACCGGCATTCAACACCCAGTTGTGAACAGAGAAACACGGAACGACTGATCATCATTGATTATCATCGTACTAACAAACATTACTTCCTCATTAACATGCAACTCATTTGAATACGTGCATAGCCAATGGAACAATTTAAAAGTAACATTATTGTTAGTGGCATACCAAGGGTGGGGTAAGCAGGTCCAGCCCAGTGCAGGAAATAAAGGCGTGCGTGGTCTTCAGAGCATTGAAAAATAACACCACCAACAATCACCAGTCGGCTTTCTTTCTCTTCCCTTTATTTTTTAAAAGATGTTTTAATAGACTTTACTTTTTAGAGCAGTTTTAAGTTAGAGCAAAACAGAGAGGAAAGTACAGAGAGTTCTCATACAGTCTGCTTTTTATTATCAGCATCACTAATAAAACTCTTTCCCACTGGGTGGACCACACCCAGCACAACCCTCACACCATGCCACTGACTGCTCTAATATCATGTTTACTATTCCATCACTAAATTATTATTGCTCTAATACTACTGCTTTATTATTCCAGTAACTGTTAAGATCATTATTGCTGTAATTATTACTGTTATAGAAGTTATCATTTATTACCCACTTACTATATGCTCAGGGCTCTACATATATTATCTCATCAACAGAAGGCAAGCCAGAGGCCAGAAATCTTTCCAAACCTTAGCAAATAGAAATGATAAGACTGGCCTGTATCCGCAACACATCCCTGTGTTGGCCCCAGAGACTCAGCATCCCATCCCTGGCTGGAAGTTGCAGCAAACAAGAGAATCCTGCTGAGGGAGACAGGAGCCCGGCCTCGTCTTCCCTCTGCCATCTTGCTGTATCTCACAGCAATTACATCATGCACTGGCAGCTGTGAGTCAGCAAAGCATCCTTTGGCAGCTCTGATCTCCTGCACCCCTTGAAAAGTCACACTCTTATCTTGCATTTCTCATCATGAAACCCAACAGGAGGTTGGAGGAAAGGGAGCTCTTATAGATTCACTTGACTCAGGGAAAAACCAAGGGCTGTGATTCAATCAACACGACTTTGCCCTACATCCATCAAGAGGGAGTACAAACTCTTCCCCTAGACTGTGGGATCCTCAGGCAGGTAGAGGATCTTGGCAGGGTCTCAAACAAGGTCTAGGCAGGCTGGGTTAGTGGCAAGTGCCTGGGCGGGGAATCAGGACCCTGAATTCTAAGTAGTTCTGTCGGGACTTTTAAGGAACCCAATAGGTTCCCTGCCTCAGCATCGTCATTTGTAAGAGGAGCCAGTGATTTTCAATGGGAACCTGATTTATAAAGTATCACCCAAATGTAAGCAGAACTCGCCTTATTATTGCAATAGATGCCTAATAAATATTTCTTGTTTGCCAAAACAGGACACAGTGACAGCCCTTAAACCAGGATTTCTAATCCTGCCCAGTGGCACATTTTGTGTCATGTGCCCTATTGTTAGCCAGAGAGAACAATAAATGGAGAACATAGACAGTGTCTCAATGGAGCAAGAAGGCCGTCTCCCACTTCCTCCCCTCCTCTCGCCACTCTCCCACCTCCCAAATATGGTCAGATGGTCTCCACTGGAGGATGAGGATGACAGAGCTTCCCAGGATACCCCATTTGGCCACACCAGGCGTGGTGAGGGCGCTGACCTGGGCATAGCTCTAAATTATCTGTTTTCCCATCTTCGTGACAAGTCAGGAAATGCCACAAGGGCAGAGCCAATGTCTTACTTATCCTTACATCCCAGAACCTCGTGCAGTGCCTGGCAAATAACAGGTGCCCTCTATGGATGCAGGTGCCCAATAAACATCTGTGGTGCACATAAAACTGTATCTCTCTAACAGATGGATAACCACGGGGAAATAACAGTGAAAGAACACTAGAGCAGGATGATGGAAGCCTGTGCCGGGCATGGTGGGAACACAGAGGAGCTGGGAGACAGGAAAGCCTCCCTAGTGGAGGAAAGGCTCTGGTGACTCTTGGCCAATTGGTCTTGACCACTCTGCCCCTGGTGCAGTCAGCATCTTTGTTTTTGGGGGCAGGCCTCTTGTGTTGCTTTCCTACACGTAACTGTTAAATTCAGCTTACCTGCTGAGAGGTAGCCCTGTAAGAATCATCAGCGATGTTGCAAATATTTCTACCTCTCCTGCTCACAAAGGCAATGAAGTACTGTACTCTGTGGTGAAGGAAACATAAGTGGAAGCAACGTCTGTCTCTTTTAGGAAGAAACTTTAAAGAACCAGTGAGTAATTCACCACATTGCCTTTTGTCTACTGTGGTGATTATCATGGGATAAGATGGAGTCTCCATCAGCCAGGCTTCCTGAGCAACAATAATGAGCTAACACACCATACTGCATATGGAGCATGAGTGAGAAATCAACTTTTATTACATAAGCTGCACTTTGGGGGAAGTTTGTTACTGCAGCATAACCCACTCTATCCTGACTGATACATGTTGCAATGGATAAACCCAGTGTTTGGCTCTTCCAGTAGATAGAAAAAGTGGATCCCAGTGAGATATTAGAGAGGAATACAGGCTTCTACATAGGCTTCTTGGGGGAGAAGTGGAATTTGGGGAAAAGACATAGACCTGGGATTTCAGGTAACCAGGGGAATTCAGCCAGGTGAGAAAAACATATTGTCTGTTCAGACCAGCGAGGGGATTTGGGCGGAATCTTGCTTGAAAGAAGAGGAGAACAGAGGCTCCTTAAAGAGCCCAACAATTGGGACTCTGGTTTGGAACAGACTAGACTTAAGGCGGCCGGAAGGATTCCAAGTCCAGAGGTCTCCTGTCCGTCTTTGGCTCCTCCTGGTTAGCTCTCCCACCTGTCTGGATCCATTTTTTTAAACCTCTTATTTTGAAATAATTTAAGACTTGGGAAAAGGTGGGGAACATGGTACAAAGAGTTCATCTCTGCCTTTCCAGATTGCCCAAAGGTTCATAATTTCCTACCTTGCTTTATCATTCTCCCCACTCCCTCCACATGTGTTCAGACACACACCCATACCTGCACACATAACTCACACATATATATTTCTCTGGAAATATTTGAAGGGAAACTGCAGACACAATGCCTCTTTATCTCTAAAGACTTCAGTGTTATTTCCTAAAAACAGACATACAGAACTTCCCTGGTGGTGCATTGGTTAAGAATCCGCCTGCCAATGCAGGGGACATGGGTTCAAGCCCTGGTCCAGGAAGATCCCACATGCTGCAGAGCAACTAAGCCCGTGCACCACAACTACTGAGCCCGCGTGCCACAACTACTGAGCCCATGCGCCTCAAGCCCATCCGTGCTCTGCAACAAGAGAAGCCACGGCAGTGAGAAGCCCGCGCACTGCAGGGAAGAGTAGCCCCTGCTCGCCGCAACTAGAGAAAGCCTGCGCACAGCAACGAAGACCCAACGCAGCCAAAAATAAATAAAATTTTTTTTAAAAAACAGACATATAGGGCTTCCCTGGTGGCGCAGTGGTTGAGAATCTGCCTGCCAATGCAGGGGACACGGGTTCGAGCCCTGGTCTGGGAAGATCCCACATGCCACGGAGCAGCTGGGCCCGTGGGCCACAATTACTGAGCCTGCGCGTCTGGAGCCTGTGCTCCGCAACAAGAGAGGCCGCGATAGTGAGAGGCCTGCGCACCGCGATGAAGAGTGGCCCCCGCTTGCCACAACTAGAGAAAGCCCTCGCACAGAAACGAAGACCCAACACAGCCAAAAATAAATAAATAAATAAATAAAAGTAGCTATAAAATTAAAAATAAAAAAAAAATAAAAACAAACAAAAAAAAACAGACATATATAATCATATATAAAGATCAAAATCAGGAAACTAACACTGACACGATATTGCAGTCTACTCCTCAGACCTATCCAAAGTTTGACAGTGGTCCCATAAAGGTCCTTTATCTGCCCAATCTAGGCCCACATACTGCATTTGGTTGTCACTTTAGTCTCCATCTATCTGGGAAGGCTCTGCAGTCAGAGGAGCCCTTTGTGTTACTCTGATCAAGAATGGCCTGACAATGATGTGTTCTTTAGTTACGAGTCATCACAAGGACGGCTGGTGTAGAGAGTGGCACAGCCGAGCCCCCAGAGTATGTTCCAGGGGCAAATATTACAAAGGGCAGAGAGGAATGAGGAAGAGGGTGACCTGGTTTTTAAATAAATTGTATTGAAGTATGAGATGAATGACTTCTGCGCGTTAACAATGTGTGTTTTTAAAAAGTGGGGTTTGTGCAGATTTCCCTCTGACTTGGCTAAATAGTTTCATACACAGAGTGTGAGCATTTTTATCGTTATGTTCAAACCACTTCTACAGTGCACACCGTCTGAGAGCAGGGAGCCCTTATATAATGGGGAAAATTTTGTGTCAGGTAGTTGGGCTTTTTCATCTCCTGGAAAGAGAGAAGAAATGTTCTAAGAGGATCAGATTTAGGGAAATGTTATGATTTGGGCAGGGGACAGGCTGAGTCTGAGGGGGCTGACATCTAAGTGGAGAAATCCAGGAAGCAGATGAATAAAACGGGTGTGTAGTTCACGGAAAGGTCCTCGGCTAGAGGAGCGCATTGAACTGAAACTGCCTAACTCATATATTCCTTTGAAAGGAGAAATCACAAAGCAGTAAATATTACTGGAGCAAATTCAGCAGATGCAGAAACACAAACAGTTTCTCAAACACTGAGCTCACATCTGGCTTTTCCTCTCTTCCTTTCTCAGACAAAAGCACCATTTTCACTGCTCTGAAGAAAGAAGTACACAGAAACCAGATGTCCTACATGTGTGTTTCACTCAGTAAGTCCCAGGGTGACAGTGGAAGGAGCTGCTTTTGAAGTGTCGCCTTGCTGGCTTCACACTGGGATCCCCGGCCGCCTGGGTGACAGTCGCTGTCGAGCCCAGCAAGCCCGTCTGGTTGGAATCCAGGGCCCCGTGGGGAGCCCCGTTCTCCACCAGGTCCTCACAGCGGGAGCCCTACACCATTAACTGCCCAGCACTGCAGGACCCAGAGCCTTCTCACTGACTAGGGGAGACTTTCCCTAGTCAGAAGCCAGAGCTCCTGTTCTTTCATCAGATACTTAATCATTTTCGTTAAAACCTTTATTCGTTAACATATTCTAGATAATAAAAGCCTAATTTAATGCTATTTCAAGTGTCTACTATCATATGCGGTACCCTCAGAGCTTTGTAAAAAACAAACGAGATTAAAATAAAATATATGATTAAAAACGAAAGGTTCCCCGTAACATAATATTTCTTGACTTGCACACAATCACTCCTCCGGTTTTAACATCTACATCAGATCCAGAACTACACTACGTATTCTATCAAACTAAAATTAGGAAGTAAAATTTCAGGTGCTCCATAATGATCAGCTTTGCAAGCATCTCAAAAATTGCATTATAAAGAAAAAGCTGGGTAAACTATGCTAGAGAAAGGAATGTTTTCTATAAAAAAAACAAGGGCCTTCTGCTTCTGGTAAAGGAAGAACTAGGATATTTAGATCAACTCTTCCACTAGGACAGCTAGAGATGGTGGACAAAATTTTTCAAAGTATGCTCAAGAATAATCAGGAAACTAATGAACAAGTAAGTAATTGCTGGGCCACAGTGTAGGGTAGGATGGCATCCAAGGAGTTGAACAGCTTTGGGAAACCTTTCTCTCCTGGGGCTTCTGCTTGTTCTAGAAGGAGCAGTGTGAGGTTGAGCAGCTCCTTTTTCAATATTACAGGACGAGGGTGACTGGGCTCGAAGTTAGCAAGAGCAAAGGCCCTTAGAGCCCTCTGGCTCTGGGTTGGGATCCAAGGGGTAGCTCTTAGTGACTTGCAACTCAGCTCGGAATCACCACAATATCAGAAATTGAGTATCCCCAGACACCTGGCAGAAGAAAAGAAAATTTCTCTTTGAAGCTTGGAAGACTGCATCTTCCTCACCCTCGAATTATTTTTTCATGTGTGTCCAGCACACTAACAAAAAGAACCAAGCATAAGAAGATAAGACAACTCCAAAAAGAGGTGACAAGTAAAAAGATGCAAAAAGATATACCATGCAAACAGTAACCCAGAGGAAGGAGGAATCTATTATCATAAAAATAGACCTTAAGGTTTATTTGTTAATTATACCGCAGTAAAGCTGTGGGGAAAAAGTAGACTTTAAGGTTAAAAGTATAATTGGAGATAGAGATAGTTCAAATGACAAAAAGGTTCAGAAAGACATAACAGTTCTAAAGTTCTATGCAGCTAATAACATAGGCTTAAAATATAAATATAAGAAAAAAATCTCTAAGATCTAAATGGTGAAATGGACAAATCTTCATCTTACAGGAAACTGAAACATACCTCTCTCAGTAACTGATAGAATAAACAAAAAATTCAGGAAAGATATACACAATTCAAACATCATAATCAGCAAATTGGACTTTATGGACACATGTAGAGCCCTATATTCAAAATAACTAGAATATATACTTTTTTCAAGCACACCAAGAAGAGTTACAAAAATGACCATTAATTTGAGATTTCACATTTTAAAAAACTGGTTTTCCAGCTTCTTTTGATCACTTTCTAATTCCCATTTCTTTAGCAACTCTTGGCTCCAGCAGGGATGCCCTCTCTGTCAGCCACCATTGCCACCAGCCCACCCCACTCACTGTGCAGGCATTTGAATATTTAACCACTGGTCTAAAGCTACCTAGATTTCTCCTCATAGAAAGGCAATCTTCCACCACACTCAGAATGGGAAGTAAGCTTTTCTAACCCAATTCAAGATTCAAAAGAAATCTTTATTTCTACTCCAATCTTTGTCCTCCTCTTTCTCCTATCTTTTCTCCAACAAAAATAAATAACAGAAATCACTGGCCACAAAGTGTTGGCATGAAAGGCCAAGTTACTTTATTTTTTCCTGTCAGTCAAAACTTCAGTGGGTTTAACTTAAAAGGCTCTTTCCAAAGAGTCCTGCCATAAATTACTTTGGCACAAACATCCAAAGCTACAATGAGTGTTAATAACGCAGCTGAGAGATGGAATCTTTGGTCTTACACTGTGTCAACTTGGCGAAGCTGTTAGGACATTTACCAGCACTCCCTTCCCTGTATGATTCTGGGTTAGGATCTGCTACAAGAGAAATTTGAAAGGGATCTGGGAGTCAGGGGAGAAACAGTGGCCATTGTGTTCTGAAGGTGAGAGCTCTGCTTTAGTACAAATGCACGCGCGCACACACACACACACACACACACACACACACACACACACACACACACACACATTGTGACTGGTCTTCTGGTCAACCTCACTGATGGGGGGTGTGCAGCAGCTGGGCCTCAGCACCCTAGCTCCCACTTGGACCTTCTCCTTCAGCTTCTCCACATCCTGGGCAGACATACATGCAGGTCCCAGCAAAGGATGCCAGTTTCTGCTGCAAGTCACCTCACTGTCAACACAGAGATGTGAGAGGCAGATACAGGGTTCCAGTTAGTCCCTGTGGGGTCCATTTTGCCTTCACGGGTTCCGGTCTGTCTCTGTAGGTTCCAGTTTGCCTTTGCTCTGGCTCCTTCACATCCAGCTTCTCTCCCAACTACCAGCCCTGCTGCCCAAACCCAGATATGCAGAGGGCAGTTCCAACGTCTTCTCACGGCTCCAACAGCTACATACAGTGCAATCCCTACAACGAATCCACTATTCCACATCGCTTGAGTGACTGACTTCCTGATCAATCAGGAATCTTCCATGCTGGTCCATTCAATTCTATTTAGGGGCAAAATACCCTATAACCCTTAGGTCTAGGTGATGGTAACAGTTTAGGCCTCAGTTGGGGTGACCGAAATGGACCCAAACCTCAGCGAGGCACTGGCAGCCAGACTCAATCATCATTCAGGGGCACAGTATCACATGCCTGCTCCGTGCTAGAATCCAGGCCTGCTTCTGGGAATATAAAGAGGACTGTGGCCCTGCCCTTGAGGGTTCCAAAATTACAGCTATGTCTTTTGGCAGGAACTACATCAGATCCACACACAAACGCTAAGAGATCAAAGAAAGGGAGACATTTCAATTGGGGATGAGTGAGAGGATGGGCTGAGATATCCCACCAGAGGTGGCCTGATGTTTATAAAGAGAAGGGCTGTGTCCGCCCTTCGTGTACTCATGAATGTGGATTCCTGAGTGTGCTTGTTAAAGGCAGCACCGTGAAAGTGCAGGGACCAGACCAGTTCTTTGCTATATCACCTTTCACACAACATTCCTTCCCCTGAGATGCTTCGGAAAGCACCTGAACTCCCTCAGGTGCCAGGGTCCTGAATATATTCAAGTATAGGCCCACCCCCCGCTCTGCACCCCCAGAAAGAATGAGTATATTGGTCCAATGGAAAGCTGCCCTTCTCAGAAAATCATTTGTTTTAGGCCCTTTTAACTGCATGTGCCCAGAGGTCACATATAACATGGTCATGTTACGCAGCAAGTTGGGATTTCTGTCCCTATCTACCATCTTCTTCATCCCACTCCCTCTGTAGTTGAGAGTTTTCTAGTTTTTTTTAGCACATCAAGATTGGGTTATGAGAGACTGTTCAAATTAGCAAGAGGAGGATCTGTCTCTTTTGTGCCTGTGCCTCTCTGCAGAATCTGCTGGGAGGACTGAAGAGTCTATGCCAGGACACACTCAGGTCCTTCCCACATAAAGCTGGGAATGACGGTGGCCAGAGCCCTGATGTTGGGAAGGCCAGGACTTATAGAGAAAGTCTGAGGGGCAGAAAAAGAAGAGAGACCAGAGGAGCAGGGCTGGGGATGGGTGGGGGGCTTCTAGACCAAAAGATACCCCCCAACCCTCCACCGCCCCCCTTGAAGGGAAAGTAATAAATGCTTTGCTCCCCCGTCGGCTTCCTGTAGCACCACAATCAGCTATAAGAAATCTTATTCTCTCTTTGGTATTGGACTCTGTCTGTGGCCCTTCCAGAAAATAAGGCATAATAAAGGCTTACAGATATAAAAAGCACTGGCAAGGTCTCAGTTCAAGAATGGGTTGGTTCCAAATATTTAATGTAAAGTTGGTTGTTGGGAGCTCCAAGTGTTTTCCCATTAAGACAAAGATTGCTCTGGGTCCACCAATCCTGTTTTATTTCCCTACCGGGCTCATAGGTTGGGCTACATTTCCCAGTCTCCCTTGCAGTCATGTAACTGAGTCCTGAGTGATGGAATCTGGGCTGACATGATGCACACCACTACCAGGGCTGGCTTTAAAACCTTCCCATGCAATCCCTCCTCCACTCTAACCTTTTTTTCATTTCTCAGCTGAAAGGACAGGATGATGAGGGCCAAGAGGAGGGGAGCCTCCAGGTGCAGGAGACCTGGATCCCTGAGGAACCGTGTGGAGCACAGCCCATCACTCACCAACTCCCATTGGACTGAGATAGATGTGACCTAGAAATAAACAGTGATTTTGCTAAGCCACTGAAGTTTTGGTGTTGATTTATTTTAGCGGCTATCAAAGTTTACTTTACACACCCATAAAGAGAGAGAAGAGAAGCAACGTGAGAATGGAGAAGTCCTGGGCTAGCTCCAAGAAACCCACGTGAACCAGCAGAGACAAACCAGATGCACGAAGGCACTGGCCACAGCCGGGGTACACGGCTTAGTGGTGGATCATATTTAATTTTTTAAAAAAGCCACTCATCTCTGGTCTCCTCATTTCTGCCATGCCCCCCCAGCCTACCTCCCAGTGGCTCTCTCTTCAAGGCCCCAGATTCTCAGACCCAAACTGTAGGACCACTTCCTATACACATACTTTCCAAGAGAACGTGAGCACCAAAACCTCCTGATCCCCCTTCTCTCCCATCAAACACTACAGGTCCTCCCGACAGGAGGCTGTTTGGCCTGGAGAGAATGGCTCTGAGCAGTTATTTTTCAGTGTCTTTCCTTTACCCGTATCTGAGCCCAAATGTGGTAATACTAGAGAGAACAGGCTAATGGCCCCAACTATCAGTACCTCGATTGACAACCCACACAGGTTTATTTTACACTCCTTCCCAGTCCAATATGCATCGATGGTGGGGATGGGGAGGACTCTGCTCCACGCAGTTCTCCAGGGACCCAAGCTCCCTCCAGCAAGTGGCTCTGCCAGCTCCCAGGGCCCTCAAGTCCTGCACTGGATCACCTGCACCCAGTAGGCGGTAGAGGAAGAGAACGTGGAGCAGTAGGCGGGATGTTTTATGGGCCAGGTCTGAACATGGTGGACACATGGTTCACGGGCTAGAACTCGTCACAAGGGGCCATTTGACTGCAAAGGAGGCTGGGAAATGTGGTCCTCCTGGCGGACGGACATGAGATGTGGTCAACATATAGCACTGTCTCTGCCACTCACAGACTCCCAGTCTCTTCTCTTTGTCTCAGAGATCTCCAAGGTTTGCAAGGTGCCCATGTGTGCTTTTGCATAGACCAAGGTCAACGACAGGTGGGCCAGGTCCACCTCCCTGCCTGTTCTTGTAAATGAAGTTCTATTAGGACACAGTCACGCCCTGTCACTGTGGGGCTCATGTCACAGCTACAAAGGCAGCGTCAGGTTGTTACAACAGAGCCTGTATGGGTCCACAAAGCTGACCATAAATACTTAACTCGCTGACCCTTTACAGAAAATGTTTGGCTGACTCTGGTATAGACAGATAATTTCTAAGTAAGTGCATCCAAGGAGGATTCTGCTGCATCTCCACTCCTTCCTTCGTCGAATCAGTGGCAACATAACTATGAAGCACCCACTCTTTGCCAGGCCCAATGCTCAGTAGGAGCCTAACAACTATGAAAAACACTTTGTTTTTCATACTCAAGTTTCCAGTCTTTATGGGAATGATGGTAATAGGCATATAGGACATGGAAAAAGGAATCCTCTAAAAAAAAAACATATTTAATTAGTGTAAGAAGCAACAGAATTCCACCTAAGTACATTTCCCCAACTCTTCAAAATTTTCCAAGGGCAAAGCCCAGAACTAATTTGGATTGTGAACCTGCCCTGAGACTGCAAGCATACTGTAAAATTAAATGAAAACACCACCCAGTGGAAAAAGCTGGAATTGTTTCTGATTCAGACTCCTTTTCACAAAATTTAGAGAATGTTCCCATTTTTTTTCCTTCATTACTTCCTTAAGCAGGACCATTGTATTATGTCCCTGTTTCGCAAGGTGTCATATTACATTCTTTGTTTTGTAAGTCTATGCTTGTGTCAACCAGCCTGGGACCCAGACCAGATGTTTCCAGAAACCCTGAAATCCAAGACAAGCAGGCTGGCCCTGGAGTAGGGTGCAAGGTCCCCATATTCTTCTGGGGCACTGTTGACATTCAAGAGAAGCCATCCGAGTAGGAGGCGGCCTCTTTAAGGCAACTCCAAAAAAAAAAAAATCCTCCCTCCTCCTGTAAAACGGGTTTTCTATTCAAAGGCAAAGGGAAGGAAACGCTAGATTCAAGAGTTAATTCAGTAATACCAGCCAGGCAGGCACCTCCACGGCTGAGCTGAAGGACAAACATTAAGAATGAAATTCTTCCCCCTGACATGGAGCCAGAGGCTCTATCTTGGACGTCTCTCTCTTTAAAGGCCATCTTAGGTCCAGGCATAATTCTAGAATCCCTTCTGTGTGCCTCGGAGTGACTCAGACTCCACCCCACACCCCCCAAACACACACCCAGACATGAAACATTAGAAAGAGCAGAGAACACGGAAAATCAGTGTGATGAGGTTGGTCTGGGGGCCGACTAGAAGCTGCAGCTGGGCAGGAAGATACTGGTATTCTGTGCCCCTCTGCCTCCTCAGGGCACCTGTCCCAGGGACAGCAGGATGCTGGGACTTCAGAATTCTGGTTCCCAGCAGGTCAGACTTTCCTGTCTCCACCCACAATCCTTCATGCTCACTGGTCCTGAGCCTTGGTTTACAAGATGGGATACACCAAGGCAAGGTGAGGGGTTCTTGTGGTCTCTAATCATTTCTGCCATGGGACTTGCAGTCAGCCCAGCAAAATATAAAGTGTCAGCACAGTGCCCAGAGCCCAGTAAACTCCCGATAGATGGAAGTGATTGGGGCCTGGCCCTCACCCACTCCCTTGTGCCTTCCTAAGCGCCTGGGGCTCACGGGCCACCACGAAATCAGGAACACATACCATTGGTCCTCCTTACTCATGGATTCTGTATTTGCAACTTCACCTACTTGCTAAAATTTGTAACCCCAAAATAAAAACTCACAGCCATTTACAGACGTGCATACAGCAGTGAGAATTTTGAATCGCTCAGTGCCCACGATCCCAACTGAGGGGGAACTCAGGCTCTGCCTTCTTGTTCAGCTCTTGTACAGTAATCAAGTGCCCTTTCCATAGTCCATTAGGTGTTAGGTTTCTTGTATTTTTATGCTTTTTGTGGGTGACTTCATTGTTTAGTGGGCTCCCAGCACAGTGCCAAACTGCCTATCACAAGAGGCTGGGATGCACCCCGTGGAGAAAATACATGTTAGAGAAGCTTTGTTCAGGCAGGAAGGGACTCAGGATATAACTCCAGTTCATCCACCTATTAGGAGCTTTATTAGAATCAATTCATCTGACCCTGGGGCCTCAGTTTCCTCATTGGTAAAATGATCACAGAGAAGTGAGTGGGGGAGATCTTTTCAACATTAGCATTTAATGGTGCTAAAGGATGTATTCCTTCATCATTAGATTTCATAAACATTGAGTCTTGTGGATGCCCTTCTTTCAAAGTGTAAAGGAAAACATATCCACCCTAATCGCTCTTTCTAACCCAGAAGCAGTCATCATAATTTCCAAGAGGATGAGTGAATTATATTTAGTTGAGGACATAAGGGATTGGCACTGTTAAAGAACTAGGAACACACAGCACAGAACCACAAAGGATGAGGGGCCGTTTCTGCTCCTGGCACCCAAGGTTAAGGCTATTCTGGGTTGGCCCTAAAAATCATCTACACGACCTATGCGTGATGAGCCCACCTCTCTCCTGTGTCTTACTTATCCCCAAAATAACCAGTAAGACAGCATCACAGGCAGGTACCCTCCAAAAGATGATGTTACCCCCAAACCAATTTCCCTCCCTTATCACATATTCATCAGTAAACCTGGGAGCTCTGGACCTCAGGTTATTCCATCTCAGATGGATTGTGCCAACATGGCCCAAAGCCACTCAGATACCCTTCCAAGCAATGACATGAGATTGCTTGCAGTAACCGGGTGAACAACGAAACCCATTGGGGTCAATGCAAAGTGCCTTCTCCTCAAGCATCTCACAGTTATACAGACACTTAACCAAGTTCCATACTTCCTGTCAAAAACTCCCAACCCATAAATGAGCTGAGTACATGAAGGTGGTAGATATTCGTGTAAAAAACTGGATATGTTCTCTGAAGGTCAACTGAGTGGACTACACGCTTACTCTGTGCTAGGTGTCACGCTGGATCCCTCGGGGAGCGGATATAAATCGACAGATCCTAACTTAAGATTGAGTCACTGTCCAGTAAGAGACGAAGACCGCTGCACATCTAATCGCTGCACATCTAATCGCAACACTGTTTGAT
The DNA here is from genome assembly GCF_009873245.2 of Balaenoptera musculus. NCBI lineage: Eukaryota > Metazoa > Chordata > Mammalia > Artiodactyla > Balaenopteridae > Balaenoptera > Balaenoptera musculus. The sequence continues at coordinate 73,651,515 of NC_045790.1, forward strand.
CCAGAATCCCTTGGAAATATCCCTGTCCTGTCAGTGGGTGAGGGATCGACATCTAGTCAAGTAACAGTCTCAGATGAGGCCTCAGTACTATTTGCTGAAGTCACCTGCTCTTTGGACATGGGAAGCATATGGACGTGGCTTTAAGCAGCGACAAAGAATATCTGCACTCCAGACCCTGGTGGAGAATTTATCAGTAATCTCTCTGCTGTCTGACTCTTATCAAATGTTGAAACAAATGATATTTATGGATTTTTTTTCTGAAGTACACATAGTCCAGCTATGCCTTTGTCAGTATTTCCCAGAGGGCTATATTATACAGACCATGACTCTACAAAATGTTGTAGGTAACACACAAAGAAGTTCCTTGTCCAAATAAGTTTAGGACAAGGTCTGAAACAGTTACCCACTTTTTTTTAACTTCAGGACTTCTCAGAAGTTGAGTGTGTGTGTGTGTGTGTGTGTGTTTGCACGCACATGCATCACATGCACCCTGATGGGGCAGGGATCTTGGTCTCTTTTTCTCATTGATGTACCCCAGTGCTTGGAGCAGTGGCTGGCACATCAATATTGTTGGAATGAATAAACGAATGTTGCATGAAAATCATTGTATTTAGTCAATACTGATAGAATATATTAAATCAAAGAGCAATGTGTATTAACAGGGTATGACAGTTCATGAAATTGTGTTAACTGTGCACACCCAATTCTTAAACGTTTGATCACTGGAATGTTTCACCAGAACGTTAAACATGAGAATGAGAATGCACATATGCATGTTAGGAAAAAAATCCCTGAAACTACAGCAGGACTCCATCAACAAATGCAGCATTTAGTGACAACTTACTGAACATCAGCAGTGAAAAGTTTGTAGCAACAAATAGAACCACAACAAGTAGAACAACATTGAGTAAAGATGCCCAAAACAGAGCACAGAACCTTTAATAGGCTCGTTTCATTACGAATTTCCAAAGAGATTTAGAATACACAACTTGCCAAACTCATGTCGTTGAAGTGGCAGCTGGGGACCCATTTTCTCATAGGGTCTTACCGGCTCAGACCCCAGCCAATTCTATGGCCTGTGAAAGTCAGAAGCTCTTCCACAATTTCTGCCAGTTCCCAGGGGTTGCATCTTCATGGTTCAGTATTTCTTCTCAGTTGCTCAGGCACAAAGCTCAGCCTCTCCATCCCTTCCACGGAGCACCCAACTGTTCACAACCTTGGCTTTCACAAGGCAGGGTCGCCCCAAGCAGCTTCCTGCCATCTCAGCGGCTCCACCCCCCACTTCCATCTCCACCTCCTCGGCCCACTCTCCTGCAGCTTTGTAGTTCAGGAGCTCCAAATTCTTCACCTTTTAAGAGTGATGTCCCCTTTCCACTAACACTCAGATGAAGGGGAGAAGAGCTCAGATTCTACTCCACCTTTACAAGCTCAATCCTACTTTCGTGGACCCCCTTAGCTTGCGGGTGGTCCACCATCCAGCCTCCCTCCTTCTGGCTACAGTGGTTTTGGGGGAGCTATTCTGTGGATCTCGGCAGGTCTGCTGATTCAGGGATCCTGCTCTCCGGTGGCTCAGTGTCAGGCTGTTCACACTCAGCGGACACTGTCAGCCTTGAGCAGAAGTTAGACGACAGCAGTGGAGACAGGGGGGAAGGAACAGATGAAACTCTTTTATTTTGGTGGCAATGAGGTCATCAAGGATTTTCTTGGTAGTGAGACCCCAGGAGTTTCTGGGTTCCTGTCCATTCTGAGACTGTTTCTTCAGGCTTCTCCTTGATTCCATGACCTCCAGGATAGCCCTTCCATAAACTCCTGGGCACGTGTAGGCCAGCTTGGTCCTGTTGCTCACAACCCAAGAACCTGACTCCGTCCCATCAGCAGAACAAAGGCTTTCTCTCTGATGTGAACAGTTAGGGTCTGCAATAGAAGACTTCCTTTTTTCATGGCACATCTATTAACATCTCCCTCTATTAACGTTATATTCAATTCAGTTTAGGAAATACCCTTGATGTTCTAGGCTTTACTTCTACATCTATCCAAAGGCTGTGGACTTCAGCCATAGTATCTGTATTACTTTTCTACTGCTGCATGACAAACTGCCACAAACTTAGCAGCTTAAAACAATCTCCTGTTACTATCTCACAGTTTCTGTGGGCCAGGAACCAGGCATATTGTAACTGAGTTTTCTGCTTAGGGTCTCACAAGGCTGAAATCAAGGTGTTTTGCTGGGCTGTGCTGTCATCTGGAGCTCAGGGTGCCCGTCCGAGTTCATTTAAGTTGTTGGAAGAATTCAGTTCCTCGTGATTACAGGACTGAGGCCCTAGGGTTCTTGATGGCGGTCCCCTGAAGGTCACTCTCAGCTCCTAGAGGCTGCCCTCAGGTCCCAGCCATGTGGCCCTCTCACGACATGGCAGCTACTTCTTCAAGGCCAGCAGGAGAATCTCCCTGCCTCTAGGACTTCTCCTTCTTCTTCTTTTATTTATTTATTTGTTTTATTTTTATTTTTATTTATTTATTTTTTTGGCTGCATTGGGTCTTAGCTGCGGCACGCGGGATCTTCGTTGAGGTGCGCAGGCTTCTCTCTAGCTGTGGCGAGCGGGTTTTCTCTTCTCTAGTTGTGGTGCGCATGCTCCAGGGTGCGTGGGCTCTGTAGTTTTGCAGCACGTGGGCTCTCTAGTTGAGGTGTGCGAGCTCAATAGTTGTGTCACGTGGCCTTCGTTGCCCTGTGGCAGTGTGGGATCTTAGTTCCCTGACCAGGGATCGAACCTGCATACCCTGCATTGGAAGGCAGATTCTTTATCACTGGACCACCAGGGAAGTCCCTAGGACTTCTTCTAATGGGCTGATTTGGTCAGGCCACCCAGGACAATCTTCCCTTTGATTAAGTTAAAGTCAACTGATTAGGGACATTACATCTAGGAAATCCCTTCCCCTCTGTCATATGATATAATCTAATCATGGAAGTGATGTTGATCATGGTCTTGCCTACGCTCAAGGGGAGGGGATTATGCAGGGTGAGTACACCAGAGGGTCCATCTTAGAATTCTGCCTACAACCTGGTCTTATTCACAGTTCTGGGGAGCATAACTGCTGTTTACCTTTCCCTTGGCTTATAATAAGGGAGTTCCTATGATATCTCATATAGGGCTCTTGTTGGGGATACAGGCTCTTACATCAGTTGGCATTTGCTGTATGCTGCCCCCCCATAAGAAATATATATTTTTAGAATTAAGAAACAAGAACACAGATAAACAACAAGGTCCTACTGTATAGCACAGGGAACTATATTCAAATATCTTATGATAACCCATAAGGGAAAAGAACCTGAAAAAGAACATATATATATGTTATATACAGCATATATATATGATATGTTCTATATCATATATAAAACATATATATGCTACATATATATATATATTTGTACCTGAATCACTGTGCTCTACATCAGAAACTAACACAACGTTGTAAATCAACTATACTTCAATAATAAAAAAAAGAACAAAGAACAATTATGCTTCCTTGAGGGAATGGTAGGTTTTGCCTTGTAGTCCATAGGAATCATATACATGAACCTGATTCTCTTTTCACTTTAGCTAGTGGGAAGCTCCGAAACAAATATGTAGCTCAGTCTATGTAACTCAGTAGAAGTTGATGAGTACTCATATCCTATAACACCTGTGTTCTGTTTTTCCCTCAGCCTCACTCTTCTTTCTTAATTCAAACTTTTTCTGGCACTGAGTTTTTTTTAAGGTGTATATTCTTATAAGTAGTTTCCAATGTGTTACATAAGGAAATAGGGCATGAATACAAATGAACTAACAAAATAACAATAGCTAGTATAAACCGAACCATTATTATGTGACCACCTTGTATAAGCATTATCTCATTTGATCATTACAACAAACCTATTAAATTAGATACTTTGAATATCCCAATTTAATATGGAAGGAAACTGAAGCTTAGAGAGGAGGAGAGACAGTGTTGGTAGAACAGCCAAGGAAGTCCAGCATGCTTGACCCCAAAATCTATGCAGTTAACCACCACGCTCAACTAATTTACAACATTTACATTTTAAAGGGAGGAAGGAGTGGGTGTAGCAGTTGCCTGTGAAACCCTGCAGACTAGATAGAGATTATTGATTATCGTAGGCACTGGGAGAGCCAGAAGAATGATTTCCTGCACCCCCTGCCTGCCAACTGCTCTTCTGCAACCTAAAATGAAGTTTCTTGGAATACAGACTTCAATAGCCAAGCCCTTCTCAAAAGAAAGGAGGAAAAAGGCCTTCAGAGGTAAAAGAAGAGCTTGGAAATAGGTAAGCTTCTCCCACAGTGAGTTGCAAGCAAATCTAAGAGAGCATCTGACACCAACCCTCCAGCATAACGCAACTGTTTCCACACAGAAGACTTTCAGGTATTCACCACGCAACTGAGGAATACAGCGGGTTCTTCTTAACACAGAATACGGAAGACGGGAGTTAGAGGCACATTCGGAAGGTCCCCACCGGTGGCAGTCCACATAACCCTTCCTCTGAGAATATCATTTAGACAATAAAAATAAAATAAATAAAATGAAATCAGATAGATTGTTGGTGGTGGTTTACGTAAATATCAATATCAATGTGATGTTTATAGAAAAAATAAGCTTCACTAATTAGTCTACATGCTCACCAAGGCCCATAAATAGCAGTCAGTAGGGAGAGTCTGGCCATATGGTTCACTCCACTATGACTCATGGCACCACCTAGTGACAGCTTCTCTGATTGCACCTGCTGACAGTAGAGAGACTCTCCTCGGTGCCCGCTTTATACACTGCATCACAAAGTTTCAGCGAATCACATGGTCTGAATTTTTATCTTGGAGTCTATCTCACAGTTAATAGCATCTGGATAAAGATACAGACATTCTCACTCTTTGACAGGAAAGTTTAGTGAATAGGAGTGAGAGAGAGTTTGAGAGTTAGAGTTTAGTGGAAGGCACATCCTTGTTGCTACTTTTAAGGCTAGTAGAATATTAACCACTTGGAGGGCAGTGCTCTATAAATTCAAATTTTATTGGTATGTCCTTTGAAGTGTATAAAAATTGAGAGAGGGGCTTCCCTGGTGACGCAGTGGTTGAGAATCTGCTTGCCAATGCAGGGGACACGGGTTCGAGCCCTGGTCTGGGAAGATCCCACATGCCGCGGAGCAACTGGGCCCGTGAGCCACAACTACTGAGCCTGCGCGTCTGGAGCCTGTGCTCTGCAACAAGAGAGGCCACGATAGTAAGAGGCCCCCGCTTGCCGCAACTAGAGAAAGCCCTCGCACAGAAATGAAGACCCAACACAGCCATAAATAAATAAATAAATAAACCCAAAAGTTAAAAAAAAAAAAAAAAAAAGAGTTCTGTGCACACAGTCTATGTGTGAGGATCCTTTTAAAAAAAAAAAAAAATTGAGAGAGGTAAAGTTGTTTCCATTAGCCATGAGCAAACGACTGGTAACGGGACTGAGTCCAATTGCCCATCTTCTGAGTTGTCCATGTGACTTCCTCAATGCTCCAATTGCCAGCTCTGTGCGGCTGACAGGCAAGGTCCTACCAATGTGTGAAAAAGTGCCCAAGAGGACAGCCGGTCTCCTGGACATCCAAGGAGCTGCGTGAGGTTGTCCTACTCTCTGCACTGAATTTAACATCATGTTTCAGGCGCTCATGTTTTCCATTGGCGTGCCTTTCATTTCAAATGCATGTCCATCCGGACTACAGACACTCCACCCACCCGGCCACCCTGTAAACTCTCAAAATCATGCTCCAATGATGCTTTGCACCTACTTCTGCAATAGTCCTCCCTCCATACTGAGCTTCTATTTCTGAAAATTTAAAAAAATTGCCACACAACTCCCAGAGAGTCATCCAAAACATTCCTTGCTCTGGGGTGTTCTTTCCCTTTTCTCCTTATTTCTTTTTCTTGGGGGGGGTGGGGCGGTGTTTCACTTTTTCCATTCTTTTCAATGGCTTGAAAAACTCTTAAACACACCACAACAAATATTTGGGTCACAGCTTATTTTAATGATGTGCTTTCGAAATGGTGGTTTTAATCCTGGCTGCGTATGCGGTTGTTTTTTTCCTTGTGCAGTGAGAACCCACAGGCGTTTCTGCCCGGGAGCAGCGCTGGGAGAGCAGGGCATCCCACATTTCCCAAGGAGCCTCTTATCCTTGGCTCTGTGGAGTCCCTTCTAGCACCCCAACCCTGCACTCTTCAGAGTGTATGTCCTGGCCTCTCTCTAGATAGGACTGTGGGGTTGGAGTGACTGCCTCTGGGGGGCACCAGGCTGGCCCATATTGTCCTCTAGCAACCACCACCCACTTCCTGTAGGTGAAACCAGATCCAAGTAGATAGCTTTGAAGGGGGCAGAGGGGTCTCCCAGGAACTCCATGTGGCCTGAGGGGTATTTGGGAGCCGTGGGTGCTTTGTCTTGGTGGCACTTGTGACAGAGCAGAGTCGGGGGTTAGGGATGGGCTGACCACGTGTGCACGAGCCTGCAGTGTTTCCGATGGGTCATGGGCTGGTCAAAAGAGACCCCACCACGACTACATACGGTTCACCTAAGTTCAGGATTTAATTAGCCCAGGTATCAAAGTTGCATCAGAATATGATTATCAAATGAAAACAGGGGACAGCTAGCGAGGTGTGATTTTCAGATACACAACAAATACTCTTTTGGTCTAAGTATGCCCATATTTGAGAAGAACTTGTGCTAAAGTACCATTTCAATTTACTGTTGTATTGGGTTGGCCAAAAAGTTCGTTTGGGTTTTTCCATAACATCTTACTGAAAAACCCGAACGAACTTTTTGGCCAACCCAATATTTCACTGTAGTAAAGACACTAAAGAAATCTGGGCGCTTCTGTATCTGGGACTGCTTATCGATTTGGGGGCTTTTCCCTGGCTTCTGAAGCAAATTTGGCATTAGCAAGGCTACCTCCTCGAGGGGAGAAAGCAGCAGTACGTGCCCATTTGCTTCTGAATGGGGTCTCTGCCCTACTTCCCCATGCTCCAGAAAGCCACTTATCTGTAGAACAAGCTGGGGAGGATCACCTTTTTCATCCCCTCACCCAAAATCGCCAGGCCACCTCCTCATGGGACTCTCCCTGTCACCAACATCCAGCAGCCCCCGCTGCCCCACACTAGCGCCCTCCACCCCTCGCACATGGTAAGAAGGAATATGCTCAACAATGTACTTAATGCCCCTGAACTGCGCACTTAGAGATGGTTATGGTGGTGAATTTCACGCTATGTATATTTCACCACAATTTTAGAAAAGAGAGTAAGGAAGAGAGGGGTCTTACTACAGGATGGCCTACAGCTCAGCACAAGCCTGCTGTGCCCCGGGCGCCCTCCTGCCTGCAGCATTCAGCCGAAGTGACATCTGGCCTCTCCTATTTGCCTCCACGTGCTCTTTCCTGCACCTGCGCACAAGGCCCCCGCCTTTCCTGCTTCCACGATGTGTCTCCCGGTGCCCTCTCCCCACTGACGAGCCCTCACCACTCTCAGCCCTCCATCTGCAAGGTTCTGCCCGCAAACTCTTTCCTGGGCTCTCCCCCATCAATCCGACTTGCAGGGGAGGCTGGGCCATGATTTCTCCTGCTCTTTATGAAATATTAGCAACGCCTGATCCCTCAACAACTTTCATTTGTTTGTTTGTTTTTTTTCCAAATGTCAAATCAGCTTCTCGGTCGCCAAGCATAATAATGTGTCCTTATTCAACCCCAAACTCCCCCGACTTACAGGTACAAAGCTTTCTCACAACCCATGGGGCCCACAAAGTGCCTTTTTATCCTCCTGGCATCTCACAGCTGCTCTCTGCCAGGCACTTCCATGCTCTGCCCCATCCCCCTACTTCACAGTGGCCGGAGCCAAGATGACCTGCCCACCAAGCTATCTGTGGTTCTGGGAGGCCACCAACGAGTCACGTGGGGAGCCCTCTGTAGCACCCACGTCTCTGTGCCAGGACTGCTCCTGGTACCCCTCCTGAACAAGCTCATTTTCTTCTCTGCTTTGGTTTCTCTCCCATGGTCCCCTACCCTACAAACCTGTCAGAAAGCTCTTCCCAACTCTAGTGAGTTGAATAGTGTCTCCATCAAATTTCTGTCCACCTCAGAATGTGACCTTATTTGGAAATAGTACCTTTGCAGATGTAATTAAGAATCAAGATAAGATGATACTGGATTAGTGTGGGCTCTATATCCAATGAGAGGACCTTGTAAGAGGCAGAAAAGGACACACTGAGACATAGGGAAGAAGAGGCAGGATTGGCCTGATGCATCTGCAAGCCAAGGAACAGCAGGATTGCAGGAAGCTAGGAGGAGACATGGGACAGGGTCTCCCTCAGAGGTGCCAGAAGGAGCCAACCCTGCCGACTCTTTGATTTCCGACTGCTGGCTCTCTTTCCCTGGGCCTGGACTCAGCCAGGATGACCAGGCGGGCAGTTCTTTTTCTCCGCAAGCCCCCCGCACCCGGGTCTGGTGACTGGACTGCCAGTAATGGCGGGGTTCTCCTGCCGTGAAAGGCACTGTGGCTCTTGCCGTCAGCTCCCTCTTGAAAGAGCCGGATGCAATCTCTCTAGAGGTCCCTAACTTTGGTCAGGAAAGACTTGGCTCACCCTTTCTGCAGCCCCTCTCAGCATTTTAGGGTTCAGGGAGCAAGGGCAGCTTCAAACTTCCACCAGGATCCACAGATCCCCAAACGCCAAGTTCCTTCCCCAGATCTGCTGCCTTGGGCCTCCCCACTGGGCTCTGATGGCCTCTCCAGGAGACGGCTCCTCTCCTGGGGGAGGACCCACTTGAGCTCCCTCCTGAGGGAACTCAACTGTGACTTCAGCCTCGCCCCCAGTCCACTGCCCCCTGGTGGCAACAACTCAAGGACATTAAAGAGCTTGGAGGTGGAAGCACAGGGTAAGAGAGTAGGGTTTGAAAAACCAAGCTCTTGATCCTTTGCTGCTAATACAAGACATGCCATTTCAGAATACAGAGTTGTATTGGCTCTCCTTTAGATTTTAGAGCAAATGGCAGTAGAACATGGGAATCACAAAACTCTCACACCAATGCAGAGACTCATTTGTCCTCTGGATGAGAAAAGATACTCTGGATCCTCACCGTAATCAGACACAGCCACAGAGCACCCAAAACAGCTGCCACAATGTGGGCAAAGCCAATAATTCTCCACTTCAGATACCCAAGACCCAGGATTGCTAATGAAAACGGTTTGGAATCCATTGATGTCATTTTAAAAAGAAAAAAAGGCTGCATTACATGCAGACCGGTCACTTCTAAGACAGATGCTGACCTTTGCTTTAGAAAATCTCTCTGTGTGGCACAGGACAGGACCATGGCCAAGGGATTAAATCTGAGAAAATGGACCTTTATCCTTAACCTTTAGTTTTTAACTCCAGCCAAATATTTCTGTCATTTAGAAAGTGTGATTAGCTTTTAGATAAGTTTTTTTTCCTTTAGCAAAGAACATATGTAGCTTCTTAATCAATATCAAAAGAAAGTAGAAATGTCTCAAAAATGATTATTTGGTTTCCATTTCAGGAGGGGTAGTGGTAGAATAATGCCAAATTCAACAGGCCAATACTCCATGAGCCCTGAACAAGCCAGGAAATCTCAGGATCAGGGAGTACCTTGGAAGCCTGACAGAACCGGTCTAAGTGAATGACTACAATTCAGAAGAAATGCTGGAGTCGTTCTGGCTTCATGTGGGTAAAAATGCATGTGTGGATTCCTCTCTTTTATATAACTGCTTTTTATATCAGCGACGAGAAGAAACAAAACATATATAATTATATTGTCTTTCATCATTACCTATACAACTACCTTTACTGGAACTCTCTTTTGTGTGGATTTGAATTACTGTCTGGTGTCCCTACCTTTCTGCCTGAAAGAACATCCTTTAAAGGAAGGCCTGCTAGCCATGAATTCTGTTTTTGTTGTTGTTTTCTTTTTAAATCTGGGGATGTCTTTATTTCTCTTTCGTTTTTTTAAACCAACTTTATACAGATATAATTCACATGCCGTGGACTTCCCTGGTGGCACAGTGGTTAAGAATCCGCCTGCCAATGAAGGCAACATGGGTTCAAGCCCTGGTCCGGGAAGATCCCACATGACGCAGAGCAACTAAGCCCGTGTGCCACAACTACTGAGCCTACGCTCTAGAGCCCACAAGCCACAACTATTGAGCCCACGTGCCACAACTACTGAAGCCCATGTGCCTAGAGCCCGTGCTCCACAACAAGAGAAGCCACCGCAATGAGAAGCCCGTGCAACGCAAGAGAGTAGCCCCCGCTCTCCACAAGTAGAGAAAGCCCATGCGCAGCAACGAAGACCCAACGCAGCCAAAAATAAATAAATAAATTTATTAAAAAAAATAAATAATCCACATGACGTACAATTCACCCACTGAAAATGTGCAATTCGATGGTTTTTTTGAATAGTCAAGAAGCTGTGCAACCACCCTCATAATCAATTTTAGAACATTTTTATCACTCCCAAAAAGAAGTCCCCAAAGATATGCTGAAGTATTAACCCCTGGTAACCAGCGAATGTGACATTATTTGGTTATATGATCTCTGCAGATGTAATCAAGTTAAGATGAGGTCATTAGGGTGGGCACATGACTAATACATATGACTAGTATCCTTATAAGAAGAGGGAAATTTGGACACTGACATACACAGAGAAGAGAATGCCATTGGAAGCCAGACACAGACATGGAGACAGAAATTGGAGTTATGCTGCCACATGTGAAGGAATGCCTGCGGCCACCAGAAGCAGGAAGAGACAAAGAAGGATCCTCTCCTAGAGTGTGTGGAGAAAGCCTGGCCCTACCAACACCTTGATTTTGGACTTAAATCTCCAGAACTGCAAGAGAATAAATTTCTTTTGTGCTCTGCCATCCAGTTTGTGGGCGTTTCTTTTGTTGTTGCTGTCGTTACAGCAGCCCTAGGAAACTAATACACACTCACTCCCCATTCCCTCCAGACTTTCCCAGCTCTAGGCAATCAGCAAGGTACTCTCTGTCTCCATGGATTTGCCTATTCTGGAAGTCTTATACAAAGTAACCGTATAATATGTGGTGTTTGCGACTGACTTCTTTTACTTAGCATAATGTTTTCAAGGTTCATCCATGTTGCAGCATGTATCAGCATTTCATCTCCTTTTATTGCCTAACAATATTCCATTGTATGAATACATCACATTTATCTATCATTCCATGGACATTTGAGTTTTTTACACTTTCTGGCTGTTTTAATAATGCTGCTATGAGCATTCATGAACATGTTTTTGTGTGGACCTGTGTCTTCATTTCTCTTGGATACAGACCTAGGAGTAGAAATGTGGGTAACTCTATGTTTAACTTTTTGAGGAACTGTCAAACTGTTTTCCAAAGCAGCTGCCCCAATTTTTAAATTCCCACCAATAATGTTGAGGGTTGCCTTCATTTCTGAATGACAGCTTTGCTGGATACAGGATTTTAGGTTGACAGGCTTTTTTCTTTTCAGTACTTTGCATGCACAAGGGCCTTCTAGACCCCTTGGGGTGAGTGTGATCTCAGGAGGGTTATTCTTGGCTGTCTCTTTTCCATCTGCCATTTTGCTTGTTGCTACTAGTATCACTGACTTACCAGCACCCTTTTAACTGCTCACCACCAAGATTTCCATTGTTTTTGACAATGACCCTAGGCATGAACTTCTCTATGCTCTATTCTAAGTAAAGTCAGTCCTCTTTGGAGGAAATGTCATTTTCACATCCTGCCTCTCCTTTGGGATAGAATCCTGTGCCAGACCTGGGGGTGGGGACAGTGGCTCACTTCTCCTGGAGTAAAACCTCTGCTCTAGTTGGGAACTGATCATCCTTGGTGTTCTTTTCTTGGCCCTCCTGACATGGAACCTCCACCCTACAAGCAGGCCTGGGAGGGGGCAACTGAGGTCCCAGTATCTTCAGTTTGTCACACTTGGGACAGAGCCCACGCCCCATGAGTAAGAGTGAGGAAAGGGAGCCCAGACCTCGCAACCATACTTGCCAGAGATGACAACTCCACACACAGGGCTGCAGAGGCTGAGATACATTGGCAGCCTGCCCCTCCCAGAGCAAAACCACACCCCTGGGCTCTAGGAGCTTGGGGGGAAGACCAGGAGCTGCGTCTTGCATTTTCTCAGCCACACCCTGGGATAAAGCTTTCATCACATGGAGCAAGGGGAAGGGACATGAGAACAGACCACGGCTCAAATGCTACCAACTCTCAATGTTTTTACTGAGATAGAGATTTTCTTGAATAAATGCTTCTATTTGCTGTATGCTTTTAGGACAATTTCCACAGACTTTAAATGGCTGTTACAATTTTCACCAGTTAAATGGTTTCACTGGAGAAAGGGTCTACCAAGCTCCTCACACCACCATTCTGAAAGCCTAAAATCCTCTTATAGTCAGACATGCAGAGGTCAATTGAGTTCTCTTTTTCACCACCATCTAGAACATCCTCCAAGGTCTGAAGTGGCTATTCTGTCTTTGTACCATGTTAGCTATGTGGGGTAGACATTCCCAGTCTTCAGAGATATTTCAGGCACCTCTCTCTTTCCAGGAATATGGAAAGATTTATCTTTTCCTGCCCTCCTTGAAGTTGGGTGTGACTCTGCAATCCTCTTTGGCCAATGACATGTGAGATGTTTGTCACTTCCAAGAAGAATGGTTCTCTTGGAATTAATGGCTTAATTGCTGCTATATATTTCTCTGTCTTCTCTCTTCTGTTGCAACAAACCTTGGAGCAAAGGCATCATAAGATGGGGAAACCTCTGTTATCCTGGATCCTGAGTGATGATGGTATGAAGCAGAGCCTTCACTCCTCTGCTTGGACATGTGATGTGAGCAAGAAATAAATCTTGGATGTTCTAAGCCACTGAGGTTTGGGGATTGTTTCCTTCTCAGCACACCCTAGCCTATCCTGACTGATAGAAAGGCTATTCTTCTTAAAACTCCAATCACATGCAGTATATATTTTTCTGAATTTCAGAAGATTCTGGTTAAGGTCAATTTCATCCCTTGGCACATGTATGAAATCCAAGCTCCTTAGCCAGTCCACAAGGGCTGTGCCCTGCTAATCTGTTGGTCTGCCCTCCTCCGAGGATACACTACCTCCCCTTTCCTCTCTTGTTGTGTATAACTGCATGAGACTCCCACTCTCCTGCAAACCATCTGTTCCCACCCTTCCTTCACATGGTACCACCATCCATCCTCCCAGACTCAGTATGTGCCTTCTTCTATGGCTCAGGAGGGCTGGGAAGGGAAGATGGAGTGAAGAGAGAATGAACAAGATACTACACTCACATATAAGTTGTTGTGAAAGTGGGAGGGCCCAAAAATAGTCTTAAGATGACTGGTGTTTTTAAAAAACCAAAAACTTTCCAGACAAATTGTTTACAAGCATGTGTCAAAGTTTTCTTTCAAGCACTCTGCAAGGAAAGACTGACAACAAGAAAAAAAAAAGTCTGGTCAAAGATTATTAGGTCAGTCAGTCAGTTGGGTGGACAATGCTAACTTCCCAGAAGTTCTCAATCATTTAGGAGTATCAGAGGATTGCTCAAGCATTTAATCAGGAGTGTGAATTACTTCAGAGGAGGTTGAGAATTACATCATGCAGAAAGTTCTGCTGCAGACTTGGTTTGGAGAATTTTTCTTTTGCAGGAGGCTATAAAGAGACAGTCTTGGCTTGATTAGTTATGTTTCACTCATCAGTTTCCTCTACAGAATTCAAAGGCATTCCTGGATTTTGTTTTCATGCATTCAAACATTTACTGAATACCTGTCAGATGACTAGATGCTGATGTTATAAAGATAAAAAGAAAGTCTCTGCTCGTCAGGGAGTTCACAGCCTTTGCAGGGAGACAGATATGTCCACATAACTGTGTAAAAATCCCCCAAACTATGTTCAGGGGACCCCAGTATGTTCAGGTGATATGCAACCCAAGCAGAAGAAGCAGGTTTATTTGGGCTTATAAGTGACGGCAGAGTAAGGTAAGAGTATGGAGTGGGCTTCAAGAAGAAATATTTATATTTTGGAGGACAGCAAGGAGTCACCAGCAGGCATCCAGACACTCTGGGGAGTGGAGAATGCTCAGGGGTACAGAATGGGCATGGCACCTTCAGGATGTCCAGTGAGCCTGTGTATGTGCGTGTGTGTGTCCAGGGTGGGAGGTGGTGGGGGACAGGGAGATGGGGGCTGGTAAGGGTTAGGAGCCTGGATTAAGTCCTGAGGACATGGTGGCACTAAATCATACTAGGAAGGGGCGTGCCTGGTCAGGTAACTTTGGATAGTATCTTCAATGAGAATAAACTGGAAAGAGAGGGAGGAGGCTGGGAGATAAATACAGGTGACTATAAAACACGTGTGAGAAATGATCAGGGTCTGGGCCCATCAAGTGGCCATGTCAACCATGTTGGCTATAGAATACTCTGCCATGGATTCAGTCAACAGCCATTTCCGTACAAAGAGCTTATAGGAGATTAAGTTATTTACACATCTACAAATATAACTGACTGATAAGACAGAAAGTGGCAAATGCCTAAGAAAGCTACAGCTAAAGTGCTACAGGGGAGATTGGTTCAAGATGGCGGAGTAGAAGGACGTGATCTCACTCCCTCTTGCGAGAGCACCGGAATCACAACTAACTGATGAAGAATTGTCGACAGGAAGACACTGGAACTCACCAAAAAAGATACCCCACATCCAAAGACAAAGGAGAAGCCGCAGTGAGATGGTAGGAGGCGTGCAATCACAATAAAATCAAATCCCATAACTGCTGGATGGGTGACTCACAAACTGGAGAACACTTATACCACAGAAGTCCACCCACTGGAGTGAAGGTTCTGAGCCCCACATCAAGCTTCCCAACCTGGGGGTCCGGCAACGGGAGGAGGAATTCCTAGAGAATCAGACTTTCAAAGCTAAGGGGATTTCATTGCAGGACTTTGAGAGGACTAAGGGAAACAGAGGCTCCACTCTTCGAGGGCACACACAAACTAGTGTGCTCATCGGGACCCAGGGGAAGGAGCAGTGACCCCATAGAAGACTGAACCAGACCTACCTGCTAGTGTTGGAGGGTCTCCTGCAGAGGCAGGGGGTGGCTGTGTCTCACCGTGAGGACAAGGACACTGGCAGCAGAAGTTCTGGGAAGTACTCCTTGGCGTGAGCCCTCCCAGAGTCTGCCATTAGCCCCACCAAAGAGCTCGGGTAGGCACAAGTGTTGGGTCGCCTCAGGCAAAACAACCAACAAGGAGGGAACCCAGCCCCACCCATCAGCAGACAAGTGGATTAAAGTTTTACTGAGCTCTGCCCACCAGAGCAACACCCAGCTCTACCCACCACCAGTGCCTCCCATCAGGAAACTTGCACAAGCCTCTTAGATAGCCTCTTCCACCAGAGGGCAGACAGCAGAAGCAAGAAGAACTACAATCCTGCAGCCTGTGGAACAAAAACCACATTCACAGAAAGATAAACAAGATGAAGAGGCAGAAAGCTATGTACCAGATGAAGGAACAAGATAAAATCCCAGGAAAACAACTAAATGAAGTGGAGATAGGCAACCTGCCAGAAAAAGAATTCAGAATAATGATAGTGAAGATGACCCAGGACCTCAGAAAAAGAATGGAGGCAAAGGTCGAGAAGATGCAAGAAATGTTTAACAAAGACCTAGAAGAATTAAAGAACAAACAAACAGAGATGAACAATACAATAAGTGAAATGAAAAATACACTAGAAGGAATCAATAGCAGAATAACTGAGGCTGAAGTACGGATAAGTGACCTGGAAGACAGAATGGTGGAATTCACTGCTGTGGAACAGAATAAAGAAAAAAGAATGCAAAGAAATGAAGACAGCCTAAGAGACCTCTGGGACAACATTAAACGCAACAACATTCGCATTATAGGGGTCCCAGAAGGAGAAGAGAGAGAGAAAGGACCAGAGGAAATATTTGAAGAGATTATAGTCGAAAACTTCCCTAACATGGGAAAGGAAATAGTCACCCAAGTCCAGGAAGCACAGAGAGTCCCATACAGGATAAACCCAAGGAGAAACACGCCGAGACACATTGTAATCAAATTGGCAAAAATTAAAGACAAAGAAAAATTATTGAAAGCAGCAAGGGAAAAACGACAAATTACATACAAGGGAACTCCCATAAGGTTAACACCTGATTTCTCAGCAGAAACTCTGCAGGCCAGAAGGGAGTGGCAGGATATATTTAAAGTGATGAAAGGGAAGAAACTACAACCAAGATTACTCTACCCAGCAAGGATCTCATTCAGATTCGATGGAGAAATCAAAAGCTTTACAGACAAGCAAAAGCTAAGAGAATTCAGCACCACCAAACCAGCTCTACAACAAATGCTAAAGGAACTTCTCTAAGTAGGAAACACAAGAGAAGAAAAGGACCTAAAAACCAAACCCAAAACAATTAAGAAAATGGTAATAGGAACATACATATCGATAATTACCTTAAACGTGAATGGATTAAATGCTCCAGCCAAAAGATACAGGCTTGCTGAATGGATACAAAAACAAGACCCATATATATGCTGTCTACAAGAGACCCACTTCAGATCTAGGGACACATACAGAATGAAAGTGAGGGGATGGAAAAACATATTCCATGCAAATGGAAATCAAAAGAAAGCTGAAGTAGCAATACTCATATAAGATAAAACAGAATTTAAAATAAAGTATGTTACAAGAGACAAGGAAGGACACTACATAATGATCAAGGGATCAATCCAAGAAGAAGATACAACAATTATAAATATATATGCACCCAACATAGGAGCACCTCAATACATAAGGCAACTGCTAACAGCTCTAAAAGAGGAAATCGACAGTAAGACAATAATAGTGGGGGACTTTAACACCTCACTTACACCAATGGACAGATCATCTAAACAGAAAATTAATAAGGAAGCAGAAGCTTTAAATGACACAATAGACCAGATAGATTTAATTGATATTTATAGGACATTCCATCCAAAAACAGCAGATTACACTTTCTTCTCAAGTGCGCACGGAACATTCTCCAGGAAAGATCACATCTTGGGTCACAAATCAAGCCTCAGTAAATTTAAGAAAACTGAAATCATATCCAGCATCTTTTCTAACCACAACGCTATGAGATTAGAAATGAATTACAGGGAAAAAAACGTAAAAAACACAAACACATGGAGGCTAAACAATACGTTACTAAATAACCAAGAGATCACTGAAGAAAGCAAAGAGGAAATCAAAAAATACCTAGAGACAAATTACAATGAAAACACGACGATCTAAAACCTATGGGATGTAGCAAAAGCAGTTCTAAGAGGGAAGTTTATAGCAATACAATCCTACCTAAAGAAACAAGAAAAATCTCAAGTAAACAATCTAACCTTACACCTAAAGGAACTACAGAAAGAAGAACAAACAAAACCCAAAGATAGTAGAAGGAAAGAAATCATGAAGATCAGAGCAGAAATAAATGAAATAGAAACAAAGAAAACAGTAGCAAAGATCAATAAAACTAACAGCTGGTTCTTTGAGAAGATAAACAAAACTGACAAACCATTAGCCAGACTCATCAAGAAGAAGAGGGAGAGGACTCAAATCAATAAAATTAGAAATGAAAAAGGAGAAGTTACAACAGACATCGCAGAAATACAAAGCATCCTAAGAGACTAGTACAAGCAACTCTATGCAAAAAATATGGACAACCTGGAAGAAATGGACAAATTCTTAGAAAGGTATAACCTTCCAAGACTGAACCAGCAAGAAATAGAAAATATGAACAGACAAATCACAAGTAATGAAATTGAAACTGTGATTTAAAATCTTCCAACAAATAAAAGTCCAGGACCAGATGGCTTCACAGGTGAATTCTATCAAACATTTAGAGAAGAGCTAACACCCATCCTTCTCAAACTCTTCCAAAAAATTGCAGTGGAAGGAACACTCCCAAACTCATTCTATGAGGCCACCATCACCCTGATACCAAAACCAGACAAAGATACTACAAAAAAAGAAAATTACAGACCAGTATCACTGATGAATATAGATGCAAAAATCCTCAACAAAATACTGGCAAACAGAATCCAACAACACATTAAAAGGTTCACACAACATGATCAAGTGGGATTTATCCCAGGGATGCAAGGATTCTTCAATATACGCAAATCAATCAATGTGATACACCATATTAACAAACTGAAGAAGAAAAACCGTATGATCATCTCGATAGATGCAGAAAAAGCTTCTGACAAAATTCAACACCCATTTATCCTAAAAACTCTCCAGAAAGTGGGCATAGAGGGAACCTACCTCAACATAATAAAGGGCATATATGACAATCCCACAGCAAACATCATTCTCAATGGTGAAAAACTGAAAGCATTTCCTCTAAGATCAGGAACAAGACAAGGATGTCCACTCTCACCACTCTTATTCAACATAGTTTTGGAAGTCCTAGCCACAGCAATCAGAGAAGAAAAAGAAATAAAAGGAATACAAACTGGAAAAGAAGAAGTAAAACTGTCACTGTTTGCAGATGACATGATACTATACATAGAGAATCCTAAAGATGCCATCGGAAAACTAACTACTAGAGCTAATCAATGAATTTGGTAAAGTTGCAGGATGCAAAATTAATGCACAGAAATCTCTTGCATTCCTATACACTAATGATGAAATATCTGAAAGAGAAATTAAGGAAACACTCCCATTTACCACTGCAACAAAAAGAATAAAATATCTAGGAATAAACCTACCTAGGGAGACAAAAGACCTGTATGCAGAAAACTATAAGACACTGATGAAAGAAATTAAATATGATACAAACAGAAGGAGAGATATACCATGTTCTTGGATTGGAAGAATCAATATTGTGAAAATGACTATACTACCCAAAGCAATCTACAGATTCAGTGCAATCCCTATCAAAGTACCAATGGCATTTTTTACAGAACTAGAACAAAAAATATTAAAATTTGTATGGAGACAAAAAAGACCTCGAATAGCCAAAGCAGTCTTGAGGGAAAAAAATGGAGCTGGAGGAATCAGACTCCCTGACTTCAGACTATACTACAAAGCTATAGTAATCAAGACAATATGGTACTGGCACAAAAACAGAAATATAGATCAATAGAACAGGATAGAAAGCCCAGAGATAAACCCACACACCTATGGTCAACTAATCTATGACAAAGAAAGCAAGGATATACAATGGAGAAAAGACAGTCTCTTCAATAAGTGGTGCTGGGAAAACGGGACAGCTACATGTAAAAGAATGCAATTATAACACTTCCTAACACCATACACAAAAATAAACTCAAAATGGATTCGAGACCTAAATGTAAGACTGGACACTATAAAACTCTTAGAGGAAAACATAGGAAGAACACTCTTTGACATAAATCATAGCAAGATCTTTTTTTGATCCACCTCCTAGAGTAATGGAAATAAAAACAAAAATAAACTAATGGGACCTAGTGAAACTTACAAGCTTTTGCACCGTAAAGGAAACTACAAACAAGACGAAAAGACAACCCTCAGATGGGAGAAAATATTTGCAAATGAATCAACGGACAAAGGATTAATCTCCAAAATATATAAACAGCTCATTCAGCTCAATATTTAAAAAACAAACAACCCAATCAAAAAATGGGCAGAAGACCTAAATAGACATTTCTCCAAAGAAGACATACAAATGGCCAAGAAATACATGAAAAGCTGCTCAACATCACTAGTTATTAGAGAAACTGAAATCAAAACTACAATGACGTATCACCTCACACCAGTTAGAATGGGCGTCATCAGAAAATCTACAAACAACAAATGCTGGAGAGGGTGTGGAGAAAAGGGAACCCTCTTGTACTGTTTGTGGGAATGTAAATTGGTACAGCCACTAAGGAGAACAGTATGGAGGTTCCTTAAAAAACTAAAAATCGAATTACCATATGACCCAGCAATCCCACTACTGGGATTCCCATATACCCAGAGGAAACCATAATTCAAAAGGACACATGTACTGCAATGTTCACTGCAGCATTATTTGTAATAGCCAGGACATAGAAGCAACCTACATGCCCATCGGCAGACGAATGGATAAAGAAGATGTGGGTATATATATATACGATGGAATATTACTCAGCCATAAACAGGAACGAAATTGGGTTATTTGTAGAGACGTGGTTGGATCTAGAGACTGTCATACAGAGTGAAGTAAGTCAGAAAGAGAAAAACAAATATCGTATATTAACGCATATATGTGGAACCTAGAAAAATGGTACAGATGAACCGGTTTTCAGGGCAGATATTAAGACACAGATGTAGAGAACAAACGTATGGACACCAAGGGGGGAAGTGGCAGGGGGTGGTGGTGGTGTGATGAATTGGGAGATTGGGATTGACATATATACACTAATATGTATAAAATGGATAACTAATAAGAACCTGCTATATAAAAAAAAATAAATAAAATTCAAAAATTCTAAATAAAAGTAAAATTGGTAAATAACTACATTAGTTTCAGGTACATAATGTTTTGGATATTTATATACACTAGAAAGTGATCACCACAATAAGTCTAGTCACCATGCAATTGATCCTTTTTGCCTAACCACCTTTCCCTCTGATAACTACCAATCTCTCCCTGTATCTGTGATTCATGCTTTTTTAAAAATAAATTTATTTATTTTATTTACTTAAAAAAAACAATAAAGTGCTACGGGGTTCAGAAAGCACAGGCGATTGATACAAATTGGAGAGATCAGGAAAGGTTTCAAAGAGAAGGTAAGACTTGAGATGAGTTTTAAGAATGAAATAGGATAAATGCTGAGATGGGGAAAAAGGACAAGAAGTATAACGGCATCATCGTGAGAAGTTGGAAATCTTAAGAGGAAGAGCAGTCTAAGAAGGGGCCGTGGAGAGTCAGTTTGGTACAGACTGTTTGAGGTGTGAGGGATGCATTTAAGGGGAGATGTTCGAAGGGAAGATGAGAGCATAGAACAGTTAAGGCTGGTCCTGTGCCTGGCAAATCAATCACTAAAGTCAAGTCACGCCTGAGTTAGGATGAACTGTCCATGCAGCCTGAACATTACACCACACCAGGTGTGTAAGGACTTGTAAAGGAAGAAAAAGGTCTCTGTTGTCAAGCATAATGGGAGGAGAAAGTACACACACAGCAATTTATTATGAAAAGTACAGTTGACCCCCCCGTTGAACAATGCAGGGGTGAGGGGCACTGACCCTCCTCAGAGTTAAAAATCTGCATGTAACTTATAGTCCGTGTATACGGTTCTTCGGTTCTTCCATGTACACAGTTCCTCCAGATCTGCAGTTCGGCATCCATGGAGTCAACCAACCATGGATTCAACTAACCATGGATTGTGTTGTACCACAGAGTTTACTATTGAAAAAAATCCACCTATAAGTGGGCCAACACAGTTCAAACCCGTGTTGTTCAAGGGTCAACTGTATAAACAAATACATGAAAGGTAACGTGTGCCAACTGCATCAGTAAGTAGTAGTCTGGGTTATTTGGAGGTCTGTTTCCCCACGTGATCACCCCATTAACAAAATAATTACCAGTGATGCTCTAGCAGTTGGATCTGTCTTCTTCTGGCATTTGACAAAGTGCTGAATCTGGCAGTGGTTGTCCAAGTGAACTCACTCCATGTGGTTTAACATCAGCACTGTTGCCCAGCCCTCAAATTATTTATAGATAAAACACCCTTACAAATCTTTTCACTAGAGCTTCCACTGATGACTTGGAACACGGATGACAAGATATCAGTATTTTTCTGCTTTAAGATATTTTGATCATCATGGGAAAGTGTGTTAAGTGGAACCATGTTACTATCAGTTTCACAAAATCCTTCCCTGTTTAATGAATCTTCCATGGCACTACCTCAATCACAGTGATGGAGGACTGCATTTCTGGGCCCTTAATTTCCAGCAAGAAACATGGTACTGGAGGTTCTGGCCAAAACAATTAGGCAATAAGAAGAAATAAAAGGCATCCAGATTGAAAGTAAAATTATTTATAGATGAGATAATCGTGCATGTAGCAAACTGTAAGGAATATACTAAAAAATTATTAGAACTAATAAATAAGTTCAGAAGGATGCAGGATACAAGACGGGTATAAAAAGCAATTGTATTTTTATACACTAGTAATAATCATTTCAAAAATGAAATTAAAAAATAATTCCGTTTGCAATAGCATCAAAAAGAATAAAATACTTAAGAATAATTGTAATAAAAGAAGTACAATATTTGTACATCTAAAGCTACAAAAGACTGTTGAAAGAAATTGAAGATCTAAATGAATGGAAAAACATCTTATGTTCATGGATATGAGGACTTAATATTTTTAAGATGACAGTACTCTCCAAACTGATCTACATATTCAATACAATCCCTACCAAAGTCCCAGCTGCCTTTTTGGGGGGCAGAAATTGACAAGCTAATCCTAAAACTCATATGGAAGTGGAAGAGACCCAGAATAACCAAAATAATCTTGAAAAAGAAGAATAAAGTTGGAGGACTTACAGTTCCCAATTTCAAAACTTACTAAAAAGCTAGTGTAATCAAGACAGTGTGGTACTGGCACAAGGACAGACACCCAGATTAGTGCAGTAGATTGAGAGTCTAGAAATAAATCCTTATATTTAAGATCAATGAATTTTTTTTTACAAGGCTGCCAAGACAACTCAATGGGAAAAGAATACATAGGCTATTCGACAAATTGTGTTGGGACAACTGGATATTCACTGCAAGAGAATGAAGCTAGATCCTTCCTTATCTCACCCAATACACAAAAATGAACTAAAAATGGATCATCAATCCAAATATAAGAGCTAAAACTTTAAAACAGTTAGAAGAAAGCACAGGAGTAAATCTTTTTGACCTTTTTGGTGTCATATCTCAATGGGCTCTGAGATATGACACCAAAAGCAAAGAAAGAGGTAAACTGGACTATATAAAAATTTAAAACTTTAGTGCTTCAAAGGACACTATCAAGAAAATGAAAAAACAACCCATGTAATGGGACAAAATATTTATACATCATATATCTGATAAAAGACTTCTATTCAGAATAAAGAACCCTTAACAATTCAGTAATAAAAAGATGAACAACTCAAAAAGTAGCCAAGGATTTGTATAGACATTTCTGCAAAGAAGATATACAAATAATTGATAAGCACATGAAAAGATGCTCAATATCATTAGTTCTCAGATAAATACAAACCCGAACCATAGAGATCCACTAGGTCTACTACCCACTAGGATTGCTATATTCAGAAAGACACAAAATAACAAGTGTTGACAAGAATGTAGGGAAATAGTAACCCTTATACATTGATGGTGGGATTGGAAAATCATGCAGCCACTTTGAAACACTGCTTGACATTTTCTCACCTAGTTAAATATAGAGTTACTCTATGACCCAGCAATTTCACTCCCAGGTATATACACAAGAGAATCTAAGATGTATGTCCACATAAAAACCTGCTGATGAATGTTCACTACAGCATTTTCCATAATAGCCAAAAAGTGGAAACAACCCAAATACCCATCAATTGATGAATGGATAAACAAAATGTGGTATATCCACACAACAGACTATTAATTCAACAATAAAAAGGAATGAGGTACTGATACATGCATCAACATGGATAAATCTTGAAAACATTATGCTAAGTGAAAGAAGCCAATCATCAAAGGTCACATACTGTATGATTCCATCTATATGAAATGTCTAAATAGGCAAATCTATATAAAAAGTATGTTAGTTGTTGCCTAGGACTGGACAGTGGTGAGGGGAAGGGGGGGCGTTGGTGACTGTTTAATGGGTATACGGTTTCTTTTATGGGAGACAAAAATTTTCTAAAAAACATTTAATTATACACTAAAGTGTATAATTTAGAGGCTGATTTGTTTAGTATCTGAAATATATCTCAATAAATGTGTACAATTTTTAAATGGTATTTTAGAAAGAGGAGCCAGAAGAGAGAGAAGATACAGACATCTGGAATTCTGGACCATAGGAAAGACATTTGAAGCAATCACTAGACTGCTTAATCGTGAAGATACCTTAGTTATTTATGGACATTCCTCCTCCTTTCAGTTATTCAGATCTAAATTCAAGGTGTGGGCACCCCAATGTTCATAGCAGCACTATTTACAACAGCCAAGTTATGGAAGCAACCTAAATGTCCATCAACTGATGAATGGATAAAGAAGATGTGGTACATATATACAATGGAATATTACTCAGGTGTTCTTAAATTAAGGTATGTACATTTGTTTAGACATAATGCTATTGCACACTGAAGAGTATAGTGCAAACATAACTTTTATATGCACTGGGAAACCCCCAAATTTGTGTGACTCGCTTTATTGTGATATTCGCTGTATTGCAGTGGTTTGGAACCAAACTGCAGTATCTCTGAGGTATGCCAGTAGTTCTCAAGGTGTGCGTCATACCAGCAGCATCTGCATCACCTGGGAACTTGTCAGAAAATCAAATTCTCCTGCCCCACCCCAATCTCCAAAATCAGAACCTCTGAAAGTAGGATCCAGCAATCCGTGTTATAATAATAATAAGTGCTCCAGGTGATTCTGAAGCACACCCAAGTTTGGGAAGTGCTTCTGTACTCCAGAAAGGTAGGAGTGCCATTTGCCCGAGAGCTGTTTGTGTTGATGAAAGCCCAGAGGCAAGGGAGTGACAACTCACCTGCATTGCTTATCATCACTGGGTGATGGAAAGTCATATTGTAATTATAAAAAAACGAAATGAGAAAAGGGTCTGACCTGGAAGATGAAGTACTGCTATAAACCCTCTTCTTCGGTGTAGCTCTGCAAGGCAATCTGCTCACCTCATAATCACCCATACCTATAGTCAGGTTTGGTTTTTATGAAGATAAGCAGAAATATGGTACTCTCATTATGAAAACTTTGGTCACTAGAATCAGAATTTGAAAAGGCTTAGGTGGATGATAGTTCTTGAAGTATTAAAGCAAAATGACAACAGTCATACTTACGTATGTATTTTGCATAACCTAAAACATATTCTGGGGCTGTGGCTCAGATCCTAGCTGTGGCTCTGATTCTTCAGTAAAAGAGGGGACAAAGTGGAGGAATCTGGCCTTGTGGGTAGTGAGTGGTCTGGCTCCAGTGGAAGGGCTGAGAATTGAGCGTGGGAACTTATTTTCCTTTTTGGCCCACCCCTTCTTCTGACTCCCAGCACTCGTCCTCGTTCTTTCCCTAGCACCCTCCCGAGGTCAGGATCAGGCTGAGATAAGCAGAGCATCTGGGGTACACAACTAAAGGGGATGTGACATGCTCTCTCAGGTCCCTGTACAACCCCTGTGGCCTAGGACTGTGTGGCTTCCCTTGTTCACTAGAGGCACCTGGAGAAGAGACCCACATGGGCCCTGGAAGCCACTCAGCGCAGCCAGGCAGGGGACGCTAGGGAACTGGGTACCCAGAGAGATCTAGAAGCAGGGTACAGGCTCCAGGGGGGCATGTTCTCTCAATCCCTTAAAATTCTTGCAGGAGCAGGTCAGAGTGGGGCCCTCTAGCTTGAGTCTTTGAGAATTAAACTGGTCTAGTAAAACTGCACATGACCAAGAAAAGAGATGCTCCCCACCTTAGAAGTAATTTGGGAAATGGGAATTCAAACAGCATTGTAGCTTAGAAGGGTTGAAGCAGGGGGAGGGATGTGGTCAGAACGCTTTAGAAATTAAAGAATCTGTTCTGTCATGTAGCATCCAACTTCCTGGGGAAATGATTCAGATTTTAGATTTTCTAACATACTGAAATGGCTAAATTATACCAACCAAAATGTCTGCTTGTGGTACTTTAAAATAGCACAGAAAATAAGGATACTGAAAACTGGCATTGCCATCTCTAGTAAATGGAGAAAGTCTCTTGGAGAGCAGGAAACATCTTCTTCATCTCGGGGTGACCCCAGAGCTCAGCACGGCAGCTGGCTCATCCTTGCCTTTTGAATGAACAAAACCAGAATAACAGTTCACACACAGAATAATGAAGTTCACAGACAAAGAAATGGGTTTCAGACTCAGTAGAGACTTAGTTTAGATCAAAGGAAGAAACTTGTGAGCTCTCGTGTTGCTACACAGCAAGTAAGCTGCCTTAGATGAGTGAAAAAACTCCTCCCCACCCCCGCCCCCGAAAAATACTGAAATGTGGCAGTAGTAGCTAACTAGCCAAGAACAAATTCTTCTCACCTGCCATAGTACAGAGTTGTTGCAAGGAAACTTCTTAATTAGTTAGCCCTCTGTGCCACAGTGACTTGGAGATACCATGTTGAAGACGGCAGAAGCACGATAAAAATGTACCCTGGATCCCTGAGTCACTGCTTGCTGGAAAGCTACCTGATGGAGTATAGGAATAGTGTATGAACAAGATATAAACTTCTATTGTGTTGAGCCACTGAGATTTTGGGGCTGCTTGTTACAGCAGCTAATATTACTTTCCCCAACTATGTAGCAAGTGTGGCCAACAAGTTTTGACAAAGTGGGCACAAAGATATTTATTTTATTCTCTACAGATTGCTACATGCTTAGAATATTTCATAATAAATAAGATAAGAAACCAGGATGCTCCACACCTTTAGGGACTCTGAGAAATCCACTGCAGGTCATAGTCTGAAAAAAGGAAGCAAATGGGAAGGAGAAAGTATACACAAGGGACTTCAACTGTATTTAACGCTCTATTTCTTTAAAAACAAGTTGTTCTGAGGTGACTTAGCCAAACACAAAAGGCTACTTGCTTTATTAAACAATTAAAAACCATATCCTTAATTAGTCGTCTTTCTTCCCAGAGAGGGTAACGTTTCGTGAAAGGAATGGAGAAGGTGCATGATACCAAGGAGACCCTGGACTTGCTCTACATGACTGGACCCAAGGCAACCAGGAGTGATGTCTGTGACACCTTCTGCATTAGGAAGTGCTCTGGGGTGGGGGGGTAGCACATCTACACTGCTCTTGGAATATTACTGTTCCCTCTGAAGGTGAGTAAATAAGGAAGGAATTTACTGTTTTTCCTTCCTTTGGTAAACAATGACATTTCAAATCATGATAGTGGAAAAATACTGTTTTTAAAACGGTTGACTTTTAGGAAACTTTTATGTAATCTGCCTGCATGGTCAAAGTATGAACACTGGCTGGGTTACTTTCCCCTTGATTGATTCATCTAAAGCCACAAGTACAAGAGTCAAGTTCTCACAGGACATAACATAAAGTTCTTTAACTACTTGTTACTAAGTCCCTTCAAGAAGAGCTTTACCCTAGAATGCCCTGCTTATTCAGAGCTCAGATCCATAAACGTTTAAGGACAGTCTAAACTCCTGAGATGTTCCTAAGCAGCCTCCGTGGCCCAGGAATAGGAATGGCTGTGAGAGAAGGGTAGGGGGTCTCCCATCGGAGAGGGCATCAACCACATCAGTTCCTTTGACCTCGCTGCTGGTGCTGGGAGGGTGTGCTTGGTCCATTTTCCTTCCATGATTTCACATTTGATATTGACAACATTCAACCACAGTACCCACTCAAGGAAGTAAAACTTTGAAGCTCTCGGAGCTAAACCTACTGAACAACTGGCTTCCACCTCTGGCATCAGAGGCCTGCTTTTCCATTTAGCAAACCGACAGAGAGCTCTGAGCAATGCCCAGGGCTATGGGCTGTGGGGAGCACAGAGCAGACAGTGCAGTAGCAGAGATGTCACCTGGATCTGCCAAAATAAAGAGGTACTAATTTGTATGGCAGGAATTCATGGGGACATTCTTTCTGCCACAGTAGGGAATCAGAGCTGTTTTCATGGAGGAAGTGACATTTGAACCAGACCTTACAGAAACAATCAATCTGTTCAGGAAAGGTCAAGGTTATTGAAAATCAGTAAAGTGCTTACTGTGAGTTGGGGTTCATTCACATTTTATGCCACACTCATGGTATGCTTTGTGTTTTTAATGGAATATTTCAAGCAAACAGACAGGTATGAAGAAAAATATAGGCCGAGTTCACGTTTCCCCACAACTAGGGTTCCTGCCGGACGCTGGTGGGGGACCTTGACGCCCAAGGAGACGGGAGGAACCCCTGAGCGACTGGGTAGGACGAGGGGGGAGTGGAGGGGGAGGAGCAGTGGAGGCCAGACAGGACCGGTGCACCTGAGGGGTGGCTGGGAGTGGGGAGGGGCCCCACGCCTGGAGGGACCCTCGGGGACTCAGAGGATCACGGGGAGCACGCCTAGAATCTCCCCTGCCCAACTGGCCCCGGGAAGCTTGCAGGGCTCCCCGGCCAGGTCCTCTGCCGTCCAAGGCTCCTTCCAGGCTTTATTGGTCCTAGGGGCATAGGAGGGAGGTGGGGGGGAGAAGAAGAGAGCCAGGCGGGAGGGGCCCTCTGGGACCAGAGGATCAGGGGAGGCGTGGCGGGTGTTCCCCCTCCAACTTGAGCCCCGGGAAGCCTGCTGGGCTCCCGGGCCTGGTCTTCCATTCTCTGGGGCCCCCTCTGGCCTCGTGGGTCCTAGGGGCTGGGAGCGAGGGAAGAGGGGGAAAGAGGAGGAGAGGCAGATGGTGTGTGGGGGGGGGGCGCCGCCAGGATTGGAGGATCACAGAAAGCGTGGCAGGCGTTTCTCCCACCCATTCGGCCCCAGGAAGGCTGCTGGGCTGCCAGATTGGGTCCTGCACCCTCCAAGGCCCCCTCCAGGCCACGTGGGTCCTAGGGGTGTAGGAGGGAGGGGGGGAGCCCTGTGGGATTGGAGGATCAGGGGAGGCACAGAGGGCGTTTCCCCCACCCACTCAGCCTGGGAAGCCTGCTAGGCTGCCAGGCTTGGTCCCCTGCCTTCTGGAGTCCCCTCTGGCCAGGTGGGTCCCACGGGCATAGGAGGGAGGGAGGGGGGGAGAAAAAGAAGAGAGGCCAACAGGGAGGGGCCCTCCGGGATCAGAGGATCAGAGGGGAACAGGCCTAGCGTTTTCCCTGCCCACTCGGGGCCAGTGAGCCTGCTGGGGTCCTGAACCTGGTCCTCCGCCCTCCTGGGCCCCTCCTGCTGTGGCCCCTCCTGCTGCCTTGAGCCTAAGCCCCACCCCCCACCCCCCAGGGCCTTTTCCTGCCCTGTGGGTCCTAAGCATAGGCTCCGCCTACCTCCTAAACTGGCCCCTGCCTAAGCCCTGCTCCCCACAGCCAAGGTCTTTTCTGGCTTTTTTTTCCTTTTTCTCCTCTTTTTTACCATTGTGATTCTGTCTTACCTTCCAGTCATTGTTTCATCTATATTTTTATTTTTTATTCTTTCTAACATATCTGTTAGTTTTCTAATCTAATTTTATTCTTTACTCTTTGTTATTGTTCTGCTGCTTTTTTTTTTCTTTTTCTTTCTGCCACCCCATGCAGCTTGCAGGATCTCGATTCACGAGCTGGGGGTCAGGCCAGAGCTCCTGCAGTGGGGGCTCTGAGTCCAAACCACTGGACTAACAGAGAACCTCAGACCCCAGGGAACAGTCATGGAGTGAGGTCTCCCAGAGGTCCTCATCTCAGCACCAAGACCCAGATCTACCCAAGAGCCTACAAACTCTAGCGCTGGAAGCCTCAGGCAAAACAACCAGTAAAACAGGAACACAATCCCACCCATCAAAGAAAAAAAAAAGAAAATGAGATGACAAAAAAGTATGTCACAGATGAAGGAGCAAGGTAAAAACCTACAAAACCAAGTAAATGAAGAGGAAATAGGCAACCTACCTGAAAAAGAATTCAGAGTAATGATAGTAAAGATGATCCAGAATCTCAGAAATTGAATGAAGGCACGGATTGAGAAAATACAAGAAATGTTTAACAAAGATCTAGAAGAACTAATGAACAAACAAACAGAGATGAACAACACAATAACTGAAATGAAAAATACACTAGAAGAAATCAATAACAGAATAACTGAGGCATAAGAATGAGTAAGTGGGCTGGAAGACAGGATGGTGGAAATAACTGCTGAGGAGCAGAGTAAAGAAAAAAGAATGAAAAGAATTAGACAATCTCAGAGACCTCTGGTACAACACTAAACACACTAACATTCGAATTATAGGGGTCCCAGAAGAATAAGAGAAAAAGAAAGGGTCTGAGAATACATTTGAAGAGATTATAGTGGAAAACTTCCCTAACATGGGAAAGGAAATAGTCACCCAAGTCCAGGAAGCGCAGAGAGTCCCATATAGAACAAACCCTAGGAGAAATACACCAAGACACATATTAATCAAACTAACAAAAATTAAATTCAAAGAAAAAATATTAAAAGCAGCAAGGGAAAAGCAACAAATAACATACAAAGGAATCCCCATAAGGTTATCAGCTGATTTTTCAGCAGAAACTCTGCAGGCCAGAAGAGAGTGGCAGGATATACTTAAAAGTGATGAAAGAGAAAAACCTACAACCAAGATTACTCTATCCAGCAAGGATCTCATTCAGATTTAACAGAGAAATCAAAAGCTTTTCAGACAAGCAAAAGCTAAGGGAATTCAGCACCACCAAACCAGCTTTACAACAAATGCCAAAGGAACTTCTCTAGGTGGGAAACAGAAAAGAAAAAGACCCACAAAAACAAACTCAAAACAATTAAGAAAATGGTAATAGGAACATACATATCGATAATAACCTTGAATGTAAATGGATTAAATGCTCCAAACAAAAGAAACAGACTGGCTGAATGGATACAATAACAAGACCCATATATATGCCGTCTACATGAGACCCACTTCAGACCTGGGGACATATGCAGACTGAAAGCGAAGGGATGGAAAAAGATATTCCATGCGAATGGAAATCAAAAGAAAGCTGGAGGAGCAATACTCATAACAGATAAAATAGGCTTTAAAATAAAGACTGTTACAATAGATAACTACAAGGACGCTACATAATGATCAAGGGATCAATCCAAGAAGAAGATATAACGATTATAAATATTTATGCACCCCACATAGAAGCACCTCAATACATAAGGCAAATGCTAACAACCATAAAAGGGGAAATCGACAATAACACAGTAATAGTAGGGGACTTTAACACCCCACTTACACCAATGGACAGATCATCCAAACAGAAAATAAATACGGAAACACAACCTTTAAATGACACAATAGACCAGATAGATTTAACTGATATTTATAGGACATTCCACCCAAAAGTGGCAGAATACCCTTTCTTCTCAAGTGCACATGGAACATTATCCAGGAGAGATCACATCTTGGGCCACAAATCAACCCTCAGAAAATTTAAGAAAATTGAAATCGTATCAAGCATCTTTTCTGACCACAACGTTATGAGATTGGATATCAATTACAGGAAAAAAACTGTAAAAAACACAAATGCAAGGAGGCTAAACAGTGCACTACTAAATAACCAAGAGATCACTGAAGAAATCAAAGAAGAAATTAAAAAATACATAGAAACAAATGACAATGAAAACATGATGACCCAAAACCTATGGTATGCAGCAAAAGCAGTTCTAAGAGGGAAGTTTATAGCAATTTAACCTCACCTCAAGAAACAAGAAAAATCTCTAATAAACAATCTAACCTTACACCTAAAGCAACTAGAGAAAGAAGAACAAAGAAAACCCAAAGTCAGTAGAAGGAAACAAATCATAAAGATCAGAGCAGAAATAAATGAAATAGAAATGAAGAAAACAACAGCAAAGATTAATAAAACTAAAAGTTGGTTCTTTGAGAAGATAAACAAAATTGATAAACCTTTAGCCAGACTCATCAAGAAAAAAAGAAAGAAGACCCAAATCAGTAAAATTAGAAATGAAAAAGGAGAAAGCACAACTGACACCGCAGAAATACAAAGGATTATAAGAGACTACTACAAACAACTATATGCCAATAAAATGGACAACCACAAAGAAATGGACAAATTCTTAAAAAGGGACAACCTTCTAAGACAGAACCCGGAAGAATTAGAAAATATAAACAGGGCTTCCCTGGTGGCGCAGTGGTTGAGAGTCTGCCTGCTAATGCAGGGGACACGGGTTCAAGCCCTGGTCTGGGAAGATCCCACATGCTGCGGAGCAACTAGGCCGGTGAGCCACAACTACTGAGCCTGTGCGTCTGGAGCCTGTGCTCCGCAACAAGAGAGGCCACAATAGTGAGAGGCCCGCGCACCACGATGAAGAGTGGCCCCCGCTTGCCCCAACTAGAGAAAGCCCTCGCACAGAAACGAAGACCCAACACAGCCAAAAATAAATAAATAAATAAATAAATAAATTTATTAAAAGAAAATATAAATAGACCTATAACAAGTAATGAAATTGAAACTGTAATTAAAAATCTTCCAACAAACAAAAGTCCAGGACCACATGGCTTCACAGGTGAATTCTATCAAACATTTAGAGAAGAGCTAACACCAATCCTTCTCAAACTCTTCCAAAAAATTGCAGAGGGAGAAACACTCCCAAATTCGTTCTACGAAGCCACTGTCACCCTGATACCAAAACCAGACAGAGACACCAGAAAAAGAGAAAATTACAGACCAATATCACTGATGAACATAGATGCAAATATCCTCAACAAAATACTAGCAAACAGAATCCAAGAGCACATTAAAAGGATCATACAGCATGATCAAGTGGGATTTATCCCAGGAATGCAAGGATTCTTCAATATACACAACTCAATCAATGTGACATACCATATTAACAAATTAAGGAATAAAAACCATATGATCATCTCAATAGACGCAGAAAAAGCTTCTGACAAAATTCAACACCTATTTATGACAAAAACTCTCCAGAAAATGGGCATAGAGGCAACCTACCTCAACATAATAAAGGTCATATACGACAAACCCACAGCAAACATCATACTCAATGGTGAAAAACTGAAAGCATTTCCACTAAGATCAGGAAAACAAGACAAGGATGTCCACTCTCACCACTCTTATTCAACATAGTTTTGGAAGTCCTAGCCATGGCAATCAGAGAAGAAAAAGAAATAAAAGGAATACAAATTGGAAAAGAAGAAGTAAAACTGTCACTGTTTGCAGATGACATGATACTATACATAGAGAATCCTAAAAATGCCACCAGAAAACTACTAGAGCTAATCAGTGAACTTGGTAAAGTTGCAGGATACAAAATTAATGCACAGAAATCTCTGGCATCCCTACACACTAACAACGAAAAATCAGAAAGAGAAATCAAGGAAACAATCCCATTTACCATCGCAAACGAATAAAATACCTAGGAATAAACCTACCTAAGGAGGCAAAAGACTTGTACTTAGAAAACTAGAAAACACTGATGAAAGAAATCAAAGATGACATAAACAGATGGAAAAATACACCATGTTTTTGGATTGGAAGAATCAATTGTGAAAATGACTACACTACCCAAGCAATCTACAGATTCAATGCAATGCCTATCAAACTACCAATGGCATTCTTCACAGAATTAGAACAAAAAATTTTACAATTCATATGGAAACACAAAAGACCCCGAATAGCCAAAGCAATCTTGAGAAAGAAAAATGGAGCTGGAGGAATCAGGCTACCTGACTTCAAACTATACTACAAAGCTACAGTAATCAAGATAACATGGTATTGACACAAAAACAGAAATATAGATCAATGGTACAGGATAGAAAACCCAGAGATAAACCCATGCACATATGGTCACCTTATCTTTGATAAAGAAGGCAAGAATGTATAATGGAGAAAAGACAGCCTCTTCAATAAGTGGTGCTGGGAAAACTGGACAGGTACAGGTAAAAGAATGAAATTAGAACACTACCTTACACCATACACAAAAATAAACTCAAAATGGATTAAAGACCTAAATGTAAGACTGGACACTATAAAGCTCTTAGAGGAAAACACTGGAAAAACACTCTTTGACATAAACCACAGCAGTATCTTTTTTGACCCACCTCCTAGAGTAATGAAAATAAAAACAAAAAAACCCAAATAGGACCTAATGAAACTTAAAAGCTTTTGCACAGCAAAGGAAACCATAAACAAGAGGAAAAGACAACCCTCAGAATGGGAGAAAATATTTGCAAATGAAGCAACGGACAAAGGATTAATCTCCAAAATATACATGGAGCTCAGTATTGAAAAAACAAACAATCCAATTAAAAAATGGGTGGAAGACCTAAATAGACATTTCACCAAAGAAGACATACCGGTGGCCAAGAAGCACATGAAAAGATGCTGAACATCACTGATTATTAGAGAAATGCAAATCAAAACTACAATGAGGTATCACCTTACACCAGTCAGAATGGCCATCATCAAAAAATCTACAAACAATAAATGCTGGAAAGGGTGTGGAGAAAAGGGAACCCTTTTGCACTGTTGGTGGGAATGTAAATTGATACAGCCACTATGGAGAACAGTATGGAGGTTCCTTAAAAACTAAAAATACAACTACCTTATGACCTAGCAATCCCACTACTGGGCATATACCCAGAGGAAACCATAATTCAAAAGGACACATGTACTGCAATGTTCACTGCAGCAGTATTTACAATAGCCAGGACATGGAAACAACCTAAATGTCCAACGATAGATGAATGGATAAAGAGGATGTGGTACATATATACAATGGAATATTACTCAGCCATAAAAAGGAACGAAATTGGGTCATTTGTAGAGATGTGGATGGACCTAGAGTCTGTCACACAGAGTGAAGTAAGCCAGAAAAACAAATATTGTTATATTAATGCATATATGTGGAATCTAGAAAAATGGTACAGATGAACTTATTTGTAGGGCAGGAATAGAGACAAAGACGTAGAGAATGGACATGTGGACACAGGGCAGGAAGCAGAGGGTGGGACGAATAGGGAGATTAGGTTTGACATAAATACACTACCTTGTGTAAAATAGATAGCTAGTGGGAACCTGCTATATAGTACAGGGAGCTCAGCTCGGTGCTCTGTGATGACCTAGATGGGGGGAAAGGGGAGGAGGGAGGTCCGAGAGGGAGGGGATATAGGTATACATATAGCTGATTCACTTCATTGTACCCCAGAAACTAACACAACATTGTAAAGCAATTTTACTCCAATTAAAAAAAAAGAATAATATAACAAATGTTTTTGTATCCACTCTCCTGCTTTGTCAAATCATAACATTGTATGGTTTTTGCTTTAGGTCTTAATATCACATTGAAGCTTCCTAGGTAGCCCTCTGCTTTGTATTCTTCTCTTTCTCTCCAGAGGTAACCGCTCTCTTGAAATGGCACTCATTTCTCTAATTTGGAATTTGTATCCTCTGCTTTTTACTTCCCCCTCCATGGAAGATGCCTTTCATGGACTATTTGTTCTTTCCCATGAACCTTAGAAGAGATCTCCACCCAGGACTCCACTGAGTGAGGTTGGCACGAATGATAGAGCATCCTGGCCTGTTCTCAAAGTCCAGCTCTTTCCAGAAGATCAGGTTAGACTTAGAACCTAAGACGTTGAGGGAAGAAAGAACTAGATCTGATGTACCCTTTGGCTCCTTATTTGTCCACAGCTGATCAGGGCCTGATGTGGACACTCAGAAATTGCACCTCTGCGGAGACAAAGACCATGCTAGACCAACAGTCAGAAATCCTGGTTTCAAACCAGAGCTCCTCCAGCTCCTAGCAATGTAACCACGGGCAGGACACTTAGCCTCTCCAAGCCCATTTATTTAACTTTAAAATGAATACACGACATGCCTGAGCTGCCAGCCTCCCAGGGCTGAGTCTGTGTGCCTTTGGTGTGCCTCCTCAGCACCTTGAACTTAGTGCTATTGTACATTTCACAACTGTATAATAATTGTTGACTTACTTGCCTTCTCTGCTCAACTGTGAACTTCTTTAGAGTAGGGACCATGTGCCTGACACATAATAGGTGCTCAATAAATACTGGATGAATTAAACTGATCAAACATAAATGTATTTACGCTCCAACATATTTATATGCATATATTTATGATCTATAAAGCATACAAAAAACTACCAGCTATAATTCTCATTTGGCAACACTAATTAGCATAAATGATAACGGGAGCCAGTACCGCCCCATCCGAGCATTGAAACTTGGATTGCTGGACGTGGAAAGGCTCCTATGATGGTGACCGAGGCCTAAGCCTCTGAAGCTGTTCAGGGTCAAATCCAGACACTGCCATTGATGTGTCATGGCAAATTACTTAACCTCTTTGTTTCTCAGTTTGTCATCGGTCAGTTAGCCCTAATGAAGACCAGCCGCACCAGGGCAAGGATTTAGGTCTATTCTATTCACAGATCTAACAACACACCATGAATAGGGCTGGGCCCATCACTAGAAGTCAGTATACAGTATAGTCAGTGAATGGATGGCTCCTAGGACCCACCTCCTAGGATCATCATGGGGAGAATGTGATTTAACGTGGAAGAACTTAGCATGATGCCTGGCACGTAGTGAGCACAGAACACAGTCACACCTCTGTAAAATAATGGGTTTTGTTCTAGGGATTTTTTTGTAGGTGTGAAATGGTGTCTCTGTCTTTTTTATTAACAATATTGTGTTAGTTTCAGGTGTACAGCAAAATGATTCAGTTTATATATATATATTTATATATATATTCTTTTTCAGATTCTTTTCCATTATAGGTTATTATAAGATACTGAATATAGTTCCCTGTGCTATACAGTTAATCCTTGTTGGTTATCTATTTTATATATAGTAGCATATATCTGTTAATCCCATACTCCTAATTTATCCCTCCCCCACTTTTCCCCTTTGGTAACCATGTTTTCTGTGTCTGTAAAGCAATGGTTTTGATTACTAGTTCGTGGCTCTGAGGGAATGCCATAGTATCACTGAATCTTGATGTTGGTCTCAAAGCCCCGAGATCTCCCACACTGAGGTGCCGCGAGCTCAGCTTTTCCCACAGCGTAATGACCAATGTAAGAGGCACTGACGGGCCTGTCTGGTCCTCCTGGTTTTGTGTGGTACAGCTCCTAGGATCACATGACGAAGGACGGATCACATGACGAAGGACAGACCACAGGCCATAAGTGGATCCATCCTTTCACTCCTTCGCCTCCACCCTCCTCCCCATTCTATCAAGCTTCCTGGCCATACAAGTGTCCAGGACACTGGATAAGACATAGAAGAGTCCACAGACTGGTAAAGAAACGCTCACAGCTGTGAGGAATTACATGAGCAGAGTTTTCTGGCACCTTGGCCTGAAAAGAGGGGAGCAAATGTCAAGCATGTTCTAGATTGGAAAGACTAATAAGCAAAATGCTACTATGTGGGGAATTCCACAAACATATGGGAAACATAAGATGGTATTAAGGAAAGGGTAAGTAATTTAGCCACGTGGTTCCCCCCAAACCCTTTTAGCCCTGCCACCTTTAAGCAGCCCTGTCAGACCACTGCTCTGTTAAATAACATTTGTATTGTTCCCTGATTTCAAAAGCTCATTCCATTTTTCGTAATTATAAAAGTTCACTGTAAAATTCTGGAAAATACCAGAAGAATGATTAAGAAATATAAAAACTTCACCATCACCAGAGAAGTCCACTGTTAACATTTTGGTAAATCTCCTTCAGTATTTCATAATTTATATATTACTTTTTTAAAAAACAAACTCATGACTGTATTGCAGAGAACTGAATATTGTGTTTTCTCCATTTAGACTGTGTACATCTTATGTTATTAAGTAGACTGAAAATTTTTGAATGTTTTTAGTCTGTTGTAAAGCAAAACAGGCATACAAAAAGGGCTACATAACATATATGTATATTTAAAAAATAAGAATAAGGAAAATAAAATGAACATTCTGGAATATGATTCTTGCTGACTACATAGTATTTAACCCATGGATATGCCATAATTTAATCTTTCTCCTGTTAAATATTTAGGATCTATGCTCTTTGT
This sequence comes from Balaenoptera musculus, assembly GCF_009873245.2. Taxonomy (NCBI): domain Eukaryota; kingdom Metazoa; phylum Chordata; class Mammalia; order Artiodactyla; family Balaenopteridae; genus Balaenoptera; species Balaenoptera musculus. The sequence goes on from NC_045790.1 coordinate 73,689,453, forward strand.
GCCAATCTCTGATTATTTCTTTAGGATGAATTTTGGGGAGTGAACCTACACTGAGGGGAAGGATATATAACCATTTTTTAATTCAAACTTTTTGTTTTGATATAATTGTAGATTCACATGTGGTTGTAAAAAAAAATAATACAGAGAGGTCCTGTGTATCCTTTACCCGGTTTCCTCCAACAACTAGGATATCAAGACTAATACAGTCAAGATATAGAACATCTCCATCATCACAAAGATCCCTCATGTTGGGAGTTCCCTGGTGTCCTGCTGGTTAGGATTCTGGGCTTTCACTGCCATGGTGAGGGTTCAATCCCTGGTCTGGGAACTGAGATCCCACAAGCCGTGTGGCACGGCCAAAAAAAAAAAAAAAAAATCCCTCACGTTGTCCTTTTATAGCCACAACCACTTTCATCCTGGCCCCATCCCATCCTGATGACTATTAATCTTTTTTCCACTTCTTAAAAACAAAGATGAACGTATGGGACCTAATCAAACTTACAAGCTTTTGCCCAGCAAAGGAAACCATAAAATAATAAAAAGACAACCTACAGAATGGGAGAAAATATTTGCAAATGATCCAACTGACAAGGGCTTAATCTCCAAAATATGCAAACAGCTCATAAAACTCAACAACAAAAAAATAAACAATGCAATCGAAAAATGGGCAGAAGAGTCTTCATAATAGACATTTCTCCAAAGAAAACATACAGATGGCCAGTAGGCACATGAAAAGATGCTCAAAATCACTAATTATCAGAGAAATGCAAATCAAAACTACAATGAGGTACCACTTCACACCAGTCAGAATGGCCAACACTAAAAAGTCTACAAATAACAAATGCCAGAGAGGGTATGGAGAAAAGGGAACACTCCTGCACTGTTGGTGGGAGTGTAAGTTGGTGCAGCCACTATGGAAAACAGTACGGAGGTTCCTCAGAAAACTAAAAATAGAATTACCATATGATCTAGCAATCCCACTCCTGGACATATACCCAGACAAAACTATAATTCAAAAAAATATATGCACCCCTATGTTCATAGCAGCATTATTCACAATAGCCAAGACATGGAAACAACCTAAAAGTCCATTGACAGACGAATGATAAAGATGTGGTACATATATACAATGGAATACTACTCAGCCATAAAAAAAGAATGAAATAATGTGACTTGCTGCAATATGGATGCAACTAGAGACTATCATACTAGATGAAGTAAGTCAGAAAGAAAAAGACAAATACCATATGATATCACTTATATGTGGAATCTAAAATAAGGCACAAATGAACCTATCTACAAAACAGAAACATACAGACACAGAGAACAGACTTGTGGTTGCCAAGGGGGAGCGAGGGAGGGAGAGTGATGGACTGGGAATTTGAGGTTAGCAGATGCAAACTATTACATTTAGAATGGATAAACAACAAGGTCCTACTGTATAGCACAGGGAACTATATCCAATCTCCTGGGATAAACCATAATGGAAAAGAATATAAAAGAAGAATGTATACATGTGCATAACTGAGTCACTTTGCTGTACAACGGAAATTAGTACAACATTGTAAATCAACTATACTTCAATAAAAAAATGGAGAAGAATCTTTTTTCCATTTCTGTAAGTATGTCATTTCAAGAACACTATATAAGCAGAATCATATAGCATGTAACCTTTTAGGATTGGCTTTATTCACCCAGCATATCAACAGTTCCTTCCTATTTACTGCTGAGTAGTATTCCATGGTATAGATGCACCACAGTTTAACCACGCACCTGAGAAAGATATCTGGGTTGTTTCCAGTTTGGGGCTAGTACAAATAAAGTGGCTGTGAACATTTGCATGAAGGCTTTTGTGTGAACATAGTTTTCATTTCTCTGGGATAAATGTCCAGGAGTGCAATTGCTGGGTTGTATAGTCATACTAATTTGTTTAAGACACTGCCAAACTGCTTTCGGATTAGCTGTACCATTTTACCTTCCTGCGAGCAGTGTGTGAGTGATCCAGTTTCTCCACATTTTCCCCAGCATTTGGTGTTGTCACTACTTTTTATTTTAACCATTCTGATGAGATATCTCATTGTGATTTTAATTTGCTCTTCCCTAACGGCTAATGATGTTGAACATCATTTCATGGGCTTATCTGTCATCTGTATGTCTTCTTCAGTGAAATGTCTCTTTACGACTTTTGTCTATTTTCTAATTGGATTGCTTATTTTTTTTTTTTTTAGTACTGAGTTTTGAGAGTTTTTAAAACTTTCTAGTTCCAGCCTTTTGTCGGATATATGGTTCGAAAATATTCTCTCCCTGTTTGTAGGTTGTGTTTTCATCCTTTTAACATGCTGTTAAAGTCTACTTTCTCTTCGTTACTCAGACTGTGTAATTTCTATTATTCTATCTTCTAGTTCATGGCGTCTTCCCCTGTCTCATCCATGCTGCTGTTGAGCTGATCATTGAGTATTTTGTTTTGGTTACTGTATTCTGTAGTTCTAAAATTTCCATTTGGTTCTTCTTTATATCTTTATTTTTTTGTTGTTGAATCTTTGTTTCTAGCATGTTCGTAATTGCTCATTGATGTATTTTGATCTTGGTTGCTTTAAAATCTTGTCATCATAATACTAACATCTCAGCCACCTTGGTGTTGACATATACTGTCTTCTTCATTCAGTTTGAGATCTTCTAGATACTTGGCATGATGAATGATTTTCAATTAACCTGGACATTTTGGATATTATATTATGAGACTCTGAATTCTGTTTTAACGGGTTCACCCTGCTCTGGCAATGGAGGTGGCCAGGGCTCCTTGATAATGCAGGGTAAGGATGGGAGTCCCAGCTCCCTCCCGACCTCCACTGACACTTCTCAGCTAGGAGAGACTCATTACTGATCCCCGTGTGATCTCCACCTACACCACCGCTGGGAGGGGTGGCCTTGTTACTCTTTGTATTAACCATGCCTTTCATTTTATGATACTTTGACATCTTAGGGCCTTGCTGACCCAGGAGGAACGGCCCCTCCAGAGCTAGTCAATTCCTAGAGAAAATAAATCACTCCCCTGTGAGAGCAACTTTCATATATACAAGCCAACAAATCCAGAGCCCAAACCTATGACCACCTCCTATACTGGGCTCTTATACATTGGGACTCTGTTCCTCTGCTCTAAGTACCCCAGGACCAAGTATCAGGCAAATCAGAACAACCCCTACACAGCCCAGCAGAAATTATTCAAACTAGCCAATCCTAAACCTACTTCCCCTGCCTCATCCATTCCTTTGCATGGAAACTCTTGCCAAATTTTCTCCTGCTCCTTCTGCCTCCTTACCCACCCTGGTGATTCCCTGTGTGGCCCTGCTTGGTGTGGTGTGCCTCCTGTTTCTAGGGAACTGCCATTATAAACTTCTCCCTTCATGAATCATTTCTGTATCTGCATGTCTTACCACACCTGATTAAAACAAATCTCAGCTACCCTGAAAATACGGCTGGGCAGTGATAAAAGTCCTGAATCTCCACTTGGCCTGTTCTGACATCAACCCAGTGGGAGAGGAAGGGCCCCTTGCTACCTCCCTGTGGGGATGTAAGTCCTGGCTTTCTCTGACACTGTCCCAGCCAAGGGGTTGGGGCATCTTGTTACAGCCTGGTGAGGGTGGATGTCTCAGTTCCCCTCTGACCTTTTGCTGGCATGAGTGGGATGAACCACAGTTTTTTATGGTGTTTGGCTGGAGTAGAGTGGCTATTGCTTTGAAGTTTTCTGTCTTGTTAGGCTGACTTTTCCTGGTCTTTGGCTAGAGAGAGCAGCTTTGCTGGGGGCTTTTTCATCTGTGCCTGTTGCATTGTGAAGTTACTGCCATCTTCAGACCCAAGTCTGAAATATATGAGGCAATATGGAAACTCAGGGAACTCTCCACTTAGTTCTTCCTTGGGTCCTGAGGTCTCTGCTAGCCTTCCTTCTTCTCGCTGCCTTTTAGACTCTTCTTATATTTATTTTACACGTAACGTCCAGGGCTTTAAGTTGTACTTAACAGGAGGAATAGGGAAAAATATGTCTACTACATTTTTCTAGAAGCAGAAGTCCCCATTTTTTTAATTAATTTTTTTTAAGTTATTTATTTTTGGCTGTGTTGGATCTTTGTTGCTGTGCACAGGCTTTCTCTAGTTGTGGCAAGCGGGGGCTACTCTTCGTTGCGGTGCACGGGCTTCTCACTGTGGTGGCTTCTCTTGTTGTGGAGCACAGGCTCTAGGTGCGCGGGCTTCAGTAGTTGTGGCACATGGGCTCAGTAGTTGTGGCGCACGGGCTTAGCTGCTCCGCAGCATGTGGGATCCTCCCAGACCAGGGCTCAAACCCGTGTCCCCTGCATCGGCAGGTGTATTCTTAACCACTGCACCACCAGGGAAGTCCCCCCATTAGTTTTTAATGCACAAACATGACAGGACCTGTTCTGAATGCCGGTCTTCATGGGTTAACCAACTGTTTCCATCAGGGTGTGATGAATACCAGTCCTCATGGGTTGATCCTCAAGGAGTTTTAGGGAGAGCAAAAGATGTAAAAGGCAAGGAGCCTGGATAGGAGGCACCCAATAAATGCTTTCATACCGAGTGAACCATTTCTGTACAATGATTTCAAAAGCTTCAACTGAACTTCCCACAGAAATATAGAGGAACTTGCTAAATGAAAATTGACTTTAGGAAATATGTCATGTTAATATCCCTCCCCGTTTCCCCATTCCTCTGGACAGGAGCTATGTGCTTGCATTGATTTCTAAAAATGTTCTGTGGAAATATAACAAATACCTAACTTGACTGAGTAAGTACACAAAGATATTTACATCCCACACAAGCCAGGACACCAGGATTCCAGGGCAGAAGGCAATGGACAGGGTGTGTATAAAATCAAGCACGCAGTCGCCTCTGGTGAGATGCTATCACCTCTCTACTCATTCTGGCCCCAAATTACCCATTCCAACAGCCTTCATCACCTACTTTTGTTAAGTTTCCATCTAAGAATTGAGAATTTAAACAACTCCCATCACAGCCAACTTAAGCTATGAGTAATGGAAACAAGTCTTTTTCACCACCTTCCATCAGAAATTCTTTGCAAGGGCCCGTATAAACACTGTCATTTTTTAAAGGCCTTAAATATTTGATCACTTACTTGAGACTATACAAACCAGAGCTTCGTTTCACGAGGCCTGCTTTCACAGGGAAGCTGCTTCCCGTAGGCCTTCAGCTTGTAGGGCAACCTTGTCAAGACCACACAGAGCCCTCTTCTGAAGGCCAAAAGCAGAAATGGTTAAAGAGGAAAAAATCTCCTGAGAAGACTCGTTACCATGGCCAGGTTTGCAGCTTGTTCCTAACCAAAAGAAACAGCCTGCAAAAGTATGATCTCCCTCCAGCTTTTTAAAAATGGGAAACAAGCCCACATTTAATCCAACTGACTGTGCCCTCTGCTGAGGAAGGCCATGGCGTTATTGGGCTATGGAGTTCAGGCAGTCTGGTCTACTCAAAACTAATTCACTGGGTCATCTCAAGGGAAAAGTCCTCAATCATTTGTACTTGCCCTTGCCTGAACTGATGTAGATTTAAGGTATGGATCCAAACAGAGGAATCTCAAGTGGGAACCTCTCCCTGATAAGTAGGCTTCTGATAAATTGGTCATCACTAAGTAACCCATGTCTGCTCTTACAGAGAATAAGTCTGGCCAAGGATACACCTTAGTGGACAGACTAAATTTGAGGGCGTAAGTAGACCCAGCCAGATGAATAAAGAATACATATTTATGATAAGGATCTTTTGAAAGAGTAGGCTGAAAAAGAAACTATTTTAACGTTTGTATTTGCTATCTCGCAAACTCTTTAAGTAAACTTGGTGAAGCTTCTTTGAATAACAATATGAGTAATAAAAGCATGAATTACCCCAAAGCCAAGCCAAGTCTTGGTCACCTTTCCCCCTTTCTGGTTACATTTCGCACAGAGCTCCAGACCAGGGCTCGCAGTGCTATGTTGTAAATTACTAGTCTCCATGGCTGGCTCTCTCCTCCTCCTCTATCTCCCTGATGACTTAGGCAGGACTGAGTCGTAATTCATCTTTGTACTCTGAGGATACAGCAGTGTCTGAATAAAACTCGTGAAATGAATAAATGGATGTGTGAATGAATCAATGAATCAAGGAGGAATAAATTAGCAGATTTTGAGCCACACCTTGTTTGCTAATCAGAGATTCCCATATACGACAAAGAGTGACATGAACTGAGACTTGGTTTTCCAACAGGGAGAAAGAACTACAGCTATAGCAAGGCACCACCATTTTTGCCTTATTTTTATATAAAAACTCACTTTATATAAAACAGCTCTACATGAATGTATGGCATGCTGGCAAAACAACATCCCTCCTTCCTTTCTTTTTTACTTTGGCCTTGGATGAAAATAGCACTAACTGGCAGGAATGTAATGAGATGTTTAGGAATTATGTAATGCTAATAACTCTTAGGGAATTTAAAATTTTCTAGGAGCCATTAAAAATTTTTAAAAAGAGAAATTAATTTTAATGAAATATTTAAAAACTCAATACATTCAAAACATCATTTCAACATATAATCAATGTAAAAAATTACTGAGATATTTTAATTTCTTATATTTATACTATCTTTGAAATCCAGTGTATATTTTACATTTACAGCACATCTTGATTCAAACTGGCTACATTTCAAGGACTCAGTAGCCACATGGGGCTAGTGGATACCATATCAGACAGCAAAGAGTTAGAAACATATTTTGTGCTCATCAGCAGCAACTCCCTCTTGTTTGGGTTTCTGATGTCACTCACTTCCTCCTCCCATCTCACAACTCTTAATCATTTACCCTGACATTATCAGAGTGGATACAGATGTGTCATTTGTTATGTCACCTGAACTATTTTTTGCAAGTGTATAGGGCACAAATTCGAAATGGAAAAAACAAACAAAAAACCCAAAGCAGCTTTTGCACCCATATCATAGTTGAAGAGCTGAAGGTCAGAGTCATGAGGTATCTATAGTCACAGGGCTAGTAGGTCTCAGGCTGTAACTAAAAGATAGGTCTTGGGACACTTGTTCCAGAGTGTCTATACTTCCATCTCACCATCTCTCTTAGAAATCAGAATACTTCATAGCAGGGAAAAACAGCTTGTCTGAGAGTTAAATAATGAAGAAAAATAATTTCTTGTTTCAATATGCTTACCCAACTCCTACACAAAAGGCCACATGGCTTGCTGGGGTGAGAAAGAGGTTAGGTCTCAAAAGGAAGTTATTTCCCCAACTTGAAAGAGGTATTTGGTTCTCTTCCAAAGCCAGGAGAACCTTTTAAAAATAAATCAATTCCTCGTTTCAAGAACAACCATGTAGAGCATGAATGCTGGATCGAATGCCACGTCTGAGAAAATGTCACCATCAAAGCCAAATGTAGCAACTGAACTCTCCACACAGGATAAAATCTTATCGGAATTCATAAAAAACAGCTGTCTTTCCCTCTATTTTCCTTGAGTCTAACCTTATGTACTATTTCTTGTTTAAGTAAACATACAAAGCATTTACTCCCAAAGTCAGAAAAGCAGATTCTTTTTTTAAAAAAATTAATTTGGCTCCTCTCTGCCCAATTCTTACCTCTTCTATGCCTCACTCTTATTTAGTGGGTTTAGCCATGTGAAAATTTTAAATGTTGAAAAGCTCTCTTGTTCTCTCTCTTTCTCTCTCCTCCACCTGTTGCTCTCTCGCTCTCCCCACCTCTCTTTCTCCTTTTTAATCTCTACCAGTACCACCATGATCGCAATCTCACCCTCCCCACCCAGTAAGAAAAGAAGGAAGATAGGTCCAGAAAATGCATTTAGCACTGCTAGGAATCCGAAGATATGAATTTTATCTTTAGTTTTTAAAAATGAATGTTGTGGTTATCGGTGTGATAAATCTGAAACTATTTTGTTTACTGAAGAATAGAGTGGGGGGGACTTCCTGGCGGTCCAGTGGTTAAGACTTCACCTTCCAATGCAGGGGGTGCAGGTTCATCCCTGGTCGGGGAGCTAGGGTCCCACATGCCTCAGGGCCGGGAAACCAAACATAAAACAGAGGCAGTTCTGTAACAAACTCCGTAAAGACTTAAAAAAAATGGTCCACATCAAAAATCTTAAAAAAAAAAAAAAAAGAATAGAGCAAATGAGTAAATATGCTGGTATTGTTGGGAATCAGAGTTGTTACTGTGGAATAAGAGAGATAAATACGAGCTGAGGTGAGGTGGGGAAAATGTGGTATTGGATTTCAATCAGAAACTAATGATAAGTCTGAATGGATTTGTATGTGCGTGTACATGTGCGTGTGTGTATACATGCTGGGTATGTGTGCATGAACACCTATGTGTGTGTGTGTGTGTATGTTTATGTTCTCCTGACTCTGTCCACTGAAGGGTGAGAAACATATGACAACCAAGTAGTGATGAGCTAACCTAGCATCCAGATCTTGGTTTCTGTAATTGGAACCAGGTCTCCTTAGGGAAATGGCTGTGTCCAAGAGGGAATAGGAGTAGCTTGAAGGGGTTCCTGGTGGCCAGTTTCCAACATCAAAACGAGTAATTATAATATATTGAAAGAAAAAGGAGTAAACGAGAATCTACTGAGGGGTTTTTGTGATAAAATATACATAACATTAAATTTACCAGATAACTTTTTAAGTGTACAGTTCAGTGGCATCAAGTACATTCACCTTCTTGTCCAACCATCACCATCAATCTACCTCCAGAACTTCTCATCTTTGTAAACCAAAACTCTGTACCTATTAAACAATAACTCCTCATTTCCACCTTCCCCGGCCCTGGCAACTACCATTCTATTTTCTGTCTCTATAAATTTGACTACCCCAGGTACCTCATATAAGGAAAATCATACAGTATTTGATTTTTTGCATCATTTTACTCAGCCTAACATGTTCAAGGTTCATCTATTTGTAGCACGTGTCAGAATTCCATTCCTTTTAAGGCTGCACAATATCCCATTGTCTGTATATGTCACATTTCGTTTATCCACTCATCTGTGGACGACATGTGTGTTGCTCCCACCTTTTGGCTATTGGTGAATAATGCTGTCATGAAACATACAAGTATGTGAGTCCCCTGTTTCCAATTTCTTTTGGGTGTATACCCTGAACGTAATTGCTGGGTCATATGATAATTGTTTAATTTTTTGAGGCTTAATGAATCTTTAAAAAGAGGAAGAAGGAATACTTTCTCTACAGAAAATCACTAGTTAATAAGTGTAAGAAAACACGGCCATTAAAAATCATCATTTTGCATTCATCCACGGAAAGGATCTACTGGCAAGGATCACCAGAGGATACTAATGGGTGGAGAACAGGGTGTCCACACAGTGGCAAGTGTCACCCTTCAGATTACTTATTAATCTCAAGGCGAGAGATGCCTTCACAATGGTGAGATCTGACAGGGGCCATGTTATCCAAATGATCAAAACTTAGCATCAACAACAGTGGGACAAACTGGCATTAAGTGGCTGTTAAAGTGCCCAATGGGGAGGACACGTCACCACATAGTATTCTTTATTTTCTAATAACAATTTTATTGAGATACAATTCACATAGCATACACATATCATTTACAACTTAAAGTGCACAATTCAATAGTAATCTTTTAGTATATCCATAGAACTGTGCATCCATCACTACAACTTTTAGAATATTTTAACCACCCCCCAAAGAAACCATACACCCATTAGCAGTCACTCTCCATTTCCCCCAATTCCCCCACCCCTGGGCAACCACAAATCTCTCTCTCTCTCTCTCTGGATTTGCCTATTCTGGAAATTTCATATGAATGGAATTCTATAAAATGTGGCTTTTTGTGACTGGCTTCTTTCATATAGCATAATGTTTTCATGCTTATTATAGCACGCATCAGTACTTCATTCCTTTTTATTGCCAAATAATATTCTATTATATGGATATGCCACATTTTATTTATCCATTCATTTGTGTTGAACATTTGTGTTTTCTCTCCCTTTTTTCTCTATTAGAATAATGCTGCTATGAACATGTATTTACAGGTCTTTGTGTGAACATATGCTTTCAATTCTCTTGGGTATATACCTAAGAGAGGAATTGTTGGGTGATATGGAACTCTGTTTTAACCTTTTGAGGAGCTGCCTGACTATCTTCCAAGGTGGCTGCACCATTTTACAGCCAAAACGTTTAAGTCTAATAAGAAAACAAAAATACAAATCCTGACTGTGGGACATTCTATCAGACAACTGGCCTAGACCCTTTAAACTGTCAGTGTCACTCAAGACAAAAATTAAAAGGTAGGGGGATGCTGTAATTTAAAGGAGAATAAGGATGATGCCTAAATGTAATGCTTGATTCCTTCCTGGATTAAGAAAGAGAGGCTATAAAGGACAGATTGGGGGCACATGGAGACATTTGAATATGCATTTTATATTGTATAATATTAAAGCTACAAAGTGAACTTCGCTGGGTGTGCTAATGCAATTGTGGTTATACAGGAGAATGCCCTGGTTCTGAGGAGACTCTGGCTGAAGTATTTAAGGGTGACATCTCGATGCCTGCAGCTGACTTTTACTTACATAAAGATAAAGTAAGTGTGTGTGCGTGTGTGTGTGTGTGTGTATACATGTGGGAAAAAACTAGAGAGAGAGAGAGAGGGAAAGGGAGGGAGGGAGGGAAGAAAGAGGCAGGGAGGGAGGGAACGAAAGAGGGAAAGTATCACAAAATATTAACAACTGGCAGTGAGTATGAGTGTTCATTGTGCTATTCTTTCAACAATTTTCTAGTTGTGAAATCTTTTAAAAATTTCAGAGGAAAAGTTATTTGAAAAGCACAAGGTAAAATAATGCCCCAATCTATATAAAGCATGAACTGAAAAAATAAAGAGAGAGAGTGCTTTTCAGACACCTCCTCCATTTATGATCTTCACTTCTGACAAGGTGATGTTTCAAACCTCAGAACCTCACTTGAAGCCTCATGTTTAGATCCCTGCTAGACTGACATGAAACAGAACCCTACTGAGATTCTTTCCAGTCCTTCTAACCTGCCTTAGGCACATCACTTAAACTCTTTAGACTTCGCTTCTCTAAACTATCAAGAAACAGAAAAGATCTGGGTTGACCTAGAGGATACTTGACCATTCTTTCAAGCTCTGAAATTCTCTGACTCTATAATCATACTTCTTGAGTAGGATCAGGATCAATCTCCTTTGAATATATTCTCATTGGGTTGACATTTTAGGCTTTTGCTTCACCAGAACTTTAGATGAAATGAGCACTTTATTTCAATATTAACCAAGAATGTTTAATCACATTTAAACAGATGAGCCTGAACACAGTAAGAATATCCCTCAGTCCTTATGCCAAAGCACACTGCTCTCGCATGGGTCCTGTTGCACATTTAGCTTCGGTTCCCAGTTGATGGCCTCTGGGCACCTCACCAAGGAGTGAGCCTCCACGACCCAAGACGCCCCTGGGACAGCCAGGCAGACAGAGATGGAATGTTCCCTTTGGCCTTTTCTATATCAGGCTCCTAGGATATAATTAGGAGGTAGCTCTCAGAGCAGACAGAAGTTAAGTTGAAAAGTGTCCACGGAAAGAAGAGGGAGAGAACAGAGGAGACATCTTGTCTGGAGATGCTCTAGGATTCAAAGATTATATGATAAGTGATGAATCAGTCCAGCCCTTGGGGGGTAGGGGAGATGGTCTCAGAACCAGCCAAAGTCAGCAAAGGGCCAAACTGTCTCCTTATTAGTGGAGTTGACTCTCAAGCTCCAAGATCACAGGGCACTAGACATTTTATCTCAAAAAAAAAGTTTATTTTTTAGGCAGGAGAGAACAGAACTTAAAAGAATCTTCCCAAGCTGACCATAACATTTTGAAATCCCAGAATGTCCTCACTTTGCTATTCTCCAGTTCTAAGATGGGTCCTCCATGCCTCTACCATTCAGAAATTTAAAGATCCGCCAGTCCAGTTCCCACATTTTACAAACAAGAAAGCAGTTTAAAGAGGCAGTAACCTGGGGCTTCACTGGTGGTACAGTGGTTGAGAATCTGTCTGCCGATGCAGGGGACACGGGTTCGAGCCCTGGTCTGGGAAGACCCCACATGCCGCGGAGCAACTAAGCCCATGAGCCACAACTACGGAGCCTGCGCGTCTGGAGCCTGTGCTCCGCAACAAGAGAGGCCACGACAGTGAGAGGTCTGTGCACCGCGATGACGAGTGGCCCCCGCTTGCCACAACTGGAGAAAGCCCTCGCACAGAAACGAAGACCCAACACAGCCAAAAAATAAATAAATAAATAAATAATAATTAAAAATGAATATCTGCTTATAAAAAAAAAAAAAGAAGTGGATTAAAGTTTTACTGAGCTCTGACCACCACAGCAACAGTCAGCTCTACCCACCATCAGAGCCTCCCATCAAGCCTCTTAGATAGCCTCAACCACCAGAGGGCAGACAGCAGAAGCAAGAAAAACTACAATTCTGCAGCCTGTGGAACAAAAACCACGTTCACAGAAAGATAGACAGAGTGAAAAGGCAGAGGGCTAATACCAGATGAAGGAACAAGATAAAACCCCAGAAAAACAACTAAATGAAGTGGAGATAGGCAACCTTCCAGAAAAAGAATTCAGAATAATGATAGTGAAGATGATCCAGGACCTTGGAATAAGAATGGAGGCAAAGATCGAGAAGATGCAAGAAATGTTTAACAAAGACCTAGAAGAATTAAAGAGCAAACAAACAGAGATGAACAATACAATAACTGAAATGAAAACTACACTAGAAGGAATCAATAGCAGAATAACTGAGGCAGAAGAACGGATAAGTGACCTGGAAGACAGAATGGTGGAATTCACAGCTGCGGAACAGACTAAAGAAAAATGAATGAAAAGAAATGAAGACAGCCTAAGAGACCTCTGGGACAACATTAAACGCAACAACATTCGCATTATAGGGGTCCCAGAAGGAGAAGAGAGAGAGAAAGGACCAGAGAAAATATTTGAAGAGATTATAGTCAAAAACTTCCCTAACATGGGAAAGGAAATAGCCACCCAAGTCCAGGAAGCGCAGAGAGTCCCAGGCAGGATAAACCCAAGGAGAAACACGCTGAGACACATTGTAATCAAATTGGCAAAAATAAAAGACAAAGAAAAATTATTGAAAGCAGCAAGGGAAAAATGACAAAAAACATACACGGGAACTCCCATAAGGTTAACAGCTGATTTCTCAGCAGAAACTCTACAAGCCAGAAGGGAGTGGCATGATATACTTAAAGTGATGAAAGGGAGGAACCTAAAACCAAGATTACTCTATCCAGCAAGGATCTCATTCAGATTCGATGGAGAAATCAAAAGCTTTACAGACAAGCAAAAGCTAAGAGAATTCAGCACCACCAAACCAGCTCTACAAAAAATGCTAAAGGAACTTCTCTAAGTGGGAAACACAAGAGAAGAAAAGGACCTACAAGAACAAACCCAAAACAATTAAGAAAATGGTCATAGGAACATACATATCGATAATTACCTTAAACGTGAATGGATTAAATGCTCCAACCAAGAGACACAGGCTTGCTGAATGGATACAAAAACAAGACCCATATATATGCTGTCTACAAGAGACCCACTTCAGACCTAGGGACACATACAGTCTGAAAGTGAGGGGATGGAAAAAGATATTCCATGCAAATGGAAATCAAAAGAAAGCTGGAGTAGCTATACTCATATCAGATAAAATAGACTTTAAAATAAAGAATGTTACAAGAGACAAGGAAGGACACTACATAATGATCAAGGGATCATCCAAGAAAGAGATAACAATTATAAATATATATACACCACATAGCAGCACCTCAATACATAAGGCAATTGCCAACAGCTATAAAAGAGGAAATCAACAGTAACACAATAATATGGGGGATTTTAACACCTCACTTACAACAATGGACAGATCATCCAAAATGCAAATAAATAAGGAAACAGAAGCTTTAAATGACACAATAGACCAGATAGATTTAATTGATATTTATAGGACAGTCCATCCAAAAGCAGCAGATTACACTTTCTTCTCAAATGCGCACGGAACATTCTCCAGGATAGATCACATCTTGGGTCACAAATCAAGCCTCAGTAAATTTAAGAAAATTGAAATCATATCCAGCATCTTTTCTGACCACAACGCTATGAGATTAGAAATCAATTACAGGGAAAAAAACGTAAAAAACACAAACACATGGAGGCTAAACAATACATTACTAAATAACCAAGAGATCACTGAAGAAAGCAAAGAAGAAATCAAAAAATACCTAGAGACAAATGGCAATGAAAACACGATGATCCAAAACCTATGGGATGCAGCAAAAGCAGTTCTAAGAGGGAAGTTTATAGCTATACAAGCCTACCTAAAGAAACAAGAAAAATCTCAAGTAAACAATCTAACCTTACACCTAAAGGAACTAGAGAAAGAAGAACAAACAAAACCCAAAGTTAGCAGAAGGAAAGAAATCATAAAGATCAGAGCGGAAATAAATGAAATAGAAACAAAGAAAACAATAGCAAAGATCAATAAAATTAAAAGCTGGTTCTTTGAGAAGATAAACAAAATTGATAAGCCATTAGCCAGACTCATCAAGAAAAAGAGGGAGAGGACTCAAATCAATAAAATCAGAAATGAAAAAGGAGAAGTTACAACAGACACTGCAGAAATACAAAGCATCCTAAGAGACTAATACAAGCAACTCTATGCCAATAAAATGGACAACCTGGAAGAAATGGACAAATTCTTAGAAAGGTTATAACCTTCCAAGACTGAACCAGGAAGAAACAGAAAATATGAACAGACCAATCACAAGTAATGAAATTGAAACTGTGATTTAAAATCTTCCAACAAACAGAAGTCCAGGACCAGATGGCTTCACAGGTCAATTCTATCAAACATTTAGAGAAGAGCTAACACCCATCCTTCTCAAACTCTTCCAAACAATTGCAGAGGAAGGAACACTCCCAAACTCATTCTATGAGGCCACCATCACTCTGATACCAAAACCAGACAAAGATACTACAAAAAAAGAAAATTACAGACCAATATCACTGATGAATATAGATGCAAAAATCCTCAACAAAATACTAGCAAACAGAATCCAACAACACTTTAAAAGGTTCATACACCATGATCAAGTGGGATTTATCCCAGGGATGCAAGGATTCTTCAATATACGCAAATCAATCAATGGGATACACCATATTAACAAATGGAAGAATAAAAACCATATGATCATCTCAATGGATGCAGAAAAAGCTTTTGATAAAATTCAACACCCATTTATCATAAAAACTCTCCAGAAAGTGGGCATAGAGGGAACCTACCTCAACATAATAAAGGCCATATACGACAAACCCATGGCAAACATCATTCTCAATGGTGAAAAACTGAAAGCATTTCCTCTAAGATCAGGAACGAGACAAGGATGTCCACTCTCACCACTATTATTCAACATAGTTTTGGAAGTCCTAGCCACAGGAATCAGAGAAGAAAAAGAAATAAAAGGAATACAAATTGGAAAAGAAGAAGTAAAACTGTCACTGTTTGCAGATGACATACTATACATAGAGAATCCTAAAAATGCCACCAGAAAACTACGAGAGCTAATCAATGAATTTGGTAAAGTTGCAGGATACAAAATTAATGCACAGAAATCTCTTGCATTCCTATATACTAATGATGAAAAATCTGAAAGAGAAATTGTGGAAACACTCCCATTTACCACTGCAACAAAAAGAATAAAATACCTAGGAATAAACCTACCTAGGGAGACAAAAGACCTGTATGCAGAAAAGTATAAGACACTGATGAAAGAAATTAAAGACAATACCAACAGATGGAGAGATATACCATGTTCTTGGATTGGAAGAATCAATATTGTGAAAATGACTATACTACCCAAAGCAATCTACAGATTCAATGGAGACACAAAAGACCCCGAAGAGCCAAAGCAGTCTTTAGGGAAAAAAACAGAGCTGGAGGGCTTCCCTGGTGGCGCAGTGGTTGAGAATCTGCCTGCCAATGCAGGGGACACGGGTTCGAGCCCTGGTCTGGGAAGATCCCACATGCCTCGGAGCAACTAGGCCCGTGAGCCACAATTACTGAGCCTGCACGTCTGGAGCCTGTGCTCCGCAACAAGAGAGGCCGCGATGGTGAGAGGCCCGCGCACCGCGATGAAGAGTGGCCCCCACTTGCCCCAACTGGAGAAAGCCCTCGCACAGAAACGAAGACCCAGCACAGCCATAAATAAATAAATTAAATAAAAAAAAAAAAAAAAAACAGAGCTGGAGGAATCAGACTCCCTGACTTCAGACTATACTACAAACCTACAGTAATCAAGACAATATGGTACTGGCACAAAAACAGAAACATAGATCAATGGAACAAGATAGAAAGCCCAGAGATAAACTCACGCACCTATGGTCAACTAATCTATGACAAAGGAGGCAAAGATATACAGTGGAGAAAAGATAGTCTCTTCAATAAGTGGTGCTGGGAAAACTGGACAGCTACATGTAAAAGAATGAAATTAGAATACTCCCTAACACCATACACAAAAATAAACTCAAAATGGATTCGAGACCTAAATGTAAGACCGGACACTATAAAACTCTTAGAGGAAAACATAGAAAGAACACTCTTTGACATAAATCACAGCAAGATCTTTTTTGATCGACCTCCTAGAGTAATGGAAATAAAAACAAAAATAAACAAATGGGACCTAATGAAACTTCAAAGCTTTTGCACAGCAAAGGAAACCATAAACAAGACAAAAAGACAACCTTTAGAATGGGAGAAAATATTTGCAAATGAATCAACGGACAAAGGATTAATCTCCAAAATATATAAACAGCTCATTCAGCTCAATATTAAAGAAACAAACAACCCAATTCAAAAATGGGCAGAAGACCTAAATAGACATTTCTCCAAAGAAGACATACAGATGGCCAAGAAGCACATGAAAAGATGCTGAACATCACTAATTATTAGAGAAATGCAAATCAAAACTACAATGAGGTATCACCTCACACCAGTTAGAATGGGCATCATCAGAAACTCTACAAACAACAAATGCTGGAGAGGGTGTGGAGAAAAGGGAACCCTCTTGCACTGTTGGTGGGAATGTAAATTGATAGAGTCACTATGGAGAACAATATGGAGGTTCCTTAAATAACTAAAAATACAACTACCTTATGATCCAGCAATCTCACTACTGGGCATATACCCAGAGAAAACCATAATTCAAAAAGACACCTGCACCCCAATGTTCATTGCAGCACTATTTACAATAGCCAGGTCATGGAAGCAACCTAAATGTCCATCGACGGACGAATGGATAAAGAAGTTGTGGTACATATATACAATGGAATATTAGCCATAAAAAGGAACGAAATTGAGTCATTTGTTGAGACATGGATGGATCTAGAGACTGTCATACAGAGTGAAGTAAGTCAGAAAGAGAAAAACAAATATCGTATATTAACGCATGTATGTGGAACCTAGAAAAATGGTACAGATCAACCGGTTTGCAGGGCAGAAGTTGAGACACAGATGTAGAGAACAAACATATGGACACCAAGGGGGCAAAACCGCGGTGGGGTGGGGATGGTGGTGTGCTGAATTGGGCGATTGGGATTGACATGTATACACTGATGTGTATAAAACTGATGACTGATAAAAAAAAAAAAAAGAGGCCAGTAACTTGTCCAAGTTATCCAGCTAATTAGCCACAAAGGCACAGTTTCTTTGCTTCTTTGCTACCTAGAACAGACCTTACTCTTAGACCCCAAGAGTGGCAGTCAAAGTGTCCATAAAGTTGCACAGAAAACAGAAGATGCACGTTCTCTGTATGGGTCCCATGAGCCAGCTCACTGAAGGTGCTGGGAATCAGGGACCGCTCTTCACTGAGACAGAGAACTTGGAGGTGCAGCAAGTGTGTGTGCCTTTTGGGGGAGATGTTCACAGCCCTCTTCTTTCTGCTCCTGTGATTTTTCCAACTGAACTAAACCGAGCTCATGACCAGATCTGGAAGTCTGAATAGACTGGAGTAAAGCGAGTTAAAACACATAACTGCACTTGAGATATAATCCAGGGAGAATATCAAAGCCAAAATGAGCCCCATTTACGCCACTATCAGAATATGTTCTTCAGATTTTATTTGATCTTTCCTGACTCTCTGGCACTGGTTCGAAGGTCATTGTTATGTTTTGATTGTTTCAATTTGCAAAATAAATTTGAAATCATCTCTGGCTTGTTTAGTTCTCTCATCTAGGGAAATAAAATTTAAAAATATATTCTCCAGGCAACCATTTCAAATCCACTTAACAGAAAGCTCTCCAATCCTTAAACTTCATCCAAAAGATGTACTAACATCCTGATATTTCTGGGTTTTTTTAATTGCATGACCCCTTTGTATAAATACAGATAGAGATAAGACTGACAGTTGTGTAAGCTGGTTGGATTCCAGCCAGGGAACAAGGAATTAATGAGAGTGGCCAGGAACAGAGATTTCGAGACAGAGAACCCTCCTTTCACATCCTTTACTGCTTTAATAATTAACTGTAAGTGATGACCTAGGACCTCCCACTGCACATGGCCTTATATGACCATAGAGAATCTCGAAGCATAGAGGTTAACAGCCTGGGAAGGTGCCTGGGTTCAGCTTCCTGCTCTGACACACAACACCTGCGTGATCTTGGGGACATCATTTAACCTCCATAAACCTCAGTTTCCAAATCTCTGAAGTGGGGGCAACGGACAGCACCTACACTGAAGAATTGCTTAAGATAAAAGGGTATATCTTCAATAAAACCTGGCACAGATTCACACTCACGTTAGTGTCCAGAAGTATATATAGTCCCCGCCCTTAGGGAGCTAACTAAGCACGGAAGAGAGGGCCTGTGACACATGCTATGACACTGGTGACACACCCGCCACTCTCCACGTGGAGGTATATCAGCAGAGTAACACTCCCGGCCTCTGCCCTTTCCTCTCTTCTATGCTGTCAGAGGCCTGCCCCTGTGGGTGAGGCCTGGGGTCTCCCAGAGCTAATGATGACCTTATGGGTCAGTCTATCACATTCTGGATTCAGTACTAGAAAGGTGACCTGCCTTAGTTATGGGCCACCTTCTCTATCCTTAGCTTTCGAAATAACAAACATGATACCTTGGTCATCATATGCCTATTTCTTTGTCTCATTTCTCAATTACTTTAGAACTTGGTTGTTGAAGAGGGTTATTTACTGAGTTTCTCTTCTAGCTCATCAACAAGCCATTCTTCCTACAGCACCTTTTTTTTTTTTTTTTTAGCCCTGTGGGATTCCAAAACAGCTGCCTGGTGATTCAGCTTGAAAAGAGTCATTACCATTGACCCAGCTCTCACAGCCGGAGTATGTTTGCAGTTCACCAAACACATCCCAAGGGCTGAACGTGCCCAGTCCGAAGCTTCTTGCAATGAATTTTGAGCCCCATGACTCTGCAAGGCTTCCTGATCATCCTGCAACTCAGAAGCATTATTTCCAATTGCCCAATATTTCTCAGAAAAAGAAAAACATGGTCGTGTAGACTCTCTGTTCTTTCTGCCCATTGTCACAATCCCAAAGGTAAGGAGTGCAAAAATATATCATGTAAGAACAACTCAGATCCTCTGAGATTGTGGATTTCACCCCCTGGACAAAGCTCACAGGCAGCTATGGATTCATGATATCTTCACACAGGGCTTTAATGTCACTTCACTAACAATTATTGAGCCCAGAGGGATGTAGAGATCCCCGGACACGATTCCCAATCTCAAAGAACTCCTAGATTAAAGCGGAAGAGGTGCATAAATAATTTTAATGCAAGGTGTTACGGGTACACTGGAAAGAGTGCCTCACTCACCGCAGGGAGGATGGAAGGAGGAGGGCGTTAAAGAAACTACGGTACTGGATACCTTATTCAAGATGAATAAACCAAGTTAGCTATTTATGAGTGCAGAGGAAACGGCTGTCGGGATGAAAAGCATGAGCCAACAAAGGGGCATGGGCTGCACTGGAAAACCCGGCCCACCAGGGAGAGCAGATGAGGCTGGAGGGTTTGTCAGAGACAAGGTCAGGAGAGGCCAGAATGTGGCCCTAAGCTCACCTGTGAGGGCTCCCCAAAACTCAGATTCCTTTGCCCCAGAAATTGGTTCTTCAGTGAATAGGCTTTTGGCAAACTGGCCTGCATGCATCTCAGTGCTGGAGCTACAAAGGTGTGCGAAAGCAGACATGTCCTTGGCCTTTATGGAGCTTCCATTCTAGTGGAGGCCAAGGAAGACTTGGCTAGACAAAGAGAGGAAGGGAGGGCAGAGAAGAGCATGTGCAAGGTCCTGGGCTTGAAGGAGCATCAGGATTACTGGGGCCAAGACAGAGCGGGTGACTGTGTTTGGAGCTGAAGGAGCGAACAGAAGAGCGGCCGAGATGCTGATGCCACAGCCAGCATGCTTGTTAAAAAAAAAAGAAGAGGAAAAGCCTGTCTGGTCTGTATTATTGGATGGGTATGTTTTGTTTTTAATGCCAAAACTATGATGGAACAACTTGAGATTTCTGATACTGTCCACCTGGAATTCAAAAGGCAGATTTTTTTTTTTTTTTTTTTTTTTGGTACCACCTTTGTCTGAGAGCCTTTGAGGAGCTCAGAGGGAGCTGGGAGAGACAGCCCTGCCACGGCCTCCACCGCAGGAGAGAGAACCACTCAGAGAGGCATGTGGCATGTGCCCTGGGAGGGTTGCGGAGAGTCACCGTGAGGACATGGGGGCCACCGGGAGACCTTCACTCAGGGGATCCTGCTTCAAGGGAAAGCCAGGCAACATTAGATTCTTAAAGCCCTAGGATTCCAGACTGGTTGTCCATTTTAATTCCTCTTGGGTCCAGCTTTTCATCTAGAGAACACTTTTAGCTTGTACCATTCACTTTATCCATAAAACAAACACACATCAAGTGCCTACTATTGCTGTGGGTTGAGTTTTCATCTCCAAGTTTCCTAGGTGGCAATGACTGTTAGGCATTATCAGCCATTCACATTAACCACTAGCGGCAGAAATACCACCCATCGGGAAGCAGGGATGCAGAACTATCATAAGCAGATTTTCATATCCAAATCAAGTGGAGGGAGGGGTGATTTATCACCTTTACTGACAGTGAGAAGGGTCATCTCTGGCCAAGCAGAAAAAAATAAAAATGAACCACTCTAACTACAATGGTGATAACTCGTCCCTGCTAGATAAGAAGGTGGAGAGCATGGTTTCCCGTGAAACAAAGTCCAGTGCCTGCGTTAGACTCAGATGTAGACAGCCAGAGCCACCAACTGCCTGGGCCAGCCTGGACATTTCTCTTTGAGGGAGGCAGTGAAGAAATCACCAGAAATCGCATCATTTTTACCAACTACAAATTGGCACTTGCCATCTATCTCTACAAGGATTAAATCGTGAGCTGCTACCGCTGCTGACCTTCAACACCCCTGAAAGGAGTTCAGGGCAGAGATCAGGAATGAGGCACTTTGTGTTCTGGGAAAAACTGGCAGAACAGGTCTTCAGATAGTTAAATATTTTCAGCAGATTTTATGAGCCCAATTCTTGCATCTCCTCATATCTAGAAAAGCACTATAATCCTTCATGATGACGTCTGTTCCTTGTGACTAGCAGCATCCTTCTGCAAAAAGTGTGTGCTTGATTGCATGTATTCCCCCTTCACCAAAATCACATATACACTGACCTTCCCCCCTGCCTCTTTGGAGCAGCTTCTCAGAGCTATCTGAAATGCTGTCTTCTAGGCTATAGTCCTCAATTTGCCCCCAAATACAATTTAACTCACAGCTCTCATGTTGTGCATTTTTTTTTCAGTTGACAATTTAAGGAAGATTCTTCTCCAATCCTTTAACCTTGTCATTTAAAAAAAATTTAAGGAAATCAAGCAACTTGAAAGACACTGCGTGAATTCCGCCTCATCTTTCTGTCCTTCTGACCCAAGATTTCTGTGAGGGATGTTCTTGTCCACAGATGCTTGTCCTCACGGTGAAATGTGAGAGTAGATGCAGGAGATGCAGATGCCAGCATCTGCAGGAAGGAGGACCACTCATTCATTCATTCATTCATTCGATTCATTCTTTTGAAACCTAAAAATTGGTATTATCCTTAGGAAGGGGGCAAGGACACATCTGCAAACCCTATATATTCTGGAACATGGATTACTCACTGTGAGTCTGATATATGTGTCTTTCTGTTTCTTATTCTGGTACTTTCTACTGTGTCCGAAAAGAACTCCTGGATTATATGAAATAAAATAGCCTATGTTGACATACTATATGTAACACTGTACTGGGTGTAGTGTCTTATTAATGAAGAAGTTGATAAGACAAAGTGACAAAAAATAAAATTTTGCTGAAAAAAGAAACCTGTTTAGGACACAGCAAAATATAATTTTTTGCTTCTGAAGGTAGGTTACTCACATGTTTAAATTTTGTAATATCACAGGGAGCCAACACAGCCCTCACTTAAGGAAGGAAATACAAAGACTGAGAGCGTTGGTGATCGGCCCAAGGCTGTTGAGGATGTAAATGACAGGCAGGACAGGAATTCAATTTTATGTCAGCCATTGTCTCATTCTACTACACCAAGAACTAACTTGAACTTGGAAAGACTTCCTTGTAATTACTAACATTGTTAGGGCTCTACATATGGACTGATGCAAATCATGATGATCATGCATGATAATAATGATACATGCATGATAATAATGATAAATGATGATTAAACCCCAAAGTGAAGCCTCCACACAGTTCAATAGGAAAGACATTCCATGTCAATACAAAGCAAAGATACAACAGGAGGGGGAAGAGTTTGGGGTCTTGGGGAGAATTGGTGGCCACTGGTCAATCATGATGGCCTCCCACAAATGCCATCATTCAACCACTGGAGCTCTCAGTGTAAATGAAACGGAGAGAACTTTGAGGCACCTAAAATACAAAGTTATTCCTATCATCCTCAACCTTTTTGCAACTAGCTCCACCTTAACTATTGAAATGATTAAAAGACTAGATTAGTTGTGACTTTAAAAAAAAGAGAATCTAGAAAAATTAGTCAACTTTCTATTCTTTATACACTCACACACAAAAACAAACAATTTTCTAACCAGATTTCATAAATGGCCAACTTAAATGTGCCCATATCTTTACTTCTAGTTACAGATAAAAAAATGCCAAAATATTTAAAATTTAATTTAGGGAAGATACAAAGCAATAGTAACAATGTGAAAGCTATTTTATGTCACTTTAGATCATATTTAATGAAATCTGACAGAGTTTTAAGTGTCAGAAATCAAGGTGAATAGAAGCCCAGAAATAAACCCACACACCTATGGTCAATTAATCTACAACAAAGGAGGCAAGAACATGCAATGGAGAAAAGACAGTCTCTTCAATAAGTGGTGCTGGGAAAACTGGACAGCTACATGTAAAAAAAAAAAATGAAATTAGAACACTCTCTAACACCAACACAAAAATAAACTCAAAATGGATTAAAGACCTAAATGTAAGGCCGGACACTATAAAACTCTTGGAGGAAAACATAAGCAGAACACTCTTTGACATAAATCGCAGCAGTATCTTTTTTGGATCCACTTCCTAGAGTAATGAAAATAAAAACAAAAATAAACAAATGGGACCTAATTAAAATTAAGAGCTTTTGCACAGCAAAGGACACCATAAACAAACTGAAAAGCTAACGCACAGAATGGAAGAAAATATTCGCAAACTATGTGACCAACAAGGGATTTATCTCCAAAATATACAAACAGCTCATGCAGCTCAACAGCAAAACAAACAAACAAACAAAAAAAACAATCAAAATTGGACAGAAGACCTTAATAGACATTTCTCCAAAGAAGACATACAGATGGCCAAAAAGCACATGAAAAGATGCTCAACATCACTAATTATTAGAGAAATGAAAATCAAAACTACAATGAGGTATCACCTCACATGGGTCAGAATGGCCATCATCAAACAGTCTACAAACAATAAATGCTGGAGAGGGTGTGGAGAAAAGGGAACCCTCCTATGCTGTTGGTGGGAATGTAATTTGGTGCAGTCACTATAGAGAACAGTATGAAGGTTCACCCGGAGAAAGCCATAATTTGAAAAGATATGTGCACCCCAACGTTCATTGCAGTACAACAGCCAGGACACGGAAGCAACCTAAATGTCCATCAACAGAGGAATGGATAAAGATGTGGTACATAAATACAATGGAATATTACTTAGCCCTAAAAAAGAACAAAATAATGCCATTTGCAGCAACATGGATGGACCTAGAGATTGTCATACTGAGTAAAGTAAGTCAGACAGAGAAAGGCAAATAACATGGTATCGCTTATATGTGGAATCTAAAAAAGGGTACAAATGAACTTATTTACAAAACTGAAACAGACTCATAGACTTAGAAAACAAACTTACGGTAACCAAAGATGAAAGGTGTGGGGGAGGGATAAATTAGGAGGCTGGGATGAACATAGACACACTACTATATATAAAGTAAATAATCAACAAGGACCTACTGTATAGCACAGGGAACTCTACTCAATACTCTATAATAACCTATATGGGAAAAGAAAATAGGTATATGTATCTATTTCATATAGATATATGAAAAAGAATAGATATATGTATATGTATAACTGAATAACTTTACTGTATACCTGAAACCAACACAACATCGTAAATCCTCCAAATATAAAATAAAAATTAAAAGGAAAAAGAAATCACGGTGAAGTACACAAGATGCAATGTCTCAAAGCTCCCTGGAAACATCTGAGCTTCCAAAAAGAAGAGTCAATGAAAATTTAAAAAGCCAACAGTTCTGGCTTCTAATGTATATGGTTTTAACTCTGAAGGTGGGTTGACTGGTGAATACGCCCACTCACTCGCACATACACACCCACACATGCACACAGACACACAAACACAAACCTTTTAACTATTTGTTTCTGTTGGATTAGTTACTGTATCCCATTGGAGCTCCCACCTGAATAAAAAAAAAAAGTTCTTAATAGGGGATGCTTTCTAGAATGCTTTGCTAGGATAATACTGCAGAGTTTATTAACCAGTTAATAAGAAAATCTACCTCACAATTTAATAAAACCAGGTGAACTGATGATTCTCTTGGCAGGACTCCAAAACAAACCGGGGATTAATTTACCTCTTGGCACATGTTTATGGCATTCATTCATCAGTGAAGAAACTGGGTGATAAGAAAAGGCAGGGCTGAGAAGAGAGTAGCATTAACACACCTGTTACCTCTCTACCATCAGAAAATGAGAGTGCAGCTCTGCCATGAAAAGGAAGCAAATTGTGAAGGACTTCAGATCTAACAAGAATTTTCATGGATAAACAACAGTGTCCTACTGTATAGCACAGGGAACTGTATTCAGTATCCTGTGATAAACCATAATGGAAAAGAATATGAAAAAGTATATATATATTGGGTGGGCCAAAAAGTTCGTTCGGTTTTAAGTAGACGTTTTTCATTTTGACGAAGAACTTTATTGAACAACGTATTCACTAACCGAATGAACTTTTTGGCCCACCCAATATATATATATATATATAACTGAGTCACTTTGCTGTACAGCAGAAATTAAATACAATGTTGCAAATCAACTGTATTTCAAAAAGACTTTTTTAAAAAAGAATTTTGCTAGCATCACCGACCATGATTCTAGCTTTTGTTAAAGAGTTTTGAATTGTGAGGATATTTCACGTGTTCCCCTTTGTATTTTAAGATAGCAACAAAGTTGCATGCAATTTAAGACTCAAGGAAAATACTTCACATGTTAGATGGATGGTAGGTTCATACCTAGTCGTGAGGTAAGGGAAGAAATTAACATTCCAATGGTCAAATCAATCTCATCACTGGCCCCAAACCTTCCTCATCTCCCAATGCGTAGTGGGTGGTCAGATTTACTTGTGACGGTGATTAAGCAGAAAACCAGTTCTTTCTCATTTTTATCCTATTCTTTCCCATTTTCCAAACCCATTTTCCAAACTCTTACATTTCAAGCGCTGATTGAGCAACTGTTACTCTGAAGTCAACATTGATTAATCAGAGAACTATTAGCATAAATGGAAAAACTCCAGCCTAGGATTTTGATGGAGAATTTGTTGTTGTTATGACACTGGCTAGGACTCCAAGTTCTTAGTAAGGAGAAAAATGCACCACACGATTTTTAATATCCAACAGGACATGGGAAGAAAGAGCCTGAGTTTACCATGTGCCAGAGAACCAGTGACCCTGGGCTACAGCCAAAGTCTGAACATTGGCCTCCCTGTTCCCAGAGGCTCATGCAGAATATGACTTTTCAGATTGGATGAGGAAGTAGGACTGAAAAGTATATTTAAACAGATGTTTTTAAAATTAGAAAATAAGGGGGTCTTAACATATGTCAAACCCTGAGAAGCTCTTCTGTAAGGAGCCACATAAATTGACCATTTTCACTTAACTGTGCCTGATCTCCTCACATGCACCCTTAACAGACCCTTCTAGAACTTCAGCCTCTTACTTTCTGAAAATGAAAAGTTAAGCTGGAAGAGTTAAATATACACAGATACGAGACATGATCAAAGCTCTTTTTGGTGTTAGAAAATGTCTTCTCCTGCAATCCTAACCTGCAAATACCTGACTTTATTGCTTAAATGTGAAGTTGGATATTTGATGTTTACGTTTTATACCTAGTGAATTACCATCTCAATAAATAAAAATATCTATTAATGATGAGTGAAAATACGTAACTGCTTAATTTCCTAATAATGTCTCTATTCACAAAATGAAATTGTAAGGTATGTTTATTACAAACAATATCTATACCTTGGGCATGTTATCAATATAACCTGCATCCCTGATTCTTTACTGATCAAAAAGAAACGATAACTTCAGTGTAGCAACAGCGGGAAAAGGAGGCTGAGAAGGCCCAGTAATGTGAACTCCAGAGAATGAAATGCAGCTCCTTCTTCCCCCCTGACCCCCACCCCATCCCTGGAAGCTCTCGCCATGACGCTGTGCTAGGCTCCTGCAAGACTCAAAGGAAAAGACACAGAATCCGCCCTGAATTCAAAAATGTCACCTGGAGATGCTGTCACGGCTACCATCACCTCATCTCACTAAGGCCTCCCCGCCCCCGGTACTGCCGAACTAAACAAACATCCTCAATGCTGGCCCCTCAATTTACCTTTGGATAAAGATTGATTAGGTCATCCCATGCAAGAGATTACCAGAAGTCTCCCTCTCCTCTATGGAAAGGCTGATCAGAAAGTAGAATCTGAACTGAACGCCTCCAGATAATCTTAAGATACATATAGCAGTGGCTCTCAAACTTGGCTGCCTAATCAGAATCACCTGGGAAGCTTCTAAAAGTCAATCCAAAAGCTCGGGCTGCGTGCCAAGAATACTTAGCCCTGACTCTCCAGGGCTGGTACCCTGGGCGGCAGCAGAAAAGCCTCCCAAGAGCTCCCAATGTGCAGCTGGGACTGAGGACCATTGTTTTGCATGTTCCTGATATATCCAGCAGTCAGGAGATGGGGGATCCCGCTCCAAGGGGCTGAAACTCAAGACACTACAGGGAACTGATGACAAAGACATCTGTGTACCTAAATGAAGGACCTGAAAAACTTGAAACAAAATCAGCAGAGACCTTGTGAGTCAATTAAACCTCCCAAATTCAGCCATTCAAGAGCTGTAGGTGGCTACAGGGCCCAAGCCCACTGCCTCAAGAGTGACTTGGAATTCAGTAAAAGCTTCTCGCAGAAGAGAAAGATGCTTTTTGAAGGAAATTTCAGACCTCACACTTCTAGAAACACCGAATTCCAAATTAAGTACTTGAGGGGAATGGCAGGCAAAATACTCTTCTTACTGTTCAATTATTAACTCTCCTTTTTTAAGATGTTGTTTTTGTTTTTACGATGAACCCTTGCAATTAAATGTGTGTACATTACATGCAAATACGATGTGACCCCAGTGTGGTGAAGAGCTCCTATAAGAAGGAGGGCAAGTAAGAAGCTGGGGTCAGCTACCGAAAGAACCTGTAGACCTTGTACTTTTTTTCTAGAGATCACTGAATACAGAACCAAACATTTTTGAAAAGTTAGGCAGGGCTGTCCTTTGCCCTTGGGAAATTCTGTACGTAAATCATCCAAGCCTATTCTGCAGAACCTTTAAGGGGATAAGATTTCCTTTACCACACTACAGACCTAGAGAGAGAATTTCTCAAGTTGGAGACACTACAAACAGTAAAATATATGAAGATTTCCATGAAATCATCACCAGGAAACATAAGATATAAGCTTAATTCAAATTTAGTAGTCCTGACACCGAGCAAATGCCTCTGTAGTATTTATTCAAGAAGTCATAAATTCTAATATGTGCTCATGACATTCTTGAGAGACACAAAAATTAAGGCTTATCAACAGAGTGAGTGAATACATATGAATAATTTCTTTAAAAAAAGTAGGCAATGTATAAGAAAATAATCTTCAAGGCTAAATCTTAATTGAAAAAACATGTTGGTTAAAACATGGTTAAAAACTGAACGCTACTAAATTTCTGATAAATTTCCTTTCAAAAATAGCCTGTCAAGTAATAGGCAAAGATTTTCAACAACCTGGCTGACCAATAATCTTGCTAACATTTAAAATAAAACCCTCTAAAATCACTCTTAATTCCCTTCTACAGACTTTTAAGAAAGTGTCTAGCTCTGAAAAAAATCAAATAATGGAATAAGAAGCGAGGGAAGGACTGAAAAGAAAAGCTAATTAGGTTTGTTCATCCTTGACTTAACTAGTCAATTGTTTTAAATGAAGCAATACTTTGTAAAGAAGACATGGGCTTCGCTGGTGGTGCAGTGGTTAAGAATCCGCCTGCCAATGCAGGGGACACGGGTTTGAGCCCTGGTCCAGGAAGATCCCACATGCTGTGGAGAAACTAAGCCCATGCACCACAACTACTGAGCCTGCCCTCTAGAGCCCACGAGCCACAACTACTGAGCCCATGTGCCACAACTACTGAAGCCCGCGCGCCTAGAGCCCATGCTCCACAACGAGAAGCCACCGCAATGAGAAGCCCGCGCACCGCAACGAAGAGTAGCTCCTGCTCGCCGCAACTAGAGAAAGCCCATGCGCAGCAATGAAGACCCAATGCAGCCAAAAATAAATAAATAAAATAAGTAAATTTTTTTTAAAAGGAAGACATAGATCATGCTTCTTAAGTAATTACTTAAACTCCTACAGCACTAATCATTTTATCATTTTATGACCTAAGAAGGGTACTTTGTTATAGTTTCACATTTGGAATCAGGACTAGCCCACAGAGAAAATTATTCAGAAAATAATAAAGAAGAAATCGATCAAAATGACCTAAACAATCAACAGAAGAAACAATGAGTTCATTTTTGGCTTTTGAACTTGCCCCAATAATAACCTTCTATTTTCCAGTGCCATTTAATTTGTAAAGCACTTCCTTTTGCTCATGTTAGCTTATGAAGTAGACAGAGCATGTGCTGTCTGCATTTAACAGACAAGAAAATTCAAGACCAGAGAGGTTACACGACTTCCCCTAGGACTGAGTCAGCAAACTCCAGACCATGGACTAAATCCACCCTTGGCCTTTTTTTGTTTGGCCCGTGAGTTAAGAATAATTTTCACATTTTGCAAACAGAGTTTATAAGCAAGCCTCACTCATTCGTTTACGCATTACCCATGCCTGGTTTTGTACAACAGCAGAGCTGAGTCACTGCAACAGAGACTGTATAGCCCTCAAAGCCGAAAATATTTCCTCTCTGGCCCTTTATAGAAAAAGTTTGCTGACTCCCGCCTGAGACCCACAGGTGAGCCATGAGCAGAGCCCAGGCTTGGGGGAACCAATCCAGTGATCTTTCTACTCAACCTTTTGCCTCTCCTTAAGCCATGTCACTATGTGGTTCATCCCTGGCATATGTTTGAGGGATAAGAGGAAGTTTATAAAGCATGAATGCAGGTACTTGAAGTAGAAAGAAGGAATTGAGAATGGAGCCAGAGACAGCAAATGAGGAGACAGAGGTACTACTGACTCATTTCCTAGTTTCACAGGTGTGTGAAAGGAGAGGAATTCTGCTCCTGGATGGACCATATCCAGAGTCTCACCCATACCTGATTTAGAGTATTTAAATGATGAGATTGGGGACCGTTTGAGTTGATATTTAGATCAGATTTGAGACTTGGAGTTGATGCTGTTTTTAGGGTTAAATCTTTGGGGGATATTAGAATGGGGTGAATGTATTTTGCTTATAGGCTGGACATTCTTTGGGGGGTTGGGGCAGAGGGCAGACTGTACTGGGTTGAATAGTGTTGCCTTGAAATTCATGAAAACCCCAAATCTCAGAAAGTAACTTTATTGGGAAATAGGGTCTTTGTAGACATAATCAAGCTATGATGAGGTCATACTGGATTAGGATGGGCTCTAACCCAATGACTGCTGTCCTCATGGGAAGAGGGAGGTTTGGACACAGAGAGGAGAACACCATGTGAGCACAGAGATACAGAGGGGAGAGCTCTGTGGGAAGACAGAGTCAGGGACTGGATGGAAGCATCTACAAGCCAAAGGACACCAAGGATTGCCAGCAACCATCAGAAACCAGGAGAGCAGCATGGAACAGAGCCTCCCTCAGAGCCTCCGGGTGGAACCAAGCCCCTGATTTCACACTTCCAGGCTTCAGAACTGTGAAGGAAGAAATCTCTGTTTTAAGCCACCAGTTTGAAGTGCTTTGTTATGGCAGCTGGAGGAAACTAATGCAGATTAGTGGGCAAGGGGACATGGCCTTATGAGAAAGAATTCAGATCAAGAGACCACAAGAAAGTGGAGCAATGTCAAATCCCATAAAACCTTTTTGTTTGAAATATAAACTCAGAATTCCTCTAGAAGACCTTGAGGGAAAACCAAACAAAAACCCAGGGACCCTGATTACTAAATCTGATCAGGTTTTTACAAACACATGTTGCCAAGATAAGCAGAACTGACTTATATTTGAGCCTTTTCTTCCCAATAGGCCTGTTTATGAATCCATCCCTAAATTCCAAGCTTTCCCCAGTCACCCCACTATGACTGGGGAAAAAAATGCCTTTTACAAAGGAGGAAAGTAGATTAACTAAAATTACCGCAAGGACGTTCCTGACATACCTCTTCTCTGAAATAATCCTAAATTTCCACAGATGACCTAATTTTTAAAATACTTTGTAAAGGGTGATTATTTTTTTAATTGCATGCATTCAAAAAGATATAAAGTATATACTCAAAACCAATGTGTAAAGGAATCAGAGTCACTTGTAGAATCACCCAGTGGCTCAGGACACCTCTCATATTACTTGGCATCAGATATACTAAAGACTAATTCCCACCACTAACACCCTCCCCCCTCCCGCCTGTCACACATGCACACACACATTTTTCAGCATAACACTGTTGAAGCTGTAGGCAAGCTATATTCCTTCATTTCCTCAAGACTGCAAGGAAATGGTGGTAAAGACACAAGGTTGCAGTCACACTGTAAAGGTACATCTAAAATTTGGTGCACGTTGAGTTTTCCTATGTAATCCAGTCACTGAGTAATAAAAAAAAAAATTAGATTGATTGCTCTGAAACTCTTTGTATAATGTACATGAACACAGATGCCACAAGTTCATGATAAAGTTGTCCCTGAGGTCCATACTGAAACCACTATTCTGGCATTTGAGCAGCTAAATTCTTTTTAATTGATCCACAAGAGAATAAGACAGAATTTTTCTCTTTATCATCATGTCATGTTGTAACTTGGTATCAATTATTTTAAAGAAACTCTATCATTTAGATTCTTAATGAACTTATACATAGTATTTTCCTATGGATTTACATTCCAATACACCATAGAAAATATTATTTGTCTCCTCCTCCCACCCTCCTGCCTCATTATTTTCCTATAGTCTTAAACAGATATGTATTTTAAATAACCCATGGTGACAGGAAAGCAAATGGCAACTTCATACCATTACTTTATGAGAGTCCTCTGCTAGTTGAAACACAAGCATTACCCTTCATAAATCATCACTTAGCTCCTAAGAAGGCCTAGCTCCCAAAACAAACAAACAAAGCCCACTGACTTCTTTGAGTAGTCTGCAGGGCATTTTCCTAAGACTGGGAATTCTTAGAAAGTTGGCCATTGTAAACCCAAGATCTCCACTGCTCCAATGAAGAAATTAACCAGGTATCTTAGCTGAAAGAGGAGATGTATATGTATGTCTTCCTCTTCTCAGCATCTGAAAAAAGTCACCAGAATGACTACCCACATTTCTGAATTGCTGTGCACTGGGCAGCACCACGCTACCACTATGCTAGAGCTTCTGCAGAAATAAGACTGCAGCGCTGTTCCTAAATTCATCACACTCCTCTGGAGTATCTCTACCCCAGAATCTGAGTTCAAGAGCTTCTTCTGGCCTCTGATGGAAGAAGCACGCAGTAAACCCTTTAGTTCAGATACATATGCTAACCAGAGGAGGAGAGCATGCATTCACAAATGGGTCCAACACTCTTAAGCATGTTACCTTATTCTGTTCACACACGTACTGTATCCTCAGGGTATCCATGGCTCTGATCATGGCTTGCATGGCGGTGAATATGTTTTGGTAAACTAGCTTCGTGAACCCCTTTCTGTCTTCGTCGCTGTAACCAGACCCATGGATGATTCTCATTTGCTTGATAAAGGTGCTTTTGCCACTTTCTCCAGTTCCTAATAAGACAAAAACAAGTGAAAAACGCAGTCAGCAGTCTTTAAAAGGAACAGAGTGAGAAAGAAATTACCTCCTGGCAGTGTTGGTCAATATCCGGATTAGTAAATTAATGGGGGTGGATTTGGAAAGGGCCTGCCGAACGCTTATGCAAGTTTAGGCTGCAGGTAGCGCCATCCTAAACCCCTGGGCAGAGGGGTCCCCACCCTGGACCCTGTGCTTTAGAAGTCCACAAATATCACACACACACACACACACACACACAATTTATTAAGGACACATGAGTGTCCATGTCACTTGGAGTAATCCTAAACATCAGCTCTTGTGACTCACACTGTTTAGGCCCCAGGGAACTGCTCCCCGACATCCCTTGCCCTATGACCTCGAAACAATTGGCATCCGTGTCTGAAAGCCCCAAACATTCGAGGGTTTCCCCACTGCTAATACCAGCCATGGCAGCGATGGGGGCTGCTTCAGTGCAGGGAGGGTTTGAGCAGCAGAAACACCTGGATGTGAGAAAAGGCTAATGAACTTGTCAATTCCTTTCTTTCAAATACATGAATACAATGCATCCTCGCACAATGAAGCACCATCCCCAGCTGTACCAAATGTCTATATTCTTCCCCCTCCTCATATTCCAATTTGTAGTTCAGGAGGTCCTCCAAACTCACAACACTTGCACATGGCAGCCAAGGAACATTTTACAACATCAAACCATTCCTATTGCTCTTAAATTTGCATAGATGTCCAGATAATATGTGTGAAACATGATGCCAGGGCTTTACATTAATATTAGATTGAGATATTGTTTGAATAGACAGGAAAAGTTGCAGCATAAGTGATAGATATTTGTGTGATGGAATTAAAATATTTTCTTTCTAATATTTTTTGTGATAAAGATAATTTATCTAAGAGATCCCATTACCATGTTTGGAACATAATATACTATATTTATGGTTCATTTTCAAATCCAAGTATTGCTTTAAAGAAGTTTTTTTAACAATTCAGGTTGATATGATCTCAGTAGGGCAAAGTTTCTTCAAATTGGAATTAATGAAAATGATCTCAGAACTAAAATGACTCAAGAAAAGTTGGATTCTTCAAATGGGTGAACTGCATATATACGAATATATATACAATACATATTCAATATACCTGTTATAAAAAAGTCATCTAACAGCATTTCTATTAAAACAACACGAATTGTATGAAAATCTTAATTAAAATAATATAATTCGTGATTTTACTATAAAGAAGGCCAAAAATTATGAAATAGGAAATGATGGATTAATTATAAAATATTTTATTACATATCCACATCTCATTGACCCAACAGAATACCCAGACAGTGCAGTTATAGTTAAATTCAATCATCTTTGATACTTTGTTGGCTCTTAGTCATATTAAAAACCATAGTTGTACATATCTTTTTTGACATTTTAGTCATAAAGAGATATTTGTCATGGTAAGAGAATAGAACATATTAATAATGGTTTGTTGGCTTGATTATTGCCTGTAACCATTTAGACTTATGGGATGTGGGTCTCCATCTGTACTCTTGCCGGGGGCCCTGAGAACATCAGGCCCCAGAGAAACATCTAGGAGACTCGATCAATTTTTCCAGGTGAATAATTGAGACAACTCTTAGCATCTGATAAGATCTTTCCTTGTAAGAAAAAAAAAAATGTTCCTTCAGGTTGATCTTTTCAAAATACAAACCTGCTTTTCTATGTGTCTCCCCATCCTCAGCTCAAAACCCTCAATGGCCTCCCCTCAGCTCAGGAAGAAAGACAAAACTCTACTGTGGCCAACAAGGCCACGTGGTCTGGCCCCTCTGTCTTGGCCAGCCTTTTCTCACAACACGCTTTCCTCCTCCCTCTGCACTCGAGCCACACTGGCCTCCTTGTTGCAGCCTTGGCTCATGCTTCGCACGTTCCTGGGATGGTCTTCCTTCATCCTTCTCACTGCTGCTCTTCACCTGGCCTGGTCTGCCTGATGAGGTCAGGTCTCCATACTCTAGGTTCTCAGGGTACCACGAACTTCTGGTTGGAGCACCTGTTCCAGCTGCACTTTTGCCCACTAATGTCATTCTTCCTTTGACATATACCTCCCCTACCAACCTGTAAGTTTCATAAGGGGAGACAGGGGCCATATTTGTTTTTATTCACACTGCCTCCCCTTGGGCCAGGTATAATGCCTTACGCTTGGCACAAGCTTATTAAGCTTTTATAAAATTGTGATAAAACACAAACAGCAAAATTTACCATCTTCATTATTTGTAGGTATACAGTTCAGAAGTGTTAAGTATATTCACATTGTTGTGCAATCTCCAGAACCCTTTTCATCCTGCAGAACTGAAACTCCATACCCATTAAACAACTCCCCAGCCCTCCCTCCCCCCAGCCACCTTTCTACTTTCTTAGATAAGAATCTGACCACTCTGGGTACCTCATATAAGGGGAATCACACAGTATTTGTCTTTTTGTGACTGGCTTATATCACTTAGCGTAATACCCTCAAGGTTCATTCATGTTGTAGCCTGGGAGAGCATTTCCTTCTTCTTTTTTTTTTTTTTTTTTTTAAAGACCCTGATTATTTATTTATTTATTTATTTTAATTTATTTATTTTTGTCTGCATTGGGTCTTTGCTGCATGCGGGCTTTCTCTAGTTGCAGCAAGCGGGGGCTACTCTTCATTGCATTGCGTGGGCTTCTCATTGCGGTGGCTTCTCTTGTTGCAGAGCACGGGCTCTAGGCGCGCGAGTTTCAGTAGTTGTGGCACGTGGGCTCAGTAGTAGTGGCTCGTGGGCTCTCGAGCGCAGGCTCAGTAGTTGTGGCGCACAGGCTTAGTTGCTCCACAGCATGTGGGATCTTCCCGGACCAGGGATCAAACCTGTGTCCCCTACATTGGCAGGCGGATTCTTAACCACTGTGCCACCAGGGAAGCCCTCCTTCCTTTTTAAATCTTGAATAATATTATTGAATTGAAAGTATTTTGAATACATGATAGTGATAAGGAATTCATCCAATCTCAGCTGCCTTCACTACCCACAAATAGGAAAAGAGGTGGCTCATCCTCTCTCAACCACCCAGTGTGCTATGTGGGTAGCAGTGACCTCAACCATGGCAGGAACCACCATGAAAATGGCCAAGCAGGAGCCTTATCCTGATTCTCTGTGACCCTTTCCTGGTTACTCCCCAGTCCTAATAATGGTGACTGTTAGACAGTCACACTGTGCCTGGTACTCTACACACATTATCTCCTTTGATCCTCACAACCAACCCACGAGGTATGAACTATTACCGCCATCTTTATCCTACAGATGAGAAACCTGGGGCTCATACTGTTCAGTGATCTCAGCAAGTGCACACAGTCAGCAAGAGAAAGAGGGGATTTACTCAATCAGACTCTAATGCAGACTTCTCCTATCAGAGAAGAACACTGGGATCATGACCAAATGGACTTAGTCCTACTGGTCTAATGAGGACAGATGGGAAGTTCACAGCCACACACTGAACCCTAAGCCCAGGCACACCCACCATCTTGCAGGTGCACACTGTTGGGGCATGAAGAAGAACCTCCCGACAGGTGAGCGTCCTCACAGCCACACAAGCCTCCCTGTTGCCTTACTTCTACCTCCAGAGACGGGAAAGGTGGGCGCTGTCTTCCCAAGTCAGAGACAAGGAAACTGTGAGTCAGCAAACAGGGCAAAGCTGATGCAAATTCAGGGCTGCGGCTAGCAAGCGGGCTGCTAAAGCCTTAGGCTTCAAGGTTCAACACAAATAACACCCATGAAAGGAATTTTCTTCCCCTTCATCCCCCCAACAGTTAGGCTTGCCCCCTTTAAGCTCTCAAAGTGCCTGTGGACACCCCAGAGGGGCCCATCCCCTCACTGCTTGTTTGCAGATATGTCTCTTGCTACACCCTAAGTCCAGGAAGGGTAAGGCTTGGGAGTCACGCATTTGGGTACCACGAACACTGTGCCTGCCATATAGTCAGCTCTCAAAAAATGACTAAATGAAGGAATGAATAGAACAAACATGAGAAGTCAGTTTTCCCCCATTGGTCTTATATCACAGACAACTGCAGAAAAGTGACATACGAATTGTCGAAAGATGATTGTGATGAGACCAGTTTCATGAGGACTCTTGGCTGCCACGACCTCGTGGGATAACTGAGGACCTGTGGGAAGACCCTATACAGTCAGAGCTTGGTCCAGAATCCTGAATCAGAGTAGATCTCTGCTCTTGCAGAATCCTGGGGTTCCCTGCATCTCTTCTATGATGCTGCCACACTTGCTTCTATTCCACTCCGGCAAGGTTGACCTTGGGTCCAGTGCTACCTTATCCCAAGTGAAGGTTAATACTTCCACATTCTACACACCACGAAGCTGACGAGAACAGAGAGATTATGTAATTGTCATGAGGCACCTGGGATTTGGGCCCTCTTAAGCCAGAAAAATCACTCAAGACTCACCCCAAAGTTCTATACCAAGGTAGAGAATCTTTTGCATTATAAAGACCATTCACTTACAAAAGGTTAAAGCCAACCCCACCAGCAGCCCCAAACACAGAAACATGTTTAAAAAGTCATTGATTTTGCTTTTGGACATGGAAGATTTTGAAAAGAAAAGGTTAAAAATGATTTTAAAGATTAATAAAAAGATGACATAAATGTACTTGATCGATACCAATATTTTAAAATGTTCTTCAATTCTACTAATATACTGTGGTTATTTGAAGAATAAAAAACCAAACATAGGGCAAAAAAAGGACAGGTTAAAGGCAAAGAAGAAAGATTGAAAGACACACACCACCTGGGGCTGAGGGCAAGAGAGCAAAGAGACTCGGTGGGCTGGGGGTAGGGGTGAAGGATCCTCTCCCTCTCATTTAAGCCTCAACACAACCCAGTTAGTATCTTCTTTTTCCAGAAGGGAAACTGAATATCAAAAAGATTAGATAGTTTATTTAATCTCTGTCCAAGGTCAAAGTCTGTCCAAGGTGACTCAGCTTGGAAGTGTTCGTTGAGTCTTGGGTCTAAATCTGGGTCTCTGTTGGTACATGCACTTCCCATGATAACACCATGTGCTAGTTTTACACTGAGTGTTTCCCCAAATAAATGGCCAAGTCACACCCTTCTATCAGCTAAGCACTGTCTTCACCTGGTTCTGAGACTCCAACACTTGGAACTTTATCTTTAATTCTTCAGAGCTCTGCTCTAAATGAGACAGTTCCAACAGCAGATGGGGGCTGAGGTGGGAGAGGGGGTGGAAACACGAGAGGTAAGTCAGTCTCTGCAATGACAGCTGTGACCAGGACTAGAAGGACCAGTAAACTCAAGCTAAGGATCTGAGCTGAGTTTCTGTCTGGAGGATCTGTCCATTGATGTAAGTGGGGTGTTAAAGTCCCCCACTACTATTGTGTTACTGTCAATTTCTCCTTTTATTATCTGTTAATATTTGCCTTATGTATTGAGGTGCTCCTATGTTGGGTGCATATATATTTACAATTGTTACATCTTCTTGGATTGATCCTTTGATCATTATGTAACAGTCTTTTTTTAAACAATTATTTGTTTATTTATTTATTTTTGGCCACGTTGGGTCTTTGTTGCTGCATGCGGGCTTTCTCTAGTTGTGGCGAGCAGGGGCTACTCTTCATTGCAGTGTGCGGGCTTCTCATTGCTGTGGCTTTTCTTGTTGCAGAGCATGGGCTCTAGGCGCACAGGCTTCCGTAGTTGTGGCACGTGGGCTCAGTAGTTGTGGTGCACAGGCTTAGTTGCTCCGCGGCATGTGGGATCTACCCGGACCAGGGATCGAACCCGTGTCCCCTGCATTGGCAGGCAGATTCTTAACCGCTGCGCCACCAGGAAAGTCCCAACAGTCTTTATTTTAAAGTCTATTTTGTCTGATATGAGTATTGCTACTCCAGCTTTCTTTTGATTTCCATTTGCATGGAATACATTTTTCCATCCCCTTACTTTCAGTCTGTATGTGTCTCTAGATCTGAAGTGAGTCTCGTGTAGGCAGCATATATACAGGTCTTGTTTTTGTATCCTCACTTCTTCTAAACAGAAACTCAACACTAAGACATTGAGCACAACTGTTCATTTATTCCACACAAAAGAAAAATCTAAATGATATGATTTTTAGAACAAAAATTATTGGTGATTGGAAGAATAGGTGACTTAGCTTTGACATCCCTCCTAACTGCATATTAGAATGTGTGGTTTGGGCCAGTCAGTAGCACAGGTCCACTCTGCTTTGTTTCTTATCTCTTTGTGAGAACTTTCTCACTGACTCTTCCACAAAATCAACATGCTGGTGGAAGGCACCTCCACAGCCTCTGCAGATAGCGGGAGAACTGAGCCCTCACTCTGGGAGCAGCATTCTGGTTCACAGGGAGG
Organism: Balaenoptera musculus; assembly: GCF_009873245.2. Taxonomy (NCBI): domain Eukaryota; kingdom Metazoa; phylum Chordata; class Mammalia; order Artiodactyla; family Balaenopteridae; genus Balaenoptera; species Balaenoptera musculus. The sequence continues at coordinate 73,728,716 of NC_045790.1, forward strand.
GGGGGGGCCGTGGCTTGGAAGGCGAACTTTGGTATCAAGTGACCAAGAGATTTAATCAGATGAGGCAAAGGGGGACAGGGGAGGGAACCACAGGCCAGAAGGACTTTTGCTCCTGGACCAATGCTATTAAAATACGAGCAGGGAAAGGAGTAAAATTGCAATTCCATCTCTAGATTCTGTTCCAAATATAAATAAGGGAAATGCCTCTTCTCTTCCACTTAGTTTTGCTTCACTGTTTTCATACTTGGGGAAAAAACCCACGATGGGTTATAAGTACTTTAAAAACTTCGTTATCATTAAGAGCCTACTAGTTTCAGGTTCTTAACTTATCATCATCCCTACTACAAATGTGGTCTGTATAAAATCAGGGGGTAACCTCTGAGCAAGGCAACCCTGGCTGGTAACAGAGATTCCTCCGAGGGCCTGGTTCGCCTTCCCTGCTTTTGTGCCCGCTGACCTCCAGGCAGGAGACCCACCTGCTTCTCACTAAGGCTCTCGTACTCCCCTGAGTCTCTCACTGCAATGCTCTGCTGGGATCCTGTGCCTCCCCTCACCTTAAATGTGAGTTACTTCCTTTTCCAGCATACATGCTCAGTAAGTGGTTAATCCGCACTTACGTAGCTTGCTACTCGGGCGTGGTTGGCACACATGGATAACCTGTGTTCTATTTAAGTGAAAGCTCACCTCCGCAGGCTTCCTGTGTCTGTGGGTGGTGGGTGTGCACTCTGCAGGGCTGGGAGCTTTCCTCCAGGACGCTTGTTCTTGGCATTCACTTACCAGTGTTTCTCCAAACTCCATTATTTCCGTACTTACCTTGCTATTTTTATCATATCCATGTACCATCTGCATGATTATATAATATTAAAAATTTTTTATTTAAATTATCCTCTTATGTAAGGAAACATGAATGTTATGAGTAAAAAAACCAGTATCATTTGCCATGGTAATCAAATTAAATATTGATTAATTAAATATTATCATAAGACTTTGGTGATATTCCAACTACAAACATCTGGTCTATCCCCCAGTGATCTGGGTATTTCATCTTGGAAAGGAAAAGAGGACAATAATTGGTGTGTATTATGTGAAATGTACTCTTTTACTCTCCATCCTTAAGGAGCTTTCCCCCACTTTCTCTTGAGAGGCTTCTGAAATTCTACCCATGAACCTCACACACATACAAAAAACTGAGGGTTGAAACTGATGTAACTAAAAAGGGGTCAGAAAAATGTCTTAGCACTAAAATTCTAAACTCTGAGATTTGAGAAAGCAGTCTGAGGTTCAAGTTTCAGCTTAACACTCAGAAAGACTCATGGGGGGAAAAAAAGTTGCTTTTAGGAGCCAGGAGAGAACAGAGGCCAAAGCAAAAGGCCTTTCCAACTGATAGGACCAAGCACATCTAAACAGAAAGCCAATTGTTCTAAAGTTTACCTACAATCTTTAGTCAAGACCGCCTCCCTGAGAGTCAAAGGGAGGAGCTGATAAAGCCTCTCAGACGGACAAAGCCAACTCCAATAGTCTGGGATGTTTTCTGAAACCATCTGGGAGAAGCCATTGTGTTTCAGCTCAGTTTTACAGAGACGATGTACGTAAACAGAACAGAAATGGGGACACAATTCTGACGTTGTGTAAATGATTTATGAGACCACGGGCAGAAGAGGGTATGGACACATTCTGATGTGACTGGCAGGTTGGCTCTATGGGGCCTTATTTCTCTTGTCTCCTCGTGTCTTTGGAGCCTAAGACAGAGCACATAGTAGGAGCCTAATAATATCTGTGCTTCGGTATTCATTGACTAAGACAACAAGGATGATCACGGTTTGGGAAGGCAATAGGAAGAGGGTTTGCCTGGCCAAGATAGGACTCAGGACTAAATGGACGAGTCTGTTGAGTGACAAAGCAGCCTCACGGGAGCAGTCACACTGCCACTTGCCCTTTCCGATGAGGACATGCGGGCCCCGGGGCCAGCCAGCCACACAGGGAGGCTCAGGTTCTGTATCAGAGTTTCCTGGTCGTGGGGTGCATGAGTTAGGAAAATGCCTTTTGGAATCTTTAAGCAGGAGAGGTTCTTAGTAGCAAAGAGGGTGGCCCGGAGGAGAGTGCCTGGGTTGGGGCACTCTGCTTGGTCCCCTATAACTCACAGCTGACCTTGGGCAGCAGCCACCCCAGGTGGCGAGAGTTTTCTGCACCCGTGAGTGTTGCAATCCTGGTACTTGTTATTCTAAAGATGCTGATTTATGAGAGAATCTGGCTAACATTGGGGAAAATTCCAAATGATCCCTTACTGCTATGGTGAGAATGTTTGTGTCCCCACGCCCCATAAGGCTGAGAACCTTATGCTCAAAGAGATGGCATTAGGAGGGCCTTTGGAAGGTGATTAGGTCATGAGAGTGGAGCCCTCATGAATGACATTAGTGCCCTTATAAAGAGAACCCAGAGAGCTCCCTTGCCCCTTCTACCATGAGGCCACCAGGAGACGTCTGCAGTCTGGAAACCAGCTCTCATCAGAACCCAACCTTAATGGCACCCAGATCTTCAACTTCCAGCCTCCAGACTGTGAGAAATACACACCTCTGTTGTGTATGAGCTACCCAGTCTGTGGTATTTCATAGCAGCCTAAACGAACTAAGACATCTACCCAAGTGCAATCCAATGGAGGGAGGGATACTCAATACAAATGCAGGTTCTTGGGCTCCTCCTCAGTTCCAGTCTGACTCACCCTTGCAGGAGCCTGGCATTATGCATTTTAACCAGAGCTCCAAGGGTTTTGATGTACCCAGACCATGGACTGGTTGGGAAGCACTTCTCCAGGCTCTCCCAAGGGGAACCTCTACTAATGTAATCTACCTGGGACTGGAACGCTCAAATTTTTACATCATGTTCAGTTTAGCCAATGGGTTTTTTTTTAAATTTTATTTATTTATCTATCTATCTATCTATCTATCCATCCATTCATCCATCCATCCATCCATGGCTGTGTTGGGTCTTCGTTTCCGCGCGAGGTCTTTCCCCAGTTGTGGAAGCGGGGGCCACTCCTCATCGCGGTGCGCGGGCCTCTCACTATCGCGGCCTCTCTTGTTGTGGAGCACAGGCTCCAGACGCGCAGGCTCAGTAATCGTGGCTCACGGGCCCAGCCGCTCCGCGGCATGTGGGATCCTCCCAGACCAGGGCTCGAACCCGCGTCCCCTGCACTGGCAGGCAGACTCTCAACCACTGCGCCACCAGGGAAGCCCCCTAGCCAATGGGTTTTTATACCAAGTTCCAATTTCATTTCTGCATGAATAAAATATCTCTGTGGGAGCTCTGTTTTTCAATTTCCAGAGCGGAAACATTTTGAAGGTGCCATAAAGATTCATGTATTCAAATCAGTCCTCCCCAATCCCCATATCACCATCACAATCATGTCATCTTCCCCAGCCTCTGCTCTTGCAAACAGAAAAGGTGCTATTTTTCACCATAAAAGGAGAAGTGGCAATGTCCTAGGCATCTTAGAACTGGAAACAACTGGACACAGAGTTCATGGCTGCTCTCTCAACAAAAGAGGTAAGTACAAAACGGAAAAGCTGAAAGAACTTAAGTGATGAGGCTCAATACACAGCTTGAGATTTTTTTTTAAAAAAAGAAGCCAACACTAAAACAATGGAGCAGAATTCAAGATGCTGTATCATATTTTATAGTCTTTTGTTTCATTAATCTACAAAATCATTTGTATTGACTAACCAAGAAAAGCAGCAATGCCAAGTATTTCCTACCACTTTCTGTCTTTGGGCCTCATTTTGATCAAGATGGTATTTTCAAGTCCAAACTTGATTTCTGAACAGTTCTTATATCAGGCAAAGCCAAAAGTTCATGTTAGGGCTTCCCTGGTGGTGCAGTGGATAAGAGTCTGCCTGCCAACGCAGGGGATACAGGTTCAATCCCCGGTCCAGGAAGATCCCACATGCCGCGGAGCAACTAAGCCCATGCGCCATAACTACTGAACCTGCGCTCTAGAGCCCGTGAGCCATAACTACTGAGTCCACATGCCACAACTACTGAAGTCCACGCGCCTAGAGCCCATGCTCTGGAATGGGAGAAGCCACCGCAATGAGAGGCCCGCTCACCGCAGCAAAGAGTGGCCCCCGCTTGCCGCAACTAGAGAGGGTCCGCGTGCAGCAACGAAGACCCAACACAGCCAAAAATAAATAAATAAATAATAAATAAATAAATATTTAAAAAAATAAATAAATAAGATGCTGGGAATCCAAATAAATTCATTAAAAAAAAAAGTTCATGCTAACAATTTTCAATCACAAAGATTTTTTGAATAAATGTTTTTCTAATTTGAAGCATCAAACATAATGTACTTCTCATATTTGCCACAAGTGCATTTAAAAGTTCAAATGCAAGGAGACAGCAAGGCTACTTTTTACTCTAAATTAAGTTGAGCTATTTACCTACGCAACCAAATTTCTATAATTTGTTATAAATGTGGTATTCGTAAAAAATTCAATACTAATATTCAGCTTAGAATTAACTGCTTTATGTCAGGAAACAGTTGTCATTAATTGACATGCATCTCTTGTATGTAGTCAACATGATCCAGAGATCTTTGTTGCTAGCCAAACATTCTAACTGACCCTTCCACAAAGAGTTACACAATTTTGCTTGTTCTGTGTCAATAGCTCATCTGTATAAGTTTCCGGAAAAGTAACAAAATATACAGAATCTTAAGAAACAAATGCCTGTTAGTGACAAAACTCTATTTTGGAAAATGCTGAGGACATCAATTACTTTTCCCTAAAAATGAATAAACCACACAAAGGATAGGGAGGAACCTATTCAAATAATCTCTGTGGTTTACAGCTAAAATATTAGCAATCCCATTAGAAATACAACTCATTTCACTTATAAGGAGGGTCAAGAGATCACTTTCTGCTCTATGACTCTAACTCATAATTGTTTTATTTTTTAAAAAGACAAATTGTAAGCATTTTCATAAATGATTTTAGAATCTTCCACAGTTCACTGCTCTTCCTGAAAATTGACATTTCCCTCATTCTTACAGAAACGTTTACCAAGAAATCATACCACCAGGGCGCTGATAAGACTTTAGCCTCTCAACCTTTGAAAGGATATGAGAAGTCATATAACCCCAGAATGGTCAACACAGGGAGAAGTCTAAAGTCAGAACTTGTTCCTTCACAAGTTATGACTGTCTAAAAGCTTAATTTTTGCTCATGCTGAAAAAGAACAGGAGGAAGGATAGAGCAAAGACAAAAATTACTTAAAGGAAAAGAGGAAGCTCTAAAAAGATAGGATGGACTTAAAATCTTCAAACCTCAGTAAGGGCAGGCAAGGAGACAAGATATTTATTTCGAAATACTAAAGCATCTTGCTGAAACACGGGGAGTATCTGACCCACCCTTCTATCCACCCTCCTCCACTCCAAAGATAAATTTAAATGAAAATAAGTTAAATTGTAGTTAAACAAAAGTAGACACTAGTGCAATTAAATGCAGGTTCAGGTTAAGAATGAAAGCACAGAGAATTCCAAAACCGTGGGACTTTCAAAGTACCATGCGCTATCATCCACTTTGGATGGTTTTCAAAAAAATTGTTTTCTTGAAGTCCTTCTCACCGTTCTGGCAGAATATGAAATTAGTTTTATTCAGATTTAAGTACAGTAAACCCCTCCGCCCCCATCCATGGTTTGAATTTCTGCAGTTTCAGTTACCTGTGGTCAACCGTGGTCTGAAAATATTAAATGGAAAATTCCAGAAATAAATAATTCTTAAGTTTTAAATTGCACACCCTTCTGAGTAGCATAATGAAAGCTTGCACCATCTCACTCTGTCCTGCCTGGGACGTGAGTCATCCCTTTATCCAGCATATCCCATCCATTAGTCACTTAGTAGCTATGTGGTTATCAGATTGACTGTCCAGTTATCACAGTGCTTGTGTTCAAGTCACCCTTTTTTTACTTAATAATGGCCCCAAGGCGCAAGAGTAGCAAAGCTGACAATTTGGATATGCCAATGAGAAGTCATAAAGTGCTTTCTTTAAGAGAAAAGGTAAAAATTCTCAACTTAATAAGAAAAGAAAAAAAAAACCCATATGCTGAGGTGGCTAAGATCTATGGAAAGAATGAATCTTCTATCTGTGAAGTTGTGAAGAAGGAAGAAGAAATCCATGCTAGTTTTGCTGTTGCATCTCAAACTGCAACAAGTTATGGCCACACTGTGATAAGTACTTAGTTAAGATAGAAAAGGCATTAAATTTATACAATATTTTGAGAGAGGGACCACATTCACATAACTTTTATTATAGTATATTATTAGAATTGTTCTATTTTATTATTAGTTATGCTGTTAATCTCTTACTGTGCCTAATTTATAAGTTAAACTTTATCATAGGTACGTATGTATAGGAAGAAACATAGTGTATATATATAGAGAGAGAGAGAAAGAGACAGAGAGAATTCAGTACTATGTGTGGTTTCAGGTATCCACTGGAGGTCTTTTATATTTATCTATTGGGCTTCCCTGGTGGCGCAGTGGTTGAGAATCTGCCTGCCAATGCAGGGGACACGGGTTCGAGCCCTGGCCTGGGAAGATCCCACATGCCGCGGAGCAACTAGGCCCGTGAGCCACAACTACTGAGCCTGCGCGTCTGGACCCTATGCTCTGCAACAAGAGAGGCCGCAATAATGAGAGGTCCACGCACCGCGATGAAGAGTGGCTCCCACTTGCCACAACTAGAGAAAGCCCTCGCACAGAAACGAAGACCCAACACAGCCATACATACATACATACATAAATTTATATATATATATATTTATATATTTATGCATTTATTTGGCTGCACCGGGTCTTAGTTGCAGCACGTGGGATCTTCGTTGCCACGTGTGGGATCTTTAGTTGCGGCATGCAGACTCTTAGTTGCAGCATGTGGGATCTAGTTCCTGGACCAGGGATCGAACCCGGGCCCCCTACATTGGGAGTGCGGGGTCTTAACCACTGGACCACCAGGGAAGTCCCTCCACTGGAGGTCTTGGAATGTATCTGCCATGGATAAAGGGGGACTACTGTAGATATCCAAAAAGGTGTATGGTGTCTTTCAGCACCACTGTGATCAAAATATGTGAATTTACCCTTAAAGGTCCAGTTCAAGAACACATGGGTTAAGTAATACCAAGATATTGGCAACGTTGTATCAACCATGTAAAACTCAGGTCCTGTCATTTTTGCCTTCCTTTCTCTATCCCAGGAGGCCAGCTGGCTCCCAGGCCAACTCATCCATCTCATCACACTCTTCCACCATCGCTTTTACCATGAATCCCCCTGCATTCCCAGGTAGAAAGACTCATTCTCTTCTTCTTGTTCCTATTATATCTTTACATACCATTATTACTGCCTTGTCATGATGTTTATATGTTTTTATGTCTTCCCATTAGTCTGTGATTTTCCTTAGATTAGGAACTCTCTTCTCTACCTTTGAACCCCAGCGCCTTGGACAACACCTGCCCTAGAGTAGGTGCTCACTAACTGTCTGAATATTTGAAGAATTCCCTAATACCACTTTCCTTAGCATTCCTCAGCTAATCACCAAAAAACCTTGGACTCTTTCCTACCATTTAATTCCCAGGGGCCTTTCCCAATGTAAATGAAGTATGTTCTCCTGCTTTAATTCTTCTCTCAGTCCCCAAAACAACAAACAATTTTGTGCCAACTCAGAAACTTGAGTTCTCATCAAATGGTCTTCATTATGGCTTCACCCTCTGAAAGAAAGAAGTTCCTTTTTTGGTGTACAGCTGTGAATCAAGTAACATCACAGTCTAATTCAGGATGTGCTTAGAGTCATTCCAGTCATTATTTATTCAGCATATATTGAGTGCCTGGGCTGGGCTCTGATTCTAGGGAATGAGTCTCCACCTCAGTGGGGAAGGCCAACTCCCTCATTTCCTTTCTTCCAGCCCAAGATCCATTTGAGCCTCAGTCTTCCCAGAAAAATGAACTCCAGGATGGCTAAGACAAAAATATTTGGTCAAGAGTTTTTCAATATGTCTCTTACTGATATCCAAAAAAAATTACTTAAATATATATATATATGCATATATAATTTCCAAGTGACAACCTAATGATTCATGAGTAATACTAATCTCTAGTCCCACTCATCAATATCTCTTTGGGGGAAGATGTTTGCAAAAACAGGCTAGACCCCTCTCTCCAGGGTGGGTTAAAATGACCAGGATGACCGTATCGTCGTCTTTTTTTTTTTTTCTTGAAATATAGTTGGTTTACAATGTTGTGTTAATTTCTGCTGTACAGCAAAGTGATTCAGTTATACAAATATATATACATTCTTTTCTTCAATATTCTTTTCCATTATGGTTTATCACAGAATATTGAATATAGTTCCCTGTGCTATACAGTAGGACCTTGTTGTTTATCCATTCTATACATAATAGTTTGAGGATGACCACATCTTCTGATTGTCCAGGACCAGCCCTAGTTTATACCGGTTGTCCTGAGGTAATTATTAATAGTATCCTTTCTCATTCTCAAAAGTGTCCTGGTTTGGATAATAAAGTACATGGTCACTCTCAGTATAACTCTGCCATATTGGGGTTGTCAGAGACTTTACAGCCTCCTCTGGCATTACAACACTAATTTACTGCTTAAACATACAGCTTAAGATAAGAAAATCAATAACCAACCAGCTTTTTCTTTTCATAAACCTCCACCTTAACAACAAAAATAAAAAACAGTTTTTCAGTAAGACAATTGTGGGAGTTGCTAACATGTTTCTCATATGGGAAGGATGTACTCTTTGACTTTGCTGTAAAACCAGCTGAACAACATAACCCAAGTAGCTGCTTTGTTACAGACAGTGGGAAAATGTATGCAAAAGAGGTCATTTCAACTAAAAGAAATCTGTATATGATAGCTATTATTTGTATTAATTATATCTCCAGTGACCCACCTATGGGAAAAAAAAAAACTTTCCACTAAAATCCAGTTTGATGTCTCTTCTAAGGCTGTAATTAAACATATAAAAGAAATTCTGTTGTTACAAGGAAAAAAAGAGGCAAATAAGCTCTCTCTTTTTTGTTCCATCAACACTGGGATGCCTTTGCTGGGATAATAACTAAGGGATAGTCCTCCAAGGTGTGGGTAAGCAAAGGAGAATGATTTGAGGATTATTTTCATTTTACCCCAATGATACAGATAAGTTCTTATAGTCTTTTCTTTGGAATCATGGAGAAAGCAGTATAGAAAAATAATTAAAGCCAAGCACTCCATTTGGGGTTGAGTATTTTTTCTTGGAGTAAAGGGACTATCCTTGTTGGAATCCGAAATTTGTAATATGCTAGAAAGCTGTTTGACCTTCGACAAATTACTTAAACTCTCTGAACATCAGTTTCCTAATCAATTAAGTGGGCAGAATAATACTGTAATAGGCAAGAACAAATCTGATACCATATTAGATCTGTTCCTTTTCCTGTGCTTAGTCACGCTGGCTCTGCACCTTTTGTAAAAGAATGTTGCCTATAGCATGAAATATACAGGATAGCCTAGTCTCAGGGCTCTGACCTTTAAGAGTCCATTCATATAGAGATAAAAAGTTGCAGAACAGAGAATAACATTTGTCTTGTTGGAGGTTTACAGGAACATCCTGACCCGACCTACATGGACAGATGTGAGAACAAAGGATTCCAACACTAAGAAGTTTGCAACAACAAACCACATCCCTCCCTCACCTTGTCTTTAAAAACGCTTTGCTGGGACTTTCCTGGCGGTCCAATGGTTGAGAACTTCACCTTCCAATGCAGGGGGTGAGGGTTCGACCCCTGGTCGGGGAGCTAAGATCCCACATGCCTCGTGGCCAAGGGAACAACGCAAAGAGCAGAGGCAGTGTTGAGGCAAATTCAATAAAGACTTTAAAAATGGCCACATCAAAAAAAAATTCTTTAAAAAAATAAAAAATAAAATAAAATAAAAACGCTTTGCTGAAACCCTTTGAGGAGTTTGGGGCTTTTCAGGAATGAGCCACCTGTCTCCTTGCATGGCCCTGCAATAAACCTTTCTCTGCTCCAAACTGCGATGTTTTGGTTTGTTTGGCCTTACTATGCGTCGGGCACAAGATCTTATGTTCAGTAACAATACCATTCCTATCATCATTTGTTGTGAGAATTAAAATTGCTTTAATTCTAGAAAGCAGAATTCAAATATTAATTATTATGATGAGTGATAACTGTGGAAATAGAGAGGAAGAAGGAAATGTAATGGTTTGGAAGACTGAATGCATTTGCAAGAGAAGGTTAGAAGCAGGAATTATAACCTTTGAGACCAGGAACTTGGTGGCATTTCTAATAACAATGAGGAAGTTAGAAGTGGTGCGTGTATTTGTTTCCTAGGCTGCTGTAACAAAGTGCCGCAAACTGGGTGGCTTAAAACAATAGACATTTATTCTCTCACCAGAGGCTCTGAAAGAGAATCTGTTCCTTGCTTCTCTCCTAGTTTCTGGTGGTGGCTGACAGTCCTTGATGCTACTTGGTCTGGAGCAGCCTAATTCCAATCTGTGCCTCTGTCTTCACATGGCCAGCGTGTGTGTGTGTGTGTGTGTGTGTGTGTGTGTGTGTGTGTGTGTGTGTGTGTGTGTGTGTGTGTGTGTGTGTGTGTGTGTGTGTGTGTGTGTGTGTCCAAGTTTAACTCTCCTTATAAGGGCACCAGTCAGAATGGATTTGGGGCCCACCCTAATCCAGTGGGACCACATCTTGGCTTGATTACATCTGCAAAGACGCTATTTCCAAATCAGCTCACATTCATAGGTTCCAAATTCATCATGAATTGGGGGAGCACCCTGGTTAACCCAGTGCAGTGCCTGTTTGGGAAAGGTGGTCACAGGCTCCCACTCAGAGAAACTTGATATAATAATTACTGGTAGGATTTTACAGAAATGAAAAGACTAACAGGGGATTCCTCTATGTTTTCCAAACAGAGCAAACTTTTAATAATACTTCCAGTATGAAAGGGGAAAGGGCTCTTCATTCTTTCCACTTGTCTTAACCATCATTTGGACTGCTTGCAGGATTCTAAAGAATTTTCTCTTTACAGCTTTTCCCCTCCCACTTATTTTGTATGTGAAGCACCTTCCAAAACTCAACTTACTTTATTAGGTGTAACTGTGGGTGAGCAATTAAGTTTCTGCATCAGTGTGGCAACATCACTTTAATGTCATCAGCAACAACCCCAGAAGTTTAGAGTCAGGGATTGCATTCCCATTTTGTTGGGTCAGCACATTGTTCAGCTTTTTATTTTTAATCTGAACGTCTTTTGCTGGAGCACACATTCACTAGTTAGACACAAGTGTGCCCACAGTCTCTCCCTAGGTCCCACTGCCTTGTATCTGGTCCAGTCACACATTTATGGTACCCGCAGGAGACCTGGAAGCACAAGGTTGCCAGCCCTGATCTCCATGATCCCTAAGCCCTATGACCCTGAAACTGAGGCAGGCTGGGACCTGGGACCCTTTACTGGAGTGCTGCCACCTCGACAAACGTCTCCTCCAGTAACAGAATACAAAGAAACTGTAAGGAACTAAAAATAAACATGAATGCGCAGTTGGGACAAACTATGAACAATAAGATACGAAAAAGCCAAACCCCAGCTGCTACTTCTGAGGTGCCAGGAGCAAAAGCAAGGTACTGCGCATGATTCCTGCACACAGCACCCCCTAAGCCGCTCCTCTGGCCCGACCCATGGATCCACCCTTACACTCACCCCATCTAAGGAACTAGTTCACCCCATCTCCAGGAGCGAGCAAGGGAACCTGTTACTTGTTTTCACTCCCTCGAGCGGCAGCAGGAGCCCCAATAAAGCCTTGCCTGAATTCCTCTTGTGGCCTCTTCTCAATTTCTATTGATTCAAGAGTCCAAGAACCCAGGTCGGGCACCAAACTAGTCACATGACTTTACTCCATTTCACCCCAAATTCCCTTCCTTAACAATTAGGGGCTTTTTCCCTCGTTAATCAGTTGTTTTGTAATTATTCTCAGTTCAGCTTTTATCTCCCCAAAACTCGATTAAAAATAGCTTTGTATTTTGTATCCTCCCACAATACCCAGCCTCCCAATCTGCACAGAACAGACATTCCAGCGTGTGCTGGCTAAAAACAAAAGGGCCAGCAAAACAACATCCTGCAATTATTCTCATATTCCAGGGCTCGACACAGTGCCACCTTTAGAGTTGACAAAGGAGCTTCCAAACTTTAGAGGGCCTTGTTCTGGCCCTCTTTCATCTCTCCCCATCCAACGGTGCCATGAGGCCCCAGGGCCAAGGACACATACCCACTTTTAGTCCATGTCCTCTCCCCAGCTTCAAGGCCATGCTCAAGGTACTTGCGATCCTGGAAAGTGGCCCCCCACCCGCTTTCAGGGCCTACATAGGCCCTTCCCCAATCCATCCACTTGAGAGTGAGCATGACACAGGTGTGCACGTCCCTAGGCCTGAAAGGTAGCCAAGAGACAGACGTGTGTGAGGCCTTGTGGACAAAGCTTGGATGTGCTGGCCTGAGTGCATGCAGAGCCCTTTGCAGTGTGCTTGGGAGGTGGCGGTGACAAAGGGACACCAGCCAGGGGCTTCCATTTGTACTCCTGCTCAGGCCCTACAAATGTTAAGTGCCTCCCTGGCTTGACACACACATGGGGTCGAAGAGGTAAATATCCATAGATGGCAAATACTCTTATTTCTCACTTTTACTCAGGATATACTCTCCCAGCCTGGATATATTTTGGTATATAGTGATATCTACCCAGTACAGAAACATCTGACTTCTAGTTATTTGCTGAAAGGATGATAGACTAAAAGAGAGAGTACTTGTTTTCACCCAGGGTTTTTAAGAACTGAAGAAAACTTCAAAAGCAGGTAAGAATGGTTCATGCTATTTGCTCAGTATGCTAAGATTCTTCTGAGTTAGCCAGTGCTTCTGGACCAGCCATATCACCCAGGATAATTGGGAGTGATGTCATGGGATCACATTTAAATCAATATCCACCCTGAAATAACCATCATCATCCAGACACGTGTCTTTTCATTCATAAAATGTATTCAAGTTAGGCACTACAGTGTGAAATCAATTTGACAATACTAATTAAAAGTGCATTTAAAGTATCTTCGAAGTAGCCATTACATCACACTTTATATATTCTCCTATAATCTAACCATTATCTACACTTTGAAATCCAAATGGAATCTAATGGGAGACGGAAATGAGGTGGCCTTGGCAGGACTTTTACCAGAGTCAGGTTGTCCACAGGAGAAACAAGATTAGTTATAGGCTACAGTGTGCGTATTAAAATGGTCACTTCCAGGACTTCCCTGGTGGTCCAGTGGTTAAGAATCCACCGTCCAATGCAAGGGACGCGGGTTCGATCCCTGGTCGGGGAACTAAGATCGCACATGCTGTGGGGCAACTAAGCCAGCACGCCACAACTAGAGAGCCCACATGCTGCAACTACAGAGCTCGGGCGCCACAAGTAGAGAGAAGCCCATGCGCCGCAACCAAGACCCGATGCAGCCAAAAATAAATAAGTAAATAAATATTTTAATAAATAAATAAAATAAAATGGTCAATTCCATACTCACTCTCATACACTGAAAATTTAGTTACATTAGGTCTCAAGATCAGACGTGAGATTTTCTCTTACTGGTATAATATTGTGGGCCTAATTCCTGCATTAAATCCTCTATGAAATTGAAAATTCAGTTCTGATTTTCCTGATGGAAACAGTGAATATTTCCAAGCAGTCTACTTAGTTTTCCCCTGCCCCTACCCCCATTTGAATATATATGGATGAATGTTTTTCCATGATAGAATGAAGAGGAAAAATTTCAACCTCTGGCAGATTAGCTAAGACTTTTCATTATACTTTTATGCAGAACTTTTATGCCTGCAAATCAGCAACCACCCAAATCAAGAGTCCTTGGCTCATGTTTTTGCACAGTTTGATGTACATCCTCTAGCTATTCTTTTCCTCCTCTCCCTCCTCATTCTTTTTCAAATTCTGAATCTTCTTGGGTTTCTGGAGGATACAATTTTCATTCATCTACTAAGTTTTTACAATTCAAATTCTGTCCTGCAGATAAGCAGGGTCTTTAAATTTCTTTATTCTGATTGTGACATCTGGTCAACCACCAGCTGGCATAAACTCACCTTTTGTCCACCTCAGCCTGCCCTCTTCCCCCATGAAGTACAACCGTGGCAGACATAAGACTAGTCAAGAGATTAGTTCAATTGGGATCTCCTCAGACATATACACATGCTCACCCATTCACCCTTCCAAGTGACCCCAAATCACTAGGCCATCAGATTCTGAAGCTGTTTCCAAACTGAAGCTGCAGCCCTCTTTCATGGGACCCTCCCCTGTTCCTAAAGTCTGGTCGATTCCAGCCCCACAGGAGGAAATAATAGTAAAAAATGCATGAAAAGGATTATTCTCCTACCAGATCCGAGCAGCATCTTTAGGAAACAAGAAACAGAAAAAGGGGTTGGTGGCATGTTCTTTGTTTTTCTTAAAAGACAATCATTTTCATCTTCTTGGCATATTTGGTAGAAAATATGCGCAATGATTTTAGAATGACAATATTTGCAGTACAGCCTTAATACAAAGAAACTGAAGCATTCAGCTATTCCCAAAAAGCTCTAATATAAAACAGAAAGAATCTATAATATCCAGATTCTAGAGGATTATTTATTTATGTGTTCGCTTTTTTTGGTTTATTTTTGTGGGGAGTTAGCGGTAAAAAGTGAAGGAACTGTAGAGGCTTTGAGAGACTGAGAGATGAGCAAATCTGAGAAAAAGATTTAGAAATGAAAATAATGTGAGAAAAGATGCTCTGAGCATTTTTAGATTCTTCAAACCTTGGGTTTTGGCACAAAACAGAATTTGTTGATGAACCTTCCTAACTAGTGTTGAAAACTGACACTCTTCTTAGTCTTGTACTCCGAGGTATGATACAAGTTACATTAATTGGTAAATTAGGTTATCTTTTTTGTTATGGCATATTAGTTATAATAATTACTTTCTGCTCCTTTAAGAATTCCAAGATCACCTCACAAAGGATGATTACTCTCTGATACAATAAAGGAAACAAATCAAGACCCAATTCACTCAGCAAGTGGGCAGGAGCAATCTCTTCCAAAATGATCTACCATTGTAGCCCTACTTAGCCTTGATACATCAGAGAAACAAGAGCTAATTTAAAAATCATTATTATTTTACCTTAGTTGTTTTTTTTTTTAATGCCTCAGACATTTTGGGTGCTTGTAACCAAATAAAATTAGTCTGGTTAAGCACTACCATGCCTATAACAATGAGAGTCTAATTTATTTTCCATCTAGCATCAAGCAATGGAAACCTTGCCAGACAATGAAAATGAAACACTGTCATGCAGGCTAACAGGAGAAAAGCAAAAGCAACTCAACCAGTGTTTTCTAAAGGTTGCTGTCTGCTGTATCATTATGAAAATTCAGATAAGGACCAACTCCCATTTACCTAGTGATGATGTGACCTTCTGGAAAAACACATCCCAAGAAAAAAGGCCTATCAAGATCCCAAACTAACTTTATGGAAGCTAACAATTCTCATACGTCACTCAGAGGAGCTTCATAAATATTTATCATTGATGAAACGGTAAAATCCCAATTATTAGCCTTGCTCTTATTTCCCCTCCTCCAACCTAACTCTTGGATATGGCAAAGCTCCTTACTTTGTACCTCTAAGACTATGCAAGAGACAGAGACAGGGAGGGGGGAGGCTAGGACTGTTTATGGAGAAACTGTGTGTGCCAGGCACTGCTCCTCCCATTTTCATAAATGGCATTTCAATAAACAGTTTTGGGACTAGATTTTAACCATAAGGGAAAAAATCAGATCTGTATGGCACATCAAAATCAATCCCAGATGAATTAAAGATTTATATACAAAAAATTATAAAAATCAATATATGTCAAGAAAGTAAACGTGAAAATTTGTCCAATATTGCATCAGGGAAATTCAGATTTTTAAATTATAAACAAAATGTAAAATACACCATGAAAAAAACATGAAAAACCAAAGGCTCTGCTAGGCAAAAACTGTTCTAACTTAACAAAGAATTTATATTCTTCATTGAAAGAGCTATTGCAAATCAATTTTTAAAAGACAACATCAATAGAAGAGAAAACATGGAAAGTACAAAAAGGCAATTCATAAAAAGAAAATACAAGTAGGCATATGAAAAATGTTTCGCCTCACTATAATGAAAGAGTACAAATGAAAACCATGAGATGCCGTATTTTGTCTATTAGAGGGGCAAATTTGAAAAAACTCCAGTGTTAGTGGGAATATAAAACAGATCCCCCACTCCAATTTATTCCTACAGCACCTGTGCAGCAATATGAAGCAACATGACAGCTTGGATCAACTTCAAAATGTGTCATCATGTCATCCAGAAATTCCAATTCTAGGATTTCAGAAGAAATTGTTGGACAAGTAGCCAAATATAAATATAATGTACAGTGATACAGCATTAAACACAATAGCAAAAAAAAAAAACAAAAAACAAATGTGCAGTGGTAGGTGATGAAATCAATTAGTTATGGTGACTATACAATGGAAATATTATACAGCTAAGAAAATCAATGTAGATAGATACTTACTGACATGAAATGATGTTTCTAGTACAGTGAATGAAAAAGTAATGCATAAAACTGGAGGGAGTACAGTAAAGGTGAAGAGGGCTCCCAGTGCTCAAATTCTAGGTCGGCCACTCACCTGCTGCCTAACCTTGAACCTCAATGACTGACTCTGGAAAATGGGAATGACAATAGTACATGCACTTAAACCAGTGCTTAGCCCATAGCAAACACTCAATGAGTGTCAGTGTTACTTTAAGGTGAAAGTGATCTGGATTATTCCTATGCTTGCATACACACATACACACACACACATATAATTCTAAGTCGGAATTATCGTCACCAAATGTTAATCACTGGGTAGTACAGATATAGTGTTTGTTTTTATTACTTATTCATAAAAAGTAAACAAAATTCTATCCACATTTGGTTATGAGCATCCATGTCTATCAGTTGTCAAAGTTTAAACCTAAGAGTTTTTGGTAAAAAAATTTTTTTTAAGTTTTAGTATCAGTTTTACTGTCATGAAGAGCAGGGACCCAGTCTGTTCTGTTTCCTCTCTATTCTCAATGTGAGGGCTTCATATCCTGTAGGCTATTCTAATATTAAAGTTAACGATTTATATTAATTTTAAACTGATACTATTAATGCATCACTGAAAAAACTTCAGACCCCCAAGATAACTGTGTCAAAACATTCCCTGACAAGACTTTTGGCTGAAAGGTCTATGTTTATAAAATGAAGAATTGAGCTGCATTATATTTTTTTCCTAAATTTTCAGAAAAAATATAAGAATCCTGCTCTAAATTGCTCACAGACATGGAGCTTATTACCCTGTGCTGGAAGCCAAATTGGGATCTCATTTCGACTTTGACAAAGATAAAATCTTTTAGTTGAATTACATGTTTTTGTGGCTGATTTTTCTTTTTTAAAATGCAAATGTAAAAGTAGATAACTTTTTTATCCAACTAACTGGCAAAAATTAAAGTGAGATAATAAAATGTTGGTGAATGTCTGGGGAAGTTGAAATTTTCATGCGTGGCTGTTGGGAACAATAAATTAGTACAGATGCTTTGGAGAGACTTTGGCAGTATTTTTTTAAATTTATTTATTTATTTATTTTTGGCTGCATTGGGTCTTCGCTGCTGCATGCGGGTTTTCTCTAGTTGCAGCGAGCGGGGGCTACTCTTCATTGTGGCGTGTGGGCTTCTCATTGCGGTGGCTTCTCTTGTTGTGGAGCCCAGGCTCTAGGCGCATAGGCTTCAGTAGTTGTGGCATGCGGGCTCAGTAGTTGTGGCTCATGGGCTCTAGAGCGCAGGCTCAGTAGTTGGGGCGCACGGGCCTAGTTGCTCCGCGGCATGTGGGATCTTCCCAGACCAGGGCTCGAACCCATGTGCCCTGCATTGGCAGGCAGATTCTTAACCACTGCTCCACCAGGGAAGTCCCAGCAGTATTTTTTAAAATAAAAATATACATATTCTAGATTGGTACTATATGATACTCTGCAATTATTTAATTTCTTAGGCATGATCACTGTATTGTGGTTATATAAGAGAATGACCTTGTTATTAGAAGATCTGTGCCGGAATACTTAGCAGTGAAGTCTAAAACTTTAAAGATTCAGATTAAAAAAAAAACTTAAACACATATACATATATGTGTGTGTATATATTGGGTTGGCCAAAAAGTTTGTTCGGTTTTCCCCGTAAGATGGCTCTAGTAGCACTTAGCTGTCTTTAACTTCATTAGACACAATTTTGTTAGACTGTATTGTGACAGCTGTCATATCAGCGTGCATTTTAAAAGAACTTATCAAAATTGGTGAATTTTTGTAGCCATTTTAATATTGAAGATGGAAGGAAACAAAGCAACATTTTCAGCATATTATGCTTTATTAGTTCAAGAAAGGTAAAAATGCAACTGAAATGCAAAAAAAGATTTGTGCAGTGTATGGAGAAGGTGCTGTGACTGATCAAGCGTGTCAAAAGTGCTTTGCAAAGTTTTGTGCTGGAAATTTCTTGCTGGACGATGCTCCACGGTCAGGTGAAGTTGATAGTGATCAAATCGAGACATAAATTGAGAATGATCAATGTTATACCACGCGGGAGATGGCCAACATACTCAAAATATCCAAATCAAGCACTGAAAATCATTTGCACCGCTTGGTTATGTTAATCGCTTTGATGTTTGGGTCCCACATAAGTTAAGCGAAAAAAACCTTCTTGACCGTATTTCTGCATGCAATTCTCTATTTAAACGTAACGACAACATTCTGTTTTTAAAACAAATTGTGACGGGCGATGAAAAGTGGATATTTTACAGTAATGTGGGAATGGAAGAAATCGTGGGGCAAGTGGAATGAACCAACACCAGCCATACCAAAGGCCGGTCTTCATCCAAAGAAGGTGATGTTGTGTATATGGTGGGATTGGAAGGGAGTTCTCTATTACGAGCTCCTTCCGGAAAACCCAACAATTAATTCCAACAAGTACTGCTCCCAATTAAACCAAATGAAAGTAGCACTCGATGAAAAGTGTCCAGAATTAGTCAACAGAAAATGCATAATCTTCCATCAGGATAACGCAAGACCACGTTTCTACCAGGCAAAAAACTGTTACGGCTTGGCTGGGAAGTTCTGATTCATCCTCTGTATTCACCAGACATTGCATCTTCGGATTTCCATTTATTTCAGTCTTTACACAATTCTCTTAATGGAAAAAATTTCAATTCCCTGGAAGGGTGTAAAAGGCACCTGCAACAGTTCTTTGCTCAAAAGATAAAAAGTTTTGGGAAGATGGAATTATGAACCCAAGGTAACAGTATTAGGAGGTGGGGCCTTTAGAATGTGCTTAGGTCATAAGGGTTCCACCCTCACAGGATTAGTGCCCTTATAAAAGAGACTCCAGAGAGTTAGATTTACCCCTTCTGCCATGTGAGGACACAGTGAAAAGATGTAGTCTACGAACCGGGAAGGAGGCCTTCACCAGATGCAGAATCTGCTGGCACCCTGATCTTGGACATTCCAGCCTCCAGAACAGTGAAAAATTTCTGTTGTTCATAAGCCACCCAGTCTGCAGTATTCTGTTATAGCAGCCTAAATGGACTGGTGTTGGGGGCAGGGGGGTGGTGGAGATGAGAAAGCGAATATAGTACAATTAAATAATTGGATATATTAGGTTTAAAAAAAAGCAGGTGATTATTGTATGCTCTTTCAGCTTTCCTACAGGTTTGAAAATTTTCAAAACAAAAGAGTTGGAGAAAAAAGTATCATCTCTTCACGTGCACAAGGCAACATGCAGCACTATTGTTTGTTAATGTGAAGAACTGAAAACTGCCCCCATGTCCAAAGAAATGTGTATTTGTTGGATGAAATGTTTCACAGCAATGAAAAGGAGTGCTCTTCATTCTACTCTAATGGGATCTAGTGTAGAGCCACAGAGATGGATCTTTTTTTTTTTCAAGTCTCTAAGTGCAGGCAACCCTCTTTTATTTTTTTTTCAATAACTTTTTTTAACATCTTTATTGGAATATAATTGCTTTACAAAGGTGTGTTAGTTTCTGCTTTATAACAAAGTGAATCAGCTATACATATACATATATCCCCATATCTCCTCTCTCTTGCGTCTCCCTCCCACCCTCCCTATCCCACCCCTCTAGGTGGTCACAAAGCACCAAGCTGATCTCCCTGTTCTATGCGGCTGCTTCCCACTAGCTATCATTTGGTAGTGTATATATGTCCACTCTCTTTGTCACAGCTTACCCTTCCCCCCCTCCCCGTGTCCTCAAGTCCATTCTCTATGTCTGCATCTTTATTCCTGTCCTGCCCCTTTTTTTTTCTAGATTCCATATATATGTGTTTGTTTTGGGTTTTTTTTTTTAAGATTCCATATATATGTGTTAGCATACGGTATTTGTTTTTCTCCTTCTGACTTACTTCACTCTGTATGACAGTCTCTAGGTCCATCCACCTCACTACAAATAATTCAATTTCATTTCTTTTTATGGCTGAGTAATATTCCATTGTATATACAATATGTGCCACATCTTCTTTATCCATTCATCTGTCGATGGACACTTAGGTTGCTTCCATGTCCTGGCTATTGTAAATAGAGCTGCAATGAACATTGTGGTGCATGACTCTTTTTCAATTATGGTTTTCTCAGGATATATGCCCAGTAGTGGGATTGCTGGGTCATATGGTAGTTCTATTTTTAGTTTCTTAAGGAATCTCCATATTGTTCTCCATAGTGGCTGTATCGATTCACATTCCCACCAACAGTGCAACAGGGTTCCCTTTTCTCCACACCCTCTCACATAGATGGATCTTATAAAGCAGTGCCGAGTGAAAGATAAATACATAAATCAAAGCAGGTTGCCAAATGAGTCTTACATACCATTTACTTCAACATTCATTTTTAAGTACACACAAAATGTGCTACTTCACAGTTGCATAGCTATGAAATATATGGAGAACGGATTCAAAGAATCATGGTGGCTACATCCAGATGGATGTTAATGGGAGACCGGGGGGGGGGGGTGGTAATCACGAGGGAAAAGGAGGGGCCATGACAGAGCTTACAGATGACATTGATGAAAGCAATCCAATTCTGAGCACTACATCTGGGGAAGGTTTTATTTTTATTATTATTTTCTTAACCTAATGCATCAATGTTTTAGAAAGGAAGAAAATGCACTCATCATAAAACTAGATTGTTCCAGGCCACCACCAAAACATCACGATGCGTCTGCATTTGTGTTAGCAAATCCCAGAGAACCAGCTTTCCTCTTTCTTGCAGCCCAGGCCGGTCACCACCGTGTGCTCTAAGCTCCCCAACTTCTCGCTCCTAACCAGTCCCTGGTTTCTCAAATCAGAAGCTTGGGTGGAAATTGCCTCCTAAGTAACTAATATGCTACACACACATTCCACAGGTCCCTTTTCTTTTTCACTATGGGAATCAAGCAGGGTCTTCAAGGCCATGACCCTTTAACAGCCCTTCATTTTGACATGGGTTACAGCCAATGTAGAAATAAACCAACGGGATAGGGATGCCGCTTCCCCACAGCCCTGCCCTGTGTCTGCGGGTGAGGAGGCACGCAATACATGCATATACTGAAGAAATGAACGAACGAAGAAGTGAATGAGAAAGAAAGGAGAAGGGAGAGAGAAAGAGGGAGAGAGGAAAAAAAGGATGATAGAAACAGAAAAAGAAGCAACCGACTCAGTGGGACTATGTGAGTTGAGAGAACCAGCCACAACCCCCAGACTTATTATAGCCGAGAGTATAATAATTCTGGCCCACTGGGAAAATAACCAGAACCCGATGTGTATCAATAAAATCACAGTGAAGTCAGAGAAGACCACCTTGGTCTTCCCAGTGTTTTCATGTACCAGGGCCAAGTACAGACATTTTGCTGAGCACTCTCACTCCATAATGACTCAAACAATGTTTCATTAAGAACAAAATATTGGTTAGTAGGGAATATGAATGGCCCACATTAGGGAGCCTTTCTGGCAGGAGATGAAACCGTCTTTTCAATGACTAACAAAAATATCATGGAAAAACGAGAGCAGGCCTGGAATAAATGGTACAAATAAATGGTACAAAGAAGTCAGCCAAGTTTAAAACTGTTCTTCCTCCAGTGGAACAAGCGGTGCAGTGGTTAATAGATAATTATTTCATAGGAGAAAATGGCACCACAGAAAGGCAGGTTACCTTTCATTTTCATCACTCAACTAGACAATCCCTAATCAAGAATGAAGAGGGAAAAAGACACGTTCTCCAAAAACCCAGGGTATCATTTGCACAATATTTTTACATTAGCAATTAATAATCACATATTTGAGGGGGGGAATCAGAGGGACCTTAGGGATTATTCTACCCAACCCCCTCATTTTGCCAATGAGCTCAGAAAGCTAAATGCCTTCCCTGACGCCTTATAACGATTTAAAACTGCAACATAGGACTCCGGCTCCAAGTCTCATAGTTTCCACATGGCAACACATCATTCCTCCTTTATAATTCTTCAGCCTCTGAAATCTAAGTTTCCCAGTCTCTGAGGCTTCCGTTAGGAAACTAATTTTTTTATTATTCTTAAGAAAATTAAGAGTATTTCAACCTAGATTGTATAGTTCATAATATGGAAGTGTTATTAATACTCTCAGGTGTGATCACGGTGTTTTGTTTTTGTAGAAGAATGTTCTTAATTAAGAAGCAGTAGAGATGTCATGCCATGATGTCTGCAACTAACTTTCAAATGGTTCAGCAAAACGGAATAGATAGATATAGATAGGTAGATAGATAAATATAACAAAATGTTTAAAATTATTGAATTTAGATAGATGAGAAGGGGAGTTCATTATACCATGGCTTTGATGTTTTTATTTTTTAAAATGTTGCATAATAAAAATGAGGAAATGTAGATATTTTCAGAAGTCATTATTTTAAAGCATTTCCAGTTTTAAGTAATAGACTTCGACTCTGTGCCCAGCTGCTCAGATACCTCATGTGACACAGCTAAGCAGGCCTTCCAGGGGAAGGGGTTTATGGAGTTCCCAGATAGTATGTCTAAACCTAATTACAGCAAAATCATGTCTAGAAAGTGTGTGTAGGGAGTGGTAGAAACCAGGTGAGGTTGTCCACTCGGTGTAGATGAGGAGACCTTGGACCCAGGTGTCACTGCTTGCTGCTCCTCCCATAAAAGGCTGGGGTGGGGATGGAGACTGGGGCCTGCCTTCTATAGAAAGGCAGAAGAAGCCTACAAAATACAGAATTCAGACACTCACTACCTTTGTTTTCCTCTGTGTTCTAAAGCAGCAACTTCACAGCCTCTAAGCCCGTGTTGTATCTCCCCTAGGAAGTACCGTTAGTGAACATGGAAACCCTCCCCCGAGCATCTGAGCAGGTGGAGCTGAATATCTGGGTCTTGGCCGGTGCTGCCTGCCTTTGTTCTTTCTCTTATCTTTGAGCCTGATTTAAAGTCTGTTGCTCTCACCACTTTCACATGAACCAGAAGAAATACTGTCTCTTGGGATTCTTGGCTATGACTCCACAAATTCCTCTGGGCCTCAACTCGTATTACTCCAGAGAGCTGCCTCAGCCAGAATGATAATTCTCAAATGTTTAGTCTTCCCTCCCAAAGCTTTCACAAATACAAACTTAGATCAGAATTTTTTCAGAGTTTTTACACAAAGATTTAAACAAGCTTCACAAGTGTCACTTTGTACCCATTATAATATATGGCATTGTTCCCTCTAGGCCTCTAAAGGCACCTCCACGCAGGGCTGACAATAAGGATGGGGCATGGCTAAGCTGATCACACCTGGTCTCATCCATCCCTCTCTGTTGGGTCAAAATACCTTCCCAGACTAGTTGAACAAACTTGTTTACTGAGATACAGAAATCCCTCTGTAGAGGCCAGGGATAAGAAATCTTTTAAAGGGGGGAAAGGGTGAGGGTGAATCAGAAAAAACACTATAACATGCCAAGCAAGTGATACCAATATTTCGCAGTTTAACAGATGTTCACCCATCAACAGAGGAAGGGATAAACAAAATGTGGTATCTACATACAATGGAATATTATTCAGCCTTAAAAAGGAAGGCAGTTTTGATACATGCTGCAACACAGACGAACCTTAAAAACATTATGCCAAGTGAAATAGGTCAAACACAAAAGGGAAAATATTATATGATTCCACTTATACAAGGTACCTAAGCTAGAATAGCAAATTCATAGAAACAGAATGTAGAATAAAGGTTTCCAGGAGCTGGGTTAAGAGGAATGGAGAGTTATTGTTTAATGGGTACAGACTTTCTCTTTGGGATGATGAAAAAAGTTCTGTAAATGGCTAGTGGTGATGGTTGCCCAATATTGTAAATGTACTTAATCACTGAGTTGTACATCTTAAAATGGTTTAGTAAATTTTGTTATATATATTTTATCACAATAAAAAATGGTGGTGCTCACTTCGGCAGCACATATAATAAAATTGGAACAATACAGGGAAGATTAGCAGGATGACACTCAAATTCGTGACGTATTCCATATTTTTCTAAAAATATTGAATCATTATGATGTACAGCTGAAACTAATACTGTAAATCAACTACACTTCAATTTTTAAAAATGTTTTATAATAAGTGTTTCCTAACACTTAAGTCAATACTTAGCACAAAACTCAGGAAGCTAGGATGTGATTCCATTTTCCTTCAGCTAGCTAACTTATTACTACACTAACAAACATCAAATCTATATCTTATTTTCCTGTTGCCTAGTTTCTACCAGTCAAAAGGGGCCTTACAGAGGGGTCTTTCTTTCTTAGGAAATCTCTCCTCTTTTGCACTGCTTCATCCTTCACTTTGGGATAAAGCTCAAACGATGTATTGGGTACATACCTTTTGGCCAACCCAATATTATTGACTTTCTTTGGAGGATTTCAAAGCTTGATGGACTAGGACATTTTCAACCCACAGGCAAGATTTTAGCCACATGAATTACCCATGTATGTATTTAGAAATAATTCCCTCTAACATCCTATGAGTCTGTAGATGTTTCTGGAATAGCTGCTTATGGGATTTCGTTAGAAAACTTCAGCAGTTGTAAAAAAGTAAAATCATAGGCTAACACTATGTATTCAGAAAACTCAGAAACCACTGAGTTCAAATAACTGAACAAAATTCGACAATAGGATCTTGAGATCCAATAGCGTGAATGGCTTTGTGCTAGGGTCCTGAAGACACACCATCCCTTCTCTCAAGGACACTGTGTGAGTAGGCAAGGCATATAACAACACATCATTTAAATAAATTTAGAAAGTAGTGTGTGATTAAGTGCCACATTGAATGGAACAGATAAGTGCTACGGAAAGTCTAGGGAGAAAGAAAGAGTAGAGTCTGAATAGTCCTATCAAGGACGGAGCACCTAAAGTGAGTGAGGAATGAGGACTAGGAGCAAGGAAGCTACTTGAAGAACACAAATGAAGGGACAGAATCCAAAAGAATTATCTCATATGAGGGAGGAGGAGGGCAAAGAAGGGAGCCACGAAGCTAGAGTAAGGCATTTATTCTAGGAAGTAGAAAGTAACAGGAAAAAGGGAGGCAGAAACCTACTGAGGTAGTGAAGAGGGAGTGGTTTGAATGATTGAAACATTCAAACATTAGCATCTGGAAAAAGTCCCAAGTGCCGGAACACACCCATTAGCTACCAAGTTCTGCTGGAAATTTTACAACAAAAAATACCATATTTAAACAACAAGGTCCTACTGTATAGCACAGGGAACTATATTCAATATCCCATGATAAACCAAAATGGGAAAGAATATTAAAAAAAGTAGAATGTCTATATGCATATAACGGAGTCACTCTGCTGTACAGCAGAGATTGGCACAGCACTGTAAATCAACTATAGTTCAATAAAAAAAAAAATTTTTTTTTAAATACCATACTTGTGTCTATTGGGTAGGTGGTGAGTTGAGAGGTGGTATCAAAATCTACACATGCTTATGACAGTGTGTTGTGCATATAAATATTTTTTAAAATGCCATACTTGTTTCATGCTTGATTCAACCTATATTTACAACCATTCTTGATATTAAAAGCTAAGTTTTTAAATTGTAAGACCAAATAACTTTATGTTTATAATTTTTGTTTTCTTTTTCAAAATGAAATTCCAATTAAGCCACCCCCACCCCCAGTATTTAGTATAAAATATCGGGACCCATTCTAATTAGGGTCACTTTAAGTAGTCTTTTTCCTAAATCGACCATTTTCAGATCATGGGGCCTCCTATAGGTCTTAACTAGTTTATTCCAGCCCCAGCCAGAGTTAGAGCCCAATACCAGATTACTAGGCTTCTGGGAGCAAACATTGGTAGCTGTTATCAAATGCCCACCAACCTCAGAGTCTCTATGAAACCAATCGGACATTTGGGTTGTTCACACAAATGCAGTTGCTCAGTGGCAAGGGATTAAAGTATCAAACTCTCACCAGATACTATTGCCCCGCAAATGTCAACCTAGGCACTAAAACCAAACAAGGAAGAGATTCGTGGATCAAGGGGACACCATCCTCTCAACAATGGAATCTAATTAGATCCTTTATTCTCTTCAGAGCTCATGCTATATGTTATCATTAGGAGGGAGGTTCTGAATCAGTTTCCTTAGAATGTGAGTCTGTTTCCATGGTGACAGGAGTGTGCTCCTTTAAACCCCAGGGCAAATGAATGGAGCATTCAGTAAGTCAGGCAATTTCTGGGAATTTTCAAAGCCTCAGAACAGACAGATAATGGCTGTAAGTCTTACCAAACATTGATTTGTTTCATTTCTAAGTGCAGAGACCAATGACGGAGAAATATACAAGAACTGCATCCCAAACCAATATTGACCCTGGATCAAGTGTAAAATACGCCTGATTCTCAGAGCGGCTTATCTTGTCAAATGAAATTACACTGGCTTCACCCTGGCTGGCACTGACGTTGTAATTGTCATGCACTCAGGCAGAACACAGCAACAGGAAAAAAATTTTTAACGAGATTTTTCCTATCAATCCAACTGAAGTGGTACTTTCTAAATAGCAAGGATGGTTAACCTCCTATTTTCAAATGGTGACGATGCGCTCAAGAATCTAAATAAATACTTTTTTAAAGTCTATATAATCCTTTCTTTTGTGAACTACCTATTAGACAATTTTCTATGGAGTGCAACTTTGGGTCTTGCCACTATATATGTTCATTTGTTAGAGTTCATGTAGAATTGCTTTAAAGAAAGACCAGCGCTACTTTCACAGACTCTTGGCGAAACTTGACTTGAAGTTGGATGGCCGTGGACTAGGAAGAGTCTTGTCAGGAAGTACAATTTTCACAAAACAATGTTAAACCCATCCCTCAGCTCATTTGATCTGTTTATCGTTAAAATATGGATCTGCCCTTTTTCAACAACAGAAAACCCTCACCAGACAATATGCCTCAAAGTACCTTCCCTCAGATCCTTATCAAACTCTTTTCTTGAGAAATGTCCGCAGATAATTGTTTGAAGGACACACCTTCAAACAACCAGGATTGTGGTTCTCAATACTGGCCACACTTTGGAATCATCTGAAGAGTTTAAGATAGAAGATCGGTGCAAGGTGGGGTCCAGGCAGGATATTTTTAGAAAGCCCCCCTGGTGATTCTAAGGTACAGCCCAGGTTGAAAACCACTGACACGCAGAGGCTGTCGGGATGGTTAGACCTAATGAGCTCACTTTTTAAAGCCTTATTACTACACAAGTTATACACGAATATATTATACATGAATATATCTTTCCTTATTTAAAAAATTAAAATATTACAGCTAAATCCTGCCTTGGCCACCTCCACTGCTCCCCCGACAAACCCCAGACCCTTCTCAATGATGGGTGTTCTTCCAGAACGCTTTCTATTTATTTGCATACATATGTATTTTCACAGATATATTAGTGAATATACATACATATGAAAATACATGTACATTTCATTTTTCAAAATAATTTTTTAAATTAATTAATTTATTTCTTTTTGGCTGTGTTGGGTCTTCGTCGCTGCACGCGGGCTTTCTCTAGTTGCGGCGAGCAGGGGGGCTACTCTTGGTCACGGTGCACAGGCTTCTCATTGCGGCGGCTGCTCTTTGCTGTGGAGCACGGGCTCTAGAGCACAGGCTCAGTAATTGTGGCTCACGGGCTTAGTTGGTCCGCAGCATGAGGGATCTTCCCGGACCAGGGCTTGAACCCGTGTCCCCTGCATTGGCAGGCAGATTCTTAACCACTGCGCCACCAGGGAAGTCCCTCAGAATAATTTTTAACACGTGTCATACCACACGTATTATTCTGCTGCTCTGTTTTCACTTAACAATGTGCCTTTGAGCTCTTTCCATGCGGTACTTCTCAGCCTCATTATTTGTAACTGGTGCACAGTAGGAACATGGCATAGTTATTTTTAGAAGCCATTCCTCTAAATCCATGCCATCCAATATGGTAGCCACTAGCTACAGGTGGCTACCGAATACTTGAGTGAAGCTGGTATGAGCTGAGATGTGCCGTAAGTACAAAATACATGCCGGATTTTGAATACTTACTAAGAAAAAATATATACGTTATCTTGTTAATAATTTTTCAATCTTAATTGTACATTGAAAGGAAAATATGTTGGATATATTGGATCAAATAAAATATAACATTAAAATCAATTTCACCTGTTTTTACTTTTATTAATGCAATCATTAGAAAACATAAAATTACTTATGTGGCTCACATTATATGTCTATTGAACGGTTCTGTTTTAAAAGATGGGCATTTAGGATATTTGCCGTTCATCTGACATTACAAAGAAAGTGCCCCAGTAGCATTCTTATACATCAGCGGCTCTCAACAGGAAGCAATTTTGCTCCCCTGGGCACATTTGGCAATGTCTGGACACATTTTTGGTTGTCACAACTGGGGTTGCCACTGGCATCTAGTGGGTAGAGGCCAGGGATACTGCTAAACATCCTACAATGCACAGGACAGCCTCCCAAAACAAAGAATCGTCTGGCCCCAAATACCAGTAGTGCTAAGGCTGAAAAACCCAGTTATGCATGAATCCTTGTCCACATATGGGAGTGTTTCTCAAAGGTAGACCTGAAGTCAAAAAATTGCCTGTGCTTCTGAAACGTTGATAGACACCACAAAACTGCCCTCCAGAGTGGATATGCCAGTCAACATATCTCATCAGCAGTGCGTGAAAATACTCAAATTAATCGTTAAAGAACAAACAAATAACCCAACCAAGAAAAGTTCAAAAGACTTCAAAATGCCCACTCAGTATTGTAAGTTCTTACTCTCATCACCAGGAATGACAATATAACTCTAAGTCCCAGAGTTTTAAGTAATATTTGGAGGTTTAACCTACTCCCACCCTTTTAAAAACTGTCTTTTTTGCTCTCAGAATGTAATTCATTTGGGGTCCTAGCATAGTTAATTTATAACTAACTAAACAACTAACCAGTATATCTCTCTGCTTTTCAACTGTGGCTAAAATTTGAATCTTGGGAGAGTGAACTGCAAATCTCAAATACTTTGCTAATGGTTAAAAAATTACTTGTATTTATCTTACACCCTCGTCCAGAACCCTAGACCACTGTCTGTTTTCCCAGCAAATGTCACCCTTGGAATGACCTTCATGTATAGTAACTGATAATACAAGCCATGTGCCAGGACCAGGTGTTTGTTCTTCAATGTACCATATATTTTTTAGTTAGAGATGATCCTGCCAAACAAGGCCACAGGTAGAAATACATTACGGATCTTAATCTGTTAATGCAAACCCAGAGGTAACATTGATTTGAAATGCATTGTTCCTATACTTACATTTTACCTACTCTTTTTTAGAAAACAAGATTATTAACCTTCTCCAATTTTCAATGTCCATATTTACAAAAATGCAAACTGTAGCAAACATGGTTCATGTTCCAAGTTCTCCGCATGACAAATGTAAGGTACCCTACAACCATAAAGCTTTTTAGGAGAACTGTGACTTACAAGCTTCCTCTGTTATGAGCTCCTCATAAAGAACTAATTTTAACTTTCTTCCTGGAGTGAACTTGAATCATGAATTCATTCTCAGTATGAGAGCACGCAAAATGAGACAAGTGCTAGAAACAATTACAATTAGTTCTGACTTATCACCATTTCTCCCCTACAGGTTTTAAAAAGTATGTTTTTTGGGGGCAGTTTTCAGAGTTAAAGTATTCAAACTGTGGCCAGCAAGCGCTGTGATGACTTTTACCATGTCTTGGTCTAAACTGATACTTATTGACTTTCATATTCGGGGCCTAAAAGATTCCAGATAATAAAAGAAAAAAGAAGGGGAGGAAGAGGAGAAAGACAGAGGAAAGGCTGTACTGGAAACTCCTTGAGGAAACGGCATCATCTTTCTTGTTTATCACTTCATCCACAGCTCCTAGCCCAGGTCTCGTCATAGCTAACATAACTCAAACACATGATTAAAGAATGCACACACTACTATATATAAAATAGATAACCCCGTGATGAAGAGAGGCCCCCGCTCGCCACAACTGGAGAAAGCCCTCGCACAGAAACGAAGACCCAACACAGCCAAAAAATAAATAAATAAATAAATTAATTAATTAATTAATTTAAAAAAAAATAGATAACCAACAAGGACCTGTAGAGCACAGGGAACTATACTCAATATTTTGTAACAACCTATATGAGAAAAAATCTGAAAAAGTATATATATGTGTATATAGATATGTGTATACACATATATATGTATAACTGAATCACTGTACACCTGAAACTAACACGATACTGTAAATCAACTATACTTTAATTAAA
Source organism: Balaenoptera musculus (assembly GCF_009873245.2). Taxonomy (NCBI): domain Eukaryota; kingdom Metazoa; phylum Chordata; class Mammalia; order Artiodactyla; family Balaenopteridae; genus Balaenoptera; species Balaenoptera musculus. Next base: position 73,759,718 of record NC_045790.1, read on the forward strand.
AAAAAAAAGAATGCAAGACGGAGAAAAATAATTACCCAGGTTAAAAAAAAAAGCACAAAGGTTAGACTAAAATACTGGTTCAGAAGCACGAATGAGGATCTGGCCAAATTGGGAGTACTGGATAGGCTGGCGGGGGGTAAGCAGAGCCCCAGTCATTCTGAGGAGGCAACACTAACTGTGGGGGCGCAGCGGTGGGTAGGGATAGTCAAGTCTCTCAGAATCGGTCAGGGGGCCCTTTCTTGTTCTGCCACTGCTCACCCTTGGCAGCCTGCTCAGAGCAGACACGGCTGCGCCCAGCAAACCCTTTTTGGCTGCCCGGTGGAGGCAGCAAAGATGCAATTTAGACATCAGAGTGGCCCTTCAGAAAGCCTTCATGGGATTCAATTGGTAAACAGAATGTCACACCACTTCTGAGAGCAGCAGAGCGCTCTGCTACTTGAGTCTCGTGGAACTTCACATCAGACAAGGTCGCCAATGCCCAGGCAGAAAGGGCCTTCCATTTAGCCAAGCCTTGATGAGGAACCCAAGTCCCATATGCCCACTCTCATTTCGTTAAAGAGCTCTACTGCTCCAGACGCATCTTAAGCTGAATATCCAGCCTCCTGGATCTCTTTTGCCTGTTTTTTTTTTTTTTTTTAATGGGGTAGAAAAAACAAAGTTTCTTCCCCACAGAAGGTGGATTGAACTTACTCATGCTATTAACGTCTTCTGAAACATGTCTCAGGCGTGCTCTTTTCTTGATCCTGGCAGTGAGGTGGTAACTAACAAGAGGGGCCAAGAGGATCATGGTCCTGTTAGCACAGTGGCATTGAGGTCACTGGCACTTGGGTGTCTAAAATGGCACAACTGGTAAATGGAAATACACACTACCAGATGTGGCTGGTGCTTTAGCTGCTCCTCTCCCTTGCTGGAGGGGCCAGAATTGTCCTGCCCAACAGGTTTCTTGAGCAGCTACTACGCATCAGGTCCTGTGAAACAGCTGTGAATAAGATGGGGATGGTCCCTGCTCCCGAGGAGCTTAGAGAATGGCAAGGGAGAGACAACTCAACAGAAGCCACTTCTTTAAGGGAGCCAAGTAAGTATGTATGCCCTTCATTCTAAAACAATTTCCTCCTCAATTTTTAGTCACTTTATTGAGACATATCTACATACGATAAAGTTTACCCATCTAATGTGTACAATTCAATGGTTTTTAGTATATGTGCTGAGTTGTGCAATCATCACCATAATCTCATATTAGAACATTTTCATTAACCCAAAAAGAAACCTTATACCCATTAGCAGAGATTCCCCCATGCCAGTACCACGCCAGCCCAGGCAACACTAATCTACTTTCTGTTTCTAGAGATTTCGTTATTCAAAACATTTCAGGGTGGGATCATGTAACATGTGCTCTTTTGTGACTGGCTTCTTTCGATGAGCATAATGCTGTCTGAGGTTCATCAATGCTATAGCACGCATCAGTAGTTCATTCCTTTTTATTGCCAAATAACATTCTATTGTATGGATATGCCTATTTCATGTGTCCATTCTTCAGTTAATAGATTGGGTTGTTTCCACTTTTTGGCTATTATGAATAATACTGCTATGAACATTCATGTGCAAGTTTTTGAATGGGCCTAGGTTTTGATTCTCTTGGTTAGATACCTAGGAATAGACTTCCTGGGTCATATATTAGCTCCATGTTTATTTCTAAAGTGGCTGCATCTTTTTATATTCCCATTAGCAATGTACGAGTCCTCAAATTTTAATGTTTCTGAATATGGGTACAATTTATAATCCATGTGCATATTTAATATAGTGATCTTTTCCTTACTTTCTTTAAGAGCTGTTTGTTACTAAATTAATGGTGCACCTTAAATTAGTGGTATCCTAGAATAAGGGAAATATTGACATAGTGATAATTCACTGAGCCTCAACCAAGTACTAGGCACACCTTGTTTAATGCTCATTTACCCTGTAAATGAGGTATTACCTTAATTTGTAGATGAGGAAACTGAGGTTCAAAAATGGGCCATAATTCCACCATTAAAAAGTCTATAAATAACAAATGCTGGAGAGGGTGTGGAGAAAAGGGAACCCTCCTACACTGTTGGTGGGAATGTAAGTCGGTACAACCACTATGAAGAACAGTATGGAGGTTCTTCAAAAAATGAAAAACAGAGTTGCCATATTATCCAGCAATTCCATTCCTGGGCATATATCTGGACAAAACTATAATTCAGAAAGATACATGCACCCCTATGTTCATAGCACCACTATTCAATAATAGCCAAGACATGGAAACAACCTAAATGTCCATCGACAGATGAATGGACAAAGTAGATGTGATATCTATCTATCTATCTATCTATCTATCTATCTATCTCACAGTCATAAAAAAAGAATGAAATAATGCCATTTGCAGCAACATGGATGGACTTAGAGATTATCATACTAAGTGAAGTAAGTCAGAAAGATAAAGACAAACAGCATATGATATCACATATGTGGAATCTAAAATATAACACAAATGAACCTATCTACGAAACAGAAACAGACTCACAGACAGAGAACAGACTTGCGGTTGCCAAGGTCAGGGCGGGGAGGGATGGAATGGGAGTTTGGGGTTAGTAGATGAAAACTATTATATAAAGAATAGATAAACAGCAAGGTCCTACTATATAGCACACAGAACTATACTGACTATCCTGTGATAAACCATAATGGAAAAGAGTATAAAAAAGAATGTGTATGTGTGTGTGTGTGTATCACTTTGCTGCACAGCAGAAATTAACACAACACTGTAAATCAACTATGCTTCAATTGAAAAAAAAAGGGGCTGGTCTTCCCTGGTGGCGCAGTGGTTAACAATCCACCTGCCAATGCAGGGGACAAGGGTTCAAGCCCTGGTCCGGGAAGTTCCCACATGCCGCGGAGCAATGAAGCCCGTGCGCCACAACTACTGAGCCTGCGCTCTAGAGCCCGCAAGCCACAACTACTGAGCCCACGTGCCTAGAGCCCATGCTCCGCAACAAGAAAAACCAACGCAATGAGAAGCCCACGCACCGCAACGCAGAGTAGCCCCCGCTTGCCGCAACTGGAGAAAGCACGCATGCAGCAAGGAAGACCCAATGCAGCCAAAAATAAATTAATTAATTAATTTTAAAAAAAAGAAAAAAAGGGCCATAATTATATAGCCTCTGCCACTGCACCGCGGTAGTATTAGCATTTGAACTTGGGTTGATTTTCTGCCAAAGTCCAATTTTCCTCTATACTTTCTCACTATTGTTCAAAGATGAGCAAGGGATAATATGTACTTTCTATGATTTCACAATCTCTGAGACAGATAAATACATAAATTAATGAATACAAGACAGGCTGTGATAAGTACTCAATCAAAGGAATTTTAAAAGTACTCTATGTGGCCAGAGATCAAATTTGACAGGAAATATTGGAAATTATCTTGGGATAAGTGGTATTTAAGGTGGGTTTTGTTTGGCAGGTGTGGGTAGAACAACTTAAATCAATGCTCTAAGACTGTGCCATCCAATATGGTAGCCATCAGCCACATGCAGCTATTGAGCACTTGAAACATGACTAGTCCAAATTGGGAAGTGCTGTAAAAACACACTGGATTTCAAAGGCTTAGTATTTCAAAAAAAGAATGTGAAATATCTCATTAATAATGTTTATATTGAGTACATGTTAATAATATTTTGGACATACAGAGTTAAAAATATATTATTACAATCAATTGCACCTATTTATCTTTTTACTTTTTTTTTTCCTATCTTTTTACTTTTAAAACTACGATTAACAGAACATTAAAATTATCTGGGTGGCTCATATTTTTATTGGACAGTGCAGCTCTAAAAAATAAAGATGGCAGAGAATATGCTGGGATCATCGATTGCTATCATTGAAAAATCCAAGAGGTGTAACAAGAAACAAACTTGAGAAAGAAGGTGAAGGTCTAACTATTTAGGGCTCAGGTGCCCTGCAATGCCAAGCAGTTTGAACTTTGGATGTAACAGAGAGTCAAAGGTTTTGAAAGGGGAGTGAAAAAATCAGGTCTGTGCCTTAGAAGGTGGATGTTGGCAACCCTTAGTCAATAGCATTGACAGAGGTGACAAGACCAAAAACCACCCCCCAACTCTCCAAACTCATAAAAATGCTGGATCAAATGTAATGCCACAAAAATACACAGCCAAACTTGGAAAAGCAGGAAAAGGAATTCCCAGCTGCCATTAAACAGAAGGAATTAAATATCAGAGCAATGGGTCAATAAGCTCAGGTGTGTTGGAACAGGACACAGGCCATTAGATCTGGGGGCTGAGGCTTTCACATCTGCGTGGGGAGAGGAGCCCAGGTCACTGCCCTGCACAAAAAGGGATGAGAAATTGAAACACACGCAGAAAACTGGCACTAGAAAAAATCCTCCCAGTGGAGGCAAGGACAGAAGCTTGGACAAGGGAAGTCAGTAAAAAGATAAGGAGCCAGTGTAGGATCCTGTAAAGATAGAGTGCAGGAAAATCGGGAGATGGTGCTGCCTGGTGAGCTAAGTAAAGACAGTGTCAAGAAGGAGGGGGGGGCCAGGGCTGCCAACTGCTGAGCAGGAGTGGAAACAGACAAAGATGAGACAGTGCTTTTGATTTGGTGATTGCAGGTTACCCCAGGCCTCAAAGAGAGAGTATCAGCACGGTGGCTGGAACAGAACAAAGCAAGGGTAGCAAACACAACCTTCTCTGAACGTTTTAGAAGTGACTTGGAGAGACAGGCTGCTGGTCGCTTAAAGAGAGAAACAGATCAAAGGAATTTCTTTTTAGCAACAAGAGCCACACAGAGGAAGCCAGTCAGACAGAAGAGTGATTCTAAAGATCAAGGCAAGAAGAAGAATCAACGAAGGCGCAGGTTTAGAGGAGGATAATGACCAAAGATGGAGCCTTCGAAAAGGTAAAAGGTGCTGATGTCCACCAGAGGTTCAAAATGATACTCATTTAAGCCACGGAGCTATTCTGGAATGGGGAGCACAGCGGCTGAGGGCGTACAGCAAGGTTTGATGCTCTTGTTCTTGGATTGAGACAAGGAAGGTCCCAGGAACAGTGATGAGTGGCAGGGAGGGCCCGGCTGCCATGGACTCCCATAAACACCATCTCAGGTGTGGCCCAAACACTGAGGTTACCCAGGGCTGCCCGAGCTAGGTGCAAAAAAGTGGTCACGGAACGCTGAAGAAGTGAAGCCTTGCTAAGAATCCAGACTGGGTATGGGAAAAAGTGAAACCAAAACTAGAGAGAAATAGCCCATAGCACAGGGAGATCAGCTCGGTGCTTTGTGACCACCTAGAGGGGTGGGATAGGGAGGGTGGGAGGGAGGGAGACGCAAGAGGGAAGAGATATGGGAACATATGTATATGTATAACTGATTCACCTTGTTATAAAGCAGAAAGTAACACACCATTGTAAAGCAATTATACTCCAATAAAGATGTTAAAAAAAAAAAAACTAGGAAGACTGGGAGACTAGGCAGACACTGGGGTATAGACATCAGGCCGCAAAATACAGCACAGGGCAAAGGCCAGTCTGTGCTGCTTCTATGTTATAAGCAGTTAATAGCCAAAGGAGGAAAAATACTCATTTTGCCATTTCTATTTATCCTCAACAGTGGAGTCATTTGAGTAAATGGTAAGCATTATGTCAATTCCTAAATGGGAAAAGACACAGAAATATTAAAATATAGAACTGTTTTCCTTCAACGCTTTTGCTTTTCACTTCCATCATTCATTCATGTAATCATTCTGGTGTTCCTATAACATGCCAGTTTCTGGAGGATGAGAACATGAAGAATAGAATGCGCATTTTATTTAACCTGAAACCAAACCTTTATCCGGAGAATTTGAATTCAGTGAGTCTGAGGCCTGTGTTTATACACAAACCAAGAAAATAGTCATTGGTCCTTCCCTTCAGGAGCTGGAGGAGGGTCACAGATGGACTGAAGGAAGTCAGGAGTCCTTGCCTTTGATGCTAGGGTGTCACATTACAGGAGAATCTGTCTTCACTTGGAGCATATTTACACTGTGGGAATGTTGGTATTCTAGCAACTGAGGAGCAATTCAAAGAGGCCGCTGAGATCAAAGGACTTGGGGGAAGCCCTGAGCAGTGTGAACTGGAAAGTCTCTGACAACTCAGAAGGTTAAGCAGAAAAATCAGGTCATTTGGAAAACTACAGCTGGTCTTCAATGGCAGCTAGTGATTTTTTTGGCCAGCGAGCGATAAGGACTTGAAAAAGGAACAGTCACAGTGACAACAAATGTTTCACAAGAAAAAAATATCAGCAGAAGAAATAGAGACCTAACTTGGAGGGAGGAGAGATTATAAAATGTGTCTGTAAAACTATTTAGACTGGGAAATAATATCCAAAAAAACTCAGACAAATCTTACATCTTCCTTCTATCTTGGATTAGTCTTACCTTTCGGACCTTTCTCTCTTTCCCCCTCCCTTTCTTTCATAAAATGAAAACAAATATATATACTTCTTAGTTCTACAGACTATGCAATGAGACACTAGTTCCGAGTACATTCCAAAAGATATCTTACAAGAGGCAGCTTTGCTTCAATATGCAATAAACTGATCTGTGACCTGTTTTTTAAAAATATTTATGTTAGAATCACAATCTGTAATTAAAAATGGAAATTAACTAGCTACAAATAAAAAATCAAATTGGTTTGAATTAGCCAAGGTAATGGAGTCTATCAGAGAAATTAAATATTTTAAAGCAGTAAATTAGCCTAAAAGGCATCCAGTGCCTTGCAAATCTTGCAAAAACCTGCTGCCTGTGTGTCTCCTGGAGACTCTGTACATTTTAAAAACGAGGTCAGGCCAGGTCCAATTAGAAGGGTGAACACCGGATGCTTCTGAATGTTTTGGGGTCATAATTCAATGAGCTATAGCAATAATTTGCTAAATGTTCCATTGCTGGCTTCACAGAGATAATATTGCAGGTAGACTAGCACAGGTCTATAAGTGATTAGGAACTGCAGATATAAGCCATGAATAATAAGCCCACAACACAGTTAGTGCTAAATGAATACTTAGTAATATTTAGTAATGTTATTTCAGCTAAAATTAGATTATAGGTTACTTTAATACCCTGCTTGAAAATTACTTTTCTCAAACCTTGAAAACTTCCAGAGAACAATCTAGGTTGAATCTTTCTGTATAAAGCATGTTGGGGATGCAGGAGAGGGGAGCATTAATAGTGAAGATCTAGGTTTCAGCTTCCACTGGGATATAATCAACCTATGCTCAAGGGGTTGAATGTCAGTAAGCTGGCTCCACTTCCCAGGGCATCTGCAGGCTCTGTGAGGGAGTGAAGTGGGAAGGAGGGAAGGCAAGGAATGAGCAGTAGCACGAGAAAGATCTTTCATCAAAACCTCTAAGAGACTTGGATGCTTGACGTCAGGTGGAGAACCACCATAGCTCAAGACAGTCAGTGGCCAAAAACAACTGGACTTCTTGTACCCTTTAGGTACCGCCATTTGTTTGTTTGTTTATTTTAACCTGTGTCTGCTTCTCTGTGGTCACTAGATCAGAGGTTGGGGGAAATTTGGGGGTTGGCATCCTATAGCTCTATCTCGGGGAAGAAGGGAATGCAGCACACAATCAGCTTAGCGAAACAGTGGAACTGCAAGAAACACAGGGGAGCAAGTTGGCACTGAATATAAACAAGGGTTTGGTGTAAAAACTAGTCTCAGCAACAGAATGATATACTTGACCTTATGGGTATTTAAGGTGTGAAGAAAAAGGCAAAGCAAGGTTGAAAGAAATCACGATTTTCTGTGCCTTACTTCTGAACGAAAGAACTTGTTTGGTAATTTCAGGTGAAATGAAGAGGTTCTTTTCCAGGTTGCCACAAATTTGGAAAGGTGGCTAAACGTACACAGGGGAACTACTGATAAGAATAATGGAAGAAAAAACATTTATACAATCTGGAATCCATATATTGTATCTACTGTTTTTTCTCTTAATTTGAATAGATGGGAACATAAGGATTAATGTACATATGTATTCTCCTCTCACTTTATAATGGGTGGTAACATAAGGATTCTCATCAGCTGACACTCTCAGGAATATTCATGAATCTTTGAGAATCTGATTACGTGCAATTAACAGCAGCCGTCACATCGGACAAGCTCTGATATATAAGCTCAGTAGCTTTTTGATTTACACTCAATCTCACACAGGCAGGCAGCCCTCCTCCATGTTGAAGCTATGCTATCTGCAACAATGGTCCATCCAACCTTGAGGCAGCAAAGGAAGAGAAGAAGAGCACGTAGGCTCTTACCTGCATTGCCCCAGAAGAGACTCTCTGCTCAAAGCACATGGCTCCAATATAACAGCAAGGGAGGAGGCAAAGCACAGAGGGGCACGAAAAATATTTGGTGAACCCTAACTGATGTCTGCCACACACTCCTAACTTACTGAAGAAGCGTGAATCCACCAGACACATGCCCCACTGGGGGTAAAGTAAATAAGGTTACTAAGGAAACTTTAACTTCTCTAGAGGATAGTTTGAAATCACCAGTCTTAGCTAGAGACAAAACATAATGTTTGTGACAAGTTGCGAGAAGGTGATGATTTCACACTTCATGCCATTGCTCCACATTTAGGGTTGGGGCTTTGGCCCAGGCAAGGTACAGAAAGTAGCTGTTGGGGTCCCCTTTGATTTCAAATCTGGCTAGAATCCAAGTTTCTCAACTTCAAGTCCAATGTCATAAAAACTAGACATTGCTTCCTTCTAGAATATGGGGCTCCTACTGAAATATCAAAGTCGCCTAAACTTTCCACACGAAAAAAAATTAATTCCAGGTCTTACTTTAGAGTACTCTTAAGCAACCCTTGTTAATTAGAATCACCTGGAATGGTTGGTTGTTTTTGTTTTTTTTTTTTTAAACTAGCGATGTCTGTGTCCCAACTCAGGCCACTTGAGTTACAGTGTCTAGGGACAAGCCCAGGTAATGATTTTTTTTAAGTTACCTGGGTAATTCTAAGGGGCAATTAAGTCTGAGAATCTCTATTTTAGAAGAGAGCCACCCCATCCCCTAGAAATTACCAGTTGTTACTGGTTTTAAGGCTGGAAAGCTTTAAGAAGTAAAATTAATGCTTGGGACCCACCCCAGATAGTCTGATTTAACTGGTCAGAGTGGTGGGGAATGGACACTGGGATATTCCTCAGGTGATTTCACCGTAACGCCAAGCGTAAGTACTATTTATGGTACCACAGTCATCCCTAAACTGCCTTGTCACGCCAGAGATGGAGTGACTAAAATTGGGGAGGGGGAAGCAGCACCATGTGGTGCTATCCGTGGTGCTGAAATGGAACTGCAAGGAATTTTTAATCGGTAGCAGCAATGAACATTTATTTTAAATACGATAAAACAAAACCTTCTACTATTTCATATTTTTAATTGAGAGATATAAAAATTCTCCTAAGCACAGAACTACTGTTATGTGTATTTTCGGTTCTATGTTATGGTTTGTTAAGGGAGAGAGATTTTGAAAGAAAGAGGATGCTTTGTTATTTGTCCAGAGATCAGATAGGGCAAAGATCAAAATAATTATGACTGGTGCTCTTGGAAAATCTATATATTTTTATTTTTCAGCTATGATAGTGTCCTGAATATTTTTTAAAGTTTTAAATTATTAGAATTTTTTAAAATATAAGATATTTTACTTCCCATCTAAAATTTGAAAGCATAAATGTTTACTGTTTTTATTTTTCTGCTTAAGAAGATGGAAGTGAAATAGTTTGAGAAACAACCTATTTTCACAGAGTAACATTCATCTTATACTATTTAATGATACTACCACTGAAGATTTCTAGTTGATGCATTTGTGAGCTTTATAAAAAAGGAATTAATATGGTGTTATAACCCCAATAACTAGATATGGCCTAGAGGTTAATGTTTCCCACCTTTCCCTCCACATTCCTTATATCATGACCACAACTGAATTGTCCAGTCTGTCATTTCTTATATTCTCCATGGTCTAAAAACCTATGCTCATCCCCTCAAACTTCTATGCTATATGTTCCATGACTCCATCCAGTAACAACTCAGTAACAAAAGGGGTGGATGAACACTTTACACCTTCCCCAGTTTATGACTGTTCTCTGAAACACAGAAAATATTTTCCACAGTAAATTACATTATGAAGATATGAGCCTGATATGCTAACCTGAAAATGCCAAACATCTGAACCCCATCTTATCAGCAAACAGCTCGGAAACATGTGCCTCTTCTTTGCTAAATTCTAACCTTTCCCAAAAAGCAGTAGTATGTGCATGCACAAAATCTAATAAATCACACAGGACTTTCCTTTGGAGCAGTTACTTTCCTACTCCTCTATAAGCACTTGGAAACTAAGGGCCTTAGGCTAGACACCAAAGCACTTGCTAATATGATCCATGGGCTGTTTGAAGAGTCAGTGAGGAGAAAAATACCCCTCATCTTAAGTTAAAATCACTCAAGAACTCATTTTACTTATTACCAGGTTGTATAAGCTTGAACACCTGAATTTACTACTTTGGGAAAAAGAAGAGTATCTGCCCCATACTTTCTTAAACACTCTATACTTCAAAGAAAGAATTTCAGATAAATTCCATTTTCCCCTAAATGGAAGTTCAGAGCTTTGCCAATTTGGTTAGTATAGCAATAAAACAGAGTACAGTTCTCAGACCTTGAACACAGCTTACCCTTCATCTGTTCAGACATTTAATGAGTGGGTCTGACAGTCACAAGCCTTTAGTGGATTCAAGTCAAGGTGTTTTTAACAACGCTCAAGTCCAACCATATTCCAATGGGGCCCTCCCCCCTGCCAAGGTTGTCATCAGAGAAGACTTCTCTTTGCCAAAAGGGCTCTCAGGAGAGAGTTAGTTTACCATCAACACAATTAGAATCATTTTAGCATAGCCTCTTTTAAACTACTGGTATTCCCTATCTATAAATTAAACACTCTGGGAACCTGCCTATTTATTGACCACTTTCAAAGAGGGCTCTGTAGAATCCAGAAACAGAAAGACAGAAAAAGATTTTGAAGGAGGGTCTTTGGAATTTCTGGTCACACTATCAGAGCTCCAGGGGGCTGCTTTGATGGTGAACTCATAACTTCCTCAGGCTCCAACAGATCCCAGTACCCCAGTGTCTGGCTCAGCTGCTTACACAGCTCTGCAGTAAATTTGTTTTTCCCATCAAATGATCCAAAACTCTTGTTCTCCAAGGAGTCATGTTTTTTTATGGAAGTAAACAAAGAAATCATAAATACTCCTCTCTCACCATTAAGAGTTCATATCACTTTAATGTGAAGACACTCATCATCAGAACCCACAAACAGTAGACCAAGGGTGATGGAGTGAAACAATGAATGATCATGGCAATAAGATGAAGTCTTGCCTTGCTTTTATGTTGAGGACCTCTGGGACTGTCCTGCATCAGTGCCTCAGTGGTTTCAGTCTCTCACATAATTCCAGAAAACTGTATTATGTCTAGGGCCAATGACAGTTTTATATCACTTGAAAATCTTGTTTAGAACTTGTTCTACATTGTTTCCAATATGACTCAGCTGTTGGAATAAAAATAATGGTGAAAAGTATTAATCTATAATATGAAAAGAACAAGTTTGGTCACAAGTGCTACAATCTTAAATTATAGATTAGCACAGGCTACCTTAAAAGACAAAATTTTAAAAATTGAATGAGAATGAAAAAATTATTTTTGTGCAAGTATATCCAGATCCTCAGTTTGAACAGTAATGACTGTTTTTCCAACACTCATCTCACTTAAAACCTTACCCTCATTTAATGTTTCCCATATTGTAGTTTAGTTGAAATCCTCAAGTGCCTCATTTCTGCACAGATTTTGTCCTTATAAAGAAATAGGTTTCAAACACAAAGAGGATTCATTACCAGAAAAGGGAATGGACCAGTTGGGTAAGAGGGGCAGAGACTACACGTCCATCTAAAATACTCCAGTACAACTAGAGATCCATCGCTTTCATAAATAATAAATCCTTCCAAATTGACTGTCATCTCAAAAAAAGCCTCATGGACCTACAGAACGCTGTGGCCCTTATCCCAGACTATAAGGTGACACCGGTCATGATGTCTGGGGCAATTGCCAGGTCACTGCTCCTGTCCTATTCCTTGGGCGTCCAGCCCTGGGAGGCTGGGAGTGTGATGCCGAGATGGGATAGGCTGTCTGTAACCAGGATCACTAAGATCCGGTCATTAGTCCCACCCTCTGCCACTCCTATAAAATTGGGATACCAGATTATGTGGCTAGTCCTCAGGCACCCTGAACAAATTAGAGGTCTTCACTCTAAGGCTGGGTACAGCTGAGCGCAAAGGAGCAGAGCAGGTGGAGCTGACCACCGTCTTCAGGTGAGAATGCTTTGTGCCAACGTGAACCACTTGCTCTCTCTCACATCCTGCAACCATTCCCCCAAACCCCAATGCTACTGGGCCTAGAAGCTCTAGGAAGCGGGGTGTCCCAAGCCCTCCCCTCCCCCAACAACAGAGGAGAACAAAGACTTGGAAGCAGAGACCAGCTGCGTGTTTCATGTCTGCTCTGTGACCTTGAGCACATTCTTTCAATTTCCCAAGAATCAAGTTTCTCCAGTTTTGTAAAGTGATGCTCGCTTTGCAAATTCAAAGGAACTCTTGATGCCTGCAGTCCCTGGTCTTGGGCTTGTCAAAGACCTATTATTCCTCCTTTTAGCCATTTATGGTTGTTTTGTACAGCAGGCAATGCTGAGTGGACCCCAAATTCTCCTCCAGATACTGGTATTTTAATGACAGTCTCACAGAGAGATGCAAAAATGGGATTTAATTAGTTTCCCTTGGGCCTGCTGACTAATTTCTTTAGGTCAATAGCAAGTACTAGCTTGTTCAACTGCAAAGTGCTTGGACAGAAGTTACTGCTAGGAGTGGCCCATTGGCACTTCCTAGCTTGGACCATTCCTTGCTCCTGGCGATGTATTTCTGTCCTTCTCCACACATCTTGGGGATATACTGAAACCCAGTCATTTATTCATTCAAAATCTATTATGCACCTATTATCAATCAGGCCTTTTGGGATTTGGAATTTTTGTCTTCCTCTGGCAGATCAGAAATATCATGGGTCCACGTGTGGATTCTTTCAATTCTCATGTAATATATACCATATAACTAGAGTGACCATATGTACTGCTTTGCCCCGGGCAGTCCTAGTTTGTGCCTGTGGTGCCAGCATAGCTATTAACAGTGCCCGCATTCACTCTCAGACTGTCCCAGTTTGAATGATAAATTACGTCACCGCCAGATAAGTAGATCCACCTGCAGTTCTCGTAGGCTTCGTGTGGGGTGGGAGTGGGGGAGGAGAAGGACCCACATCACAGAGACCACAAGAAGCCTTAGTTTTCTGCTAGACCAGCACAAGCTGTGGGGGGGGGAAACTATGAAGGCTGCTGTCACCTTTTAAGAAACATGTTTGGAATCATTTCTTTTCAGACGCAGCCACATAGAGAAGTTGAGAGCATAGACTCCACGGCCAGATAAGCTGGCACTGCCACTTCCAGGCTATGTACACATGGGCAAGTTATATAACCTCTCTGTGCCTCAGTTTCCTCACGTGTAAAGTGAAGTTAATAACAGTACCTACTTCGTGAGGTCGTTGTGAATAACACGAGTCGATGGGCCTGTGCATACTAACTGCTGTAAGTGTTTTCTGCCACAGAGGATTGCCCTGGACCCAATCCTAGTCGCAGACAACTACACATTGGCCAAACATAAGGAAGGTCCACATTCAGAGGAGATTTGGTGCAAAAGACTTTGGTTTCGGTATTGACAAAATCAACCCGATAAGATTCTCTCTTTTAGGAAATAAATGCTTGATGGACAAGGCAGGTCAATGAAGTTGAATCTCAAGTGACAGGAAGTTCTGTTCCCACAGTTTGGCCCAGTCACAGAATCCTTAGGCCCCAAGGTTCCTGAATTCCTGGAAGAAACAGCGCTGACCCCCTACTCCTGTGTACGCTTGTTATAATCTCCCATCACCCAGTTTCATCTGTTAATGGATCTCTTCTGCCACCTTAAATTCACGGGGGACAGGCCAAGCTTAATTCAAAGAAGAAGAGGTGCAGGAAAAATCTGGGACCCCAGATGGAACCTTCCATTTGTGAAATCGTCAATTCTACATCCTACTCTCTGATCACAACTTCAGATCAACTCAACTCCTTGAAGCTCATCTATACCTTGGTGTCCTTGAAGCCCTCACTGTGCCTCAAAGTATTTTTCCTCCTGGCTTCATTTTCTTTTCTACACAGCCTGGATCACGTGTCCTATCATTTTAATTCCCTTTCACCAGCACTTTACTTTCACCTTCCGGTGTTTCTCCACCCAGGGTACCCAAAGCTACCAACCCTCAATTAATCCTACTCTGTACGTGAGAGCCCCAAAGCAGCTACAGTATATTTGAGATGTGTGCTGCTATTCAGTTATAGTTTACAGTCTCAGCAGGCCCTCCGTGCTGCACTTTCCCTCCACAATGGTCAGTCACTCACCCACTATATTCCCACCTTCACCGCTGCCCTCTACAACTTGACCAATCTTTCCCGCTCCTCCTCAGCTCACAGGTTTGACATGTGTTTTGGTCACACTGCATACAGAAGGATGCGCGGAGACTTCCCCGCAGCCCCACTGGTGCAAGGCTTAGGTGTCCTGGGGTAAGCAAGAGCTTTACCACGTCTCCAACTGCCCTAATTCCCAAACAAAGTAAGAGACAGCAAAGCCTCTGCTTTTTGAATCTGCTCAGGAAAAGGAGGCAAGGTCTTAAACACGGAGTTCAAGTTTGGAGGGGCAGGAAGAAAGAAAAGCGCCAAGGGAGATAGAAAGCATTAAATGTACTCCTGAGGTCATTAGCCCTCCAGCTAACAAGGCAGATAAATTGCAGGCAGCTGGGAAATGTGGACGCTTTGGCAACAACAACAAACAACACCATTGGAGGGATCTGGACTCCTCTGACTCCAGATTCCAAAACAAATGCTTTCTCTGTAAGTTCATGGAATTCCAGTAAACTTTTGTTTGGGATTTTAATTGTTTTTGCTTTATCTTCATGTTGATTGAGGAGGTGAAGATTTTTAAAAATCTTTTCATCATAGTTCTATGTGGCTCCAACTGACCCACTTCTTAAAATTTTTTTTTTACATTTTTTAATTGAAGAACAGTTGATTTACAATGTTGGGTTAGTTTCAGGTGTACAGCAAAGTGATTCAGTTATACATATACATATATCCATTCCTTTTCAGATTCTTTTCCCATATAGGTTATTATAAAATATTGAGTAGAGTTCCCTGTGCTATACAGTAGATCCTTGTTGTTTACCTATTTTATATATAGGAGTGTGTATATGTTACTCCCAAATTCCTAATTTATCCCTCCCCTCCCACCTTTCCCCTTTGGTAACAATAGGTTTGTTTTCTATGTCTGTGATTCTATTTCTGTTTTATAAATAAGTTCATTTGTATCATTTTTTTAGATTCCACACGTAAGCGATATCATATGGTATTTGTCTTTCTCTGTCTGACTTACTTCATTTAGTATAATAATCTCTAGGCCTACCCATGTTGCTGCAAACAGCATTATTTCATACCTTTTATGGCTGAGTAGTATTCCATTGTATATATGTACCCCATCTTCTTTATCCATTCATCTGTTGATGGACATTTAGGTTGCTTTCATGTCTTGGCTATTGTAAACAGTACTGCAATGAACACTGGGGTGAATGTATCCTTTTTTTTTAACTTTTTATTTTATATTGGAGTATAGCCGATTAACAATGTTGTGATAGTTTCAGGTGCACAGCAAAGCGACTCAGCCATACATATACATGTATTCATTCTCCCCCAATTATGATTTTCTCCGGATATATGCCCAGGAGTTGAATTGAAGGATCATATGGTAGTTCTATTTTTAGTTTTTTAAGGAACCTCCATACTGTTCTCCATAGTGGCTGTATCAATTTACATTCCCACCAACAGTGCAAGGGTTCCCTTTTCTCCACATCCTCTCCAGCATTTATTATTTGCAGACTTTTTTTTTTTTTTTTAATTTATTTTTGGCTGTGTTGGGTCTTCATTTCTGTGCAAGGGCTTTCTCCAGCTGTGGCGAGCGGGGGGCCACTCTTCATCGCGGTGCGCGGGCCTCTCACTGTCGTGGCCTCTCCCGTTGCGGAGCACAGGCTCCAGTCGCGCAGGCTCAGTAGTTGTGGCTCACGGGCTTAGTTGCTCCGCGGCAT
Source organism: Balaenoptera musculus (assembly GCF_009873245.2). Classification (NCBI taxonomy): domain Eukaryota; kingdom Metazoa; phylum Chordata; class Mammalia; order Artiodactyla; family Balaenopteridae; genus Balaenoptera; species Balaenoptera musculus. The sequence continues at coordinate 73,776,025 of NC_045790.1, forward strand.
GTGGGATCTTCCCAGCGCAGGGCTCGAACCCGTGTCCCCTGCATTGGCAGGCAGATTCTTAACCACTACGCCACCAGGGAAGCCCCTATTTGCAGACTTTTTGATGCTGGCCATTCTGACTGGTGTGAGGTGATATCTCACTGTAGTTTTAATTTGCATTTCTAGCGATGTTGAACATCTTTTCATATGCCTTTTGGCCATCTGTATGTATTCTTTGGAGAAATGTCTATTTAGGTTTTCTGCCCATTTTTTGATGGAGTTGTTTGGAGTTTTTTTTTTGATATTGAGCTGTATGAGCTGTTTGTATATTTTAGAATTAATCCTTCTCGGTAGCATCAGTTGCAAATATTTTCTCCCATTCTGTAGGTTGTCTTTTTCTTTTGTTTATGGTTTCCTTTGCTGTGCAAAGGCTTTTAAGTTTAATTAGGTCCCATTTGTTTATTTCTGTTTTTATTTCCATTATACTTGGAGATGGATCCAAAAAGATATTGCTGCGAATTATGTCACAGAGCATTCTGCCGATGCTTTCCTTCAGAAGTTTTATAGTATCCAATCTAACATTTACAATTTTGAGTTTATTTTTGTATGATATTAGAGAATGTTCTAATTTCATTCTTTTGCATGGAGCTGTCCAGTTTTCCCAGCACCACTTATTAAAGAGACTGTCTTTTCTCCATTGTATATTTTTGCCTCCTTTGTCATAGATTAATTGATTATAGATGTGTGGGCTTATTTCTGGGCTTTCTATCCTGTTCCATTGATCTATGCCTCTGTTTCTGTGCCACTATCATACTGTTTTGATGACTGCAGCTTTGTAGTATAGTCTGAAGTCACAGAGTATGATTCCTCCAGCTCCATTCTTCTTTCTCAAAATTGTTTTGGCTATTCAGGGACTTTTTGTGTTTCCATATAAGTTTTAAAATTATTTGTTCTAGTTCTGTGAAAAATGCCATTGGTAATTTGATACGGATTGCACTGAATCTGTAGACTGTCTTGAGAAGTATGGTCAACTAACACACTTCTGAGTATGGGTCTGGGAAGAGGCTGAACATCCTCACTACTGTGTCTACTGTCTAAAAAGGTTATGATGAGATCCTATTATCTCCTCTACATGCCTCCTGCCCCCTAACATCCTCCCCCGCACACACACAGATCCTTGGCTGTCCCATTAATGTTTCTAAAACTTTTCTGTGCATACAAATCTCCTGGGATTCTTGTTAAAATGCAGATTCTGACTCATTACGTCTGTGTGAGAGGGCAGTCTGAGAGTCGGTATTTCTAACTCGTTCCCAGGTGACGCCAGTGTTGTTCTGGGGACCACTCCTTGAGTAGCAAGGCTCTACCCCTCTACCAGTAGACCCAAAGTGGGTCATCCAGGGGACAAACAAACAGGATGCTCCACTGATCCACAGGAAGTATTAGAATTCTATTTATGTTAATTTTACCTAAAATTTTAAATCTAAACAAACACAGGTACCTTCATCTGTCAAATGGTCTCCCATCAGGATGAATGAAAGGAATCCTAAGAAAAGGGTGGAAATAAAATTCTGCAATTCAGACGGGGTTGTCAGAGGTGAACCAACTTGTTCATTCCCATTCAGCTCACTGCCATATGCTGAAATGTGTATGTCACAGAATTTACAGAATGCATTAACTAGTTTCAATTAAATGAACCCTCACAAAATGTATGAGGCTTTAATAATGCCAAGAAACTGCTAATTAAAGATGCCATTAAGAATTTACATCTGCCAACCAAAAAGTTGGGCCAGAAATCCAAAATTATACTGAAGGTTATTTGGAATATGGACATACAGCCTTCTTTAATTATGATCTTTTTCTATATATATAAATTTATTTATTTATTTTTGGCTGTGTTGGGTCTTTGTTGCTGTACGCAGGCTTTCTCTAGTTGCGGCGAGTGGGGGCTACTCTTCGTTGTGGTGCGCGGGCTTCTCATTGTGGTGGCTTTTCTTGTTGTGGAGCATAGGCGCGAGGCACACGGGCTTCAGTAGTTGTGGCTCGTGGGCTCTAGAGCACAGGCTCAGTAGTTGTGGCGCATAGGCTTAGTTGGTCCGCGGCGTGTGGGATCTTCCCGGGCCAGGGCTCGAACCCATGTCCCCTGCATTGGCAGGCAGATTCTTAACCACTGCGCCACCAGGGAAGTCCTTTAATTATGATCTTGAGAGTATATTTCATCTGGAAATAACAGGAGTATGTGCATATAATTTTTAGGTAATAATTCCTACTCTGATGGGTACGTATGCAAGTATTATTTTTCTGATTAGGTGTACAATCAAGATTTGGAGACCACTGCTCTATACTATCCGCTGGCCTCCCCTGCACTGTGGAATAAATATGCTGGCATCCTTGGCTAACCCCCACCCTCATCCTACCTTGTCTCTGGTGCTGTGATCCCCTCCACCCTTCACTCTAACCTATGTTTCAGATGAAGTAGCAGTAGGAAAAGCCAGGGATCCCAAACTCAAATGCCCACAACAGTCAGGAAGGGGTCACAAAATCATAAAGAGAGAAGAGTATTTTTAAACACAAACACACACACACAAACGTGATATTAAGTGGAAACTGACTCTAGGTCTTAGCATTAAAAAGTAATAAGGATTATGTGGCAGCATGGAGAATGCATGCCTTCTATTCTTGCTATTCTTTGCCCATATGGGCATGCAGACCCAGAGTTGCCAGATTTTATGATATTTCAAGGGAAAAATACATCTCAAATTTTACTGGATATTACACAATGTTTAAACAGGTGCATGCACGTGCACACACACACACACACACAGATACATACACATACTTAATTTGCCAAGACTTCAAGGCACATTTGGACCATGAGCCATTAATTTGTTCTACCCACTGTGTGTAGTATAAAACCTTTAACTGCAGTCATAATTCGTTAATAAAATTAATCATAATTAATAAAAATTAATCATAATTAATAAAATTAATCATAATTAATAAAATTAATCAAAGAGGCAGGAAAGGGAGAGCAAGATTCATAAGTCATGAAGTCAGAGTCAACACAATGTTAAAATCTGTAAAGGGGAAGGAAAAGAGAAAGAAATGGCAAGAAAAGGAGATGAAGAGGCCAAGCTAATGAGAACGAAAGAGCAAAGGCAGTTTTCCTGCTTTCGTCCTCCTTTTTTTCCTCCTAGGGGTGTCAATAATTAATCAATCTTGCTTTCCCAGAGTTGTAGGCCCACTATGCATGGCCTTGGGAAAGTGATCGTGTTCACTAACGGCCATGTCACCATTTCTTTCTGAATAAGACTACATTTCCCAGTATTCCTTGCAGTAGGTGTATCCATGTAAATGAGTTTTAGCCCACAGAATGTGAGCAGTGCTGTGCAGAGCAGCTGGGCGTGGTCCAAGAACACACACACACACACACACACACACACACACACACAGGCTCCTCACTCTTTTCCCGTCTTCCCTAACCACATGAGGAGGCAGAGGTCTGGAGGAAGGTGGAGACATATGATCCACAAAGCTGAACTCACTTCTTACCATCACAGACCTACCGGGATTGTGATGTAAGTGGGAAATAGACTTCCATTTTCTTCAGCTACTGAGATCTTGGTCTTGATCCTCCCCATTTCGAGTACATTCATCATGGCCTATATCCTCTTGCCCAGAATCTTATTCAGCTAAACATGCCATTTTCTCTGACCATTACTCCAATGGCATGATTCCAGTCCCCTGGCCTCTCATCTCTGAACATGCTCTACTTTGCCTGTGTGACCCTCAAGGTAGTGACACAAAATGGAGTTGCTCATCTGAAGTGGGGTATGACCAGTGCAGAACAAACAGGATTATCACCTCCTTTTTCCCAGATAGTTTGCCAGAAATGATGGAGCTTGTGATGTCTATCCACTGAACCCTCTATTTTTTTTTTTACTGGTGCTTGTCTTCTGCTACATCTTCCCCATTTTATAATTCCAGATTTATCTCTTGGACTATCAGAGCTTTAAAGTCTCTATCACATTAGGGTTTGGTTTTTTTTTATTGTTTTTCTTCAGTATTATCTACTTTGTATGTTTATGTGGATCCCTTTCGTTTTTGCCTTTCCAGCATCCATTCACCTTTCTTCTGATGATAGCACTTCTATTTCATTTACATGCAGGCTTAGTGGTACTAGCAATCAAGGAAGTCTGCTTTCTTCTGACCTACCTAGGGACTGAACATTCCTCAGGCTATACCAGCCCCTGTGCCCCTCTTAAATCAAGGACCTAAGAATTGAAAGAAATTCGAATAGATACATCTTAAAAGAAATGACTCAAATAGACCATCCATTAATTCCTATGACCCAGAATCCCAGAGCATCTTTTCCACAACTTGGGGAAACCAAAAACCCAATTAAAAAATGGGCCAAGAACTTGAATAGACATTTCTCCAAATAAGATATACAAATGGGCAACAAGCACATGAAAATTGGTGCTCAACATCATTAGTCATTAGGAAATGCAACTCAAAACCACAGTGAGATACCATTCATTCCCACTAGGATAGCTACAGTTTTTTTTAAAAAGGAAAAGTGAAATTAATAAGTATTGAGAAGGATGTGGAGAAATTGGAACCCTTCCAATATATATATTGTATATATTGTATATATATACTGTATATTGCTGATGGGAGTATAGAATGATTCAGTTGCTAAGGAAAACAGTTTGGCAGTTAAAAGTTAAACATATAGTTACCACACAATCCAGCAATTTCAATCCTAGGTTTATATCCAAAAGACTTGGAAACAGGTACTCAAGTAAAGACATGTACATGCATATTCATAGCAGCACTAGTCACAATAGCCAAAGCATCAAGACAGCCAAAATGTCCATCAACAGACGAATGGATAAACAAACTGTGGTACATCCACACAATGGAATATTATTCAGCCACAAAAAGAAATGGAGGTGAGATGGGCTACAACATGGATGAACCTCAAAACCATTCTGGTAAGTGAAAGAAGCAAGATACAAAAGGTCACATATTATATGATTCCATTTATGTGAAATGCCCAGAACAGATTAATCCATAGAGCAGAACACAGATTGGTGGTTACCAGGGGAAGGGGGAACAGAGGTATGAGAAGCATCTCCTGAATAGGTACAAGGTTTCCTTTAGGGGTAATGAAAATGTTTTGGAACTAGACAAATTAGTGGTTGTACAACTTTGAAAATATACTACATGCCACTGAATTGTTCATTTTAAAATGGTTAATTTTATGTTGTGTAAACTTCACCTCAAAAAACACACATAAACGGGCTTCCCTGGTGGCGCAGTGGTTGAGAGTCTGCCTGCCAATGCAGGGGGCACGGGTTCGAGCCCTGGTCTGGGAGGATCCCACATGCCGCGGAGCGGCTGGGCCTGTGAGCCACAACTGCTGAGCCTGCGCGTCTGGAGCCTGTGCTCCGCAACGGGAGAGGCCGCAACAGTGAGAGGCCCGCGCACCGCGATGAAGAGTGGCCCCCGCTCGCCACAGCTGGAGAGGGCCCTCACACAGAAACGAGGACCCAACACAGCCAAAAATAAATAAATTAATTTAAAAAAAAAAAAACACACATACACATACAAATTTATCCTCTCACAATGCTAGAGGTCAGAAGTCCTAAAATCAAAAGGTTGACAAGTCTGCATTTCTTCTGGAGGCTCTAGAGAAGAATTCGTACCTTGCTGTTTCCAGCTTCCAGAGATTACTGCATTCCTTGACTTGTGGCCTCCTTCTGGCAATGGCATCCCTCTGACCTCTGCTTCTGTCATCACATCTCCTTCTCTGACTGACCCTGGTGCCTCCCTCTGTAAGGCCCCTGTGATGACATTGGACCCATCTGGATAATCTAGGCTACTCTCCCCATTTCAAGATCCTTAATCCATCTTAAAGTCCTTTTTGCCATGTAAGGTAACATACTGACAGGTTAGGGGATATATGTATATGTATAGCTGATTCACTTTGCTGTACAGCAGAAACTAACACAACACTGTAAAGCAACTATACTCCAATAAAAATTAATTTTAAAAAACCCATACTGACAAGTTTCAGGAATTAGGATATGAACAACTTTGGGAGGTCATTATTCTATCTATCACACTCCCTACCCCTTCAATGAATTCCTTTACTTGCTTAAGTTAGTGGGTGTCTGTTGCTTGTAACCACAGAACCTCAAACAATAAAATGCTTTCTATTTTTCATCATTGCATTTTGAATGAATGGGGAACATAAAGTAGCAAGCAGGAGTTGGTGATGTCTTGGCCATGACAGGAGAATGACTAAGGAAATATGTAAGAATTTTATGGTTGGTACAGTGCTTTCCCCAGGAACAAGGAAGCCAGACAAACAGATACTTAATGAGTGTCTGAGGGCTGAATGAAAAAAAGGATAAGAATAAAATATGGAAAGTTTAACTAAAGCATTTAATCAAAGGCCATAGAAGCAAGATAAGTCTGCACAGAGTCAGGAAAATGTATTAAATATAAGAACCCAAGTTAGAGCACTGTTTAGCACGTACAGCATGAAAGCTGGTAACCACCCTTCTTTATGGGGTGACAGCCTCCTACTGTCAAGCCTGAATCTGAGTCAGAGATCACCTCAGCCCCAGGAAGTCCGCTGTTGTCCCCAGACAGAATTAACAGCTTTCTCCATTCCACCAATGTACTGACACTGTGTTGCTCTGAGCTGTTAGAGGCATGGTTAGTTCTTCAAACTGGCTTCAGTCTCCTCTCAGCCACTGCCTAAAAGTGCCCAGGAACACAGTGGGGGTTCGCATGTTAATCACATTAAGAAAAGCAAAATGAAAAAGAAAAAAAAAAGAAAGAAAGAAAAGCAAAATGGCAGCAAGGCCAAAAAAGAGAGATTTTGGAGGCAGCCTTCAAAGGTATCTTCATTTTTTTCCATTTTCATACAGATTGCAACATATTTGAAAAAAATCAAGTTTAGAATCACAGAATCCTTGGATGCCCCAGGAAACTATTTAGTTCAGTAACTTTTAGGGTGAGTTTACCAAAACCCGCCATTAGTTTTCACAGGTGCATTTCCCGCAAGCCCTGCTGGCCCGATGAGCAAATAATTAATCGTGGGAACAGTCTAACTTTCTGATAGGCCAGGCCACTTTATTTCCCTGAGCCTTTTCAGAGCAAAGCTATTTGACTGCCTCTGCCTTACACTGCTAGTATTGCCAATTCATTCGACTTTGACCTAGAAATTTTATGTACGCAAAGTCAAGCGAGCTGGGTTTTTATTAGGAAGTCAAGGTTCCTGGAAGAGCAAAGAACACTCCTTGTTCAATGTATCATCTTGGTGTTCAGGCATTCCTTGCATATCATTCTCAAGAGCCATAGCATGGGTCAGCTCTGCCTTTATAGATATGTGTTTGTCGAAAGGGGAAGACGGTGTTTGTTCGTCCAGGGTGGAGAAAGCACTGAGGGCGGCTGGATATTGCCTTTTTCCTCTCTGCTTGGGTTATAACCTTCAGTCGGTACACACTGTATGAACTAGCTTACCTAAAGCAACACTGATGGTTGGAGTTGCCAGTGAAGGCATAGTCTCTAGGATTTTAATTAAGTGTGACCATCAGAGTTACTGCCTTCAGTACCAAGAACTTAATGTCCTAAAATGATGTTTTGCAACTTATGTCTTTTATAGTCAGGGAAACACTGAGTAAGAGTATAATCATGCCTTTCTCCTCCAAAATGATGAGAAAACCAATGCTTAAGAATAAGGAAACCAGTACAATGTCAAGTTTAAACTCAGCCAAACTCCCCATCATTTTCCTAACCCTTGGTAGTCAGTAACTAAGCAATTTCTCCCTGCAAAATAAAGTTTCTGAGCTCTGGCTTTGCACTGAAGGAAACTGGTGTGTGCATATTGTTGAGGGAATACCCATAAGATCCCAACAAAACCAAAGTGATCTAAAGACACAGATGGCAAGCACAATTTCATGTTTTCTATGAGCCCTGAAACTGTCCCTCTTCTTTGCTGGAGAAATGGCATGGCGACCAGATGTCCACATTTTGCATGACAGCCCAATTTCACATGTTCTGTCCAACTGTCCCATAGGTCTACTGACAGTTGTCAGCTCATGTTCAAAGAACTAAGAAATTCCAGAACTTAAGTGGATCTTAAACTTTATCTTATTCACTTTTCTGATTAGAAAACCACAAAGCCAGGTATACAAATTAGTAAGAATGACATGTCGTACACCTGAAGCATATTTGAATGTAGCGATTTTTGAAATCACTACTGCCACAGGTCAGGAGCGTGGACCACATGCCAGACCTGGCTTTGGGGTGAGAGATTCCACATTCCTCCCAAGGAACAGGAAACATGGGTCACTACCTAGAAGGAATCAGTAGACTTAGTTATCTCATATGTAACGATGGACAATGAATGACAATGTCAACATGCTTTAGGAGATGTGCCTCACCCTCCAGGAAGGTAGATGTTGCAGTGAAATCCTGCACTTTCAGGATAATCACCCACTGTTTCCAAGGAGAACTGTACTGGTCATGCTCTTCCCATAGCCAGAGCTCTCCCTCTTACAGCAAATTGCTTCCTAACAATTTCAGCCGTTCTGGGTGAACTGATTACTGGTTGCTCCATCCTTGCGTTCGTTCAGATCTTTGATTATCTGATGAAGTGACAGGCAGATAAAAGTAGTAGATTAAAAGAAATAATAGACCTCTCTCTCTCTTTCTCTCTCTCTAAATCTGGGTACACCAGAGAGGCTAGTCATGCAGGCTTTAGAACCAAATGTCTCTGGATTCAAATCCTGACCCCTCCCCCTTCCCTAGCTATGATCTTGGGGGACTCTTGGAAGCCTCCATTTGCTCATGTGTTAAGCAAACATAACTAGCAACATCTACCTCTACCTTAAGCTTGTTAGGGTGAGATGGCATAATCTGTAGAAAACACGTGGCACAGTGGTATATGATATAGTAGGCACAGTGCCTTGCTCTCTCTGATTGAATGCATCTCTGTAGTGGATCAGATTATTCCACTATCTGGTCATTCCTTTCCCTCACTCAAAAACTTTCAGTGACTCCACATTCCGAGAGGATAAGGTTCAATCTTCCTATCTGATATGCGAGGTCCTCTGACCTGCTTTCCAAGTAGATCTGCCGCAAAGCCCTTCATGCACTCAGTGTTCCAGCTTCATGCAAACCACCCGAGTTTCTTTCTTTCTTTTCTTTTTTTTTAAAATGAGATCCTAACTATTATAAATTTTATTTATTTATTTATTTATTTTTGGCTGTGTTGGGTCTTCGTTTCTGTGCGAGGGCTTTCTCTAGTTGTGGCGAGCAGGGGCCACTCTTCATCGCGGTGCGCGGGCCTCTCACTATCGTGGCCTCTCTTGTTGCGGAGCACAGGCTCCAGACGCGCAGGCTCAGCAGTTGTGGCTCACGGGCCCAGTTGCTCCGCGGCATGCAGGATCTTCCCAGACCAGGGCTTGAACCCCTGTTCCCTGCATTGGCAGGCAGATTCTCAACCACTGCACCACCAGGGAAGCCCCACCCGAGTTTCTTGTTCCCATCCAACACTTTGCTCTCTCTGCCTGGGATGCTTCAATCCACCCTCCAACATTTAAATGTGTGTGTGTGTGTGTGTGTGTGTGTGTGTATGTGTTCATGTTTACTTGCATGGACTCTTAGCTTGTTTTTATCAGTTGTCAAAAATTGGGAGATTTCACCCAAGAGCAGATTTCTACATTTTCATAAAACATAAGATTTGGCCACTTTGGGTCTACATTGTTGGGTGGAAACCACTGGGTTGGCCTGAGCAGTGGCCAAAACTTTAGGAGAGACAAACTTTCTCCAATTTACTCCTGTCACCACCACTCCCTATAGTGTCACACCAGCCTGATTTACTCATTAGGTTATCGGCTTGGCGTTCCAAAGGCATTTGAATTTGCAATTCCTGATCTAAGCTTTACGCATCCTAAGCCCTTCATAAATTCTTCCTTGATTCTTCGGTATTAGAAATAATTTTTCTTCCTCTTTTTCAACTTTCATAAGCTGTATTTGCTAAGGTATGTCCCTGCTATAACACTAACACTACAGTATACTGTAGTATAATACTTTGTATTTTTACTTTATTGCCCTTCCTGAAGTACAAGCCCTGTGAGACAGAACCCATGACTGGACTGTGCCTGGCTTAGCATTAGATACAAGCAGGTGTTTGACTAATAATTTTAATTGAACAAAAATCACACAAGGTCCTACTGTATAGCACAGGGAACTATATTCAATATCCTCTGATAAACCATAAAGGAAAAGAATATGAAAAAGAATATATATATATATATATATATATATATAAAACTGAATCACTTTGCTGTACAGCAGAAATTAATACAACATTGTAAATCAACTATACTTCAATATAAAATTTTTTTAAATCATGTATTTAATCATGAGAAAGTCCACATCTCACAAGGCATGCACACTTTTCTCCCTGGGCTGGGCTAAGTTTCAATCATCAATTATTCCTCCTAGGAAAAATTACTAGGGAGCTGGGGCAGGGAGATGGCAAGAAGTGGCGGGGGAAGGTAGGTCCCTTAGGGAAGGAGAGAGAGTCACACATATAAGCCTGATGCCCAGTTTCAACTTTTGTCCTAGATTCATTTGCAGGAAAATATTCCTTAAACACTTTAATAGCAGATGTGTTATAATTCTGTATCTGGTTAACACTTTATTTTGTTCTGTGTATTTTCAGAGATATGATTCCTGTAGAATCACAAAAAAACTATGAGGTCAAGGCAGTGTTATTGCCTCCAATTACAGAGGTGGAAGCTGAAACTGTATTTTGTATGAACCAAATGCCCTCCCTAAAAACTCCTAACTTCTGAAAGCTGAAAAGGTATGTAGACCTGCACAGGGCAGAGTAGTAAGTGCTTGAATCCATTCCCTAATATTTAAGTGAGTGTGTGTGTGTGTGTGTGTGAACTGATGGCAACATGTTGGTCTGCACCATCTAAGCTCTGATCAGGGCTGTCACAACACATGCTGCAAAGAATCACAATCACTCTCTTTTCTACAGATTCTCCTTTTCAACTGTGCTATTCAACTACACATTGGCAATACAGAGAAAAGGCAAAAGAAAACAAGTCCAGGTCAAATATATATGTAGTTTTAAAAGTTTGCTTAAAAGCCTTTTTTTTTTTTTTTAATTTTATTTATTTATTTATGGCTGTGCTGGGTCTTCGTTTCTGTGTGAGGGCTTTCTCCACTTGCGGCAAGCGGGGTCCACTCTTCATTGCGGTGCGCGGGCCTCTCACCATCACGGCCTCTCTTGTTGCGGAGCACAGGCTCCAGACGCGCAGGCTCAGTAATTGTGGCTCACGGGCCTAGCTGCTCCGCGGCATGTGGGATCTTCCCAGACCAGGGCTCGAACCCGTGTCCCCTGCATTGGCAGGCAGATTCTCAACCACTGCGCCACCAGGGAAGCCCAAAAGCCTATTTTTTTTAAAATAAGTTTATTTACTTAGTTTTGGCTGTGTTGTGTCTTCGTTGCTGCGTGTGAGCTTTCTCTAGTTGCGGCGAGCGGGGGCTACTCTTCGTTGTGGTGCGCGGGATTCTCATTGCGGTGGTTTCTCTTGTTGCGGAGCATGGGCTCTAGGCACGCGGGCTTCAGTAGTTGTGGTTCGCGGGCTCTAGCGCACAGGCTCAGTAGTTGTGGGGCACAGGCTTAGTTGCTCTGTGGCATGTTCGTGTCTCCATGGCATGTGGGACACGAACCCGTGTCCCCTACATTGGCAGGCGGATTCTTAACCACTGTACCACCAGGGAAGTCCCAAGCTTTTTTTTTTTTTTTTTTTTTTTTTTTTAAACTCTTCCCTCCTAGTGAGCAAATGAGATGGTCTGATAATGCTAAAAGCATCTTATATTGTACAGTTGTTCACCATTCGGAAAGTACTTTCTAGAACTGCTTCCTTTTTGCCTAAAGCATCAGAATCTGAAAAGCTCATTCACAAGCAAGGCCTCATTTGCTGGAGTCTTCTCACAACGGGGTGGGTGGACAGGGGGTGAGATTACACCACTGCACAGATTAAATAAATTGGAAACAGATACAGGGATAAAGAAAGAATTCAGCAGCTACACGTTGGACCCTCAAAAGGGTCAGAATACAAGAACTCTGAGTTTAGAGACTGGGCAGGCCCATTCCTTGAATCTAGGCTGACGTTTTTCCAGATACTCAGTTCTTCTAGTTCCAGGTGACGTGATGCCTGCCCTGCAGAAAAAGGCATGGTCCGAGTTTCAGAAGTTCATCAGCACTCTCAGCCCTCTCTACATCAGCTCAGAGTAGCAGAAGGAAAAGGTATGTTTCCACGGACCATCCTACAACTCTGGTTTCCAGCTGGCCCTAAATAGGATAAGAACTAAAAATAAATCAAAACATGTCTTACACCCAAAGTTTCAGGTGTCCATGGGTAGGCTGCTGGATTCTGAAGAACGCGAGCTGAGATGACATCAGTGCTCTAGAGCCAGTCGGTCTTAGTAAAACGACCTTCTTCCCTAGAATTTCCACCTTGAAAAGGGCCCCAACGCTCACTTTGAAAACTCAAGACCTTGAAAAGGGTCACACACTCACTTTGAAAACTCAAGACTTTAAAGTGAAAGGAACTGAAGGACTTGTCAACTGCCATGAGAAACCCTCTCCTGAGTCCTAACCGAGTGTGTAACTAACAACCCTTGCTTAGAATGGAAGACACTGAGCTTGACCTTGGCCTGGCCAGGTTCATGCAAGTTTCCCATCAATGATGGTATCTTCCCTACGTGTGGGGAAGAACAGCAGCCTACACTCAGTAAGTCCATGCCCAGTGCAAACAACTCTTCTTATTTAAAGCAAGAAGATACTAATGTGTTACCTAAAAAAAAAAAAATACCACAGGCCCTAGTGAACAGAAAATAAGTGATCAGCATTTTGTGTGTAAGTGTAGGGGATTAAACTAAGCCTCTGCCTGAAACACCCTTCCCCAGAATTTCCCCCACTCTTCAATGCCCAGCTCAAGTGCCACCTTTTGCAAGAAATCTCTGACTACTTCCAAACCACAACACTGTACACCCCTGGCTTGGCACGAGTTAGGCCCTACGATGTAGCTGCTTGCCATGTGTCATGCCCCCATTAGACTGGCTGCTACTGTGGCCACATCTTTTATATTTGTGTTCCCCAGATGAACATTTGTTAAATTAACATCTAGATTTATTCCTTGGTTTAGCTCACCAAGGATTTAAAGAGCTAAATGAATCAATTACAGATGGGACTGTGCCTTCTCTACCCCAAATGGGCCATCACAGCTCATGAGCAGAGTGACAAATGCCTTCAGTGATTCCTCTTAGCTCCTAACTCATATTAACATAACTACCATTTATGGAGGGCTTTCTACATCCACTGTGCTGAGTGCGACACACACACACACACACACACGCACACAGGCAAACTCACACTCCCTGCAGAAGACGAAACTAGTGGCTATGTAACTTCCCTGAGCCTGAGATCGCACAGTTAGGAAGAGGCAGCAGTGGGATTCTTCCTCAAAGCCACTGCTTTTATCCAGCCCATCGTACGACTCCCTTCCGAACTGCTGTTCTCAAAGCAAACGCTGATTGTGAGATAATAAAACACTGTGTCTCTCATTTCCTTTCGACTTCCTGCCGCTCTCAACTAACCCACGCTATCACTTGACAGGCATGTGAGTGTGATAAAGTAAATCTGGACAGCGCCATGAACAGGAAATGAATTTTACTGTGGCGAAATTCAAATAGCAACCATCTTGACAAGAGAAAGGAAAGAAGCACTCAAGGCCTTCAGGGATGTTTTCAGAAGACAAGGGCCTCTTCGTGGACTGAGCTGATTTTTTTTTAAACAAAGACAAGATATGAGTCTTTTGGAAGATGGCCCAAGCACAGGACTTTATCTCCCAGGACAGGGAAAATGGAAATGGTACGTTGGGGCTCAGTCAGACCCTCAGGGAGGGAGGTGTTATGTCCCCTGCGGGCTGGGAGGCCATAAACGCATCACCCAGTGCACTGCATGAAAATGTCCAGCACCACTGATGCTTCTGAACAGAAAAATGCAAAGCCACTTCATATCCCTCTGTGTGATGACTTACTTGCTTCTCTCTGAATGCCAGTATGCCTAAGTTCATCCTTTACAGACAGTGTCACCAAGCAAATGTCATTCACTGCATCAAGTATAAACATAAATGTTGGGATCAATGAAAAGATATCATTTTCTTAATGATTGAAATTAAGCTATGGTTCATCAAACTGATGATAAAAACTCTGGAAGGATGACAGTGTTTTACATTAATTTCTTTGTTTCTGGCCAAAGGGTGCTTATAACACCCTGATATTTATTGACTGTTTTTACTTAGGATTAGAAATAAAGACCTGACTGAGAAATCCAAAAGGCTCCCTTTTAACCAAGGTTCTTGCTCTCTTCTATGCCTCCTCCCCCCAGCATCCCATAGTGAGTGCTTCTGATGCTGCCGTGATTAAAAGAGAGGAAATGCTCCTTGGGATGTACTTCAGGTGGTAGCATCAGGGGAAGAAACAGGAATAAGAGATCAGAGTAATTCCAAAATACCCCAAAAGGGAGAAAAAGGAAGTCTGGCCATTTTATTATCTTGAAATAAGTCTTGAATTTCAATCCTGGTTGAATTTGTTGAAGGATGATTTGATAGCTATTGGCTGCGCTTCAAACAGCATTCCTCGGGACCTAATTCAACCCATCAGAACTGCCCTGACAAAGCTGACATCTTGCCCACGTTTACGTTCTTTCTAAAGATGTTGCCTTTGTACCACGTAACTTTTAATCCCACAGCCTGAACTTCTCTCGAGAATTGATGAACACGTTTAGCAGAAATGGCTCTAAGTGGCCTTCAAATGGGCACAATATAACTTCAAAGACAAAACTGAGCTTTGAAAACAAAACCTACAGCATCATTACCCAATCGTGTTGATGAACTGGATGAACAGCCTCTACCTCAATTTAAGATTATTTTTATGACTCATCTTCAGTAAGTTCTTAAAATATTGGTTTTGCCTGGTGTTCCAGCCCCAGTGCCCCTTCTTGGTAGAATTTTGTCCACATATACAGAAAGATGAGATATTTGATAAAATTCTCCCTCTAACTTGCTCCAACAAATTTTTTTATTTAAAAAAAAAAACTTTTTTTGAACACGCAGAACCTCTTTCCTTTTGTTAGCACTGAAACCTGGCTGATACATTACTTAGCCCATTTAGTCATCTTGTGTTAATTTGGAAAATATTTCATGAGGTTGGGCAAAGAACTCTATTACTTTTAGGGGCTGGACCACCTCAAAAGTTTGGAACCAATACAAGCATACTCCCGACTGAGCCATCTTTGTATCTTTACATCCTAGGACAGAATGGAGCACATCAGATAAGTATTTTTCAGTTGAATGAACAAATAGAAACCCTACTCATCATTCAAGATCTTCAAGATCCAGCTCAAAATCCACTCCCATGAAGACTTCTTTGGTCACCAAAGGCTGTGGTGATTTCTGACCTCTTGTGTAGTTTATCACTTTATCTCTTTAGCTCTCACAGACAGTGCTTCCTGATCAATAGCACTGCTGAGCAAATGTAAGCTGTAAATTTGCCTCAAGTCCAGGAAACCAAAAAATTTCCTGGCATATGTTTGGAAGTTCCCATTGCTTCTGAGGCTCAAGGAATCTAAAAAGCAAGAAACAGGGATAAAAACCACTCTTTACAGAATTCTTACTAACTCCTGATCCAACCACAAATGGAATGCAGAACACCAACTGAGCTCCAGGCAAAGAGCCAAGAGGGCTCTGTCCTTTGGGCTGTCTACGCTTTGATTAGCTGCTTTAATGAGTAGTCTCCAGGCATCCCCTATTTAAGCGAAAAGCACCGTGGTGGGTACTAAGTCTGATTGATCGTTTCATTCAACACCATGATTCATATATACTTGTTGAACACCTCTTTATGTCTAAATAATAAACCATGAGCCAGGGATATAAAAATGGGTAACACTGCCTCTGATCGCAAGGGGATCTCCCATTAGGGGAGACTGATATGAAAATACTTACTAAGCAATGTAAGAAAAGAAAACAGATGAACACATCAAGTACTAGAAGCATTCAGAGAAGAAAACTCACTCAGATGAGAGTGTCAGGATTTTTTTTTCCACAGAGTAATTAATATTAGAGTTAAGTCTTGCAAAATGAATAGGATTTTTAGCAGATGTCAAGTCAGGAAACGGTATTCTGGACAATGAAAACAACACTGGCGATACAACTGCATGCCTGGAATAACCACCGCTACTAACATCTTGGTTTGAATTTATTCATTGTGTAATTAGGTCACTCAGGAAAATGAAGGCCCTGGAAGAGAAAGCCGTACGACAGAGAAATTTCAAGTAGGGAGGAGAAAGGCTAGACACATCTGCCGTGATACTGAGCATCCTTGTAAGCTCAGTGGGCAGCTCTCACTCCACACAAAGGGTGGTGAGCTGAATCCAGCTGAATGCAGGCTGAATCCAGCCACTGGATTTGCTCCGAGAGATAACCCTTCCTAATTCCCACAAAGGCACTGTGCAGTCTAACTGCAGCTCTGCTGGTTAACAAAATTTGATGGCCATACAGAAGACAGAAGACGACAGTGGGGACAAAGACCACCAGTTTTATCACTGAGATAAGCCCAGCCCTGAGGACACAGCCTCTGCCAACCCCAGGGGAGCCTGCCCTGGTCTATCGTGGTCTATTTCCTGTAACGGTCAAGCAGGGATGTGTTGGTGTGTGGACCACCAGCTGACAGCTGCCACTGGGCCTCCTTCAATCTGAGGCATTTCTCCTGGTGACACATCCCTTCCATCATCCTCTGTCATACCGAGTAACATCAGGGATTAAGGTTACAGGTGTCCCTTTCCTGGGACATAGTGGCTGCTGACAGAAATAAAGCAAAGGGAAAATTTTAAACTAGCAAAACAAAAAGAGGTAACTGTAGAGTATGCATTTACACCATAAAGTATCTCAGTTTTAAAAGAGAGGTAACAACACTTCTCTTCCTGTTTTGTTTCAGATCCAGCTATAAATGGTCTGAAGGTCCTTGTTTGGAGGGCTTCTCACAATTCTCTAGTTAAAAAAAGTATTGGAGGCCCAGATTTGATTATGATGTCCAAACTCTGTATCTCCCTAATGGAGAGAAAGAAGAGGGAAAAGCTAGAGCACATCCCCCTTCATCACAATTTAAACCTGTAAAAATTAACGATGGTCAAGTCTCTGAGAACTCAAGTATTCTTACCAAGAGTTTCTGTCAATAAAATTGATTTTTTAAACATTTTTTCCCTTAGGAAAGTTTGAGAGCAATTGATTCCTCCTTTTGCTAATGCCTGGAGTACACAGGAATGTATGAGGGTTCTCTTTGATACAGCTAGGAAACTTGTGGCTTCCAATATCTCCTTCCCAGCCTGAAATGTACAAACTCTCTATGCTTGTCACATGACACCCAGAGTTGCTAAAACATACTCAAGCAGTACCTCTTGAGAGACTCAGGGATTTCAGAGAGCAAGATGAGGAACCAAAGTGTGAAAAACATAGTATGAATGATGGCAAGATCTAGGGATCTTTGGCAAAAGAGAAGTCAAAGGAAGAATCTTTCTTACTCAAGGTTAATCAATCACTAACATCTGTGTTCACAGACAGAACCCTCATTTATTCTGATGGTACCAAACTCTTGGGCCCTGTACACTATATGTTTTAGAAATTAGTATTTCCAATACTTCCAAATGGGAAAACAACACATACTCCTGTAACAACAGGGCCTTACCCTACGTAGAAATAATTCTATGTCATTCTTAGGAGTAGGTAGCTCTGCACAAAGCAGAAACACGATGAAAATGAAGTGAGTTTACCCACAGCAATAAAAGAACTTCCTGATTAGTAATTAAACCCTAGTTGATCATGAAAGTAGCCTATAGCCACCTTAGGGACACAGAACAACACTGGCGCCGAACAGCAGAAGGCAGCTGTGCGTACACCCAATAGAAGCCCCGTGCCTGCCCCCTGCTTGGGAGATAATGATTCAGTGCTTTCCCGAGCCACTAAAGGGTCTTCTTTTTCTCAGTGACTCATCTATCAGGGCTTGTAAACTGATGGCCAACCAATTAAACCTAACCTTTTGGAGGATTCTGCTCAGTCCTCACTGTATTTTAGAATTACTTGATTCTGAGCATCTTTCAACAGGCTCCACGCTCTCTGGCTTGCCTTAGTCACTGTTGTCCCTCATTGTCCTCACGCGTCTACCTTCCCCGCCTGCTCCTATTTATGTTTGAGTTTGGCCTCTCACCCCATTAATGGTACTGCCTGAACAAATAAACGAGCACTGCATTTGATTACTGGCTGCCCTAAGGCTTGAATTATGCTCACAGCCCTTTATAGTTCACAGATGTTCAAGTTTCCATTATTTAAGACATGGAAATCATCATCCATGCCAATTCCCTGAATCTCCCCATGCTACAGACTAAATTTTTTTTCCAAGGTGGACAAAACAAATAGTAGTAGCTCATTCATGGTTCTCTGACCTCAAAGCAAATACAACTGCCAATGAGTTTCAACGAATGGTGTGAAAGGGAATCTTACAATTAATTAACCAACCAATTCTGTGCTTTGTGGAGGTCTTATTCTGTCCACTAGGATATTACTCATCAGTGCTTACAGCCGACCCCTGGGAGAGACCTGGTTATAACACAGATGCTGGATCTCTGTTTTCATTCTCACCAGACTGCATCATTCTCCTCTCCAGAGAGGACCACCACCTTTTTGCACACCACCTTTGTTCCTTGTGTCATTCTCTTTCCCTTTTTTCTCCTGGAACCTTTGTATTTATGATCTCTTCCTTTACACTCTAGCTACACCCAGAACTTTCCCAATTGAAGAAACTTTATCAGGGCCAGCCGCACGGCATGTGAGCTGTGCGATTTGCCCAGCGCTTCCCTCTCAGAAGGGCCCTGGGCTTAGTTTAATGCTCTACTGTTGCCATCTTGACATTCTTCATCCTTTTTGCACAAGGGACTCTACATTTTTATTTTGTACCGGCCTGCCAATTATGTAAGAAGTCTTGAACATCATTTCACCTGCCACCCAACTCATAAAGGACCTCCATGTCCTGGATTATATTCGCTTGCTGCCAACTCTTTATTGCCGTTGTTAAAGTAGGGCGAACGGCCAGTCACGCCAGGCTCCTGACAAATCAGTGGCTGTCAAAGTTTGGCCCACAAAGCTCTTCTCACAGTCAGCAGGCTCACACTGATTTCTGTTTTATGGGCCCACTTATATTCTTCCATGAAGAATACAAATACAATGACATTTGTATTAAAATTAGGCATCACTTCTTACCGTTACAAAAGCAATGTCTCTCCTCCTGGCTACACCACTGTGACAGTTTTGGGGTATGGAAAATGGAGAGTGGGTGACGTCTGACATGGTTTGGTCTGATGACTGTAGTCTAAGAGCCACCGATGCAGACCACGAACCACACCTACCTGTGTTATCAGGAACGACCCCAGGTTCCTACAGTCCCAGGAAAACAGGAAGAACTCAAGTACTGGCCTGGGTCTGTGCTTCTTAAACTGGGAAAGAGAAACCCAAGGGCAGCCAGCAGTGTGCTGGGTTCACAAAGCCACAAAGGAAACATCTAGAAAGTCACTGTCTCTCACTGTAATTAATCTGAAATGTTATTTTTAATATGGGAATAAATGTTTTAGAGCTTAATGTAAAATCCCCATTCATTTTTGTAAATATAAGACTTCAGAGATATTTCCTGCTGAGATACCTTGAACTTATGCCCAAGTGCCTGGGGTTCCTCCTTCATTCTCCTCTGCGGCTAAGAACACTTGGGTAAAAAAAATTTGAGATGCTCTGTTCTGCTGGTGTCCAAAATCACAGTATGACAAGGTCTCATAGGATGATAGTCCCATGCTTTGTATTTAGAAGAAAGCAAATATCTGATGGAAATAGATGTTCCCGAAATCCTATAAAATGGCAGAACTTCAAAGGTTGAGGTTGAGCTGCTCTCACTTTGGCGAAGCCCTAAGTAGAGGTTCCAAGTCAGCAGAGAAGGGTAGAATTCAGGGTGGATGCTATTGCTTACTCAGACAGTCACTAAGGTGAAACTGGTCACATGGGCAACAGGATCAGCTGACCACCCTCACAAGTCCACATTTCCACAGATCCTGTTTGAAAACATGACAAGATAAACCCCATCTGGTTCTCCCTCATCACTAACCACCTTGCAGTCCTGTAGTCCTTACCAAGGAAGCAGAATGACATGAAGTAAAAACACTGGTGTAAGGTGAAAAGGTGATGGAAGAGGAGGCTGGAAATCCCAGAGAAACTTCACTTGGGCTAACTCAAAGAGGAAGATTAACACAGAAATCAGGTTAAGACTCACTCATGTTTCTCTCCTTTCATGTACCGGATCTCTGCATTTTAAGGCACAGAAAGTCCCTATCGTTTCCCCACTGGACTACCAGAGACCTTCATAAACTAGAGTCACTGTCAGAATTTTCTTTTCTTCCTTCTTTCTTTTTCAAGAAGAGTCTAAGCAAGAATGCTCACTGCAGGGAGTTCCCTGGTGGTCTAGCGGTTGGGATTCGGCTCTTTCACTGCCGTGGCCCGGGTTCAATCCCTGGTCAGGGAACTGAGATCCCACAAGCTGCATAGCCAAAAAAAAAAAAAAAAAAAAAAGTGTTCACTGCACATGATAGTTACTGACTGCTGTGTGAATGCCAATTTGACCCTGGGACCTACACTGTGTCTGGCACAAAGAAATGATCAGTAAGTAAGGAAATTTTCAAGAGGCCAAGATCCCTGTTTTCTGGTGACTTGTCTCATACATTTTTGCATCACAGAGAAGGCTCAGAAAAGAACTGTGGCAGGAACATTGCCAAGAGAGTTGTTCTTTTGTTTGTCACTTATCATGGACCAGGATGAAATACAGCTGACAAAGACCCATCCAATGAGAAAAGAGGCCACTATCATGGGTCAGAAACCACACTGAGCTGGAAGCCAAGGACTCTTGGTTCTAGTTCTGATTCTTTACTAATTAGCAAGTTTCT
Source organism: Balaenoptera musculus (assembly GCF_009873245.2). Classification (NCBI taxonomy): domain Eukaryota; kingdom Metazoa; phylum Chordata; class Mammalia; order Artiodactyla; family Balaenopteridae; genus Balaenoptera; species Balaenoptera musculus. The sequence goes on from NC_045790.1 coordinate 73,797,140, forward strand.
TCTCGTGGTCCCAGTAACCTCAGCTTGAAATAATGAAGTTGAACTATACGATTTCTAAATTCCTTCCAAGTCCTCGGATCCTATTATAAGCAGCATTATTTTTCCATTCCAAAACAAAACTAGACAGAAGACTATCCATTGGCAAAGAGCAAGTCTCGGTAAGTTTAATACACTCTGTTGAGAGACATCTCCCTTTCCTGTTAATGGTGTGGCGGGGTGGTGGCAGTGGGAGCCATGCAAACAATGAAGTAATTCAGGAAACGTTTGCCAGAGCAAGATGAGCTAGATTCTTTGGTGGGTGGGCAGCCGTGAAATGAAACAGAAACACTGTAAGTGCTTCATTATTCTCCGAAAAAGGAAGAAAACTATTCTCTCTTTTTAAGGCCTTGACCCAGGAGAAGGCAATATATCACTGATGTGGATAAATCACCAACAATTAAAAGCCATTGTTTTCTAACAAGGAAAAAAAAGGCTATCTCCAACCAAAAAATACATTCTGAGAAAGTAATTTTCCTGTTACCACGATAAAAAATCTCATTCTTACTAAATCTTTCTAGTACACATATGTACAAATCTCTTTGAAGTCAAGCAACATTTCTCCCTATAAACGCATTACGTTGGTTGTTATCTTTGGAACAACTAGTTAATAAATAGTATCCTGCGATGATAAAAAATCAGAATCTCAACCTCTTTCTTCATTAATATGCATAGCCCCCTTCTTTTCAGGAGGTGGATGGCCATTATCATTAAAACAAGTATAATGAATATCAAAACTGAGATCTCTGTTTTCAGACGCTGTGTCTCCTGCATATTAGTATACCCACTGTGTCTTAGCAAAGCTCCAAAGAGAATTGCTGCATAAATGCTGCCATCAAATGGGCTATAAAGGGCTTAATTAGTTAAGAGTTCATGGAGGAGTCATTTTCTGAGTAGATGCTGAGAAAGGAAAAATGCTGTATGGCTCAAAAGCTTCAACTTCCCTAAGCCTTCTGTTTTGGATTAAATGTCTGTGTGTCCCTAAAATTCATATGTGGAATCTCTAACCCCCAACGTGACAGTTATTGGAGGTGGGGCATCTGACAGGTAATTAGGTTTAGACGAGGCCATGAGTGTGAAGCCCCCATGATGGGATTAGTGTCCTTCTAAGAAGAGACACCAGAATGTCCTCTCTCTGCTATGTGAGGATATAGCAAGAAGGCAGCCATCTGCAAGCCAGGAAGAGGGTTCTCACCAGAACTCAACCATGCTGGCACCATGATCTTAGACTTCCCAGCCTCCAGAAGTCTGAGAAATAAATGTCCATTATTTCAGCCACCCAGACTATGGTGTTTTGTTATAGCAGCTCAAGCTAAAACCATTTCCTTTCCTTATCTGGAAAACAATGGATTTGCATGGAATTATTTGAGATTCTTTCAAAGTCAAAAGTCTATGATAATAAAGGAAAGGACAGGTTACCACCGAAGTAGAATAAGAGAATTTCAAATTAATCACTGGCTCATACAGACAGAGATATCAAGTGACATGCTGGGAAGGCACTAGTAAGAAATCAGAATAATAAGTGATTTACTGATGAATCCTAAAAACAGAAACCACTGTAAATCAATGAGCAGGGAGAGTGGCTTGATAGAAGCACTGTCTGAGGCAGAAGATTCAAGTAAGTATGTATGGGAGTTGATATGGCATAGTGAAGGTTCTTGAGGAGGGCATAGTGGGCCAAACTTGTTCAGACATATCTTAATGCAGATTAACATCATCTGAGCCTCACACACCTGAACGTGGTATAAAGAATGGCTGGCAAAACCAGAAGAAGGTTTCCCAGGGAGACCAACTCCAAAGACCCTCATGAAATTTTCTGACTGTTTAAGGTCTCTCCAATGCCTGCTTCCTGTTCTATATTCAGTTCTTAGGGCTGCCATAACAAAATACCACACTGGGTGGCTTAAACAACTGGGTGAAATTTACTTCTCATGGTTCTGGAGGCTGGGAGGTCCTGGTCAATTTGGTTCCTGGCAAGAGCTCTCTTTCTACCTTGTAGATGGCTGCCTTCTCACTGTATCCTCACATGGGGGAGAGAGAGACAGACAGACAGACAGACAGACAGATGGAGAATAAGCTCTCTAGTGTCTCTTTATAAGGGCACTAATCTCACTGGACCGGGGCCCCACTCTCATGACCTCATCTACCTCTATTTAACCTCCCAAAGGCCCATCTCCTAATGCCATCCCACTGGGGATTATGGCTTCAACATATGAATTGGGTGTGGCAGGGGAGGGGGCACACAGCCATGCAGTCTATAACATGCTCCTCTACACTCACAAACTTAAAGCTAAAAAGGCCATTTAGGGCTTCCCTGGTGGCACAGTGGTTGAGAGTCTGCCTGCTAATGCACGGGACATGGGTTCGAGCCCTGGTCTGGGAGGATCCCACATGCCGCAGAGCAGCTGGGCCCGTGAGCCACAATTGCTGAGCCTGCGCGTCTGGAGCCTGTGCTCCGCAACAAGAGAGGCCGCGATAGTGAGAGGCCCGCACACCACGATGAAGAGTGGCCTCCGCTTGCCACAACTAGAGAAAGCCCTCGCACAGAAACGAAGACCCAAACACAGCCATAAATAAAAAAAAAAAAAAAAAAAAAGGCCATTTATTCATTAGTGCCAATAACTATATGAGTTTGATCAAGTGCAGGCAACCAAATAAACTACTTGTGATACATAATTCTGTTATAATATTATAGACCAGAGCAAAGAAAAACAATAATCATCTATTGGAAATATTTGTGAGATGTAAGAAGATTGGACTCTTGCTTGTAATGGTACAGAGAGGATTAACATCTGAATGCCACCCATTCTCCCCCTCTCACTTGTGTTAAAAAGGATTCTGGTTTCACTCCCTAAGCATTTTCTCCTCCCTCATCCTTCAAGGATGATTTTGCCCTTGTCAAACTGGAGGCTTAATAATGCAGAATTGGGAGGAAAGGAGGAAAAAAGAATAAGAAGTAAGTGGATAAAGACACACTCAGGACGAACCGCCTGGCTCAGGGCTTAGATCCAGTTACATTTGTTTTACTCTGCCTTATTCTCAAGTGTTTTGTTTTTTGTTTGTTTGTTTGTTTTCTCCTCAAGTGGTTTTAAGGCAGCTAGAAGACTGGGACTACAATGGTGGCTGTCAAGAACTAAGAAGGGTCTGGGATTTTACCCTACTTGCAAGTTAGCAAGTTAGCCTGCCACAGTTTTCACAGATGCTGGGAGGAGGCATGAAACTCCAGGGTCAGAGACAAAGGACTTTATTACAAAAAGCACTGAAAGAAGCATAAGCACCAGAATATTTGTATCAGTTCTTCTGCCCCAACATCCCAAGGGAGCTATGTGGACGGGCCCAGATGGATGGCTGAAAGCTCTGTGGTTTCATTACAGGAGAGGAACTCTGAGCTTAGGAAACCTGAATCTTTTTGAGTGGGCAGTAAGCAGGCCTGCCCTTTACTCTGGAGAAAGACACTATCTTCCAAGACCATTATACCAACATCCTTGAAAAGAAAGTCCAAGGAAAGGACAGTTAGTGCCTTGCTTCCAAGACATTCAGAAACACGAGAGGTCCGTGAGAAATTACCTCCCAACAATGGCCATGGAGGTGGAAAACAGATTTCGGACAATGAATCTCCCTTGGCTTTAATGGTCCTCCTTTGTACTGCCCCCTTTCCAGCCCCTCTCTTGCACACACACGTGATCTCCAGAGAAAAAGAAGGAAGCACAGCCAAGGCAATGAAAATTATAACTCATTTTTCTGCAATTGGTGGATTTTAGTAACTTGTCCTTCTTGATGTACCCACCACAGCCTGCTGCTGAAGTTAAAAATGGAAAAGACTATTTTGAGTAATCCAAACAGCATTTATCCTTTAGATTTCTACAGTGAGCTGCCATTGTGGACACAAATCTACTCAGAATGCTCTCATAATCTGGAAGTTTCTAAACTTCACGTGCCCCCAAAATGCAAAATACGAAGACCTACAATTGAGGCTACAACTTAAAAAACATCAACATAAGAAAAAGCTAGAGAGGAAACAACAGGTAATATTCTCACTGATAATAATATCAACAAAAGAGTTATTATTTAATGGACATAATAAACCAGAAGCTATGCTAAATATATATATATTTTTTAATTTTACAAAAAAGAAAGTAAATAGAGTCCTAAAAAATCAAGTTACTCATTAAGGGTCATATAGACAGTAAGTGACAATTGGAGTATAGACACCAAAAACTGAGTTCTTCCACAGTCTACCAATTTGCCTCTGACAGGAAAGAAAAAGTAAGATCATAATCATTCAAGAACCAAAATCAAAATCTTCACCAAAAGACCATGACTGGCAGGTAGTCAAAGTGAGACAACCATGGAAAAGGTTTTCCCCCAAGATCCTGTTCCAGACATCATTCCTACCAACCTGGGAGGGTAGGTAGCTCCAAACACCGTCCATATCTCCCAAATACCTCTACAAGGACTCTCATGTTCTTTGAGTCGGAAACCAGGCAAAATGGGAAATAAATAAATAAAACTAAAAAGCAAATACCAAAATCTAAAATGCAAACAAATACAAAGACACAGGGCAAAAGAAAGGAAGACAAAGACTCGCTCATTCATAAGCTAAACTTGTAGAATCTGAACTGGCTTCAGGAAAATTCTACCATAATTTGGTATGTGCTGATGATTTGCCACTAAATTGTTCCCAATACTTTATCTCCCTTTCTGGTTGCCAAAGCAGCATCATTAATAGTTTAATCCTGTTGTAAAACACACTGAAGATGAGAGGAATATATTCACTAGGGCTAGCAGCTGTTTCTCCCAGTGTGTGGAAAGAAACAGCAGCTAGTAGAGTGGTTAGTCAGTGAGAGTAGCAGAGAGGTTACTGCTGTACTTCCTGCTTGGAAACAGAGTGTATTAGTCACAGTAGGCTAGGCTCTGTTGCAGTAACAAACAAACAAACAAAAAATCCCATAATCTCAGTGACTTGACACAATGAAATTTAGTTTTTACTCATGCATACAAAGTCTAATGCACGTGCTCATGGTTGAGCAGCTTTCCTCTAAGTGGTAACTCAGGTCACAAGGCACTGTTTATCTCGTAGCCATACGTTCTGCAACTAATGGCTTCAAAGATGACTATAGGAACTAAAGAGGATTGTGAATGGGAGGTTTTTTTATGGGCCAGATTTACTACTGCCAAATAGGTGATACTCGCCTAAGCAGAAAAAGAGAGAAAACTGTAAATAAATCTCCCTTAAGATGGATTTCCCTTTAATGACTTTAAAAAAATTATCTCCTAATGTCCCAATTAATACACGGAAAGAGTGCACATCACATCCACCCACATTCCAATGACCAAAATTAGACATATGTCCCATCCACCTCATTGTCACTGTCACACAGGGGTCACCCAAACTACTCTGGGTCCTCAGTTCTTGGGACATCTGGGTCAGAGGCCCACGTCTTTGTGTTTTCAGTGTATTTCCTCAATAAGTCCTGGGGCCCCAGGCAGCTCAGTTTTGACATTGTATCACATTCACATAAACACAGTGAGGCAACTAACACCTGTTTCATTTTCCAGTTCTTTCTCAACCTTTATAAAGTGCCAAAGGGGAGGTATATTGTTAATTTTCAAAATGTTCTCTCATCACTGTTCCTCTGAATATCTTCCACACAGAAAATGTTCTCTGAAATTCTCCTTAAATTGAAATCTCCCTCCCAAAAAGCCCCCTGCCATACAGCCCATGGCTTTTCTCTGTCTTTCCTCTTCCCCACTTCAGTTCTGTATTATACCATCAACTTGGCCTGCCTTGCTTCTTTAGCATTCTCTCGGCATCATCCACTGCCTAGATGCTCCCAGGGAAAACTACTGGCTGACCTAGTAAAAAACGTCTTGTCCTCAAAGAAAGAGCAGGCGGTGGTAGATTGCAAATACTCCCACAATCATAATTTACTGTAAATGCCAAAAGCATTTAAAGCAGCAGAAGCCAGCTTGCCTCCTAAATGGTCATAAACTTGGAAAGACCGGGGGGGTGGGGGGTTAAAAGTCTAATTTAACCAAAAATCCACTTATATTTGTCAATCTTACTCTTCTCTGTACCCACAGTTCTGGGCACAGAGAAAATTCTCTACTGTCTGTGGAATAAAGGCAAATGGATTTGTGGCTGAAACAAATGTGACTGGAGCACCATCGTCGAACCTTGACCCAGTAAGAAATGTGATGGCCGCTTGAGTCCATCAGTCTCCAAATTAGCCATCAACTTTTAGAGAACTCTCCCAGCACTTCTCAGAAATTATCCCAAGTTAATCGGGATGTCTGGAGAGAATGGTTTTTAAGCCATTAAAGGGAAATCAATCTTAAGAAACACTTATTTATGGTCTAGATATGGCAAGTGCCTTCTCTCTTTGTCTCCTTATTTAAGTACCACTGACATGGCAAGGTCCTGATCAGTTCTCTTACCTCCAGGAAAACTTTCCCAAGCCCAGCCCTCAGGAAACAGCACTTTTGGCTCTTCCTTCACCAAGCCCTCAGCATGTGCTTCATCCAGCTGTAGATCACTCCATGTCTGTGTCCCCTCTCTAAGGAGACGGGACCCTCCTTCAGAGCAGGATGACCAAGAAGGAGCTGAGTCCACACTCTCCCTCAACCCAAGTCCCTTCACCAACCTGTTTATCGGTCATGCACAGTCTGTACTCAGAACACCCCCAAACTCAATGTTGGTGGTTGAAAATGATGTAAAATTATATATTATTATATATAAATTAAATATAAAAATTATTGCACATTATATATACCATTTTTACATATGTGTGTATATATATTTATTTAAATTATGAGTGAAGGATTTTATCATATCTAAGGCTTCATTTTGCATGCAAGCCCTCAAAGTACAACAGAATCATCAGTTTTGCTTTTGTTTTCATTTTTTAATCAGAGAGAGCTCAAAGTATAAAAGATAAGGTGGAGTCAAAAGGAGAGAGCAAGATCTTCTCTTGTTTCAATGTAGTAACTCAGATATTTCTTATCCTGGTCTTGGAACCAAGATAAGTTTGGTTTATGGTATAAATGTGAAATAAAGGATTAAAGGGTCTGTCTGAAATCTCATAGTTCTTGGCCACAGGGTAAGACAAGACGGGGAGTGCCCATCTGTAGTATTCATGCTGGGATGTAAGTAAAGCATGTCAGGCCTTGTCAACCCAGACAATGGTTACTGTAAAATGTGTTGTGCAGTGTTCGTGGAATAGTCATGTAGAATGGAAACATAATTCATGCAAGAGATCAAGGACATCAACATCCTGAATTATTTGCAAGAGACTGGTCCATGAAGGTGACTCTTCCTAACTTCACATGGCTTGGTCATGGCCTACCCAGGGGTAGAACCATGAGTTATACTCAAAATATTTAACAATGCTTATGGCGTGGCATGGGCGCTGACCAATCAGAACAGATGCTGGTCCACTCTAGTGGCTGGAATGGAGCCAAGGAAGCTAATCTCTGTGTGAGGCATTACTTATTAGTTGCTAAGTACAGGGAGATGTGGAATATTCCAGAGGTGAGGCCCTGATGGCTAGGTTGACAGCATCAAGAGGACTGACCACTCAGGCTAATGGCTATTTACCAACTGGTACAGGAATATTTCAATATTTAACACCTTGTACCGGTGTGCAGGCTCAGCATCTGATTATTATTGCTGGTTACACAGCTCTTTCCCAAGCACAGAACCAAGACCTGCAGCAATAAAAGGAAAATACTTCTTTATCTAAGTCATGATCCCTGGCCCTGTCACGTGTATCACTATCCAGAGCTAAGCATCATCAAGGCCTCATCCTTATCCTGGGAAAAAAATTAGAGTCAGTGCCCAGATGAAACAATAACTCTACTTCCAGCTCTCTGTGTCACAGCAAAGTCCTCTCTCCAAACATCTAAGATGAAGAGGATAAATCTCTCTAGCCTCAGTTTTAATCCTGATGTCTACATTCATATGTAGACATCACTCTGAAAATGTCTACAACCAAAACTATTGATTCCCTGTCCCCCTCCCTGCTGCCAAACCCATCTTCCCTGTACTCTCAGCCACCTCAGTAAATGGCATTGCCACTGGCTGGGTCGGTCAAGCCAAAAGCCCAGGGATCATCTGATTCTGTCCTTGGATACCCCTGGGCCATTGATTAACACTTCCAATCAACTCTACCTTCAACACACATACGAAATCTAACCAATTCCGTCAACCTCCATCTCTCCTATGCCAGGCAAGTCACCAGGACAGATCACCTCAACAATTGCATAGATTCCTGATCGGTCCTCCTGCTTCTACTCTTACCAGATACAGTCTACTCTCTGTCCAGAAGTCCAAGTGTTCTTTTTAAAAAGACAATCAAATCACCTCTCTCTCTGCTAACCGCTGCTCTCCCCGGGCCTCTCACAGCACGTAAATTGAAATCCAAAACGCTGCTACCCAGCCCTGCTTCCTGTCATCCTCTCTCACTCAGCTCAGTGCCTTCAGCTCTGCCTCCAACCCGCTGAGCCCATTTCCACCTCAGGCTGTCTCCCCCGCCTAGAACACTCTGTCACTCCCTGGTCCCTGTTCTCTGGGTCTTCATGCAGATTGTCCCATCTCTCAACCCAACCTCCCCTCAATGGTCACCTCCTCAGAGAAGTCTTCCTTTCAAAACTAGACCCACTGATCCCCCAGGTCTCCACTCTCTAACCCCTCATTCTGCTTTATTTTTCTTCATGGTACTTGCCTAACTTAAAATCGTCCTACGTATCTATTTACTGTCTCACTACGGTGTAAGCACCAAGAGGGCAGAGGCTTCAAATTGTTCTCTTCTCAGTCCCAGAGGCCTGGAACAGGACCTGGTTGACAGCAAGCTTCCAGACATTTGTGGGGAAAATATCAATAATTGACTTTTATTATTTTTTTTTTTACCCACTAAAGCACAGTTACTTTCTGAAAATCCTTCTTTGGTATGTATACACTATCTTGACATTACATTGCCTTTGTGAGTCTTAAGAATTCAACAGTGAAAAAAACTCTCTATCTTAGAATGCATTCTCCATGCTACTTAAGCAGGGAAGAAACAAGTCATCTCACGGTAAGCAGCTTAAGTGGTACAGGTGTTTCTCATCATAGATTCCTAGAATTTCAGAGCAGAGGTTTTAGTGATCATCCATCACCATGGTCTCATTTTACAGGAGCTCCCAAGGGTTCAGAGCTGTGCTGTCTAATATTATGCACATATTAAGCGTTCAATGACCCCATATGGTAGCCACTAGCCATATGGGGTCATTGAACACTTAATACGTGGATAATCTAAATTGAGATGTGCTGTAAGTGTAAAATATACACCAGGTTTCAAAGATTTAATATGAAAAAAAAAATGTAAGATATCTTATTGATACATTTTATCGGCTACATGTTGAATGACTATATTTTGGCATATTAGATTAAACAACAAAATATATATATATATAATACATATATATTAGTAAAATTAATTTCGCCTGTTTCTTTTTACTTTTTTTTTTTTTAACTTTTTTTAAATTTATTTATTTATTTTTGGCTGTGTTGGGTCTTCGTTTCTGTGCGAGGGCTTTCTCTAGTTGCGGCAAGTGGGGGCCACTCTTCATCGCGGTGCGCGGGCCTGTCACTATCGCGGCCTCTCGTTGCGGAGCACAGGCTCCAGACGCGCAGGCTCAGTAATTGTGGCTCACGGGCCCAGTTGCTCCGCGGCATGTGGGATCTTCCCAGACCAGGGCTCGAACCCGTGTCCCCTGCATTGGCAGACGGATTCTCAACCACTGCTCCACCAGGGAAGCCCCTCTTTTTACTTTTAAAAAAATGTGACTACTTGAAAATTGTAAATTATTGATACATGTGTGGCTCACATTTGCAATTCACATTCTATTCCATTACAGACCACTGGCGAGATTAGATGACTTGCCCAAAGTCTCCACTGCACTGTAATGGAAGACCCAGAATCGCGTGCCAGACCTCTGCCTCCACTCTGACTTCCTTCCACTGCCTAGTCCAACCATGGGTGTCCTACAGTGATTCTTCAGGTGATTCTTTAGGGTGATTCTTTAGGGTGATTCAGGAGCAGGAGAGAAGAGAGCCATAAGAAAAGTAAGGAACCCCTGGAATCAAACTGCCTGGTCAATCAAATCCCAGCTTCACATCTAGTAGTGAGTGACTTTGGGAAACTCATTTAATCATTCTTTACCCTCAGTTTCCTCATCAGTAAAATGGAAAAAGTATACTGCATGCTTCAATAACTTGTAAGGATGAAACGAATTCACAGATATAAAACCCTTATAATCATTTTTGACATATAAACAGTGTTATATAAGTTACTGCCATTATTATTATTAAATGTTCATATGCTTTATAGTAAATTGACGGGTAGAAAGTTTTTGGCTAATGACAAATAGTGTTAGTTCAGGAGTCATTTGAATTTATTTACTTGTTTGTTTATTTATTTTGTACACTACATCCCCATGACTTATTTATCTTATGCCTGGAAGCTTATACCTTTGGACCCATTTCACCTACCCCCCACCAGGAGTCATTTTTATGTCAACAGATATTTCTACAATCAGAAGTTCCAGTTAGATTACCAATTCAATACATTTCTGTCCCTGACAAACCTGTTCTGATATCCTGAGATTAATGCACAGGTGAAGTCTCATGTTACTTGAAAATTCAAACACAGAGAACAAAGGAATATGAAGAATTCTATTTCTGTCACTTGTCACCCAGGCAAACAGCAACCAGCTACTATTTCCTCAGTTATGCTGGAGGCAGGCACTAAACACACACACACACACACACACACACACACACACACACACACAGTTTCTGCCCCGAGTGATCAAGGTAACACTTCCACTATGGCTGAAGAGTTACCACAGAAACTCAGAGCTGCTGAATCCAGCCTCTTCATTTTACCATTGAGGAGCCTCTACCCCTTTATGACTTGCCCAAGGTCACATTGCAAAATAGAAGCCATTCTGGAACCTACACCAAAGATATCTGGCAATTATCCACAAGCATTTAGACAACAACCAGCTTTTTCAGGTAGTCAAAAGTTGAAAAGTATTAAAGGGAAAAGAAATTCATTAAACAGGTGATTATCAAATGAAATAAGGAACTGTTTAGAATTCTGGAAAAAATACAAATCAGAAATAATATTTCTAATTATTGCTCTACCAGATGTCATAATATAAATTAAGGTATTCTTTGAGTTTTGTGAATCATAATAATTAAAAATAAAACCCTTTCTGTTTTGACCAGCATGATTCTCCTTAAAGAGCAAGATGACTTTCAACAGATTTTAGATGCTCAAAATGAACACTTTAAACAAATGAATATACTTTTGTTGGATAATAAGTTTTCTGGCCATTTTCTGGTTTGCACCAAGATATAATTACATTGTAGACAGAACTGGTTTAATTCTCCTAAGGGCAAATTCAGATTGCCTTGTAAGTTCAAATTCTCTGGTGATAGTTGTGGTGGTGGTGGTGTGTGTGTATTTGTGTGTGTGTGTGTGTATGTGTACACACAAACTGGCTTCACTGGGGCCATGCCTAATTGATAGTCGCTACCTTTAGTGTCCAATCTTATCCTGATGAGCTTATGTCAAATACACCAAAGCCGCCTCCTCATTTCTTCCACCAGTCTATCCTCAAACACAGACACTAATTAACTGAGGCAAGGCAGAAAAACTTCCTCATTACCCTAAATGAACGGTAATTTGAAAATGGTCAGGGAAAGTTCCAGCAGGTTCCTCACCCATCAGCTACCTGTAGTCAGTCTGCAATTCCACAGTGACAAATACAAAGGCAGAGAGAAGATATTACATGGGGTGGTGATTCAGTCAACTTTTAGACATTTTAGACCAAGAAGAAGCATTTAAACCCAAACACTTGCTTTGAAGGCTTACAGTTGGTAGAGTTTTGGGTAGGCTTATGGTTTGTGACAAGGGCTTTATATTTAAAGAACAGGATGAAATAGGGTGAATTAACTCATTCTTAAATAGCTTAATGTTTCCATTGAAAGGAAAGAAACGTATAAACAATATTAGACTGATAAGATATGTTCAAACACAGAATATCAAAAGCAGAATAGAGACAAGCTTTAAGAAACAAACTGATAGCTCTCATCTCTTGAATCTGAGATCTAAGTTTTTCTTCTTTAAAGTTCAGTGACAGTAGGGACTTCCCTGGTGGTCCAGTGGTAAAGAATCTGCCTTCCAATGCAGGGGATGCAGGTTCGATCCCTGGTGGGGGAACTAAGATCCCACATGCTGTGGGTCAGCTAAGCCCGCTCACCACAACTACTGAGCTCACACGCCTCAACTAGAGAGCCCGTGTGCCGCAAACTACAGAGCCCACGCGCCCTGCAGCCTGCGCGCCAGAACTAGAGAAGAGAAAACCCACACGCCAAAACTAGAGAGAAATCAGCACACTGCAACAAAGAGCCCATGAGCGGAAATGAAAGATCCCACATGTCGCAACAAAGACCCAATGCAGCAAAATAAATAAATAAACTAATTAATTAATTATTTTTTTTTAAAGTTCAGTGATAGGGCTTCCCTGGTGGCGCAGTGGTTGGGAGTCTGCCTGCCAATGCAGGGGACACGGGTTCGAGCCCGGGTCTGGGAGGATCCCACATGCCACGGAGCAACTAGGCCCGTGAGCCACATTTACTGAGCCTGCGCGTCTGGAGCCTCTGCTCCGCAACAAGAGAGGCCACGATAATGAGAAGCCCGCGCACCGCGATGAAGAGTGGCCCCCACTTGCTGCAACACTTGCTGCAACTAGAGAAAGCCCTTGCACAGAAACAAAGACCCAACAGAGCCATAAATAAATAAATAAACAAACAACAACAAAAGGGGAAGGAATAAGAAACAAATCAAGGGCTTCCCTGGTGGCACAGTGGTTAAGAATCTGCCTGCCAATGCAGGGGACACGGTTCGGGCCCTGGTCCGGGAGGATTCCACGTGAGGCAGAGCGGCTAAGCCCGTGCGCCGCAACCGCTAAGCTACTGAGCCTGCGCTCTAGAGCCCATGAGCCACAACTGCTGAGTCCCCATGCCACAACTACTGAAGCCCACGTGCCTGGAGCCCGTGCTCCCCAAGAAGGGAGGCCACCGCAATGAGAGGCCTGCACACCGCAACAAAGAGTAGCCCCTGCTCACCTCAACCGGAGAAAAGCCCGCAAACAGCAGCGAAGACCCAAGGCAGCCAAAGATAAAATAAATTAAATAAATTTAAAAAGAGAAAAAAAAAGAAACGAATCAAATATACGGTAATAATACTCAAGTTAAATTTAAGAATAGGTATAGTAATCATGAGCAGCACTGAATTTTTTTGATGCTGTTAGTTAAAGCATTTAATCTGATACAAAGTAATCTGAATATTAGAGTTGTGATTAATTTACAGGAGTTAATAGTATAGATAATTATTTGACTTGATTACACTTAGAAATAGTATTTTATTACATTTAGAGACAGTATTTGACTGTTTAAAAGAATAAGATTAATTTAATCTATAACTTCAGGTTTATGAGATTACTGGAGTCACTTAAATGCTTAGCTTTTTCTTGCCAGCTTTGTCAGGGCGTTGATATATTTGAGGACACTCAAGATTTTTAAATGTGTTAATAGGTTTTTAAGTGTTTAAGGGAAATTTAATTATTTACTTCACTGAATTAATAAGTAGAGTTAACTTAGTAGTAAATTAAAAACTAATCAATTAAGTGGGGCTTCCCTGGTGGCGCAGTGGTTGAGAATCTGCCTGCCAATGCAGGGGACACAGGTTCGAGCCCTGGTCTGGGAAGATCCCACATGCCGCGGAGCAACTAGGCCCGTGAGCCACAACTGCTGAGCCTGCGTGTCTGGAGCCTGTGCTCCACAACAAGAGAGGCCGCAGTAGTGAGAGGCCCGCGCATCGCGATGAAGAGTGGCCCCCACTCGCCGCAACTAGAGAAAGCCCTCGCACAGAAACGAAGACCCAACACAGCCAAAAATAAATTAATTAATTAATTAATTTTTTAAAAAAAACTAAAGCACTGGTAATATTTACCAATGGTTCTCATTCATTATTAAAAAAAAAAAGAATTAAGTGAAAGGCATAGTTATTTTTATTAAAAAATTATGAGGTTTTTAAAAATTAAAATGGACATTGAAGGCTTAGGAAAACTAGGCTTTTACATTTCTCAACCTTGACAAACTCAATATCAAGTAAAACAGGCAGCTTCAAATGTTTATTTGCTCGCAAAAAAAAGCCCCTATCAAATATCTGAAAAGTCAACTGCAGAAAATACAAGTATGCCATATATCACTAGAATGTCCGGAGAATGAGAGACCCGGATATGGTATTGACTTCCAACCAGCCAAGATCCTCATCATGTTGGATATTAGACGCCCCTCCCCCAAACATATTACATTCTGACTTTTCTGCCTTTGGATGCAAATCCATATGATTGGGAAAGAACCCCCAGATATATTGGGAGTTAAAAAGCTGAGTGCAAAACAGAATGTATAATATTTTATTAGCTAGGATACCAGTTTAGCTGCTATTGAAAAAGGGTCCCCCCATCATTCCTAGCTCAGGGCTAGTATGGCACCTTCATAGTATCAGGGATACAGGCCTTTTCTACCTTGTTGCTTTTTCATCCTCAACACCCAACTTCCATCTCATGGGGAAAAGATGGTTGCTCTAACTGCTACCACCAAATCAGCATTCTTCTCTAGAAGGGAAGGAGGCCCCTTTCCTTTTAAGGTCACAACTCAGAAATCGCCTATATGACTACAGTTTACATCCCATGGGCTATAAACTTAGTCAAATGACCACACACCTAGCAGCAGGCAAACTGAGAAATATAGTCTTTACCTCCGGGTCATGTGTCAAGATATTACCTTATTACAGAAGTAGGAAAGAAGATATTCAGGAGACTGCTAGCAGTCTTTGCTACAAATATGCCACTCTTTAAGTTAAAAAAATTTTTTAAATATTCAGGGTATTCACTTTTGTGCATAAGAAAATATGAAAACTTAGGAAACAAATAAGATGCATGCAATAAATCCTTGGTTCCAGAACATCAGCCCACAATCCAGTGTCAGTATGTAACGAAGTTTTCATTAGTCCAAAAGTGAAAGTTTAATATGGACAAATAGTGAGTCATAAATGTATATTTATCCAATTTAAAGTATCGTCTATTAAGAATAAGCCCTTTCCGGGCTTCCCTGGTGGCGCAGTGGTTGAGAGTCTGCCTGCGGATGCGGGGGACACGGGTTCGAGCCCTGGTCTGGGAGGATCCCACATGCCGCGGAGCGACTGGGCCCGTGAGCCACAGTTGCTGAGCCTGCGCGTCTGGAGCCTGTGCTCCGCAACAATAGAGGCCGCGATGGTGGGAGGCACGCACACCGCGATGAAGAGTGGCCCCCACTTGCCGCAACTGGAGAGGGCCCTCGCACAGAAACGAAGACCCAACACAGCCATAAATAAATAAATAAAATTTAAAAAAAAAAAAAGGGCTTTACTTAAAAAAAAAAAAAAAAGAATAAGCCCTTTCCACTATTTGAAGTTAAAATATCCTTTCATTTATGCAATTATATTGATACTAAATGGCAATACATTTTTTCATTCAGCAAATGTTTCTGGAAGAAGCAGGCACTATATAAGATCTTGAGGACTCACTGGTTCTAATCATCCCTACACTCAGCAGATATAGAGTCTAGCGTGGAAGATGAATAGTACCATATTAGAAATAGAGTTTCAAACCATGATGACTACTATTTTAGAAAAGAAATATAGAATAGGCTATGGGAGGATATCCTGGGGGGACTTATTTTGGATCAGAGAGTCAGTGAAGGCTTCCAGGAGGAAGGGATATTTAAGATGCCTTCTGAAAATGAGTAGCAGTTAGCTAGAAGACTAGTAAGGACTCATGTTGAAGGCAGATGATTGGCATGTGCAGACATCTAAAAAGGAAGCATCTGGCCCACCAAAGGTCCTAAAAGGAGGCTCTACAGCCAGAAGTGAGTGATCACAGGGAATAATGGCAGAGGGGTGGCAGGGGATGGGTAGAAGGTCTCACGGGCCGCGCATAGATTTTAGATTTGCATCCAAAGACAATGGGAAGACATAGAAAGGTTTTGAGCAGGAAAACAAGAATCCAATTTACATTTTTAAAAGGTCACTCTGGCTGCGGTGTGGAGAACAGACTCAGGGCTAGGGAGCAGTAGAGGATGAAGTAATCCAGACAAGAGTTGGGGTAAATACAATGGCAAGAAGTGGGCACAGTGGAGATTTGGCCTCTTGTAGTAGATTTGGGTGAGATGTTGGTTCTGGGAGACAGAAACAGGACCATGATTCAGAACCAGGGCTCTGGAGTCAGACTCTCTGGGTTCGAACCCTGGTTCTACCCTGGCTGGTGAACCTTGCTTTGGAGCCTCAGTTTCCTCATCTGTAGAATGGGGAGGACAATAGTCACCGCACCTCCAAGCACAGAGAGAAATAAATGAGATCATTCATTTCAAGTGCCCAGAATGATGATGGGATATACACATGTTAATGTTTTATTATTATTATTACATTTCTAGTGTTAGGTGTAGTAGAAGAAAGATCAAGAAAGACTCTCTGGATTCTGGTTTGAGCACCCGAGTGGTCAGGGGTACCATTTGTTGAGATAAGAAAGATAGGTGGAAACGCATGAATCAGGGAGAGGTAAAGTGAAGACCCTTCAAGTTGGTTCAATGTGTTCCATTTTGGACATGTTAAGAAAGGAGTTGTTAAATGTGTCTAATATCACCTTTTAAATTGCTTTTTAGAGGAATATACTAAAATATTTTTAACATTCTCACTTGGTAAATTTTTCAAATGGATAGTCCCATTTTGTTTACTTTCCCAAATTTTTAAAAACAAACTCAAAATTACAAAATCTGAAGACCACTGTTTTAAATAATACCAATTACAAAGATTTATATCAACAAACACAACATATTTACATGTGAAGCACATAATGTCTTGCCACTTCAAATATCCCCACTTAGCGCAATATCAGATGCTTACTTCTGCCAGCTGCACAGAAAGAGGTCATTTTCCTATGAAATTTGCTCAGGTTATGGTGTGGCTCTTAACACATCAAACTAGGTCTTAAGCTTCAGAGGATTTAAGTCATTGTAATGACTGATTCTTTTAGAGCTTCCAAATTTCATATTCGTAATATTAAGTGTGAGATGGGTCTCCAAAATCATGAAGTCTAACTCTTAAATACAGACAGAACTACTAGATGTTTACAAAAATTACATAAAGACCGAGATGAACTATGATTTTTTTTCAAATTATTTCAGAATAAAGCAATAGCGAAGAACAATTAGCAAATGTCTCAACTATAGTTCTGTTTACATATCAAAATCTTATCAAGTACCATTACTAGGAAAGAAGTACAAAGAATATATTTTTCCAAATATCATTTCACTTCTAGGATCCAAGCTCAATTTTCTTATTCTGACACCACTAATCCAGGTATAAGCACATTCAAAATGAGTAATTAGCCCAGATCTTATACACGTAAAAAACAAACCAATTCTGGAATTTTCTAATTTGCCTTTCTTCAAGGCCCAAACCAGGTTTGTCTTCCTTCCATGAATGTTCCTACAGTGCCCCAAACAACAGAGACGTCCAGCTCCTGTAAGAAATTCACACTACTCATCTGGTATTTCATGGAAACCACTATAGAGACAGAGAAACACATATTTATTCAACCAGTGTTTAAGCTAGGCTCTGTGCTCAACATTGTGGGTTCAGTGGTTAACAAAGCCGCCATAGAGTTCAAGGTCTCATGTGAAACTCTTCCTAGACTCAACCAATTGCCTGGATGTGGCCCATCCAAAATTATTCAGACACTGGAGCAAACAGTAGCATATATCGGTGCTCTCACAACATTGTGTTGCTCTAATTTTCTTCTTAAACTTCTTTATATATAAAAGGCCCACTAATCTAGGAAGCGACTCTTTTTAGAGTTTCACAGAATAAGATTACTTGAACTCAGTGGGCTGATGGCAATATAACAGAGGCTTCTTTTCCAATCTAATTTCAGCACTTAATCAGTTTTACGAAATTGAATTCTTTGTCAATAATTGGGACAGTTTTGCTTTGTTTTAAATGTGTACTATTAGAGGGAAAAGAGGAGAAAAACAACCTTATATCCTTGATTTCAAGATTTATTGCCACACAAATTAACATTCTCAAGGTCAAGATGCCTTTGCATTGATGTGTATATTTCCTACAGTGTAGTAAATGAAAATCTGTTTTCAAATCAATGGCATATCTTAGAATGGATGTTGCCTTAGAAATGAAATTCAATATGAAGACTCGGTGACTTAATGAAAGAATGGGCTGGCAACTAAGAGACTGGACTCCTCACTATGGCTTACTGTCAGTTAGCTACGGCCTACAAGCCCTGTGACATCTGCTGAGTCTCTCCAGTCCTCTGGACCTTTGCTACCCCATCCATAAAAGTTTGCACTTGTGTTTCTCAAACTCTGTGGTAAGGGACCAGTTTTTAAATTTTCCCATTCAGTTGCAGACTGTTAGTTACATCAATGAAATACAATAAAAATACCCTCTGATGCCACAGCAATGTTAAATTGCTATAAAAGTTTCTAGATGCTTATTCTTGATTTCTGTACTCGTCTTACATGCACACTGGCCCGGGACCCACAACTACTTTTTGAGTGGCATTGACTTGGACAAATAGGATTTAGACTGCTAGGTACATTAGATGATGATTCTGCAAATGATTTATCACCTTCATTTATCTCCTTTTGTTTAGTAATACAATTAGCTTATATTTCCCAATTACATAGTAGCTGAGCAACAGAAAAACATCCTGGGGATGAGTTACTCAAAATGAAGGTGCTATTCATGGCAGGTTCAAGACAGCAGTGGCAGAGTTAATCCATCTGTGGGTCACTGACAACTGACTGACCGTACAAAAGATGCCTTTCAGACAAAATAATATAGATAAATGTTCTCTTTTCCTCTCATTCATTAAAAAAGTACAAAACATGAGAATGTATCAGTTAACGTAGGAAAGAAAACAAAACTTGAGAACCAGGAATATTACCCTTTGGATGGAAATACCAGCCAATGTTCCATAGAGGGTGAACTTTCAAAGAGCAGACTGATTCATGGTGGCTCACGCTAAAATATGTTTCCTCCGCCCCACTTAGTCCAGAATGGAAAGGTAACTACTTAATGGTTATTGGCCATAAAACCATTGCAATCTATAGGAGCGCAACTTTTGGAGTTGTACCTCAAAGTGCAAGGGTCCACGCAAATGCACACACTGCTGCTTTTGTAAGGACTCTTGCCAAGGTAAGACATACGTGCATGCGTGCCTCCTCTTCCTCTTTGCCCAGCAACCCGGCACCTGAGGACAAAGGCTAAACAATCGCTACAGATTACCCAGCTCACACTCTGAAGACCCTTCATCAAGTTGGAGAGGGAAAGACGGCTTCAACTTCAAGAAACAGAGCATCCGCTAGGCAGGTTGATCCCAGGGGCCTCCTAGATATCTGCTGTTAAGAGAAGGATATCTGCTTTCGAGCCTAGGGCAGCAAGCAGAGGCTGGCCAGTCCTGAGCTGCAGGCTAATGCTATAAAACAGGTTCTCCAACTTATGTATATCAGGGTCACCTGGAAGCCTTATTAACATACAGCCTGGGGGCCCCACTCCAGAATTTGGTTCAGAAGGACATGACGGGGACTGAGACTCTGTATTTCCAACAAGTTCCCCGGGCTGCCACTGCTGGTCCTGGGAACACACTTTGAGAACCACTGGTATAAACCAGCTGATGACAGAATGGAAAAGACCTCAGAGGTCACCTGATCCAAGCCTTTCATTTTACAGGTGAGGATCCTGGGGTTCAAAAGGGAATGTCTTGCTCATGGTCATATACCCACTACTCAGGGGTTACGTCCACCAAAACAAAAACAAAACAAAACAAACCACTCAGGTCTCCAGGGCCTTAACGTGCTGTTCCCTTCAAGATTCTAAGTTATGGGACTTCCCTGGTGGCGCAGTGGTTAAGAATCCGCCTGCCAATGCGGGGGACACGGGTTCGAGCCCTGGTCCGGGAAGATCCCACATGCCGCGGAGCAACTAGGCCCGTGCACCACAAGTACTGAGCCCGTGAGCCACAACTGCTGAGGCCCACACGCCTAGAGCCCATGCTCTGCAAAGGGAGAGGCCGCAGCGGTGAGGAGCCCACGCACCGCAGCAAGGAGTGGTCCCCGCTCGCCACAACTAGAGAAAGCCCGTGCACAGCAACGAGGACCCAATGCAGACAAAAATAAATAAATTGAAAAAAAAAAAAAAAAAGATTCTAAGTTATGACCACACATCCAGTCCCTGCTCTCTGAGAAGGGGCACCAGTGGGGACTTCATGTTGTTGACTCTCCTATCTCCATACCCTTCTGGGAACTGCATGCTACTTCCATCAGTGACCTTGTAACCGAGCCCAGACGGGGTTGGCAGCACAATGGGAACGATTTCTTGCCTAGATTTTACACTCACAAAGGCTGGCTCCAGAGAGCATGCTCTCACCACTACACCTTCCTGCCTCTCCCCCCAGCTCTCTGGCAGTTGGGCACAATCAGATGGCCTGAGGTTTTGGAAAGTGACACAGAGCAGCAGGAGACGGTCACAGATGATTTGCGGCTCTCACGTGGAGGTAAGCATCCAGGGCACCCTCAGCGACCCTCAGCTCGGGGTGACGGGTCTCTGGCTGTGTGCTTGGCAGTCTGGTCTGACCCCAATGTCAAGACTACCTTGGATCCTGCCCTTTGGCTTAGCCTGCTCTCCAATCCCTATCAATTCTATGAGCTTCCTGCTTCCCCGCCAACAAATGATTCTTCGGCTTAAATGGTCTGCAACCAAGAACCCTGCCCAATGTGATAAGCCGTTAATTTACCCAGCAGCCAACGGCTGCAATGAAAGCGGGGCTCTGCAGAGGGTCCTGCCGTGCTTTCCACTTTCAGAGCCCTGGGATTTCGGCTGGTACGCTTCTGATTCCTTGGGCAGTGTTTACAGCAGTGGCTGCCGCCCTTGCAGGGAGCCGGGCCCCAGGCCACCTGCATTCAGATTGGTGGCCGTGGAGAAGGGCCCCAGGAACGCCCTGGCACTTGCTTGCCCGCTTTTTACTATTTGATCCTTTTCATTTCATGAGATGCCCTGGTAAGAATCCTTCCAATAAAGTCCCTCTTTTGCCTGAATTTCAATCTCTGCCTTTAGTAACACAATAGCTTGGCTACACTGACTTGCTGACACCCCTCTGTATGCCTTCTCAATCCAGCCATCTCCCTCCCTGCAACCCCACACATGGGGTTTCTTACAAGGACACTTCTCTCTTGTGATTCACGTATCACAGAAAAAAAGAAAATAAAAAGGTGATACAGACTAGAAGCCATCTTTTTTTTTTTTTTTTTTTATCTTTTACGAAAAAGAAAACCTTTGAGGGCTAAGCCTTTTTTTTTTTACATTGTTTTTCGTCAAACTTCACTGGTAGATTTTTCCATTTTAAATCTGCTCACAGCATTACAGCCGCAAAATTTTCATCCTCTGACTCAGTGCTTTAGAGATGTGGTTCTTCAGGTGCTTAGATACTGGTGATTGATTTGAATTAGGGGACTTGATATCTTTGTTTCAAGTGGCTTAAACATCTTAGAAGAAAGGGTGCAGTTCTCTACTAAAAGTGATCAAGGCCCTGCAGTGAAGTTACTTATTCCTGGACTGGGAAGAGTGGTACGAGGTGAGCCTGGAGCATGTAGTTATGCCAGAAGAAAGTGCTCCAAAAACGATGGGGGCGGAACACAGGAACCACTGCGCAAATCGGGTACCGTGCCTGGCACTCCGGACTGAACAAAGCCAAGAGGAAGGAACATGAGCATATTTACCATTTCGCTCCTTCTCCTCCTCACAAAGCAAGAAAATTCTGTCAGTTTCTACCGAGAAACCCATGCTGTCTATGCCATTCCCTCTAATAGACTTCCAGCCCAGGAACATGACAGTGAGTTCTAAAATGGAATTTTGTTATAACCAATGCAATAAAGCTTCGGGGGACTCAGATTTTTCAACTTTTTAGTGTAAGGAGAATAAGAGATTTTAAAGTCAGCTTAAGGTTCAGAAAACAATAAGGCGAACTCAAGGTGAAACATTTTTGTTAAAGCACAACCAGGACAACTTACACAAAGTGCTAGAGACCTACAACTGGTCAACTAAAATGGAAATGACACCTCACTGGTGGCTAAAAATGCTCAAAAACAGTGTGATGCTAGCTGACACTTACTACTGCCAGACAGAGCCGAGAGAAGTTAGTCCACAATTAAGAAAGGGTAGGGCTTCCCTGGTGGCGCAGTGGTTGAGAATCTGCCTGCTAATGTAGGGGACACGGGTTCGAGCCCTGGTCTGGGAAGATCCCACATGCCGTGGAGCAACTAGGCCCGTGCGCCACAACTGCTGAGCCTGCGTGTCTGGAGCTTGTGCTCCGCAACAAGAGAGGCTGCAATAGTGAGAGGCCCGCGCACCGCGATGAAGAGTGGCCCCCGCTCGCCGCAACTAGAGAAAGCCCTCGCACAGAAACAAAGACCCAACACAGCCATAAATAAATAAATAAATTTAAAAAAAAATTTTTTTTTTAATTAAAAAAAGAAAGGGTAGAGCCAGGGTTTGAACCCAGGCAGTCAGGCCTAAGAACCTAGGTTTTAATCCCTATACCAGCATAAGTTAAATACCAATTCCCCAGTACACATTCCTTCCAGACAGTTCCAAGATGAGGTCTGCATCCAAAATTAAGCCATCAGAGTTGCTGGAGACCCTCAACCCAATTAACAAGCAACACTTTCCCAAGCCTCATTCCACACCAAAAACCAATAAAAGATCACATTTCTCCCCATTTAATTGCTATTGTCCAGACACTTTCTTCCTATACTGAGTGGTGCTCATGAGGGTTCTTATCAGAACTCTTTTGTCCTACTTTTATCTGAAGAACTGATAAGGAATTTCTTTCTACTAAATTCAGCCGTCTCCTTTATTTCCCCCCATCTCCTTCCACTGAGAGAGCACCAAGCTGACATCTTGCGAATACCAGCCCCAAACAGACAGCAATTTTTATCTTTCCCTGCGGACACTGACCCATGCTTTTATTAAGCACAGACGGGATACTGCCCCACTGAATGCACTTTGGAAACATCCTCAAATCATTTAGTTGCAACAGCATGCTTCCTTGTCAAAGAGTTGGTGGCCTTTCAGGTTATTCCATGCTCCACACAGGATCAATTCCCATTTGCAAAACAGAGTTTTCACCTGAGGTATCCAGGCAGCAGATCATCTAATGCACCCATTATAAAGGCTCGGGTGTTTTTCTTTTCTTCACTCAAACTGCAAGACTTTAGACAAAACAGCATTCCCTGATTCCTTTATCTTTGGCGTCACCTCCTCCTCCTCTCTCTTAAGAAATGCAAGTGTGACCTGCTCCCTTACAGAGTAAAAGAAACCAGAGGTTTCAAAGTCCATCCTTGGGATTGTAGACGATTCCATGTGGTATGGAAACTTTCTAACAGTTTCTGAGTGACTAGCAGTGAGACGGTGTGCTAGTCACAGCTGGGCACGATGAAAAGGGGGATCCTGGAAGGTCAGGCAGTGCTGAGAGGGGCAAGGGCCTGGCGGGTACAAAGAAGGATTCTAATCACCTGGATTAGGTATAACTTCCAGGAAAAACATACCTACAAACATTCCTACCCTAGTTTGAGCGTGAGTAAATCCAAGCATTTTACTCGGAACAGGCTTATCACCAACGCAGAATGGCTCAGCTTACTGCTTAATTTTCATTTGTCAAGCTCCTGTTATATTCCAGACACTGAACTTCACACACTGACACAGATCAGAGTATTTCACAATGAAAGAGGGTTCAGCCTGTCCTTGAAAAGAAAAAGTATGCAGCTAAAGCCAGGCCCGCCCCTAACCTCTGGGGGGCCCCCGGGGCAAGAGGACAATGAGGGCCCACATAATTACTTTAAACTGCTATCCTCTAGCAGGCTGTCACAGAATCCTCCTTCGTTGACATATGCAGCTTTATAACAACCTGGAATGCCAGGTACAACTACAATTCTCAGACCCCTCAGAGTTCTGGGCCAGGTATGAGAGGGCAGCCCCAGCCAATAGATGGAATCCCCACCCAGGCTCCTTCTCTCCTCCAGGAAGGCCTCTTGGGCACACCTGTAGGCCCTCAGCCCACATTTCCAGGCTCTTCCACAACCCCAGTACAACTGCCCCATTAGGCAACTCCTCAGGGAGGGGGTCTGCTCCCCCTACTTGCACAGAGCAGGCTTGGGGTCTTTGAATTCCCTATTTCAACGGGGGTCTGGGGTGCGGTGGGCAGTGTGGACTCTGGGTGGGCAGTCCGGTCCGCCTGCAGACACCTAGCCCAGTGGGGAGGGGCACAGCCTGGGGAAGGGCAGACCCTGCCCCCCTAAACCCAGGGAATAATTACACAGGGGTTCCCTTGCCCAGGTCTGAAGGCAATACTGACAAAAAGCCTTCTCTATTTTCTTCTAGCTAAATGGACTTTTCTTTCCTTGATGCTTTCTGGGAGGGTGACTCCTTATATTAAAGATGAATAAACTGGTATAAGAGAGGATTCCTGTCTGGAAGAGATGAAAGAAAAAGTTGAAATATTTGCAACTCTCTAGAAAGATATGATAGCTGCTACCCTGGTCTGAAAGAAGGAAAAGGTAAATATTCCTCAAACAGCAAATGGACTGAACAGGGTTCTATAACGTCAGAAGAGAGGGGATCCTGCCCTACGGCATATTTGGGGCAAACCTTAACATTCTCTTTCCGTTTTTGAAAGTGGGCGTCCCACCTAGGCCTGTGCGGAGGCCAAAATGACCCGACGAAGAACTAGCCAGCGCGGCTGGGGCAGCAGAGTCCCAACGCAAGGAACAAGCATACGAGCACACAGCTGAGTGGATCTGAGCTAGGGAGGTGTGGGCCTTCGGCAAACAGGCCTCCCCAAAGGGACCCCCGGGAGGCAGGCGGGACAGTGGTTAAGGCTTCGGCTTCACCCCGACGACCGACCCGGTATCTGCTATGCCTTTTCTCAGTCAGGGCAAGTTCGCCAACTTTCCGTCCTCCGTTTTTAATTCTCTAAAACGGAGAAATCACCTGCTCGCATCACTGCGCGGTGATGCCCACAAGGACTTAGCGCAGTTCCGCACTTCGTCAGCTCTCGGTCCCCCGTGCTTGTTTAGACCTGAGAGCGCAGGGGGCAGAGCTAGCGCTGAACCCAAGATGGGGATCAAGCAGCTCCCCACCACCGACCCCCAACATCCAAGATACGGTTCTGCAGAGGCTGTAGGGCGCTGGGGACTGAGGGGCGGGGTGGCTGAGGCTTTAGGGAGAGAGGCAGGCCACAACGGGGAAAGCAGACGGGGGTCGAATATTACATCTCAGCCCTGTTTGGGGGTAAGAAAGGGGGTGCCTTCGAACGCCGCCCAGCTGGAAGTGCAAAGGACGGGCCTAAGGGCCCAACTTGCTGCCCTCCGCGAGGCCCCGGGGAGGCGGAGGAAGCTGCGCTGCACCCCGCTCGGCTCCAGGTCCTCCAGGCGTGTCCCACGCGAGGGAAGCGGCCGGGAGGGAAACGCTAGGCGCCCAGGGGTCTGGGAGACGCAGCCACTCACCCAGCAGCAGCAGCTTGAGCTCGCGGCGCGCGTCCTTCTTGTCCCGGCGAAGCTGCCGCTCGATCTCGGCGCTGATGCGCTGCGACTCCTTCTCCTCCGCGGACAGGCAGCAACAGCCGGCCATGGTGCGCGCAGCCCCCGACGGGCTACGCCGGCCGCTCTCCCGGCCGGTCCGCGACGGCACCCGAGGTCGGAGGGAAAAGACGGGGGGGCGACTCGAGTTTCGGAGTAAAAGGCCGGGACCACTAGGGCTCAATCCCTCCTCGAAGGGTCGGCTCCGGGGCGGGAGCGAATTCGGAGCTCTGGGAACGCTCAAGTGCACCGCAGATCTGGGCTCACCCAGCCCCAAGCTCGCTCGGGGGAGGAGGAGGGCGAGCCGAGGGAGAGAGCGTTGCCGGCCCCCGGAAGATCAGCGCGCCCCTTGGCACAGGAGCGTGACCGTCAGGGAGCGCAGACCGCTCGTGAAAAGTTGGGGCGTCGCTGCCGGGGGCGGTGGGGAGCGGGATCTCCCGGCCTGGGGGTGTCCCAGGCAGGTGGCAGGCAAGGCGTGGGTTGGAGGCAGAGGTCCTTGGCTGGCCCTTTCCTACAAAGTTCTGAAAACCTCGGCAGTGATCGCCGCCTAAGACCGAATGGAAAAGTTCCTGGGGGCCCCCGTGGCTCTATGTGGCAGAAGGAGGTGGAGCTTCTCGAACCCGCAGCCCTGGCGTCTGCCCGAGTTGGCCTTCGGGGCACGCCAAGCCGAGGGCGCCTGGGGGCGAAAGAGGTGAGCAGGGAGCTGGGGCGCGGAGCCCAGGCGTCTCGAGTTTCGGGGAGCGGCCCCCACACCTTTCTGCCTGGCCGTGGCGTCCCGGCGCGGGGAAGGCGGTGGGCGGAGTGGCCGCCAGGCCCAGCTCCCTGTCCGGATTCAGGTTCCGACAGGTGAGTGAAGTTCGCCAACTCGCAGCCTCAACTCCTCCCAGCTGCGAGACGAGCGGAGCCCAGCGTCCGCAGCGCGACGCAGCCCGCGGGCGGCGAAGTTGAGCTCTGCCGACCTGAAATTGAGCCTCTCGCGCCAGCCTCAGCACCACGCACACCGCGGTTTCCTAGACGGGCTCCTTCCGCTTCCCGGACGCCCCAGCCCAGCGCCGGCTCGGCCAAAGCCCTTGGTCAGCTCGGCAGTCTGCCTGCAAGGTGGGGCTGGGCCTGAGCCGGCTGGCGCCGCACTCAGAAGCAGCTGCCCCTGGGTTTAGTTTAATAAGAGAAGTGCGAGAGCGGAGGGTAAATATCCTCCCGGCCCCTTCTTAACCCGCCGGACGAGGAGGGTTGAGGATGTGAGGAATGGGAAACGGCTGGCTACTTTGCATTTTACGATGGGAAAGACTCCTGCTTTGTAAAGAGGGCTGACCCGTTTCCAGCAGCCCCTGGCATGGTCTCTGCCCCAGCCCTGAAGCCTGGTAGCCGCCTTGCAAAGCTGTGTCCGCACAGCCACATTGGCCTGGCTCCTGGAACGTGGGGATCACGTTTGAGCTGCATTCATAAAAACTTAAACATTAAAAAGCACCTCTTTGTACTCAAATGGCACAACAGAATGCGTATTAACAACATCTGATTTTGTCTTGTGTACCTTTTGAGGCAGAGGGCGAAGAGTTTCGTGGGAAATGCAGAAAAGTGAAGGTGCAGGGAGGCGATCCCGTCGTCCACAGCAATGAATGTGGTTTTTTTTTCCCTTCTTTTTAAGTCAGCATGTGCCATGTAAACACTTTATGGCGTTAGGCAATTAGCTAATGCTTCCTCTATTAATAGCAAGCCTAAGTGCCTTTCTTAGGAGTAGCATATATTTAATCAATTCAAACTGAGGAGAATATTGAGTGGAGAGAGTGGTATATGTCATTATATAAAGAACTTGGCATTAGGATGCTATCTGGCTGCAAGGTCTTATTATTTATTTTACAGTTTAGGGAATGTAGAGGAATCAGGCATTAAAAATGCATGTGCATACATTTTTAAATGCATAATTATTTTAGTTTCCTTGCAGGCATAAATTGACAGTAACAGTGACCCCTACAGGAAAGCTTCTGGACATGATATTAGCCATTTAGTCACACATTTCTCTCTTAGCTCTTACAGATTCATTTACAATTTGAGAATAAGACCTCTTAGCTTCTCAAATGAATAATTGCATCATAATTATTAGTAGTTTTTAAACGATTAAAATTAGGGCAAATTTGAACTCCCAAGTTAACTGGAATAACTCTCCTGTTAGGTCTAAAGTTGCTAAGATTGCAAGAAAGATATGAAGCGTATTGTTTATGGCAAATCTGCAAAACTTTCCTGGGCTGGTGAACTTGGCAGTGTGTATCAGAAGCCTTAAACATGTCCATCCCCTTTGACCAAACTCGTAATTCTTAAGGGGAGACCCTTAAGAAATAATCGGAGAGGCCAAAGTTTTTATTTCTAATAACAACTCAAAACTATCTAAATGCCCAACAAAGGTGAATAGTTCAAATAAATTATCGTATTATGCATACAATGAGATATTATGTAGTCATTAAATATGTGAATATGTAACAAACATGTGAATAACAAAGATTTGGGGGAAAAACCTCAAAATATATGGAGTGTAAAAGTCAAGATACAAAAATATAAACAGTATGATACAAATTTTATTATGGGAACACACATATGCATTTTTAAGGGACTAAAAGAACATATACCAACAAGGTAAGTTGCTCTGAGTCCTAGCTTTTTGGTTGATTTTAATTCTCTGATATAAAATTATTGGGGGCAGCTTGCATAAAGTAATCTAGGCCCTATTTTCCTCAGCTGTAAAATGAAAGGGGAAGAACCGAATAAACTCACAGGGATCTCCCAACTCTAATTAATCAATTATTTCTTTGCTGATTTTCACACTTGTAAGATAGTATAAAAATAATCATAAACCAAAAGTTGTTATTGATGAGTGGTAGCTAGAGAGGATTGTTAAAACTAGGATATGGCAAGTCAATTATTTTTATACTTCTATTTTTTTAATTCACATCTCTGTTTTCCTTATCTTTAGGATCTGGGGAAGGGATGGGAATAATTTTAAGTTATTGATTCATTTGCAACATTGTTACCAAAATTTGGCTTCTTGTACATTGGTGCCTGATTAAATCTCAGAGACAGAGTTCTGGGGGAAGCAGAAAGAAATAGCTTTATTGCTTTGCCAGGCAAAGGGGGCCACAGGGGGGTAGCGTTTCAAGGCTCTATGTCCCATCCTGGAGGGGGTAGTGAGGAGTCTTACACTGTTCAAGTAACAGGGTGCGATCATCTCGTGGACACTCTTCTGATTGGTTGGTGGTGAGGTAATCGGGAGTCAGCATCATCAACCTTCTGGTTCCAACTGGTCTGGGGGTCCATGTGCTTGTGGGCAGCATACAGTTAACTTCTAACACCTGGTGGGGCTTTTGGTATCTCCCAGACAGTTCAAAGCACATGGCTCAATATTATCTATAGTCCTTGAGGAAGAACTAAAGGACCTTGACTTTGTTTAATGGCTAAAATATTATTATTTGGTCTTGCTTGACTGTTTTCCTTTCTTTCTGAATTTTCTCACTTCTCTGAATAAATTTATTCTTTGACTAAAGTTTTTCTACAGGCAAAAGGCAGGCGGAGGACATGAGTGGGTGTCTACTCTGGAAAGGCCTCATAGGGTCCTGCTCTGTTACCACATCTTTCCAGGAAGGGGTAGTTTTGAAAAGAAGTCTCAGTAAAAAAGAATATTTGTTTTCTTGGGTTATTCCTGAAGTGCTGCAATTCCATTTCATTCCTCTTGAAGATCAGAGCACAGGCTGAACATGACTTTTCAGATACCTGCCAAGTGCTGGGCTGCAAAGGTGAACTAATTGTCTGAATGTCCATTGAGTCCATGCCAAGCCCATTACCAGGCTCTGGGAATTCAGATACTGAGACATTCCAGATTTTAGGTAGGCTATAGTCTAGTAGAAAGAAGTAAGACTATGACCCTGAAATCTGAAGTCAGCCCTCCTTGCGTGGAGCACAGAATCACCTGGTTGGTTCCCCACAGCCTTCAGATGTGCACAGGGGCCCTTCAGCTGAGCCTCATCTCCCATCATTCTCCTGGAACCTCAGACAAATGTAACTCCATGTTCTCCACACCTCTGTGTCTTGCTTCATGCGTTCCCTCTTCCAGGAATGCTCTCTCTCACCCCAGACAAAATTAGGTACTTTCTTTCCCAAACACATCTCTTCTGAGACACCATCTCCACCCCTTGTCAGTCAGACCCATCTTTCTCTGCTGCCTGAGCACCTCCTATGTTCCTCTCTTCAACATCTCACTCTATTATACCTGTTTGTTTCTTCTCCTAATCCATTAGTTACTCACAAGTAGAGAGTTTTTTCTTGTTCATCCTGGTATTTCTAAATAACATTTCATTGACTGAATAACATTGAAACCAAAACGAATTAGCCTGAGATAAGAGAAAGAAGACACTAGAAGAGAGAACGGAAAGTTCTTATGGTGGAAGACAGTAAAAAAAACAACAACAACAACAAGCAAGTCCACAGCCAATCAATGTATGATTTAGGAAGGACTCTGTCCCCAGTTTGCCCCCTTAGAGGGAAAGAGTGCCCTGTTTCTAAGGAAATTCCAAGGAAATGTGCACATAGAGGGCTGGAAAATTGCTATTCTCTTTGACAAATGTAGCATCTTAGAATTTTAACAAGTAACAGAATAAAAACATGACCTTAAAGAAATATACAAGGCTAAAATAGCACTAATAATACACCTATGCTGCTTTTCAAATTGCACATGTGACCCATTCTTAGGTTGTGACCAGCATTTTTTTTTTAAGAAAAAGAATAGAATATCAATAGGAAATAACAAAGTATGCAATAATAACAAAGTATTCAAACATGAATTTTTGTTTCATGAAACTTTTGTTTCAGTTGTATACATAAATATCAACTCTTACGCAGACAAGTCATTAATGGGGGTTTGCTTCTCCACATCCCAGATGGGTTGGTCTAAATAATTCCCAATTTTCTAATTCATTTTTATGAGACTGACATGTTCCCAATTTTTCATTCAATTTTCTGAGTCCAGTGTGTTCTCTAAAATGTTTTCAGTCCTTCTCTCCCCTCACCACTCCCCTCTTCCTCCACCCAATCATTTTTCAGTTTTGATGAGCGTGGTAGGTAAGAGTCGATGGAGTGGTGAAGGGTATTTAGACGAATAAGTAATCATTGTAGCTGGTGGTTGGATGTACTTAACATCTGTTTTTCTAAGGCAATCAACATGTTCCTCCAAAATATTTTCTGCCTGAAGACCAGAAATTGTTTATTGTATAACTTCTACTGAAAAGGCTAGAATTATAGACGATTAAGCCCACCTTCAAACACATGACTGTGAGTGGGCAGGAATCGCTATTGTTTGTGTCTGAATCTGATTTCCCATGGGAGTTAGGTATTTCAAGAATTTAAGTAAAAATCTTTAAGATGAGGAGTTTGGACATTTTTTTTTCCTTTTTTTTCTTTTTCTTTTCTTTTCCTTTTTGCTGAAGTCCTCCCCTCCTCCACTTACATCACTCTCCCCCTGAATGAACAAATGTTAACAACCTAGTATGTTTTCTTCTTTTTTATGCTCTTATAATCATATATAAGCTTACAAACACTCATAAATGTAAATAAACATACACAGAGGGAGTTTGTCATCATTAGTTTAAAAATGGGACTGTATTGTATTACATGAACTCTATATTTTGCTTTTCTCTTTTAACAGTATCTTGTGGGAATCTCAGTAAACTCTGATTCAGTCTTTCATACATTCATACATAATATTCCACAGGGTAAAAGGACCATATTTTATTCAGTTTTCCCCTTTGAAGGACATTCTCTTTTCTTCCCAATTTTGGCCACTAAAAACAAAGCTGTAATAGCATCTTTGTATATAAATCCTCATGCACTAGTGTTTTTATTTCTGTGGGATAGATTCCCAGGGAAAAAACTGCTGAATCGAAGGATATATACATTTTTCGTTTTCATTATGGTGGCCAGATTCCTTTCCAAAAAGACTAAAATAATTCACATTTCTACCGAAAATAGAAATACCCATGTCCCAACTAGCAATAAATACGACCACTTATTAATTTTTGGCAGCCTGAAGGGATTCAAATAATTTTAAAGTGTGGTTTTACTTTGTGTTTCCATGACTACTTGTGAATTTGTACATTTGTTCATAGCTTGTTAGTATTTGCATTTGTTACCCTGTGAACTATTTACATCCTTTGCTCATTTTTTAAAATTGGGTCATTTGTCTTTTTCTTGACAATCTGTAAGAGCTCTTCAATATTACATATCTACTCTTTGTCATCTGAATTACAAATTTTCAAATATGTTGTTTGTTCTTTATCATTTTTAATGGAATCTTTTGCCATAGAAAACTTTATTTTTACATATCCAAATATCTCTATTTTCTTGCATAGCTTCCAGAGCCCCAGTCTTTGTAAGAAGGTCTCTCCATTTCTATATTGTACATACAGTATCTTAGATATTCTTGCAAGTACTTTCGTTATTTCATTTTTTACATTTAAATATTTAATCCATCTGGTGTTTATTTTTGTAAAATATGTAAGATAGGACACTAATTTTATTTTCTTCCAGATGGATTGCCAGTTGTGCCAACATCATTTATTGAACATTCCATCCTTTTTCCAATGAATTAAACTTCAATCTTTGTCATGTATTACACTCTCATATTGACTGAGATCCATTTCTTTAAGTCTGTACTGTTCCACTGAGCTATTTATTCCTATATAAATACCATCTTGATTTGATGACATGGGCTCTATGAAACATTTTGATATCTGATAGGACATATCACCCCTTCAGAGTTATCAAACTCTTCTTAGTTGTGTTCAGATATTTATTCTTCCATATGAACTATACTGATCTTCCTCTTCCTCAACTTATGATGGGGTTATGTCCCAATAAACCCATCAAAAAATAAAAATATCGTAAGTTGAAAATGCATTCAATACACCTAATCTACTGAACATCAAAGCTTAGCCTAGCCTACCTTACAGGTGCTCAGAACAGTAACATTAGCCTACAGTTGTGCAAAATCATCTCACACAAGGCCTATTTTATAATAGAGTGTTGAATGTCTCATGTAATTTATAGAATACTGTACTGAAAGTGAAAAACAGAATGCTGGTATGCATACAGAATGGTTGCAGGTGTCTGGGTTGTTTACCTTGGTGATTGCATGGCTGACTGGGAGCTGCGGCTCGCTTCTGCTGCCCGGTATAATGAGAGAGTATCCCACCACATATCACTAGCCTGGGAAAAGATTAAAATGCAACATTCAAAGCACAGCTTCTACTGAACGCATATCGCTTTCACACCATCATAAAGTCGAAAAACTGTAAGTCAAACCATGGTAAGTCGGGGACCGTCTTTAATACCATTTATCAATGATTCTCTCCTGAACTTCACAGCTTAACCTTAACCCTAACTCCAACTGCTTTCTTGACAGAATGGCTTACATATTAGAGGCATCTCGATGTAACAAGACAAAACAAAACTCTGAATTTGTTTTCCAAAACTTACCTTACTGCTATCTTTTCCGACTCAGACCGCCAAACACCCAATGGATTGCTTCTTCACCTCCGGCAGCCAGTCTTAGCAGTTATGGACTCCTCCTTTAAACCAGATATTGTTTTAGAACCACTGCATGCAGCCAACAGCTTTTGCACTGAGCAGCTCTGGAGCTGTCATGCACAATTAATCTTTGTGAACGATTAATCATAAGATCATAAGTGGCCCCCCCCAGGTATGTTCATTTTTATTTTTGCTGCTAGCACTTCTGAGCAAGCCAACAGCACCTCTGACCTGGGCTAAAACAATAGCTTTGTCACTGGTCTTCTTGCTTCTAGTCTTGAACCTCTAAAATCCATTTTCCACAGGACAAGAGAGCCAGAATGAGCTTTCAGAATCCCAGAGCAGATCCCCTTATTCTCTAGATTAAAATCCTCCAATGGATTTCCATCAGAGAATAAAATTAAATACCCTTGTTCTAGACCATAGGCCCTACATGACAGGCCATTGCCTACCTCTCTAACTTCCTATCCTAACAT
Organism: Balaenoptera musculus; assembly: GCF_009873245.2. Classification (NCBI taxonomy): domain Eukaryota; kingdom Metazoa; phylum Chordata; class Mammalia; order Artiodactyla; family Balaenopteridae; genus Balaenoptera; species Balaenoptera musculus. The sequence goes on from NC_045790.1 coordinate 73,831,016, forward strand.
TCTCCCTCCTGTCCTAATATGTTCCCATCATGCTTGTATCTATTTTCTTTGAGCATACCTCAGGACCTTTATACTATCAGCTCTGCTGCCTGAATCACGCTTCCTCCAAATCTTGAGGTGTTTGGTTTCTACTTGTCAGGTAAGTCTCAACATAAATGTGACTTACTAAGTGCTGGCTTCCCTGACCCGTTAGCCTAAGGTAGCCACTCCTCCGTGCCAATCCACTTGATATCATCATTGTATTTTCACTGTAGCATTTGTCTCTCTCTGGTTTCTCTTGTTTCCTTCCTTCTTTATTTGTGTATCATCTTCTCCCACCAGTAAAAGCAAGTAAGCTCCATGAGAAGAAGGGTCATGACTGTCATATCCACCACTGTATCCCTAGAGCCTACATCAGGGGAAGCTACATCATCTTAAAATTGTACCACTGAACTCTGTTCAGAATCATTCTCAAAAGTAAAGTTGAATCTTGGAAAAATAACAATATGGGATTTGTGATTTAATATTTGCCGATTTTATACTACATTATGTAATACCAAGGAAAACAAAACACTCCTGAGGATGCTTGATTTGTAGAGATAGGACCTGCCTATGTTTGCCAGGATATGTTAATTACAAGCAACAGAGACCCAGTGTAAATAGGCTTAAGTTAACAATAGAATTTATTGGTGCTTAGGACTGAAAATTTCAGGGATGGTCTTGATTTTAAATTCTGCTGGAACAAGGTGCTAAAGTGATGTCATAAGGAAGCCATGTAGTACTTAATAAGTATTTGTTGAATTAATTAAAGAATAATGCCAATCTCATTGTGTTGTTGTGAAGATAAGAAAAAGTAATATATAAAGCTTTTGGCTCCTGGCCTGAAGCTAGTAAGCACTCATTAGTAGTAGATAGTATTATTTTTTTAAAAATATCATTAGCATTATCATCAAAAACTTCATTTTCAGGGACTACCCTGGTGGCGCAGTGGTTAAGAATCTGCCTGCCAATGCAGGGGACACGGGTTCAAACCCTGGTTCGGGAAGATCCCACATGCCGCGGAGCAACTAAGCTCCTGCGCCACAACTACTGAGCCTGTGCTCTAGAGCCCACATGCCACAACTACTGAATCCCACGCGCCTAGAGCCCGTGCTCCGCAACAAGAGAAGCCACTGCAATGAGAAGCCCGCGCACCACCGCGAAGAGTAGCCCCCGCTCGCTGCAACTAGAGAAAGCCCACGCACAGCAACGAAGACCCAACGCAGCCAAAAATAAATAAATAAAAATTAAAAAATAAATATATTTTAAAAATTTCAACACAACAGATACATTCATTTTTATTTTTATTTTTTAATGTTTTAAATTTTATTGAAGTGTAGTTGATTTACAATGTGTGTTAACCTCTGCTGTACAGCAAAGTGATTCACTTATATATATGTATATATATATATTCTTTTTCATATTCTTTTCCATTAATGGTTTACTATAGGATATTGAATATAGTTCCCACTGTTATACAGTAGGACCTTATTGTTTATCCATCCTATATATACTAGTTTGCATCTGCTAATCCCAAACTCCCAATCCTCCGCCCCGCCCCCTTCCCCCTTGGCAACCATAAGTCTGTTCTCTATATCTGTGAGTCTGTTTTGTTGATATGTTCATTTGTGTCATACTTTATATTCCACATATAAGTGATATCATACAGTATTTGGCTTTCTGTTTCTGACTTACTTTGCTTAGAATGATAATCTGTAGGTTTGTCCATGTTGTTGCAAATGGCATTATTTCATTCTTTTTTATGGCTGAGTATCCACTGTGTGTGTGTGTGTGTGTGTGTGACATCTTCTTTATCCATTCATCTGTCAATGGACACTTAGGTTATGTCCATGTCTTGGCTGTTGTAAATAGTGCTCTTATGAGTATGAACATTGGTGTGCATGTATCTTTTTGAATTACAGTTTTGTCTGGATAGATGCCCAGGAGTGGGATTGCTGGATCATATGGCAACTTTATTTCTAGTTTTTTGAGGAAACTCCATACTGTTTTCCATAGTGGCTGCACCAGTTTACATTCCCACCAACAGTATAGGAAGTTTCCCTTTTCTCCACACCCTCTCCAGCACTTGTTATTTGTAGACTTTTTAATAATGGCCATTCTGAACAGTGTGAGGTGGTACCTCATTGTAGTTTTGATTTGCATTTCTCGAAATTATTAGTGATAATGAGCATCTTTTCATGTGCCTGTTGGCCACCTGTATGTCCTTTTTGGAGAAATGTCTATTGAGATCTTCTGCCCATTTTTCCATTGGGTTGTTTGTATTTTTGTTATTGAGTTGTATGAGCTGTTGTGTATTTTGGAAATTAAGTCCTTGTCAGTTGCATCATTTGCAAATATTTTCTCCCATTCTTATCTTTTCATTTGGTTTATGGTCTCCTTTGCTGTGCAAAAGCTTGTAAGTTTGATTAGGTCCCATTTGTTTATTTTTGCTTTTATTTTTATTGCCTTGGGGACTCACCTAAGAAAACATTGGTATGATTTATGTCAGAGAATGAAAAGATACATTCATGGTTACTCTTGTACTGTGGGGAGAAGGAAAGATTGAACTTTGCACAGTCATTTGGAATAATTCCGACTGTCTGGGAGCAATAGCAGATGAGAATCATGTTGCAAGGCTTCCCAGCAGAGGTAGAGAAGTAAACAACCACATTGCATGGCCTGTCTGATCCAGATAGGAATTTAACCATTGAGTCCTCTTGAAAATCAATGTCGATTTAAATATTTGAATCAAATATTCAGCCTTTTAACAGTCATCACATGTACCATTTTTCTAGATTCCACATATATGCATTAATATACAGTATTTGTTTTTCTCTTTCTGGCTTACTTCACTCTGTATGACAGATTCTAGGTCCATGTACATCTCTACAAATGACCTAATTTCGTTCCTTTTTATGGCTGAGTAATATGGTACAGATGAACTTATTTGCAGGGCAAGAATAGAGACGTAGACGTAGAGAATGGACATGTGGACACAGTGGGGGAAGGGGAGGGTGGGACGGATTGGGAGCTTAGGATTGACATATATACACTACCATGCGTAAAATAGATAGCTAGTGGGAACCTGCCGTATAGCACAGGGAGCTCAGCTCGGTGCTCTGTGACAACCTAGATGGGTGGGGGGGCGGGGTGGGAGGGAGGTCCAAGAGGGAGGGGATATGGGGATATATGTATAGACATAGCTGATTCACTTCATTGTACAGCAGAAACTAACACAACATTGTAAAGCAATTATACTCCAATAAAAAACTAAATAAATAAAAGTCATCATGAAGAGAGCTAACATCAGAAGATACTCAAGTTCTTCTGTCCTAAATATTTAATACATTAAGTATCTTCTTCATGATTTTAAAATCTACTGGTTAATGTAACTGGTTAATACAGTTAGAAATATAGAGTTGAAAAGAAAATATGTTGTTGCTTCCTAGCTTCTTCAGTACCCAAGTCACTCTTTGATGCCTTTAGATACATGGAAGCCCACCCAGTCCTTTTTTAATGTCGTTGTGGTGGATTAAACATGCCCAGAAATTCTGGGACACCCCTTCCTTCAAGAGGTGAGGCATATTCTCCCTCCTCTTAAAGCTGGGCAAGCTATGTGGTTGCTTTGACTGATGGACCAAAGTGGAAATGACACTGTGTCAGTCTCCAAGTCCAGGCTTTATGAGACCAGCAACTTCCATTTCCTGTCTCTTGACTCACTCACTCCTGGAGCCCTGAACTGCCTCATGAAGAATCTAGAGAGATCACCTGGAGAGACCCTGAGGCTACCTGGCTGAGCTTATCCTTCTAGCCATACCCACCAAGGTGCTAGGAATGTAAATCTAGCCATCCAGGCCCTCCAGCCCGGCCCAGCTGGGTACCACCAAGTGGCTCCCTTGTCAATACCACGTAGAGCAGAAGAGCCACCAAGCAAACCTGCCCTAATTCCTGGCCCACAGATCTTGATATATAATAAAATGGTGGTTGTTTTAAGCAACTAAGTTTTGAGGCAGTTTACTAAGCAGCTGTATGTAACCTGAACCCTCTGGCAATATTTCATATAGTGCCATAGTTAGTAATCTGCTAAATCAGGTTACTTCTGAACTGACCTAGGACTGAAAGAGCACAGCAAAACTAGCCACAAGGAGGTCCTTAAAGCAGGTTGGACATCAAACAGAGAGTGGTTTGGTGGCCAGGAAAGGCTAAATGATGACAGTCTCCACTTTGTGGAGCGGATACCTCTTTCTTCTGAGTGAGCTGCACTGAATGTGCATCACTAACTGTGGTGGCAGTGAGGATATGAAGGACCCAGTGCACACAAGCAATCCAAAGGAACGTGATACTCGTATACCCATTTTTTGAGTACCCACTATGTATTGAGCACTGGAACAATAACAACCGTGAGAAACAAGACTTATCCTTATAGATCTCATCATCTACTAGAAAAAAATATTTATTCAGAATTATTTGCCCAGTGATTTTGGAGGAGGGGGCAGTGGGGGGGGGAGAGAAGGCTGCATCATCCTGAACTACTGATGTCTGAACTCTGTCCAGATTCCATTTCAACAATAGAGTTAAGCCTTAGAAAATTCAGCAAATTGTGGTGCCTCATATATATATATGGGATTTGTGATTTGTCTGTTTTTTACTACTTAATATAATACCAAGGAAAACAAAACACCCTTGAGGATGCTTGATTTGTGGAAATGGGACCCTGCCTATGTTTGCCATGACATGTTGATTGCCAGGGAGCTGAGACGTTTAAATGGAAGTTGTTGGTGCTTAGGACTGAGAAGTTCAGGGATGGTCTTGGTTTTAGGCTCTGCTGGATCCAGATGCTCAAATGATGTCATAAGGAAGCCATCTCTCTCCACCTTTTTGGCTGGACTTTCCTCTGAACTCTAGTCTCAGGTAGATCTCTCCCCGCGTGGTGGCAAGATGACTGCCAGAAGCCCCACGCTCATCCATATCTACCGGCAACCTCAGCAGAAAGAGGACTTCCCCTTTTCAATATTCCAGCAAAAGTTCCAAGATTGAGTCTGATTAATTGCCCCTCCCTGAACTGATTCATTATGACCAGGGGAACTGAATACTCTGCTGACCAGGCCAAGATCAGATATCCACCCCTCACGTATGAAATTAATTTTTGTAATGTATTTTATTTAACTGAACATTTTCAAAATATTATCATTTGTTCAATATTAAAATGACTAATGACTTTTTTATTCATATTAAACTGGAGTTTGCAGTACGTATTTTACACTTATAGCCATCTCCATTTGGACTAGCCCTGTTTCAAGTGTTCGACAGCCACTAGCCACATTGGATGGGCAACTCTAAAGATTCATTTTAGCATAAGTAGAATGAAATGGAATGGAACACAGTAGAATAGAACAGAATAGAATAGAAAAAAGGGTAACTTGGAACATGCAGGGGAAGAAAATCTCTGTTCCTATGGCTCTGGAGCCCTGTAAGGGAACATCTGAAAGAAGTTGTATCTTCCTGGAGAGAGGTACAGATGTAGGCAATGGAGAAGGAAGTGCCATGAGGAAGGGCTGTAGGGACTCAAGGAGAGGATGCCCAGATGAAACACAGTACTCAGAATCAGGGAGAGAAATGTGGGTATCTCAGTGGATGCCACAGAGAAGAGATGCCCTGACCCAGGATTGGTTGAGAGGAGGACACCACGGTGGAAGCCAGCTCCGACAGAAGACAGCTCAGACCAGACCTCTCCCTGACGTCCACCCTCCTCCTTCCTTTGGGACTTAGGGAAAAGGAAAAAGACATGAGACCATGAATTGACTGAGAAAGATCTGATTTTTTTTTTAATCTTAAAAGAGATAAGAAAAGATAGCACTTTTTTTTTTTTTGAAGTATAGTTGTTTACAATGTTGTGTTAGTTTCAGGTGTAGAGCAAATGAACTTATATACAAAACAGAAATAGACCCACAGACATGGAAAACAAACTTATGGTTAACAAAGGGGAAGGGGAGGGGGAGGAAAGATCTGATTCGACTGAGTGTACCCAGCATTGACTGGTTTGTGGAGGGAGTCTCAAAAAAGAAATTGTTTGGATATAAAAAATAAAATTTTATACACTGCATATCAGAGCTTATTGGCCTGAAAATACCATTCCCAAAACAAAGCCTCAAAAACCCTGTGCATTCAGGAAATAGAGCCAATACTCCTTTCCCCTCCAGGGAGGGAAGTTTGGCAGTCATCCTCAACTAGCCAGAGGATTTTGCCTTCCCAGGGGATATCTGGCAATATCTGGAGGCGTTTTTGGTGGTCACAGCAGGGAGGGGGGGGCTGTTTTGGGTGGAGGCCAGGGGTGGTGCTCTCCACCCTACCGTGCACAGGAGAGCCTCCACCAGTAAGGGTTACCCAGCCCCCAGCGCCAGCAGTGCTGAGGCCGAGGAACCCTGGACTGAGCCAGTCTGAGATTCTTGAGACGTGTGTAGAGAGAGGAAAAGCAAGTCTGTGTTGGACTAAGCCAGTCATAAAAGGGAAGCCAGGCCCCGGGTCAGCACATAACGTAGTTTCTATGGCGCTGCGGTAACTGAGCCTTGTCTCAAAGTAGTGAGTCCCAGGATAAACAGTAGGCTGAGCCAGGCCCAACAGCTGAGGGCCCGTAGGCTTCTGTTCTCTTTCCCTCCTCCCCCTCCTCCCCCTCCTCCCCCTCCTCCTCCTCCTCCCCCTCCTCCCCCTCGTCCTCTCCTTCCCCTCCTCCTCCTTCTCCTTTGCCTCTTCCCTCTACCCTAACACTCTCCTCAGAGGAAGTCCCCCCCGCTCAGGTGGGAACTGAGGCAGATAAACTGAGGTGATAAATGGCTACCAAGGCTTCTCATCCCTCTGCGCTCTTAGCCCGTCCAGAGGCAGAGGCCTCGGCTGCAAGACCTCGGCTGCAAGTCCCCAGCTGCTGGCATTTTGTTTCCCCACTGCAGCGGGTACCCAGGGAGCAGCTGTGGAGAATGAGTCAGGCTGGACAGTTTAACTGGCTTCTTCTCTCACTCTGAGCCTCACTCACACTTTGTCCTCCTCTAGAACAGGGCCACTCCACTGTTGTTTAAGAGTCACCTGGAGAGCTGGTTCATGCCCAGACTCCTGGGCTGGCCTTCAGAGATTCTGAATCAGCAGGTCTGGGGTCCAGGGTGTCCAACACTTCCCAGTTTGCCTGGGATTTCCCCAGGTTTAGCACCGGCAGCCCTGCATCCCAGCAAACACTGATGGCTGGTCACTCTAGGTAGGGCCCAAGATTTTGCATTTCTAAGAGTCTCCCAGGTGATGCTGATGCTTCCACATTCCGCCACGCTCTGCCATGCAACGCCGGCCCACCGCACAAGGCCTAGGGATTTCACTTGTGCTCCCAGGTCTAGCGCAAATTAAATCGTCTTCAGAAAGGGTTCCCAGGAATCCCTGTTCTCCCGCTCCCCCAACTCAGCAGCAATCATGGTAACATCTCACACTGCAATGTGATGGGATGTACTGGTTTGTTTTTTGTTTTTGTTTTTGTTTTTTTGTCTTTTCTTCTGCTGACATACTTCAAGTCTCCTTCGGGACAGGAATCACATTTTCACATCTTTCCCACTGTTATGGGAATCCATGACTCCAAACATATGGAAGATAATAAAGAGATTTGTTGAATAAACACAGCTAACATTTATTGAATGCTAACCAGGCACCAGGAACTGTGCTAAGCACTTTATACAGCTTAACTCGTGTCATCCTCACAATGGCCCTGTGTGGCAGGTGCTGTTATTTTCCCCATTTTACAGATGAGGAAGCTAAGGTACGGAAAAGGTACATGACATGGTCACAGAACTGGAAGGTGATAGAACTAGGATTCTAACTCCAATCTGATGTCAGAGCCCACAGTCTTACCCACTACACTATGCTACTTACAACAAAGAAATGAAAACAGAAGTGGATCTGGTGCAGGAATCATTACTATTTATTTATTTAGAATATATCTCACTTTTTCATTGGAGTCCATGTGCCTGAACTGTGTTTGTGTGTTCAAAATAGATTCACATTGTCTTTCTGGGAATAATGCTGGGCTGTTTAAATTTTTTTTTTTAATTAATTAATTAATTAATTATTTTTGGCTGTGTTGGGTCTTCGTTTCTGTGCGAGGGCTTTCTCTACTTGTGGCAAGTGGGGGCCACTCTTCATCGCGGTGCGCGGGCCTCTCACTATCGCGGCCTGTCTTGTTGCGGAGCACAGGCTCCAGACGCGCAGGCTCAGTAGTTGAGGCTCACGGGCCTAGTTGCTCCGCGGCATATGGGATCTTCCCAGACCAGGGCTCGAACCCGCGTCCCCTGCATTGGCAGGCAGATTCTCAACCACTGCGCCACCAGGGAAGCCCTGGGCTGTTTAATTTTAACTTTGAATCTGCACTGAACACTGATTCACCATTGTTTATAGCAATTTTTCGGTCCAAGAAAAAGTAGATGTTCTGAGCGAAAGAAATGTTTGTCATCCCTTTGAGAGATACTGTCCACCATTCTATGGAAATCCAGTCTCATCCCTGGGGATTATAAGGGACTAATAAGGCTTCTGGTTCCATTGATGAGCACATGACCCAGACCTGGCCTATCAGAGCACTCCATCTCCTTAATCACAGAGATTGGTTTAGAAGTGTGCACATGACCCAAGCCTGGCCAATGAGAACAATCCATCCTTTAAACACAGAGATTGGTTCAGAGGATGCTAAACCAAATCCTTCCTGAAATTTCCCTGAGCCATCTGAAAGTCTAAGTTCCCATTTGTCTAGAATAACAAGCTTGAAAATATGAAATAACCTAGGGCCACTGGTGGCCATCTTTGCAGATATGGAACATCTCTACCTGAGTACGACACCAACATAGACAGAATGTGAGCCAAGAGATGGAGAGAAAGAGAATCTTCCTCCCATGATTTGAACCCCTGAATCCAGATACCCAGTTACTGGGTCAATAAATTTCCTTGACTGTTTAAGCCAGGTAGATTGGATTTCTATCTCTTGCAACCAAAAGAATCATGACTAATGTATCTGACCCATGAAAAAGTAAAAGGTGGGTATTAGTGGGTAGGAAAAATTGAATACCTTGATTTCTATTAATAATTATTTTATAGCACCCTAATATTTCAATGCTTACTTTATTACCTTCTGTAAGAAAGACTAATGGTAAATGGCCATCAGATTCTGCCTACTTTGTCACAAGAATAGGCTGAACATAGACCAGGAAGTAATCAATATAAATGAGCAAATAGGTCTTTTTAGAGTTGGCATGGGGATTGTGTTTTGGTTTGACTTTCTACCAAATTTTCTTTCTTGATTACTACTACTTAAGGATCTGTGGTCAGATAGGTTTTTTAAAAATGCATGTGTTAGTTAATTTTTAGATGTGGCAAATTTACAGAATTTTCTGAATATGTAGAAGAATTAAACCTCTCCTGAACCAGTTCTTATAACAAGCTGTCTCTCTTTAGTATGGTGTCAGTTGATTTTTTTAATTTAAATTAAGGTTTTATTAAAGTTGTTTCTGAAGATTATATTTCATCCTTAGTCTTCCTTATCTGATTTTGCTTTAGTGTTTAAGAACCTTTCTTCACTTATTAAATCCTTTGCCATGAAAGAGCACCACATAACTTATATCAGTATCAAACTGAATAATTCCTTTATGGAAGTGAGGAAAATCCACAAAAGATTCATAAAATCCAAGTGAGCCAAAGCTTCCTTACACATATCATCTGCAAGCCAATGATGTCTTTTTACTTTACCATCAAGATGAAAATAATTAAGAGCACTGAAATAATTTTCTTATTTCTCCAGTCTAAAAATGTAGATTTCCTCGTTATGGTTAAAACAGACACGCACAAAAAACAGAAGCTGAAAGGAAAATAAGTTCACTGTGATTGATTAGCTTACAATTTTTTTTTATAGTCAAGCACCGCTTAACCAGTCTTTCCCTTCCCCTAGACTTTAGGCAACTATAAAAACATATGAAAAACAATGTGTATAATAAAAGGCAATAAAAATAAATATTTGGGGGCCTACTGTAATATGCAACTTGCACATTTCATTTAATCCTCGCAATATTTTGAAATTATAACCATTTTACAAACATGGAAGCAGGCTCAGAAGAGTGAAGTGACTAGGCTGGGAATTACGTTCAAGGTGATGCCTACTAAGCATATGCTCTATTATGCTGCGCTGGCTCCTGAAAGCCCTTCAACTTTTTGAGATTCTCACTGTTATAGCGCCGTCTTCTATATTTATACTTTTAAGTCTGCAAAACTACTGAATAATAGAAGAATCTAAAGTTATTCTCAGTCTACTTGTTAAAACAGGAGGTTGCAAGGAATATTTAAAAACTCTTCAAGTAATCAGAACATTCCACACCTAAAATTATGGTTATTCTAATTTACTGGTAATGATAGCTAGTGATCCAAGAATATATAGGAAATCATAATTGGCTCATTTTCTTTTCATCACTATTTGTCAATCTCAAAGGAATGAAGGCAAAAAAAGACAAATTCTTTTTGTGAAATCTGACTGCTCATTATATTTACAGTGTAAACTCAGTGGAATGTCAAAAGAGGTTCTGGTTTTAAAATCTGGTTTTAAAATCTCACCATCAGTCTTTTGCTTGCATCTTAGAAGCATGTTATTTGTTTTTTTTAAGTGTCTAAATCTGGTGGAGCTGGTAGGACCCATTGGGGGATGGCTTTGCTGATACATGTTTGTGTAGTATGCTAGAACTATCTATGACGTCTAAGAGGATAACTTTCACCATCCCACAGAATGGGGTCATAGAGTTCTGGTAGAAATGGAATTATTTTATGGGTAAGTAACTTAAACCTAAACCTCAGCAATCTGGACACCTAACAACATTTAATTGTCTGCTGGGGAAATATTTGCATGTTTGTTATAAAACTGTTGAAAGTTTTAGTTTAACTTAAATGACTTAAGTTAATAGATAGTTGTTTCTTACTTAAGTTCTCACTGAAATTGAGTTTACTAGTTTTAGAGTTTTTTTTTTCTTTGAGTCCAGTCCTAAAAAGACTATGTTTTCATACTTCAGAAGAAGCTGAAAGGGTGAGATTAGATCATCATTAAGGCTGCTTCTAACGTTAAAATATCCATATGACCTCCTTTCTAATGTACAATTGATTGATATATATATATGTAATTCATTCACTAACTCATTTATTGAATAAATTTCTTACAGAACACTATCTATAAGCAAGACTGAAATAAAAAATATACACATAGGCTCATTAACTCTAGGAGGTCAATACATAAAAGGGGAGCTAGATGTTTACACATGTGACATAAGACAGACACAAAAACTGGGAAATAAAGCTTGTCAATGTAAGAGAGGTAGTGAATTGTGAGTACCCCATCCCACCCCAAAAAACACCCCCAAACCCAGCATAACTAATGAGGAATCATGGGAACCTAACATTTTTTTATCCTGACCACCTCCCCACGTAATCTAATAAAGGATCATAAGGTTAATGTGACAAAGTGGCAGAGGATTTAAGGGCTGGTGGAAAGAGAAGTTGTGGGTAAATTACCTATATAGACCAATTTAGGTCATTAGCTGTTGGTGCTGCCTCAATTTCCCTGAAACGATTATATACCTAGGGAGGCTGAAAATAATTTGAAGATAATTCAACAAAGAAAGCACAAGGTTTCTTGGCCATACTTGCTTGAAAGGGACCTGATATCTTGATTTCTTGCTAGTCCCTGCCTTCCAAGCCTTGCCTTGTAAATGGGATTTGAAAAGGGACAATGAGTGTGTATATGAAGTCTATCTGGCAGGAACTACAAGGACAAAAGATGGCTAAAAGAAAAATAAAATAAAAACGGGAAGTCTGAAAATCTATGTGCATAAAAATCAACCCAAATGATTTAAATGCATACAACTATAAAGCTTTATCATTTAAGTACCCAAATGTTAAACCAATCCCTACCATCTCCTTTTCCCACAAATACAAGATTCTATACAATTCCTATTACAGGGACCATTAGTAATGAACATTTAGTTAAAAATAAACATATACTCATTTCCACCTTTAAGAAAGATTTTGGATTGAAAGTCATCAGAGTACCAATTTAAAAATAATTTTCTTAAACATATTTTGATAAGACCATAGGAACACTTGTCACATTGCTCAAATGCCCAATGACAAGACTTCTGATGAGACCAAACAGGTCACACAAAATCAACAGAGTATCTTAGAAATAAAGCCAATATGACTAAATCCAAGACAGATCACATGAAGTACCTCATGTACAATACGAACCTAGTTTAATAAATAAAGGAATCACAGGTGACTGCACTCTGGGAGAACATTCAGTTCCTCTGGGCCCATTCATAGTCGTCTCTGAGACCCTACCGCCACTTCCACCTGGGCGAGTCTAATGGCGCGGCCATGAAGCTTGTAGCCATCCTGCCTTACTGATGCCACAGTGCCAGGCTGTACCCCAACACCAGCTGGCACATGACAGATGAGTTCATGCTCATGAGGGTCATATTTGTCACCAGTGGGTGTCAGCTTCTCCAGGCCATGTTTGGCAAACACACTTTTCAGCTTTGTTTCTAAAAATGACAAGTCTCGGAAGATCTTCTCCAGAGTGAGCTTCTGGTCTCCAGGCTCTGTTTCTTCAGAAATACACTCTGTAGTCTTCTCCAAAATGTCCGCCACCTCCACCGAATCCTTACAGAAACTCTGAATTCCAAATATTTTGGCATCTTCTACACACCTCTGGGTTCGCCTTCTTATATTTTCACCATCAGTTACAGCTCTCTGGTATCTCACTGTGAAATCCTGTACTTCCTTCTCCAGTTTAACAGCTTTTAGCTTTAAGGCTCGTTCTGCAAGAGAGGGCCCAAGTTCATCAGGAGGGTCCTCAGAATTGCAGTCTTCACCCGCGGTCCTCTGGGTGACAGTGCTGAAAGGATGCAGTCATCCCCTGCCATCTGACGTGGCACTTGAGGCCAAGAGAGACTGCATCCACCACCGGACAGCCCACAGGGACCGTGGACCGTGGGACCACCGTGGTGGCTGTGTTCCCCAACTCGGCTGACCTGTCAGTTGATTATTAAAAGCCAACTTGTCAGAAAAATCTGTACTTGTATCAAGATTACATCCTTGAACCCAAAGAAATACAAACAACAAGTATATTGCTAATAAGGCCAGTCATCCTAGCACTGGCACTGTAGAATGTAGAGAGCGAAGGAATCCTGGTAAATGACTACATAAACTAAAAGACTTCTCTTCAGTCCGCGTGTTGTTTGTTTCTGTTTGGATGATTTATTTAAGAGTGACATGGTTTCCCTCCGGCCATTGTCTTTGTTTTCTTTGGCTCTTTAATCATTATGTGTGCCATGCACCACCTAGGACTCCGAAGTCATTAATTGCCTCATAAGCAACTAGTTCCGAATGACCTGCTTGCCAGTGCAAACATGTCTGACAGGTTTAGTGACCACCCAACTCGCATATAAGGGGCTGAACCAGCCAGGCACAGGCTCTTCTTCAGGGGTACACACACAACCAAGTCCAGGGTTATTTCTGATTTGAAATCCTGACTTGGACTGCAAGGCTATCTTCCAAACTACCCTGACAAATGCCGTCAGTCAATTCATGCCTTCTTCCGTTCTTGCACAGGTGTTTATTGGGGTCTACAGCTGATGAGTAAGACTCATTCTCTTTCTTGAGGAACTTCTAGTCTGCAGGGAGACAGGTCTATTGCTATATTTACAACATACCCTAAAAGTACTTAGATGTGGACCACAGGCTTCAGGACCACAAAAGAGGGGAGCTCTTTAGGAGAGAGAATATTTTCTCTGTTATAAATATTTTCTTAATGAGTACACTAGTGTTTACCTCCCTTTCTTGGACATAGTCCTAATTCAGGATACTTCTAAATAAAACTAAAAATTATTTTCTACTAATAAGGACCTACTGTGTAGCACAGGGAACTCTACTCAATACTCTGTAATGGCCTATATGGGAAAAGAATCTAAAAAAAGAGTGGATATATGTATATGTATAACTGATCCACTTTGCTGTACACCTGAAACTAACACAACATTGTAAATCAACTATACTCCAAAAAAATCTTTTTCAATTAATTTATAGCTCTATGTGCTATCTAACTTTAATATGACTAAAATTTTCCCTACTTTCCATTTGGAAATTGTTGTAATGTAGAAAAAATTTGAAAGAATTCTATAATGAACCCCTGTAAATGCTTCACCGAGATTCACCCATTGTGAACATTTCCCCCATGTTTGTTTTATCTTCTCTCACTCTCTCAAAATATATATTTGCTAAACTACTTGAAAATAAGTTGCAGTTATCATGGCACTTCTCCCCTAAATAATTCAACCAATGTTGCCTGAGAATTAGGACATTTTCCTACAAAAACCCTATATGATTATCTCACCTAAGAAATTTAACAATGCCATAATATAATTTAATGTACAATGCACATTCAATTTTACCCAGTTGTCTCAAAAATATATTTTATAGCTTTTAAAAAATATCTAAGATATAATCAAGTCTTATGCACTGCCATTGGTTTTTATCTTCTTAGTCTCTAATCTAGAGCCGTCCTCCTGCCTTTTGTTGTTTTTCATGCTATTGAATTTTTGACAAGTTCAGGTCGCTTGTAGAATATCCCACAGCTTCAATTTATCTGAGGTTCTTCATTATTTGATTCTAGTTTAAAAATATTGGCAAGAACACTACAGGTCATTTGGGTAGTTCTCATTTCATTACATTAGGAGGTATGCAGTGGGAATACGATTTAAATTTTAAACTCATACATTTAAAACAAACCAAAAACAGGAAAACAGTTGATTTCTTTTTTGACTGATGAGAAGATCCTGTGATTTAAGGCCTTACAATTAAAAGTGTGGTCAGCAGGCTTTCTTAGAAATTAAAAGCCCCAGGCCCCTCCCCAGATCTATTGAATCAAAATTTGCATTTTAACAAGATCCCCAGGTGATTCGTATGCACGTTAAAGTGTGAGAAGGACCAATTTAAGACATTAACTAGAGGACGCGCATCTGGCATACTGGCTTTATCCAAATCAAAGATTTATTTGTGGCAGACACTCTTAGGACATAATATCCATTTCTTCTTTTTCCTAATTAACAGGAAAAAATTGTACCTAGCTAAAAAGCTACATTTTCAATCTCTCCTGAAGTTCGAAGTTGCCATGTGACACAGTTCTGGCCAATGAGAGGGAAATGAAATTCCCTGGGGGAAGGTTTTAGAAAACAGCTTGGATGCACCTGGCACGCACAGTTTGTTCTTCCCCTTCTTTCTTCCCGGTTCAGGGATAGGAAAGTAGAGGTGGAAATGCTACTGGTGACCCTGAAGCTTCAAACCGCAGGCTAAGGATGGCTGCGTGGCAAGAGCCTTGAGGAGCCCTGGTCTGCCTACCTCCGCGCCTCTTTCACGCAGGTAAAATGAAGCCTCTGGTTTAAGTCACTGTTTAATTTAATTTCCTGTTATTCATAGTCAAACTGAATCCCTAACTGATAACGCTGTTTGAAGAATTTCTTTTTTTTTTTTTAATAAATTTATTTATTTTATTTATTTATTTTTGGCCGCGTTGGGTCTTTGCTGCTGCGCGTGGGCTCTCCCTAGCTGCGGCAGCGGGGGCCACTCTTCATAGCGGTTCGCAGGCTTCTCATTGCGGTGGCTTCTCTTGTTGCGGAGCACGGACTCTGGGCCCGCGGGCTTCAGTAACTGTGGCACGTGGGCTCTAGAGCGCAGGCTCAGTAGTTGTGGCGCACGGGCTTAGTTGCTCTGCGGCATGTGGGACCTTCCCGGACTAGGGCTCGAACCTGTGTCCCCTGAATTGGCAGGCGGATTCTTAACCACTGCGCCACCAGGGAAGCCCTAAAGAATTTCTTGATGGGAGATTTTGAGGAACCGCTGGTGGATAGAGTCGCAGAGAGGTGGATTCTTTGTCGTTTTTTTGGTTTGTTTTTGGTTTTGTCCATAAAGAGAGACTGAAATGTGAAATGTATTCCCTTCCCGTTTGTGAAGGAACAGCTAGGCCTCCTCCAGAGGACTGTCATTAGGGAGACAGATTTATGCTGCAAGAGCGTTTTCATTGAAATTTTGGTTCCACGGATAGGCAGTAATACACACATTTTACTGCATGTGAAGACTATCTCCTACTAACAGAAAAGGTATGAACCAAGGACTTGCCTTGCCCTATGTTGCAAAAGTTTTTCCTCCTCATGTGACAGTCTAGTCCCCTTTGGTGACTCACTCACTATCTCTGTTAATTTCCTTCGACTTTACCGTGGAAAAGGAAATGTATGTGTGTGTATGTGCGTGCATGTGTTCATTATGGCGTATGCCTTTACAAATTGTTACGCATCTCGTTCCAAAAATACTTTGAGATAGTTTACATCTCAGCTTTCATCACCATTTAGGACTGACCTTTGCCCAGAAGAATATTTAATCTCTAGTACTTGGCTTCTTGTACGCCAGGTATAATTCATTCCTGCCTGGATGTAACGAGTTCTCACTCCATCTTTGAAACCCCTCCCCCACCCCATAACCTATTGGTAAGTCCTTGCACTCAGTAGAAGAGTTAAATATTTGTTGAATGAATCTATTTGTTAAACATTTATTAAGCACTCTATTTGCAAGGACTGCATCTGGCCACAGAGGTTGGCAAACTTTTCTATAAAGGGCCAGATAGTAAATATTTTGGCTTCATGAGTCAAGAGACAAAAGTGAGCATATTACCAAGGTAATATTACCTTTATTTGACCATTTAAAATGTAACCATTTAAAAATGTAAAAACTACCTTGCTTTACGCCGTATACAAAACGTAACTCAAAATCAAAGACTTAAATGTAAGAGCTAAAACTATAATATTTTTATGAGACTGATGCCCTACGTACTGCGTTAACAAGGCACCTTAAAACTATAATATTTTTAGAAGAAAACATAGGTGTACCACTTCATGACTCTGGATTAAGCAATGGTCTTTTAGATATAATACCAAAAAGCAAGAACAACAGAAGAAAAAAATAGATGACTTAGATTTCACCAAAATTAAAAATTTTCATGCATCAAAGGAAATTATTAAGAAAGTAAAAAGGCAGTCTATGGAGTGGAAGAAAGTGTTTGCAAATCATATGTCTGATAAGTGTTTAATACCCAGAATATATAAAGAACTCCTGCAAGTCAACACAAAAAGGCAAATAACCCAATTAGGATTTTTAAATGGGAAAAGGACTTGAATAGACATTTCTCTAAAGAAGATATACAAAAGTTTGAAAAAATGCTCAACATCATTAATCATTAGGAAAATGCAAATCAAAACCATAATGACATACCCCTTCACATCTACTAAGCTAGGTATAATTTTTTAAGGGAATATAAGTGTTGGCAAGGACATGGAGAAATTGAAACCCTCATGCCTTGCTGGTAGACTGTAAAATGGAGCAACCTCTGTGGAAGACAGATTAGCGATTCCTCAAAAAGTGAAACAAAGAATTGCCTTACGATCCAGCAATTTCAGTCCTATGACCCGATTCCTAACTGATATGTAAACACTTTCCAAAGCCGTTTCAGGCTCATTCATCTCCTTTGATTCTTCTAACACCTGAGGTTTGGTGGCAGAGTGAGGGCTGGAACCAATCTCCCGCATCCTTACTAGGCACTCTTGTTGTGTTGTCCAGCCTCATGAAGGGGGCCGCTCAGTACACAGTAGGCTTTGCTATGGAAACAAATGTGTCGGGCCTTGGCTAAAGTCAAGGACACTCTCAGTGCTGGAAGGAGTTTCTTCATGATACAGCCAAATGCCGAGGACCGGATCCAGAGAAAATAAATGAACAGGAAAGGCTGTTATGCATTAATGTGATCAAACTGCATGATTTATTTGCTTAATGTTTGCTGAAAAAGAATATGGCATTTAACCATTCCCTTCTACTCAGATCTTACGTGGATCCTTTTAAAGTCAACCAATGAGATAATTTAACAAAGAAGTCTTTTTATTTCTACTTGCTACTATTCATGTAAAAATCAAGAAAAAGCTGTAACACCAGTAACCAAAGACCACATACTGTACAACTTTATTTGTATGAAAGGTCCAGAATAGGCAAATCCAGGGAGACAGAAAGTAGATTAGTGCTTGCCAGGGGCTGGGGAGAGGGAAAGTGGGGAGTGACAGCTAATAGGTACAGGTTTCTTTTGGAGGTTATGAAATGTTCTGAAATTAGATTATGGTGATGATTGCACAACGCTGTAAATACACTAAAAACCACTGAATTGTGTACTTTAAACAGTGAATTTTTTGCCTTGTAAATTATATCTTAGTGAAGCCATTACATAGGAACCATCACTGTTCTGTTTCATAACTCCACTTTCTAATGTTAATAGGAAACACAAATACTTTTATTTAATATCGACAAAGGGCCATTCATTATATTATTTATCCAAACAATACTATTAGGTAAGCATTATTATTATCCCATGGTACAGAAGAAGAAACCCAGGCTCCAAGAGATGATATCATTTGCTCAGCGTTACATAGCTACCTAGGAGGTTGTATACCTAGGAATTAAATCCGATCTATCAGATCCTGATCCCAAAGCTTTGGGCTTAAAATTTTGGTATATTCTTCGATTATTTGTTTTGTTGTTGTTATGGTATATATGGTAAAGACTGTTTACTGAAAACAGGCAGACGCTTCCTGGTTTCTGGAATATCCTGATAATAAAATAATGTCTTGATGCAGCAGTTATTTATCACGTCTCCTATAACTACTCTATCAAATGCTCTCTTTGTGGGTGGCAGAATGGCGGGATCACTTTCCTAGAGACTAGGGGGATAAAACAACAGAAACTCCTCTGTACCCACCAGCTTTTTATAACACTCAGTGCAGTTGTCTATGTGAAAGCCAGCCTGTGGACTTGTGTGTCTGCCTGAGCTCATAGCTCTGGGCACCCGGTTTGGATAAAATTATGCTCTGAAGGTCTTTTTGAGCTGGACACTTTGTCCAGGCTCTGCCTACATTGGAAACTCTCAAGATTTCCCTGTTTCGAAGATTAGCTTCTTTGGAAATCACTGGAGGGACTCCGCTACAGTGTACATTTAAATGTGCTGGTTCTCTTTTTCTTCCTGCAAAATACAGACTTGGATTAACAGGATGTAAGAGGTACTATTTGGCGGAATGTAAAATGTCTTAAATCTCCCCATATTTGGCAATGCAGCGTTCTCTCTCTCTTCCTCTCTCCTTTAGCAGATTTCCAATTGCACTTCATAGATGGATGTCAGCTGGTTCTTTTTTCCTGTTATGTAAACTTGAGAATGATTATTTGGACTATGTTTCAAACCATTCTTCCTTGAACTTCAACCGCCAAACACTGTTAAAATGCACCAGAAACTCTAACTGTAATTCTTTACCAGAGTTTAGAAACACCACTTGACACTTTTCAATGCCAGCAATTCCCTTTCTCTGTCTATAGATCTTCAGACATTTCAAAGCTCCGTTCTTCCTCTATGTGCCTTGACTCTCTTTCATTGCCTCATTGTTGGCCAGTAATCCAGCTTTGCTTTCAATGAGAGAAGGAGAAAAAGAGAAAGGTGAGCCAGAAAAAAAAAGGGTGTGAACCCAGAAACTCAGGAGCTTTTTTTTTTTTTTTAAATAGAGTTCATGCTAGTGAAAGACTGGAAAGAGGCTTAACCAGTGTCAACCAGTATCCACCAGTGAGGAGACTTCAAGTGCAAGCCACCCAGTGGTTGCTGAATACAGAATGCTCATTCAAGCGCTAGTGGCTAAGCCAAAGATTTGAGGAGTGAGGTGTGTGGGGGGGCAGGGTGGGGAGGTTTGGGGGCTAAGAATAGTTTGATGTATTTGTTATCACTGAATATCCCTCTCCCAACACCATTTATTTTGCATAATGAATATTTCCAGAGAGACAATTCACGCTTATGGTTGTATCCCGTATTCACTAGCACGTTTCCGTGTGAGCATGATTTCTTGAAAACGCTGTAGACAGATTTAGCAAGCATCACGCTCTTTGTCCCCTGGGATTATGTTTTGATGGCTGTTTTTGGTGTATACAAACAGGTATAAGAATACAGACCCTTTGCGGCTTCAGGAGGGTAAAAGTCATTTGCAAATTGACAGTGGAGAGATTCTGAGAACAAAGTGTTTCAAACAGATTTCCCACACGATTGCTGTCGAATATGTCTTCTCCTGACACTGAGAGAACATTGTAAATTGCCAGTTGTCAATGTATTGTCAACCAAGGTTGACAATACATTCAGACAGGAATATGTTTAATATCCCCATAGAATTTTAACGAAAGTGACTTTTGGTTCTCTGCTCTTCTTACACAACTAAACAAACTTGGTATTTTAATGTTATTTCCTTTCCTACCACAGTAACCAAAGCAATTGTCAAATAAAAGAGACCAGGGGATAAATATAGAAAACTAATTACAGAGGGTGAAGCTCTTTTATTTTAGAAATGAGGAAACTGAAGCCAAGAGAGGTAAAGCGATTTGCGTAGGTCACAAACATTAGTCGTGGCCATGGGGGCGTCATATTCATTTGATTGTGTGAATGATCACTAGAGCCTCATACAGAGGCAACTTGGTCTTTGATGCCATCTGGAGCGGATTCACACTCAAACCAATGGCCACCTGTGTCCATGCAGAGCCTTGGATAATGAGGAGAGGAAAGTGTGTTATGCTCCCAATAACAGTGAGAGAACCAAGGAAGAAGGCCAGGCAGTACCCCAGAGTGGCAAAGAGAGGATAGGGAGCAGGCCAGTAGATGCCAACAAGGTCTCCTGGACCATGGTCCACATATCAGCCGTCACGTGGTCCCTCAAAATATGGGATGTTAGGAAAACGCTAAAAAGTCAAGGAAGACTTTAGGTCAGTGGCTCTCAACTTTGGCTGCACTTGAGAATCACCTGAGGAGCTTTTAAAAACTGGATACCCAGGCTAAACCCCAAACCAATTTCATCAGTGTTTTCAATGGTGGTCCCAATTTATATGCAAAATTGAGAACAACTACTCCAGATAAATCTAGTATAGACCCATTAAAGGAATGTTAGATGTAGCTTATCCCTAAATTCCTGAGACTGAGACTTGGCTTTTCTTTAAGTTCCTGAGTGCTACTATCAAAAATGAGGCATTACCTCCTCTTACTCTGCTGAGGCGCTTTTTTAGTAGTAATATAGTGACATACTGGACATGTGCTGAGTTTGGGTCACCTTTATTTTTATTCCAATTAACTACTTCTGTATAAGAAATCACTCCAAAGCTTAGTGATTTAAAATGGCAATGACTATTATTTCTCAGGATTCTGTGGGTTGGTTGGACGATTTTTCTGCTGACTTTGCTTGGGTTCACTCACACAGTTGCATTCAGCTGGAGGGTTGGCTGGGCTGGCAGACATGAGACAGCCTCACTCACACATCTATGGTTGATGTTGGCTGGGGTACCTTGGTTCGTTGGTCCAGGTCAGCATTCCAAGAGAATAAAGGTGGAGCTACAAGGTCTCTTAAGGGCGAGGCTTGGAAATCACATCGCTTCACTTCTGCTGCATTTTACTTGTCACAGACCTCCCACTACAGGAAATGTAATTGACTCAGGGCCTCATCTCTGTGCTTTGAAATTCATTGCTGAGTTTGTGCAGAGGCCACAGGCTGGATATTAAGTCAGACCTGTTCCTGGGAGATATGGGACTCCGTTTTTTGGCCAGCTTTGGCTAAAGGATTCCTCGATGACTTTGCTGAACCTTTTTCTTAGGCACTTCTACCCAACCTTTTCTCGCTCTTTCCTTCTCTCAAGATCTGACTTGCCTCAAGGTCTGATGTTCTCTCAACTTTCTCTCCCCAATTCTTTCACGCAGGTGCTTCCCCTAATAAAAATACTTGCACATTTAGTTTTGCCTTGACTTCTTCTTAGAGGACCTAGATTAACCTAGTAAGTTGAAGACCAGCTCAGATTCAAGGGGAGAGGAAATAGACTTCATCTCTTGGTGGAAGGAGCAGGAAAGTCACACTGCAGAGGAGCGTGAGAGGAATTGTTCACACCATCTTTGAAAACAATCTCCCATGATTTCCCCACGGGGAAGGCCTCCTCCCTCATTCTCCGCGCAGATGCTTTAGGTGGAATTGATTCTATTCCCAGCTCCAACGTGAGTGAGTGATGCTAGTGGGATGCTATTAGGAGGTGGGGCCTTTGGGGGAGTAATTAGGTTCAGATGAAGTCATGAAGGTAGAGCCTCCATTATAGGATTAGTGCCTTTATAAGAAGAGACTAGAGCTCACTCTCTCCGACTTGTCAGAAGAGACCAGTGAGAAGCCAACTATCTGCAAACTGGGAAGCAGGCTCTCACCAGACACCAGATCTGCCAGCACCTTGATCTTGGACTTCCCAGCCTCCAGAACTGTGAGAAGTAAGTGTTTGTTGTTTAAGTACCCAGTCTATGGTATTTTTGCTATTTTGCCTGAGTTGACTGAGACAGAAGGTAAAATATCTCACTAATAACTTGTGCACTGATTACATGTTGAGATATTTTGGATATATTGGTTTAAAGTATATAATTATAAATTAATTTCACCTTTTTTAGTTTCTTTACTAACTAGAAAATATAGACTCATATTTGCAACTTGCTTGATATTTCTGTTATGTAAGCACTGCCTTTGAATATCAAAATTTCCCAAGAAATTAAATTAATATTTTTAGTTAAAATATTTATTTTGAAATAATTGTAGATTCACCTGCATTTGTAAGAAATAAACAGATCCCTTGCATCCTTTACTCAGTTTTACCTCATGATAACTTACCAGAAATTTATAGTATAATAGCACAACTAGGATATTGACATTGATACAGTCAAGATACAAAATATTTCCATCAAAACAAGGATCCCTCATGCTGCCCTTCTATGGTCACACCCACTACTCTACACCCTCACTCTCTTGGTAACCCCTGGCAATCACAACTCTGTTCTGCATTTCTGTAAATCTGTCATTTCGAGAACGTTGTATAAATGAAATTATACTGTATGTAACCTTTGGGGGTTGGTGTTTTTTCACTCAGCATGATTCCTCAGGGATTCATCCAGTTTGTTACATGTATCAATAGTTGGTTCCTTTTACTGCTGAGTAGTTATTTCATGGTATGGATATATCACAGTTTGTTTAACCATTCACCCATGAGGAAAGACATCTAGGTTGTTTCCATTTGGGGGCTATTACAAATAAAGCTGCTATAAATATTCATGTACAGGTTTCTGTGTGAAGCTAAGTTATCTTTTTCTGGGATAAGTTCCCAGGAGTGCAATTTCTGGGTCGTATGGTAGTTGCATGTTTAATTTCTAAGAAGCGACCAGTCTGTCTTCCGGAGTGGCTGTACCATTTTACATTCCCATCAGCAATGTAGGAGTGACTCAGTTCCCCGACGTTTTCCCTAATCATTGGGGTTGTCACCACTTTTTATTTTAGCCATTCTGATAGGTATAGAATGGCATCTAATTCTGGTTTTAATTTGCATATCCCTAATGGCTAATGATGTTGAGCATCTTTTCATGTGTGTGTTTTCCATCTATACATCTTATTTGGTGAAATATCTCTTCATTCCCTTTGTCTATTATCTAATTGGATTGTTTGCTTTATTACTGTTGTTTCAAATTCTATTCTAGATAATAGTCTGTCAGGTATGTGGTTTGCAAATATTTTCTCCCAGTCCTTTCATGCTTTTAACAGGGTCTTTCTGAAAGCAAAAGTTTTTAATTTTGAGAAATCTAAATTATCTGTTTTCTTCCCTTATGGATCAAACTTTTGGATCATGCTTTTGTTGTCAATCCTAAGAAATCTTTGCCTAACCCTAAACCCTTAAGATTTTCTCATATTTTTTTCTAAAGATTTTATAGTTTTACATTTTACACTTAAGTCTGTGATTCATTTTGAGTTAATACTTGTACAACGTATGAGACTTAAAGCTGGAGGTTCATTTTTTTGCCTAAGGATGTCCAGTTGCTCCAGCACCATTTGTTGAAGGGGCTATATTTTCTCCACTGATTTGCTTTTGCATGTTTGTCAAAAATCTGTTGGTTATATTTGTGTGGGTCTCTTTCTGGGTTCTCTATTCTGTTCCATTAGTCTATGTGTCTATCGCTTCACCAGTGCTGCATGATCTTGATTATTGTAGCTATTTAAAAAGTCTTAATATTTTAGACTGATTTCTTTTTTCTTTTTTAATGTGTGAATATGGTGGACTAGATGGATTTATTCCCAAATATTAATCTAGTTTTGTATCCTTGGAATAAACCCTACTAGGTTATGGTGCAAATTCTTTGTATAGATTGCTGAATTCTATCTGCCAGTATTTTGTTAAGGATTTTACATCTATATTGTTATAGATTGAATGTTTGTGTCACCTCCCTACCACACACACACACACACACACACACTCTCACACACACACTCGTGTTGAAGCCCTAACCTCTAATGTGATAGTATTGCTATTTGGAGATGGGGCCTTTGGGTTACATTACTAGTTACATTAGGTCATGAAGTTAGAGCCTTCACGATGGTGTTAGAAGTAAAAGAGATCTCGCTCTCTCTTTCTTTCTCTCTCTCCACTTGCATATACCCCCCACCCCCAAAAAAAAGAAAGAAAGAAGAAAAGTCCATATGAGGGACACATCAAGAAGGCAGCTGTCTGCAAGCCAGGAAGATAGTCCTCACCAGGAACCAAATTGATTAGCCCCTTGATCTTTGAGTTCAACCTCCAGAACTGTGATAAGTAAATATTTTATTATTTAAGCCACCCAATCTATGGTATTTTGTTACGGCAGCCCAAGCAGACTAAGGCATATATTCATGAAGATATTGGTCTGTATGCTGTCCTTGTCTAATTTTTGTATCAATGTAATACTAGCTTCAGAAAATTAATTGGGAAGTGTTAGTTCCTCTTCTATTTTCTCAAAAATATTGTATAGTGTTGGGATAATTCTTCTTTGAACATATAATAGAATTGTCCAGTGAAACAATCTCGGGCTGAAAAAAAAAAATTTTTTTTTTTTGGCCCTGTGGCATGGCTTGTGGGATCTTAGTTCCCCCACCAGGGATTGAACCCAGCCCTCGCAGTGAAAGAGCTGAGTCCTGACTGGCAGACTGCCAGGGAATTCCTGGAAATTTCTTAGAGGGAATTTTTAAGTTATAAATTCAGTTTTCTTAATAGTTATAGAGCTAGTCAAATTAACTGTTTTTACAGGGAGAGTTGTGGTGGTTTGTGTTTTTTGAAGAAGTGATCCATTTCATCCAAGATGTCAGTGTTACATGGGCAGCATTGTTGGAATATTCCCTTATTATATTTTGATGTCTGTAAGTGATATTCCGTTTCATTCCTGATGTTGGTAATCTGTATTGTCTCTTTCATTCTTTTTTTCTCTTTCAGTTTTGCTAGAGGTTTGTCAATTTTATCGATCTTTTCGAAGAACTGGCTCTTTATATTTCATTGATTTTTCTCTATTTTTCTGTTTTCAGTTTGATTTCTTTTGCTCTCACTGTTATTTTCTTCCTTCTGCTTGCTTTGCATTTGTTAATTTATTTTTTCCTTGGTTCTTGAGGTGGAAGATTAAATTATTGATTTGAAACTCTTTCTGTTTTCTACTGTATGCATTTCGTGTTATGACCTTTGCTCTCAACACCCACACATTTTAATAGGTTGTATTTTCATTTTCATTCAATATAATATATTTTGAAATTTTGCTTGAGATTTCCTCTTTGACCTATGGGTTATTTAGAAGTGTGCTGATTAATTTCCAAATGTTTGGAGATTTTTTGTTGTTGTTATCTTTCTGTTATTTCTAGTTTGATTCCATTTGTGGTCAAAGAGTGCACTGTGTACGATTTCAATTCTTTCAAATTTGTTGAATTTGTTTTATGTCCCAGGATATGGTCTATCTTGGTTATATACACATTCGGGGGCACTTAAAAATAATAGGTATTTTGCTGTTGTTGGGTAGAGTGTTCTTTAAATATTAAGGTCCTATTGGTTGATGGTGGTGTTGAATTTTTCTATATCCTTGCTGATTTTCTGCCTAGTTTCTCTATAAGTTGTTGAAAGAGGGGTATTGATGTCTCCAACTATAGTTGTGGATTTGTCTATGTCTCCTTTCTGTCTTGTTTTCACTTCACATGCTTTGCAGCTCTGTTTGGTACATACACATTTAGGACTGGTATATCTTCTTGGTACATTGACCCATTATATAATGTCTCTGGTAGTCTTCTTTGCTCTGAAGTCTACTTTACCTAATATTAATATAGTTATTACAGGGGCTTCCCTGGTGGCGCACTGGTTGAGGGTCTGCCTGCCGGTGCAGGGGACGCGGGTTCGAGCCCTGGTCTGGGGGGATCCCACATGCCGCGGAGCAATTGGGCCCGTGAGCCACAACTACTGAGCCTGCGCGTCTGGAGCCTGTGCTCCGCAACTGGAGGGGCCGCGATAGTGAGAGGCCCGCGCACCGCGATGAAGAGTGGCCCCCGCTTGCTGCAACTGGAGAAAGCCCTCGCACAGAAACGAAGACCCAACACAGCCAAAAATAAATAAATAAATTAATTAATTTAAAAAAAAAAAAAAGATCCCGCATGCCACATGGTGTGGCCAAAAAAAAAAAAAAAATATATATATATATATATATATATATATAGTTATTACAGCAGCTTTCCATTCATTAAAGTTTGCATGATATCATTTTACTTTCAACTTGCCTATATGATTATGTTTCAAACGAGTTTCTTGTAGAGAGTATATGGTTAGGTCATGCCTTTTAATCCATTCTGCAAATCTCTGACTTTTAATTGGTATGTTTAGACCATTTACATTTAAATGTAAATATTGATATGTTAGGGTTTAAGTGTACCATCTTATTTTTTGTTTTCTGTTCTGATTTTTATTTTTCTCTGCATTCTTGTGGGTTACTTGAACATGTTTTAGAATTCAATTTTGATTTTTTCTATAGTGGTTTTAAGTGTATCTTTGAATAGCTTTTTTTGGTGGTTGCTTTAGGTGATACATTATATATACATATCCTAGTCTACTGGTGTCATCATTTACCAATTTGAGTGAAATATAGAAGTTTTACCTACTTTTACATTCTTTTACTTCTACCCCATTTAAAATACAGTTGTCTTAAATACTTCCTCTAGATCCATTTAGAACCACATAAGGCAGTATTATAATTTTTGCTTCACTATCGAACACACTTCAAAAATTAAAATGATGAAGGAAAACCTACTGTATTTATTCATATTTTTTTATTACCATGTTCTTTCTTTCTTCCTGATGTTCCAAGTTTCCTTCTTTTAAAACTTCTGTTTGACCTCCTTTCTGTTTAAAGAACTGTCTTTATACATTCTTTTAGGGTAGATTTGCTGGTGACAAATTTTCTTAGTTTTCCTTCATCTAACAGTGTCTTGATTTTTACCTTCATTCTTAAAGGATATTTTCACTGGGTATGGGTTTCTGGATTGACACTTACTTTAGCAACTGAAAGATATTGTGCCAATTATTTCTTACCTCCATGATTTCTGATAAGAAATTCAGTGTCAATTTAATTTGTTTTCCCCTATAGGTAAGGTGTAATTTTTCTTGAGCTGCTTTCAATATTTTCTCTGTCTCTAGTTTTCAGGAGTTTAATTATGTGTCCTGGCTAGCATTTCTTTGGGCTTGTTGTGTTTGGGGTTTGTAGAACTTCTTGAATCTATATGTTTATGTCTCTTCCCAGATTTGGAAAGTTTAAATTTATATTTATTTGAGTACTTTTTCAGACTCACCCTCTTTTTCTCTCTTCTGGGATTTCAATGACATGAATGTTAGATCTTTCGTTAATTCCCACAGGTCCTTGAGGTTCTGTTCTTTTTTCCCCAGTCTATTTTCTCTTTAATGTTCAGATTGGTTATTCTATTGTTTGTTGATTCTTTCCTCTGTCCCCTCCATTCTGCTGTTGAGCCCATCCACTGAGTTTTTAAAATCAATTAACGTAATTTTCAGTTGTAAATTTTCATTTGTTCTACTTTGTAGTTTGTATTTCTTTACTGTGGCTTTTTATTTCTTTGCTGGGATTTTTTATTTTAAGCAAGTGCATAATTGCTCATAGGAACATTTTCATTATGGCTATTTTAACATCTTTGTCAAGTAATCCTAATATCTCTGTCATCTTAATATTGGTATCTACTCAATGTCATTTTGCATTCATTTTGAGATCTTCCTGGTTCTTAGCATAGTAAGTGATTTTTTTTCCCCAGAGGAAACCTGGACATTGTCATATTGTATTATGAGACTTTGAGTCTTATTTAAACCTTCTATTTAAGCTGGGTCTGACACCACTCCTGTATGGTAGGGGTGTACCACCTTGTTCCTGCCAGAGAGGAGTTAGGATGAAGAATGGCTCCTTGCCATCACCATGAATATATTCCTGACTCCTTCTCTGACCTTTGCCCTGGCCTCCATAAGCCCCCTGGACAGGCCTGGTTTGGGAAGTTGATATTTGAGTTACATATGTTAAACACATATGGTTAGTGCAAAATTTAAAATAATAAAAATCCAACTTTCTGCTCAGTAGAAGACTAGGAGAAATTTGAAAAAAGTTGGTTGATAAAGCTAGGATTTCCCTAGAAATCCTAGGAGATTTGGAGGAATGGTCTAGGAAGACAATCTTTAATATTTTGTATTCAAGACAACTGATTTCAAGAGGCAAAATGGAATAGAAGCAATATGCCCAAGAAAAGAAGGTATTCATTCTGCTATCCACTTGAGCTTCATTTTATTAACTAACATCAGGAAGGAAAGAGTTATAAGGGTAGCTTACAGGTTTAGCTAAGAGCACGGCCTGTGTCACAATGGGGCAGTAAGCCAATAAGAAGAAATCCATGTCTACTTAGTCCCGTTGGTATTTCATCATCACTCAAATGCACTAATGCTTAAAGAATGCACTTCACATAGTTTCCTTTCCGCATCATTTTATTTTCCCCAAACACATCTATCTCTTGGGGAATTCATGGCTTCCAGCTTTTACTTTTGGAAAGTTGTGAGCTATTTACCAACCACAACTCCATCTGCAGAAAATTTGGGCTGACGCACAATTGCTGCTCTCAAAAGTTTTGACTGACACTGTGCCAAGTGACCTCAAGGACGAA
Source organism: Balaenoptera musculus (assembly GCF_009873245.2). Lineage (NCBI taxonomy): Eukaryota > Metazoa > Chordata > Mammalia > Artiodactyla > Balaenopteridae > Balaenoptera > Balaenoptera musculus. Next base: position 73,860,235 of record NC_045790.1, read on the forward strand.
GTGATCAACTCTCGGGCTAGCCACCCACTTGCACGCTGGTCTAGCTGGGCTATGAGAAAGGAGGGAGATTCTCAGTGTAGCACCTGGGACAAGTCTCAAAGCCTCCTTTGCTTGTGAACCTTCAGCTTCAAAGAATATCTGACTGAAAGAATATCAAGGTTGGGGCCCAATAGGAGGCAAGGAGAGCTGAGAAGTGTGTGTTTATGCCTGTGAGCCTGGAGGTTTCCTTGCTGGAAGAGTTAACTTGTGACTGTCTTGCTGGAAGGCTCTAAGAGGTATTCACCATATGACTCAACTCTGTAAGTGCCAACTCGGTTCTGAGAGGGGTCTCACTGGTTGGTATTTCTGTGCTGTAGCCAACCATACTCATTGGAAATGGCTTTTTAATCTTACATTGATTTCCTATTGCTGCTGTAACAAATTAGCACCAACTCAGTGGCTTAAAACAATGCAAATTCATTATCTTACAGTTCTGGAGGTCAGAAGTCTGACATAGGTCTCACTGGGCTAGAATCAAGGTGTGGGCAGGGCTGCTTTCCTTTTTGGAAACTCTAAGGGAAAATCTGTTTCCTTGCCTTTCCTAGCTTCTAGAAGCTTCCTGCGCTCCTTGGTTCATGGTCCTCTTCTATCTTAAAAGCCAGCAATGGCCAGTTGAGGTCTTCTCACATCACTCCAGCACAGACTCTGCTGCCTCCCACTTCTACTTTTAAGGACCCTTGTGATTACAGTGGGCTCACTCAGATAATCCAGGATAATCTCCCTATTCCAAGGTCATATGATTAGCAGCCTTAATTTCCCCATCACATATGATTTAATATAGTTATAAATTCTGGAGATTAGGGTGTAGATATCTTAGGGGGAATAATTCTACCTACCACAGACCCCCCACTGCCCTTGGAGTTTCTCATCATCAAAGTTTAGCAGTTTATAGTTGTGTTTTCACCTGTTGTCATGGAGACTCTGAGAAACCCTCCTGAGGCACTCCTAACAGTCTAGTTTGAGTCCCCACACCATCACTTTAACATCATCTGGACCTCTTGATTTACTTAGGGCTTTGGAAGGAATTCTTTCCTATGGGATATATGGTTTTGTTTCTAAGGCTTGACGAGCTGGGCATAATGTATCACACAAATCCTATCCCACCTCAGAAAAGAGGGTAGCACTAGCGAGAGAGAAGAAGAAAAGAACTGAGTAGCTGTGTATGAAGACCATCCCTTCTTCCAAATGTGTGCATTTATTCAGTCAATGAGTATTTCTTGAGTCCCTGCTGGGTGCCCAGACATGTGCTAAATATTGGGAATGTATTGGTGAGCAAAAAAGCCCAGTGTGCAAGTTTCTAATAGTCTGCTGGAAGGTACAAATATATTTTTTTAATATTTATTTATTTGGCTGCATTGGGTCTTAGTTGTGGCACGCGGGCTTCTCGTTGTGGCACATGGGCTGCTCTCTAGTTGTGACGTGCAGGTTTTCTCTCTCTAGCTGTGGTGCTTGGGCTCCAGAGCGTGTGGGCTCTGTAGCTGCAGCACGCAGGCTCTAGTTGAGGTGCACGAGCTCAGTAGTTGGGGCGCGGGCTTAGTTGCCCTGCGGCATGTGGGATCTTAGTTCCCCGACCAGGGATCAAACCTGCCTCCCCTGCTTTGGAAGGAGGATTCTTTACCACTGGACCACCAGGGAAGTCCCTGGAAGGTACAGATATTAATCAAATAGTTGCACAACCAAATGTAAGACTTGTATTTAACTAGTGCTATGATGGAGAAATATATGTCACCATATTGACCATAATAAGGGGATTGGAGCTAAACAGAGAGGCGAGGGAAAGCTTCCCTGAAGGTGAGAAAATAAATCTGAGATTTGAGCTCAAAGTGACGAATTAATTTGGAGTTGGTTTGGTGATATAAGAAGAAAGGAATACTCATGAAGAAGGATGAATACTCATGTGCAAAGGTCCTGTAGCAGGAGAACATGGTGAGGATGCAGCATGTAAACAAGTTTGATGCAGCAGGAACACCAGGAGCTAAGGTGAGCTTGCTACCAGGTGAACCTGGCCAGGTAGGCTATGTTAAAGGCTTTGTCATTATTTTAAGAGTTTTAGGTCAGAGGGGGGAGGGGACTATGTAATGTGTGGAAAATTCTCTCTGGCTGCTTTGAAGAAAACAGATTTTAGGGGACACTGCGTGGATCGTAGGCCAACACAAACAAGTTAGGAGGTTATTGCCACAGTTTAGGTGAGAAATCCTGATATTGTGAACCAGGGTAGTAATGATAGAGACAGATGTGCATGAAAGAAATATTTAGTAGGTAAAATCATGAGGACGTGATGATGGATTAGATTTGGTTAGTATAGGAGAGAGAGATGAAAAACGTTGGGCAGAAGAATGGGAGTAGATTTCACACCTGTTGACTTTGGGGGTTTTTTCCTTCCAGTTTTATTGAGCTGTAACTGACCTACAGCACTGTATAAGTTTAAGGTATATGGCTCAATGATTTGACTACATATATTGTGAAATGATCATCACAATAAGTTTAGTGAATATCCATCATCTTATACAGATACAAAATTAAAGAAATAGAAGAAATTTTTTTCTTGTGGGAACTTAGGACTTACTCTCTTACCAACTTTCATATATAACATACAGCAGTGTTCATTATATTAATCATGTTGTACATTACATCCTAGTACTTATTTATCTTATAACTGGAAGTTTGTTCCTTTTGACCACCTTCACCCAATTCCCCCTCCCTCTGCGCCCATAACCCTGATTCTGGTAACCACAAATCTGATTCTTTTTCTGTAAGTTTGTTTATTTGTTTCTGAAGTATAATCGACCTACAACACTATATTAGTTCCTGTTACACAGCATAGTGATTTGGTCTTTCTATACATTTCAAAATTATCACCGTAACAAGTCTAGTTAAGATATGTCACTATACAAGAATATCACATGTGCTGGCCCACTGGTGGGCAGAGCTGGGTCCCAGGGTCTCTGGCTGCAGGGCTCTGGGAATTCCAAGGCTAGTGCCAGTGTACTGGTATGTGGGGCTGTGTCCTGGGCCCTCTGGTGAACAGAGACAGGTCCTGGGGCAGCTGTGGGCTCAGGGGGTCTTAAGGCAGCAGGCCTGCTGGTGAGTGAGGCTGTGTCTCTACCCGGCTAGTTGCTTGGCCTGCAGTGTCTCAGTACTGGTGCTGACAGGCTGGTAGGTGGGGGTTGGGTCCCAGTGCTATTAAGTTCAAGGGATGATTCCAAAATGGCGCTTGCACTGGTGTGCACATGGTAGAATGAACTCCCCAAATGGCTGCCACCAGTGTCTGTGTCCCACGGTGAGCTTCACTTGCCTTCCGCATCTCTGGGAGGCTCTCCAAGATCAGCAGGTGGGTCTGACCCAGGCTCCTCCCAAATTACTGCCTCTGCCCTGGGTCCTGGAGTCTGTGAGGTTTTGTGTGCACCCTTTAAGAGTGGATTCTCTATTTCCTAGAGCTCTCTGGGTCTTCCGAAAGTAAGCCCCACTGGCCTTCAAAGCCGAACGTTCCGGGGGCTTGTCTTCCTAGTGCAGGACCCCTGGGCTGGGGAGCCTGATGTGGGGCTCACACTTCTTGCTCCTTGGGGAGAACCTCTGCAATTGTAATTATCCTCTCGTTTGTGGGTCACCCACTGCATGTATGGATCTTGACTGTGCCACAATTCCAACACAACTACCTGTCTCATCATGGTTCCTATCTTTAGTTGTAGAATATCTTTTCTGCTAGTCTTTCAGCTTTTCTCATCAATAGGTGCTCTGTAAATAGTTGTAATTTTGGTGTGCCCATGGGAGGAGGTGGGCTCAGGGTCTTCCTACTCTGCCATTTTCTGTACCTGTTGACTTTGAACTATCTTTCATCCACTAGCCTGTCATGTAGACAGTTGAATGTGAGTCTGGAGTCAGGCTCATAGATAGTGACTTAGCAACCATCGGCACACAGGTGGTAATTGAACTCCCTCACCTCAGTGAGTTGAAAGAAGAGAAAGGGGGCTAGGAATATGACCTAAAGCTCTCCAACATTTAATAGCTTAGTGAACCTGAAAATAAAAGAGAAGGCTAAGGAAACAGAAAAGAAGGGAGAATTTTATAACAGAAAAGAAAAATTTTTTTAATTCATCAATTTATTTATTTTTGGCTGTGTTGGGTCTTCATTGCTATGTGTGGGCTTTCTCTAGTTGCAGTGAGCCAGGGCTACCCTTCGTTGTGGTGCACAGATTTCTCATTGAGGTGGCTTCTCTTGTTGCGGAGCACGGGCTCTAGGCGTGCGGGCTTCAGAAGTTGTGGCATGTGGCCTCAGTAGTTGTTGCTTGCGGGCTCTAGAGTGCAGGCTCAGTAGTTGTGGTGCACAGGCTTAATTGCTCCGCGGCATGTGGGATCTTCCCGGACCAGGGCTCGAACCCATGTCCCCTGCATTGGCAGGCGGATTCTTAACCACTGTGCCACCAGGGAAGTCCCAGAAAAATTTTTAAAAAGCACTTTATTTCAAGAAGCAAAATGTAGTCCTTGGTGTTAATACTTTAGAAACGTGAAATAAGTTAAGGTCTGAAGAATATCTTCCGTGTTTAGTGACACAGTAATCATTGCCAAGCTCAGTGAGAACTCAGAGTGAGAACCCACACCAGAGGAGGTTGAGGAGGGAGGAAAAGTGAGAAATAAAAAATATTGAGAATTCTTGTAAGCAATGGTTGTGTAGACAAAAGGAGTCATGACTGGAGATGAATGAGGAGTTAAAGGTGAATTAGGTTAAGCTGGTGATGGTATTGTACATTCTTTCACATCCTTGACATTTTCTGTTTATTTGTTCTACTGGTTACTGAGAGAGGGGTGTTATAATCTCCAACAAAAAATTGTCTGTTTCTTTTTTCAGTTTTGTCAGTTTTTGCTTCATATGTTTTGAAGTTGTGTTATTAGGTGCATATATATTTAGCATAATGTCTTCTGGATGAATTGACTTCTGTGTCATTATGTAATGTTCTTATTTATATCAGGTAATATTCCTGAAGTTTACCTTTTCAACTACTTTTAATATAGGCAGATTAAAAAAATTATTTACATGATATGTATTTTCCCATCTTTTTATTTTTTAAAAAAATAGACCTTATTGTTTTAGGGCCATTTTAGGTTCACAGCAAAATTGAGCAGGAAATGCAAAGATTTCCCATATACCTCCTGCCCCCAGGAATACATACATTCCATTATCAATATCCCCCACCAGAGTGCTACATTTTTATTACAATCAATAAAGCTACTTTAACACATTATTATAAAAGCCCACAGTTTACCTTAAGGTTCACTCTTGGTGTTGTACATTCTATTGGATTTGACAAATGTATAATGACATATATCCACCACTACAGTATCACACAGCATAGTTTCACTGCCCTAAAAATTCTCTGTTCTCTGCCTATTCATCTCTCCCTAGTCCCTACCCCTGGCAACCACTGATCTTTTTACTATCTCCATAGTTTTGCCTTTTCACAGTATGTAGCTTTTTCAGATTGGTTTCTTTCGCTTTGTAGTATGCATTTAAGTTTCCTCCATGTTTTTTCATGACTTGATCACTAATTTCTTTTTAGCAGTGAATAATATTCCATTGTCTGGTTGTACCACAGTTTATTTATCCATTGACTTACGGAAGGACATCTTGGCTCCTTCCAAATTTTGGCAATTATGAAGAAGGCTTCTGTAAACATCTGTGTGCAGGTTTTCACGTGGGCATAAGTTGTGAACTTCTTTGGGTAAATACCTAGTAGTGTGACTTCTGGATCTATGTAACAGTAAGTTTTTAAAGAAATTGTCAAACTGTCTTCCAAAGTGACTATACAATTTTGCATTCCTTCTGACAATGAATGAGAGTTCCTGTTGCTGCACATTCTCACCAGCATTTGATGATGTCAGTGTTCTGGATTTTGGCCATCTAAATAGGTGTGGAGTGGTATTTCTTTATCATTTTAATTTGCATTTCTCTAATGTATATGATGTGGAACACCTTTTCCTTGTTTATTTGCCATCTGTGTATCTTCCTTGGTGAAGTGTCTTTTTATATCTTTGGCCCATTTTTTAATTGGATTGTTTGCCTTCTTGTTGAATTTTTAAAAATTCTTTGCATATTTTTGATAATAGTTCTTTATCAGATATGCCTTTTGCAAATATTTTCTCCCAGTCTGTGGCTTGTCTTCTCATTCTCTTGGCAGTGCTTTTTGCACAGCAGAAGTTTTTAATTTTAATGAAGTTCAGCTCTTTGATTATTTCTTTTATGGATCCTGCCTTTGGTGTTGTCTCTGAAAAAGTTCTCATCATACCCAAGGACATCTAGATTTTTTCCTATGTTATCTTCTGTGAGTTTTATAGTTTTGTACTTTACATTTAGGTCAATGACCCATTTTGAGTTAATTTTAGTGAAAGGTACAAAGTCTGTATTTAGGTTTATTTTTTGCATGTGGATGTCCAGTTGTTCCAGCACAGTTTGTTGAAAAGACGATCTTTTCTCCATTGTATTGCCTTTGCTCCTGTGTCAAAGATCTATTGACTATAATGTTTGGGTCTATTTCTGGGCCCTCTGTTCTGTTCCATTGATCTGCCCTTTCACTAATACCACACTGTCTTGATTATTGTAGCTTTATAGTAAGTCTTTAAGTCAGGTAGTGTTGGTCCTCCAACTTTGTTCTTTTGTTTCAATATTGTGTTGGCTATTCTGGGTCTTTTCCTTTGCCACATATACTTTTTGAATCACTTTGTAAATATCCATACAGTAACTTGCTGTGGTTTTGACTGGGATTTCACTGAGCCTCTAGATCAAGTTGGGAAGAACTGACATCTTGCCAATATTGAGTCTTCTTATTCATGAACATAAAATATTTCTTCTGTTCCATTCTCTTTCTTCTTCCAGTATTCCCATTTTGTGTATGTTACACGTTTTGTAGTTGTCCCACAGTTCTTGGATATTCTATTCCTTTTTTTTTTTTTTTTTTTTTCAGGCCGCACCGTGCGGCATGCGGGATCTTAATTCCCCGACCAGGGATTGAACCCATGTCCCCTGCATTGGGAATGCGGAGTCTTAACCACTAGACCGCCAGGGAAGTCCTCTGTTCCATTTTTTTCCACTCTTTTTTCTCTTTGCTTTTCAGTTTCTATTGAGATATTATCAAACTCAGCAGTTCCTTCCTCAGCCATGTTCATTTTGCTAATCAAACATTCTTCATTTCTGTTACAATACTTTTGATCTCTAGCATTTTTTGATTCTTTCTTAGAATTTCCATCTCTCTGCTTACATTACCTATCTGCTCGTGCACAGATCTCTTAGAATATTAATCATGGTTGTATTATGTTTCCAGTCTGAAAATTCCAGTATCCCTGCCATATCTGAGTTTGGTTCTGATACTTTTCTGTCTCATCAAACTATGTTTTTTCACCTTGTAGTTTTCTGTTGAAAGCCATTCATGATGTCCTGGGTGGAAAGAACTCTAATAAATAGGGCTCTAGTAGTGCGGTAGTGGGGGGGTGTTGGGAGCATGCTATAGTCTTATGTTTAAGTCTTGGTCTTTTAGTGAGTCTGTGCCTCTGCCCCTGAGATGTGAACTTCACAGTTGACTCTCAGCTGTTTTTTTTTTCCCTGCTTTAGGTGGGACTGGATGGCTGGATGGGACTATAGTTCGGTATTTCCCTTCCCCTAAGTCAGGCTCCCACAAAACCCCCATCATATAGGTGCTAGTAAAATAGTTTCTCTTGAGGACAGGCCTTGTTAAGAAGTACAAAATGTTCCAGTGTGTTTCAGAATGGTTACTTTTTACCCCTACCCCTGCCTGAAGCCAGAGGGAATTTTTCTCTGATCTTCACTGTGAGCACCTGGTACAGATCGAGGAGGTTAAAACTCACAGAAGTATGGAGTCCTCCCTGGAATTTTTAACTCACAGGTTTGTCCACACTGAACATCCCATGATTCATCGATTACAGGTCTTTCTATCCTGGTGCCAGTTCCCATAGATGCTTCTGTTTACAGGTTTGTGCTCAAGTAAGTTGTAATTCTCTATTTCTCCACTTTTGGGGGGGGCAACAATTTGCCTGTAACCTCACTTCTCTGATGAATCTGAAGAGTTGTTGATATTGGTTTGTTCAGCTTTTTACTTGTTTTTAGGATGGAATAGCAACTTCCAATCTACTTACATGCTGGACGAAACACTGCAAGTCTCCTTTTACTTTTACCATATCTGTTTATTTATATTTGTAGTGTTTTTTCTTGTAAATAGCATTTATTTAGTATTTTTTATTCAGTCTGATAATCTCTGCCTTTTATTTTCAGTGCTTATGTTATTTACATTTATTATAATTAATATGGTTAGGTTAAAAGCTACCATCTTGCTATTTTCTTTTTATTGTTCTTTATTTCTTTTTTTCTGCCTTCTTTCTGACTAGTGGAGTAATTTTTTTATGATTGCATTTTGTCTTTTCTCTTGGTTTATTAACTATACCTTTTTATTTTGTTTTGTGGTGGTTGTTTTATGGTTCACGAAATGCATCTTTAACTTATCATAGTCTACCTTTGAATAATATAAACCAATGCACTTGTAAAAACCTTAACAAATACACAGTTGGCCCTTGGACAACACAGGAGTTAGGGACGCTGACCCCCTGCACAGTCAAAAATCCATGTATAACTTTACAGTCACCCCCTCCATGTCTACATCTGTGGATCCAACTAACTGAAGATCATGTAGTACTATAGTACATATTACTGAAAAAAAAATCCATGTGTAAGTGGACCTGCACAGTTCAAACCTGTGTTGTTCAAGGGTTAACTGTACTTTTATTTTCCTTGCCTATCCTTTTGCTATTGCCATCATATCTTTTACTTTACATGTTATAAACTCTACAATGTTTTAGTACTTTTGCTTCCAACAGTTAATGATATTTTAAAGAAACAAAAAAAATGAGAAAAAAAATTATGTTTACTCATATATTCACCACTTCCAGTTTTCTTTAGTCCTTTGTGTGAAAGAGATCCAGGTGCTCATCTGCTATATTCCTTTTGTGTTAAGAAATTCTTTTAACATTTATTATAGTGCAGGTCTACTTGTAGCACATTCTCAGCATTTCCCCCCCCGCCACAAAGTATTCATCTTTAATTTTTTAAGGATTTCTCCTCTTACTGGATATGGATATTTAGGCTGACTTTTTTTTTTTGTCAAGCACTTTAAACATAGCATTCCATTGTCATAATAGTTTCAGATAAGACATCTCTGTTAAGTTTTATCTTGGTTTCTCTGGATATGATGTGTCTTATTTCCTTGGCTACTTTTAAGCCATTTTCCCCCTTTTATCACTGGTTTCCAGTAACTTGATTATGTTGGGTCATAGTGTGGTTTTGTGTTTATCATTCTTGGATTTGCTGAATTTTTGAATCTGTGAGTTTATAGTGTTCATGACATTTAAATTTTTTCCCATTTTTTCAAATATTTTTTTCTTTCTCTCCCCATTTACCCCATCCCTCTGTCCCTCCCCCCTTTCTTGGAATCCATTTATATCAGCTTTCTCTAAATGTCATCAGTGAATTTTTAATTTCAGGTATTGTATTTTTTTATTTCTAGTAGTTTCATTATTTGATTCCTTTCCTGTCCTCCATTTTTTTCCTTGTTACTTCAAGTTTTCTTTTTTTTAATTGAGAAATAATTGACATACAACATTATATTAGTTTCAGGTGTACAATATAATGCTTCAGTAATTGTATATATTGTGAAATGATTACCACCGTAAGTCTAGTTAACATCTGTCAGCATATATAGCTACAGAATTTTTTCTTGTGATGAGAACTTTTAAGATCTACTCTCCTAGCAACTTTCAAATATGCACTACACTATTAACTATAGTTGTCAAGCTGTATATTACATTACCATGACTTACTTTATGACTGCAAGTTTGTACCTTTTGACCCCCTCCACTCATTTCACCCACTGTCCGATCCCCACCACTAGCAACCACCAATATATTCTCCGTATCTATGAGCTTGGGGATTTTTTTGTTTGTTTTACCTTTTTTTGTTTTAGATTCCACATATAAGTGAGATCATACAATGTTTGTCTTTCTCTGTCTGACTTATTTCACTTATGATAATGCTCTCAAGGCCCATTCATGTTGCAAATGGCAAGATTTCATTCTTTTTATGGCTAAATAATACTCCATTTTGTATATATATACCACATTTTCTTTATCCTTTCATCCATTGATGAACACTTAGGTTGTTATCATATCTTGGCTATTGTAAATATGCCACGATGAACATGGGGGTGCAGATACATTTTTGAGTGAGTGTTTTCATTTTCTTCAGATAAAACTCAGAAACGGAATTGCTGGGTCATATGGCATTCTATTTTTAATTTTTTGAGGAGCCTCCATACTGTTTTCCATAGTGGCTGAACCAATTTACATTCCTACCAACTATGTATAAGGGTTCCCTTTTCTTCACATCTTTGCCAATACTTTTTTTCCTTGCCTTTTTGTAATAGACATTTTAATAGGTATGAGGTGATATTTCATTGTGATTTTGGTTTGCATTTTCCTGATGATTAGTGATGCTGAGCATCTTTTTATGTACCTGTTGGTCATCTGTATGTCTTCTTTGGAAAAATGTCTATTCAGATCCTCTGCTCATTTTTAAAAATTGGATATTTTTTTGCTATTGAGTTGTATGAGTTCTTAATATATTTTGAATATTAACCCCTTATCAGGTACGTGATTTGCAATATATTCCCCCATTAAATAGTTTCCCTTCTCATTTACTTCATGGTTTCCTTTGCTGTGCAGAAGTTTTTTAGTTTGATGCAGTCCCACTTGTTTATTTTTGCTTTTGGTGTCAGATTAAAAAAAATCATCACCATGGTCAATGTCAAGGAGATTACTACCTATGTTTCTTCTAGAAGTTTTATGTTTTCAGATCTTACATTCAAGTTTTTAATCTATTTTGAGTTAATTTTTGTGTATGGTATAAGGTAATAGTTCAGTTTCATTCTTTTTCAATGTGGCTATCCAGTTTCCCAACACCATTTATTGAAGAGACTAGCCTTTCCTCATTGTATATTCTTGGCTCCTTTGTTGTAAATTAATTGGCCACATATGTGTGGGTTTATTTCTGGGATCTCTATTTTGTTCCATTGATCTGTGTGTCTGTTTTTATGCCAGTACCATACTGTTTTGATTACTATAACTTTGTAATATGGTTTGAAATGAGGGAGTGTGATGATTCCAGCTTTGTTGTTCTTTCTCAAGATTGCTTTGGCTAGTTGGGGCCTTTTGTAGTTCCACATAATTGTTTTTTTTTTTTTTTTCTGTGGAAAATGCCGTTTAAATTTTGATAGGGATTGCATTGAATTTGTAGATTGCTTTGGATAGTATGGAAATTTTAACAATATTCTTCCAATCCATGTGCACAGAATATCTTTCCATTTCTTTTTTTTTTTTTAATTTTTAAATTTTTGGCTGCGTTGGGTCTCCGTTGCTGTGCGTGGGCTTTCTCTAGTTGCAGTGAGCAGAGGTTACTCTTCGTTGCAGTGCGCAGGCTTCTCATTGTGGTGGCTTCTCTTGTTGCAGAGCACAGGCTCTAGGTGCACAGGCTTCAGTAGTTGTGGCTTGCGGGTTCTAGAGCACAGGCTCAGTAGTTGTGGCATGTGGGCTTAGTTGCTCCGTGGCATGTGGGATCTTCCCAGACCAGGGCTCAAACCCGTGTCCCCTGCATTGGCAGGCGGATTCTTAACCACTGCACCACCAGGGAAGCCCCATCATTCCATTTCTTTGTGTCATGTTTAATTTCATCAGTGTCTTACAGTTTTCAGTGTACAGGTCTTTCACTTCCTTGGTTAAATTATTCCTAGGTATTTTATTCTTTTTGATGCAACTGTAAATGGGATTGTTTTCTTTCTCTTTCTGATGGTTCATTATTAGTGTATAGAAACACAACAGATTCCTGTATATTGATTTTATAACTTGTAACTTTACTGAATTTATTAGTTCTAACAGTTATTCTGATGTGATCTTCAGGTTTTTCTATATATAATATCATATCATTTGCAGATAGTGACAGTTTTACTTCTTCCTTTCCAAATTGGATGCCTTTTATTTCTTTTTCTTGCCTAATTGCTCTGGCTAGGATTTCAAATACTATGTTGAATGAAAGTGATGAGAGTAGGCATTCTTGTTTTTTCTCTGATCTTAGAGGAGAAGCTTTCAGCTTTTCACCATTGGGTATAATGTCAGCTGTGGGCTTGTCATATATGGCCTTTATTATGTTGAGGTATAATCTCTCTGTACCCACTTTGTTGAAAGTTTTAATTATAAATGGATGTTGAATTTTGTCAAATGCTTTTTCTGCATCTATTGAGATGATCATATGATTTTTATCCTTCATTTTGTGGTTTATCTCATTGATTTGCTGGTGTTGAACCATCGTGCACCCCTGGAATAAATCTCACTTAATCATGGTGTATGATCCTTTAAATGTATAGTTGAATTTGGTTTGCTAATATTTTATTGACAGTTTTTGCATCTGTATTCATTAGGAATATTGGCCTGTAATTTTACTCGTGGCATCCTTGTCTGGTTTCAGTATCAGGGTAATGCTAGTCATGTAAAATGAGTTTGGAAGTGTCCCCTCCTCTTCTGTTTTTGGAAGAGTTTGAGAAAGATTGTTATTAATACATTATTGACCAGAGATGTACTAATATGTCTTTTGTTACCCGAACATTATTGACTGGAGACATTTCAATATTCATTTACATAACAAATCGCCAGCCACAGGTGTTAGTTTCTGCAAAAATCCCCTGGTCAATAATGAGTTAATTTGTCTTTAAATGTTTGGTAGAATTCACCAGTGAAGCTGTCTGGTCTGGACTTTTGTTGGGAATTTTTCGATCACTGATTCAGTCTCCTTACTAGTAATCAGTCTGTTCAGATTTTCTATTTCTTCATGATTCATTCTTAGAAGGTTTCATATTTATAGGAATTTATCCATTTCTTCTAAGTTGTCCAATTTGTTGGTAAATAATTATTCATGATAGTCACTTATCCTTTGCATTTCTGTGATATCAGTTGAAACATCTCTTTCATTTCTGACTGAGTTCACTTTTTCTTTTCCTTGGTGAGTCCAGTTAAAGGTTTGTCAATTATGTTTATCTTTTCAAAGAACCAGCTCTTGGTTTCATTGATCTTTTCTGTTGTCTTTTTAGTCTCTAACTTTAGGCTTCATTTGTTCTTCTTTTTCTTTTTTTTAAATATATACGTTTTTATTTATTTATTTATTTTTGGTTGTGTTGGGTCTTCGTTTCTGTGCGAGGGCCCTCTCTAGTTGCGGCGAGCAGGGGCCACCCATCATCGCGGTGCGCGGGCCTCTCACCATCGCGGCCTCTCCCGTTGCGGAGCACAGGCTCCAGACGCGCAGGCCCAGCAGCTGTGGCCCACGGGCCCAGCCGCTCCGTGGCATGTGGGATCCTCCCAGACCAGGGCCCAAACTCGTGTCCCCCGCATCGGCAGGCAGACTCCCAACCACTGCACCACCAGGGAAGCCCTTCTTTTTTTTTTGAGGTGTAAATTTAGGTTGTTTATTTGAGAATTTATTATTTCTGGAGGTAGGCATTCATCTCTATGAACTTCCCTCTTATCACTACTTTTCTGTATCCTATAAGTTTTGGTATTTTGTATTCCCATTTTCATTTCTCAAGATATTTTTTTATTTCTTTGATTTCTTCATTGATCAATTGGTTGTTCAGTAGCATGTTTAATGTCCACATATTCCTGATTTTTCCAGTTTTCTTCCTGTAATTGATTTCTAGTTTCATTCCATTGTGGTTGGAAAAGATACTTAATATGATTTCAGTCTTCTTAAATTTGTCAAGACTTGTTTTGTGGCCTAACAGGTTATCTATCCTGGAGACTGGTCCATGTGCACTTGAGAAAAATGTGATCAACTTTTTAATTAAATACTCAAACATATTTATAATAGCTATTCTGAAGTTCTTGTCTGCTAATTCCATCATATCAGTCTTTTCCAGGTAATTTTCCAATGACTGATTTTTTTTCCTGGTTATGGTTTACATTTCCTGCTTGTTCACCTACTAATTTTTAATTGAATATTGGACATTATGTCTTATGTTAAGTGCTTGATTTATTGTATTTCTTTCAGGAGTGTTGGACTTTGTTCTAGCAGGCAGTTATTTATGGATCAGCTTAATCCTTTTAGGGTTTATTTTTTAATATTTCCTATGGTGGATAGAGTAGCCCTTACTTTAGGCTTAATTTAACCCTATTTCTAAGGCATGTTCAGTGAGAATGCTCCACTCTGGTTAGTTGCAACTCAAGCATCTCCCAACTCTGAGCTCTGGGAACTGTTGAGCTTACAGTTCCCCAGTTATTTTCTGCCTGGCATCATGCAGTTTCACTCTATGCATGCTTGCTTTTGTCTTGAGCAATAGGCCCAAGGTCTGGGACCTTTATGCAGATTTCTGGAACTCTTTTCTTGTGCCAGTCCCTTAACTCTAGTAGTATGCCCCACGAATTCCAGCTACCTTGGCCCTTCTGAACTCTAATCTTTGTGCTCTACTTAGAATTCTTGTTCCTCAACTATAGTTCAGAAAGTATTACCAGGAAGGAAGCCAAGATGTTGTAGGGCTCATCTCACTAGATTTTGTTAGGGGTTACAACTCTATACTGTCTGTTGTCTAATATCTGAAAACTTTTTTTGAGTTTTCTATTTGTTTACATTGGAAGGTAGATCTGGTCTCATTTATTCCATCACAGCCAGAATCATCTTCATTCTTTTCACATATTTTCATTGTGGACAGAATTCTAGGTTGATAGTTATTTTCTTCTTGCCCTTCCAAGGTACCATTCCATCGTTTTCTGGATTTGATTGTTTCTGTTGAAGAGTCGGCTATAAATGTAATTGTTGATCTTTTAAAGGTAATTCTGTTTTGATTTTTCCCACTAGTTGCTTTCACTATTTTTCATTTGTTTTTCAGCATGTTTACTATGATATGTCTAGGTATATACTTCTTTTTATTTATCCTTCTTGGGGATCATTGAACAGCTTGATTTGTGGCTTGATGCATTTCATTAGTTTGGTAAAGTTCTACACACCATCTCTTTAAAAATTGCTTCTTTACTATTTCTATCTCTTCTCCTTATGGGATTTCAAATATATATATACTATAATTTCTCACCAAAACCTCTATGTCTCTTGTCCTATATATTTTCCATTGAAAGAATGGAAAATATATACGATATATATTTTCCTCATTTCGTCCTCATTATGTTAGCATGGTCTGTTTTCAAGTTTGCTATTTTTCTCTTCAGCTATGTATAATCTGCAAATCACATCCTGAGTTCTTAATTTAGGTTGTTTTTTTTTTTCCTTCTCTTGAATGTTCATTAGTTCCTTTTCATCTTTTACAAGATGTCTTCCAAAATTCACTATCTTGTTCTCTTATCTCATTTTGAAGCAGAACTTGAGGCCCCATGCATTTCTGGTCCATTATTGCTCTTAGGCTGTAATCTTTGTAGTTCATTCCAAGCTGAGGTAGTTCACTTGGACCACACTGTTGGGCACTGCACTCTAATACCTGTCCTTTAAACTGTAAAAGGCTAACAAAAATGTCACACTACTTCTCAGCTTCTTCTCTGCCCTTTCTGGAACTGATGAATACTGCCAGAGGAAGAGTGGGCCTAAACACTGGACACATTCTCCTAAGCTTTTGTCTTCCTCTCTGTTGTGGTCCAGTAACTATTCATTATCTTATTAGTTTGTCCACGCCTTTAGGGAGCTGTTTTTTAATATTTTATCCAGTTTTTCTAGATGACCTTTATGGGATGATTGGTCTGAATTAGCTAGTCAGCTATTGTAAGAAATGTCTCATGGGCCAAGTTGGGGTTGAATTTATAGTGGAACTAATCTACTCTGTTTGGTTATTCTCTCCAGCTTCCTTCAACTTTTTATTTTATTTATTTATTTATTTATTTATTTATTTATGGCTGTGTTGGGTCTTCGTTTCTGTGCAAGGGCTTTCTCTAGTTGCGGCAAGTGGGGGCCACTCTTCATCGCGGTGCACGGGCCTCTCACTATCGCGGCCTCTCTTGTTGCAGAGCACAGCCTCCAGACGCGCAAGCTCAGTAGGTGTGGCTCACGGGCCTAGTTGCTCCGTGGCATGTGGGATCTTCCCAGACCAGGGCTCGAACCCGTGTCCCCTGCATTGGCAGGCAGATTCTCAACCACTGTGCCACCAGGGAAGCCCACCCTTCAGCTTTTTCAGTGTAGGCACGGAGAAATAAGTTAGTTGGCTTCATGTATGCAACCAATAAACAAGTTTGTTTGGGATAGATTGAGTGTAGAATGTTTCCAAGTTGGTTATTTAGTCCAGGAATATTAAATCTAAACTGGATAAGAAGTGAAGAAAAGAGGGTTGGTGAATTGGAATAAAGTCAAGTGGTAAACAGCCTGAAGAAAATCTTTAGATTCAGGACAGTTGAGTGGAAATAATTGAATAAACAACCAGGAATGGAAGTTGTAGTCAGATGTTTGAATTAGTGCTTTGGAGGGGGAGAAGTTAAAAAGTGATCATGGAAATGGTTGGCTGGAGTGGAGTAGAGGAATTACTAGAGATGAAGATGTAGAGGATCCAAAATCCAGGCTGCCCACTGGGTTAGCCGTATAGATTCTAAAGCCACCCAGGGTAATGTCAGGAGAGGTTAATAGATGGGAGCAACAAGGAGGGTACCAGGCATGTTTACTTTCCAGATCCTGAATCAAAGTTTTGCAAAGCCTTTATACATCCCTTCATTCTCTTAAATGGCCTAATCATACCATGTAAGCTCAAAGATACACAATCATAGTAATGAGTTGGCTTCTTCTGATGGTCAAAAGTGTACCCCTCAGTCTACACCACACAGTTTAGCCCCCTGACGTCCCTAATCAAGCAAGAGACAAATTTCCGGTCAACAATGTCCAGTATTAAAACAGTAGGAATTGATCACTTTCTTCACTTTTTCTCTAGTCTATTCCATGGATGGTAGCCCATATTTGGTGAATTATGTGTAATATAACTTGTAGTGCTCACAGTCGAATTTATCCCTAATGCTAGTATTTAACACCAGCAGATTCACAAGTGATCTTATTGAGAATGTCCCATTTAAAGTAATAAATCTAACTCTAAAAGGAAGTCAGGAAGGGAAACAATCCTCCCATTCTTCAGTGGTTCTGTGGGTGCACCAGACCAGGCAATCCTAGAGGTGTTTGAGTTTATCTTGGAAAGGCTAATAAGTAATAATAAAATCAAAGAGTGCAAGAAGCTATGAAGAGGTCTTCAACTGCCATCTAAAATCACTGAGACAAGGGCATATTTAAAAAATTTATAAATGATAGAGAAAAAGGATAAATTGTAACATATTTCTGGTGGCTAAATGGAATGGGAGAGGCAATCTTGTTAGAGATTTTCCTGAATCATTTATATTCAGAACCACTAAATTAGTCTCTTGGTGCCTAATTCTATAAAAACAGTCAATTTAATTTACTCTAAAATTTTTCCTTCTGAGTTAACCTGAATTTAGTCCCAAGTTCCATACACATTGGCACATTCTCTTTTTTTTTTTTTTTTAATTAATTAATTAATTTATTTATGGCTGTGTTGGGTCTTCGTTTCCGTGCGAGGGCTTTCTCCAGTTGCGGCAAGTGGGGGCCACTCTTCATCGCAGTGCGCGGGCCTCTCACTATCGCGGCCTCTCCCGTTGCGGAGCACAGGCTCCAGACGCGCAGGCTCAGTAATTGTGGCTCACGGGCCTAGCCGCTCCGCGGCATGTGGGATCTTCCCAGACCAGGGCCCGAACCCGTGTCCCCTGCATTGGCAGGCGGATTCTCAACCACTGCGCCACCAGGGAAGCCCGGCACATTCTCTTTTACATGGATGTCTTTGAATAACTTTTCCCTTAAACATATTAAGCCACCCCCCCAGATTTTGTCATCATTGTTGCTTTCTTTTTGGAAATATCTTCTCATTCTTTATAGAATTATGCCCAGCGAAAGTATTTCAATAAAATAAATCTGGTTTTTATGAAACAGTTTGGAACCCTGACAGTGCCTTCTAAAAAGATAACAACATTTGATTTTGAATACAACTTTATTTAGCTTTGAACTATCTCAAAATATACAGGTGTGTAACCCCTACTCAAAGACTCATTCCTTTACAATCTCGTCCAAGGACTTAGTTAATAATTAGATAGCTAAATACAACATATTTTAGAACAATATATTCAGACATTAGTACTGACAATTGTGGTATAATAGTTTTTGCACTGGCAGAGAGCCTCTCATTCTAAAGTCTTGTTTCAGCAAGATCTGAAGCATAGTTTCCTTAATTCATTTTTTTGAAGGAGATACCTTTACCAACCACCAAAAATTAGAGAAATTTATGAAAGAAGGCAGACACTCCCTTTCCGAACATGGCCTTTCCTTTTGTGATAGTTTTCAGTATATGTTCCCTATTCTCTCATTTTTCTCCCAACAATGAAATGTCACAATATGTGCTAATTCTCCGATGGAATACTCTTTCCTCTTTCCTCCCTGCCTCTGATTATGTCAGCACCATCCACTGGCTGGGGGAGCAAGATAAAAGTGCATGCGTGTCTCCAGGGAGGCCGGCCTGACCCAGCTGGAATCAGTCAGTCGGGGCGGGTGTGGGAGCTCGTCCTGGAACGAACAGACAGGGCTGGGCAGGTGGACGAAAGGAGTCCAGAAGCCCCTAAACAGAGTGACTGCAAGGGGGAAACGTCCGTGTCACTTCTCTTCAGCAATTCAAAGTGATTATCTTTAAAAATGGTTTGGTGGCAGCTTCCAGGAAAAGGCAGCATTTTTGTTCATCAATGTATTATTATGGGTGTATCCAGTCTCCCACTGTGGGACCCGTGTAGCGAATTCATTGCAGGCTGGGGTTCCAGGTGCTCATCTTGGACCTCAGTCACCCGCTGCAGCTGGGAGTCCCCTGAAAGGCTAAAAACACTGTCCCTAGTTGTGGCCATTTCCTGACAAGTCCCTGTGGGTGCTTGCCCACATAGAAAGCCACCCCTTGATGGTCTTATTGTCTTTACTGGGATTTCCCCCAAAGCACACCCGTGTAAAGGATTTTGGCGCAAGCTGTTTATTGGCGAGATGAACCCAGAAAGCATAATGAGCTTGGAAGTGAGGCAAGGGAAGGAGAAAAGCCAATACAGTGGGTGCTAATGAGTGGGTTCCTGCAACCTTTGCGCTCAGGCCCGCTGGGGACACCCTGAGGGAGTGGCAAGCCTTGGTTTGGCCGCCGAGGGCCAGAAGCTGCAGGATTTGTTAAGCGTTACTCCTGAGGCCTTGGCTTTTGGTTTCTGGTCTGCGGCCAGAGAGTGCTAGGAGGATACAGGCAGCTCCTGACTTGAAAGAGAAGCCTCTGCAGCGCCCACCACCCCCTGACCCCCGTGTGGACCAGGGGGCATGGAAGGGCAGCCACGCTCGGCCGGTCTGACAGCACTGACACAAGAGCACAGCCCCACGCCGTGTGGCCCAGCCCAAGTCTGTGGCTCTGTACAGGCGTCTGCGTGGCGTGGTCCTGGGGCTCTGGGAATTCATCCTGCTTCACGGGAAGTAAGCAGTCTGAACAGAGAGGACTTAACCCAGGGATGGAAATGACAACATGGAACAGTGACTGCACTAAAACACGCAGGCCTGGCCTTAGTAATTTAGGGAAGCTTTCGTTCAGCTTCCGAACCTTCTCGAAACCCTTCCTCCCTGTCTATGCTGGAAATACAGGCCCTCATTGCTCAGAGGCATTGAAGCCCCAGCTCAGGTTCATCATTAAAAACAAAACATTTTAAATTGGCCATAATTAGGTGTTCTTTCCTAGATTAGGACAGAGCTCTTTAAAGATGGCTCCTGAAAAGACTGGCAAGAGAACATTAACAACAGCAACAAAAGAAGGTTAGCTGTGGATTTTATAATCTTTTCTGTCTTGAGCATGTCAGCATGAAGCATTGCTGAGTTAAATGCTTCTAGTAACCAAGAGATGAGCCAGTCTGACTGTGACTACGCATGTATTCACACATGTACACAACTTCAAGGTCAAACCGTTTTTAGGTTTTACATGTGTACCCACATATGTATCGAGATTAGTTTTTAAAAGATTTAGGATTAATCTTGTCACCCACTGGTATGACTATTTGGACAGGCTTTTTCTCTTTGTTCAGCAATGATTGAACTGCTTGGAAATGCTGAGACATCTCACACACATGCACACAGAGTGTTAGGTTAATCCGATGTCCGAATTGATTTTGCATTTTTCCTCCCCAGCTTCCTGGGTACCCATTCCTGCCATTCCTTTTTTTTTTTTTTTTTCATTTTAAAATTTTATATTGGAGTATGGTTGATTTAGTTTCAGGTGTACCCATTCCTGCTATTCCTTCTGAGAGTTTAAATATTTAGTATCGCCAGCCAAGCTGCCTCATCTCTGAGCCTATTGTGAGCGGGGTGCTCTTTGGTAATTAGCTCCAGGTTACGGGGGAAGGGAATGCATGTGCTCTGGGTGCAATAAGCCAGGTAGGCTTGTCCTGCTGCCGGCTTCCCAGGTTTACAGAAAGGCATTGTCTTAAGGGAGTGAGGGTGTCCTCCCTGCAGGAGAGCTTGAGAGTCCATTGTGAGCATCTCTTCCCAACTCTGAGTTGTGACCTTACAAATCAGTAGCTTAAAACTGGGCATGGTGGGGGAATACTTCAACCGTGGAAGTCAGCACTCACTACCAATCAGTACCATAATCCTGCACTGCTCGCTGTTAACCATTTATCAGGATACCACTAGGTGGGTTGTGTTGTATTCCACGAAAAGAAAGCAGGCCCCTTTTGCTAATGCTGCTCTGAGCCTGGGAAAATAACCATGGCATTTACAACTCCTGACGTGGGCCCTGCATGTCAGGGGCGCCCCAGCTGGTGCCTTGACTGGACAGTACGTGCCAGGCAGTGTGGGATCCCTAATAGGCATGGCGCCCTAGGTGAGGGGACCCCAGAGCAGACACAAACATGGTCTTGTGAGCAGCTATGGGAGCTTCTTGGTAGCTGGGTACATAATGTGGAATTCCATTTACAGACTTCCAGGGTTTGCCAGGCTTCACTTGCCAATCTCTCTTTTCCTGGGACTCTCATTTCTAAAGATGCTTAAAATATCCACCATAGAAATACACTGGGCAAACTGTGAACAGACTGTAAGTTCCAGGGGCCCTTTATGCAGCCTGTCTCAATGGGACAGGCATATAGTCCTCTAAGCTGCAGAACTCCTCCTCCAAGGCCACTGAGGCCCAGAGCAGTGTGGTGGAAGGCCCGGAAGGCCCGCCGAGGGAATCCCATCGGCTCTTTGCTACTATGGTTTGGTTTAATTACCCTCTTAAAGAGGCAAGCTGCCTATCTTACCCATAGGCTTTTGGGACAGAAAAATATCTGGCCTTTGCATTCTTGAAGAAAACAGGAAGAGAGAACATCAACCCAGATCATATTTAAAGTCTTGAGGCATAAGAATTCAAAAAGAATCTTTTCAGAACTCCGTGTATATCTTAGATTTTAAAGAGACCCACATTTTACAACCAAGGCCTTGTTTTGCAGGGACCTAAGGGAGGCTCCCTTAAAATAGACTGAGTTCAGTGCCTCATAATAGCTGGATCTGTATTTAATTAGCCGTGGCAATGAAACAAAGAAACAATGGTAACACATAGATAAGTTAAAACAAAAGGAACCAACCAGAAACCCGCCCTCAACCACTGCCTTCCACTCTCCAACCCTGAGCAACATTTCAGTAAAGGCTTTAAATATGAAGTAGCTGATGAACATGGAAATGACTCAGAATTAGACAACTAGAGAAAAACGAGACACCAGCTGATGACCATTAGACATTGCTCTGTACACACTATCAAACGAACTACTGTTGTTCCTTGGCATCAAGTTCTCTCCCCCCACCTCTTTGCTGTGGTCTAATTGGTTTCTCAAGAGGCAACATGCCGGCTGTCACATCCTAAGAGAAAAATGGGAGGAGACAGGGAAGATGAAGAGCAAGGTAGAGCAGCTTTCAGACCAGCTACTCCTTTATCGCTCCCAGGATAGGACAGAAAAACATCAGACTAGGCAGGCTTGACCTATGAGTTGAAAGGTCAAGCTAAAATACTTGGCTCAAATAATGCTCCGCAAGTTCCTGTCTTTTTTTGTGGGCGGGGGTCTTCAAGATGATGATGCAGATGGACCGAGGTCAGGTCCTGGTGGGGGTCAGGTCCCAGCAAGACGGCCACAGAGTGAGGAGCGCTAGGGGGCTGCCTAACACCCCGGTTCCTCGGCAGAGAGGCTGTGGGAACTGTCACTCCAGGCCTGTACTAATGATAGTCCCCAGGCACACCGTTCCCTTCACAGGAAGGTCCAGAGAGAAGGGACACCACCTACTGGAAAGGGTCTCTAAAACATGCAAGGATAGGAGAGCCTTAAAACTAAGGCTTTTAAGTAAAAATGACACTTTCTTCTCTAAAGTAAATGGACGGAACAGTATTCTGAAAGACACAATTCCATAAGCAAGGGCTGGGCTACCAAGTAAAAGACCTGATCACGAGTAGCAGGAGGAACAGTTCTTGCTCCTGTTACGGTTTCGGGTCCCTACGTAAGCACCGATTTTCTGGAGAAGCACTTGCTGCCATCACCCCAACTTCACAAAATTGCTAGAAAAAGAGAAGCTAGTTTTTAGCTGATCTCAAAAGCCTCGATGTAAAAATCACAGACTTAAAGGACACCTACAGCAGGTCCTTTTTCCCACGTGGAGTGGACCTTTCCTTTCCAGGGCTGAGACAAGGAACTCTAATCAAGCCCTCTGCCTGTAAGGCCTGTGTTCTTTCTCTGAGGAGAATCTCGGCCTCAGGGTGAAGACAGTGGCTTAGAACAAAGTCTTTTTTTAAAAACAAATTTGATAAATACTATCAATATGAAACTTTCCACTAAAGAAGTCAGAAATTTCTGATTATATTCAGAAAGGAAAAGGGTTTTTTTTGGTGGTTTGTTTAAAAACTATTGAACCTACTTTGGGAAATGGATGTGCAGTATAAAGTGCTTTAAGGAAGGAAAGATTTATCCCAATACTCCTTATAATAAAAAACATTCTTGGAGAGGCTTAGGCAACTTCAAGAGAAGGAAAACTCAAGAATGAAGAAAACTGTAGTACAAACTTATGGCCAAAAATACTGTATTTTTAACCAGCAAGATCATCGGGGCATTATTATACAACATTAGGTGTTTTTTTGCAAAACTAGTTCCCATCCCCAAACAATAGACAATACATGCATTTGAATGACATTTTAAGAACAGTAAATATGATTCGTTTAAATACTGCAAGTTAAAAATGTTTTTCTGACAAAACTCCCTAAATACATAGGTCTAGTAAGGGTTTCCAGCATGATGACAGGTGAGGAATCCAGCAAGTTGCATTTAGAGAGTTCTTTGAGGAAAAGAAATCCACCAAAAACATGTGTTTCAGTCGAAGTAACCTGAACAAAGTTACATAGTAATTTTCCATCTTCCTTTTCTAAACTTAAAAATATTCTACTGAAGAATATCTTCTCCCTGTTGTTTTTCTGTCTACCAAAGCTTATATGGAAGTCAGAATTCCTTTATCCAAGTGAGATCCAATTTTACCCAATAGATGTTTTCATAACATGTAAATGCCACTTACTATTGGGTTGGAATCATATGGGGAAATGGAGGATACATGATAAGGGAGGTAAGAAGGAAATTAATATTTGAGCACCTACTATGTGCTGGGTGTATATCCATACTTTGAACAGATGATTCTAGAAGCAACAGGGTTATTGAAGGGCATTGGTAGTTGGGAAGACAGCAGGAAATGGTTATTCTGTGAGAAAAACAAGTGGCAAGTTCAGACTGTGTACTAAGTATCTACGAAACAGCAGGTGTTTGGCTCCAAAAATCTCTAGCTAGTCATATACAACTAAGCCATTTCTTTTCCTAATTTTAAGGAATCAAAATGAAATCCCAAAGACATAGTTACCAGGACAGATCTATTAACGCTACATATGCTGGAAATATGTAGAGATAGATAAACACAATGTTACTAGTTTTAATTTTTGTGTGTGTTTCTAACCAAAGATCATCTTTGGAAGAAAACAGTATACCAAGCACACCTTATCTGTGTCAACTGAGATGTTGTCAATTACCAATTAAGTGGTTTTAAACCCTTATTTAATTTTAAGAAGAGCAGCAATATCCGTTACAATATTTGGGTACACTTTATTTTTATATGGGTTAACATTCTGCTATATTTCATTTCATTCATTCTTTTTGAGAAACTGAAAACAAAGGGAAATTGAGGGTAACTTGATTATTTCCAACCAGTATCTGAGTCTTGCAGTATCTCATTATGCAGCCCTTTCTTCCCATTATTTTTATATATTTTTTGCAAATAGTCATTTTTGACCCATATCCAGCATAAATAGCTTTCCACTGATTCCTAACTTAAGACAACTAAAATTTACAATCATGTGGCAGTAAAAATTTTAAAATTACAGTTCGTACACCTTGACAATCAAGATAGTCTGAAGTACAAAAAGTAAATTGTCCTTTAGCTGAATTACCTTTTTTAAATATTAGACCTGCTAGTTAATCTACAAAAAAATACAAGTTTTGGGTGTTCCTTAAATACCTTTTGTAGATGTCATCTGCTAGTAAACAACATATGCAGGTTTCTAGAAGATTTTTCCCCCCAATCTATTCATGACATTCAACAGAGCTCTTTATATGAAAATGTATTTAAAAACAAACACTTTGAGGGGATTTATTTACTTTTGTTATTTCCCTTTGTTTCAGATATGAGGCACAAACTTCTGAATTTAAGCTCTGTAAGGCATAGTACAAACCTCCAATTTACAAATAAGGGATTCTCTGTGGGTTGGAACTGCCATGTCACGCAAAAAGGGAAAAATCATCTGTAAACTGGTACACTGCAATGTGTTAAGTGAGTCATGAAACGGCTGCTTGCCTTGGTCTGCTGAAGAAAGGTTTCTGTGTTTTGTGTTTTTGTTTTTCAATAAGACATGCCCAAGTCACCACAAAACTCGCCACAGGCCTCCGTTACTGTCCGAGAGCATCAACAAGAGGGGTCCAGCGGCACACGCTTAGAATGCTTGCAATCACAATAATAATAGAAAGCATGAGTAAACTTTGTTTTTATACAAAACTGAAAAGAATCCCTTCCCACCCCAGACCCTTCAGTAAAACCCCAAACAAAGAAACAAAAAAGAAAATCCTTTAGCTTCGACTGACTAGTGTGGATACAATTCGGTTTCTATGCATCACTGTAACTAGGGTGATCAATTTTTTCCTTTCTCAAGAGAAGGGATCTTGTCATGCACCCTAAGATGAACAGTGAGACCACAAACCTCAATTCTGCATAGCAATTCCATCCCGATTTCATAAAGACAAATATAACAATCTTTCCCTGTTTCGCTCAGCTTCTTCGAGCTTTGAGATCAGGTTTAATTGACTACATCTACTATAGCTCTATTAAATAGAATATCTTGATTCCCTAAAACTGTAACACTTATGACCTTGTGATGAGGTTTTCTCTATACACACTGTAGGCCTTCAAATGTTGTTGTTTATACTTTTTTTTTTCTTTTCTTTTTTTTTTTTTTTCTTTTTTTTTTTTTGCTGCACCAAATTTAAGATCGCCCTTTCAGGCAAGCAGTGGTCGCTAGCTGTTAAAACATTTCCTTAGTGGATCACAATAGCTTCTAAAACTGCCTTTCTAATAAAGGCCATCAGAGAGGTAATACTAAACTGTGCATATTTGCCAAATAAGAATATGAATTGTATAAAAGCTCATATTCCAATCCTAGGTCAAATGGCAAAAGTTCTACAAAGTTGGTTTCCATGTTTGTATAAAAGCTCCAACTGATTTTTGCTATGAAATTACCTTTGGGTCTTAAGACCTTTGGGTCTTATAATCAGTATACCTCTACTCAGGAATGTGCAAATGATTTTATATAGCACGATGCTAGTACCGCTCCGTACGATAGTAAGGTTTTTTTTTCTTTTCTAAATGGAAAAAAAAAAAATATCCCTAGTCAGAAATAAACTGACAAATTTACATTCTCCTCTCTTAAAAAAGTAAATAAAATAACATTATTCAAAATGTGAATTAGCTATAAGACACACAATACAATTACATAGATACATATCAATACAGCACATTCAATCTGCCAAAAAATTAATGATTACAAAGCCAGTATGGATGATGCAATATCAAGGGAGAGATGTATGTACAATGATTAGAGCATTCGTAATTGCACTATACCTACAGGCAGTCTGTTTCTTAATTAAATTACAGGTGCTTTCTGAATAAGGAGAAAAAAAAACAAGTAACCTGTGTAGTTTGAGGCTGGGAGAGTAAAGAATGGGAACATTCCATTACTACTTAGTAACTCTGGTACTCATCTGATAAGCCATTGATCTTCTCCCTCTCCTTTATTGTTCCAAAAGAGTGATTTATATGAAAGTTTAGACTCGTGCCAAATAGTATTGTAGTTAAACTGAGACCAGCATCATGGCCTAATTCTAACTTCCCAGCAGGTTTAAAACAGTCATGACTTATTTTCTTAAATCATATTTCAACTCAAACTGCTTGACAGAAGCTCATCAATACATGTGCTGTGTTTTTTGCATTGGTTGAAAAATTGCACATATAGAATTCCAGATCTCTCCTACGATGTTCAGTTATATAAATACATGTTCTATAGAACAGAGAGGTTACTTTTGAGTTTCGGTCCACAAATCTTCCTTAAGTTCAACTCAGCCAGTCACCAGTTTAAGATCCCAAAGATGGTAAACTAGCAGTAACTTCAGATTCTGCAAATTAAAGGTGTCAGAATAATACTATCATCAACCAATGTTCTTGGCAGACCTACTTGACCTTAGAGAACACAAAGAGAGTAAAGCTGGCTTCAAATGAAGAGAGAAAAGCAGATTTCATGGGGTTTCACACAGGACAGCTTTTCCACATTGCCGATTTAGATGCTCAACATGGAATGTGGACACAAAACAATGTGATTTTAAGGGCAAAGAAAAGGATAGACTATGAGAGTCAGATTGACAGTGACCAACTGTTTGGCAACTGGTGTTTCAGGTTCATTCGCAGCCAAACATTTTAGCCTTCACAGTCTTACTCTCTTACATTTTAAGATACTGGCTTTTATCTTTTAAGTTCTTGCTAAAAAAGTTTTTTTTTAAAAGCCAGCTTTGGCAACACATACCCATTAATAAAAGTCATTTTTAAAATTGTGGCCCAAACACTAGGAAAAAAAAAAAAAGGGAGGAAAAGTTTGAACTGAAGGAAAAAAAAATTAAGAGCAACCTATGAAAAGGATCTGGGTAGCAGCCATTGGGATAATGTAGTGTCTCTTGGCATATTTTTTTGGCATCTGCAGTTTGAAGAAAGCAGGGTGAAAAAAAAAGGGAAGGAAAGGAGGAAGGACAATGGCACATGGCATTTCAAAAGAAAGGACTTCTGTGTGTCTTGGCCCGTGCCTTACTGACTTCTGTACAGTTCACTGAGCAACCAAGCTATGGCTGAAGGTAGAAATCCAAAAAAAAAAAAAAAAAAGACACTTAACCGTTTAGATGGGCATCCACTGTCCCAGCCCAAAGTGAGGCAAAACAATATATTTATATAAAAAAACCTCTACATGTGTATCCAGAGCAATACACTTAAAACCACAGTATTAATACTTATAATCCTTCAGCAAAAACTACAAACTGTTAAATTAAGCTGATGTTGATGGCTTAAATTGAATGACAATTGTCCTGACTGTATCATTTGAGAGAAAAACTTGACCAAGAATGGAACTAGGATAAAGGCCATTGTAATGTGGGAAAAATCAGGAGGAAGGGATGGGTTAGGAAAAGGAAAATCAGCTTCATTTTGCTCAATAGAAAAGAAGAGGGGAGAGAGAGAGGAAGAAACAGCTCTTTGTGAGTGTATGACTGAGAATTTAAAATACATTGAGTCACAAGGTTTTGCCTAAAAAAAAGAGAGGAAATGTGCTGGGACTGTACTTCAGCATCCTGTTTTTCCTCTGAATAGTTTAAATAAAATCATAATATTTACTACAAACTCTGTGGACACACTCACACAGAGTCCAGGACGGCAATAAATTAGTATTATGCAAATTGTTTTCCACAGAAATACAGTCCCTCTTGTATAGCTTCAATAGCCCACCAGGGAAGGGAAGGGCGGTGTCAAGGAGGCACAATTAGACCAGATTGTACTCCTTCAGGTTCAATTGGAGGATGGTGTCTTTGACGGCGGCAAAGACAAAGCGGATGTTCTCGGTGTCTGTGGCGCATGTGAAATGGGAGTAGATAATTTTGTCACTGTCTGGATTCAGGTCCACGAACATCTTCAGGATGAATTCTCGAGCTGCCTGGGCATCTCGCTGGGGTCCTGTTGGCCAAGGGAGGAAAGGGACATTTGTCAGCTGATCTGTTAAGGCATTTGCTCGGTAAATGTTTACTGATGCTCACAAAGACCTCTTCAGTGCAGATGTGATCTGTTATAAGCATCTTCCTCAACACTACTATGTGTAATTGCTCCTCTTTGTCACTTTACCTGCCCATCCATTCATCTCCATCCATCCACAGAATATGATTAGGTGAAAACAGGCAGAGCGCTTGAAGGGCAGGCTACGTTTAGCTCTGATTCTTTGGGAGATAGGGAGCCACAGCAGAATCTTCAGTAGGGGTGTGATTAGTTTACTTCTGTTGGACTGAGTTTAACTGCGCTGGTTTCAGCTGCATGATAAGCATGGGTACAACATAACTGCCTCAGGCTCTCTTGTCAATCTGCCCCCCTGTGTCTCCCCTCCCCCACTCCATGATGGATCATTTTACATTCTCCAGACTGAAATCTCTCTCAGAATACAAAACCTGTTCCTTAAGGTCTGGTCCATCTACAGCTGTCCTCTGTAGCCTCACTTCTGGTGTTTCTGAGCAAACCACAATTATGAGAATTCAATTCACTACGTGTGATGATTTAAAAAGTTGGTTTACATTTTCTTACATTTATCCAGGGTCTCTTATGTGCCAAGCACTGTCTTAGCAGGATTATGGTACATTTATCAGGATATATGAAGAACTTATTTAATAATTTTGCAACAGATTCTTAGATATGACACCAAAGTCACAGGCAACAAAAGAGAAAACAGATCAATTGGACTTCATCAAAATTAAGAACTTTTGTATATCAAAAGACATCAAGAAAGCAAAAAGACAACCTACACACTCTGCTGTACAGCAGTAATTCACACAACATTGTAATTCAACTATACTTCAATAAAAAAAAAAAAAAAAAAGAATGACAAAAAAAAAAAAAAGACAACCTACAGAATGGGAGAAAATATTTGCAAATCACATATCTGCTAAGGGGGTAAATATCCAGAATATACCAAGAACTCCTATGATTCAACAACAAAAAGACAACCTGATAAAAAGATGGGCAAAGGACTTGAATAAACATTTCTCTCAGGAAGATATATAAATGGCCAATAAGCACATGAAAAGATGTTCAACATCATTAGGGAATGCAAATCAAAATCACAATAAGATACCACTTCACATCTACTAGAATGGCTATAATCAAATCAAGTGGAAAATAACAAGTGTTAGCAAGCATGTGGAGGAATCTGAACCCTTGTGCATTGTTGCTGAGAATGTAAAATGGAAAACAGTTTGATGGTTCCTCAAAACTCTAAACACAGACTTACCATATGAGGCAGCAATTCCACTCCTAGGTATATACCCAAAAGAATTGAAAGCAGGGACTCTAACAGATACTTGTACACCAATTTTCATTGCTGCATTATTCATAATAGCCAAAAGGTAGAAACAACCCAAGGATCCATCAACAGGAATGGATAAACAAAAGGTAGTATATACATACAATGGAATATTATTCAGCCATAAAAATTAAGTTCTGATAGATGCCACAACATGTATGAACCTTAAACACTATATCAAGTAAAATAAGCCAGACACAAAACGACAAATATTGTACGATTCCACATATATGAAGTACCTAGATTAAGTACATTTATAGAGATGGAAAGTAGATTAGAGGTTACCAGAGGCTAGGAGGAGGAGAAAAGGGGAGTTATTGCTTAATGATTACAGAATTTGTTTGGGGTGATGATAAAGTTGTGGGAATAGTGATGGCTGCAAAGCACTGTGAGTGTAATTATAATATCACTGAATTGCATGCTTAAAAATGGTTAAAATGGCAAATTTTACGTTACATATATTTTACCATAATTTAAAAAATTAATATAACATACCAAAAAGCATTGAATTATATGCTTTAAATGGGTGGATTTTAAATGGTATATGAATTATATCTCAATAGAGCGTAATAGATCCTAACAAATATATTAATTTAAAACTTGTAAATTAAAAGCAACACTAAAACATCACCACCACCACTTATCAAGGATTGAGCACCTTTCTCATATGCGCCTTTGTGGCACTATACATCGGCATTTCTCCCATTTTTTCCACTTCTGTACCATGAAAGAAGGTCTTGCGCTATAGCCTCCACTCCTCCTCTCTCAGAAGACCCTCTCGGGAGTCACAGCTTAGATTTTCTATCAGTATTGTTATCTACAGGTTGGGACAAAGAAATCTTTGAAATTTCTACCGAGGGCCTGCAGATTCTAACAAAATGCACTGTGAGTTTCAGATAGCCAACCTGAAAACTTTTCAAACCAATCTTACTGCAAATAACTTTATATCCAACATTGCTGGTAACTGGGAGAAAGAGCCATGAAAACGGATCATTCTCATTTGTACAGTTTACAAAAGGAATGTTTGAATTTCTAACTTCAGAGCCCAGAATTGAAATTTTTGTCAATGATTAAGAAGGCTGGCATCACAATGAATTAAAAAGTTCCACAATTACAAATATATAATATATATAATCACTTTATGTCCTAGCTTATTCGATGTACTTATTGTTACTTAATAATTCCATAGCAGTAATAAAAATATTTAAAACCAGGACTAATAGATTGTTAGAACTGGTGCAGCCTTTCATTTTCATAAAAGAACACTATCTTTCTGGCTTATGAATGAATTTTGTACTTATTCTTTTTGGGAAAGAAAGGTCTACTTTTTTTTTTTCTAACTCTAAAGTGTATCAGAACAAGACTCAAGTTCACTGAAGAGCACTTGGAGCCTGTTATGTTTTTAAGCATAATTTGCTATTTGAATAAACATAAACTACAAAGAAATCCTTATAGCCATCATAGCAGTAACAGAATTCCATAGTCTCTATGGACAATTTTGCAATTCAAGTCCATGTAGAAATGGTAGTTTTCCTTCCCGAAGAGAAATACAGAAATGGCATTCATTACAATGAAGACCTTGTAAGTGCAGAAATGTGGAAGTGTGAAATTTAGAATACTATAAACATGTTTATGATAAAAATATCACTGCAGAGTGGGCCTAGAATTTTTTCTGTCTTAGCTCATCTTACAAGGGCTTGAAGTCTCCTGGAATGACAGCTGTGTTTGCTTTATGAATAACAATCAGTGTCTGTCTTTCTTTTTCCACGGCCAAGTTTCCTGTATGCGTTACGTGTATTACTGGGGGAGATGGACAGTAAAAAACATCTTGGGATTTAAAGATAGTCACAATGGGCACATGTTAGAAGGAAGGTGCTCACACTCATAGTGATGGGATATCTGGGGAAATTACTGGCCAAAGGAGATGTGTAAAGAGGTTAGGAAGACGCTGCACAGAGAGGGGAGAACAGTACTCCTAATACGTGTCGTACTGCAGGAAACCAACCCCGGTGTGCTGTGTGTGCTGCCGCCTCATGCACCGTGAGCCTCGGTGGGTCTGCTCTGTGGGGCCGTGCGCTGCGTCTGTCCTCCCGTGTGCAAGCATATCACGAAAACATGCTGGCCTGTAGGCGGGTGCTGCGTCGGGAGGTGCGGGTCATTTCCCATCCGTGGATTCTCACCAAGTTCTGAGAAAAACTACAAAGAGCCTCTCCTGCCAGGTGTGTGAGGCAAGCGTGCGTGTTTGGGTGTAAGCCGGATGCTTCGTGCCCATCTTATTCGGGCAGATCTCATGTTTAAGGAGCCAGCCTGTTGCCATGGGAGAGAACTAACACAAAGTTACTTCCTTCCACAGTTTCCTCAGGAGCACTGAGGACTCCGGGCTCTGGCGCTTGTGATGTGGTGGCGGGCGAGCGGCAAAGTAAAAGGAGGAAAAGAGAATACACTGTCTAGGCTGGGCAAGTATCGTTTTAAAGGAACCTCAAAGCACAAAAGGAAAATGTACTTGGACAGAGGATGGGAACACACTGCTACCAAAAACAGTACTATCTCTAATACCTGACAACATCCCCACATGGTAGAGTCAGCAACGCTTAGAATCTTATATGTATCTGAGAAGGGAACTTCATTAAACATGTAACGTTCCCCTTCCAAGAGCAGCGCCATACCAAACGCATGTGTGATGAAAAGATGAATAAAACTCCATCCTCGATGTGTCTGTGTCTTCGTAGAAAGCTATGAGGCCAAACTGAATATTAGTTTTGAAGCAATTACCATTCTGAGGGAGTCTGCAGAAAAAAAACACTGCTGAGCTGACATCCAAGCCAGATACCCTTTGCTGATAATGTACTTTTAAAGAATAGCCCGTTCTCTTACTGTTGCACCTCTATAATAGGAACTTTTGGGTTTGTGCTCTTCTCTGTGCCAGGCACTGTGCTAAGTAACTTACATATGTGATTCCATTCAATTCTCTTTTACTCAGGAAGAAACTCAGTGGTTGAGTAAACTTGTCCGAGGCACCACAGCTGGTAAGTGGCAGTGCTGGTTCTCTGTGACATTCAGAGCTTGTCCTCTTACCTGCTGTTCACCTAGATCTGGGTTTGGCAAACTTCTCTGTTAAAGGACCAGAGAGTAAATATTTTCGGCTTTGTGGGCCACTTGAGCTCTGTCACAACTTCTCAGTTCTGCTGTTGTAGCATAAAAGTGGTCAGACAGTATATAAATGAATGGCTGTTTCAATAAAACTTGATTTATAAAAAGAGGCGGCAGGCTGTAGTTAGCCGCTCCTAACCTAGACTTGAGCACGTATGGGGAGGTGGGTGTGGACTGGGCACGGAAGTTCTCACAGGGCAGTGGCTGTGACTCTTTCACCTGTTTCAGAGTGGCTGGGTGTGGATGCATTCTGTTACCAATCTATCAACAAGTATTTCTCGGAAGGGGTTGGGTGTCATGCCCGGTCATCCAGGATTTCACAGTCCAGTTGAGGAGGCAAGATTTGTTTATAAGAAGGAAGTAGGGCTTCCCTGGTGGCGCAGTGGTTGAGAATCTGCCTGCCAATGCAGGGGACACGGGTTCGAGCCCTGGTCCGGGAAGATCCCACATGCCGCGGAGCAACTAGGCCCGTGAGCCACAACTACTGAGCCTGCGCGTTTGGAGCCTGTGCTCTGCAACAAGAGAGGCCGTGACAGTGAGAGGCCTGCGCACCGCGATGAAGAGTGGCCCCCGCTTGCCGCAACTAGAGAAAGCTCTCGCACGGAAACGAAGACCCAACACAGCCAAAAATAAATAAATAAATAAATTAAATTAAAAAAAAAAAAAAAAAGAAGTAAGTAATGCAAAGTGCATACATATGAGTACTGAAGTGGGTGCTACAGACCCTAAGTGCTACAGGAAGAGCTTAAAGGATGGGTACCGTCCCTTAGGATGATGGGGTCATGAAGCGCCCCAAAAGTAAATATTTGCTAAATATTCACCACGTGTCAGGCATCATGCTAAAATGTCACAATATGTTATCTACTATAGTCTACAAAACATAAGTTTGGTCCTAAAGCCCAGAGCAACTAAATGACTTGATCACGGTTCTACAAATAGGAAATATCAGAACTGGGATTTGAATCTGGGTAGATCGACTTCAGACCATGGGCTCTTGACCACAATGTTGTTTTCTCTCTAGAGAGAGGCAGAGGCAGACTGTTACCAAACGAAAGGGAAATCAAGAGGGAACTATAACGGCTGACACACAATTAGTCAAAACTAGGGGATTGTTCCCTCCTTTGAACAGCAAAAGAAAAGAACTTCTTCTATGCTTTGAAATAACTATAACTTTCAGCATTGTCGGGGTATGAAACATTTCAGGTCGTCGTTAAAAGACAGGACAAACAAGAATTCGTACTCCATCAATCACAACGTGCAGGCTTCTGAGGGCAGAGGCAGTGACGGAGCACTGTCGTGTGTCAGCTCGGGCACTGGTCCAGGGAGGCGGGCGGAACGTGTCCCTAGCTACTGGGCGGGCGGAAGAGTGCTGACTTACCATCATATTCTGGGAAGTAGTCAACTAGGTGGGAATACATAATTTTCTCCTCTAGAAGGTCTTTCTTGTTTAAGAACAGAATAACTGAGGAGTTCTGGAACCAGGGATAGGTGATAATTGTTCTAAAGAGTGCTTTGCTTTCCTCCATTCGGTTCTGAAAAAAATCATCAGAAAAACAAGGCGTGAATTACATGATTACTCAGTCTGTGAATTGTTTGTTTTGTAAGTCCAACCCATCTTTGGTATGCATTCAGTTTCTGTGGCCCTGGGCTGGGCTGCAGCAACTTTTATCAGGATTTACATGCAAAAGGCTCAGCAGCTCTTTTCATTAGGCGAACTCTCTGGTTGACAAGCTGAAGAGAATAATAATAATAAACATCTGCTGAAATAACACTTAAGGTTGAAAGAGAATCATCAAAGGCTGAAGAATCATGCATCTGGCACACTGTCACAAGAGTCCACCAAGCGTCACAAATGTCCACCAAGAATTATTCATTCATGGCCAAATACTTAAGATCTGAATTAAGAACAAAGTACCAGGCTTCATTTTGCATCTTTAAGCTGTGTGTACTTGGGGCTTCACTATTAGTTCTATTTCATCATAATCAAAACAAAGTTACTTAGGGGGCTTCCCTGGTGGTGCAGTGGTTAAGAATCCGCCTGCCAATGCAGGGGACATGGGTTCGAGCCCTGGTCCGGGAAGATCCCACATGCTGCGGAGCAACTAAGCCCGTGCGCCACAACTACTGAGACTGCGCTCTAAAGCCCGCGAGCCACAACTACTGAGACTACACTCTACAGCCCGCGAGCCACAACTACTGAAGCCCATGTGTCCTAGAGCCCGTGCTCCGCAACAAGAGAAGCCACCGCAATGAGAAGCCCACGCACCGCAACGAAGAGTAACCCCCGCTCGCCGCAACTAGAGAAAGCCCGCGTGCAGCAATGAAGACCCAACGCAGCCAAAAATAAATAAGAAACAACAACAAACCCCCCCCCCCACAAAGTTACTTAATTCTTTGCCCAAAGTGCATCTGTATTCTTAGAATTATTACTACTTACTTTACAAATATATACATTCCCTGATTAGAAAAACACATGGAAAAATATTTTTAGATCACACATTTCCTATTTATTAGTACACACTTTCTCCCTAAGTTTCACTATAATTTTCATACAGAACTGTGGAAATATACACAGGAATTACTTGGAGATACAAATGTAATATTTCTCACCACCCTCAGTGTTGGTGAGAAACTATTCTCACCTGAAACCATCATCAAGCCACCCTTGGTAACAAAACCTCAACGGATTCTTAAGGAATTAGTCAGCCTGCTCTTACAAACAAAGATACTAATCAAAGTTACTCTTGAGACTCACCAGCCAAAAGCTAGAGAGCCTCCTAGTTTAGCCCACATCTATTCACCAGCTTCCTTCTACAGACACACTTGCTTCTAAATCATTCCCATCCTCAGGTCACGGACAAAGGCAGCACATTTGGAGAGTCCTCCTTTCCCTGGTGCATGGGCACACTTCTTCTCCCAGGGAACACTCTCCAACCCCCTGACTTAGTTCTACATGTTATGACCAAGTCTGGGGCAATGGAAAAGCCTGCTGGGGATTGAGCCCACCTCCACTGCTACCAGGTGGGTCAGTGGTTTAAGCCAGAGCATCCGATTCTCCTGGTACGTGGGCTGATTCAGGGCTGGGCTCTGAATCCAGGCTCATGTCACTCGGAGTGTTGCTTCCCTGGTTTATGGTCATCAGCGTAGCCAAGCTGCTCCACCGGTGTAATGAACCCCAGGATTTTTGCTAAGAGCTCTGGAACAGAGAACCCTGCTTTCATCAAGAAAATGGAAGAGGCATTGTATAGCCTCGAGCTTTTAGCAACCATCTTGCAACGGGGAGAAAAAGAAACCAGGTTTTAACTTCTTGGTCAAACCATGCCTGAACTTGGTTATGCCTCTGGATTTTTTGGTAACATGAGCCAATTAAGTACCCTTTAGTTTTTAAGCTAGTTTGAACTGTAGTTTTCTGGTTCTTATTATATATAAAATGCTTCTCAGAGAAGGACAAGTATCATATGATATCACTTATGTGCAGAATCTAAAAAAAAATGATGCAAACGAACTTATTTACAAAACAGAAACAGACTCACAGACTTAGAGAACGAATTTACAGTTAGCGGAGGGGAGGGTGGGAGGGAGGGACAGATTGGGAGTTTGGGACTGACACGTACACAATGCTACATTTAAAATAGACAACCAACAAAGACCAAACGTATAGCACAGGGAACTCTGCTCAATACTCTGTAACAACCTAAATGGGAAAATAATTTGAAAAACAATAGATACATGTATATGTATAACTGAATGCCTTTGCTGTACACCTAAAACTAACACAACATTGTTAATCAACTCTAATACAAAATAAAAATTTTTTAAAAAGTGCTTCTAATTGATATACCTGGATCCACCTCACTCTCAATTTCTAAAAGGAAATTGAATGAATGATGTTTGAAGGATGACCATGAAGACTAAGGCTCCAAGCTGTTAACACGTTCTGCTCAGCTTTTGCCTTCCTGATGTAGAATGTGTCCTGAGTTTCATAGTGCAGCATTATGGAGGCCAAGTACACTCCTCTGCATTACCCTTTGACTGCTGTTCCAGGAAATCTCCGGGAAACTGAGCTCACCAAGCACAATTTTCTAGATCCTGAATATGTCTTGCTCTTTTCTTCTATAAAGTGTGCCGACTCAAATCAGGTTGAAGAGGCCCACTTTTCAAAAGGAGATCTTTACCAAGTCTGGTAAAGTCAATCGCCACCAACTGAAACTGAGCAGGACCCTGTGGGGCTCCTGGGCACGGAAGCCCTTCTGTGTCCCCCATTTCTTGTTTGTAGGGAATAGGCTTCAGCCTCCATGACCCTCCCAGAGTTCTAAAGGACAGGTTCAAACAGTTGCTAATCAGGGAAGGGAGGGGATGCGGAGACAAGGGAGGAACAGTCAGGAAACAACAGTGCAGCCTTGGGACAGGGTCCTGGTTCCTCCTCGCCCCAAGGGATACACATAACAATATCTTTGAGCTCTTCTGCAGAACTAAAACCCCCAACAAATGGAAGATGTTAACTACTTGATGAAGCATTCTTCATTCCAGAGAGAAGGTTGCAGTTTGAGAACCCTGAGAACCAGAGAAGCTCATCAGGAGACCACCTGAGGCCAGATTAAAGGAATGCAGGCCCTGCACACACCCCTGAAACACTGCTACAAAACCCCTCACCAAATCCCCCTGGGTTGGGACACAGTTTTGAGGGCACGAGCCTGCTGTGTCCCCCTTTGCCTGGCAAAGCAATAAAGCTATTCTTTTCTACTTCATGCAAAACTCTGTCTCTGAGATTTGATTGGGCACGGGTGCACAGAGACCAAGTTTTTGGCATCACAATCTCTTTGACCTTTACATTTTGCGCCTACCATTGCTTACATAATTAAATACGGATGAAATGTGGGACCAGTGGAGTGAAAGTTTACTTCATGGCTCAAGGGACAGTGTTTATTTTACTGTACACATTTATCTTTAATATAAATAACACGCATAGCCTTTAAACATAATATTTTACCATCTACATGCCTTTTACTGGTTATCATTACCAGTGGTAAAATTTTAAGCCTGGAAACCATATTCACTGAGAAACAATGTCTTGTAGCCTGAGATTTTATAGGTTGAAAATTTTAGGACTGAAGGAAAGCAAAGGCTCTAATAAGAACTGAAAGAATTAAAGGATCTAAAGAAGGTTAATTAGATAGTGACATCCCTGATGTGAGAATTAACATTTTTTTCTTATTTACAGCTACAGAAATTCTAGAAAGTCATACTGTGGTCTTCAGAGAAGCCTTCTCTAAAGCGTGGGTATGTACATCTTGGCCTCAACTAGGGAGCCTCTGTCAGAAAGGCTTACTGTAATTAGCGCTCTCCAGAAGGGAAAGGGGCCCTATTTGGGGCTTTCCTGGTTGGAGTCCTTCAAGGGTAAGTCGCTAGACCCTGGGTGGAGACAGGGAAAGGGAGAGTGGTCTTGACCTTGAGTCAAAGCACAAGGAGGCGCCTGAAGTCGCTCTGATTAAGTTTCAGATCAGGACTGGAGCCCACGAGCTCCAGATGGGGCTCTGTTGGGAGGGGGGTCTCATACCAGCCTGCAGGACAACAGCCAGGACAGTGGACTGTGCCCAGCCCCGGGTCCTAGAGAAGACTGTGTCCGGCTGCACTGGGCCACTGTGGAGGCATGCCCGCTTACTGGCCTGGTCCCATTCAAGCTTTGCTCGTGTACGCAGTTCGGGGCCGCTCTAGGCTATTCTCCCACTTAACCATGTGCTGTGTGGCCTGGGCCTGAGCTTCTCATTCAGGGGAAAGCTAAAGGGCGACAAAACGGACCGCTGATAAGCAGCGTCGGCACCCCTATGCCTTCAACCAGATCTGCTGAACTCAATCTTAGAGGGCGAGCCCCAGGAATGTACATTTTAACAAGCCCTCCAGGGGATTCTGATATAGGTTTAATTTTGTGAAGCACTGTGCGCTGTAGGTGAGCTTCTCCAAATTAACGTGTGTTATGAAATCACCTGGGGACATGGGTTCTGACCCAGCCTGGGGTGGGACCCAGGAGTCTGCAGTTCTAACAAGCTCCCAAGTGAAGCTGACTGCCGACACACGGCACACACTTGGAGGTGGAAGGTGCAGAAAGCTTGCCGAGCTAGGGACAACAACGAGACAGGCGATGCTCTGTCCCATTTTCGTGATGAGAAGCTCTAGTCACACATCCAGCCCAGTGCCTGAGTCGTGTGAGGAAAATATAACTCTGCTGGCTTCATGCTTTTTGTTCTTCCCAATTAAGATAAGATTCTTACTTTATGCTCTGTTGTTTTTTCCTAATGAGAATTCCTAATGAAAATTGGAATTCCTAATGCCTTTTCCTAATTCCTAATGAGAATTCCTAATGCCTTTTTTTCACCTGATCAAAACCCCCAGACTAAATCCTAAATGGACTAAATGAGATTTTCATGATGCCTCACAAGGTGGTGGATTGTGCAGTGCGGGAGGCATAATCCACTTTGCTCAGTAAAAACTGAAATCTATGAGGGAACGGTATGTCCCACAAGACTTGGTGGCACTTGCTTTTTACTAATTCTGTAGGGCCTGGAGTTGCAGGTAAGAAAACAAAATAGCAACATGGGACACTAATTTTATCAGTCATACACATGAGGATTTGTTCACCTCTGGAGACAGGTTTAAAAGCCGTCTAGGGGTGGTGGTGCTAATCTTAGGCTCCTTCTCTTGGGGTTAAAACCAGCTGATGTGGGTAAAGGTTTTACTCTCTTCAACACAGGGCTCCTTGTTACCCAGGGGGGCCTGCCTATGCCTGAGGCCCAAGGAGCCTCTGTCTTCTTATCAACCCCATCTGCCACTTCTCCCAGACTGAAAGCAAGTGTCTCTCCCAATGACGGGTGGCCCGACGCAGGTGAGAAAGCTGGAACAGAGGGAACAGAAATCCATGGGCCTGCCTAGTCTCCCCGCCTCCACAGACATGGGAAGAGCAAAGGGCCATGCTACCTGAGGACAGGCTGCCAGTGAGTGGGCACCCAGTGGCCTGGGTGGTCTCCATGCAGTCACCCTGCCTCAAGAAAACGTGGCCATGGAAATGTCAGTCTTGGCCAGACCACGTGTCTGGGTCCCCCTGAAATACATATGTTGAAATCCTCACCCCTAATGTGATGGTTTTAAAAGGTGGGGACATCAGGAGGTGGTTGGGATTAATGCCATTATAAAAGAGACCTCACAGAGCCTCACCCCTTCTGCTGTGCGAGGACATAGTGAGAAGATGGCATCGATGAACCAGGAAGCGGATGCTCACCAGACACTGAAACTGCCCAAGGCTTGATCTTGGACTTCCCAGCCTCCACAACTGTGCGAAATAAATGTCTATGTTGTTTATAAGCCACCCCGTCTATGGTATTTTGTTATGGCAGCTCGAACAGACTAAGACGACACTGATCAGGTAAGTCACTCCTCACTCGGGCTGGAACCAGTGAAAAGGTGGAGGGCTAAACTCCACGCTGATCGCTGGCCTGGGAAGAAGGGGAGGCTACCTGTTCCCCACTTTGTAATCACGAGCAGAATGGTGGGACTGTTCGGTGTCTTCCCTCCCAAGATCATCAGAAAAGGCCCTCTTTAGGCCATCACTGAGGGGTCTTACACCTCTAATCCTTAACATCTCAAACTGATTCTCAAGATCTCATACAATTCCAACAGCAAAAAAAAAACACAATTTCTGATTAAAAATTGGGCAGATGACCTGAATAGACATTTTTTCCAAAGAAGATATAGAGATGGCCAATAGGAACTACATGAAAAGATGTTCAACATCACTAATCATCAGGGAAATGCAAATCAAAATCACTATGAGATATCACCTCACACCTATTAGAATGGCTATCATCAAAAAGCCAACAAATGAGTGTGGGCAAGGCTGCGGAGAAAAGGGAACCCCTTGTAGACAGTTGGTGGGAATGTAAATTGGTGCTGCCACTATGGAAAACAATATGGAAGTTCCTCAAAATATTAAAAACAGAACTACTATATGATCCAGCAATTCCACTTCTGGGTATCTCTCTGAAGGAAATAAAAACACTAAGTTGAAAAGACAGCTACATACCCATGTTCACTACAGCGTTATTTACAGGAAGCAACCTGTGCCCATCAGTGCATGAATGGATATAGAAAACTGACATTAAATATATATTATAATGTATAATATTACATGTAATGTAAAATATATATATTTCTAATCTCTAAAAAATAATGGTTTATGCAACCCCCCTGCTGCACATGAGTGAATAATGTTTGCTGCAGGGTAAAGTCCCAAGTTCCTCAGTCTGGCATTTACAGCTTGGCAGGGCCTGAGTGCAGTGCATATCTTCAATCTGACCCCTCACAAATGTTCCCTTTGCCACATAAAAGGACTCAGTGTCACCACGGTCACACAAGTGTGACCACTTTCCTGACCTGTAATGCTGTCCTCCTCCGCATCCTTCAAGACCCAAATCGACCTGACTTCCCTCAAAACTCCTTCCTCGAGCCCCACTGGACTGGCCCTTCCTCACACCCTCAGCACACAGTGTCCTAGCCTTTGTTTGCCCATCACTCAGCAGACATATGAGGAGGGTTTGTGAGATGCCGGGGATGACGGTGTGTTGGAGCAGGGCCTGTGTCCTGGAGGGCGGAAGCAGACAGGAGGGTCAACATGTAGTTACAGGTCCACATATGGGCCCCTAAGAATGGTTAAAAAAAAAAAAAGAGGTTGGAGTCACACAAGGAAAGGTGTGACTGGGGAAGGCTTCAAAGCAAGGTAATTCTGAGTTGACTCTTGACAGATAGAGGAGAGATTACAAGGAGGAAGGGAGAGCAGAAGCAAAAGAGAATGGAAACCCAGGACCCTCTGGAGTGAACTATGACGATTCTGTATAAAACAGTCTGTGGGCTTCTGATCTCTGCAACTTGGGCATCAAGTTAAGAAAATTCTCCATTTTGAGAATGTGAAACAATTCCTCCTCATTTGGATCTTACAGTGGGGGCTGGGGGGCACATACATGCCAAGTTCCGTGGAGAACACATGCACTCCAGCCCCTGGCACTCTTGAAATAAGCTGCCGGCTCTCAGTGCCTGCTAGTTTCCAGTGCTGGCAGGTAGCAGAGTCCAACAGGAAACCCCATTAGACGTCGCAGCTGCAGCTCGCTGAGACACAATTATCTGCCTGGAGGTAAGAGGCCTCTGCTTTCCTCTTGGCTCACGTGCAAACCTCCCTCTTATCGAGGAAAAGGCCAGATCCTGTGGACATGGCTCAAGACCGCAGTAGGAAGCCCGCTTTCTTCAGGCTATGACTTGGCCCAAATCTCTGCATAAAAAATTACCAGTGGGCTTCAAGGGGCAATATTTCATGTCTATACCCTTTGTAACCCTGCTGCCATTGAGAGCTTGTTTGCTGTCTGCCAAGGTGGTACTTCCCTCCAGCAAATTCAGCATTAAACAAGAGATCTGAACATCCATTTTCATAACTTTTACAACTCCTCATTATTTTGCCATTAAATACAAGTTCTCACATTTCTCTGTGAAGAATACAATTTAAACGAGACCTTTAATTCATTTCTATGATTCAAGTCACCCACTGCCTGTCTCTCCCTATTGAAATATTCCCCTTATCAATGCCTTGATAAACCACATTGATTTATATTCCCCGTAAGATCTAGAATGTAGCCTTTAAATGCAAAACTAGACACTTAAGAAATAAGCATGCAGACTGTTGAATCACCACTGAGGGCCTGATAGGATGTACCCCAGAGAAACTGGGATGCAGCTTTTCAGGGCTCAGAAATGTCCTTTGGTATCAGAGATGCAGACAGTCTGAGTGATCCACAAACTCACTAACTGATGCAGAAGTCGGTCAGGTGCCTATGATTCTTTGTTCACAATTTGTGTTCACAAATCTGTGATTCTGTGTTTCCTGAGTGTTCTAAAAAAGGCCAAGCAACACACTTGAATGAGTGAGGTCCAGATACATGGACATAGAGTGGTTACATGAGCATGTCTGTAAAGTAACATTGTTTAGCACAGCGGTCCCCAACCCCTGGGCTGCGGACAGGCAGCGGTCAGCGGCCTGTTAGGAACCGGGCCGCACAGCAGGAGGTGAGCGGCGGGCGAGCGAGCGCAGCTTCATCTGCCACTCGCCATCGCTCCCCATCGCTCGCATTACCGCCTGAACCATCCCCCGCCCCCACCCCCCCCCCGCAACCCGCCTGCAAGTCCGTGGAAAAATTGTCTTCCAGGAAACCGGTCCCTGGTGCCAAAAAGGTTGGGGACCGCTGGTTTATTAGTAGAAGGGAAAAATACACGTTTTATCATGTCTTACAATATTTTAAATCCAGATCTTCAGTTACAGGTTAAGATATCTGCCGGCCACAAAAATCACTCAATTTTAATGCCTAGCTGCTCGTAGGGCTGCTTCTATATACTGCACATGATGAAAAATGTGCAGCCAAGGTACACTGCACCAGTTACCATTTTTATTAGCACTGTTTCTGCTTCTGAAATTGATCAGGAAAGGAGATCATCAGGATATAGGATTTTATGCTTCAGGAATCTTATTTTATTTATTTCATTTTTATTGGGGTATAATTGATTTACAATGTGTTAGTTTCAGGTGTAC
This sequence comes from Balaenoptera musculus, assembly GCF_009873245.2. Classification (NCBI taxonomy): domain Eukaryota; kingdom Metazoa; phylum Chordata; class Mammalia; order Artiodactyla; family Balaenopteridae; genus Balaenoptera; species Balaenoptera musculus. The sequence goes on from NC_045790.1 coordinate 73,903,936, forward strand.
AGCAAAGTGAATCTGTTATACAAACACATATATCCACTCTTTTTCTAGATTCTTTTCCCATACAAGCCATTGCAGAGTACTGAGTAGAATTCCCTGTGCTGTACAGTAGGTCCTTATTAGTTATCTATTTTACATATAGCTTCAGGAATTTTAAATGCCACTCTTCACTTTTACTGCTATGACAAGCTTCACTATTTCTTCTCAGACATAACTTATCAAAGAATACCTCATAAATTACTATATTAAAGGTCATCATTTTAAAAGAGCAAGACTAGTTGACTTTTAATGTAACAATCCATGATAATGTGAAATTTGAATCAGTCATTATCATTTGTAGCTTACCAAACACTGAATACTTTGAAAAATTCACATCCTTAACAGGACTTAGGAACATATTCTCTCAGGAATTTATTTCATTTACATATGTCAACTGAGTAAATAAATGGAACAACTGAAAAGACAGGAACTCCAAAGCCTTTATGAAAAAAAAAAAATTTGCAAGCCTGGTCTGCATATTTCTTCCCTTCCTCGATTATTTAGTTAAAAGCTTGGTGTGTTTGACTTTGTATCTCCAGCAGGATCACACTGATGTGTGTCCTAGCTGACGTCAACACACATTCAAAACACATTCTGTGCTGAGCTCCTGTTGTTGGGGGGAGATGGGAGTGGGAAGGGCCAGGGCTGTGAGCTCCCTCGGTTTGAAACATGGCTCTACTTTGAATACCCTTGTGACCTTGGGCAAGTGACTGCACCTCAGTTTCCTTATATCTCTCAGGTTTTGGGAAGACAGAATGAGATGATGCATGCAAAGTGCTTAGCCATGACCCCGGCACACAGTAGCTTTTGATAGCAGCCGCTCTCAGACGTGGCAAAATTGCTATGTAAGAGCCTCTCGGTAAGGTGATCGCTTATCTCAAATCTTTGGCCAAACTATAAATCCAGTAAAATCTTTCTATTCCCTGGAACTGCACGAAGTTAATCTATCCACAATTTCAAGTCCAGATACATCTGATTTATAAAAAACTGGAAAATCATCCAGGTTTCTGCCAAATGCTCACTTAGAGATGGTTTCTTCCTACGATTCTCCATGGGTTAAGGGGGAGTATCTTGAAAATCTCTGAAAATGTTCAGTATTCATATACTTGGTCCACCCAAAATGACTGTTCTCTTGATCTTTGTACATCCCCTGCTCGACCAGTCCTTGCTTCACCTACACCCTACTCACATAACTGACCTTCCCTCTTAATCATAGAGCCTAATTAGTAAATGCCTACATACCTGCCCCAGGCCCCAGCTGGTGACTGTTCTAATCTTTAGATCAGAACATCTCCACTATGATAGTTTATCAAAGGGGCCTCCAGAGCAGGACATACCCATCTGGTTTCCCTGGTAACCGATGAGCCAACCTGACATCAATTCCCCCTATAACTGGTAGCCTCCCTCTTCCCTTGGTAGAGAAGACGCTGCCCTGTTCCGCCTGCCGTCTGCAGCCACGTTTGGGTGTCGCTCCGGGACCTTTGAGCTTCAGATGTGTAAGATTCCCCCATCTATTAGACCATCGATGTCTCTGTGGCTGACTCAGGGCTCTTTCTTTATCCTTGGGGCTGGGCAAGTACAGGGCTTGCAGGCCTGCAGAGAGCAGCCCAACAACTCTCAACCCCAGAGCAAACCAAAACAACTGATAGAAGTGGAGCAGTTCAAATGAGAGATAATTAAGGACAGCTCCCTAGCCATCCCACTTCTGCTATCCAAATTAGACAACAGGAATAGAAATAATAAGGATACTAAACTCAGCTGGACAGATATCATTTCCTCTATAATTTTCTTAGTCTTTGCAAATCTTTGCAAGTGATTATTTGAGATCGATTCTGGCATACTCTCCAGGCTTGAAGACAGCTCCTGAAGGTTTTAATATTATACTTTCTAAGAACTGATGTATTCTACCCACACAGGATGTTTAGAGAAGCAAGGAATACAGCATATTTGCCTATTACCTCCTGTCTAAGGTTTCTAGCAGAGATGAGGTCACAGAGCAGGCAGGCCCTTGTGCAGTGAACTGGTGCAGAGCACAGTGTGTTGTAGGAGAGGAGTGGAGGAGGGAAAGAGGAAGACAGAAAGAGACTGGAGGGACAGGGCAAGGAGAGGTGGTCACCCTCAGGCCAAGGACTGCCCAGAGACTCAACATGAGCAAGAAGAAACATGACAAATGATGTGGAAGCCCACAGTCCCACAGCTTACTTCCTGGGACCTCCTTTAATATGTCCTAATATTTTAGTTCAGTCAAGTGACCAAGTAGCAACCTCCTTTCAAAGACTATTTTATAGCACATTGATCTTTCTAGTTACTTTTACCCTATGCTTCATATCCTACTAATTGTATGCTTACATGCCAATGAGCCAAAGTCTATCCTTAACTTACATACGTAAATTCCTTCTCTTTTCCCAGAATGCTCCTCAATTACTGAGTTAGGATTCAGATAGTTAATGCCTTGAGTAGTCACACCACTGACTTTTCAATTCACTCACCTTTCCTGTACTCCATCTTTCCTGTACTCCATCCACACCTCAAACTGAAAAAGGATTCTGCAAACTGTACTAGAGCTGTTAGCAAGGAGCAAAGTGTGTGTGAATGTCAGCTTCTTTTGTTTCACTTGTCCACTTTCTGATTCTACAGTTGATAAATAGTGACTTGGCCAAATTGCTGGAGACTTTGGATAAAGGGAAACAGAAACAGGCTGCAGGGATGTAGAGGTAAAGGATTAAAACAAAAACAGGCATTGATACAACTGAGCTTGGAAACCCTGAGTAGCCTGAAAACGTCCAAGGAAGATTTGATTGATGTACACAAACCAATCACGTACGCATCAGTACATCAGACTGAATCTGAGCAAATTCCTGTGTTATGCCAGTAAAGTCTAAGTCTGGGAGTGGAAACAGGAGTGAAATGAAATAAATCAAGCAATTCAGTAAAATATCTCCTTTGTTGACTTAAAATTTTTTTACGGATGAGTCAAGTTTGGCCCAGAAACATGTGGTTGCCTAATTCTTTGGCCAACAGAATAGGTGTTGGATAAGAATTTGGTTTGCCTTGTGTCCAAAGAGATAAGCTCAAAGGACTTATATGGACTGCACTTTTGAGCCCTGTTCAGTGGGGGTAACCCCTGACCTGACTCATCCCTGATCACACACACACACTGAAGGTCTTGCCATTAACTCTTGGTTTCTAAGTCTTTTCTTTCTTCTTCTACCCTCCAAAGACTGCAGAAGGATCGTAGGTAAAAGATGATCGGTAGGTAAAAATGGAGAACTCAGACAGGGAATAAGCTTGGAATTGGAGCAGATAAATTGAACACTATGACAAAAAATTTAAGGAGAAAGGAGATGTAACCTATTGACTTGAAAGTTTACTCATAAGGAATATATATTCTAAAAATAAGTCCCTTGTAAAATAAGCCTGGTACATTATAGTCCTAAGGCTTTTTTTTTTCTTTTACATCTTTAAACAATAATAATTTGTCATATTATTAACAGGGTTTTTTGAATTTTTAGTCTTATTTTCAGGAACAATATATGATGAAACTTTTCAGACTGTGATGTATTTTTAGCTATATGAATGTTATTATTCATTTTATATAAAGTTTAATTATATTAATAATAATAAATAACATTTGTTTAGTGTGTATATACACCAGACATTTTTTGAAGGACTTTAGCATGTAAAAGGAGTTGGCAAGCTTTTCTGTAAAGGACCAGATAGTAAATATTTTAGGGTCTGCAGGGCACACTGTCTCTGCTGTAACAACTTAACTGCCCATGTAGCAGGAAAGCATTTATAGACAATATATAAATGTATGAGTGTGGCTGGGTTCCCATAAAACCTTGTTTTAGATGCTGAAATTTAAACTTCATAATAATTTTCATGTGTCACAAAATATTATTGTTATTTTGATTCTTTTCAACCATTTAAAAATGTAAAAACCAATCTTAGCCTGCAAGCTGTACACTAACAGATGGTGGGCTGGATTTGGCCTGAGGGTCACAGTCGGCTGACCCTTGGTGTAGAACAGTATTTAATTCTCACACCAACCCTAAGCGGAAGGCATTGCTGTGATTCCTATTTTCTAGGTGGGGAGATTGATAAAAAGCAAGTTAAAGTAACAGACCTAGCATGTAGTTAAATAACTATCATAACTATTTGAATCATTAGCAAATTTATATACATATACATATACATATATGCACATACACGTGGAAATAAAAGCACAAATAAGGTTTCCCCCATATAAATTTGTTGTAACATATGTTGCCTTAATTTTCTCCCTATTTACCTTCTCTCTATAATTTTTAGTTAGATACTGAGGTTCTAAATTTATTTTCCTCTTTTTTTCCTCCCAGGAAAAAGTATCCATTTTCTTTCTTTCCACAACATGGAGGATAAAACATAAGAAAGACACTCAATGTTTTAATTCGTTTGCTTAATTTTTAGTCTCAGGGCAGGAGATCTACTTACTCAGATGTTGCACACATGTAAAAATGCCTTTCCAGATGATTTAATAACATACATCTGGCATTTTAAACCAATAAAATTGTTGTGAAATAGTCCTCATTTGAAGATGGAGATATATTTTTCATATGACTTTAAGTAGCTTTAAAAACAGTAAAAAAAAAAAAAAAAAAAAAAAACAACAGTAATTCTACAAACATTCTTAGTTAATAAGACACTATTAAGGATCTATGTGTGGGTTTGCTTTGTCCCTGCTTTTAGTCTCTATTTCTCCAGAGGACTGAAGACAGTGTGGAGGGAGGGCAGGGAAATAAACATGGAAAGTTCAAACCACTCAGCTTCGGTTTATGTGGCTACTAAAACATATGACTAGAGGATCTGAGGGTAAACTTTTGGCTAAAATTCTGTTGCATGCATTATCTGCAGTTTTCAATGATTTATTTGATCCTTATTCTTTTACCAGTGTTTTTATTTGACAGTGCACACTAGAATGAGGTCTTGGTACCTTTTTAAAGCAACGTTTACTGTCTGCTTAAAACAATCAGTACCCCCATCTCGCCTGACTTATTTGGAGGTACAAGATATTCACCCGATGAATTTCACCGGAACCTTTCGCCCACTCAAAAGATCCCTCCCTTGGAAAAACTATAAACTGCTCAATTATGCTTTAGACTAACAAGCTTTGAGAAACAATGGGCTCTTCCCCTTTTATAATTCCCAGCATTCTGTAGAATATGCACGACAGGAATTAACATAGAAGGTACAAAGGGTATTATAACATTTACAAAGAGACTAAGTATTACTTTTCTAACAAAAAAGCATTATCTACACCAATGAAAAACTGAAAACTGGTTGTAAACTGCTAAAGTGGAAAGTTTCAATATTCTGCCCTAGACAAGAGTTTGCTTCTTCTCTTTGCTCTTTATTCTGACAAAAACTTGATGAATAATTTAAAACATTTTAAATAAAATGCTTTCATAAAGCATTTGCAATATAACCTTATGACTAAATTGGGCAATCAGACAAAAAAATTTTAAAGTATCAATGTTCTATTAAGTATAGAAAACTGCATTCTGCGTGTTATGAAGGAGGTAAAAGATCTCTTCCAGAAGCTAATAACCAAGTGAGATCAGAGACAAGTGCAACACAAACAAACACCTTTAAATACAACTAACAGAACATTAAAACCATACAAAATCAACTTCTTGTACAGTGAACGGAAAGAGGTGGGAGTTGGGGGTGGATGTGTGGATAATTCAAGTATCATGAAGAAAGCAGACAATTCTGAAAGAATTGAGGGAAGACCTGGAAAGATCAGCGCATGAGAAAACAGCAGTAATTCACATGGGAAAATCCGTGCCTGTGGTCACAGACACAGCATCATTAGACTCCGCCACGGTGTTACCACGGAGATTCAACGGGAGAGGGAGCACAGCCGGCACACGGCCTCGAAAGAGCACATGGGTCCAACTTAAGACCTCTGAGATGAAGTAACTCCTCAGGTATCCAGACAATATGCACGTGTTGAGAAATTTGTGAACCCACAAATCCCAGTGTGTTGGAGACTTGAATAGAGGTAAAAGGAGAGGGGATTAGAACTAATTCTACTGTTGAAAAGAGCCGGATGAGGGAAGTGGACAGTAGCAGAGGCGGAGCGAGGCAGCCGCTGTAAGGACGGATGCGTGTTGTCAACTGGCTAACGTTCAGTTGATGGTGAGTGTCCACTCTGGCTGATATCCTCTTTTCGGGCTGACTGGTAGCTGAGTTGTGCCAAACTTGTCAAATATTTAGTATGTTTCTAAGGTTTTGCAAGTTTATAAGCTATAAATTTCATTCAGCTCTAAGAACAGCTTCTGAAATTCCCCAATCTGTCCCCTGCACCCCAACCAACAATTTTCATCTTCTTAAGGCCGAGTAAATGAGTAAGAACTGCAGCTCCTGATCTAACTCTGAACTCCCAGTGGAAGTTCAGGAAAAAAGTAGAAGGAATTCTGGGTGACAGTGACCATGTGCTCATTCATGGCTGTGATACTAGAAAAGGGTACAGGTCTTATATAATCCATATATATTTCCACGGACTTCAGGAATGTAATTTAGTAAAATCAGGATCAGGGTGCAAGGTGGAAATTACATAGAGTCTAATAACTTACCCTTAAAAGTATATTGTGAAGGTACCTACTGGTGGCCCCAAGACCGCCTTGCCATGCTGTATGTCTGCTACAGACTGCTCTTCTTTCCCTCTGTGGTAGGAAAGGTCACGGCTCCTTTAGTGAGCACAGATGAAGTCTGGTTTGGGTCTGTGGTTGCATTAGGGGAACTTGTTAAACGAAGAATTAGAACCACTGAACACTAGCTCATACTTTGCACTGCAAGCTGCTCACACGAGGTGAGGGAAGCAGGAACTAAGACTAACCGTGGGAACAACTGATACCATTTCTCCATCACACATTATTTCACTGCATCCTTTCACTGGGTGAAAGGCAGCCAGAGCGTTTTGCATAACTTAATTCTCTTTCTCCCTCTCTCCATCCTTTTTCCTTTTTATGGGTGAACGTGTATAACCACATTTTCATAAATCCACTTCTGATGTGACCCTGTGTAACTCCACGGCATGTCTCTAAAAGTGACACTGACCCTAAAAGATTTAGACAGTCTCAAAAGATATGATTTGGATCACTTAGTCCAAGCCATTCTCATGAAGGTGAAAATAAACTTCCCAAATCATTGTTGCCACAAAGGAGCTTCCCCATGATCTGAACTTCCAAAAAGACAAAATAGGGGGAGGGGAGAAACTGAAGAAAACCACATAATCAAAGATAATTAGGGGGGCTTCCCTAGTGGCGCAGTGGTTGAGAATCTGCCTGCCAATGCAGGGGACACGGGTTCGAGCCCCGGTCTGGGAAGATCCCACATGCCGCGGAGCAACTGGGCCCGTGAGCCACAACTACTGAGCCTGCGCGTCTGGAGCCTGTGCTCCGCAACAAGAGAGGCCGCGATAGTGAGAGGCCCGTGCACAGCGATGAAGAGTGGCCCACGCTTGCCGCAACTAGAGAAAGACCTCGCACAGAAACGAAGACCCAACACAGCCAAAAATAAAGCAAACAAATAAATTAATTAATTAAAAAAAAAGATAATTAGGTAATGTATAAGGACTTGAGCAACTTGGATTTGAGAGAAAATTTCAGAAACTTTCAGGAAAAGACATATTTACTTCATTCTGTTCCCTGAGACCCCAGCAAAATGAAACACCAACAAAACCCGATGAAGAAACTGAGCAACGACTCCAGACACAGATGTGGAAGAATATCTGTCAAATATATAATATCTGCACTGACCCAGAAAGGATGCTGAAAGTTATTACACACCTTTCCATATTTCAGGCAGGCTGAGACAATCAAGTGATAACCTTTCACTGAGAACACAGAGGACTGGAGGTGCACTGGTTCTTGGAGAGGAAGAAGAACCCAGTGGGGGTCGAGTTCCATAGCTCGTGGCTGTATAGACAGCAGGACTGGTGAGAGTAACAGCGGGCTTATGCCGTTTTTATATCCCAAAGCTGGGCTCCTAACTCAAAGAACTGGCTGGAGAGGAGGCACGGAGAAGAAAGCTGTTTACTGCCTCACTACTGTAAAATACCTAGGAATTCCAAACCTTTGAGAAAATTCCCAGCATGGAAAACAGAAATCTAAGCAAAAGGAGAGAGAGAGTAGGAAGAAGAAGAAATCATAGGAAAGAGATCAATGCAGAAAACTGAAAATACTTTGAAAAGGAAAGAAAAAAAATCCTCAGAAAGACAGTGCTGAAACACAAAAGGATACTAACTTAAAAGGGAACATATGGAGCATAAAGAGAGCTGAGAGTTTTTTAAAAAAGAAAAACTATAGAAGCCAATACAAACAAACAAAAAAGATGGCTTGGAAAATAACTCCAGGAAATTTGTCAGGCAGTAAAAAGAAATGGAAAATTGGACAGAAAAGTTTAGGAAAAAAGAAAAAAAAAAGCAAAAGTAGTTCTCCATTTAGCCAAAAGAAGTTATAGCAAAAGAAAAAAGAGAAAAATTTCATATGAATAAGGAAATAAACCAAGAAAAAAAGGACAACGATGGATTCAGAAGCAGGGAGCTCAACAAAGGAAAGAAGCTGTGAACTCCCAGGATGATGGTAAAACAAAGTCCCAGAATGATAAGTGTTTAAGATGCAACCAGTCATGATTAGAAAAGGAGGACAAAGGAATCTAGAAAGGAGATCTCCAAAAGAAAAAAAAAAAAAAGAACTGATATATTATCTGATATGTTAGTGATCTTTTATAAGATTTCAAAGATCTGTTGATGAATTAGAAAAAAATCAGTTAGCAATATACACAAACACAAAGAAAAAAAAAATTTAAGGCAATTATTAACTCAAAAGAAAGTTGACCACAAAATGACTGAAAGCACAGTCTAATACTCAGCTCATCAATGAACAACATTTATATTATCACATAGTGTAAACACTGAATTACATAAAAATTGTGCTATACCTATGTGGAAAGGATGGGAGAAGAAGAAATGGGGTAGGAGTGTTAAGACAGTATGATTTTTATCCACCATAAAAGAAGGAAAATAATCTTGACAAATCAAGAAACAGTGGTATATTGGGACTTCCCTGGTGGCGCAGTGGTTAAGAATCCGCCTGCCAATGCAGGGGACACGGGTTCGAGCCCTGGTCTGGGAAGACCCCACATGCTGCGGAGCAACTAAGCCCGTGTGCCACAACTACTGAGCCTGCGCTCTAGAGCCTGTGAGCCACAACTACTGAACCCGCGTGCCACAACTACTGAAGCCCGTGTGCCTATAGCCCGTGCTCCGCAACAAGAGAAGCCACGACAATGAGAAGCCCACACACCACAACGAAGAGTAGCCCCTGCTCGCCGCAACCAGAGAAAGCCCGCATGCAGCAACGAAGACCCAACGCAGCCAAAAAAATAAATAAATTAATTAAAAACAAAAACCCCCCAAAAACAGTGGCATAAATACAGCACTTAGACATATTAGGGAAATAACAACAAACAAGAGATAAGAGTTGAGGGTAGTGTATCTGGTTATCAGACTGGCGGTGGGGTAGCAGTTGAAGAACTGCTGTTTTTTTTTTTAAAAGGCTAAGTATTTTTTTTAAGGAATTTTTTCTTTTTTTAAAATTTATTTATTTATTTTTGGCTGCGTTGGGTCTTCGTTGCTGTGCGCGGGCTTTCTGCGGTTGCAGAGAGTGGGGGCCACTCTTCGTTGCGGTGCACAGGCCTCTCATTGCGGTGGCCTTTCCTGTTGCAGAACACAGGCTCCAGGTGTGCGGGCCTCAGCAGCTATGTCACACGGGCTCAGTAGTTGTGGCACGCGGGCTCAGTAGTTGTGGTGCACGGGCTTAGTTGCTCCGCGGCATGTGGGATCTTCCCGGACTAGGGATCGAACCCGTGTCCCCTACATCGGCAGGCGGATTCCCAACCACTGTGCCACCAGGGAAGCCCGGAACTGCTGTTTTTAAAATTATACATCTTTTAGTTATTCAGCTCTGTAAACCATTATTGATTTAAAAATACAAATTAATTTTTTAAACTTAAAAAATAAAAAAAGGTTATTGGTTCATGTGCAAAAAATAAAGTTCTGGGAAGATGAACACAAAACTGCTGGAAGTAGTCCCCTAAATTTGGAAGTGTAGAATGTCGAGTAAGAGTATGAAGGAATTTTTTACTCTCCTCTATAGCCATCTGTATATTGAGAATTTTAAATAATGAACATGTATTCCCTTGGTTATTAAAATGGTAAAAAATGGACTAATATACTTTAGGAAATTAACAATATCATTATTTTATATTAAAAAAGTAATATAAAAATCAAAAGGTAAGACATCCAAGGAAAAGACAAGTCCATTGCCGGATAAATGTCACACACAAAACCAGACGTTTTAACTTCTACTTTGCTCTTGACTACTCTGTCAAGGAGAAGACTTCATATTGAAAAAAACAAAGAGAAGATCAGTAAGAAGAAAATAAGACAGGAAGGAGATTATGAGAGAGCACCCTTATTGCTTTAAATGAGATCAAGTCTCTAGCTGGAGACATGACGTTCTAAGGCAATACATCAATCTGATTGTAGTTATTACCGTTCTTACGAACACTAGTTTATAACACTAGCAAGACCAGCAGGGAATGGGTCCAAGGACCCTTAATTTTGATGGGGAACAGGGACAAAATGGGATAGTGCATAAGGTTGCCCCACACTGTATTCGGAAAACCTTAGGTATTCTGGGGGCAAGATGAAGGTCCACACAGCTAGCCACAGTACCTCTTAGACCAGCGGTCCCCAACCTTTTTGGCACCAGGGACCGGTTTTGTGGAAGACAATTTTTCCGCGGACAGGGGTGGGGGGAGATGGTTCGGGGGTAATGCGAGTGATGGGGAGTGATGGGGAGCAGCACATGAAGCTTTGCTCGCTCGCCTCACCTCCTGCTGTGCAGCCGGGATCCTAACAGGCCACGGACCAGTACCGGGGGTTGGGGACCCCTGTCTTAGACAACACAGCAAGGGTAGGTGAGGCGGCATTAGAGATCAACCTGCCTGACTCTGTGGATGTGTCTAGAGCTGGTAATTCCTCTGCAGGAATTTATTTCTTGAGCATATGCTCTGTGCTGGGTGGTTCACATATTACCTCGATTAATTCACAAAACATTGTGAGATGAAGTACTCGTTTTTCCCACTGTACAGATGGAGAGACCTGAGGCTCAATTTTGAATTTCCCCGGCTACCAGATTCATGCTTTTCCTATGCAGCCATGTTGGATGATATCAATTGGTGAGGGGAAAAAAAAAAAAAAAAAAGTATTCTCATTCCAAAAAAGCAACATGTTTAAGATGTTGGTGAACATTCCCCATATTTTGATCTAGCCGGACAATGTGGTATAGAGATGGGTGTCAGGACAACTTAGCTGTCAGCCGAGACCCCAAGGCCACTTCATGGAAAGTCCTTTCACTTCTCGAGGCTCCAGTTTCCTGATCTAGAGGCTCATCTATCTATCTAAACTTTTAAGATGAAACAACGTCCAGTGAAAGAAATACTAACAGGATAAATATTTTCAGCTTTTATTTTTAAATGGATTACGTCAATACTTACCTTTTCTTTTAAATCTACATCTCACTGCACTACAAACAGTACCTTTTTGTAAAACTGTCATTTCAAGGTGCTGAAAATCTAAAACGTAGATCATGAAAGTATAGTAAATGACTGATCTGAGGCTTTCCTAAAACACCCTGGAAACATCAAAGGATTCACTACCATTCTGGGAAAAGGAAACAGATGTACCTGGCACTCGCTCCTTCCCTGACACTCCCAATTAACTTTTAAGGACAAGCGCAAAGCTTTGTAGAGCCCGATGACTTAAGCAGGCACTCCAGTGAAAGTGGGGCATAAATTGCCTCCCATTAAACAGCTGTGAAGGGTAACAAGAGCAGGTCAGTTGTGAACAACCTAGCTCAGCAGGCTGCGTAGTAAAATCCACGAGTCTAGGGCTTCGACATCTTTGAAAGCAATGGGTAATAGAAAAAGTTAATTAACCCTTTTGTGCTGAAATTCCCAACCCTCCTTAGTTTGAGAGAGAAAATGTCAACAGTTCTTGTCAAAAAATAATTTGGAAATCAATGGCACAGCACGAACATGACAAATGTTTAATAGGTTCCAAAGTAAATACATGTGAGAAGTGTTTAATAAGTGGTTATCAGCTCACTGGGGTGGGAATCAAGTGTACCACGTGGTCCAGGTACAGTCCCCAGTGCTATACCAGGACTGCTCCTGTTATTATACTCAGATGCCTCCAGTTTAAAAAAGTTGAGCACAGGAATGGAGAGATGCCTCAGGACAGACGGGAGACAGGGTAAGGAGAAGGCCTGAGATGAGGACCCTTGGGGATCCTGGCTTCTGACATTTCCAAAGGTGGTCTGTATCTAACACTCCTAGCTCCTCCATTCCCCCAGTTCTCAGTCTCTGCATCTGGGAAGGACAGCCGTCCTCACTCTCCCCTCTGCCCCCAGGCTCTTCATACTATGCATGGCTTTGACATTTTTCCTCTCTCCCCAGCTGCCTAAGCCCCCTTCCTGCTTGGAGTCCAGTCAGAACTGGTACCAGCTCCTTGTGGGGGAGAGAGGCTCGAGCATACAGGAGCAATGAGCTGGTGATGCCAACCAGACCTTCACAAAGTAAGGGCTCTTGGGTGTTCACCCCAATGGACCCCTTGCCAGAACTCCCTTAACCACGTAACAAAACGTTTTCAAGGAAAACAGGCAGTAAGCTTTAAATATGTTAGCAGGCCCTTCATCATTCCTTTTCTTTGTCTCGGTTTCTCAGGAACACGTACGTATGGGAAGAAGTTCCTCATGAGAACGTAAGTACTTTAGAAACATTTTTTTACATAAATGATAGGCTAAGTGTGGATCATTTTTCTCTAGTTACTGACACTGGGACTTAGACGGGTCTCCCAGGCCAACAGCTGTGGATGTAATTCCACTTACTGTGTACACAGCTTAAAGAAATAAAGGGTTATTTCTCTAAAACAACGTTTTTCAAACATTATTAAGAAATTAGTAAGAAATACAGTTTACATAGCAATCCAGTAACAAATGCATACAGAACTACACAGCTGAAGCTGAAGTCTAACGAAACAGTATTTTTCCTTATAATATGCAATGAACTCTCTTCTACTCAACTGCATTCTGTCTTCCCTAGGCTATTCCAGCCACTTGTATTTAAAAAAAAAATTGCTGAACAAGACCCATTAAACTGATTTCATACCCAGTGATAGGTTTTGATGTGCTGAAGAAAAATACTGTGGGTATCCTCTATTTCTTCACTAATTTGGACCGTTGTCTCCTCAGTCACACTACAATAGCAAATACTTTGCAAGGCTGGGCTAAAAAGTCTCTATCGCCAAATGGATACACAGTTTTGAAATCTTGCAGTAGAAGTCCTGAGTGGCAAAAGGATACTTGATGAGTTACATCTAATTCATCTTTAAAAAAACACTATCTCCACTGAAAATCAGCTGCAAACATTCTCCTTTTATAAATGCCAAATTAATATTATATTAAAGAAGTAATCTTACAATTCCTTTCCATCAAGGTAGAAAAATCCTTAATGCATGGACTAACAACTTATTGTACTGACCCCTGTATTTGTTATAGGATTATCAAGAACAGATGTTTTGGACACCCAATCTTAAATGTAAAATATGAAAAACAAGCAAGCAAGCAAATGAACCTGCCTCTTTCCAACAGTTTAAATCCTAATGTAGTTTTACTTAGTTAGCAAATATAGATGAGGCCTTAATAAGAACATTTTAAATGTCAAGAGGTTTTGGTGATAATATAATCCCATTAGTAATTATCAGGCTATCATCAGTATGTAACTTAGAAATAATATGAATCAGTCAAGTTCATTTCCAAGATGGTATTCAGAGGCTGACCCCATGCCATCTATTCTCTAGAGGGAGTGGCTCGACCTTCCCTGAATAGGCCTGTATTTTTTGGTTTATTGCCTTTATCTCCACCATTCTCTCTGATTGGAATATCCTTAATCCTTATCTCCCTCTTATGAAAATTGGCCTATTTCAAGTTTCAGCTTAAAAGCCACCTCATTGGGCTTCCCTGGTGGCGCAGTGATTAAGAATCCGCCTGCCAATGTAGGGGACACAGGTTCAAGCCCTGGTCTGGGAAGATCCCACATGCCGTGGAGCAACTAAGCCCATGTGCCACAACTACTGAACCTGTGCTCTAGAGCCCGTGAGCCACAACTACTGAAGCCCGCGTGCTCTAGGGCCCGTGCTCCGCAACAAGAGAAGCCACCGCCATGAGAAGCCCGCGCACCGCAACGAAGAGTAGCCCCTACTCCCCGCAACTAGAGAAAGTCCATGTTCAGCAACGAAGACCCAACACAGCCAAAAAATAAAATAAAATAAAATAAAAGCCACCTCTTTCTTGAAGCCTCCCCACTCATCAAGCTGGAAAAAAAAAAATCTCTGAAATCACACATGGCTTGTTAACATCACTTGTGATATTAACTTCCCTTGACTTTTCAATATATTTATTCATGTATATGTCATATCAACCCTGATGGACCACGAGCTTCTTGGAGGGTAAAGGCTGTGTCTTACTTACTTCTTATCTCTTCCAACACCCTAACATCACCTTGTCATGGCAGGTGATCAAGAAGTATTCGTTAGGTGAGTGCACATTTTGAACAAGGGTAAAAAAGGGTACATATCTAAAACAGTGGCAGTGATACTCCTCTAAAGTGACTGAAATACATACTCACTCATGAGTCTAATAAAGGAGACCCACTACTGCTTTGGCTTTCCAAGTTATTCCTTTACAAATCTTTTCCCTTTTATAGTCTAAAGAGCAGACATCATGTAGAGTCACTGGAATCCCATTTAGCAATTAGAGGTGATTAAGGGAGCTATTAGGCACCTGCTTTCAATATTATTCCAGGCATGGGAATCAGTAATATCCTACCTTTCCCAACACACTGCCTAATGCCTTGATTTTGGAAGAGTCTGTCCAGCTTTCTTTGTGGTCTTGCCTTGCTAAGGTCTGCAGGGATTCCACACGTTCTGTGGAGGTGTTGCCAAGAGAACAGAAATATTCTAGAGTGGGTTGGGTGGCTTCTCTGATTGAATATGTGGCTCTGAAGTAATCCTGTACCGAGGTCTAACTCTAGGTGAGCCTGACAGGTAACCAGGAAAATGAACAAGCAGATGCTGTAATCTTCGTTCAAGCAATCTGAATGATCTTTGAGATAGTTGAGTGTGTTTTGTAAAGCCCAGTAAAGGAAAAACATGAAAAACGGTGGTTAGCCTAGAAGTAGGCAGAAATTCTATAATGGGGGTGGGGGGGTGGGTGGGTGGCCTGGGGACAGAGGGGTATAGAGAGTCGTGACCTCACTCAAAGCAATGCTGCCCCCTGTGGATACCAAGAGTCAACCTGTATCTGAGTCAATAGCTCTCCCTTCTCCTTAGTAATAAACAAGGAAGACCTTTCACTTCCTGTAATTTCAATTTGATGGTTGTTGCCCAGAAGACTAGGAAATGAGGTGAGGAACAGAGAGACCTCCAAAAAAACCCAAAAAACAGGCCACCCAAGTGAAGTTATTATATTAATTCTAACACTGTAGCTCTGCCAAGGGAAATGTGAAAATGAATTTGAAATGAGGTGCCACTGTCCTGATAAATGACGGCTGCAGGTATGCCGTGCCTGTATTCAGGCAGTGTGAGAGACGCACATATCAAATAGTGCTGGTAAGTGCTTCCCTTGGAAGTGGACGACAAAATGACTTTCTCTAAAGTCTTAGGCACACAGTGTGAAGGAAAAGCTCATTTAAAAAAATCTGTAGTCACTTGTAAGTTAATCACCCTGGCAAGTATTTGTTTGCAGTTGAATTGTCAAACAGATAATAAAACAAAACAAACATGGTGTACAGAGGTCTCTCAGCAAAACTGCAGTAAATGTACCTCAGTGAAAATAGCAGGAGCATTCAAATGTACTATAGAATTTGAAAAACTTAAAGAAAGTGTTCAACGGTTCATTTAGAGCCTTATTTAAAAGTGACTTTGAGACTTAGGAGTGTCATTCATTGATGGGTTACAGTAACTAGCATTGGGCAGGTAGAGTAGGTACTCAATAAATGTTTCCTAATCAGTGAACTGCCAGGCTATTAAAAGTTCTGACAGGACTGATGTGAACACTGTTTTACACTCCCACTCAAGCATTAAGAAACAAACAGGAAGGGAACACTGAGTTCACCCAGACCCAATCTCCTCTGTTTATAGCAGCTCCAACTGCAACCTGCAGAGGTTGAAGAACTGGCTCCAAAATCCACAAAGCATTTCTGGTGATGCCAAGACTACGATTCGGTTTTCTCACCCCTCAGTCCAAGGCTCTTTGTTTTCTTGTTTTGCTATGTAGAACTGTCTCTGTCCATTGTTAAACCTCGTAACCCTGAGGTGTTTGTGCAAACTTGGCTTTCTATAGACATTATTCTGCCTATGATTTTTGTTTACTACTGCAAAGTGATTTTTAAATTGAGGGCAATTTCAAAATTAGTGTTCTTATAGATGCATTCGCTGAGGATTTTTTTTCCATAAATAGGAAGAGTAGGGAATCTAAGTCCAGTTTTGAAGTGACATTGCTCAGACACATACTTGAGATACACATTCTTCAGTGTGACCATTGGGAGGTGGTATACTCATTAATATAAACACATACACACACGTGCACGTGTGTATGTGTGTACAGGTGTGTTTTGACAAAGTTTTCAGGATAAGATATGAAATAGCTGCAGGAGGCACATCCTACCGTTCACTTTTTACCGGAGTCTAACGTGTTTTCTTGGCTTTAGGATGACAGACGGTCCTTTTATGAAACTGTCAGTCACGCTTCCTTTGCATATGGATGGCTCTGTGGACGCCACTGCTTTCAAAACGATCAGGGCTAAGATTAAGAGTTTCTCTTTAACTAGAGAGCAAATAAGCTTTCACGGATTAAAAGATGCCTGCAATCAGATATTTCAGATATATATAAATTGAATTTATATATATTTAAATTTTGTATATTTAAATATAAATATATTTATACTATGTATAAATATAAAATTGTTTTGGGAGGATTCTTGGGAATGCGGTGATATGATTGGGGGTGACAGGGAGAGGAAGTACAGTCTGATAGTTTAAACCATACTCATGAGGTAGGTAAAACTACTTTTTTCCCTAGAGAAATCTAGAAATACCAATACGGTGTTTATCTGATGATCATGTTTATCATTATTTAACATGCTTCCTAAAACCATTATTACGTAATATGAATGACAGAAAAGGCAGTGGATATTCTCTCTTGAAAAACCAAAGTATCTAAATAAACTGAAATGTTCATAAGCCACTGGGATATTTAACAATGTTAAATTACTCTGTGTATACACTAAATACTGTAACGGTTTCCTGATTTTTTTTGGCCACGCCACGCGGCTTGTGGGATCTTAGTTCCCCAACCAGGGATCGAACCCAGGCCCACGGCAGTGAGAGCGCGAAGTCCTAACCACTGGACCACCAGGGAAGTCCCGATTTCCTAATCGGAAACAGTAAAAGCAAAATCTTCCAGAATTCTCCTGTCCTGATGTTATCTTTATCAAACTACTTTCCTTTCTTTGTGTGTGGGGATCGACTTCACAATGCCAAAGTCAGGCAAAATATTTCTTATGAAAGCAAAAGCACGGTCTTTCCCCTGTGAGCCCTGATGAGTGGAGTACTGAGAAGTAACATTGAGAAGTAACACTGGAAGAGTGTGGGGAGGCCAAATTAAAAAGGGATGTTCAGGCTTTCCTGGTGGCCCACTGGTTAAGAATCCGCCTGCCAGTGCAGGTGACACGGGTTCAAGCCCTGGTCTGGGAAGATCCCACATGCTGCAAAGCAACTACGCCCGTGTGCCACAACTACTGAGCCTGTGCTCTAGAGCCTGCGAGCCACAACTACTGAGCCCACGTGCCACAACTACTGAAGCCTGCGAGCCTAGAGCCCGTGCTCTAAAACAAGAGAAGCCACCACAATGAGAGGCCTGTGCACCACAACGAAAAGTAGCCCCTGCTCGCCGCAACTAAAAAGAAAGCCCGCGTGCAGCAACGAAGACCCAACACAGCCATAAATAAATAAATAAATATAAATAAATAAAATAAATAAAATAAAAAGGTATGTTCAAGATCCTGGAGTCTCTGTGCTGGCAAACTCCTACCTGTTGTTAGGTGTCAGCCCAGGCATGCTTCCTCAGGACTAGGTCCCTCCAACCCAGGGTTAGGTTCTTTTGTTTCCTTCCCCATGTCACCCGTATGTACTGCTATGGAAATGCTTTGCTGCCACTCTGCACTATCACTGCCCACTTACTTGAGTGTCTCCTCTACTGGGCTGGGGGCTTCTTAAGGACAGGGGCAATATCTAGAGCATCCTAAGCATCTAGCACATTTCCTGGAACACTTCATAAATATTTCTTAACAAAATAAATAGGTATTTTATATGTATTAACCTAACTTAGCATTCATAACAAGTTCCCAAACTATAACCGTTATTTTATTTTAATGAACCAGTAAAACAAAGGAGAGAAAGAGAGTAAGAGAGAGAGAGGAAGGATTACTGAGCTGCAGAATTTCCTTTGTTCTGCCATAATCATCCTCCCGGGTCTGGATATAAGAACACGACCTTGACGGCAGATACCACCACATGGTCCTGCGTAATGGGCATATTATGACCAGGTAAGTAACGCTTTTTTGCTATGTAAGCGTCCTTCATAGGATAGGGGATCTACAGGAGTTAGTAACAGGAAAGATGGTTCTAAGACCTGCTAAGTATGTCAAATTAGGAAACTTACTTCCAGGGCTCATTATAACCTGGATGGAAACCATGTGGCATGGCTGTGGATTTCTGAAAACCAAAACTGCTGACAGCACTTGACCAGGAGTCTGGTCTGCCCCTATGGCAGAGACCATTCACCGTCCATCCGAATGGGTTTCTCCCTCCTCCTTTAATAACAGAGTTGTAGCCAGAGGCCTGACTTCCCAGCTAGACTCCATGTCCAAGCATCTCTTGAAGTTACACGTGACCATCTGACTAAATTCTTACAAACGGGACATGAACAAAGTGATGTGTGCCAGTCTGGGTCTGGGGCTTAGACAGTAGATATAATCCACATGCTGTTCTCTACTTCCCACTGACTGAAACCTGACAGGGTGGTGACCCAGCTTCAACTGCCCACTTGATAACCGTGCCTAAGGAATGTGGAGCAATGACCTGAGGGAACCTGGGCTCCTGACTGGCCACGAGCGCCAGACCTGCTGGGCTGAACTGGATTGCTTCCTTAGAAAAGAAATTAACGTCTATAGCTCTTTAAGCCCCTGAATTTTCACAGGACGCTTTCTTATAGCAGTTGAGCTTTCCCTTAACTAATAAATTCTCTAAGGAAAAACTTGAACTAGGAGGAGATGGTGGCCTCATTTCCCCTTCACATTTCTGAGCTTCAAGTTTCCTTATCTGTAAAATGAGAAGGGTAACTGAAATCCTTTCTGGCTCCAGAATTCTATGATTCATCATTATTCTCCCTCCCATGAGACCTATCCAATCCCACCCTAATAAGCGCTCTGCTTCCTCAAGTTTGCTTTCACTGGGCCTTGTCAAAGTCTGCTCCATGGCTTTCATTTACACTGATAACAGCTTGTTATCTCAACTTGGAGCTTGTGTCATTTACTGAGGATCAAAGCCTTAAACTGAGCTCATATTTGAAAGTTCAGGTACCAACTGGAATTGATGAGATTTTGGAAAGGCAAGGACTCCATGAAATTATTCTATTGAAATGGAACTTTCAAGTTAAGCTCTGCTTGTATTAAAACATAAACATGCTGTAAATTTGTAGTAACTGTCTTCTAACAGACTAAAATCTATCCTTTGTACAACAAACTGCACCTCATTTATTTATTTTTATCAGCAAAGGAATCATCCTCAAGGACATTTGATCACATAATGATTTCTCTCACTTCTGGCTACCCCACAATATTTACCTTCACCAGATCTGCAAATAAACATCAACTTTCTACCAGTTTAAAAATCTCTTCCCCATATTTCCACAATTACTCCCATACCACTAAGTCATTTTCTCTCCCTTTCTGCCTGGTCCCTAGCTCATAAATAACTTCCTATTAGGAAAAGAACTGCTAATATGACTTTCACATCTGTATCTCTTAGAGCCCAGTATCTGCTCTTATAGGCACAGGCCTCCAATTCTTACCAGCCTAGAAAATACTCACTACAATATTTTCTACCACTACTACCAAGCCATGAGCTGTCACCATAGAGCTCTCACTACCTCTTGGATATCGACTTGTATAAGGACCTTATCAACCAAAACTGCATTTCTGGCTTCTACCAGCTGTGAGTCCCTGAGCTACACAAATGTTCTCCAATTTCACTAGCTGCACACAAACCTCCCACTGGCTTATCGATTTTTTCAATTTCCAAGAGTCCAATAACTAGCTCCAGGCACACTTGAAGCCCTTTTTTAGTTCTTCCCAATCAACATACAGCTCTCCAACATATAAATATCACACACATTTGAACTGCTTTGAAATTTTCTAAGCCTGCTAAATCCATATATGTCCCTAAAAGCTAAAAGCAAAATTCTAAAAGACACAAATATCAATCGTTCCAACTACAATAGTTCTTGATTAACTACTTAGTCTAAAAATATTATGTAGATTTAAGTCAAGTCAAAGTCAAAAAGTTTATTGGAAACCTCAAGCACAAAGGATTATTTCCCTCCAGCAGTGGGGGGCATCTTTAAATGTCCTTGCTACGCAAGGACATTTGCCCTACATTTTCTTTCAGGATTTTATTTTTATCCATTTTCGAATCATCCTTTCCTTTATACAAGTCGCATGTGTTTTGACATGATTTTCCTTAAAGTTACTCGGCATAGGCATCAACATGTGAGTTAAAGCAGCAACTCAATTAAAAGCCCTGAACACACTACAAACGTTCTGAACTCAATGTCAAGGAATTCATTCAAGAAACATTTCATAAGGAAAAAGTAGGTGTATATTTAGATGGCATAAATGATATGTATAGCACATGTTTTTAAAAAAATTTTCATTAATTAATTTATTTTTGGCTGCGTTGGGTCTTTGTTGCTGCTTGCGGGCTTTCTCTAGCTGCGGTGAGCAGGGGCTACTCTTCGTTGTGGTGCGCGGGCTTCTCACTGCAGTGGCTTCTCTTGTTGCGGAGCACGGGCTCGGGGCGCATGGGCTCAGTAGTTGTGGCATGAGGGCTCAGTAGTTGTGGCATGTGGGCTCAGTAGTTGTGGCTCGCGGGCTCTAGAGCGCAGGCTCAGTAGTTGTGGCGCATGGGCTTAGTTGCTCCGCAGCATGTGGGATCTTCTTGGACCAGGGCTCCAACCTGTGTCCCCTGCATCGGCAGGCGGATTTTTAACCACTGCACCACCAGGGAAGTCCCAACACATCTATGTTTTAATGGTTACTAAATATCAAAGTACTAATTTCTAAACTAAATTCATTGCTATATTTTAAAATGAAAATTACATATACAAGGTAAAAAAAAATTTTACATAAAAAAATATACAGGGACTTCCCTGGTGGTCCAGTGGTAAAGAATCTGCCATCCAATGCAGGTGACACGCGTTTGATCCCTGGTCAGGGAACTAAGATCCCACATGCCGTGGGGCAACTAAGCCCGCGCGACACAACTACTGAGCTTGCACCTCAATGACAGAGTCCACGTGCCACCGACTAAAGAGCCCATACAGCCTGGAGACTGTGCGCCACAACTGGAGAGAGGAAACCCGCAGGCCACAACTAGAGAGAGAAAACCCGCACGCCGCAACTAGAGAGAAGCCTGCATGCTGCAAGGAAAGATCCCACACGCCTCAAAGAAGATCCCGTGTATCGCAACTAAGACCCGACGCAGCCAAAAAAAAAAAGAAAAAAAAAAATACAAAGAAAAATAGGAATTCCTTCCACCCCAGATCCATATTACCTCCCATTTTTTCCTGTATCATTTCAGAAAAATGTTATGTACATACAAATATATAATTGTACTTAGGTATATATAATTTTTAGATAAATGGAAGTATACTATATGTATTGTCTATGCTTTGCTTTTTTCACTTAATTATATGCTTTTGAGACTATTCTATGTTAGCACACGTAAACCTAGCTTGTTTTTTAAAGAGCTTGAATAATTTTGAGTCAGTCATTTTGATCTCAAGATCAAAGATCAGGATGATCTTTTCATCTCTGCACATAAGTTTTTGTACAAATGTGCACAAATAAGTAAAACTGCTGAGGCAAAGGATGTGTATTTAAAATTTTGAAAGATATCCAAAATTGCTTTCAAAAGAGACTGCTGTATATTTAATTTAAAAAACAAATCATGTTGTTTGTAAAGACTAAAAACAGCCCATTAAAAAAAATATACAGATAAAAATAAATAAAAGGACTCAACAGAGTGTCCTTAGGATATGAACCAATCTGGATATGTACAAAGTACTTTTTGGCAGAATTCTACAGATCCCTCTTGAAAATACATATTTCAGATTTTATAGATCAATGTTATGTTTTACAGATCAACGTAAACATGGCATTCAAAACAACATCATGCAAATTTTATCAATAATCCAAACCTAATGCCATTATGTGCAGAGCAAAACTCAATTTTACGGCTCTATCGTTAAACATTTTAGTAAATCATTACTTTTTGGCTTTTCGGTGAGTAATTAGAAAACACCTGGATGTTAAAAGAACATGACAAATCCGAAGTCGTCTTCTATAATTTCCGTTAAATTCAATCATAGCAAAAGTGAACTTTCTTCATTAGGTATTTTTCAAAACAAAAAACAAAGCTGGGATAGTCCCTTGCCAATCAGGATTCTGAGATAACATGTTTTTCTTCTTATATGCCAAATATTTAAAAGTCCCTGTTCAGTTCAGGTTCCTTAATCAACAAGTGCAGGATGTGACTCTAATTACTGCTCTCTCTACTGCAGACATGAGGCAGGTCTGTGGAACAGGGCAGAGGATGGACTGACTTACGCACCCTCCTTTAATACGTAACCCAGGAAACCAGGCCCTCAACCCTGGGATAACTTAGGAAAAGGCCAGACCGTGACACAGATATTTTCCAGATAGCTAGAAGAATGAAACAAAGAAAAAGGCTAGTAACAGAAGCACAGCAGCTGGTTGGAAACTTTTGAAAATGTAAAACGAAGCTCAAGATTGCAACGTGTGTACTGAATAAGGTAATCCATGAAAAGGGAGCAAGGTTTTCGCTCCCTTTGCCTTCAAGAACTATGACATGTTGTGATAATAATATTCTATGGGCAAAGCCATTTAAATTGTTTTCCCCCTAACCCTGTTTTCTGTGAGGCAATGATCTTGCCTTTTGTGATTTGGCTAATTGCTGTACTTTTCAAGGAGGTAACTCTGACTTTGGTGAGGGATTACTGTATTGTGAGAGATCAAATGTGAAGAGATATCATTTACATTCATTACAAGGGTAAACAAAAACTGTTACTCTGAACATTACTGAGCTGTACAAATATAAAGTTGAAAATGTCCTGCCTGGTGGGATGATTCTGTAAACAGACAGACATGGAGTGAAAAGCAAAGCACACACACACACACACACACAAAAAAAGCAAAGCACACTGGTAATACAGCCACAATTTACTTAGGGAGAAGACAGGTGAGAAACAGTGTGTGAAAATCTGTAAATGATTAGCAGCCTTGAGCACTGCAAGCTGCTCTGGGAAGCCTATATAAATGTTCCACTTAAGTGCTATTTTTATACATTCTGCAATACATTGCTATAAAATAGTAGCATCTTGTTAGTAGTTCTGTTTTAATTGCAGGCTTATGTATCATTGTTCAGTACCAATACTAGTGAAAGTGAAAGTTGCAAAAAGTTTAAAAATGGTTAGCTGGTGCCCAGATTTCATCCAACACCATGAGAAAAGGTAAATAAGAATTCACATCATTGTACTGTGGAAAAAGAAATACAAAGCTATGTCCCAAACTAGAAAATAAGATTAAGTCAGGGAAATATCAGGCTTCTGGACTAAATTTTTATATAATACAGAGCTTAAGGATTATCTGCATACATTTAATGCAACCTCTTAATTTAATGATAAGGGTACCAGGACTTGGATATTAAATGACTTTCCCAAGATTAATAGGTAAACTAGTGGAATTCTGTTTTCCTTATCTGTAGCCCAAGGATCTTTCACAAGAGCAATATAGTATCTTGCTCACTTCCAGAGTTTCCTTTACTCATGGAAGAAGCTACACTAACCTAGGCCCTAGCACACTCTAGGACACTCCGGGAAGACTTCCTAATAGTAAGAAGTGGCAACATGGGGAATTAGATTAAGTACCAGATGGGGAGTAAAAGCCTGGCTTCATCGTAACTAGCAGTGACTCTGGGAAAGTTACTTAACCTAATTGGATCCCAATTTTCTCATTTTATAAGGAGAAGGTCAAAAGAGGTGAACTCTAACCTTTGGTTCTGACATTTTATAAATGTGATCACTTTGTCCAAATTAACACAAATACCATATTTTTGTGAAGCAACAAGTCTTTGTCAGGAAAACTTTGGAGTTTACCTTCAGGTTTATGCAAATACTTCCTGCTGTAGCTCGAGTACCATCTAGTGGACGTTTGGCTGACTTGACAGCCAAGAGTAATAAAAATCTGAATTTACATAAGTGCTAAAAAGAACTATTTATCTATTTTGAAAAAACCAAAGGACTGGAAGGACATCCAAAGGTCGTACTGATCATTCTCCCTGACTTCAGGGTGGATCAAAAATAACTATCATTGACATTTGAGAATCTATCTTCTTATTACTGAAGTGATTTGAGTGCCATTATTAGTATACTAGAAGAACAATGACTTCAAGAAGTTGATATCACTTATGGAGTGTGAGAAAATATCTGCAAATCATATACCACACAGTTTAATACCT
This sequence comes from Balaenoptera musculus, assembly GCF_009873245.2. Classification (NCBI taxonomy): domain Eukaryota; kingdom Metazoa; phylum Chordata; class Mammalia; order Artiodactyla; family Balaenopteridae; genus Balaenoptera; species Balaenoptera musculus. The sequence continues at coordinate 73,929,017 of NC_045790.1, forward strand.
AAACTATACAAATAACTTACAACAGCAACAAAACAGCAACAAAAACCTGAGTCAAAGGAATTGAAAAGACATTTCTCCATAGATGACATACAAATGGCCAATAAGCGCATAAAAAGATATTCAACATCACTAATCACTAGGGAAATCAAAATTACAGTGAGATATTATTTCATATCTATTAGGACTGCTACTATAAGAAACAAAACAAAACCCAAAATAGTAAGTGCTGGGCAAGGATGTAGTGAAATTCGAACCTTTATACATTGCTAGTGGGAACATGAAATGGTACAGCCACTATGAAAGACAGTATGGTGGTTTCTCAAAAAATTACAAATAGAATTACCATATAGTCCAGCAATTCCATTTCTGGGTAAAAGAAAGAATTGAAAGCAGTAACGCGAAAGAATTGAAAGCAGTAACGCAAAAGAACTGAAAGCAGGAACTTGAACAAATACTTATATACCCATTTCACAGTAGCATTATTCAAATAGCCAAAAGGTAGAAACAACCCAAATGTCCAATGATGGATGAATGGATAAAATGTGGTATACACATACAATGAAATATTATTCAGCATCAAAAAGGAAGGAAACTGTGACATATACTATCAATACATGGATGAACCCTGAAGAAATTATGCTAAGCAAAATAAGTCAGTCAAAAAAGGACAAATAATGTATGATTCCACTTATGAAATACCTAGAGTAGTCAAATTCCTAGAGACAGAAAGTAGAATGGTGATTGTCAGGGGCTGGAGGAAAGGGGTAGTAGGGAGTTAAGGCTTAATGGGTTCAGTTTCAGTTTGCAAAGATGAAAAAATTCTGGAAATGGATGGTGGTGATGGCTGCACAACAATGTGAATGTTCTTAGTACCACTGAACTGTACACCTAAAAAAATGGTAAAATTTATGTATTTTTCACTATAGTAAAAAAAAAAAGTTGGTATCAGTGTGAAGCAAAAAAGTCTGTTTTTAAAGAAGAACTCTTGTTGCCTTAAAACTTTTATTTTTAAACTCTCCTAGTTCTTTTCCAGTGGTTTAGAGTTCAGATATAATACATCATTAACTCAAAATACATATGGAGAGAGTGAATTGTTCTTGATAACTGTTGAAACACTTTCAAAAGGGGAAGGTGTACTTTCAGGAATCTGGGAGAAAGAAAACAAACACCATCATGCCTTGTGATTGTTGACTAATAAACAATGCACATTTGATGAGACTTCTGGGTGTCCCTGACTTTCTCTGAGTTTGATCCAGCAGGGAGAGGTGCTAACCGTGCAAATGCTCACTCTCACTCCGTTGCAGGCTGGGCTCAGCACCAGGGGGACATCCGACCATGGCGCTCTGATGCCGGAGTGCCAGTTATGTAGTTTTGCTGCCACTGTCTGAAGCCCAAGAGCAGTGTAAGCTAGGGACAGCGGGAGCTGCCTCTGCTGGAGGGGACCAGCATTCTATAAAGAGTGACTGCCTCTCAGTGAGTACCCTTTGCTCTTGCTTTCAACGAGGTAGCTGCATGGGGTCTCTCTTGCGGGGGCGGGCTACAAAGAATGGCTGTCCTTAGCAAAAATTAATTAACTTTAGGTTCTGATAAGCCCTTTCCAGCGCCTTTCCCTTCCGAAATACTCTCTGTGCTCCTGTACTTAATCTTTCTCTACAAAATCTACCTTTGGGAAGAGATATTGGGCAAATGACATAACCCTAATATGTAAGTGTCAGGGGAAGCTTGATGTGTATTGGCATTTTAAAATGAGGTCTGACAAAAGCCAAATGTAGGAACCTTCCTTAACTTTGGAATTCCTGATGTCAGTGAGCTGGCAAGGGGACGAACTAGGGGGAAGGTATGGTGGTCCTCTGGGTTCCTCTAAAGCCGGGTTTTCCAACCTCGGCACTGTTGACATTTGGGGCAGGATAATTCTTCATTCTGGGGGGTGGTCCTGTGCATTGCAGGATGTTTAGCAGAACCCTGACCTTTCCCACCAGATGCCAGTGGCACCCCTCCAATTGTGAGACCCAAAGATGTCTCCAGACATTGGCAAACATTCCCTGGCGGGGGCAAAGCAGCCTCCCCCCAACCCTGTTGTACAGCCACTGTAAACATACCATGTAGGTGGTCAGCTGCTCTGCCAATACGCATCACTAACCATTCTTGCCAAGGAGCTTATAATCTCAGTAAGGAATTCAGATCTACACTGAAACTATTAGAAAACACGCCAACATATAAGATTAAGTGCTCAAAAGTTAAACAATGACAGTAACTCTTGTCAGATTTCCACAAGACCCTTCCAATGCAATTTGATAAAATGGAATGAGAATATTAATGTCTAAGGAGAAGTCTCTCTTTTTAAGATGAGAAAACTGCTTAAAGGAGAAGGAATAATATAGATCTCAAATTGGTCTATTTTCATAGGATCTCATGCGCCAAACATTCCACCTTCTTTACTCCCCTTCAGCCCACCCTGAATATTTAATCAAGACTGTTAAATCTTGAAGTCATGGTCCCCTCTGCCCCCATTTGCTCCTTCTGGAAGGGAATAAGTCCTAAAATAGCCTCTAAATGTAGGAAATTCATCGAGTTTTAATGTTTTGAGGTTGTAGCTTTTGAAAACAAGAACGTGTATTACCCTGGAAGGCAGGGAGCAAAGCTGGCCTTTGTCCCTTGAACCCCACTGGAGTAGTGTCCTATATTAAACAGCTCAACTAAAACAATTCGGCCACACAGCACAGAAAGGGAAGAGGAGAAACCGCAAACTCCCCTCAACCTTCACACAGCTCTGTATCCCAGGCAGGCAGAAGGTCCAATAAGAATGCATGAGTTTCTCCCCTACGGAGAATGTTGTACTCTCTCAAAAGAAGAATACAGATTGTAATAATTCCAACAAGAATTACCTTTTCTCAAAGAAACAGGCTCTTAATGGGGATTGTGTACTTGAATAACGAAATAGCAACGAGTACTAGTTTCTCCTTGTGATGATGCACGTCGGTTAATGGGACTGAATAATGAGCAAAATGATCGGCACAACTTGAGAAATTTCAGGTTAGTTTAAGAATTTAGCATATGATCTGGAATATTAGGAATTCACTGTTAGCTTTGGTGTTTAAAGTGATATATATCATTCAACAAGATTAGGTTTCAAATTTATCTTTAGTGTTTTAAAAGGTACTCTCGAGATGAGAGGAGAAAGGCGAAGATGACATCTATTGATGAAAATTCATTCACTGTCTAATGAACAGAATGATTTTTATCCAATTAGATGTTGGTTCATTTATAATGTGCTCGCTGCCTGGAGGATTTGTGGAAAGGCAGGTAAATACGTCACTTCACATGCCAAGACCCCAAAACACACAATCTCAAATGAAACCGGAGACCAGAGTCTGCTGGACTCAAAAAAACAGGGAACTCATTATTAGTGTCAACAACAGGCCTTTGTCAGAAAAGGCCCCCTCCCCCTGGTTCTTTTTTCATGACTGTCTTTCCCTTTGAAAGAGCTCACTTCCGTGTGAGCTAGCGTCTGAAATTCTAACCTGTGAGTCATTTTTAGCTGGATGGCTGAAACTGCCCTAAACTCCAGCTCCAACACCTTAGGAGCTTTTCCTTTTGGTCTGACAAGTTCCAGAGCAAGACCTCCGGCAAGACCTCCCTTCTCAGTGGGAAAGCAACTTAAGGCATGAAACCTCTGGTCATTTCAGTGAATCTGAATTAAAACAAAACAAAACAAAAGATTATATATGTTTTATATCTGTGCCAAAGGGACTCTTACGGGGCACTGGGTAATTTGGACATTTAATCACAAAGCAAAGGTAAAAACTGTTTTAAGATTTTTGTTTTTCAGGTGACAAAAAATAAAACATGCTTCACCCTTTTCCTCTGTAGTTTTTAATCAGTGGGGGCTTTCTTGTGGGGGTGTGTTAGGGGTGGGTTGGGTCTAGCCATTAACTCAGTTCCACGGACAACTCTAAGATGAGCCGAGAGGCGCACTGGCACGTGGACACTATATGTCAGCAACTCAGTTTAATGAATACACAACCTGTACCTTTTAAATCTGATGCTGTCTCTTTCCCTTCAGTAAGTTGACAGCCTATTTAAAGGATGCAGGACCAGTGAGGGGATGGGGAGAAATGGGGCATACATTAAATGTAAGTTTGGGCTGCCACAGACTCAATGATTAGTTTCAGCCTGACCTCACTGGGCATGTCAGCCTGGCACCACTGGGGAAGTGAGGCAGGAAATCAGCTGCTAATTATAGTATGTATTAACATGCTGCAAATTAATCAGGAAGAGCACATTTCGTGTCATTTAAAAAAAAAGAATTAAAACTAAGAGGCATCAGGTGAAACTAAGTTTAACAGAGAATTAAAGATATATTCCTCTTGTCAGTATCACATGCCCCGTGAGCACAGGTGAGAGCGAAGAAATGTCTACAGCTCTCCGGGTGGAGGCAAAACTGACTAGAACTACTGATCCCTCCATTCAGTGTTTAGAGGACAGGACTGGCTACATAATTTGCAGGGCCCAGTGCAAAACAAAAATGCATGGCCCTTGTTCAAAAATTAAGACGGTGACGTCAGAGCATTAAACCAAGAGTGGGACCCCGTGTGACTGCATGTGGCTGAACATGCAGCGGGCCCTGGTAGTGGAAGAGACTTTGTATGTTAAAACATACAAACTGAGTGGAATTTATGGTTGCAGCTGTTTCTGACTATTACTTTTACTAAACTGAGTCACAGGAAAAAATGTGCCCCTAGACTCTCCAACCAAAAACAAAACAGAAACCCAACTCTGTTAACGGCGAGGTTGGGGAGCAGCTATTTCCCACCTGCTGCTGTGTACTACTCCAAACTCACTGTTCTTCCCAACGCCTAGGTCAGAATGGAGAATAAGAGCCCAGTTACAAGCAGACTACCTTCCCACTGATGACACTCATTTATCAGTGAAGAGCATTGTGCAATGGAGACCTGGAATCTTTCTAAACTGCAATCTACATTTTAAATTGCACTTGGCCCAAACACACACAAATACGGATACAATGGAAACTAAAGTTTCATGAAGCCATAATTCTCCTCATTGTGATATTCTTTGATAGTTTCTATTCAGTTTGATTAAAATCTCTCCTATTTTATTTTATTTTTTATTTTTTATTTTTTTTATTTTTTTTTTTCTCATTAAACTTTTTTAATGGGTCTCAAATTCTGTGACAGATTTTTGGTCAAGTTGTTTCCATTAAAAAGTACTGATTTTAAAAACTAATAACTTAAAACTGCCACACACAAAACAAATGGTCCACAACACGTTCTCCTTTCCTTCTGAAGGTTTTACGATGCATTGTTATCATTAACCAGTCTTTTGCTATTAAACTTAAATGGCCAATTGAGACAAACAGTTCTGAGACCGTTCTTCCACCACTGATTAAGACTGGGGTGGCAGGTACTGGGGATAATATTCATTTAGCCCTCTGAGCTTTCTGGGCAGACCTGGTGACCTTGCCAGCTCCAGCTGCCTTCTTGTCCACTGCTTTGATGACACCCACAGCAACCGTCTGTCTCATGTCACGAACAGCAAAGCGGCCCAGAGGAGGATAGTCCGAGAAGCTCTCAACACACATGGGTTTGCCAGGAACCATATCAACGATGGCAGCATCACCAGATTTCAAGAATTTGGGGCCATCTTCCAGCTTTTTCCCAGAACGACGGTCAATCTTCTCCTTCAGCTCAGCAAACTTGCAGGCAATGTGAGCTGTGTGACAATCCAGCACAGGTGCATAGCCGGCACTGATTTGGCCTGGATGGTTCAAGATAATCACCTGAGCTGTGAAGCCAGCTGCTTCCATCGGTGGGTCATTTTTGCTGTCACCAGCCACATTGCCACGACGAACATCTTTGACAGACACGTTCTTGACATTGAAGCCCACGTTGTCCCCAGGAAGGGCTTCACTCAAAGCTTCATGGTGCATTTCAACAGACTTCACTTCAGTTGTCACGTTGACTGGAGCAAAGGTGACCACCATGCCAGGTTTGAGAACACCAGTCTCCACTCGACCCACAGGGACAGTGCCAATACCACCAATTTTGTAGATGTCCTGGAGGGGCAAACGCAAGGGCTTGTCAGTTGGGCGAGTTGGTGGCAGGATGCAATCCAGAGCTTCAAGCAGTGTGGTCCCACTGGCATTGCCATCTTTACGGGTGACTTTCCATCCCTTGAACCACGGCATGTTAGCACTTGGCTCCAGCATGTTGTCACCATTCCAGCTAGAAATTGGCACAAATGCTACTGTGTCGGGGTTGTAGCCAATTTTCTTAATGTAGGTGCTGACTTCCTTTACAATTTCCTCGTATCTCTTCTGACTGTAGGGTGGCTCGGTGGAATCCATTTTGTTAACTCCAACAATGAGCTGTTTCACACCCAGAGTGTAGGCCAGAAGGGCATGCTCACGGGTCTGCCCATTCTTGGAAATACCTGCTTCAAATTCACCAACACCAGCAGCAACAATCAGGACAGCACAGTCAGCCTGGGATGTGCCTGTAATCATGTTTTTGATGAAGTCTCTGTGTCCTGGGGCATCAATGATGGTCACATAGTACTTGCTGGTCTCGAATTTCCATAGGGAGATATCAATGGTGATACCACGCTCGCGTTCAGCTTTCAGTTTGTCCAAGACCCAGGCATACTTGAAGGAGCCCTTCCCCATCTCGGCAGCCTCCTTCTCGAACTTTTCAATGGTTCTCTTGTCGATCCCACCACACTTGTAGATCAGATGGCCAGTGGTGGTGGACTTCCCCGAATCTACGTGTCCGATCACAACGATGTTGATGTGGGTCTTCTCCTTTCCCATTTTTGCTTAGGTTTGGCGGTGGTTTTCACGACACCTGTGTCCTGGCGACAAACCCGTTGAGAAAAAGCTCCTATTTTATTTTTTAATGATACTGCTCATGACTCATCATACGGAATTCACAACCCAGTAATGGTTCCAACTCATTGTACTAAAATCACAATTTGAAAACACTGTTATAGTGGCTGTTGTCTTTACTCTGCCAGGTGTGTTCTCCTCCACACACCCCAGTCTTCTGGCAATCCAATTTGCCTCTGACTACTACGTCAATGTTAACTTACACTGAGACAGTCAACATAATACATCAGCCATTCCTTGAGATTTTCAATTTTGAGCTGGAGTGGAAACTCCCGCTTTCTCTTGGGTTGCTAAGCTGGAAAGATGTGATTCGGGGCTGTTTGAGGAAAAAAAGAGACAGATTCCCAACCAAATCCCTGGTTCAAGGAGCCTCTAAGGCAGCTTCCCAGTTGCACGAGCCACTATGTGCTTGAGCTAGCATGCAAGAATTTTTCTCTTTTTTCAACTCCAAACTAATAACAAATACAAACACTATGATAAACAAAACCTGTAAGCAAATAACAAATAAGTTATGAAAATGAACAGCTATATCTTAAAAGTCATATTGACTTCAGTTCCTCTTTTTTGCATTTTAAAACCTTTTCCTTCTGTAATTCTGAAAGGAATTTTCTTAAACAAAAGCTATTTTTTTAGCATGTGCACAAATAACACTTTTTATCATGGTTTTATCTTACTGAACAAATATCAATTAGGCCTATTACTCTGGTTATAAGGCATAAATGTCAAATCAAAGAGTTCTCTTAAAGAATTCTTCTCTACTGAATTAACCACAGATGATGATATTTAGAAATAAAAGTTATAACAGCATTTCTTTCACCATTAGAATTATTGATAATAGGAATTATATATATATATCTATCATTTACTGAATAGACATCTATGTGCTCCAGTAAGTTTACATGTTATTTATTTTAATAATCCTCATGACACCCTGAGACAAATAATATCCTCATTTTGTACATTAAAAGGGAGGCACGGGCACCATCACCCTGATACCAAAACCAGACAAAGATGTCACAAAGAAAGAAAACTACAGGCCAATATCACTGATGAACATAGATGCAAAAATCCTCAACAAAATACTCGCAAACAGAATCCAACAGCACATGAAAAGGATCATACACCATGATCAAGTGGGGTTTATCCCAGGAATGCAAGGATTCTTCAATATACGCAAATCAATCAATGTGATACACCATATTAACAAATTGAAGGAGAAAAACCATATGATCATCTCAATAGATGCAGAGAAAGCTTTCGACAAAATTCAACACCCATTTATGATAAAAGCCCTGCAGAAAGTAGGCATAGAGGGAACTTTCCTCAACATAATAAAGGCCATATATGACAAACCCACAGCCAACATTGTCCTCAATGGTGAAAAACTGAAACCATTTCCACTAAGATCAGGAACAAGACAAGGTTGCCCACTCTCACCACTATTATTCAACATAGTTTTGGAAGTGTTAGCCACAGCAATCAGAGAAGACAAAGAAATAAAAGGAATCCAAATCGGAAAAGAAGAAGTAAAGCTGTCACTATTTGCAGATGACATGATACTATACATAGAGAATCCTAAAGATGCTACCAGAAAACTCCTAGAGCTAATCAATGAATTTGGTAAAGTAGCAGGATACAAAATTATGCACAGAAATCGCTTGCATTTCTATACACTAATGACGAAAAATCTGAAAGTGAAATTAAGAAAACACTCCCGTTTACCATTGCAACAAAAAGAATAAGATATCTAGGAATAAACCTACCTAAGGAGACAAAAGACCTGTATGCAGAAAATTATAAGACACTGATGAAAGAAATTAAAGATGATACAAATAGATGGAGAGATATACCATGTTCCTGGATTGGAAGAATCAACATTGTGAAAATGACTCTACTACCCAAAGCAATCTACAGATTCAATGCAATCCCTATCAAACTACCACTGGCATTTTTCACAGAACTAGAACAAAAAATTTCACAATTTGTATGGAAACACAAAAGACCCCGAATAGCCAAAGCAATCTTGAGAACGAAAAAAGGAGCTGGGGGAATCAGGCTCCCTGACTTCAGACTATACTACAAAGCTTCAGTAATCAAGACAGTTTGGTACTGGCACAAAAACAGAAATATAGATCAATGGAACAGGATAGAAAGCCCAGAGATAAACCCACACACATATGGTCACCTTATCTTTGATAAAGGAGGCAAGCATATACAGTGGAGAAAAGACAGCCTCTTCAATAAGTGGTGCTGGGAAAATTGGACAGGTACATGTAAAAGTATGAAATTAGAACACTCCCTGACACCATGCACAAAAATAAACTCCAAATGGATTAAAGACCTAAGTGTAAGGCCAGACACTATCCAACTCTTAGAGGAAAACATAGGCAGAACACTCTATGACATACATCACAGCAAGATTCTTTTTGACCCAGCTCCCAGAGAAATGGAAATAAGAACACAAATAAACAAATGGGACCTAATGAAACTTAAAAGCTTTTGCACAGCAAAGGAAACCATAAACAAGACCAAAAGACAACCATCAGAATGGGAGAAAATATTTGCAAATGAAGCAACTGACAAAGGATTAATCTCCAAGATTTACAAGCAGCTCATGCAGCTCAATAACAAAAAAACGAACAACCCAATCCAAAAATGGGCAGAAGACCTAAATAGACATTTCTCCAAAGAAGATATACAGATGGCCTACAGACACATGAAAGAATGCTCAACATCATTAATCATTAGAGAAATGCAAATCAAAACTACAATGAGATATCATCTCACACCGGTCAAAATGGCCATCAGCAAAAAATCTAGAAACAATAAATGCTGGAGAGGGTGTGGAGGAAAGGGAACACTCTTGCACTGTTGGTGGGAATGTAAATTGATACAGCCACTATGGAGAACAGTATGGAGGTTCCTTAAAAAACTACAAATAGAACTACCATACGACCCAGCAATCCCACTACTGGGCATATACCCTGAGAAAACCATAGGTCAAAAAGTGTCATGTACCACAATGTTCATTGCAGCTCTATTTACAATAGCCAGGACCTGGAAGCAACCTAAATGTCCATCGACAGATGAATGGATAAAGAAGATGTGGCACATATATACAATGGAATATTACTCAGCCATAAAAGAAATGAAATGGAGGTATTTGTAATGAGGTGGATGGAGTTAGAGTCTGTCATACAGAGTGAAGTAAGTCAGAAAGAGAAAAACAAATACAGTATGCTAACACATATATACGGAATCTAAGAAAAAAAAAAAAAGGCCATGAAGAACCTAGTGGCAAGACGGGAATAAAGACACAGACCTACTAGAGAATGGACTTGAGGATATGGGGAGGGGGTGGGGTGAGATGTGACAGGGTAAGAGAGTGTCATGGACATATATACACTACCAAATGTAAAATAGATAGCTAGTGGGAAGCAGCCGCATAGCACAGGGAGATCAGCTCGGTACTTTGTGACCACCTAGAGGGGTGGGATGGGGAGGGTGGGAGGGAGGGAGATGCAAGAGGGAAGAGAAATGGGAACATATTGTATATGTATAACTGATTCACTTTGTTATAAAGCAGAAGCTAACACACTATTGTAAGGCAATTATACTTCAATAAAGATGTTTAAAAAAAAAAAAAAAAGGGAGGCACGGGGATATTAATTTGTTCAAGATCACCCAGCTTGAGGGACTTCCCTGGTGGCACAGTGGTTAAGAATCCGCCTGCCAATGCAGGGGGACATAGATTTGATCCCTGGTCTGAGAAGATCCCACATGTTGCAGAGCAACTAAGCCCACGTGCCACAACTACTGAGCCTGCGCTGTACAGCCCATGAGCCACAACTACTGAGCCCATGCGCCACAACTACTGAAGCCCGCGCACCCTAGAGCCTGTGCGCTGCAACTACTGAGCCTGCATGCTGCAACTACTGAAGCTCGTGCGCCTAAAGCCCATGCTCCGCAACAAGAGAAGCCACTGAAATGAGAAGCCTGTGCACCACAATGAAGAGCAGCCCCACTCGCCACAATTAGAGAAAGCCCGCGCAGCAATGGAGACCCAACACAGCGGGGGTGGGGGGGGATTACCCAGCTTGAAATGGGTGGAGTTGCAGTTTAAACCAGGACTCTTTCTACTTCCTACTTCCCTGTTGCCTCTTCAAGGACTGTCTTCCAATGTCCTTTAAAAAGAAATCTCTGTTTCTATTATACCTTTTTTAAAGTCACAATTCACATCACGGGAATTGACAATTCAAAAAATAAAATATTGCTTTCATTCACTTCTTCATTGTTTCATTGGTGAAAACATATTGGAGATGTCACTGTAGCAGATTTAACTAAGGCAGCAGAAGAAATGTAGACAATGGCTGCTTTGCCTCGCAATCTTAATCTAATCTCTTTGAAGAAAATTTCATGCAATCCAGACCTCCTATTAAATACTGAGTCTGGGATTCCATCAAATGTGCTATTTTTCTAGAGAACAGCAAAGCCACAGATAATGATCTTAAGCTTTATAAAATGCAGATTCCCCGATAAAAGATAAATTCTTCTCTTTTTTAAGAAAGGGAGAGTCAGATGGTACTCAAGAAAGACCCCAGCTGGTTAAGTTTGGCCTTTGAAGTGGTCCGATTCTTCTGGCTTCGAGCTCACAGCATTTTGAGCATCTACAATGTAGAGCTTTTATTTATGTTTGAGCTTTAAACCCTCTGCATTTGCTCCATCTAATATGAACAAACAAGTGTTGAGATAAAAACGTAGCCTCATAAAACTGTCTCCCTTACTTCAATGAACTCCTTAATTTGCATTATCTCTAAAAGCTGTCTCGGTTTTGAAGACATTTGCAACAAATTGACAGAAAATGGATGTTCTCTAACACAGCTAAGCTTCTTTGACTAGCCATTTGTACTTATTTCTCTATTCACTTCCACCTCCATTTTATGCTTCTTAAAGCAATTAGGAAAAGAAAAAGCAGGCTAAAAAGCTTTTTAAAAAATTTAATCAGATTTAATTGATAAACTTAAAAAAATAAGACTTCTTAAACTTTTAAAATATCTATGCTGTGGCCATGCTTTGCGGCTTGAGGGATCTTCCCCGACCAGGGATTGAACCTGGGCCCTCGGCAGTGAGAGCACAGAGTCTTAGCCACTGGACCACCGGGGAATCCCCAGTGTCTATGCTTTCTTAATCCACAAAGTTTATATGTTCATGGAAAACATCAGAAAATGCAGATAAGGAAAATGAATGAAACATAAAAACAAAATTGCCCTTAATCCACCCATTCAGAGATAATCCCTGCTAACAGTTTCACATTAACCTTCCAGATATTTTGTATGCATCTATAATAAACATCTGTATTGTATCATTAAAATAAGATGCATTTTAAAATTTATTTAGATCATTAAAATATTAAATAATAAAATAATCATTAAAATGTAATAAATCATTAAAAATGATTTTAAAAGTCATGTTATTTTGAAATTATTTCTTTATGTCAATATATAATGAACAACTTTCTATCTAGTATTAATTATACATCCATATTATCATTTTTAGTATCTAAATAGTATTTTATTTTTTAGATATACTCTGACTTCTTTAGCCAATCTCCTACTATTGGATAATTTAGTTGTTCTCAATTGTTTACAATTATATACAATGTTGTGATGGATTGTCCTCTACATATCTTTGGGACTTATAACTAATTAAACAATTAGTATAAATCCCTAGCAGTGGAATTAATTGGATCAAAGGGTATAACCACCTCAAAGGATTTTACAAATTACCATACAACTGGCAGATTTTACCAATTTATCCTCCTACCAGCAGAACATAAGAATGTCTATTTCTCTACATCCCTCTTTCTTTTTAATCTTTGCATTTCTAACAGGTAAAAAGGCACTATCACACATCAACTGTGTTTCTATGATTATAGAATGGCCAGATTTACCTTTAAAATTCGATTTAGAGAAGCACATATGGACGATGGAGCAAGGGTTGTAACATATGCATAAAGGGAATAAAAAAGGAGAAAAAAGAGAGGAAGGAACAGAAGAAATATTTGAAGCAGTAATGACTGAGAATTTCCCCAAATTAATGTCAGATACTAAGGGGGATAAATATCAAAAAAGCAAAAACAAACAGAAACATGTAGGCATATTATATTCAAGCTGCAAAAAATCAAAGATAAAGAAAAAAATCTTAGAAGAAGCCAGAGGGGAAAAAAGCTCCTATAGATAAGCAAAGATAAGAATTACATCAGATCTCTCTTCATAAACCATGTCAGCAAGAACAGAGTGCAGTGATATATTTAAAGTGTTGAGAGAAAAAAATGACCACCATAGAATTCTGTACCCTATGAAATTATCCCTCAAAAGTGAAGGAAAAGGGCTTCCCTGGTGGCGCAGTGGTTCAGAATCTGCCTGCTAATGCAGGGGACACGGGTTCGAGCCCTGGTCTGGGAAGACTCCACATGCCACGGAGCAACTGGGCCCGTGAGCCACAGCTACTGAGCCTGCGCGTCTGGAGCCTGTGCTCCGCAACAAGAGAGGCCGTGACGCTGAGAGGCCCGCGCACCGCGATGAAGAGTGGCCCCCGCTTGCCGCAGCTAGAGAAAGCCCTCGCACAGAAACAAAGACCCAACACAGCCAAAAATAAATATATAAATAAATAAAAGATTACTATTAATTAAAAAAAATAATAATAACTGCTTTATAAAAAAAAAAAGTGAAGGAAAAATAACAACTTTCTCAGACTGAGAAAACCTACTGCCAGTAGATATGCCTTGCAAGAAATAATAAAAGAAATCATTAGAGAAAAAGAAAATGATGTAGGTCAGAAACTCAGATCTACATGGAAAAAGAATAAGTGAAGGTCAAATAAAAACTTTCATTTTTCTTATTCTTCATTGATTTTAATTGATTTTGAACAGTTTGTTCAAAATAATAGTACAATGTATTTGATTATGAATGCTTATATATATGCTTATGTATTCTTATGTGGAATGAATGACAGCAATGATACAAGAGACGGAGGGAGGAATTAAGATTATTTTGTTATTATACGGTACTCACACTACTGGTGAAGTGGTATAGTGTTATCTGAAAGCGGACTTGTATTTGTTTTAAGTGTATATTGCAAACTCTAGCTGCAACTACTAAAATATGTGAAAAATATATATACAATCTATATGCTTAAGAAGACAAAATGAAATCATATAAAATGTTCAATTAAAACCGTAAGAGACAGAAAAGGAGACAAAAATAGGAACAAAGAACAAGGGCAAAACAGTATCAAATATGGCAGATATTGATCCAACCATATTGATAATCACTTTAAATGTTATTGGTCTAAATACACCAATTTAAAAACAGAAATTATAAAAGTGGATCAAAAATCAAGACCAATTGTGTGTTGTCTACAAGGAAGTCACTTTAAATATCCAGACACATGTAGATTAAAGGTAAATGGATGAAGAAATAAGTACCACACTAACACTAGTCAAAATAAAGCTGAAGTAGCTATATTAATTTCAGACAGAGCAGATTTCAGAGCAAGGAAAGTTATGAGGAATAAAGAAGGACATTACATAAAGATAAAGGGCTTAACTCTCCAAGAAGACATAACAATACTTAATGTACATGCACCTAAAAATAGAGTGTCACAATATGTGAGGTAAAAACTGATATAACTGCAAGGAAAAAAGAGATAAATCCACTATTATTTTTGTAAACTTCAACATCCTTCTATCACAAATGGACAGATCCAGCAGGCAAAAAATCAGTAAGGACATAATTACTCAACAGTACCATCAATCCACTGGATATTACTAACATCTATTGCCTACTTCATCCAAAAACAGAAACAGAACAGAAATTCTTCTCAAGCTCACATGGAACATTCACAAGATAGATCATATTTTGGGCCATAAAACATACCTAAATACATTTAGGACATGACACCATGTATGCTCTCAGACTACAATGGAATTAGACCAGAAATCAATAACAGAAAGATAGCTGGAAAATCCCAAAATATGTAGAGATTAAAAAATACACTAAAGGGGAAAGAAGAAATTTTAAGATAAATTTTAAAATATTTTGAACTAAATGAAAATTAAAAATTATCAAACTTTGTGGGATTCAGAGAATATAGTGCTTAGAGGGAAATTTATAGCATTGAGTGCATATGATAGAAAAGAGGAAAGATCATATAAGGCATCAGACAGAAGAAAGAATAATCATCTATGCTTCCACCTTAGGAAGCTAGAAAAAGAGAGGAAATCAAATCCATTGTAAGTAGACAAAAGGAAATAATATTATAGCCAGGCTAACTGAGAAAAAAAGAGAAGATACAAATTACTAATATCAGAAATGAAAGAAGGGACATTATTACAGACCCCATGGACATTAAAAGGATAATAAAGGAATACACTGTAATTCCCACAAATTTGATAATCTTCATGATATGGATCAATTCCTTGAAAGATACAATCTGTCAAAACTTATACAAGAAGAAATACACAATCTGAATAGGCCTATATCTAATAAATAAATTGAATCAACAATTAATAACCTTCCAAATCAGAAAACGAAAGGCCCAGATGGATTCATTAGTGAATTCTACCAAACATTTAAGGAAGAAATTATGCCAATTATCTATAATCTCTTCCAGAAGACAGAAACAGAGGGAAAACTTCCTAACTTATTCTATGAGACAGCAGTACCCAAATATCAAAAGCAGACAAAGATATTACAAGAAAGGAAAACTATGGACCATTATCTCTCATGAACTTAGATCCAAATATCCTCAACAAACATGAGCAAATCAAATGCAACAATGTATAAGAAGAATTGTACACACCATGTCCAAGGGGATTTATTCCAGGTATGAAAGGATAGTTCAGTATCTGAAAATCAATGAATGAAATCCATCACATCAATGGGCAAAAAAAGAAAAGTCACATGATCCTATTGATTGATGCAGAAAAAGCATTTGACAAAATCCAACACCCATTCACAATAAAAATTCTCAGCAAAACTGGAAATAATGGGGAACTTCCTTGACTTGATAGAGAACACCTAAAAAAAACCTTTACAGCTAACCTCATGAGAAACTAGAAGCTTTCTGGCTAAGACTAGGAACAAAGCAGGAATGTCCCCTCCCACCACTACTTTTCAGTACTGTAGTGGAAGTCCAACCTAATGCAATAAGATAAGAAAAGGAAATAAAAAGTATATAATTTGGGAAGAAATAAAACTTTTGTTTGTTCACAGATGACATGATCATTTATATAGAAAGTCTGAGAGAAGTGATGACAAAAATCCTGGAACTAAGAAGTGACTACAGGCAGGTTGCAGCATACAAGGTTAATACAGCATACAAGGTCACTTTCCTATATACCAGTAATGAACAAATAGAATTTGAAATTAAAAACACAATATCATTTACATTAGGAGGAAAAAAATGAAATGCATAGGTGTAAACCTAACAAAATATGTACAAGATCTAAATGAAGAGAACTACAAAACTCTGATGAAAGAAATCAAAGAACTAAATAAATGCAGAGCTATTTCATGTTCCCAGACAGGAAGATTCAATAATATCAAGATGTCAGTTTTTCCTCACTTGATCTACAGATTCAACACAATCCCAATCAAAATCACAACAAGTTACTTTGTAGATATCAACAAACTGATTCTAAAGTTTATATGGAGAGGCAAAAGACCCAGAATAGACAACGCAATATTGAAGAAGAATAAAGTTGGAGGACTGATACTATTTGACTTCAAAACTTACCTATAAAGCTGTCATATCAAGACAGTATTGGCGAAAGAACAAATAGAGAACCCAGAAATAGACCCACATAATTACAGTCAGCTGATCTTTGATAAAAGAGCAAAGTCAATAAAATGGAGAAAAGACAGTCTTTACAACAAATGTTGCTGGAACAACTAGACATCCATATATTAGAAAAAAAAAAGACTCTAAACACAGATCTTTCACAAAAATGAACTAAAAAATGGATCACAGACCTGAATGTAAAATGCAAAACTATGAAAATCTAGGATAAAAATCTAGATGACCTTGGTATGGCAATGATGCTTTAGCTACAACACCAAATGCACAATCCATGAAAGAAATAATTGATCAACTAGACTACATTAAGATTAACGACAACTCTGCAAAAGACAATGTCAAAAGAATGAGAAGACAAGCTACAGACTGGGAGAAAATATTTGCAGAAGATATAACTGATAAAGACTGTTATCCAAAATATACAAAAACCTCTTAAAATTCAACAATAAGAAAACAAACAACTAGATGAAAAAATGGTTACCTGAACAGCTCACCAAAGAAGATATGCAGATGACAAATAAGCATATGAGAAGATGCTCCATATCATATGTCATTAGGCAAATGCAAATTAAAATAAAGAAATATCTCTACATACCAATTAAAATGGCCCAAATCTGGAACCCTGACAACACAAAATGCTGGGGAGGATGTGCAGCAACCGTTTTCATTCAGTGCTGGTGGGAGTGCAAAAATGGTACAGCCACTTTGGAAGCCAGTTTGGTAGTTCTTTACAAAACTTAACACCCCCTTATTATATGATCTAGCAATTGCACTTGTTGGTATTTGTCCAAAGGAGTGGATAACTTATGTACACACAAAAACCTCGACATGGATGTTGATAGCAGCCTTACTCATAATTGCCAAAACTTGGAAGCAACCAAGATATCCTACTGTAGGTGAACAGAATAATACACTGCGGTACATCCGGACAATGGAGTATTACTCAGCACTAAAAGGAAATGAGCTATCAAGACATAAAAGGACACAGAGGAATCTTAAATGCACGTTAATAAGTGAAAGAAGCCAATATGAAAAGTCTACGTTCTGTATAATCCCAACGTATGACGTTTGGAAAACATAAAACCCTGAAGATGGCAAAAAGAACAGGAGTTGCTGGAGGGTGGGAGGGAGGGAGTGAGAAGGGAATGAAGAGGCAGAGCAGAGGATTTTAGGGCCAGTGAAACTATTCTGTATGATACCACAATGGTGAATACATGTCATTATACATTTTTCAAAATCCATACACTACACAACAGAAAGAGTGAACCTTAAAGTAAACTATGGACTTTGAGTGATAATCAAGTGTCAATGTAGGTTCACCGATTGTAACAAATGTACCAGATGTAACACACCCCTTGTTAGGATGATGATAATGGGAGAAGCTACACATGCGTAGGGGAAATTGCTGTACTTTTCGCTCAATTTTGCTGTGAACCTAAAACTACTCTAAAAAAATAAAGTCTCTTTATATATAAAAAACAATTAGACTCCCTAAATATCCCTTTCCCACACCGTTCCCCCTGGTAACCATAAGTTTGTTCTCTAAGTCTGTGAGTCTGTTTCTGTTTTGTAAATAAGTTCATTTGTATTATTTTTTTTTAGATTCCGCATATAAGCGATATCATACTTCTGACTTGCTTCACTTAGTACGACAATCTCTAGGTCCATCCATGTTGCTGCAAATGGCATTATTTCATTCTTTTTAATGGCTGAGTAATATTCCATTGTATATATGTACCACATCTTCTTTATCCATTCCTTTGTTGATGGACATTTAGGTTGCTTCCATGTCTTGGCT
Source organism: Balaenoptera musculus (assembly GCF_009873245.2). Taxonomy (NCBI): domain Eukaryota; kingdom Metazoa; phylum Chordata; class Mammalia; order Artiodactyla; family Balaenopteridae; genus Balaenoptera; species Balaenoptera musculus. Next base: position 73,947,574 of record NC_045790.1, read on the forward strand.
ATTGTAAACAGTGCTGCAATGAACACTGGCGTGCATGTATCCTTTTGGACCATGTTTTTCTCCAGATATATATATAGTTAGGGAGTTTGGAACTGACATGTACACACTGCTATATTTAAAATGGATAACCAACAAGGACCTACTGTATAGCACAGGGAACTCTGCTCAATATTATGTAACAACCTAAAAGTGAAAGAAATTTGAAAAAGAATAAAAATTAAAAAAAACCAAACAAACAACCCAATTAGATAGTAGTGATTTTGTCCAATTCAGTGAATATACTAAAATCCATTGATGTGCACACTTTAAGAGGGTGAATTCAATGTTTTATGAATTAAATCTCAATAGGCTGTTTAATCTTTTCTACTATTTTTCAATGGAATCTTTTCTACTTCCTTTATGGCTGGACTCCACTTCTGAAATATTCTTTCCTTCCCAAGTGAGTCACCCGTTCAGCACGTCTCCTGCAAGTGTGTATAGTCTATCCACTGCTGCCCTCGCCCTGCTGCTGCTACCAACTGACTTCCTACTGCGCAGTCCCCATCTCTTATGAAAACACTGAGCCTCTTCTGTGGACTCACCCAGACTGAAAAGCAGGACACTAGCACTTCTGGTTTGCTTCTTGCATAACTGCTTTATTTCAGCAAAGAACGTTTCTGACGTAAGTAAAAAATCTTGATGACAAAAAGAATAATTCAACGGGAATATATAAAAATTTCAAACTTATAATGTACATAATAATGAAGTCTCAAAATATAATAGTAGAAGTGTGGAATTTAAAATATAGACAAGTTTACAACCAAAGTGGGTATTAAATAAAAACAAACAAACAAACAAACCAAAAACACCTCAGTCAGTGAGGGGGAAAAAAAAATCCCTACACATTGTTTTTCAGACGGCTTTATTTTTTTCACCCCCAAAAGTGAGAGGACATTTTTTTCAGGGATTCATTTCTGTATACAAAATATTTTTATAACACAGGATTGTATATCATATATCAAATGACTCTGCCAACGTATGCAATTTTTACTTTACAGGTATATTTCTACCTTATTTATCTAAAAGAAATATATACCTTAAAATAAAAGTTTAATTTAAATTAAATTTAAATATTTAAAATTTTTCCAATGTTCCCAAATTACATAAATGGGTAGTTGCTCTCCAAGTGATTTCAGTATCAAAGAAAAATCACATGCTAGTGGTTAATTATTTATGCTTATAATGTTAAAATGCTGGTGTTAATATTAGCATTTAATTTTTAAATGCATTTAGAGTCAACAAAATAAAGGTGGAACTATACAAGTAACAATTCAAAAACAAAAAATTTATAGCAAATGTCATGTTAAAATGTCCATTTCCAAAATACAAATGCTTATGCACTACAATTGGGAGGAAAAATTCCTTAAGGAGGACATGTAAAGGACAAAGTTTAAAAGACCAATAAACTGAGCCACACCAAAACACACCACTTAAGGCAGTAAAAAGCAAGTCATGGAGTAGCAGAAGTTATCTGCAATATAGATAACATACAAAGAGCTTGAATCAAGAATATAAAAAGGACTCTATGTTAATAATGTTTTTCCAAAAAGTCAGATCAATAGAAAACTGGCAATAGAATCAAATGGGCACTTCAAAAAGAGGACACCCAATGGTAAAGAAATACATAAAGAACTCAGTCTCATTATAATCAGGGAAATGAAAATTGACACCACAGTGAGATGCTACTACACAGCCATTATAATGATTAAAATTGAAAAGCTGACCATATCTTTGTTAGCAAGGATATTGGTCAACTGGAACACACATATACTGTTGGTGGAAGTGTAAACTGTTTTCAAAGTTCAAGCTGGTAGTGTAGTGGGTTGAATGGTGACCCCCTCAAAAGGTATGTCCATGCCATAACCCCTAGAACCTGTGAATGCAACCTTATTTGGAAAAAGTCTTTGCAGATGTAATTAAGTTAACGATTTTTAGATGAGATCATTCTGGATTATCTACTGGGCCCTACATCCAATGACAAGAGTCCTTTTAAGAGACAGCAGAGAAGACAAAGACACAGACAAGAAGGCCCTGTGAAGACAGATGCAGAGACTGGAGCTATGTAACCAGAAGGAATGCCAACAGTCACCAGAAGCTGGATGAGAAAAAGAAGGGATCCTCCCCCCTATCGCCTTCAGAGGGATTTCAGCCCTGCTGATACCTTGATTTTGGACGTCTAACCTCCAGAATTATGAGCCAATAAATGTCTGTGGTCATAACCCACCAAATTTATGGTGATTTGTTACAGCAGCCCTAGAAAATGAATATAGGCAGTATCTAGTACAGTTGAACATACACATTCCCTGTGAACTCTAATCAAGAGACAATCAGGCACATATAAGGCAAAAAACATGAAAAGAATATTCATATCAGCATTATTCATAATAGTCCCAAAGAGAAAACCACTCAGCTGTCCATCAAAAATAGGATGGATAAATAAATTGTGGTATATTCATTTAATTGAATAATATAAAGTAATAAAAATGAAAAACTGCAGCTACACAACATGGATTTATCTAATAAACTTATTCTGAACACAAGAAGGTAACACAAAAGAATTCATTTACTTTCACTTATATCAAGTTCAAAATAGGCAAAATTAATCTACGGTGTTAGAAGTCAAAATAGTACCCTTGGGGAAGAGGAAATGGGGTGGTTTTAATAGACATAATGTTAGAACCTTGCACCCCAAAAGTTGAAATCACAATTTCAAGTGCATGTGGAACATTTATAAAAATTGACCCCTTCAATGACATGACAAAAGCAATGTCCTAAACAATAAATGGTGAGCTATACCATGGCACATTCATGGATGGTAACATTCAATACTGTAAAGTTGAGAAACCAACCTCAAATTTACCTATACATTTATTAAAATTCCAATCAAATTTGTGTTTTGGTATTTGATAGGCTGATCTTAAAATTCAAATGAAAGACTAAAAAACCAAGAATAGCCAAGAAAATTCTGAAGAGCAACAAGGTAGGTAGACTTGATACTCTAGATATCTAAACTGGTGATTTGATAACTTTTATATTGCTACAGGAGTAGTAAATACATCAATCAAATAGAGGGCCCAGAGAAAGACCCATGTGTGTAATAAAACTTGACTCACATCTCAAGTGTCATTAATATCGATGGGAAGAAAGACTACCAGATGAGCTAACAAAATAAAAAAATACATCTGCTTAAAGTCCTTGGAGTGCTAAACAGTAGTGAAGAAATACCAGGTCAGAATTTGGGGAAGGACAAGTCTGGAGAAGTGAGCCCAGGCTTTGGGGCCACTTTCCCATGGAGGTATTTGCTGATTCTGCAGATGGCAGCTGAGAGGCTTGAGGGGATGAGGCTCTCGTGAACCATCACTGCTTTGTCCTAGGCTATGCACTGGGAGTGAGGGTATGCCCAAGGACACAGGCACCTGCAGCTCAGCTCTCTAGCCTCCAAAAGGGCTAACATGAAAAAGACTGACAATACCAAGGGTTGGCAAAGATGGGAAGTGACAGGAACTTTCTGACATGGCTGGCAGGACTGTAAATTGGGTTCATTCACTTTGGAAAATACTTTCACCTTATCTACTAAAGTTGAATTCCCTATGTGCCCACAATTCTACTCCTAGGTATACAGCCAACAGAAATGTAAAGCCAGGTACATCAAGGGACCTTTACATGAATATTCACGGAAACGTTATTTGTAATATTCCCATACTGGAAGTACATGAAAAGTCTATACTTAGTAAAATGGATAAACAAATTGTGGTATTTTTAGGCAACAGAATACTATATGGCAATGTAAATGAATGAGTTATGTAAAATATATATACCTTGCAAACATAACACTGAGCAAAAGAAGCCAGACACCAAAGTTTATATAAATAGCATACTGCTTTTAAAGGTCAAAAAACACACTATTTGATTCCCTTTGTGTAACAGTTAAACACCAGTAAAAACTATAGTGTTCAGGAATGCATAGTTAAGCATTAAAACTAAAGAGAAAAGCAAAGAGTGATCACCTTACAGAACTGTGGTTACTTGCTTGGGGAGGGGCACTAGCAGGGCTTCAGTGGTCTTACAATGTTCTGTTTCTTGACAGGGGTTTTGGAGGCACAGATGCTTTGTGATAAACCAATGCTCTGTACGTTTTTTGTATTTGTGTACTTTTCATATATCTTTCATAATTAAAAAGGTAAGAAAACATCAGTGGAGATGTATGACGGATTTATTATTCAATACATGGTACTGGATCAACTGAACAGAAATATGGCAAGAATATATTAAATCTTTACTTCCTATCACACACAAATCAATTACAGGTGTATAAAAAACCTAGGAAAAGCAAAAACCTTGTAAGTTTTAATAGAAAATATGGGATGTATCTTCATATTCTATGGAATAAAAGTAATTCCTGAAGAAAATACAATAATACAACCAATAAAGGCAATGAGTGAGCTGACCACATTAAGATTAAAACTCTTCTATAAGATAAAGTGAAAAGACAAACCACACACCAATAAGTTCTATATGTATAACCAGCAAACAGTAATAACCAGACTACTTAAAACTGCGTACGTATCAACTGAAAAAAGAGACAACTCCACTGGGGATTGGGGTGAGGGAGAGAACAGGCAACGGCAGGAAAAGGTGATCCCTATTACAAACAACCTGGCTGGCTGAGATGAAACATGGTAGGGCATATTCACATAATGGAATGAGACGGTGATCTAAATAAATGAATTAGAGCCATGTGTTGCAACATGAAAAAAATCTCTAAAACAATGTTGAATTAAACAAAAGGACAAAATGCAAAATAAAATCATTTTATAATAATAAAATTTATAACCATGCATACTATTTAAAATCCAATATTACATATTCCTTATCAACACATATATAGTAAAAACATGAAAAAAATATGCTTAGGAATGATAAATGTTAACTTGAGGCCAGTGGCTTCTTCTGGGGAGGGAGAGAAATGAAACAGGGAAGTTTACACAAGGACTTTGATTGTACCTATACCATTTTATTTCTGTGAAAATAAAGATTTAAAGCAAATATGTCAAAAATTTCAAGTTCTCTATAATTTTATAGTCTCCTGTATCACTGAAATAGTTTATAAAAACAAAGGTAAACAAAATCCACTTCCCTAGCTATTCTCAGTTTTATTCTTACATCAAGCTGTGGGTTCAGACCCCATGTTACTGGCCCGTCACAAACTTTGATACTATGGCACCAACTTACACTGAAGGAAGCTTAAGAAACAGGGCTCGTGATTCTGATATTTGGCTTCCTGGAGGGGAACCATCACGGATATAACTTACTACCTCCTGCAGCATCTCTGTACAAAGTTGAGGGAATAGTCACTTGGAGGGCCCAGTACCAGGAGAAGCTAACTTTTTCTTTTTATATAGACACAGTGAACCTTGTAACAGACCATGGTTACTTCCTTTTATTGGTTGCTAAGAGACGCTTGACTAAATCTATGGACTACCACTAGGAAAGGTACCTGATTGCCTGATTTGTATTTTAATTCTTCATCTCACTCTCCAGTCCTTACTGTCCTTTCATCCAGATTTTTCAGGTGATTTATTTTATCCTACTGTGTGTATGTGATTATGTACACACACACACACACACACGGAGGCATATAATATAAAGGAAAAATCTGATAGATTTCTATTATATTAAAATTTAAAACTTCTGTAGATCAAAAGGCACCATTAAGAGAATAAATGGCAAGCTACAAAGTGGAAGAAGATGTTTGCAGTACACATGACAAAAGGTTCACATCCAAGAGTGTAAGGAACTCCCACAAATCAGTAAAAAAAAAAAAAAAAAAAAAAAAGGATGGAAAATTCAAAAGAAAAATGGACAAAGTTGGTAAACAGCAGAGCTAAAGTTCCAGTCTGAAGTCTTATTTTACTTAAAAAAATTATCATTTCACTTATTTGTAATGCCATCACCTAGCAACAATGACAATCACGCTTTACACTTTGGTCTTGGTAGAAAATCTTCCATTTTCTTTTTTTTTGGGGGGGTGGGTGTGCTAATAACCTTCCCTATAATAATTATATATATGTAATTTGTTGCCTTGAGAACAAAGCAATTAAGGAGGAGTAAAATAATGAGCAAACAGAAATGCTAGCAAATGAAAAGGGTGTGGGAAGGAGTTTAGAAAAGAAACAAGTGGCTGAAAACGAACAAAGGAATGAGGAAATGGGAAAGGGGTTAAATATAAAAAAAAGTAGGGCGTCTTTCAGGAATATTCTTGCTAATCAGGCCATGACTCTGAGTCGTATACTAAAGACTGAGGGGCAAGATGTAGCTTCTGATTTCATAATTTGATTAAGAGTCGATAAAGGAGGGCTAGAACCAATCCCATTGAGACCGGATATCTTAACCTAAGCTCTTACTTTTGGAGTTCAAATTTCTTCTCCTCAATTTTTAGTCAGTTTCCTCCCCCTAGAGCTGAATTTTATCTGAAAAAAAAATTCCCAAACTTCACTTGAAGTTTTTAGAGCAGAACAAAGCACACGCTTCACACTTTTAAAGAAAATGTTCAGACTCTGGTTGCAGCTGAATAACTTCAAAATGGCTTCATTTTAAAACTTAGTAGAGCAGAAATATCTGAAGGAAATGCATATTTTCGATTATTTGTTTTAAGATAGTTTAAAATCACAAGAGCAATACAGAAACTCTGAATTACTGGTAAAGGATCTCTGGCTGGTCTCATGTGAGTATAACAAGAGTTTAGAGGTGGAGAAGAGGGGTTTCAACTCCTGCAGGGTCAGGATTTTCATTCTACCTCTATGTTCTTGGCCACCTTTCACAGCTCCTCTTGCTTTTCCTCTGAGTTTACCCCTAACTTCTGGAAGACACTGTGAAGCAGGGGAAAGAAAGCTGGTCTAGAAGGGGAGGAATGGGGGCCTTGAGTGACCTGGGCCATGGGCCTTAATCTCTCCATTCTTGTATCCTCAGCAAACCTGATCTTCTCACTTCACGGGAGGTCAGCTGGTGAGATTCAAATAAGTAATGGTTTAAGCAAGTTTTGAATAGGCATAAAGCGCTAAGGTATTATAAATGTCTACTCTCTCCTTTCACTATTCTTTTTTAAATCAATTGAGCAACTCCAAGAATCAGATTTGAAGGATAAATGTTTATGGGACTCCATCTTGGTTCAAAGGAGGATCTGGGGTATAGGGAACTATCTCGATATTTTAATAAAACTAAAACCTAATTGGTTGTGACCATTTCAAAAGAATTAATATAAGTTAGAAGCATACATTCAAAAAGGAAGCATCGGAGATAAGGGGCCTAAGTCTTTGGGATTCTATAAAAAGCTTGGTCTGTAAGACAGTCCCTGAGTCAATATCTGAGAAACAGCTTTGTATCAGTGCTCAGATACTCATGTAACAGAGAACCACAAAAAACAAGGACTAAAAGACAGAATCTGGATACACACTGATGAGCTGAAATACGTTATGTGAATGCCTTATTGCGTGCTCTGGGCTTTCAGGGGTACTGAAATAATGTATGCGTGAAAGAATTACAGCAGAGTAACTGGCTCTGTGCTGGTGTGCTATCAAAGGGAAACCAAGACAGCAAAAGGAATACGTAAGTCAACGCAGCTCTACAACCCTGATTATGCTCACCCACTATTTGATAACATATTTCCTTCTTTGGAGGAAAAAAATAAAGAAATTCATTCCCCAAACTCTTGGGAGGCTGAGAATCTAGACAGACAAAAGCATATCTACATAAAAATTTTGAAGATTAATACATAATAAAAGCCAAAACAATAATCTAAAATAAAATACTTCCCGTAGCTGCTTTTGCTTGTGGTCTGCAATGTATTTTCCACAGTTCCCCAAGATAAAAGGGAGATTGTCAGTATCCATTTCCAGGTTTTTCTCACGAATATATATCAAGGGAAGTACAACAAAGTCTGCTTTGGATTAAAGTTATGAACATCAGATTTCAAAACCAAGAACAAAATGTTTTAGGAGTCTATTCCAGCTTTGTCTCACCAAACCCTGAAAATGTGGGGAAAGTAGAATTCTATAGTTCTGAGTTTTTTTAATGATTTAAGAAAGTAGAGAGGCAATGACATTTTCATATATTACTATAACTGGAAAAGAAAAAAGAATAATGGACTACATCCTGACATTAAAAAATACTTTTGACAGTGTTTCCTAATTACCAACAGTGATGACTATGGCTAACATGGATGAAGAAATTAATGAGCAGTATTTTTTTCTTATTATGTTTAAGATCATCTCCAATACTACCATCAGGCTTGACCTGATACCTGAAAAGAACACCATAAAATTACAAGGTAGGCTTTAAAACTATTCACAAGTGGTTAGGGAGTCCTAATGAACAATAATAGAGTTATTATTTTAATTTGTAGCATAAGGCATCACTACAGGAATCAAAGAAACTGATGTATTTTTAGATGTGTGTACTGCTTATACATTGAATGGCGAGTTACTGTGGAAACTTTCATTCTGTGGAAACTTTAACTGGATTTACGTGCTAGAATTAGCTGATGAGTTGCAAATTTTAAAGTGGTAAACTGATTAGCATTAAATCACAAAATATATTTCTTTATAAATAGAATGCATTTATCTCATATAAAATGTGTATTGATAAACACTTGTTTTCCTCTAGCTATATGTAAACAGTGACATGAGAAATAAAATTATGCATGCGTCTTACGTCTTCTGTGCAGTTGAAAATGTCTTAAATTTTATTTCACTGGACAGCATACTAAAGAAAAGAAATGATGACCTTTATAACTAAGGCCTTCCTTCTCTCGGACTCTCTATTTTGACAAAAACATCCCTCTCTTATGAGGTCCTTTAGGACAATGTTGATTTTTTTTTTCCATTTCTGTATCTCTTTAGATACCCTGGTATCCAGCACATAGTAGATGAGCGCTCAAAATATTTTTTGTCTTGATTCAACATTCAAAGAAATAAAAAATGTTGTCATATGCTTCCAAGATATGTAGTATGTTTAAAATACTATACCCAAAGATTATGGAACAACTAACAGATATAAAAATAAAAATACATATAGAGATAGCATAGCTCAAATTGTGATGGTAACTGCTTAACTCAAAGTGTGATAACTGATTCTCATATATCTTAGCATGCTTTTCAGGCACTTTGCATTATGGCTACAGAGGGCAAATGGCTGATAAACCTCATTGTTAAAAAGAAGTCCCTTAAATAGCAAGATATACATGAACAACAAAAAAAAGAACTTCTTTGATTGGTTCAAAAGCCCATATACTTGTAACCCAGGAAACATTTGAAATGTATGAATAGGTAACTCAGCTCTATATGGTATATTGGTTCATAACTCTTCATCAATCCTACATACAAAAAAATGCTATGTAGGACTGGATATGTATTTTAAGAGATATTAATACCTGCAGAAAAATAAAATATTTAAAAGGACCAAGAAGCCAGAATTCTTATGTACCAAAAAAACTGTATAAAATTAGAAGTACATTTAATATGCCAGATCTTATTTTAATCAGCTATTGGGGATACTCACTTCCGTCTCTTTATTTTCTACCCTATTAGGAGGAAATTTAATATCTACTATTGGCATGTCAGTCTGCAAACTCTGCCTCTAACAGTATAACAATGGTGTCTTCTCCATTCTCCCAATACACACCGAACTCCAGATCAAAGTCACAGTTTTCCGTGCCCCCTTAATTATCCTCCACAATCAACTCTGACTCACCAGCGAGCCTTTATTGTCCTAAAAATCCATATTTATAGTTGTTAGGATTTCATGCCATAGGGAGGAGATGACAACACTGAATCAGTTCTCCAGACAGGCATATCAAGGATGCTTTTTCAATCATCCAGTGCTTAGTAGAGACAAAGTTATGCAGTAGCCTATAGAATTCTATAAGAGCAGAAAGGCCACATCACTAGGACACTTCTTGGCTCCAGAACAAACTGATTTAGAGCCCAGCTGCAAAGTCATTCACATTTGCCAAGAGAGGTTTTGAGTACTCTTTGGGACCCACCCCTCATACAAACAACGATTTAAACAAAATGAAAACAGAACAAAACAGGCTGACTCACTCCAACACTCCTAACTCCATCCTGTAGGAAGAAGGCTATAAAATAATGTGACAATTAGCCTAGGGATTTCCTTGTTATTTTCATTTTCAGAGCCTCTGCGTAGTGTTAAAAGTATCACATAGGGTCCAATTAGACCTGAACACACAGACCTGCTCAAACATCTTACTGTTCTGAGTACACCACGTGGTACCATAGGGTTATTTTTAAAAATTCCCAAATCAGTAGTCAAGAAAGCAATGAAGTCAGTTTACCCCACACCCTATCATTTATTTGTGTCAGATGTTAAAATGAGAATCCATTGCCTGTCCACAGAGCACTCACCTCATTGTCTGACTCCACGAGAACTTGATCATATTCACTAAGCGCTACTAGAAACATGATAGAGGTGACATTTTCAAAGCAGTGTATCCATTTTCTTCTCTCTGACCTTTGGCCCCCTACATCGACCATTCTGCAAGGTTAATAATATTCATATTAATAGCACATAAAAAAATATCAATATAAATATAGCTTTACTTACAAACTTAGGAAACCTACTCTCTAAAGAGAATGGTCATCAAAACCAATCCAATTAACACTTATTGAACATCTACTAATTTTCTGTTACCTAACAATCAAAGTCAAGACATTCTGGGTAATAACTCATTGCACTTATTAGAAAGTTACCTGATATGTATAAAAATTATAATTTTGTAAAAAAAAAAAAAAAAATCCTGTGCCAAGCCAAGGAAAAAGGCTGTTTTATTTAATCAAGCACAGAAGAGTCAGAAACAAAATGAGTTTTATTTGTGTTCAGCTCTAATGGCAAATACTGACTTCAGTTTCTTTTCCTATAAAATGAGAATGAAGATCCTCACGTATTTCTCAAGGAAGCTAGGAATGACTACAAATGCATTTAAAAGATGTAAGATGCTATGTATTTCAACATGGGTGTGTAATGCTTCAACTAAATGCAGACAAAACCCCACTGATCTTCATCAGGAAGGTAAGCTTTTGGGGCTGATTTTTCTTTCCAATATTGACAATAATTTGGGACAGTCCAATCATGTTGGGTAACATGGTGCAATTAGCCTTATGCACAAGTCAACTTGCTAAACTGCTAGAAGTGGTATGTGTAAAACATCAAGATGCTATAAGAGGCCACCATTTGAACTATATCAAGGACTTGTTTTTACACATCAATTCTGTGCTCAGGAATCAACACTGGCATCAATTAATTTGAGTGCTAGTGTATATAGAAAATATCTAGCAGAACTTGGTAATGAATCCAAGTTTCCTCAAGTTGTTGAATCCATAACTTGACTAAAATGTGCACAATGTTTACAAGATAAAATATTTTCAGAAAATGAGAGTTTTAGGTATAAAAGTTTGAGAGTAGGGCTCTTTAAGTGTTTGTTGAAAACTGCAGTTGTTCCTGGTATTTTCCTGCCTCTAAGGATCAAACCTAAACTAAGAAATCAAGAATCTTCCCGTGACTGCTCTGAACAGTTTCCTATGAAAGAGATATCTGAGGGGCAAAACAATGGATCCAGGGAGACCTATGAACTACAGACATCAAAACTAGAATTCTTAGGTCTTTAGAAATATTAAAATGCTAGCTCTTCTCTAATGTCAAGTCAATAATATGCTCATTTATATAAAATTCTCATTCCATGAAATCCTGTCATGCTAAACCCTATAAGATGTTTTTGATGGTAGCAAGAAATTATTCTTCTATGTCATTACTTTTACTGAAGTGCCAAAGAATGTCCTTTAAAAGCTAGTGCCCAAAATGTAGGGAAAAAACCCAAGATGTAATAGTAACCTGGTTTCAGATTTCACTAATCATAAAGCAAAAAGGAGATGAAATCTCCATGAAATGCTTTATGTTTTCTGAAAATATTCTAACATGGTTATAAGCAGAAGGAAATTTGGTGTCTCAAATTAAAGATCTCTAAACGCAATGAACTCAAAACTTAATCCAGAATGCTGGAGCTATAGGGAGCCTTGGTGATCATCTAATGTAACCATTTTATTGATGAAAAAAAAGAGGCTCAGAAATTATTTCCAAAGTGTCACCCTCTTTATGGCTATGTCTATTAGAGTAGCGTATGGCAGCCAGATGTAACCACAGGTGCAGAGGTTGATTAGAATGAAACACACAGTGCTTTGCAGGGAATGATGGAGGGCCTGCCCATCAGGGTCACATGGCAGAGTTACATCACAGGAGTTACATTAATTTCCACTTCACAACCCTGTGTTGTACGTAGTTGTCTTAAATGGATGGCTCTCCCAAGGACCTCAACTCTCTGCACCCAAAGACATACTCATATGGCCTCATTTCTCCATGTACCATGTGGTTTGTATTCTAAGTAAAAGTACGTCTGAGTGATTGTGTAATAAGAGATTAAATGAAAGTACATCAGTCTTGTTTATTTTTTCTCATCTTAAAAAAAATTAGACTACTTCAGCTGAAGTATTACCCCGAAAGAATAGCAGCAGCAAGGGAGAAAGTAATAAACTTTCATTCTATTTTCCTATGTAAATTTAGACTAGGTTAATCAATCCATTTCCAAAACCACGTATTTTTAAATTTTTCAGGCAACTCATTTTAGGAGTACAAAGCAGCCCGTATTCTTATTGCTACTGAAAAATTCTACCTTGGTACCAGAGGACCTGGAGGAAACAACATGAAAGCTTCTGACAACCTGTAATTTCTGTTATTAATAGGGTTATGAGATAATTTATATCTTATACAAATGTAAAAATACAGTGTTTATAGGTACATGTAAAAATACAGTTTGTACAATGTACAAACATTGACCTCACAGTTAAAATGATTCCCAACCAGTTTTAGTCTGGACCAATGTTTGAGTAACTTTTAACCACCGGCAAACTATTCACTGATTTCTCAGTGATTTAACCTGAACTAAGAAACCTGCCCATACATCTTTCCTCTGCTTCCTCTTTCAGGGACACACTATTTCATCTGTGTCTCCAATGATAATAATTGTTATAAAGGTGATATTGTTTTAAAGTCTACACATGGTTTCAATATTCATAGAGTTCACAAAACGTGCTCAAGGCAGAAGAGCTGGGAAGTAGATTGTATGGACTCAGGTACTACCTGAAAATGACACTTTGTAAGTCAAAGGGGTATTCGATGATCCCTGTGGTGGGGACTCGAACTCTGAGCACATCTTGCTGCGTAGGCAGGTAGGCAGGGTCGGCAACGCGGTCCAAGTCATTAAGATAGCTGGAGGAGGGAAGACACAGGAGAGCGTCAGTGACACCGTCACACCAGACCTGCTGATGGAAAAGGAAGGACAACAATGGATCCTAAGACAGAAGTGGAGAGAAGGAAGAAAAATATCAGAAAGTGGTGGAGTAGCTTGGGAAGTGAAAGATACAGTCAACCTTCTGTTAGTCAGAGCAAGGTTGTCCATCTATGGATGACTGGTTCCCAGTATTTCTCTTTCCTTCTCTTACGGTCAAATAGAACCCTGACAGAACGTAAAGCGGGAGAAGAAAAGAATTAAATGGGTCTCCTACCCTCTACTTGTTTAGCAGGTCTGGTGGGCAAGCAGGAGTTTAAAGCAAATAGTTTTTGAATTATTTATACAAATGTTATTTGTATAAACAAACAGATAACAGAGCTACACAGAAGGTCAGGATACATTTTTTTGCCTTTTTACAGAACATCAGAGCCTTTCCCTGGAATGTATTTCCTTATAAAACAGCAGCATACCATGTCCTAAACTCTGTCCAAAGCCTAACTCATTCACAATTAATGTGAAGCCATGAGATTTCTAGTCACTGAGGCAACAATATTGAAGGCCAGATATTCCCAGTATATAGACTCATCACACCTAAACTTTAAATTTATCTGATTATATGACACTTTTCCATTAAAAAAAAAAAGCTTTTTATTGTGAAATAATTATAGACTCACAAGAAGCTGCAAAAATATTAGAGAATTCCCCTGTGCCCTTCACCTAATTTCCCCCAATGAGAACATCTTATGTGACCATAGTATATTATCAAAACCAGGAATTTGACACTGATCAATACTATTAACTATACTACAGACCCTACTTGGATTACACCAATTTTTACACACACACACACACATTTTTGGGGGTGTATACTTCTATGAAATTTTATTACATGTAGAGATTCGTGCAATCACCACTGCAATCAGGATACAGAATTGTTCTGTTAGCAAAAAGAAACTTCTGTGTGCTACCCATCCCAATCCTAACCCCTGGCAAGCACACATATGTTCTCCATCAGTATAATTTTATCATTTCAGAAGTGTTATATTCCATTCACTTTCCATTCTCTCAAATTGCAAAAATAATTTACAACTTTAAGAATGACATAACTTGATATAACTGATGACAAACAGGTAAAAATGACTGTTCTGCATGGCATCCTCATGATTTCAAAGAGTCACTATGTTCCCTTTGGCCCTGGAAGGGATGGAGCACAGATATGATTTCAAAACATACAACTGCAAAGTATATACAGAAAGTAACTAACGTGTGAATAAGATTTAAAGAAAAGGTAGAATCATTATAGACTTGGAAGAGATTAGATCTTCAACCCCTTTATGCCCACAAACAAGAGACAGTGAGGGCTTCCCTGGTGGCGCAGTGGTTGAGAATCTGCCTGCCAGTGCAGGGGACACGGGTTCGAGCCCTGGTCTGGGAAGATCCCACATGCCGTGGAGCAGTTAGGCCCGTGAGCCACAACTACTGAGCCTGCGCGTCTGGAGCCTGTGCTCCGCAACGGGAGGCCACGATAGTGAGAGGCCCGCGCACCGCGATGAAGAGTGGCCCCCACTTGCCGCAACTAGAGAAAGCCCTCGCACAGAAACGAAGACCCAACACAGCCATAAAAATAAATAAATAAATAAATAAATAAATAAATAAAGAGAGGCAGTGAGTTCTGAGACACATAACAGGGAATGTCTGGTGTGGAGCATAACTCAGCAAGCGCACAAACACTCAGGTGACGTGACTTACCCAGGATAAAGACTGTCTCGCCCTGTTATTCCTGCCTTACTACCTAAAAGAGCGCCTGGCAAATAGTACTTAACGATTATTTGCTGAATGGAGGGATGATTTCCCATGCTGAGATTTAGTTTTAGCATTATTTAAATATCCTTCTTACTAGTGGTGTTTCCATATTAATGATACTGTTAAATTTGAAACTGAGTATTGAAAAAAATTTAAGTCTCTAAGATTCATGGGATCATAAAATAGTAGAGCTACGTCTGACTTTAACAAAGAAAGAAATTACTGCCTTTTTGGAGCTGTATCAATTCTTTAAGACAAAAAAGTACAGTATTAGTCTGGAAATTCCTAATACAAAGCAACTATAATTAGTATTCTAGTGGCCTTGTCCCAAACACATCAATGATTCTTTAGCTGGCAATTAGCTCTCTACTGGCTGATAGAAACCAGCCTGATGTCTCTAATTATTAGGAAAATGGCTGGGGGACAAAAAGAGGGAGAGGCTGGGAGAATATGGGCTTGAGAGGCAGGAAGGAAATGTAAAAATGGACTGGACTCCAAATTTTAGTGAATATCCTGGCACGGATTGCCGGGAGTTGCCTGATGGGGTTAACAAGCCCATGTTTTGGGTGTTGGCCTGTATCTCATCCTACAGATAAACCAGCTCATGACTCCATAAATGCAAAATCAACTGGGTACTCTGTATAGATGGAGTTTTTTGATTTATGAGCTCCTTGATTTGAAAAAATCGAAATGAATGTACATTTTGAAATCTGCAAGATCATCATTTATTTAACTACTATATACAAAAATTTAATTCAGAGGAATCAGAGAACTTCCAATTCACATTGGCAAGCTTGTTTGGAAATAGGCTGCCCAGTAAACCATTTCTACTCACTTCACCCAATCCAGAGGTCAGAACAGAAGGTGGCTAAGTCTTGGACACAAGGTGCTACTGTGTTCTTGTGGGAAGAGAAATCGTGGCTTTCTGTTTGTTGATCTGTTTCTTGAAGATGAACTCAACAGACTACTCATTGCCACTTCATTTTTAAACATGTGTCCTTGCACAGGAAAATTTAAAGAACCAGCACATGAAGTGGGAGAGTCCCTGTCACACTGCACGTGAGAACCTTGCTAGTCTCTCTCCAATTCAGAAGGGTGAACTGAGCTCTGGGAAAAACACGATGGAGTAACACAGAATCAGGATATACACCTGCGACTGAAAGCCACTGATACGAGTTTAGAGGCTGTCCTAAAAATACTGTCAGTGGTTTCTCTCTGTGAACGCCGGGCACTACTGAGACATTAGCTGAATATCTGAAGCATTCATACGTGCAAGAATATTTTCCCCCTTCATCTTTCTTTTGCTCCTTTTCAATGTAAGCATAGTTCAGAGAGTAATAACGGCAACGTAACAATTAACCTATACTGGGCACTTGCTGCTAGCTAGGCTCTGTTCTGTCTGTTCATTGCCCAGGTTTCAACATATTTCAAGGCAAGGAAATGGCCATTAAAGATCCTCATACATTTACAATTTACTGGAAAGTGAACTGCACTCCTTGCTTGACATTCTTGTTGTTTTGTTTTAGTTGGATGGTGGAGAGAAAGGCCCACTTCACTTGGAGTAAAAAAGTTAAACTGATCTAGTTTAACAAAAGAAAAAAACGGAAAAGAACTTGTTATCAAGGTCTGCTAGTTGAAACATACATTATCTAGAACCAGAACCAAACCAAACAACACCTAGAACACCCCAAAACAAGACTAGAAAAACAAAACAGAACAACAACAAACCCCCCCAATCAAACAAAAGACACACAATCTATTTTCTCCTACAGGAAGGTCTGGGCGGCTCAAAAGCTACCCAAAACTGAAAACCTGTTGCAGATAATTTGAGAAACAGGTAAAACGTGCAGGCCACCTAGACTAGCATCTTTCACTGCCAAAGAGAGGCCAGTGTGGAGAGCTTCTGCCTGCACAAGCACCAACCCCACGTGGCCCCCTCACTCTGGGCTTCAGGACTTGGAGGGACTCACAGCACTTTCTGCATTTCACATTTGCTTAGGGAAAAAGGCCACTCTACTGCCTTAGAAATGGAGTTCTAGCATGATAAGACTAGCATATCCTCATTTGTTGATTCTTGTCATATTCTGAGAAGAGGTAATGATGGAATAATCTCTTAACTGAATTGTACTTTCCACTGAAGCACCTCATATTTGGGGGAAAAACGCTGGTGGAATATGGGGGGCGGATGGGTTCATGTTGGATTACTCCATTCATTTAACCTTTAGCTAAAAAACACTGAGGTCTGAACAACTTATATTGCAGAGTAAATTCAGAGTTAATTATAGTTATAATTTGTTTTGTAGGAATGATTTTGAGTGGCTGCTGAGGTCATTCTCAGGGTGCTGCTATGGTGACAGGCACAAGGTACATTTCCAAGGCAATGTATGTATATAACAAGTGGCTGGCAGTAGCTTTCTCCTGATGTCAGAGAGAGAAAGCTCCATGGTACACACAGGACTTATTTAACTGTCTAGGAGTGAAGACTTATTTAAGATTGTGCTTGAAAATGGGTTTAGTCAAACTCATCTTACTCTAATCCATTCAAGGGAATTTAATGACTTGTCATTGCTTTGAGACATTCAATAATTGATAACTTCATAATTGACTAAAAAACCCCCAAAAACCTCAACATTTTCCCACAGACATTTGCCCATTTAGGGCTCTCACACTCCGTGGGGTCAAGGACCATGACTCCCTTTGTCCAAGGCTGGTCACCGACACTCAACCAAGGGCCTGGAACACAGCAGATGCTTAACATGGGACCCAAATTAAAACTATTTTATGGAAAACATTGTAGTGGTTAGAAAGGCAGGTTACACCTTCTAGGAGAAAACAACAGAGTATGGGGGTTGTTAGGTACCCATCTTTACACAACTACTTCTCCGGGCTATTACTGGCTTGCATTATGTAAGACCTAAATTCTGAATTCAAATGCCTCTGACGAATATAAAGACAACACAGAAAGGAAAGGCAGTATCCATTTAATTTCATTTAGTAGATGGGCTTCCTGCTCTTCTTTAGGTCCTGGCCACAAAATGATATAATTTGTACATCCGTTTTATGCCTGTCAGTATCAAGCTTTCAGGCCTTGGAATTCACTCTAATCCAGGGCAAACAGAGGGAGTGGTCCCTTATTAACAAACGACTGTGACACAATATCTTTAATGGAAGAAACAGGTTTCTGATGGTTTTCAGGGAAAAGGAAGCCGACAAAAAGACTAGTAAAATTTCTATAATTCCTTTCCTACCATGAAAAAAATGCAGGGTCATCTGAAATTCAACAGCCATCTTGATCATGACATTCTGGTAGGTGCTAAGGAAATGAAAATTCCCAGGATAGGATCCCTGCCTGCAATGAGTTTACCAACTTATAGGAAAAAAGGGTGTTATATGAAGAGGAGAAACAGGGGAGTTTATTAGGGAAGGAATGAATGCTTGTATATTTTGGAAAGAGCCATTTTCTGGGAACTTGTTTGAACTGTCTCTAATCCTTGGTGATTATCCACAAAACATCCTTCTCTAGCATGACTGATTTATAAGAAAGACAAGGAAATCATGTCCATTCGTTTATAACTACACCTTGTAACTGGTAAAGTCTTTATACATTTAACTTCAGTATCACATCTGGCTGCAGAAAAAATAAGAAATTCAGAAATGGGCTATAATCCATTACTTTAAATGATTAAAAATATATGCGATAAGCTTGAATGTCACTAAAACAATATGCTCTAATCAAACTAAATATGGCATTTCTCTTTTGAATGTTTTAAAAAGAGATTTCAATTGTTCCTTAGTTTTTGGCAGTAGTTTGTCAGTAACAGACTTGAGTTGACCTTCAAATTTAATTTATGCTCCAATCTGACATGTAATGAGAACTTATTTTCTTAGATCTTTTTAGAAGTAAAAAGAAAAAGCCCTACTACCTATGACTGGAAGGGTAATTGAAATCTAAGCCAAGAATAACATAGAAATTAGAATCAAGTGGTTTTTTTTTTTTTAATGAAGGAAACACGAATAAAATTTAGAGATGACTCAGCAAGTAAACAGTATCATATTACAGCCGGGGTTAAAAAAAATTAATACACGTATTAGGCATACAAGCCTTAGCAATTATACCAAAAGGGGGAAAGCACCCGTGGGTGATAAGTGGAAAAAGAAATCTCTGACATTTGTTCTAAATCCAACCAAACATAGTAAGATGACTGAATACAGCACCTTGGAGCATTTAATGTAACACACTACGGGGTGTATGCTGGGGCTCTTCAACTCCTGTGTAAGAGCCTCTTATCTAGAGGCTGTATTTATCAATATAAGAGAGTTGCAGTTCAAGTCAGATATTAAGACGAAGTTCTGGCACAGAAAATGACTCTGGGTAGAATTTCACATTTTTTATTATTGAAAAGAAGGTTAGAAAAACTTGGTCGACTTCATTAAAAAAATGAAGAAGACCTCCTTATAAGAGGAGAAGTCTTGGGGGATGTGAAAGCTAGATCATGCCTGAGATCTTATCTGACACTGTCAAAAGCAGTGGAAGCTAAGGAGAAACTAGAAACTTACAGTTACTGTGCAGTTTCTATGTGACCACAAGGATTCAAAGGAAAAAAATAAAAGAAATTGTCAAAGTGAACTTAAAAAAAAAAAAAAGTGAAAGTAACAGTTCTGCAAAACTGCCGTCCTGAGGGGAGAGTCAAGTACAGGTTTTGATGCCAAGACCCAGCTAAGTCCCTCCCTCCTCTGGTAGAGCCCGCTGCTCAGATGAGCCTGGCTGGTAACCTGGTTAGGTGGGTCAGCTGCACGAGATTTCTGATTACTCATTATACAAACACTTCCATCTCCTGAAGAGCTCGCTCTGTGGAGGGCAAATCAACTCTCCTTTTTCCTCTTTAACACCTGGTACACCATGATCAGAGTTCAAGGAGGTGCAGCATTTACTACAGAGAATTTGTTCATAAGAAATTATTTGTTTTCAGTACAAAATTCCAGGTTTAAAACATGATCACCTAGTGGTAGCAGGGGGGGCTACAATCTCACAGTTTATGAAAGCTACTCAGGGAGAATATGCTGTGGGATAAAACAGAAGAGATCATGCATTTAAATTGTCCTTTGCCAATAAACTAAACCAACCCAGAAAATCAGATTTTTTGAAAGTAAATTAAATAGCTCGTAAAAAGATCCTATATCACTGCATCTAGTAAACAGTTTCAGTATCTTATATATGGATAGTTGATCTGAATGTCTACCGTAAAGAGACCACTAGTGTCAAGTGGGGAAGGAGCGGGGCACCTATGTGTGTGTCAGACAGACTCCAGGGCCAGGGCCACCGCCAGGCTTGGGTCAGAGCAAAAGATTCCCAAGTCTGTTGCCCAAAAAACAAATTAACCTTGTAATTAAGAGCAAAAACAAAACAACAACAGGGGAGAGGGATAAATCAGGAGCTTGGGATGAACATACACACACTACCACATATAAGATAGATAACCAACAAGGACCTACTATATAGCACAGGGAACTCTACTCAATGTTCTGTGATAACCCATATGAGAAAAGAATCTAAAAAAGAATATATGTATAACTGAATCACTTTGCTGTGCACCTGAAACTAACCCAACACTGTAAAGCAACTACACTCCAATCAAATTAAAATATTAAACAACAACAACAAACAACAACAAAACAACAGAAGAGGGTGAGAGACAGAGATCGAGAAGGAAAAGGGAAGGGAGGAAGAGGCCTTTTTCAATTTGCCTGTTTGGCTTTGTTAATTTATTCATCTTTTATATGCTAACTTTCAAAGCTGTTGACTAATTTTGACACAATTTTTATACTTCTAAAACGTATCAGAAGCATCAGAAGGGTACTTTTTATTCTAGTCTGCTCAGCCTGAACTGTAAGGACAGTGCTTAATTCATTAATTTACACATATTTATTGAAAATCTGTTATATGTTCAATTCAAATCACTGTGTGTGTTGGAGAGGGAGGGGGGTTGGCACAGGGAGCTGGTACAAAATACTTAAAATATATATATTTTCTTTGCCTTTAGGGACATCAGGCTACCTGCGAAGCAAAGATAGCACAGATGAATCTATTAAGAAATAATTAAGTGCCAAACTGTGAGGTGCTAACTATGAATGCATTAAGAAGGGAGAGATGATTATGAACTGCAGTCACTAGAGAATTGCATAGAAAAGTGGGGGATGAGTTACAGCATGCAGACTGAATGGGACTGGAACAGGCAGAAGAGGGGAGAAAAGAGGGATGGGAAGAAATCAGCAAAGAAACATAATTTACTTATTCTTTTATTATGTTCCTCATTCATTCAACAACTTTCTCTTAAAGCCTGACTGAAAGCTAGGCACTGTGCATAGGACTGGGTGGGAACCACAAAGAAAAAAAAAAAAAAAAAAAAGATGTGAATCCTGTCCTCAAGGAGCTCGTGCTCTAGCAATGGCGATAAACATGCTATAAAATAACCATTTTACAGCACAGAAAAGATGTGACTCAGAAGAGAGCTCCCAGTGATGGTAGCCAAGAGTCAGCCATGAGCAAAAGGTCGCTGACTAAAGCAGGTCTCTCATGGTCACATCTCCTTAACTTGGATATTGTTTCTGTAGGACTAGAACTTTCATTTTAACAAGGATGATCAGGTCTGAGGAGCTGGTCACATTAAACTAATCATAGACCACAATTCTTTAAATCAAGAAGCCATTGTGTTAATGAAGAAGAACATCAGGGTCAGCCCATAAGAGGCCAAAGAGGGCTTGGTAGGTGGGGAGTGAAAATAAAGGAACGGGCCCGATGCAGAAAGCAAGTGTCCTGGGCTCACTTGAGACTGGAGGTGGGGTCATCTCCTAGTCAGGTACGAGTTCTCTTAGGCCCCTTTCAAAAGCCGGTCAGCCCTACCTTTGGTCCCACTGACTGTTAAATCCCATCACACTCTCAACCAGCTGCACCAGGCACTACAATGGGGGCAAAAGCCAAGCCACATGAGACACAATCCTTACTCTCAGAGCCAAATCTACTCAGTCAACATTGCTGGTCATTTATGCCATCTTTAGTACTGGACATTCTGTGCACGGCATTTAGAGGTACTACCAGGGAACACAGTCTATAGAGCTCTCTGACGCTCACCTCCTATCTGAAGTTTTGTTGTGCAAAGACCTATTGATGGAGTACTGCTGTGGGACTGCAGGCCATCTGTTCTCTCAGGTCTCTAAAAATGAATCTCTGGGTTGATTCAGAGCATCCGAGGCCTAAGGTAGGGTCTATCTAAATGGCAGAAGTGGAAGCAGAGTGCTAGTTGCCTTTTAATATTCAGTCTTCTTCCATGGGAGGGGCTTGCAATTTTTTTCTTTTCTTTTTTATGCGAGCTGGGGTGGTTTGAAATCAGATAGTAAGTATTTTAGGCTTTGTGGGCCATTCAGTCTGTTGCAATGACTCAACTCTGCCACTGGGCACAAAACCAGCTTTGGGCAACACATAAACAAATAGGCTTGGCTATGTTCCAACAAAACTTAATTTATAAAGACAGGCAGCAGGTTGAGTTTGGCCTGCAGGTTTTCCAATCCTGTTCTATAGTAATAGCGCCCCTGGTTTCATGTGGGTACAATGTCATCCTGAGTAGACTGTGGGAAGGATTGTAAAGAAGAGGTCAAACTACTGAACGTGCAAACATTCTGCCGAAATATGAGCAAGCAGCAAACTGACAGAGTGAAGCGTCTCCCACATCCACTTTGCCCTTCAAGCAGAGTGAATGAATGACGAACAGGTGTCAAGGCAAACCCCCTTCCCTACTACATCTCTGTAATGAAGGTTACAGTGGTTAAGTCTTACCACCTCTAACAGCTCCAAGAATTCTGAAAAAGAAACACTAGAGACCAAGTCTTAGAATCATCAGAGTTCACTGTGGAAGACAAATACAGGGTATGGTATGTTTTATTCTTGCAAAAGGTTATTAGGAGAGGGACTTCCCTGGTGGCGCAGTGGTTAAGAATCCGCCTGCCAATGCAGGGGACATGGGTTCGAGCCCTGGTCCGGGGAGATCCCACACGTCGCCTAAGCCCCTGCACCACAACGACTGAGCCTGCACTCTACAGTCCGCAAGCCACAACTACTGAAACCTGCATGCCTAGAGCCCTTGCTCCGCAACAAGAGAAGCCACCGCAATGAGAAGCCTGTGCACTGCAACGAAGAGTAGCCCCCGCTCACCGCAACTAGAGAAAGCCTGTGAGCAGCAATGAAGACCCAATGCAGCCATAAATAAATAAATAAATAAATAAATAAATAAATAAATAAATAAATAAAGGTTATTAAGAGATATGGCTCATTAGATAAAACAAAAATAGAAGTAAATATGTCACGCGGGTGAAAAAAAGGGCCACTCCATGTTATTACTGTCACTCTTTAAAAAAGAGCAAACATGCAAGATCAATACCCTCTTCTGAGCTCAAGACAGCATTTTTAGTCATTTAACTATATAGAGAATAGTCTCTCTGTTCATTATATTTCTAGGTAAATTTGGGGGGTACCAGGTTTCCACTTGACTGCATAGTGTAATGGTTTCTCAGATAAAGGCATTCTACTATTACAGAATCAAAGGATTTCAGAATTAGAAAAGAGTTTAGAGATTACAGAACAGACACCAGTGTCTGAGGCCAGTGAGACTTACGCAGTCAAAAGCCCCACAGGTGAGGAATGGCAGACGCAATTCCACTGAAGGCTGGACTTTGACCCAATGGTCTCACCACACAATGTCTCGTCTGCCTCCAAAAGCCTGCAGTAGGCTTACACTTCTTTTTAATAGTCAGATAAAGAGTAAAGTTAGAATGGCTGTGAGAGTTAGAGATAACACACGCTCAGGTTCAAGTATTTGGCTCATGAGTCAGGAACTAATTTAGCAAGATACTTCTTCAAGAAGGATTCAGCCCCAAAGCAGGCGGATATGCTAACCTACCTCTGAAAATTCATTTTGCATTTAAAATCCAACATTCAAATTCCTTGTGCATTTTTAAATTAAATTAAAAATTTAAGCATGAAGTTAGAAGTAAACTCCAAACTGGACTTATGCCCCAAAGCCAATTTTCATGTACTTTGGATTCATGGGCTGTGGAACATGCGGAAATTTCAAGGTGTCTGATCTACTGAAATCCTTGGAGGGTACTTCAGTAAAGCAAGACGAGGCATTACCTGGTCCCTGAAGGTGAACAAGGATACAGCAGTCTTTTGCCAAAAGCCTGCTCTGTGAGGACTTTTCTCACTATATGCCACGTTGATTGAGATTTGTGTTCTCTGGCTAATGTCAGGGAGCTTTTGCTACTGTAGGCAGTGAACTCATTTGACCTGATGTCTCAGTCTATTAAGGCAGGTGGTGAACCCCAGCCAAAAAAAAAAAAAAGTAAACCTACAGCCATCTGTTTATTGGACTCTTTATCTAAAGATATTCAGAGGCCTCAGACTTTTTTTAATCAATAACAAAAAGGGTAATAAGGGAATCTACAAAACTCTCCAGCATGTTTTTTAGTCTTTCATTAAACAGAACTGGAAGACTATGCCAAATTAAAGCCAATTGCAAACTTATCCTAAACTGCTTATCGGTCGTCTGGAATTTCCCATATCCTTGTTTCTACCAGTGGTCCCTGTCCTTTGAGCCATCTGACTGTTTATTATGATCAGCAAGTTGGCTAATCAAAGTAGAAAAAGGAAAGCTCAAATCATTTTAGTGTTCGTATTGGCTCTAGTTTGACTCCAGTAAAAAGTTATTGGATGGAGTATGGGAAAAGGGGTTAAGACTGTAAACTAAAATAAATAATATTTCTCAATTCTGTGTGACCTAGAATATCTTTTATGTTGTATGAACAATTGATATACTGTTAAACTTGGCTAAATTTTCTGGATGATAATCAAAACCCTGCTGGGTGTGTTTTCCAGTAAATCGGAACTACCTATAGGCAACATTAATAAAGATTAATAAATAATTTGTATCTTTCATGGTAAGTGATTTATCTAATCATAGCTATTTTATCTATTAGTCTATCATCTATACATCTAACAACTGTCAATTATCTCTCTCCCTCTCTCTCTCTCATTCATTCAACCATCCATCCATCCATCCATCCATCCTCTGTGAGGCTGGATTTCACAGTGGTTAAAAACTTGGGCTCTGGAGGCAGCAAATCTGATTTCAGTTCCTACTGCTATCACTTACTGATTGTGTGACCGTGAACAAGTCACTCAACCTCTCTGAGACCCTGTTTACTCCTCTGTTTCATAGGGATAATAAGAAATATCTACAGTTTTGCAATATAAACGACTAAGCACAGAATCTACCATACAGGAAGTGTCCAGTAAATGGAAGCTATTTTGATAATAGAACTTTCCACATGCCAGACCTTCAAAAACAGCAGGAAAAAAGACTTAAATGCCTTTAGCTCTGGAACTTCATAGTTCGTCTATAATGGCCAAAGACAGATACTGCCTACATCACGGTCACTGAAACAGTGGAAATTACCCATCTATGATTTCATGGAACAATCATTTGTGAAGGTCAAACATGAGCAGTCAATGTTAGGCACTGTGGGCAGAGGAGAGAGACACTTCAGTAAACATGATACCAGATACAAAGGAGATTTGTACAAGTGTTAAATAAGATACGTGACAGAGTGACTCACTATCTCTGGTGTTGGGCAAGACTTTCAGAGGGTGTGACTCCTGAATTGGGTCTCGAAGGATAAATAGGAGCTCATCGGATAGAAAAGAAGGGAGGTATGTTTGGCCTCTGTTCTCAGTATTCCTGGCAAGTGGCCTACACTGACTCTGACAACCAGCAGGGTCCTGGAGAGAATTGTTGTTAAGCTGCAAACTTTAAGCAGATGGGCATGGCAGGCACGGATTCTCACACGGCTAGAGATTAGGTACCTACATGTTCCCTAAATCTAAACTGAAGAACCACAAGAGAGACAGTCAGTACTCAGGGAGGCTGGTCTTAAATTCAGAAAGATTTCTGTAAGGTGATGATACCGTATAAGAAATTAGGTGCAGAATATCAACAAAGTTTTAAAATTTTAATTATAAAGATAGAAAGAACAACATGCCTCCACATGAAGTACCAGAGGCAGGATAAAATACTAAAAGACACACCAGTGGAATGTACACAAACGTCAGAAAGGAAAAGGGGTAACAACTATCTCGAATGCAGAAAAAGGAATTATTTTGAGTTACTCTTTGAAAATGAATTCAGAACTGGGAATCAGTGATGCTCAAGATAGGGGACCTACATCCTCCTCAGTACTATCCCCGCAGTTCACGGGGCATTCCCTGGACCACACTGGAGGAACATGTGCAACACAGCAGCAAATGGGTGAATCCAAAAAGCCACTGGTCTTACCTTTGTGCTGGGAAGGTTTTCCTGGCTAAGGAAAAGGAAAATGCCTGGGACTAAGATGGGGAAGAATAAAGTGACTCTAATACTTGGCCTCCCGGCACAATGGGATTAAAGGCAGGCCAGACAGGCTACTGGGCCCTGATCTATAATATAAAGAGTGCTGAAACATCCTGGTTAGAGATCAGAAACATGGATGGAGTCAGCTAACTCAGGTTTCCACATACAACTTCCATAATTGGCAGGAATAGATTGGTTCTACTCCCTGAAAGTAAACAAGAGTCTTCTAGAGAAAATGAAGGGGAAAAAAACAAAACACCTCCTTAGGTTTCATTTAGCTAAGGTGACCAATGTCCCTGCTTGACCAGGAGATTCCCAGTTTATGCCTGCTATTTCACTGCAATTATTCAGAGTAACTCCTTCCTTCTCAAAATGTCCTGGTTTGGATAAGTTATACAGTCACCATCTATTTAGCCTATGTAACAAATTACTGTAACGAAAAGACTGAAACATACACCTTTTGGTAGAAAATGTATTTCAGGATGAGCAAATAGCACCAGTGGAGGAGAAAACCTTCTACTTCATAGAAGAATGCCAACAAAGACCAAATGATAAAAGTAGAAAATCATTCTTTTACAAATCCTAATGGAATTATTAAACCAGATAAGACTTATTGATTGGAATTAAAATGATCAGGTGAAGAGTTGATGGGGAACTGGAGATTACACAGTGACAAAGTAACACCACACAGATTGCTTTTGGTGGCAGAAGGAAAAAATTATAACTTTATAATGGAGGCTGTCAGTGCCCTAACACTGTCGTGAACCTTAACTTACCACTGATGGGTAAACCAGTGTATGACATCACTTAAAGTGTATTCTACTCACAATGGTTACCTGGAATGTAATCAAGTCTTTAAATGCAACTTCCAGTTTGTAGAAAATCCAAGAGATGGAAGAGAAAGTTAAATCACGCTCTGAGGCAGCAATCAGGCCCAATCCAGGTCAATCTTTTCAACATGCCAGTGAAATACAAAGCAGGTCTCTACTAGGTTAAAAGAGACTTAAGGGACATAAAAACCAAATGCAATGTGTAGCCCTAAAATCGACTGACTCTAAAGGATATTTTGGAAGAATCTGGGAAATATGAATATGAACTGGGTATAGAATGATGAAAAGGACTGCTGATTATTTTTAGGTATAATATGATATTATTTATTATGTAAGCAAATGCCCTATTTTTTCAAAAAGATGCATACTGAAATGTGGGTATAAGGACACATAATTTACTTTATTACTTCTGCATAAAGATATGGTTAAAAAAGAAAAAAAAAGTGCATGTGCATGCACTTATATACCCACAGGTACAGTTTAGAAAATCGAGTTCTCCCTATCCCCATCAGGGGAAAGTAGAACTGTTTAAAGAATAATCATGTGAAGGGGTTGAGATCAGCCTGTCCCAGGTGCTCCCGTATCTTCAGCTCTAACACGAGGGACGCGCCCACAGAGCAGGCGTGTTTTTATGGTAGACGCAGGCTGTGCGACAGAATTCTACGATGGTGGCTTTCCCAGCATCACAGTGCTAACAGGGGCCTGGAGAAACAGTTGCGGATAGCTCTTTGCCCTAAAGCAACTCACGGGTACTTGTCTGGGAATGCACAAATCTAAACTGAAGGAATGTCACCAGACATATGGTGGAGCTTTGTCTCAAGAACACAACCGCAGCGGCCGAGCCAGGTGTCCTCAGAGGGCCCATCCCAGGAGCAGGAGGCAGACCATTTCCTAACGGGGAGCCCTAACCCTGGTAAGCAACATCATTATGGGACACTGGTGCTCTGATACCCTAGTCGCAAGACCTCTCTGTAGGGAGAACAGATCTAGGTGACAGGTAAAGAATAGAAGAGGTGAGGAGGAGGGGGAGAGACAGGATTTATGATAAAGTAAAAAGATAGGGGTTAGAAATGACGAGAGGTGAAGCATTTATTTGCGAATATAACTTTATAATGGAGGATTTCTTCCTCAGTAAGGACCAGGAGACGCATCACAATAGCAAAGTGGGAAGTGAAGAGGAGTTAAAGGAGAACCAGAGGTGAGGGCGGAGGGGTAAACCGGCGGACAGGGGAAGACATAATGAGCAGGAACAGGAACGAGGGGTAACACACAGCAGCAATGCGGGGGAGATGGGTGAAGTCTGACATGGCAAAGGAAACAGAAGGACAGAGGGGGCAGGAAGTAAAAGGAAGACAGCTGGTCAAAGGTTGAGGGGGCAGAATTTGGAACACATAAGAGCTGAATGCATCTTCTTCATCTCTCTACTCACAGGAACTTATACAGTAGGAATGAGGGGGGGGGAGGAGAGAGGGAGGGAGGAAGGGAAGGGGGCCAAGGAAGGCGGGCAGACACAGAAGAGGAAGCCTGAGGACAGGCAGTGTGGAAGGATCCGTGAAGGCGTGGAAGAAGGCCAAAAGAAGTAGGGAATGAGGAAGCACTCATTTCAGAGGCACACAGCAGTGGGTATTAGCTTAAACACGACAGACACGGCGTTCCTGAGCGTTCCACGTCACATTTCAGAATTACGTAATTCAGATTTACCTTAGGAATACAAGAACTGTTTTGACCAGGCAACACTTCTGTGGCTGACCTGAATCATAACTTATCTTATACAAATGCCTAGAACTAGGGTAAGAGCATGACCCACTTTACTGCAAAAACAGAGCCAAATAGCTCTTGGATCTTCTCTGCACTGCTGAGCGATGCCCATCAGCCTATGGGGCTCCTTATTTTCCCCATGGTCCTCTTCTCATCCAGAGGGTCATTTCAACATATGAACTGCCCTGAGGCTGCTGAACATTTTCCACCCTTTCTTCTGTCTGCCCAGAACCAATACAAGAGGCAAATGCTGGGTTAACATAATTAATGTAGGCAGAAATCTGGCTAAATACTACTAAAAAAATCCATTTTTCAGGCGCCCAATTATCTACATTGCTGACCACATTGATTACATTAATCCAATGATTGCCAGATCTTTACGTTCTTTCTGTTAGGCAAGATTTAATCTAGAGAACTAACAAACCTCTCTAGGATGCAAATCTCTCCCAGGACACATGATTTTGATTGACAGCTCACAAAATAATTCGGGAATGCATGCAAAATTAGACTCCCACGCAATTTTCATGCAAAGGCAAATCTATCCATCAACATAACAGTGGCTCCCAGAAAGCAGCCAAGGTTCTGTGTCTGGAAACTAGAAACCAGGAAGTCTGATGTTTGCGAAGCCATAATCAAGCGCATTTGTTTGCGGTTCTTAATGTGCGTAGGTGGTTTCCAGCATATGAATAAGATCAGAAATTTGCATTAAAAATTATTATTACAAGATTTCAAAGCACAATGAAGTATGTGTTTGAGAATTGCTGGTTTACAATGTGGGGAAAGAGACAGGTTAGTGAATGCAGATTCCTAGAGTCTTCAGTTTGTTTTTCAAACAGAAAATAGTAAAATACTCTCCCTGACTCATGATGCCAGCCCCTTACAATATAGTTTAACTTTATGAGGTTGGCACAAGTTTAATACCTATACTTCCTAACTGTGCAGTTAGAATCAGATAACAATACACACATTACAGAACACAGAAGGTCTCACTGCAGAGCACCTGCACATGAAAGTAAAGAGAAAGATCCAAAGGGCCTCCTGGAGGAATACTTACTATTTGGTAGAGTCAGATAACTGATATTCCCGTCGTCTGTCATAGCATTCCTGGATTCCAGGATCATTCCATAAACTCTTTATTGCATCTACATATGGATTCTCAAAAGCAGACACCTTCTCCACATCAACTTCTCGAACTAATTGTGCGTGAGCCTGTTTTTTTAAAAAAAAAAAAATAGTTTTAACCTCCTTTCCATCACTGAAAATTGCCTTTGGTTTGCACATTACATTGTGCACAAGTGAGGTCTTTCCTCATATACTGGTTTTTGAACTGGTTTATAATAATGTAATGCTTCTTTTTTTTTTTCCTTAGATAAAACCCAGTCCCAAATCTTTCCCTCTAGAGTAAACCATGAGGCTACCTAAAGTTGACTAGAGGAAAGCAGAGTGTTTGGTTCCCGTCGGAACAATGAGGATGTCATGCTACACATAATGACTGTTTTCAGGTGATGATCATAATCCTAAAACAATTAATGTTATTAAAGGGAAAAAAGAGTCACTTATCCCCTCTATGTTTATAGTTTATTATAATCAAACACATAATATACCCAGCCCTGAGTGTTCTCATGGGCTGGGCATTCACTGAGTAGCAGAAGCTCAATCAGACTCCTCAACTAATCAGGGTTAGTTTCTATGGCTCGCTTCTAGGATAGGGGTAAAACCACAGAAGAACAGTTAATATTAACGACTGAATCTGAGCAGCAGTAAGCATGCCTCTCCACTCCCACACCCCTGAATTGCCAATATTTATTTTATAGCTGCCTTATCTATATTATCAGATTGAGGAGGCTATTCAGTTTTTTTTAACAAGGAAAAAGGACTTTGTTATTTTCATTATACAACATTTAGCAGGAAAGAGGTAAAAAGATTTTAAAAAATTTTTCAACAAGATTGAAATCAAAATGTTGTATGGTCAACCCCCAAATTAACCAGAATATATCACTGTCTAACAATCTCAATCAAAATAGGTTTTCATGGGTGTAGTTTACATGTAAATTACATATGCACATAAATACGTAAATCAACAAATAACTAATTATCTTGAAAACTGGAGGCAGATGGCTGATGACTTGTTAAAACAGTCTTGATTTTGTACAGATAAACAAACTTCTGAACTAGGTCAGTGAATGGTTAGCTTGATTACATGATGACCCAATTATTCTTTTCATAGAGTTGTTTTTTTTTTTTTTTTTCAAAACCACTCTGTCTTTTTTTTTTTTTTTTTTTATAAATTTATTTATTTATTTATTTTAGCTGTGTTGGGTCTTCATTTCTGTGCGAGGGCTTTCTCCAGTTGTGGCAAGTGGGGGCCACTCTTCATCGCGGTGCGCGGGCCTCTCACTATCGCGGCCTCTCTTGTTGCGGAGCACAGGCTCCAGACGCACAGGCTCAGTAGCTGTGGCTCACGGGCCCAGTTGCTCCGCGGCATGTGGGATCTTCCCAGACCAGGGCTCGAACCCGTGTCCCCTGCATTGGCAGGCAGATTCTCAACCACTGCGCCACCAGGGAAGCCCTTTCATAGAGTTTTAAGCAGATAGAATTTAATAAATTTAATCCATGTTAGGCCTGTCTGGTTCCCCATCTTTATCTTCCTTCTCATCCCGTAAGAGGGAAGGGCCCCATGTCATTAGACTAATCTTGATTTAGAGAAAGTTTTAAGAAGCCCAACATGCCAAGACTGAAGAGACCACCTTT
This sequence comes from Balaenoptera musculus, assembly GCF_009873245.2. Taxonomy (NCBI): domain Eukaryota; kingdom Metazoa; phylum Chordata; class Mammalia; order Artiodactyla; family Balaenopteridae; genus Balaenoptera; species Balaenoptera musculus. The sequence goes on from NC_045790.1 coordinate 73,979,544, forward strand.
CTTGCTAGTTCTGCTCTGACCCTGACAGTCAGATCTAGTAAGTGAGAAGCCCTATAGCTCCGCCCTGCACCCCAATCTTGGAAAACGGATCCCTATAGTTGTTTTCTGTACCTAGTCCCTGCCCAGGCAATCTGTCTTATCCCACCAGCAATCCTGCCATCCTGAAGTCCTGTTCCCAAGCCTCAGACCTCAGGTGGGCCTACCTCAATCACAGTTCCCCATGAGTCTCCCCCTTGAAAACAGTACCACTGGCTCCCCAATGAATCTCCAGTGCTGTGCTCTGCCTGGCTCTGTAGCACCTGTTGCTCCACGTCGACACCAAAGACTGTACTGGTCCCACCTGTTCTGCCGTCTGCCTGCTCAAGTGGACCTCCTTCAAGCACAAAACACTGGCTGTGGGGCCTCCTGCACTCTGCCCAGCAGGCGTGTCTCATACCTTCACAGGTATGCCTGATGTCAAGCTTTGACCCCGCCTTTCTGCCCTTGCTCACTGAATACAAACAAGTGCTAACTCTTCGTGTCCTGAGATACGACAACGATCACCCATGGTATAATCCTCAATTAGAATCCCCGTGGCTATGTCTGTTTTACAGCATTCTCTAGAGGATTCTGTGCATCTTGGAGGGCAGATGTGGGGCAGGAACAGGGATGTACGGGATGGTCTCCTGCTGGATATACTCTAAAGACATGGTTTTAATCTGACTCCGCTGCTTCTTATGACATTGGATAAGTTGCTTAATCTTGCCAAATATTATCTCTGGTGGGGAACATCCTGCCCCAACAAGCTCATGTGACTTACTATTGTGCTACAACACAGTAGTTGAGTGGTTCTCAAAAGGCGGTACACACACACCAGCAGCATCACCTGGGAATGTGATAAAAATGCAAATCCTTCCATCCTACCTCAAACTTTTTGAATAAGAAACTGATCATCAATCTCTATTTTAACAGGCCCTCTGGATGATTCTGATACATGGAAAAGTTTGAGAACCACTGTGAACTATTAAGCATCACACAGACACTAGTTGTTGTGGTCATAATTAATTGTCTGGCTGGCCAGAAAATTGCTATTGGAAACTAAAGAGAAGGGTCCCAGAAAGGCAACAGTACTCCAAAGCAAGGGGCATTATAAGGGCCAGGAAGCCACAGAAATGAATAAAACAAGCTAGATGTAGGCAATAGGGAGTGATAGGGACTACAGCACACTGAGAAACACACACCCTAATTAAAGAGGACAGCTGCTATTTACCTCCCACTAATTGTTGCCATTGGGATATAGACCCAGTGTTGCCAGATTTTCCGATTTATCAAGGGAAGCCAAAAATCTAGATTTTTCCAAGAAATATCCCTAATTTTTATTCTTAGCAATGCTATAAACGACAAAGTATATCTGTGCCTGAGTTGGATCAGGTACCACTCATTTGCTCCTCCATTTACTTCCCTAATAAGATTGACCAATAACACTATGTCCTACACAGAACCTGGAACACAGTAGCTGGCCACTTAACACACACTAATAAGTAATTTTGCAGCACTTTCCTACAACAATATTTAGACAAACTATTATACTATCCATAGGGAGAAATGGTTGAGACCTCTCTGAATTGCATAAGAGCTACGTGATGATACAGGTTCGTGTAGGCAGTATTTAAAAACTGAATTTGATACTCAGTACACTGGGCCAGCCATGTCATCTGGAAGGAGTTCTGTTTCTGTTTCTAGAGAAGGTAACTTATGCCAGAGAAAACAGTTTCAACATAGCAGACACTTTTTACTATGATGATTAAATGTTTATTGAACCCCAATGAAATGCTAGGTAACATAGCAATTAAAGACTTAGATATAGTTACCACAGAGGGGTAGGGGTGGAGTTGGGGGAACAGTCCATATAGCGGGCAACCAAACAAAGCACAGGATTATGTGCTCCAGGAGTAGAAATGAGGGAACATTTGCATTTCCATCTTTAATTTCAGTTGACTGTAAGGGCATTTAAATAGACAACATCCTCAACAGTTGTATAACCGAAAAGCCTGCTCCTGTAAAATGAGATTACTTTCTATTGTTAGAAAACTCCTCCAATTTCCTATCTTGTTCCATCTCTGTTTGCTTTTTCTTACATCTGGAAGGCCTTCTCTATTCCTTTCTTTAGCCTTTGTTCAGGTGCCGTATCCTGTGCCATCTCTGACAGGGAGATGTTCCTAATATTCCTCCTCTCCCCCAAAATGTGAGCTTTGTGTCTTTTGAACCATGGAACTTCTACATTTTGCTTTCTGTTGATAGTTACCTCTTGGCTTATCGTCTTCTAGACTATACATTGAGGGAAGGGGCTGTAGCTTACTGGCTCTAATTTCTTTTGGGGCCCAGCACAGAGTGAGCAACAACAAATATTTGTCTAATTTAACTGCATTTAAAAAGTACATATAAACACAGTGCCAAGTCCTACAAGTCAAAGACAAGTTTCTCAAGGAAATCTTCCATCCATTACCTACTCTCTCAGAACTACATAATCCTTAACAGCACTTATCTCAGTAGCTAGTGTGCATCTATTTGTGTGATATTTGTTAGTATCCTTCTCCCTGATCACCATGTAAGTTCCAAGACAGGCTCAGCATTGCAGTATCAGGGTCTAGCAGAGTGCCCACCACTGATGCTCAATAAATATTCACTGAATGAAGTATATAAGGAAGAGTGGAAATTACACTAAACTGGAAATTGGGACACCTAAATTCTAGGCCTGGCTTTACCCCTAACACAAGCCATAACCCTTAGAAGAAACTACTTTACCTCTATAGAGCTTCATTTTCCTGGTCCACAAGATTATGCAACTGAAACAAATCATCTCCCTAAAGCTTCATCTAGCCATTAACTACATGACTGTAAATAAATACATCTAGAATACATGGAGCACCAAGGAGTTACAACACTGTCCCTCCAGGAGCACACAATATATCATTTATTGAAACAAGACCTCACTATTTCAAACAGTGCCTGACAATAAAGGGCAGAACATGGTTAAGTCTGTACATCGGCAATGCTACACAGGGGTTGAGAAAGTAGAACTCAGTATGGATAGAGAGGTCAGACAACATGTCAGAGCTGAAGAGAGGATTCGGCTGGCAGGTGGAGATGAAGATGTGTGACTTCTGAGGAGGAGGGATAGGTGAACAAAGGCTCAGTAGACAAAATAAACATGGCCCTCTCTTTTAACTGTGGGGAAAAAAACAGTCTAGTGAGGAAGTTTCATGCTGACCCTTACTGCAAATTAACCTCCACAATGAAAGCTACAGTATTAATCTCAGCTATGAACCATAATCAACCTCTACCAACTATGAAAGTATATTGGCCTCAAAAATCACAAGATCACCGCTTTGCCTTCATCCAGGTCATAATTTCTAAGTCACTTTTATTGCCTACTAAGCTCTGTTTTTTAATTCCACCCTTGCTGTTTTGTAAAATGACATTCAAATATAATCAACTGTAATTTGCATTTATGTAAGAGCTTTCACCTGAAGTTCTCAAGTTATTTAAGTATGACAGCATTTTACAAAATACACACAGAATTTTTACATTGCCTATACAAATGTCCTCAATGGAAGTGCAATCCTCTCATTTTTTTGGTAAAAAATATTCTGTATGTGGAAAGAATATTTTTTAGTACAATGTGTTAGACTAGGAAGATAAACTAGACCCTTTTCTATTTGTCCAAATGTCAGATGTGGAGTAGTAAAAATCACAAGTAATTACGTGAAATTAAACAATTACTAATGAAAAAGGCTATGATGAAAAGGAATGAAGTCATTTCTAATAATATAAATAACAGTTACAATTGACTACCCTTTTTATTTTGAACACTGTAAATAGAAAAGCAAAACAGGTATGAGTTAGTTAATCATATAAACAAAATGCAAAATATAATTCTATTTCATTTCAAGTTACAGTTGAACACACTGGATGGAAATACTTAATAATGAAAGTTAGCTTTCAGAATTCTTAGCAAGCTGGTGGCAAGCCTCAGAGGGAACATTGTGAGAACTAAGTAGTACTCTTAGGAACTCTGGCAGAATTTTCGGTTAAGACCACATGGAAACCGCAGGATGTGCCAATGTGGTAATGTCTTGTTTTTGTGATTCGGTGGTCATAAAATTCAGGTAAATCTTAGATGTGTTGATATTTCCAAGCAAGAGGAAGGAAGAACTGAGTTCCCACCGCAGTGAGTCTTACCCTGTCCACAGAAGGCCAAGCCTTCAGATGAAATAAAAAAGAGTTTATAGTCACTTTGGAAGGATTTTCAAAAACTCATTAACAGCTCGAGGCGGCTTTAGGCTGGAATGTCACACCTATTCCGGTTCCTACACTCTAGAAGTAGAAAACCAAATGGTAACTTCCACATTTGTTGAAGCTCTTAGACACAAATATTTAGCTCATTAGGGCTGCTCTGTTTGAAAGGATGCCCAACACACACAGAGGGGCTCTGAATTAGAAAAATTCTGAACTGCTGTCTGAGTATGTTTTAATCCTGAACCAAGGTGCACATCTTCTCACTCCTTTTTTTTTTTTCTTGTTGCTTATTTCCATTTTGGCATTTGATTCTAAGTTATGAAAACAAACAAACCAAAAAAACAGGCTTTTTTTGTTTTCTTCTCAAAGGAAATACAGAGTAAAATGATGGACCTTGGGATCAGATCTCTCTGTTGTAATCCCACCTCCACCCAGTACTAGTTGAGCATGAACTTGGGCAAGCTATTTAACATCTCTAAACCTCTGTTTCCTAATCTGTTAAATGGGGGTAACAATGGCATTTATTTTATTTTATCTTTTTAACATCTTTATTGGAGTATAATTGCTTTACAATGGTGTGTTAGTTTCTGCTTTATAACCCAGTGAATCAGTTATACATATACATATGTCCCCATATCTCTTCCCTCTTGCATCTCCCTCCCTCCCACCGTCCCTATCCCACCCCTCTAGGTGGGCACAAAGCACCGAGCTGTTCTCCCTGTGCTATGCGGCTGCTTCCCACTAGCTATCTATTTTACATTTGGTAGTGTACATATGTCCATGCCGCTCTCTCACTTTGTCCCAGCTTACCCTTCCCCCTCCCCGTATCCTCAAGTCCATTCTCTAGTAGGTCTGCATCTTTATTCCCATCTTGCCCCTAGGTTCTTCTGACCATTTTTTTTTTTTCAGATTCCATATATATGTGTTAGCATACAGTATTTGTTTTTCTCTTTCTGACTTACTTCACTCTGTATGGCAGTCTCTAGGTCCATCCACCTCACTACAAATAACTCAATTTTGTTCCTTTTTATGGCTGAGTAATATTCCATTGTATATATGTGCCACATCTTCTTTATCCATTCATCTGTTGATAGACACTTAGGTTGCTTCCATGTCCTGGCTATTGTAAATAGAGCTGCAATGAACATTTTGGCACATGACTCTTTTTGAATTATGGTTTTCTCAGTGTATATGGCATTTATTTTAAATTTATTTATTTATTTATTTTTGGCTGCGTTGGGTCTTCACTGCTGCGCGCAGGCTTTCTCCAGTTGTGTCGAGCAGGGGCTACTCTTTGTTGCAGTGCATGGGCTGTAGGCCGCTGGCTCAGAAGTTGTGGCGCACGGGCTCAGTTGCTCTGCGGCATGTGGGATCTTCCCGGACCAGGGCTCGAAACCATGTCCCCTGCATTGGCAGGCGGACTCCCAACCACTGTGCCACCAGGGAAGTCCCTATGGCATTTATTTTAGATGGTTATATGACAGAAAGGATGTAAAACACTTAAAGGCAGACCTAACACCCAAAGCTGCTAACTCTTTAAAAAGCAGAAGAAAAGGAAAATAGCACAGGAAACGTAAAACGTGCGGTGTACACACTTACCAGCTCTGTAACCTTAGGCAAATCACCCACCTTTATTTGCTCAAATGTGAAACAACATTCTAGAGACCAGCCTGGGTAATGGATCTCAGAGAGTCCTCAAATTTGCAAACACCCCTTAAAATTTCCTACCGAAAACGTGGGCAAGAACTATCATTTCTTAGACCACTTCGCCTTCTCTGACTTCATTACAACTTGAACAGCTGACCTTCATTCATTAAGATGCACTGAACACAGAGTGACAGTTGTTGATGAATTTTCTTATGGGCATTACTGCATAAATGACAAAGAACAGCAAAGTCACACCGAGCTGCTGCTGGCTGGGTTCACGTAGCCAGTGACTCATTCCTACAGAACAGCCTCTCCACACTTATGATTCAACTCATGGCTCAGCAAAATTACAAATGACTACATGACACAGCCTTTTGAAGTCCCTGATGAAGATGATAAATCCTGTGTGTGGAATCTTTCAGTGCTAGGGAATCTACTGATTCTCCTTTGCTAAAGCATCCACACCCCTCTTTACCCTGGTATCACAAGAACAGAGTAGGTATCCACAGGTACTCAAGACCCTTATAAAAATTGTCATAGTATTTGCATATAACCTATGCACATCCTCCCATATCCTTTAAATCATCTCTAGATTACTTACAATACCTAATACAATGTAAATACTATGTAAATAGTTGCCAGGGATGGGGAACAATAGCTTGAGATCAAACCGGGCTTCAATCATAACTCTGTCACATTCCAGCCCTGTGTCTTTAGGCTTGTCTCTCAACTTTCCTGAACCTCAGCTACCTCATCTATGAAATGGGAAAATAATTCATTTTAGGGCTGTTAGGAAAGGTATAAGAATTGTTAGTAAAATACCTAACACAAGTATTATAATTACTATGAAATCTTGAGCTATTTCAAAATTACCATTAATAAATATTATCTCAACAAATACTTTCCTACCATATGTCAGGCAATACACTAGACACTGATGAAGTTGATAATTTGTGTTAAATAGAATGTCCCAGATAGCAAAATATTGGATAAGAAAGTTTATTAAACTGTCACATATTATTCTACTTTAAGATTTTACAAATTGATTTATTATCACTATTAGATCTGCTTTTCTAAGGTTAGAGCTTTATTTTTAATCTTTATTACGGCATTCACCAAGGTAATCAATGACTATAAGGCACACTGCCTTCCCCCAAAAACTTTGCTGAAAATCTCTTTCTCTTTTTGGTTTTGCTTTGCTATAAGCTACATTTGCTTAATCTAACATATAGCAGATTCCTTCTTCGATGGAGAAAATACTCCTTTATTATTTTAAATGTTCTTTTTCTTTTAAAGAACTCCATCTCTTTCTTGGCTCTACCACTATAAATTTCACGCAAATATTTTCTATTTAGTCCTCTGCTTATTATTTTCCTTTTTCATGTTCGTAGGCCATGTCATAGTTATCAGGATCAATGACATTGCAGGTCAGAGCTTGATGCACCACGGCATAACACACACCAAGCAGTTCCAAAGAGTCTGTTGACTGATGTAATTACATGGTTCCATTATGTAGAATCTTGCCCTCAGGTCTGTAAAATCTTGGGATGAAATAAAAAATTGTGCACTCTTTGAAATGCTACTTATCACCTTCATGATTATGATGGTAATACACACACACACATTGTGAATACTACAAAAAAGTTTCTTTTCAAAGAGGTAATTCAAAGTCACAGTGATAAAGAAGAAATCAGAAGATTCTTTTAAAGATATACGTATTTATTAAGAGTCAAAGAATTAGGCATACTTGTATGACTACTTTCAAAGAATATTTCAGGACCATTAGTTACTTGGGATTTTCATGGCTATTTTTTTGAAAAGTGGGTTCTAGAGCCAAAGTCAGATAACTGTAGAGAATGATGTTTATAGAAAGTTAAACAGATGGTGTATACTGCAGAACTCAGAACCTTTAATAAGACAACGGTGCTAGGAATCCATGAGCACAGGGTAAGGGTGGAGGCATTACTGTAGGACCATGGCAGCACTTCCCCCTCAGGTCAGCTGATGAGGCTGGTGTTCTCGTGAATCACACTTTGAAAAACACGGACTAGAGACCGAGACTCCCAACAACCAAGTAAGGACTGATTTTACACAAGCAAAACAACTGACCGGCTGATGCTTCCGCGCTGGCCTAACAGGCTAGTGCCTGCTTTATAGATTCACATCATTCTCATTGTTGAGGTCACATTTTGCATGTGGTTCATTTCCTGAAATTATGTCTCAGAAAAAAACATAATCATTTTAGCCCTTTGCAATGTCTGGGCTCCTACAATCTTATTAACCAGAGAAGTGTGTTGCTGCTGGTCTGGAATTTTATTTTGTTTGCCAATAGGAAAAACAGATCAAGATTTCCCTTCTTAGCTTGGTAGACATTCAGACAAGGCTGAAAAAAATATTTGAAAGAACAAGCTCCTTAATGAAGGGAGGTCCAGATGTACCCGGAAATCTCAGGGTCCTGCAGAGTCTTTCTGGGACACCCACTGTGAAACCTGACCACTGCAGCTTCAGAAACTGTCTTCAGGAGAACTGAAATCGAAAGGCTCGTAGCCCCAGAATTTTGCAGAACAAAAGGAACTTCCTAGAACACTTGTCTAAATACCTCTTTAACTCAGACAGCAAGAAACTGTTCCAACAGTAAGGATGTAAAAAGAATCAACGGCAATGATGTCTAATTGTTCTGTGAAGAAGAGTAATGAAACATCTAGAATCTGAATAGGAAGAAGGGAAGGGAAGTAAGAGAACCCACATCTTGCTAGGCACTTTTGGGGGGCAAATAGTAATACATATAATTTGTCACTTTGAGAAAGGACCCAATTTCAGGAAGATTACAGATAAGAATCAATTGTAAAAAGTCACTTGGATCAGTGTTGAGAAACTGGTAACTTTCTAGTGAGAGTATGATATAGTTTATAGTGTATACATGACATTCTGGAGTACGAAAAGGAATATTAACAATAGTTAATGCTATATATCTTTGAAATATTATTTATTGACCAACACATCAGTTATATTATATTGGTATTGTTAAAACGTTTTCAAACATAAAATTCCTTCTAAAAAATAAAACTTTCATATATCCATATAAAGTAAAAAAAAAAAAAAAATAAGAAGTTTTCTTGGTACATTCATGTATTTTAGTTATGTTCTTAGCCATTTCTGTTTCTAATATCCTATCCCTGACATTTTTAAGAAGACTATATTTTTTTCATTATGGACATATTATATAACTATTTCATGAAATTGCCTGCAATATTCCTCAAAATTGCATTAACAATTTTAGGTTAATAAATTTGAAATTGTAACATTTTCAATTGGGTCCTTCCCTATAGACCTTAATATTTTTAATTGAAAAATATTCTCTCTTACGGGCTGAAATGCCTGGTAAGCACAAAACAAATTCTGCTAAATGGGAGGTATTCTTAACTCTATTAATTTTTCAAATGCAAATTTGTAAATATTTCAGTTCAAATATTTTCATAGGAAGTATCTCATTTATCAGTTCATAATATTCTTCTTCCACAGATACCTTTAGGAAACAAAACTCAAGATTGGTAGATTATCACAGCTTGTTTGAAAACAATTATGACTGTGTGTGAGTCATGACTAATTGCAAGTACATTTCTGCTCCATAGGCTTCTTAATTTAATAAATGTTTTACCGTAACACTGTGCGCCATTAAGCACTACATTCTTATCATTACCACAAAATATTTTTATTTTCAACATTTTTTAGAGAAGCAAAAACATTTATAGTATTCAAAATAATGAGAGAGATTTCACTTTATCAAAATGAACTATCAAAAGCTGTACCCTGATTCCATGAATTAAAAGAGGGAGAAAACCAAACCATCAATCGTTTGCAAAGATTTCCTTCTGCTAAGGGAGTTAACAGATGAATAATTATTGCCTCATTTTTTTGCACCCGAATAAGAAAACTTGGAATAAAAAATGAACCAAATTAACTTGGAAGGAAAGTCACTTGATCTAAATGAAAAGTCATGCTTCACAGAGTAACATAAAAATGCATTTCCTGCAGCTGCCCATGCTAAAATGTCATCTTTGGGCACAATCCTCTGAATATAACAGCTAACTTTTGAAGTAATGCTGACACTTTTTCAGCAGATCTGTGTCATTTGAATTTTGTGTGGTGGATGATATCACTTTGGGTATAATGGTGGATGCTGCTAAATATCAACAAACAATTTTGTACAAGTTATACATTACCGTTCACTTTTCTGAGAAACAAAAATTCAGTATTAAATTTTTTCTTAAATACACATTTTCGGGTTAAAAAAAAAAAGCTTATTGTGGCCAAAAGAATTTATTACAAAATAAAATCATTATCAGACAATAAAACAGTTATAGATTTACACCAAACAATAAATGATAAAACCATGGAAGCAAAACTATCATGGCAAGACCACTGTGGCAAGACTGCTCAACCTAGATTTTTCCATATAAATTTCACATACATCTAACAATTTTCCACTGACCCTGCTCACTGAAGATCTGGTGCGTTCCTGTTCCTCACAACTTATAGACCAGAGCACAGCATGACTGGCTAATAACAAACGGATGTAAAGGCAGCAGCGACATATCCTTCCCTACCACCCTAGACACTGGAAGGAGTTAGCTGTCCCTAGTCTCTCTTGTCCACGTTTATTCCATATTAGCAGTGAGTGCCCACATGCTGCCTTTGAAAGAGAGATGCAGTTACATTGCATCTGGGAAGGATATGGAAAAGAGTTGGAACATCTTTCAGATTTAAGCAAGTGCTAAAGTGAGAAATCTGTTCAACTGCATGGGCAGAATTTGGAAATACTAAGTGAAAGTCTATCAAATCCATCCTGGCTTATTTTAATACAGCTATTAATAAGAATGCTTCATTAAAAAATGAGAAACTAGAACAAATGCTCAACTAGTGGGATGCTGGGACAAGAGGTGTAAAGCGAAAGTGTCTCGGGCAAACTAGGACGCAGGGTCGACCTCTGTATGGGGAAGACTTGGGCTAGGGGATCAAGAAGACCAGAAGTGACCTGACGGTCTGTAGACCTGCTTGGTCTAGTACAAACAATTTTTTTTTAAGTGGTCAACATCTAAAATTGAGAACGTTTCCATTAAACAGAAAAATAGATTTCCTACTTCTCTTGATAAACTGTAAGATCCAGCAACACTATGCCCATATTCCAAGAAGACAAGAGGCCACAGCTCGTAAGCTACTATCTGCTCCTCACTGTTGTCAATAATAAAGGGAGAGAGGATGATTCTTTACGGAAGTGAAGAATATCCTGTCCTATAATGCCAAAACTCCCTACCTAATTAACTAAGTTGTGCTGAAGAACAGAACGTGTCCAGCTTCACATTACCTGCCTGGCCCTGAAGAAATTTGATTTTACATCCTACCCACCACCCCCAACTCCCGCAGAGCTTGTGTAAGTCTTGCATTCTTCTTGTGATAAGGATGCTTATACACTCTGCATGAGAGGAACTGAGAATTACATTGTATCTGACGCTCACCAGTGGGCACTGTCTCAGCTTCCTGGTCAGGATCTGTTGAAAAATGTTGTGCACCTGCGATCTTCCAGTGTTTTCCCCTCACCATCCCTTTAAATTATATCCTAGCACTGTGGTTACACTGAACTGTGAATGTTTGTGTTATGAGTTCCAATCTACCCCGGTCTAACCAAGGGGACCAGGGCACGTGTTAGGTGGAAAATGGTACCATAAGGTTTGGGTTGTTACAGGTGGTCATGACTGTCATAAGGTGTGATGCACAGTGAGTAGCTAAGGAAGGGTCTGTGGCTTTGGTGTCAAACACCGAGTTTCATCCATGCTCCCATTTACTTGCTTTGGGGCTTCTCCAAGCTACAATTTCCTTATCCCTAAACTGAGATAATGATACCTTCATCACAGCACTGTCATAAAGCTTGAATGTAATACTATACATAAAACAGCACAGTAACAAGCACACACTAATGGCTCAGTGCACAGAAGCACCCTTTAGTTTGTACTTCAGATATGATCCAAGGGGAATTATGGTGCAATACCTTCAACCCAGTGCTTTTCTTACATTTAGTGAACTAACCCTTTGCGAGGGTGGGGAGGAGGTGGGGGGATGGGGGGTGGTTCAACTTTAGGGAATCTATTTAAAAAATATAATTTCCATGATTCCTACCAACATGCTATATAGCACTAACAGTTTGATATCTTAAGGAAATGCTATTTTAAACTCTTACTTAAATTATACAATAATTACAGTGATCACTGGTGATTATTTTACAGTTAAAACTGTTTTTCCAAATAGCAGCATGTTAAACTTTATTCACATACAAATTTTTCTGTCTCCATAGGTAAATCCAAATCTCATTACACAGTATTCATCTCAATGTTGAGTTTTCAAAACATGCAAAGATCATAACTTGACTAAAACCTTTTCTTAGACACCCAAATAGATGTGCATGAAGATTTTATCAAATATTGTATATCCAGATGTGCTCTTCCCCTTAAATTCTGATGAGCTTCCCATGAAAATCTGACTGGTGACAGCACATGGGTTGTGAAATTAAACCAAACCAAATCAATCTTTATATAATTCAAAAAGACTTAGCATTTTCACTGCTTTTTCAGCAAGATAAAAATGCATATTGCCTCTTTTATGTGTTTTTATATCTATCTTTGAAAAGTTTTCATGTAATTTCTAAATTTAGCTCCTACTTCCTTTTTACTGTGCCACCTGATCTACAGTCCATCTCTGATAACATTCTGATCTTCACTCCAAGGAACCTCCATAGAAAACAACTCTCAGAAGGAAGATAACCTGTCACTAACCTCTTCTTACGGATAGCACAAGATGACCAATTTCTTCCCTTCTGCAGTTTCTGTGGGTACCATCTAGGTATATTTCAAAATTCCCTTCACTTGGTGGTAGGAAATATCAACCTTTCTAGAGCTTCAACATCTTTTATCAAAATGATCTCTTGCTAGGAAAATGAATTAAAGGGAGAAATTCATCTCTTTTAACCTAAGGCGGAAGATTGAGGGGGAGAAAAAACAAAGAGAAGCGGCCGTAGAGAGAGAGCTGGTGCGCTGGAATGAGTTTAAGAACAATGTTGCGCACACAGCAATTTCAGAATAGTTTATCTGGATTAATGCTCATTCTATGAAAACGTTCTTCTCTTTTTATTTTCCATTAATATCAGATTTAATAAGGATGAGTTATATAGAGACAAAAAATTTTGGTATGAGGAGAAAACTTCTAGCAATATAGTCATCGTTATCATTCTACGAAAGTGTTCTCTTTTTGTTGTCCGTTCATTAATATCTGATTTAATAAGGATGAATTACATAGAGATAAAAAAATTTTGGTATGAGGAGAAAGCGTCTAGCAATACAGTCATCCCTTGTTATCTGCGGGGGACTGGTTCCAGGAGCCCCTTGAATATCAAACTCTGTGGATGCTCAAGTCGCTGATGTAAAACGGTGAATGAACACAGTTGGCCCTCCATATCCGCGGGTTTTGCATCCACGGTTTCTCCATCTGTGGATCTGAGTGTGTAGCCAGTAAATATAGCACAGGAGTCTTGCATTTATGAAGGAAACCGCTGGTCACAAATAGCAGAAGCCCTTAATTAAAAAGCTAACCTACAGATCTGGCAAAGAAAGGATGTGTAGTGGGGACTCAGTCTTCCAAGAATCCTATCCATCCTCCCATTTAAGCCTTTCCTAATTATTCTTATCTTCTTGGGGCATTTATAGTCTTCATAAAACACCTGTTGGGCACCAAGCTATATACTGCCTGGCACTGCTATTTAAGTGCTCCATGTCTGTATGTACAGAATTTCTAACAATGCTGTGAATTACTTCAGGGTAGGGACTGTCTAATATTCCTTACATTCTAGCAAAATGTTAGGGCTGCTCAATAAATATTCCACAATGAAAATGAACTGTCTTCCTTTCTGATACATTTGTCCAGAAATGTGACCTAACAAGACCGAGGATAAGCAGAAAAAATGACTAGTACTGGACAGAAGAACAGTCCTGCCCAGGAAGTTCGGAAGTCTGGCTGGGCCTCTGTTATGATATTAGACTGGTTTCTTAACCTGTATAGGTTAACTGTTGACTTCTGTAACTGAGTTATTGGACTAAAGAAGGCGGAGGTGCCTTGCCCTTATGATTACACATTCAAACATAAGCTAGGGTGAAAGTAAAATATTTATCCAATGGTATGGCATGGACGCTGGTCAAACAGAACAGAGCAGAGCTCTGGACTTCCCTTGCCATCCCTCACATCAACCTTTTAGCTCCTGGACCGTGAAGAGGTCAATAATGTCCCAGGTGCTGGAGTCACTCAAGGAACTTAGGGCAGTCACTCAAGGAACTTAGGGCAGTGACTAAAATTTTAATGCTGGTACAGTGTGTAATGGGTAAGGGCTGAATACCAACTCAGCCTATAAGTAAGTATTATCTTTGCATCATAAAGGTGTTAATTTTATTCAAAAGTTATTATTCATCTGATGGCACAGGACTACCTAAGAGCTGGCAATAAAATGAAAAGAGATTCCCACCAACACTATCAATAATGGGTCTTTTTGATTCCGCTCCTCCCCATACTTCTAACTCAACACTTTTCTTTTTTTTGAGGTAGTCATTCTATAACTCCCAGCTTCTCCTCAACAGCATGAGTTCATCTTGCAATGAGGAACCCAAACCACACTCTGTTCCCTGCTCTGCTAAATAAATAAAGCATAACGGTCAAGAACAGGCCTAACTACAATCTTGGTTTCACAGATGAAGAAAGTGTTATTTTCTGTTCACAGTAAAATTCCCTGGGACATGCAACAGCAGTAAGGGTTCCGTCAGGGGGTTTGAGGCCCCTCTGGACACAGCTGCAGCTCGTGGCACTCCAGCAGCCCTGAGAGAGCCAAGAGGATGAAAAGAAGAACAGCAGGGAGGGTTGATGTAATCCTTGCACTAAGTCGTACTAAGTATTACTTAGTGGTACGGAGTATTAGTCCTTGGTTGAACACTGGAATCACCTGGGGAGCTTTAAAAAACATACATGTCTAGGTCCCACCCTTGGAGATTCTGATTTAATAGGTCTGGGAAGTGACCGAGGTTTTATAATGCTCCCTAGGTGATCTAATGTACAGCCAGAGTAGAAAAACACTGGTGGAGACCTGGTCTCCAGAGTACGGGACACATAACCACCCACTGCGTGCAGGAGGAAACTATCAAAACCTATGTGTTTAATCTGAAAAGGAAAAAGATATTAAGTTTTCCTGTATCTAATGGATGGAATAACAATGGCACCCTCATCCGTCTGATGGCCGTGTACGGTGTCCAGGAGTCGTGAGGGAAGGTAGGAGGTTCCTGAGGAGCCCTCACTCTTCTGTTCACTTTCAGTGTGTTGCTACACACCCCCATTAATGTGTCCCCAGCCAGTAACTTACAGATTCTAGTCTCTTAAAGAGAAGAATCCTGACAACAGTTTATAATGAGAAGGGGAATAATCAGGAAGACATTTTGAGCCATGAGAGGTTTCCAAATTATATGATGGCAAGCTAATTATAAGAATTGTAGAACTCAAAGAAGAGCCGCACATTTTTCTTTTATAAAATGACAAGTGTTCCAAATATGCTGATTTTTTTTTTTTTTTTTTGGTCATGACAAGGGGCTGAAGGAGCTGCTTTATTTGGCTTATACTTTTATAAAAATAAACATATTTAAACTATCTCTTCAAGGCCAAAGAGCATTTTAACAGTGAGTGAGAGAGAAATCGCTAAGAAACTTGAGCATTTTTGAAAATGGATATTTGGAAACGTTCCCATTGTGATGTGATTTTGCTGTTAAAATCAATATAAGGTGTGACACCAGGAAAAAAAATAAACAACTATCTTATGCGTAAACTTTAAAAGCTTGGGTAAAAAATATTTTAAAGAAAGAGTTTTAGTGGAGTTTTTAACTCATTTGTGAAAGGATGAATAATGTAACACTTTTCAATTGGTTTGAAAGAAGGGCTGACCCATACCCAGCAAGATGGAAATTTGTTAGCAAAATTTCAATTAGAAACATTTGCATAATCAGTGAACGCGACTGAAAACAAGCACTGTGATTTAGTAGGCAAAGCCAATGATGCAGCTCCTTCCATTTACAAGTACGTATCTTGTGTGACATCTTTTTATTTATAAGACACTAAAAATAAGTACTGAATTAAACTGAACTTAGAACTAGACCACTGAATCACTGTCACACAGAATTAATCAATTTTAAAAAACATTAAAATCTTTTATATCACAAAGAGCTCAAAAATTTTATCAAGCATAATTTTTTTTGTTTGTTTTTTTTTGTTTTTTTAACATCTTTATTGGGGTATAATTGCTTTACAATGGTGTGTTAGGTTCTGCTTTATAACAAAGTAAATCAGTTATACATATACATATGTTCCCATATCTCTTCCCTCTTGCATCTCCCTCCCTCCCACCCTCCCTATCCCACCCCTCTAGGTGGTCACAAAGCACAGAGCTGATCTCCCTGTGCTATGCGGCTGCTTCCCACTAGCTATCTATTTTACGTTTGGTGGTGTATATATGTCCATGCCACTCTCTCACTTTGTCACAGCTTACCCTTCAATGAAAGTCAAAATAATTGTTTTCAATGGGGTACATAATCCAAAGAGTGTTGACCGTACTCTGCTTAGCAGACTATCCTGTGTACTTAGTCAGCCACTCCAAAATCAGAGATCTGCAGTGAGGAGAGGGGTCTGCACCACATACTGTAGACACTGGCCACCTGCTGGATTGGTAGTGTATAAGAGGAGAAATCAGAAATCCTATCCGAGAGAGGGAGCCATGAAGAAACTTCTGGAACTCTGCTGAAGACTGGTTTGGAAATCAAGTGTAATTGCTTCAGCAGGCAAGTATATATTTAACTAGTTCAACGAACCTGGGGAGAGACTGTGCCTCACATTTTTATTCTCCCGTGTCTCATATGATGGTTTTATATGGTGGGTGCGCAAGAGATGCGGTTGACAAAAGCAATAACTTTTTGGTGAAAAAACTGTACCTTCTCAGCAGCGTTATCAGTAGGGTCCATTTCTACTAATGCAACACAAAAATCATTCTTATCATTGATAATGTGTTCTGATACAATATCTAAAACGGTCAGTCACTGGGAAGTGTAAACGTTATTAATTAGTATCCCTGAATTATAAAAAGCCTCAGTTAAATATAGTACAGTGGAAAACTACGAGACAGTGTTCTGAGCCCCAGAAGACAACCACTTCCAATGTGTCAGAATTATCTGTTTCACACCCCATGTATTAATATTTGGTTTAGCTGCTAAAATCACTAAACATCTTGTTCTTAATACTGTGCCTGTAAAAATGCCCGTGTGATAAAATGGAAACTGTTAAACAGAGATTACATTTCATACGATCACAGAAACACTGTTTCTGCTTTTGTGAAATCTTACCCTGAAAAGCAAATCTGTATGAAAATGGATTAGGTACAGGCAATAAGTATTCATGAACAGTTTTATGTATTCATATACCTCGCCTTTGGTTTCTTAACAATGTCAGGATCTCACGTGACCTAAACTAGCTGTATGCAACTGCCCTCACCAACTCGCCTCTCAGAACACATTAACTGTCAGAAGAATCCTCCACTGGCTCGGGATCACGTGCTTCTCTCACCTGAGGTGCCCCTGCTCTGGGTAACTGAGGATATAGCACATGTAGGTCAAAGACATACTTTGCAAAGATTTAAATCCATCCGCAACCTCAGGCAGCATTTAGAGCATTCCCGTGCCCTTCCACTGCTTTTCTATTTTTCAATATGGGGCACAAAAATCTGAATTTTAGGAAGACAAAAATCTCACGCTCTTAAGGTTCTCCATGCAGTATCCATCACATACAACTATTCTACTCATTTTGTCTTTTGCTCCCTGCTTGCTGATTCATGAGGGAGAGGAGATGGAAAAGGAACAAAGTAAATACACGCTAGGCTTCACCCATCAGGACATTTTATTTTTCCTTAAACCCAGATGTCCAATAACAAAGCCTTGCTCTAATTATTCACAGTGGTTACTTGGTTTGAAAGTTATGATACAGAGTAGATAACCAGCTCTGCAGAGCTATTCAATATATACAGTACACTGAAGTGTCGCACTAGGGGGTGGGAAGAAATGGATGGGGTACACCTGGAAGAAGATTCAGGCAGGAGATGCCTGGAGTCAAAGTCTATGGTAAGAAAATATGTTACCTGGATAGGTGAGAAACCACAGCATCCATAAAGCTATTATTAAAATGCATATTTAGAAAAGCACCAAGCAAACTCCCCAAAACGTGATCTTGGGAGTACCCAAGTCTATGGTAACAGGTACTATCTGTCCCCCTTCTTGGTAAGGCTAACTGAATGCCTATTTCCCAGTCCTTCTGGACTATTTTTCATTTGCTACTAATCCTCCCATCATTTACAGGGTGTGATGTGGGAAATACTTTATTCTATTTATTATCTAAGCACCTAGTTTGTGCCCAGCACTGTGGTGGACACTTGAGGAGATACACAGAATCAAATGGTTAGAGAGACAACTGTAAAGACAAATAATAAAAGGAATGAACCTGGAGAAGAATTTGGACAAGGAAGGGTTCAATTAAGAGGTATCCCTCAAACACACTTTCCGGGGAAATGTGCAGATCCTTCTGGCAGCTCTTCACAAGTTCAGCCCCACACTTAAATCTGTGATGCCCCCCGGGGAGGAAGCTGAGAGAGCAGGTCACCTCACACAGTCATGTGATTCACTGCACACGGCCCTGAGCCAAGGGCGTGGTGGGAACTGAAGCCCTGCCCACGTTCTGCTGGCCAGGCACACAGTGTCCACTCCCAGGAAGGCCTTTTCCGTGTCACACGAAGGCACTGCCCCGACAAGGGCAGGCCTGCAGCAAAGGCAGCAACTGTACCAGCCCACAGAAATTTCTCTTTGCCTCCAAGTAGCATGGACAGCACGTGCTAATTATATACTGTCTTGTGCTGTCCTTGCTCTTATATTTTTAAATATCATCTCCCCAGCTAGACTTTGCCTGAGTGGCATGTCTCTCCCTTGGGTGATTCCATTCCCTCAGGGGGCTCCCTTAGGTGGTTCTGAAAGTCTGTGTTTCAGATTCCTGCTCGGATCAGAAGTACAGAGTAAGCGACTGTGGTAGGTACCCAGCCACTTAAGGTTAATGACAATTCCCCAGGGTGTGTGGTAAAGCCTTCTCATTGCTTTCTAGGGTTTTCTGGTTCATACCTCGGTACCTGGCCATGAATAGACCTGAAGCCATTCTTGAAAACATAAATGTGTATCCTAGGCTTAAAGTTTAGTTTCCACTTCCTCAGATGCTCCTGCTGAAGAAAAACTGGGAATTGCTAAGTTTTTCTGAGAATATCTCTCATATGATATAACAATGGGTTTGAAGAGTGAGGAAGCAACATCCATTTCCTCTTTAGGCAGTGAGTCTGGTCATACGCACAACTATTTTTAATCCTGCATTCTACTGCTAAGGAGGCAATTTGCTCAATAAGGCAAATTGCAAACGTTTTATGTAAATCCTACAGTTGCCACTCTTTCTTTTGCAGAAACAGGCTTTACACAAGGAGAAGCTGATCCAATAGTTAAAGAATGAAAGACTTGGCTGTTGTAGAAAAAATATTTTCTTCCAACATCTAGGCAGTGTCCAAAATTCCTACAGTCTGATAAAATTAAAACCACATGGAAAATGGTGTTGAGTTGGTTTTTCTTTTTCTTTTTTTTTACATAGAGAAAAATATTTAAAAATATGTAATAATATATTTAGAAACTGGGTACTGGATACCAATGAACAGTATCAGTTTTTGAAACTGAGTGTCGAAATTCTGTGTTAAAACAGAAAATAAGTAGTAATAGTTGTGCAATAATGTGTCACACTACAACTATACATTTGTAACTGCTGAAATAGTGAGAACAGTTTGAGATTTTTGCCTTAGCCCTCAAATGCCTAGCAGGTGAGCTTTGATGGAAGGAGCTCGGTGATAATGTTTTCTACTTCCCCATTTTGCTCCCCTGTAGTTTACAATCATTTTTGGGAAACAGTGACTATTGAGGATTGAGGGATTAATTATGACATACATTAGCAATTGTTAAATAAAAGTGCTCCCTTGCTTTTTTGTTCAGTTGTTTAAGGTCCGTGATTCTCAGCAGACATGATTTTATACCTTTAGGCCACCTACAATTACGATTTCATGCCTTAGATGGGTTTTGGTGAAGAATTTTTAAAATGGGAGACTGTTCTTTCAAATACACTATGACTCCACCTATTTTTGTTTTTAACAGAACATTGCAAAGATCCACATCATTGGCCAAATTTAATGTACCACATTCTGCAACTTTGGTTAATTTTAGAAAGAATTGCAAATCTTACTTTGAGAACAAAGCCTGGCCCACATTTGTTTAAAATGTCCGGAGGCAATCTGATTCCTGGCATGGATGCTGGCAGAGGAGACATTTGCAGGTACTGGAAAGGCAGTGACTTCCGGCATTTGGTAGTAAGTACAGTCTCTGGAATGAACAAGAACTCATGCCCCACCTCCAACCTGCCTTTTTAAAATTTTTTTTAAAAAACATGCCTAAGGAGATGGGAATAGTGAAGATCTACTTTTGGGTCCTTGAATTGATTGGAGTTTTAAGAGAACTTCTGTCATGATATTGGTTGAGTTTTCAACTTCAGATGAGCAAAATGACACATTACTGGGTGACAACATTTACATACTCGCTACTAACTTCAGAGTAGAAGTGACTAGTGAGAAGATGAAATCTAATACTTTAAATCTATTGACTTAAAATACTGGGATAGGAGTATAACTTCTGTAGTGTCATTCTGAACAAAAGAAGAGAAAATTTTTTATAGTATAAAATTATGTATAACCACATATAGTAAGGACAGAAATATGGACAGAAAAATGTCTATCTTTGATTGAACACTTACTGTGGGCCAGGCAGACACGGTTCTAAGTACTTTAATATAGAATGTGCATTTAATCTTTATAGCAACCACAGAAGATAGTTACTATTTTTAGCCCTACTCATTGGGGTGGGGGAATTGTTAACTAACTTGCCCAAGGTCACACAGGCTTATAAATGGCAGAGTCAAGATTCAACCCCACAAAGCTGGCTCCAGTATGCCTGCATCATAATGATACACAAATAATGGAGAAAAGAGCAAAAGTTATTTGTCTTTTTAATTTAGATAAAGAAGCTGGAGATAGTATTTCCAAGTTGTTGGTATAGTGGAAATGTTTCCAAAAGTGACTGCAAAATACGCTTCCTATAAGATGATTTTACGGTGTTGAGAAAAAAAAGAAAAGAAAGAAAAAACTGAGATCTGTACATTCAGTATTACAAACTTATGGCCAAAACAACCAATCTAAGCAGCTATACTTGGGGAACTACGGTTGAAGATATGGATTGGATGGAAGCCACCAGGTGAAGTAAATTAGGCCTGCAAACCTCTTCTTACATTTTTCCTCAAAACACCCTCATTTCCTGATCTCCATGATTACAGGCCACCAGGACCTATCAAAGTTCTCTCTTCTAACTCCAAGGGATTCCAGTACACTTTTGGGTATCCCCTAACTACACTACGTGGTCAAATTCTTGGAATTAGGGGGAATATGAAAGTGATAGGGTTTCTTTTCTTTTTCTTAAGAAAATGCTCATGCAGATCCTTAGAGCAGAAAAAACACCACTGTTTAAGCAATGTTGTTAGGTTTGAAATAATCTCTTTCATTTCTTCTTTTCTATTATACACAAAACCTCCAGACAGAAAAATCAAGCCAGGTTCAAGGGAAAAAAAATCTTATTGACCTCAGTCTTCTCCACAGTAATTATCAACGCCAGGAAATACTGGAGCAATGTCTACAAATTGAGGAAAGATCTCAACAAAGATTCTCAACAGACAAGAAGGCAGGGAGTATAGCACACATCCTGAAATTAAAAAAAAAAAAAAAAAAAAAAGATACAAATAGTAAATAATAAAATAAAAACAAAACTTGAAACAGTAAAAACAAAACTACAAGATGTTTAAATTCATTCAACTTGAGAAAAGAACTAGTCGTAAATCCTGTATCTGTTAAGCCTACCATTAAAATTAAATTGTGGAATTTATGTTTACAGAACATATTGTGAATGTTATTTAGCTTGACAATGTAAAAATAATATAATAACCATCACATATTGAAAGATGGGTGAAAAAGAAGTAGGTCACAGAAGTTTTCTAATTTCCTATCTTTCAATGGCAGCGAGTAAACAGATATGGCCTACATTAAACGTACAGTTTTAAAAACTCTATTTCAAAATTATGATGTTTCTATTATCTTCCACTTTTAGTTGTAGGAGGAACTATTAGGAACTAATTTCCTTTGTGAAAAAATGTATATCTGAAATTCAGTGACTTTTTTTTTCAGTGTCTCAATTTCTTTCTACCACTTCTTAGTCGAAGTACAATGAAATAATTATATATATAATATTTATATAAAAAAGATATGATAAAGTTAATCAGTCTTTCTCTCTATCCATCTGGAATGATGTTCACCAAACGCTGATGACAGCTGTTTCTCAAGGGTGGGATTCTGAGTGTCTTTTTAAAGTTGTTTCTTCATAGTGATTGACTTTACAAAAACAGTGTATTATTTTTCAAAAGAGGAATAAAATTACTATTCTAAAAAAAGCATGAAAGTGACTTCAAAATATATTAACTGACATGAAAAGGTGTTAAAAATATAATACTGGAACTAAAAAGTAGATTGTAAAATAGTAAAATGCCATTTTTATTTTTAAAATCTATATGCATGAAATAAATTCACACACAAAAAGAACAGAGCAAAAGGTTAAGGATGGTTAATTTCTGAATTGTGATCTTTATCAGCATTTTCTGATTTATCTATGAGGAACGGCATTACTCATGCAATACAATATAAATAAACGTACACATTCAAACAGTAACCCGACAATTTTTACTGGGGTGTAGCTGAAAATTTTTAATGGATACTCTGAAGAGAAGACAGCAGCTGTGACTCTAATGAGAAGAAAACAAACAAACAAACAAAAACACCCTACTGTGAAAGACAGCTTTTATTTCTGAGCACCGACTTTGTGGGCTGAACTTAAATGGAGCCCTCTTTACAATCGTCATCTTTTGGGGTCCATACTGGCTGGGATGGAGACTCCCCTTCTCTTTCCTTTATTGCTCTACAACTTCCATTTCTGGTTCTCAGGCTCTGTCTCTCTTCCGCCCAGGTCTCCTGGTTGACAACACTATGTTGCTAGCAGGTGAATAATCAAAGCTCTTTCTGAACTATGTTAACCCAAACTGGAGTCAGACTTGATTGATCAAGACCAGAAGACCTCATCAAAAATCTTGATTTTCAAAGGAAAATGAGATGGTCATTCAAATATTGCTTTATTTCAGACAATCCTCCAATCGCTTATTTGGGACAAATATAATTAAAGGAGAACTGATAGGATAATTTCTGAATGGATTGAAATCTGCTCTCCATAAACCATTCCACCTCTCAACTTCATTCAGCAGGTCTGTGAGCTACAAGGTACCCAAAGTCCTGGCTGACCACATGGGAGAAAAAAAGGGTGAGGAATCTGACACTTCCAAATCACAGCCTTCATACTCAGGCCAGAGTCTGCTTAGCATTCCTCATTTGATTTGATTTTAACTACAGAATTCCTGAAAAAGGTCACTTTCCAGCAATGTGCTGCCCTGTGATTATTGAAGTCATCCTGGGATTGCCAGGGATAGCAGGGGATTCATGTACTACCTGGCCTGAAACATCTCTCGTGCCACAATCTAAAGAGCCTCCGTGGATGGGAGAGAACCAGGGGGGCAGGCAAGTGCAGTTTTGATAGCAAGAGTTGGCTCTACTTTACTTGGCGGAAACATGTGATTAGATTTGGTTATGGGCAAAGTTTCCTATTTAGAAATAACTACCTTACTCCACATAGTGGGTTAAAAACATGAATGTAATCCTCACCTTCCTGAGAAAAGTAAGAATGTTGAAAAATACACAAGAACTATGTATTTAATTAGAACATTAACCAAGAGATGCCTTCCCTAATACTCTAGCATTCCTGTGCCCAATTTATGATGACAGAGAGCTTTGTTTTTTAACACTGCTGAGATTTCTGAGAGGGCAAAGTTCAACTTCTGACTGTCTATTTTATTTTCTTCACCAGCAACTGAAGAGTATAACCTTTCCAAAAGACTCAGTGATTCATCTTTAACTCATTTTTCCTGACTGGGAACCTGGACATTTTTCTCTGCAAATGCTCAAGAAGCACATGTTTCATTTTTTAAACAAAATGTTACAGCTCTTCCTCTGCCATTCTGGATACACAGTGCACTTAGTAAGTGGTTGACTGAATAATGATTTTTTAAAAATACATAGTCTGGTGATATGAAAGAATTCATGTACTTCTAAATAGAACATTTCCTTCTGTAAAAAAAAAAAAAAAAAAGAATGGATTAGCATGTAGGTAGGTGCAAATTACTATCTCTGTTCTCATTCCTGGATTAGGGTGTTTGGTGCAGATGTGTGCCGTTTATTATGTTCTATAACATTTTATGTAGAGTCTTATGTCTTAATCAAATATTTTTTAAAACAAAAAAGAAAAAAGCGAATGGGTGAATGATCAGCCGTCCATTATTAATGTTCAAGTCTAGGACACGTCACTGTGCCAGTCTCAAGGGAGGGGTGAGAGGAAGTGATTTGCTCATGCACTTTAGTTGGCAGGGGCAGTTCCTTTATCTTTGAGCCTGAGGTCACAATTCAGACTCTTCCTTTCCCTTCAGGGACAGCACTGGAGAGAGAGGGGGGGAACAAGGCAGCAGGCAAGGAAAGCAGATCAGACTTGGCTACTCCTGATCACTACAAAAGGTGTCTCAACTGTACTCTGGTGAGACATGGTAGAAGGAATATCGCTCCTTCTACAGTGGCTGCCGAGTCCCATCCTGGTACACGTGCACCCCCAGACCTTATGCCTCATGCATTCGTGTTTTAAAAATATTCAGCCCAACCAAAATGGACTGAAGCACAGACACACATAAAATTTTTTCAATAATATTTTCTGCCCTCTATGGGAGTTTATGCTGACCTACAAAAGAAAAAACTCTCTGTACACATAACACACGTATTAGAGAACCTTTCTTAACTGCTTTGTGGTGAGAGACTGTCTATTTTTAATACAGACATTGGAAGCATTTAAATAAAAAAATTATCCAGCATCTCACATTGAAGTCAAACTTTGCATTGACATTTCCTGCAAGGGCAAATGGGAGGAAAAAAAGCCCAAAGCTTTCAGCATATACTTAAAACAGCATGGCCACAGAGAAATGATTGGCAAAGGAAGAATTATCATTCTGCAATTTTCACACAATAAATTGGGCAAAATCACTGCAATTTGGTATAAATGTTCCTTTCAGGTATATTTCTCAGAGTACCCATTATATTTTATTTTAATGTGTTCTTTTTTCCCTCCTTGCCTCTGACTTAGTTGCATTCTAGAATTTTTATTTAAAAGGAATCTACAATAATCATTTATTATTTTGTTTCAGATATATCAAGGGTTATTATACCCAATTATTAGTAAGTACTTAAACACACAAATAAAATGAGTTAGTAAAACAAACCATACGTAATTTACACCAGCTTTTAGAAAGACAGTGTGGCATTGGTAAAAGTCCTCTGACATATTACCTTCATTACAAGAATGACTCTTATTAGGCATCACCACCCTTAACATTGAGATTGTATTTTTAAAAAACAAGGAGAAACTGAGGCAGAGGTAAATTCTTGCTAGGGATGCCCAGTAGTTCCTTGGTGAGGTAAAGAATTCTATTTTGTATTTTAAAGTTGGGAGTGCCCTCTATTGCCCAAAGCCATGGCTTCCGTGATGTTCATTCAGGAAGCTCTGTGTGATATATACAAAAATCATTAAAAATAAGAATAGCTCTTTTACTCATCCACAGATGTATAGCTTAGAAATCATTTAATGACCATGTGACTTGGGCATTTCACTTTCAATAAATCAAACCCTCCTGGGGGGGCTTGTATGTCACAAGAAATAACATGAAATTGAACTCCTTGACGACCTTTCCCCTGAAAAGACGGACATCACAATTCAGCAAGGTGGCTGCAACATCCCTCAGCCCCTATCCTTGCTTCTAGTTCTAACCTCACCTGTTCTGAGGAGGCATGGGAGCATCTGCTGCTGACCTTGAACTGGGATAGGGGCTACAGCACAAATTCCAGGGCTCTAACTGAAGTGAGGAAAGCTGGACTGAACCCGTCAAACGCATTCCCTCTTTATGGCCTGGTCAATCCCGACAGTACAATATGAGCAGAAGGGCACAGACTCAACAAACAACATTCCTTGGCTAAGAAAAAATGAACCCGGTGTTCATCAAAACCAGTTTAGGCATGTTAATGGGTGAAATGTAGAAAGAAACCTGATTAATATTTGGGGACGGAAAACAACCTTGTTTTAGAGAAAAGAGATTTTTCTTCATTCTGATTTCTCTTTGCTACGTTTGAAGATGTTTCGTTGAAGACTACCTAGAGAGACAGAAAAGCTGACAGATGCGTGTCATCAGGCTGGTACACACCTCACAAGGCGGGGGTGCTGGGACACTGAGACATCTGCCTGGTTCCCCATGTGCTGCTGACCCCTGGGCCCTGGGATTATCTCATTCTTGGCAGGACAGCCCCTCTACTGCCTCGGAGACCTCCAGGTGTACGGCCCAACCCAGCTGAGCTGGCATCCATGCTCCTGGGATCTGTACTCTGATGAGTATATGCACTGCAAGACTCCAATGGATACGTGTACCCATGCCAGGCTCCTAGAATTCTGTACGTAATCTCAGTGCAAAGATACCATTAGGAGAGACATCATACGGACCCACAACTTCTATTACACAGCAATGCCTAAGGTATGAAAGAGAATACCAATCTCAAGTTCCTGTGACAGCCTGTTGCCCAATGGGTTATGGTGTATGACTGACCCCCCCTTAAGCCTTCACCTGGCAGAAAATAATGAAAAGTACCATGGGCTTCACCTCCGAAATAATGATTCCACTCCTGGGCAAGAGGACAAGAAAGACCTAGGCAAACTGCAGGAGGTACTAAAAGGACTCCTCATCCTCTTCCTCAACCACCTCATCCACTCTGACCCTCCCCCCATTAAAATAAAGTCTAGGGGGGAACAAAAGATCCATTCAACTGACTGAATGGATGTTTATATTATTCATTATATTATTTTCCCAGGGACATATGTGTTTTAACCAGAGACAAATACATAGGAATAGTATAAACCATCAGAATACATTCTAATTGGAAGATTTCAGGCTTCAGCTGCTAAGTGTAGGATGAATCTCTCATATTCTGAAAATCTGAAACTGTAGGAAGAAATTAAAAATGGAGGATGAAAATTTGAATCTCACCATACCACCTGCTCTCTGTGTGCCCTTGGGCAACTCATTTAACAACTCTGAATCTGCCTATTTTTAATCTATAAAATAAAATTAGAAATCCTTTCAAAAACTATTTTACCTACTTAATCATGAAAGTACAGGATGAAGTGAGATCCTAAAGGGTTTTTGAACCTCCACGTGCTACTGTAGCATCAGATTACTGTTTAGTACATCAGGGCTGTGAATGGTTGGAATTATAACCCAAAGAACTAAAGATTTTAAAACAATCCATTTTTACATTGGTTCTTGGTTCCACTTCTTGTCAGAAAATCTAAAATTATATTGCATTTCACTTCCCCTGGTAATGTCTACTGTTTGCTCCCTGTAATAAGCCAGCGGCAAGTGTCAAAATCAACTGTGGAACCTAAGCTAGCGCTGGACCTTCCTTTTTAAACACAATTCTCTGGTGGTGAATTCCTTCAGTGTATAATTTCATTACAAATTTGAGATGGACTCATGGAAATCCATCTGGCATCAAGAACAGACGTAGATTAAGTTGGTACATACACAACGAAAACATTAGAAAACCTACCCAATTCCTTTGTGGACGTTATTTTAAAAAGTAGTTTCATCTGAGCAGGGGTTATGTCCTCACATGAACCCCTAAAGTCACTCAAGGCAAATAACTTCAAGTTCACCACATAATTGTAAGGCTTGTATCCACCCTCTGCAATCCTTCCCTCACAGTCTCATAGGCATCTCTTTATAGTCAGAAAGATGACCTCCTACCCAGAAGCAGTGAAAGAAGAAAATATCCTTACTGTAAACTTTTACAGGGTATAAGCAGTTAGGAACGGATGAACGGTGATGGGTATGAGAAATCACCCCGCTATAAAGAGTGGCTCCTTGGGGGGTCTAGCACAGGGAGACCCGGGTTCAGAAGGTCTAGGCTAGTGTAGACAAAAAGAGCCTAAAAAAATGTCATCATCCACTAAAAAGAGAGCTGCTTGCCTGGAGTGGGAGCTATATTACAGCAGATCAAAGAGACACGGCGAAGCAAAGCTACAGACGGGCAGAGGCAGAAAAGGAGGCTGATGTTACAGTTGAGTCTAGTTGAGCGTTGTATCCGTATGTACCACCCTTTAGGAAATGAGGCACAATCACAATGCGCTCCGAGAAGGTCACATATCAGAAGCTTTATGGCGAAGCGTGGCTCACAATTTTATTGTCTGGCTGAACTCTGTTGATTTGCAGATTATAAAAAACATATTGACAGCCATAAAAAAAGAATGAAATATTGCCATTTGCAGCAACATGGATGGAACTAGAGAATATTATACTAAGTGAAGTAAGTCAGACAGAGAAAGACAAATACTGTATGATATCACTTTTATGTGGAATCTAAAAATGATACAAATGAATCCATATATAAAACAGAAACAGTCGACTCACAGACCTAGAAAACAAGCTTATGGTTACCAAAGGGGAGAGGGAGGGAGAAATTAGGAGTATGGGATTAACAGTACACACTACTATATATAAAATAGATAAGCAACCAGGATTTACTGTAAGGCACAGGGAACTCTACTCAAAATTTTGTAATAACCTATAATGGAATACAATCTGAAAAAAGATAACTGAATCACTCTGCTGTACACCTTAAACTAACACAAATTGTAAATCAACTATACTTTAATAAAAAAATATTGAAATAGCTCCCAGCGTTAAAAATTAGGGAATTTCACATAAAAATTGGGATTTCTGCCTTCTTTTGAAAATTCAGGAGGTATGTGGCAAGTCAGGGCTTGCAATTCCACTGGCAAAGCTGACTGACGTCGAGATGCAACACCCCGCAGTCTGCTGTGATCTCCTCCAACCCTCTCATCCCTCGTTCACACGCAGACATGCAGGGATTTGAGTTGTTTCTGCCCAGCTAGAAGAACAAGCTGGCGGGGAGAGGCTGATTGAAACCGAAAAGAAGAGGACTGAAGGGGTGAGATCTTCTTGGATGTGCAACAGGCCCAAAGCAGTATGGGCGACCCTGGGTGGACCGACAGAGAACTAGTTAGGAGGGCAAGGTAGTCATCGAGGGGGCAGGGAGATGGCTGGACTGTTGATTGTCTTATTTGCCTCCTTTAAATGGGGAGAAAATGCAGCAGAGATAAAGCACGTGTCCCCTTTAACCTAAATACAGAGCATACGGTTCTCTCCTTGGTTAATCCTCCTGTGGACAATGGTATCTTTAGAGCCTAATATAAATCACATTGTTCCAGTGCTTTAGGGTTAGCAAAGCACTTTTACATACATTTTCTTTCACATACCCCTAACCACAATTTTGTGAGCTAGACTAGGCAAACAGTATTGTTGTGTATCGTAGATGAGGAAACGGAGGCCGAGGTTTGATGGAATTCAAACCGGACTTTGTCACCACAGCCCATGGACTCGCCGTTCCTTGGCAATGACCTGTCCTGGACTGCAAGGAACACCGGGCCACTTCAACCTGCCTGTACAGCGGTTGTTCAGACACCACAATGCTGGCTAGTGACTTAGGAGGCTTTTCCCTTACTAGGATGATCTTTCCCTGAGCAAATTCACCCCTCCTCCCCCAAACTCAGAGCGCCAGGAGTTTGCTCAGCCTGCAAGGCAGTGGTCAGTTATGTCTAGAAACATCCCTTATTTGTTCACGAAAGCCCTGCAAATGTTTTGGCAAATAAATTCAGAAAGCCGGAAACGCTAATTATTAGGCAGAGACAAACCCACAGTAATAACATAAACAACAAAGTGCCTTTTCAGCGCTGCTATTCAATGTGCCTTCCTGTTGCCAGTGCCACGAAAAACACGCTGGGGAATGGCCTGGAGGGGATGGAAGAGGAAATGACTGCTTCCAAGACCTCGTCCCGTGGGCAGGCTGCTGTGCTCCCATTTGCTACAGCAGAATCAGAGAGGAAGGGCGGGTGGGGCATGTGCAGGCAGAGAAAAATAGCTCAAAGAATGGAGCTCCTTAAGAATACAGGGAAGGTGGGGCACTTATAATTCTTTAACGGATGAACTTTTTTGTTTTTAGGTTGGGAGTAAAATGAACGGGGAAATAAAGATTTTGCTCAGCTGGTTGCAGATACATATGAACTAGTCCTTTGCCCAGACAGATGCCCGTCTCGGTCCTCCACATATGGCTGTGCATGGTGTGCCTTGTGTAAAGGTGTGTGCACAGTGGGCTCAGCCTGGGGCCTGAGACCCTTCCGGTATTCTGCCCACTCAGCTGCGTGCGCTGTTCAGCCAGGAAGAAAACACCTTTTTGTAAGCGGACGCCTGTTTTCATTCACACAAAGGCATTCCCTGTGCTAGCAGCAGCCCCGACCTGGGTAATGGTTTGCGCATGTCAGCTTTCTGGCCTTTCAAGCCTGTGTCATTTTAAAGCCACATAGTCACGCTGGATGTCCTGGACTTAAGTACCAGCCGCGTCGAGCCTTACACAAATCGGGTAAGTGCTTTTTTGCTTTCCTTTCTCTGGCTGGAGCAATAAGAAAAGCCCCACCTGCCCCCATCTCCTTAGAGCCACTGTGAAGCCACTGCGAAAAGTCTAACGCTATTTCTTCCTTCAACATGTCCAGAAATGTCTTCCTCCCACAGAGCTTTTCCGCATAGTGACATCACATGCCTCCTCCGCATTTAAGTTCCAAGTAAATAAAAGAATATAAGTTCAATGATGTGCTATGTGGCCAAGGACCACAGGCCCACTGTAATAGGACAACGTCCATTTTCCAAGCAAATCATACACGTTCATGTATCTAAATTCCAACCACAGTCACAGATCTTCAAGTCATTTCACTAGAGTCGTATGGTTAAGCAACGCCATGGCTGGCCTCTCTGAGCAGCAAATCAAACCCCAAACTGGCTTGCTTCCCCCAGCAGACTGCTGGGATACGTGTTCCTGACCAACTGCAGGAGAGCTGCCAGCTTGATACTGCTTCCAGAGTCGGCTTGGCCAGGGCAACGCTGGAACAATTGGTCTCATTACCTTCTGAGATGACAATTAATTAGTGTGATGGAAACAAGGAGTGGCCTCTCCAGGGAGCCAAGCCTCTGCCCTTCCTTCTGAGGGATGTGGCACTGGCCTCTCGTCAGAGCGAACGTCTGCATCGGAAGATGCACTGGGGAGGATTTCTGGCCCCCCTGAGGCAATCTAGGGGGGCAAGAGGGACAGAACACCTTCCAAGGAGTTCTTTGTTGGGGAACAAGAAAGATGAAAGAACTCCAGTCACCCTGAAAATCCAACTTAGAACCAGAGATAAATATTCGGCAGTGAAGTGCAACAACAGGTTAGAGAATACATCATTCTAGACATGATAAAGGGGAAAAAAAGGACAAATGTTTCATTGAGAAGTGCCTCAGAGCATGGCATAAAGAATGTGTGGTGACAGGAATCCAGCCCCATTGAGGAATCTGAGCTCAGTGACAACATCCTCGGCAGGCTTTATTAGGCACTCGTACCAACTGCATTGCTCAGCACGCTGTGAATGAGAACGTATGAGTCACAGGACAGCACCCCCCTGACTCAAGTCGACAGCAAAGGACATCACTTATTTAACTGTGGAAGAGGATGACTGAGTCCCAAGGGCTTTCTGGAAAGGAACATACTATCTCATTGCAGGGGTGGGTGAATTAAAACATGACTCTCAAAACAAGCATCCTAAAACTATTTTAAAAATATAATTATTTAGAAATAATGAAAAGTCCTTTATGAAAGACTGTATATGCTTCATAGTCACCAAAATTCCTAAGCTATAGGCAAAGCCTTGACATTGGAGTGGGGTTGGCAGTTCAGTTAGTGGCCACGTGGAATCTAAAATTCAAACCTTGGTTTAACCCTGACCCCCCCGGACTCCTCCTCTTCTAGTTCTCCCTGTTCCTTCTCCCGGCCAAACTGAATTAAAATGGTCACCCGACCTGGCTTCTCAGCCTGCCCCCTGCCCCTCAGCTCCCAGCCTGCTGTAATTCACCTTCCACCCCACCGCTCCACCGACACGGCACTGGCCAAGATGATCAAGTCTGAGGGGCCCTTTTCAGTTCTTCTCTTGTCTTCTTTTCAGTATTTGATAATACTGACCACTCTGTCTCAAACTGTATTCTGTGATTCTTTGATACTATATTCCCTTTTTCTAGAATTTCAGTAGCACCTTGTCTTTCTAGCCAGTACTTCCAAATGTCTGCTAGGCACTCCACCTGATGTCCGTGGTTGCCTTCTACCCCAATGTGTCCCCCAAACACCTCTCGACTGCTTCCCAACCCCCCCAAAGCAGGTCTTCCTCCTGTTTATCTGTCAGAGTTAATGGTGCTCTCACTCACCTAGTCACCTCAGCCAGAAACTGTGGACAATCTTGGCGCCTCTCTGCCTGCTGAACCTCCCACTTCCAGCCACTAAGTATTATTCAGTCTACTGCTTACCCACCTCTCAAGTTGTTTCCCTCCTCTCCACTGCCTTGGGTCTAGACCTTGTTCTCTCCTACGTGGACCCCAGCAACACCTTCTAGCCTCTCTTCCTGCACTCAGGGAGCTTTTTGAAATCCATCTTCCAACCGCTACCAGATGATTTCTTGCGAACACAAACCCACTTACGTTACATCTACTCAAAATCCTCCACCTCCCATCCCAGCTTCCCACTTTCTACAGGACAAAGAATTTCCGACGTAAACCCCATAGGACTTCCTGGTCTCCTCAGCTCCCACTCTGCGCCATTAATCTTAGCAAAGTGGACCCCTCTCAGTTCCCCAAGCCTGGCAAGTCCATTCGTACCACCATTCTTGTCTCTGCCGAGGTTCTCTTCATTTTGCACGCCCTCAGTCCAGCCTTCATGCTCCTTGTCCTTCACTACCCATCTCAAATGCCTCCTTTCCTCTGAAGGCTTTCCTGCCCCTCCCCGTGCCCATACCCAGACAGTCACTCCTGCCTCTTTACTCCCACAGCAAATGTGCATCCCCTCCCGGTCAGTCTCACACAGGGTCGAGGTGTGCCCTGATAACGGAGACCACCATTTCTCTTTTCTTTCCTCCTCTCTGTAGCTCCTAAAGTGATCAGTGCCTTGTAAACAATCGATAAACATTTACTGGAAAAAGTTTTTTTCCTGCCCTTTCTTAGACCTTCACAGGTGTATGTAATTTCACATCCTTTCTCTCTCCATGCAAACCTGTGATGGGGAACGTACACATGCATGTTTATTTCACCCAACAAGGACAAGTCTAAGGTGGGGAAGGAGCAGCAAAGTTGTACGACTTGCCTAAAATCTAAGAAGCAAAGATTCAGAAATCCAGATTTTCAGATAAAAGACCCGTTTTTTTCTTTATGATTGACAAGAAGTTTCTGTAATAAAACTCCCTAAAAACAGGGTGCTTATTGTGTAGGACATACCTCCTCTCCCACTACAGAATTTTAAACATCCAATGGTAAGTTTTCTGATATGTATCATTACCTGGGTATTTCTGTGTGGGGAGCTAAGATCTCTGGTCCCCTAGAGAGTATACAGAACTTATTCTCTAAGGTCATTCTTATCCTTACTAGAGGTCATTGAAAAGGACCCAAATTCAGGGATAGGTAGATTACATCAAGCCAATTTCAACACCGCTGTTCTAACTGTCCTGCTTTTGTTTCTAGCTGCAAGCTGTGTCCCCGTGTGGTCCCTCCTGTCAGTCTCCACCTGGATAACCACCCCCCTCCTAATACTCTCCTGCTTGGTTGGGGGGAGGTGATTACAAATGCTGGTGGCAGCAAGTAGTGGACAGTTGGATGCTTGCTCTGCCTACTTTAACTGTTGCTGCCCTCCTTCCGTTTGCTACAAAGACCCCCTTACTCTCCTCTCTCCAACATTTTTCAGCCTCATGCAATGCACACCCCATATACCAACTGAGCTGGCATCTCCTCTTTGATGTAATGTTTCAGAGGAAGGTTATTTTTTTTGACTTATGAGGCTTTCTCTTTCAACCCTCGGTGAAAATCAGCAAAGATTCCTGTTCTTATCAACTGAGCGCTTAAGTAAACAGAGCATGTGCCAGAGTCAATAGGATATGGAAAACGAGATTTTGCTGAAGATTATCTGTAATGGGGTTCTGCTGCTAACACAGAATCAGGAGTTCACATTTCGTGAAAAAGAGCATGAAGTGGGAAAGAGCCAGAACTTCAAAAAGAGGGCAGGGTTGGTTTGCCTGTACCCAACTTGGTCAGGTAAGGTCCATGCTTTTGTAAATCTGGACAGAATTTCCTCCTCTCGCTGAAAGAACACTCTCATTTGTATTTGCAGAGAAGAAAATACACCATTCTGCCCCGCTCTCATTTCAACAGACTGTCCATTGTGCCACCTGACCACTTTACCCACTTAGGACAGTGCCTCCTTTGCCTGGGCTCGGAGCTCAGAGGCACAAGAGCTTTGGCAGAGTGATGAGGAAAAGGGATGGAGTGCAACTGTACAGAGGTAGAATAACCATGGCAACCATGGTTTGCCAACCTGTTCTGCCCTGTTAAGGCCTGGGAGCCCCACGCCCCCTGAACTGGGTGTGCTGCTCCTGGTTCTCACACCCTCCACCAGCAGCAGGATTCAAACGGTTGGCTCTTCCAGCCCTTCACTGCAACATGAATTTACATCCTCTTTCCGGGTATCCATATATCATCTCCAGGAAGCATCGCTATTCAGCTGTGGGGCCTTGGGAAGACTACTAGCCCAGCGTTCTTGCTCCCAACCCTTCTCTTTTGTCCTTCACAACATAGTACCTTTTGCAGGCAGCTCAGGTATCTCAGTATCTGAGGAGGAAACCTCACAGTGTTCTATTTGCAATTATATCCCTGGCCTTGTATTTACAGTTATACTTTTTCTAAAGAGCTGAAAG
This sequence comes from Balaenoptera musculus, assembly GCF_009873245.2. Classification (NCBI taxonomy): domain Eukaryota; kingdom Metazoa; phylum Chordata; class Mammalia; order Artiodactyla; family Balaenopteridae; genus Balaenoptera; species Balaenoptera musculus. The sequence goes on from NC_045790.1 coordinate 74,014,829, forward strand.
AACTTGACATCAATCCCTCATTCGTACTTTGACGTCAAGGCAAAGGCGACTTGATCTCCATTTTACCAGTGGGGAAACTGAGAAAAAATAAGGTTGAAGAATTTATACCCTGGCAGTCTGTGGTGAGGCTCTCAAAATAGTGGCTCTCTTAGCATATACCTTCAGGTGTGCACAGATGGAGAAAAGACCTTTCAGTAGGCCACATATTTTTTCTTTTCTCTTTCTATAAAAATTGATGGTATTGTAGAAAAGGAAAAGACAGGCAGAACTGCTATCAACCAAATGATGCCAATTGGAAGAAAATTTTAGAAGAGCACACTACATGTCACTTTCCTGCTTCAGTCTTTTAACCCAGAAAAACAGAGCATCTGTTGGTAGCAGTCAGGAGTCAGATCTGAGCTGGAGGTATACTACTGTGTGACTCTTGCAGCATATTTTAAACTTCTTAGCTCTTTATCTGAAAATAAGGATGGGGTGGTTATCTTAAAGGGATGTATGGGGATTACATGAAATAATGTACATAGATAGTATTAACAAGGCCTAGTCCAAGGCAAACGGTTAATAAAGTTAGTTATTATTATTTATGCTACTGGATGAATAACAGGACCTGACTTCAGTAACAGTGAGCATAATAACATTTTGTTTTCAAAACCATCTACCATGAAAGCACAACCATGGAGACCATTCTCTTGACCAAGAACTTGACAGCCTTTCTGACAGTACAGATAGATCAGAAGGGCCACTGTCATGCTGGATTTTGTGTCATACCCTGAGAAATCTTGATCAGTTTGCAGTTTGAAGAATGAACCTATGTATACACAACCATAAGTCACAGATACAGACATGCCAGGTATAATACAGAACAGCGTACAACGGCTACACCTGAGTGTCCTATTATTCCACTAAATTTCAATTTAGGATCTCTGTAAAATTACAACAACAAAAAAAAACGACGGCACTATTTCATTAGAAAAAAGCAATTACCTTATGTTCAGCCTGTCCCACTTCTAAGAATCTTTCCACTATTACATAAACCACCTAAATGAATTTTGGAGCACCTCCAGGCAAGAGGACAGAGCTTGCTGCGATCTGTTGATATGATAATGACAAGTTGTTGCTATAGGAAAAACTGAGTTAGGGGGTTCAAACTATTTTTGAGCCTAAATTGGAAGAATCTCTTTCTGATTTTTATCCTGCAACCCAAATATAAAGCCTCTATTTCATACGGATCACACGTCTCCCTTACATCCTTTATGTTTTTGTAACTCTAAAATGTAGACTCATAAGTATAAGGGTTGTTGAACTCGCTTCTGGAAAAGTACTCAGTTTTTGTTTTTTCAAAAACACTTGTAGCCCAGAGATGAATGTATTTAAGATTATTAAAAGGTGCAACGGCTGAAGAACACTGTCTCATCAGAAATAAAGAACTGATCAACTTCGAGGTTAGATGTAATAGAATTGACAGTCCCACTTCCTTCTTAGAAATTATAGGTTACATCAATTTCAAAATTAAAATTCTGGAAATGCTTGCTATGGAAATTATCAGGAAATGCTCAAAAGAAATAAAGAGCTCAAAATAAATGAAAACGGAATATTCGTCACACGGCCAGACTAAACGCAGATTGTCAGTGACATGCACACTGGGGGAGTTATCTGTTCATTCACTGCTTCGGGTTTCATTTGCTCATGCTTACTCTTTCTTTTTAAATGGCCCCAAAAGCCAGACACAACGTAGCAGGATGTGAAAACGACCTATTTTCTCTGCCCTGGACTGCTCTACTCATTCATGAACAAATGTCTGAGTGCCTTTTAAGGAGACGAGGCCAAGGCAAGCATTTTCCTTCTCTCTGTGTAGACCAGTGCGATCATGCACCTCTGCTGGAGGGGTGCACCTCGTGTAATCTCTAGGGACAAAGGTGCAGCTAGTATAATTTATTGGCTGGCATGGTATGCATGACAAAGGTATTGACAAAGGTATATTCTGCTTTTCTATTAAGAAAGTAAAATGACATGTAAGATTTGCTCACCTAGAAGTTCAATGCTTTGTGTGGAACAGAAAAGTTTAGTTTAACTGGGGGGGGGGGAAAAAAAAACCTAACCCTATATTTTCAAAGAACAAATAACCAGTCTTTCTGGGAAATGGGCACTTCAAAACTAGGAAATGAGTGTATTTGATAAAGCTCTGCCAATAATTTATTGGTTACTGCCTTTTGCCCCAGAAATGACTTCAATGGCATGATATGAAAGTACCATTGTGCCCTCGTCCCAGTCCCAAAGAAATTACACAGAACTGTTTCCTAAGAATGGTCAGACGGCATCTTAGTGAAAAAATATCTCTGAAAACACAAATGGAAATATAGAAGGAAAACAAGAAGAGATAGGAAACTTGGTATAATGGGGCAGGGGCAAGAAAAATTAGGATTAAGCCAGCAAAAGTAACTGTAGAGGATACAAATAATTAAAGGAAGCACAGAGAACCTTGTTAAAGACTTAAAAAACATTTTTTTTCTCCCACAGAAAGTTCCCTTTCATAAAAAATAGGAATCAATAAAAGCAAACTAAAGCTTCTGTGGCTTCTTGGCTAGAGAAGTAAGCTAGGTTTTAAATCACAGCCCCCAAAGAATGATTTTCCAGGTTTAAACTTTGATGATGCTTGGTATATCTGTAAAACTAGCTCATTATCTCACCTCTTTTTCCTCTTTGTTGGCTGAAATGAGATCTATTTTGCATGAAAACATGGAACATATCTATCATTGGAATAAAAATCCCATGATTAAACATGCAGAAACAAATGCCATCACTGGTAATGTTAATCTATTAAAACATTTAAGGGCAAAGATGTTGAGTTTTAATTTCCTAGTGAAAGTCCCACTACCTTCCAATACTAAAAAAATGCAATAAAATGAACTATAAAGAGAAGCTCTCTGCCATTTGCTATAAATGTCATGACCGGCTGTAATATGAGAACAAAAAAGGAAGTGAATCAATCAGAAGCATCTACTGATATTTTGTGACTGCATTAAACACAGAAAGGCATTTAATTCTTATAATTAGTTCTTATATTTACTATAGACTTTAATCAAAATATACATATAGTAAACCTTCTGGTCAAAGGAGTAAGAAAATAACACAAACTACAACTAAATTCCTGGCATAGGGCTTGGCTCATGGGTTTTGTTTACTAAATATTTGTTGAATGAATCAATAATCTAAATATCATTTATATTTGCTTTATATTTTGGCATGGAAAGTGCCTGTTTTTCAATTAAAGGCATTCCTGGGCCTACACAAGCATTTTCATTCTCTGACTGGTGTGGGCAGAGGCTGTGATTTAAGGATATGGTTTACCCTGTTGTGAACCACCAACTCTGGAGGAACTGAAGGGGTGTCTAGGTTCTCAGTCTTGTCACTTCAGCCTCAGCTGAATATACATATATACTTCTTAGGAATGAAGGATATATATAACATGTATCCTTATATATATAATAATATATATATAAACTTATTAAACTATTATATATTAAACTGTTGCAAGTAATTAGGTAGATTGTCTCAATCTTTAAACAAACTGTAAACTAGAATTTTTTTCTGTAGTAACTGACTAATATCAGTATTTCATGCACAAACAATTTACATTTGGCAGCATATGACATCTAAGTGACTGTTTTCTGATGGAGAACACCTTTAAGAGGATGGAGCTTACACCCCAGACTTCCACTTACATGATATCCTAAGATCACTTGAGAAACACAAATTAAACTCTTCCAACATGATCATGGCAGAGAAGGGAAACGAAAAAGAAAGACTGTCAAAATTAAGATGACTTTTTTTCATCTTTTTTTAAACCATTTTTAAAAAATTGAAGTATAGTTAATTTACAGTGTTGTGTGAGTTTCAGGTGTACAGCAAGATGACGTCTTTAGACAATTACTTTAAAGTTATTTTTATGATCTATACTCTGAGTACCTTCTAAATGGGTCTGCTTAGTAAGCAATTAAAAATTATTCCTAGAAGAGTCAGGCTGCGTATCAATTAAGCCTTTGTTACGGTTTCATTATTTCACCTTGAAAACCAACAACATGAAATAAAGAAAGGATTTAAACCTGACCTCTTATCAGCAGTTCTTTTAAATATCGGTTCAACTGAAAGGGAATTCTGTGAAGAGGGTGGAAATAATCCGTGAAATCAAGATGTGTTATTACCATCTGGATCCATACCTCTTCCAAATTCCCTCTCTCACTGAGCTCTCCCTTCCATCATCATGGAAAAGGGAAAGTGGACCCTCTTGGTAATACAATCACCACCTCTTCTAAAACTGCAGAAAAGCTGAGAGGTGAAGCAGGGAGGCGAGGGAGGGAAATTCAGCCCCACGCAGGTTCAAGTGCGGTGGAAAACCCAAACATGGAATTGGCTGGGTTCTCTTCATCACCGTTGGCCTTAGCATCTTACTACCTCGGGCCCTTTTCTTTACCAAACATGGAATTCTCTGTTGTTAAATTCAATTATTTTCAACAGGGATCTAAAGCTTGGCCTACATCTCTTAGCTTTGTGAGATTAGTGGTGTACCGTTCCCTGAAATGCCACTTTTAACAATATCACACTTCTCATCTAGATCTCTGTTTAACCTCCACGGATCCAGACCCTACGTGGTACACACTGTGTTACAATCCAAAGGACGAGGAGGGTAGGAGGGAGGCATCTACCTAAATTCCTGCCCTGAATGTTAACGCCTGTTAATAAAAAAAGAAAAAACCTTTTTGCTCTTTTTAAAAGGCCATTTTCTTTTCTGCTGTTTAACTTAATGAAAAAACAATTTATAGGTAAAGCATGTTGAGAAGGCAATAAATGCTCTTTTCGGTTTTGAATTTAGGTTACATGTTTCACATAGCATTAGGCTTCTTTTTATTTCCTTACAAACTCCCCCAAAGCTTTTTTAAACAGAGCTGTCAGCTCTGTTTGTTCCAGTCTCTGATTTACAAAGAGCCCGTGGATGAGGGAGCAGCCGGTTGGAGCTGCCACCGCGTTTCCGCTACAGTCCTGCTGTGAACCTGGGAGCAGAGATCGACCCTTCCTGCTTTCCACAGCGGTGCTCCCGGCTCACCCCCATTTAGGCAAGTAGCACACAGGGGGAGCTAAGATTTTGGGGGAGGGGATGGTTTTCAGCCCTGGCTCAATCATGGGAGTAAGTCACCAGGCCGGAAAGTAGTGTAGGTTCTGTGTTTCATCCTCCAGCACTGGAATTCTCATTCCAGAGACACGGAACCTGGACCACTGAACCTGGGAGAGCTTCTTAACACAATACACGGTCCGCCCCACTTGGGGACCACTGCTCCACATCCACAGTAGTGAGCAAATCAAAGTCGGTGCAGGGTTCTGATGCTAAAAATCAGTCCCCCTCCGCCACTTGGTGTGACTGCTGCTACCTTCATTTCCCTGCCAGGCCAAGGGCTGGTGTCTTCACTTCTCACGATTCCCTAATTCCTCTCTCTTAATCCATCTTTTGCTCTCAATGGGTGGCCAACATTGCTTTTATAAGTTTCCAAAGGCCTACCTGCGGCCTCGGTCTTCATTCTCTTCTGTAATATCTGACACCGTTAGTCACTCTTCCTTCTTGAAAGTGCTGGCTGGTTCTCCAGCAGCCCCTCTAGCCCTGCCTCCTTACTCTCTTTGGCCACTTTCTCTCCTCTGGCTGACCTCTGGGTGCAATCATTCCTCCAGAATTTTAGGCCTAGCCCACTATTTTTCTCTTTGACCTTGACGTCTTGGCCGTTTGTTGAGCCACAGCTATTAACGCCCAAGTGTCTCGCTTCTCCAGCCCACTCCTCCTTCAAAGCTCCTGGACCTGCTCTGTGACAGCCTGCCGCTTTACTGCTCTAACCCGGGGAGGGCTGTGTGCACCTCAGGTCAATTAACTTCTTTCCCTGGCCTCCTCTTGGTTTTCCTGTTTCTGTTACTGTCATTCCATCTTTATACTTGGGTCCCGTCGTACCAGCTACAAGTCTCAGCTTCGTGGACTGTTTCTGTGCCTTTGCCCTACACATCAACCACATTAGCAGAGTCCTGCCTGTTCCTCCCCAAAACGGTCCCCCTGTGCTGACATCCCTAAGTTCACATCGCCTGTGTGAGTGCCTACACCTGCTTAAATACCAACTCCTAGAAGATGTGTTCTCCAGTCTCCTTTGAACACAAGGCCTCTCTTCTGGGGATTACTATTCTGTAGCACAATTCTGACACTTCACATATTGCTGATGAATAACAACAAAATGAAACCCATAAACTAACAGCCAAGGAAGGTATACCCTTACAGTACAGTCAGAAGAGTTAACCTATTCATTCCCCTAAATGGGTGGTTTGTTTTGCTTTCACCACAGAAATAGGTGGATGTAAAATAATGATACATTTAATAATTTCATTGAATCAATTCCATACTTTGATCCATCTCTGTTTGGCCACGCTGTGTATAATAAAAAGCAGATCAAGCTTATTAACCCATTAGTATGAAACCTGAAAACATGATCTAAGATTCACCTCCATTTTGTGTAATGTGGAATCTTTGCTTTAATGTAAAGCAGCAGGGCTTCCCTGGTGGCGCAGTGGTTGAGGGTCTGCCTGCCAATGCAGGGGACACGGGTTCGAGCCCTGGTCTGGGAGGATCCCGCGTGCCGCGGAGCAACTGGGCCCGTGAGCCACAATTACTGAGCCTGCGCGTCTGGAGCCTGTGCTCCGCAACAAGAGAGGCCGCGATAGTGAGAGGCCCGCGCACCGCGATGAAGAGTGGCCCCCGCTTGCCGCAACTAGAGAAAGCCCTCGCACAGAAACGAAGACCCAACACAGCCATAAATAAATAAATAAATATTAAAAAAAAAAAAAAAGATCTTTAATGTAAAGCAGCAGCCATTGCTTTGCTTTTTAACATACAGACATCAACTCTAAGCCCTGGTAACCAGAAGTTCCACAATTATAATAGGATTCAAAGTTCAAGAAAACTAGCTCTAGACAAGATGTTCATGTGTTTGCAGATTTGGACAGGCTATATAACAGCACTTTTTCAATCTTTCAGAAGGCAAGATTTTAAAATGCTATTTTAGAGTACCGTTAAGCTGTCACCAGCCATACAGAACAGAATGCAGTGAAGTATGAGGCCTACTGTGTAGGATAAAAAGTAAATGCATCCAACTTAGCCTGCAGCTATTCTGGGTCTTAAGAGAGTGAAGCTCCCATTGGCCACAGCAAGCCACTTGTGAGCTAGCAAAATTAAATTGTAACTTTTTATGCTGGATTTAGTAAAGTATAGTATATAGTGGCAGAAACATTCAACTGCTTGAGCAAAGAAAAAAATATCCCTAAATAAATGCACGGACAGACGTCTATAATTTATCCTCTATATTAGGAAGGCCAGGAAAGGAATGATTAAGTTAAGTGTGGTTTCATGCAAAAAATTTTCAAAGGAAGCTACCTTTCTATTCTTCCACATTTAACAGAAGCCATGAAATACTCGTAGGCTGAGATTTCACATCAAGGTTGCCCTGGAACAGAATCGATATTTCCCAGTAAGAGAGCCCATGGCCCCCAAGGCTCTGCATACTGGCTGGGGCAGGGAGCGAAGGAGATCTGTTGGTGTCTGGTCTCCTAGTGCTCTCTCAATCCTGCAGCTCAGGCAGCCCAGCTTTCTGACCCGGTTCTCCGCCAGACAATGCACAAGGGAAGGATAATGCACACACATTATCACTAATGACGCCAGTGACCTGCAGAAGCAGATACCATCCTTGATTTACAGATGAGGAAACTAAGTCTAGGAGAAGATAACCAATATGCCTAAGATCTGGGAGGTTGGTTTACCTCTAAATATTACCCTTTTCACCGCCAGTGGTTCTCAATGGAGGCTGACTGCCTCCTGCTTCCCCCCTCCCCCCCGCCTGCCCCCGGGATTCTGGTTGCTACAATGACTGCGGGACCGAACTGGCATTGAGTGGGCGGGGAACAGGAATTTCAAATGTTCTGTAACACACTGGACAGTTCTCACCTAAGGAAAAACTGTCCTGCCCCACAAGCAACAGCAACCCACGAGAACACTGTGCCATGATACTCCTGGAGTTTGAAGGGGGAGAAACAACCTTGAGAGGCCTCACCAATTAATGTTGTCAACAGGCTAGGGTGGCATGGGGGTGGGGGGCAGGGATGTCCACTAACACGGGTGTCTAAGTGAACATACATGAACCTTTTCTTAATTAACAGAATGTAGCTAACATAAGAAGGAACCATTTAAAGAAGACTTTACTAAATACTCACAGATAACAAAAGGGAAACAAATACTGGCTGAAACATGAAACTAAATAATACAGCTTCTCCCATCCCAGCTCCTCAGCTGGATGCCGGGCACCTCATTAGCAATGACTGCTCAAGAGACTATACCAAGGCTTCCAGAAGTCAAGACCTAGGATGCTAACAGTTCCTTGGTGGGACAAGTTCCGTTTGCCCCTGCTGGTCCCTCCTTCTCCCCTGCCTCCCTGCATGGACTGCACTGCACCAGCAGTGTGCCTGCACCTTCTGGCTTTCAGATGGGTTCAGCCAAGGGGGAGCTCTGGCAGGAGGCCTGAAAGCAGAGCATTTACTTCCCTGCCTCCTTCCATGCAAGGTTACCTTAGGCTACATGTATTCCCAACTGGAGTCCACGGCTCGCTGAAGTTAACAGACTCTACGTATCTCTCACTCTTTGTGGTAGGCAGGATAATGCCACCACCGCCCCCGATATCCATGTCCTAGTCCCAAGAATCTGTGGAATATATTACCTTACATGGCAAAAGGAAATTAAGGGTGCAAATCAAATTAAGGTTAATCACCTCATCTTAAATAGGGACATTATCCTGGATTATCTGGGTGGGCCCAATGTAATCACAAGAGTACTTAGATGTGGAAAACGGAGGCAGAAGAGGTCAGAGGGATGCCATGAGAGAAGCACTTGACCCACTGCTGCTGGCTGTGAAACTGGAGGAAGGGGCCACAGGCCAAGGAATGCAGGAGACCTCTGGAAGCTGGAAAAGCTGAGAAAATGGATTCTCTCTTAGAGCTTCCAGAAAGGAAAGCAGCCCTGTTGACACCTTGATTTGGGCCCATCTAACCCATTTCAGACTTCTGACCTCCAGAAGTCTTGTTTTAAGCCACTGACGTTGTGGTAATCAGTTACAGAAGCAATAGGAAACTAATACATTCCTTTCAGGTTCTGGTAACCACTCACTCCCTTTTCTGGCCGAGATCACTGACTCTCCTTGGTGGTTCCTATCCACACCTTTGCAGAGAGCCTCTTTATAAATAAACCATATTCTCCCATTTTGATTGTGCCCCTGTTAGAACCCAGAGTAACAGACTTCCACCTTATCATTCGGCTTTTTCCCACTGAAAGAAAATTAATCTTTTTTCATTCTAAACTCCAAATGGAGCCAAATTCATTAAAACCCAGGACTCCTCTACATTTGTCAGTAATCTATTAATGTATTTCTCTTAACAAACAGCTCACTTTGCTATTGCATGTATCCTTCCCTACCTGAAAGGCCACTAGGGCCAACCATCAAGACAAGAGTCAGTATCAAGTCAGCTCAAAATGATGACACCTGGCACAAACTTTCAGAATGTCATTTCAAGAAACTGCATGTAATTTATAATATTAGGAGAATAAAAGGGTCCTTCTCTCATTCTTACCTATGCATTTTTGTGAAATTACTGAACCAACAGAGTAAGAAAACTCTTTGCTTCATATAATCTGTAGTCTGGGACTTCAGGAACTTTCCGGCTCTATCAGATGTCAGCCTTGGTTAGAAAAATGTTATTTCAGGATAACCCAATTAGACACTGTAAATACGAAAGAGCAAAGTCCTTGGAGCTGTACGTGTAAAAAGCTGCATTACCAACCATGTAAAACGTTTAACTGTTGGGGAGAGAAGGCTGAGCGGTCAGTGGGCAGCGGCAAGGAATATCATGGGAACATGGCCTGACCACAAGGCACCCAGAGTTCTATGCCCAGCTCTTCTAGTTACAGGCTCTGTGCCCTTTGGCAGGTCAGTTTTTTCTCTGGATCTCAGCGTTTCCCCATCGTAATAAAGGAAATTAGATTACCTTTAATAATCACTCCAGCTCTCATGTGCTATGAGTCTATGAAATACTGAGTTGGAAAGTGCTACAAAACACTAATAAAGAGGTCAGTGATGATCATAATCAGCCTTAGTGATGCTCATTCATTCATTCATTTATTCATTCATTCAATATTCAGTGAGGGTAATAACTCTGTGCCAGGTACTATTTCAGGTGCTGGAACTAAAATGATGATCAAGATACCATCCCTACCCTTGAAGAACTTATTGTTTTGAAGAGAAATATATATTAAATTGTTAACACTGCTATATTAGAAGTTTACATATGGTTCAAAGGGGACACAGACAATAGTGTTTGATTCTAATATTCCTGGGAGGGGAAGGAGCAACTATGCTTGATAAATTCTACTTTTTAATAATTATTTACCACTAGCTGGCAGAACAAAGACGGGCAGTGATTAAAAACAACAACAACAAAATAAAACCAGATCATCACAGCCAAAATCGTTAGTTGTGTTATCTTGTCGACAGTCTTTACTGATTGCCACCATGGCTGAGCAAATTATCAAATTATCAGTGGTATATATTAACCATATCGATGGACAAAATAATCCAATCAGGAGTACTTCTCTAGAAACTTCACACAATAACGCCATAGTTGCATACAACAATGAGTTATAAAAGGAATATAAATATAAAAACTGAGTAGTTCTTAAATTAAGCATCACGGTCTTGAGTTAAAAAAGGATAGAGGCTTAGAAATTAGCTGATATAAAATTTAGTCAAATATTTTGTCTAAATTAAAATAAAAACCTTAAAAATGGTGGCATATAAAAGTTGTCTTTTTTATTGAAAGATAACTGTAGTCTAGAATTTATTATTAACATTGTCTTTAAAGAAATATATTCACGCTTTGCATCTTAAACTGAGAATTAAAAGGTGTCCTTCATATAAGATTTTAAAACAGGTAGTTACTGAGCTTGAAGAATGTACCAGTTGAAATCAGAGCTCCTTTAGTAAGACAGAGTACATTCTGAACATCCTTTCTGTATATCTCATCTGTGCAGACATCAACCTTTATCATCCCCTGCCCTCCTCCACCCTGTGTTCCATTTCAAGACCCAGATCAAACCCCACCTCTTCTTGCCTGAGCATCCAAGCTCCCTAGGAACTCTACAATCAGATAGCACTGACTGTCTATGCCACCCATTTGGGCCCTCAACATGGAATGACTTTTTTTGTTGTTGGTTTAACTATTCATTTGTATTCCCTCAATTAAACTGAAACTTCCATAGAAGCCAACATCAGATTCCAAAATTTTTTGTATCACACATATTGTTTTCCTTTTCTAAACTACTTCCAATTTCTTTTGCTCCTTGGATCAAGGCCGAGTATAAAGAAAGAAATAAAGGATCCCCCAATAAGGACCAGAACTGTGTGCTAATTATGGTAGAGTCTTAGTAAAACATTATTAATTGAATGAATGATTTTAAATGTTTCAGTCAAACCATATATTAAGATTGTGTACTCATCTGAAACAAATCCCAAAGTGTGAGTACAGAAAAGTCAAGCAGAAGCAGAGCATCCTTGGGCTCAAACCCACAGTGTGAATCCATCTCCAGGTGGCCCTCAGGAGGACAAAGGCAGTCTTCTTTTGTGAATGGGAGGAAGAGTGACAATAACTGAGTGTGAAAGCATCATATGCAAGAGCACACATTCAGGAAAATAATCTTGATTCTAAAGTGCAGTCCTTTCTATGAATTCAAGTTGTATGCCATTGAGAACTGGCTTATCCAATCTGGATTATTCCCAAACACAGTATCATGGAAGAGGGCTGAAGACAGGTCTAAAAGACAGGCAGGAATAAGCAGAGCCTTTCAAACATCTCATCATCATTAAGCCCCTTTAAAAGAACTCAAGTAGACTATGGGCACAAATCACTTACCAACCTGGACCAAAAACGTAGCTTTGCGATATAAACCTATCCCCAAACTACCAGCTCACAAGCACAAATATCAGCCCTTTTAGACCTCAACAGAGCCAATTTTGCTTAGCGGCAGTCAACAGATACGAGTTACCGACACCCTGACCTCTTCTCTTGTCACAGATGCAGTAAAAGAAGCATCAGTATATATACAAAATAGAGTCCATGGGGATTGGTTCCAGGATCCCCCTTGGATACCAAAATCCAGGTATGCTCAAGTCCCTTACATCAAATGGCATAGTATTTGCATATAACCTACGCACTTCCTCCCGTATACTTTAAATCATCTCTGGATTACTTATAATGCTTAGGCATGTAAATAGTTGTAAATACTAAGTAAATGCTATATAAACAGGTGCCAGTGTGCAGCAAATTCAATTTTTCCTTTCTGGAACTTTCTGGGATTTTCTTTTTCTCCAAATATTTTTCATCCATTGTTGGTTGAATCCACAGACATAGAACCTGCGGCTACAGAAGGCCAACTGTACACCTTTATCTTTGTAAGTATATATCATAGGATATAGTGTATGAATGTGTGTTACTTAGTAATAGAAATTGTAGCAAATTATACTACTAAACCAATTTAATCTAAGGGCAGTTCTATGGTTATACTTTTCAAAATAACTTCACCAATTTTTGGTGTTCAATGCTGATGATCACCTGGTTTTTCCAACTGCAATAATGCTTTTCAAACAAAAAGTCAACCTTCACTGAAACAGACTAACCTTTATGAATTATGAGTCAGAGGATACTTAACGATTTGTAGCATAGTTAGGTTAATAGACTTATTTTTAATAAGGAAACAGTTTATTAAGTTTCTTCTTAAATGATGACATTTTCCCAAATTAGCTTTAAACATACAATTTAACTCTTCAAGAAATATGAATGCTAAATACTAGAAGACAAGCTGTATTTATTGACCTAGTCCATGTATTTCTTATTATCAACAATATTACTTTCAACTGCTTCCCCACTGACTGCCTTTGTCAATATTTATTGACAAAATTTTAATTTCTAAATAAACTAATCATGTAAGTCTTCTACCATTATTTTGATGGGAAAAAACACAAAGAACTGACACTCAGGAGAGGAAATTTAGTTGTATAATCTGTAGGACAAGCCTGATGAAATGAAGTCAGATAATTATATTTTCTACTCTTCAATGTTAAGCCATTTTCTTTTAGTGGGAATAATGAGCTCCGACCAAAGGCGCTTCAGGAGAAAACTGGAGGAAGAGTGATAAAACTAACAGGTCATGACTGCGTACGTTTATCACAGCATCCCAGGGCCACATACAATATTTATGAAAGAAGACTTGTTGTATAGGAACACAATCATTTGGGTCAAGAAGGCTAAATAAGTGTAATCAGATTAAGGAGAATTTTGAATTATTCCCTCTTGGGATAATTTAGTTAGCTAAATTGGTAAACAACCATATTTGCTACATAGAAATGTAGCGAATTGGACAGGAATTAAATCTTCTTAAATACTACTTTAATGACATCACTGCCTTGCTGAAAAATTCAAAACTGCTCTCAAATGCTTCTAGGATAAAACCCAAACTTCCCTGCGCAGCCTATAAAATGCTCCTTAATTTGGTCACTTCCTATCTATATAATTTTATGAACAACTACCCCTCAACAGGGCCATGATTCACTCTCTTCTGAATGGACTCCAGTGCCCTCTCTATGCTTGAAACCATCCCCTTCCTGGAATGCCCTTCCCCCACTCCCCACCACTCAAGGCCTGACACAGGGTCTCCCCGCTTTGCCACTAGCTTCTTCCAACCACTCAAGCCACAGAAAATGCTGAAAATACTTAGAATTTCTAATTAGACAGAGAGATAGATGTGAAATTTTTAGTTTAAGTACCTACATGTATATATAAGAGAGATTCCCTTCTAAGTAGTGTCATGATAGTGGGGACTTTGTCTTTCAGATCTTTGAAACACCCGCAGTAAGAAACACTGCTAGAACAGGATAAATGACTGCTTCCCTTCATCACTTGGTTATTTTCAATAACTCTTGAAGGTAATATGCTGATATGACAGTTTTTAAGACTAGGATTAAAAAAAATGATCTTCTGGGTCAAGAAGGCTATGAGCTTAATCAGCTAATGGAGAATTTTTAAATAGTTTCCTCTGGGGATGACTTAGTTATGTGATATTGATAAACACATTCGTGACATATAAATGAGGTTAGAGGAAGCCGTTTAAGAAGCATGTTTGAAACGTCAGATAAAGTCTGATGCCATTTTTAGGTGCTAGCTTTTTACCCACCAATGGCACATACTTTACCCCAACTGTAACACCTCAAGCTGTGTACTTGAAGTGGGTACATTTTACTGAATGTAAAGTACATCTCAAAGTTAATTTAAACAAATGTTTAAATCTTAGTTATGATTCTGCCTACAAGATACATCATATAATAGGCTACACATGGTAGCTAAACAACTAAAAATTAGTTGACGAAAAAGACAATTCAGCTTCTTCTTTCTTGTGATAATATTCTGCTTTCTTAAGACATACCTTCTGGGTTCCCCAGAAGAGAACTACGGCCTTTCACCCAGCACTGTACTCTTCCCAAATCACAACCGTTACTCATTCCCAGTATTACGCTCAGGAACCAGGGACGAGTAGCCAGCCCAACAGTCTGCTTATATGAGACTAAATGTAGAGCTCAGAAAAGTTATTTTCAAAACACTCAGACCGGCTTGTGTTCCTCCCTGCTTCTCTAAAGCACAGAGTTTTTAGTTTTTTATTTTGGGGGGCATTGGAGGGTTGGGGGGAAATCTGTTGTGAAATCTCAGAGGGGTCTTCAACAGCCGTGGGCTTTTCTGATCCCTTCTAAGGTCTTCTTCAAAGGCAAGGTATTCATCAAATGCTGCTTTGTGGTGGCTTCCTCACTCTGCTTTGCTCCCAATGTCTAACTTCATGGTGAACTCCCAGATGGAGTGATAAAGATGTGTCAGTTATCCAAAGCGTGCTATAAAAATATCACTCTCTTTTGATCTATAATAGAACTGTAAGAGTTTTACTACCTGAGTGGACAAATGTGAAACCTATGGTTCTTTAATATGAGACCAGCTGCCATTAGAGAAAAAGTACTCCTGTAGGACAACTTGAGATTTTCTAATTATTGGAGCAACACTGAACTTTCCCCAGGGTGTGTGTGTATTTACATAAATGGCTACAGTACAGGCAAGGGGCAAGAGTGGAGACCAAAACTTTGGACAAAACATTGCTATGCCCTAAATTACTATCTCAAGTATGCTGAATCTAAAGTTTTACTTTATTCCAGGGATAATACAGAATGGGTTTTAATAGTTCCTCCAAATCAAATACTAGGAAGTGTGAGTGTCCAAAATTTCCTGAAGGACAAATGCTATTACTTGTTTGTCAAAGTCTTATAACTTCCTGCTATATTATGTTTTATTATCTATTATTCAGTATTTCTTGAGCATTCACTCAGCACTGAGCTAAGTAATGGAAACTATGTGAAATAAAATGCAGACACATTATGGTTTGGTTGTAAAGTCTGCACTTAAAGTAAAAATTATATACGGTCAAAATTACCTGTGAAAATTCCTAAAATCACTGTCAAATTATGCTTAAACTACTAGGATCTGAATTCTTGAAAGCCTGAAAGACAAAAAAAATTTCTTTTGTTTCTTTTAGCATTTCAGCTGTGGCTTTCCCTTTCCTGAGGCAATGGAAGCCAAGGCTTAGCTTCAGGGGGGCACTTCGCGTAAGGTGAATTTGCCGGCTGCTAAATGTGTATATGATACAGTTTCTGGGTTAAGAAACTATTTCTGACGTTAGTAAACTCACACTACAAATACATATTTCACATGAGGTACAGATTAGAAAGCCCATTTTAACTCCCTTTAGCAAACTGAGTTCTTGACCACAAACTTGTGTGCCTGGTGTGGAAGAAACGATCTTCCAGGTCATAGATGGGGACGATGAAGCCCAGCGAAATGGAGACACATCCAAGGTCGCACACAGAAAGGACTCTCCTGGTCCTGTGCTTTTACAGCACACCAGCCTCTGCATACATACCATGCTCGGACACATGAAAGGGGCTCATGTATACACAAAAAGCAACACAATACACCCCCCCACCCCTGAGGTTATGCAAACTGACGGCACACTCTCCCAGGGGTAAGGACTAATGCCAAAGGAGAACAGGAATATCCAAGGTGGAATCTGGCAGAAGGAAGATCTGGCTTAGAGGAGAGTGAGAGGATATTCCAGGTCATGAGAATGTTCCCAACAAAGGCACTGGAGGGAGGGAAGAGCAAGTAAATTTGCCTCCCTGGAAGTAAGAATGTACTGGAAGGTACAATAGAATGAGGTTTTGTATTCCTCCCTTGGGGTCTAACCCTGAGGATGTTACAACACTCAAACATCCCACTTAGCTGAAGCTGGCTGAAGAACAGAAATGGAATGGCAGTAACAGTGGTGAACAGATGTTTGCCTGCACAATGAAATATCTATCTGTTTTCACAAAGTATACTTTCGCAAAGTATAAGAGCTGATACCTACTCGTAGTTGGGTACAAATAGGAAATAAACCTTGTTATATATTTATTATCCTTTCTGAGGCTTGACTTGGCCTCCAAGGGAAGTAAATGCTTAGGTATTCTCTAACAGGGCTAATGGCAGAGATGCCTATTTATTTTACATTTATCTGCAGTGCTCCCGGGAGTTGAAAAATTCCCTCCACCAAAGGAAAGCATATATAGGCATCAAATCACTAAGCTGCTCTTCTTTTACTACAAATAATGCATTTAGGAGTTTGTTGGCAGGTGTTTTCGTTTGGCATTTCCTGAGACATAAGAACAAGGAAGGGGTGGGAAGGGCCAGGAGGAGGGAGCCAGGGAAGAAGAAATGATGTCTGGAGGAAGGCAATGGAAGGCAGCCACCAACATTGCTTCTGGGCCCAGGTGACAAGACGATACAAAATATCCAAACGTGGCTATGTGCCCTTGCATTAAACAAATTAAGCACAGAAACAAAACATCTCTCTCATTTGTGTTCAGATTTCATGATCATGGGGTGGTTCACACAAATGTGTCTAAAGCCTTCCATCATTTCTTTTCTTAGGTAGAAAAGGGGCCAGGCACTTCACACAGGATATTAGGCTCAGACTTGCCTCAGGTAAATCCATAAAAAAAGTAAAATGAGTCTGTCTTCACGGTTTCACTTACCCTCTCTGGAACTTTCTACCTATTTCTGGCCTAGGGGTGAACTCTTGGGAGAGTGACCCGGGTTCCAACATGCTCTTCCTTCCACTTCCTCCTATTGCCCACCAGATTTCATATCTGTTCCACCTTAACCCACTAGCCCAGGGATCTGCAGATAAAACAGAGGCATTCCCCATGGCACTCTGAGCCCCCTGGACTTTGGTAGCTACCATTTCTACTTATACTCAGGGTGGCCTGGCAAAGCAGGCCATCTAAAGTTTCAAGTTCAGTGTGATTTATTTGACCTACTGAGATCACTGAAAACCGAATTCTCGGGTTAGGCTTGAGTAAATAGCAAAGGAGAGAAAAAGAGATGACTTCATCATTGCTTCAGATAATGAACACCCCTCAAATTTAAAAAAGGTCAGCCAGTTACCCTACATCCTAGACCTACTTCCACTTGTGTTAGAAATTAAATGCTCTACACAGCCTACGTGAATCTCTCCAGTCAAAGGGTGAGGGGTTACATTAGCCCACATCTTTGCAGTTAGAACAGTAAACATAAATATAATTTAACTTTTTACCAGGCTCAACAACAATCATCTGTGCTAACTATCCCCCAAAGAAGGTAGGAGCCACCAGTCAGGCCAACAAGCTACTAGGCTGAGAGCCTGAGTATTCACTACAGACTGGTCCATCTCCCCACCTGCTGATTACTTTATGGATTTGCTTCCCGCAAATACATCTCCATGGAGCTCTCTGGAGACGCCTTGGAAGATGTCCACTTTCATAGATCGGAGCCAATTTTAATGCCAATAAAGAGCCTCAGAAGCTGAGCTCATAAACCGGTCACCCTTTTCCTGGTAATTAGAAGGAGAGTCACAGAAGCTGCAATGCTGAAGGCATCACTTCACACTTCAGTCATGCAAACGATGGGAACCTCTCAAAGTGAGTGATATAACACGAAGGCCATGCTCCACGGCAGCATTCAGGGAAGCCAAACAAACTAAGAACCTTAACCCCAATCTCCCCATCCTCTGTCCACACCGCAGCTGGACTAACTGACTTAACTCACCATTGTTTGTTTGTTTGTTTTCGAGGGGGGGGGAGTTTGGCTGAAAAGGGGGAGACAATGAAGAGAGAGACCTACACACAGTGAGGTGCATGATAGGCAGAGTTTCCCCAAATCCAGTCACCCTCATATTCCACCATACAATTTTCTGCCATATCTGCATACCACCAGGATTATTTAGTCATATTTTTAAAAGACAGTTTATATCATAGCTAAAATTGAAAAACAAATATCACATTCTGTATACCCCTCCCTATACACACAAAGTATAATTACTGACTTTTTAAAAATATTGTCAAAGAGAATGGGCACGGGATCCGGGAGGGCAGGGGTGTGCGAGCACGGGCACAGATGGCCGAGTCTGGTCTCCTCCCTGAAGGAGAGGCAAATCCCAGGACGGGGCAGAGCACATGCCCAAACGGGCAGCGATGTGACCTACTGACGGAGGAAGAGGGCTTTCAGACAGGCCTGGGTGACACTCTAAGCACCAACCACAGGACTATCTAGGTGAGTTAGGCAAGTTACTTAATCACCCTATCCCACAGAAGGGCCACAAACCTCCTTTTCACAGCGATTGTAGAAAGCAAATAAAATAATGTACTAGCACTTAGCTCCCTGCTCAGTACAAGGCATCTATTATAGTTGCTGCTGCTGCTGTTTTACCTCTAAAACAAGGATAAGCAAACATAGCTCCTGGGCAGGACTGCCTTAAACCCATTGTTTTCAGCTAATGTTTATTAAGGGATTTGCTTACTTGGTGCCAGGCATTATGCTAAGCACTGGACGTTAATGCTCATTTGATCCTTATCTCCTTGGAGCCTCCCAATAACCCTATAAGGTAACTGTTATTAGTATCCCTATTTTACAGAAGAAAAAAGTGGGACTTGCCCCAGGTCATCCGGTAATAAATCAGGGAGCTGGCTTCCACTCTGGTCTCTGTGAAAGCAAATAAAAACTGTGGAGAGCTGCAGAAGCATGAACTCTCCAACAGCTCTACCCTCCACTTGACTTTCATTACCTCTTAACCACACAATACAGCCTTAAAAGGCCAAAATTCTCCACACAGAGTAACTGAGGAAAAATCAGTTAAAATACATTTTCATGTCTATTGTATTATAAATTAAATGTAATAAATCCTTTCAGCTAAATTTATTTTCAATAAACTAGCCAAAAAACCCATACTTGGAAACACTTGAGATGACCCATTTTTAACACTGACATCCCAAGAATGATGAGAAAGTCCTATGAATGAATGCGTAGCTGTAATTACCCTGTAACATTTTTCTCTAATAATGCCTCTACTGCTTGTCTTGCAGACCAACTCTCTCCAAAGCGTACTGTGGTAGCTATTCAAATATTCTGTACTCTCATATAATTTGTTTATGTTCCCTATTCCATTTCACAGAGACTGTCATTATGAAGGTTATTATTATTATAGATTTTTCATGCGCTCTGAATACCAACTGCAATGGCCTCAGTAACAGTTCCCTCGACATCAGTTCCAACCATGAGAGCCGCAACCCATCAGATGTTTTCAAGGGACACTTGAAATCTGTTCAAGTTTAAGGGAAGCCGAACTGATAGCTAACAAATTAATATATTTTCAAGCACAGATTCTGTACATTTCTTGAGAGACTGTTGTATCATTTTTCAAACTGGGGACTCTGCCAGGTGGGAAGAAACACAAGTGGGCGGTAAATGTGCGTCCTCCCCAGGTTAAGCTTGTTATTTGAGGAAAGGCGTGATACAATTAAAGCATCCTGCTTTGATTAAAAATTTTCACATGAAACTATTATGATCCCATTTTCTACTAGTATGATCCAATTTTCTATCCAACAGGAATAACACACTGTCATTGAGCCAGGGCAGGCGAAAATGGGCTTAAACTGCCCTGCAAACAACACTGCCCCCTCTGCCACGCCCACTTTTCTTTGTCATCCTAATTCTTATTTACTGCCCTGAGGTTCAAGTTCATTTAGCTCTGGTAAGTGTGTCGTCCCCGCCCCCGCACCTCCAATGCTTTTCAGTCCATTCCACTAACTAAAGCTTACTTTTTTTTTTTTTTGGCCGCACAACGCAGCATGGGGGATCTTAGTTCCCGGACCAGGGATGGAACCCGCGCTCCCTGCAGTGGAAGCATGGCGTCTAAACCACTGGACCACCAGGGAAGTTCCTAAAGCTTACTTTTTAACTCTCCCCCACACACCAATTGCTTCCACATTTGACCTGGTCACCACACTTTGAGTGACCATGTCCCTCTTTCCCACGAGCCCCAGTGCTCCATGAGGACACAAGCAGGGAGTCTCATTCTCCCCTTGAACCCCAGCACCTAGCACAGTTTTTAGAACTTGGTGTTATGATCAATAAATATTTGTTGAATGAATGACTGCTTTTGTTTAGCTCTACCTTGACTGCCAGTACCCAGGAGTATTAGATGGATAAAGTTCTGGCTCTCTGGTAGGAATCATGCGAAACAGTGAAGGGAAAAAAATTTTTTTTTAAGAAACCCTTCCAAGTACAAAAATACTACAATCCAACTCAAAATTTTTATATTCAGTCTAGAAATAATGGCCAGGGTAATGGCAGAAAGAGAAGGAGAAAGAGAAGATTGGAAAACTATGTGCTTTAAATTCAGAATGGCTGAGGTCTAGATGCCACCCTTGTGCCTTACAGGCTATGTGACTCGGGCAACTTAATTTTCATGGGCTGGGTTCTTTGTCTCTAAAACGGGGCTCATAACACCTCCTACATATGTCTTGGGCATTTAAAGGTGTTGCATATAAGACACAAGCACACTTCCTCGGCCATAAAATGCACCAAATATGTTGGCTTTCTTGCGTTTCCCAGGGCCACTTTTCAATCGTTAATCATCTGATATAAAGAAAACATGATATAATTCAAAAAGAGTCATGTATCACAGTGTTCATTGCAGCTCTATTTACAATAGGCAGGGCATGGAAGCAACTTAAGTGTCCATTGACAGATGAATGGATAAAGAAGATGTGGCACATATATACAATGGAATATTACTCAGCCATAAAAAGAAACGAAATTGAGTTATTGGTAGTGAGGTGGATGGACCTAGAGTCTGTCACACAGAGTGAAGTAAGTCAGAAACAGAAAACAAATACCGTAGGCTAACACATATATATGGAATCTAAAAAAAAAAAAAAAAAATGGTTCTGAAGAACCTAGGGGCAGGACAGGAATAAAGACGCAGACGTAGAGAATGGACTTGAGGACACGGGGAGGGGGAAGGGTAAGCTGGGACGAAGTGAGAGTGGCATGGACTTATAAATACTACCAAACATAAAATAGATAGCTAGTGGGAAGCAGCCCCATAGCACAGGAAGATCAGCTCGGTGCTTTGTGTCCACCTAGAGGGGTGGGATAGGGAGGGTGAGAGGGAAACACAAGAGGGAGGAGATATGGGGATATATGTGTAGGTATAGCTGATTCACTTTGTTACACAGCAGAAACTAAGACACCATTGTAAAGCAATTACACTCCAATAAAGATGTTAAGAAAAAAAAAGAAAACATGATAAACACCTTCCTAGAGGGAAAAAAGGGGGGGATGGGGTGGGGTGTAAAAATTAAAGTCCATCATGGTGTTATTAAGCTAAATATTTTGAGATAGAAATTTTAAAGTTTATAAGGGATTTTGAGTAACACTTTAAGATGAACAAAATGATGAGTCTGAAAAGTAATGACAAAGAGCATGTGAAAAATCTGGAAAAGATACAGGAACAGGCTGAAGCTTTAACTGTACTTCTCAAATGCCTACTCTTCTTTTTTCTGTGGCAAGTCATTCTTAAATTATTCTTCCTAGAGACTGATTGCTCTTGTTGAACATATGCCTTTGAGTAATATCTGTCCAGACTTATTACAAGGGCAAATTCTAGCTGTGATGATTATTTTCTAGACAACCAACCACTCAATATCTAATAAATATTATACATAATGGTTTTACTGATTAAAAAACATATTCTTGCAAAGTAACCACTTGAGGGGCAGGTTTTATAGAGTGAGATTCAATAGAAAGATTTGGGTTGTGTCTACAAACAAATCAGACCAGGTCAGAAAAATCTCATTCAGTCAGTTCACTGAGGTTGAACTTAATTCTACCCCTTGGGTTCTGCTGTGTTGCTGGGCTTGAAAATTCCCAGTTAGATGAATTTTACCAGCTTCATCTAGCTTTCATGATGTACGCAGTACATTTTCCTTCAAGGAAAATACAGAGTTCAGTAATTCGTTTAGTGTCCAAGTGTGCCACACAGCACATTAACGAGTAGAAATTGATTATCAGCTCAAGGAAAGGTGAGAGGAAATTATCTCATAATTGACGTCATTTAGAAATGTATTTATCAATCAGTCCTTCTAATGAACAAGGAAGCTTGACAGAAACACACTGGCCCTGGGAGAGACCCACTGTGGGAGGGAGTGCAGCTCTGTGAATCAGGCTCACGGCAACTCAGCGGCGAGTTCATGCCAGCTTGGGAACAAGTCCTGCAACTGCCTTGCCTCAGTTTCCCCCACTGTAAAATGGGAGCAAGCTGAGAAACATGTCCTGGCTGATCCTTTAGGATTTAGGGATTCATAATCACTCGTATACTTCCACTGCACTCCAAATGGGATTATTTATACCTTTTCTCATGTAGTTTAGGTATTACCAATAAGCCTAGATATTTCACTAGACTGTATTTTCATTTTAGACAGCCTACTTCATGAATTTCATGGCATCCTAAATTTTATTTAGCTCCCTGTGAAAAAGAATTCTTATTCATTGTAGAGAGTTTTTGGTTCCCTCTGACACCAATTCCTTTTCCGTTCGTCTACCCCAGCTGACCCAGGTAGACATTGAGTGTGTTTTGCACTTTTCGTTACATAAAAAGGATATGCTTCCCAGGGTCTGCCCCAGCATGACAGGCCTGGCAGCAAAGACGGTGCTCCGGATGACCGTAAACAAGGCAGCAACGGGGGCTGGATACATTCTGGGTTGGTGTGCCTGGGTGTGCAACAACTCTTCAAGTCCTTGCCGTCCTGGACCACGGCACGGCCCTGCCAGGCACGTGTCGGCATGCTCCATCCCTCCCATCCTGCAAATTTCTTGGCCCAAACGTCAGCGTCTCACTGAGGCCAACATCCTCCTTCACTATGTACAACATGTCCCATCCCCCTTGTACTGCTATCTGTTTTGTTCTTGTGACACTGATCATCTTCTAACGCCCTATATAAATTACTGCATACCACCTCCCCCATCGTAGGCTGCCATGTCAGCTGCACAGGTACAGGAGCTGCTCACTGGTTTGCTCCAAGCACCCAGAATACTGCAAGGCATGTAGAAGGGGCTCAAAAATCTCTTTGGTGAATAAATGAATGGTGACCTTTTGGCTAATTATTTTTTAACAGATGGAATAGCTGGTTGACCCTGTTAGTCACAACCTGTTTTCTGCCCAATTATTGTCTTTCATGGAGTTTTACGGACACCAGTCAAGGGTGTATAGAGGATTCCTACTCTAAGTGCTGCTGACTCAATCAACTACCGAGAATGACTTTAAATGATGTTATGAATGTAGTGCCACATCTTCACACAGTTTTGTGAAAAACGGGCCCTGCTAACACAGGAGCCCATATGAAGCTCTTTTCCCTTTCCCCCAATGATGCACAGAATAGAGAAGTAATACGGAAAATGGGAGAGGAAAAACGCTGTTCCAGATCTTGTATTTAGTTGCTCTAATTGAACCCAGAATCCCAGAAAAGTAAGCCATCCTGGAGAGTGATGTGGCAAAAGCTTGGGACCTAGCAAATAACACTTCCAGGAGTTTATCTAAAAGTTGCAATCAAGCAAGTGTAAAAGGGTTTCAAGAATTTCACTGCGGCACTGCTTTTATTATTGAACAACTAGAAACAGTCTACACATCCAACAATCTGAGTTGATTATGCTAGCTATTTATAAGCCATACAATGGGAACCTGCACAGCCACTAATACAGGGCTAGAAAAGATGGTCAAATGACATGGAAAGGCATTCACAATGAGGTTCAAGAAAATGATGGGCTGAGAGCCAATTCTTGGTAAGAGAGAGAAAGAGGAAAAGCGTAAGAAAAAAGACTAGAAAGATGTATTCCACAAGTATTTATGATAAGTCTATTGGGAAGTGACACTTGATGGAAGTTTTTCTTCTTTTTAAACTTATCTGTATTTTCTAATTATTTTTGTAATAGAGAAAAACTATTTTTAAAGTGCCCGTGTGCAGATGAGATACATAAGAACATGATACTGATTCAGAGTGAAACTAGCTGAGCATTTAACTTAATGATTTCCACTCCACTAAGTCTATTGTTCTTATCACACACATACATCAAAGGCATGCTTAACAGAGATAGCGCCCTTCTAAGGAAAAAGCAAATTCTTGAAATCAGAATGCAAACATTTCAGTTCACAGCTTATCAACTCAAGAAACTCTCTTATAAGAGAACCAAAGTGATTAGTAAAATCAATTAAGATGTCGAGGTGACTGGGAAAACACAGGAGCTGGGAATATAAGGGAACATGTTTTCCCCATTTGAATTCCACCAGTTAACTGAAAGCAAATTAATACCCCCATCTACCCACCTCCCAGTATAAACGACACAGTCTTTACCCTGACTCTCCACAGTGTGTTTCAGCCTCCGCCTAATACACTAGCCTCACCTCCGCCAGTGCCTGGAGAAGTGACATCACGCTACATCTGGAGTCTCAGAACTGTCTCAGCGGCATCTGAAACACCCAGATACCTCACTCACCGGAACGTTCACTGCCTAGTTCACAGAGAAGAAACAAAGAAGCAGGGAAGGGTGCTTTTCTAGGTAGGCTGAGGAACAGTGGTTCCTTCTCATAGGAAAAAGGGGCTGGTTCTTTTCAGTGCTTGGATTTCAATATACTTGCTTCTACACTAAGTCTCTGGATCACTTGTGAACCACGGTATGAACAGTCTTTAGTTTCTGAGGAAAATTTTCTGAGGAAAATTCACTCCCTTCCATGCTGTCATACCCCCATCTGCTTTGTCGACTCACCCCAATCCCAAACTGCCCAATTCCTGTTCCCTGCTGACCCCCTCACCAAAATAATAGTTCGTGAAGTAGAAACTACCAAGTTTGTTTAACACTGTCATAGGCTCGCAAATTCTCAAGATTTTGGTGTTTCAGGAAAAATGGGTTTATCTGAAGACAAAGGATGTCTCTGACTTAACCAAAATGCTTGCAAAACAGACAAGGAGGGAGACTTCCCTGAAGACAGATACAATCCCTGAATGGGTGGTTGCCCTAAGTGAGAAGAAAATCATGCAAAACTGCTAGAAGCATCAGCCAGCCCAACAACATGCTCAAAGCTATTAACATTTCTGTAGCTTCAGAAATACTCGCAGGGTTGAAACAAGGGGAGAAAAACAAAACAAAACAAAACAAAACAAAATATTCCCTTCGTTAAGCTGTGTAGGTGATTCTTCTAGCACTTGCTTCTGGCAAGTTCCTATGGGGATGTGAAGCCTTTTTCTCCTCCAATCTGCCTGGAAAGCCAGCTGCCTTCAGGACGCTCCGTACCAGCTGGCTTTAATCAGCACGCTGGCCATTTTGCCCAATGTCTCCATTCTGCTATATTTCAGAGCAAGAGAAAAGGCAAACGATTATGAAACCAAAGGGGGGGGGTTATTTGAAACGGGGGAAACATTTAAAGCATAAAAGAAAACAATGAATGAAGCAAGCTGCAACAAAAGCAAAACTTTCCATAATGGTGAATAAGGAGTTAGGAATCTCAGTTCTTCCCGGTGGCAAAGACTAGAGACGTGAGATGCCTAGAGAATACGCTGTCTGCCCCACCCCACCTCCTCAGACTGATGCCAAAACGCCAGCCTATACATCCTGCCTTCGTTCAGTGCCCTTAGGGAAGCTCATCCCTTCCCAAAGAGGGCAGGCTGTGGCAGTTCAGTTTTGAGGTCTGGTTGGCACACTGGTCTCCTGCTAATATACCCTACATTTCATTCAGCAGTCCCTGAACTGTAAATGCCTCCTTTTACTAGGGAAGGTCCACTGTCCCAAGGACACTGTGAGTTAAGAAACTTGCCAGAAATCAGCAATGCTTACTTAGCAAGGGTGAGGGTTCAGAGAGGGAGATTTTGAGGAGGAAGAACTCTTCTCTCCTTTGGGATTTTGTGTCACAGTTTAGTCCTTCAATGACAATGACTGTGTAGATTCCTCCAAAAGAAAGCCAGAAGCCTTCACTGTCTCATAACACTGGCTACCATTTACACTCTCTCCTTGGTTCTGTTTTCTTTAAGGGCAAAAGACTGCTGTTCATTTCTCTTTCCTAAACTGTTTAGAGAGCCAAAGTCAAGGCAGCTGTTTCCATGAAGGGAGAAAGTTTGTAAAATGGGAGAAATTCAATAAACCCATCTGTCAAGACTTCTTACTCTTGAATCAGGTCTCTGAAGGATGTGCACTTTAATACCACTCTGAAGGGGACCTTATTTTGGAGAAGTGGCAGGTGTTTTACCATCAGGGCATTTGTTTATTTGCAAAGATGAAACGCTGTGTTTTCAACAGTGAAAGATAAAAGCACCATTTTCAAAACCTCACTCTTGAAGATGTGGCCCTTAACCCATGCTCTTGTTTTATAGCTAGCCACACCACTGACAGAAGAAAGTGCCCGCTGTCTGGTGCAGTGGCTCTCAAACCTGAGTCTATATCAGAATCACTTGAAGGGCTTGTTTAAACGGATTCCTGGGTCCCACTCTTCCCATGTTCCTGATTCAGTGGGTCTGGGGTAGGGCCTGAGAATTTGCATTTCTAACAAGTTCCCAAGTGGTGGTAATGGTTCTGGTCCTGGAACCATAATTTGAGACCCACTGCTCTGGTGCAGTTTTTTAAAACGCTGGGTCCATCTAGCTAACCCATATGCTGTAAAGTGGTCCTGGCAAGAAAGAGACTCAAGCACTTGGTCCTTAGTCTGTCCAGAGATACCTATGGTCACTGACTTCCAGTTCCTAACATTAGGTCAAAGCTCCATTATTGTCCATCCATGCCTTCTTGCATGCAATCTCGGATCCAGAAGCACAGATGTTTTAGGGGCAGCTGCAGTCCAGAATCACAAAAGCTGATGAGAGGCGTATATTCCCCCCGTTCCTTCTCCTCTTTCCTCAACCAAGCCTTCGTAAGCTGGAAGCCCTTAGGGGCATATAACAGTGAAAGCTTTATAAGAGATTTTGATTCAAATTTTTCCTTACTATTTACCAGTGGTTGTTTCTTGAACAAGTTTATTATTTCTGAGCCTCAATTTCCTTGTCTACAAAACTGAGATAATAATATTTACATCATAGGACTCTGCTCAAAGTGCCTAGCAGTTTGCCTGGCACAAAGCAAGCCCTCAATAAAAATGGCGGCCGCTTGACTTTCCCTTTTTTAGGAAGCAGCAGGCATAGTGGAGAAAAGCAATGATATCAGAAGACCATGGCTTGAAACCCCAGCTCTACTACTCATTAGCTCTGCGATCTTGGGAACACCCACCAACTTCTCAAAGCCTCATCTGTAAAATGGAGAAAATAGTGGTGCCTAACTGCTGTTTCTAAAGACATTAAATAAGACAACATAGATTCCTGGCCCATAACAAGCTATCCAAAGTTAAGGATTATTACTGTTACTATAACAGCAGAGTTGGGATGAACTTTAGAGATATTTTAGTCCCACATCTTCATTTTATTACTAAGAAAATTGGAGTTCAGGGAAATGAAGAGATGTGCTCAAGGTCTTGGGCTTTTTGCAAACCTCAGACACACAAGTACAAAGAAGTGTAAGTTCTGCTCATTTTCAGGAAGTCAGCATGCTCATAGAGCCGAGAATGCCAAATAAGCCAGATACAAAGCAAAATAAAGAGGAAGATGAAAACAAGAGCCCAAGAACAAACTGGAATTCTAAGACAGCTTTGCTGAAAAGTAAAAGCTTGGTAGGTTTTAATAAACTTGTTTCTTCCTGCTTGCTAAGGGGAAGGAAAAGAAAACAAACACCAAAAATGTCCATCCCCAACCCGTACAACTTTCCTGAGGGTTAGGTGTATTTTAGTAACTGAGTTTGAGAAGAGAGAAAAAGCACCAAAAGTATAAATCAGGTTTTAAAAAAAATTTCCTAGGAGCTATGCTAGATTTACAACCCACAAAAACTATCCTTTGTCTTTATGATTTTGAAATTACCAGTCCCCATATCTAAGGTTACTGTCTCACTAGAGGTAGAAAAGTCCCTTTTCAAACTCACTAAAATCATTCATGATTTTTGGACAACTTACATTTCCCTAAAACTGATTTTTTTTTTTACATTCTCAATTCTGGAATTTCCTAAGTGACAAGAGTCATAAAGGTGAAAGGAGAGCCTTTTGTTATCTATAACAAGCCCTTTCCAAACACAAGGGAGTTTATGTTAATTCGTGATTTTTGGAAAGCCCCTAGATAACCACAGGATGGGGGTTGGTTCCTCCAGGGAAACCAACCACATGATTAGATAGCCCCTCAACTGAATCAATCACCAAGGGCCAATGATTTAATCAACCATGCCTACATCTGAAGCCTTCATAAAAATCCCTAAAGTACAAGGTTTGAAAAGCTTCCCAGGTTGGATGTGCTGGGAGGGTGGCGCACCTCCCAAGGAGAGGGGATGGTAGTACTGCGCCCTTCCACATACCTTGCACTATGCATCTCTTCTTTCTGGCTGTTCCTGGGTTATAGCCCTTTATAATAAACCAGTAATCTAGTAAGTAAATTGTTTTCTGAGTGCTCTGAGCCACTCTAGCAAATTGCCAAACCTGAGGAGAGGATCGGGGAAACCTCTCATTTATAGCCAGCTGGTCAGAAGCCCATGTAACAACCTGGATTTGTGATCAGCATCAGAAGTGGGGTACGGGGGCAGTCTTGTGGGACTGAACCCTTAGCCTGTGGGGTCTGACACTAACTACAGGTAGATAAGTGTCAGAACTGAATTGAATTGAATTGTAGGGCATCAGCTGGTACAGAATTACTTGGTGTGGGAGTGAACCCCTCACATTTGCTGGCCACAAGTACTGAGTGTAAAGCACAGCACAGAGAAAAAGAAAAAGAGCTTTACCTTTAAGTACAGGAAAAGTGGTATTATCATCTTGACAATATGTCTTTTGTTGAAACTAGATTCAAAGTCAATAAATGCTGATATTAAAAGAGCATAAGAATCTTCCCCATAAGGTTTAACCTTTTAATATGATTTAGGGACCTACTAAAATGCTCTCATATACTGTCCTCAGCATTTAAAAAGAAGGGTATTGCCATTTTTTAATTTTGCAAAATTAAATAAAACTGGAGAAACCTCTCAGAAAATATATTTACACAACTTAATTGAATTTTTAGCAGTGACTATGCTCTTCAGGAAAAAAGAAGCATCTAAGTAATTAATTTCTAATAGTCCAACCATTTCTCCTAGAAAGTGGGAGCATTATGAGTTGCTACAGTGCAGAAAGAATGCCCCACAGAATCCTGGAATGAATTTTGAATTCTTTTTAAAAATGGATTCCATTGGCTCAAAGCAAAGGGGTCTGGTTAGCAGGAAAGATTTCGGTTGGTGAGACATTTAAACTTATATTATCTGATAATAGGGTGTTTACAAAACAAACGAAAGAATAAGTGATGTAGAATAAACTTTATTGAGACCAGAATATTATCTGTGGCTGTGCATTCAAAGAAAGAAAGTGCTGTGGACAAGTTACTTGTGTCTGCCCCACGAAAGCTATGGTAAAGCTTATCACAGCTACCACTTCAGTGATCCAAAAAAAATAAACAGAGAAGCAGCTGCCTAGAAGAGCTAACTGGGGTCTCCCACGTTTGGGAAAGAGCTTCACGCTTGCTTTGACTGATGATATAATAAATGAAGTACAGTTCCTCAACACCGGCAGATACACTGCATGTTACTAAAAACTGAAGACACATATCCTACATTTCAAAGCAAAGATCTTAAAACAACTTTACCTATTCTTTCAGTTTATAATTTTAAACCAAAAAGGATTTAATATCTTTTTTTTCCTTCATCAAAGAAAATAAACAGTTTTTAGGGCTCAGGCAAAGACTGATTATTAGGCTTCAAATAAATCATCAGATTGTTTCCTATTTGCTTTCTTCACTCCCTAAACTTCTATCTGCCCCAAAGACAAAAAAACTAGTTTTGCCGCTTTATATGTAGTTTGGTGCTCATGCACACAAGTAAGGAATGCCAGCTACATTGGGGATGTCTGCTGGGGGTGCACTATTAGTCTGTTCTAGCTGTCACAGCTGGAGATTTAGAGAATCTCTGAATATACGTAATCCTACCAGATGAAGTAGAATGTTCATATTATTATTCTTAATGTTAAATACAGAGATTCTCAATATATGATATGAATGCTACATATATGTTATTAAATGTTAGTAATTAGTATATATAATCATATAAGTAATATGCATACACAGTGTTATTCTCTAGAGCTTTTGTTGTACTTTCACTGAATTTCAGGTCACAACTAGTATCATTTCATCCATACCCTTTCAAATAATGCATTTACTAAAGACTTTTTATGAGCTAATTATTAGCTCACGTAATAATTCTATTTCTTAGTAATTACTCTAGATCAGTAGTTCTCACAGTGTGATCTGGGCACCCCTGGGGTTGTTGAGACCCCTGAAGAAGGTCTGGCGGGGCGGGGAGCTAATTGCTTTCACAGTAACACTAAGACACGTTATGCCTTTATTGCTCACATTTTCTCATGACTGTGCAGTGGAGTTTTCCAGAGGCTACAAAACACGTGACGATGCCATTGCCCTGACAACTAATGGAATGCGTGCTTGTATATGCATGTGTTTTGACAGTGTCTCAATTTTAATTTCTAACAGGGTAAATATCAGTTGACCTAGCCCATATAAACAAAAGCCCACACCGGAGTCCACAATGATTTTTAAGAAGGTAAAGAAGTACTGAGCCTAAAAAGTTTGAGAATCTCATTCTAGATAACTAGCAATAATTCCTCCTATAACAATACATATTTCAAAATACTAATTCTTGGGTGACTTCTGGAACTCTTATCCTTCAAAATTAGTGTGCCCAGAGAAAATACCTAATTAAGAAAGTATAACAATAATAGCTCAGCCAAACAACTTTACTGGGTGTGGTGGGGTGAGGCAGGAAGGAGGCAAGTGGTTAGCTGCAAGAGTGAAAACAGTTTAAATGTCTGTGCATTGTCTCCAGTCCTCTCATGCCTCAGTATAAGATGACTCTTAAAATACCTATTTGGGGTTATCTTGTGGTTGGCGTTCTGCTTGCCTTGGGGCGGGGGGGGAAGCCTACCTGAATCTAAAAAACTCTACACAGTCTGTTTATTCTGCACATGGGACTCTGGTTGAGAAGAATGTCAGCTTTTGGAAAAGAGTCTTTGGTGTGGGTTTATGAGAAAGATAAGGAAAATAATTGTTCCTATAAGTCGGAAGAGCAGAGTGGGAGCCTCCAGATTACTCACTAACAATTAGCCCAGCGAAGCCCCTTAAGTGTTTGATGCACCGGAGCACTAAAGCTGTTTGCCCCTCAGAGAGTAGAGAATGGGAGGGGTCACAGAAGAGGTTCCATTTTCAGCACGAAGAATCAGAAAATCAGAAAAAGTTTATATTCTGCCCATAAGGCTGAACTCCCCTTTGTCACTCTACATCCTTTATGCCCAGTTTCCCTTGAAATACCATGTATCTTCTCTTAAACTAAACCCCTCAAAACAATTTTTTATTTCTTCTACTATTAGTCAAAATATACATACTGAATTGAATATTTCAAAGATTTATTTAATCGTATCTAATATTCGATAAGGCTGTTTATTCATTTCTGACCTGTTTCTAGCATCTTGCCTTTGTCTGTAAATATGGCATTCCAGGCATTTTCAGAATATTTTCAAAGAAGGATCATTACCCCAATGCTTACTGACACAATGTTGATCTCTCCACGTCCCATTTCGTGCTGTAAGTTCATTTCCAATTTGCTGTCTAAGCTAGACCCTTGACACTAGGCAGAATCGTTTCTTGCTTTTTTCTCTTCCCTTTATTATCTTAGTCTCTAATGAGTTCTGCTTGCTGTATTCAATTAGTTTGCTTCTCTTTGTCAAAATACATCATTGTTTATTCTTATCCAATGCACTACTATCTCTCTATCTATTCTTTTGTTATGTTTCCCCAGAATCTTAAGTTACCACAGCCTAGAAATTTTAATAAATTGCCATCTCACTCTTGGAGCTTTTGTCTTGATCTTTAGAATAATTTTCCAGTTATGAGATAACATTTCTGTCAATTTGTATTAATTTTACATGCAGAAATTCTGTAACACACCAAATCATACATAGTGAACTAAAGCAAAACTACAATTTAGTTGTTCCTTTTATCTACCTAACTTACGAAACACATAAAAACGAATCCTCCAAACAGGCACTGATTTGTTTGCTTGACATGCTTTATACTTTATTCCTTAGCATTTTACTAAAATTTTTATTCAAAATATTTTTTCTCTCCAACACCATATTTGCATGGAAATAATGTATCTTAACTCTGTTCCCAGTATAATACCCTATTTGCACATACTCTGTATTGGTTATTTGTGCAGGCAGAACACCATACTCCTAGAATCCTCCACTGTCCCTCTGTCCGACCCCTAAAAATATTTGATTTGACTGTAAAGACTTCATAAATTTACCCAAGTCATCCAGCATTACTTAAGCTGTGCCTAGGAAAGTTTCAATAGCTGTCATTTCCTAAATGCTCTTATTTCATCCTAAAAATAGAGGCGGCAGAGAAATAGGAGAATTAGAAACGTGTCATAAAACAGCCTTTTCACTAGTAAGAAAAAGTCTAACACAAATGCACGGAGGAGAGGTGGTCAGGATGCTCACACCCAGTGTTCAAAAGAGCCACCATCTCTGCGCTAGAATCGGGTGCTCAGAGACTGGCCAAGTAAGAGTATCTCATTCAACGTCATGGAATTAGAAGAGAACGCTTTAATTTCCATAATCTGTTTTTTAAAAATCTGTCCTTATTTCAGAGCTTCTTTAACTTTCTAATTCATTAACATACCATTCAAAGATAAAATGCACTTCAGCAAAAATAAGCAGCTTTGATTTTCTTTACTTTGGTTTTTTTACAGCATCCATTTTGCCATTTTTTAAATCCTCATACATATTCTCAACTAAATTATTCTTATCTTGCCTAACCTCACTGACCAACCCATTACACGTACTCTCTTTCCATCTCTAGCAGCTCTTTTCTAACAGCATTCTTATCTTTCCTCTGAAAGTTTAAATAGTTTGTGCATATTGTTGTTGGATTCTTTCCCTTGCCCAAAATAGGTTGGTTTTTTTGTTTTGTTTTGTTGTGTTTGGGGCAGCGGGTAGGAGATAGGAAAATGGTTATTTTAATTTTAAATCTTAAAGATCAAGCAATTTACTCATCTTGCCCCAGTACATATATTTGGAGAAAATTTAGTGCCCAAGTTCATTTTGCAAAGCTCGGTACACACTGCCATTGTTCTTTCTATGTGAATGCTGCCTTGTACCTTCGTAAATGCTCCAGCTTTGGGGCCCTGCCTTTGCCACTTCTGTGAGGCTCACTCACTGCCTTCAAGTATAAGAAAAAAGGGTTGTTCTCTTTCTACTTTGCTGGCCCTACTGGATGTGTGAGGTCAGAACTCTGAAAAGCACACTAGTTCTTCAAAAAGAGGCCTCTACGCCAGGCATACAGAACATGCCAATACGTGCAGCGCTGTTCACTCTTCCAGTGTGATCTGGTTAGAGCATAATCCGAAACTCCCTTCCTCTCATTTCTCAGTTGTTTTTTTCCCCTCCCTTCAAGCACATTTTAGACTCTAAGCAACTGATCCTTGTGGACAAACCCCTTTGAACAAGAGCGCTGAAGCCAGGTCATCGCCTGAGGCATGAAACAAGATGAGAAATAAGTCATTAGTTACTAATTTCACCAAACTCTGCCTTTTTTCAGAAGCCAAAGCTCTGTACCCAGAAAGCCCCCTTTTTTTGGCTTTCCAACAGGTCTAGAGCACCAAATTTGTTACTTAAAAACTTACCAGATTCTAATTTCACTTGTCCTTCTTTGGCAAACAGGGAATCTGAAATCCAGCCTTGTAAAGAGATTTCAGGTCCACTGAGTTCTCGTCAATGTTATCTGACCCACCTTTAAGGCCTCTGTCCTCACCTCATTTTTATAGTCAGGCCTTCCAACCAATGGTCAGTACCCACCCCTCCTCCCTCTCCTTCGCGCCCCTGTAGCACATTCCACCCATCATGTACACCTTCTACCATTCCGTAGGCCGTGCACATACATTCAGTAGGCTTGAGGCTCTTCCTTCCCATACCCTCTACAACTGATCATCAAATGCCAAATAAACAGAAAGAAGGACATCATCTTAAATTCATAGGTTCAAGGCTGGTTACCACTATGTCCAGACTGGCTTCTTCTAGATCAATGCCCATTTTCACGGACAGTGTTCACAGTGAGATGATGTTTTCTATCTTACAAGAATGAATTTCATAATCACGGTCCATTCAATGATACCAAGTCCCTCAGTGTTGCACAGACTGATTTTTAACAATAGTCATGAGCAATGCTTTGTTCAAAACTGAAGCTGAAAAGCACTACTGAATATCAACATGACCTGGGTTTTATTCTATGGCATTACTGGTGTGGAAATTAAACATATGCTGCCCATTCTTACATGAATAATGCTTCATTTATGGGACACAGATAGGAATCTATGAGTAGATTCTTGAACAACCCCTTTTGGAAACAATACAGCTAGTTAGTTAATAATACGGATTTTGAAAAGAAAGAAAATCTCTTGTCATATTTTGTAAAGTTTTTGCTTAACCTCTCACATAGGAGAAAAACTAAGAAGTGGATAGAATATACTCGTTTGAATTTAGTAAAAGGGGAACTCCACCAAAATGTTAAACGGTTATATTGTTCCATCCAATTCCTAATTATCTGAGGGTAAACTGTCCACCTTACAGATAACTGTGAGGCTTGGAAACCTCAGTCTGCCCCAGTTGGGTGAACCAGGAGGTCATACGAATACTTCTAGTGCAGGGTTTAAGTAAATGTATAGGTTCTTGTCTATTTGGCACCTTGAGAAGAACTGAAGAAAATGAGGTCCTTGCATTTGAGCCATTAGATTCCGTACCCGCAGCATCAGCAGAGGTGCAACGGGTCTCCCCGCAGGGGCTCCCAGTCCCTTCTGTCACCTCCCTCCCCCCTTCTCAGCACAGCACACTGTGCTAAACTGCCATAACATGGGACACATCTTCTACACACTGGGAACTGTATGAGGCCCTCATGGCGCTCCTCATCCCCACAATGGCCCTCCTAGTAGGCCTCATGTTCCCCACTTCAGAGCTGAGGGAAATGTGGCCTCGAGAAATTATCCAAAAAGGCAATAAGGAACAGAGCTAGCATTCCAATCTAGATATGTCTAGTTCTACATTCTTGTTCTTTCTAGAATGCCATGCCATTCATGCTATTTCTTTATATTAACTGTACCACATAGATAAGGGTGTTACTAAATCCTCAAAATATCAATTTTAAGTCACAGACAGTAAAAAGTAGTATTGCTAGTAACACACTGACTGAATAGAATTATTTTGTGCTTTGTGATAAGATGGGGAGACTAAATAACAAGTTACTTTTTTCATCGATTGTATAAGCATTATTTTCCAGAAATGTTTATTTATATAATAAACCTAAGAAGAATGGTAACAAACATTTATGAGTATTTACTCTGTGAAAAGCACTCTAGTAATCACTTTACGTATTTATTTCATTTAATCTTCACCCTGTGAGTTAGCTATTTATTATCATCACTGCCCTTTAACCAAGGAAGAAACTGAAGCACAGGGAACGCAACTGATTGGGCTGTGTTTACAGCTAGTAAGGATCACAGTAAGTAGCGGTGGTGATACCCAACTTTGGTGTCAGGGGATCTGACCACTGGGCCATCTTGTCACATCGAGGGAACTGACTCTGGTTACGTGGACAGGTAGAGGAGGCCTCAGAGCTGAGCAGGGAGGTGGAGACATTCCCAAGACAACCTCCCCTTGGTCTCAGGTCCCAGACCCTCAGAAGAGCAGGGGCAGACCAGCACAGCCTTTTGGTGGGAATAGAGCTCTTGACACCCTCCCTTCCTCCTTGTGATAGATGACAAGGAACGGAGAGGCCTGGGCAAAGAGCAATACAGAAAATTCCTAAGTTAGAAAATACTAAATGTGAGCAACTCATTACAGAATGGTCGGAGGTATGATGAGGCAGGGAGGCATTCCGGGTGCAAACCTGCTCATGGTCTCTATATACAAATCTTGGGGGGGGGGGCGGACACGTGAGGGATTAGCATTTATTTACTTAATCCATTATCCCCATTTTAAAACGTAGGAATTTACAACCAAAGAAGCTGAAATGGAACGTTTTGTAAATTTCTTAACAAAATACAGTAGATATTTCCTTCTAAAGAATTTAGAGCTCAGTCACTTTAAAGTAACCACTATGAAAAAATTCAAACATACATAATAGTTTGGGGAGTGAATGAATCCCCATAAAATGAATGATTTTAAAAAATGATTTACAAAATGATTCATAAAATGAATCCCCATAACCCTTCAACAATCATCAAGATTTTGCCATACTGTACTATTTGCTTCACTATACCCTTTACAATTTTTCTGCTCAAGTATTTCAGAGCAAATGCCATTTGTCCTAAAACTGTCATTTACCCCTACAGGCTTTAAGATGCATTTGTTACATATAATGCATATAAAAATAAAATTTTATAAACCACAATGTTATTGTCAAGTCTGAATAATTATTCGTATCAGGACTGGTCCATATTTAAATTCCACTGTTCATCTAAAAATCATCTTTTTTCTTTTAACTTGTTTTGTTCAAAACAGGATATCCAAACAAGGGACATACATTGCATTTCATCTCTAGTTCCTTTTAATCTATAACAGCCCCTCCTCAACTTCCCCCTTTTCATCAGGCTATCAACTTAAGGGAGAAATTAGCACAATTATAACCATTTTTATTCACTTCATGCCCCCCATTATTTACTATGCCCCTCAGAACATGGCAGACCTGATTGAGATCTTCCAGCCTCAAGAGTCAATTTTTCAGTTCCTTTACTTTTTGTCTTCAAAGTGGAAAACAACTACATATGACACATCATACCAGCAGCTGTGTTTTGTCTTCCAGAAGTTATCCACATTGCTAAGGACTAAGCGTGTCTGTTATTACAATGATACGTAATTACATTGGGAAGCACACTGAAGTCCTCCTTGAGAGACTGGTAGGAACCCAGCCAACCCACCCCTTTGCCCCATTACAAAGAAGGCACCAGTACCAAACCTGGGTAATTCTCTTAAGAACAGAGCT
Source organism: Balaenoptera musculus (assembly GCF_009873245.2). Lineage (NCBI taxonomy): Eukaryota > Metazoa > Chordata > Mammalia > Artiodactyla > Balaenopteridae > Balaenoptera > Balaenoptera musculus. Next base: position 74,052,628 of record NC_045790.1, read on the forward strand.
GCCCATTGTTAATTCTAGAGCTTGGGGAATTAGTAGGCCAACAGACAACTGTGATGGAGGGGAAAATCAGTTTGCTGTATCACAGTATGTGCTGGGCTCATTTTCTTTGTCAGGGGTTTTTAATTATTTAGGATGAAGCTCCATTGCATGTTTTGTAATAATAATGAAGTCTGAGGAACACAAAACCTCACTACAGCAGGGCACAGCTAGTAAATCTTTGCTGAGAGCAGGCAAGGGATCCAGGGCTTCTGACCAGCTTTTTGCGAGCGGTAATGACTATCAGGTCTGCAGACAAAAAAGGGAGAATTAGCCAATTCTGAATGGCAAATCCAATTCTGTCACTGAAGCCACCAGTGGCCAAGTGACTCTGGAGCAGCCCTTTAGCTCTCGTGGGGGCAGCTCTCTCCTGCTCTGCCCTCACCCAGCTCGCCCTGCAGCACTGGGCAGGAGCCAAGGCTTGATGAGCCCTGACAGCGGCCCAGAGCAAAGCTTCCTGTGGGAATGTCCCCAGAGACTCTCATTAAGATCGGCTCCTTTTTACACTCCTGGGTTATATCCTATGAAACGAAACACCAAAAAAGGCATATGTGAGTGAAGTGAGGCCATTCAGAATCTGGGCGTTGCTTCAAGTGGTCCTCGATATGAGGCTGGAAGGTGCTGGCTCCTCCTTCCCACCCCTGGCACTCCACAGTTACTCATTCAAACCAATTATTTTATTTCAGAAATTACCATGATTAAAAAGAAATTAGTGAACAGTTTAAAAGACTTTCCCTAAAAAAAAAAAACGGCAATCCAAGACATGCTTCATTTAGAATACAGCAAATGAATAAGAAGAAGGGCTAAGAAGGCAGGATGGGAAAAATCATTCAGAATTGTCATGGACCCTAAACCTATGGGAGAGTGACATCTTTACAGACAATGAAACACAGCTGCTCTTAACTACCCAGAGGCCAACTGTTCTGTGACTGGATAATCCAGGTTATTCTCCCTCTTTCTTGCCAATCTGAGGTTATTAGCTCACGTGATGTACATTTCTGCTACTTAGTGCTAAGAAAAGGAACACTCTCTCCAATAGCTTATGGGTTCCTGGGAGACAGGGAATGTGCTGAAATCAGCCCGGAGGTTTGCAAACAGTAGGCACTCAAAAAATAACAGCTTGAGCAAAAAAGTCCTAGGGAGCCTCTCTGCCCCCCTCACCCATCCAGACCATTGCCTATCCAGGGTACGATGAGGTTTCTCCCATTGTAACACCTGTTAAACTACATTGTAAATTGGCCATGTACTTGCTTGTGGCCCCAGCTAGCAGTTTAGCAGATCAAGAGCATTTTGTTTATTAGTTATATATAAAATGCTTTGCATAGGGCCTGGCACACGTGTGTTCATTAAATATCTTGAGTGAAGGAATGAATGAATGAATGAAGAGGGCAGAGAATGAAATTTATAGCCCCTCCAAAACTACATTTTTTTTCCAAGTAAATTACATACAAAAGAAAAGAAATAAAAGTGGAGCTTTAATTCCACAACTCAAAAATAAACCTGTTAGGAGTTCATTGTGTATCCATCTAGTATTTTTTTCCATTCACCTACAATATATACATTTTGGGTTTTTTATTTTTCTTTTTTTTTTATAGAAAGAGGATTACATTATGCATAATAGTTTGCAACTTGTGTTTTAAAAAACACAATAATAAATATGTCATACGTGACTTCCAAGGTTAGTACATACAGTTCTTCTTCATTGTTTATTTCAGTTGCACAGAATTCCAAAGAGTGGGACTTCCCTGGTGGCGGGGTGGTTAAGAATCCGCCTGCCAATGCAGGGGACACGGGTTCGAGCCCTGGTCCGGGAAGATCCCACATGCCGCGGAGCAACTAAGCCCGTGCACCACAACTACTGAGCCTGTGCTCTAGAGCCACAACTGCTGAGCCCAGGTGCCACAACTACTGAAGCCTGTGCGCCTAGAGCCCGTGCTCTGCAACAAGAGAAGCCACCGCAATGAGAAGCCCTCTGAGAAGCCTGCGCACCGCAACGAAGAGCAGCCCCTGTTCACCACAACTAGAGAAAGCCCACGAGCAGCAACGAAGACCAAACACAGCCAAAAATTAAAAATTAAAAAAAAAAAAAGAATAAGAATTCCAAAGAGTGACTACCATAATTTACCTATTTCTTTATTGATAGATATTTGGGTCATTTCCAAGTTTTCACTATTATAAACAATGCTGTATAGAAGCTCACTATTAATTTGTGTGTGTGTGTGTGTGTGTGTCAGTGCTCATGCACCTATTGGACTCTGTGCCAGGTACTGTACTAGCAAGGCCTTGGTATTGATATATAATGGTGAACAGATACCATCCTGCTCTCAGGAAGATCAGAGCTTGATGAGAGAGACAGACATTATTCAGAGAATCTTATTAACAAATACACAACCACAAAATGGCATAAGTGCTCAGAAGGAAAAGCATATGATCATATGAAAGCATCTCATCAAAGAATCTAGATGAATGGGGAGGTGGGTGGCACGTGCAAAGGCCCAGTGCAGGAGGGACCATGGCAGAAGTATAGAAGTAAAAGAGGATCTGGCTGGATGTCAGAGAACACTGGTGGAGAATGGTGTCTTTGCACACTTTTATGAGTTCCAGTCACACATTTATGTAACAAACACGTACTGAGCCCATATTATATGCACGGAACTGGCTAGGTGCTTCCGATTCAGCATGAACAAAACAGACACCATCCCTGCCATCTCAGACCTTTCGTTCTAGCAGAGCAAATTCTGCAGAGAGCAACTGTTAGCAAAGAGAGAATATATAGTTTAAATTTTGTTACATGTTGCCAAACTGCTCCCTTTGGGCAGGGTCCACTTGTTCACTGGGTTAGAAGACTCCTCAAAGCTATTTCTTGACTGAATTGGGTTCCTTAGAGCAACACAGTTCTTTACTAAGTCAATCAGTAATCCTGGGGTCACTGGGCTGTCACAGGCCAGAGGGATTCCACATCCTGAAAGAACCACATGCACAAATACCACAGTCAAAAAAGATGATTCTGACACTCCATCAGGGGACACCAAGATATTTTACTCCAAAAGAAGCTCAATGCTTGATGAGATTTGGGGCCTCTCTGGAGATTTAAATTATTCATGTTATACCTGTTGTCATTTATCATGGAAAATGGAGGGATGACTGTATGGAGTCTGGATACCTAGTAGGGCAGGCTGGGAACATTTCTGCGCGGTTAGATACGAGGCGCATGGCCCCGCTCAGCGATTCTCCGCAGTTCATTTCAGGTTCACTCTCTTTCACTAATTCCCAGTTATCTGCACCCCAAGTGATTTTTTCCACAATCCCGACCCCCCACCCCCACCGCCTGCCCCGCTTCACTCACTCCCATCTTTCTGGGCAGATGATCCCACCACTTCTGATGAAACTGATTAGGACTGTCTGGTTAAAAGCTGCCTCTTCTCTACCTTGAATTTCTGAACTTCACCAATTCTCTTTTCACTTCTAATAGTTTCCAAGCAATGCTTCTCCAGAGATTTGTTTTATTTTATTTTCTCCAGATTGTCGATAGTTGTGCTCTTTACCAGCCAATTTCCCCTGACCTATGCATAACCTCAGGTCTCTTCTTAAGCTAAAAAACCAAACAACTTGTTTAGATACTGATTCTGGCTTCCGCCTCAAGGCTGCCACTCCTCCCCATGGGCGTTCCTTCGCCCTGGTTGTGATTCTCATCACCCAGCTTCCCAGGGTTTCCTCCTGTTTCCAGACACCGCCCGCCACCTGTCACACTTCCAGCCCACCTTGAATTCTGAAAACACAGACTCCCATCGCTTCCTTTCTCTGTCCTTGGATTTGGGTGGCCCCAGGGCAGTTAAAATCAACCTCTGGAGTGGGAATCTGGAATTCCGAGGAGCCTCGGAATTTGAGTCTCCTCACAATCTGATTCCCCTGCATCTTTCCAGCCTGAACTCTTACCAGAGAACCTGCCCACCCTGTTGTCTTTGGTCCCTCAAAGCTCCCCCAGAACTGCCCTGTACTTTCTTGTTCTGTGTCTTTGCTCATCACCTTCCCCCTCTCTCACTCATCTGTCAAACCCCCCCCCCCCCATCTTTCAGGACCCAGTGCAAGTATCATCCGGCAGAGCCTTTCCAGTCATCGCCCACACCCCCCACCTCCCGAGCTATTCTCTTCAACTTCACTCCCTCGGTATTCAGTAAATGCCTGTGTCCCTCACTGAATGGTACACTCACCCCTGTATTCCTCACACAGCTGGCCTAGAATCCTGGTCTTGAATCCATCTTCCCGGTACATTTGCAACTTCAGCCTCTTTACCTAGGTTTTCTGACTTCAGGCTCTTTATCAGTAAACTGGGTTAAAAATACCCACCTTTAGGCAAGGATATACAATGGAGAAAGACAGTCTCTTCAATAAGTGGTGCTGGGAAAACTGGACAGCTACATGTAAAAGAATGAAATTAGAACACTCCCTAACACCATACACAAAAATAAACTCAAAATGGATTAGAGACCTAAATGTAAGAACCGGACTCTATAAAACTCTTAGAGGAAAACATAGGAAGAACACTCTTTGACATAAATCACAGCAAGATCTTTTTTGATCCATCTCCTAGAGTAATGGAAATAAAAACAAAAATAAACAAATGGGACCTAATGAAACTTCAAAGCTTTTGCAAAGCAAAGGAAACTACAATCAAGACAAAAAGACAACCCTCCGAATGGGAGAAAATATTTGCAAACAAATCAACGGACAAAGGATTAATCTCCAAAATATATAAACAGCTCATGCAGCTCAATATTAACAAAATAAACAACCCAATCAAAAAATGGGCAGAAGACCTAAATAGACATTTCTCCAAAGAAGACATACAGGTTGCCAAGAAGCACATGAAAAGCTGCTCAACATCACTAATTATTAGAGAAATGCAAATCAAAACTACAATGAGGTATCACCTCACACCACTTAGAATAGGCATCTTCAGAAAATCTATAAACAACGAATGCTGGAGAGGGTGTGGAAAAAAGGGAACCCTCTTGCACTGTTGGTGGGAATGTAAATTGATACAGCCACTATGGAGAACAGTATGGAGGTTCCTTAAAAAACTAAAAATGGAACTACCATATGACCCAGCAATCCCACTACTGGGTATATACCCAGAGAAAACAATAATTCAAAAAGACACATGCACCCCACCCCAGTGCTCACTGCAGCACTATTTACAATAGCCAGGTCATGGAAGCAACCTAAATGCCCATCAACAGACACATGGATAAGGAAGATGTGGTACATATATAGAATGGAATATTACTCAGCCATAAAAAGGAACGAAATTGAGTCATGTGTAGAGACGTGGATGGATCTAGAGACTGTCATACAGAGTGAAGGAAGTCAGAAAGAGAAAAACAAATATTGTATATTCACGCATATATGTGGAACCTAGAAAAATGGTACAGATGAACCGGTTTGCAGGGCAGAAATAGAGACACAGATGTAGAGAACAAACGTATGGACACCAAGAGGGAAAGTGGCGGGGGATGGGGGTGGTGGGGGGATGAATTGGGTGATTGGGATTGACATGTATACACTGATGTGGATAAAATAGATAACTAATAAGAACCTGCTGTATAAAAAATAAATAAAATTCAAAAATTAAGGGGCTTCCCTGGTGGCGCAGTGGTTGAGAATCTGCCTGCTAATGCAGGGGACACGGGTTCAAGCCCTGGTCTGGGAAGATCCCACATGCCGCGGAGCAACTAGGCCCGTGAGCCACCACTACTGAGCCTGCGCGTCTGGAGCCTGTGCTCCGCAACAAGAGAGGCCACGATAGTGAGAGGCCCGCGCACCGCGATGAAGAGGGGCCCCGGCTCGCCGCAACTAGAGTAAGCCCTCGCACAGAAACGAAGACCCAACACAGCCCAAAAAATAAATAAATAATTAATTACAAATAAATATCCCAGTTGTCATATATTCTGCTACTGTAAAAAAAAAAATTAAAAAAAAATACCCACCTTTTAGGATTAAATTTAAATTAAATTTATTATAACTCATTGGGTGAAGCAAAACGAAATTCTCTCAGAATTTCTTATACCTAAGGCAAGCTCCAAATATACAGAAAATATGTCCTGTTTGCTTTCTACTTGCTGTCATCACAATTCATTTCCAAATAATATACTTCATCTGATGAAAAATATCCTTTTCTCATGCTGTGGTATATGCCTAAGTTTCATCAAGCATCTTTGTCAATAATATTACTTTGACAATTTGCATTAGCATCCTCCTTAATTAAAATCTCATCCTTTTCGCAGATACCCATGATAAAACAAACTTTGCTGTGCAAATAACATTGAGAGGAATGCCTTAACAGGTTATGATAGTAACAGATGAGACAGTAGGTCTGACGTGGCACATCAGCTAAAAAGTTTACTTTTAAATTACCAAAAAAAAAAAAAAAAAAAAAAGGAAAGCAAGAATGTTAAAAATAATAAAGGAAAGGGAATCTAATTTTTTTTTTAAAAAAAAATCAAGAATCCACAAAATGTTATCAGTGACAATGATATGTAATGATCTGAGACTCAAGAACTGGGTTTACAAAATCTAAACTGGGGTAGAAAAATGAACACCAATTTATTTTCTGGACAAAAGAGGATAAATCTGAATAGAGACTGTGAAATTTCACCCAGGTTTTTCCATGGTGGCCCCAGAGTGTGTACACATGCTTCCCAATTAGCCAGCCTGGCTTCTTAGCCATGAGCCATGGTAACCGAGTTAACTTATTTCACAGCCCTCTTTTACTTCACTTACCACCTCAGCATGCAATCTTGGAGTTTCTGCTTTAATTATTTTGCAACCTGGCCCAGACCCTGGTATCACGCACAGTTCATAACCACAGGAGGAAGCAAAATTCGTAGTTGTCACCAATATTCAGGCAGACATCATGGCCAGTTACATGGCGACGGAAGCAAGGCCAGGAAGGAGTGGCCAGCATCTCAGCTAGTCAGAACAAGGGCTGCAAGCTACCATGAGCAATGCGGGTCGGAAGTCACAGGAGGGAGGTCAACCCAGGGTGGTAGACTCAGGCACTTACAGATGAGAAGCAGACTGGACACAAAAGATTAAGGTTTGAGGCATCCCAGGTCCATCTAAGCAGGCTTGGTCACAGACACAAGACTAGGGCAGCCAGCAAGGATGGAGCCCAACGGCCGGGGAGTTCTGACAAAAGCCTGTGCTGTAGAGCCAGGCAGCCTGGGTGTCAGACTTGTCTAGAGACGTCACGTATCCACTTGGCAGCACTGAGTGTTATTTCATCTCACAAAGCCTCGGTTTCCTTATTTGTGGAAGGGCGAGCACAGTGTGAGGAATAAAGTGGGACACCTAGAGGAAGCTCCTAGGACATCTGGTACCTGTCTGGTATCGGACAAACAGACCAATAAGAGTAAAGCTATTATTAAATGATAATTCCCTTCCTTTTCCAAGAGGCTAAAGGTGACTTTCCACTCAGCCTCTATCTGCTTTACAGATAGGCAAGTGACCCACCCTGTGAGAAGCTTGGAGTGCAAAGCGTGGGAAGCAAAGTAATCTGACACTGGCCTTTCTAGTCTAAACCCATCATTACCGCACAAATAAATATACCTTACTCTTAAAAGTTGAGAGAGAGAGAAAAAAAAAAGTCCAAAAGTAAATTGTCATTTTTCAAAATGCAGCTCCAGGGTTGTATGACTTCGGGGAGGTCACCTGTGTGCCTCTGTTTCCTCACGCATAATAAGAGCCAGGCTACATGTATTTCCCATGTTTTAGGGAAACACAAAATGAAACAAAACCAAACCACCCTGTCAAATCATTTTCAAATTTAAGGCAAAATGTAAATGCCCTTACAAGGCCAGTGAGAGGATGACGTTTGACTTTCCATATCTATTTGGGTAATTTGGCAAGCCAGCTCAGACTTGCTGATCTGAGCTAACGCCAAGCCCCCTTCCCTGAGAGAGTGAACGCGTGCTGGATCAAGTGCACAGAAGATCAATGATAAATCCTGCTTCTACCGGGTCAGAGAGCCTGCTCTCTCCTATCAGCCGGGCATACCTTTGCTTTTCATTGAGTCAAGAGCTGACTGTGGGGACCATAAATCATCAGTTTCCAGAACACAAAGGGATCTGGGTGATGGAGCTGATGGAAGTTCACACATCTGCTTATGTTTTAAGAACAAGGTTCACATACTAATTAGTGCTTGGGTCGCATAATTAGCAAGTCTCCCGGGTTGACCCAAATTAACGTGGCTAACATTCTTTTACGTCTCTTTGTTCCAGAATGCTGAACTGCATGGACATGTTGGAAACTGATGCAAATGTGTTCTGCTCTCTTGCATCAACTGTTCACAAATGTGTCTGTGACAGGATCCCCAAGGAAGCAACTAGATTCCATACAGGCTCATTTCAAAACAGACAATAAAGAAAGTTACACACACACAAACTATAAGGAAATGAAATGCAAACTTTAATAAACTACAGAAGAGTGAGATCGTGTCAATAGGAAATTTTCTAGTTTGCTTGTAGTACTCTACTGCTCAACTAAGAAAACTGATCTCTTTCTGAAAATTTCTTTATCATAAAAAAATGCTGCCTATATCTGTGTTCTCTACATTCAAAAGTTAAGAATGGCCCTTATTTCAAGTACTCATTCTCTATCTCCAAGAAATAAAATATGATCAGATATTAAGGATGGTGAATCCAAAAGTTCCTCATTCATTTAATGTGGAACTCTGACTGATATTGAGTTATCATACATATTTAAAACATTCATAACAGTGCCATTAGTTAAGAATTTTTATGATTATCTCTACTGCCATTATAATAACAATACCTGTACTTACAAGTATAAAAATCACTTCTATGATTATTACTGTTGTTATTATAACCTGATTAAACTCAGAGCTGGGCTACCGTTCTCAAGGCAGTCCAAGACCTGCTGGATGAGGTCTCAACTGCCTGAGCTCAGGTACCTGTGTGGCAATTAAGCTCCCCAGGTGATTCCAGACCTGGTTACCAACAACCAAGAACCACTGTCTCAGACTTCCTGCAGAATGAAAGGATAAAAACATCAAAATTCCTCCTTTAGAGTAAGTGTGGCTGTACTATTTTACAGTTGTCAGAAAACCATATGAGGTAAGCACACAGGGCCAAAGGGCACAGCCTCATTTATTTTCACCTACAGGTTGATGATGTGCTTAAAGAGATTTCAAACCAAACCCTTCAGGTGTGAATGCCATTCAGTACCTCTTCTGTACTCAGGAAATTTCTATCCAAATGATCCTTGAAAGAGTCCTCACCGTAGACACTACCATACTTGTCCAGATTAAAAGAACCAAGGGGGCACTCTGAGAATGAGACACGTTCTCAGAGCCACATCTGAGAATAAGCCAGCCAGGGATTAAACACATATCTGGCCTACAGCTTGCTGACACCTACAGAGATACTGGCTGTACCTCACCACTCACTTTTTAAATGAAATAACCACTGCAAGCGATCATACCTGAAATATATAATTAATATCTCCGAAAACATCGTAAGATGATCGTCTCAGTTTACTGATTTGAAAATGTCCCAACCTCTGCAATGAATCTACAAGAAAGTCTATGGCCAAACACTTATGAAAAGAACTACATCATTAGTATTGAAAAAGGTAAACTAAAATAAGGCTTTTGCCTATTAGATTGGCAAGATTTAAAACATTGATACAATGCAGAATTTGCAAGGATGTGGTAAAAACAGGCATACTCAGACCCTACACTGAAATTTGGTATGATCTTTCAGGATGGCAGTTTAGCAATCTTTATCAAAAGTCTTAAAAATATGTACACACTTTGACCCAGCAATTCCATTTCTAACAATTTATCCTGCAAAAATGTTCAATATGGCACAAATGAGAAAGCAAGTCAGAAAAAAAGTGTGGTGTACAGCCAATAAAAACAATCAGTATTTATATACAGGTCCTCACTCCCTTATCTATAATCTGAATTCTCAGAAGTTCCAAGAACTGAGAGATGTTTTTTGTGATGCATTTACGGGAAAACGTGACCTACTACAAGAATATTTAGAGTCTTTATTCTATTAATTATAAATATTAGTATACTTTGCTGCTGAAATGTTAATGTATTTGATTACAGGGGCCTATCCCATACCTCGATGGGGGTTTTACAAAATATATAGTATATTTCTCATATTATGTTTCTAAAATCTAAAAAAGAAGAAAACTTTGAATTCAGAAACAATCTGGCCCGCAAAGTTTTGGATAAGGGACAGTGACCCTACATTTATTTGTGCATAGTTAAATTTTAGTATGTCTACCTATCGTAATGTTCACAGTGATTTTTACTTTCTTCCTTTGCTTTCATATGTTGTCTAAATTTTCTTTTTATAATGAGCACATTTTATCTTTATTTTTATAAAAATCAATGTATTTCCACTTGGGAAAAGGGGGAGGGGGAAAGAATCTGGTCCTTATGAAAACACTCAACCAGATTTCTTAATTTCACATATTATAGCTCTGTTCACATATTATAACTATGTGTTTTATAATTCATAGTCAAGTGATCTTTCTGCTGAATAAGCTTTCCAATCACTTTCTTGATTTGTGACCAAGCTCACCATAGAGTTGTATCTTTACATCATTTATAGTAGTCTAGATCAAGACCTATTGGCAGCCCAGGAGTGTAGCAGCTGAGACACCTTCCTGGGCTCCCATAAAAGATCTCTCCCTGGACAACTGTCAGAAAACAAACAGATGCCCAATAGTGCCAGATGTATCACCACATGCACCACCCAGAATGACAGGAAGGAGGACAAAGAAAGGGAAATCACAAAAGAAAGAAAAATATATATGCTTTCATGTAGAAATCTTTCTCTTGCCTGAAAATTAGAGAACTAAATAATTTTGTTGATAATCTTATCTCTCTCTCTCTCTAATGAGACTGCAAGTCCCCACAAGCAAATACATGTCTAATACTTCCTTTGACCCTAAGAGAAATGAAAAATGCATAGTTTTTAAAATTAACTGCTAAACAAATAACCATGCTATTAATTGAAAATATAAAGAGGTAATTAAAAAGTTATAGTCGGGAAGCAGAAGTCAAATGGATGGTTGTAAGAATTAAGAGTTTAAAAGGCCCACAATAATAGTAGTATCACACAATCAGCTCCATTCCATTAGATTTTGGTTCATTCATTCTACGGTATTTACTGCTTCCAACTGCGGGTCAGGCAGGGTGCTAGGTACTGAGACACAGCAGTGAGCAGCGCGGTCTTGCCTCTGGCCCTGACGGAGGGGGTGGGAGGATGGCTGCAGTGGCCGCAGAGAACTCCAGCTGCCCTTTCTCATAAGGAACTTAAATATGTGTGTCCTGGTGCCAAAGGTGTCTATGGAGTCAAGTACAGTATTGCTTTTTGGAAATTATGAAGCCCAACTCTGATTTTAAAATCCAGCCCATAAACTTGCAACTGGAGTGATTTGAGACACACATTTTAAACACTTGTTTATTTGTGAAATTAGAATACTACCTGCACCTCACACTTCTGAGCATATAAAATACCTGACATGGTGTTGGGCCCAGGTTTGTCTGCTCGACTGGTTGGGTGGTTTTGCTGGGCAAAGGTTATTTCTCTCCCTTTTCCTTCCTCCCCACCCACTTCCATTTTCCGCAATGGACTGGCTTCCGCCTCTTACTTGCGAACACCCTGGAGTCAAGATAATAAGATACCTTGACCACCAGGAAAGAGTCAGTGCTCCTTGAGAGCAGCAGTAACGTGGATCATGAACCCGTTCCGAGTCGCCACCGTTACTTACATTCTAGACCAGCTGTCCTAGGTCTTATCACAGTCTAGGCCACTACTTCCTGGAAACCACTGGTGTACCTGATAATGACTCACGTCTCATTGTTGTGTCATAGCCTCTTCAACATCTTCAAACAATCAGCAATTTTTTCTTACACATTCTGCAGTTTATCCAAAGGCCCATATGTTTCTCCTTACCCAAAACTTTCTGAGAAGAATTTGACAACAACCATTCAGTGGGCACTACTATACTGATGTTACCATCCTGAAAGTTTTGCATCAATTGGGTTTGCATCAAAATGTCTGTTCTCAGTTTTTGCACAATATCTAATGGAAAAACCTGAATGAACCTTTTGGCCAACCCAATATGTTCTCTCATTAATGCCCACACATCGACTATACAGAGTGGGTAACATTATCACCCTCACTTTTCAGATGAGGAAGACATAGCTTAGAAAGTCTGTTACTTGCTGAATATCCTTCGGCTGAAATCCTACAGATGTATCAGTTCTGGGATCTTTACTCAAAGGTTAGCCCATTGATGATTTCATATTGCCTCTGGTGGTACAGTCAGTTATTTCAAAGATGGCTCTACTTCAGGCAACTTCAATATCACCTGGGAGCTTGTGAGGAATGCAGACTCTTGGGCCTTCCCCAGATACACTGAAATACAATCCACATTTTAACAAGATCTCTATGTGGTTTGCACATACTTTAAAGTTTGAGAAGCACTGTTCTAGAATATAAAATCGCCATCCCTAACCTCATATTCATTTTGGATGATCCAAAGCTGCCATCGGACTATATGGCAGCTATATGCAAATTAGAAGGCACCTCATCTTTATATAGCATTTGGCAAAATGATAGTGTCATTGCACAAAGAAAAAGACAACTCTTCCTTCAGGCCGCCCTTCTCCCCCATGGCTGGGCACACACCACTTGACATCTACATAGACCATCAGCAAAGTATATGGTATTGGCCATTTTATGCCAATATCAAATTCTTGGCCAAATATCTCACTGACATTGCACTTGGCCCTGCTAAAGCCAAAATTCCTAAAACTCTGACAAGCACTGCTAACACTAAATTTTCCATTACAATATGGAATATAGGATCAAGGTCAATTGAAGGATTACTGAATCCAAAAGTATTTTAACACCCAACTTTAGTGAGGGTTTGGCTGCAGTGTAGTCCAACCAAACAACTATACACTCTTATCCCTTTGCCATGGGCACAGCCTGAGGGCGAAGATCAGGCTAGTACCTTCAAAATACACGAGGAAAACGATCACCTGAACAGCCAAACTCCTACCACAGAGCCACCATTTCAAGAACTGTTCACTACCTCCCAGACTGGCCCATGTCTACTACAGTCAGGACAGCCTTCTTTTTAGCTCAAAACCATTATGCTTTTTACCACAGAGGATGTGTGTACATTGAAAGAAGCAGATAACCTACCAACCAATCTATAATCTTATACATCTCAACAGTGGTATCAAGTTCCTTGATATACGCTGGTAATGCCAGTCCTTTCTAAGTCATTTTTCATTTTAAACAAATAACACAAGATCGTAAGAAAACTGCATAATCATCTTACAAAGCAGTGGTGGCAACAACAACTTAAAGGTTACCTTCTTAGCAAATTCACTTTAAGAAACATAAAATCAGGAAAATAGATGTGTTCAAAGTATAGGTTTACAACGAATCAACCAAAACTAGTGATCATAGCTTTAAGTGGAGCATTTTTTAACCCCTTGAGAGGAAAGTGTCACAATATAACGTGACAAAAAAATGTCATTATTTTTTTAAAGTATCAATACATTTCCTTGAGGACGTTCAAGTTTGGATACATGCACATATATTCATGAAAATCATAGTATATTAACAGTATGCTATTTAAAAGCACAGTTATGTAGCAAGTATAAGTGATTTGGGATAAACAATACGGTGAAGAACAGAGTACAAGAAACAAGAAGAGTTTAGGCTTTGATATACATGACCAAGATAAGCAAAACTGCCACTTTGCTAAACCCTAAGCAAGCCCCACCCTAAAAGTCAACAACAGCAAAAAGTCCGGAACTGAAATTATTTCTTCAGTGGTGTGAGAATGAGGAAGAAAAATGCTAGCATGTCTCATATTCTCACTAGATCCCTTCAAACTCCATTAGGCATTCACTTTCTTTGGTTCCAACAAATAGATTCTGACTCTCTAATTGAAAATAGACGCACTGTTTTAAAATTAAAGGGGAAAATCATGCATTACGTGGTTTAAAAGAAGAAGGAAAGTATGTATGTGATGCTTTGCCAGGAGTTAACTAAGAACATCCAAATGACCAGATTCACAACTTCCTACTAAAATGTGTTAAACTATGCCACATGTATTTTATATGGTGGCTGTCAGTCCATGGACGTCCAAGTCCTGAGCAGCTGAAAGGGATTTAGAGGGAGATTGCTTTAGCAGAGTTCTCGCGTGTATTTGGACTAATCAGTAATGTTCCTTAGAGCACTTGCTCTTTTCTTTTTTAAAAAGACCCAAATTGGTTTATGTTGACTTTCATACAGGAAATGTTTAGTAAATATTTGTTGAGTGACAAAATGAAAGATGACAGACACTGCACTGCACTGGGCAAAGGATGGTCTTTTCAGTAAATGAGTTAATTATATACCCATATGAAAAAAATAAAACCTGACCCCCCCACACGTCACAATATACTCTACAATCCATCTGAAATGGATTTTAGATCTGAACGTAAAAAACAAAACAAAGAATTTAGAAGAAAAACCTGCAGATTATTTAAACAACCTTAAAGCAGGCAAAGATTACTCTAAAAGGATCAAAAGGGTAAAAAAATGATAAACTGGACTATATTACAATTAAGAACTTCTTTTCACTTAAAGAACTATGAAGAAAATAAAAAGCAAGCCACAAAGTAGAGACAATATCTGCAATACATTTACTCAACTGAGATTCCTTAATATATGAAGAGCTCCTACGAAACAGTAAGAAATCAGACAACCCAATAGGAAAAAAAAAGGGAAGAAGTATTTTTAAAAAGATAACCAATGGCTGATAAGTATATGAAAAGGTGCTCAACATGCCTACTTATCAAAGAAATACAACAATGTGACACAACTATCCAGCCACCAGAATACATAAAATTAAAAGACTAATAATATACCAAGTGTCGTCAAGGATATGGGGCAACTAGAACTCTCAAAGATAACTGGTGGAAGTGTAAATTGGTACAATTATTCTGGAAAACTCTTTGGTAGTATCCACGTACTGAAACTGACCAGATGTATACCTTCTGACTCAGCAATTCCAAATTCTAGGTACGTAACCCAAAGAAATACACGCTTATGTTCACCAAAAGACAGGTACAGGAATGTTTATATTGGCATTATTTGTAATAGCCAGAAACATCCAAATTTCTATTAACAACAGGATATATAAACAAACTGTAGCATAGTCATAAAATGGAATATTATACAACTGTGCTGCCCAATACAGTAGCCACTAGTCATGTGTAAATATAAATTTAAAAGATTAAGTAAAAATTCAGTTCCTCCGTCACATTGGCCACGTTTCATGTGCTCAATAGTCACATGTGGCTAATAGCTACCATACTGTACAGACATAAACCACTTTCATAAAGTTCTATGGGGCACTGCTATTAAACAGCAATTAGAATAAATGAATAAATGAAGTAACAACATAGGTGAATTCCACAAATGTAATGTTGAGTGAAATAAACCAGACACAAAGGAGTATTATACTGTATGCTTCTATTCATACAAAGTTCAAAAACTAATCTATGTTATTAGAAGGCAGGATGGTAGTCCCCCCTCGGGGTTGGGAGTATTTTGAAGGAAGCACAAGGAGGCTTCTGAATTCCTGGTCATGCTAATCTGGATGAACAGGTCTGTATGCAAATGTGTTCACAATGGAAAAATACATGGACAATACTAATGATGTACACGCTTTTCTGTATACAAAAATTACCAAAAAAAGAAAAGAAATCAGCCTCAGTCTATTGCTCAAGTCTTTCCTTGCTTCAGAGTTCTCCTCTGATGAACATGAACTCAAGATAACTCATCCTGCATAAATGATATGGCATGCCTTGGGATTATGGATTAATTTTAGCCAAGAAAAGGGGATTACAAAATTCATCTTCTATTTTTATATGGCTGACATGGGTATAAAGAACTACAGTGGAACAAGGATAAAGTGAGGAGAAAACATGGCTAGGACATATTTGCAAGACATGAAAAGATAAAAGAAAGCACACAAAGGGATTTTGAAAGCTGATATAGGTACTGGAGAATCTGTGTTGATCAACTCCCCAGCAAGAGTCCTAGAGAGAAAGGAAAAAGTGGTAAACCAACCTCAGAAAAAGAGGTGGTTGACACATCAAGTGGGTCATGAAAAGTCTCTGGATTCCTTTAGACTATTAGAAAGAAAACTCTCAAAGATTTGTAGAAGCAGGAGTAGAAAGTTTCCCTGTGAAAAAGTACAGGCTGTCTTTGGTGGCCAGAAGCCAACAACCCAATCAAAATAACTATCGCTACTAACACCCACAAAACCTGCAGCTGATTTTGAACTTTGAACACTGTTTTATTTTTTAAAAAAGTACACAGACATAAATATTGTAATCACTTATGGGACTGAGATGCAAAGAAAGAAAAATCTCCACTGGGCTAGAGACCACTGTAAAAGCAAATCTGTTTTTAATTCTTTTTTTTTTTTTTTTAATTCTCTTAAGTACTCTGGAATGGACAATGTTCAAAAACGGTAGGAGCTTTAAACTATAACAAATAACTTTAACAACAGCTTCATCTCTTTGTTAGAGTTTTGGAATCAGAGAATCAGCATAAAAAAAAGTAGTGTTGGAAAGCATTTTAGAGGTTGTCTAGTCCATCCCTGGTCTTATTTCAGCAAAATGGCCTTAAAGAATTTCACATGTTAAAAATACATTCTAGGGCTTCCCTGGTGGCGCAGTGGTTGAGAGTCTGCCTGCTAATGCAGGGGACATGGGTTCGAGCCCTGGTCTGGGAAGATCCCACATGCCGCGGAGCAACTGGGCCCGTGGGCCACAACTACTGAGCCTGCACGTCTGGAGCCTGTGCTCCGCAACAAGAGAGGCCGCGATAGTGAGAGGCCCGTGCACCGCGATGAAGAGTGGCCCCCACTTGCCGCAACTAGAGAAAGCCCTAGCACAGAAACGAAGACCCAACATAGCAATCAATCAATCAATAAAATAAATAAATCTTTAAAAAAAAAAAAAAAAAAAAAAAAATACATTCTATTTTTGAACACATCCAGATAAGGAGATTTCTCTCCTTGGTATCCCATTTCAATGACTGTCACTCTGAGGAAAGTTTTCCTTAGATACCTCCTAAATCTGGTCATACTGTTTAAGCTATTGTCTGTTTGTTTTATTCTTAATAAAGATGGAAGATAAGTAGTATTTGTTCTCTCCATAATGACAAATTCATCTTATAATAACTTCCAAACATTTTTTTTCTCATTTGCAAGACATTTTCACATAGATTATCTATTTAGCCCTTGAAATATCTTATTATTATCTGTACCATTCTACAGATGAGGAAATTCAGGCTTAGAGAGTAAAGAAATTTAGGCATAGGGAGGAAATGCGACAATCCCAAGGTTACTCAGCTATTCAGTGGTTTGGCTCAAACTCAGCTACTCACTTCATTTATAACTGTTGCTATATCACTAACCTCCCAACCTCCCCCGATATCCCACCCTGAACAATGCCAGAATAAGAAAATGTATTTTAGGACAGGCTTAGCGAATGCTGAGCAAAACTGGAGGGCTTGCATCTATAGAGAATCCGTGTGTCATTTTATTTTTTAAATTGATGGTATGATTTTGCAGTGGATAATTGTGATTTGTGCCAGCATCATTCCTCTTCTTCTACTAACTGTACCCAGACTTCCCTCAGGGACTGTCAATCAAATTGCCCAGCCCTCCACAAAGCTAGCACAGAAGCTGGGCTAGACAAATCAGGCAAGTTTTCCCGGGAATTTGAATCCTGAATCGGGTGACAGAAGACTGGAAACAGTCAGAGTTCATGCTTCTCTCAGATGAGTTCCACAGACCTGTCCTGGTTTCCGAGAGTTAGTCCTTCGGCTTCTCTTCAATTCTCCAAGTGACCTCACGGTCCCATCAATTCTTCTTCCACTTAAGTTAGCCAGTGTTGGCTTCTGTTGCTTGCAAGCAGAGAACCTTGACTGAAACAACTCTTCAGAGGCACAGATACCGACATATACTGATTAAGGTCTGCCTTTATTATGTGCTTACCATACAGGTGACAAATATTAAATTGAAATCAGTCTCTTAGAAAATTCCCTCATGTTGAAAAAAGTAGTACAGTAATTTTCTTGTTCAATTGATCAAAGGCAGGAACAAGTTGGCAAGTCCTCCAGAATCTTGGCTACATTTGTCTTTTGAAAAATGGCTTCTGGGAGCTGAGATTTCTCAGGAAGCAGAGAAAGTTCAGAAAGCTGTAAATGTGCTTAACCAGGTACTTTCCCCGTGACACGTCCTTTCCTAGAAAGGTTCTGGGAGGACCAGAAGTATTTGTTGGAACATGTCCCCTCAACCTCTCCATCCCCAGGAGAGAGGGGAGCACAGGAGTCGGGCCTGGAAACTGCTGGCTGGCTGGGCAAAGGCAGCTGCGGCCTAGGTGCTAAAAGAGCCCTGGTCATCAGGACTTTTGAGTCTAACAGTAGAAGCTAGAAGAGGTGACAGTGTCTACCCAACATTAGCATGTGGCTGAGTTCTACTCAATAACTGAGATTCATCAGATTCTTTTCTCTTCCTGGGATTGGCAAAGGGAGCAAAGGCCTTTCAATACTTTGAAACTGCTGTAATACCTGGATTTCACAGTTCACAGAAATGATAAGCCAACAGTAAAGGGACACCAGGACCTGCTAACTGGAGTGATTCACTCAGTGAACAAAAGCTCCTACAACATTCCTGGCTTCTTGTGGGGGAGATAACAAATTATAAAACAAGAAGCTTGCTCACTGTAAGGTAACCTGCAATCGAATAAAAAAGTAAGGCATGTGTATATGAAACAACAACAACAAGCAAAGCAGGAAGAATGCCAACTACCAGATACAGGTAGTAAGTACATAAAAATCAGGAGTTCAAAACCTTGTGATCTGTTTCCCCAAGCTGTAACTCAAGACAGTTCTTAGCATGTTAACATAGAAATTTTATTGAGCTGATTTCAAGGCCCAAAGAATAATCAGAAGAGTACTCCTGTATAAGACAGGAAAGCATAAAATAATAGTGATGAAAATTGTACCTTTTGGAAAGTAAGAAATGACAGAGTAATCTGTCTCATCATTGAATGCCTTGTACCTAGTGGAGCCTTAAATGGATCTTTTGATTTGACTAAGCAACAATTATTTAATCCCTTTCAACATCAGCTATCAACACTTGTGTTTAGGAAAAAGGCAAAGCAATATTTAGAAATAAATAAACCCGAGCTCACAGTATTCAGAAGAAGTCCTCAAACACATTCTCTTACTTGGGCTGAGTCCAAGCAGCTCACCTATAAATATTACTTGTTTGGGAAAGAAAGTCCAAGAACAGGATAGTGGATACACGCCCAGGGAGGAATTAATCTGTTTCTTTGGTAAAAGTTTGCAATTTATGACAAGCTCCCCTGGAAATGAAGATCCCGGGAACACTGAGTAAGGGCCCTGGAGAGACATGCAATGCAATGCCACTACCTGGGGCAGAGGTTGTGGCCTGGACTCCCCTTGACCACTGTGCCAGCCCCCAGCTAACCAGTGAGACTCTCAATTCAATGTAGTAACACTTACACAAGAGCAAAAGAAATCCCAATATTTCAACATGGCAGTCCCCTAGCTAGACCAATTTCACAGCAAACAAAACTGTGAACAATTCCTCAGTTAAGAACGGGCCATATCGTCTGTAAGCTACGTTCTGCTTTACAAAATATATGAACTTAGAAGCAAGAACAAAGTTAGGCTGGACAATACTGGAAAATGTTTGTTTTTATTAATGCTACTACCACAGATTATGGCCAATGTGGCAGTAGGTGCAAAGAAGCTTTTTAATAAACCAAACGGTTATTTATGTTATATCTTTAGGGTCACAAAATAATACAAATCACAACACACTGCCTCCAAGTAATTGCTAATAAAATGCACACCAAGTCCTTTAAACTATTTATAAAATATTAGAGCATACTGTAACCAGAAACTTCTGTAGAAAATTCTAACCAAGACATAAAATATTATTATTATTAAGTAGGTATCATAAATATAAGAAAACAAAAAATTCAAACTTCTTAGCCTGGATTCAAAAGCTTTCAGAAGCACATTCTAAGCCTTTTTTTTTTGGGGGGGGGGGTTCTTATTTCTTCAGTTCTCCTCTATAGGAATCCTGTTCTAGTAAAACTGGCCAATTTATACACTGCATGCACATACCTTCTTCTGAACATCTACTCTAGCCTTTCCTCCTCCCCAAAGTGCCCCTCCCTCAGCTCTGCCCTTGCCTCTTTCTGGACTGCAAATTTCTGCCTAGCCCTGGTTAACCTCCTCTGCCTCCCTGACAGCCCATTGCATTTATTCCCTTCTGTATCAACAGCTATCTATTGATTTGAATAATCACTTCAACAATGGTGAGGGGCAGGAGGGGAGGCTTTCAGCTGTTTAAGCTTACAAATTATTTACCTATTCATAAAGCAAGTATCTTTTGAACACCTACTGTGTACAAGATACAATGCCAGGGACAATGAATAATGCCAAGATGGAACTGACACAAGATTTACTTTCAAAGAGCCTAGAAGCTAGTCAGGAAAATAAGATCAATACCCAAATCATCATAACTAATACAAGCCAGGCAACTATCAATACTCCAGTATGGGTTCTGCAAGAGGGTGGGATCACTTTAGTACCACAGGGGGAGCAGAGAAGAATGAGGAGGAATCGGCAGTTGGGTGGAACAGGAAGGAGACAGATGACATTATTTCCTTAATAAGCTTTAACAAAGGCAAGGAGGGAGCAGAGCTCAGGAAGTTAATGGAGGAAGCAAGGGGTGATGCTTTAAAATTCATACACGTTGTAGAGAAAATGGAGCAAATGTGAACGTAATTTATATTATGAACTAAAGGGAATGAAATGTATTGAGGAATTCAGATGTCAGTCACTATATTAGGCAGTGTGTTAACTAACCAAGAGATGTGAGAAGATTTCACAGGATAATTATGATCTCTGAGAAAAATCTGTATTATTATAACGTTTTATGATGTTGATTTTTAACTGAATGGTACCCAACACAGTAAAGTCTACTTAACTAGAATTGATACAAAGAGCTCAAATAACACACATTAAGCATTCTTCAATGGGTTCTATAAATAGGGGATAAATTCCACATCATCTTCGACATCTGTGTGTCTGTACAATGAATGATCTTCATATGAAAATTTAACATCAAGGCGAGACCCTGAAGGATTCTTCTGAAGCACCAAGAAAGATGATTTTTTGGTATAATTAAGAAGACGGTATTATATTTTAATGTGTAAACTGGCAATATGTATGTATATATGTAAAATACACAAACAAACATCAATTACACCACACGTGGTAACTCAGGCAGAATTCATCAGATCATCATGTTATCAACCAATTGTAGATTGGAAAAGTCACTGGCATTTAAAAAAAATTCCTTCTACAGAATAGTCTTACAATTGCAACAAAACAAGCATGCCGCCTATTTCAGAAACTCGTTACACTGTGATTTCTTGGGGGGGTGGGCTGGGGGAGGGGGGGACCCTGATCCTTTTAAATTCAGACTGCTTCCATATCCAGGCAGCCTCACCTGATTCAGGTACCATACTCCCATGAACCTACCCAGATCTTTTCACTCTTGAGAGTAAAAGCAGGGAGGGTTATTTGTGGAGAGACTCTCGTTGCCATCGGAAAACTAACTGTGAAGGTATCAACTAGATAAGAAGCAGCCAGTTGATTTCAAAGAACCACCCCCCCAAAAAGAAATGCCCGATTTGAAAATGATCTGAATATTTAGAAGCTTCTAAATGGTAACAGAAGCAGAGGTACAGAGAACTGCTTTATTTTACCTATGATTCATGTTTGTGAGTTACATCTCAGTTAATGAGTCACACTGGACATACCAACTTCTTCTTAGTACTCATTGATACTGGTATATGGAAATGTCCTCAAGAGTAGATTATCAAGAGTACTGAGAGAATGAAAGTTCTGACTGAAGGTCCTAAAATAAATGTAGGTGCAAAGGCAGTGTTTTGTAAACAAAAACTACCAACTTATAAGATCAGCATCTACAAGTTGTAAGGAACAAAGACTACATCCATCAGTAGACATACTGATTGATTAACAGGAAGACATTTCTACAAATTCCAAATAGATTCCGCTTCCCTTATAAATTCCCAGCATAAACTCAAACCTGGAGACACCCTCAGATGCACCAACCTTGTTGGGCATCATGTAGCTATAATATTTGGAGGGTGAGCAATTACAGCAATTGTTTTCACCTGAATAAAAAAATCTGATTTTCTATTTCAAGTAAGAAAAAATGCTGGATATTGGGAAAGTTTGCTTGTTTTCTAAAAAGCTAAAAATTAAAAAAATTTTTTCCCTAACCCTTTCTCAAGTGATTTTAGAAGTTTCCATTACTTTAATACAACTCCAGGGAAACGTGTTTGAAAGGTTACTGGAAGTGACAGATGGGCCTATTTTGAAAGAAAATTAAGCCTGTGGTACTACTGAAAGGAAGTCACAAAATCCAAAATTAAACTGGACAGAATGGTCTTAAGCTGTTTTTGTTCTTTTATCAAGGGAGTACAAAGAGTGGGAGGTTGAAGCAAGGCCACCGCTTCTCATCTGAATCCCCTCACTTGGGTCAATTTGTCTTGAACTGACAAACTGTCTTCTTAAGGTAATGTGTGCCCCTACCTTATAAACATCCATGTATCTATTGTCGAATATCCAAACGTCCTTCACTGATATCACTAAGAATACAACTCCAATTTTTTATAGCTGTAACTTTAAAGACTTAAGAAAAAAAAATAAAAGTTATAAACAACTTGTTGAGCCATTGAAAGCCCCATTTAGGATGAGATGGAAAACGTCCATTAAAAAAGCCACCACACATCCCAGCTCTTCCCAGGAGGAGCTAGGCCTACCTTATTGTGCTCGTACTTGTAGGGGATCTTGAGCGTGTCCATGGCTCTGATCATAGCCTGCATGGCCGTGAAGATGTTCTGATACACCAGCTTGGTGAAGCCCCTTTTGTCTTCATCAGAGTAGCCCGACCCGTGGATGATTCTCATCTGCTTGATAAACGTACTCTTGCCACTCTCTCCTGTCCCTGAAAGAGAAATGACGGCAGCGCATCAGACCATGAGACCTTCTCACAGTCTCCCAGACAACTCAACTGGGAACAGGCCTTGGATGTGACATCTCCAAGGGCCTGCCGAGAGGGGCACCACCAGAGGGGGAAAGGCCACCTATGGTGAGCACTCAGCAGAATTAGAGGAGTGACAGGCCATTTCAGAGGCAGATGAGCTTTAAAAAAAAACAAAAACAAAAAACTGTCACCTCTTTGGAAGCCGCTCAGCATGGAATTTTGATAGTGATTTGTAACCATGTATCTTATATGAAACAATAAAAATAGCATCGTTTGAACAGAATAAACACTTGATAAAGCTCTCTTCCCTGGAGAATGTCTGAAATGATTCCAGGAGGCTGGGGTGTTTAGCCAGGATTTGGATCTGAAAATGACAATGCACTCACACAAATGCTGGTCAAAGAGTGGTAAGACAAAAATGCCTGAAAATTTCTAGACATTTTCTCTTATTTTAAAATGGGGTATGTGGAGAACACAGTACCCAGATAAGATAAGAATCAGCATTTTTCAGGACAGCAAGTATCAACTGTATTTATTTCCAGGGGCTTTGGTCAGCTGAGTTATGCCGAGGAACCACTGAATCCAGAGAAGACACAGTGACTCTCCTTCCTTCTGCCTACTCTTAACTGTGACACAGAAATTTACTGTTACTGGATTTTTTTCTTTTGTGTTCTCATTTTTCCCTTCTTCAATATTCCTTTTCAGTTACCATAAGCCTGAAGATAATCCATAACAAAGCTACAAATGCCTGTGGGGAGGAGGAAAAATGGAGACATGAGATCATTTCACTGAATTACAACGTATTTCTTCTACAGTGAATCTGAAACTATGAATCTAAAAACTTCATTTTTTAAAATATAAGTGGTTTTGGGAGTATGTAACTTCATTTTTGAATATCTCCCACTCACTTTCAAATTTCCTTGAAATTTCCAAAACAATAAATGTCTTTGTCTTCTCCTAACAACGTGGGGAAAAAAAAAAAAACTTTTTTGGATATTAAACATGGAAGAATATAATAATAATACACAGGATGACTACAGCATCCTCGTTGCCATCTCCTATCAACAAGGCATTAAAAAAACAACAACAACAAACAAAGGCGGAAAAGGAGAACTAAAAACTAGGGATACAACATCTGTCCTAATTTTGTTTGGTTTTTCTGGTGGTTGGATTCCATTACTATCTTTATAAACAATCATGAAAAATTCAAATAAGTATTACAGTTTTCATAGAAGCACTCTTAAATGACTACAGATGTCTTGGTAAACACAGAAGCCTCACAAAGTTACAGTGAAAGATGATTTCTAGCCCCACAGTCCTGTGGTCACCGATTCCTTTATCCTTTTCATATGACTTTTAATAAAGTGATCTGCAATTTCTTGAAATACAAAATGAACACTTCCTTTATCATTTTCACATGACTTTTAATAAAGTGATCCGGAATTCCCTGAAGTATGAAGTTAACACTGCAATGTGAATGCTATCAACCCATTTTAACAAGATTAATTCCAAGGAGTTAAAAATGAACTTCTTATAATCCCATCCACGAATACTGGGAAAAAAAAACCCCAGAAAGTATCTAAAAAGCTACAAAATTGTTTCTCATTACCAATCAACAATTGATAGAAAGAAACCAGTATATTTACTTTCTGAGCAATTCAGAGTATGGAAGAAAAAGACCCAAATCGCTTCTCTGTGTATTATCCTTATCCCAGAACCAACAGCTTGCTCTGAGGGCCCAACGAGAGACATAATCATCAAATCAGAATCTCTGCCAGTCTTTTCCACACCAAAAACAAGAAGAAATCTTAATATGTGAAGTTAATGGTATGAAAAGAAAAGGAAAGAGAATCGAGCAAGAGGCCTCCTCCTAGCTGAGAGGCTTTTATAGACTTACCCCCTCAAAATAAAATCAAGAAAGTAAGAGAAGAAATCTAAACTACACTGGCTTGTGTGTCACTTCAGTCGTGTTGGGCAAGAGCAGTCAACGTTTAGCGCCCCTCTTGGGATCTACACTAAGCCCCTAGACATCACCCTAATGAAGACTCCAATTATAGGTGGAATACGGGACCCAAGAATGAATGAAATGGGGAGAGATTAAGAGGAAACAAAAAAGAATCCAAAAATCAACTCCAAAGTAAGATATGCTCCTGTTGCCTCAGATACACCCAGGGATCCCCTCTCTCCATTTTACCGTCTTGCTTGGTGCCCCAGGAGGCTGACTGGGAAGGATTTCACATCAACAGCTCTCTTGTCCTTGGTCTTCCTGGGTTTAGTCCATAGGAGACACCAGGAGGAGAGCAGAGAGCAAGAGAATGAGGAAGGGGTATCTATTTCCCCAGTTTGCTCCCTGCAAGGGAACCACAGATATGCTGTGTCCCCTTCAAAAGGCCACAGCTCCTGCTGGGTGGCCCCCTCTGGGTGCCTGTACCTGCTCCCTCACCCCGCTGGCCCCTGGTTACTGCACTCATTAGCCCTCACTGGTTACCTACACCTGGTCAACACCTTTGTAAACAGTCCCTGAACAAGACTCTTCTCAGTCACCTAGCTGGAGTCGGCCATTTGTTTCCTGCTGAGACCCTGACAGGTACAAATAGCCAAAGGAAAGCCTGGGCAGCTTAATAAATGAAGGAACAGGAAGGCAAGGGAATGGAAGTACCCTCTCTTCTTCTTCTGCCCTTTCTCTATAAATCTTGCTGCTTTTTTTCCTAGTCACTAATTCACTCTTATAACACTCTTCTGGAAGCCAATCATGATGACAGAGCCCAAAACCAGAATCCAGGGCTCGCTCCTGACCCTCCCCCAGAAGTACTAATATATCTAATACTTGTCCCCCAGAGCATGTACACGTGCACCTACTGTCTCCCAGCAACACACACTTTAAGACTAATCTCCAATCCTGACAGGGGAAACAGTCGTCTCCACCACCTGAATATCCTCTCTCTTATAAAGGAACCAAAAGAAATTTGTGTTCAACCCTTTATACTTTGCCACTTTGAAATACACTGTCATTCTATCCTTTCAAAACTCTATGGGACAGATGTCTTTTTCCTCATTTCATGGAAAAGAAAAGGCCTTGGAAAGGTGAGGCATCTGAGCTAAGATGACACGGCTGGTAACCGGCAACACGAGAGCTCGAGCCCAGCCTTCAGCTGCCCAATTTGGGTTTGGCAATACTTCCACAGTCATGGCTGCCCAAATCCAGGATAATTAACTTCTACTGGCCGCAGTCTAAAAATGTCTCCACCTGGCTTTGACCACATTCAACTTTCATCCATCTAAACCTAATTCTGAATTTCTGAATACTACTTCAATTAACAGGGAGTCATTTTGAATCTTGGTACCATCTTCCAAGACTGGCCATCCCTCCCAGGTAAATTTCACTCACAAATTTAATACTCACACTTTGATTCTATTGTATAAATGCAGCAAATTCAAAGTGAAGGCAAGCTTCACTTAAGAGAAAATCTGTGTAACGCCAATGCTATAGGTACAATGATAAAAGTAGTCAAAGTGTTATTCTGTACTATGGACTAAAACATCAACCAAGCAAAGAACTCAGCTTCCTTGTTCCGTGAAGAGTTCTATCATGGAGACAAATTAACAATTCTTCACTAATGTGTAAGCCAAATTTCATGTTCTTCTCCTATTTTCATAAACTTAATACAATATTCTCAGGGTTTGAAATGGACATTTTATTTTATTTAATTTATGCATGTTAATGGTTCCCCCCCCCCCATATTTTGGCTGTGCTGGGTCTTCGTTGCGGTGCATGGGCTTCTCATTGCAGTGGCTTCTCTTGTTGTGGAGCATGGGCTTTAGGTGCGCGGGCTTCAGTAGTTGTGACACGCCGGCTCAGTAGTTGTGGTTTGCGGACTCTAGAGCGCAGGCTCAGTAGTTGTGGCGCATGGGCTTAGCTGCTCTGCAGCACGTGGGATCTTCCTGGACCAGGGCTCAAACCCATGTACCCTGTGTGGGCAGGCGGATTCTTAACCACTGAGCCACCAGGGAAGTCCCAGAAATGGACATTTAAAAAATCTACTCAGGATTAGAATTTAAAAAAAAAAAATCTGTTACAATAAAACAAACCCTCAGCTGTTCCAAATTATAAAAATGATGTTTCCTAAGGCCACATGGAAAGCATAATGAGAGACTTCACAATTCTTTATCTCTGAATGAAAGAAAGCAGACTTCTGCTAGTAGGTTGCTTTGTGAATCCAGTGCTGGCTAATCTCTTTTCACAGCACAGAGCATAAGTAACTCTTGACTTACCTAAAGAAATACAAATCTCCTATTTTATCAAAGCCATTGATAAAATAAAATCTAGGACGGAGCCCTTACATTAAATCTAGGGGGTGGGAGGCTCCATCTTTGCTAATTTGAATATATCTCCAATCATATTATTTAATAACAAGCATATCAACACACACAAGGATGTGAGTCCAGAAAAGTCCTGCTTTTCTCCTTCATTAGTCTCTATAAATGTGCTGAAAATTTTTCTAGAAAAGTTATTTGTACCTTTGGTTAAGTACTACGCCTTTTCTCAGCCCAGCCCATCAAAACACCCAGAAATGAGACTATTTAAGAATCATGCTACTTGGGACTTCCCTGGTGGCGCAGTGGTTGAGAATCCGCCTGCCAATGCAGGGGACATAGGTTCGATCCCTGGTCTGAGAAGATCCCACATGCCGCAGAGCAACTAAGCCCATGCGCCACAACTACTGAGCCTGCACTCTAGAGCCCACAAGCCACAACTACTGAGCCTGTGTGCCACAACTACTGAAGTCCGCACGCCTAGAACCTGTGCTCCGCAACAAGAGAAGCCCCCAAAATAAGAAGCCCGCGCACTGCAACGAAGAGTAGCCCCCGCTCGCCACAACTAGAGAAAGCCTGCGTGCAGCAACGAAGACCCAATGCAGCCAAAACTAAATAAATAAATTTATTTTTTAAAAAAAATCATGCTACTTAAAAAGGCCACTTCATCCAGCATGCATAATTGATTTTGAGGGATACTTTTTTCTTCCCTACCCACTGGATCAGGATAAGCCACAGAGAGCAATCCCAGTTCACTTCACATGTCCTTCCAGCAGGCCAAACATCAAATACGAATTTATATAATATCCTACTGTGGAGTGCATCACTTTGTAAGCTGTTAGAATATGGCACATTCAACATACACGCTCTCTCTCACACACATAAAATCTGATGCTTTAGGCTTTGCCAAGATCTTTTCAACACAAGAGGATTGCCACGTACAGCTTCTACCACAGATCCGTGTTTATTCTATGTATCCTACTCATACTAACCATCTATACCTTTACACTGATCACTCGGCCCATTCTCAAGATGCAGTCTGTAATTAGCTCCCTTCAATTAATCTCTAAAAGCAGGACAATTTTTTCTTTTTTTTGGCTTCTTGCTCAGCATGTTGTTTTTTTAAAATTTATTTTACTGAAGTTTAGTTGATTTACAATGTGTTAATTTCTACTGTACAGCAAAGTGATTCAGCTGTACATACATATATATATGTATACATGTATATATATATACACACACACATTCTTTTCCATTATGGCTTATCACCGGACACTGAATATAGTTCCCTGTGCTATACAGTAGGACCTTATTGTTCATAGGACAGTTTTTCTTATCCCACACCCTACCTGACAGTTTTAAATCTAATAATACATTACCTTCTTAATGGTAATGAATTGTCATTTATTGTTGAAAGCAATCATGGACTCAATGGTTCCTTCTTTCCCACTGAAGTTGGATTCCTGGGCTACACTTTTATCAGAAGGGCTGTGAAGCACAATCCACGTATACACAAGAATTGCTCAGTGCCCTAAAAACGTCAGTTACGACTATCACTGTCTGAAGAACGTGGTGTGACCCATTTCCACACACGGCCCCTGGAAAACAATCACTGAACACTTCGCTATCAGGAACTTCAACGGTTCATTCCTTTTATCCTGAAAGAAAGTCAGAAAATAGACCTTCTCAGGGCCTCTTACAGGCTCAGGGAGACCCACACCACTGCCACTTTTTTTAGGCTCCCACCCAGGAAAAAGAAGAAATGCCAAAATAGAGTCCTAAAAACTGTGGTATTTAAAAGCTGTACAATGAATATATTCGTTTTCTCCTTCTAGTGCCTTTCATGACTGTATTTGGAGATATTGTCAAACCATCAGAAGTCTACATCTGAAGCCTTTAATTAATGTGAAAGCTCAGGCGAAATGCCCCTGCCCTCTTGATTGGCCAGCACCCAGATAAAGAGCAGCTAAAGAACAAACCCAAGTCTCATGGAGCTCAATTGTAATCCAAGTATCTGTACTTAAGGTCCATTGGTTTAGGCCAAGAGTCTAAAATACGGAATCTCAGCACCACCAAAGCTGAACCTGGGCTATTTCCACATAAACTTTGATAAACCAGAACCAGAAATTTCAAGGAGGAATTTTCTACCCACAAGCACATCATCAACCAACCCACACCTGCAAAGACTTAATAGCACTGAGATAAAAGTGATTTAATAACATTGAGTCAAAATGCAATCCATGTGTTGTCCACATTCTGGGTTATATACTTAAAAACACACGTATTCTGCCTCCCGCCCATTTTCCTCCACTTAAATTGGAAGCCTGCTTGTGAAATTGAACAGCTCTAATACCAAAGTCACCATTACTTCCTCTCCTTTAAATTTTCTTTTTTTTTAAAGTTTATTTTGGGCTGCGTTGGGTCTTTGCTGCTGCACGCTGGCTTTCTCTAGTTGCGGTGAGCGGGGGGCTACTCTTCCTTGCGGTGCGCGGGCTTCTCATTGCGGTGGCTTCTCTTGATGCGGAAAACAGGTTCTAGGCGTGCGGGCTTCAGTAGTTGTGGCACATGGGCTCAGTAGCTGTGGCTCGCAGGCTCTAGAGCACAGACTCAGTAGTTGTGGTTCACAAGCTTAGTTGCTCCGCGGCATGTGGGATCTTCCGGGACCAGGGCTCAAACCCGTGTCCCCTGCATTGGCAGGTGGATTCTTAACCACTGCACCACCAGGGAAGTCCCTCCACTCCTTTAAAGACTGTGCTTTAAGGGCAAGGGTTGGGAATACTTGACTCTTTACCCCCAGCAAGGCTGAAGAAGGTTCTAGACAGTTTTTAAAATGTAGCATGGTAATTAACTGAATTTAATATCACCAACTGTGAGTGGAAACTGAATAGATGAGTAGGTTAGTAGTAACTAGGACTATTAATAATAACTCTCATCCAGTTGTTTTTAAAAGGAATGACAGGCAAAATGCATTCAAAATGCAATCTATTGAAAATGTTTTGGGAGAAGGAGATTATTTAGTCCTGGGCTTCTCGAAGTAGTAAAACCCTCCTGGGTAAGGTGCTTCCAAGGTTACTCAAACACACAAGAGCGTTTTCTTAGAATCTCCATTCTACCATCATGTGTTCATTGTAAACATCCATGTATGAAAAACTAGCATCAGTTGACTGCACCACCTTCTGAATATACCAAAAGCCATTAAAATGTACACTTTAAAATGATGGATTTTACGGTATGTGAATTTTATCTCAATTTAAAACATTTCAAACTGACATCAGTATAGTTTGGAGAAGAACAGGAAGTTTCCATGAATTTTCAGGCCAAACTTCTTCAAAAAGGTTACTCTGAGCCAACCTGCCCAACCTCCCCTGCACCCCCAGACCTCTCCTCCTCCAGGAGCGCCTGTTCACTCTCTTCTGCCTCGGGATGTGTTTCGGAGAAAAAGTTTAAGAAGCCCTGAACTCACTTATTTTACAAAGGAGGGAAGGAAAGTGACCTGTTCAAGGCTTCTGCTGGTTGAAAACTAATTAGGAGGAAGATGGACTGTAATCCACCAAGGCCTCCTGTCTGTCCAGGGCTCTTGATCGTATGTCCTTGTAAACTCTCTTTTTATAAAACATTTTTCCAACTTAAAAAGTTATAAATATTGATTATGGAAAATTCAGAAAAACAGAAGAGGAGTTTTCAAAATTGCTAAAATCTGAACATTTTGGTATATTGCTTTCCAGATTCCTTTTCTAAGCAAATGTTATCCTAAGAGTGTCTGATAATTTAACAATTCCTGTCACAACACATTTTGAGTACTTCTGATTTTTCACTTTTATAAATAATGTTGTGATAAGGAAAACCTCATAGAAACGCAATTAGGTGAAAGAGTTGTAAAGGCTCTGGACATCCTATAGTAGTAGTACCAGTTGACACATCCATCAGATACTTCTTTCCCCACTTTTTTTTTTAAAGCAACATCACTGTGACATAGTGTTTTGTAATAAGAAATAATATTCTTAAAAGCTTTTGCACAGCAAAGGAAACCATAAACAAGACGAAAAGACAACCCTCAGAATAGAAGAAAATATTTGCAAATGAAGCAACTGACAAAGGATTAATCTCCAAAATATACAATCAGCTCATGCAGCTCAATATCAAAAGAACAAACCCAATCCAAAAATGGGTGGAAGACCCAAAGAGACATTTCTCCAAAGAAGACATACACAGATTGCCAACAAACACATGAAAAGATGCTCAACATCTACTGATCATTAGAGAAATGTAAATCAAAACCACAATGAGGTATCATCTCACACCGGTCAGAATGGCCATCATCAAAAAATCTACAAACAATAAATGCTGGAGAGGGTGGAGAAAAGGGAACCCTCTTGCACTGTTGGTGGGAATGTAAATTGATACAGCCACTATGGAGAACAGTATGGAGGTTCCTTAAAAAACTAAAAATAGAATTACCATAAGACCCAGCAATCCCACTACTGGGCATATACCCTGAGAAAACCATAATTCAGAAAGACACATGTACCGCAATGTTCACTGCAGCACTATTTACAATAGCCAAGACATGGAAGCAACCTAAATTGTCCATCGACAGATGAATGGATAAAGATGTGGCACATATATACAATGGAATATTACTCAGCCATAGAAAGGAACAAAACTGAGTTATTTGTAAAGAGGTGGACGGACCTAGAGTCTGTCATACAGAGTAAAGTAAGTCAGAAAGAGAAAAATAAATACCGTACGCTAATGCACATATATGGAATCTAAAAAAACGGTACTGGGGCTTCCCTGGTGGCGCAGTGGTTGAGAATCTGCCTGCCAATGCAGAGGACACGGGTTCGAGCCCTGGTCTGGGAAGATCCCACATGCCGTGGAGCAACTAGGCCCGTGAGCCACAATTGCTGAGCCTGCGCGTCTGGAGCCTGTGCTCCACAACAAGAGAGGCCGTGATAGTGAGAGGCCCGCGCACCGCGATGAAGAGTGGCCCCCACTTGCCGCAACTAGAGAAAGCCCTCGCACAGAAACGAAGACCCGACACAGCCATAAATAAATAAATTAATTAATTTAAAAAAAAACAAAAAACAAAAAAAAAACGGTACTGATGAGCCTAGTGGCAGGGCGGGAATAAAGACACAGACATAGAGAACGGACTTGAGGACATGGTGTGGGAAGGGGAAGCTGGGACGAAGTGAGAGAGTGGCATGGACATATACACACTACCAAATGTAAAATGGATGGCTGCTGGGAAGCTTCTGCGTAGCACAGGGAGATCAGCTCAGGGCTTTGTGACCACCTAGAGGGGTGGGATAGGGAGGGTGGGAGGGAGACGCAAGAGGGAGGGGATATGGGGATATATGTATGCATATAGCTGATTCACTCTGTTGCACAGCAGAAACTAACACAATATTGTAAAGCAATTATACTCCAATAAAGATATTTAAGAAAAAGAAATAATATTATTTTGGTCTTCATCCCAGTTTTTGGCACAGAGCTCCTAAAACCCTTGGAATGTCAAAAGCAAAGGGAGCATCAGAGGTGTTTTTTGTTATGTTAATGAGGTGACCTTTGGAAAGTGCCTAAGGATGGGGACTGGTTACCAGGGGAACCAACCAGGAATAGAGAAGTGGAACTTTCAGTCTCACCCCTGACCTCTGGGGAAGGGAGGAGGAATTGGAGATTGAGTTCAATCACCAATGGCCAGTGGTTTAAAGGCTCATATCTATATGATGAAGCCTCCGTAAAAACCCAAAAGGACAGTGTTCGGACAGCTTCCGGGTTGGTGAACACGTGGAGGTTTGGGGAGAGTGACACACCCTGGAGAGGACATGGAAGCTCTGTGCCCCTTCCCACTTACCTTGCCCTATGCATTTCTTCCATCTGGCTGTTCCTGAGTTACATCCTTTTATAATGAACCCACGGTCTCTAGTAAGTAAAATGTTTTCCTGAGTTCTGTGAGCTGCTCAAGCAAATTAATCCAACCCAAGAAGGGGGTCATGGAAACATCTGATTTACGACCCTTTGGTCAGAAGCACAGGTAACAACCTGGACTTGAGATTGGCATCTGAAGTGAAGAACAGTTTTGTAGGATTGAACCCTTAACCTGTGGGATCTGACCCTATCTCCACGTAGCTAGATCCTAATCTCTCCCACTTCAGAAATCTGTTTCTACCCTTATGAAATATTCTGCATAGGCTGCCTATCCTGGTTCCTCTTTACAGCTCTGTGACCTTGGGGACGGTACCTGGCCTCCCAAAGCCTGTTTCCTCATCTGTAAATACCACTACCTACTGCTCTGCTCCGAGTTTTCAGTGGGTTAATCCAAGTAAAGCACAGTGTCTGATACATAGTAAGTACTCAATAAACACTGCCTATAATTTTCAGTGTAAAATCAAGCAGAAAAATGAGAGAACAGTCTGATACAGGGCTGGGGGAAAGGCAAAAACTAAGTAATCAAGAGAATAGCTTAATTCAGTATTTTTCAAAGTGAAAATTAATGCCTCCCAAATCCGTGATGAACAAAATACCACAATTTTAAATAAGGCTACTTTATTTATAATAAAGCACAGAGCTGCACTGTGCCACAATGGCATCTGAGAAGCTGCTTTAAATTCTGTATCCAAGGCAAGTACCTTACTCACCTTATTCTAGTCTAGGCCCTGATTTTAATTCTCCACTCCCTAAATTAACTGAGATAATCATCTCCAGTATCTCAATATTTAAAGCTATAGTGTTTGGATATTTTTAGCTTGAATTCTTTATTCACCATTTTATTGGGTACATGCTGCATTTTGTTGGGCAAATGCATACATTCTTGTAGGTATCAGAACATAAGACACACCGTCCTTGTTTTCACAAGGGGAACACATAGTGTGAGTGGCAGATGACACATAGAAGATAGATGAATTAAAAAAAAACCCGATGGAGATAGGTGCTATGCATTGAAGAATTAAAGAAAAATGAAATACAGAGCGACTTAGGAGTGACTTTAATTTGGGAGGCCAGAGACAGCCTTTCTAAGAAGGTGCCTTTAATGCTGATATCTGAATATTCAAGATCTAGCCACACACACAGACACAGACACACACAGACACACACAGACACACACAGACACACACACACACACACACACGGATTCGAACAGCAAAAAAATGGAAACACCATTCCAGGCAGTAAATCAGCTGACTCAGAGGTCAAAGTGGGAACAAGCTTGGCTGGTATGTTGCAGGTACTAGAGGGCAATGTGGCCGAGGTGTAGCAGTTACTGGGAAAGTGGGAGGAGAGAACATGGGAGCGTCAGCTACAAAGGCAGAGGCTAGGCAGAGGCTAAGTCACACAGGGTGCTGTATTTTAGGAAACAAGCTTGGATTTTATTCTAAGTGCACTAGACAGCTTTGGAGAATTTTAACCAGGGAAGTGATGTGGTTTGATTTAAGCTAAGAAAAGAATGGATTGTAAGAACAAGCAAGTAGGGTATTTCAGTAATCCAAGCAAAAGGTAATGGTAGTTTGGACCAGGAGGGCAGCAGACATGATGGAGAAAAAAGTGGAACAATTCAGGATCCAGTCTGGAGTTGGATGAAAAATGGGTGGTGAGGGGAAGAGATAAAACAGAGATAACTCCTAGATTTTTGGCCTGAGGAACTAGATGGATGGACGCCCTAGTTTCTTAGAGAAGCCTGAAAAGGAAAAGATTTGGGCAGAGAGAAGCATGTTCAGTTTGAAATGCTTATTCACTCCAAAGAGAACCACTTTTGTACACTTACAACTTCTGCTGCACTTACGTGGAGGACATACATGAAATACAAGATTCAGCTTGTGTCCTATATTCTCTGGGCCTTCAACAAAAGCAACAAAAGCCATGACTGAGGTCTTTATGCTAATGGATGAGTCAGAGCAGACTGCAACACTGGGGCTATAATTTCACTTCCTATAAGATAAAGTTCCTTATGTAAAAATATATGAAACTTTTTAAGGTCTAAGTTACACACACTTATCTGTTTGTTTATATTTACAAGGTGCTGATATTGCTACATGTACACCTCTTTAGAGAAAACTGGGACTTCAAGGAGTATTATTTGGGATGCATGAAGATACCATAAAAATACCAAATCATCATCATCACATTTTAAGAAGTAGGAACCCTTCAGAATAAATATCCACCCACAGACCTTTAACATTGATTTTTTCAGAAAATAAAAAACGTGAATAGTAAGTGGTCCAGATTTTTAGGTTACACATAATCATAAACTGCATACTTTAAAAATGCACTGGTTGGAAAATGACCAGACATCACACTCTGGAAAGCACTCTGAAGGCCTCATCAGACCAGTAAATACTTGCTCAGAATAGAATGGCTCGTGTGGCCCTCCCTCAAGGAAAGCAACAAATTAAATCTGTAGTGGAGGAACAGGCCCAGGACAGATCTGAAATGCCATTTTCCACTTCATTTCATATTCCACAGAAGATGATACACCGGCAGGCGTGTGGGAAGAGCACCCGCCGAGGCTGGCCACACCAGCAAGAGCGATCTTCACGTGGTCCTCTGGCCTCCAAACACTGAAGATGAGGGGAACTGGCCTGGAAGACCTCAAGGGCTACCTCCAGCTTTTGGATTTTATGTTTATTTTCCTTCTCTGTATGTAGTAGAGAGCATTAAAAATCGTTCATTATATTTCTCATGAGGCAGGGGAAAAACCTGACCTATTATTTTTACTATGTATTCAAATATTAATTCCAATGACTTGACTTAAAACTGTAGTGGCCTTCTTTCAAGGTTAATATGTCAAGATTTTTTATTTTCTTTTACTCATGTGGTTCTTCACTTTGAGCCTCTAAAAATAATTATCTTTTGAGGTAGGAGAATTAAGGTGCTGGAGGGAGCGAGCAAGCACTGCTCCAATTAAGAGAAGCAACGATCTGGGCTGTCTCACAAGATACATGCGTATTCAGATTGCATGCTTTTTGAGTTAATATCACTCTAGTATTTCAGTTAACGACACTAGGAATACTAAGAAGGGTTTCTATATGTTCCAAGTCAGCCTAGTAAGCAAAAAACTAGGAAAGGATCCTGAAGAGACTGCACCATGGAAAACAAGAGTTAGTGAATCTGCTCACTCATGTAGAGAGCGGTTATCAAGCTAGCAGAGACTTTTAAAAGTTCATGTGGCATCTGAGATATGCTAAACTAAACTTACAGAAATGTTTCCCTTCTCTTAAAGGAAGAGAAAGAACAGGATTTAAAAACACACACATAAGCGAGCCAAACCTATGCATTGTTCACATTTTTAAAGTTGTCTCTTGGGGGGAAATGTTGATCAAAAACCATAGTACCTGCTGTGGGTGTCATTATTAGCATGAATACCACCCAGCCAAAGACTCGTAAAACTAATCACTTCCAAATGGCTCATTTGGGAGGACTCAAAAAACACACCATGGAGAGATGTGTTAGGTAATCATTAGGGTTCTCCGTTCCCCGAGAAGCATAAAATAAAAATAATTTTTAAGATTCAGCTTTTTTAAAAAGCTGGCACATTTAGCAATGGAGGAGGAAGCGGCCCCTTTGTAGTTAATGCTCAGGAAGCTCTGAAGACAGGGACATGAGATGCCCTCTGTATTAGATATGAATACTCCAAAGCGATCTCCAATGATGCATCTTGGACATTGACATGTGCTGCCCAAAGAGAGAGGGACAACATCTGGTACCACCAATTGATGTCAAGACAATTTCCCCAGCCCATTAAAGAGTTGCCCTATGATTTGTTTTATTAATTTAAATTTTGTCCTCTAATTTATTTTGCCTGATGGCCATATGTTTCTCCACTGTTCAAGCCAATGACAATAACAGACATGCAGCAGAATGGTAATGGAGCAGGTCTGCCTTTTGCTTTTTACCCCTCCGGTTTTTTCAAAAATAGCAATGGTCAACCTGAGTCTCAAACAAGAAAGGCCTTTTTCCTTACTCTTTAGAAAGTTACGTGTGGAAATATGCCTTTTTACTGAAAGGAGAATATGACACACTCTTTGCTCAGAAGGATCACACCTAGAAACGTATAAACCAGTGGGCAGGAAAAAGGAAAGGGCAGACTTAAAACCAGATTTGCTCCTTGAGGAAGTAAAAGAGAAAAGCACATTGGTGCAATTTAGTAATGTTTAGTAAGGTTTGCACATATGATGACTTCCTACCATTTGACTGATAAAAGAGGAAGTGAAACTAATTACCCTCTTAATTTAAATTGAGTCTCTCCTCTTGCTACACAATCCATGGGATTGTTCCAAGAAACAAAAATTAGAGTTAAAGGGAAAGAGACTCATAATCCAAGATAACGAATAGCTCTTGGTTTAAGGCCCCATGACCCAACAAATGTTGTCCAAATTATTATTAGTATATACTCATATGTGATTTCTTATAAACTGACCTAGTAATCCATTAATATAACATTTGAGGTTGTGTAACAATAGTCTGAGTAAAAACGAAACAATCAGAAACCAACCGTTTTATGTGCAGCCTTTTCTCTTTAATCACAGAAAAAATAGAAAAGTTCTTACGGCATCTAATGAAGGACTGCATTACCTAGACAGGGCTTTTTTACTTGAACCAGTAAAGAAGTTGGCAGAAATTCAATCAACTGAATGCAAAATATTAAAATAAAATTTTTGAAAAGGAAATATTGAATCACTAGGCCTTGCTAAGTAGAGTGATTACTTCCAGGCATCTGTAAAACCACACACATAAAAACGTGCACTTGTGTGCGTGTGTGTATACAGACACACACACACACACACACACACACACACACACACACAGAGTTGGGGCAGGGCTTCAAAATCCAAATGCTTTAGCCTAATGCTGACACTATAATCACTTGCTTACCCTGTGATCGACCTACAGCTTTTCCAAGTATACTCACCACTGATTAGTTAAAAGCCTGTTAACACACTACATATTAACTGAAATGACTATTGCAATATTCTGGATATTCCTCACACAAAAGTTAAGAATATAGGTGAGGAAACATCCCCTTATCATGCATTCTTCTTAATAAATATTATGAAGGTGATTAAGTCATTGCTTGTTGTTTGTATTGTACTATAACAGATGCCACTGGAATTTTATAAAGTATGGGTAACAAATTTTTTAATAACAATTTCATTGAGACATAATTCATATAACCTACCACTCATCTGGTTAAAGTGTAGAATTCAATGGTCTATAGTAGATTCACCATCAGCACAATCAACTCTAGAACATTTTCATCTTGGGTAAGGAAACTTCAATGAGCTGCCAAACACCTAACTCACCAAAATATTAGACTACTTATTAGAAGAGCTTGCTGCTAAATGCATTCCCTCTCCTTTTAAAGTATATAGTCATATTCGGGCTTTGCTGTAGTTGCTTTGTTCTTTTTCCACTAACACATGCTGAAGAGTCTGGATTTGATTCAACAGCCTATGAGGAATCAGTGAAAATATTTGAGGAGGTGTGAACTCCATCCTAGGAATCCATTAAGAAGACAGGGGCAAGGCATGATGGATAGTTCAGGTTTTGCAGGGGAGAAACAAGACAATGAAATGAGACCAAAGAAAGCTATTGCAAAGGTCCAGACAGGAGAGGTCTGAGGCGGAACTTGTATAGTGAAAATGGGCAAGAAGGAAGGACTTGGAACAATACTGAAAAGGCAGAACAGACAGGTGTGGCTCTGGTCTGTGGTGGAGGGGGAGAAAAAAGGAGTCACAGAGGACCCCGTGGCTCACGTAGGGAGACTGGGGAAACTGGGGCACCTGTACCGCGAATGGGGGATCCAGAAGGAAACACTCATTTCAGGGTGAAGCTGACGGGCCACTTTTAGATGTGTTATGTTGGCAAATGCAGTTCCAGGGCATAGTAGAGACTAGAAGTGTAGTTCCAGAAATCATCTGGTTGGGCCTATGGAAGGGAAATGGTGCTAAGTATGCACAGCTGAATCTTCAAGACAGCGGACAAAGGCATCTCCTGCACTGGTTGACTGAAGAAAGCTTCTGATGGGGTGGAAAGAGCAGTGGGAACCAGGAAGATGGGACTGAGATGGCCCACTGTCTCTCTACACGCACATGGCTACCTGAAGAAGAAAGGGGAGTGCAGAGAAGGGCTGGGTGTGCGATCCTGCCTAGACTACTGTGGAAGACGAGGAGAAACGGAACCTCTCATGCCTGCAGTGTCACCTCTTTCTCACCGCTGCTCCAGTATCAGCTATGTCCCCACCCCCCCCACCTTCCTAATCCGACATAAGGAATGAAGAGTGAGGAAGGTTCTAGAAATGCTGAAGAAATACATACATGTAGGGCTTCTTCTGGCAATGGTCATTGTACACCACCTCAGAAGCTCCACTGGGCCAGAAGCAAATTTCCAAATCCTATTAACGTATGCGACGGCTGGGCTTCAGCCATATGCCTTCAGTTTGATCAGAAAATTGTGATCCGCATCACAAAGAACTGTGTTCTTCAAACCTCTCCAGGAATATTTCAGTCACCTTATTGAAAGTTCACTTATTTTGACTAAAGTTAACTAAAAACTGAAAGAGTACAATTGATGTGCCAAACTACTGTTCATTGTCTAAGGTCTTATCAATTCTAC
Source organism: Balaenoptera musculus (assembly GCF_009873245.2). NCBI lineage: Eukaryota > Metazoa > Chordata > Mammalia > Artiodactyla > Balaenopteridae > Balaenoptera > Balaenoptera musculus. The sequence continues at coordinate 74,092,840 of NC_045790.1, forward strand.
CACTTTGGGACTGTATAAAGCATAAGCAATTCCAGAATATCAGAGCTCCCTTTTCTCTCTCAAGTCACCCCCAGAAACCAATAATCTAAACCGCTGAGGAAAAGGAAAAATATTTAAATCTAAACCACAGTTCATTAGCCATTATAATCAGCCCTGGGGGCTGGCGGGGGGAGGTAGTGATTGTGGAACTTTGATTTCAACCTAATTTTAAAGTGAACAATTATTCCTTCCAACTTGAATTAGTAAGTCTTAAGAATCAAATATATAATGCCATAAAGAAGATATTTCATAATATGCTAGGTATTTTGAGACACGGCCATTGAATTCTTTCGCATATTAAGAATACAAAGACCATGTGGCAAGATTACATTACATTTTTTACATAATTACATTTTTTTTTACCAAGTCAATAAAATGACTCTGACTGAATTACTCCAATTTTATGTACTCACTGATGTCCTAATACTTAAAGATCAGGGTGACCAAACGGGTCACCTTTTGAGAGTGAAAGGGGTACTGTTAACAATTATGCTAGGACAATTTGTGTCAACCACAACAGTGCTAGGCACCCTGAGACACATGGGTGTCCCATTAAAGGTATTCAGGAATGGAAGAGGGTTGTAACACAGCATTAAAAGAGCTGAAGAGATGCTGTAAAGGCGAAGAATATAGGACATGGAATAAAAATGAGTATCAGGGCTGGCGCACAGTCCTAATATCCCTTAGGGTGCACACTACAGAGTCAAGAGCTAGAGGTGTTACCTCCTGGAAGTGACATTTATCTCACAGACTCTGGACTGGGACCTTCACTGCCTTACGCTAGAGAGGAAGTCAGGACAGCGGCTCACATCAGACAGCCTGTGCTGTTTTATAGGTAATGCCTGTTATATGATTACAAGAGAAAATGAGAGGACTAACTCCAGGTTGGATGACTGATCAGGTCATTTTATAAATTTATAATACATTATAAAAATATTAATAATAAAATGGTCCCACAGAAATAGGAGACCTCATTAACTTACCTTTGTGTCAGCTCATGCCGTGAAAGCAATTCTACAAAGGGTTTGAACTCCCATAACACACAAAGCATTGAAAGTAGGATCTAATACACTGAGACAAAATATCTGCAAAACTGCGAAGAATTTATAGTAAATTGCATAAAACACACTTTCAAATCATATTTAAAAGTGAGAAAAATCTCCCAATAAAGGGAAATTAGGGAAAAAAACTTTAATCAATTAAAAAGTAATTTAGCCTCATCTAATGTTAAAAGAATTACAAATTCAAATGACAATGGTGTAATTAATTTTCACTTATTAAATTGGCAGAGATTTTTTTAAATGATCATATTCAGGACTCAGAAATCTAGGGGAAAACTGGCATTGCACACTTCTAGAGGAAATAAAAATCGCTATAGCTTTTCAGGGAAATTCAGTAATAGCTATCATGTCTTATAATGTTGCACATATCCTGTCCCAGTGACTCCATTCTTAGGGACTTTTCCAAAGGAAATAATTATGAATTTTGCATATATTAGCTATACAGGATATGAATCCCATAATTGGTTAAAACAACAAAAAATTAAAATCTAAACAATTCAACAATAGGGAATGGGTAAAATAAATTATGTGAGATCATGCAGCCATGAAAAATGGTATTTTATTACATCAATTAAGTATGAAAATGTTATGATAAATGAACATGGAAATGGAAAACGTGGGTTACAAATCCATATGGAAACATCATACCAGTTCTTGAAAACTTAATTACACACAACCAGAAACACACACACACACACACACACACACACACACACACACACACTCACAATATCTATACATAGAAAAAGGTAGGGTTAAAAGATTTATAATAAAGTGTTAAAAGTGGTTAGCCGTGTGGTGGGATGAGCAACTTTTCTTTTTTTCTTTTTACTAACATATTTTCTCAATTTAATGCACTGAACAGGTATCATTTTGTAAAAAGAAAAAAATTGTTAAAAAGAAACTGAAAAAAATATATCCTACCCCTTTACAGAGGACTTTACATCACAGATGGAACAGAATTGGTAAAAGAGCTGAAAGAGCACTGGTCTTTTGGTCAGAAGTAAAAAAAAAAAAAAGGTGGTTTAGAGCCCTATTTGGACTTCCTCAAGACCCAGTCTTGTGAGGATAAAAATGAGATAAAAACACACAAGAAAATCTTAACAGGAGGTCAAGTATTATATAAAGAAATGATTTTACTAGATGGCCTGCCATTGGCAGAACATGTACTTTGGGTAGAGCCGTCTTCTTATTAATTGTGCAGTGATCTATCACTCTAGCTTATGAGTATCATGATGCATTTGCACATGGTTTATGAGAGTATAAAGTGAACTGGCATGCTGGGCTAAAACCATAAGCTTCACTTCATTAGCCCCTATTCTAATCAAAGGGAGAAAAAAATAATAATAATAATAGGACAGTCCCAACAGGTTTCCTGAGAAACTCATTCAAATACAGGAAATGAATCAATTCCCACTAAATATATTATTAGCAGTTCTTGCTCTCAGGACCTTCAACATAGTAGGGGTTCAAAGAAGAAAGGTTGATAAATAATTACGTCACACAAAAAAAAATCATGCATACAACATTTCCAAAAGTAAACAAATACTGAAATTAACCAAAATGTTACCAATAGCTGTGTTTGCGCTGTGAGAATACAGGTGATGCTATTTCTTTCTATTTTATAAATTTCAAATGATTATTTATTAAATTAAATTTTAAGGCTGCAAATCCCAGGAATCTTCTGCACTTGGACCCAATCACTGACCAGCAGTTATATGACCATGAACAAGTCAATTTACTTACCCAGGTTTCATGTTCTTCAAGTTTATCTAGGAAAGAGTTGGGACACATGTGATTGCTGACTGAAGACATTTAAAATGTCTAGTACAATGGACACATTGCTTTAAAAGTGATGCCTTTTTAATGGATAAGAAAAGTATCTATGAATAAAACATTATTTGTTATTATTTACTGTAGTTCCACTAATTCCAAGTTAGCAGATAAGGCTAATAACCTCAAATGGCAGTGTAGAATCCATTTCTGGCCTCTAAAGCTCTCAAGCCAACACAGATCTGAAGATTATTCTAACCTGTAGAGCCAAAGAAAGGGGTGCCCTTGGAGGTTTTGGTTCATAGGCCAAATTTAAGCCTCAAGATCATTTTAAAGCCAACCTACATGCCACAAAAGAAACCCAGAGATATTAACTGCAGTATATGCTGTCACACGTTCAACTGTGTCTTGAGAAAAGGGAAGTATGATACATCATATATGTATGATGTATGATATGATATGTATATGACATATGATATGATATAGTGGACAACGAATACCAGGAATGCTAGTCCCTTTTCTGCCATTAAAATAGTTAACTTGGAGCAGTCACATAAATGATATGGGCCATAATTCCCTTATATATATATATATATATATATATATATATATATATATATATATATACACACACACACACATACAATAAGAGAGTCAGACTAAATAAATTCAAAAGCGCCTTCTATTTCTATCATGATATAAATCCCTAGGACCCACATTCATACAAGGCTACCCTTAATTTAAGCTTGGTTTTCCCTACAATGCAAATTGGGTTTTTTACTCAAGTATCTTTGTCATGAGTGACTAATGTCTTATTTTAAGGTTGTCTCACATCATGTTAGGCAACTATAAAAGTAATGCTTTAGGAAAATATTTAATAGCGAGAGAATACATTCATCATCTATTAGCGGAGAAAGTAGGCAGTATGAACACATGATACCTGTTCAAAATCTATTGATGCATACAGAACAGACACATAACAGTAACACTATAATAACTGCTTGGTGGCAATACTAGTGATGTTTTCTTCTTATTCTGTGTTTTCTAAATTTGGTAGACTATTTTTACAATCAGAAACTAATAATAAATTGTATTTTAGAATTATTCTAAATGGGCTCATAAATCTTCAGTTGTACAAGGTAATCTGGCTCCATTCCCCCTCTTTCTAAGTTAATTCAGAAACCAAATAGGTCAACAATAGAGGCTATTTTGGAAAGCTTAGTATAAGATGCAGGTTGGCACCATTCTTTCAAGGCACCCAGTCATCTATGTACCATCAAGCTGCCTCTCCCCATCCACCCTCTTTAGACCAGACACCAAACCACTCCTCTTTCCTCTCCCATTGGGCAACACATTCTCTGAGGCCCCTCTGGTCGTGCCCATGGGGAAGACGTTTGGGGGTAAGCGGAGCTTCATAGGGCTCCCATGTCAACTGCCCTTGTCAACTGACATCTATCCTGCTGAGGTACTGCTCCAACCTCTGCCACTCACTGCAATGCAAGGACAGATCTGGTTCACTGTTTTGACATAGACTTAATTTATCCAGACTGGGATTAACCTTATGAAGTGCAGATAAATAATCAATGAACATAAAATGACACACTGCCTCTTTTCAGCAGCTGTGATCCCATAATTACCTCCTTATGAGTGGAGTGACAAGAACACCTGAATAATTCAGTTCTCAATATCTAAATACTCCAAGATGCACTGGGAGAACATAAACCCGAAGACAATGTGGGAAAAAAAGAGAGAGCCATTCAGCTCGGGAGGGATGTTTCATCCCAGAACACGGAGGGTCTTGGCCCACCACAGACAAGAACTCAGCAAAGTAGATGGGGAAGGACAGAGGTCTATCTGTCAGCTTTCCAGTTCCTTCTGAGTCTGTCTTCACAGTGGGACTTCCTTATTTGTTTGAAGTGTTGTAAATTCCCAGAATATTAGGCACACCCATGCTCAAATCTAAGTACAAAAACACACTGCAAAGCCAAATACAAATGGTTCCTCACCTATTAATTGGAGGCCATCCATCAGATAAGGTTGATTTTCTTTTACATGTTTAATGTGGCTCCTTCACAAGAGATAAGAACACTTTAATGAAAATCTACTTGCCAGCTTTAAAAAGTTAGCACTCAAAACAGATATGAAGCGGCTGTAAAGCTGCTTTACACAAAAAGTAGGGAAGTAAGGAATAAACAGAAAACAGATTTTCTTAAATTCCACACTGCTTTGTTACCACTCTACCAAATGTACTGCCTAAGGTCATGTTTCTCTGGGTTACGAGCACATGCAAAACCTAGGCCAAAACTGCTCTCCATATTTTATTCATGTGGCTTTTCAAGAAAGTGTAAAATGATCTTTATGTTTATCAAGAAGATAGAAAAAGCTTTTCTATTTTGTAAAATGCTTAATTACCTAGGTTAGAGGTAAGCTGCATACGTGGAAATGAAAAATAGATCCTCTTAGGAAAAAAAAAAAATGGTTGCCCTAATTATACATGGATGATCTAATTAAACTGTCATTCACATTTCATTAAAGCTATTAATAAATTGTACATGGGAAAATGGATATTACAGTTAAATTTACAGGAGTGTTAAAACCTCTTAAACATAAAGACAGCCAAGAACTAGTTGTGAAACTTCACTAGAAGTACCTGAACTTTAGACCTCACTTAGGGATCCTTAAAGGCCTCTTCTAAAGACCCTGGACCTGCCTCCTCGTTTATAAATGAGGAAACTGAGGTGTACTGAAGCTAAGTGAATTGTCCAAGTTCACGTCCTCTAACTAACTTTCCCACCACGTACATGGTTGCCACACTTCCTGAATTGCATGCGTTTCTTGGTTCCAAACAGATAATGCTGGCATGCCCTGCTGCCGTCAGTGCCGACGAGGGTAAGGAACCCCAGAGCAGTTCACAGGACAAAACAGTAGAAGGAAAGTTAACTGAGGCAGAGGAGAGATGACCAAATGCTGAGGTGGTAACAGCACCAAGTACAGGATATCCACCGTGCTGCTAGCTGATACTACACCAAGGGAGAAGCAGCAGAAACTAAACAGAAAATCTTTATTAAATCTCATTTGTCTAGAAAAACAGCGTTCCCAGGAATTTCGAGGTGAATACAATAGCCCTATTACTAATCTACCTATTGACAGAAGAAATTTTTCACTTAAAACAAGATAGTATGATACCACCAACCACAACAGCAGAATCAACACTTCGTCAGTAAAGGATTTAGAGAATAAGCAGAACAAACTTCTTTTCCGGCTCTAGGAATCATGTGTTTTCTTCTTAAGATTCCACATTTTAAGGAAGGCCCCAAATTACCTAGGCAAAGGAAACCCCAAAGACAGGTCATGCTGCAGTACTAGTAAGTACCTGAACCCCAAACCCTTGTATACAAACCCTGGGCATATGAACCCACACACTCTACCACTGGTCTCTCAAAATGACTCAGAATCAAAAAAAAAAAATAATAATAATAAAACATGCTCTGTATTCGTGTTAACTATATTCACTTTACACTTAGCTGTATATTTGTGATGACGACTTTTAAAGTACTTGCTAAATAGATTGCTGGTGCCACACTGGGAAGCACAGTGACTGAAGGCCAGGTTCACAGGACGAAACAGATCCAGACGCTGTGATGAGCTATGTGGCTTTGTGGCAAGTTACCTAACATCTGCTGTCACTTTTCATCATCTGCAAAACGAAGAGAACGATGCTAACCTCACCAAAGGGTGTTCTGCAGATGAAATTCATGTAAAGCCCTTAGTAGATCAGCTGCCACAGAGTAAAATTCTGTAGCCATGTTATGGTTAACAAAGCCTAAAGCTGTTCATTATGCAGCCTCATCTCCCATCGCTGCCCACACACTGGCCATGTTCGGGGCCACACTCAACTCCTCCTGCCCCTCCTTCCCCCAGAATAAGCGATGCTCTTTCAGACCCCCTGTTCCCCTTCTTCCATATGCCTTTCTCTGCCTGGTAAAATCTCCCTCATTCTTGTCCTTGACGTTAGCCAACTCCCCCAAAGCTGGCTGGCTGCTCCTTCTCTGTCTATTGTGTGATTACATTTGGGTTATAACTACTTACATAACAAGAAAAAAGCTTCTTTCCTGGAATGGGGCAGGGGCAGGGGCGGGACACGAGGACCAGCCTGTCAAGGCCATTTCCCCGTGGGAGTGGGTCCGGCTGCACTTCCCAGGGAGCACAGGCTTTACAAAGGGTCTCTACGGGAAAGAAGAGACAACATACGAAAAGCCACGAGCATGAGATGTGACTGCCCTGTGCTAGTGACATTCCCATATCGTTTCCAAAGTTATTAAACCTCACAAGAAGTTAAACATGAGTAGATGTATGTAGGCATGCACATAGAGAAAGACAAGAGGTACAACTGTGTGCCATTGAGGATGCCTGGGAAGGGTTCTGAAATGCCTGAAGCACTAAATTCACATTCAGGATAAGTTTTAGTCAAAGTCAGAAGGGCAGGAAGTTGCCGTGCACCATGAGTTACAAATGTTTACTTGCCCATTTGCCCTGTTACACTGTTCCCCCATTACGAAGTTCTCACAGCTGGAGAAACAGTAAAGCAGAGTGGTTTGGAGCAGTGATTCTGAAACTTGACTGTGTATTCGAGTCACTGGCAATATTACTAAGATGCATGTTCTGATTCCAGGGTGCTGGGGCGGAGCCTGATATTCTGCTTGTCTAACCAGCTCCCAGGTGATGTGATGCTGAGGCACCACTTAGGTAGCAAGAACTCAGAGCACAGACACTAAAACTAGACTGCCTGTGTTCACAGCCTGGCTCTGCTACTTAACAGCTGTGTGACCTTGAGCAAGTTACTTAAGCTCTCTGGGTCTCTTTTTCCTCTCATCTGTACATAAGAGATAACTTCATAGGGAGGGTAGCTATTGAGGATTCATGAGTGAACATGCCCAGAAGAGTATGTGGCACAGAGAAAGTACTAGGTAGATGCTCTTATTCATTCATTTCTAAATATCTCCTGTACCTATCATAATAGTAGAAATTCAAAAAAGCAGAAATGTTTTTGAATAAAATGTTACTTCTCAATACATTAACGTGTTTATCAGATAGCGTGAACAATAAACAAAACAGTATCTACATTAAAATCCCCAGAGGCCACTACTATAATAAAACAGGGACAATATTTAAGACTACTTTTTTTTTTAAACATCTTTATTGGAGTATAATTGCTTTACAATGTTGTGTTAGTTTCTGCTGTATAACAAAGTGAATCAGCTATATGTATACATATATCCCCATATCTCCTCCCTCTTCAGCCTCCCTCCCACCCTCCCTATCCCACCCCTCTAGGTGGTCACAAAGCACCGAGCTGATCTCCCTGTGCTATGCAGCTGCTTCCCACTAGCTATCTATTTTACATCTGGTAGTGTGTATATGTCAGTGCTACTCTCTCACTTTGTCCCAGCTTACCCTTCCCCCTCCCCATGTCCTCAAGTCCATTCTCTACGTCTGCGTCTTTATTCCTGTCCTGCCCCTAGGTTCATCAGAACCATTTTTTTTTTTAGATTCCATATATATGTGTTAGCATGAGGTATTTGTTTTTCTCTTTCTGACTTACTTCACTCTGTATGACAGACTATAGGTCCCTCCACCTCACTACCAATAACTCAATTTCTTTTCTTTTTATGGCTGAATAATATTCCATTGTATATATGTGCCACATCTTCTTTATCCATGCATCTAAGACTACTTATTTTAAACTGATAAAGGAGTTGTACCCATATCCTTCATCTCTCAAGATCTCAGACTGCTTCAGCTCACTACCCCAACTCCAGGACACAAACTGTAGGTAGTCGTTGGCCAGAGGCAGCCTTTTACCCTTTTCCAGGTAGGGGAGGGAGGCTGAGGTGTTGCGTGGGGATCCCCGGGAAGGCGGGACCAGGGAGGTGGGGATGAAGGAGGACATGAAGGTCTGGAGTGGGCTGCAGTGGACGTGAGAGTGAGCCAGGAGGGCAGCCTAGGTGCCGTGGGCTAGAGCAAGCTGTAAGCGATGATTCAGTCTGTCAGGGATGCACGAACTAGCCCAGGGTCCTAGCACGTGGGCGGAGCAGAGCAGAAAGAATGATGGCCACTACCATGTACTGATCATCCATGATGTGTCAGGCCACAGTCGTCCCATTCATCCTTACGGTGACCCTGTGAGGTTAAGTTTTATTATCACTGCCAGGGTGCAGTATAGGTTGCCTCCCAGCACTGTTTGGAGACTCATTATCCGTCCTTAAGATTAATAATCCCGGGCTTCCCTGGTGGCGCAGTGGTTGAGAATCTGCCTGCTAATGCAGGGGACACGGGTTCGAGCCCTGGTCTGGGAAGATCCCACATGCCGCGGAGCAACTGGGCCCGTGAGCCACAACTGCTGAGCCTGCGCATCTGGAGCCTGTGCCCCGCAACGGGAGGGGCCGCGATAGTGAGAGGCCTGCGCACCGCGATGAAGAGTGGTCCCTGCACCACGATGAAGAGTGGCCCCCGCTTGCCGCAACTAGAGAAAGCCCTCACACGAAACGAAGACCCAACACAGCTAAAATAAATAATAAAATAAATAAATAAATAAATAATGAAAAAAAAAAAAAAAAAAGATTAATAATCCCACAGCCACTGACCCTGGAAAAGAGAGCAGGCAGTCTGATCCCAAACCAATGGCTCTTCTAAGGCAGTTGCCCCTGACATTTTCAATCTGGGGTTCCTATTGGAAACTGGTGTTTGCACCTCTGCTCACATGTCTTGATAAAGACGGCACATCTCTCCCACATGACTGTGACCTCTTCAAGGTGCCCCAGGGTCTCCCCAAGAGGATTTTGCGCATGCCTCAAAGCCTTAAATTAAATCCTCCAGGTTTTAAACCAAACCCTCCACGTTTACTTTTAGCAGCCATTTTCCTAGGATGAGATGACACACATGCAGACAGAAATTCTTATTATTAAAATAGAAAATGAGGACACATGCTGAGAGGTTAAGTAACTTGCCTGAACCCACAGAAACGCTATGTGGCAGAGCTGGTCCTGGAACCCAGGTGTGCATGACCCTAGGCACAGGCACGTGTGCCACCAGGCCATAAAGCAACAGCCACAGCCAGGAGTCTGGAAGTCAAGATTCGAAGAGAACAGGTCACGAAGAGCTTCACCCAGGCACGGGGATGAAGTTCAAGGGCAGGCTAGAAATGAGAAAGAAGGAGTGCAGCAGGGCCATAGGACTCACAGGCCACTGGAGAGTGAGGCCATTTGTCATGGCAGTGCCCCACAGTGGGAACCGATCAGAATTCAAGTTCTGAAACTTGACAGTGACTCAGGCTTTTAGATGAGCCTCCCAGCAGGATACAATATGTGACTCAGGGAGAAGGCAGGAGCCCGAGGTCAGCACATACCCCACAACAGGTCAGCAGCAAGGAGGGCCTCTTAAGTCTAAAAGCCACTGGTTGGGGTAAGGGGCTGATGGGCAGCTGGGGCGGGTCACCACTTGTATCTCACCCTCCATCACAGCTCTGGGAAGCGGGAGGTGAGCTACAGAAAGGGAAGTGTATTGCTCCATCTGTAGAGAACGTGGGGGGCTAATACCAGATCCAGCAGAGCTGGGTGCGTCACTGTATTTTTAAAGAAAAACATCAAGAGACTTGCATGCAAATTCTCCTTGTGGGCAGGAAATTTTTCCATACTTTCTATAACTTTATTCATGTTCGAACTGAAAGGAAGCTATGCCTTGCTTCAGAATCCTCTTCTCCAATTCCCTCTTGAATTCCCTACAATCTGGTTTTTGTCTTGAATCCTAGGAAGGAACTACCCTCAGAAAAGATTCCACATTCATGTGGCCAAGTCTTACCCCATCTGGTGTGAAACAACCCCTCTCCCCACCATTGCTTCTTCCTGTACTTTATTTCTTACAGATGGACCTTCCTATTTATCCTGACTCTTCCCTTAATAAAAACCTCATCGTACCTGGTTTAAACTACATACTGTCATGTTCTCACCAGGTTCCCTTCCTGAAATGCTTTTCCTCTGGAGACCATTATAAATGACTCCATTAAGCTCACATCCATGTGTTGGTCAGCTCTAAAGCCGTCACCAAATTCTCAGGTCCCTACAGAGGGAATTTCCCATTTCAGTGAACTGCATCGTTCCCTGTCTGCAGTAGGTTAAGCTTGCTCATTTCTCTGCACTGATTCTTCCTTGATTTGCTTCTGTGCCTCCACTCTAGATGGTTGTCACTATGTGATCCAGGAAAATACATTATAACATATTTAAATTCCATCTCAGAATCCACACCAACAGCCAAGCTCCAGCCAAGTTTTCCCATGAGGCCCACAGCTACACTTTCAGGCTCATTTCTGCACCCTAATTGTGCATCCACTCCAGACCTTCATTATTTTAACATCTGCCTTCTTGTGTATTAAAAACCAAAAACGTTTGTACAGATAAAGAAGAAAATGTTCACACGTGTTTATGTCTAGAGAGGGACTAGGAAAAGGGAAGGCAGGCTTTCCCCCTCACTTTATACATCTCTGTGCTATTTGAAATTTCTTACTGTGTGCATGTAGTACACTTATTTTTCACTAAATAAATACTTATTATAAAAGAACCAGTTAACTAGTATAAAAAGATGTTTGTACAGGGACAGTCACTGCAATGTCATTATGGCTGGGGAAAAAAAGGAAGGGTAGATAATAATAGGTAAAAACTGGAAACACCTGAATCAATCAATAAATAAGGTCTCAGTGCAATAACTCAGATTACATCTATAAGAAAGAACACTGGGCAGCTACTAAAAATACTATACTGTCATCAAAAACAACTGTAATACATTAAAAACAGGTTATGAAACAACACAAAGCTTATTTTTTAAATCTCCATCTTTAATCAGATTAAAAGCACCATGAGGGCAAGATTTACATCCTCTACCTTCATCCCCGTGTGCTTTGTTTAACACATTTATAAAATATGAATGCTGAACATCATCAAATTTTACCAGAGTGATCTTCATTCACATATTTTAATCAATCAGCCATTGCTAAAGACGTGTGTGGACTTATCTTTCACAAATAACTTCACAGTCAGCTTACAAATTATACAAATGAGTTTCTCAGCTTTACAGTTTTATCTCGAATGTTTTCATCTAGATGGTCAGCCTCTTTGTGTAAAGCTCAATGGTTCTGGAGCCATGGCTGGAAAGAGCCTTCGCTTGGATACCAGACAGAGAAAGGGTTCCTTAAAGGAGCAAAGGCTACAAAGATGAACTCCAAGGCCCTTTCGACCACCCAACATTATGATTCTCCATACTCATTTGGTGGGAAAGACCATCAAGGGGGTCATCCTGATGAGTCACCAAATCCAAGAGCTCTGAATGATCTCAAAGTTTACATTTCAGAGTTTCCCTAAATAAGCTCTTTCAGCATTCACTCTGCCCCAAGATCACTCAACACGACACAAAGCAGGTCTGCTGATCCAGGCCAAGGTGGCTGACACTGATTGTAGGCTGATCACCAGCCTTTATATTACAAAGAAGCTGTGCTCCTCACCCCCACTCCTTCTAGCCACCTGTCGAGAGGCACTCTCATGATCATTAGAGCAATCATGAGTGGGCAAAGAGACAAAACTCAAATACGTCCAGTTCCCTATTTATCAAAAAGTTTCTCAGGGAAGCTGAAATTAGGCAGTATCTGTGTTTTGTATTTCTCTGTCCCACTTAATAAAGTGAAAAAATATGCCTAAAAGTAGGCTGATTCAAAGTAGGAAATATACTCATTTTTGTATTTAAGAGGCAGTTTTTATGTTGTTGTTGTTGTTCTCAAAGTTATACTGGGGTAGAGTATGACTTAACGGTTCTACAAAATAGAAGAAAATAAAGAAAGCTTTCAAACTGCACTTTCAAACAACTTTTGCTACTTATGTCAAATCCAAAATAAAAATGAAAACAGCACAGAGGATATTTGTTTTATAAGAAATTCTCTTTTCTGTCTCCTTTTAGTCATTCTATCACAAAAATACTGATGGCACACAAATAATAAAAAAGAAAATAAGTATATTAGCAGTACTCAACTGTGCCTTTATTCCAAAGGACTCTTAAGTTTATTATATTTCATTTTAAAATGATTAACTTAGAACAGTTAGGAAATGAAGAAAAATTAAGACTGCAGGAAAATTAAGTTTTAGCTTTTATAAAGTTATTCTTTAAGTTATTTATCAAATTTCTATACAAAATAGCCATTATGCATTTAATTTATATAGTGTCTTCCAAATTCAGTTTACCACGCTAAATCAGAATATGTCACTTGGCCACTAAACTCAACATTTGTTTCACTCCATCTATTGCTTAATAATTCATAGGTAAATGTCTAAGAATTGTTCATCAATAAATAACGAACAGAAACAAAATATCGGATGTCACGCTGGTGACTCAAACCAAAAGCCAAGACTGAGACTGGGAAAACACGAAAAACACTCCCCACAGGGAGAGCAGAGAAATATTAAATATATCTTTAAGAACCCTATTAAAATAAGCCATTCTCTATAATCCACTATAGAGAGGTCTTAATAAACACGAAAAAAGATTGTAAAGTTAGACATGGACAGAATCATATACTCCAGTAACAGCTGTATGCACCATATTGTGTTGCCAAGTCCATCATCTCCAACACCAGACGGAAATCACTGCTAACAATTTGGAGGTGAGGTGAGGGAAGGCAGAGCTCTCCTAAGCCGCTGCTCTGGGAGCTACCCACTCCCGTCTGAAGGGTGCTCCCAGCGGGGCCCATCCCTAGAGGTGTGGGGTCAGGTGTATTTTGGCAAGATCTTGAGATGCTTCTGATGTGCATCGAAGTGCAAGATCCCCTGGTTATTCCCTGCTGTCTCTCAACAAAATCATCTCTGGGTGTTTATTGTGATTTCCATGTTTATGACATAAAAAATAATAATTTGTATGCTTTGAAAATAGTTCAGTGTTTTTAAGGAAACAGCCAAAAGGTGGTGTTCATTAGACTAGAAAACTGCATGGAGGAGAGGTGCGGTTTCCCCTTTGCCCTTTCCCAGAAGGAAACCTAACTCAGGCTGCCCTGGCAGTGTGCAGATGTGAAAGGGGTGAGAATCAGAAACTGCTTCAAGGGCCCGTCTCCCAACCGGCCCTACCCTGCGGTGAATCCCTGCACTCCTAAACCCAGCAGCAGGCCTTCTTTTCTTTCTTAAACAAAAACAAAAATATGAGCGGACAGTTCATGTGTGACTGCTTTGTTAAGTAAAGTAATCCTCTTTTGGTGTTTAATCTGCCTGTGTTTGAACAGATAATAAATGTCATGGCTCAAAACTAAGGAAGCAAATCGAATACAGCTGGCTGGCAGTGAGACAGAACCAAGTCACAATTACAATGAACTCTTGCACCGCTGACCTCGCTTAATACCTGCTGTGGCGTGGCCTGCCCTGAAAACCCAACCTGGCCTTGGAATTTAACCTCCCCCAACACAAACTCATTGTTAAAGAAACAACTGATTAAACTGTTCTCTCTCAGCATCACAGATGTTTAAGTCTCTATTCTCATCAAACTCAAAAATCTGGCCACAAATATTTTGTATCCCACTTAATTGAGTAGCACAAAACGTTATGCTTTCTTCCAGAGAAAAAGTTTAAGATGTCTTTGAAACTACATAATGAAAACTGTTTCATTTCCTCATCACCTTAGTTTATTATGTGGTCTTAAAAAGTCCAATTTCATGCCTTGCTTGCATTTGATACTAGCAAATGGTAGTATCATCATGGACACAGGGATCCCCTGGGTTGCAATGAAAGAGGCACGAAACTAGATTTCCATCCTCTCTAGAATACTTTGTCTTTTTTCTTCCCAATTCGTTCAGCTCAGCTGCATGCCAAATGGTTTTAGAGAATTCCAGTTACCAGGAAGTCATCTCCCTTTCACTAAATCAGTGTCAAAGCGAAGTGTGTCTAATGCATCGTCAACCTGGTCTCAGTGCCACCATAGTGGGTCTTAAGGAACAGAATTGAGAGTACTTAAATTTTCAGACTGGTGTTTCAGAAGCATCCTCAAGCTTGATAGAACAGGAGAATGATACCAAGAGTCGGGCTCAGTAACACTGTTGAGCATACCAGCTGTGTGACTTTCCACCGTGTCTCAGAATTTCCTGGATGGTTTATCATCAAATTCTAATTAACTCAGATCAGCATTCAAGGTTTGTCACATTTCAAAGAACATTAGAGCTAAAGGGTCACAAAATTAGGATCCAAGAGTTGCAAAAGGCCTTTAAGATCCTCTACCTCAAACCCCTCATTTGCTGCAGACATACAAATTGAGGCACAGCGCTATTAAGAGACCAGACTAAATCCAGGTCAGGCTAATGGCAAAACCAGGGCTGGTAACAAGGTTTCTTGATTCTTGCTACAGTGCTGTTAAGCTGACAAAAGGTCCCCAGTCATTCCTGTATTAACCACCAACACAAACACAAAGCCCTTCTAAGGAAGGCAACAGAGGTGTCCAGAGAAAATGCTATATTAGCACTCTGGGTAATACGCTCAATTTTCATTAAATTTGGTCCTGACCATTACATGATTTCTGGTAAACCAGGTCTCCCCTGCATAACCACAGAAATAATAGCTGGCCAGATAATAAGCCTGAAATACTAGTTTAAGAAGATGCAGGCATGACACGTTTTATACTATCAACTTTGAAAATGTTCAAACTCCACAGCTATTACTCCAAGATGCATATGGGGGAGGGGGGGACCTTCTAGAATCTTTACTCCTTACCGAAGTCATCAAAAAAAAGTACTTGTTACACTTTGTTTCTGTTCATATGCAAAGCAGATTATGTAATAATACATAACAGTAAATTCTATTACCACAAAATTTGGCAAACCAAGAAATTTGCTCAATAACTCTCAAAAAGCTTAAATCAATTTGTTAAAAGTTTGACTACTGTAAACGTGAAAAGTATTAAAACAGGTACTTCATTTGCCTACTTCAATTCACTTAGTAGATTATGGATTAATCCAAACTTTTTATAGGTATTATAAACCTTTAGATTTACAGGGTCATTAAATCTAAAACTTTAGATTTACAGGACATAAAGGAAGTGCTCTCTAGTAATAACTTTGCCTAAAACATTCAGTAGACTTTTTTGATTGAGATGTGTACAAAATCACCAGCACATAAAACTATGACACACTGATGACAGGTAATCACTGTTTCCACTCAAAACCAAGATGTTTCCTTTCTTTCCTTCTTCTTCAGTGGGTCCATGAATAAGCCACATCCATGATAAAGAACTTCATGTGAAATGCTTTTGATTCCTTTTTTTTTCTTTAACCAAAGGTTGTCATTCTTCATTATTAAATAGTAACAACAATACGGGTATTGAGCCCTTTTCACTTACCAGGCTTTGTTCTAACCTCCTGACAACCTTATAAAAGGTAGATAATATTACTATTTTTACATTGAATCCAGCATCATTCCATCTTAAATGGACTGGCATGACTCACTAGACCCCAAACTGAGGGAGAAATGTATAGCCCCCCAAAATGGGGAATTTGAAGATAACCATTAAAAAAAAAATTGTTGATTTCTCGTGCAAATTTAAATCCCTAGCCACCTTACTAAGGCCCTGTCATTATCTTGTTATACATTATAAATGCCCAGTTTCCTTTCTCATGTCTTCGGAAGATGGGAAAAGCTGAGAAAATGGATTCAAACTCCAGAAGATTATGTCTTCCTTTTAGTACAAGAATTTCTTACTTTTGAAGCCATATATCCTGAAAAGATCAATTTCTAAGGCAAACACTACAACACTCTTGGATTAGCACCTCTCAATTATGGAGTCTCTTCTTGACATTCTAAATTCTAGTTTTCAATCTCTCCCAATCCGATCGCGAGTACAGAGCCCCATGAAAGGTGACGAAGGATGACACCCTCTCACCCCTACTCTCAGCCAAAGGAAGCGAACATGTGTAAACTAACCACAGGTATGGAGGTGGAGGGGACCATCCCTCAGCAATGCAATATACATTCAACTATATTGCACATTTCACGAGAGCCCCTCCAAGCCCCATGCTGGGCATCAGGGACACGCTGTCTCCTTCCTCAAAGACAGCAGGTCAGAGAGTTACAGAATACCGGAATCATACCACAGGAATTGAACGAAACAGGAGAATGGTATAAAGAGTCACATAGGGCAGCATCGTTTATTCTGCATTTTGAAATAGGAATAGATGTTTCCCCAGTGCCTGGGTGGATGGGCAAAAGGAATAGCATGGGTATAGCTCATACCCAGGTATGATAACATCCTGATGCAGCACTTTGAATGAGGATGACAGCTGATCAAGTAACCTCGTTTTAAAGGATAGCTGGGGAGAGTGTGATAGAAATAAATGCTGGCAGTGTAAAAATAAAATAATAATATCCACAACAGACTAAGGCCCCTGTCCCTGGGGGCATGCAGCATGTCACTACTTGCACTACACGCAGGAAGGGGCAGGGTCACTCTTGCATGGGGAGCAGTTAATGAGAAGTGAATGCTCCAAGGGCAGGGGAGAGTGTGGGGAATTTGCCTGTTCTTTTCCAACTAGGTCAGATTCACAGAGGCGATGGAATTTCATGAGTAACTTGAATGAAAGAAAGGTCAGATATCTGCAAGCTGAAAAGTTAAGGAAAGAGGAGGTTGCAGGCATCAGGGAGTCCACCTTATGGTGTTAGGCTGAACCCTCCGTCATAGGATGAAGGAGGAACAGGTTTGCACCTGCTGAAGGCAGCAAACTGTGGGAGCCCAGGGGCAAAGTCCAATCTGAATGAGAGAGGGCAGGATCTGTTTAGGCACATAGCTGGTGCCACCTAGACATTTCTGCCAGCCACGCTGCCTGTGTGGTATGTCAATTGCATGGCATTATATGTAGTGTGGTGTCCTAAAGAAAAGCCACATTTTAAATGGCAGGCATGTTCTTACGAGATCAAACAGTATATTATTAGTCTATGGTTAACTTCACAAACGTGTTTTTTAAAATACAAATTTTTGCCTTTATAAAGGAAATGTGGGCAACTTACTTGATATTTCTGAACATCAGTTTCTTCATGCTTTTAACAGCAACAGTAGTGCAGCTATTAACTGATAAACTTGTTGAAGGGGTTAAAAGTACAAATAACAGTATTTACTTAGCACCTGAACTATAGTAAATGTTCAGTAAATGCTGGCTGTTGCTAGTTATTTTTCATTGTTTCTTAAGACCCCTTCAAAGGCCAGAATTTATGCTTTCCATGATCAGTTATGGGTTATGTCTCCATTGTATCCTACTGCCAATACAAAAAGAATAAAGATGAGTTTTAACAATTGATCAAATAAAATGTAGCTTAAAAAGTACATCTATAACCTCAAGCCATAAAATACACTGCTTAAAACAACAACAAATGACTTTGAGATTGTGCATTACTGTGGGTTCCTTTGGCCTATTTCTTAGGCCAAAATTTTAGAACTTCCTTTGGAGGTTATGAAATTGACAAAATATAAGAATGATTATATGTAAGACTGATCAATATTTTTAAGGAACCAACTTAGGTTAAATTATTTGCTAAAGTTAGGGATATGTTTTTAACTGGGCCAAGATGTCTGTAACTAGGTGCCTCTAAGGTCGTCACAATCTAACGCCATTAACAATGAGCCAGGTGAGGGAAATTCAGGAAGCCAGGGTGCAAGGCAATAGGGAGCAGTAGGGACTGTGGCCAAGCAGACGGTTTAGCCTGTCTAAAGTCACTCAGAATGCAAAGGGGGGTGGGAGGTGAAGAGACCACCAAGTACGAAAAACAATACACACCTGGAGGCTGATTTCAACCCACAGACGAGCATTTTGCAACCCCTGATAAACTCCTCAGTTCTTTAATGACTTCTGTTTTCCCAACTCAAAGGTATCCAAATTACCAGTACTTGTGAAAAGAGAAATAAAGAAAAAAATGAAAGAAATAGAGAAAAGAGAAATAAAGACCTTGTTATGCATATAAGCCTCAATATCACTGTTTTTCCAAAGTGTGGTGTACAAATACCTGCATCAGAATCATGCAGGGAGAGGGTCCTGCATTTTTAATAAGTTTCCCAGGTGATTCTTCATACACTGAAGAGAACCCTCTTCTCCTTATAATAGTTAATTTATTTTGTAAAATTTTTCCGTTCTATTCACATTGTTAGTTGAGTTCTGTCATTCCAAAGTCTCTAGCTTCATTTAAATTTTCCAACTTTCATTCTATAATAAAATATTTTCTTCTCACGTACTATAAGTTGAAGAACCATTAGTTTGTAATCATCTGTTTCATCTCATTTTCTATATTCAATTTTTATTTTTATAGGTCTTACTACATCCTTTATACTTAGAGATGATGTGACATTTATAAATATTAAATGTGTGATATTAAAAATCTCCATAAAATACAAATAAATCTTTAAATAAAATAGAGATTGCCATCACAAATCAGAATTTAAAAAAATAGTGCTGTGGATAAATTTTTGCACTAACACTTGCAAATATTAATCTGCCTCAAAGTATGCTTTTGAGGAAATAGCAGAAGTCAGTTTTGAATGTTTATCAAAACATTATAGCACAGCATATAATGAACATCCAATGAGCATCCTTCACTCACTTCTTTATTCCCTCACTTATTTTTTATTTCTATAATTACCGAGAGTCATTAACTTTTTTCCTTCCTACTCCCCACAATATTTATACTATTATTGTAAATATTCAAAGGAAAGTATTTTTTTTTTTTAAGTCAGAGAAATCTCTCCTTTCCAAATAACTGCTGACAAATCTAACTATAATGAAATCAATTTCCTACAGCAAAATTCTTGGAAACTAAGGATGTCAAAATTCAGACCCAAAGAGAAAGTGGAGCCACAGTTCTGGGAATCCTGTATGTTCAGCCTGGGCCTCACCCTGTGGGGTTGCAGGGTCTGCAGGTGGAAGGTTAAATGGGATTGGCCGTATGGTCACCACCCTCCAACAGGAGGGCAAAGGTGGGTAGATGAAGTCCTTGCCTCTCATTCAATACCACTTCTTTCTATTTTACTCATGTAAGAATAACCCTGAACTAAATGTGATAATCATCATTAGTCTTCTGGGTATTAGAGAAGACAATGGGTGCAACTTTGGTTTTGTTTGTTATTAGAGGTAAAGGTGCTATAATTCTACTTAAATGCTCTATCGAATCATTCTGCCTTTTCTTTTCAAATCTTTCTTATCTCTCATTTCCTCTACTCCCTTTACTTCCTTCTCTCCTAACCTCCTCAAAAATCAAGAGATTGGCAAAATAACTGATACTGGTTGGCTATGATAGGAATCTCTTTTTCTAGTCAAGTCCTATCTTTATTTTAATACATTTGGCTTGATTACTCTAAGAAGTGAATTTTAATAGATTTGAAAATTTTTTTCAAATGTTTTAAAATGTACCCAGGACCTTGTTTTTATTCAGGTATGGTAAGGCCAACAGATCAGGAGACAACTGCCATTGAAAGCACAGTTTGTCGCTCACAGTTCCCAAAAAGGGACATGCCACACAATGTGGGACCAAAAGGGGAAGTACCAGGGTCAGTCAGGAGACAGGAGTGAGGGGAAAGCACAAGTCAGAGTCCTTATTGCGGTTTTCACAGGAAGAAAAGGGCAGGCAGATGGGATAGGCTAGTTTGAATAATCTCAGTGGGCTCTGAGGTGTAGGACTGCCCCTCTTGCCTAGTACAAGGTTCTGGGGTGATATCAGGGCAACGACAGTGGCTCATCTGTGAGAGCTCTCAAGGAGGTAGTGGGTAGGTATGGGATCTGGACTGGTTGGTTTGCATATGGAAAGCATGCTCACAGGAGAGTCAGTTGCTATTTCTAGGAATTAGCCAGCCCTGGGAGGAGCAGTCTCTCCAGAATCAGCAAGGCCCTAGATGCCAGATGGTCAAGAATATATAGCTAACACAAAATATCATTTGTAAAAGATGCGATAACCAATTTAAATTAAGACCACAGAGAATCCAAAGTATCATTTTAGCTTATTACATCAACTTTCCCTTCACTAACACTAAAACAAGTAGAAAAATACAGAACTTAAGAGTTCACTTTCTTTCCTTCATTTTTTATGCCTATTTTTTTTAAATGCAGTACTAATGAGTACAGAAAGCCTGGAAATCATTTTGTACAAGCAACCATTTCTTAAAAGATGTATGATATCATTCTCTGTATGAAATGTCTTTAATATATTTCATTTTTTGAAACACATAGCTCAGGATCCAACAAACAAAACAGTCTAAAATTCTCTTCCCTTCTAAGCACACCTAACAAAAGTAAACAAAATACTCTTTCTTTTAAAAGTAATATCTGGTTTATTTTTATGTACAAAATTCAAGTAACAAAAACAAATGCTTTCAGAACCTGATTGCACCAGAGTTTGAATGTATACTCATTACTAAAAACAAACAATGGGAAACAACTAGAAAATCAAATAAAATATACAAAATAATTATTTTAAGATACTGAATAATAGGTAACACAGGTATACAAATAAGGTAAATCCTTTGATTGGCCTCAGATAACTGCCTGAAGGCAGTTTCTACACAACAACATGGCAAGGACAGAGATGAAAGTTCAGGGAGGCTGAGAAGTCTAAACTTTACATGATAGAATGTTGGAAGGAGAGAGCTGAGCAGAGAGAAAGAGCTCTAGAGATGTGAAGAGGCACACCCTTGAATCTCTGGCTCAGTAATGATCTAAGAATGAGTAGGGTGATACTCCATGAGGCTTGGAAAAGAAGCACTAGAAAGCATAATCCAAACAATTCCCAAAGTTCACACATGTTCATGTTCCCACCAGTCAGAGAGAATAATACATAGGTCACTGAGTCATCAGAAGCGAAGTTTAAGTAACCACAGAATAAAGACTGCTCTAAACACCCTAACAAAACCTAAAAGCAAGTCTGAAAATTATTAAACTAATTCCAAGTGAATTAGCTACATAATAGAATGAAGTCCACCACTATTTAAAGGAATTCCCCAAATCCAGCAATCAACAATGTAAGATTCACAGTGTCTGGCATCCAATCCAAAACTACTAGGTAAATAAAGAAACAGGAAAAGGTGAGCTAGAAGTAGGAGAAAACTCAATAAAATTAGATCCACAAAAGATAAGCATGTTGGAATTAGCAGACAAGAATATATTTTAAAAAGGCTATACTAATTCTGTTCCACAAGCTTAAGAGTGTAGAGGAAAACATGAACATGATGAAGAAAGAAAGGAATACAGAAAAAAATCCAAATGTAACTTCCAGAGGTTAAAAGTACAATATCTAAAATGAAAAATACAAAAGATGGAAATAACAGCAGATAACAGACTGAAAAGAAAACATAGGTAAACCTGAAGACACAGCAATAGAAATGATCAAAAATGAAGCACAAAGAGAAAAAAGACTGGGAAAAAATGAACAGACTCAGTGATGTGTGGAACAATATCAAGTTATCTAATACACTTAGAATTTGAGTCCTAGAAGGGGAGGAGACTAAGGTGGGGACACACACACACGCACACACACACAAATATTTAAAGAAACAGGAAAAAAGACACATTACATATAGAGACCCAACTACTCACTGCTTTCAAGAAACACTTCAAATATAAAGATAAGAATGGTTTAAAAGTAAAGGGAGGGCTTCCCTGGTGGCGCAGTGGTTGAGAGTCTGCCTGCCAATGCAGGGGACACGGGTTCGAGCCCTGGTCTGGGAAGATCCCACATGCCGCAGAGCAGCTGGGCCCGTGAGCCACAGCTACTGAGCCTGCGCGTCTGGAGCCTGTGCTCCGCAACAAGAGAGGCCGCGATAGTGAGAGGCCCGCGCACCGCGATGAAGAGTGGCCCCCGCTTGCCGCAACTGGACAAAGCCCTCGCACAGAAACGAAGACCCAACACAGCCAAAAATAAATAAATAAATAATTAATTAATTAAAAAAAAAATAATAATAACACAACGAAAATTAAAAAAAAAAAAAAGTAAAGGGAGAGAAAAGATATACCATGCTAACACTAGTCAAAAGAAAATGATAATAGATATAGTAATAACAGATAAAGTAGATTTTAAAGCAAATAATATTATCAGGAATAAAAACGATTTCATAATGATAGAAGTGTTAATTTATCAAAAGGACATAACAATCCTAAATGTTTATGTACCAAATAACAAAGCTTCAAAATATAAGAAGCAAATGATAGAACTGCAGAGAGAAATAAACAAGTCCACAATTATATTCAGTGATTTCAATACATTTTTCTCAAAAATTAATAGAACAAATAGAAAAGCATGAAAGATAAAGAGGACTTGAACAACACTGTTACCCAATTTATCTAACTGACAGTTACAGAACACGTTTCCTAACAATAACAGAAAAAAGCCCATTATTTTCAAGTACACACAAACCATTTATTACGAAGACCATATTCTGGGCTATAAAACCAGTCTCAATGAATTTTATAAGAGAACATACGAAATATGTTCTCTAACGACGATGCCATTAAAAAATCAGTAAACTTATTTGTGATAATCATTTCATGATGCATGTAAGTCAAATCATTATGCCATATACCTTAAACTTATACAGTGCTGTATGTCAATAATACCTCAATAAAACTGAAAGAAATAAAAATTTAACAATAAAAAACTTAAAATCAATAACAGAAAGACATCTAGAGAAAAACTAAAAAGCACACTTAAAAAACAACACATAAGAAAAATCAAAAGAGAAATTAGAAAGTATAAGAAACAAAATGATAATGAAAACAAAATATGTCAAATGGGAAATGCCACTAAAGTGGTACTTGGAATTAATAGCACCAAATACCTATATTAAGAAATAAAAAAAAGCTTCAAATCAATGTCCTCAGGTTCTACCTTTAAAAAATAAAAAAATAAGAGCAAACTAAACCCAGAATACATAGATGAAAGGAAAATTAAAGATCAAAGGAGAAATCAGTAGCTCACCACTTAACAAACTAATCAAGATAAAAACCTGTGATCATCTCAACAGAGTCAGAAGCATTTGAAAAAAATCCCACATCCATTCCTTATCAAAATTCTCAGCAAACTAGGAATAGAAGCGAATGTCCTCCACCTGATAAACAGAATCTATGAAAAACCTACAGCTCACATCACACTCACTGGGAAAGACTGAATGCTTTTTCACCTTAAGATCAAGAATAAGACAAAGATGTCCTCTCTTACCACTTCTACCCACAATGTACTGAAAGTTCTAGTCAATGAATAAGCAAGAAAAAGAAATAAAAGGCATCCAGATGGAAAAGAAATAAGTCCTTATTCACAGATAACATGACCTAAAATCAGTATTCAAAATCAATCCTACTTCTATATACTACCAACAAATGAATACTAAATTTTTAAAAATACCATTTACAATAAAATCAAAACTATGAAAAACTTAGGGATAAATATGACAACAGATGTGCAAGAATATACAACACACTGCTGAGAGAAATTTTTAAAACCTTCATAAACGGGAGACATATTGTGTTTTTCTTAAGAATTGTTAAGGTGACAGTTCTTACTATATTGATCTACAGAGTTAATTCAATCCTTTGTGAAAATCTCAGAGGCCTCTATTGTAGAAACTGACAAGCTGATACAAAATTCATATGAAAATACAAGGATTTGGAACACCCAAAACAAAATTTAAAAAGAACAAAGTTGGAGGGCTAATATTTGATTTTAAGACTTATTAAAAAGCTGTACTAATGAAGACTGCGGTATTGGCATCAAGGTAAACAAATAGAGCAAAGGAATATACAGGCCACACATACACACACACAGATTATTGGCAAAGGTGCAAAGGCAATTGGGGGAGAAAAGATAATCTTTTCAGCAAATGGTGCTGGAACCACTGCATAGCCATATGCATAAAAAATAAAATTTGAGGGCTTCCCTGGTGGCGCAGTGGTTGAGAATCTGCCTGCCAATGCAGGGGACACGGGTTCGAGCCCTGGTCTGGGAAGATCCCACATGCCGCGGAGCAACTAGGCCCGTGAGCCACAATTGCTGAGCCTGCGCGTCTGGAGCCTGTGCTCCGCAACAAGAGAGGCCGCGATAGTGAGAGGCCCGCGCACCGCGATGAAGAGTGGCCCCCGCTTGCCGCAACTGGAGAGAGCCCTGGCACAGAAACGAAGACCCAACACAGCCATAAATAAATTAAATAAATAAATAAATAAATAAAAAATTTAAAATAAAAATAAAAAAAAAATAAAATAAAATAAAATTTGAGCCATACCTCACATGATCCATAAAAATTAACTTAAAAGATTTTCTCCTATGTTTTCTTGTAGAAGTTTTATAGTTACAGGTTTTACATTAGATTTAGAAGGAAACATAGGAGAAAATTTGTGACCTTAGGTTAGGCAAAGATTTCTTAACTATGACACCAATTGCACAGTCCAGAAAAGAAAATATTTGATAAAATGGATTTCATCAAAATTAAAAACTGCTTTTCAAAAGACACCGCTAGAATAAAAACACAAGGACTTTCCTGGTGGCGCAGTGGTTAAGAATCCTCCTGCCGGAGATATGGGGATGTATGTATATGTAAAGCTGATTCACTTTGTTATAAAGCAGAAACTAACACAACATTGTAAAGCAATTATACTCCAATAAAGATGTTAAAAAATAAGTAAACAAAATAAAATAGAAAAAAAAAAAAAAGAATCCTCCTGCCAATGCAGGGGACACGGGTTTGAGCCCTGGTCCGAGAAAGTAGCATATATCCCAGAGCAACTAAGCCCGCGTGCCACAACTACTTAGCCTGCACTCTAGAGCCCGTGAGCCACACCTACTGAAGCCCGCACTCCGCAACAAGAGAAGCCACCGCAATGAGAAGCCCACGCACCTCAATGAAGAGTAGCCCCCGCTCGCCGCACCTAGAGAAAGCCCGCACGCAACAATGAAGACCCAACACAGACAAAAATAAATAAATAAATTTATTTTTTTTAAAAAAAGAATAAAAAGACAAGCCACAGACAAAGAGAAAATATTTACAAAACATATATCTGGACTTGTAC
This sequence comes from Balaenoptera musculus, assembly GCF_009873245.2. Classification (NCBI taxonomy): domain Eukaryota; kingdom Metazoa; phylum Chordata; class Mammalia; order Artiodactyla; family Balaenopteridae; genus Balaenoptera; species Balaenoptera musculus. Next base: position 74,118,802 of record NC_045790.1, read on the forward strand.
CCAAGAAATATTAAGAACTCTCAAAACTCGATAAGAAAACTAATCCAAACCAAAAAAAATGGACAAAAGATGTGCATACTTCACCACAGAAGTTTGACACAGACAGCAAATCACATGAAAAACTGCTTGGCAACATCAGTCATTACGGAAATGCAAAGGAAGACCACACTGAGATACTACTTCACACCCACTGAAACAACAAAAATTTAAAGGACCGACTATGCCCAATGCTGGCAAGAATGTGGAGCAATGGGACCTCATGCACTGTTACTGGGAACGTAAAACGTCACAACCACTTTGAAAAACAACTTGGTCCTTTCTTAAAAAGTTAAAACCCTACCATGTGTTCCAGCCATTCTACTCTTAGTTACTTACTCAAGAGGGGGAGAAAGCCTATGTCCGTACAAGGACCTATATACATGAATGCTCATAGCAGCTTTACCTGTGGTGGCCAAAAACTGGAAACAATCCAAATATCCATCAATAGGTGAATGGATAAAGAAAATGTGGTAAATCCATACAATAGAACACGTCACAGGCAAAAAGGGAGCAAACTACTGATACATGCAACAGTAGGGATGAATCTCAAAATAATTTCACTGAGTGGGAAAAAAAAAGACAGACAAAAGTGGACATACCACATAATCTCATATTTATAAAACTCTTAATAAATGCAAATTAGTCTACAGTAACAGGTATCAGATCAGTTGTTGTCCCAGGGGCACAAGGGCTGGGAGAGTGGGAAACAGGCAACTTTTGGGTTTGATGAATACGTTCTTTATCTTGATGGCAGCGATGTATATAAATGACAAAATTTATCAAATTTTACATGTTAAACATTTGCAGCTTACTCTGTATCAACTATATCTCAAAAAAGCTGTTGTTACAAAATGTTATTATAACAGACTATATCTGAATCATATTTTACTGAGATCACATTACATACAAACAGAATATTTTGCTATATATGTTTTTCTTTCTAATAGGATTTTACTATGTTGCAAAGCACAGTTTAAACTTTTTAAAGGTAATTACTGTTCCCCAAAGGAATAAAATTCATTTTCCTTAGGCGTGGTTCACTACAGCACAGGCACTGAATCTTAGTACTAGCCACAACTTCACCTGAGGGAAAGTAAACAGGGCATTAATAAACATGAAAACAAAGTTGATTCATCATAAAGTCAGGAAATCCCAAGCTAAGATACCCATGAGGGGAAAGAGATAATCAGTTTGTGAAAAATAATGATATTCAGTCTTTGACTGTAAACCTGCCTCTTGAAATGTCACAGTTTTCCAATACTAATCCTTGGCATCAGTGATGGACTGTGGACCCCACCATCCTCCAATACTCTGTGTTCTTTCCCAGTGTCTGGACATGCTTTCTCAGCAGAGGTCAAAGGTCTTGCCCTCCTCCCGTGCTGCCTGACTTGCCCTCTGCCATGGTCCATACTGATTCCTGCCCCGGGTCCCGCTTTGGCCTGGGTTTGGTTGGTCAGTCCATCAGCTGCCACTTCCTTCCCTCTTTCACAGCCTCTTTCAGCTTCATTCTTCATCATTCTCCCTATGGGCTTTCCTCACTGTTGTTGTTGTTGCTGTTTTTAAACTTCATTTGTTTTTCAAAACGTGCATCTTCATGGGAAATCTAAAATAAAGGTGGGGAACCTTTTTTAACCCTAAGTGCCTCTTGGGAAGTGGATGCACCACAAGAAATGCAGAGTAGGAAGCTATCCCTGTCCTGGGTACACTGACCCACTTGGTGGTCCAACAACAGCTTGTCAGGGGAAGGATTCTATTCCCTAGGTCAAAGCCAACCGTGGTCACTACACCACCAAAGGCCCATGTCCCCAGGCTGCAGCTTTTTATATTTGAATGTCACCTGCACAACTATTAGGTTCCAGCCACCTGCTGTGCCTAGAACCAGCCCCTCTCCATCAAAATCTAGGTCCCAGTCTCGTGTTCATTCCAGCCTTCTCCATGCTCAGAGTGCTTCCTTGTTACCCCTTCTTAGCGACCATAAAAAGCTGTGAAGTACTGGTACCTGTTACGACACGGATAAGCCTTAAAAACATGGTAAGTGAACAAAGGCAGACACAAAAGGCCACATATCGTATGACTCCATTTATATGAGAAGTCCAGAATAGGCAAATCCATAGGCACAGAATGTAGACTAGCAGTGATCAAAGGCTGGGGGAGGGAGGAAGGGAGAGTGACCACAGATACGTAAGGCTCCTTTTGGGGGATGATGAAGACATTCTGGAATTAGATGGTGGTAATAGTTATACAACTCTGTGAATATTCTAAAAACCACTGAACTGTACACTTTACAACGGTGAATTTGATGTTATGTAATTTATACCTCAATTTTTTAAAAACAAGATATCTAAAGAACTGAAACAAAGATACCAAGGATTCCATTTGCTTAGTATAAAGTATTTAGGGCCACTTCATTAAGTCCCTACAGGCTAAATGAACCCCTAAATTCAAAGGGTGACTTATTTCCCTCTTTTTCTCTGCAGAACAATCAAAAACTAAAGATTTCCTTTAGGTGTTTTCTAATTCTCAGACTAACGATAACAAATTTATCAAGATACCTAAGCATTCATTTACCATACAGGTTCCTTCCTCTTGGACTCTGAAGTCTATCTGGAATAACCTAATGAAACAGTAAAGGAAAAAGTCACTTCAATTAGGCTATTAGACAAGGCAGTGACATTCGACGCGTTTAATGTATTTCCCAGACACTGTCTAAAATGCTTTCCATTTCCCAATCAACAACACTGCTCTGTTCTAATAGATCTGGCCATCAGATGTAATTGGCCTTCGATAACATTCCATTCCAAATTAATCTTCATAAGTGTAGCAAGCAAAAGAAAGACAATGCTGTTTGCATTGCACTAATATGCCAGGACTCTTAAAGAGAACTCAGGGAGAAAACCAGAGCCAGAGTTGACTGCGTGAGTAATTCCTAAGTGCAGGGATTTTACGGGAAATCAACTCCTGTGGGCAAGTTTATTCCCCTCTCACAGAGCCTGGCGGAAGTGATGCCACCAACATATGCATCTACATGAGGTCAGTATTCTCCCCAGTCATGCATGATTGCAGGGCGCAAGAGTTTATCACTCCAAATAAAAATATTTTGGAAAAACCATGATAGGACATTTCTTTTTCACTGAAGAAATTCAAATATATGTACTTTTTTGAAGCTCGCTTAGTCTGCCCAGGTCTATTATTTCCAAGCACTGGGAGATATAGTAATTCCTTCCTAAAGCGGCCAAGCAGCCTGTTCAGTCTTATTCAATCCCTAAATGCTCCTTTTGGCCTTGCCACCCGCAGGTGGGAAATACAGCTGTGGCTCTCTCAATGATTTCACACTCCTGCAATCCCCTGTAATTTCCTAACACACCCGAATGACTATCCAGGGCCCTAAAGCAGCAATTTAAGAATTTCTGCCGGCCTGAAAGTTAATGCAACCATCAAAGTTTCCAATTTAAACTCAAGAATTAACTTACTTACTGCCCAAGATCTTGCCTCCCTATACAATGAGTCTGATACTACGGTTTCACACAGAAGAATAAACAGAAAAGTATATTCTGTATAAGAATAAATAGAAAAGTATATAAACAGAAAAGTCATAAAATGTAGAGGATCATGTGAGGCAATAAATAATTGAGATGTTCTATCCTTCATTTGGTGAAGGAGAAAAGTGGGAGAAGAGAGATTATAAATATGTGTATGTGTGTGTGCACGCGCGTGTGTTAGTATATACCATGAGTGTTACTAACACACGGAGCGTTTAAATACCACACAGCAAAACGGTTTCAGTGGTTTCAGCAGCACTGTAAAATATCCTGGCTTACTAGCCGCATCAACAGTTCAATCCTATGGATTTTCCAGGAAATCTGAGGCATTTCTGTGTGTAAGTACATGAAGGCATCACATTCATGTATGGAGCACCTACTAAACAGAAGGCAAAAGCAGTGTTTTCTGTCTCAAACATGTTTTTCAGAGATACAGAGGACCAGCACCATTGTTTCCCCAACTCACTGCCAAGTTCTTCATGAGCAACTTGTGCTAAAGGTTTGAACTCTGTGATGAAAGCTGACGTGGTCACCAACCCCCTCCTCCTCTCTGCTCTCCCCACGTGGGCTCAGTTACATACTGCCACCCTGCATCACCTCCGCCCCGGACGTGAGCTTCCTTCCCCGGTTCTATTCACTATGCAGCTATGAGAAGGCCCAAGTGCACACGCAGGTAAGGGCACAGCTGGAGCCTTTCAAAGGTAGCAGCTGTGGGCCACAGGCAAAACTGGGGGCACTGGCAGGGATTCATCCTTCTCCCATCCTGTGGGTTTTATGTCTATACAAGTAGGAAAAGAAATATATCACCTTCACTTTTTTCAGGGAAAAAAAGATAAAAGAGGAAGCACTTTCTTGTTCTGGATGTTCCACATTCAGATCCATCCAGACCACAGTGAATGCATTTCCTAGAACATCTGTATCCCAATCCCAGCCGAGAACTAAAAACATAACAAGTAAACAATAATTCATTTTTAAATTTTAGGCTTAGCAGGTTTGCCCCGTTTCTTCAACAGGCAGGTGTTCCAGAGCTATCTTTCTAAATTTAGAACATAAAAGACCACTAAATGTGCTAGAATAGAGCTTTAAAAAAACAAACAAACAAACCCTATACTCATGATTTTTCAGATTTTAGTGATTCCATCTTTGACAAATAGAACTTTCTTCAATGATATAAATGTTCTTTATCCATCTGGTCTTTATCTACGTTCTATAGTAGTGACTATCCACACATGCCTGTTGAGCACTTGAAACAGTGCAATTAAGGGACTGAATTTTTTTTTAATTTAACTTTAGTTAATTTTAAGTTAAATTGCCACATGTGACTAATGGCTACATATTAGCGCAGGTTTAGACAGACAGGGTCCCTGAAACAGGAAGGTGCATCATGGCAACAGACTTTGGTCCAAATCCCAGCTCTGCCACTTACTACCTAACGACCTTGAGCAAGCTATTTAAACTCTCTCATCATTCCCCAAGTGTAAAGTAGCATGTTAGTGGGAGAAATGTCATGAAATTAAACATGGTAAAGTAAGCAAAACCCCTTTTCTGTCAGTGTTACTTTCCCTGCTGTCATTACTCAGAAGATAAGACATCTGCCCCCCAATTTATGCTCCTGCAGAGAAAATAAGCAACCAGCCAAAGCCTGAAAGGGTAGATACTGAATTGCAAATGGCAATTTGTTTCTCAAAAGTGGGATTGAAATTTTCCATCTCTGCTGTACATACATTTGTACTCAACCTTTTTTTCTTATATAACAAATTTTACTTTCATCAAAAAAACAAGTAATTTTTAAAGTACTGCCCCAAGGTTTTGGATTTTTCCTCTGGTATTCCTCAGGCAGGGATGGTGGCAAGGCAGATACAATAAAAGTTAGTTCACAGCCCTTCGGGCAGGTAAAAGGGACAGGAGGGTGGAAATTGTGGCCAGTCTATAAGCCTCTGAGGCCTGGCTGGATGCCAGCACCATGTGTACCTGAATACCCAAGGCTCCTCAGTGCAATGTAGTTAATTAGAGGAACCAGGTTAGCATCAGTGCCTGCAAGCTGGAGGTTTTCCTCATCCATTCCAGCCAAGGAGATGAGCCCTCCTGTGGTCACGTGCTAAATTATCAGCAGGTAATTTTCTTTTATAAATTTATCTGTGAGAGGGCTTCCCTGGTGGCGCAGTGGTTGAGAGTCTGCCTGCCAATGCAGGGGACACGGGTTCGAGCCCTGGTCTGGGACGATCCCGCGTGCCGCGGAGCGACTAGGCCCGTGAGCCACAGTTGCTGAGCCTGCGCGTCTGGAGCCTGTGCTCCACAACAAGAGAGGCCGCGATGGTGAGAGGCCCGCGCACCGCGATGAAGAGTGGCCCCCGCTTGCCGCAACGGGAGAAGGCCCTCGCACAGAAACAAAGACCCAATGCAGCCATAAATAAATAAATAAATAAATAAATAAAATTAAAAAAAAAAATTTATCTGTGAGAGAGCTAAATGATACCCTCTACACACTGCAAATTGAACATTTCTGGAAGACAATTTGACAAAACGTACTTAAAAATATGCATTACCTTTTGATCCAGTAATTACATTTGTAGGACTTTGCCTCAGGGGGAAAGTCAGAAAATTAAGTGAAGATATCTATAAAAAATGATTGTTCAACATTTTATATAATAAACGATGGAAGCAATCTAAATATTCATTAACAGAGAGCTGGCTAAATAAATTATACATTTATATCATGAAATACTACGCAGCCCATAAAAATGATGTGGATTAATTCTGATATAAAAAGATGTTCAAAATGTTATAACAGGTAGAATAACGTTTGTTAAAATAACCTGCAATTTACAACCATTTGTGTGTGTTTATGCACAGGAAAAATGTTTAGAAGGACAAAAATCAAAAGATTTACAAGTGCAATTTATATACATTTGCATGTGTGTATGCACAGGAAAAATGTCAGAAGGACAAAAATCAAAAGGTTTATAAGCACCTTTCACTGCTGAGTAGCAATTCAGGGGCTTGGTCTACTTACCTGCCATCTGTTACATTCTAAATGTTCTTCCTATGATACATACACAGTGTTAAATAATAAGAAAATAAATAAATAAAAGGCTGTCACTGCTGTCAGTTTTACAGGTGAGTGCTGGCAAACCTTTGAGGACTGACATAATTTAAATTCTATCAAAGCCAAAAAAAAGTGGAATTTTTTAAAATCCATTTTATTGGGCTAGCATAACAAAAAATACTGAAGAAAGTGTAATTTATGAAGACATAAAATCATAAAAAACAGCAAATTAAATTCAGTAATATATTAGAACAGGGATAATTCTAGTAATTCAAGAATACTTCAATAATAGACTACAGAGAGAGAAATTATCACATAAGTCAAACTTGGACAATCAAATAATCATCTCAAGATATATGTATTGACTCTATACCTGATTTTAAAACAACATAACTCTAGTAAACTAGGAAGAGAAGTAAATATCTTTAATATAACTTAAAAAAAAAAAAATCTCCCTCCAACTCCCAAGAGTAAAACACTAAAGGTATTCCCATTAAATTCAGGACCAAAAAAGGATGCCTACTATGGTAAATATCACTGAGCACTGTACAGGAAGGTCTAACAAAATACTAAAAGATAAGAATGAAGATAAAAGAAACAACTACTAGAAAGGAGACAAAATTATTACTATTTAGGGATATAATTGCTTTTCTTAAAAAAAGACGAGACACAGCTGAAAAATTCTATAGTAATAGAATTAAGAAAGTTAAGAAACAGTCCACAAATACTGAGTATGTACCACGGTAAATCCTGAGGTAGCTGCTAGGGATACAACAGTGAATAAAAATAGAGATCCAGGGTGCATTTTAGAATCTAATAGAGAATAAAGTAAAAATATAAGTTCCTCATACTCTTTTCCTGTGTTCATGAACAGAACAAATGCGACATCAGTTCCCATTTTCAGGCAATTCAGAAAATGGGCTTCGGAAACCCACTCATGAATGTACAAAATCAACAGCTTTTCTATAATTAGCAAACACCAGTTACAAGATATAATTTAAGAACAGTCTATTCGCTACAGAAATCAAAAACAAAATATAAAATATCTAGAAATAAATTTAACAGGAAATGTGTAGGACCTATATAAATAAAAGTACAAGCTTTCACTTACTGAGGTAAAAAAGGAGAAGGCATTTTTTTTTAAAGTGGGAGGTGCCATGTTCCTGGATTGTAAAAATGTACATTTTCCCCAAATTAATCTATATATTTAGTGCAATCACATTTAAAACACCAATGGGATTTTTTTAAAGAAGTTGACAAAGCGATTCTAAATTTCATTTGAAGAATGTGTGAGAATGTTCAAATTATTTTCTTTAAGAAAAAACATGACAAGAACTCCAAAAGAGAAGTCATGATATCATCCACGCGTTTTCAGACACAAGTGGGCTGAGAGCTTGGCTCTGCTGTGTGTGCAGCTCTAAAGGCTGGTGCGTATTTTTACATGCAGCCAGTGTACTGCTTCGTCTCTAGATAACCCCTCGTGGCAGAGCAGCTCCCCCGAAAACGAGGCCTCAGAAGCCAGATGCGTGCGAAGCCACTAACATGAGAGAGTTCTGCCGGCGCAGAGAACGACCTCCAGTAGGAAGGGTTCAAACGCACACTGAAATTCAAGTCAATTCTTGTTGGAAAAGGGCCTGGTGAACACATTTTCTGGGTCTTCATGCTCAATATTAAAGATTTCCAGGAAACATAAAAATTGAGCAATTGATAAATGTCTCTATTGGGCTATTATAAGATAATAAGGTAAAATTCAATTTCCTCGCTCGATGAATACTATATATTTGGCTTCCTATGAAAACCTAAAATCAAATCAATAATACTTAGTAGTTACATGTACATCTCCTTTCATTTTTAGTAGCATTTTACAATATAATTCATTCACCTACCCACTTCCCAACCATTACCTCCTCCCAATGCTTTCCAAGTGGATGGAAATTCAGCACACTTGATCAAGAGTAAGAAGTTAGGCCTGTTTTACAGACACAGATAAGAAACTTTCAGAGCCTGAAGAACTTGCCATATATCACAGACCAAGTGAGCTGCAGCTGAGACTGGGGCTGAGCTTTCAATTTCTGGGTCTGCAATAGGGACCCTCCCAACTCCTCCCTCTGTTTCCAAAGGCACGGAGCTAATGAGGCCCACAGTACCATAAAGTTATGAGTTTCTATCCTCCTGTTAACAGGCAGCTGTATTCTGTTCTGAAACTATAGGCTGCATGCCCAAGCCTGACCAAACAGCAGTCTTTAAAATTTTAATATTGGTTGTTCCAAGAGAGACCCACGATAATAACTAACACATGCCGGGCTTACTCTTTGCCAGACCCTGTGCTAAGCACTTCAAAGATGCTTACTCATGTAAATCTTTACAGCACTCCTTATGCCGTAGACTAGTACAATCACATCCCAATTTAGACATGAAGAAACTGAGGCACAGAGAGGCCGCCTAACTTCCCAAAGATCTCAGGGGCTCGGCTCCAGGGCCTGTGCTTTTGATCTGGGTCCCAGGCTGCCAAGCGCCACGTTTGCTAACAGATTTCCATCTCTCTGCAAACCCCAAAGCCAGCTAACAGCAGTCTCTGTAATGATAAAAGATGCGTACGATGGTCCAACCTAAATTACCCGTGATAAGGTTTAATTAATACAAATTGCAAAGCATAGCTAATTGCTGTGTTCCACTCTCTCCTCTAATGATGCATATAAAAATACTCAGGTTAAGTCCTCATTGTACTTTTAACATAGCTGAAAATATTCTTGTACAGTATTTGGAATTATTCAAACTATAAAAATCTAGCTCCAAAACAATAAAGTCAGCCACTCTCTGTGAAATCTTACCTTGGTATCAGCCCACTGGGACAACCCCTGGGCGTACCCTGTTTTGTACTGTTTGGGTATATTCTTCTTGTTAACCAAAATACCAATTCCCTGAGAGCAGGGGCCACCCCACAGAACCTTACAAAATCCTCTGTACGTAGGTACTTAACACATTTTTGGTGACCAGGGGAAAAGTGCAATTTTTTTTTTTTTTTATTGTGGCAAACAAACAAAAATGTTTAAGTCCTGTAAATACATTTTGGACAGCCACATTTCATCATTCTGACAATTAAATTCCCACAGCTAGCAATTTCTCTACTTCATCACATTTACAGAATGCTTACTGGGTACCAGGAAATGCAATGAGTGCTATACCCAAACTAAGCCAGTTAAGCCACACAACTGTCCTATGACAGGGAGCCCATTATATAATCATCCCTATTTTGCAGATGAAGAAACTGATGTTTACAAAAAAGAAAAAAGCAACTTATCCAAGGTCCCACCACTAGTCAGGGATGGTGTCAGGATTCAAACCCAGGCTCTCTACTTCCAGAGACTGGGCTCTTAACTACCTGTCTCCCTAACCATTTCTTCCCTTACCTCCACCCTGGCTCCCCACCAGCTTAAATGAGACCATCAGAAGGTTTTTACCTACAGCTCAGTCCTCCTCAAGACTCATTTCCAAAACTACACCTTTGTGTAAAATGTTACCAGCTTTTTAATGAAGGCAATAGAAAGAACAGGCCTATAAAGCTCACACTGCTAAGAGGGTCTTGCCTCTCACATGATTCAGCGTGTTCCTTTGAAGACCCTGATCTCGACTTCAGTGAGAACCATGCCTCTGTTAAACAACTTGTTTTTGTTTGTTTGTTTTTTAAATTTTATTTATTTATTTATTTATTTATTTTTGGCTGTGTTGGGTCTTCGTTTCTGTGCGAGGGCTTTCTCTAGTTGCAGCAAGCGGGGGCCACTCTTCATCGCGGTGCGCGGGCCTCTCACTATCGCGGCCTCTCTTGTTGCGGAGCACAGGCTCCAGACGCGCAGGCTCAGTAATTGTGGCTCACGGGCCTAGTTGCTCCGCGGCATGTGAGATCCTCCCAGACCAGGGCTCGAACCCGTGTCCCCTGCATTGGCAGGCAGATTCTCAACCACTGCGCCACCCGGGAAGCCCCAAACAACTTGTTTTAAGTTGCAAACTATATAGCTGATAAGGCTTCTGTGTTAAGCAAGTTGCCCAATTTGCACTTCACTGAAATGCTTATGTATGTGTACAAATAATTTCATTCTGGTTCCATTTACATCCTCTGTTTTCACTTACTTCAAATTTCTATTACCTTATGTAGAATGAGAGCATCTTTAATTTGCCTTGAGGACAAGATGGAATGAAAGTAAAGTGCCTAGCAGATGTGTAGCTCGTTTTGCACAATCAAGGCAGAACAACTAGGAGACAGGAGTTAGGGTCCTAACCAGAGGAAAACACCGGTGGCCCACGGACTTCATCCACCCAACAGGCTTGTTTTTAAAATCTAGACAGTAGTTTTCATTTTTAAAAATTAGGTGGCAACATTTAAAATCTAAGAGATGTCACATAAATATCCAGATGCCTTGCCTTTCTTGAAAAACTGGAAGCTCTTGAAACCCTAAGCCTGCTCTCCATACATGACAACATTTGAAGCTGAACAACAGCTTCAACGAACCATGAGATTCCAGTGTGCCAGAGCCCCGACTCAGATTGGCGCCACACGTTCGAAACCACCTGCCTCGGCGTCTGACTTTGCAGCCCTGGACTAAATCAACAGCAAATCAATTCTTGACAGAGAAATCTGCTACTACAATGATTAGACAGGATTTTCTAGCTGCTGGGGGAACCTCAGAGTATACCCTCTTTTATCTCCTCTTATCTCCAAAGATGGGGATTCTTTAGAAATTTGGTTGGAAAGAGGCAAAAGGGGACTAGATAAAGGCATCTATTTATACACCCTCCTAAGCCAGGGTGTGTCCTTGAGCTGTTGGCACTAACTCCCTGGAGCTAGTTCCTTCCTTGGACTCCATTCCCCACCCAAACCCCATTACTGTACTGCTGTCCCCGGGACCACACGGACTAAGGCTAAGAGCAAAACTGGCACAACCAAGTCATCCTCCCAGGGCTCCTACCCCACCAAGATGCCCTTCCTTGACCGCCCACCTGGAGGCGCCATGAACACAACAATCCACGCTTCTCAAGGTCAAAACAAAACCAAACTCCTTCTTGAAAAGCAATGCTGCAGCCATTGTTCAATCCATAGGCGGCTGAAGTGTTCACGTAGAAGTCAAAATTTCCCCTCGCAGGAAGTTCCTGGAAGGAAGTCAGTGCCCAGAAGCTCAGCCACTCCTCAGACCAGAGAAGACAAAGGGAATGCAAGCATCTATTCTCCAGAATGGCTACAGCATCCTAGAATAGGAAGCAGGATCCTAAGGCTGCAGGAGCCTTATTAGCACAGGTGCTGGGCTTTCCAGGCAGGCTCTGATCAGAAAATCCTTCCACTTTGCACCTTTGAGGAAGGGTGGTGGTTCTTTTTGCCACATTTTGATCAGGAACCAACCATGAACACAGTTGACTACTTGAAAGGGGCTCTCGGTGTAAGTTACTTGTCACCCCACGCCACTTACCACTGTCCCAATTCTTTGGAAACTAGAGCCTCTGCCATTGGAAACAGCAGTCCCTGGGAGCCTGGTAATAGTGACATCACAGTACATGAGGACATTCCTGACACTGTACATCCACAATTACTGAAATTCTTCCTTTTTCTTAAATTATTTTACAAGTAATGCATATGCAGTTGAATTTTTCCAAATAGAACTAGATGGTATAAGTGGTAAATTAAGTGTCTCTAGGCGTGTATTCCCCATGTCCACTGCCTTCCATTATTACTGTTCTTACAGTCCTTCTGTGGTTATCAGCTTAACTAAATAATAGGCTTATAGCTCTTCTTGATCTGTCACCCTCAGACAGAATCTATTGACTTACTGCCTGCCTCCCTCATATCTACCTCATTCACACTTCCTTCCCCTCTAATTCTTCCCTAGTTTTCTTGATTGTGTTATTTTTAGTTCTTCAATCGGTTAGCTGTCTCTTGTTTCAATAGCATTACACAGTATTTCTGGACATCCCACCATGGAAGAGAAGGAAATTAGCATCTGACATATCCCCCATCACCTCTCTGTCCCTCCTGCCATCTAGCCACGGACTCTGTCAGCTCTTCCACTCTTTTTGCACTGTCAGGTTTTTAAACCTTGGGCTTTTTTTTTCTTTTCTCCCCCCGTACTTATATTACATCTTCCTTGTCTCATGTAGAGATTAACCAACAAACTATTTAGCTACATTTACATTATGATTATGCAAATGCTACTTCCTGCAGAACCAAGAGCAGCGCTCAACTCCTGGAGAAGGAAATAGAATCCTAGGTGAGTGAACCTGGCTAGACCTCAGGGTCAAATGGGTTCTCTTTTCTTACACTCCAGTAAATGCTCAAAATTATACCACACTTTAATTTGCTTTTATTTTCACTTTTTCAAACCATATAAAACAACTATTTGATTATCAACCTGTCCTGTCGATATTTGTGCCCGTGTGGTTTTTTTAAAAATCAAAACTACCTTCATATGACCTCAATACGATCCCATGTTCATCCCTTTCTTTTCTTATTTATTTGTTTGTTTATTTATTTATTTACGGCTGCGCCGGATCTTAGTTGCGGCACGCAAGACCTTTTAGTTGCAGCATGCAGACTTCTTAGTTGCGGCATTTGGACTCTTAGTTGCGGCATGCATGCGGGATCTAGTTCCCTGACCAGGGATCGAACCCGGGCCCCCTGCATTGGGAACACGGAGTCTTAACCACTGGACCACCAGGGAAGTCCCATGTTCATTGCTTTCTCATAAGAGAAGTACACATTACTGCAAACACACAAGGGAACAGTTATTGAGCTAAACAATTAAGGCAATAAAAAGCACCCCTGAGGCCCAAATACTCCAAGGTATACATCCAAGGGGAGAGGTGACACCAGGTGAAGAGATGACTCACTCAGCATGGCTACTTTTTCTTTCTGCCTTTTTTTTTCCCCTACCTATGTGCAGGTTGGTTTATGTGATTTAGCTTCTTGGCTACCTAATTTTTTTTTATTGTTCATTTGCTTTAAAAAACACATAGACAAACAATAAAAAACACACATAGTCTTAAATTATGTACTTGGCGACATTACAAAACAGAAAATAGGTCATAATACCTAACAGAGAGCAAATTGCTTGTTCTAGAAGATAAATTAATTTCTGAAATCAGCAAAAGTTACAGGAGAAGCGATGTTGCACAGTAGAAAGAACAATGGTTTGGGGGATAAGACAAAGCTGAGTTTAAATCCTAGATAAAGACTTCCCTTGTAGTCTTGGGACATTTACTGAAGCTCTCTGAACCTCTGATTCCAAATCTACAAACAGGCCTAACACACCTCTTTTGCAGGGTGAAGATGATGATATGTATAATGCAACCAGGAGAGTCCCGGGCGCTTGCAAATCAGTGCTTACTAACACTAGATCTTACATGTCCAGGAGCAAGTGTCTCTCAAATTAGCTATAATATACGAGACTGGGCATCAAGCTGTATTTACTCAGGTCCTAGGAAGAAACAGGAGAGTGAGGTGGCAGGCAGGTAATATTAAGAATCTAGAAACTAAAGGAAATGTACAAAGTGAAGACAAGACATACAACGCTAGACAAAAAAATAAAATGTTACTACAAAATTATTTTGCAATTAGACTCTCTGGAAGATTTTTTTTTTTTAAGGACCCTTCTTTAATTATAATTCTGAACTAGACCTTAGTACATTACAACATTTTGACAAGCAATATATACCTTACACCATGGACAATTAAGAAATCATTCCAAAAGACACCACTTTGCTAGTAAAAAGGAAAAAAGAAATCCATAATTCACAATTTAACCAAATGTATGGCTTAAAAAAAAAGAGAGAGAAAGGCTTTGTATGAATCACTCTATAAGCTGATCACAAAATTATGAATTCCAGAACTCTGGACGATGAATACTCCCACACATTCTACATATGTAAGAATCATGCACAGAAACGTGGTGTCACTAAAACTTCTCCAAAACCATGGCAATATTTCAAGCTCCACCTCTCACGGTTATATGGATCTGAAATCTAAAGTCTCTTCTTTAATTTGCTTGCACTTGCTTAATCCATGCTGTATCAGTGATGTAAACTTAAAATGATTTCAAGCCAAAATCATATTACTAGACTCCTACATGCTTATAAAGATAGCTTCTGTTTGAAAGTGAGTGGTGAAGTGTTAGGATCTGGACCACCATCGAAATGCATGAACTTTTCCATATTTAATTATATTAGTATGTAGTATTATTAGCCTTTTCTTTCACTATTTCTTGGTCTTCCACTGTTTCTCCCTAAGGTTAATGTTAAACCTACTTTGCATTGCTCCTCACTGCCAATATTCTGCCATGTAACTGTGTTTCTTTTAATCAGTCAAGACAGAAGAAAAATGGTGAATATTAAAATGTTCTCCCTTTTAAACATCAAAAGAAGGCAAGAGATGAAGAAAATAAAATCAGCCCTTGTGTTCATGAAGGTGATACTTTCAATTATTTCAGAAATTCACTTCAACATATACCTTCTGTGCACTTCCTCTGTAGGAGGCAACTGACAAGATCCTGTCCTACAGGAAGGCGCAGCCAGGAGCCTTGGTGCAGGAGGTGGAAGTGGCCACTACACCCCGGGGCAAGTCAGAACGAGGCAGGTGTAAAAGAAGAGGCATGAAGATTACATTTACTGTGAATCAAGTAAATTCATGGCTGGTTGTCCACTTCCAGGGTTGTATATTCAACTTTGTAGCCAACTAAAAGCCCAGTGGGAAGAAGTGGTTTTAAAATACTCATCCCTTTGGCCAGTCTTACCTTAAATCTCATTTCTCATATTTCATGGTTATTTCTCATATCCCAAGTCTTAAGGAAAAGCTATTAGGTACTTCTCAAGAATTGATTCTCCAGGTTTTCATCATTGATCCAGAACTCATTTTTCCTATAGCTCAGAAACCAAAAAGCTGCTGGATTTTTACCCTGCTGCTTCATTTTACCTTGATTATAATTCCACATCACTTCCATATGGCTAGTTAACTGCCTAACCATCCGTAAGAGTGATTACAAATTATGGAATCATAAATCTAACAATTAACTGATTTGGTAGCCTTGAGGAGAGTGCTATGCTTCTGTGTTCAGCCTCCTGAGGCGGAAACGTTTCTTGGAATTTGATTCAGTGTCCTAGTTGAAGGCTGGGCCACATCTAAACCATCCCAGGCCGACATCTTAAGAACCTACTGTTCACGCTGGCACAGAACGATTACATAGCCCCTGCAAAGTGTGACTACCATTAATGGTAGCATTTCATACATACTCATTGTGTTTGTCTACGTGCATATGGAAAGTCTTTTCTACAGAACATTTTTAGCAAAGCTCATCACTATTCTCAAAAAGAATTTTATAAAAAGGAAATGATTCTGGTCTTCCCGAGGAGGCGTGGGCTCAAATTCCACTTCGGAGACACACAGTGTTTAAAAAAAAATAGGGAACCTTTTGACCGCTGATGCTGGGGAAATGCAGACACACACACAAAACTGAATCCTCTTATCTAAGAAGTGAGTAGGTCAAAGACTAATCAATTATGATAATGGCATTATGGGCTATGGAAACCCCACAGGAATTTTTCACACGGAAACTTACACCTTTTAATGGGATTGGCACAATATAAGAGATAGACATACGTAACATGGAGGAGAGGGAAACTGCCGTCATGTCTTTGAATTATCATACGGTCAAACATGAGCCTTTTCTGAGAAATAATGTGAACTTACTGAAAAGCTTTTGCAAAGGTATTTATAGCACCTTAACATTTCAAGGTAACAAAAATGCCATCAAATATTCATTGCACAATAGTGAAAAATGCATTTTCATTCATGAATCCTCTACCTGGATCCAGCGTTTGATTCTGTGTTTAAAAAAACAAAAGCCAATGCCAATACAAGTATTACCAGGATAAATGTTTTCAGAAGAAGCCTCATAAAGAAAATACATAAATGGGTCTCTAATTGGTGCCTATATAATGTACCAGTGCTCGACTTCTTCAAATACTTACACTCCCCAGCACTCAGCTGTACTGGTATAGAAAAGACTGAAGAAACCACGCAAACACTTCCTACACAGAAACAGGCACTTTGTTTTTAACTTAGTGTCTAGTTCTCTGTAATAGCATGATCTCACGTAGGGTAATAACACTCACGTGGTATATATTTACACGGTGCCGAACATCAACATATGACTTTCACAGGGACTTCCCTGGTGGCACAGTGGTTAAGACTCCACGCTCCCAGTGCAGGGGGCCCGGGTTTGATCCTGGTCAGGGAACTAGATCCCGCATTCATGCCGCAGCTGAGAGTTTGCATGCCACAACTAAGGAGCCAGCGAGCCGCAACTAAGACCCGGCACGACCAAATAAATAAATATTAAAAAAAAAAAAATTAGACTTTGACAGAAAGACTGCATCATTTTTTAAAGGTTCTCATATAAGAAGGTCGACATATTAGTAGCTAGTTCATGCTGCCAAAAACCTGGTAAGGGATTGTGTGGATATGGCTCTCTTTATTCCCTTGCAAATTCCTCTCTGGGTAGCCTCCAGGTATATCTCTACCACCTTTGGTTCTCAGCCTGCTGGGAGACTCCCCCCACCCCCCCTTCTCCAGACCCTGAGAGAACTGACGTGGCCTTGGGCCTCTCTAAAGAGCTGTTATTCACTCCTCATAGTTGGTGGCTGTGTACAGTGCTTCTCTCTCTCAAGGCCCTTCTGCCTGGCTTTGGCTGATTTATGAGCACCTGGTCCGTGCTCCTTTTCTTGCATCTTACGGAAATGCAGCAAACGTACTAGCAACCCATGCAGGTAAAATCAGCCTCACTGGCGCGTCTGGCCTTGGCTCTGGCCTCATCCGGAGGAGAATTTGGTGACTCCAATGACCATTCACTCTAGTCCACTCTCTTGGCAGAGATCTTCTCCTGGGAAGTCACAGTCTGAGCTCACTGTGTCCTAGAGAAAGCCCACTCGCCGACACCTCAGGGAGAGGAGGACTGGCTGGGAGTCCCGCTGCCTTACCAGTCATTTTGCTCAGCACTGGGAGATACAGAACTAAAAGACCCAACCTTTTATCCTTTTATCCAAAGACAATTTCCCGCCCCTCAAAAATCATACTGGATCATTACCGTATGTGCAAACAGAATTGAGGAGGAAAAATTTAAAAACAACAGTAGACCACATGGTGAGATAGCCCAGCAGGGCACCAACAGGAATTGGCTGACTCTCAGGTGGGCTACCTGTACAACTGTGATTATTATGAAGTGCCTCACAGAGCTGATGAGATAATTAACCAGGTCCTCGGAAAATATGAGATTCCTAAAAAGGTAAGTTCATTTTATTTTTATTTTCTTCAGAACCCTTTTATAAATTAATACGCCTTCACTGTCTTAACATATCTTTTTTTAAACATCATGAAAAAAATTCCCTTTACATCACTTCTCTACAAATTGCCCCATGGAGAACAGGCAGGTAAATTACGAGATCTGCTCTGAAAAGAATTTGGGTCAAAATTTGAAAAGACCCAGCTGTTGAGTAACGTTTTAGATAATGTTTATAAGTACAGGCTAGAGCCCTGGAGTGTACTTGTTTAAGCTTCGGATGCTCTCTGCCACCACAGAATTACTACAATAATGTTCAAATGTGTGGGATGAAGTCATGACAATTATATGGTCCTAAGGACTTGTGGGCACCGAGCTACAGTGCTAACCCTAGGACCCTCTTTGGATCCTAGGGTTTTGTATTCAGAAGCAAACAATATATGCAGGAATCTGCAGTTTTAGCAGAAGCAGCGGGGGGTTCTGGTGCAGGTGCTTTGATGCACGGGTTCCTTCCACACTTTGAGAAACTCTGCTTTGGAGGGCACAGAGCAGAGCCAGAGCAAGAAACTCCCTGATTTACTACTGGAATTGACAAAGGGACCAAGTTCTGGAGTCGATTGGGAAGCAATTCTCAAACATATTCAAGTATTTAAGAGCTGAGAGGAGAAGGCAGAGAATTACATAATTGACGAGAACTACCATTTGATGATCTCAACGCTATGGCAGAGAAATGGCAATTCTATGGCACGGACATAAACCACTTGGTCCGAAAACAGAGTCTGTGGAGTTGTGGTTTGGTTTTCCTCCTGTGGAAACGCATGTCACACTACATAATGGAGAAAGCTCAAGAGTTAATCGTTAGCGCTCATTCTTGCAGAAACTCCTATTCCACAGAGTAAAGGAGAGTTGTGTGTCATTTACAACATGCCATAATAAGTACAAGGGGTTAGCCTTCACAGAGTGCAAAACGCTGGGTGTTGCTAGATTAGTGCAAGTAGAATTTTTTCCAACCAGCTGTCATTCAATCCAAATTTAAATGAACTTTGATCTTCTCAACAAGACATGAACACGAAGACTTTTTCCCTATTCATTTATTTAGCTGAAGAGTTTAACTCTACACAAACCCTTTATTTGAAGGACAAGGATACCTTACTGCTGCTGTTATTTCCTTGAATTTCCTAGCATTGCCACAGTTTAAAGTCCCACATCAGTATTTGCATATTCCTCGGCCATGTCACATAGCTGCTGCCACCACCGCCCTTTCCCTTGTCACATAGCTGCTGCCTAGATATCCTGGTCACACGTGCTGTTTGCACACACACTCTCCATCCAACAGAAGCCTGTTGCTCTAAGCAACACTACTAGCCTCCTATAAACAGCCGTTCTCTTTCTAAGTAACCTTTGAATCTCACGGAACTTCCCAGCACTGTGTACTCTGTTACAGAGATTTGACATTCGAGGCTCACTGTGACTGTTGCTAGTGAAACAACAAAATAATCTCTTTAAAGCTGGACTCTCACACCTACTCAAAGGTCAAACCTTAAGTGTAAGTTTCTAGGAGAGCTCCACCCTGGCCCCTCCCACCATCACTCCCTCACTCTGTTTTTGTTCTTTCTCTCCAGAGTTTTGATCATGGTTTTTTAGTTATTTGTTTATGGGTATACTGGTTAAATATCTGTTTTCCCTACTTGTCTGGAAGCTCCATCGAGGACAGGGATCTTATATTGTTATTTATCATTGTACTCCTAGCACTTAGCACAGTTCCTGGTACACGGTCAAAGAAACAGTTTTTTAAATGATAGAAACGATTCAAGATACCAAAAGTGCAGAGGCCTCATCCCTCAAAGCTGGTGACCACCATCGCCATATGCATCTCCAGTCTGGTCTGGAATGAGAAGGTCATTTGTTCTCCTTCCTCGCTGAACATGTTGGTTAGCCTGGCTTAGTGCTCTACTCTTTGCCTGTCATCTTGCTGTCGGGGTAGCAAAAACAGTACTGCTTCCCTATGAAGTTCTGCCTTCATTTGGCTTATCATCTGCAAGCAGCGCCATGCAAACTACAGAAATGTCAGTACTATCGTAAATGTGTCTCTAGGTCTGCAGAGTCATTGACACGTGGAGCAAGTATCTGGGTGACTGTCGTCAAGACTTCTGAAATGCTTGAAGGCAGTTAATTTTTCTTGCTGTTGAGAATTACATCTAGGTCCTGTGCGTGGAGGAATATCAGAGTAAAATACGCTGAGCAAAACCAGACACCTGATTCACTCTTGGTGAGAGAAAAGGACTAGATACCACTAACCTGGTAGAAACATTTAAAGGAGGATTTCCAATCAAGTAACACCATGTTCTTGTGAGTATCTCTCAGCAGTCCACCTGCTTGATCACAGCCAGGGATCTAATCTACGGATGAATCACCCGACTCGTTCAACTGGTCAACAATATTTACGAAGACTCCACGCTGTACTCCTCAGGCCCCATTCTCGGCACTGAGGGTCTAGCAATTCACAAAACAGACAAAACCTCTCGTAGGGAAAGAGGAACATCAGGCAAATCAATGTACAGGATGTAAACTACTGAAAATTCCTAGGAAGAAAAGTCAGAAAAAGCAAGGACTAGGGGTTGCTAAGGAGTGTTGGTGGTGAGGGAAGTCCTCATGGAGATGATTGAGGGAAAGCTTGAAAGAAAGGAGGGAATGAGCTATGCTGATTCCTGGTGGAGGAGCAGTCCAGGATAGACACACCTTGAAGCCAAGTCCTGGAAACTGAAAGGAGGCTGGTGGGTTGAGGAGGAGCAAGGAGGACGGAGCAAGGAGCACGGAGCAAGGAGCAGAGCCAAGGAAGAGAAGAGTAGGAGACGATGTGAGAATGGAGTGGGGTGGGGACAGAGAAGGCAGAGGACCAGCAGGTCCTCCACGATGATAACTTCTGCTCAGGGTGGGACAGGAAGCCCCCAGGTGGCTCTCAGCAGATCAGATATAGCTCAACAGGATAACTGATTCTCTGGGAAGAATAAACTGGGAGGGAGGCAGGGCAAGAGAACTTCCTTTAATACCTGCCACACTGGCAAGAGTATAGCTTTTGTTCTATGCTATGACTGAAAGGCATTTTGGAGCCTATGGATTAATCTGCTGAAGGATTTGATCTAGCATCTTTCCATCGACAGAGAACAGAATTGCTGCTTTCTCATCTTTCTTCTTTTGAAGAAGTACGATATGTCAGAAACACGGACTTCAGGACCAGACAGACCTGGCTTCGAATCCCATCTGCTGCATTTGTAGGATGGGGAGCATGGGCCTAGTTATGCTTTCTCCCTTTAAGGAAAATAAATGATGAACATACCACCTGTGAAGCATGGGGCCTGGAAAAGAATGCAAGTGATGAATAAAGGATGGCCGTGACCCATTAACCATTGTAGGAACAATGATCAGAGACCTCGAGGCTTTTTCAAAACCCCACGTGCTGCCGAAAGTCTATGAAGACATACTGACACCCTCCTCATTTACTAATCTCAACTGCCAGACCCTCTTTGAAGTACAATACTAGGGACTTTTTCTAAAGCTAGTGCAAGTCTAAATACTTATACTTCATCAGGATATTAATTCATGAGATTTAGCAAGAATGGCAGTGGTTATTCTAAAAAGATTGAAGATGAGTGACAGCTATGGACCTAGAACTCCATTATTCTTTCTGATGGAGATAAAATGATGTTCAATCCTAACCCTATGCCAGATGCTACATAAGAATTCCCGGATAGCTGCTTGATTTGGGAAATTTTTAAAAATAAATTCCTATTTTTTAGCAAAATGTATCTTCTCTTTACAAAAATAGACTGTTGTTTTCTAAAAGTAACCTAGAAAACCAAAGGTTTCATTTGATAGACACATTTCATAACCTTTTCAAAAACTCCATTCTTTCCCATCATTTTCTGTTTACAAAGGCAGACACCTATGGTTGCCTACCCAACATCCACTCCCCCTTAACCCCTGCTAGCAAAGCCCCAAGTGTGTGTGGGAGCGTCCATCCCTCCCTTGCACACTTCAAAAGATGGTGGGTGGCCCTGCGCTCAGTTCAGGTGTGAATTCTGAATCCCAAATGGGACCATGGTCTTCCTTGCGAGTGGAGTGAGCTGACCTTGCAAGGCACGTCTGACTCTGAGACTCGGGGAAGGACTGAATACTAATCCTGGCAGTGGCTGTGCTGGAGGGACCTTGGGGAAGTTTACCTTGCTCCCAAGAAGGAAACACCGAAAGAAAGAGACCTTTCTCTCTCTAGTTTTGCTGCATCTGGATATGGCGCTGGAAGCCCCGTGGCCAGCCTGCTAAGCGCCTAAGAATCCCAGAGATGCCAGTGCTGGAGCCAGAGCCCCCAGCTGTGACATCTGGAGCCTCCCCTGCCTCTGGACTGCTTGTTACAAGAAAAAAATTAATTTCCTCCTTGCTGAGGCCAATTAGAATCAGGTGTTTCTGCTACCAGCAGTCTGCTAAAACAGTGGTTTAATAAAGAATTACTAATTTTCTTTTAATCCAGTATTATTGCTGAAAATTCAACAGCAATGACATCACACTTCTACAAATGCATAAACAGATGACTTTTCCCCTTACTTACTTTTTTATATGTGTAATGTGCATCCCCTTCTGAAAATCATTTTTAAGTCTCAAAAATGAATTGCATAAAGTCTGAGATTTTTCTTTTAATTGTCTCCATTTTTATGAAACTTACATGTATTCTGGTTTGGTTATTTACAAAAAGCTAATGATAACTCTGTGTCCATATATGCTCATGGTATTCTGATAATTATAAGATTGGAAAGATTTACTACAACCTCTGAGCTGTGCTTTTATTCTGTAGGTATTCAGTGCCTCATGGAATTACAGGGTTTTTGTGGAAAATTAGTCTCTTTTGAGCCTTTTCCTGAATCCTTCCCAAAGGCATCAGACTTCTGACACTTTTCCCTGCATATTAGTGTCTCAAGAATCCCGTGGGGTATAGGCATGCGTGCATGTGTAGGTGTGTGTATACATACAAGGCACACATGCATGCATCTAACATTATTAGAAGTTCTGTCCTTGGAGACAACAACTTAAGTATAAAAAGGAGTTGGAATCCAAAATTTTGCCTAATCATTTCACTAGATGACGGCTTTCCTGCAAAATGGATTCACAGAAGTTGAGTGTGGTTACGGTATGCCAATAAACAGTGTTTCCTCCCTTTCATACACAAAGAGAAGATATTTATTTGCTTGCTTTCTTAGACACACATGACCCAAGAATGCATGCCTTGCATAACTCCATGTTGACCTTTCTTATACGTACAAAAGAAAATCTCCACTGGAGCCACTTATCTCAATGCCAAATGAATTTCCTTCAACATGTTCTTTATAGAGAGTCCTGTGAATTTCAGATCTCAAGGCAACTTACGTATTTAAACTATAGGAATTGCTTTGAAGTATCCACAATAGAAAGTGCACAAAGTGAAACAAAAAAAAATCTTGGCAACGAAACTGCTTGTACACTAGTTGGAGAATATTTGCCATTTACAGTTGACATAGCACTGTTCACCATTTACAGCAGACATATCACTTGCTTAGTCAGAGAACTCTTCACAGCAAAGTAGGTGGTTTTCAATGGAATGTGGACATACAGGTGGCTGAAGTGGCTCTTCAAGCTAACCTGGTCACTTGTAGAGAGGTACACCAAAAGTTCGCAGATGCCTGCTTTCTCTTTGTCTTTCAGTGATGTTTCTCACCACAGCAGAAAGAACATATTAAGGGTTAGAGGCCACTGTAGAATTGAAATGAGCCGAAACACGGGAAAAGGCTTAAAGTCAGTCACATTTCAACAGTAACCACCACAGTCCTTAACTGGGACCAGCACTCCAGCCAGCAGCAAGAGACAGAATCACTGTGACAACCAGCTTTTCAATTTCTATCTTCATATCTCCACTGCCCTGCTCATTACCTTTTCAAGTCCTTTTAGAATCCCCTCCCTCCTGGTTTACCTCTCTCCTCACTTCTTTCTATCATTTTCCTCTGCAAAGTAGAACCCTGTAAGAAACACTTAAAACTGGCCAGTTACTGTCATTTCCATGAGAAAGTTAAAGTTTTCTATTGGGCTTTTGGCATTTATGCCACATCCAAGTTAGCCATGGATTGGAAAGACTAAGGTCACCAAATACTATTGCCTTATAGGCATGAGTTTTATCCTAAAAAAGGAAGAATGAGAGACACTAAAAAATTTTTTTTACTTCTTTTAAGGCTCTCAGACTTTTGAGTGACAGAAGGACAGGGATCTGGCCAAAGCCTAAAGTATAAGAAAAATATCTAGAAAATTAAGATGGAAATTCTTGATTCAATAAACTTCTACAAGAGGAATGGAAATAATTTATTTTGTCTCTATAACTTTTCAAAAGCTAGCAGATTTGAAACAAAAGAGGAAATAGGTAGATTTTAGTTGAAATTATTTTATTATTTTTCTATTCTAAAAACATTTCTTATCCTCTAACAAAACACATTCCAATATTGCTACCTTAAATATCCAGCTATCTTAATGGCAATCTTACATATAAAAACATGGTGACTTCAGTTGCGTTAGAAGCTCATTAAATTCAATGCAAGTCAACTTAATTTAGCTCTAAACATGCTCTAAAGGTCTACATGACAGGACTTCCCTGGTGGCGCAGTGGTTAAGAATCCGCCTGCCAATGCAGGGGACACGGGTTTGAGCCCTGGTCCCGGAAGATCCCACATGCCGCGGAGCAGCTAAGCCCGTGCGCCACAACTATTGAGCCTGCGCTCTAGAGCCCGCGAGCCACAACTACTGAGCCCACGTGCCACAACTACTGAAGCCCGCACGCCTAGAGCCCGTGCTCTGCAACAAGAGAAGCCATGACAATGAGAAGCCCGCGCACTGCAACGAAGGGTAGCCCCTGCTCGCTGCAACTAGAGAAAGCCCGCGTGCAGCAACGAAGACCCAACGAAGTCAAAAATAAATAAATAAATAAATAAATTTTAAAAAAAGGTCTACATGACAAAATTTATAGTTTGCCTTCTCTCTAATGGAGAAATATGCTTTGATATCCAATTTTTAAATTAGTTGTCAGAAAATACTAATAATAGTTATATAGGTAGACTGTATCAACTATTACAGCATTAGTCTTTAGCAAAGCAAACCACAAAGGAACATAAACACATTATTAATTTTTGCATGTATTGATCTAATGAGGAAAAAAGTATATAAAAGTACAGGTAAATTTATTATTTATTGTAAGGTATTCATGTTTATAATATCACTTGAAACATTCCTTCAACAGAAAAAAAAATGATATTTCAAGACTAGTTTAGCTACATGGACACCTAACTGTAAAAGATCTTCTTGAAATGATTTATGTAAAATTAAAATTAGTTACTAAAATCATGTTTTAAGCTAGTAAAGGATGAAAAACAACTATAATAAAATAATGAAGTAAGGAAACATTTATAATATTCCCTTAATGAAGCTGCTCTGTAAACTCAACTATGTTGAGTTAGTTTTAGACAGGGTATATCTGTAGTTATTTCTGAACACCAGGAACATGTTAATACTCTTTAAGGACTTAATTAGCCCTGTTATTCTGTTTGCTTCTCTTTATGATAAAAAGTCTATGAATATTTACTATCCCTTCAGAACTGAGTGGGACGCTTCATCCACCCTCCCTAGTGGACTACCATCATCCGAGATGATGGCTGGCTTCCAGGACCCACTTTAACTCATTTTTCCCAACTCCTACTTCTTTATGCAGTTACAACACATCTCCACCACTAACACCCCTCAACAGTCAAGTCATCTCTTCCCTGAACTCAACACGAACCACAACTCCATTCTCGTCTAGACTGAATTACCTCTATGTTTTCCTGCATTCGAGCTTACTTTTACTTCCTTCCTCCTTTTCAAAATCATTTACTTACCTCCTATAAGGACTTTTATAAAACTCTACCTGAAAAATCCAGGGCATTCTCATATCATAAGTACATTTTTAAGTGGCTTCTTGATTCTAGGTTTAAATGTGGACCACATACTACCAACCCTAGTTACATAGTAACATATGAAATTTCTCCTCCTCTTTCAAGGTAGCTATTCTAACATTTGAATGTTCTTATTAATAACAAGTGTCACTTGGTTTGGTAGGTCCCCACTAACTAAGAAAATCCATTTCAGACTTTAAATACATGAGAAATAAGATCCTATTGAATTAAGTCACTGATAGAGAGGGTATGTTTGTTACAGCAGCCCATACTACTCTATTATAATGCTCTAAAATAAAAGTTAACAGTTTGGTAGTACCTACCTTATGCCAGACAAATTTAAGTACTCAATATATAAGAAGTCATGATTTAATACTCACGGCAGTGATAGTACAGATGAGATAGTACTATTTTTTTTAACTTATTTATTAATTTATTTTATTTTATTTATTTATTTTTGGCTGTGTTGGGTCTTCGTTGCTGCGCGTGGGCTTTCTCTAGTTGCGGTGAGCGGGGGCTACTCTTCATTGCAGCGCACGGGCTTCTCATTGCGGTGGCTTCTCTTGTTGCGGAGCACGGGCTCTACGTGCACAGGCTTCAGCAGTTGTGGCTTGCGGGCTCTAGAGCACAGGCTTAGTTGCTCCTCAGCATGTGGGACCTTCCTGGACCAGGGCTCGAACCCGTGTTCCCTACACTGGCAGGTGGATCTCGAACCCGTGTTCCCTGCATTGGCAGGTGGATTCTTAACCACTGCGCCACCAGGGAAGCCCGAGATAGTACTATTAATACCCCCATTTATAGATGAAGAAATTAGGACCCAGAGAACCCTTGCAGCCTGTCCAAAATGCTACAGCTGTTAAGTGGGAGATCCAGATGCAAACTCAGTTCTATGGCTGTAGAGTTCACGCCTTAATCGCTGTGTGAAGTGTTATGTTTTTCTCATAATTTTTACAATTCAAAGGAATATTAATGTGACCAACAATGCCCATCAATAGATGAATGGATAAAGATGTTGTATATACATACAATGGAGTATCACTCGGCCATAAAAAAGAATGAAATCTTGCCATCTGCAACAACGTGGATGGACCTAGAGGGTATTATGCTAAGTGAATAAGACAGAGAATGACAAATACCGTATGATTTCACTTATATGTGGAATCTAAAAAACAAAACGAATGAACAAACATAACAAAACAGAAACAGAGTTATAGATACAGAGAATAAACAGGTGGCTGCCAGAGAGGAGAGAGGTGGGGGAAGAAAGAAATAGGTAAGGGAGATTAAGAGGTATGCTTTCAGTTACAAAATAAATGAGTCACAGGTATTCCCCACAGTGGGGAATATAATCAGTAACTATGCAATATCTCTGTATGGTGACAGATGGTAACTAGACTTATTGTGGTGATCGTTTTGAAATGTATACAAATATCAAATCACTATGTTGTGTAACAGGAACTAACATAGTACTGTAGGTCAATTATACTTCAAAAGCAAACAAACAAACAAACAATCTCATAGAAAAAGAGATCAGATTTTTGATTACCACAGGCGGGGGCAGGGGGGGGATTGGATGAAGGCAGTCAAAAGGTATAAACTTCCACTTTTAAGATAAATAAGTACTAGGGATGTAATGTACAACATGATAAATATAATTAACACTGCTGTATGTTATATATGAAAGTTGTTAAGACAACAAAACCCAACAGTTCTCATCACAAAGAAAAAAATTTTTTTTCTATTTCTTTAATTTTGTATCTATATGAGATGAGGGATGGTCATTAAACTTATTGTGATAATCACTTCATGATGCATGTAAGTCAAATCATTATGCTGTATACCTTAAACTTACACAGTGCAATCTGTCAACTATATCTCAATAAAACTGGAAAAAAAAATATGACCAATAATGGTACAATTGGGGTGAAGGATAAAGGTTGGGGGAAGGCATCACCAAGAAATTTTCAGGGTATAAAATTAAGGTGGGAAGGTGGAAGCATAAGGATATCATTAACACAACATCCTTACATGAAGACCTAAAGTTATATGTCATGGGGAATTTTCATTTCTAGAATTAATTAGAGACTTTAGTTTCAAAAAATGACAAGAGTTTGTTTTCATTTAGAAAATATGGTTTGATAAATTTAATTCCTTAGAAGTAAAAAAAAAAAAAAAAACTAAGGAATTTATGTGACTAGTCTTTGCCACACTTTTTATTTGCATACAAAAAGAAGACTAAAGAATTTATTACTTATAAAGGAGGTACCACCTCAGTCACATCTAGCAATTCCTCTGTCTACCGGCACATAATCAAGCATCCACACGAAACAGCATCCTTTAGAGGAGTAGAGCACAGTATAGGGCCTAAGAGGCTGCAGCTTGACAAGAGTTCCTCAATACGCACCAAAAAATACTCTGCTGTTCCCAGGCCTACCTCCTACCTCCTTCCCTTGAATTAACTGGGACTTGCAGTGATTCAGGGCTTTCTTTTAATTTTATTCTATTTGTTGATAAGTTTACAACTTGAGAGAAAATGCACTGATTTCCACTGCACACATGACAACAAGCACAGATACTGTCACTGAAGTCATTTGTACCCAGCTATCAGAAAAAAGCCATGGCCAAATAAAAGATTTTAAGATTTCTTTCCTTTGCTTACCTACATAAAACTTAATTTTGTAATCTTTCTATTTCACAAAAAGAATCCAGACTCAAGGCTATACTTTGTTCTCATCTCATTAAATTAGCAAATAAGCAGTGTTTTTTAGTCATGAACTATTCCTTTCTTCTATGGACGTGAGTGAGACATACAGCAACAGTGGCTGCATAGTAATAGTAACAACAGCTAACTTTTATTGAGTATTTACTACTGCTAAGCCCTGTATAAAACATTTAACACATTCACCTCATTTATTCTTTACAACAATCGCTGTTATTATGCCCTATTTTACAGATGAGGCAACTGAGACTTAGAAGGAGAAAGTGACTTTTCTCCTTTATCACACAGGTAACAAATGTTGGAGTCAAGATTCAAACCCAGGCTGGGTGATGCTGGAGCCCCTACCTTTAGCTACCATACTCCATTCATCCTAAAAGATGGCTTGGGATCTGTCTCATCAAAGCAGGTGACAGTAAGACAGAGGAAACCTGTTTGGGTCTCCCCAAGGCCTCCAGATTATGCAGTCACTCTTTTCTATAAAATGTAAATCGAAAGGGCTTGAGCTCACCTCCCACGTTCAACTAGCGTGCCCACCTTGGCCTTTCACGTCTCCAGAGGTTTTTGAGGGCTTAAGTGCTCAGTGACCTCCAGCTCCAATTTCCTGCTCCCACCAGATTCTCCGTCTCTGGGCTGCCTCTGGCCTTGCTGTGCTCTTCCCCCAGCAGGGCTTGGTGTCTCACCTCAACAGGTCACAGAGCTCAGTCCAGGATCCCCCTCCTGCGGTCAAGAGCTGCACCCAATCCCCCATACGAGGCCTCAAGCTGCCAAATCAATAAATGCATGACCTGACGGAGGAGGCTGCACCTCCAGGCTGGAACTGGCCTACATTCTCACTCGAGACCCAGATTCACACTGGAATCATGCCAAGCCATTCATCACGGGCACCCCACGAGCAAGGGCCGTCCCCAGGCACCACCGCTTCTCATCCCAAAGGGCATCTCGAGAGGAGAGTTTGAAGAGGCTCGCATAAATGATCATTAAACTGCTGATGAATATGGTTAGAGACTTCCCGAGAAAGAGGATGACCCCTATCAGGTGACTTATGCCAAGGAACCAGCTGAAGGGACGGATTTGCTGCATTTCCTTCACTGAAGGCATTAACAATAGCCACAGAATCAAAGAAGCAATCCCTCTCTCTCTCTCTTTCACTCTCATCTCAGGCCAGGGGCCAGAACCAGAGCCCCCAGCCCTCCCTCAGGTGCCCGTGTGAGAGCTGGTGGCGTTTACTAATAAGCAGGAAGGGCAGGGTCCGGCCGCCGGCGTCCTGCTGCAGGCAGCCCGAGGCGTTCTCACTGGCGCTGAGAAGACACAGCTCACCAGCAGGAGCAGATGCTAACGAAAAACAGCACTGGCACCTCTCGTGCTGCCTTTTTCTGTCCGCAGCATCTTTTAAATAATTTACAAGGTACATACTTTCAAAACATTTGAGGTTAGAACCTGGTTTCTACAAAATACCCCAAACATGAATTGCATAAACCATTGCCTCATGCTGACTATTACTCCGTGATCCTTAGTAAATCTATGCTCCAGTTCCTATCCATTAAAAGAGTGACAACAATATCCCTGTTCTCCAGGATATTCCCTTTTACTTTCCGCATCTGGACTGTCACTGCGAACAGTTCCCTGTCGCGTTAAGTCCAGAGCACTGGATGTGACTCTGACTTTAGAGGAAATACACATTTACCACTACCTCTACAGGAATGTCTTCAAATCCTGATGAATACACAGCAGCCACTTAGAAATTATCTCCTGGCATATTAACATACACAAACAAACAGAATACACCACATACAATAAAATAAATCAAAATAGTGATGAGGTTCATGAAACTACTACTGGATAAAATTATCAGTATTACTTTGTATGAAACCAAAGACCAAAGTGTTTACTAACTGTACTTAAGAACCACCACAATAAGACTTGAAGAAAAAGATGAATTGGTAATAGAGGGCCATCAATCTGGCACATCTGTAGACTACCTGTGGATGTTTAGAATTATCCCTCTTCTCAAATGCAAACCGAATCAGCAAGCAAATGATTTTGGCTTCAATTCCAATCATCTAACAAAAGAATTTACTCCATCTGGGAAGTCATGGCTAGCCTGGATGGCTAGGAAGGATCTGAAATAGAAAGCCAATTTTCCTGATTTAAATACTTCCCCTCTCTTCTGCTAAACAATCCCTTAAGCTTGACAGACAAATGTTTCTGGGTTTTTCTAAACCCAAACTCAGTATTTCAACAGCTGATAGAGAAATTCATTCACCCAGAAGAGTCTGCTGTCGCAGAAAACGTTCTGTGATCGTGGAAAGATTACATAATGCCAATCTGCAGAAGAACTAAGGAATTAGGCCTCCAAAGACAAAATCAGTAAAAAGACCTCATTTTCTTGCCAGGTGACTGAACAAAAGAAAGACTTAAGGCTTCGGGGAACTATTTCTTTCAACAAATATTTATCGATTGTCTATTGTGGGCCTAGCATTGTGCTAAGAGCTGAGGATACAAAGATGAAAAGGAATAACAAAGAAATGATTTGTTCTTTTTGAAGCTCTAAGCCAACTCTAAAATCAAATTTCATACACTACCCTATCGAAAATCACCAAATATGTAAAATGTGAAGTCAACACAAATAAAGTACAACTTCCCGTAACTGGGTTAGTTCCCTAGTTGGAAAACAAAATAATGTTATTAAAGCTCTAATATAAGGTAACACTTAGTAAATGAGTATCCTTGAACCAAAACAGATTACTCCCTCATCAGTTTTAGATCATAACTTAAGAAAAGAGTAAATTAGTATGCTTAGAAAGTACGAGAAGCACATATTAACAGAGG
This sequence comes from Balaenoptera musculus, assembly GCF_009873245.2. Lineage (NCBI taxonomy): Eukaryota > Metazoa > Chordata > Mammalia > Artiodactyla > Balaenopteridae > Balaenoptera > Balaenoptera musculus. The sequence goes on from NC_045790.1 coordinate 74,150,283, forward strand.
AATTTGCTTGTACAACAAGTAGATCAAGACACTTCTGTTTCAGAAAACCGTCTAATAAAGGTTCATATATTAGAGAAAATAAACTATTAGTAACCAAAATCTAACATATCACCTTGAATTACAATTGAGAGAAGTAAAAAGAGGGTAATTAACATCAACAATTCATTTTCTTCCTCTGAATTGAAAACTATGAAATGATTTATAGGGAAATCTAATGCAGACCAATGAAAACTAGGCTCACAATTACATACCAGTAGAATTTAGAGAAACATGTCAGTCCACTGGTAAATCTGTTTAGTGATCCAACAGTTCAGGCATAGAAACAAAAGGAGCTTTAATGTGTCTACATACATATCAATAGAAAAGATTACGTAGCAGATGCTATATTACATTTATGTCTCAGGAAAGACCACGTGGCCCAGAGGTAAGAGTTTTTGTGTCAATTCAAGTGAAAGTGGTAGCCACTAAAATAACCACAACTGTAATAAAGAAAGCTTGTTTGGTGATACATGTCGAAGACGGAGAGTAAGCGAAAATGAATACGTAATTACAATGTGTCACCTCGCTGACAAGGATTACGCCAACAAGCATAATAATTTGCCAAGATTACAGACCGACAATTAGCCTTCCAATGTGGGACTGATAATACATAGTTCCATTAGCATTAACTTAAGATTATTTTGGAAAATAACTATCAAGGCTTGCTCAGATAGAGTCATAAACAGGAAACTAGCAAATTCTTACTATTCATCTTTTAATTTGGTAGAATTTACTAAAATTATATTTTCTGACATATCCTAAAACCCTACACAGAAAAAAATGTTTAAGAGCATGTAACCCCCGGTAAAATTCAAAATATTTGATAACCCAAGAGTATACACCTACCAATCAGAACAAAGACACCAACCAATCAGAATAAATGCAGGGTTAAAAAAACAAACAACAACAAAATAATGTTGCAATAACCTTGTGACTAGAGTATCAGACAACCATGTAACTCTGTCAGAGTATAGTAAATAAAGAAATTAAATAAAGGTATTTATGCCTTGACAACTATTTCTATAAAACAAGGAAATAAGGGTCTTGGGTTTCGATGAGAAGCAGCAATATCCCAAAACAGTGGATAATTAGAATGCACTTAGTAAGTAGAGCTGCTAGCAGTGATCATGAGCTAATGTCAGTCAGCTGAATTATAAAAATAAATATTATTTTGAATTTTCAAAAACTTTAGTACTTTTTTTTCCTAAGAAGCCATAGATTGACTCGGAAGACCTAAGTTTTCCTCTGGCCTCAGCTTCTATTAACTAGAAGCTTAGTGAGAGGAGAAGAAACATTTACAGAGATCCTCTCATGTGTTCAGTCTTATCATCTTATCTACTCTTCTTCACAAAACACAAAGAAGATATTATTATCCTTAGTTTACAAAGAAAAGAGCTGTGGCTCCAAGGCCTTAAGAATTTAACCAATGTTATAAGATGATAAGTAGTAGGAGTAACATTCAGATTTGGAGGACCCTACTCCACAAGGTCACATAACCTTTCCAGGCCACTCATGATGGGGACTATGTGTTTATTTCATCGAAATGTTCTATGTTTCAAATGAAATCACTCATGTGGAAGGGCATCATAAAGTATAATGATTGTATATTTATCCAGAAGACAGGATCTGTCAATATGGAAAAACCTGACATCATTTTTTAGTGCTTTGCACTTTTTTCTTTGCATTCTTTTTACTTTAGCAGCCAACCATTCCATACAATAGTATTCAGTAAGAGATGAGAATGAATCGGAGGAAGGTAAGTTTCCTCCCCAAACATACTGTCTAATTGAGAAACAACTCTCTTAGCACTTACTACTTCCTCTAAGCCACCTCACAGAAAGCATCTACGGAAAGAGATTATACCAGCTGTCAAAGGCCAAAAAGGACCAAGGTGAACAGGATTATGAAATGTGTATTTAAAATATTTATGGACTCAAAGAGAAGAACCCAAAGGAAGAACACAGAAAAGACATGCTGAAAAAGAATCAAGAATCCTGATTTGCTTGCTGCTTTTATTGCAAGACAGAGCCACCTGCCACAACTTTAGGCCCATCTAGACACCAAACCAGACCTTGGGTATTGAGGCAAACAAGAACTGCAGTGTCCTTGATCTCCTTGCAGTCTCCTCTACACTGGCCCACTTTCCAAGGATGAGCGAGAATACTGTACATTCTTTTGTCTTATTCCCTAATCACACCAGCTTACCACCCAGCCTATAGATAAATTCCAATACCTACAGGATTATACCTTTTCAACTATGAATTTGAACCTACAACTTATACAATCTGACAACAAAAGGAAATATATGGAATTAGGACTGAATGGGGAAAAAAAAAATCAAAGATATACAATTGTCACTGAACAGCCCTAAATACTTACGCCTGGTTTTCTGTCATTTTCATACTGATTTTTATCCCCACTTAAATGATTATGAGGGCCAAGAGAAGAAAGTCTTAAACTTCCTTTCAACCATCCACAGAACCAGACACATAGGCTGTCTTAAATAAATATGTAGTGGTTATTTCATATCAAACATCAGAGAAGTTCTATACCACAGAAAGTTTTTTAAATGCTGGGTTTTACATGTCACTGGAAAAATGAAATTTGGGAAAGGATTTTCAAAAGAAAAAGGGCTTTAATAATTTAGAGGAAATTTAGCAACCAGGTCAAGTATTTGATTTAACCTTTATGATTAGAAAACCAAATTTTTGTCCCTCATATAGGAAATCCATCCAAATATGAAGCAACATAGAAAACAAATGAACAGAAATCCCTGACGGAATAAAAAGAAAAGTGCCTTCAAGAGGGAAAATTAGATGAGGTAGCACCAGCTACCCCAAAGCTTCTCACCAAAATTCTTTTCTTGAGCCACTTGCTGTTTTCATCTTAAAATTGTTTTAGAAGTCTTGAAAGGGTAATTTTTGCTTTCTTCCAGGGCACTCTCCTCTCTCGTACCTATTAACCCTGGCCCACAAGGACCAGGCCACTGTTACCTTCAGAGATCTAGGCCCACAAAGGAGGCTCTCTTTCTGGTAGATCTTTATCTTAGACTCTGAGATTAGGAAGGTAAAACTAGAGTTTTCACTGGACTAGACTGTAAACTGCACTTGTAATACCTGACCAAAGTGGAGAGCAGCAGTAATCCACTCATTCACTGTGCAAATACAAAAATCATAACGTGTGCTGGATGCTGCTAGGAAAGTAGATGAATTACAGGTCCTACCTTCAGGGATCTGAGAGTCTGGCATGGAGGACAAGAAATGCACAAATAACCATTATTACAAGACAGAGCAGACTTTGTCTGAACCACCCAAAGCAGACTTCCAACTGCAGGTATCTGCACCCTCTCTGCCTGAGGGCTTTCTCTCCAAGTCAGGGACAGGCACTTGACAGGCCAAAGGTAGCAGGAGACCCCCACCTAATGACCACCAGAGTTGGCATATAAACATCCCAGCTCTGGCACTCTTCAGGTGGGACAACTTTACAGCATCACTGTTCTCCAGAATGGGGTCTGCAGACCCATGCCAGCAGCATCACCACCACTCAGGAGCTTGCGAGAAATGCAGACTCTCAGGCCTCACTCCAGAGAAGGGTCTGCCTCTGTTTTGTAACAAGGCCCCCAGGTGAGCCTCAGGCATATGAAACTGTGAGAAGCCCTGCTCCACACCATCAACCAGAGCTTCTCCCCAGGCTTGAGCTCCAACTGCCCGCCATGATGGCTGATTTAATAAAGCACCTTTACTGGCTGCCTTCCGTCAGCTACCTCACTTCTCCCCTTCACCACCAATGCTTCCTGCACACACCCAATAAATACAGACACACGGCAAAGATAAAACGTCATGAGAGTTCAAAAGAGACTCTGACTAGCGCAGAGATCAGAGCTGTTGAGGAAGGAGTAGCAGTTGAGATGGGCTTTGCACAGGCAGAAAAGGAGGGGAAAAAAAGGCATCCTGAGGGAGGGGGAGAGTGGAGGGGGGCGAAGAGAGGATAATGACAAAGATGTGAAGATGGAGAAGGGAAGGAAAAGTGTTAATGCCCAAGAGTTTAGTCAGAGTGTCGGATGCATGAAGGCAAGCAGGAAAAAATAAGGCTAGGAAGGAAGGATAGGATCAGATGAACCTGACTGACAGATGAAGATCTGGCCTTTATTTTGCAATTAACGGGAAGCAATTAATGGTTTGAACAGAAGAGGACCACAGTCAATATAGCTGAAAAGTCACCTGAGAGCAATGTGAAAATGCAGGGAGTGTGGGCAGTTTGTGTCTACATTATCTTCCATCATCTGTCACTCTTGCAGGCCCAGCCCGCTGGGGAAGTGGGGATCTGTCTGGCCCAGTGTGGAGAAAGAGGCCTAATACTATCTGAAGGGTAGATAAGTGAGTATTCTATGTGTACATAATAATGTCAACTGCAGAGACCAAAATGTATTACGGAAGAAGGAAAATAATAATACTATCACTGCGCATGTATTTGGATGGTGATTTGTTGCTTTCAGGGAGCTGACACAAACATCATTCCCCTCGGGGCAGCCCCTGGTCCGCAGGCCAGGCTGCGGTGCGAGCACTCACGCTAACCAAGCTGGGACCCTCAGGAGTTGATGACGGGGTCTGTGTTAGGGTCCCCAAGACCAACCCCAGGTTTGATGGCTCAGCTGGCGGACTCGCAGGACTCAGCATAGTCGTACTCACGGCTGTGATTTATTACAACAAAGCAAGATCAGCGAAGGGGAGAAGGCGCATGGAGCGAAGTTTAAAAGAAGCCAGGCCCAGGCTTCAGAGCGTCCTTTCCGAGAGGAATCACGCAGAATGCACTTAATCCCCCAGCACCGAGTAGTGACAAGACTGGGAAATGCCATCCACCAGGGGAGCTCGCCTGGGCCTAGGAGTCCACAGAGTTTTTATCCGAGGGTCAGTCACATAGGCACCGTCTGCCTAGCACCTGCTGAAATTCCAGACTCCCAAAAGGAAAGGCAGGTGTTCAACATAAACCACATTGTTCGTACAAACAGTTCAGGCACCGTGAGCCACTCTAATCAGTTCTGAGAGTGGTGGGAACTCTCTGGAAATCCAAGTTTGCAGATGCCAGCCAAGGGCCAATCTTATTCTTTCAAAGGACAGCAGCCAGGCCTGTTATGTTAACTCTTTCCTGAACAGGGTCACGACACATTCTTGGAGCTTGAGTTCTAATCCTGCTATTGATTTAAAGCTCCGGCTACTTACCGGAGGCAAACTATCATACGTAGGTATTTTGGGGGAACTTGGGGAGGTTGGGTATGTGAAATACAAGGATATAGGTAGATATGCCAGTTCTACCTGCATAAATTTCTTTTAACCTGTCGCCTAACTTCAGGAAGTAGTAGGATATAAAACAAATTCATTATGTGTGTACAATAAGAAATGTAATCACACATTTCCACCTGGCTGCAATTATGTGTGTAAAAAAGAAACATATAGCCCCTGTCCCACAAGATCCCAATTCATTAGGACCGTCTTCTTCCACTGAAATATGGAACCGGTCCCCCACCAAGAAAAGTGTTGTTTAACACAAAAAAATCTTAGAGGAAAAAACTCTACCAGACACTAAGGAGTAAACCTACTATTGCTTTTCTTCCCCTGTTCTCAGCGTGTGTCTAATTAGTACTGCCAAAAAAATAATAATAAAAATAAGCTGAAATCGTAGGACTAAAACATTCCTAAGCATCATTTAACCTGGGACAGTGCTTTTCCCCTTTGGTTTTAACATGCTTTCAGGAAAAAATGCTTATCTGAAGGTCTCCTGAAATTTGCCTTTTGTAAGTTTACTGCAAAGTGATGATGGAAGTTGAGATGTTTACAAACGTGTGCTAACTTAAAACTCTCTAAAGTAACAAAGGTAGGTTTGAGGCTTCCCTTCTAACTCACAAGGAGAAGATACTGCAACGTAACGCGCAATTTTCTTAACCTCAAAGCTATGGCCTTGCCTGGATGGGGTAAAAGATCACATGAGGTGACTGGATGTGTTTCTTGGCCTGCCAGGAGTAAATTTCAGTTTTCTGCTAGTGAGGTTTAGCACTGTGTGTGATGTTACTCCTCCTATAAATGAGAGAGAAGCCAAGCATTCTCTGCAACCTGGATTGTTTGGCTTTGCTAGAGTATTTCACCAGTGCAGATTCTCCCCGTCCTACAGTCAGGACTGAGTCCATACTCAGAGGCCAGGCGGCATTTGTACCTAAAAAGCACTGATATAGAAGCTAAGTCTTCACGGTTTCAAGATAACCTATTCATCACCCAGGGACTAAGAGGAAAGGAATAATTGTAAAGGAAAAAACATGCAATACAAGAATTAGTACTAATATTTGCCCTTTATCCTTCTCTTTTCAGCTGGAAAAGAAGACTTGAAAACACAGTAAGGAGCTATCTAAAAGATGATCTTTTTTTTTTTTTTTGGGCAAACAAAGGACACCTGTAAAAATGAAAACCTTTACACCAAAATATTTAATTTTTAATAAAAGAAATAAAATTAATGTATAAATACAGATTCTGATGCTGATAAATTTATTCACTGCATTCCCTTGCTCAGGCAAGCCACCCACTGGAAAATAGGGAAGACAGGAAAAAAAAAAAAAAAAAATCAGACTCTGCAGCATCTGATTTACCATGAGTTCTAAGAGTTTACATGCAAGGGCGCACAAAAAGGATTGGAAAAAGCACTTGTGTAGCCATGCATTATTAATTTCAACTTCAAGAGATATGAACTATACTTCATTTGCTCAAAGTAAATGTCAGCACAACCACATTTTTTTTTCTTAAAAGGAATATTGATCATTAAAATTATACAAGAAGCACACTTACAACGAGGGCAGCTCCTGAAAGAGCACTTCAGTAAATCAGGCTTACTTCCACGAGCAATCCTTACCTTGGGAGATTCCACACATCTTGGAACCTAGCCATAATGTACCCATACACAGTCAGCGTATTTTTAAAACTCAGGTTTGGCTTCCAAGGCTGACATCTCCCGAAAGGCGTATAATATCTTGTTAACTATAACTGGAATTAGGACAGTGTGCCCTGTTGTAAAGCCAGGTATAGAACACTTTTAAAACACTGGTATAAAGGCCAAATTTTTTTTTTTTTAATAATCCTCATGGGTAAGGGAGAAGGAAACAAAAATGACATCAGGCATTTCAACAAGCTATAACAATCAGGGCTAGAATAGAATACATTCTCGTAAATTACCAAATTAATGAAGAAATAAGCTTACTCCTGATAGCACTGCTTACGAGGAATAAGCCCATTTTTCCAAGGTGAGAATTGAAACAACAACATTAAGGTGTGTTTGAGCAGCATATATACACACGGGCAGGAAGAAAGACTGTCCCTCTAAAGGGGATGTCCTCAAATTGTCATACAGTCCACTTTTCGGTTAAAAGTTCTAGAAAAAGGCAATATCCTGGGCTGCCCACTGTCCAGAAATCAATATCCACCCACTGTGAAGAAGAGCCTTCTACCTGTGGTTGACAGCCACGTGGGCACAGGCCAGACTCAATTAAGAGACACGGGCGGAGGGGACTTCCCTGGTGGCACAGTGGCTAAGACTCCGTGCTCCCGATGCAGGGGGCCTGGGTTTGATCCGTGGTCAGGGAACTTGATCCCACATGCATGCCGCGTTCGCGTGCCACAACTAAGGAGCCCACGTGCCGCAACTAAGACCTTGTGCAACCAAATAAATAAATAAATATATAAATATTTTTTAAAAAGAGAGAGACGGGGGTAAGGGAGGACAAGATCCCTTCTCAGTTTTTTGCTAAAGAAACAATAATTTACTATCAACTTCTCTCCCACCATGACCACCACCATCCAACTGGAAGGACTGAGTTTATTTCATATTAAACAATTATACACACACACACATATACATACACACACACACACACAAACACATACACACCCACACTGAATAAAACAACTTCCACTCAACCACCGAATTTCCTAAATGAGAAAATTTAATGCAGTTGCTAAAAATGTGAGCATGATGTCAAATTCTATAAAATAAAGTAACAGAACTGTAAGTTGGCTTTCTGTCTTTAAGAACGACTTGCCTTATGGGGAGAAAAAGAGCAGTTAAACCAATTTGGCTGTAAAGAAAATAGGTACCAAATGAAATCTGTTTCTCCAAAAATATTCCTTTTCTTCTACATGGAAATTAGAACCCAAAGAGGACAAGGAATAAGAAAATGCTCCTCCGCTCCTTAACGATCATGCCCTTTATAAACTTGGTAACCTAAACTTCAGGATGTAAGGAGAGATTAAAACTGACCAGTCACAATGTGCAGTGTCGGGGTGCTTCCACCTTACACACACCACCCCACCCACCCGAAGGCCAGGAAGTGTGAGTTCCACTGAAGCAGGGCAACCTGACTGCCTTCTATGACAGGAGACCGGGCAACAGTCTAGGAAGAAAGAGCAGATGTGCCTTTCTTGATTTCTCTATTCCCTTTTATACCAACACAAATTAAATACTGAGGTCAAATTCAAATAGCATATTTTGGGTTCTATTAGGTATGTAAACAACAAAGTAGTTAATAACCAAATCAACTGTAGATTCATATTGAGTGATGGACTGCGGGGATCTGATCTGAAATCTAATACCTTCCATGTCTTTATTGACAGTATTAACAAAAACACTTGTCTTAACGTAATTCTTAATAAATCTTAATTGTGATAAGTTCATCTACTTTCCTCTGAGAATGAACTGGGAAGGATTAGAAATACTAGAAGTCGGAAAAAAAGCTGAAATGATCTTGACCTTGGAAAGACATTCCCAACAGAATCAGGATGAAATTCAATAGGAATAAGTACTCTCAGCAATTGGGGAAAAAAAAGAAAACCCTATGCAAATATATAATAAATGCAAAAATGCAGGGGATTGTATGCAGATCACAGAATACCACAGGTCAAAAACAGGGCTAGCAATGTAGTACTGTATTGACAAAAATAAGTAAGAGCCATCCAGGTACTGGTAGAGGAAAGTTACAGAAGCTCTCTGTACTCAAAACTGCTATATTTCTTGGGATGATTTGTTTAGATAAAAGGCAAAGATTTCTGAAGTCACATGTATCTCAGTTCGGGAAAAGATACAGAAACATTACCTACTCTGACTTCATAAAAACATACCTCAAGTGTTAGCTTCCATTTTGGTTTGTTTTTTTTTTACAGAAGAAAACAACTAGGATGATAAAGGACAAGATGTTATTCCTGCCTTATGAGAAATGATAGAACTCAATGTTAAACACAAAGAAAGCAAACTCCAGGAGTGTCATGAGGATAACTCCGATTACTTGGAAAAGCAGATGTGTTCCAGGGGATTCCAGAGTCCCAGTGTCCCCAAGGGATGGACCTGAAACTAGTTTCAGGATAGGTTTCAGCTCTGTATACAAACATTTTCTAAGCAACACAGATGACCAAAGAGAATTAATTCCTCTTAGGGGATGATGTTCTTACCACTGAACATAGAGGGGAACAAAATAACAATAAATTGGGGGATGTTACAGAGGTGACTGAAGTACGGGCTGCAAGCTTGGACTTTAAAGCATATAAAAGATGCTATAATTATAACTCTCTATGAAAGACTTCACGTATGTTAATTACAGTCATCAAGACTCATAAAGCACACTTCCTGGAAAGCAGGCAAAGTGCTCCAAAAAAACAACAACTTCCTTTCTATCCCTCAAAATGTACAAAAAGAAAAAAAATAGAGAGGAAACCTCATCTTCGTTAATAATAGCAAAGGACTTATCAACCAGAAGCAATGCAAACAGATCAAAGAGAGAGAACCTGCATAGCTCTTCTGCTGGTAAAATAGTGCAGTGCTGAGGGAAGCTAGTATCCAAGGTCCTGAAAGACTTCCTGGTATCCCCCAACTTGGAGGAATAAGTAACATCCTACTGGAACTCACTTCTACTAGCAGAGGAGGGGCTAAAGAGACACTATACAGCCAAGCGATCCCAGTCTCTCCCTCTGACCTGGCAGTGCTGAGGGTGGAAAGCGGGCCTCCTGTGCAAAGTGGTCTAAGAATACAGAGAAATATACCCAACAGGTGCACAGAACGAAAATCCCACAAAGAGCAAAGCATCATTTCTCATCAAATGAGAACAATTTCTCATCAAAATGGCTGGCACATGCAAACGGAAAAGAAAAATGGAACTGGTTGTAAAATACGACAAAATTAAGAAGAGGCAAAGCCCACAGTCTGAAGCTGCCCACCGCCACAGAGCCTTACCACCACTCTACTCCAACAACTGAATGGCTAAAAATAGAATATATACTATCGTCGTCCAGCCCACCAGCTTAAGTGCTAAGAGAAAGACACACACAGACCCAAGACAAATAGGGAAGGAAGTCAATGAGATTCCACCCACACTATTTTTGGACAAACAGTGGGGCTAGACAAAATTTGGAGCATTCTTAAGAAAAAATGAAGACAAGGCACAGAACATGCAGAAGGAAAATGAAGAGAACACGCTGGAAGATATACTCTAGGAAACAGAAGAAAAAAGTAGAATATAACTGCTCTATATTATCAAGAAAATTTAATGAAACGTGGACTGTTTGAAATAGGATATTAAAGAAATAAAATAAGGTAGAAAGAAATTGTCAGAGCTAAAAGGGGAAATAAGGAGAAAAAATAATATTGAAGAACTTAAAAATGAAATCAGAACATCAAATACATACAGCAGGAACTTCAGTCATTCAAAACCTACTTATTGCCGCTTGACGTTTATATGCCAAGCACTGCCAAATCAGTGTTGCTGACAAGAAACTTGAACAAATCACACAAGGAAAAGCATGGAGAAATGAAGCCAAATATAAGCAGTAAAATTAAATAACAACCTATTTCTTTTATTATATATACATGTATATATTTTATGTATCCATAGAACAAAAATTGACTATATACTGGGCTACAATAAATTCCAAAAAGTAAAAACAATACAGACCACATTCTCCTATCAAAATGATATAAGACAAGGAATAACAAAGGTTGAAAAAAATCACAACCACTTGGAAAATTTTAAACTGTCTTAAACAATCCTGGTTCAAAGATAAAAATTAAAATCATAATTTTATAGTGTCTGTAAAAGAATGATATGAACACTAGGTAGTAACAAGTTGAAAAAGTCAAAGCTTTAAACACTTCTCATTTAAATCAAGAAAATGTTAAAATAAATAATCTAAGAATTTTATTTCAAGAAAATTTTTATAGTACAACTAAATAAACCTAGACAAATTAAAAGAAAGTAATAAAGATAAGGCAAAAATAAATTAATAATAAGGGTACCAAGACCATACAATAGAAAATGAATGTCTTTTCAACAAATGGTGCTGCAACAACTACTTGCAAACGAATGAAATCGGAACCCTACTTGCAAACGAATGAAATCAGAACCCTACTTCACACCATATGCAAAAATCAACTCAACGTGGATCAAAGACCTAAATGTAAAACCTAAAACTATACAACTCTTAGAAGAAAACATGGAGGTAAATCTTTGTGACCTTGGATTTAGCAACAGTTTCTTATATGCGACACCAAAAACATAAGCAACAAAAGAAAAAATATATAAACTGGACTTCATTACAAGTAAAAGCTTTTGTGTTGCTGTACAATTTTGCACATAGTTAAACATGTCATTTAACCTTATCAGTTCTATTTTCTTTTTCCCTTGGAGATATTCATCCTAGGGCACTCCATTCTTCCATAGATAAAAAGGTCAATTTTCTAGAAATACCTCAGTTATTAAAGTTGAAACTAAAAGTGATTTAAAAAACTAAACCTAAAGGAAACCTGAAACCTAAACTAAATAATAAATTGAGGCATTTGTTATTTTTGTAAATAGGCAGTTTAGAAAAGAAAATGAAGACTTTATAATAGAAATTAAATCCATACAATGCAAATAAATACAAGATTTTTTTTTTTTAGCCCATCAGATTACCAAAATTCTAATGATACTAAAATGTGCCAAAACAGTTACTACATAAGCTAGAGGTGGGAAATAAGCCAATACAACCTTTCTGAAAGTCAGAGTGGTGATGTGTATCAAAATTTTAAATAAGGTTATTATTGGGCTGATGATCCAACTCTGAGGAACTTATCTGAATATGTAAATGTACAAATATCGATCCCCTACAGTATTCTCTAGAGCACTGATGATTAAAGAAATTTAATGGACTCAAATGAGATACATATCAACAGGGTCAGGTATATATAAATGGTGGTGTGCTGGCAAATCTTGAACAACTGGCTCTGCAGGGGCGGGGGCGAGGGGAGCTCGTATTTGTAATATCAGCCAATTTCTGCGGCATGAGTACTCCCATCATGGCTAATTTCAAGCTACCAAAATGAACTCAGTGAATGCTGAGTTGAGAAGAAATGTACAGAACTGGCTTTTATGAGCAGGTGCAAGCTAGCTGCAGCACATCACCGTATGATTCCTAATACACTGGAACAATGACAAAAAAATACACTGCAACACTAAAAAGCCATATAGCTGTGATGCAAAGGATTTATATTACATGGCAAGATATCCATTACATATTACTGGATGAGAAAAGCCAGTTACATACAGAACAGCTTATGTTGTATAATCTGGGATAGTGTGAATTTATATGTGTATGCATTTTATTTTCACTTTGAAAGAAAAAGAATCACACAACAGTGATGTGTAAACATTACATTCAATCTAGTTTCGCCCATAACAAGAACAGTAAATCTGGCTTTCAGGGAGTATCTAAACCAAATTAAGATTTTTATTTAAATAAAAAAAGAACAGCAAAAGATCAACAGATTTGGCTTCAAACTAATTAAAAACTTCTGTATTAAATAATACAAAACAAAGAAAAAGAAAAACAACAGATGAGGGTTAAGTTATCTGCAGTAAATATGAAAAAGGCTAATTTCATTTGTGTGTTGGGAGCTCACAAATAGGCAAAGGAAATGAAGAGACAACTTACAAAATAAGGAATTCAACTAGAAACAAACATATGGGAAAATGGTCATTCTTACTAGTGATCAAATAAGTGCAAATGTTTTAATTATGTACCATTTTTTGCCTACTAATTTACTGATAATCTTATAATAATACTCACGATGTTGCAAATTGTATACAATCATTTCAGAATATGTTTAAGTTGTGTGTAATCAAGAGCTATAAAATTTTTCATATCCTCTAACTTAGAAGTAACATTTCATCTAACAAAAGTGTGTGAATGTGTGTGTTTTAAAAAAAATTGCTATCTATGCCAAGAACTTCATCACAGCATTATTTTGAAAATGGAGCATATATACACTAATATGTATAAAATAGTTAACTAATTAGAACATGCTGTATAAAAAAATAAAATTCAAAAAAAAAAAAAAAAAGAAAATGGCAACACTGGGAGAAAGCTAAATGCCAAAAAAAAGAGTAAGCAAGCAAATTAATATATCTCCTCTAACAGAATATTATACAATTCCAAATATTAATATGAAGCTTATATACCACACAGAAAAATGCTTACAACATAATGCTAAATTGTACAGTATGATTACATCCATGCAAGAAACATAAAAAGAAAGCAGACCAGAAAGGAATATACAAAAAACAAAAAAAATCACGTTTCTTAGATCGGTACTTTCTGGATAAACTTATGGATATATTTTCAAACATTTTTTTTCATATTTTGTCTAAAAAACTGCATTACTCATAAAATTTCAAAATCACTGAAAAATAAAACAAAAAATAATATTAACATAGAATGGGCTGTCATTTCAAAGGCCATGAAAACAATATAATGTATTCCTTAACAATGTAAGAAAATTCTTAAGTGGAAGAAAATAAACACTTCTTGACTCAAACTTTGTCTATTCAGTACAACAGTTTGTCTCATTATTAAACTTTTTAAACTATTTTAGAAAGCAACCATACCATCAGAGGATACATATCTCAAGTGTTCTTCTTTATTGCATTCCAGAAAGAGAATAAAAAACAATCTAAATTCAGGCAGTAGCACACTGCTTGAAGATATATAATATAAAGAAAGAATATTTTTAACAAAAAAAGACAAATCATTGTGTGACCTTGTGATTCAGTACTAGGGACGCACAATGCATTAATGAATTCTGGGAAGCATACATTGTAATTTGAGTAGCAATTCACAGATAGACCCTAGGGATTTAGAAAAATCCTAGACAAGAATCCCTGTTCCCATAATAAGCATGGTCTGGAGTGGAAAGCACTACAGAAAATGTGTTTCTCAAAGGACATATCTGGTGACTTTGGTGAAAATATACTGGGAGTCCAGATTTCCCTAAAGAAATATTAATGAAGTCATGATTTCCTCCATTAAAATGGAACCCTTTGTCAAGAATTGTATGGATGGGGAAATACAAATTATGTTTCTGAAACTGATCAAGCAACATACAGGTATCTTCTCCAACCAGAAGATGGGAAACTTATGGGACTCCTCATTATAAGAGTTGACATCTGCCCCAAATTGTTTAGTCATTTCTAATGTGCTTCAGGTAACATCTTAGATGGTGACCCAACACGTAACAGGAAATACCAGGATGTTCGGAGGACATCCCATTCATTAGTCCTTGAACCCATCAAGGTCCTTCCATCTCTAGAATCCATGTCTGGTCCAAGTTTGGCTCCAAGAGGAGCCAATACTATGGTAATTCATTAGTTCCTAACACACCAGGAAGTGATTGGTAATAAAAATAGAGGCTGATTTCAAGTATCTTTTGTTTCAGCACTCATTAGCTCTACTCTCAAATTATTCAAAATTATTCAAAGTATTCAAAATATATTTGCCTACATTTTGAATCAAGAAGTCCTCTTAATTCTATCATGGACAAATGAAGCCCATTTTGAATGCTGGTCGTAAATAGGCTTTAGGGACCTTGAATAATCTGCTCCCTGGACTTGGATGTTATAGCCCAGAATGTGAACAGCTCCTAAGAGAACACAACCAACACACAGGTGCATTTTTCAGCTAAAAATTACAAACAACTTCTATATTACATGGCTCCACCTGAGTAAGAATCCCCTTGGCAAGAATATCTCATGATACCATTTATCTACTCACTGCCTCGGGCAACTGAGAAGGCACTCTATTGTAGGAGAAGCATGCCACATAAAAGCAGATTTCCTAGGCAAGAGACATCCTAATAACCCATCACCAGATTAGCAGAGTTCTCAATACAGTAATAGATGCATTTCTATCACCTTAAACACCTTAAATGGCGGGGGAGGGGGGGGGGGCAATACTTGGAAGAGCCTGGTTGTAAATTTTCTTTTTAAAGTGTGAATGGTTTTCCTCAGAACACAGCTTGACTTGAGCTCTGCGCTTTAGGCTATCTAACCACCTCTGGGAGGACCCAGAGAGTGCATGCAACAAGAACGCCTCCCATAAAACCCAGTCTTCTACACATGCTCACCTCCCAACCCAGCACCTGGGAGAGGAAGGGCACGGTAGATGTGACAACGATGAAGAACCGGGTTGGGCAGTGGAGCTGACAAGAGGAAGCTGCATTGGCTGGGCTCTTCCTAATCAATGTGGCCAAGTCAACGCACAGCACAGGGCACCTCTCCTCTGCTCTCCTTCCTTCCCTCCAGAGCTTAGGGAACACACGGTGCACCACCCCTACAAGGAGCAACACCCTGTGCCCTGCCAAGCCCCTCAATATCCCCCATCACTCTCTGTCGCCTGCAACTGTTCTCCTTTTCCCCTGCACCTGTCCAACTCCAAATCTGAAATCAAGGTAAGGAAGCCTGGAGCTGATAAGATAATGAGAAGGCCATGGGCCAGAAGGAAAGTAGTGGTCAAGGAATGCCAAACGCCTGCCTGGCACTTCCAGTGGAACTGGGCTCTGTAACAATGTTTCTCCAGAGCCAGGATGAAAGTCTAGCTGTTCCTTCTTTGGTCATAGAGCCGTTTCTCCAGAATGCAGACAAGCGACACAGGAAGTTGCTTTCTTAAAGTTTCTCCGACCATGGTCATGACAACTAAGGGTGGTTCAGAGGCCACAGCAATTTATATGTATATATTATAAATATTTTTTAAAACAAAAAAGTATGAAAACTCCTTACTTCATATTATGAATGTGTCCACCCTTATCTGTTCTTCTGGTTTCAGTTAAAACCCTGGGACTTCCCTGGTGGCACAGTGGTTAAGAATCCGCCTGCCAAAGCAGGGGACACAGGTTCGATCCCTGGTCCGGGAAGATCCCACATGTCGCGGAGCAACTAAGCCCGTGCACCACAACGACTGAGCCCACGTGCCTAGAGCCCGTGCTCAGCAGCAAGAAAAGCCACCACAGTGAGAAGCCCGCGCACCGCAACAAAGAGTAGCCCCCGCTCGCCGCAACTAGAGAAAGCCCGCACTCAGCAACGAAGACCCAACGCAGCCAATAAATAAATAAATAAAAAAAAATTAAAGCCCCAACGGAAAAAAAATGAGCATAGTAATGGAAGAAGAAATGGACATAAGTGGTCTATCTAAGGGTTAATTCCAAATCTTTCCTGGAAGGCCATGGAAAAGGGACGGACTGGCTCCAAATACAAAGCAGCCCCCAAAGTGCTCCACCAAGGTGTGTGAGGCACTCCCAGTGCCCAGGCTCAAAGAGCCAACCTGCTCTCACTGAAAAGGGCAGAAATGCGCTTGAGCAGCTTGCAGGCAAATGAAAAGCACTGCTTAAAGCCCAATGAAGAAGAATAAGGAGGAGGAGGAGTGAGTCAAAGGCAGCTGCCTAAGGGTGTCTAAGAAAACACACCCAGGCCTGAGCAGGGCAGCTCAGGAACACTGCCTCTCAGGCTCCACCTCCGTGTCTCCTAGGGTGTCGCCCTTCCTGCAGGAAGCAAGAGACCCACGCTGATATGACAGGAGGCTTTTGATACCATTCCCTGCGAAGGCAGTGAGACTATCAGCAGCGTGCCGGGAGGCATGAGGGGCGGCTCTGGGCACACTTGCTAACCCTCCTCACAGCTCTCGCCCAGCACTCTCCGAGCCGCCTGCCTGCGGTGGAAAGAGCGGAGAGCGAGGGCGGCCAGGAGGAGCCCACCAGACCTGGCCGAGCCTCCCAAGGTAGCCCATCACTCCTGGAGAGGCTGAGGCTCAGGCCCCTTGTCCAGGGCTGACAGTGGCTGGAAACTGGCTGAGATGGCAACGTCGCAGAGGGGAAGCAGAGGAAGTTTCAAAGTTCAGACAGCCTTTAGATTTGGTCCAATCTCTTCATTCTACGGGTTTCTATAGAAATAGTAAAGGAACAAAGGAGCAAAACACCCGTGGGTTAGTCGCGGGAGGCAGGGCAGGAGTACCGACTGCCTTTCCGTTACAGGCTTTAGAAAAGATACTCACAGCTACACCAACATGCAGAGCCACAGGAGTATTTCCCGGCCTGCTCAAACAAACTCTCACACAGCCAGTGTGCCGTTGTTTTTGCATGATCTGCTGATTTCCAAAAATATATCACAAGAGTTAGAGAGAAAAGAGACTTAAACTCTTAACAAGTACCCTGGCATTCTTTTAAGGGCAAACCAGGAACAAGAATTAAAGTCATCCTGTATTATTAGAACAAGTCACAGGAAATGGGTCAGCTCTTTAGGACAAGAGGAAAATTGCATTTGCCATCTGCGGAAAGAACCTGTAATATAATGAAGGAGCTCTGAAAGGTGTAGTTCCTAAAATATCAATTCACGTGGCAAGAACATATCATTGTGTCTTTACCCTAAAAAATAAACTAACCAAAGAACCCTCTCAGACTGGGTATAAAGCAAGCAAAGGCTGCTGCTAGCGCCACCCTCCCTGACTACCTGGGATAAAAACACAATGAGAAAGAGATGTTTTAAAGCTCTCAAGTAAGGGAGGTGAGGGTGTTCAAATCATCAAATGAGGAAGATGCGCTCTTACCCAACACAGGCCCACAGCACCTTCTCCCCTTCTAGTACACGCACTGCATCCTATTTTGAAACCCAGTGGCCTGTGATAGATTATCCAGCACAGGCTCGCTAGCTTTCTGCTGGTAACCGTGCACCAATCTCAAGTCCCCGTCCTCTGGAAAAGGAGAATTTTACATTTTGTTCGATAACAATGTATTTTGTTTTGCAGACCGCAGTGTTGCTACAGAAAGTTAATCACCTCCTCAAAGCACATTCACAAGTCTTTCTTCTAATGCATTCAAGCACCCAACTTCCCCTCTCACCAGCTCACAACCACATGATGTTTGAAAGAAGCACCAACTTGGAAGTTCCCTAAATCTTAAAGAAATGCACACACCAGAGAATCTAAGGAACCCCTCCTAGCATTTGGTTAAGGAAGCTGTGATGAGAGAATAAACGGGTGGGTGGGATTCCATGGAAGGGTCTTGTTTTGCGGGGTGGGGGGCCTGCAGCAAAAAGCTGGAAGACTGAACAATGAGTGGATGAGACACTGGAGCGTTTCTCTCTAGAAATCACTGGTCAGCTGCAGTCACCAGGAAATACGTGGAAAACGCCACCCATCACCCCCACCGCCTCTTCCCCAAATGGAAATGTAAAAAACAAACACTAAAACTGAAAAAGATGAAAAAAGTTTTTAAAATGTAAAAAAAGAAGCAAACAAAAAATTCTACTTCAATTTTTTTACTAAGTGATGGTGATAAAAAAAAGGGGAGGGAGGGCAAATTCTGGAAAGAGGCAATTAATTCATGATTTCAGTTCTCCAAAGGGAAAAAACATGAGGCCATCTCTCAGAAATACACATGAACACGTTTCTAAACATCACTATTCACTTCCTGTAATAGAGCCAAAAAGTCTCACTCTAGCTCTTTTCTTTAATTTGCGGATCAATTATTGCTCCCTTCTGTGAGACTGCAGAAATACCATGGCATTACTAACATTCTGGTTCCCGACTGCACCACAATCCATCACACACTTCCCTGAAACAGCTATTTGCTTCCAAAGCAGTCAAATTGCTCACAATCAAAGATTAATCCTGTAATAAAGGTGTGTAAAATTTTCAAATTTCAAAGGACTTGTGTAACAGTTTTCCATTCAAACTGCTGGATAAACTGCTATTGGCTTTTTAACCCGAAACAATTACGAGAACGTTCAACTGAATCATTCTCCTGAGACAATGAATGAGAAGCAGGAATGGAGACAAAGACGACCTCGCCTTTAAAACAGAATTTCTTTAACTGTGCCCCAAGTGGCCCACAAAATGACAAAGAGGCGTGGTAAATGGAGAACAAATCAATGATACCCATTAGAAGAAAGCAAGACATTTAAATTCACTCCCTTCAACTGCTCTACTTTCTTCTGGGAACCCAGCTGCCCACCCTGTCCCCGTCCTCCTACACCCACAAGTCACCAGTTACTGAGTCCCCAGTTACAACAGAATGATTGTAAACTGAGCAAGACAAGGTGCTTCGCTGAGCTACAAAGAAACAACGGCCCCTATCTTTGCCCTCACGTAGCTTCCACTTTAGTTAGAAACATAGGGCAAGTGGTCATAAACAGTTTCTCATAGTTAAAGGCAAAAAACGATATGCTTGCTCCAAGGAAATAATATATATCACTCAGGAGTTCAAATTCTCAAGACCGTCTGCTCTCCCCAGTTGTGTAATCCCCGGAAAGCTTCTAGAATGGCCTTCAGATTATTTTGTCTTTTTCTTTGTATTAAGAGCCAATAGAAAAGCCAAAACCAGGAAGGATAATACTCAGAAGGACATGTCAGGCCGAGGGCATCAACTGTAAAACAACAAGAACTGTGAAAAGTGCTTGTAGTCTTTCCTGCTGGCAAATAAGAAACAGGGAGTGTCTCACGTAGTACATTATTTTGCACATAGTAGGTGCTTAATATCTATTTGTTCATTTGATCAGCATTGTATATACAACTGTTCTTTCTTATGGTATGTCTGGTAAAAAATTTAGAGGAAATATTTGTTTTCCAAAAACTGGCAAGTGTTTGCTGAATAAATGAATTTGAAATATCTTGATAACTTTATTTTTAAGTAATACTAATTTTGTTCTTAAAATTGAAACATGAGACTCTTAACAAAATATTCTGCACTGATTTCAGAAATTATGGCTAGGTATAAAGGTCAACCCCAGAGCTACTTAGCAAATTCAGTCTTTGGTTCTCAACACTGCAACATGGATGTTTATTTTGTTTGTAATAAAGTCCAGATTCATGACCACCTAAGATTTATGAACTCATTTATGACAGCATGTTTAGGTCCTTTTTTTTCCTTTTTACTACATGTTAGATGAAAAATCAGACAGGTTTTTTACATATCAGTAAGGTAACATATCATAGGTGATTGTTGAACAACTGCCTATAATTTTATTAGTAACAGCTGTTCACACAAAATAGAGTTTGGGTCTGAGAATAGCTCTTTCTTTAATGTTACTCCATTCAGCAGAACAAGAGAAAACATTCACTGTTTACTGTAGTCAGTTATTGCCACAGATTTAATTACCAACAATCACACATTTTACCTTCTACTACTATTTCACACTTCCCTAGGATTAATTCTGCAGAGATCTTAACATTGCTTAAAAGTTTCCCTTTGAAAAAAAAATGTCACTACCCTCCCCTTCAACCAGAAAATTAGACTTTAAATTTGCTGCTACAAATACTTGTATTTCCCTCAACCCAAAAGAGAGAGTCTGGAGAAAACACATTCTTTCCACCTTCTCAGGGAGAAAGCAATCCTAACCTTCTTAAAATGGCTTCTCTCTCTTGCAAGATGTACCCTTTGAGCTCCCTATTTTTCCTCTACAACACCCAATCCACACTTCCATTAATACCAAAAGAACTAATAACCTTAAAGAAAAACTAATATGAATGCTGGAATCAAAATCATCCTTGGCAAATCTCGTTCATTTCAAGTGTAAGTTTGCCTGGATCATGAAGAAAAATGTGTTCTTTTCTGCTAAGTTTAGCATAGCACGCAGCCTCACAACTGCAGAAGCTGTTTCAGGTCCTTAAAAATTCATCTGTAATAAAAATCATAACTATATTTAATAGGCATCTCTGAAAATTAAACATAAGCCATCTCTTACAAGGTACAGCTGGGTTGTTTGACTTTTTTTTAATGAAAAAGAGGCTATAAAATTTATCTGTAATAAACAAAATGGCCACTAAATTATTCTTCTGGTTCTCCTTCCTAAGCCTACCTAAAAATATTTGAACAGATACATACGGGATAACTTCACTGCTCAGTAGGGTTTTAATTTGCGCCCAAAATTCCCATAAGAAGAAACAATACGAGATTGACAGTTATATGGCAGATCTAGACAATGAATCTACGTGGTTCAATGCAAAAATCTTACTCTGAACGCTTTGTTATATAGTCAGAGCTACAGTTTTGGTTTTTATGAGGGATGCTGCCACTTCACTCTTCAGATACAAACTATAAGTACTTTGTTTCCAAAAACATAAAATGAAGAAAAAAAGGAAACGCATCCAAACAAATCCTGACATTTAGAAACATACTCAACACTTGCAAGCTAAAAAAGTAGCAAAAAGAAAACCAGCTGGTCTTAAAGCAGCCTCCCAAACACTGTATTATGGTATTTCCAGGGAGATTCTGTTATTAGGGCTGCTCAGAAGGAAGCTTTCATTCTGCGGTTCTGAGTAGCCATCCTAGACAGCCACTAACCTCCAGGTTAATTTGGGCATCAACATCCTCGTCCTTCCCCTAGTGAACTCTACACAGGGGGAATGGGGTGGGTGCTTTTACCCAGACCTGCATGCATGAGCTCTCCACACAGTCTAACTTTGTCAGAGCACTCCTAGCCTTCCAGGTGCCTTCTTGCTCTGTAACTGTTCAGTTTTCAGTACAAATGTACATCGCTCAAATTAAAAACGTTCTTTCTGCAATTCTTAAAATTTAATCGCTGTGGTTCTCCTCATGTAATTATATATAGGTAAATCGTAAAAATCTGTTCGGTCACGACCTGTACAATAGAGAATTTAAAAATTCACTCTGTTGAGTGTATCATGGGGAAAAGTATATGGCAAAAAGATGAGAGGGTTAAACTAGCTTCTATACAAAAATAAGTAATCAAGACATGGTATGGTTTCTTTTTTTTTTCCTGTAAACTTTCATATTTTAAGTGTGACTGTTATCATTCCCAAATGCACCCAGCACAGAACTGTAATACACTGGTTCAATATGTGATGTAACATCTTACATTAACACTTCCTATCCTGGAATGCATTTGTATTTAATTGGCTCAAAGAGTTACATATAATTTTTTAAAAAAGATCATGATTTTCTCTGCCACAGAATAAAAACATTACATTTCCCCATGTCTCTATAATGTCTTCATTGTTTTATGGTCCCAATTTCTATTAGGAGGGTTACAAATAAGTTTACTTATTCAACAAATACTTATTGAGACCATTCTATGAATTAGAGATTGTGCTAGAAGCTGGGATTTAATAGTGAACAATATAGAATCAGTCCTCAGTCCCTACTCTCCTAAGCTTCCAGTCTAGAATAGAAAGAAAATCTCCAATCACATGTGCAATTCAGTTAGAAGAGCAAGAACATATATTCTTTCATCTAAAACGGGCCTAAACTTTGCCTCTTCAATAGGTAGAATCCAATCAATAAAAAAAGATTTGCTAAATTTTTCTATTTGATGATTAAGAGCTGAAGAGTAAAGATTTCTAAAACATGTAAAAATAAGACAGGTTAATGGGGGAAAAAAATGTGTCTTCAAGGAACTGAAAATTTCAACATGAATATCCTTGACCGGAAGCAGGCATTCAAGGCCACTTGTTTTATACAGACTTAAAGACACATTATATTAAATAGTGTGACCTATGTACCACCAATAGAAATATTTAGTTAATATTCATAAGTATTAATTAAAGGAAACAATGTGCATTACATCTAGGAAGTATATAAAAACTTAAAATATTCTCTTGCATATCTATGTAGAAAACAAACACAGTTTTCTTTGAGGTGTCTAAGAAAATAAACACTGTATAAATGAATTTAGGAAATGAATAAAGAAAACAAGAATTCAGAATTTAATATGCTATTTTATGGTAGTAGGTTTCTGGGTTCATTTTTTAAAAAGAATAAATATCAAAATGTATAAGTACTGTAGAATTTGGAACATATCGGCGTTAATTGCTGGATAGGTATCAAGGCAGCCCAAATTTTACTGCCATACTTTCATCTAGGCAGGTAACCACTATTTTCTCTTTCTAATTTCTCCGTAGTATAAAATTAACTAATTAATTTTATATTTTGCAAGGGGCCCCTGCCAAATAAATCCATTAAAATGGTGTCATGCTTTGAACTACAATTTACTTTGAAAATAATTTTACACTGAATTTCATTTAAATATAAGGGTGATTCCTCAATTTAAATAAAGTAGTTAAAAATACTGGTAAACCTTTTGATGGGCATCATTTACATGAATGAAGATTGAGTGCACACATCAAAGCAGCACATCAGGCATTCCTCAGAAGGAAACCCTCCCCAATACCTTCCCTGGTTCAAATTAACCATCATTTCTCTCCGGGACTCAAAAATTACAAGCACACACACAAATCTACACTTAGTATATAGCACTGACTATATAAATAGTGTAGGTACTGCACTAGTTATGTTACAAAAGCAACATACCTAGAACATGAAGCTGTAGCAAATCTTACATGATGTCTAGGGATTGAGTTTCTAACAAAAAAGTTGTATAGTTTTAAAATGCTAGTAAATGTAGATGTTAAACTGATGTCATATTTTTCTACCACTTCTAATAGGCCATATTTGGGGGCTGGGGGCGGGGCTGTAGTTAATCCTACTCTCGAAAATCTAATAAGAAGGGGAGGAAAAAAAGTTCTCCACACCACCACTTTAGCAGTAAACTGTTTAATTTTTTTCCTCATAAAATTATCTCCAAGTTCATTTTTTAAAGCAAAATATGTTGTTTTGTTTTTAAAAAAAGCACAATATGTTACTTAAGTCCAGTCTGTAATTAAGTGTCCATCTACGGGCATTTCTCCCAAAGTCCTCCTCCTAGACATTCAAACCTAGGCCCTCAGACAGACAAATCCCCTGAGCTCTAACTCACAGCTGCTAGGAACCCAGAGCTGCCACATTTCAAGCAATGGGGTTGGCCTGAGAGACCT
The DNA here is from genome assembly GCF_009873245.2 of Balaenoptera musculus. Lineage (NCBI taxonomy): Eukaryota > Metazoa > Chordata > Mammalia > Artiodactyla > Balaenopteridae > Balaenoptera > Balaenoptera musculus. Next base: position 74,174,471 of record NC_045790.1, read on the forward strand.
CAAATGCCCTATTCACAGCTAAACAGAAACAAATAGACTGTACACAGGGCAAAAGAAAAAGAAAAACCATCCTTAAGTCTCTCTAAAACACACGCTTTTTCCCTTAATCATGCATTAAACTCCATACGTTTCTCTTGCCCCCTCTATTTTCTTCTCAATCTTGAGAATTCAGAAAGCATTCAACTACACCTTTTCAGCCATTAGAAGTAGCTCAAAATGAGAATAAAAACAAAAAATAAAAAGATCTTCCTTTTCCAATTGCAGTTTTCCCCTTCCCTGGCTTCATTCCCTAAAGTCCGCCCCTCTTATCCAGGGTTTGCATTCTGTTCTTTATAAACATGTGCACATTTACCTAATCTGGTTTCAAAATGAAGACATTAAGCAGGGCATGTGAGTTAACCATTTGTAACTATTTGTAATCACTGTATTTTGTTCCTTCTTGTAAATGATCCAGTACATAAGCAGTTCAGTCCCAAAGGCAATTGGTTCCTTGAACCAGGAGATGGAAAGTTCAAGATAAGAAAGAAAATGCATGCTTCCCAAATCAGAATTGACAATATTCTTTTCTTCCAGAAATGTCTGAGAAGTCCATTTATCATACACGCAAATATCCAGAACACGAGTGCAGACATTTTTCAGGCCTGTTACTGCAAAGCTGTTTGCTCTTCCTACCACAATAGCTCAGAGTTATGTCGCGCTGGCCTGAACGTTGATTCTGAACATTCTCTCAGAGATAATAATCAATAAAATTCCTAGTTCAGAAATGGCATTTTCTTGCTAACTTATGTTAGGCAGAATGTTGGGTTATTTTGTAGAGATTAAACGGAAATTTTTGCTGTTCACTTCCCGTTTCCTTCTAGCCAGATTCCAAAGATATTAAAATGCTGTCCGCTTTAAACAAAAGGTTTCTCTTTGCTTCCATGAGAGTAATTGAGGCTGTACTGGTAACTATTGTGAATTCAGGCCTACATCTGGGTTGTCTCATTAAACAAAAGATACCCATCGCTGTCAACAACCATACAGCACAACCCTCCCGTATCCCTCATCTTTATCTGGAAGGAATGGTGGAGACACACGCCTGTCACCATTAAGAAACTCTTCTGGGTCCCTCCTTTTGGTGGTCTGGTGGTTAGAGAACAGCAATTGTGTGACACATTTGGGCTTGCCTCCCCGCCCCGCGAATACACAAGCCCGCTTTCTTCGGAGAGCCAACCACTCGGCTCCCTCCTCATCGCTCCTCGGAGAATCCAGTCGCGAGTCAGCCCACCGCTCCACCATTCGCTCCCGACCCCGGAAAGCACTGATAATGGATGCACACAGGCCACCCCACCGCACGCCATCCCCCAACGTGGCTCCGCTCGCCACCCTCGGGCCACACATACGCACAGCTCCCCACTCCACCACCCCACGGGGCGCCGCGGCCACGACACTGGAAGTTCAACCCCCCTGCCCACCTTCCCACCCCCACGCCTCTACCCGAAGCAATGTGCCATTGAGCAAATGGCAGAAGCACCACAGACAAACGCGCACCCCGAGTGCACAGCCCTTAGGTATACCGAAAGGCACAAGCCGAGGCCCTAGGCAGAGCAACCCCGACCCCTCTGCGCGCGCGCGCGTCTCTGTACGCGCGCGCGCGCCCAAGAGGGTGCGGGTAGTGGCCGGGAACGCGCCCGGGGAGGGCAGGGGCGAGCCGCGGACGACCGGGGGCCGGGCCACGGTCCTGGGGGGATGAGGGTGGTGGGCAGGGGGCGCAGAGGTCCGGCGGGAAGGCCCGCGGCGGCCGGCTCCGGCTGTACTCACCGAGCAGCAGCAGCTTGAGCTCCCGGCGGGCGTCCCGCTTGTCCCTGCGGAGCTGCCGCTCAATCTCGTCGTTGATCCGCCGGGCTTCCTTAGCCTCCTCGCTCAGGCAGCACGCCATGATGGACTCCAGAGTCATTCTTCCAAAGTGCCTCCGCTGCAGCCCCGCCGGCACCCCCTGCTCACACGCGCGCACACACACCCTCCCGCCCTCGCTCCCCCGAGGCAGCGGTGGCCGCCGAGCCCCCGCCGCCCGGGCGCGCGTCCGGGATGAGCTCGGCGAACCGCCGCGGGGGCCGCGGCCAGGGCCGGGGCCACTAGGTGGGCCGGGGGTGCGGCGGGAGCTGGCGGCTCGAGCCGCCGGGAGGAGCGAGGCGGCCGCGGGAGGCGGCCGCGGGCGCTGGCTCGGGGGGCGCACTGGGGAAGGCCGCCGCGCCCGGCCTCGCTCAGACGCCCGCGCCTCCTTCCCCGGGAACGGGCGGCCCGCCTCGCCCCCCGCGCCGCCGCCGCCGCCGCCGCGGCTCTCCTAAGCCGTGCGCCCGGCGGCGAGAGCACATCCACCGGGGCGTCCCCGCAGCGAGCGGCCGCCGACGGCTCCCTGCGCCCGGCGCGCTCGCTCCTCGCCGCCGCCTGACACGGCTCCCGGGCGCCCTCGGCCCTGCCCGCGCCCACCGCCCGGCTCGCGCGCAAACCCGACTCGCTGGCCCGCCCGCCCGGCCGCCGCGCGCTCCTTCGCCTCCGCCTCCGCCTCCGCCAGACGCCCACCCCCGGCCCGGATTGCCAGGCGCGGAGCGGCTGCTCAGTGCTCGCCCTCCCCCTCGCCACACACACACATTTTCTTCTTTCTCTGAACTGGAGCACAGATCCGGGAGGGAGGCGGCGGCGGCGGCAGAGGGAGGAGAAGGAGGAGGAGGGAGGGGATGGGCGTGGGAGGAGGGCAGCGGGAGGCGGGGCCGCCGGCCCCTCCTGGAAGGCTTTCCTGGGCTCGCAGCCGCCGCGGCGCGCCTCCCAGTGCGGCTCTCCCCTCGTTCTCGCAGCTCCTGCTCCCGCGCCCTCGGTCTGGCCCGCCGGCTCAGCGGTCACGGCCACCCCGGCGGGGGGGCGAGGCCGGGTCGCTGAGGCGCAGCCGGGGCCGCCGCCAACCTGCAGCTGCCGGCCGGCCGCCCGGGCGTGGTAAAGCGGGAATATGGCGGCCTCCGCCCGCCTGCTGCCCACTGGCCCCGGAACGCGGCCGCGGCTCCCCCGAAAAGGCGGGGATCTCGGCCCAGTAAGCCCCCAGCACCGGCCGGCGCCGCGAACACCCGATCCGGCTCCCCCGAAGACGGCCTCGGCGCTCCCGCCCCCCGGTCCGGGGCAGCGCGGATCAGTTCCGCCGGGCGGCTCTTGCCCAGTTCGGTGTTCTTTCCCGTTCCTGTTTCTGAAACGCCATTCGGATAGAAAGTATCTCGCGTCACCTCTGACCCCAGTTCTGTCGTAGCAAATAAGATACACTCAATCGTGGAGTGTGACTGGAGAAGAGAAGGAACTGTCACTGTCTCGCGGAGGGGGGACGGGAGAGATTTAATAGGAGAAACTGTCCACAAAGTAACTGGAGATAGAAATCTAAATCCTGAGCAGAAAAATGAAGCGGCCCAGTTTCCAAGAGCCTCCTGATAGCGTCCAACTTTTCATGCTATTGAAGTTGTTTTTGTTTTGTTTTTTTACAAGCTCTCCTCTTGTTTTTGAGAAATGCACACGATGTTTAACAGACAAGTAATCGACTTTACCATTCTAGACCGAGATGGAATTATGACTTCTGGGAAAATGCAAAGTAATGTGAAATAAAAGAAATGGAAAGAATAAAAGAGGAAAATGGGAAAACCAGGATCGCTCCAGCAAAATGCCATTCTAGTATTTTGTTTTTCCACTTTCGATTGAGGCAGTTTACTTTAAAATGTTGTTTGCTTATTTTGTTGTAACATGTGTCTGATAAATGGCCAAAAAAACTCCTTGCTCGTTCAAGTTTTATTTGATCTAATAGCTACAAGGGGTGAAACTCATACTGCTTTCTGCCTTAATGGAGCCTCAGGTCTTGAGAGTAAATTGTATCTTAAGAAGGGAATCCCTTTTTCACATTTTATGTTTTCTCTGAGATGTCTCTAATGCAAACCTGCTGATTCAAAATGTAAAGTGAGGGCATGACTCTACTATTGCTATAGGTCAAGAGCGCACATAGGATTCTTGGATGACGGGTGTGCGACTGCCTTCTTTCATTTACCATTACTTCCACCCCTTGAGACACAGACACACACACACACCACGACTTAGACCAAACAAGTCATCCAGACATAAGCTCTATATTTTAGACTCCCCTTTCAAAAGGATATTTGGCCTAGAAAATGCAGTTATCCCTTAGTTGAAGCCAAGGATGCAGAACCTGTGGATAAGGAAGGCCGACTGTAATTAAATTTCACCTTGGCCAGGAAAGCAGAAAGGACAAACTTCACCCTCTTTATGTGAACAATGTGAAATCAAAATTTAAAATTAAGTGACTAATGAAGTTAAAGATTGAAATTCAATATGCCAAAATTTTAAATGGCTTCAAGGGAAAAACTTAATTATAAGTTTGCATCCTCTCAAATATGTCTATATATGAGTTTCAGAGAGATACAAAACATCAGAAAATCAAATAACAGTCAGGAAGCTTCATATAAGTGTCTGGTTTCCTTGCCAAGAATCCTCTGAGATTTTTGAAAATGTCTCCCAAACTATGCTATTAAACTATCAGGTACTCCATTTTGACTGAATTGACCTATATATATATATATATATATATATATATATATATATATATATATATATATATATATATGTATGTATGTATATATATATGTATATATTTATTTATTTATTTTATTTATATTTATTTATTTGGCTGTACCGGGTCTTAGTTGCGGCACACAGCATCTTTAGTTGCAGCATGTGAACTCTTAGTTGCGGCATGTGGGATCTAGTTCCCTGACCAGGGATCAAACCCAGGCCCCCTGCATTGGGAGTGTGGAGTCTTAGCCACTGGACCACCAGGGAAGTCCCTGACCTACTTTTTGATGAAAGGAATTAAATTCTTTCAACACATTGTAGAACAAGAGAAGTCTGTTTTGTCACCCCTATATGCCTAGCATCAGGGACACTCCTTGGCACTTGGTAGATATTTGAATGGATTAGACAAATCAATAGGAGGATGTTCCTTCAAGTATTGGGAAGAAATCAAGAAGTAAGGAAAACCAACACTCTGCAGTGATAAAGTCATATATGAGTGTCAATAAGGAAATAGGAAAATTTCAAGTCTGAGCCCAGATCTACTTAGAAACCTTTGCATATGTATCTGGAAAGCATTTGCCAAGTGAATATTCATACAACCTAAGTCAAGCGAACAAAATCCATGTAGAAACTACTGAAGTTGTTGACCATGTTCTAGAAGCAAATATGCTAAAATATTCAACTAAACATGGATCATGTTACAAAGTCCCAGTTCATTAAATCGACAAACTTATTCATTGCCTACCATATGTAAATAACTAAGATGAAAGTGCAAGAAGAGAGATACTAAGATGAATAAAATATGGTCCTTGCCCTCAATAGGCTTAAAGTCTTAGGGCTCTGAACAGCTATAATAAAAGAAAATGAAATCAATTTGTATTAAAGTTGGGATACAAGTAAAATATAAAGGTATAAAAAGGAAGGAATCATTCATTCTGTTCAGGAGAACTGAAGACTTCACAGGAAAGGGGACATTTGGAATGAATAGGTTTTCGATAAATATGTATCTACACCACTTAAGAGGAAATCAACAATTTCAAATCACCCCCAAACAGACAGTGAAATGATAAACCATTTCAAGAATTCAAGGGCAATTACTAGATAGCTGAAAAGCAAACCACAAAACCTTAGGAGCAGTTAACACCAGAGGGAAATGGGAAGACTATCACCTCTTCTGTGACATCCTACCTCCACTGTCACGTCATCCTGTCCTTTGGGTACTGGCAAAGAAAAACAGTCAAAGGCATAGTTCAGTCTCCAGGAGTGATCCTAGGGTCAAAGAGTGTAAAGGTCACAGCCACACTCTTGTAAAAGATGCTTGGGGGGAAGGAAAAGCCTGCACTTCTCTTGTTCCCAGAGTCACTTAGCATGGCTGCTTCACACCATGCACTGCACCACTGTAATACCACTGTAATTGTCTACTTCTCTCTCTCTCTCTCTTTCATGAGATTAGGAGCTGCTTGAGAGCAGGGACCTTGTCTTTCATAACTGTTTTCAGTGCACCCAAAAGAGTGCCTAGCCTAGAACGGATACTCAGTAAGGGATGAATGAGCACAAGAATACAAAACCTACATCAACAACAAACACACTCGCAGACTGCCTGTCCCAGGCAGTGCACTATGCCAGATGGCTGAGGCATACAAAGCCCTTAAAGGTTTAATAATCTATTTGGGCAGGCAGTCTGCATGCGTAAAACAACAATGCGAAATGAGAAGCACTGGCTGCTAAGCTACAGTATAGAGAATGAATTGCTAGAGGAGTTTGGAAGAAGGAGCAGTTAGTCAAGCCACCCTGCAAAGCAACCTGAAGGAGTATGGGTAGGCACACAATGGTCACCTGAAAGATCAATTAGAAGTCAGCCTAAAACATTGCAGATCCTACAAGAGCTGGGAAAGAGCTGCTCTGGGCAGAGGTTGCTGGCACAGCAGGCTGGCCAAGGAATAAAGTGGCCTTGCTTTTGAGGAAGGCAGGCAAGCAGGCCCTGGGAGACTCAGAGAGCTATAAATGGCGCCACCTAGAGGACATTTCTCAAATCAGCAGAAAGTTTATGATTTTTTTGGTGAAAGAAAGAAGGTTCAGGGTCATGTTGAAAATGCAAAACATAAAAAAAGAATACTTTCTTCTGAAAGAGAAGATACCCACACTGCAAAGCCACCAAACAGATATTCTAGATGAAGCAGAGTACCTCAGTGACATCTTTCCATTACCACCTTTAGTAATGCATCCAAGTAATCCTCTGCCTCTAATCAAATGTACCTATTTTGTGCTTATCCAGGGTTAGCATGATCACAGGCAGCATTGTACCTCACAATGTGAAGACCATCAAAGTTCCACTGCACTGGAAGGCTCTACAAGACCGGCCATATGGGAGCCATTTTTAAGCTGAATAGACCATGTTTCAGCCAGAAAAGAATGAATAAGCAAATGAATTAACGTGTACTAAAATCAGATAGTGAAATATCAGATCACCCAAAATCATGATCAAAATCCTTTTTGCACCCAAATGGTCAACAATGACTTAGCTAGTGTAGGAGCTTCCTTCCTGCCCCAGAGTTACTACAAGTTGGAGCCATCTGTTCCCCAAAACTCTCTGGCTATGCTGAACTCCTGCCTAAGACCAAGGCTGCAAACTCGCTGGTCTCTGAGCTGCAGAAGGGTTGCTTTAGACTCAACGGTGCTAATGCAAGAATTGAATTAGCTGCCAGAACTTAAACATCAAGTGATTCACACAGAAATCTGGATTTTAGTTCCTGGTCAAGATCTGGCAATTCCAGGCCCATATTCCCAGATGGCAACGTTTTCCACCACCTGCTTTACTCCCCATTGCTGTAAAACCTAAACCAGTTTAAATTCCACATTATAGTAACATGCTGTACCTGTGGGTGTTTCAGGTGGGCCCTGGAAGGCAGTTAGCAGGGTGAGGACTGGGTTTTAGAATTAATCAGGTAGTTGATGGAGGCAATTGATTTCTTTCCCATTCTTTGTTTCCATGTTTTTAAATCAAATAATCATTTATCCCATTACACTCATCTCCCTTTGATGATTTCTTATGTAAACCTCAGTAATGATATAGATCTTTGTCTATTTTGTTCATTCTTGAACCCAGCACCTAGAACAGGGCCTGGGATGTAGTATCAATAGATTCTTAATAAACATTTGTTGAATGAGTGAAAAAGAGGCCCTCCAATCAAAGAGGCCACATATTGGTCACGTGGCAGTCTGCCAATTTTTCCTTAGCCAGATGGTGCCCACCAAAGCTTGGCTCCCTCTGTAAAACGTTCCTTGGTCCTGTGCTTCAAAATCTTGCCTCAAATGGGTTGACCAAGAAAAATTAGCCACACTAGGGTATCAAGAAAGCTGAAGATGAAACATTGTTGTTCAAAACCCAGATGGAAACATGTATTAATTCCATGTAAATCAATTTTATAGGAAAGTTGATATTCCTATCACAAATTCATTTCCAGTAATGAGCATGTTATACATTGGAGATCATGACACAATATATAGTCAAAGTTGTTAATTACTCAATGTGTGATAAATTAATGAAACACAGTACACATTGATGAAAAATACATAATTAAAGTATCTGTTGTGCTGCCTTCTCAGTGATTAAAATGGTCTTAATCATAACCTTTCAATTAGTTACTATCCTTGTAAATTTTTCAATCTGCCATTCTGAATTTTACCAAGATGTTAGAAAGCTAATGGCTTTTCAATCTTAAATAGGAATATAAAATATCTCTTCCAGACCACAAAATTAGATATAAAGGTATCTCTCTTGTTCATTTTTTTTTCTTTTTCTATCTCTTAGGCCTACCAAAATCTATTTGAGCCACAAAAATTTCCAAAGGCCTCTTCCAAATTTGTCAGTGTACTTCCATCTTTCCATCCTTATACAAATTCCTTTTTTGTGTGTCTGTGTGGTCAAATTTTTTAGAATTATAGTTGATTTACAATATCATCTTAGTTTTAGGTGTACAGCAAAGTGATTCAGATATATATATTCTTTTTCAGATTATAGATTTTCCATTATAGGTTATTACAAGATATTAAATATAGTTCCCTGTGCTATACAGTAGGTCCTTGTGTATCTATTTCATATATAGTACTGTGTATCTGTTAATCTCAAACTCCTAATTTATCCCTCCCCACCCTTTCCCCTTTGGTAACCATAAGTTTGTTTTCTATGTCTGTGAGTCTATTTCTGTTTTGTAAAGTAGTTCATTTGTGTCAGTTTTTAATTTCCACCTCTAAGTGATGTCATATGGTATTTGTCTTTATCTGACTTACTACACTTAGTATGAAAATCTGCAGGTCCATCCATGTTGCTGCAAATGGCATTATTTCATTCTTTTTTTTATGGCTAACATTCCATTGTGTGTATGTTTATATATATATAATAATATATAATATATATATATATATATATATATATATATATACCACATCTTCTTTAACCATTCATCTGTTGATGGACATCTAGGTAGCTTCCATGTCTTGGCTATTGTAAATAGTGCTGCTATGAACTTTGGGGTGCATGTATCTTTTTGAATTAAAGTTTTCTCTGGATATATGCCCAGAAGTGGGATTGCAGGAACCTCCATAATGTTTTCCATAGTGGCTGCACAAATTTACATTCCCACCAAAAGTGTAGGAGGGTTCCCTTTTCTCTACACCCTCTCCAGCATTTATTATTTGTAGACTTTTTAATGATGGCCATTCTGACTGGTGTGAGGTGGTACCTCATTGGATTTTTGATTTGTATTTCTCTAATAATTAGTGATGATGAGCATCTTTTCATGTGCCTGTTGGCCATCTGTATGTTTTCTTTGGAGAAATGTCTATTTAGGTCTTCTGCCCATTTTTCGATTGGGGTGTGTTTTTCTTTTTGTTATTGAATTGTAGGAGCTGTTTGTATATTTTGGAAATTAATCTCCTGTTGGTCTCATCATTTGCAAACATTTTCTCCCAGTCCATAGGATGTCTTTTTGTTTTGTTTGTGCTTTCCTTTGCTGTGCAAAAGCTTATAAGTTTGATTAGGTCCTATTGGCCTTATACAAATTCTTAAGAGCTGATTTGGGTTAAGTACTTTCAACCATATGGAACGGGACCTAGGATAGAGTGAAGTGAGGAAATTTTTTTCGCTAGAGGCTCCAATATGGCTTGGCAGAGAACTACTGGTGATCATCCCTTTATTTAAAAAAAATTTTTTTTAATGTAGAATCTTTTTTTTAAATTTAAAGTACTTATTAATATGTTTATTTAAAATTTTTATAATTTGTTCTTCATGGATTTTTGTATTAATTTTTTAAAATATTGACTTAAGATATTATGTATCTTGATTGCCAAGATTTTTGGTGCTCTCTTAAATTTTGCACCCAAGACAAATGCCTCACTTGCCTTACCCTATCCTGGCCCTGGTATGGAAGTCATACATGAGTTGGCATACAAGTGGAGAATTTGTCGCTCCAGGGAAGGAGTGAGATGTGGAAGATTATCTATTCTTTACAACTTAAAAATATCCATGATTTCTGCCTGTGGAATTGGAACAAAAAAACTGGGTTGAAAAGCCATTGATTGTCCAAATGGAAAAAGTAGAAGCTTCCACAGCCTCCACTAAAACGCATGGTATCAGGAAAATCAAATATCCCCAAATGATGAGAAAATGCAGAAAATATCACATATTTTAGGTTCACTATTTGGCTTACATTAAAAAGTGAAGATTGTAGAATAAGGAGAGCTAAGAAGCCATGTGATTTAGGGAATTTCTTTTAAATCCAGGAATCATTTCTTAAAAATAAAGCTTACTGGAGAGCCAATCTATAAATCTATAAATAAGCCAATCCACTGATGGGGGTTGGGGGTGTGTTTGACATGGAACGCCCACACTTCTTCCTCTTTCTTCTTCCCTCAGGCCATTTTCAAAACCTCTGAGCTAATCCAACTGGCACATTTTACAACAGGGTCATACATAGAGGGTCTATAAATTGATCCAGGTTCTCCAGCCAGGAAGTGGCAAAGCAGAACTAGTACTTGGGTTTTCTCACTCTCAGTTTTCTATTCCCTATGCCCCCTTTCTTAAGACTGAAGGAGTCTTGGAGGAAGTTGTATTTGGCCTCCAGCTTTTCTGGTCTCAGAATTTGTCATCTTTTTGGGAAGAATCTATGGTCATTTAGTCTTTTACCTATTCTCAGGAAGCCTATAACCTACTGATAATAAATCACAGCTCCCTTCCAGGAGTATTTGCATTTTCAGCTAGGTCAAAGCTCCAGTTTAAAGTGTGGTTCTGGGGCTTCCCTGGTGGTGCAGTGGTTGAGAGTCTGCCTGCCAATGCAGGGGACACGGGTTCGAGCTCTGGTCGGGGAGGATCCCACATGCCATAGAGCAACTGGGCCCCTGAGCCACAACTACTGAGCCGGCGCGTCTGGAGCCTGTGCTCCGCAATGAGAGGCCGCGACAGATAGAGGCCCGCGCACCGCAATGAAGAGTGGCCCCCGCTCTCCGCAACTGGAGAAAGCCCTCACACAGAAACAAAGACCCAACACAGCCAAAAAATTAATTAATTAATTAATTATTTTAAAAAAATTAAAATTAAAGTGTGGTTCTGACCCTTGGCTACACATTAGAATCACCTGGGGAGACTTTAAATAATATTGGATGCTGGATTCTCACCCCGAATATTTGGATTTAATTGGTCTGGGGTGGGGTTTGGTATATTTTTAGTATTTTTTAATGCCCCCAGCTATTCCATTGTGCAGGCAAGACTGAGAACAACTGAGTTATAGTAACAAAACTAATTACATATGTGCAGGCCTCAGCCAGTAGGTGGATAATGCAGCCATAATTACCTAGTGGAGATGGGAAGTAAGGTCAGTCCTGCCTAACACAGAAGCAGTACTAGGCTGAGCGCTCACATCACCAGATCCAAGCAAGCTCCTCCTCCACCGTCTCATTAGACCTTTAGACCTTTTTTAAAAAATTTATTTATTTAGGCTGCACTGCTTGGCTTGCAATATCTTATTCCCCCACCAGTGATCGAACCCATGCCCCTGCAGTGGAAGTGCAGAGTTCTAACCATTGGACCACCAGGGAATTCCCTTTAGAAATTTTTAAATTTCCTTTTTCCCCTCAATTATATTCTTAAAATCTTTATCAATGTTGATTGTCCTGGGGGATGGGGAGGGAGGCTCAGAAAATACAGAAAAACACATAGAGAAAATTAATATTATCCATAATCCTACCACCCAATGATAACCCTTGTTTATATTTTTTTTGTTTGGTTTTGAGTCTTTTCTATTCAGGTGGATAGACATGAAATTATTTGCAAGTTAAAATCATAGTGGACATACTATGTATTTATTTTTTAATTTGTATAGTCATATGGAAAAGTGCTCAAATAGAACAAAATTTTACACAAGAAGTGAATCTCCCCTCCTACTGCCAACCCACCTCTCACCTCCTCAGAGGCAGCCAGTGTTACTAGTTCTGTGGCAGACTTCCAGAAATATCTATAGCTATATCTTCTAGTTACAAAAATGCTTGCATACTGTACAACCTCTTCTGTAATCTGCTTTTCCTACAATACCTCTCAGAGATGGGTCCATGGCCTGCACTTTTCTTTTTGACACTGCATAGTTTTCCAGTGCAGATTCCCCACAATTTCTTAACCAGTACATTACTGGTGAGTATTTGTTTCCAGTGTTGTGATCCTTTTCTAATTAATATTTATGTATTTAGTTATTTGCTCTTCCCCTGAATTTTTTTCATTTATTAAATATGCTTCAAAAATTATGCTAGTGGCTACTGGGTATTCCATTGTGTGAATTTTAATAATCCTTTCAAATAACACTGAACTGTTAGACATCTATGCTGTTTCCAATTCTTTATCATTATGAATGATGATGCAATGAACAATCCTTGTATATAAATCTTTGTATCTCCATGTCACTAGAGTAAATTAAACAGAGTATAATTATTGGTCCAAAGGACACACTCTACTTAAGGCTTTTGATGTATAGTGACAAATTGTTTTCCAGAAAGTTCATAGCAACTTCCACCGGTAATATATAAAAAGTACCATTTCCCCACCTTTTTTAAACCACAAGTACTGATTGTAAAATTATGGAATTGGCTCATTCCTGGGCATATATCCAGAAAAGACAAAAACTCTTAATTCGAAAAGATACACGCACCCTAATGTTCATAGCAGCACTATTTACAATAGCCAAGACATGGAAGCAACCCAAGTGCCATCAACAGACAACTGGTTTAAGAAGATGTGGTGGTGGTGGTGGTGGTGGTGTGTGTGTGTGTGTGTGTGTGTGTGTGTGTGTGTGTGTGTGTGTGTGTGTGTGTGTGTAATGGAACATTACTCAGCCATAAAAAAGAATGAAATAATACCATTTGCAGCAACATGGATAAACCTAGAGAATATCATACTAAGTGAAATAAGTCAGACAAAGACAAATGTTATATGATATCACTTATATGTAAAATCTAAAACATAATACAAATGAATCTGTATATAAAACAGAAATAGACTCACAGACATAGAAAACAAACTTATGGTTAGCAGAGGGGAAAGGAAGCAGGGAAGAGACATTAGGAGTATGGAATTAACAGATACAAACTACTGTACATAAAATAGATAAGCAACAAGGATTTACTGTATAGCACAGGGAGCTATATTCAATATCTTGTAATAACCTATAATGGAAAAATGATCTGAAAAAAATATATATATATATAACTGAATCACTTTGACGTATACCTGAAACTAACACAATATTGTAAATCAACTATACTTTATGAAACAACTATACTTTAATAATAAAAAAAGTTTTAGAATGGAAAATAAAACTATGGGATTGATTTGGGGTCAAAAATTTTTTATCTAAATGTAATCTTTCTTCATCATTTTGAACTACTCTGAGGCTTTAATAATTTCAGAGATTTTTATAGACATATGCATCTATCTAATCACGACAAACACTATTTCAGCTGAATATAAGCCATTAGATACGAAGTCTTAAAAAGTTGAAAGCCATTTTATTTTAGGGAGTTCAAATAAAACCCATCGTTCAGAGAAAAGTCTACTTGGTAGTACATCCAAAATATTCCAGGTTTTATCACAAATCCACCAGATCCCTAGTTTGGATACATGTTGAGCTTGTTCTTTATGTATTTCCAAAACTTCATTCTGAAGATGCAAAACACCCTTTTAACTCTTTGCATCTAGGGGTATAGCTTACCCAAAGCAAATAAAACTTCTACGGGCTAAGCCTTCCCTTTCATTCACAAGGAGTCCAAGGGAAGGATCAGTGTGTTTAGCTTCATGAGGATTAGACCTCAACGGTGACATTTTGCAGGGATCAAGGAAAGGATGTTACCAATCAGTCGGGAAAAAAAATGCTCCCCAGCAAGACAGGAAGTCCTATTTAATATCTACCTAGGCTACCTATTTAATAGGCTACATGCTACACATGTGCTACTGTATTTGTAGGGAAAATCTCCAAATAAAGTACATTTCAATTGATTTTAAAAACTAAGAGCCAGATTAAGTGAGGGTAAAGCGACTTCACAGGAACCCTTTCAACCATTCAGTGCTTAAATCTTTTTCAAGTCATCACACATCATTTCTCTTGGACTCTATGTCCTGCCAAGTGATTAACATCTGAAGGTCTGGAATCACTCAAATGCACCTAAATTATAGTTAGAATTTACCTGAAGTACATGCCTTGCAAGATTTTTTAGTTGAGCCTGCCTGGAGAATTTTGAGGCATGTGGTAGAATGTCAATGAGATGGCAGATTGCTCAGATGCCTGTTGTTGGCTCTGAAATACCACCTAAGCCATGCCATTGTGCCAAAGGTATTTATTTCAGTGTATATCTTCCCACAGGGATGGGTGCAAGGCTGCCAGTTCCACTAACTGCATTTCCAGGACTACAGAGTCTAAACTTCTTCAAGGCAGGAATAGAAAAAGAAAGGTTATCTGAGGATTCCAGAATCATCCTTTTCTCTTAATTGAAGTACAAGGAATATTTCAACGCCAGGTTGATACACAGGGGCTTGCTTACTATTTGGAAGGCAGAATATTGATAAAATGGTGGGAAAATAATTTGTGTCTGCTTGATGCATCATATTCAAATGATTTTAATTTTACTTATTCTCAGCGCACATTTGTCAACTTAGTAAAATAGACATGTCTTGCAAAGGCTGCTGTTAGGTCACTGAATAACAACCTCAAACTCTGTGACTTAACCGTGGGGACCACTCATGGCATGTCTTAGGATTGGAGTAGGCAGGCATTGTATTATGGTAATAGGGGGAGGGGTGGGCAGGATGAGGGGAGGGTCATACATTTTTGCCCACTGAAGCCTGACAAGACAGATCCTGCTCTAGGTTCTGTCTGAGGCAGTTTAGTATTACACAGTGTCCAAGGATTAGAGCTACGTGAGCTCACGTTTCAAATAACCCCATTCATTCCTTTCATCATTTTTATTCATTCACTCATATGTTTAACCAATTCCCATTTTGCAGCAAGTCAGGATACAGAAAGAGGTAGGAGTCTGTGATTGGAAGGACTGGAATCAGGATTGGGAAAGTTGGCCACAAGGCAGGAAGGTTGGAACCTGACTCTAGTTTCCGGGACAGGCCAAGTCCCCTGGGGAATTAGGTTCAAGGGAGGTTAGCAGAACAGAATTTAGGGGCAGCAACCAAATCTGGTGCACTGCCTTAAAGGGAGATTCATCACTGTGTGAGCTATTGCTCACGTCCAGAAAGTAGGGTTGATGCTCATCCCCAGAAAGTCAGGCTCAACCTGAAGTCCCGTATTGGTCCTGGGAATTGGAGATGGGCCATTACTGTGCTGGGCACCCACTGCTGTTGGGAGGAAGCAGGCACTTGACAATTCTTTCCTTCCCTTTCCAAGCAGGATCTGCTTAATGATTTCCATTTCTAGGTTTAGTTAAAACCAGTTTCCAGCAACTTAAATTTCTTCAGAATTAATCATTCATAATTTTTTGTCTATTCCTCAATACTTAAGAAAATAATAATCCAAATGGATATATTATTCCAAAGCTTTACTCATAGGTGAGTATTTTTTTTAGAAAATGACATGAACTCAAAATTATTATATTGCTTTCAGAATTATATAATACACATCCCCAGATATGCATTCCTGGAACCCTCCATATTTTGTTCTGCCTGGTAATTGTTAGTACTTAGTAATTTTGTTAAGTTTTTTTGTGATAAAGAGAGCAAGACAAAGAAAGAAAGAAGAAAAGAAAGAAAGAAGGAAAGAAAGAAAGAAAGAAAGCCATTATGAAACCTGAGGATACTTGATTGCAAAGAAAGGACAGGGAATATCATCTTAGGCTGTCAGTGTAATAGTTTAGACCATGTCCAAAGTAGAAACCATATTTCTTAGCATATTTTATAACATTATTTTCTGATTAGAAAATAACATATGCTTATTATAGAAAATTTGAGAAATACAAAAAGTATAAAGGAGGATACTAAAATTACTCTGAAACCCAGCATAGCAAATATTTTGCTATATATCATTTATCTATTTTCTTTTTCTTTTTTTTGACCACACCACACAGCTTGCAGGAACTTCCCTGACCAGGGATTGAACCCAGCCACGATGGTGAAAAGCCTGGAATCCTAAGCACTGGGCCACCAGGGAACGCCCTGTTTTCTATACAAATGTAAATATGATTTTTTGAGCAAAGTTAGGATTAGGCAGCACATCTCATTTTGAATTTCTGCTCTTTTTACTTAGTAATCTCTTATGTTCTTTTCTTGTCCTTACATATTTTATAACATAGTATTTCATCATTGGGCATTTAATGATTTATATTCACCTTTCTCCCACTATTGCACATTTAAGTCTTGCCTTTTTCTCCTCATTAATGTAAATAGCATTATTACAAACATCCTTGTCGAAATCTTTATGAGCATTCCTGAATTGCCATCCCATTCAGAAATTTAATGACGGGGACAGAGGATTCAAATCATACTATAGATTATTTTTATGGAGATAGTTCAAAACTAGAAGATTAGCAAAACATAGAGAGAGGCCTGTTTCTTCATCTTCAAACTCCCTAATTCCTACCATCTAGGAGACCTGCTCTGTTAGTCTTCATGTCACATTCCTCCCACCTGGCCACTCCTGAGACATGGTGTTTACTCTGGAAGGAATGCTACTTGGTAGTGCAGGGTAAACAGAGCAGAGGGAGCTAAGACCCAGGCCTGGAACCACCAGAGGACACTGGGTGTGCAATGCAGGAGCTGTTCCAGCTTTGGACTGGCGGAGAAGTCACAGCTGTGGATCAGATACAGCATTCACCGGGCCCAGCAGGATCTGTGTCCATTCAGGGCTACAGAAGGAAGTTCCAGCAAATGGAATGAGCCAGCTGTGTGGAATCTAGAATGAGTGCTATTGAAGGATTAGGTAGGCAGTCATTACACACAAGATCTGTCCATAAGGGCTAACGTTCAGAGGCAGGGATGTGTCTGCAAGATCAGGAAGTGACAAGGGTTAGACAAGAAGGCAGGTCCAAACCTGGGATTATACCTGTGGAATGAGAAAAATTTCTGACTTGGGGATCAAATAAATGAATAAATCGTCTGGAGCACAAATCCCATTAAGGGGAAGGTGTGTCAGTTAAATTAGGCAAAATTATGCTGCAGTAACAAATAACCCCTGCATCTAAACAGTTTATAGTTGGCTGGTGGGAAGCAGCAGCATTGCACAGGGAGATCGGCTTGGTGCTTTGCGATGACCTAGATGGGTGGGATAGGGAGGGTGGGAGGGAGACGCAAGAGGGAGGGGATATGGGGATATGTGTGTGCATATAGCTGATTCACTTTGTTGTATAGCAGAAACTAACACAGTATTGTGAAGCAATTATACTCCAATAAAGATCTATTAAAAAAAAACCCAACATATTATTTCTTCCTCATGCTACATGTCTATTGCACGTCAGCAGGAGGGCTCCAGTCTACATTGTCCTCTGTCTGGAATCCCAGGTTAATGATCTGTATTATCTGCAGTTGTGGCAGCTTGGCCAGAGCAAGTCAGAGCATGTCACATGGCCATGGCTAACTTCCAGGGACCATGAGCCTGGAAGGAGGGGTGAACTGCAAATCTTGGTGAGCATTGGCAGTGGCTGCCAGATAATGACCAAAGCTAGGTCCTGAAGAAGAGACACTATGAAGGGAGGGAAGATTCAAGACGTTAAACTACAACTTACTTGGAGTCCTAATGCCTCTTTATCTGGAACCTGCGGTGGGACTTAGGTTTCAGCAGACTGGGGGTCCTGTTCCAGCTGATCTAGAGGAGGAGCAGCAGATACACAGTGGGCGCCGATTTGGGGGGAAATGTGTAGTTAGAGAAACTCCACAGCAGCTGTTTCTTGAGCTCATGACCCAATAGGATGAATTATAGTCTGTCCAGGCTATCTGGGTCACCACCTTACCTCTTCCTCAAATTTGTACCTTTAGGTACAGTTTTCCCCTGCTATCTGAAAGTAGAGCGTTCCTGTAAAACTTTTGTAAGCCGAAAATGTGTGAACAAAGAAGCAATTATCTTAAGACCCATCTTGCTAACAGATGCACAAAATGAATTGAGATGAAGCACAGATGCTCACAGACACAGTTCAAAGCTATGGCGGTTTGATGCTGAGATGCTGAGTGTAGTTCCCTGGGAAGGAGCTTGGCGGTACCACTCTCGCTGCTCTGGCTGCATGCTGCCTCTGTAACAACTCACTGTAAAACAAAACGCGGATGCTATTGTCATTTTTCACCTTTTTGGCCAAAATCTTCTGATTCCTTTCAGTAGTAATATAGGTCTTTCATAAAGTGAGGTGGCTTAAACTGAACTTCTGAAATTTGGGGATACCCGTATTTGCTGGCCTATTATTGATAATCCCCCCAAGCAGATTTGTCATGATATAGCTCCCTGGGGAAAAAGAAGCATTTGTGTGCATCTAGGTATGTAGTAGCAAATGTCATCAGCTGAATGGCATCATGAGACATGTTTATCTCAGATACATTGGGGACATTTGTTTTAAGGTAAGTTAAATGCCACCCAGGCCTCTTATTTTGGTGATGATGACAAAATGATGGGATCGTAGTTTTTGGAGGGGCTCCCTAGGCTCTTTACAACCCCTAAGCATTTCTAGAACACCTGCTGTGCCCTTGGGACTGTGCAGGGTGCGGCTCCTGACCTTCAGCAATTATAGCAGCAAGATGACAGGAGAAAGTAAGCACTTGCTTGGTATTTCATTTCAAAACATAGTTCAAATTTGGAGGATCTTCTGAAGCTTCAGAAAAATGCTAATTTCACATTCAAATTAACAGGAAAGAAGCTTGTGGTTTTTCTCTTCATAATAAGCTTTTCTAAAGGAAGAGATTTTTAACTTAGATGTAGTTCATCCAGTCTAAGGTAGGGGGAGAGAAATTATTGAGTAAATTCTGTTGGAAATCATTTATTTTACCATAACCCCATGCAAATGTCATGTCATGGCAAACAGAAAGTGTGAGTTATAAACATTCTCCAACACGGGATACATTTTTTGCTAATTAACAGTAAGCAGTCTACAAGTCAAGCTTCCTAATTGATTTGCAAAAGGTTAGGGTTATCAAAACCGGCTTCCATGGTCAAAACCATGCTTAATTCTTGTATGGATTCTGGTGAAGCACACGACCTGAATAAACGTGTGGTTCAATTTCTGTCTGTATGGGTTCATTTAAATAGCTGGACACCAAGTAATAAGTACTTGCACATTTTAACAGTGTGTGATCATGAAGATCCCTAGAACTTAGATCCCTTACAATGTTCTATTCCCTTTACAAAAACAAAAAATGTTCGACTACAAGAACCATCATAAATTCTCTCCTTTCAAAAGAGAATGTATATATTATGAATAAAATCGTTGACATTTATAGAAAATTTAAAGCATTAAAAAATATATTCCCAGGAAAACTTTTGTGATTAATTCTTGCAAATCTTTGGAAGTCTTTGAATAGAAAAAAAAGTGCCCCCAGAGGCAGTCTTCTACCTGTTGGTGGTCAATTCAATTACTCTGACCAAAAGTAGGAAGCCTTATAATTTATAATTTACTTTGGTGATCTATCCAATTTTCATGGGACAAATGTTATTCATATTAGAAAAATAACCCCTCTTCTCATTTAGGAAGACTCGCGCAGGGGTTGAAAATGATGATACAGCCATCCCATACTGACTTCAATATAATATATATATACTATATAATATAATATATGCATATAAAAATAATGGGAGTGTGTGTGTTTGAAAGGCTGTACACCAAAATATCAATAGCTATATCTTTGGGAAGGGGGATTGTGGGTAATTTTTACTTTATACTGTCTGTTTTTCTGTATTTTTTGTTTCAAAAATGACGTATTTTACTATTGAAATTAAAATTATATATATATTTAAAATACATTATTAGATGCACAATAATATGAATGTACTTAATGCTATAGGACTGTACACTTACAAGAGTTAAAATGTAAATTTTATGCTATGTATATTTTACCACAATAAAAAGGATACATTCCTAAAAACTCTAGGTGTCCCTTGCATTTGGTGATGACTTTTAGGTACAACACCAGTACGATCCATGAAAGAAAAAGTTGGACTTCATTAACTTAAAAACTTCTTCTCTAAGAAAGAAACTATTATGAGAATGAAAAGATAAGCCACATATTGAGAGGAAAATATTTACAAACACATATCTGATGAAAGACTGGCATCCAAAATATATAAAGAACTCAAAACTTAACAAAAAGAAAACAGGCAACTAAATTTAAAAGTGGGCAAAAGATTAGAACAGACACCTCACCATAGAAGATGTATAGATGGTAAATAAGCCTATGAAAAAATGCTCAACATCATATGTATTGGATAATTGCAAATTAAAATGACAGTTAGATACAACTACCTACCTATTAGAATGGCTAAACTCCAAAACACTGACACCACCAAATGTTGATGAGGGTGTAGAGCAACAGGAACTCTCATTCACTGCTGGTGGAAATGCAAAATGGCACTGTTACTGTGCAAGACATTTTGGCAGTTTCTTATACAATTAAATCTATTCTTACCATATAATCCAGCAACTGTGCTCCTTGGTATCTGCCCAAAGGAGTTGAAAACTTTCATCCATACAAAAACTTGCACATGGATGTTTATAGCAGCTTTCTTCAGAACTGCCAAAACTTGGAAGCAACCAAGATGTCCTTCAGTGGGTGAATAAGCAAATAAACTGTGATACATCCAGACAGTGAGAAGAAATGAGCTATCAAACCACAAAAAGACATGGAGAAAATTTCAATGCATATTTTTAAGTGAAAGAAGGCAATCTGAAAAGGCTACATACTATATGATTCCAACTCTGACATTTGGGAAAGACAAAACTCTGAAGACAGTAAAAAGATCAGTGGTTACCAGGTTTTCAGGAGAGGAAGGAAAAGGGAAGGAAGCACAGGAAATGTTTATGGCAGTGAAATTATTCTGTATTATACTGTAATGGTGGATAAATCTCATTATACATTTGTCAAAACCCATAGAATATATAACACAAAGAATGAATCTTAATGTAAACCATGGACTTTAATTAATAATTATATACTGATATTATCTCATAAAAATAAAAAAAGTTACCTAAAAATATTATTTATCTTGAAAAAAATATACTTAATAACCAAAATAAAGGTCACTGTTTCCAGTCACAATTCTGCTTTAAAAATATTCATTTCCATAATTACCTCTTGGTTACTTAATGCTGCATGGTAATTTACGGTGTCTGACAGCAACCTCTAGAAATTTTCAAGCAGATAATATTCATATTATGTAACAGTGATTTGATCACTGATTCAGTATGAGTTCTAAGTCCCATCATTTTTACATTTTGCTTAAATAATTTTACTATCTTGAATAAATAATCCATATGCAATTTGGGGATCTAATTTCTCAAGATTCTAATAAATGTTTCAATAGAAACTAGGGGCTAAGCATGCATAACACTTAAGAATTCTGTCATTTCTGGGATTTCCTTGGCAGTGCAGTGGTTGAGACTCCCCTTTCCATTGCAGAGGGTACGGGTTCGATCTCTGGTCAGGGAGCTAAGATTCCACATGCCTCGAGGCCAAAAAACCAAAACATAAAACAGAAGCAATATTGTAACAAATTCAATAAAGACTTTAAAAATGGTCCACATCAAAAAAATCTTAAAAACAAAAAAAGAATTCTGTCATTTCTGATGATAACACAGCATTAGGAAAAAGGAAAAATGAGATGCCGACAGTATTCATTTAACATAAATATTATTCTCTGTGAACACAAACCCAGATGTAATTTTCACAACATGGATGGGTCAGCTTGGAAGCCTTTTGGGATTTCAGTACTGGGACTGGGACTGAGAAGGACTTTTCTACCAATCACAGAGGCAAATAGTATGAATAGCAGCGTGGAGAGTTTTGTGGCTAATTCAGACTTGCTCACACCAAGGGATCTGTTCAGGTGGGTAGAATATAACCAAAGGGGCCTCCTGGCACCACTGTTACTCAAAGATCATGGGTTCACGAGGCTTCTGAGTTTTAATACAATATTACTCTTCAGCTGGAAATATGAAAGTTGGAGTTAACTTTTGAGGTGAGGAAGCTGGACAGAGCTGGGCACTTTGGGATGATCCCAGCTGTATGGCATGGAATTGAGCCTAAGACCCCAGTCCCCTCAGAGAACCTGGAGTGAAATTAGGTAACCAAAGTCAAAAGCCAGTCCTTTCTGTAGAGCAAACACAGTAAGTAGTTCAGGGTCCCACTACTGATATGGATGGGATTGTAGTAAACTCACCATGGTGGTCCAGTTATGACTTAGGAACTGCATAGGGCTTGGCTGTCTGGGCCTTGATAACTCCAAGAAACCAGGGAGTGACATTTACGTTAACTTAATTTTCATGTATGTCTCTTTGTCTGATGTTAAAATACTACTTAAGTCAATAGAGTAAAACATAGTAGTCAGAGTTGCATACTGTCATGAGAGCAATTATTCCCATTAGGTATCAGTCCTCAGGAATCAGCCTTGCCTGGAGCTATGCATTTTGAAATGTCAGGTATTTTCTCATATGAGTTGGCAGGTCATCCAACTCGCTGTTTGATGTTGCAATCAGGTTGTTGATGTTATAGGTCAGTAGATACTCAAATCTCTATCCTACAGGGAATGCTGACACTGGCTTGTTCAATTTGGCTCTGTATATTGCACACTTGGCCTGCTGAGCCAGTATTATGCAAAGGGAAGATGCATCATATATTAACATGATGGAATAGTAAAGCTGAAAGACACTAAATGTCTAACCTTGCAATCTCATTTTACATGTATTCCCCAAAACACTGTAAAATTCTAGAGGGCAGGGACAATGTCATTTATTTCTACCTAATCAACATGATCTCCTCTTTATACTTGGCATGGAAAATAATTTAGATGATTTACATTTACATTCCTCTGAGAAGGAAACTCTCCTGTTTATTGCAAGCATGTCTTTGCTCCACGAGTCCCTCATGCTAAGGTCAAAGACCCCAGGGGTGTGGTGCTTACTATGTCTAACGGATCAGTCTTGCCTACTAGTGCCTCAAAAAGTAGAGAGGGAAAATCAGCCACTTCCCCAGAGATGTCATCGTCCCATAACATCAATGAGGGAACAGGAAGGGCAGAGGGCTCAGTGCAAGGTCCCATTTATCACACTAGCCTTCTCTGGTCCTCCATAAGTGATGGATGCAGGGGATGGACCAGAGTTCCTAATGTTAAAGCCCCTTTCAGGCCACTTTATATACATAGAACAATTTCTCCCTCAAGACATTCAGAAAGTGTTCTAGTAGTAGCCCAACATGTACATAGAATTAGCTTCCACCAAGCTCCTTCACTTCTATCCTTATGATGATTTCTTTATATCAGGGGGATTTGTGCCCCTCCTTGCACATAGGACCACCTCAGTTCATCCCAAAAATGTTTTAGTAATTCCGAACCTCCCAGAGAAGAAGCCTAACTCCTATTCTCCCATTTCGCAGAAGGGTCCTTGGCTTTAGGAAAATTTGCCCACCATTCAGACTGCTTCTAGTTGAAGCATTCATTGTTCATATTCCTTTGTTCCTCCCTTGTCCCTTCTTTTGCTATGCGTGGTGTGGAGTATCCTCCCATTCCCAAGGGTGTAGAATTTGGCCATGTGACCTGTTTTGGCCAATGGCATAAGGGTAGTTAGTGACAGTTTCAGGTCAGCTGATGTCTTACGATTCACACCAGCCCTCTTGTACCTCCGCCATCCATCCATAGAAAGAACATGTCCTAAGAATCTATTGTTCCTTTAGGTCAGGTTCTAGAACAAAAGACCAGTGGATTAGAACTGAAAGTGAGCTGTGGCCTAGAGCCAAGCCCAGTTGAATCCAGCTAGGATCAACAACCCCACCAGAGACTAACTGACCTGCAGACCAATCAGCAAGAAATGTTTGTTGTCATATGCCACTGAGATTGCAGGGGGGGGTGGGCGGGCAGTGTTTGTTATTCAGCATTAATGCAGTGATAGCTAACGTGCTTCATATAATACCAGTGAGTATGGGGGAAAGAGAGTAAGGCACCAGGTGAAGTTTAGTGTTCAGGATGCTTATTATCGAGTCCTCCTGGGAACAACACCTGTGGATAGGAGGGAAGGAAGCAGGATTGGGCACAGGGACAAGTTCTACCCTTGTAGATGCCCGCCTGACAACAGACTCAACTGACCATGTGGGAGATAAAATGGACCATAAGTGATGTTCCACATTTGGTAGCCAAATGAACAGGCCTTTATACACCTGCCACTGTTAGTCTTTGGGTGAGGGCTGCCCAAGAAAGGGTGTGACCTTGGGTGAGGTGGCTCTTTGCAGTTGACACAATCCCTGAAAGGGCTGACAGCAGAACACTGTCTGATGATAGCACCCCGAGCAGCTGGAGCAACCAGTTTTTCCTTGAAAGAATCCTCATCACCTCCATCATACCTGCTTCTACCCATTGAGCTACCACCTGGGACCCTTGCTATGGCAGAACAGTTCTGGGTTATTCCTTCCATCAGGGCAGCGGATGGGCATGGACATCTACATAACAAAAAGGACTCAACCTGGAGACTTTCCCTATACAAAGACAGAGTTGGTGAACTTTTTATTATTTTACTACTTTGGACCTACTCCGTCTTAGGAAGAAAATTGTTTTGGAGACAATTCTGGGATAATCTGGCTTGGGCAAATGGTGAGACTCTGAGGGCTGGGGCCAACGCAACATAGGAGATGGCTAAATCGCAGGGCATGGAAAAAGGAGAGAAGTTTGTTCTTGAGGTAGAGGGCGCAGACAGGGGAGGCCAGAGAGAGGAGCCAACCATGGGTCAGGATGTGAGCACTTCTTTAGGTGAAGGGACAGTGAGGCAGCCGGGTGGCTGACTTCGGATGTTCAC
This sequence comes from Balaenoptera musculus, assembly GCF_009873245.2. NCBI lineage: Eukaryota > Metazoa > Chordata > Mammalia > Artiodactyla > Balaenopteridae > Balaenoptera > Balaenoptera musculus. Next base: position 74,199,575 of record NC_045790.1, read on the forward strand.
AAAGTTGCCTCCGTGGTGACCTGAGGTTCCCCAGTGATCAAAGCAAACTGTGAGCAGCTTTTTGAAAAATAATATTTCAACATATCCAAAATAGAAAAGTATAGAGAATATTAAATACGTATGTCTGGCCACAGCCCAGAATTAACAGCTGTCAACATCTCGCCATAATCTCTTCTGGTCTTTTAATTTTTTTAACAAAGAAAATTTTACAGATATAGTGGAAGCCTCTTGGTGCTCCTTCCTCAACCCCCTTTCTGCCCTCACCAGAGGTAACCACTAAGCTGAACTTGATGTCTATTCTCCCTGTCCACATTTTCATACTTTTACTACACATGTATAATTTTAGTTCTGTGTGTTTTAACATTTACAGAAATAGTATCATGCTGTATGTGTTTTTACAAATTGCTTTTTTCTTTCAACTTTATATTTGCAAGAAACAGCCATGTTCATATATGCACATTTATTTCATTCATTTTTACCGCCTATATAGTATTCCATTGCACAATTAAACATCTGTTTATCTGGTCCTATAATGATAAATAGTGAGCTTGTTTTGATATTTTTCTTCACAACCAATTCTGCAGTGAACATCCTTGAAGATACCTTGAAGTGAAATTGCTGGGGTTTTGTTAACAAGATTAAAATGTCAGCTTCCCAGCTTAAAACTTTTAAGTACCACCTCACAGGAGCCTCCATTGCATTTCTCTGCAGAGCTTCTCTCATGGTGACTGAAAGAGTAGTGATGTAATACATGTATGAGTGAATGAATTGCAGATGAAGAAACTAAGGCCAAAGAGATAAAGTGACTATCACTATTCTATCACTAGTGAAAAGGCCCTTTCTAGAACGCACATTTTCTAGCTCTAGGGCTGCCCCTGTAAAGCCCAATTAGAAGTAAAGATGCTCAAGTTCAACTCCAATTCCAGTTGAAAACTGAAGGAGAGTGTCATTAGATGACCAGTTGCCCTCCCATTTGATGTATGCTCCTGAGAGGTCAGGAATTATTAACATTTCAAGTTAAACAATAAGAATGAGAATGAAAAAACTGAGTTCTTCCAGATAGACTTCTGTGAGGTGTGTTTGAGCCAATATCAATTATCTCTATCTCTCAGCTGGGGGTGTATTTATCTTTTTCTTCTTTTAAGGGTGACAAATACTTTCTTTTAAAATTGAAGTAGAGTTGATTTACAATCTATTTTTTATTTTAAAAAGCAAACCTGGGATTGAGCAATAAGTGAATGGATAGTGGATGGTAGGAGCCAGGCATCTCACTTCGGAGTGAGAAATTACAGGTAAACAAGAGGGAGAGGTTAGAATAAACCATGTGATACTGAATTAGAGTTGAAGATATCACTATGAACTTGTGTTTAGCTTACTATAGATACAGATGGTTAAATATAGAAATAATTACAGGTATGTATGTATGCACAAGTTAGTATATACACACACATATATTTTCAAGCTCTGTTTGCTGAGAGGGCCTAGAAATAACAATACCCCAATCACAACAGACACACCCAGTGCCCAGATCTTAGTATATAATACCATTTTGCAGTAAAAAGAACCACACCTCCCTGGAGAAACTACCGATTCTACAGTTGGGGCAGGGAATGTACAAGATGCCTGGTGCATCTTATAGTGCCAGTAAGTAAGGAAGTGCTAAAAACAATAACAACAAAGGGGTGTGTCAAAGAAACACAGGAGCCAGCCAAAAGAGCTGCCCATGGCTAAAGCTGGAACAATTTGAGCAACAGAATAAATAAGGCAGTATTGAATTATGGGTCAAAGTATAAAATAAATATCCATGAGTCCATACTCATAAATAAATGCTTGAAGAAATAAATAAGGGAGAATAACCAAATCTCCTGTACAGAATTCCAAATGATTTATGTAAGTACTGCTCCCTCAAGAAGGGAGAGCATAGCTCCCCACTCCTTTACTATGGGCTGTGCATAGTAATTTCTTTCCAAAAAGTATAGTATGGAAAGAGAAGAAAAAAGAGTAACTGTAGTAGAAACACCTAAAAAACACTACATCAGCCATATAAGTTTCATATCATCAGTGATAAATCGTGTTGATAGTCTGTACCCTGGATGTGATGTGCAGGAGAATGCTACATTATCTCTACGGTCTTCCTCCCAGAAACCCTAACCTCATTCTAACTGTGAGAAAAACATCAGACAAACCAAAGAGACAAACAATCATCAGACAAACACACCAATTCTAAAGAATACCTGACCAGTATACCTCAAGACTGTCAAGGTCATCAAAAACAAGGCAAGTCTGAACAACTGTCACAGTCACTGAGGACCCTAAGGAAACACGACAACTAAATGTAATGTAGAATCCCATATAGATGGGATCCTGGGACAGAAAAAGAATATTAAGCAAAGCTAAGAAAATCTGAATAAAATATGGACTTATATTAATAAATAATATATAATAATGTACCCAACAATATTGCTTCATTAGTTGTGACAAATATATTATCCTCATGGAAGATGTTAACGATGGGGGAAACTGGGTGCAGAGTGCATGGGAAGTCTCTTCCATTTTGCAACTTTTTAAAATCGAAAACTTTTCTAAAACAAGAAGTTTATTTTAAGAAGAAAGCTAGGACTGAGAAAGGAAAGGAGGTGATTAGCTTGGTTTTCTATTTGTTTTTATCTTACTTTGTCCTCTACTAGGTAAAAAAAGTGACTTGTTGCCTATTTCTATTTTGTAAGATTGGTCACCGCAGTGGAAGGGAACCTGCATGCAGCCAGATGGGGGATTTATAGGTCTCCTGGATAGAAGGTTACCGATTTTCTCTTTTAGTGCATGCTTCTCGGGCTCATTAGCATTCAGCTGCCTTTGGCCAGTGAATTGGCTATCTTCCTGCGTATGACAGATTGCTAATTCTCCCAGGCCAATTCACAGCCTGAAGATCTCCTTAGCTAAATGGAGGAGAAATGTTGATGGTATCCTTGCCAGTCACTGTTTTTAGTCCCAATGATGCTTCTGAAACATTAAAGGGGCAGGGCCTCATTAGAGGAGGCTTTCATTATTTTTATTTTTAATTTAATTTATTAATTTATTAATTTGGCCACACTGCGCAGCTTATGGGATCTAATTCCCCGACCAGGGATGGAACCCGGGCCCTCGACAGTGGAGGTGCAGAGTCCTAACCACTGGACCGCCCAGGAATTCCCTCATTTTTTTTTTTTTTAAAGCATTTCTTTTTTTTTTTTAATGTATTTATTTATTTTTGGCTGTGTTGGGTCTTTGTTTCTGTGCGAGGGCTTTCTCTAGTTGCGGCGAGCGGGGGCCACTCTTCATCGCGGTGCGCGGGCCTCTCACCGTCGCGGCCTCTCTTGTTGCGGAGCACAGGCTCCAGACGCGCAGGCTCAGCAGTTGTGGCTCACGGGTTTAGCTGCTCCGCGGCATGTGGGATCTTCCCAGACCAGGGCTCGAACCCGTGTCCCCTGCATTGGCAGGCAGATTCTCAACCACTGCGCCACCAGGGAAGCCCTCCCTCATTATTTTTAAAAGAATATTCTCTCATTGATACTTTTGTGTGTCTTCCTCTCACAATGATTTCCACTTCTCTGAGTCTCTCCACTTTTTCATTCACTGGCTCTAGAGGTGGGCATCTGCACCATTTTACAGTAGGTAGCCCTGGCCCCCTGGCCACTGCTGACTGGATGGATCAGTGGTAGTTCCTGGGCCCAGTGGACCCATCAGGCTTCCTTCTTGAGGATTTAGAATTGGGGCCGAGATTTCCATCTCAGAACTCAACTGGCCTCTTGAGTTGAGGAGATGAAAACTCTTGGGACCCGTGGCACAATTATCTTTAGCCATGTTGGTTTCCTAATGCTTGTAGCCAAAATATTCTCACTGATTTAGAGCAAATCTATTTCTAGTGAGTACAGAAGAGGGTGAGAAAGAAAGCTAACATAATGATGCGCCAAGTCGCGTGCTAGGCAATTTGTGTTTATCTTCTTGAGAATATTTGTGTATTAGTAAAATAAAAATTGGCCAAATAATATGATCACGGGATCTATGTCCTCAGCAGAACCCTGATAAATCTCGAAGATTTGAATATCAGTGTCCATCAAATATATCGACAGTGAGCTCTGCCTTTCTCATTCTAAATCATTTCTGGAATATTTCCTGTTGAGGACATGTATTGTTTTTGGCTCCCCACTATCCATTCATTGATCTTCTGGTGAAAGGATACTGATTTTCCTTGGGGAAACTATCCTTTCAGGATTGAGTCATGCTTAAAGATGACCTACCCCTAGAGTTTTCAGTTACATGAACCAATAAAAACCCCTTTGCTGAAGCCAGTCTGAGCTGGGATCTTGCCGCTTGCAATGGAAAGAGTCCTGTTTAATATACTTACTAAAAGTACATGTTCATGTTCTCATTGGGCTCACTTATTTCCTCTGTAAACTCTTTGACTCAGCTCTAAGTCTTCCTCTATGTCTCCACTCTCCCCCTCCCACCCCAAACCACCCCGCTATCTCCATGTATGTATGTGTGTGGGTGTGTGTGTGTATCTTCCAGCAGGGCTTTGGTTTAAAAATGCATATCACTTAAAAGACAGTGTAGCTGGCTTATTTTCACGCTTGGTTAGCAAAAGGTGTTTTAAGTGCTTGCTTGAAAGTCCTTCTTCTCAATTTCTATATATCTTTTTTTTCCTCAGAGTAGCAAGTACTGTCAATGATATGTCAGAGCATGAATCTTGGCATGCAATCAAAATGATAACCTACATTTTTAGAATATAGTTTACGGTACACTTTCACATGTGTTAGGTCATTTAATCCTTAACATGTAAGTGAGATGTTGTCTTCATTGTTATGATGAGAAAACAGAATCAAAGAGGTTAAGGGACTCACTCCTAGATACACAATAATGGCTAAGAGTTACACAGGAGAGTGCTTCCAATGTGCCAAAACACGTTTTGCGTTTTAACCCAATGTCGGGGGTATTCTATTACGTCTATATTTCATAGATGTAGAAACTGAGACAAAAATGTCAAAGACCATGCCCAAGGCCATATTACAGGCATGTGCTATTCCATATCTGCTAATTGGCAAGACCAGAGCTTGAATTCTGACCCAAGTCAAATGACTTTTGCACAATATCATTAAATCTAGCCATGTGCCAAAAGCCAACAACTGGAAACAAAAATAAACTTGACCACATGGGGAGATCAACAAACTAGAATCTGGAAGCATTATTTTTTCTTAGCACTCTAATAATGATGCATAAGGATGTATGTATTTTGTGTTAAAATTGTTACTATTTTAACTAATTGAAACTAAAATAATTTACAGAATATCACATATGAATGAAGAATTTTGGAGTTTTCAGATGGAGTACTTAGTTCTTTTTATTTTCCAGCTCTTAAAAATCAATTAATACATTGTATCCCCCAGTCCTGCCATCTTTAAAAAAATCTAATTTTAAATCATTTAGCATGTAAGGTAATTATTAAGCTTACCTTTGGAGAAATAATATTTCATGAATAACACATAACATATGTATAGATAATAAAAAATATAATAGTATATTTCAAAGAGTAAAAACATAGTCTTAAAAAGGTTAATTGGACCAGAATTGTGTGTGTTTGTGTGCATGTGTGACTGTATAAAATTGTGTACAAAACTGTGCAGCTTTAAATTTTACTAATCAGCAACTGCCCTTAAGGAAGAAAACTGGGTTTTTAGAGAATTTTAAAATAGAATTATAAATGATACCTGCCAGTTAGAGCAATTTGACTTATAGTATCAACATTTCCAAAGAACTTTTTGTTGTCTCTGATCAATTTTTCTATTCTTACTTTTTCTCTATGTTTCTCTATTTTCCCATCTATGAAACAAAGATAATGATACTGATTTTCACACATTTATACAAGAAAATGAATTTGTCACAAAATCTCTGTGGTAGTCTTCCTTTAGAAGTCCATCCTTCCAGAAAGAAAAGACTGGTGGCCACCAGTTGGCTTGATAGTCTCTTAGATTAGAGTTGGTACTTTCCAACGCCTGTCACAAACAGTAGTTGGAAATTTGTAGACATGGCCAGGGTGTAGGGAGAGCCAATGTCCAGGGCTAAGCCCTAAATCAGGCCAGAGAGAAAGGTCAATCCAATGAACTGGGCAAGGAAGTAAAAGCAAGTAGGAGACAAAAGAATAGGAGCAGGGACACCAGAACGGAGCCAGCTCATTCTGGATGGACATTGCAAGGCTGAACTGTCATGGATGGAAGAAGGTTTCCCTGGGGTACAGAGTCCTTAGGGGCATTTCTTAGGAAGAGAAAAATCTAGTACAGAGTTTGGGTCACGGCATTGTTCTATAGTGGAATTTTGTTTAAGTGCAAACAAGGAAATCTTTGTTTCGCATTTTCAAAATCATTTTACTTTGGAAAATTTCAGACACTCACAACATTAGAGAAAAGAGAATGATAAATCCCCACGTACTATCACCCTGCTTCAACTATTGCCACAATTTTTCTATATTCTTTCATTTATCCTCCTCCACTTATTCATTTATAATTTTGGCTAGAGTATTTTAAAGGTCATTCCAGACATCAGACATTTCATATTCTTCATTATGCATCTCTAACTGGTGCTTCATGAAACATCTGTAATTGATAAGTAAACTGAAAAATTAACAAGTCTTTAATATTATATAATACCACATTTATATTAAAATTTTTTGATTGACTCAAAGGTGTTTAGTTTGGATCAGGATCCAAGCAAGAGTCATGTGTTGATTTTGGTTATTTTGTCTCTTAAGTTTCTTTTATTCTATAGTGGTTCCCCTTGCCCAGCTACCTGTTTTCCATGTCTTTGATTTGTTGCAGAAACTGGGTCATTTGTCTTATAGAACAATGTCCCATATTTTGTATCTTGTCACTTAACTTGCTCTTCTATCTCTCTTATTTCCCCTAAACTGGAATATAGATATAGATACTTGATGGAATTCAGAATAATTTTTTAGGTAAGTATATGTCATTAGGGGTGCTATAAATAAAATATGTACAGCCCATGAGGAAAATCTATAGCTATGGTTTTATTTGGCCCATACAGTTTATGTTTATTTGGCTCATATAACTAGAAAAGTAAAGATTGAATTAGATTCTGAGTCAACCTGGGTTTTGGCAGGAATTACATGGCATTCTCAAACAAACTTTTTATAGGAATATGGACAGAGTTAAGGGAAACAACAGAGAATGGCAAGACACTCTGGGGCTTGTAACTGCAGGGAGCCATCACATTCCCATCCCTGGAAGGGCTTGTGGACAGGAGCCTTTGGAAGAGGATAGTAGCCAGGGCCAGCCCAAGCCAACCCAATACCTTGCAGAGCGGGAGATGGAGAAGCAACACTCCTTCATCAGTCCTCCCTCCCCCCATCACACACTGGCTGTTGACTCCCACTGGCTGAGCTCAACAGGAAGCTGAGCCTATATGGGAAAAAAAATCTAAAAAAAAAAAAAGAGTGGATATATGTATACGTGTAACTGATTCACTTTGCTGTACACCTGAAACTAATACAGCATTGTAAATCAACTATATTCCAATAAAAATTAAAAACAAAACAAAGCAAAACAAAAAACAAAACAAAACAAAAACAGGAAGCTGGAAGGCAAAGCAGCCCTTTGATATTGACCCTAAAGGCCAGCCTCCCTGCACAAAGCAGAGTCAAGAAGGGTGGTGAGGGCCTCCCTGGTGGTACAGTGGTTAAGAATCCACCTGCCAATGCAGGGGACATGGGTTCGAGCCCTGGTCCAGGAAGATCCCACATGCCATGGAGCAATTAAGCCTGTGCACCACAACTACTGAGCCTGTGCTCTAGAGCCCGCGAGCCACAACTACTGAGCCCGCATGCCACAACTGCTGAGCCCACACGCTTGGAGCCCATGCTCCGCAACAAGAGAAGCCACCGCAGTGAGAAGCCCGTGCACCGCAACGAAGAGTAGCCCCACTCACTGCAGCTAGAGAAAGCCTGCGCACAGCAACAAAGACCCAACACAGCCAAAAATAAATAAATAAAATAAATAAATTAAAAAAAAAGAAGGGTGGCAAGTGGATCTGGAGGCACAGACACTTGCCAATATTTACAAATTGAAAGACATTTATGTAAAATTCTCTGTTTCTAGTTTCTCTCACCATATGAGATGATCTGGCAGTCCTGAGTCCCAGTGTTGACAACTGGTTATAGAGTTAAACATCGGCTGCCCTATATCAGATACAGGAATGGTGCTGTGGACGTCAGATCAGTCCTAGGAAGAAAAGGAAGAGAGAAGAGACTCCTTGAATGGAACTGATTACCTACCTAGAAGAAACTTTTAATCCAAAAGGAGCTGAGTTTATTTTGAATTGGCCAGATGGTGTTTTCTGCTATTAGGAGAAGTGGAAGCTCATATGAATTAAGCTCAGTTTGATTAGAGAAAAATAAAGAAAGGAAAATTTTGCACACTTGAATACTGCACTAATATAAAGTATTATTATCCTCATGGTAACAAGAAAAAGAATACAGAAAAGAAAATCCACATATATTTAGAGGTGCGCAGAATATACATTTGGGCTGATTACCAAACGACCGTGTGTTAAAATGGATGTTCTGCTGAAGGCAGTCATCATATTTCAGAATGAACTCCTAGCTTACAGGAATAAATATGAAAATATTTACTGAAAAGCAATTATTATGAACATTTTATTCTTGAAAATCTTAGTAACCAACTAAAATTTTTGACATTATAGTGCAGCAATGATCATTTCTCAGCACTGCCAGCTCCTAGGTTGTTATCAAGGTCATTATTCTGCCCACTGCTGACACCAAATATACAGGGGCACCATATACAGTAGTTCAGGTTATACACTGCACAAGGCTAGGTAGTGCCAGTCACTGTGTGGGGTCTATAAATAGGCACTTTTTGTTGCTTTCTCCTCTTCTTTATATTACTTATTATTTCTGGATTAAAGTTGATTAATCATGGATGTTATTATATATAACTAAAAATTATTCTTCCTTGTGAAATGTTGAAGTGTAAAGTCAGTATTCTGCTTTCTTCTATGATGAGAAAAATTTATAAACATATAAAATTCCTTTATATACTCATGGCCCAGATGGAAATAGGTGAGATTAAATATAATTCTTAAGACTTTAAGAATGTAATAACTTAAGATTATCTGGTATATAATTATAAATGAAAGTTTATCAAACAATTTTGCAGATGTTAGAATTACATTACCTAATCTTGAATACTCTGCCTTTAATTATTTAAATTTTTGTAGGATTTGTTGGCTCAAAAAGTATATAATACTATTCTTAAATGTTTCCAGCTAATGCACTCTCTTAATATTCTTATTAAGTTTCAATCTAATTTTTCTATTCATCTAATTATTTGAAAATTCCTAGGTATTTTTGTACATAATTTTCATAACTTTAAAAGTCACCCTTAATTATCATGTTAACTCACAGCAATAAGTATGCATTTATTTCAACTGACTAATTGAGTTTCAATATATAAAGCACATATGGGTATTTTTCACTTTAAGTTACTTGTAGAATGAAAGCAAATATTTAAATAGTCCCAGAAAATTTGAGTGACAGGTTTTATTGGCATAAATGAAGTTGTTAGGCTAATTATGTGTGATGGTGACCTACCTGCATACACCATCATTGGTCATGGTCAAGTTCAAGAATATGAGACATGAGAGTGAAAAGGGCAATCAGCTTTCAACTTTCCACAGGCAAAGACTGAAGCCATAGCCAAAGAGCAGGTTTTGGCAGAATATCAAGGCAGAAGCCAACATAGGTGCAGCCCTAGTCATTATCTGAAAATATTATTCTTCTGCATAAACTTAAAAATAAGTGGGTTACCCTTAAAACTCCTGCACATGAGGATAGAAGAAGCAGCTAACATGTAATGAGCACTTACTACCTGGCAGGTTATTGTGCCAAAAGCTACCTTTATCATCCAATATAATCTTCCTGATAACCATGAGGTCAGTACCATTTATATGCCCAGCTCATTGATGAGGAACTGAAAAGAGTTTTTAAAAATTACACTCATTGTGGGAGACCCAGATCCAGAACATAGTTTAGTTTAATATGTGGACCTCAGGTCAAGAACTTGCCATGAACACTTGCCTTCCATAGAGGGGAAGGGAGAGAAAGAACGTGTATCCATCCCAGACACCAGAGTATCCTAGAGGCTCACTGCTAAGCCAGCAGCTTGAGAATGATGGGCACCATGAAGGCACAGAGAATGTGGGTCAAAAGCAAGAGGGGGGAATGATGAGAACAGTGAGCAGGAGACAAGAGGCAGAACGAGGAAGCAAAACTTCTGCCTCCTGGACAAATGTTTTCCACTTTATGCCCTTTTCTCCATTCCCACAGCCACTCTGGGTCCTGCTTTCCTTATCTCTCTCCTGGACTATTGTACAAGACTGGAAACGAGAACCTTAAACTTAGGTTAGAGGATAGAGACAGCACATAAAGCAAAGTTCTCATGGATTTAAAATGACTCGATTGGGACTTCCCTAGTGGTCCAGTGATTAAGACCCCGCGCTTCCACAGAAGGGGGCGCAGGTTCAATCCCTGGTCAGGGAACTGGGGTCCCACATGCCCCATGGTGTGGCCAAAAATAAAAATAAAATGACTCAATCATTTCCCACAAAGCACAGCATATATGGTTTTGTGTATACAATTTAACTACATTCATGCACATCAAAGTTTGAGAACCATTGAGTTAACATGAAAAAAAGGAAGAAAAATAAAGATCATTTATGTCTAGGCAGTCAAACTGGGCTTTCTTTAAGAAGACTATCAACTCCCTTGTGTTGATGGTAAATGGGTGAAAAATTCCCAAGTGTTTACTCGATTTCATTAACATTAAACCTCTGTAACTTTAATGCACGCTAAGAGATTTTCCCTTCCTGTTGTGAGGATTTAAGAAGTCATATCCTACAAGGGGATTCAGTTCTAAATTCTGACCATAAATTAAACTAAAGTTATAGTTCTCTCAACTGCCCTAAATTTTCTTTCTGGAATGCAGATCTAATCACATCACACTCCTTTCTAAATTCCTTCCATAGACTGAGCTGCTGACCTTCGATTTCATTGCCAATAATACCAGGGCACAATAGGTGGACCAAAAAACAACCCTTATCCCCAGTGAAGAGACATGCCATGGTCTGTTCTCCCCCATATACAAACATGTGACCCATGGGTCACAGGTCATAGTTTGGGTTTGTAGTTAAACTCGATTTGGATCACCATTACATTGATTTGATTAAACCACATGGGCAGTGTCACCTAATGGTTGCAGCCCACCATAGATGGCAGAATCCAAAGGCACTCAGACATCAGGAGAAGTGTATGAGTTTGTATCAGTCAGATTGAAACAAGGATGTGCCATCTGGAATATTATACCCTTACGAGGGAAGTGGGAGGTATTTGCATTCAGGAGCTGCTATTGATAGTGTCGCGCACAAGTCTTTTCAAAATCTGACCCCTGGGACTTCCCTGGTGGCGCAGTGGTTAAGAATCCACCTGCTGATACAAAATTAATGCACAGAAATCTCTTGCATCCCTATACACTAATAATGAAAAATCTGAAAGAGAAATTAAGGAAATACTCCTATTTACCACTGCAACAAAAAGAATAAAATACCTAGGAATAAACCTACCTAAGGAGACAAAAGACCTGTATGCAGAAGACTATAAGACACTGATGAAAGAAATTAAAGATGATACAAGCAGATGGAGAGATATACCATGTTCTTGGACTGGAAGAATCAACATTGTGAAAATGACTATACTACCCAAAGCAATCTACAGATTCAATGCAATCCCTGCCAAACTACCAATGGCATTTTTCACAGAACTACAACAAAAAATTTTGCAATTTGTATGGAAACACAAAAGATCCCGAATAGCCAAAGCAATCTTGAGAAAGAAAAACAGAGCTGGAGTAATCAGGTTCTCTGACTTCAGACTATACTACAAAGCTACAGTAATCAAGACAGTATGGTACTGGCACAAAAACAGAAATATAGACCAATGGAAGAGGATAGAAAGCCCAGAGATAAACCCATGCACATATGGTCACCTTATCTTTGGCAAAAGAGGCAAGAATATACAATGGAGAAAAGACAGCCTCTTCAATAAGTGGTGCTGGGAAAACTGGACAACTATATGTTAAAAAATGAAATTAGAACACTCCCTAACACCATACACAAAAATAAACTCAAAATGGATTAAAGACCTAAATGTAAGGCCAGACACTATCAAACTCTTAGAGGAAAACATAGGCAGAACACTCTATGACATAAATCACAGCAAGATCCTTTTTGACCCACCTCCTAGAGTAATGGAAATAAAAACAAAAATAAACAAATGGGACCTAATGAAACTTAAAAGCTTTTGTACAGCAAAGGAAACCACAAACAAGATGAAAAGACAGCCCTCAGAATGGGAGAAAATAATTGTAAATGAAGCAACTGACAAAGGATTAATCTCCAAAATATACAGGTAGCTCATGCAGCTCAACATCAAAACAACAAATAACCCAATCCAAAAATGGGCAGAACTAAATAGACATTTCTCCAAAGAAGATATACAGATGGCCAACAAACACATGAAAGGATGCTCAACATCACTAATCATTAGAGAAATGCAAATCAAAACTACAATGAAGTATCACCTCACACCAGTCAGAATGGCCATCATCAAAAAATCTACAAACAATAAATGCTGGAGAGGGTGTGGAGAAAAGGGAACCCTCCTGCACTGTTGGTGGGAATATAAATTGATACAGCCGCTATGGAGAACAGTATGGAGGTTCCTTAAAAAAACTAAAAATAGAACTACCATACCACCCAGCAATCCCACTACTGGGCATATATCCTGAGAAAACCATAATTCAAAAAGAGTCATGGACCACAATGTTCATTGCAGCTCTATCTACAATAGTCAGGACATGGAAGCAACCTAAGTGTCCATCGACAGATGAATGGATAAAGAAGATGTGGCACATATACACAATGGAATATTACTCAGCCATAAAAAGAAACAAAATTGAGTTATTTGTAGTGAGGTGGATGGACCTAGAGACTGTCATACAGAGTGAAGTAAGTCAGAAAGAGAAAAACAAATACCATAGGCTAACACATATATATGGAATCTAAAAAAAAAAAAAAAAGGCTCTGAAGAACCTGGGGGCAGGACAGGAATTAAGACGCAGACATAGAGAATGGACTTGAGGGACACGAGGAGGGGGAAGGGTAAGCTGGGACGAAGTGAGAGAGTGGCATGGACATATATACACTACCAAATGTAAAATAGATAGCTAGTGGGAAGCAGCCGCATAGCACAGGGAGATCAGCTTGGTGCTTTGTGTCCACCTAGATGGGTGGAATAGGGAGGATGGGAGGGAGAAGCCAGAGGAAGGAGATATGGGGATGTATGTATACGTATAGCTGATTCACTTTGTTATACAGCAGAAACTAACACACTATTGTAAAGCAATTATACTCCAGTAAGGATGTTAAAAAAAGAAAGGGTACATTGAAAAAAATAAAAAAGATCAGGAAGATTCTAAAAAAAAAAAAGAATCCTCCTGCCAGTACAGGGGACATGGGTTCGAGCCCTGGTCTGGGAAGATCCCACATGCCGTGGAACAACTAAGCCCCTGCACCACAACTACTGAGCCTGCGGTCTAGAGCCCACGAGCCACAACTACCGAGCCCACGTGCGACAACTACTGAAGCCCATGCGCCTAGAGCCTGTGCTCCACAACAAGAGAAGCCACCGCAATGAGGAGCCCACACACCGCAACAAAGAGTAGTCCCCGCTCACTGCAACTAGAGAAAGCCCGCATGCAGCAACAAAGACCCAACGCAGCCAAAAATATAAATAAATAAATAAATAGATAGATAAATAAATAAATAAATATAAATAAATAATCTGACCCCTGTCAACCTTCCAGGTTCGTCCTCTGCCACTGGCCACATGAATCACATTTCTCACCACACTGACTGACTTGTGCCCTATATAATACCTCCGTTCCTTTGCACATTCAGCACTTCCTGTCTGCAATGCCCTCAGTCCTGCTTTGAAGAACTTTTCTTTGACGATCCTCTTTATTTATTTATTTATTTATTTATTTATTTATGGCTGCGCTGGGTCCCCGTCTCTGCGCGAGGGCCCTCCCCAGCTGCGGGGGCCACCCTTCATTGCGGTGCGCGGGCCTCCCACTGCCGCGGCCTCTCCCGCTGCAGAGCACAGGCTCAGCAACTGTGGCTCATGGGCCCAGCCGCTCCGCAGCATGTGGGATCCTCCCAGACCAGGGCCCGAACCCGTGTCCCCCGCACTGACAGGCAGACTCTCAACCACTGCGCCACCAGGGAAGCCCTGACGATCCTCTTGAATGACTTCTCTACAAATTGTTCTTTCTTGATTTACTGCCTTCTAAAGCGCAGTTCCTTCTTTTGACATTTAAGTCCACTACCACTTTTCTTAACTATAATGTAATTCATTACATTAGGAAGGAAGGAAGGAGGGGAGGAAGGGGGAAGGAAGGGAGGGAGGAAAAAAGGAAGATAGAAAGGAGGGAGGGATGGTAAGAAGGTAAGAGGAACAGGAGGCAGAAGGAAGGAGAGAAAGGAGGGAGAGACATAGGCAAGAAGTGGGGAGATAGTTTAGGATGGAGGATAACGATTGTTATAAACTTTCATTGGGTTATTTGTATGGAAATATGTTAATATAAATGTTTCAGACATTACATGAAATTTCTAAAAATCTTATATGTTCTGGTATAATGTTATAAGTCATAATTCTAGTTATTACTTTAAAATGTATATCTCAGAAATAACTAAATTTCCTTGTCAATTGCATTATTATGAACTTTCATCAAATCTTTAACCGTGGTCATTTTTAAGTCTTTTGTCATTTACAGACAGTTCTGGGTGTACTGTGATGCTTTTGCAAATATGTTCCTATAAAAGGGTTTCATCCTCAAGGAATTCATGGAAAAGACTCTGACAAGTACAGGTTTCTGGTAACTGATTGTACTGCTGAACTGAATGAATAAGCATTTTCAGAACTCTAATGAAAAACTGATGAACTCATAAAAGTGCCAACAAAAGATCAAGATGAAGAAAAAAAAAATTAATTACATGGGACTGAGTGTGCTGATGAGGATGATTATAATTTGTGTGACTTTCTGTTTGAATAAAAAAAAAAAACTTCCACAAGGACTCAGAGGCGAAGAATATACAAATCAATTTTCACTGCAAAGTAAAGGAGCTGTTACAGTGGAGGATTACTGGACTGAATGTCAATATTATGACATAGCATGAGTGTGTTTCGTGTTTGGTAATTGCAATCATTGTTGCTTTTGTTGTGGTCATCCATTTACAATGCTTCGTGTCAGTCTATTTATCTCTTGTAAAAATAAAATACAGTGTGTGTGTGTGAAAATAAAATAAAATAAAATAAAAACTCAAAAAAAACCCCCCAAAAAACGATTGTTATAAATGTAATATGCGAGGCGGGCTTTTTTAAAATGGGTAGGGACAGAGGATCAAAAATATTGTTTCTCCACCTATAGCTCCTGACTGTCCAGGACTCCATAAAATCTTCCCTAGAACATCTGAAGTCATGCATGTCTCACTCCTCAAGGTTTACTCCACTCGTTCCCACGTCCAGTCAGGTTTACCTAACAAATTCATCATTCTCTCCTGGCCTTGTCACAATGAGAGCTTTCAACTCTGCCCTGCCCTGAGTTACATCATAAAGCATCCTACGTTAATTTGATTATGGAGGTCACCATGAACTTTTCTCTCCCTCTTCATCTCCACAAGTGGGTAACAAGAGGGTTTCTTTGGCAAAGCAAAATAATATTTGCTTATTTATTAATACACTCATCCGCCCACCTCCCACCCCTATCTGTTCACTCACTCAGCAAACATTTTCTGTGTGGTTCTAAATGGAAGGTACTTGCCAGGGGCCGCATAATCTACTTAGACTAAAGATATGAATCATTCTTTGAATCTTCCTTTTAAAGATTTTTCTTTTGCTCTCTTCCTCTCACAAAACCCCACATAACTGTTCTTATCTTATTTCCTTTGCTGGTCTCTATCTCATTCTTTGCAACAATTTTGATTAAAAATTTTCTTTAACCATACAGCAACAGTCAAGCAATAGGCAGGCACAGTGGTTCTAGAAGCATCTTTGTAGTGCTGAGTTCATTTTTCAACCTTTCAGGCAAAGTTTTGCTAAGGAGCCCTTTACTTGCCCAGTTTCCTTTTGCCTCACCCAAGTGGCTAGAGTGCTTTATTCTCAGGTTTCTATTTTAGGTTTTGTTCCCCAGAAAACCCTGACACAAGACATGCATTCAGGCAGTCTGTTTGAGGTAGTTTCTACCATTATAGCCAGGAGTGACCTTAAGAGTGGGCTGGGCTTTACTGTGACCTGGTTTGGGAGCAGATGGGAAACAATCACCTTATCCTGATTTACACTGAAGGAGGAAAGTTAGTAACCTGGATTCAGCTTATATTACTTGTCTTCAACTTCAGTTGTTTCTTAAATGAATGCAACTCAAAATTTTAACTATTAACCAGAAACAATTCAAGAGGTAGTTCTTTCAGTGGTAGTCCTTTCAGAATTTTACTTCTTAAAGCAGAAAAAAAGAGGGGTGGTGGTGGCATTTCCACTCTTATTAGTTCTGGTCTGCCTAAAGCAGTGGTCTGAACTGCTTAGAAGCAACCTAGGGGTTCTGCCAGGGTGCCCAGGGCCTTCTAGAAGCAGGGGTGGCTTGGCTCCAAAGCCGGTTCTGCTTTCCCATTACCATGTTATTCCCATTCATCACTGTGCTGCTGCTGATCACATATTATTATTTTAAAAAGTGGAAACATATAGGTTCTTTTCAATTTTAGTTTTTACAGCTTCTCTGTGTCTATAAATGTAAAGAATGTTTACTGTAGAAAACTCAGAAAAGGCAAAGAAAATAAAATAAAAATATTCTAATTAGCACTTAATCACTTTTAACATTTTTGGCATCTATCTTTCCTTAAATGTATACAGAAGTTATATACATTTTTATATAAAATTAATATCACATTATACATCTTCATGTATAACTTTGTTTTTATACTTATTAGGTGCAAATTTTTTCACTTAAGCATTGATTTTTAAAGATTTCAGTTTTTGCGCTGTATAACATTTTACTAGTATTATTTGACATCTACAAGTAAAGCTGTTTGATTTTTTAAAAACTGAGATACTCATTTACCTTTCTTTAATGGGTTAACTCACACATAACTCCACCAGTCAATATTTTCTGGCCATTAAAAATTCTCTCTAGCTCAAGAACTAGAAAGTAGCATTTTTTAAAAAACAAGAATTTCTTGGCAGTTTTATCTAAAGACTGGCCTGTATAGGATGTGAATATTTTAGGATTTGATTCATAAGAACATTTACATTGACCTTTTTCTCAGTTTGCTTTGGAAATGTACAAGATGCGATGGGTCTAAGCATTAGTAAAAGCTTTTAATAAAAAATAAATTCCATTTCTCCTGGACCAAGAGGTCATACTCTTTATTTGAACAATGTTAGGTAGATACAAGTGAAAAGAAAATCACAGAGAAATTACTGATTAAAAAGAACTTAAATTCTCTTCCCACTATATAAATGTACCAGTTTATGTGCAGAGACTGCTCCCTCTCTGAGGAAAGGCTGTTCTGAGACCATCACAATGTATTATTCTCTGTTGAAAGTTACTCAGTTTGTACAGTGATATACATCTTGAAATGCACTGCCAAACATACCAGCTTATTGAGTTCTCATAAAAAGCCTGCATGGGGCTTCCCTGGTGGCGCAGTGGTTGAGAATCTGCCTGCCAATGCAGGGGACACGGGTTCGAGCCCTGGTCTGGGAAGATCCCACATGCCACGGAGCGACTAAGCCCGTGAGCCACAATTGCTGAGCCTGCGCATCTGGAGCCTGTGCTCCATCCGCAACAAGAGAGGCTGCGATAGTGAGAGGCCCGCGCACCGCGATGAAGAGTGGCCCCCACTTGCCGCAAGTAGAGAAAGCCCTCGCACAGAAGTGAAGACCCAAACACAGCCATAAATAAATAAATAAATAAATAAATAAATAAATAAAAAATTAAAAAAAAAAAAAAAAAGCCTGCATGTTGGGCAGGCCAAGGTTAATATACCATTTTTTAGGAGAGTCTGATAAGTTAACTGTTAGATGGCCCCCAATGATCCCCACTTAGTATTCATGCCCTTGTTTAATCCTTGCCCCTGGAGAGTGGCCTGGACTTAGTGACTTGCTCCTAATCAGTAGAACCCAGCAAAGGTAATGGCATGTCACTTTGTGATTAGGTTAGAAAAGACTACAATTTCCATCTTATGAGCAGATTCTATTGCTTTTCAGCTTGCATGCTTGAATGAAGCAAGGTGCCACGCTGGGAAGGCCCATGTGACAAGGAACTAAATGCTACCAACATCCATGTGAGCTTGGAAGTGGATCCTTCTCCAGTTAAACCCTGAGATGACTACAGCCCAGCCAACTCCTTGCTTGCAGCTTGTGGGAGACCCTGAAATCAAACCAGGCCCAGATTCCTGACTCACAGAAACTATAAGATAATAAATGTATATTGTTGCAAGCCACTTTGTGGCAATTTGTGATACAGCAATAGAGAACAAATACTAGTGGTAATCTGAGGCTGAATGTAACCTGTCTGTAGAAATAGTGAAATATGACCGCAAATTCTTTGATATACCTGCCACCCATAGTTGAGTTCTGTGTCCCCTCCACTTGCATCTGGGCAGGCCTGTGATTGCTTCCATCCACAGAGTTCACTCAAAGTGATGCCATGTGACTTCTAAGGCTGGGATGTAAAAGGCCATACAACACCTACTTTGATTAATGAAACACTCACTTTTGAAGCCCTGAGCTGTCCTACTACTCTGAGGCTGCCATGTTGTTAGGAAGCCCAAGCCACTTGGAGAGGCTTCATGTAGGCACTCAGGACCACAGTCACAGTTGAGCCTACTCATCCCAGCCCAGGCACCAGACAAGTAAGTGAAGAAGATTCCAGATGATTCCAGCCCCAGCCATTCAAATCTTCCCGAGTCCCCAAACATTGTGAAGCAGAGGCAAGTCATGCCCACTATGCACTTTTAAAATGCCTAACCATGGGACTTCTGAGCATAATGAAATGCTCAGAAATGTTGTTGTTTTACTCTACTGCCTTTCGGGGTGGTTTGTTACACTGTAACAAACCAATAGCTGGAACATTGCCCAGTGTCACATGCGCAGCTTGTAAGTAGTAGAGTTGGAACTGGGATCCAAGTTTTCTCATTCTTACTTCAGCATTCTTTCCGCCACTCCAGATGTTGCCTTTTTATTTTATTGCCTATTTTATTTAGGGTGTTTATTTTTCTTTTCACTAGTTAGGAGAGAATCTCTAGTGCAGCAGTGGTCAACTTTGGCAGCATACTGGAACCGCTAGTGAAGCATTTAAAATACTGATGTTTGGCTCCCACCTCCCAAAATGCTGACTCTTTGGCTTGGGATGCAGCCGAAGCATCAGGATTTTTACAAAACTTCCTAGCTGGTTCTAATATACAGCCATGTTTGAGACCCACTACTATATACCTACATGCTTATCTGTGCCAATGATCACAGCTGGTAATGATCAAATCGATTCTCAATGATCCATCCTAGTGAAATGAAGCAGAGGCATAGAGAATCCAAAAGAGCAGATTATTTTAAAATCATAATTCTTTTATATATAGATTATGTGTGAGTGTGTGTGTGTCCATGAAAATGCACATGAGCACCACTGTGTGTGTGTGATTATTTAGGAGGCAGAAGATTAACTTTCCAACTTGTATATACCAGGCAACATGCTAAGCACCAGGAGTTACAATAGTGCTAAGCTCTAATATGTTTGCACTAAAGGAACTTACTCTCCAGTAACAAGAGAAAGAAGAGGAGAGCCTTGGAACCTAAGAAGCCCTAGATTATGGAAGTATTACTATCCCACCTAATAGGACTCATCACACAGGGGAGTCATAATAAGAAGAGAACCATGAAGTCACATTGAAACATAAGTGCTGAGCACTGGCTAATCTCACTAGCTAAATGACTTGATTCTGGATGCTAGACTCACAGCTCTCAAAAATCAAAATTGTGTGTGTGCCCGATAAAATGATAAATATTTACAGGTCACAGACCTTCAGGGTAACTTGCAAATCTTTAGAACCACCAAAGTTAAAATTCTTGAATATGAGGGTCTATCCTGTGAACTAAAATTCAACAAAGATATAAACATTCAACAAATATACAACCTTGATACATTAAAAAGAGTAATAATAAATAAGTAAAGATATAAAGAGTGGTATAGTAGCATCGAAAAAACAATTGCTTTAAACCAAGAAGGGTTAAGAAACTTGACTTGAAGGAGAAATTATCAAGGATGTGTGTGTGTGTGTTTGTGTGTGTTAGAGTGCCTACATATACACAATTACTCTACATACAAGCTACATATTAAAAAGCTATAAAATTATAGACAAAAATATTGTATTATAATCATCAAATTTGTTAAGAGACTAGATCTTAATTATTCCCACTACAAAAAAGAAATGTAATTGCATGATATGATAGAGGTGCTAACTATCACTGCAGTGGCAATCATATTACGATATATAAATAGATCAAATAAACAGCTGTACAAGTTAAATTTATACAATGTTTTATGTCAAATATATTTCAATTTTTAAAATTGTGATTAAAAAATTTTAAGCTATAAAATTATTCTTGTTTGCAATGATGGAACAAAAACATTGAAATTATGTAATCAAACAAGGTAAACTCTCAAACAATGGAAGAAAATGACTTGCTGGAATATGAAGCTAATAGTTGAATAAACATGTTTTGAGGGGAGACAGATGGTGTTATCATAGAAACCTCATGTTAGTTGGATTAAATCTCACAAACCATCATTTAGAAATGTGTGTGTGTATATTTCTAAGCTTATATATATTTTATGTACCATGAAGAAATAGGAAGGGGATCAAATAACAAGAGAAAAATTTTTTGTCCTAATTCTGAGAAACATGCTAGTATGGAAACACAAAAGACCCCAAAGAGCCAAAGCAATCTTGAGAAAGAAAAATGGAGCTGTAGGAATCAGGCTCCCTATCTTCAGACTATGCTACAAAGCTACAGTCATCAAAACAGTATGGTACTGGCACAAAAACAGAAATATAGATCAGTGGAACGGGATAGAAAGCCCAGAGATAAACCCACACACCTATGGTCACCTAATCTATGACAAAGGAGACAAGAATATACAAGGGAGAAAAGACGGTTTCTTCAATAAGTGGTGCTGGGAAAACTGGACAGCTACATCTAAAAGAATGAAATTAGAACATTCAGAACACTCTCTGACATAAATCACAGCAAGATCTTTTTTGATCCACCTCCTACACTAATGAAAATAAAAACAAAAATTAACAGATGAGACCTAATTAAACTTAAAGCTTTTGCACAGCAAAGGAAACCATAAACAAAACAAAAAGACTATACACAGAATGAGAGAAAATATTTGCAAACAAAGCGAATGACAAGGGATTAATCTCCAAAATATACAAACAGCTCATGCAGTTCAATATCAAAAAACAAACAAACAACCCAATCAAAAAATGAGTGGAAGATCTAAACAGACATTTCTCCAAAGAAGACATACAGATGGCCATAAAGCACATGAAAAGATGCTCAACATCACTAATTATTAGAGAAATGCAAATCAAAACTACTATGAGGTATCATCTCACACTGGCCAGAACGGCCATCATCAAAAATTTATAAACAATAAATATTGGAGAGGGTGTGGAGAAAAAGGAACCCTCCTACACTGTTGGTGGGAACATAAATTGGTACAGCCACTATGGAGAACAGTATGGACATTCCTTAAAAAACTAAAAATAGAGCTACCATATGATCCAGCAATCCCACTTTTAGGCATATATCCAGAGAAAACCATAATTCGAAAAGATACACGTATCCCAATGTTCACTGCAGCACTATTTAATAGCCAGGACATGGAAGTAACCTAAATGTCCATTGAGGAATGAATGGATAAAGAAGATGTGATACATATATACAGTGGAATATTACTCAGCCACAAAAAAGAACAAAATAATATCATTTGCAGTGAAATGGATGGACCTAGAGATTGTCATACTGAGTGAAGTAAGTCAAACAGAGAAAGACAAATATCATATGATATCGCTTATATGTGGAATATAAAAAAATGGTACAAATAAACTTACTTACAAAACAGAAATAGAGTCACAGATGTAGAAAACAAACTTATGGTTCCCAGTGGGGAGGGAGGGAGGGATACACTGGGAGACTTGGGTTGACATATACACACTATATATAAAAGAGATAACTAATAAGAACCTACTGTATAGCACAGGGAACTCTACTTAATACTCTGTAATGACCTATATGGGAAAAGAATATAAAAAAGAGTGGATATATGTATATGTATAACTGATTCACTTTGCTGTACAGCAGAAACTAACCCAACATTGTAAATCAACTATACTCCAATAAAAATTAATAAATAAAAAAACAAGAGAAAATTATACTGCATTAGCTGAGATATGGC
Source organism: Balaenoptera musculus (assembly GCF_009873245.2). Lineage (NCBI taxonomy): Eukaryota > Metazoa > Chordata > Mammalia > Artiodactyla > Balaenopteridae > Balaenoptera > Balaenoptera musculus. Next base: position 74,222,263 of record NC_045790.1, read on the forward strand.
TGAACGAAATCATTGTTCTAATTATAAATGTATTGCGCTCATCACAACGTAGCCCTGTGATAAAGAGCAGGTTTTCTTTTTAGTGGACACCACCTGTGTGTGTGCCAATAGAATACATTAATTCTGTCTTTATCCTCCTGTTCTGACTCGGCAGGTCTGTGTGTTTCCTTGAATGGCTGCCCATTAAATCAGACTCTGTCATTTGCAACATGATTTTGCTAGGTGTTAGCCTTAAGTTGTGTCCAAGAATCATCCTACTTTACTAACCTAGAGCTTTCACTTCTTTACACGGTTAAGAAAAACACCATGCTTTCTCATTTCCTGTTTCAGAAGGACCATCCAAGTTCACATTGAAGAAATGGTAAGCAATAAATCTCACTGTACTGCTTGGGCAAATCTTCATAGAAAAGGTACTTTTTGAGCTGGTCCTGAAGGAAGCCTGTTGGAAACTGTCAGAAGTATCTAAACACACACAGTATAAACCCTTAAGGAAGTTTGTATCATAGTTAGCGAATCAAGAAGTAAAACTGGTGAAAATTAAATCACAAGACAACACCACAAGATATGTCCAAAAAATGATTAAATATTTGGCAAGTGCTTGGTATAGATAACTAATGCTGTTTTAGAAAAGGGAGATGCCTCCATGAGATAGAGTGGATTGAAGTAGGTGGACCTCAGCAGAACATTGAACTTGTGGATGTGTACATATGTGGAAAGAAGGAGCAGCAGTAGAAGTAAAGAAAAAACAATGTGTCAGAGGGAGTACATCATTGCAAGCCCTTACAGAGAGGGAGGACTCGTCCAACAGTGTGTTGGTGGCTTGAGTAGATTCATATAATTTAGTAATTTAAGAAATTTAATAATCCGTAAACATTTACTCCAAAGTTGACTGCAGTATTCTGCTTTTGGTGGCTGCTACTTTCATTTCTATTCATCAGTTCCTCTTCCATGGGCTTGCCACACAACTGCATTTCCACAAGACCGGGGGTATTTTTGGTGAGCAGGCAGGCAGAGGAAAGACAGAGGGAACAGTTGGCTATTCCCACTAATGACTCATGGTTTTGCCGTTAAGCACAGAAGAGATGTTGTGATCTGTTGAAGTCTTTCAGCATTCTATCTATGTTAAGTTCATTTCCTATGTTCTAAGTACTTTCTTTGGTAGCTCTGCAGCAATCAAATGAAGGGGGCTATCACTGTGATAATTAAATGCTTTTCAATTCTTATTGCTTGGTGTTGAACCTCCTCCCATGGTAGTATACAATGCAGGAGGCGAAATTGCTCTGTAGGCTGGAATTACCCTGCTCTCAGTGATAGGCAAGAATAGGCTTCATAATAATATTTGTATAAATCAAAAATCATTTGTGAAGCAAGCAAAGCCTAAATACATACAGCCGTACATAAACCACAAATAATGAAATATATGGAAAATTTGGTAAAGATGTTGGGGAGTAGAACAAGGCAACTATTTGATTTTACTTTAAGTTTATAGGAAACTTAATTCTGAGAGATTTTTCTCCCTTGCGGTCCTGTTCACGTGTTCTCAGAGGTTGGAAAAGAAATGTGTAGGTGGGTAGAATCCACAGGCATTTGCTTAGGGCTGGTTCAGATAACCTGCTCTGCAGATCTTTATGTGTAATGACAGGGGATCATCACCTTGATGAATTCTTGATCAATAAAAGGAAGTTGCAGAACAATAAGTATGATATGACCATTAAAAAAGATGCAAAGAAAGCTGTATGTATGTATGTATGGCTGTGCAGACATATCTCTCTAGCCATCTTTCTACTTATCTATCATTTGTCAGTCTACCTATCCATGTGTAGGAAAAATCTGGAAGACTACACACTTAATTGTTAATAGTGGTTAATTCAGGGGAGGGAATTTGGTAGGGATGGAGTGAGGACAATGAAGATGGATGACATATTTTACTTTACATATTTCTGTTTTGTTTGAATTGTTTGCAATTAATTACTTCTGAAGTTTAAAGATGCCTCACAAAGAGAAGATAACAAGTAAATAAATCACCAGCAGGGATCTAAAATACAAAAGTGAGTTGCTTAAATGACAGCATAATTTTTATTATATTATTATAATAATATAGTAAAATTATTTATTATTACATTAAATGATATAATAACTGATAAATTAATTAATTTATTTATCATTAGCAATGATAAATTAACTGCTTTGATCTCACTGTGATGTGTTTGTAAGAGCTTACCGGGGAAAATGACAAATGTGTTTGTTTATAACAATTTCTTCAATGGCAAATATCTTGTTCCCTGGAAATAACTTGGAAAGAACAGGAGATAAACTACGAAGATGACGGTGCTACAGAATAGAAAGACTTGGGATTGAACTGTAACATCGTTGTAAACATGCATCTGAGGCGACACAAAAAAGAACAACAGCAAAACCTACATGTTTGGATGATATTGGATGCATTACTCTACAATGGAAATTCAATTTAGTAGACTTTTGCAATTACCCAGTGTTATGGACTGAATTGTGTTCCCCTCCAAATCCATATGTTGAAGCCCTAACTTCCAATGTAACTGTATTTGGAGACAGGGCCTTTAATGAGGTAATTAAGGTTAAATGCAGTCATAAGGGCAGGGCCCTAACCCAATAGGACTGGTGTCTTTATAAGAGGAAGAGACTCCAGGAATGTGTGTGCACAACGAAAGGCCAGTGAGAAGGCAGTCATCTGCAAGCCAGGAAGAAAGGTCTCACCAGAAGCCAACCTTGCTGGCAGCTTGATCTTGGACTTTCCAGCCTGCAGAACTGTGAGAAAATAAATTTTTATTGTTTAAGCCACCCAGTCCGTGGTATTCTATTATGACAGCCTAAGCCAACTAATACATCCACCATACCACATGCAAGTTGTGCAAGAGTAGGGAGAAGAGTTACAGAAATGAGTAAGACTGGGACTCTGCCTTCTAGGACCGAAGCATAGTAATGCATGATTAAGTACATGACTCTGGAGCTAGACTGTACTGTGTGACCTTGAGCAAGTTATTTAACCTTCAATTTCCAATCTGTAAATTGAAGACAATAATAGTATGTAGGGACATTATGAGGATTAAATGCTTACTATTTGTAAAGAACCTAGAACAATGTCTGGCACACAATAAAAACAATTTAAGTATTTGTTAAACAAATAGATGAGTGTTGTCCATTGGAAAGAGGATATGAGATCAGAAATATGAAGAATAACTTTCAACAATAATGATTTACTTACAATTTTCATTTAACACCTCCGATAAACTTATGCATTCTCTGTAAAAATTATGGAGCACCTCTAATAATGCAAATCCAAATTATGATGCTGAAAATATAAAATTAATAGAAATATATAATATTGGTTTATTAACTGTGACAAATATACTATACTCCTATTAGATGTACATAATAGGGGAAATTGGCTGTGAGATATACAAGAACTCTCTGTACTGTCTTTGAAGTAATTGTCAGTAAGTCTAAAACTATTCTTAAAAAATTATTTTTTAAAAAAGATAAACTAAGGAATAATTATTTACTGAAATATTTACAATTAAATAGTAAAATTTAGGTGTTGAGCCACAGTAATCTTTAATTCAATCCTGTCTATTTTACAGAGGATGGTTGATATCAGTTTCCTTTACAAACATCTAATTTTCAAGATCAAATACACATAGGAACAAAAGGAAATAGAAAAAAAGGGCACTAATCTAGAAGGTGGGGTGCATGATATTTCACTGAGTTCTGCCTTGAACTGGAGTGTGGCCTGGTGCACATCACAGTGACAGTCTGGCCATCAATTTTCCATTGGTCACTTTTGCTCCAACATTTTAAATTCTAAACCTTTTGTGCATCTACTTCACAAAGTAAGGCAGCCCCAGGAAGCAGACTCAAACCGATAGAACAGACATCTAAGCCTAAGAAAAACTACTGTATGCAGTTGGTGTGCCAATTTTTGAGCGTGTGTGAGTGGGTTATGAAACAACCAGACAACACCTATTTTTAAAAAGAGTCAGCATTCAGGGCCAGGTTTTCATAGTGTATACTATTCAACAGATCAGTCATTCGGATTTGGACAGGAGTAACTGTGAGCCAACCCTGACACTAAAATATTTACAGAAAGCTTGCAAGGGCCGATGACATTCTAAATAAGTCACGCTCTAAGTGAATGTTATTAACAGATAAATTTTGATGCAGAGAAAGAGGGGGCTGGAAATGTCCTACAAAGGCAAGCAAGAAAGAAAGATTACAAACAAAAGCAAGAAAATTTCAAGCCAAAGAGAAGAAAACGTATAAAGCTGTAAAAATAGCTGATGCCATCACATCAGGAGCTTGCTGCCAACTGATGTTGGAGAAATGCCATCACAGATATACTGTGATAAAATAATATACAGACCTGGCTCTGAGGCCACCTGCTGAGAAAGCACTAAAGAATAATGACAGCTGTTCAATCAACACATCGGGGGAGAAATTCAATTGTCCTAGATGTCCTTTTCTATCTCACTACGAGTCTTCACGAACAAATTGTCATTCATGTTGTAATGTTTACTGTAAAAATCGCATTATTTTCCTTTTGTGAGTTACTATCATAACACATATTCAATAATTACTTATAAATGAAAACTCAATTTATGGGCTATGATTTCTTTTTTACCTAAAGAACTCATATTCTCATCTTAGCAAATTATTAAATGCATAAAAGCCCCACATCCTTCATGCCCTGAACGTCATTTGATTCAATGTGATTGTGCACTGATGTGCAATGAAGTTTATTTTTCTTTTAACCATTTTTAACAGCATCAATTGAGACAAAATTCAAGAAAATGGACAGCTATTGCATTGGCTTCGATTTTGATGTAATTTAAAAGATCTGTGCTTGAAATATTGAAAACTAATGGCACCCCTAATTGTTCTTCTAACTCTATTAAATAACCATTTCAAGAGTCAGTCCCTTGGGGCAGACATATATGAGCAGAGTATTTATATTCTAGAAAACAATGATGTATTCTAGGGGAATAAAAGGGATTCTCTTCTGCTTATTTTCTGTCTGGAAGTATGATTCATCAAGCAGAAGGCTGGATGGAAGTAGTGAGATTTTTATATAGTCAGTAGAAAGCTCTTCTCATATAAGGACTGGAGCAATTTTGGCAAAAATTGTTCTTTCCAGCTCTAGCTCTCATGATGTAAACACTGTTGCCAACAACCAATAAAATACACCGAAGCTGCAAATACTTAGTATGTTTCATCTATATGTATATGCAATCAGCTAAATAAAACTTTGTGCCTCAATTGGACCAATTTCTAACCATTTGTTCTAGTTCAAGGCCACCACATTGTATGACATCAGGGGACACTATTCATATTTTATTTGACATATAACTCATTGTAGGTAATGTGAATGGTGCCCTCTTTGAATTGTACAGCACAGTTTCCCTGCTATAATTCATAAAAACTACAAAATGGAAAATGTTTAGCAAGAAATCTCGTTACTAAATTCTTCCTCTCACTCTTAGCAAAATCAGACTTTCAAAGACCATAGTATTTGGAAAGAGAGATCCTGTCTTAGATGTTTTCGTTTTCCTGTTTCTTCCCAGCATTCCCTTCTTTGGGACAAAGACTCTTCCCCCACTCCCAGCAATTTTGGTGATGCTATCAATCACCAGTGATTACTGCGATGGGCATGGCATCCAGGTCTGACCTATCATGGCAGGTATTATCTGGATGATAGTGATTGGTTCAAGGGTCATCATGTGATCCCAGCAGGGCCAATCAGAGTTCTCTCACGAGATTTGATATGTGGATACAGTGCTGTGAAAATGTAATTCTGGGACTGTTAGCAGCCATTTCCCCCATTAGAGGGAAAACGCCCATGTAAATTAGTTCAAGAGATGAAAGCCAAGTAGAGAAAAGAAGAGTGAAGGGATGAGAGACAGAGGAAAATATTCCTGAGGACATCTACTTGAGTCCCTGGATTTACCTCTAATCTTCCAGTTGTGTGAGCAAGTAATTTGTGTTCAAATAACTTGATTACCAGAACCCATGATTACAAGTTTTTCATTCCTCTCAGGAAACTGTTCTGAGTCCAGTCAATTTAAAGCCATATAGTTCTACATCCTCTCTCAGAAACAGAAAATTAAAAAAAAAATTTTCAACACCAGTGTTATTAACTCACTTGGCCCTAGATATTAAGGCAATATTCTCAGGAAATACTTAAGGTTACTAACACTATATAGCGGATGAAGTAAGTGGAATTTAAAAAATATCTTCTTTGCTATAAAACCTTTCAGAGCACAATTTTTGAGAATAAGATAAGAGACAATTGTGTCACTACCACCGAGTGTTACCAAATCTTCACATGTTGCCACACCAAGCAAGTGGAATTCATTTCCCCTTTTACATGGTATAAATTCTTTCTCATACTTAGTGCATCATTAGAGGAAATGTCAAGATATGAGCATTAGTTCTAATCCAAATTCTGTCAATAATTTATTATTTACTGGGAAAATTTGGACAAATTATGTAACCTCTCTGAGCCTCAGTTTCCTCACTGTCAAATGGAGATAGTAAGAAAAAAAACTGTGTTTAGATTTTCTGCTTCTTATTCATCTTATACATTTCGATGCCCCACGCAAAGCCTGGCACAGAATAGATATAAAGCAAATAATTGTTGGGAAAACTGGATGAATTTATGAACACATATTTACCTCACGGGTTGTCATGAGAACGAATAAGATAATATAAACAAAGTTTATATTAAAGTTACAATACCTAACACATCATAGTTGCTCCCTCCCTTCCTCTTGCTGGTGTTGAGACACAGACCATTTAGTGCCTGATGCTCTGTCTACCACCTTTCACACTAAGCCTTCTTTATTTCAAACCTTCTAGAATTCTCCATATCTGATGATTAATCCACCTAGTTCCAAAGTTGGCTTCACTGTATGGGCCTTAGCCTTGCACTAGAAGAACTTGCACTGCATTGCATGTCCCCACGTATTTTTTCACACCTGTCTGTCCTCTCTCCTGATTGGGTCCCATTTCCTACAGTGTCTAATACTGTCTCTGACACACTGCATATTCACTAAATGGGATAATAATTATTCTCTGACTTAGAAAACAATGTACTTGCTTGGAGCAAATTGGACTCTTCCCTTCCCTATGTTACTTTATGTAAACTAACTTAAAGTGTAGGCCCCTGTATTTTGAATTTGCTTTCTTCTGCCTATGTAGGGCTGATTCTGAACTCCCTGTTTCACCTGAAGATAAATCACATTTTAACCTAGAATAATAATTGTTCACAATACCATACAACTTTATAGTTTAGAATGGCTTTTCACACACATTATTTCACTTAGTCTTCACAATACATTAGTTTAGCATGGCTTTTGGAGTCCAGCTGAATTAGGTTGGAATCTTGAGTGTATCACTTAATAGCTGTGTGGAGTTACTTAACCTCTCTGACCCTCAGTTTCCTCACTTAAAAACTCAAAAAAGAAAATAAAATCATGCTTCTTAGGATGATTGTGGGAGTCAAGTGATACATATATAAATCAAGTACCATGGTCAGAATTTAATCAATGGAATGGAAGTCATCTAATAAATGGTAGTTATAATTATTATTTTATAAACGAGGAGACCAAGGCATAGAGTGCAAAGTAAGCAATTGGAAGGCTTTGAATAAAGAAGAGTTTTGATTCTAAATGCTGTGTTCCAGTCTACTTCTCTGCCCTCCCAGCAAAACAGCCTGCAAAAAGCTTCTTCATACTTTCTTCAATTTGATCTTTATAACAATCCTAAGAGGTTTATGCAGAAAATTATGCTCTTTAGCTCTGTGGGGAAGTTAATTTTAATGGATGAGTTTTAATGGCTGCTCAAGCTAACTGAAAAGGTTGTCCAGCATCACAACCCCAACAAGGAGAAAAGTTGAGCAGAAACACAAAAGACTGATGCACGTGTGAACTGAGAAACCAGAGAAGATGAGGCTGTTGGTACTAGACCAGGACATATACATTCAACAGTGACTCACAGGAACTGGAGTCTAAACTCACCTGATACTTTTTTTTTTTGTTATTTTAATTAATTGTGCAAAAGGGTGAAAAGAGGTTCCAGAAAGACATAAAGAAAGATTTTTCTTACTCCCTTAACCCTAGTCATGCTCAGGAGGCCAGGTTGCTGCTATTATTATTATTATTATTTTAGATATGGTATATTTAATACAATAGGTAGCATTCAGAGTGCCTAATCTGTGCTAAACACTGTGAAAGTTATTTTAGCTCTAATTCTTTCAACAATCTTCCAGTGTAGGCATTATTATTCCTTTATTATAGAAGAGAAAGATTAGAAGAGTTTTCTGGTTACAGAGAGTGAGGGTCATAGGTAGAAAAGAATCTCTGGCAAGAGAGAGAAGCCCTAGCTCACCCAGCTTGAATTCTCTTTTCTTCTTCCTCTTTCCCTTTGTTTCTTCCCTCCTTCCTTCCTTCCTCCTCTCCTTCTTTCCTTCCTCCCTCCCTCTCTCCCTCTCTCCCCCGCCTTCCTTTCTACCCTCCCCCCACAGAGGCATTTATTTATTTATTTTGCAGTGCACGGAATGAGACAGCTCTATAATTACCAAGAATTCTGCCTCAAAGTACAATAGTCATCTTAATGTTTTGTGCTCTTATCCAAACAGAACGTCCTCCATTTCTCCAGGCATCCCAGATAACACTTGGTTAGACCTGAGACCTTCTCCTGAAAAATGGCAATGAGTCCCATACCTTCTGTGATTCTGGGGAGTGATTCCCAGGGCCGCGTACTCACATTTCCTTCTGAACTGCTGCTCTGGCCTCCCGTCCAAATCATCTGCTGGCTTCTCATGTGAGAAGCTCATATTTTTCCGTGACCTTTCACTCTCTCTGTTTCATGTCCTAAGGCACCCCTACTTCAACACTCTTGTGTGCTTCAGATTTTAATAAAGGTTAGGGATAGTAGAGGTGAATTATTCCTCAGGATAAGAAACAACTAAAAATTGAGAACAGACATTACTTGTCTTAAAATCCTTGTCATTCTTTGCCATAGAGAATTTATTTCAAGCTGTCACTCCTCATGGTCCCATCAACCACTGTGTTGGTTATATGGTGGGACTTTTGCCCCAGTTATTTCCCTCAAAGTACTAGAGGCCAACTTAAAAATCACTGTTACTGAATGGCCATCATTAAAATGTCTACAAAGAGCAAATGCCAGAAAGGGTGTGGAGAAAACGGAACCCTCCTACATTGTTTGTGGGGATGTAAATTGGTGCAGCCACTATGGAAAACAGTATGGAGTTTGCTCAAAAAACTACAAATAGAGTGCCATATGATTCTGCAGTACCACTCCTGGGCATATGTCAGACAAAACTATAATTCGAAAAGATACATGCACCCCTATGTTCATAGCAGCACTATTTACAATAGCCAAGACATGGAAACAACCTAAATGTCCATCAACAGATGAATGGATAAGGAAGATGTGGTACATATATACAATGGGATATTACTCAGCCATAAAAAGGAATGAAATAATGGCATTTTCAGCAACATGAATGGACCTAGAGATTATCATACTAAGTGAAGGAAGTCAGGAAAAGAAAGACAAATACCACATGATATCACCTATATGTAGACTCTAAAATAAACACAAATGAACTTATTTATGAAACAGAAATAGACTCACAGACATAGAAAACAAACTTATGGTGACCAAAGGGGAAAGGGGCAAAGGGAGGGAAAAATTAGGAGTTTGGGATTAGCAGATACAAATTACTATATATTAAATAGATAAACAACAAGGCCCTACTGTATAGCACAGGGAACTATATTCAATATCCTGTAATAAACCATAATGGAAAAGAATATGAAAAAGAATATGTATATACATATAACCGAATCACTTTGCTGTACACCAGAAACTAACAGAACATTGTAAATCAACTATACTTTAATAAAAAAAAAATATTTGGGCAGCTTCAAAATACTCATGCTGATGGTTATAAGGGGAAAGACATATTTGGGAAGTTGAGGTGAGTTTCCCTTTCATCTTGAAATCTCCATCCATCCAGCAGGTTCAGCCATCATTCCTGAATATGCACAGATCATTCATTTAACAAGTATTCACTGAGTGTATATGAAAATGCTGCAGGTACCATTAACCACCATTAACATATTGGTAAACAAAGAATTAAAAGCCTTTGTGATGGATGAAATTACAGAGTTCTCTTTCATGGGCTATGGGAAGATGAAAGAGGGAAGTTATTAACTGGCTGTAGAGTTCAGTGAAAAGTTCAACTTCATATTATAAAATTCCTTTCTCTTCTTTATTCCATTGGTTTGCCCCAGATGGTTAAACCATACTGTGGTTTGAAGAATCCATCAGCTAGACCTGAAATTCACATGTATTAGTACTCTGACTCATATAGTTTTCATTTTTATTTATTTATTTTTATTTATTTATTTATTTAATAACTCCCTCAATGCTCTATGAGTGTTGAGTGCAAAATCATATAGTTTTTAAAGAGAAGGGAAGAGAAGAGAAGCAACACCCTAGAGTTGGGCAGCATGTTGGTCCCAGGATTCTACCTCAGAAACATTTCCTTACATTGTCTATTTTCCATAGGTAAGTGGAGTAAAAGTCCATATGTTGCTGTGGAAGAGGCTGTGTTGGTATAGTGGAAAGATTCGAGAACTTACCCTCAGGATATGTGGATTTTATAACTCCCAAGTCATTCACTAGCTGGATGACAACAGTGAGCCTCAGTTTTCTTAGCAGTAAAATAACAGATTGCATGATTGGATGATTTTGAAGGTCTATTTCAGATAGAAGACTGTGAATCATTACAGTTTTTAGAGATATTATATTTGACTTCTTGTGATGTCTACATAAAGAATGAGTCAGTCTCATTTATCTGTTGATTTATTCATTTAATTATTCATTTATCCCTACCATACTGTACTTAAGATCATGAATTTTATGGTCAAGTCCTTTGATTCCGGACTTGGTTTCTCTACTTACTAGATATATGACCTTGGACAGTTAACTTATTGACTAGTTTGTGGCCCTGTTTCCTCATTTCTAAATGAAAATAATTTTACCTTCATAATAAGGCTATTGGAAGGTGTATTAGTCAGGGCTCTCCAGAGAAACAGAACAAACAGAATGTGTGTGTGTAGGGGGAGTGGTGAGTGTATGTATGTGTGTGTGTAGAGAGAGTTTAAGGAATTGGCTTACATGATTGTGAAGGTTGGGAAGTCCAAAATCTGCAAAGCAAGCCATCAGATGAGACCCAGGAAAAAACTGATGTTGTGCCTTGAGTTCAAAGGCAGCCTGCTGGCAGAATTCCCTCTTTCTTGGAGGAGGTCAGTCTTTTTCTTAAGGCTTCCAATTGATTGGATGAGGCCCACCCACATTACGGAAGGCAATCTGCTTTACTCAAAGTCTATTGATTTATATGTTAATCTTATCTAAACAAATACTTTCACAGCAACATCCACATGTGTTTGACCAAATATCTGGGTACCATGGCCTAGCTAAGTTAACATGTAAAATTAACTATCACAGAAGGAACACTGATAATGTGGGTGACAAATTTAGCACAATGTCTAACACAAAAAGCAAATAATAAAAATCAGCTATTATTATTGTATTGTTTTTGTTATTCTTTATTGAGTACCTACTTTTATTTGCTGGGTACTAGGTTAGGTTCCTAAGACGTAACAACTCACAAGATACAGTCTTGGTTGGTCCTCAAGGAACTTACAGTCTAAACATGGACCCTAATAAGCTACCTGACCATTACAGCACAGAGTTCTGAATACTATGAGAGGGAAAGAGTACTATGAGAAATATGAGTACTATGAGAATACATAAAAGGGGCCTCAAATCAGAATGGATAGAGGGATAACTTAGCTAAGATCTAATGAGTGAATAGACTCTGGTCAGGTAAGTGGACGTGGAGGGAGGAGAAGAAAATAAGTGCATGGAACTGAAAATGAGAAAGAACATGATCTATTCTTAGAATTGCAAGTAGTTTATCATTTGTTGGGGCATTGGATGGAAGAAGCAAGTGAACACAAAAAGGTAGGGATATGGACAGGGTGAAGCATATAAAGAGCTCTTACCAAGATAAGCAGTTTGAACTTCATCCCCAAAGCAATAATGACCTAAAATACAGTCATGATGTTGGAAATAGAGAGAAGAGCCAAATTTGGGAGATCTTAGTAGGTGGGTGGATAAGACCTAATGATTGATTGAATGTTTGAGGCGGAAAGAAGGAAGAAAGCTGAGACTTAGGAGTGAGCTGGGCTATATTTAGAAGCTGCTATAACTCTTTTGGACCCTATCAAAGATATCTTGAAGAACATTGGAGAACTTGGCACTAGTCATCTACACTTTCTGTTCTTCATTTTCCTCACTGCTCTTTGAAAGGCCTTGTCTTACTCTAAAATTCTATAATCCCGTGACTACTTTTTAACTTTGTTAATAAATACAAGGTTTTGGAATATGCTGTTCATACTATCAAGTAGACTGAAGAGCAATAAATAGCATCATCATAGTGGTATTTAACTATGATTTTGCAATTATTACAGGATATCACAATGAGAAAGATCAGGAAATTATATTACACACTCTAGCATCTTTTATAATGTTCTGTTTGAACTGTCAGAAAAATAGGGGTGGTTGACGCTGCAGATCTAAAAAGATTAGATGAATTATTCTAACTAGAATCAAAGTCGATAAGCAAATTTCTATGAAGAGTGAAACAGACCAAAGCATGGGAAAGAGAAACAAGCAAGCTCTTCTTTTTCTGCTGTGTGTTTGCAAAAAAAAAAAAAAAAAAAAAAAAAAATATATATATATATATAGATAGATAGACAGATAGATAGATATAGATTGCTCTGGTTTCAAGCACTTGATTTTATCTGACACTTGAAACCTAATATTTGCTCTATGGCTTACAGTTTATTTGGTGTGTTAATAAAGGGCCCGCAGAATCTGAGGGAGAGGATGAAATCAAATGAGGATTTGAACTGAAAACCAGTCCAGATGGTCATCAAACTCAAGCTGAACTTGAACCATTATTTAGAAGTCTTTTTGAACAAGACTTTTTGAACAAGTCTTTTTGAAAAAGTCTTTTTGAACATTCAGTAATGGTGAGAAGACTTTCAGAGATAATCTGGTATAAGCCATTCAGAACCTAGTTGATGGGATACTAGTATTTATTGACCTGAAAAACTTAAGGAACCTAATATAAGGCTGTGATTCAACTCTCCAATCTTTTGATAGAGTGCTGGGAGAAAATATCTTATATCATGAATATTGTATTTGGAGTTAGTTATCATTATCTGGTTGGGCCCACAGAAAACAATTAGAAAACATTTATCAAAAATTCAGAATGCATTTCTAATTTAGATGAAAGTCAAGTTGGTTGGGGTTATCTATAATTTGCTAGACAGCATCTTAAAAATAATCAACAAATTAAGTTCCAAGTAATTTTTTATCATCTTATTGCACCTAATTGTATAAATAATCATTACAGACCATATTAGTAACTCTAATTTTCTTGGGAGAAGGAGGGGAATCTATGTTCAAGCTCACTTTGGCAGAGTCTATTGTAATACTACCAAGTTCTATCCTAAGGGCTATGGGATTTATCTAAGGGCTAGATGAATTCAATAAATTTTCTGATCTCACAGTAAAAATCATAAATAATATTATATTTATCTCTTTGTTGAATTAATAATTAAATACTGACTCACATTCTTCCCTGATTTAATTCTAAACCTGTGAGTTACCTCTTCCCAAAAGATATTCTCAAATAATCCATTCATTGTACAGCTATAACTCTAATTTAATCTTTTCAATGTGTTTGAATTACAGAGCAAATTTTTTTCTAACAAATTCTGCCACAATGTAAATTTACTTCAATATTTAAGTAAGTTTAAATATCTTATTCCAAGGCAATAAATGAATTCAGATAACACTAGGATTAATGAACCGGGTTAGACTTAACCTCAATAATAATACCTTACATAATTTTGCTGATGTCATACTCAATCTATTTTGCCTCTATTTGATTATAATCCTCTAAAGGTAAAGACGATGCTTATTTTTCAAAATGTATTTCAAGTACTCACTGGAATTTTCAGTCCCTGTTGGTATCCAAATCAAGAAGAGTTGACCATCATGAGGCATCTGTGCAGGTACATTCATGCCAGCATTTGGGGTCCAGAATAGGGGAACAAACTAGAATTGAAGATGCCTCTGAATTGACAAGGAAAGGAAAGGACCAGAAGTGTGAGTCCAGACTCAAGGCATCAGACAATGTCAAGGGTAACTCAATGCCAGGTAACTCAAGGTAAGTAAGCAAGTGAAAAGGGCAAGAACAAGAAACAAAACAAAAAAAGAGAGGCAAGTCAAGCATCAAAAGCTGAGCTGAACCCGAATCAAGTGGGTGCAAGGGCAGGACCTAGAACACCAAGGTCCTGTTGTGACCACAGCCCCTACACAAGGTTCCAGGGTCTCTGTCCTTGTGGACTCTCAGGCAGACAAGGCTGGACTCCGCATGAGCCATGGGACATTTTTCCTGGCCTACAAGTAGTGCTAAGTTGCTTGTAGGCCTAACTCTGGTGCTACTTTGCCTGCAAAGGATGTGGACACCCTCTTTCAAGCAGAAGAAGGAGGTTAGGGACCATCTATCTTTGTAAGTTCAGAGAAAGGAAGAAAGAACATGAAGCACTTCCAAAGAGATCCCAGGAATATTTTGTCTCACTTCTATGTTATTTACAATCCCTTTCCTCCTCCCATCAGAACTCTGCTCCCTAGTACAGTGGCTCAAATATATCCTTGGTGTCCACTTTCTCTGTGACCTATACCTGAGGTCTCTTCCTTAGGGAGGGTGGTGAGGTGGTGAGGGAAGACATAAAGCTTTGAGTGTTCCCTAGGGGTTTGCATGTGGGGCTAACATTCCTCTTTACTTTGATCTTTCCTGGATTAATGCATGTACACTATATGCCAACCAGAGCTGACATGGTTGTTACTCCCCCAGCCCCCGCCACTGCTACAAAGGAATATCAGCCCAATGTCAGGAGAAAACAGCTCTTTTAATCCATGCCATTATTTCTCTTATTTATCTGGGACCAATAACATGGACAACTCAGGCCCTCAAGTCCATATGTGAATGATGCTTTCATGTAGCTGCGGAATCCTCTAAAATATGACAGAACCTCATTTCAAGTCACATTATGCACTAGACAAAGGAAGCTCCCCTAGTCTCTTTCCCATCTGCTAAGTGTTATCAACAAAACAGAACAAAAGAAAAAACTCACCTGACTAGATTTCCAGCAAAATCCAAGTAATAATAATATATTATGTTAATAAAATGTGATGTTACAGTATTAAGATAGCTCAGTAAAACACACACACACACACACACACACACACACACACACACACACACACCGTCTCATTATCAATTCAATTCCTTTTTATCAGAAGGAAATTAAAGTCCTAAAAAAACCCAGAGGGCCCGCATTTAGATGCCATATTCTCATCGTTTAGCAGCCATAAGCAGGGGGTGTTTCCATTAGAATCAAGTAGCTTTCAGAATCTCTCTGGTTAGAGAATTCCAATTTAAAGTCTCTCATGTATATCACTTTTGCAAGTATTACTTGAACACATAAAATGTCACAGCAGCAGATCCATATCCATAAAATTTAGACAAGAAGATTGGCTACTGTCTAAGTATCAATTTCCTTAAACCAAAATGTTTCAAAACATGATCTATAGAAATTAAGGATTTGTTTGGCAAGGATGGGCATAGTGGGCCAAAGCAGAGAGGCATCCCCACAAAGCTAAAGCAGTTCCATTTTAAAAAGTAATTTTTATATATTGGGGCTCCTCAGACTATCTCATTTGAAAAACAGGTTCTGATCCTTCTGAAAAAAAATTGGAAACTATTGTCTTATAAAACAGTGTTTTTCAAGCTGAAGCAGTGTTCCCAGACTGCTTCCAATAAATGTCTCATAATCTAGAATCACATGGCTGTACAGCTGTTGATCTTGGTGGAGTTGGAGGGGAGGGAGGCTGAGAAGGAACAGGCAGATCAATCTATGCCAGTTGCCCAGTGACCATCACCTGTGAACTTAAAACTCAAGTGGCTACCCAGCAATTTCATTACTGGATATTTATTTGAGGGAAGAGAAAGACTAAGTCCACAAAAAGCCTTGTATGGGAATGTTCATAGCAAATTTATTCATCGCAGCTCCAAACTGGAATCAGCGCAGATGCCCATCAGCAGGACAAACTGTGGTACATGCATGCAATGGAACCACTGGGCAATAAAAATGAAACTACAGATACATGCAACAATAGGAACAAATCTCAAAGCTGTTGTGCTAAGTCAACAAAGCCAGACCAGATACAAAACAGTACCCATTGTATGATTCCACTCATAGGAAGTTCTAGACTAGGCAAACTTAACGTGTGGCAGAAAAAAAAATCAGAACAGTGGTGACTTCAGGGAAGGGGGTTGACAGGGAAGGGGCACAAAGGAAGTCTCTAGATTGTTGGAAACGTTCTATGTTTTGATTGCGATATAGGTTACATGACTATATTTGTTGAAACTTATCAAACTATACACTTCAGAATTGTGCACTTCACTTTATGAAAATTTTATCTTAAATAGACTTGTGGGGAAAATATTCAACTGAAAAATTAGATATGAGAAAAATTATAAGAAAATATTTTTAAAACTTTATAAGCTCAGAGTAGAAAACAATTTCTTAAACAAGATATAATAAGTTCTATATAGAAAACATTGACAAATACCCTTATCAAAATTAAAAACCTATGTGAAAAGCATACAGAAAAGGCCAATTCAGAAGTGACCAATAAACATTTAAAAGAATGCTTGATCTCAGGAGTAATCAAGTGAGTGCAAATTGTTAAAAAAGAAACTATTGCACACTTATCAGACTGCAATAATTTCAGACTCTTGTGACCTGGTAAGCTGTGGGACTGTCCATCAGCTCAGCCATTTTAGTAAAAAAGCACTTTCTAGTACCTAGTTGTTGAATTTCTGTTATATATCCTAAAGAAAGGCATACATGGGTATGAGGAGCATATGCAAGGATGGTTATTGTAACAGTGTTTGTACTAGTGAAAAAACGGATTCCACCTTACTGTCCACTAATAAAGAGATGGATAAGTAAAAGGTGGTTTACTAATATGATGTAATATTACATGGCAGTCAAAAAGAATAAACTAGATCAACATGTATCAAGATGGATAGATTTCAAAAACATGTTAAAATAAATATATTAGTTAGTTTTATAGAGACATATTTGCACCTAAATGTGTAAAAACTGGATCTTGATATTGGCTACATTTGGGGAGTAAAGAGAGGAAAAGTGAAGTAATGGTTGAAAAGGACTTTATCTTAAAGGTATTATTTTAAAATGCCTGGAAGAAGCATCATTATGGAAATAAATGAATCTTGATTCATTTCTCACACCTTATACAAAGGTTAACCCCAAATGACTCGCAGTCATTTGGGTGTTGATTCTAGCTTGTGACTTTGGGTTAGGCAAATTAGTTCTCAGGTATGACACCTGAAGCACAAGAGATAAAAGAAAAAAAAAGATAAATTGGATTTCATCAACATGCAAAACTTTTGCTATGTGAAAGACACTACTAAAAGCACGAAAAGACAAGCCACAGACTGGAAGCAAATATCTGCAAATCACATATCTGACCAAAAACTTGTATATGGAATATATGAAGAGCTATCAAAATTCAACAAGAAGAAAATGGACTGTTTTTTTTTTTAAGGAGCAAATTTTTGAACAGAGACTTCACTAAAGAAGATACATAGGTAGCTAATAAGCACATGAAAGATGCCCAGCATTGTCAGTCATTAGGGAAATGCAAATTAAAACCATGAAGAGAACACTACGCTTATCAGATAACTTAAAAAAAAAAAAAGAAACCCAGCCATTCCACGCTGACGGGGATGAGGGGCACCTGGAATCTCAGCTTATGCTGCTCGAAAAGCAGCCACTTTGGAAAGCCTCAGGCAAAGAAATATAGGTGCTGCAGCTGAAATCTGCCAACCGATGAGGAAGTGGGAAGAGCGAGAGAATATGGGTGGGATACCCGCAGCGTCTGGTTCCCCCACCATGTAACTGTACTTCAGTTCCCACTCTACCGAGGGCTCTGTCGAGTTGTAAGTAGGCCAATCCAACCATAAAAATTCACCGTCTTGCATATCCTGCAATGCTTTTCCTGTAACCTTGACTAAGGAACACAAGAAAGAGGAAAGAAAACAGGGTGTCTGACAGCAACTTGAGACACAATCAAACCAATAGCCTACACACCAATGTCCTGTGTATTTTGAGGTAAGCCTGCTCTGTCCCTGGAGAATGGCCAGGTGTGCAGGGAGAACGGCCAGATTCCACTCTCTCTACATGGAATGTCACTCAACAGATATGAAAAATGCTTTTGTAGGTTGAGGTTCCTGAGTGAGTCTAGTGAAGAAGAAGGAGTAGGAAAAGGGGAGGGGAGAAGGAAGGAAGGAAAGGGAAAGAACAAAAGCCCCTACATTTCTGTCAGTGCCTCGTCCAGCTCACTAGGTCCTCTCCCAGGGCAGGGCAGGTTCTTTTCACATGGAAGGAGGCCCAGAGTGAGCTCTTCATGCAGTTTAAAGTCCCCCGGGAACTTGTGCCCGCATCTGCATCTTCTCTACCAGCTCGTCTAGATCTGCTGCCCTGTGCCAAATGTTATTTGTATGTCTAGAAGATTTAAATATTGGTCATGATGCTTCTGAATCTTAAAGTCCCGAATCCTGTCCTGCCATCTACTACAGTAGACAGTGATGGAAAAAAAAAAAAAAACCCTAGTCAAAGACCCACTTGATTTTATCTCTTTTCTCTGGCAACTTTATTACGCAACTTTTCAAAATCAACTTCAGTAGATAAAATTTGCATGAAATAAAATGCATGCATTTAAAATTTACAACTTGATGAGTTTTAACAAATGAATATCGCCATATATAAGCACCACTATAATTGAGATAACAAATCATTTCTATCATGCCAAAACATGCCTTTTGCAGCCAATCTCTGTCCCAGGAAACCACAGCTCTGCTTTATGTGACTATAGTCTTGCCTTTTCTAGAATTTCATATAAATGGGATTATACATTATCATGCTTTTATATCTGATTTCTTTTGCTTGGTCTAATTTTTGAAATTCGTTCATTTTATTGTGTGTGTTAGTAGTTCACTCCTTTTATACTGAATAATATTCCAGATCATTTTTTAATAGAAGAACAACTTTTTCACCTCTGGATTAAGAGCTAGATAGGAGATAGCAAGCTCAAATGCCTAGAGAAGCCAGGCAAGTAATATAAATGAGGGAAAGGGGCTGGTGTGAGAAAATTTATTCTCGAAACACTAGGCCCCCTTGTTATATCTTTGTTTCCCAAAGAAACATTTTTCCTTCAACTTTGAGGAAAATATAAGAATAAGTATGATGATGAATGGCAATTGACACTTGGCCTTGATTTTGGGGGAAACAGTAAGGAATGAAGGGGATGGTGGCAATTTACAGAGCCCATATCCTAAGGGAAGCCACTTTGTTAGGTGCGAATGGGGAACCAGGTTTCAAATCTTCTTATTGTCCTGGAGAAACAGGGAACCTAGGTTTGTACATGAAATGTCCTGAGTTTTAAATGTTGGAAATAAATTTAAATTTTATTAAAACACTGGACAGTTCCCCCCCAAAATCTGGGGGGCCAGATAAGGACCAGGAGGGGCTACGTTGTGTCCTCTGATGTGGACACACTAAAAGCTAGCCCAAGCCACCCACCCCAGCGTGCTTTCTGTAGAACCACCCTGATCCTGTGAGGTCCTCCCAGGCTAGAGGAAGCCGCAATGAGGTAAGGGTTGGCTTACCTCATTGGTTGCACGGGAGAGACAGGAAAAAAGAGAAGCAAAAGTCATCCCAAGGTCCCAAGAAGAGAGGACGTGAATACTCGCTACAAGTCAGTTATTATACTCTTTCATTTCTCCCACGCTGCAGCAGTGTGGGGGGACATACATTGGAATCAGCTGGGGTGGGGAAGATGCAGATTCCCAGATCCTCTCCCAATTTACTTAATTAGACTCTCTAGTGGCTGGGTTGGCTGTGGATCTCTATCTTCACAAGCCGCTCAGGTAATTCTTATCCACATTGAACTCTGAGACCCACTGCATTGGATTTTTCCGCCTTTACTACAAACGGCTCAGTCGCCATTAGAAGTCCATTTTGCTCTACATCTAAGTTTGAGGTCTCGTTTGTGGGAACAACACTAATGGGGACAAAGGGAAGGCCTTGCGCGCCCCCTAGGGGTTAGCTTGAACAATGAACAGCTTTATAATGGTAAGTGCTTTTTCAGAGGTGTTAGGAATAAAAATAATAGGTAGTATTTTTGAGCCTTTACTGGCATCAGGCATACTGATTGGCCATTCACATAAATTATCTCATTTAAGCCTGTGAGGCAGGTGCTATTATTACCTGCATTTTACAGAGGAGGAAATTCACCTGTAAATCCAGTGGCGTGGTTGATCATGCCCTCATCCTCAGTATAATTTCTTCACTTGGCTTCCAGGATGCCATAGGTTTTCTCATTTGCTTCCCATGTCACTGGTTCTTCCCCCTCAGTCTTCATTTTAGTCCCCCGTATTCCCCAAGACCTATTCATTTTGGTGCACCCCAGTGATGACTCTCAAATTTCCATCTTGTGACCAACCTCTCTCCTGAACTGTAGACTCATATGCAACTCCCTACTTGGCATGTCCACTTGATGCCTCACCGACATCTCAAATTTAACATGCCTAAAAGTGATGTTCTCATCTTCTCCCACAAACCTATCCATCAGAGGTTTTCCCCCTTTCAGTTGATGAAACTCCATCCTCCCAACTGCTCACACCCAAAACCTTGGTCTCACTCCTGACTCTGCACACTCACACCACTTCCCTGCACTCCCATGGCCGCCACCCTGGTTTGAGTCATCATCATCTCTCACCTGGATTATCACTACAGTCTCCTCCTTGGTCCTCTTGTTCCAAAATGTGCCATTTGAGACTATTCCCAACACAGAAACCAGAGTGATCTTTCTAAAATGTAACGCAGATGGTATAGTTTCTCTGCCTAAACTCCTCCGAGGGTTTCCCATTTCACCCAGACTAAATGCCGCAGTCCTTAAAGTGGCCAATGAGGCCCTCTACCAGCAGGGTTGCTCCTGGGTCTACCTCTGACCTCATCTCCTGTTTGACTCTCTCTTCATGACTCCACACCAGTCATGCTGGTCTCCATGTTATTCCTTGCATGTCCCTGGCTTGCTTCAGCCCTAAGACTTTTGCCCTGGCTCATCCATCTGCCTGAAACATTCTTCCCCCAGAAATCCACTTACCTAACGAGTTCACCTGCAAATCTTTACTCAAGCGTCACCCTCTCAATGAGACTGACCTTGTCTCCTTTATTAAAAACTGCAATCTGTCCCTCCTCCTGTAAGCCCAAACCTCTTACCATGTTCTACTTTTCCCTAGCATTTGATGACTTTCCAATAAATTATATAATTTAACTATTTATTATGTTTTTAGCTATTTTTTTCTCCCCTCACTAGAATGTAAGCTCCAAGAAGGCAGGAGGTTTTGTCTGTTTTGTTTACTAACATATCCCAAACACATAGATCAGTCCCTGAAATATAATAGAAATATTTGTTGAATGAATAAGACATGGATGGGTTACATACCGAGTCCTAAGTATTTCAATAACCCATTTGAGAAGTAAACCTAAATAATAAACAATTGCTTTCTCCCTGTAGAGAAGCAGAATATAGCTCTATGCAATCTGTTTGGGCAACTTCTACGGGGATGAATGCTGAGTACTGGCACCTACAGCCCCCATCCTTTAAAGAAGTAACAAACAGCAACATGCTATGTGTATCATTCACCTCTTCTGGAGTAAAGTTTATTTCCTACCATTATGTCACCCACAGAGCTGGGCATTGTCTTCTTTAACCAGTTTTCTTGGGGAATACCATGCTGTTACATGTAGTATTTTTCCTTACATTGAAAAGCAATATACAGTCTGCAGTGTACGTTTTTATATACTATTTGGGGTTTAAAGATGAGTTCCTGGAAGTTGTAACTCACAAAAGGAAGCAATGTAAATTTCTGTGAAATGGATATTCTATAACTAGGTCACTGAGTAAGGGTGAATTGCCATCTGATATACCTTGATAAGAAATGTAGCAAATGGCTCTGCTCAGTGTTTTCTTTTTTTTTTTAATGTACCATTTTTTTTTTTTTTTTTTTGGCTGTGTTGGGTCTTCGTTGCTACACACAGGCTTTCTCTAGATGCGAGGAGCAGGGGCTACTCTTTGTTGCGGTGCGTGTGCTTCTCATTGCGGTGGCTTCTCTTGCTGCGCAGCACGGGCTCTAGGCATGCAGCCTTCAGTAGTTGTGGCACGTGGGCTCAGTAGTTGGTGCTCGCGGGCTCTAGAGCGCAGGCTCAGTAGTTGTGGTGCACGGGCTTAGTTGCTCAGCGGCATGTGGGATCTTCCCGGACCAGGTACGAACCCGTGTCCCCTGCACTGGCAGGCGGCTTCTTAACCACTGCACCACCAGGGAAGTCCCTCAGTGTTTTATGAATTGCCTGCAATTGTAATTCTCACAGAGAGGCAGGTGACAGTTTCCTGTAGTAAGAATTTCAGGGTGCTGACTTGCCCACAGTTGTATCTCACTGGGATGAGTAGCACAGGGCTCTGGCCATGTGTTCCTCATGTCCTCTACTTAGCTAGTCAAACCCAAAGCTGACCAATTGCAGCATCCATCTCTCATCCCCGATTGTAGACTGCCCTCCAAAGATTCAGGCTTCTGAAAGAAATCCAGATCCTCTTCTCCCTGCTCTTTGTCAACAACCCCAAATTCTGCCCTGGTCTCACATCTAGTCTTCCCCAGCCCTCCCAGCATTACAACCATATGGCTGCTCCCAACCTGATGCACTTAGAAAAAGTGAAAGATTAAAGACCAGATTGTGCTAAGCTTGATGAATGAACAATTTGAAGTGTTTGTTTCCACAATTCGTTTTTTTTTCCACTGAAAAGCCAGAAACTTCCAAGACTCAGTGTCAGAAAATAAAGGGAGGGGGCAATAAAAACAGTCTGTACCTCCTGAAACATCTATGAAATTTACTCATACAAATTCCTGGCAGTCTGACCACACATACAACTACTTAGATTTATAGTTCTACCTCTCAAAATTGGACAATTTGCTTCAAGGACAAGAGTCAGCTAAACAGAACATTTGAAGATGAAAGAAAAGATCCTAGTGTATGTCAATGATTAAATTGTGTCAATGCAGTATTTTTCAGTTGCAAAAGTAAAATCAGCTCAAATGTATATATAAACAAAATAATACATTTCAATCACAGTGACCATCTTTTCCTGTGGCCATCATTTATCCATGAGGAACCACCCCAAAACTTGGTATACTCTATAGGAGCCAGTATCTTCTCCTTCACAGGGGATACCTGGTGGTAACTTATGACAAGGTGGCTGTGTAGCAAATGCACCTGAACTTGTTGAAATACTTGTTTCCCTTGAGAGCCAGGCCACCGCACTCTCTAAGTTTTCCCCTCACCTTCCCGGCCAGTTATCAGTCTCATTTCTGGTCCTTCTCATCACCCTGACTTCTAGCCATTGGACTGACTGCCACGAACTCAGTCTTTTAACTTCTTCTCTAGATTCTCTCCAGCAATGATCTCAGCCAGTCTTTATGAAACCACTCTATGAGGCAGGGATCTGCATCTATTTTGTTTATTGTTGTATTGCCAGAGCCTGGAACAATGCTGGCATATGGTAGAGGCTCCATAAATGTTTGTTGAATAAAATAACAATGGTCAAACTATTCTTCTGGGGAGATGATACGTTTATTCCAATGATACCGCCATTATTCCGAATATTTTTAGGGCAATAGTGGAAGTAGGAAAACCAGTTAGAAGGAGGCTATTTGCAATAATCCTAGAGAAAGATGATGATGGCTTTAACCCAAACAGGTGGTAGCCGAGGCGATATTGAGACGTGATTGGCTTCTGGATACAATTTGAATATAGATCCAATGGGTTGAGGTTAATTTTCACAGTCCATATGGAACCAGTCTCAGTATTTATGAGACCACCCCATTAAAAAAAGTAAAAACTTACAGTTGCTCAGCTTAATAGCACATATTATTTACTAGCCCCAGAATCATACAACATTTGGCTATGGCAGAAATCAAATTTCCCCTTGAAAAGTGAAACACAGAACCACTGGAGACATTTATGGGCTCTGAATGCGATTCCCTGTATGATGAAAGAATAATTCTGATTTTTATGAGCACATTTTTGTATTCGTGTGATTTAATTCTCATAGCAATCTTTTGAGGTTCTTGTTATTAACCCCATTTTTCAGATAAAGAAAGGAGGCTCAGAGAGGTGAGCTAATTTTCTCAAGAGCTCCCAACTGCAGAGCGGGAGGATTTAAATGCAGGCCGGTTCACACATGTGCTAGACGAATAAGAGCACCATGTTGGGAACAAATGTACATGCTGCCTAGAAAGAATATTCATTTGGGGCATTTCAGTATGACTTACTTAATTTCTCTCTTTCGACTTCATACTCACATCTCATAAGGACAACTCCGGAGGGTGGGAGCCCTGCAGCAAATATGAGACATTGTAGCTAGGACACTAGGACCAGTTGTGTTTTCCTGTTAGACTGGGAACGAGCGTACTTTCAATGGCCACAGGCCTGGGTCGGGTGGTTCTGCCAGACGGTGTTTCCAGTGTCCCTGGGAGAAAACGCTGCCATCACCATGGGGATTTGATGCTTTCCAGGGCTATGTAGCCAGCATTGTCTCGAGACAAGGAACTATTGTTCGGATAGAAAGAGAGCATATTTCTCACTAGGGATTTGGGCTTGAATAAGGATTCAAATTTCAACAATGCCTCCTTTTGTAAAAATGGCTGACTTTTTTTTTTTTTTAGAAGTATGTGGTTTTTTTTCAGATTCAGATCATGGCTACTAACAACTGTTTCTCCTACAATGTTTCTTAAAAACATAATGTATGTGTTCCTGGGTGTTAGGCTCTCACAGAATAAATATCCCATTGCATATTAACATGAAGGCTTCATGCTGTTCTGAGCAGATTCTGGCTTTGCCGTGGCAGGAAAGTCGTTTTGGGGGTGGGGTGGAGCCGGAAGAGATGGGTTCCTGGATGGGAATTGGCACTTACGGAGAATGGCATCTAATGTGCCAGACACTTTAGATACGTTATTCCAATTAATCCTCACAATCACCTGAACAGATATTATGCAAGTTTTACAAGCAAGGAACGTAATTAGGTGACTGGAGCAAAAATCACAGCTGGTGAGAATGGAATCTGGGATCGGTTCCCAGATTTCACTTCAAACCTGTTCTCTTTCTGCTTCCTGTTCCATGCTCCCTTGCTGACCTTTTCAAATTTCATTTTCTCGGACGAGCCACCTGGCAAGGAAGAGTGCACCAAATGGTGCTTGTGAACGCCTCTGCCACAGGGCTTGTCACATAATAAGTACTCGATAAACATCACATTTTCTCCCATCTTCCTCCTGTATCATCTCATCTTACCTTTTGTTTCTCTTTCTCTTTTTCTTCTCTCTCCTTTTCTTTCAACTCCTGCTTTCTTTTTGCTCTCATATGCTTTTCTCTGTAGAAAACCAAAATCTAAAGATCCTGTTCCCAGTGACAACATAAGTTTTAAAAAAATCTCCCAGGAATAAATCAACAAGAACAATGTGAGATCCACGTGAGGAAAACTATGAAATTTTAGTGAAGATGCAAAAGAAGACCTGAAGAGATGGAAAGCTATACATATTTCAGGAGGAAAGTTTCGATATTTTAAGGATGTCAACTTTGCTAATTAATCCATAAATTCAATACAATCCCAATACAAATCCTAACGGGAGATTTATTGAACTTGATAAGTTGATTTTAGAGTTCACGTGGAAGAGAAAATGCACGAGAACAACCAAAAACTGTAAAGAAAAAAAAACAAAGAACAATGGGGAAGGACCTGACTTTTTAGTTATCAAAATATGCCAAGTGTATGTTAATTAAAGAATGTTGTATTGGTTCAGAATAAAAACAAGGACAAATTGAATCAAAAAGAACAATTCAGGGACAAAGGGACATTTAGAATATAAAAAGGGAGCATTTCAAATCAGAGCAAAAAGGACAGATTGTTCAAAAATGATATTGAGAGGGTTGGAAATCCTGAAAAAAATAATTTAGATTCCAGTATCACATCATACACACAAAATCCAAGTGGATTAAACTCTAAACACTAAACTAAAAAAATAACAAATCAGAAAGGAACTTGAGTAAAATACAGCATATAAGTTTTTCTAATTTTAGGGGGTGATGAAGGCCTTCCTAAGGAAGATACAAATTCCAGGAGCCATTAATAAAAATACCTTATTTCAAAAAATTTAAAGTTCTGTGTGAAATAAGACTCTAAAATTAAAGGTCCTAGTGAAAGTCTTTGTAAAATATGTAAAGCAAAGTATAATATACAAAATATATTAAGAGCTCCTAAAATTATTAAAAGACATAAAATGTAAAACTGGGAAAAAGAAATGAAGAGATAACCATAAAAAATTAAAACATTGATAAAATATAAAAAGATGCTTAATCTCAAAATAAAGGAAATGCAAAATAAACCACAAGGCGTACTTTATAAACAATCAGGTTGTTAAAAGTTCAATAGATTGATACCAGTATTATCAGGTGGAAATGGGCAACTTCACACACAGTTTTTAAGAGTGTAAATTGGTACAATCTTTTTTGATGATAACTTAGAAATAGCTATCAAAATTTAAAATAAGCATATTGTTGGATTTCTTAATTCCATTTCTAAGACTCGATTCCTCTGAAACATTCACAGATATTCATAAAATAAACATGGCTAGTCATTGAAGGTTTATTTATAATAAAGAAAAATTGGAAAAAGACAGAAATTTTCCTCAGAGAAGGGTTAGATGAAATATGGTACATTTATATTGTGGAATACTACATGATGACTGAAAAAAATGAGGTAGATTTGTATTTATTTCATAAAAGAGCTTTAAAACATATGGTCAAGTAAGAAAGAAAAAAGCAAGGTATTATAAATACTGTGGGTAAAGAGGATTTGGTTTTTCATATTATTTGAATTATTTGCAGTTAGCACATTTTGCTTATGTAAATAAGAATAAAAGGAATCTTACTTCATCTTATAATACTTAATTTGATCCAAGTAACCATAGCAGTACGAGTACTGTTCTCACGTATTCAGTAAATTTCCTGGGCTACACCCTCCCAGGTCAGGGATGACTTGGTGATACTATGGGCTGGAGGCCCAAGAGAACAAAGCTGAGACGATGCTGAACTAGCACAAGAGAAGAACGCTTCTCCTCAACTCCCAGCTCAGTGTTGTAGCTATAAGTGAGAATCACTTACTGAAGTCCCTCTTTTGCTTTGGACTTCAGTGAAGTCCTTCTGGCCGTGGAACCATGGTACTCACCACCCAACAGTGTGGCATCCATCTTCTGTTTCTTGGTAAACTCCCTTCTGTCACAGGGGAAAAATAGCACCAGGTCTCTCTCCCCTTCCTCCCTTCTCCAAAACCTTCACTCTTGTTTAGCTGAAACATTTAGGAAGAAAAAGAAAAACTTTAAAAAAGTTTTAGTAATATAAACATACATGTATGAAGAGTATATATTAAACTTCACATCAAACATCATTTTTCCTGGAAAAAGTCCTTTAGAAAATTAAAAAGAAAACTATCATCATTTATAACAAAGTCATTATTCTCCTACAATATTTCTTTGCGTATATATTTCTTCTAATTATTTTGTACTCTTGTACCATTTTCAAAATATTTCTCTTCCAATTAGATTTTTCATCTTCTAATTATTTTGCACTGTTTTCGGATTTTTTCAGATGAGTATATTGGTTAGCCTAAGTCGCACATGATAGCAAGCTAGAACTAAAACTGTAAGCGATTAGAAAAATATGAAAACAGGAGGAATAATTCTGCACATACTCAAGAGCAACTAAAGTACTTGAACATTTCGAGCAGAATTGAACTCTGGCCTGAAAATCAACAGACTTCAGCTCTGTCATTCAGTACAAACTTGGACAAGTGTGTGTCCTCTTAGATATTGTATAGATAGATGAGTTTCTTTACCTGTAAATTAAGTGGGTTGAGTAACAAAATTTTAAAACTCCCGTCCACTGATAAGATTCAAAGATTTCCACCAATGGTTGGGTGTGTAGAACGACTGGCAGGCAGAACTTAGAAATAGAAACAACAATGGACCCAGAGATGATCATACTAAGTGAAGTAAGTCAAACAGAGAAAGACAAATATCATATGATATCACTTATATGTGGAATCTAAAATATAATACAAATGAACTTACCTACGAAACAGAAACAGACTCACAGACCTAGAAAACAAACTTACGGTTACCAAAGGGGAAAAGGGATGGGGGAGATAAATTAGGAGTTTGGGATTAGCAGATTCAAACTACTATATATACTGACAAAATAGGTAAACAACAAGGACCTACTGTATAGCACAGGGAACTATACTCAATATCCTGTAATAAACTCGAATGGAAAAGAATCTGAAAAAGAATATACATATATGTATAACTGACTCACTTTGCTATACACCAGAAACTAACACAACATTGTAAATCAACTATACTTCAATCTTAAAAAAAAAGAAATAGAAACAACAATAGCAATAACGTTAATGGCTACCATTTCATGTGCGCTTATCATGTGCCGAGAACTAGGGTATGTGCTTTATATATATCATCTTGTTTGATTCTCATGCCATTTGAGGTTGAGATTATTTCCTCCATTCTTTAGATGAAGAAATGGAGACTCAGAGAGAGTAAATAACTTTCCCTAGGGCATACAACTACAAGTGGGAAGTCCTGAAGCCAGGTCTAATTCCAAAGTTTGTGTTCTTAAGCTAAGGGCTAACCACAACCTGCGGTACAGGTCCTTTTAAGGCTCCCTCTGCATTATACCGTTAGTGCTGCAGGGGCCGGGGGTGGCGAGGCAGGCGGGGAGAGGGAGAAGAGGAGGCTGGCAAGATAAGACTGTTTCAGGAGAGGGAAATGTCACGTCGTGGGACCCGCAGGAGTCCTTAGGACGGACTGCCAAGTGAGGGTTTTTGGCTTCAGGCAGGAAAGAATTCAAGAGCCAGCCAGAGTAAAGGGAAAGCAAATTTATTTAGACATGCACATTCCATAGGCAGAATGTGGACGTCTCAGGAAGTGAGAGTGGCCCCAGGAATGGGGCCATAGGTTTTTATGGGCTAATTTCATAGGCTAATGAGTGGGAGGAATATTCTTGCTATTTGGGGCATTTCCCAGGAATTGGGCCACTGACCACTTTTTGGCCTTTTTGGTCCTCCTGGGAACTGTCAGATGTAAGGGGGAGTGATTTTTAGTGTTACAACGAAGGTATAATGAGCTAAAGGTCAATGCCTGGACTATTCTCACAGCCACGTTGTTTGCAGCTCGTTCCAGCCGGTCTTCATCGCATCCCAACCGCTGCGCCCCTTCTTCATTATGTAGCGTTTGTGTCCTGCCCCTTTCCTTCCCATCTCAAGACCTTCAAGACCTCCTTGTTGTTTCAGAGTGAATATAACTCAAAGCTTCTTCCATTCCCTAGAATGTTCAGTTGTGGATGGGGCAATGAATTTCCATATGAGCCTGGAAATTTATAGCTGTGAGGGCATCCTGAAATTTTCCACTAAGATGAGAAATGATTTGCATGGCTGAAGACAGATGAATCTCCCAGTTGAGTCTTAGAAAAGAACTTCCAGGTCAGGTTCCTTGGCTGGCCTGGATGCCTGTAATTCACTTACTGTGTGATTAAGTGACAGGCTTATGTTTCCAGAGCTAATGATTCAAAAGCTTTCTGTGATATTAAACTCAGACACGTGAAAAAACAACAAGCAATTAGAAGCAATCAAAGCATTCTGAAATTAAGATTCAATTTCTGCATTTGCTAAACTCTTCATCAAAGAAATCAGTAATTTTTTTTAAAAGCCATGAATATGATACACAGAGAATTAGAACAGCAATCAGTTTTAAAATGTACCCATGCTTCCCAGAATGCTTAGAATATTTAGAACCTAGTATTTTTCACTTGTCTTATTATGTTGCATTTTTTTTAGACATGTGCCTTTGAACACTTTCTTGAGTAATATTTCTCTTTCAGTTTTGACAGATGAATGGGCATGTAACTCCGTGAATGCCAGAAAACCCTTATAAGCATCAAAGAATAAAAGCCACA
Organism: Balaenoptera musculus; assembly: GCF_009873245.2. NCBI lineage: Eukaryota > Metazoa > Chordata > Mammalia > Artiodactyla > Balaenopteridae > Balaenoptera > Balaenoptera musculus. The sequence goes on from NC_045790.1 coordinate 74,252,694, forward strand.
CTGAGCCATTTATACAAGTACTTCCAGCAAACTGCAGTGGGCAGGCTTCTCTTCTTTGGGTTTTGGTGTATAAGATGTTTGAAGATCCCTGAAGTCATATTCAACCAGGTGGATCTTGAGGTTTGTGAGTGTACAACCATCCTCAGCCTCTAAGAACCTACCAAGGGACAGAAAACAGGATTAGAAATAAATATCTTTCCATCCAAGCAACTAGTTGCCTTCTTTAATTGGCATTTTCATTTTGCTCAAGGCTGAATTCAATACCTTTTGAATATGAAGCAGAGCATTTTACCTTTCAGTCGTGCATCTCTTTTCCCGCAATCCATTAGTCATTCATGTCTTTCTCTTCTCTTAGGTGGCTCAAACACACGTTTTTCAGTTTCTCTAATTTATCAAAGTTTTTCCTGAGTGGAGTCTCTGCACCTGTTGTCACCTCTGTCTGAAACCTCCCTCACCTCCTCTCCCTTTTCCAGCTGCCTCATTCTTTAGGTTTCAGCTTGAATGTCGCTCCTTTGGAGAGGTCTTCCTTACTACCCTCTTAAGTGTGCCCCCCTACCCCTCTCCACTTGGTTCTGTTACTTAAAAATAAATCATATAACATTATTACTTTCTTTTAGAGCAATCACAATTATAATTGTATATGTAAAAGAAATTATGTTCTTATTTCCTTTTTTTAACATCTTTATTGGACTATAATTGCTTTACAATGGTGTGTTAGTTTCTGCTTTATAACAAAGTGAATCAGTTATACATATACATATGTTCCCATATCTCTTCCCTCTTGCGTCTCCCTCCCTCCCACCCTCCCTATCCCACCCCTCCAGGTGGTCACAAACCACCAAGCTGATCTCCCTGTGCTATGCGGCTGCTTCCCACTAGCTATCTATTTTACGGAAGGGTAAGCTGTGACAAAGTGAGAGAGTGGCATGGACATATATACACTTTTATTATTTCTGACTTTCCAACAGGACTGTAAATTCCATGAGAGAGTATATCTTAAGGTGCACACATACAATGTTGCTTTCAAGTCAAAAAGCAATACATATAAAAACACATAATAAGAAAACTACAGGCCAATATCCCTTATGAATATAGATGAAAGAATCCTTAACAAAATATTAGTAAATTGGTCTCAGCACCATATAAAAACAATTATATATCATGACCAAGTGGAGTTTATCCTAGAAATATAAGGTTAGTTAAACGTCTGAAAATCAATTAATGTAATGCACTATATTAAGAGAGAGTGATGGACAGAAACCGTATTATCATCTCTATTATCATCTCAATAAATACATAAAAAGCATCTGGCCAAACTCAATAACTATTTATGATAAAAACTCTCAACAAACTTTCTCAACCTGATAAAGGACATCTCTGAAAAACTAACAATTAACACTATACTTAGTGGTGAAAGACTGAATTCTTTCCCCCTAATATCAGGAATAAGACAGGGATACCCATTCTCATCACTTTTATTCAAGATTGTAGTGGAGATTCTAGCCAGTGCAGTAAGGAATAAAGATACTAGAGGTATATAGATTGGAAAAAAATAAATCTGTATTATTTGTGATGATATGATCTTGTATATAGAAGATACTAAGGAACGTACCAAAGAAGAACCCTATTAGAACTAATAATCTAGGTTACCAAGGTCCAGAATATGCAAGATCAATGTTCAAAAATGAATTTTATTTCTATAAGCTAACAATGAACAATCCAAAAATGAAATTAAGGAAACAATTTCATTTGTGATACTATCAAAAAGATTACTTAGTAATATATTTAACAAAGAAGCGCAGGACTTGTATCATGAAAACTATAAATAATTGTTGAGAAAAATTAACAAAGACAAATAGAGACTTATTTCATATTCATGGATTGGAAAGACTTAATATTGTTAAGTTGGTAATTCCCTCCAAGTTAACCTATCAATTCAATGCAATCCTTTCAAAATCCCAGTTGGCTTTTTTTTGTGTGGAAATTGACAAGCAGATCCTAAAAGTCATAGAGAAATGCAAAGGGCAGCAGCTAAAACCACTTTGAAAAAGAACAAATTCAGAGGACATACGTATTTGAGTTAAGACTTGCTATAAAGCTTCGGCATTCAAGACAACGTGGTATTAGCATAGGATAAGCATAATCAGTGAAACAATAGAGTCTGGAAACAAACTTTATACATATGGCGCATATATATATATATATATATATATATATATATATATATTTTTTTTTTTTTTTTTTTGGCCACACCGCACTGCTTGTGGGATCTTAGTTCTCCGACCACGGATTGAACCCATTCCCCGGGCAGTGAAAGCGCAGAGCCCTAACCACTGGATGGCTAGGGAATTCCTTTTTTTAATTAATTAATTAATTAATTTTTGGCTGCGCCGCACAGCTTGCAGGATCTTAGTTCCCCAACAAGGGATCGAACCCGTGCCCGCGGCACTGAAAGCATCGAGTCCTAACCACTGCACTGCCAGGGAATTTATATGGCCAATATATTTTTGATAAAACTTCCAAGGTAATCCAATAGGATAAGGATCATCTTTTTAACAAATGGCACTGAGAAAACTGCATTATCTAAATGCAAAAAAATAAACCTAGCCCTTTTCCTCATACTATACCAAAAATTTACTCAAGACAGATTATAGACCTAAATATAAAAACTAAAACTATAAATCAAGAAGTAAACAAATATGAAAATCTTTGTGCTCTTGGGTTAGGCAAAAGTTTCTTAGATATGACACCAAAAGCATTCTCCATAAAAGAAAAAATTGACAAACCGGAGTTTATCAAAACTGAAAAATTTCTTTTTCAAAGGACATTTTAAAAAATGAACTGACAAACCATAGACTAGGAGAAAATTTGCAAAACATAAAACTGATAAAGAAATGTACCCAAAATATATATTAAAAAACTTGTCCCACTTGCTGCAACTAAGGAGCTGGCAAGCCACACCTAAAGGAGCCCAGGAGCTGCAAATAAGACCTGGTGCAACCAAATAAATAAACAAAATAAATAAATATTTTTTAAAAAACCTTGTAACAATAATAATAAGACACCAACTCAATACAAAAAAATGGGCAAAATATTTGAATAACATTTCACCAAAGAAGACATAACAACTTGCAAATAAGCAGATGAAAAGATGCTCAATATTATTAATCACTAGGGAAATGCAAATTAAAACCATAATGAGATACCACTACACACTAGAAAGGTTAAAATAAAAAAGGCTGACAGTACCAAGTACTGGCAAAGATGTGGAAGGGCTTTGCTTTTGAGGGAATTCATGTGAGAGGTAAATAAATGAATGCTATGTGCATAATGACACCTCATAGAGGAGACGTGGTTTACACTTTTTCATTGGGTAAGTCTCCAAATGGTTCTGCTAGGGTACAGGTTCTCAATTTTTAAATGAGAGAATTGTATTAGAGGAGCCATACAGTTAGTTCCTTCCTCTCAAATGTGAATAAGTGGAAGGGAGAGGAAACGTACTGCAGGTGAGGGAGAAATATACATAGAGCTATAAGAAGCTATACTGAGTATGTATGTGACAATGAGAGGCCACTTGACTAGGGATAGGCTGCAGGCAGATGAGCTTCAGGAAGCAAATCTGGAGAGAGGAACAATCAGTTTGGTTGTCCTTGAAACCTCAGCCCTGGCAAATTGGGTTTGAAAAAAGTACAGAGCAATATAAAACATAGGAACAATATTTTTTGCTCTTACAGTAAACTTCTGCTATCTTCACTCATTTGGGTGAAAATTTCCTAAGTAATTTAATTATCCAAGCAACTTCATTGCAAACCTTTAATGCAAAATAGTGAAAAAATTATCAAAGGGAAAGTTTTATGTCCATCCCATTTCTGGCATCTTGGTTTCTCCTCTGAACTAATTTTACATTTTTTTCAAATGAAAATAAAATTTCATACAGTGACCATAAGTAAACAGTGAATCATTAATACACACAAAAGTTTGGATTTGACGTGCCTGAGTATGACATGAGATACTTCATGAATTATTTAGAGTGTTCTTGGTATCTCGAAAATTTTACTTACCTAGCCATGGTGCATATTCTTATGAGATATCACTAGCTTAACTTTACAGGGAAAATTCAGAGGAAATCAGTATGAAAAATAGATTTCATCAGACAAATGTTTTAATAATTTGGTTTTAGTAATACAACTTGATAATAATTCAGAAAATGTGCTGATTTAAATTTTGGCAGAAATAGCATCTTCCTGTTTTCTTCTTTGATTAGGCTGTTTGATACAGTAGAGCAAACATTCTATTTAAAAGGTTCTTTTATGCCATAAAACTTTATATAATATTGAATTAGTCAAAAGGTAAATGGTTCCACCATCCTACTTGACTAATGTAATGTTAACATTTGATCATCCAGTCACTATTTGTAAAGATTCTATCCAATGAGAGGGAAATTGCTGCTTCACCAGATAAGTATTTTCATTGTTAGATAATACTTTCATTTGCAGGTATACAAATGCTCAATTTATGATTTTTAAATTAAGAAAATCAGGTGTTAATATTGTTTTTCTATTTATGAACACTATCTGATTTAAAAACAAAATCCAAAGATAGACTATACTGTGATGCTCAAAAGAAATTAATAATTAACCACTCCTGTTACTGAATGGTCAGTAATGGGGAAGGATTCATTTGTATAGGGTAGACCACTTGATTCTATTGTGACCAAGAAGACTATATTCTTAAGCAGGATGGTTCAGTGGTTTACTTAGACTTGTTTTAATTCCCATTTAATTCTTATTTATGATAGTATGATATTTAAACCAGAGAAAAATTCCTTATGTGAAGTCATAAACACTAAAAGGAGAAAAAATGCTCACCTGAAGCAAAAAATAAGACATGGTAGGACAAATTGAAGAAGATCAAAGAAAGTAACATATCCGTCTTGCATCTATATGTTTCAACAGGGCCAATGATCATAAGGAAAATATAATAAAGGTTACTGAGTCTGATGTAGGTGCCACCATATTATGTGATGTTTCTCAAACATTGCTTGAGGCATTAGACGCACTGGACAGGAAGCCACAATCAAGGAAGTTCCTGAGCCTTCTCATTTCTTAGAATATTTGCTAGTAAGTCTTCAAAGACTTAAAAATCATCAAAGAGAAAGCAACAGAAGAGCTGAAGACCAGAGTGCAAAGAACTGCAATTCAAGGGAAGTTGCAGAAGTTTCAAGACAGTGAATAAAGAATCATGAAGACAGACTGCTTTCTTGACCTTATCCCATGGGAAGAGATGTCGTCTGTCCATATCAATGCTGGAGACCTTCAGAGGTTTGTCCTCAAAGGAGGCAGCTCTCCATAAAGATAAGGCTTGTTTGGAAGTGAATGGCCTCTAGCACTTCAATTACACAGGAGAAAAAAGAAAACCTCTTTCAATATTTACTTAAACTGCAAACATTGAAATATTCCCTGCACATTTTTTTTTTTTTTTTTTTTTTTTTGCCAAATCAGTATGGTCCTCGGTATGATTTTTTTTTGGTTGATTCTATTTTTCAAACTTTAGTACATTTACTTAAAACAAAAAAATATCTAACTACCACAAATGGAAGTCCAGGAAAGTCACTTTTAAAAGAAGGCAACCATTAAAATAAATATAAATTAAATAAAAATCATTTTTTTCAGTCTTTAGCTAAGTATTATTGCTTACTGAAGGTTCTGGGGAAGAGTTGAAGATATAAAACCCCAAGACTGAGCCTTTCACCTTGACTACCGAGAAGAGTTGAAAGAAAATCAAAAGGGGCAACATCTATACATCAGGTAGAATCATCTCTTACACCACTGGTTGTGTTATCTAGTACATGTATAGGTTGCTTTCAGTATTTTGAATAAGTTCTATTCAATATTTTTTTAATTCTTTACTGCTTTTTAAACTTTTATTCCTTGGAGGTAGTCTTCCCTTGCTCTTGGGTTAAAATTTGAGCAGCTCCCATGATTTTGCTGGTCATTCTCTGGTAGTTAAAATCCAAAGATCATATCAAGTGACAAACACATTCTCACTTAAAATTGTCTTCTCTCTGCTATTAGAGCTAGCTGTAGCCAAGGTGTGAGAGTCTTATTACATGGTTTCCTTTATTTCAAGCCAAAATCTACTTTCTGGTCTCTCCCATGCCTAGATCCTACCTCTGCTCTCTGGAGACATTCTGAATAAGTCCCATCCTTTTCCTCTGAGTCAGTTCCTCATATAATTGAACACAGAAATTTTGGCTTCTTTCATTCTTCATTTTTTTAAGCCCAAATTGCCTCTTATCTCCATGGTTTCTCAACATAAAGTTTCCTCTTTAAAATTTTCAAACCTACAGAAAAATTGAAAGACTAATACAATAGGCACCTATATCCTTCACCTCAATTTTATATATGTGTAATTCTTATTTTTTCTGGGCCATTTGAAAGAAAGTTGGAAACATCATATTATTTCACATTTAAGTGTTTTAGCATGACAACATGTATCTCCTAAGAGTAAGGACATTGTCTTCAAAACCATAATATCATTATCTCACTTAAGAAAATTAACAGCAATTTAATAAATTTAATAATGTCATATATAGACCATATAAAATTTCCCAGTTATTCAAATAATGCCTTTTCAGCTGTTTTCTTTTTTTTTCAATCTAGGATCAAATAAAGGATCTCACATTGCATTTGGTTTTCATGACTCTTTAGTTTCCTTTAATCTAGAATAGTCCCTCCAACTTTCTGTGAATTTCATGACATTGCTCAAGTTAAAATTGTAATCCAGCTATCCTGGATCAACCTCACCCTGACAAGACAGAGCCCACAGCCTCCTCCAGATATAGACAGGCAAAAACAATTTAGAGGAAGATTAATATCGCCTTTCCTTTGAAAGCTTTTTTAGCAACTGCAATAGACAGTTGGTTCCTGTGGTCAAACAGACCCCACCCCAGGCCCATTTCCTATGAACACCTGTCAGGCTGGATCTTCCCAATCTTGGAGTCATGTAATTCTTTTTTGAGCTTGCTTACAAAACCTACCTGGTGGAGTCCTTCTTGCTGGTTTGGCTCACTTATGAAAAATAGCTGAGTCAGTTTGAAGGTCTGGTGTCCCTTCATGCATGCCAGCTGCCCCTGCAGTTTGTGATGTGCTCACATGTGGCGAACACAGCTTAGCAGCAGGAGAGGAGAGCTGGGCACAGGATTGCTCACTTGGCGGGACCAGCACAAGGCAGACTGAGTGAATGTGGAAACAACGCAGAGTCTTGGGCTTGCAAGTGAAGAACGGTGATCTAAGTCCCAACAGTCTCTGTTTTACTCCAGACAAAGGGCCAGCAAGGTGGGAGGGAGAAGATTCCAAGTGGTACTGCTATCTTCACAAGTGAGCAGTGAACCTAGAAGCAAATCTGATGTGGAACACTCAGAATCCAGGAGGCAGGCGGACAGCAGAAGGGAAATGTGTGTCTGGGGAAATAGGGCCCTTGCCCCCAAGCAAAGTTTCAGGGGTAGATTGCCTGTCCCCAGAAAGGGACTTGCACATAAAGCAAAGCAAGGCTGCAATGGAGAATTTATTTAAATAGGGGCCTAGAACTGGATTTTATAATGGAGACAGAAATAGTATGTGGGTCTGTGGTAGATCTATATTCCAAAGACTAATCCAAAACCAATGGTGGTTTCAGGGGGATATATGTGCATTTGTCACCCTTTGATCTTCTTCCTCAATTAAGTCAGTTTGATCCTCACTTACCTTTTGACTCAGAACCTAACTCAAAAACAATAAGAAAAAAAATAAATAAAATCTCAAATCCCCTCAAACCCTTTTCATTAAAGTACCCTCTATTTTATCAGATGTCATTGGTCCTTTGTATTTTCAGTTGGAGTAGAAATTAATAATATACTTGCTATTCCAGGGGATTTCTTCTGTTCTGCTCTCTCCAGCTAATTCTTTTTTTTTTTTTTAATATTTATTTATTTGGCTGCACTGGGTCTTCGTTGCGGCACACAGGATCTTTAGTTGCATCACATGGGATCTTTAGTTGCGGCATGCGGGATCTAGTTCCCTGACCAGGGATCGAACCCGGGCCCCCTGCATTGGCAGTGTGGAGCCTTAGCCACTGGACCACCAGGGAAGTCCTATCTCCAGCCAATTCTTATGTGTATCTTGGATCCTGAGCTTCCGGGGTTTGCCCTGGTTTTTCCCAAAATACTCTTTCACTGCCAATCCCTGAGGCCTGTAGATTCTTCCTGGTGACCAGAAATTCTGTATTCTCATCACCAAAGCTATTGATCTTGCAGGTTGTAAGTCAGGAGAGGCTAGGTTATGCTGCAGTAACAAGTGCTCCCCACCCCCCATCATAATGGCTGGTAACACAAAGATTTCTCATTACACTTCACATTCATTACAAGTCATTGCAGCTTTATTCATATGGCTTTTACCCTGGAACGTTGCCAGTCTCATGGTTGAGAAATAGGAGAAGTGACAAGCCACACACTGGGCCCAAAAGTGACTGTCTAGAAATGACACACTTTTGCTTACACTTCATTGGCTGGAAGGAATCTCATGGACTGGCCTGACATCAGTGGCACAGGGAAGTATAATCCTCCCCTAGGATGCAAGTATTCAAGAATAATTTACATAAGTGTTTCAATTTACGTAAGTGTTTTTTCTATCAGGATATATGTTGCTTTCTATCAGGGTTCATGTGCCTATCAGGATATGTCTGCTTCTCTATCAGGATACATGTGCCATTGCTTAGGGACAAGAAGCTTCTGGGTCTTTGGTTAGGACTGAGCTATGGTTTGTGTATTGGCCCCCTAGCTCCTCCCCAGGCCGGGTTTCCAGCATTGCTCCTTCTCCTCATCCTATCCGAGAACCCTTCCATTGCGTGTTTGGGACCTGCCATGGGACCAGGCTTTGGTCAGGACTGACAAGCTAAGAATGAGTGTGGGCTGCCCCCTTTTCCCTTCCTACTAGCAGCTGGGTCATAGCTGAGCTTTCTTTCTGACACATGCAGCTTCTTCCCGAAACACTGTTTTTGTTTTATTTTTATTCTTAGTTTTTCATTCTGGCCAACCACTTCATAACATACTGCCAGCAGATTCAATTTGTCTTGTGTTTCTTTCTGGAGTGACTTTTTTCCTTAGCACTTTTTTAAAAATCCAGTTCATTCTAGGTTTTGGCCTGCCTGGCACTATTGTCAAAGGTTTCTGTCATTCTTTTCGATGTGTTTTTCTGGAACTAAAATTTCCTCAGGCCTCTCAAGGCTATGGGTACAAATGAGATCACGTTTCTGGTAATACCTCAAATCTCCTTGACTCATCTTGCCCACTTGCTCATGTAAGACTTCCTGACCTCACCAAAGGTCTCTCCAGTTTTTTTCTGGGTGTGTCAGGAGTGAGGGCTGGGGTCAGGAGTCCTCTCACATTCTTCTGTCTAGGCCCCCACCCCATGAATGTCCACTGCCGGTGGACTCAACTTGACATGTGGGTTATTCAGGACTCTTTGGTTGCACATCATGGAAACCAACTTGAGCCAACTTAATCAAGATAGAGGGTTCACGATAGGTATATGAGGCCATTTCTCAGAATATATGGCATACAGCTGGCCCTCAAGAAAGTTCTATTAGACTAGAAAAATGAAATGTTTAAGAATCTCCCCTCTTTTACCTGCTCGTTTCTGGGTGTCTGCTTTATTGACTTGCCTTTGCAGACTGGATCTTTCTGCCCTTGCATGCACACTGGGGAGATTCCCTAGTTCTCCCTGAATCCCAAATCCAATTTCTGAGACGATGCCATTCAGGCCTGGATTTTAAGTAAAAGTTAAGAATGAGGATGAAGGTTACTTAGCAAAATAGGAGTTTGAAGGTTCACCTGGCAGAATCAGGTAGGAATGAGGGAGAGAAAGATTTTTCTTGAGTTTGCCAGAGCTTCCATAACAAAGTATCACAGACTGAGTGGCTTAAACAACAAAAATTTATTTTCTCATAGTTCTGGTGGCTAGCAGTGCAAGAACAGGGTGTTGGCAGTGTTGGTTTCTCCTGAGGCCTCCTTGGCTTGCAGATGGCCACCTTCTCACTGTGTCCTTACATGGTCTTTCCTCTGTATCTGAGTGTCCCTGGGGTCTCTCTGTATGCCCTAATCTCCTCTTCTTATGAGGACACTAGTCAGATTGGATTAGGGCCTACCCTAATGGCCTCATTTAAACATAATCATACCTTTAAAGGCCCATCTCCAAATATAATCACATTCTGAGGTACTGAGGGTAAATTTAGAGGGAACATAATTCAGTCCATAACATCTGTTGCCTATCAAATCACTTGAAAACTTAGTGGTGTAAAACAAAATTTTTTACTATGCTCATAGATTTGGTAGGTCAGAAATTCAGAAGAGGTATGGTGGGGATGGCTCTTCCCTGCTCCATGATATCTGGGCTCTCAGCTGGGATGACTTAAATGGCTGGATGCTGATAAATAGCTGGGCTAGGGGATTCACTTCTGAGATGGCTTCTTCACTAACATGTTTCATGCTTGGGTTGAAATGGCTGAAACCTGTGCTCAGATGGTACTGTTGACCACAACAAGTCCATGTGGCTTGGGCTTCCTCATAGCATGGCAGCCTCAGGGAAGATGGACTTTTTACATGGCAGCTCAGGGCTCGAAAAGCATTCCAGTGACCAAGGAACATAGTGTCACTTCTACTATACTTATTGAAGCAGTCACAAGCACAGATAAATGCCAAAGAATTTGTGACCATATTACAAAACTGCCACGACAGGCATATTCAAAATGTCTACTACATCCCTGTCCCATATGCCCTCTGTGAGAAGACCAATTCTCTCCCATGACTGTTGGTTCTTGTTATTCTCCAAAATTAGGTAAGCTTTTTATCCATTTAATAGGAATCAGCCCCAATGTGTCAATAGCCACACTTGAGTTCTTTTCTAGCCAAGCATCTGAAATTTGCAATATTTCAAAGATTTCTCAGTCTCATACCTCTCATTCCATTTGTTTATGGGTACTTAAGTCCATCAGTCTCTGGTGAGAGAGTCACACTTTTGGTACCTTTTTCCTGTGCCATTAGAGGTATGTTAAAAATTGAGATGTAATTGACATAAGACATTATATTAGTTTCAGATGTACAACATAATGATTCAATATTTCTATATATTGTGAAATGATCACCACAATAAGTCTAGTTAACATCTGTCACCATACATAGTTAAACTTTTTTCTTGTGATGAGAACTTTTAAGATCCACTCTCTTAGCAACTTTCAAATATACAATTCTACATTATTAACTACAGTCATCATGTTGTATGTTACTTCCCTGTGACTTATTTTATAACTGGAAGTTAGTACCTTTTGACCACCTTCACCCATTTCACCCACCCGCAACGCCCTACCTCTGGCAATCTACCAGTGTATTCTCTATATCTATGAGCTTGGTTGTTAGTTTGTTGTTGTTGTTGTTAGATTCCACATACAAGTGAGATCATATGGTATTTGTTTTTCTCTGTCTGACTTACTTCACTTAGCATAATGCCCTCAAGGTCCATCCATGTTGTCACAAATGGCAGGATTTCATTCTTTTTTATGGCTGAACAATATTCCATTATATATATACACACACACACACACATACACACAGACATGCACGCACGCATGCACACACATAGCACATTTTCTTTATCCATTCATCCATTGATGGACACTTAGCTTGCTTCCATGTCTTGGCTATTGAAAACAATGCTGCAGTGAACATGGGGGTGCAGATATCTTTGTGAGATAGTGTTTTCATTCTCTTTGGATAAATACCTAGAGGTGGAATTGCTGGATCACATGGTAGTTCTATTTTTAATTTTTTGAGGAAGCTCTATACTGCTTTCCATGGTGCCTGTTACAGTCCCACCAACAGTGAACAAGAGTTCCCTTTTCTTCACATCCTCACCAAAACTTGTTATTTCTTTCTTTCTTTTTTTAAAAAATACATTTATTGGAGTATAATTGCGTTACAATGTTGTGTTAGTTTCTGGTGTACAACAAAGTGAATCAGCTATAAGTATACATATATCGCCGCACCCCCTCCCTCTTGAGCCTCCCTCCCATCCTCGCTATCCCACCTCTCTAGGTTGTCACAAAGCATCGAGCTAATCTCTCTGTGCTATGCAGCAGCTTCCCACTAGCCATCCATTTTACATTTGGTAGTGTATATATGTCAGTGCTTCTCTCTCTCTTCATCCCAGCTTGCCCTTCCCCTGCTGTGTCCTCAAGTCCATTCTCTACATCTGCATCTTTATTCCTGCCCTGCCCCTAGGTTCATCAGTACCATTTTTTTAGATTAACGCTATGTGTGTTAGCATATGGTATTTGTTTTTCAATTTTCTGAGTTACTTCACTCTGTATGATAGATTCTAGGTCCATCCATCTCATTACAAATAACTCAATTTCATTCCTTTTCTCTACAAAGTAGGCATAGAGGGAACTTACCTCAACATAATAAAGGCCATATAGGACAAACCCACAGCCAACATCATTCTCAACGGTGAAAAACTGAAAGCATTTCCTCTAAGATCAGGAACAAGACAAGGTTGTCCACTCTCACCACTATTATTCAAGATAGTTTTAGAAGTTTTAGCCACAGCAATCAGAGAAGAAAAAGAAATAAAAAGAATCCAAATCAGAAAAGAAGAAGTAAAGCTGTCACTGTTTGCAGATGACATGATACTATACATAGAAAATCCTAAAGACTCTACCAGAAAACTACTAGAGCTAATAGATGAATTTGGTAAAGTAGCAGGATAAAAAATTAATGCACAGAAATCTCTTGCATTCCTACACACTGATGATGAAAAATCTGAAAGAGAAATCAAGAAAAAACTCCCACTTACCACTGCAACAAAAAGAATAAAATACCTAGGAATAAACCTACCTAAGGAGGCAAAAAACCTGTATGCAGAAAACTATAAGACACTGATGAAAGAAATCAAAGATGATACAAAAAGATGGAAAGATATACCATGTTCTTGGATTGGAAGAATCAACACTGTGAAAATGACTATACTACCCAAAGCAATCTACAGATTCAATGCAATCCTTATCAAACTACCAATGGCATTTTTTCACAGAACTACAACAAAAAATTTCACAATTTGTATGGACACACAAAGGACCCCGAATGGCCAAAGCAATCTTCAGAAAGAAAAACGGACCTGGAGTAATCAGGCTTCCTGACTTCAGACTATACTACAAAGCTACAGTAATCAATGCAGTATGGTACTGGCACAAAGACAGAAATATAGACCAATGGAAGAGGATAGAAAGCCCAGAGATAAACCCACGCACATATGGTCACCTTATCTTTGATAAAGGAGGCAAGAATATACAATGGAGAAAAGACAGCCTCTTCAATAAGTGGAGCTGGGAAAACTGGACAGCTACATGTAAAAGAATGAAATTAGAACACTCCTTAACACCATACACAAAAATAAGCTCAATATGGATTAAAGACCTAAATGTAAGGCCTGACACTATAAAACTGTTAGAGGAAAACATAGGCCGAACAATCTATGACATAAATCACAGCAAGATCCTTTTTGACCCACCTCCTAAGAAAATGGAAATAAAAACAAAAGTAAACAAATGGGACCTAATGAAACTTAAAAGCTTTTGCACAGCAAAGGTAACCATAAACAAGACAAAAAGACAACCTTCAGAATGGGAGAAAATGTTTGCAAATGAAGCAACTGACAAAGGATTAATCTCCAAAATTTACAAGCAGCTCATGCAGCTCAATAGCAGAAAAACAAACAACCCAATCCAAAAGTGGGCAGAAGACCTAAACAGACATTTCTCCAAAGAAGACATACAGATTGCCAACAAACACATGAAAGGATGCTCAACATCACTAATCTTTAGAGAAATGCAAATCAAAACTACAATGAGGTATCACCTCACACCACTCAGAATGGAGGTTCCTTAAAAAACTAAAAATAGAACTACCATATGACCCAGCAATCCCACTACTGGGCATATAACCTGAGAAAACCATAATTCAAATAGAGTCACGTACCACAATGTTCATTGCAGCTCTATTTACAATCGCCAGGACATGGAAGCAACCTAAGTGTCCATAGACAGATGAATGGATAAAGAAGATGTGGCACATATATACAATGGAATATTACTCAGCCATAAAAAGAAATGAAATTGAGCTATTTTTAGTGAGGTGGATGGACCTAGAGTCTGTCATACAGAATGAAGTAAGTCAGAAAGAGAAAAACAAATACTGTATGCTAACACATATATATGGAATCTAAAAAAAAAAAAAAAAAAGGCTCTGAAGAACCTACGGGCAGGACAGGAATAAAGACGCAGATGTACAGAATGGACTTGAGGACACGGGGAGGGGGAAGTGTAAGCTGGGACGAAGTAAGAGAGTGGCATGGACACATATACACACTGCTTTATAACAAAGTGAATCTGCTTTATAACAAAGTGAATCAGCTATACATATACATATATCCACATATCTCCTTCCTCTGGCATCTCCCTCCCACTCTCCCTATCCCACCCCTCTATGTGGTCACAAAGCACTGAGCTGATCTCCCTGTGCTGTGTGGCTGCTTCCCACTAGCTATCTATTTTACATTTGGTAGTGTACTTATGTCCGTGCCACTCTCTTTGTCACAGCTTCCCCTTCCCACTCCCTGTGTCCTCAAGTCTACTCTCTATGTCGGCATCTTTATTCCTGTCTTGCCCCTGGGTTCTTCAGAACTTTTTTTTTTTTTTTAGATTCCATATATATGTGTTAGCATACAGTATTTGTTTTTCTCTTTCTGACTTACTTCACTCTGTATGACAGACTCTAGGTCCATCCACCACACTACAAGTAACTCAATTTCGTTTCCTTTTATGGCTGAGTAATATTCCATTGTATATATGTGCCACATCTTCTTTATCCATTCATCTGTCAATGGACACTTAGGTTGCTTCCATGTCCTGGCGATTGTAAATAGAGCTGCAATGAACATTGTGGTACATGACTCTTTTTGAATTATGGTTTTCTCAGGTTATATGCCCAGTAGTGGGATTGCTGTGTCATATGGTAGTTCTATTTTTAGTTTTTTAAGGAACCTCCATACTGTTCTCCATAGTGGCTGTATCAATTTACATTCCCACCAACAGTGCAAGAGGGTTCCCTTTTCTGCACACCCTCTCCAGCATTTATTGTTTGTAGATTTTTTGATGATGGCCATTCTGACCGGTATGGTTTTGATTTGCATTTCTCTAATGATTAGTGATGCTGAGCATCTTTTCATATGTTTCTTGGCAATCTGTATGTCTTCTTTGGAGAAATGTCTATTTAGGTCTTCTGCCCATTTTTGGATTGGGTTGTTTCTTTTTCTGATACTGAGCTGCATGAGCTGCTTGTAAATTTTGGAGATTAATCCTTTGTCAGTTGCTTCATTTGCAAATAATTTTTCCCATTCTGAGGGTTGTCTTTTTGTCTTGTTTATGATTTCCTTTGCTGTGCAAAAGCTTTTAAGTTTCATTAAGTCCCATTTGTTTATTTTTTATTTTATTTCCGTTACTCTAGGAGGTGAGTCAAAAAGATCTTTCTGTGATTTATGTCAAAGAGCATTCTGCCTATGCTTTCCTCTAAGAGTTTTATAGTGTCAGGTCTTACATTTAGGTCTTTAATCCAGTTTATTTTTGTGTATGATGTTAGGAAGTGTTCTAATTTCATTCTTTTACATGTAGTTGTCCAGTTTCCCCAGCTCCACTTATTGAAGAGGCTGTCTTTTCTCCATTGTATATTCTTGCCTCTTTTGCCAAAGATAAGGTGACCATATGTGCGTGGGTTTATCTCTGGGCTTTCTATCCTCTTCCATTGATCTATATTTCTGTCTTTGTGCCAGTACCATACTGCATTGATTACTGTAGCTTTGTAGTATAGTCTGAAGTCAGGAAGCCTGATTACTCCAGGTCCGTTTTTCTTTCTGAAGATTGCTTTGGCCATTCGGGGTCCTTTGTGTGTCCATACAAATTGTGAAATTTTTTGTTGTAGTTCTGTGAAAAAATGCCATTGGTAGTTTGATAAGGATTGCATTGAATCTGTAGATTGCTTTGGGTAGTATAGTCATTTTCACAGTGTTGATTCTTCCAATCCAAGAACATGGTATATCTTTCCATCTTTTTGTATCATCTTTGATTTCTTTCATCAGTGTCTTATAGTTTTCTGCATACAGGTTTTTTGCCTCCTTAGGTAGGTTTATTCCTAGGTATTTTATTCTTTTTGTTGCAATGGTAAATGGGAGTGTTTCCTTCATTTCTCTTTCTGATTTTTTGTTGTTAGTGTATAAGCAAGAGATTTCTGTGCATTAATTTCGCATCCTGCTACTTTACCAAATTCATTGATTAGCTCTAGTAGTTTTCTGGTGGTATCTTCAGGATTTTCTATGTATAGTATCACGTCATCTGCAAACAGTGACAGTTTTATTATTCTTTTCCAATTTGGATTCCTTTTATTTCTTTTTCTTCTCTGATTGCCATGGCTAAAACTTCTGAAACTATGTTGAATAACAGTGGTGAGAGTGTGCCCTTGTCTTGTTCCTAATCTTAGAGGAAATGCTTTCAGTTTTTCAACATCGAGTATGCTGTTGGCTGTGAGTTTGTTATATATGGCTTTTATTATGTTGAAGTTGGTTCCCTCTATGCCCACTTTCTGGAGAGTTTTCATTATAAATAGGTGTTGATTTTTGTCAAAAGATTTTTCTGCATCTATTGAGATTATCATATGGTTTTTACCCTTCGGTTTGCTAATATGGTGTATCACATTGATTGATTTGCATATATTGAAGAATCCTTGCATTCCTGGGGTAAACCCCACTTGATCATGGTGTATGATCTTTCAGTGTGCTGTTGGATTCTGTTTGCTAGTATTTTGTTGAGGATTTTTGCGTCTATGTTCATCAGTGGTATTGGCCTGTAATTTTCTTTTTTTTGATATCTTTGTCTGCTTTTGGTGTCAGTATGATGATGGCCTCATAGAATGAGTTTGGGAGTGTTCCTCCCTCTGCTATATTTTGGAAGAGTTTGAGAAGGATAGGTGTCATCTTTTCTCTAAATGTTTGATCGAATTCACCTGTGAAGCCATCTGGCCCTGGGCTTTTGTTTGTTGGAAGATTTTTAATCACAGTTTCAATTTCAGTGCTTGTGATTGTTCTGTTCATGTTTTCTATTTCTTCCTGGTTCAGTCTTGAAAGGTTGTTCTTTTCTAAGAATTTGTCCATTTCTTCCAGGTTGTCCATTTTATTGGCATATAGTTGCCTGTAGTAGTCTCTCATGATCCTTTGTATTTCTGCAGTGTCAGTTGTTAATTCTCCTTTTTCATTTCTAATTCTATTGATTTGAGTTTTCTCCCTTTTTTTCTTGATGAGTCTGGCTAATAGTTTATCAATTTTGTTTATCTTCTCAAAGAACAAGCTTTTAGTTTTATTGATCTTTGCTATTGTTTCCTTCATTTCTTTATCATTTATTTCTGATCTGACCTTTATGATTTCTTTCCTTCTGCTAACTTTGGGGGTTTTCTTGTTCTTCTTTCTCTAATTGCTTTAGGTGTAATGTTAGGTTGTTTATTTGAGATGTTTCTTGTTTCTTGAGGTAGAATTGTGTTGCTATAAACTTCCCTATTAGAACTGCTTTTGCTGCATCCCATAGGTTTTGGGTTGTCGTGTTTTCATTGTCATTTGTTTCTAGGTATTTTTTGATATCCTCTTTGATTTCTTCAGTGATCTCTTGGTTTTTTAGTAGCGTATTGTTTAGCCTCCATGTGTTTGTACTTTTTACAGTTTTTTTTTTTCCCTGTAATTGATATCTAGTCTCATAGCATTGTGGTCAGAAAAGATGCTTGATACAATTTCAATTTTCTTAAATTTACCAACGCTTGATTTGTGACCCAAGATGTGATCTATCTGGAAAATGTTCCATGTGCACTTGAGAAGAAAGTGTATTCTGTTGTTTTGGGATGGAATGTCCTCTAAATACCAATTAAGTCCATCTGGTCTAATGTTTCATTTAAAGCTTTTGTTTCCTTATTTATTTTCTGTTTGGATTATCTGTCCATTGGTGTAAGTGCGGTGTTAAAGTCATCTACTATTATTGTGTTACTGTCGATTTCCCCTTTTATGGCTGTTAGTATTTGCCTTATGTACTGAAGTGCTCCTATGTTGGGTACATACATATTTACAATTGTTATATCTTCTTCTTGGATTGATCCCTTGATCATTATGTAGTGTCCTTCCTTGTCTCTTGTAATAGTCTTTATTTTAAAGTCTTTTTGTCTGATATGAGTATTGCTACCCTAGCTTTCTTTTGATTTCCATTTGCATGGAATATCTTTTTCCATCCCCTCACTTTCAGTCGGTATGTGTCCCTAGGTCTGAAGTGGGTCTCTTGTAGACAGCATATATATGGGTCTTGTTTTTGTATCCATTCACCCAGTCTATGTCTTTTGGTTGGAGCATTTAATCCATTTACATTTAAGGTAATTATTGATATATATGTTCCTATTACCATTTTCTTAATTATTTTGGGTTTGTTTTTGTAGGTCTTTTCCTTCTCTGTGTTTCCTGCCTAGAGAAGTTCCTTTAGCATTTGTTGTAAAGCTGGTTTGGTGGTGCTGAATTTTCTTAGCTTTTGCTTGTCTGTAAAGGTTTTAATTTCTTTGTCGAATCTGAATGAGATCCTTGCTGGTAGAGTAATATTGGTTGTAGGTTTTTCCCTTTCATCACTTTAAATATGTCCTGCCACTCCCTTCTGGCTTACAGAGTTTCTGTTGAATGATCAACTGTTAACCTTACGGGGTGTCCCTTGTATGTTATTTATTGCTTTTCCCTTGCTGCTTTTACTATTTTTTCTTTGTGTTTAATTTTTGAAAGTTTGATTAATATGTGTCTCAGCGTGTTTCCCCTTGGGTTTATCCTGTATGGGACTGTCTGTGCTTCCTGGGCTTGATTAACTATTTCCTTTCCCATGTTGGGGAAGTTTTCAACTATAATCTCTTCAAATATTTTCTCAGACCCTTTTTTTCTTCTTCTTCTGGGACACCTATAATTAAAGCACGCCTGTGCTTAATGTTTTCCCAGAGGTCTCTGAGACTGTCCTCCATTCTTTTCATTCTTTTTTCTTTATTCTGCTCTGCAGCAGTTATTTCCACCATTCTATATTCCAGCTCACTTATCCGTTCTTCTGCCTCAGTTATTCTGCTATTGATTCCTTCTAGAATATTTTTAGTTTCAGTTATTGGGTTGTTCATTAGTGTTTGTTTGCTCTTTAGTTCTTCTAGGTCCTTGTTAAACGTTTCTTGTATTTTCTCTATTCTATTTCCAAGATTTTGGATTATCTTTACTATCATTACTCTGAATTCTTTTTCAGGTAGTTTGCCTATTTCCTCTTCATTTATATGGTCTTGTGAGTTTTCATCTTGCTTCTTTGCCTGTAAGATATTTCTCTGTCTTTTCATTTTGTCTAATTTACAGTATTTGAGGTCTCCTTACCCTAGGCTGGATGGTCATAGTTCCTCTTGCTTCTGTTCTCTGTGCCCATTGGTGGGGTTTTGGTCCAGTGTCTTGTGTAGGCTTCCTGATGGGGGGGACTGGTGCTTGCGTTCTGGTGGGTCGAGCTGAATCTTTTCCCTCTGATGAGCAGGGCCATGTCAGGTGGTGTGTTTTGGGTGTCTGTGAGCTTAGTATAACTTTAGGTAATCTGTGTGCTAATGTGTGGGTTTGTGTTCCTGTCTTCTTTGTTGTTTGGTGTGAGGTGTCCAGTGTTGGGAACTGCTGGCAGTTGGATGGAGCCGGGTCTTGGATTCAGATAGAGGCCTCCATGAGAGCTCTTGGCGATTAATCTTCCCTGGGGCCGGGAATTCTCTAGTGGTCCAGCATCCTGGACTCAGTGCTCCACTCCAGAGCCTCAGGCCTGACTTCTGGTCAAGGGACCAAGATCCCGCAAGTTGTTCATCCCAGCAATAAAGGGCATTAAAAAAAAAAAAGACTAACAAAACCCCAGACAAATGGTAAAAAGTAAAATCTAACAAACAGAAAGAGAAACAAGGGAACAGTAACACACACAAAAGAAACAAAAACAGAACCAAATAAATCAAATAGCAAGAGAACAACCAGACAAACAGAAGAACCCAAGAATGAAATCAAACAATTAAGAAGAAAGCTGACAAAAACCCAAAACCAAAAAACAAAACCAAAGCAGAGTGCCATCTGAAGAATGAAGCAAAGAAATATATTAAAGAAAAAAGACAAACAAAACCCTGGAGAAATGGTAAAAACAAAATCAAAGAAACAAAAATAGAAACAAGGAAACACACACACGTAAAAGAAACAAAAACAGAGGCAAGTAAGATAAAATGCAAGAGAACAACCAGAGAAATAGGAGAACTCAAAAATGAAATCAAATAATTAGGATTAAAACTAACAAAAACACATAACCTAAAAACAAAACCAAAGCAGTGTGCCAACTGAAGAATAAAGCAAGGAAACAGAACAAACTGATAAAAATGAATAAAATAATAATAAAATAAAATAGAATAAAAGGGAAAAAACACAGGACAACAGAAAAGCAAAGTAGAAATGGAAATATTAAAAAAAGAGAAAAATATATTAAAGAAAAAGAGGATTAAAAAATGAGGGAAAAGAACACAGAATGACAGAAAAGCAAAATAAAAGTAGAAATGTGTGAAAAAAATATGTTATAAAACACGGAGATCCCAAAAGACTTAAAAACAAAAACAAAAACAACAACAAAAAAAGAAAAAGAAACCAGAAAAAAAAAGCTAGAACTAACAACAGAATGAATCAAAACATAATAAAATTAACAGTAATAACTATGTTTCCCTGGGGTCTCTGCTGTAAGTGTCCTCGCACACGCTCTGAGCCACAGCCCACCTCCGCCTCCCCAAGAGGCTCTCCTCTGCCTCTGGGCTGGTCTCTGGACCTGCTGTGGGCCCTGTGGGGATCACTTAGACTCTGATCTGGCTCAATCCCTGCGTGTGCTGTCCCCAGAGTCTACAGCTGCCAGAGCTAGACCGTTTTCATTTGTGGGAACACTCATTGTCTACTCAGATATTCCATAGACACAGGGTCTACCTAGCTGATTGTGGGGATCTAATCTGCCACTTCTACAGCTGGTGGAAAGATTTTTGATCTTCTTCCTTAGTCACCCTGTCCCAAGGGTTCAGCTTTGGTTTTATCCCCACCTCTGCGTGTGGTACACCCAGAGGAGTCTGGTCCTGAGGCTGCCTTGGAGCTCTTGGGTCTGCCCCTGTGAGGACCAGGTGCAGAGGTGGTCTGACTGCTTGGATCGCAGGAGCCCCAGCAGTGGCAAATGCACAGGGAAGCAGGTGGCCATGGGTGCCAGAGATATGGCCCTAGTGAGGCCTTTTCTAGCGCCCAGTGTAAGGCATGTGAGGGCCAGCCCTGCAGGGTTTTTCTGGCACTCGGCAGCAGGTGTGCGAGTGCCAGCCCTGAGATGGCTTTTTTTTTTTTTTTTTTTAAATTGCCCTGCAGCCAGTGTGTGAGGGTCAGCTCTGAGGGGGCTTTTCTTATTGTTCGGCAGCCAGCACACAAGAGCCAGCCCAGAGCGGGCTTCTTTTATTGTCATCGGCAGGCACCAGTGTATGGGGAGAGAGAGGCTACAATAGTGGCTCCTCCCCCTGCGTGTGACTCAGCAGTAGCACCTTGCTTCCATGGCAGCCCCATCTTCCTCCATAGGCATTCCCTGCTGCAGATTTCCTCCCTCCCGTCCCCTCAGTCCGTCTCCCCACAGCCAACAGCAGTTTTTGCTCTGGGCCTGTTCTCCAATCCCCACGCACCAGCTCCCAGCCCCCTTGCACACCTGTAAACGCATGTCCCAGTCCGAGGCACGTAGGGCCGTGGTATGGACCATCTGTGTATTTCTCACTCTGTCCATCTGCCACGGATCAGCTGCTTCACCCTCTTCCAACAGCCACAGATGTTTCCCTTCTGTCCCAGTCAATTTCCCCATCGGAGAGGGGGTTTCCCCGTTGGAGAGGGGTTTCCCTGAATTTGGGAATATCTCCTCTGCTAGAGCTCCCCTGCCCCTGGGTGCAGGTCCCATCCCGCTTCCTCTCCTCCTCCTTCTCCCTTCTTTTTTTCCATCCTACCCAGTTAAGCAGGGATCTTTATAGTCCTTTCCAGTGTCCAAGGTCTTCTGTTAATTTTCAGCCAGTGTTCTGTGAGAATTGTTGCATGTATAGATGCATTCCTGATACATCCATGGAGAGAGATGAACTCCACGTCCACCTACTCCTCTGCCATCTTGAATCTCATTTCTTTCTTTTTGATAATAGTCATTCTAACAGGTGTGAGGTGTTAGCCATTGTGGTTTTGACTTGCAGTTCCCTGATGATTAGTGATGCTGAGCACTTTTTATGTACCTGTTGGCCATCTGTATGTCTTCTTTGGAAAAATGTCTACTTAGATCCTCTGCCCGTTTTAAAATCATATTATTTGGGGCTTTCTGCTATTGAGTGTATGAGTTATTTATATATTTTGGATATTAAACTCTTTTGAGATATATGACTTGCAAATATTTTCTCCCATTCAGTAGGTTGCCTTTTCATTTTGTTGATGGTTTCCTTTGTTGTAAAGAAGCTTTTAAGTTTGATGTAGTCTCATTTGTTTACTTTTGCTTTTGTTGCCTTTGCTTTTGATGTCAAATCCAAAAAATCTTTGCCAAGACCTATATCAAGAAGCTTATCACCTATGTTTTATTTTAGGAGTTTTATGGTTTCAGGTCTTATGTTCAAGTCTTTAATCTATCTTGGCTTAATTTTTATGTATGGTATAAGATAGTGGTTGAATTTCATTTTTCTGCATGTGGCTATCCAGTTTTTCCAAAACCATTTATTGAAAAAAACTCTCATTTCCCCATTGTATATTCCTGGCTTCTTTGTTGTAAACTAATTGACCACATATGTGTGGGTTTATTTCTGGGTCCTCTGTTCTGTTCCTTTGATCTATGCCTGTTTTTATGCCAATACCACACTGTTTTGATTATTACAGCTTTGTAATATAATTTGAAGTCAGGAAGCATGATGCCTCCAGCTTTGTTCTTTCTCATGAGTGCTTTGGCTACTTTGGGCCTTTTGTAGTTCCATTCAAATTTCAGAATTGTTTTATTTCTGTAAAAAATTCCATTGGAATTTTGATTGGGATTTTATTCAGTCTGTAAATTGCTTTGGGTAGTATGGACATTTTAACAATATTAATTATTTCCATTTATGAGCATGGAATATCTTTTGATTTATTTGTGTCTTCTTTAACTTATTTTGTCTACTTGTTATAGTTTTCAGTGTACAGGTCTTTCACCTCCTTGGTTAAATTTATTTCTAGGTATTTTATTCTTTTTGATGCAATTGTAAATGAGATGTTTTCTTAATTTCTCTTTTTGATAGTTTGCTATTAGTGTATAAAAATGCAACAGGTTTTTGTATGTCAATTTTGTATTCTGCAACTTTATTGAATTGTTTATTAGTTATAACAGGTTTTGGTAGAGCCTTTAGGAATTTTTTATGTATAATATCATTTCATTCTAATAGTGACAGTTTTACTTCTTCCTTCCCAATTTGGATGAATTTTATTTCTTTTTCTGCCTAGCTGCCCTGTTAAATACTATGTTAAATATAAGTATCCTTGTCTTATTCCTTAGTAATTTTTGAGTGCGTACTGAACATTGTGAATTTTACATTGTTTTGGGCCAAATGTTGTATTCCTTTTTAAAAAATGTTGAACATTTTCTGCCAATAAGTACGTTACTGGCAGGGTTGATCCTGTTTTAGGTTTTTTAAAAGCCTTTATAGAGTTGGTCTAGAAGAGCCTTTTTTTTTTTTGTAGCTAATTTAGTCCCATTTCTAAGGTGTATCCATCTTGGGCTCTCTACTGAATGCCCTTTGTACTAATTGAAGTCTTTCCAGTTTGGCTGGGAGAAACTCTGATAATTAATGCGTGAGCCTGGGGACTATTCATCTTACAACTCCTCAGTAACTGTTCCTTCCTCAGAAGTTGTTCTTTTCTGGCTTCATGGATTCTTGTCATATGCATTTGCAGATTGGTATTTTGTCAAAACATGAAGGAACCCCTATACAAGTTTCTGGAGTTCTTTCTCTGTGTACCTCTGTTCTCTCTGGTACTTGGTGCTGCAAATTTCTAGTTGCCAGAAATCTAATCTCTGTCTCCTTAATTCAAGAAGATTGCCAAACTCTTCCATGTCACAATCCAAGAATTATCCCAGAAGAGAAACCCTAGGCAATGGGAGGGCTCACATCTTTTATTTCTCTTTTCTCAGGGAGAAAGTCCTCGTTGCCTTTTGTCTAATGTTGAAGAATAGTTATTTCCTATATTTCATCCATTTTTCTAGTTGTTTATGATGGAAAAGTAATTCCAAAATCTTACTCTCTCATAGACGGAAGAAAAAATGAGCAGGATATTTTAACAACTAATCAAAACACTTAAGCTAAGGAGTTTAGCTACTTCAACTGTGTACTAATCTATGTCTAAGCTTCCTGGAATTCAAAGACTGATTATAAGGGCAATAACTTCTGTATATAATCTATACAAATCTTACAAACACAATTGGCTTCTTATATCATCAAGTACATTTTAAAACTTTTTTTTGCATCAGAAACATTCCCGGTTGAAGAGAAAGAATTTTATTTATAGAAACCTTTTTTCCCTGGCCATTTGTCTTTTTTTCCTGTGTTTTTTTAAAACTGCCTTTCCGGGGCTTCCCTGGTGGCGCAGTGGTTGAGAATCTGCCTGCCAATGCAGGGGACACGGGTTCGAGCCCTGGTCTGGGAAGATCCCACATACCGCAGAGCAACTAGGCCCGTGAGCCACAGCTGCTGAGCCTGCGCGTCTGGAGCCTGTGCTCCACAACAGGAGAGGCCGCGATAGTGAGAGGCCCGTGCACCGCGATGAAGAGTGGCCCCCGCTTGCCACAACTGGAGAAAGCCCTCGCACAGCAACGAAGACCCAACACAGCCAAAAATAAATAAATAAAAAAAAAAACAAAAAAAAAAAACTGCCTTTCCATAGTCTAAAGTATATGTATAATTATTTCTCAGCTTTCCCTCCTTCATTCTGATGCTCTCCATGTTGATAATACTCAGATTTCTATCATTTCCACATCATTATAATTTCTTCCTTATTCTTTAGAATTGGTCCAAGTTAGTAGTTCCCTTCATTCCTTCCACCACCCACTTTTAGGCAAAGTGATTATCAGGGCAGAATTTACCAGCGCTCTGTTTTTAGAAGAAGGAGACTTTGAGCAGACATCTATCTGTTCAGGAGAAGTTCCTCATCCTTATTATATCTTGTCTCTAGGTCAATCTTGTAATCTGCATGAGGAAAGCATCTTTGAGGCAGTTTGTAAAACATATTCTCTTATAACATTCACCTGATCTATTCCAATCTTTAATTTTATACAAATGGTCTCTGAATTCATTTTAGTGATGGGGTGGATGTTTGTAATTAGTTTTACTATAGAATACAGAACTTTCTAGATAACAGTGTCTCATAGTTGAATGATGATTATTTGTTATTTTCCCCAGAACCCTTGCCCTGTGTTATGTTGCATAGCAAGAGTAGGGCAGCAAGATACAGGCAACAGTGTCAACAGCCATCAAAACCCCAGATTAGTAAGAAAGAGTCTCAGGCTTGAGGAAAGATGGTTTGGTGATATAAACGGAGAAGTGCAGGGGTGGAAGCAGCTGTATCTATTATTTTGAGTGGTCTAATAAATATAAATACAGCTTGTACCTTTATTATTGATTAGAATTTTGTGAAGTTAGTTGATTTTCAAAAACTACAATATCTTTTTCCATGACCATAATTTAGCAGCATACACATTGGCTCCTTCTAGGAGTGTGCATAAAATTTATGGAAAAGGAATGCACACACTCGAATGAAAAAATAGCTGGCTCTGTGTGCCTGAATATCAAATGTGAAAGGACCAAGTACTGACAAGCTGACTGGAGTGTTGATGTATGCAAAAAGCAGTCAGAGCAGAAAACAGAAGTGGCTTCAAAAATATAGATTTTTTCAAAAGTACCTAAGCCCAACAGTATTTACACCCCTTACCAGACATAATAGATATTAGTATGTAGGCATCCTAGGTGACTAATGTGGATATTGAAAAGCCCAACAGGGCCTTAAGTTTGTCTTCAGGGTTTTTTTTTGCTCAAACCCAGAAACTTAAGCTCAGCATAATGGAAGACTCTCCATTGTGAGCAAAATAGTGGAATTAGAAGGTTTTACCACTCTCATATCATTAAAAGCAAGTTCATGTTTCCTTTGAACTACTGTGTGCAGTTTTTTTTTTAGATAAAAGATCAATTTTTTCCTAATGTTTAATGAAGTTCATTGTCTCCCTCTTCAAGGAACATGACCATTATTTCTATGAAACCATAATATAGATGTAAGATGATTGGTTATGTTGATGATCTGGCTACCTTCAAATTGTTTGGTAGCATTTCCTTAAACTCTTTTAATCAAATTTTGTTTAAAAACATAGACATTAGTGGCTGTGGCAGTGGGTAGTGACAGTGGGGGCGTGAAGGAGAGAGGAGAGAAGCAAAGTGGAGTTGGATAAAAGCCCCTCACCTGCTTTTGGACAGGTGGCAGGGACCGGCTGTGGACCAAGGGGAACGGAGGAGCCTGGTGGGGCGGGCCCTCTCTCCCCACCAACCTGGACTTCCATCTCTCTTCCCTTTGGCCTCTAAGTTCTTTGAGCCTAAGTTCTCCCTCAGTGACTCAGGCCTGGGCTTCCTGGGAGTGACTGTCATCTCTTGAACCTAGCCTTCCGGAATAGTGGTGTATTCTTTTCCTAGAGCTGCCGTAACAAAGTACCAAAAACTGGGTGGCTTGAAACAACAGAAATTATACTATTTCAAAGTTCTAGAGGCTAGAAGTCTGATATCAAGATGTCAGCAGGGCTATGCTCTCTTTCAAAGCTCTAGGGGAGAATCCTTCCTTGCCTCTTCTAGCTCTTGGTATTTGCCAGCATCCTTGGCATTCTTTACCTTTTAGATGCATCACTCAAATCTTTGCCTCTGTTGTCATGTGACCATCTTCTCCCTGTGTATCTTCACATTGTCTTCACTGTCATTCTTTTTAGAAGAACCCCAATCATATTGGATTAGGGGCCCAACCTACTTCAGTATGACCTCACCTTAACTAATTACATCTACAAAATCCTATTTCCAAACAAGGCCACATTCTGAGGTGCTAGGGGTTAGGACTACAACATATCTTTTTTTGAGGAGACACAATGTGACCTTTACAATTAACAAGAAGGAAGTGCTTGTTATAAGTTCTGGAGATCCCTGTTTTTTTATGGAATACAGTTCTGCAAAATTTTCATATGATTCCAATATATATACTTGTGATGTATATATTGAAATACTGCTTTGTTGGGACTGAATTCTGATTCTAAGGATTTTCAAGGCAAAGTCTCTCTGTCATCAATACTAGCACAATGATCGGCAAGAGAGAAGTGGAATTAGAGAATGACAGAAAGGAAGAAGAGGGCCATCACACACAAACTGGGGCAGAAACATGGAGGCAAAGAAAAAAGTATATCTAGGGACAGAAACCCAGAACAGGTAAGTCACCAGCCACAGAGATAGCTACTTTCTCCTTACTGGACACATGGTCATTCATTTCTGCTTCTCACTGTGTGTGCTTTTCTCCCCTCTTTCTTTCTCTAGATACTATTTCTCTGTTCCATATGCACACAGCATACAGCTTCCTGTTCATCACATCACATTCAACCTCACATGCTCACGTGAGCCACCACAGACTGGGTGGCTTAAACAACAGAAATTTATTTTTGCTTCTTGCAAATGCTACATGTCCACTGTAGGCTGGCTATGGCTCCATTCCATGGTATTTTCACTCTGGGACCCAGATTGACAGAAAAGCATCTATCTGGTATATAACCCATTTTACAGAAGAGAGAAAGGAAGGGTATGGTAGAACATGATCTGACTGCTAAGGCTTCTGTTCAAACAAGATGAACATCATTCTTGGCCCATTTCATTGACCAGAACAAGCCATATGGCCAAGTCTAACATCAATGAGGGGGCGGGAGTTATGCCCCCAGGGGAGGGTATCAAATGCTTGTAAATAGTATTATAACCTACTACCACGGTGTTCTCCCGAAGATCAGTGTGGGGCAGACTTGGGGATTTTTAAATATATAGAGTAATAATGCTCAGATGTGGCCAAGTCTAACATCAATGAGGGGGCGGGAGTTATGCCCCCAGGGGAGGGTATCAAATGCTTGTAAATAGTATTATAATCTACTACCACGGTGTTCTCCCTAAGATCAGTGTGGGGCAGACTTGGGGATTTTTAAATATATAGGGTAATAATGCTCAGATGTGGCATGGGGCAGTTGGGTGAACAGTGGTCCCAATCTTTATCCTAAGGTTCTTGGACTAAAAGAGATTGTAGATAAATCAAAATGTGAGATAGCACTCAGAGAAAAGGCGAAGAATGAGGAGGTATTTGCCACATGAAACAGAACTTCCTGGGATCATAGTGGAAAGGTGTGGGAAGATGGAACTCAGCGGGAATCAGGTTGCACAAGAGAAATCACAAAGCAGTATAGAGAAGTATGTATCCCGTCTAAAACTCACATTGTGCATAAATATATGAAAGGCTCTGACAAGTCCTGCAGCAAAGATTTTATGAAACGTATTTATCCACATAGTAGCCTTCCCCCGTTTTTTCTATTAACACCAAAGTTCCAAAGAACACACTCTGGGAAACAATCCTGTTGACAAAGTGAAAACTGTGAGTTAAAGAAAGTCCACTGTAACATGTTCTATCCATATTTGTAACCACAAAAGTTTGAGAATTGCTTGGGAACAAGGAAATAATCTTTTGGAGAAGTTTTCAAACTTCGTTATTTCAAACCAAGTATTACGTAGAACTCTAGTATCTAAAACCCAGAGAAGCAGAGCTGCTCTGGTTTCATCAGGCCTAGGAAGACCAGAGCCCTACCTTTGTAGTCCTCTGTGCCACCCCTCCCACCTGTGCCCCCAAGAAAGCCTCATGGAACTTTAAGAATTGGAGGAACATTGGCTGAAAATCCATAATCAAAACAGTTCCTCATTCTTAGACGGGGACACACCTTAGAGTGTTACTCAACTGGGTCTGGAGTACAGGTCTCCAGCCCCACAAAGCCCAGTGAATTTTTTACTGCATTATGTTGCTTTAAGTCTTTGTTCTAATACCACTTGTGTATCTCCTTGTGATTACTCTGTTTCACTGCTAGTTCCTAATATCACAGCATCAGTGAACATAATGAACCCTGTTCTTCTTAAGAATCTCCCTGGGAATAGGCATTACATGGAGAATCATCTAGCCCATTACTGGTGAGCTAAATAATAGCATCCTAATAGCATGAACAAATTAATGTTTCTACCCAAGTGCCAAACGTACTAATAGAAAGTGACTTGGCCATGGGCCAGATTCTGCCACAAAGATTAATAGCCTTTTAAAAAACTTCCTGAACAATGGTTTATCCCAACCTCAGAATAAGATAAAAATTATTTTGAGGGCAAAATTCTCTGCAGATTCAAATTCTGAAGATCTAGATATGAATTGCTTGAAAGATTTCAGAAACAGTCATATAGGTATTGAAGAAGCACTAATGACATTCAAGCTTGTGCATGTCTCCCTGCTAAGACTTCGTCTGCTTATCAATGTGCCCTTGGGGAATGGTATTACTATAAAAGCCAGAACTTGTATATTAAATTTTGTAAATAATAGAAAACAAGTAAATGGGACAGCAGTGTCAATACCAGGAAGTGTATTGCTCACAGCTTCCTGAAAGCTCCCATGTCATAATGCAGGAATTTCCTTAATAAATGGACCCAATTAATATCAATCAATGTTTCTCTTTTACATATTTATAAGGGTTTGCTTGCTGAAAAGGGGCAGGATTATTTAGTTTTTCCAAAAATGAGATCATACTATGCTTATTATTCTGAAACAGGCTTTTTTTTGTCTAAAAATATTATAGACTTATTTCCAAATATACAGAAAGTTATCTCATCCTTTTAATTACTCTATAGTATTTTAGAGCATGAATCTATCCCAGTTTATTCAACAATTTCTCTTTGTATATATGGTGAGGTTGTGTTCTTGTTCTGTGACAGTATCAGATGTTTCCAATCTTTGTCGTTATGAGGAAAAATACCTTGTTTTATTAATAGCATTTCCCTGTTCAACAGCAAGGCCTGAACTAATTTTGTCTGTTCCTTAGCCATTTAGAATTTTCTGTTCTCTAAATTGATTGTGCAAGTGTTTGTCCATATTTCTATTTCATTGGTTAGTTTTTCTTATCAATGGGTAGGAATAATTTGTATATTAGAGATTAGCCACAGCCTACCTTAGCTTTTTAATTTGTTTCTATTTTCCTTTATCATTAAAAGTTTAATGTCAAATTTTGAAATCTTTCTCTTTATAATTTTTTTTCTGTCTTATTTGGAAATTCTTCTGATCTGGAGACCCTAAGATTTTTTTTCCTAAAAGTTTTTGAAATTTTGGTTTATCACATTTATGTTTTTGATCCATCTCACATTTAGATTTATGGATGGTATGACGTAGGGTGCTGGTGTTATTTTTTCCATGTGGAAAACAATTTTCCTTCATTCTTGATGCTGGTCCATCTCTAAGGGATTTTCCTCAAATGCCTGTCAAAGATGAGTTGCAGGCATGTCCATATTACAACACACTGTAAGAGGAAAAGGGAATAACCAGAGCAAGAGATTTTCTTTTAACTAAGTGACACCATTGTTGCACACACCACTTTTACTCCCATTCCAATTGTCCGAACTTAGCCACCAGGTCTCATGTAGCAATAAGGGAGGCTAGGAAAGCCGCCTTTAGCTAAGCAGCCATGTGCCAAAGAAGAAAGTGAGACTGAATTTGTGTCCACAGCCAGAAGCCTCCACCAATATCCATTTCTCCCATATTCTGTAGTAAAAGAAGCAAATTTTATTTAATAGAGCAACAAGTTCACTAAAAACCAAAAACAAACAAAAAAACAAAAAGCAACTCACTTGCTGCTTGCTATGGTTAGGTGACTATATATACAGGTTGATGGGTAAGACATCTGGGACAGGTCATTCAAATAAGGACAGCTACCTTGGTACACCTTTTAATCTCTCCTGCCCAGGTGGATACTACTGCTGGAGTCCCAGAAAGCTTCTTGAAAGAAGAAAATCAAGCACTCAAGATGGAAAAACATGAAGTCAGAGGGTATCTCAGTGGTTGATGACTTCTCTAGAACTGCCCTACCACCCTGGATGGCCCATCTCCCACCCCTGTACCATCCCTGGGAGATGTTCATCTCACAGCACTCTGGTAGTTGTTCTTTCTCTGGTACTAATTCTTTCTGGCCTTATAAAGTCTAATTATGTTAATGAATAGCTTAGTATTTATTCAATTTCAATATTCAATTTCTTCTCTACATTAGCCTTCCAGGCAGATTCCAGCCACCTCAGGATCCCTAAATTCTGATCCTGTCTCTTCACCTCATTGAGACTGCTCTTCTCTGCTTGGGCTACCCA
Source organism: Balaenoptera musculus (assembly GCF_009873245.2). Lineage (NCBI taxonomy): Eukaryota > Metazoa > Chordata > Mammalia > Artiodactyla > Balaenopteridae > Balaenoptera > Balaenoptera musculus. The sequence continues at coordinate 74,284,366 of NC_045790.1, forward strand.
TCCCTGCACCATCATGCAGAAAGTGTGTCCATGCAGAAATCTAAGGTGTTTATGGGTCTCATTTCATTTGTTTCCATTCTCTCAGGGACCACATTCTCAGAGTTGATCACTTCCTCATGTGGCTTGAAATTTTCTTAAAATGAGCAAATCTTTATTAGGGATTTTATTTCCCTGTTGGGAATTTTATAAATACAGAATTGTAAAAGTGGTCTATGGTTTTATTATTTGTTTGTTTAAATGTTTGCTTCAGCTGTGATTCCCAAGAGTTTTCACTAATATGACACATATTTTTGTATTAATATTTCAGTGTGGGGAATGCTATACGAAATGTATAATATAAATTTTAATTCCATGCTATGCACGGACCAGGGGAATTCCCTGGTGGTCCAGTGGTTAGAACTCTGTGCTATCACTGCAGGGGACATGGGTTTCATCCCTGGTGGGGGAACTAAGATCCCGTATGCCCCATGGCACGGCCAAAAAACAAACAAACAAACAAAAAAAACAAAAAAAAGTGCTATGCATGGTCCAGATGTGAGACTTTGATGTACAACAGAAGGCATGTTTAAGTTCTACTTTGAAGCTCAAAGACTCAAACTTTCTTTTGGCTTCCCAGGGCCAGTGGGCATTATTTTTTCAGTTCTCCCTTTCCAGAAGTGGTAGCCCTTCTGGAGAGCTGGTTTTATCCAGGATTTATTCTTCTCTACCAGTTTGTTTTGTTGCACACCTCCAGGGAAGACCATTCATGTGAGCACTGTCCTCATGGCCTTATGGCTGCATTCGCGTTGTGCTCGTTTCCTCTAGGCTGGTGAGGGCTCATTTCCAGGTGTGTAGCCCCAAGAGACTGTGTTTAATCCGAGCCTTCCCTCTGGGGGATGTCCTTTCTTTGTTTTGAGTGCTGGTAAGTGCTTAATCTCTTTTGTTCATATTTTATCCAGCAGTTCAATGTGCTTGTGGTTGAGGGAGAGGAGTCTATATTAGTTCGGTTTACCCTGTTATTCAAACATTTTGTTTATAAACATTTATTATAGCTTTATTTTTTACTTTTATATTCTAATCCACTTAATGCGGTTTTTCTTTCAGATGATAACTAGTATAGATGTTTAGAAAAGCTACTGAGTTTTGTCTGTTGATTCTATGTATCTTGTAGAACAAATATTCTTTTTTGTTGTCGTTGATTTTCTTACATTTTATCTATATGCAGTCATGTTGCCTGCAAATAATACTGTTGCCTCTTGTACACCTTACTTATACAAAAACTTCTCACCAGTTTTTTCCCGTTTTATTGCATTGTTTATGTTAGCTATGATGAATAGTAGTGGTATTAGTGACCACCATGCCAAATTTTCAGAGATGATTCTAAGTCACTATTTTTTTTAAATCAAGTTATGGTGGGTATGGAGATGCACTGCTTAGATTCCTTTTTGAGGAAGGACTTGTTACAGCTCTCAGTTCCTTCAGGGTTTCCCTAGGCTACAGACAGCTGCCTCAGCCATGAGCCCACGCTTCCTACGTTGCCCCAAATCCAGTGATTGATCAAGGCAAGGGTATAATGGTCCAACCCTCTGGGTCCAACGCAGGACACCACTGACAGGCTTCTTTCTCTGCCCAGTCCTGAGGTCTCCTCCCTTCCACAGGGATTGATCCCTAAAAAATATCCTGCACATTGAAATCTATGTTTCTGTCTGTATCTTTGACCACATTCTATTGAAAGTATATGGACCTCTCATAATCACTTATTTCTAATTCATTTGTAATTTTAGTTTTTTAAAATCTCTAACCCAAGACTCACTTTTAAAACTTTCTTAATTCTTGTTGTGTGACTTAAACACATACACATACCTATACCTATCTTTTAATATCAATCTAAAATTTTTATTTAATTATGATCAAAGAATATAACCTAGGATATTTCTCTAGAATTTACTGAGATTTTATTTGTGGGCTAATATTTGCTCCAGAGCTACATAATATTCACAGCTATTAGGAAAAATGTGATTTTCTGTACATTGGGAACACAGTAAACAATATATCTATTAAGTCATTCTTACTGATTGTATATTAAAATTTGCAAAGTTTTGTATTCTTAATTAAATTCTGAGTATTTGATATATCAAATGTGATAGAGTTTTGTTACAGTTTGCCACTGTTGTCATGCATTTTAAATTTTCTTTTAGCATTTCTAGCAGTATTTGCTTTTCGTATTGTTGTCTTATGTTACTTGGGGCATTAAGATTTTTTTTTTAATTTAATTAATTAATTAATTTATTTATTTTTGGCTGTGTTGGGTCTTCGTCTCTGTGCGAGGGCTTTCTCTAGTTGCGGCAAGCGGGGGCCACTCTTCATCGCGGTGCGCGTGCCTCTCACTATCGCGGCCTCTCTTGTTGTGGAGCACAGGCTCCAGACACGCAGGCTCAGTAGCTGTGGCTCACGGGCCTAGTTGCTCCGCGGCATGTGGGATCTTCCCAGGCCAGGGCTCGAACCGGTGTCCCCTGCATTGGCAGGCAGATTCTCAACCACTGCGCCACCAGGGAAGCCCGGGGCATTAAGATTTACAACTCTTTTATCTTCTTGGAGGATTCTGCCCTTTCTCAATAAACACTTCTTAGTTTAATTAATTCTTAATTCTTAATCCTGGCATGTTTAACTAAATATTATCATATGCCTTATTTTTGTTAGGCTTTAACTAACATACTTTGTCCTTCCTTTTATTTTAATCCTTCTGTTTAGTTTGTAAAAACAAACAGGGTATTTTAAACCCTTTTTGAAAGGCAATGTCTTTTAACACGGACATTTTACTCCTGTGTGTGAAATGTTATGTCCTTCTTAGATCTGTACAACTTGGCCTGGAAAAGCAAGGAAATTAGAAAAAGATAAGATAGGAATCATTTGGCATAAGTAAGAGTTTGTCTTTTCACGAGAAGTTAGAGAAGTTAGAAAAGTTTGGCGTGGTCAGTTTGACTGTGTTTCAAAAGGGCTGCCACATCAATTTGCAGTTTGGACAAACGGCCAGGGGCAAAGACATCCTGAAAAGAGACCTAATCTAAGGAGCTTTCTGAAAATAGTCTTTGTCAGAAGGTGTGCTCTTCTGGCTGTGAGAGCAGCCTGAGCAGCCTCATAACTCCTCTCTCTTCTACTTCCGAGGCCAGAAACTAGAAGTGAAAATAAGTTGGTTAAAAAAATACATGTATGTAGAATGTGGTCAGAGCCTGAAGTCAGAGTAAGAGTAGAAAAGGGGTCAGGAAAAGAAGAGGTTTAAACAAAAGAATAACCCCTCCCAAATTATTTTAAGACAACTGTAATATTACCAGTCCATTTTAGGGCTTGGCCAAGTTTCCAAAAGCCATATTGCTGCTGTTGAAGCCTCTCATAGAAAATACTAAAGTAAACCAGTTTGTAAGAATTGCTTATTTTCCCTCATACTGTTCATATGTGTTGCCCCATGTTCTCCAGTTTCAGACTGACAAAAGACTGCTGGGAGTAACTCATAAAGACTAAGGGCTTGGGCTTCCCTGGTGGTGCAGTGGTTGAGAATCCGCCTGCCAATGCAGGGGACACGGGTTCGAGCCCTGGTCTGGGAAGATCCCACATGCCGCGGAGCAACTAGGCCCGTGAGCCACAACTACTGAGCCTGCGCGTCTGGAGCCTGTGCTCCACAACCAGAGAGGCCACGATAGTGAGAGGCCCGCGCACTGCGATGAAGAGTGGCCCCCACTTGCCGCAACTAGAGGAAGCCCTCGCACAGAAACGAAGACCCAACACAGCCAAAAATAAATAAATAAATAAATAAATTAAAAAAAAAAAAAAAAAAAGACTAAGGGCTTGGCCTCCTTATTTTGTTTTGTTTTTACACCGACAAAAACAAAATGGCTGCTGAGTACAGAGTCAAATACCTCTGTATGGTCAAGTGCTTTTTTTGTGTTCATGGGTGCCTGAGGCCTGTTTATTTTGGGAGGCGTATTGGTATTCATTTCCAATAGAAAGTAGCAGAAGGAAGCCAGATCCTTTTTTTCCCACAGAAGGAGAGCAATAAATATTTTAAAAAAATATTTAGAAAGGATGATCAGTGATAAGCAGGAACATGTCAAGCAATATTACACATTCTGTTTTAGGAACTTTGGAACTGCTTAGTGCCTGAGAAATCAGGAAAGCTGTTTTTGTTGTAAGGAAATAGCAATCAGAAAGTTATCTATTTCTAAATCTCAGGGGTGGTACTGTGAGCCTATCCAAAGGTCTGAGGTCTAAGTACAATGGAGAGGGGAAATGAAAAATAGGGAATGAGAAGAACCTAATTTAGAAAAGAGATAGGCTATTCTGCTGAAGAAACACTAGACACAGATCTGTACTAGGCAGCAGACATTTTCATGCAGGGTTGTTTGCATTACCAATAGATTCCCAAGTGGAAGATCAGTTAAGAATTGAGTCACATAGGGCATTAGATATGAAAGAATATGGTATACTCAATTCATAAAGGATTGGCCTATTATTTCTTTCTGCGTTTTAAATTTTATACAGCTGCCCTTCTAAGCTGAAGAAACTGATGGTTCTGGTGTGATTTCATTACTAGGTAGTTCTTTGTCACTCTCACTTACATGGTTATTAAAATAAAATAAGTTTTCAGCTTTCACTGCTGTGGCCTGGGTTCAATCCCTGGTCAAGGAACGAGATCTCGCAGGCCACACGGTGTGGCAAAAGAAAAAAAATTCAAAACTTTTTTCAGAAGACTTTTCAGACTTTTTCAGAGAAAAGACAAAGTTCTCACCACTAGGTGCTAGAACCCCAGACCAAAAGAACCCATTTGAACTTCTAACCAAAAGTAAGACAGACATATGACTTATGGCAGCTCATGTGACTTCTGGCTATGGACAATGGCTGCTTGGTCCCTAGCCAAACCCCTCAAACAGGCTGGGATTGCAGTAGTTAATCTCTGAGACAGTTACGTGGAGAATGATACAGCCCTTCCTGTGCCAGGTATAGATCTATTCAAGTAAATTGATACGACAATCCCTCTTTGAGTAATCTATTCCACAGAAGTAAAAGCACTGAGATTTAAGTCCAAAAATGCTTATTGTAGCAATATTTAGAGTGGAAACAAGGCTGGAAACAACCAATGGACATCATTAGGAATGGTCAAATGAATGTTGGTACCTCAATTCTATGGATATTATACAGCTATTTAAAAAGGAGTTAGAACCCTATCTATTGATGGCAGGTATAGTATAGCAGCTGGCATTTTTAGAATGCTTACTATGTATGTGTCAGCTCTGTGCTGTACATTTTACAATCTTATGAGAAATATTATTTCCTCTACTTTATTTTATAGATAAGAAAACTGAGCACAAAGATGGTTAAATAATTTTCCAAAGATATCAGAGCTAGTCAGCAAGGAGCCAGGATTCAAGCCTAATCAGTCTGACTCCAGAAACTGTGCTTTTTATCCCTACACTAGCTTACAAGCTGCAGAGAAATGGAAAGTAAGACAACATTTGAATAATAACAAACAACCCAAAAACCACATGATGTGTTTATGTATTTGTATCAATTTGTATGAACATGAAGAAAAGTGTGGAGAGATGCAACCAGATATTAACATGGATTACCTTGGGGAGCCAAGTGTGGGTGGGGATGGATGGAGTGGGAGAGCTTATTAACGCTTTATTTATACATCTTTGCCTTGTGTTCCAGGTTATAGACAGCACACCTAATAGTTGTATCTCTAGTCTAACTGATAAAGTTCTTTGTGCACCCACAATACATTCCAGAATTCATTCATTCATCCAAAGAACACTTACTGAATATCTGCTATAAGGCAAGCACTAAGCCAGGCATAGGGATACATATATTAAAGGTATCTAGAGACACTTCACGGAGACAGACAAGTAGAATACATCATAAGTGTTAGGACAGCAGTAAAAAAAAAAAATAGGGACAGTTAGTAGAGGCAGGACCCAGGCGTGAGCGTGGTGGTGGAGAGAATGGTAATCCTGAAATGTTTTCCCCAAAAGCGGCACTAGACAGCCTCTGCTTAGCAATCCCCTATGATTTCAACTTCACTATTATTGCCTCCTTTTATTTTACTTTATTTTATTTTATTTCAGTTCAGTTTCTGGCTTAGAGAAACAACAAGGTAGATTAAATAGAGCCTGGGCTTTGGAATCTGGCAGGCCTGGGTTTCAAGTCCTAATCTCTAAATTACTAGTTGTGAAACCTTGGGCAAGGCATGCTTTTTTCTCTAAACCTCAGATCCTTCATCTGTTAAAGTCTGATAATAAGAACTACTTTAAGTCCACGGTGAGTGTCCTGTATATCTATTATAGCATTGAAAACCTCCCCAAATTTAGAGGCTTAATACAACTACGTCATATATTTTGCCCATGAATCTGCAACATGGGCTGGGCTTGGTGGGGATAGTTCATTCCTGCTCCACACAGTATGTTAGTTGGGTTGGCTTGACTACAGCTGAAGGATCCATTTCCTGGTTCACTCTCATGACTAGCAAATTGGTACTGAGTCCTTTCCACACTGGTCTCTCCATGAGGCTCTCTGGGCTTTCTAGTAGCATGGCGTCTAGATTCTAAGAGCAAATGTTCCAAAAGATAGGAAGCGTAAGCTGGCAATCTCTTCAGACCTGGGCCCAGATATTATATAGACTCACATCTGCTACATGCTATTGGTCAAAGCAGTCACAGAGCCCACCCAGATTCAAGGAAGGAGTGTATTAAGAAACTGTGGGGAATACAGATCTATACAATTCATGGCCAGAGAAATTCCTGAGGCAAAGAAATGCAGGTTCTGGCAGCAGGATGTTGGACCTTTTTGAACTGAAGAGACGAGATTGAGGGGATATGGCCAAGGTGCCTACCTGATCCAGTCCACGCTGTAAGCTGCTTCAGTTGCAGGAATCTTTGTGGAAACAAATAAGTGTTCAATAAGTGATCATAGAATGAATGAATGAATGAATGAATATAAGAAAATTGGCCCTAAATGTAAACAGGGGGAAGAACCCCGAGAACCTGGCATAACATAAAGCAGGGATCAGCAAACTATAACCAGTAAACCAAATCCAGCCTATGACCTGTTTTTGTAAATAATGTTTTATTGGAAAACAGCCCCACCTGTTTGCTTATGTGTTGTCTGTGGCTGCTTTCACGCAACAATGGCAGAGTTGAGTCATTGTGACAAAGAGCTACAGCCTACCATGTAAAAAATATTTACTATCTGTCTCTTGACAGAAAAAGTTTGCAGACCTCTGTCATAGAGTATTGAAATCTGAACAGTCTACACCCACACTTCTTATCAGTTCTCCCTTATTTCCCGTTTTCTTTCCTTTATGATCAAAGGCATTCCCCACTTTTCGAAAGTTTGCTTTACGCCATTTAGCTTTTACGAAAGACCTGTTTTCTCTAACAGAAAGAAATCCAAAGAGGATTAAATAGTGTCAGTGTTTGTCTTGCAGGGAGTCCTTACAGAGGCAGCATGAACCCTGAGCAGTGGGAATGGCACCGCCAACCAAGCTCCTTCCTAGGGAACTACACTGAGCATCCCAGCATCAAGCTGCCATAGCCTTGAAATATGTCTGTGAGCATCTGTGCTTTATCTGGATTTGTTTTGTGAATCTATTAGCAAAATGGGTCCTAAGGTAATCGCTTCTTTGCCTTACGTCATTTCAGCCTAGGAAAGATTTCATAGGAACGCTCTGCTTTTGGATCATGGGGAAAACCTGTATTTATCTATCACTGTGTACCCAGGGCTTAGGTATAACTTACAGGGAGCGAAGGGATTTGATCCTAGAGAAAAACTAAATTGTACCATTCCTATTTTAACAGATGTAGCTACCACAAACAGAGGAAGGCAAGAAGAGGAATGGTTAGAGCAGAGAATCTAATAAAGTATGGTGCTGCTATTAAACAATTCATTTAACTGCCCTTTTGCTTGTGACAGGGACTGACTGTGTCATATTTATATCACATTTGGCTGCCAGTTTGCCAAGGAGTCTCAGATACCAAGCAACAAAAACAAGTTCTGAGTAATTTAATTAGAAAAGAATAAATTAAGAGATATTCGGTAGCTCACTTCATATCCAAGAAGGCTGAAGAACCAGATGTAGAGGCTACATAGCAAGGAACAATATCCAAAATCTATAAAACTGGTCCCATGAAGGCCATACTGCCTCTCCTGGTGGACAAGAAAAGTCTCTTGTACCACTTTCTTTATGCCTTCTGGACCTTGTACCAGCTGTAGGAAATATCACTACTGCCTCTGGAAACTGGAGAGGGCTATCCAGGATTGCCACTTCATAATTGACTATGCAGTCTTTGATTCTCTGTGTCACTAGTAACTGAGCCAAAGTCTGACACAGGGACATCTGGTTGGGGAGCTATACGTCATATGCTTGTGTTTTAGTTCAAGTGAGTCAGAGAAAATGAAAATCTGGCTTCCATGGTTAGAAGTGATTTGTCCCCAACTCAGAGTATCCTGAATTTTCTAAATTTCTTTATTTTCTTCATTGTTCTTGCGTCCAAATTTCAGCAGGAGCTTTGAGAGGTGATTCAACTGTTTAATCTTTTTTTTTTTCCATTTACCTGCAACAATATTTACTAAGGGTAGGCTGCATGAAAACAATAACTTTGACTGTGCTTTGATTATGGGCACATACCTGGTCTGGGTCTGAGCGTGGGCTTACCTCACTTATCAATGGAACACTCATTGGCTGTGTTAAATTTGCCATTTCTCAGCTCTTTCAAAAAAGCTTCACTATTAAATAGAGAACAGGGATGTGGGAGAAAGGAAAAGGAATTTTAAAAATTATTTTGTACTTATTTATCAAACTGTAGGAGGAAATATGAGCATGTTTTCCCACTAACAGGAAGGAGTTTGTATAGAGGGAAAGGTTGAAGATACACTGATAGGAGACAACACATGGAAGAAGGCAAAGTTTTCATGATATTATGATGGTATTACAACCCAGAAACAAGGAATATCTAAGTTCCCTACAAAATTCTCAATGGAGGGAACCAAATATAAGGAATAATAGGCAAAAGGGAAATACATTATCACTTTTTAAAATCATTAACAAGATGGACAATGCAAGGCTCTCTCATTAAGTCTATGTTCAAAAACATGGCTAAGATGACCTAAATAAAGTGTCCTACTCTCCCACATGTGAGCAACACATTCAATTGTACTTGTAGAGAAAAGGATGGCCTGTACCCTGGTCCACTTACATACATAGCCTCATGGAATAGAAGAAAATGAAGAGCAGTGTTTTACAACCTTGGCACCAGGGTTGAAATTTTGGACCAGATAATTCTTTGTTGGGAAGGGGAGTGTTGACCTGTGCATTGTAGGATGTTTAGCAGAATCCCTGACCTCTACCCATTAAATAACAATAGCACATACCCACTCCCAGGTGTAACAACCAAAAATGTCTGAAGACATTGATAAATGTTGCTGGGGGGCAAAATCCACCTGGTTGGTAACCACTGGAGAAGAGAATGGCTGGCCTGTCTCTGATTTGTTCTGAGATAGGAAGGCAAGAGAGTAGCCCTACGTGGATGCAGACTTTAAAAATGCAGTAACCCCACCCATAAGCAAACAAGAAAACAAACAAACAAACAAAAACACCCAGTGTACGCCCAGGGCTCTTACTATGCTGATTAACAACTCTATCCTTCTCAAGGAACCAGTAACAGGTGGGCAGAGAAAACTGACATGTCCCCTCCACTTTAATTTTCATTTTTGATTGCCTCTCATTACCTCAGGATGGCACACAGAGATTAAGGTCTACTGATGGTAGACTATCCTCCACTCACACAGGGTGTGATGGTTAATTCTGTGTGTCAACTTGACTGGACTAAGGAATGTCCAGATAGCTGGTAAAACTTTATTTCTGGGTATATCTGTGAAGGCGTCTCTGGAAGACATAAGCATTTGAAGAGACCAAGTAAAGAAGACTGCCTTCACCAATGTAGGTGGGCATCTACCAATCCGTTGAGGGCCTGAATAGAACAAAAAAGTGGAGGAAGGGCAAATTTGCTGTCTTGCTTGAGCTGGGACATCTGTCCTCTCCTGCCCTTGAACATGATGCTCCTAGTTCTCAGACCATTAGACTCAGATGGAGATTTATACCATTGGCTCCCCTGGTTCCCAAACCTACTTGTCTCACTGCTCTGGCTTTCAGAAGTTCATAGGGTCAGCAGAACATACAAGAACGTCAATGAATCAGTCTACACCCACAAAGTACGTGTGAATACCAAGTGATGACAGCTGTTTATTTCCAAGCCAAGTTATTTCTCTAGATCCCAGCATATGGTGTAATCCAGACCACATTGCTGTTGCCAGTCAAAGAACATAGCAGAGACTTAATGTTTTCTTAGGGCAAGGTGGGTAGACAAAGAAACAGGAAAGAGAAAATAGAAGACATGTTTCATATTCTTCCTGTTCTGACTATAAGACCAACACCCAGTTTTATGAGATAATCACATTCCTTTTGGAGTTTTGAAGCAAACCAGAATCCTGGTTTGTGTTTGGGCACAAGCTTTTTTTTTTTGAATTTATTTATTTATTTATTTATTTTGGCTGTGTTGGGTCTTCGTTTCTGTGTGAGGGCTTTCTCTAGTTGTGGCAAGTGGGGGCCACTCTTCATCACGGTGCGCGGGCCTCTCACTATCGTGGCCTCTCTTGTTGCGGAGCACAGGCTCCAGATGCGCAGGCTCAGTAGTTGTGGCTCACGGGCCACGTTGCTCCGCGGCATGTGGGATCTTCCCAGACCAGGGCTCGAACCCGTGTCCCCTGCATTAGCAGGCAGATTCTCAACCACTGTGCCACCAGGGAAGCCCCAAGCATTTTTTTTTAATACAATATAAACGTGCTTTTATTTATTTATTTTTAATAAACTTATTTATTTATTTATTTTTGGTTGTGTTGGGTCTTCATTGCTGGGCGCAGTCTTTCTCTAGTTGTGGTGAGCAGGGGCTACTCTTCGTTGTGGTGCGCAGGCTTCTCATTTCGGTGGCTTCTCTTGTTGCGGAGCATGGGCTCTAGGCACGTGGGCTTCAGTAGTTGTTGCTCGCAGGCTCAGTAGTTTTGGTTCATGGGCCCTAGAGCACAGGCTCAGTAGTTGTGGCACATGGGCTTAGTTGCTCTGTGGCATGTGGGATCTTCCCGGACCAGGACTCGAACCCGTGTCCCCTGCATTGGCAGGCAGATTCTTAACCACTGTGCCACCAGGGAAGTCCTGGGCACAGCTTTTAAATTTCCTTTTCAGCTCTTAGATTTTTAATAATCTCATTGAATTTTTTTCTCTCTGTCAACCTAATAGAGTTTTCATTTCTCTTTAAATGTCTGTTTGAAACAAAATCACCTTCCATACCAACCCCCAATCCCACCCCACCACAGTTGAACCCACAAGCTTAGCTCACATCTATGACTTGAGCTTATGAAATGAACAAGTTAGAAGCAGTGTGAGGCCATGTGCTGGTGGAGACCATGATGGTGAGGGGCCAGAGTAGTGAATGCCAGGACCTAAGGACAAGCCACATAAATCCAAACCAGAAATTCACAGTGATTTTTTCTTTGTATCCTCTTCAAAATAGCATAAAGAGGAACTAGATTTGGAACTACCATTTTAGTGCCACCTACCCATGCCAAGCACTAAGAATTTAAATTCCAAATGTTTCACACATTAGTGTTCTCTAGTCCTCAGGAATCAAATGGCTTTTACAGTTTAAAATACTGGCCCACAGTCATGGCTGAGTAATACAATGAAGAGAAGTACAAGCTCTGGTAACAACAACAACAAATTACTCCACTACCAGTACCTAAAACAGCTGTAATATTGAAGCTCTGTTTGTCTTGAGATGAGTATTTTCTGACTCAAAAGTACCTCTTTTCCTAAAAATCTAATATTAAGTCAAGTTACAGTGTCAGCTGTCACAGGTGCACCAAGACCCTCAGTCTCCCTACATGGTACTTTGGCCTAAATACCAGTCCTTATGGAGATATCCACATGAGCCCACATTGGATATCAATAAGTACCGGTATGGGGAAAGTGGGGGTTTGGGATGCTTTTATTATTGCCAAGCATCCAACAATCCTGCCCCTATGCTCATCTCTCCTCCTTGTGGGATTTCAGGCCATATATATGCAAGAAGCAATAACCAAATGGGAAACAACATAGCCCTTTATTAATAGCAAGAACCATATACAACCAAAGACCTACATCTGGGTATTGCAGGCCTGAAGGTGTGCCACCATAATTCAAAAGCCCCTATGGATTTCTGGAAGATACAAAACAGAGGGAATGCACTGGTGGTAAAACCCAACAGAACTGAACGATTCTCAACCTCATATGAGAAAAAGGGAACTATTATAAGAAGAACCCAGAAATATGCCCAAGCTCAAAAACAGAGTTAAAAAAAAGAGTTGCCCATGAAAAACTAATTAAACTCAACAAACAGAACTAATCCTCATAGAAGCAGAGTCTGTACAGGGAACAGAAGAAGAATATACTCAGTAACTTGAGAGAGATTTGAAAGGATATTTTATCAAGGGAAAAAATTCGCTGTGAATAACAAGACTTAGGAATTTTGGAAATAAAAATATAATTTCTGAAATACAAATTTAACTCAATGGAGGGCTGAATAGTAGAATGCGCCGCACTGAAAACAGAATCAGTGAGCTGGAATATCAGTCACCTTATTCTTGCAGAACATGCAAAAGAAGACAGAGGCCTTTTACTGGGTCTCTAAGGTCTCAGCTTCAGGAGAAGAATTGGATGAAGATAAAATTGAAGAACAGAATAATTTTCCTGTGTCGGGAAAAGACTTGAGCATTCAGATTAGAAGGCTATGTCTACCAGATGATGAGCAAGAAAAATAATTTTAAAAATACCTACCAGAACGAAAAATGGAGCTGGGGGAATCAGGCTCCCTGACTTCAGACTATACTACAAAGCTTCAGTAATCAAGACAGTTTGGTACTGGCACAAAAACAGAAATATAGATCAATGGAACAGGATAGAAAGCCCAGAGATAAACACACACACATATGGTCACCTTATCTTTGATAAAGGAGGCAAGCATATACAGTGGAGAAAAGACAGCCTCTTCAATAAGTGGTGCTGGGAAAATTGGACAGCTACATGTAAAAGTATGAAATTAGAACACTCCCTGACACCATGCACAAAAATAAACTCCAAATGGATTAAAGACCTAAGTGTAAGGCCAGACACTATCAAACTCTTAGAGGAAAACATAGGCAGAACACTCTATGACATACATCACAGCAAGATTCTTTTTGACCCAGCTCCCAGAGAAATGGAAATAAGAACACAAATAAACAAATGGGACCTAATGAAACTTAAAAGCTTTTGCACAGCAAAGGAAACCATAAACAAGACCAAAAGACAACCATCAGAATGGGAGAAAATATTTGCAAATGAAGCAACTGACAAAGGATTAATCTCCAAGATTTACAAGCAGCTCATGCAGCTCAATAACAAAAAAACGAACAACCCAATCCAAAAATGGGCAGAAGACCTAAATAGACATTTCTCCAAAGAAGATATACAGATGGCCTACAGACACATGAAAGAATGCTCAACATCATTAATCATTAGAGAAATGCAAATCAAAACTACAATGAGATATCATCTCACACCGGTCAGAATGGCCATCATCAAAAAATCTAGAAACAATAAATGCTGGAGAGGGTGTGGAGGAAAGGGAACACTCTTGCACTGTTGGTGGGAATGTAAATTGATACAGCCACTATGGAGAACAGTATGGAGGTTCCTTAAAAAACTACAAATAGAACTACCATACGACCCAGCAATCCCACTACTGGGTATATACCCTGAGAAAACCATAGGTCAAAAAGTGTCATGTACCACAATGTTCATTGCAGCTCTATTTACAATAGCCAGGACCTGGAAGCAACCTAAATGTCCATCGACAGATGAATGGATAAAGAAGATGTGGCACATATATACAATGGAATATTACTCAGCCATAAAAAGAAATGAAATGGAGGTATTTGTAATGAGGTGGATGGAGTTAGAGTCTGTCATACAGAGTGAAGTAAGTCAGAAAGAGAAAAACAAATACAGTATGCTAACACATATATACGGAATCTAAGGAAAAAAAAAAAAAAAAAGGCCATGAAGAACCTAGTGGCAAGACGGGAATAAAGACACAGACCTACTAGAGAATGGACTTGAGGATATGGGGAGGGGGAGGGGTGAGATGTGACAGGGTGAGAGAGTGGCATGGACATATATACACTACCAAATGTAAAATAGATAGCTAGTGGGAAGCAGCCACATAGCACAGGGAGATCAGCTCGGTGCTTTGTGACCACCTAGAGGGGTGGGATGGGGAGGGTGGGAGGGAGGGAGATGCAAGAGGGAAGAGAAATGGGAACATATTGTATATGTATAACTGATTCACTTTGTTATAAAGCAGAAGCTAACACACTATTGTAAGGCAATTATACTTCAATAAAGATGTTTAAAAAAAAAAAATACCTAACTTAAAAGAAAAAAAAAAAAAAAAAAAAAAAAAAAAAGAATAAAAAAAAAAAAAAAAAAAAAAAAAAAAAAAAAAAAAAAAAAAAAAAAATACCTACCAAAGTCCTGGTAAAACTTCTAGTATAAAATGAATATACTAAATTACCCAGAGAGAATAAAAAAGTATAACAGAGAAAGAATCAGATTGACTTCCAACTTTTCATTTGAAATATAGGACACAAGAGGTTGAAGGAATAACGTCTTTAAGTTTCTGTGGGAAATTTTGACCTAGAGTTCTCCATTATTCTAAACCAGTATTTAAGGGTAATGGCAGAAGAAATGTTTTTCATAAAACTTATCATCCATAAGCCTTTTATAAAGATTTAAGCAAGAATGTATTCCAGGAAGAGTAAAATATAACCCAAGAAAAGGAATATATGGAATAAAAGAAGCAATAGTGAGTAAAAATACATCATTATATCTAAAAAATTGCTGATACTAAGGTGTATAAGTGAATGTTAAGGTTTGCTTTCAATGAAAATAGAAGCACAATTTAAATAAATTTTAGATTAAAATTTAGACCTAAATTTTAGATTATTTCAGAAAAACATGAAAGATCTCAGAAGCAGTGCTGGAAGATTTTGAGTGCTGTGGGTAGGGTCGTATTGGGAAAATCAGAGAGAGATTATAAAGCCTGAAGAGCTTTGATGCTGATGGAAGAATAAAAATTAAAATTTTTATTAGAGATGAATTGTTTAGTACCTTTCTAAGAAAAATTCTGAAATCTGAAACACGTCTAACAACAAGGTTTCAGATAAAGGATTGTGGACCTAGTAGTAATTTAAAAAAAGGTGTGGCAAAGAGCTTTTTCTTTCACAGGATATAAGTTCTGTGTTCTAGATAATATTAAATTTGCTTATGAGATAGAATTCTTAAACTCAGTAATAAAAAGCTACTCAAAAGGAAAGCAAAGCTCTATTGACCATTAGATCAGTATTTCTCAAAGAGCAGTCTGGGGACCACCTGTATCAGATGCACTGAAATGCCTCTTACAGATTCTGAGGCCACATTGCAAACTTTCGAAATAAGTTTCTGTGGGTGAGGTCGAATCTGAGGTTCATCTTCCTCTGAACTCTCAAAGTTCTTTGCGTATATCTCTGTATGTCATTTACCTCCCTCTGCTTTGTGCTTTGTTTATATACTTATCTCCTCTCCATTATAAGAGTTGAAGGTCATGAAGGCAGAGACTGTCCCTGAAGACCCTGCAGGACACAGCATACTGCCTTTCACAGAGATATGCGCTGTCATATACAGTTGTGTTTATGTTTCTTCACAACATTATTATCTGTCAAAGTGCAAGAGGAGTTAATCTACTCAAACAGAATCCTGTGCAAATAGTTACTTTAATAAATTTTTTAGAATGAAACTCTTTTGTGCTCTTTTTATTAAAAAAAGAAGACAGATTATGGGAAACACCCCCTCACCATCATCCTTCTCTATTAAAATTTGTGCTGTTTACATTTAAGCATCTATAAACTTAATGCATCATTACAATGAAAATAAATAGTATATAATGTCTATAAAGGAGGGTGCAAATATATATATATATATAGGAGAGCTATAATTTTAAAACAAGGGACTTCCCTGGTGGTCCAGCGGTTAAGGCTCTGTGCTCCCAATGCGGGGGGCCTGGGTTCGATCCCTGCTCAGGAGGGAAAGCATTCTCTACAAGAAATGCCACACTTTAGCCATGCTGTCATCCTCAATTCTCTTCTAGCAGGTAATGTCAACAGCAGAGAGGGTATCTTTGTAGCTTCCTCTCAGGTTCTAGACCCAAGAAAAAATGAAGGGAATAGTGAGGTAAAGAACATATTTAACTACATGGCATTATATACTAATTTGCCCCTGCATCCTTCCTTTTGTCTCTAGGTATTTCATCAAAGATATAAATATGATAAGGGCTGACTTCATGTCATACCAGGACAAATGGGAGGAAGTTACATAGGACTCACAAAAGCATATGATGAAAATACAATTTTCTTCATTATATAGGGAGGTATTAACAAGCACATAAACAAACACATTTCATTATTTGTTTTGAACATTAACTTTCACTAGTACCAATGTAAGTTTCCTTTACTGTTATGTCTGATACAATAAACTTCTGAGATGCCATTCTGGCTTGTGTCCTTCTGAGAAAAGAGCTCAGGAGCAGTGCTGCAGCACATTCCCCAATAAAAATAGCCTTGAAAATGTTTGTGATTAGGCCTCCTTGAATAGATAATTTCCATTTCTATCCTTGACATTTATTCCTAAGATATCAATGGGGGGGGTGGTATATAAACCACTTCTAAGCTTATCCTATTATTGATTTTGGAACTTAGAATATGAGATGTTTCTAAAAGCCACATCTCCACCTGTGATCTGGAGACACAGAGAATAAGCATATTGTACCTGAATTACAATTCCCAGTGCTGTGAAAAGGAGAGGCCACATCAACAGGATAGAGCACGGAAAGGAAAATAGTCTCCTAGGAGTGATTCTGAGACTCATTAATGTACCTTATCATTGATTCTGCAGTAGATCCTGAAGGAGTCATCCTAGCCTCCCATTGGGAAGCAAATAATTATTTGCTGGGAAAGGTAATTCAAAGGGGTTCTTATAGAAAGCAAATAAGCATATGTAAGTCAGACTATCAGATAAAAAAAAAATCCTTGGAACCAAAGAAACAATGTGTAGAGTAAAAGAACGTAGGCTATAACAACATAAAATTTCCCTGTTTCCCCCTGCTAGTTTTCTCCTCCCAGTTCCTAAAACACCTCTAAACTAAAAAACGGAAGTGACAACATCATGAATCAAACTGATATAAAATTAAGCCCTGTTCATGTTTGCAAGTACATAAAATAAAACATATAGGATAACAAAGAATATCAATAATATTGAAATACAGTTGTCAAAGCACTAAAATAACGTTTATGGTAATATACTGCTGCTTTATTAATAAAAAACAATATCTAACAGCTGGTCTAATAACTACCATAATTTTACAGTAAATTATATTACAAGATATCTGCAACAACTGTAATGTGATGTGCACATGAGAATCTCCACCCTGAGTCCCCTGACACATTTCTTCCACCGTCAGTAAGACGGCTAACATGTCTGTTTCTGATGCGTGACCCCTTGAGAGGAAGTACTGAGAAGGCCCCAGACCATTTCAGTTCCTCCCTCCAGGGTCTCTGAATCTAAGGATGGAGGCAAGTTGTTGTGAATCTGGAGTTCTGTTGGTACAACCAACCATAATATGTTCCTTGAGACCGCTCATAAGATAAGTCTCAAGACTCTTTCAACCCATTTCTTAATGTTCAGTACCAGCCTAAAGGTTGCCACCGAATTTTAAAACTCGTGCAACTTGGACTAGTGAATGCTAGAGGGTTGGGTGGCTGGACTTCCATGGTGACTTCACTTATGAGAAATATCACCACATGCAAAGCAAACTGGAGTCTTCAATGCCAACCTTGGGAAAGTTTGGGATTGGGGGAGCAGTGAGGATTCCCCTGTGAGGATACCCCCGTCCATGACATATTTGCTTGTTGGAGATAGGATGTCGAGTCACTGGGCATGCCTGTATCACTTCCAGAGACTTGGGTCTGCCTTGGTGCTCAAATCTTAACTCTATTATTAGGTCTTCCTCTTGGAGTGTTGCCATTAACGACTCCTTTTCTTCCTCAGCTCTGATTAGCTCTCACTAATCACAGAATTCAGGCAACTCCCGGGGTTTATGGTGAAATTTAATCATTTCTGGCTATAATTTTCTCCCATTCTGACCTAATCTTATTTCTTCAAGCAGGGCTCCCCTATTCTTCATCAGGAATGGCCAATTGTAGACATACCTCCAGCATGAACGAGTCATTAGAAGATTTTTCCTTTTGTGTTGATGTACAGGTATGATTCCAATTGATTCCCAACACGTTCTACAACCCATTCTGCAAGGCCCAATTAACCAAGAATATAGAAAGAGCACAGAGAACAAGTCAATGGCAAGTGCATGGAGCAGTGGCTCTCAAACTCAGCTGCATGTTACTATCACCTGTGGAGCCTTTGAAAAATGCTGAGTCCTTCAAAAACTGTATAGAGGTTCCTCAAAAAACTAAAAATAGAACTACCATATGATCCAGCAATTCCACTCCTGGGTATGTATATAAAGAAGATGAAAACACTAATTCGAAAAGAGACATGTACCCCAAAGTTCACAGCAGCATTATTTACAATTGTCAAGATATGGAAGCAACCTAAGTATCTGTCAACAGGCGGATGGATAAAGAAGATGAATGTATATATATAATGGAATATTGTTTAGTCATTAAAAAAAGGATGAACTTCTAATATTTGCAATAACACAGATGGACCTACAGGGTATTATGCTTAGTAAAATAAGTCAGACAGAGAAAGACAAATACTGTATGTTATCACTTATATGTGGAATCTAAAAGTTAAAATAAATGAATGAATATAACAAAACAGAAACAGACTCACAGACATAGAGAACAAACTAGTGGTTACCAGTGGAAAGAGGGAGAGGGGAGGGACAAGGTAGGCGTAGGGGATTAAGAGATACAAACTACTATGTATAAAATAAATAAGCAACAAGGACATATTGTACAGCACAGGGAAATACAGCCATTTTTTGGTAATAACTTTAAATAGAGAATAATGTGTAATAATATTGAATCACTATGCTATATACCTGAAACTAATATAATATTGTAAATTCACTATACTTCAATTAAAAAAAAAGAAAGTAAGAAAAATGTTGAGTCCAGAACACACCCTTACCAAGTAAATCTGAATATGTGGAGTAGGACCCAGGCATCATGCCTTTATTATCCCAGCTATGAAATAAATAAATAAATAAATAAAATGATTATCTCTCTCCCTTTTTGGGTGGTACGACTACCCATTCCTCTTTTTCATTTTTAAGTTTCTTTGCAGTTTTAGCTTTCTGTGATACCTATGTATGGCTTTTATGATATGTAAATGATTAATCCACTTTTGATTTAATAAATAAACATTTAAATAGGAATAGAGAGTTGCAAGGCTTCATATCTTATAGAAAGACAAAAAAAAAAAATCCCCTTGCTGTGAAAAGTGTGGGGAAATATGATGAGCAGAGGGAGTGGGAGAATCTGAAATAACTTGCTTTCCTCACTTTTGTGGAAGACTTGAGCTTTTCAGTCAAACACATGACAACACTACAGTTCTTAACCTGGGGTTTATGGAGTTTATGAACTTTGGTCAATCCTACAACCTCCTGAAATTGTGTGAAAGTACTGAGTTTCTATCATTGTTTTTCTGGTAAAAGACTTAATGAGTTAAGCAGATTCTCAAGGAGACTTACAACCTTACTGCTTCATACCCTTGGTGTTTGAAGATGTGATCTTAGAATCACCTGCATGGGAAACACCATGGGTTTTTGTTAAAATGCAGGTTCCAAGTTCTACTCCAGGCCCACTGATTTAGAAATTTTCAGACAAACAACAGATACTTTTTTATTATAAGTAAGTCTCAATTATTCCATGGGTTATACTTATACTTAAAAAAAAATCAACTGCTGTTACCTACAACCACATTGATGAATCTGAAAAGTATTATGTTAAATGAAAGAAGCCAGTCACAAAAGGCTATATATTGATATTATATAATTCTACTTATATGACACTGTAGAAGAGGTAAGCGTTTAATGACAAATCTGACCAGTGCTTGTCAGGGGTAGAGGGTGAGTGAGGGACTGACTGAAAAGGGGCATGGAGTAATTCTGGGCTGATGAAAACATTCTATATCTTGAGTGTGGTAGTAGTTACATGATGTTTACATGTGTAAACATTTATAGATCTGTTTATTACCTACAAGGGTGAATTTTATTGTGTGTAAATTATATCTCAATAAACCTAACTTAAAAAAAATAATTGTTCATCTGAAATTCAAATTTAACTGTTCGTCCCATATTTGTATTTACTGAATCTGGCAACCCTGTCTGATAATGAAGTGAAATAAACTCCCTTTTTAAAAAGAACCTTCAGTAATTCATAGGCACACCACATACAGATGTTCTGTGACCTCAATGCTAGAGCTCTTTTGTGAACTGAATACTATACCACCAATCACTGGACAAACAAGATTATATCACTGGTTTACTAGGGCCTGGGATAACTCTTGTCCCTGCCTAGAGTGGATTTTTATATTTACTGGAAGCAACCAGGCGCTTTATACCACAGACTGCCCACTTTTGCAATGTACAGTGGCTAGCAGGAAGAAATTTTTGTTTTGATCATTCCAGCCTGGCAGTTTCAGACAGTGCTGATGCCTCTTTGTGGGCTGAAACCAGGAAGTCTGGTTGAAAAGTTGCTAATGAAGAGACAGTAAGGCAGTATTTTCCTTTCTGTTTCAGAAAGGGACCTGTAGGCTCTAATAACCATCCTTTTGGTGAGGGAACATTGCCACCTAGCAACAGAATCAAGGCTCCAGACAAAGAATTGACTCCAGCTACACATTTTCAAGTGCACTGAGTTGCAAGTTTGGGTTTTGGTTGCTTTCCACTTAGCATTTAGGGTCTGTATGCTTTCCACGGAATGCAGGGAGAAAAAGGCATTTACCAGTAGAGCCTAGCTTTGTGAAAAGTAAGTGGAAAGGATCTTTAAAAAAAAAAGATAGTAATATAAATAAGAATGGATTCCCTTTAGTAAGCACTGGTATGTATGAGAATAAAACAAGCAAAACTAAACACACTTTGTTGAAAGAAACTTCTTTCTGCCGAAAGCTATATGGATGAAATTCACATTTTATTTTACAACTCATAAAATGTCCAAGTTTCTGATGTATGCAAAAGGCTGCATAAAAATTACCGGCAATTAATACATAGACTCTCATGTATAAAAAGAGCATGACTTGGAAGCATTAAGCTTGGCTCCCACTTGAGATTCCGGGATCAACTAAGGGCTTCCCCCAAATCTAGCTAATCCTGGAGTCTTCAAACTCACCCCCACAATATTCACAATGTCTCATGCCATGTGTGTTTCTAGTATAGGGAACAAATCTTGCCATCAGAGAAGAGAAACTAGTTAGAATTTCCCAAGTATTTGATATGGACTTTCCTTTTTCTTGCAACTAAAATAGTCAGTCTTGGCTTAGTGCCACCAATTTTAATAAACATGTCCTTGTGAGCTGTAGCAACAAAGATTATGTTGCTGTAATAAATATTTACTGTCCCTTATTTGATGCTGAAGAATCGTGATTCCAACTGTAGTATAGTCTTACAGTTGGTTACTAAGTATGGATATGCTTTACAAATTTGTATAACCTCCATCAACGAGATTATTTTACACAGAAAAGAATTTTTTAACTGTCAGTCAAAACAGTCACCTATTTCTTTTTTTTTAAGATTTATTTTATTACTTATTTATTTTTTATTTTTGGCTGCATCGGGTCTTAGTTGTGGCACACGGGGGATCTTCGTTGAAGCATGCAGGCTCTTCATTGTGGTGCGTGGGGTTCTCTCTAGTGGCATGTGGGTTTTCTCTTTATAGCTGTGGCCCATAGGCTCCAGAGTGCATGGGCTCTGTAGTTTGCAGCACGCAGGCTCTAGTTGAGGCGTGCGAGCTCAGTAGTTGTGGCACGCGGGCTTAGTTGCTCCACGGCATGTGGGATCTTAGTTCCCTGACCAGGGATTGAACCCGCGTCCCCTGCATTGTAAGGCGGATTCTTTACCACTGGACCACCAGGGAAGTCCCCGGTCACCTATTTCTTATGGAACACTTAAAATGGGCCAGATATTGAACTGCAAACTTACATAAAGGAGATGAGTATCATTATGCCGGTTTTGACTAAAGCTTGGAGAGTTGAAGTAATTTGGCTCAGATCCCACAGCTAGTGTCAGAGCTATACTTCAATGCCACTGGTTAGAACTGCAGAGGGTGGGAGTTCCTCACTAGCAAAGGCAGTAATGAAACACTTTAAATTCTTGGCTACATCTCTATTTAAGCCAGGCTGAAGCAGGTAATGCCTACATATCTAGTCAACCTGCTTCCACTGTGTCCTAAGAGAAGGATGGTTGAACCCCAAAGAAACCCACAGCCAGATCCCAAGGCTGCATTTTCATTACAGAGGGTTGTCCTACCACAGAGACTTGGTGGTGTGTAAGTCCAGGGAGTCCCATTCCCCTTGTGTTGAATGTCAGTGACACCTGCTAAGGAAGAACTCTTTGTGCTCTCTGTACAACTCTGAGCAAATGGATGATGGCCCCTGGGTTGAACCACCTGTGAGCCCTGGAAGTGGAAACAAAGCACTTGAAAATGTTCCCTAGTACCAGTGCCCTCATCTTCCTGCCATTATTCAGCCACTCAGCTTTACTGCTTTTATGTGTTGCCATATGGATAGGAGTTGGGGAAGAGGAGGAAAACGTGCTAAAACAGAGCAAAACTGGGGCATCTCTCCTAGACAAATCCCCTCTCTCCATTTGGGACTGTCTCATACTAGCCCTCTTAGTACAGAAATCCTGTCTGACTGTTCCATCACCTGGGTGTGTATAGAGATACCCAAAGATACAGGATCCAGAAATGACTTTCCATGTAAAAAAAGGTCAGTCTCTGAGCTCTTTCCAGCCACAAACTCTCCTTTGGTGAGAAGTCCTTGATCCCTAAGTATGTGAAAGAGATCACTGGTATGGGAGGCTCATCCCCCAAGTGTCTAGTCCTGCCTTTTCTATCTAGTGGGTCACTGAGAATCTCTGCACTTTGGAGAGTTGGAAAACTCACACACAGTGATAGACATACAGGACTGTTCAACAGATAATCAAAATCAGAAAATCATCTTATCAGGCTCAAGGCTTTGCTTGCTCTCTAAGCCTGCCCTACTCAATAGGAACCAAAGGTTGCTTTTCTAGGACCACAATACAGAAGCTAGGGCAGGGGAGTGGCCTGGGGGAGCTGGGGGAGTCACACTGCCCCTAACTTCTCCATCCCCTGGGAGTAAAGGACAGCGTTGGAGTGAAAGGTGATGCCAGTGGCTTCTCTTATCACACATTCACAGGCAGCCCCCATGCCTCCCTAGCCTTGTCCTTTGTGGCCTCACCCTCTCTGAAGTCTTTGAGAGGTGCTGCTCCACTCAGCCCTTCCAGGCTATGTCCAGATAACACAGATGGCGATGAGGGCGAGGAAGCACTGGGTGCCTCTGGACTCTCTGACTTCAGGCTGAGTGGGGATCCAAGGTGAGGCCAGGACCCCCGAACCCTCAGCACAAAGGGCAGGGCCCACATCAGCTAAGAGGGTACTGCAGGACACCTATTTCGGCTCCTCCAGGCTCATGAAGACCACAAGGTGGCAACCTAACTGTGATGAGCGAACAGTTTGCATCAAGAACAGTATCTAACAAGTTGTCATCCTACATGGCTGGAAAAAGGCACCAGTATCACTTTCCCAAGACAGGGAAATGCCTTGCCTGACAACATGCATGCATGCCAATATTGCCTTGTGTTCACATACAAAGTCATTCACACCCCTGCCAGGATGGCACCCAAGGGCTGCACAATGACCCGGTCAGCTCCGAATCAGGCACAATGCCTTGTGGCCTGAATCAGGCTTTGGGGCTGGGGGTTGAGGGCAGGAGAAGGCAGGATGAGACCCAGGAATAAGCAGGAAGGGAACATTCCCATTCCGTCCACCTGCTTCTTCCTTCTTCCATCTTTTCATCCTTTCTGACTCAAACACCCACCAAGCTTTCCCTCACTCTCTGCTTCATTTTCCCCCAGGTTCTGTGTGGCTGTACCATGGACACTCCCATCACTAATAGATAGGTGCTCCCTTTGTCCTACGTGACGTCACCAACGCAGGTACCATGGAGGGCCTCCAGTCTGAGAAAACGCCCAGCCAGCAGAAAACCTCAAGGTTGAGTTCAGACGGGTCCCCAGACAGGTTAACTCTCCAGGCACAACAGATCCTCCTCTGGGCTTTGCCCTGGCCCTCCCAGCATAGCTGGAGCACATCCCTGCCACAGCACATACCTTCATCTAAGACCCACCAGATCTGTGTCCCCTGGACACTAGCTAGCTTGCTGGAAGACAAAAACAGTGGTAGTTTTCAACAAAATGTTCTTGTCCCTGAGCTGCTTCAGTGCAGCTATTGCATGGTTATACAGGGTGGGCAGTCAAGTGAGCTGGGCCAGACCAGAAAGCAAAACGCATGTCCATGGCTTTGAATCCAGCTCTCATCTGGAGCTGGAGAGTGACTGAGTGCCACTTGGCGATATGTAAAGATCTCTTGCCCAACCCTGGAATGTCCTCCTTCCCCTCCCAGCTCTGCCAAGACTTTCTTCTGCCCTCTTCACTCTCTGGCATCCTCCCGCTGGAGGAAGCGAGAGAAAGGACACTAACCCCTCACCTCACCTGGGCTACAGTGCCCAGCAGGAGACAGCTGAGGTTCCTGCACACATCTCACCCACTTGTGTCACTCACTCAGCTGCTCAGGCCTCATTGGGATTGAGACGGAGGGGAAGCAGGTCACCGATGAGCACCTCTTTGTGGGGGCAGTGCATGAACAAGGCTCAGAGCTGCCTCCCCGATATCTCTGTATCAACTGGCTTCCCCTCATCTCCCTGGGGCTGGGGCTGGGGAGGGGTTGTGATGTTTACAGCATCATTAAGATCTTACACTGTTGCAATCAAGCACCATATCATTTCCTCACTTTGATTTCCTCAATTCTCCTCCTAAGTTTAACAAATCAGCCATGCTTAGGACACTCACACCTTTCCCCTCCACATGAAGAAGACTTAAAAGAGTTGAAAGCGCTTTTCTTTGCCAGTTTTCTCCCACAAAATCAGCTTCTTTACAGTTTCCATCCTCCAAAGAACTTATGCTTCAAGACTTGCCTTCTCTATTCTCCCTTCACCGTAAGATGACTCTTAGCGAAGTCCCTTACACATGCTAGCATCTCTGGTGTTGGCATTTACAGACTGACTGTGGCCCTAACAAACCCAAAAGGTCCCAGGACTTCATTCCTCAAATGTCCTGCAGAGATTAAACGTAGATAAGCTCAAAAAATAAAATATCCATATGAGAAGAAAGGGCTATGCAAATGGTCCATCAGCTGTATTCCTTAAATATGTCAATATCCTGAAAGACAAAGAAAGGCTGGGGATTTTAAATCTTGAGAGACCACAGAGACATGATATTTATATACCTGTGTGACATTTGCTGGATCCAGGACTTGAGAAAAGACAATGCTATAAAGAACATTACTGAGTAAATTGACAGACGTGAAATACAGGCAGTAGATTGAGTAAAATCTATTAATGTTAGATTTCCTGAAGTTGATACATTTAATGTGGGTATGTAAAGAAGTCTCTTGGAAATATGTTCTGAAGGACTCAGGGAAAGGGACAATGATATATGCAACTTACTGTAGAATATTCAGGAAGGAGATTAATATAGAGAGAGACAGACTAAATGAGATAACATGTTAAAAATACATGAATTCTTGTAACTTTTTTGTTAGTTTGCAATTATTTCCAAAAAAATATTGTTTTTAAATATTTCCCACAAAGCACCAGGAGATGGGCCTTGGAGACACCAAATAAGAAATAAGGGAGAGTGAGGGAAGCATGGGGCTGAAAACAAGGGATTGGTTATAGATCTGGGTAATTAGATCCCCATCCTTGGTTTCCACGCATCACTGAAGAGCCAAAGAGCTTCCTTCTTCTATGGCATCCCCACCCTGCTCCCTGCCTGGAGGGTTGGTAATTAATCTCTGGAGAAGTGGAACTCAATAGGCTTTGAGCTCAGGGATCCAAGCAAAGCAGAGGGTGGGGTGAGGTACAGGGATTGCCTGAAAGTGCCTACTGTTCTAAGAAACATGAATGACCAAGGAACCTACCATACCCTTTCTCACTCTTTTACTTCTCTGTATTAGCCAATTGGTTACACTGAAAATGATGACACAGAAGGGAAGGGAAAGACCGGGCAACCGTTCCTTTCGCTTTCACTCTTTCCTTACACAACACTAAGCTGAAGGTAGAAATCATGGTAGAAATCACATGTGTTGAGAAATGAAGGTGAAACAGTTGAGTTAGTTTTGTGTGGCATTTCCACAGTATGTGTAAGAAAAAAAATACATATGCATGTACAATCTACCAAGTATAAATTGTGTAATTTTGGTAATTTTGCATACAAGCAAAAAGCTCTTATAGTTGCAGTTAAAACTCACATTGTACAATATAAAGATAGATGGTAAAATTCATGCTATTAATGCAAATTTAAAATTTTTCTTTACTTAGAACAGTCTATAGCAAATAAAAAACAACCTGACAAGCTGAGGGAGAGACACTTTGGAAAAGAGGAGGTTTTCTATTTTAACCTGCTAACACCACTTTTTTCCTGCTTTTCAAACAAGGGACCCCACATGTTCATTTTTTCCTAGGCCCCATAAGTTACGGGGTTGTGCCTGGACATTTCTTCTGATCAATTTACAGCCATGGAGGGTGAAAAGTTTGAGGTGAGAAGTTATCCACCTCATCCTCCAATAGGCATCGATTGTTTTTATTGTTTTGAATTACACAAGTGACTTAGATTGGGTCCCCAGAAGCAGACGCTGAGAGGGGGAACTGTTCTAGGACAATCCAGGGGGACCTGAACTGGAAGGAGGCCAGGAAGAAAGTACAATTTCAAGTAAAGACCCTTAAGGTCAACAAAGTCATTTAGGCTGAATTTCAGGGGAGCCACACAGAATCAAAAAATATACCTTTGAGTTGCCCAATCAAGAGCTAAGCTGCAGGAATCTTTATACTCCTCTTGTCAGTTATTTGTTAAAAGCTGGGGGCACAGGGAGAGGGACACAAATAACCAGCATTTCTGCTCTCCAGGTCACCAGCAAAGCTGCTTCTGGTAGCCTGAAGGCACCCTAGCAACAAAGAGACACAGGTGCTGGCTCTTGGGGGGTGCCAAGCCCCTTAGGTGCCAGAAAGCACAAAACATAAACACACTCTAATAAGACTACTTGAAACATCAGAAATGGTAGTGAACAAAAATGCACTCCAATGCTGCTCCTTCAGAGAGGGTAATTCTGATAACAATGTGATGTTTATCCTTCCAGGTTATTTTCTGTGCTCTTACATTCAGTCCACAAATATGTATGAATGTCCACTATGAGTCCACTAGACGCTGATGCTGCAGATAAATCAGATAGGCCTTGTCTCTGTTTTCAGTATCTTACATTCCAGTCAGCATAGTGCTTGTCTAACTATCCTGTATCTTGCCTATTTCACTTTACAATATACCGTGGATACCTTGTTACGTCAACATATGCAAATTCGCTGCATGTTTTATTGGCCACATACCATTCCATAAAAGGAATGTAGCATAATTCATTTAACCAATTTCCTATTGATTAAGCACTGATTCCTAAAAGAAAATAGCTGAGGAGAAAATAAAGCAAATACCTTCTTTACATGGGTGACACATCTTTGCAAGGGTGTATTCTCTGAGGCCAACTGAGAGAGGGTTACTTTTTAGGATGAAGATATGTACGGATAAGTAGAGCAATCTGCCTGAAGTTAAACCTAAGAGAAGGTTTCAGGAATATTCTGGGTGAGGATGCACAAAGGTATGAGAGTCAGACCACATTGAGCATGAAGGCCACATTAACGTGAGGAAGTTGAACAGATGTTCCAATTAGAAACCATTACAAGTCTTTGGGAGGAACTTCAAGTCATTTTACAACAGGTATATACTGTATGATTTCCAGTTATTAGTTTGCCATTCAATCCTCTGATGCATACTTATAGTACAGATGAGGAAAATGAAGACCAATGTTGCACAACCAATGGGTGGTAAAACCTGGATCTGAATCCTAGTCTGACTCCTCAACCCATATTTTTCCCAAACATAATGCTGCCTACACTTATGCTAAACTGTCAGCTTTTAAGCGGCAAAGTATAAACTGGGTTTGCATTTTACTGCCTGGCTGAGGAGAGGCGGGGAGATGATGACCAGAGGCAATGAAAGTTGCTTATCAGCAGGATGGGCCTCTAGGGGAGAATATTAACTCTTTATTTTAAAGTAAAATTTTTAATAGAAATGTAACATACACAGAAAACGTGCACAAATCAGAAGCACCAATGAATTTTTATAAAGTACATCTGTGGGACCAGATCTTCACACTCAAAACTTTAAACGTTATCAGCAACCCAGAGCCCTGTCAGTATTCACCACAATCCTGCTTACTATCACCATGGATTTATTTCACCTGTTTCAGCTCTTCAAAACAAAAATGGAATCACATCATGTAGTAGGCAGCTTCTGAATGAGTCCCTATGACCTCTACGCCCTGGTATTAATGTCCTTGCTATGCTCCCCTCTGCAACTAGAGACTTGCTTCTAAATAGAATGTGGCAAAAGTGATGGGATGGCACTTCCAAGATTAGCTGACGAAAGCCCTACCTTGTTCTCTCACTTGCTCCCTCTGATGGGAGACAGCTGCTCTGTTACAAGCTGACCTAGGGAGAGACGTGTGTGGCAAGGAACTAAAGGAGGTCACCACCCCACAGCCAGTGAGGAGCTGAAGCCCTCAGTCCAGAGCTTATTAGGAGTGAATCCTGTCCAGAACCACATAAGTACACTTGGAAGCAGATCCTCCTTCAGCTGAGTTTTCAAATGAGACCACAGCCCCAGCTGACACTTCAATTACAGCCTTGAGGCTGAGGCACCCAGCTTAGCCACACCTGGATTCCTGACCTACAGAAACTGAGACCATAAATGTGTGTTGCTTTAAGCTGCTAAATTTTGTGGTAATTTGTCATGAAGCAATGTATGATATGTACTCCTTTGTATCTGGCTTTTTTCAGTCGACATTAAATTTATGAGATTCAGCCATATTTTTGTATATAGCAAGAGTTCATTCACTTTCATCGTATTCTATTGTATTGAAATTACCACAATTTATTTATTCTCCTCTTGGAAGACATTTGGGTTATTTCTAGTTTGGGGCTATATGAATAGTGCTTCTTTGAACAGTCTTCTGCGTGTCTTTTAGGACACATATGTACACACATCTGCTAAGGATACACTAGGAGTGCAATTGCCAGGTCACAGGCTATGCATCTGTTTAGCTTTCCACAGTACTGCCAGCAGTTTGTAAAGTGCTGATATTAATTTACTGCTCCACCGGAAGTGCATGGAGTTCCAGTTGCTGCACATCCTCATCAGCTCTCTTTTTCATCTTAGCCATATCGATGGGCATATAGTGGTGTTACATTATGGTTTTAATTTGCATTTCCCTGATTAATTAATGTTTGTTTTAATTTAATTACTTAACTTTCATTTCCCTCATTAGGATGAGCACCTTCTCAGGTCTTTTGGTTATTTTGGATATTCTTCTTTTTGACATGCCTGTTCAAGCATTGTCCATTTTTCTGTCAAGTTGTCTTTTTCTTATTGGGTTCTGATACAAACTGGAATCAAGGTCTTGTCAGAAATAGATATTGAAAAGAACTGTCATTCTTTGGTTTGTCTTTTTACTCTTCAGTGATTATTTTGTTGATTATTTAGATTGACAATCCATCTGGGATTGATTTTTGTATATGAGTTGACATAAGGGTCAAAATTAATTGTTTCTCTATGAAGACTGACACATCACCATTTATTGAAAAAAAAATCCTTTATCCATTGTACTTTCACCTTTGTCATAAACGAAGTGACCATATATATTAGTCACAGTCCAAACCTTTCTGTTCCATTGCTCTATTTCTACTGTGTCAACACCACATTGTTTTAGTTATCATAGCTTTAATGAGTCTTGTTTTCTGACAGTGTAAGTCCTACAGCTTTGTTCTTGTTTTTCATCTTACTATTTCTTGGTCCTAAGAATCTCCACGTAAATTTTAGACTTAGCTTGTCAGTTTACACACACAAACACACACACACACACACACAAGGGATTCTACTTCTTATTGCACTGAATTTGTAAAAAGTGCGGAGATTATTGATTTTCCTACTGCATTAAATCTGTAAAAAGTGTGGAGATTATTGATTTACAATGCTGAGCCTTGCAATCAATGACTATGATATATCTGTTCATTTATTTAAATATGATTTAATTTCTCTCAATAAAGTTTCTCAGTTTTCTGTGTAGAATTTTTGTAAACTTTTCATTATATTTATTCCTAGGTGTTTGATTTTTTAAAAACACTTTTATTATAAAATAAAAAGATTCAGGAAACCACATAAGACAAATTTATAGCTTAATATTATAAGGCAAATACCATTTTAATTGACACCCAGATGAAGAAATAGAACTTTGCCTAAAGCCCCTCCATCTGTCCTGATCCAATTATAATTCCTTTCTTCCCCAAAGTAATTATTTTCCTGACTTTTATAATTGGCTCTTCCTTAAATTTCTTTATAAATGTATCACCCAAGTTTACCTCCCTAGACAGCATCGTTTAGTTTTGCCCAGTTTTAAATAATGACTTTTTCTCTTTTAATCTACAGGTTGCTTTTCCATCCTTTTATTGCGCCTCAATTTACCTGCTGACATGTAGAGTTTCCCACATGTTGAGTTGACATGTAGAGTTTCCCACAATATGGGTTTTGCTGAGTACATGTCCATGGTGCAGCTCAACATGTTCCTCTGCCCTATTTCCTGCAAAATGGGAAACTGATCAATCCTTTTGGGAAGACTATAGTCTGTGGTGTATTATTTCATCAGGAAGCAGGCAACATCTAGCTATTCTCCTTTTATGATGTTAGCAGCCACTGATACTTAGTGTCTAGATCTGTTAACTCATCACAGATTGCAAAATTATGATATTCTAAGTTGATCATTTCTTTTTCATTTACTGGCTGGAATACGTCTATGAAGAGATCCATCCCCTCATCTACAATTTGGTTACATAGTGGTACAGTTCATAGTGGAAAGGTAGGATAAAGGCTTGTTTCTTCCCCCACCTCACTACATCACTGCCTTTTTAAAAATCAGTTTTCATTATAATGAGTTTTCTCCCAATTATACTCACAAGTTGGCTTTTTTTTATATCCATAGAAACCCATGGATTTAAACACAGTTGTTGAGTTTCAATTCATTGTAATTATTATCCTTATTGGTGCTCAAATTGCTCCATTGTCCACTGAGAACCTCTTTACCTTTGGCTAAGTCCTTTTGAAATAACCCTAGTAGTCTTTGATAATTTTCATGTTATTTGGTATCACAAGATTTTCCAAGTTCATCTCACACAAATGATCCAGACTTGAAATCAGCTTTCTAGACCACAATCTGGACCCTATGGATGATTTTTGCTATTTTGTTGGTCATTATTTCTAGGCGTAGTCAATGAACAGAGATAGAATGTGTATGTATGTACTTTTGTGTGTGTACATGTGCACATATACACATACATACTCATATATAATTATATAGTACAGATATACAGTTAATATGTATCTATAGACATAGGCCTAACTATCTACATGTATAATTTAAATATATGTATAAATATATATCATTAAAATACCTTATTAGTACAGATAATTCTAATTCAAATTCAGCACTGCAGAGTTTTTAGTTAACCTCTTCTATATTACTTCTGTATTCCTTTTCTTCCCACCCTGAGAACCCTAGTTCTCAAGTTCACAAGGGGTGTTATAATTAGACTATTTCATAATTGTTCATTTGTTCTACTCCATATTACAAAACAGACTCAGGACAGAAATTCTAATATTATGTTTGGTAAACAATACGTTTATTGAAAACAGTTTTAACTTCATTTGGCATTTGTTCAATCTTTCTCTTTCATTTAAAGGACCGACATCTCCATTGCCAGAGCATATTGCCATTATATACTATACTCTCTCCGTTTTAACCTTCATTTAGTTCTAATTCTATAACAACTATATTCTTACTTCTCACCATCGGTTCTTACACTGATTGCCTCTAGTCATTTTGGTTGTATGATGCTTATTCTTTGATAGATTCTTTCAGGGTTTATGTAATTAAGATAAGTTGAGTTCTTTAAAAATAGATTTACCATATGATCCAGCAATTCCACTACTGGGCGTATACCCAGAGAAAACCATAATTCAAAAAGACACATGCACCCCAATGTTCATTGCAGCACTATTTACAATAGCCAGGACATGGAAGCAACCTAATTGCCCATCGACAGACGAATGGATAAAGAAGTTGTGGTACATATATACAATGGAATATTACTCAGCCATAAAAAGGAACAAAATTGAGTCATTTGTTGAGACGTGGATGGATCTAGAGACTGTCATACAGAGTGGAGTAAGTCAGAAAGAGAAAAACAAATATCGTATATTAACGCATGTATGTGGAACCTAGAAAAATGGTACAGATGAGCCAGTTTGCAGGGCAGAAGTTGAGACACAGATGTAGAGAACAGACATATGGACACCAAGGGGGGAAAACTGCGGTGGGGTGGGGATGGTGGTGTGCTGAATTGGGCGATTGGGATTGACATGTATACACTGATTTGTATAAAATTGATGCCTAATAAGAACCTGCAGTATAAAAAAACAAACAAACAAAACAACTAATACTAAACTTTCATTGGGTTATCTGTATGGAAGTATGTTAATATAAATGTTTCAGACATTATGTGAAATTTCTAAAAATCTTATATGTTCTGGTATAACGTTATAAGTCATAATTCTAGTTATTAATTAAAAATGTATATCTCAGAAAAAACTAAATTTCCTTGTCAATTGCACTATTATGAACTTTCATCAAATCTTTAACCGTGGTCATTTTTAAGTCTTTTGTCAGTTACAGACAGTTCTGGGTGTACTGTGATGCTTTTGCAAATATGCTCCTATAAAAGGGTTTCATCTTCAAGGAATTCATAGAAAAGACTCTGACAGGCACAGGTTTCTGGTAACTGTACTGCTGAACTGAATGAATAAGCATTTTCAGAACACTAATGAAAAACTGATGAACTCATAAAAGTGCTAACAAAAGATCAAGATGAAAAAAACTAATTAATTACACGGGACTGAGTGAACTGATGAGGATGATTATAAT
This sequence comes from Balaenoptera musculus, assembly GCF_009873245.2. Taxonomy (NCBI): domain Eukaryota; kingdom Metazoa; phylum Chordata; class Mammalia; order Artiodactyla; family Balaenopteridae; genus Balaenoptera; species Balaenoptera musculus. Next base: position 74,317,951 of record NC_045790.1, read on the forward strand.
TTTTGTGACTTTCTGTTTGAATTAAAAAAAAACATCCCACAAGGACTCAGAGGCAAAGAATATAGAAATCAATTTTCACTGCAAAGTAAAGGAGCTGTTACAGTGGAGGATTACTGGACTGAATGTCAATATTATGACATAGTGTGAAAAAAAAAAAAAGATAAGTTGAGTTCTTGTATGTTGATAACAGGTGGCCTGTCTCCAATTATAAGTGAAAGTTTTGTTAGGATTAAAATTCCAAGCTCACTTCTTTTTTTAAGTCTAAAAATTTCTCTAGAATACACTTTGGTGTTGGTTGTTCAGGCTTAATAGTCTCAGGCATGTGATATACTCTTTCAATATGCAGTTTCTATTATTACTGTTATTATTAGTTTAGAAAAGTTTCTTGAATCATTTTGTTGGTATTTGTTCTGTTTCCTTGCTTTGATTTTCTTCTTTAGGGGCTCCCATCATTTGTATATTTTATTTTATTTTATTTTTTGCTTATGTACAATATTTGTCACATCCTCTTGAATCTTTAACAATTTCTTTTTTTTTTTTAATTTTAGAATATTCCACCTACTTTTCATAAGGTATTATCTGTTATGTTTATTCAATCTTGTGCTTCTCCTGGTTAAGACTTCTTTTTTTCTTTTATTTTTTGGGCCCTGCCTCATGGCTTGCAGGATCTTAGTTCCCTGACCGGGGATTGAACCCCAGGCCCCCAGCAGTGAAAGTGCCAAGTCCTAACCACTGGACCACCAGGGAATTCCCAAGACTTCTTTTTTAAATGACTTTTTTTCCCATTCTAATTCATTCCTGGGATCAGTTTCATGTTTGAACATTAAACCAACCTTACATTACTAGAATAAAGCCAATTTGATTGTGATATATTATTGTTTTACATTCCATGGATACAGTTTGTTCTTTTGTTTACACATTTTGCATGCATGTTCAAAAGAGAAACTGGCCTGTGATTCTATTCTTGTAATATTCTTTTTTAGTTTTGATCTGAAGCTTATGTTGGGCTTATAAAAATTCTGAGCAATATATTCTTTTGTTTCCTGGAAGATTTTTATGTAGGATTACCGCTATTTCTTCCCTAAATATTTGGAAGAATTTACTTGGAAAGCCATTTATCCCTGGAAATCATTTTCTGTAAAGGTACTTAACTATACAAACAACTTTTTGAGTAGATACAGATTTTTTAGATATTTTTTCTTTCTTGGGTTAGTCTTGTTAGGTTGCATTTTTAAAGAATTTATAATTTTGGATGAATTTTCAAATTTATAAATATAAAATTATCATAATTTTAACAGCTTTATTGGGATGTAATTTACATACCATAATTTCAACCCTTTAATGTATACAATTCAGTGGTTCTTAGTGTAACCACTAAAAGACTTGTGTAAAAATCACAACAATCCAATTTTAGATTTTTGTCCCCCCACAAAAAAACCAATTACACATTAACAATGTTTTTTCATTCTCCTCAACCCTCTCAGCCCTAGGCAACCACTAATCTACTTTCTGTCTCTACAGATTTGCTATTCTGGGCATTTCATATAAATGGGACCATACAATATGTGGTCTTTTGTGAGTGGCTGCTTTTACTTTACATAATGCTTTCATGGTTCATCCATGTTGTAACATGGATCAATATTTCATTTCTTTTTATAGCTGAATGCTATTCTATTGTACGGATATTCCACATTTTGTTTATTCATTTAACAGATTGAGATTTGAATTATTTCCACCTTTCGTTTTTATAAATATGCTTCTATGAACATTCATGTACAAGCTTTTGTGCAGATAATAAGCTTTTATTTCTCTTAAGTATATATTTAGTAGTGGAACTGCTGGGTCATAGGGTAACTCTATAGCCTAGCAGGTCATCTATGCTGGAAAAGGTTTCACATGTAGTTGAGAAGGATGTGTATTTTACTGTTCAGTTGAGTGTTCTATAGACATTTATTAGGTCTTGTTAATTCATAGTGTTGTCCAAGTCTTCTATATCCTTGTTGATCTTCTGCCTAATTGTTCTATCCATTATTGACCGTGGAGTACTGAAGCCTCTGCCTAATGTTGTGGAATTATCTGTTTCTTCCTTCAATTCTTCATGTATTTTGGTATTTTCTTCTTCATGTATTTTGGTTTTATCTTATTCAGGGCACATATGTTAATAATTTTTGTATCTTCCCTTTTTTTTAATCATAAAATGTCCCTTTTCATATCTAGTAACTTTTTTTTTGTTTTAAAGTCTATTTTTTCTGGTATTAGTATAGCTACTTCAGCATTCTTATGGTTGCTATTTGCATGATGTATATTTTTTCATCCTTTTACTTTGTACACATTAGACCTTTGAATCCAAGGAGTGTCTCCTATAGAAAACATTTTTTTAAATCCAGTTTGACAATATCTGCCTTCTTTTGATTGTATTGTTTAATTCATTTACATTTAGTTTTTATTATTATATGGTAGGATTTATTTATGTCTATCAATCATTTTACCTTTTGTTTTCTACATGTCACATGTTTTTGTTTTTTTGTTATTGTTGTTGTTCCTCCATTTTCCTTTTATATTAAGTGGATATTTTCTACTGTAACATTTAATTCCTTTAATGATTTTTAACCACATTTTTTGAGTAATGGCTGCTCTAGGGCTTATGTAATACATCCTCTCAGAATCTCTTCAGATTTATACTAACTTCATTCCAGTGAGAAACAGAAACTGTACTTTTATAGAGCTGTATTACTTCCCCTCTTTTTTGTTTTTATTACATTTATATATGTTACATACTTAACAACATATTATTATAATTATTACTTCACACAAGCTTATCTTTTAAAGGAGCTTAGAGAAGAAAGTAGAGCAAATAAATATTTATAGAGTTTGTTGGGTTAATCTATTTATTTACCATTTCTGGTTCTCTTCCTTTCTTCCTGCGGATTCAGGTTATGATCTAGTGTCATTTTTATTCTAATACAGCTTTGTTCTCACTGCCTTCTTTGTGCCATATCATCAAATATATGACATTTCTTTATGTTATATACAGAACAATCCAAATATAATCTTATTGTTTATGCACTTACTTTTTAAATTAGTTAAGAGAAGAAAGGAGAAGAAATTTGAAATTACATTATCTTTTATAATTCCCTACACAACTGCTCTAGGCAGCATTCTTTGTTTTGTTTTTATGGCTTGAGTTACTGCCTGCTATCATTTGAAGAACTTCCACTAGTATTTCTTGTGAAGCCCGTTTGCTAACAATGAATTCACCCAGTTTCTGTTTCTGTGTCTGTGTTATGGTACAGTATTGATGATAAGTTGTGGAGTGGTAGGAAAAACTAAAATGTGATGTACTGTATGATGTATGTTTTACTGAAGTGGCTTTGTCAAATTATAATGATTTATGATAGAAATCACATAAAGCTAGCATCACAATTCTCCAGGAATGTTCTGTAGAATGCTGATGTTAATGATGAATATGTGAATCCCAAATCTTTCATTTGTATTGACCTTATCATCATTAATTCTTCCCCCAACAATGCCATAACTATAGTTGAGTTCTAAAGTGTACCTTCCTCTTTTCCCATAGAAATTGCCCCACAATTTCAAAAAGTTCTCAAAGGTGAAAAAGTTCACATGACGTTTATCATGTTTGCAAATGCCAGTGAAAATGCTAAGGTAACACTGTCCAAAATGCTGTGAGAGCACCCAACTTTAAACAAATACACATATTCTAAATACAACTTAGATCTGTGACATGTTTTGGCCAATGAAGTGTGAGCAGACATGATGGCCTTAAATGAGCAACAGAGGTCTTAAATGGGCTTGTACGGTTGGGCTCACCTCTTATGTTTCAGTGAACTTTGTAAGAAGACAGGGCCTGGGAGCTGTGGCCTCCTCACAGTTGGGCTCCAGAGTAAGATGTGTGGGACAGACCTCAAACTGACCCAAAACATGGAGCAAAAGCAGCCATCTAGAGGTCTAAAAGAGAGTCACTGCAGCTAGCCCATAGGCCCAAGAAAAATAAATTCTTGTTTATGTAACTGAGTTTTGGGGCCATTTGTTCCAAAGCATTATCACAGCAAGAGCTGACTAATACAACATCCTCCAAATCATTGTTATGTAGATGGCTGCCACCATGCCTACATGTAAGGCAATTGTGTACTCAAATTTTGAGAATTCTTGAACTCTTGGTGCCTCTCCAACACAATTTACATGGTTAAAGTTTCCCCAAATCAGTTCACTAATGTACCACAAAGATCTCCCTAAACTTTTATTAAATGTAATGCAAAGTTCTTTCTATTCATTTTCTGCTTCTACATAGTTAAAATGCTTTTTATGAATCTAAAAGGATGGAAAATTGTAACGAAACATCTTTGTAGATAGCTGTTATTCACAAAGGAAAATTACAAACAAAATACGCATTTCACTGAGTATAGAACACTGATGCCCCTGGTGCTTCTAAATGCCAAGTGGACAAAGGCACTTAATAAATATTGAATCCTGCTCTCTCCACTTGAGAGGGAGAGCAAGCTATTCTAAAGTGGTGGAGGGATGCTCTTAGCAGCTATTTGCAACACTCTGTGAGCTTGGACACTGTGTAGCTACGAAGAAACCTTTGTCTAAGGAAACTAACTAAAGAAACTTGAAAGTGGAAAAAGAGAGAAAGAATGAGAGATACCCTTCTCATGGTGACTCATTCACTTATTTGTTCATTTACCAAATATTTACTATGTGTATAATACTGTGCTGAGAACTGCACAGAACACAGAGATGTACCCCTGTTCTCAGGGAGGTTAGATATCAGAGAGGGAGATAAGATGTAGATGCCTTATGGCAGTTCCACATATGTCTTGTTAAACTGTTTACAAGTTCAGGGGAGAGAAGGGATCCATATCTTGCTTGGATTCTCAGTGAAGTTTTCCCAGAGAAGGAGGTGTAAAATAGATTGACTAGAAAAAAAAAATTAATGTAATAGGTAGATATGAAAGGGAGCAAAGATGCAGAGACAATTAGATCCAGTTATTTTTTTAAAAGTCTAGAAAGTGAAATTAAAGCCAAATTATGGAGGGTCTTGAATGTCAATCGTAAGAGTTTGGCTGTATTGTGTTGGCAATGGGTGTCATGGACGGTTTGGAACAGGGCAATGGCATAATCCAAGAACCTTAGGAGGTGTAATAGAGGTTGTAGGGAGGAAGATAGGAAGACATGCTATTCTCCGAAGCAATCATCGTAATCCAGGTATAAAATAATAAATGGTAGAACTGGAGTAATGGCTACACTGATGGAAGGGAGGAGTATGAGAGACCCTATAAAGAAAAACTGTCAGGGCTTGGTCATTGATTGGATACATTCATTTATCCATTTAACAAAGGTTATCAGTAACTGTGCTAGTTGCTGGGGATGCAAGAGTAAGCAAAACAGACATGATTTATTCCTCTCGGACCATACGGTAAACACCTATCTAAAACTGGATGTGAAATGTGATGAAGGCTATAAGCGAGAGGTACCTGATGTTATGTGAGGTATGGTAGGGGGATCTGATGAGTTGAGTAGCTAAGGGGATACTCTCTTGACAAAGTGACACATGAGAAGAGATGAGAAGGATGAGGAGGAATTAATCAGTTGCAAACTAAACAGAAGGACGTTTCATGCAGAGGGGTAGCATGGGCAATGTGCCATTATAAGTATGCAGGCCTGAAAGGAGGCCACTGTGGGCTGGATGATTGAGAATGAAAGGAAGGAGGTGCAAGACGAGGCTGCAGAGATCATGCTCCATCATGCCCAGGGGATGCCCTGCCCTGCAGACTACTGCACCCAGAGTGCCAGTGCACAACAAGATGAGAAGCTTGCTCTAGAATGCAAGTCAACACAAGTCTTGCCTGTTAAACTAAACAGTATATCTAGTGGACATATGATTTACATTCTGAAGCAAGCACCTTATCTTACAGAACGGCAACAGTTCTCAACTGGCAGCCAGCCTGTGACTCCACATTTTAGACCACTGTGAGGAGGTCTGTCTTTATCCTAAGAGCAAGGGAAAGTCACAGAAGGACTTGAAGAGGAGGTGGTGGTGGCTGCGTCATGGAACATGGATTGGAAGGCAGCCAGAGTTAGCAGAAAGAAGGCGAGGAAGAGTGTGTCTGAACCCTCACTTTCCTGGTGAAATAAGAGGTATCCTCTTCAGGTGAGAGAGCAAGGACACACAACACAGTCTAGTGGGACACGAAAAGAGTGGAGAAAGAGCCATTGTTAACAGCCATAAGTAAGGGAGTAGAAAAAAGAAATGGGCACCACATGTCAGTTAAAATAAGACAGCCTATGTTGTTGACATAGCTCTGTGACTGGATCTAACAAACGCATTGCTCTGAAAGCAGGTCCAGAGAAGATGAGTGTTAGAGATGAGCAGAAAGCATCTGCACTGAGGTTCCATGGGAAGGTAAAATGGCTTGGCAGTCTGGGTATAATGTTGTTGTGATGGACCAGCAGTCAACTACAGGGAATCAGAGGTAAAATGATACACTGTATTCTAGTCAAACTTACACTCACCAGAGCCCTGAAGGAGGAGAGTCCGTGTCTTTTACTGCCCAGTAGCCATGTCCCTCCCAGGGCAGGTACCTGCAGGGAAGCCAAGGCAGCTTGTCTTGGGTCAGGCATGGATGTGGCTTGTCAGAGGATCCCAGAGGTGCTGTGGGGAGGCAGCAATATTTTTTTGGATCCATCTCCTAAAGTTAAGGAAATAAAAGCAAAAATAAACAAATGGGACCTAATTAAACTTAAAAGCTTTTGCAAGGAAAGGAAACGATCAACAAAATGAAAAGACTACCTACTGAATGGGAGAAAATATTTGCAATGGATATGACCAATAAGGGATTAATATCCAACATATATAAACAGCTCATAAAACTCAACATCAAAAAAACTAACAACCCGATTAGAAAATGGGCAGAAGAACTGAATCGACATTTTTCCAAAGAGGAAATGCAGATGGCCAACATGCACATGAAAAGATGCTCAACATTGCTAATCATCAGGTAAATGTAAATCAAAACTACACTGGGGTATCACCTCACTCCTGTCAGAATGGCTATCATCAAAAAGAGCACAAACAACAAATGTTGGCAAGGATGTAGAGAAAAGGGAACCCTCGTACACTGTTGGTAGGAATGTAAATTGGTGCAGCCACTGTGGAAAACAGTATGGAGGGTTCTCAAAAAAATAAAAATAGAACTACCATATGACCCTGCAACTCCACTCTTGGGTATATATCCAAAAAAAGCAAAAACACTAATTTGAAAAGATACATGTACCCCAGTGTTCGTAGCAGCATCATTTACAATTGCCAAGATACAGAAGCAACCTAAGTGTCCATCAAGAGATGAATGGATAAAGAAGATGTGGTACATGTAACCAACGGCATATTACTCAGCCATAAAAAAGAACGAAATTTTGCCATTTGCAGCAACATAGATGGACTTGGAGGGCATTATGCTAAGTGAAATAAGTCAAACAAAAACAAATACTGTATGATATCACCTATATATGGAATCTAAAAAATACAACAAACTAGTGAATATAACAAAAAAGAGGGAGACTCACAGGTATAGAGAACAAACTAATGGTTGCCAGTGCGGAGGGGGAGGAGGGGGCAATACAGGGGTGGGGAAGTGAGAGATATAAACTACTGGGTGTAAGATAGGCTCAAGGATGTATTGTACAACACAGGGAATACAGCCAATATTTTGTAATAACTGTAATGTAACCTTTAAAGATTGTATAAAATTTTTTTAAAAAAGAAATCATACTGAAAATTGGAAACAACTTAAATGTCCATCAACAGGAAAATACACTTATAAATTGTGGTATTTCCCTACATGGGAATCTTACATAGCGAGGAAAGTACATGAACCAGACAGATCTTTATGTGTCAGCATGGATGAACCGAGCAAAGATAACACTAAATAAAGCAAGTAACAAGAGAAAACATAGTAGAATACTATATGCTGTTTAAGAATACCTAAAAATGTAGCATAAATCTAAAGACATCCATGGCAGTGATGGAGGCCAAGTTCAGAAGAGTGGTTACGCAGGGTCAGCTGGGGAGTGGCTGTGTTTGGGAAAGTGGTCACACCAGGCTCTTCAACAGGAATGGTAATGGTTTACTTCACAAGCTGGCTGGTGGACGGAGGAGTGTCTGCGATGTTATAAGGTGAGCACGCTGCACGTAAAAGCCATTGCTGACCACATCTAGGGGATCTGATGCGCGAGAGCTGGTAGTGGGTGGAGGTATCCAGAAGGTGGTGGTAGAAGAGGAACGTTGTGCACGTAACGCCTAAGGCCTGACCAGAGGACGACCACTGTTCTAGAAACTGGATACAAATCCAACTTCTACGGCCAATGTTAAAAGACAAACTGAGGCATATTTAAAATTTTAAGACTTTACTTGAGCAAAAATAGATTCAATTCAGGCACCACCAAAGCGGAAGTGGTGAGGAGCACCCCAGCCACAGGAGCTGCAGAGATTTTTATTTTAAAAGGGCAGAAGCAAAGCAAGGAAATTACTGACTTGCTATAGCTTTATAGCCTAGTTGGTGGTTTGTGACTGGTTGTCCTCAGCGGTGTTCGTCACCCTGAGGCGTTGACAGGCTTAGATTTTGGTTGGTTTACGTAGGCAGCCGCATCACTAGAACCACCGCAGGCTAACGGCCTCCTTGCAGGGTTAATTTATTAACACCAATTGAGTTCTTCCTCTTACTTAGTTACTTCACTTCCTACGCCTCAGTTTCTCTTTTGTAAAGTGGATATTCAGTAGTAAATTCTCTGTGGAGTTGTTAGGAAAACTGAATGATTTCATACTGAAACAGTGCTTAAAATAATGCCTAGGAGAAAGTACTAGTTACCAGAGTTAGCCATCATTATCAGTACAAAACAAAGTGATTATTAGTAACCACGATCATGTCCTGAATGCATGGAACACGTCACCATTTGCCAACCACCTTGTCAAGTCAGCAGAAACTACAGAAATTAAGAACACCCATGAAAGAGGTAACGGACCACAGGCAGACGTTCACTCAGCCTTTCAAGTGTCCCTCACGGAGTGCACGCTCTCTCCTGGGAGGGGCGAGCACAGACACTTATCGGGAGTTTAACTACTTTTAAAATGCATTGATACACTCATATCTCACTTTTATTTGGATCAGTCAGCAAACGCTTTTTGGAAACCCCCAATTCTCCAAACCACCTACTTTTCGCACCGCCCTACTCTCGAAGCTCCCGCCTCTGCTCCTCAGGCCGGGTCTCCATGGGAGGCGGGGCTGCGTGCTGACGCACGGCGAGCGCACTGACGTCACGAGCCCCGCCCCCACGGGGCCGCCAACCGGCTTGAACCGCAGCCCCGCGGCGCGGAGGGCGATGAGGCTGGCGCCAACGGCCGGCTTTGCGGCGCGGGAGGCGGCGCGGGAGCGCGGCTTTGAGACACTGGCCTAGCTGGGGCCCGTGGCCCTCCCTCTTCTGGCTGGTACGCAGGTCCTGCGCACGCTGTGTGGCCGCAGCCGCCGGGCGGTGGGCGCCGAAGGGGCCGGGAGGCGAGCCGGGGTCCCCAGGCGGGTGTGGGCATCGTATCCTCAGGCAGCGTCCCCCGAGGCCGCGGTGGGGCCATGATTCACTCGGTGAAGCTGCGCCGCGACAGCGCGGCCGACTTCGCCTCGCACTATGAGTACCTGTGCGCGCTGCAGGACTCGGTGCCTCTGCCCGCCGTGCGCGCTTCCCTACGGGAGGGCGTGCTGGACTTCAACGCCGACCGCCTCCGCGGGGTGGACTGGGCGCCGCTCCTGAGCACCCTCAAGATTAATAAAGATCTGCCCCTGATCTGTATCAAGAGCTTCTTCCAGCCATGGCTTGGCGAGACAGGTTTGTAGTTCCCGCTTCCAGGGGCTCTCGTGTGGGCGCTGCGAAGCGGGGTTTTAGATGGTGCAAGGTGGAGGGTGGGCACGAGAACCGGTGCCCAGTGGCCGGGTGTGCGTGCACTAGACGGGGCGTGCGGCCTAGGACTCCTGCCGGCTCGGTGAACCCGGCCGAGTGCCTTAAGGCTTCTAGGTCTCAGTGTTCTCATCTGTAGCATGGGCTTCACAGGACCCACTCTCTGTGGCGATTACAAGGAGGCACTCCGTTAATGCTTGTAGACTCTACAATGTAGAACACTTAGCACAGTTTAGAGCATCGTTAATTGTTCCACAGATGTTACCTGGTCTGTTGAATGACTTTGTCGGTACAGACCAAAGCGATTAGGAAATTGATATATCCCAGCTTCATTTCCTTTCCGTTAAAACGGGGCTCAGGAAAAAAAAAAATTTTTTTTTAAATAGTCGTATCATATAGTGGGAAGAGCACAGGTGTGAAGGCAGCTTAGGGTTTGAATTCTAGGGCTTATGCTCTCTGTGGCCTGGGCAGGTTACTTTTGAACTGCAATCCCCACACTTGTAAAATGACATTAAAAACCACTCTTTCTGTGGGTTCTTAGAATTAATTAAGCAGTTTATGTGTGTAAAGTATCCTGGCACCTGAATGAGTTGTCAGAACCAAGGGCTGCTGGAGACGATGCTTATGCCCTAGGTAATCTCCCCTTCTACTGGGCGGCAAGTAAACACAAGCACAGTAGTCAGTGCTCTGGAAGAAGTGAGTTCTGGTGCTGCAGAGCACAGAATCTTTTTTTTTTTAATTTAATTTTTATTTTATATTGGAGTATACTTGATTTACAATATTGTGTTAGTTTTAGGTGTACAGCAAAGTTAGTTAGTTATACATATATCCATTCTTTTTCAGATTCTTTTCCCGTGCAGGTTATTGCAGGATATGGAGTAGAGTTCCCTGTGCTATGCATTAGGTCCTTGTTGATTACCTATTTTATATATAGTCGTGTGTATATGTTAATCCCAAACTCCTAATTTATCCCTCCCCCTCCCTTCCCCTTTGCAGAGCACAGAATCTTGGAAGGGAGAGTTCAGGCTTCTTGGAGGAGGTGCCATCCTTTCTAAGGATATGTAGAAGCTCCTGGGGTGGCAGGAGGGAGCAGTGTGTGTCAAAGTTTGAGAAATATAAGAAAATATGGCAAAACTAAGGTACACGAGTGGAACTCAGGTTTTGGGAAAGACATGAGAGTTGATACTGGAAACCTACTGGGGCCAAACAGAAAAGGGCCGTCTTTGTCCTGTCAGAAGTTTGGATGTTTATCCTGAAGGCTGTGGGAAACGCTAAACAACAGTGAGATGGACTTCTGGTTTAGAGACTCACTCGGACCTCCATGTGGAAAGCACTTGATTGGGTGCAGGGTGAATTGTAATCTAAGGGTCCCACTTAAGTTGTAAAAGGTTGGACTGGATTTCGGAGATCCGAGAGGGAATGGGTGGGGCCTGGTGACCAGTTAGAAAAGGGAGGGCAGCAAGCGTGGGTGACAGTTTACAGCTGCATCTTTTTGTGAGATACAGAGCACAGTAGGAAGGGATTGGGGCTGGGGAGAGGATCTTACTTCATCTTCAGTGCTTTCGAGGGGCCTGGTAGACAGGTCTGGGCCCAAGGTACAGATCTGGGCTTTTTGGGAGGACAGGTGTTTGAAGGCATGGGAGAGACTTAGGTTACCCACAAGAAGATCCAAAGAATCATAGGTCTGAGAGCTTTTTTAAGTGGGTATATTGAGGATGCTTATAAGCTGAAAGAAAGTAGCCAGCAGAGGAAGGGTGTGAAGATCTAGGAGAAGAAATGATTGTTCATTTGTTTTCAAAAAGCTGAATACTTATCGTGTGCCTGGCCTTTTTCTAGGATCTGGGGTTCACACCATCTGTTATCTCTTCTGCAAGGACAGTTCAACTCATCCCCTGGTGAAGAGAAGTCAGATTATTCTTTGCATCCCATTCAGGTGTAGGAACTGTTCTGTACCTCTGAAGGGACTTTACTTAACCAGAGTAATAAGTTAGAAATCAAAAGAAATTAGAGCTGAAAGGACCTTAAAGGCCACTGTACTTAATTTTGCCTAATATTTTACATTGAATGTAAGAAAAATTTATTGCAGAGCCCATTCTCTTCAGAGTTCCTTCACTGAACTTTCTTTGTGTTTTTCATCCAGTGGGTCTAGCTTGTAGATTTTGGCCTCCTCGTAAATTTGCTTCTTCATCCATATTACATTTTGCCCGGACTATGGCAGAAGCTCCTGGGTGGTTTCGCGGCCCCTGGACTCAGTTCCTCTAAGTTCATCTGCCTACTCGGGTTGAGTGATCTTCTAACATGAAAAGATACGCCTAAAATAATGCTGCTAATGACTTGCCCACACAGAGTTAGTGCGTACTAGCCGCCCAGCGTGTGCTCTGCCCAGAGGCGTGTAGTCTGAACTGTGCTTGGCCAAGCCTCCTGGGGCTCTTTGGCCCTGAGGAAGGGGAGCTTTTTGTGATCACTCCCTTTATCTAATCAGTCCTTCAGCAGCGGGGCGCCTTTTTCTAATCAGCGGAGGCACCCTTACTCAGCCTGTGGTAGCCCCAGGGCTCATCACCTGTGGGATACAAGCCATGCTCTCTCCCAGGCTTGCTTCGACCAACATCTCTATCTTCTGTCCCTTCTCACACTTGGACCCCCCGGCGTTTAGTCATCCCCACCTGCAGTATTTACAGTGCCCAGCAGGTGTCAGGCTTGAGTGTCTTTGCACAGGTGCTCCCTCTGCAGTTAATGCACCTCCTACTCCACCTCTGCATAGCCTCAGCTTTTTAGATTCTGCTTCAGGGTTATCATGAAGCCGTCACTTAGATATAACTTTTTGCCTCCAAGGAACCTCTGTGCATAAAGGTTATGCTTCTTTATCTCATGTGATTCAAATTTTCATGTCCCTCCTTAATGCAGGCTTTAAGGGCAGGAGTCGTTTCTTATCCTTAGCACAGAGCAGATGCTTTTTTTTTCTTTTTAGGATGCTTTTTAATGATGATAAAATGTATGGTTTAAATCACTCATTTTACAATAATTTTGCTTTAGGTTGTGACAGAAATAAAGTTTACAGAAGTCGTGTTCCTGCGATAAGAAATAAAGATGTGACCTTCCAGTTGTGTAAAGCTCTTAAATGCTGTGTAAGTGCGTCGGGTGCGCTAAGGAACCTGGAGCTAAATGGGCTAGTTCTGAGAGAGAGAGACTTAACTATGTTAACAAAGGTAAGCCTTCATTGTGTCCTGCCAACATTTGATAGTTGCTTTTGGGGCAAACTAAACAAGTAAAATTTTAAACTTTTCTCCCCATTAAAGGGATTGAATAAATCAGGCCACTTTGGTGCACCTGTGTCTTGCGAATTGTCCAATTGGAGATGGAGGTTTAGAAAGTGAGTTTCAGTCTTGTTTAAGTCTCTTCCCATCAGACTGGTCTCGTAATTTCCTACACACTATGTCTGTCTACCTTTCCTGTCTACCTTTTCTTGGTGTTGTTCATGCCTGGATTGTCTCCTGTACCTGCTCAAACCTTGGTCCATTCTCATTTGTACCATGGAAGTTTGTCATGCTGGATACTCTCAGAACTAATTTTGCTTAAGTTTGTGTTAAGCCACAAACCACACATTTTGTATATTTTCTGTTTTTTGTGTTTGTTTATATTTTTATGGTTTCTCTTCAAGAAATATTATGGGAAGGGAAATAGCAAGATGTAAAGAGCAAAAAAGTCATCGTTATCTTTAAACTGTTAAAACATCTGTCTGCAATCATAATTATAATGCACTGTGGTATGTGTTAAAATAGGAAATATATGTAACATCCCGTAGCAGCAGTAAACTCAGTGGTGTTGGCGGGGGTGTATCATGGAAGTAATCACAAAGCAGGTGACTGTTGGTTGGGGTCCTGAAACATTAGTGTGTGTTCCCTGTGTCCAGTAGTGTTCTGGAGGGGTCAGGAAGCCTGCCTTTCAATTTGAGGGAACAGAGGGTTTGAGGTCCTCTATCTTCTATTGCTCTAGTATATTGCATAGCACCTAATAAAATACTGGGTTTATAGTTGACGTTTAAATCATTGATTGATAATCAAGATTGGGATGTATCACTGGAAATGAAAATAGGAAGAGTCTTATGCTTTTTAGGTTTTTCTTTTTTTGCCTATGTCTCAAAAGGTATGTAGTACTTTAGTGGTTGGGAATAAAGTTTGCAGTATTCAGTGTATTCAGTTTTAGTATCTAAATAGAATTAAACTGTTGCTGTAAACTGGAATAACACTGTTACTGACAAGTTTTCGAATGCATCTGTTCGTCAATTACCTGTTTGGGAAGATTGTAGTTAATGATTTCAAGAATGTGGCTATAAACCTCCAATTGACTCAAGAAAAGCAAATAAGTCAAGATTGACAAATGTATAGGCTCTTCATCTTATTGTGTGTGTGGTTTTTTTTTTCCTTTTAGTTATTTGTCAAGGTATAAAGAACTCTATCACTCTTAAGACAGTAAACTTCACGGGGTGTAATCTGACATGGCAGGGAGCAGATCACATGGCCAAGATCTTAAAGGTGATTTTATGTTTAAACTTTCATGAAAACATATGTGATTGAAGCACATTAATATACTGATACAGATGGCAGTTAATTTTTGTCTTTTGATACATGTGAGTGCAGCTTTCGTTTTGTTGAAAGAATATGACCAGTTTTCAGTTCGGGATTCTACCATTTAGTAAAGATAGTCCACTTAATTTTAGAAATCAGAGATTTAATATATAATACATAATAATACTTTCATGTATTTTTAGTTACTGAAAACATTTATTGTGATACTGTGAAGAAACTATGCCATTATAGTCTTCAAGACTTAAATGAATCCAGTGTTTATTAGCTGATGTAGTTTATAAACTAATAAAAATCACTACATCAGCAATTTGTAAATACAGTTTTTAAAATAATGCCTTAACTTTACAGTAGTTATAATTACTGTATTTAGGCTTAAAGTTATTTAATAATTTGATATGAAGCCTTTTTAATAGTTTGATGGTGCAGATCAGGGATAGGTAAACTATGGCTGGTGGGCCAGATCCAGCCCGTCGCCTGATAAAGAAAGTTTTTTTGGAACATAGTCGCACCCATTGTTTACATGGTAGCTGTGGCTACTTTCACCCTACACCAGTGGGGTTGAGTAGTTGCAACAGAAACTGTATAGCCCACAAAGATGGAAATTTTTAAATTTAGATTTTAAAAATTGAAAAATTCTTTGAGCCTATACAGAGCAAGTCCATTGACCCCTGGGGTAGAAAACAGTCAAGAACTTGGGTGCCGAAGCCAAATGGCCTAGGTTCAAATTCCCTTTCTCCCCTTTCATAGCTAGTGACCATGGACAAATCACTTAACCTCTATGCCTCATTCTGAGGTTTAAATGAACTAATTTGTATAAATAGTGCCTGGCACGTACTAAGCACTGTGTAAGTGATTGCTGTTATTTCTGCTTGTAGCTTTTATAAGTTATTGTTAATAGAAAAATGACACTAATGATTTTCCTTTTAGAGTGTCAGAGGCACTTTGAGTCTTATTTTTTCAAGAATGTAATACGACTTTTTTCATTTAAAGTCAGTGTTCCCTGTTACCAAAATTTATTTTATGAATATAAAGAATTGAATGTCTTTAAGACAATACTTGTGGTTAAATGTCAAACCACTATTTTCCCAAGGCGCATCCAACTGGCTGTGCATAGTCCAGGCCTCTGAAGTTGGTGTGCATATCCTAGGGAGCATGTGAGATCCATTTTGTAAATATAGTTTTTAAAATAATGCGTGGGACTTCCCTGGCGGTCCAGCAGTTAAGACTCTGTGCTCCCAATGCAGGGGGCCCGGGTTCAATCCCTGCTTAAGGAACTAGATCCCACATGCATGCTGTAACTAAGAGCCCACATGCCACAACTGAAAGATCTGGCATGCTGCAACTAAAGACCCGGCACAGCCAAATAAATAAATAAATAAATATTTTTTAAAAATAAATAAAAATAATGCCTTAGGAGTTAGGAAAAGAAAATATTAGAACCTGTTTACCTTTGTATCATTTAAAAAATATCTGTGTAGTTTATAATGTACATAAATTACATAAATGTACATAAATTATATGTATAGAACTTCGTGTATATAATTTGTTACTAAATAAGATGCATATTAAAAAGTTTTCTTATGTGTTGCCCAGTCAGGTGTTTGGAGACCATAGGAGGACGGAATGATGAAATTTAGAGCCTCAGCAATGATAGAATTTAGAGCCAATTCCATGACTTAGAAGATAAGGAAAATAATTCATGGACTGTAATTGAGTTGTCCAACTTTACATAACTCTTCAAGAACAGGTCATCCAGTGGCTGGAATCTAATCACTGACCGACTAGAATCTGGGTCACTGGACTCATAAACCAGAACTGACTGTTTAATTTCTCAGGTTGATTCTCCTGGCATATATGCTTGATGTGTGTGTGTGTAAGTCTCTGACATAATAAGCCATACTCAGTAGGAACACCGTGTTTCCTTATTCAAGCATCGTAATTTCATCCCATTAAATCTTTGAAGTATCAGACTATCAGGAGGCATGAAGAAACCTGGGCTGAGAGTCTTCGTTACAGGAGACCTGATCTTGACTGTATGGCTGGTTTGAGGCGCATCACTCTGAACTGCAACACGCTCATTGGTGACCTGGGTGCAAGTGCTTTTGCAGAATCTCTTAGTGAGGATTTATGGCTTAGAGGTAAATTCTAAAATTGAAAATATTGAATTTTTAATATCATATATGCTTAGCTTCTGGCATGATACGTTGTGATAGGATTTTTTTTTAAAGCCTCATTTTTCTGATAGCTTTTATTTTGCTTTTAAACTTTCTCTAAGAGTTGCATACATTCTTTATAGAAAATACAGAGTAACAAGAGAACAATTCTATAATCTGAATACCCAAACGTAATCACTGTTCATTTTGGTGTATATACTTTCAGTCTTTTTTTTTTCTATAAATACATTTGTACACTTAGGGATTACAAAAATAGAATTGTAGTATACTTGCTATTTCATATTCCTGCTTTTTTCACTTAATGATGTATCATGTAGTATTCCATTGTATTGATGTCCCATAGTTTAATCAATTCTTTGCAATTAGATTTAGTTTGCTTTTCCCTGTCAGAAACAATGTGAATACATTGTATATACATCTCTGTGTCCATCGGGATTACTTCTGTAGAATAAGTTACTAGAAGTGGAATGACTAAGTGTGACATATTTTTAAGACTGTTGATACACATTGCCAAATTACCATCCAGAAATGCTATGCCAATTTGTAGTCCACCCCAACAGTGGATGGGAAGCCTGCCTCTCACAAACACTGGCTTGTAGCACTTTTAAAAAACTGTAAAACTACAAAAATGAGTACCTCTCCCTTTTTTATGCAAGTAGGATTACTCCAAATTTTATAACTTTTTTCAGTTAATTTAGTATGAGCATTTTAGCAAGTCAGTAAATTTGCATCTACTGCATCATTTTTTGTGACTGTTCAGTGTTTCATATATGAATTTGCCACAGTACACATAGCTTATCCATTCCTGTATATAAGCTATGTCCAGTTTTTCAGTTACAAATAGTACTCTGATATATATCCTTACCTATATCTCTGACTATTTCTTTTGGTTAAATTCTTAGAAAAGGAGTTGTTGGATCAAAAGGGTATATACATTTAAAGACTTTTATTACAGAATCTTGGCTTAATCTGATAGGAGAATAACCACATTTTGTTTATTTTGTATTCATTTGATTTACGAGTGAGGTTTACTGGCTGTTTGTATTAATTTGGCTAGTTGGTTAATTATACCCTGTGTCCATTCTTCTGTAGTGAGAGTTTGTAAGGGTTGTATCATATCCTGTCAGATCCATATGTCTGACTTGCTATTTCTGTGTGTCATGGGGTGTTGAAAGACTTCAGTTACTTTAATGCGATGGTACACACAGCACTTAAAAAAAAGACTCATGATAGTTTCCTTTCATGTAATATTTTTTAATACCTGTGCTTTTGTGATGATCCCTTTTGTTTAAATGAGTAGGTTGTTCAGCCCCAGAACTACTAGAATTCATGATCATTTGTTCTGGTTTTTGTCTGACTTTTTACTGAGAGAGTTCTTGACCATGATACTTTCATGATGGGTTTTTAGTATGTATTCTCTATTCACACATTCTTTGTATTTGTTATTATTTATATCCTCTTAGACTTGTCTTTTTGTTCTAAAACTAACAGAACAACAAAAAAGTTGTTACATTTCTTCTATTTTGTTTTCCCCTTTTAACTAGTTTCAAGTGTGATTTGGAGCTCAAGATCATGATCAAAAGAATGCAGTGCATTTCTGAGCTCCACCAGTTTTTGCTTGTGAGGTTTACACTGCCACTGCCTCCCTTGCTAATTATGAACTGAGATTCATTTTGTGATGTTTTTTGCTCATAGGTTATATACAGTTATTCTTCAATTCTTTAATTGTAAAATATGTTGGATGATTTATTGGTACTAAAGTCAGGGTTATCATTGCACATCCAAGAAGAGGTTTTTAAATTGGATTATGCATTATGTGTGTGTGTATACGTTTCTGTTTTTTTCTATACCCAAAATTACAAACCTGCCATGACTGGTCTTGTGCAGGACTCTTCCACACGTGAGAAAATGAGAGTTGTCTATATGTTAAATCTGTATAGAGTTAGCAAGTGACCTTTTGTCTTTCATCCAAAGCACTTGACCTGCAGCAGTGTGGCCTCACCAGTGAAGGAGCAAAGGCTTTACTAAAGGCCCTTGAAACCAACAGAACTCTGGTCGTTCTGGATATAAGAAAAAATCCACTTGTTGGTATGTGGTCACTTTTTTTTTTAATTGATTAACACATAGCAAAAAAAAAAGAATTTGTTCACGTATTAACAATTTTTAAAACTTAATGTGTTGAACTTTCCTCATCGTATACAGTTGACCCTTGAACAACGTGGGGTTAGGGGTGCCGACCCCCACGCAGTTGAAAATCTCGGTATAAGTTTATAGCCAGTGGTTCCGCATCTGTGGATTCAACCAACCTTGGCTCGTGTAGGATGATAGTACATATTTATTGAAAAATATCCGTATGTCAATGGACCCGCGAGGTTGAAACCCATGTTGTTCAAGCGTCAACTGTACTTTTCTAATGTTGCACTTCCCTTATGTTTTTAGCAGATAATTTACTAATTAAAGTGAGTTATACTTGTAAATTGTTCTTATCTCTACTCTGAATAGAGGTGAACCTAGATACTAAGCCTGCTTCCACCAAAACCACTATTTCCTTCTTGTGCAACCTCTGAATTCTTGCAAGGAGTACTTTATTCATTTGTCAGTTTAACAAATAATTTTTTTAATACCTTCTGTGTGCCAGATACGGGTTTAGGCACTAGGGATAAAGCAGTGAACCAGACAGACAAAAGCCTTGCCCTCATGGAGCTTACATTCTAGCTTACATTCTAGTGAAGGAGTTCAGGTAGAAATGAGTAAACAGATAAGTAATATAATTTTAGATAGAAGGAAGTGCAAAAATATCTTAATGTAAGGAGAGTGAGGGGGGGCAGGTAGGACTCCACTGGATAGGTTTGTCAGGGGACAGCTTCACTGGAGAAGTGGCATCTGAACGGAGACCTGAATGAAGAGAGGAGCAAGCCATGGAAGATCCGGGGTAAGCACACTCCAGGACAAGGAGGCAATGCGTATGCAGGCGTGTAGGGGGTGGAGTATTTAAGGAGAAGCAAGGAGGCCAACATGGCCAGAGTACTGAGTGAAGAAGAGTGTGGTATGACATGAGGTCAAGGAGGTCTGCTCTGCCAGGGGTCTGCTCTTATAAAGTCTTGAAGGCCAGAGTAAAGGTGTGGATTATTCTAAATGAGTAGAGGGTTTTGAACTGGAAAAAGGCATGATCCAAATAGTATCTCAATAAGATGACCTGGTATAGAGAATATACTTGTGGGGATAAAGAAGAGAAACAGAGAGACCAGTTAGGAGACTATCACAGTGGTCCAAATAAGAGATGTTTATGGCTTAGCTTAGGTTGAAAGTTTGGAGCAAGTGAAAAGTAGTTGAATTCAGGTTGTGTTTTCAGGGTGTAGCTAACAAGACTTGCAGATAGATTAGGTGTGGGGTATGAAGGAAATAGTAACAAGGAGACAAGTCATTGATGATTATGTGTGCAACTGGGTGGTATCACTTAGAAGAAGGGGGCTGATGGGAGGAGCAGCTTTTGAGGGGATATCAGGACTTTGGTTTGATATCTTAGATGCGCTTTAGGTATCTAAGTGTCTGGACAGTGCTCAGACTGTACTTTCTATCCAAAGGTATCCAAAGCCACTTTAGATGCAAAATGTTTAAAGTTGACCTTTGCTGCTGCCAAAATAGTAGCCATTGGGGGCAGTCTGCAAGATGGCATCTTAGGTTTTTGAGCAAGAAATTAGAATACACAAAGGGGGAAATAAGTGTATAATTACGTAATGTAGATTTCATATTTAATTTTATGGGAAAAGCAATAATTAGTTGGCTTTTGGTTTTAAATGGAAATAGTCACTCATTGGGAAATAATTATTCTAATTTCAATTTATTTTACTTTAGATCATTCTGTGATGAAAGCGGTTATCAAAAAAGTTCTCCAGAATGGAAGGAGTGCCAAGTCAGAGGTATATAATGTGTTTTAGTTCTCTCGGAAGAATTTCTCTTTAATGGTTTGTTTTTCTTTCTTCCTTAAACGAAAATTATCAAGGTACTTTCTGCCATCTTAAAACTAAGTTTTTAGTCAAATCAAATGGCTTTTCTGTCTTTGAAAATGTTGCGTGATTCTTTAATTTAGGTTGTGAGAAATGCAGATTGAAAACCTTTTATTAACTTAAAATATCTTAATTTCCAGTTAAGATCAAACCCTCATAAATTACCTGGAACTTAAACGGCATATTTATTATTTCTTTCTCAGTACCAGTGGATAACTTCTCCATCTGTGAAGGAACCATCCAAAGCTGCTAGGCAGAAAAAGAGAACTATAATTTTGGGAAGTGGTCGAAAAGGAAAAGCTACTATTAGAATTGGTAACTTTTTCTTGTTTTTAATGCTACTAGAACTTATACCCCTTATGTTTTCCAGTGTGCTAAAATTAAAACAGCCAATATTAATCACATGCATATTAGGAGGACTATAATTATTTTGATACTTATGAGAATTTATAGAATATAGATATAATAAATGAATTTAAAGAGATGTTAATATTAACCAACATTATGGTTTAGATTTCATAAAAAGTTCATTATTTTGAAAATATTTCCTGGTTGATGATTACTTCTAATACTTTGCAATTGAAATTTGGGGTGCACTTTGATGATAATTTTAGTAGTGGTGCTTTTGAGGGATGATTTTTTTTTTTTTAATGAAGACTTACCTTTTGTGCTATAAGAAACAAAATTTCTTCCCAGTTCCAACCTTCCCATTGTTCCCTTCTTCTTTCTTAGAAATTCTTACCTAAGTTTTTGATTCAGGTAATATCTTGTTTCTCTTAATGATAACAAAAACTTGAAATACGTATTATCCTTACAAAAGACTTCTACAGACAAGTTTGTTGACCTAGATGGAACATTTTAGAAAAACATTTTCTAAATGTTTACTGTAATGTGTATTTAATTTTCCAAATGATAGTTAACCCAGGATTTTACAACTAAGCCTATAATTTTGTTACCAAATGTAATAAAAAGCTTTTAAAACCCTTTAACAATCAGTGGTATAAGTTTCACATTCTCCTGAATATATAAATGTGGTATAATTCACTTCTACTGATAACATTTGTATTGTTTCTAAGAGACCTTAACTTTTTATTTTCTGGAACATATTATCTTTAGTCACAAATAGTCTTTTTTTTTGTTGATAAGAATGAATAGCAGGAGCAACATTTGTTAAACCAAATCTAATATGAAACTGACTCTTTCTTGTGAGTAAATTTGAATTTTGAAACAGTAAAACAATAAGGTTTAATATAAAGCAAAATAAATTTTTTATGTTTATGATCTGCCAATTTCCCAGGAAAAGTTTTGTGGTGACTTTAGTTATATACCAGATACATTAAAATCACCAATGGACAACAACACATCTTTTATTTAGGTGCCATCTGAAAGTTTTAAAAATTTGTTGACTTAATATCACTGAACTGTCCACTTTAAAATGGTTAAAATGATAAATTTTCTGTTTTGTGTATTTTACCACAATTTTAAAAAAAGTGTTGTTTGAAGATTTTTAGGTTTTATAAAGGTATTGTATAGCATAAGAATGAAAAATTTTTCCTTTCAAACTGTACACTTTTGAGAGTTGCTCTGTAGACCTTTGGTGCATCTTGATTCCTTCTTTCGTGCTTTGTCAAACATAGGATTGGCCACAAAGAAACCTGTAAGTAATGGAAGGAAACACTCTGCTGGTAAAGAATGTTATGGTCCTGAACCTCTACCACCTGGTGTGTCTGGTTTCCTGCCGTGGCGTACTGCAGAACGTGCAAAAAGCAACAGGTAATGTGTTTGCATTCCCTGTCTTTTTCAGTCGTTCAGAATTCTTTATTTTGGAACTTCTATTACGTGGGCGGTCTCTGGTGCTTTCTATAGAGGAAAGAAGATAACTCACACATGGCTTCTGCCTAATGAGCCGTCTAAGGAAGAAAAACAGAAAGTAATTGGGAGTTTCAAGTTGTTTCTCAAGTGTCACAACAGAGGTAACCCCGTGGGAGTCATGAGGAGACTAAAATTATCTCCAATTGTGCAGGTGAGAAAAGTTTCACTAAAGGCAGGTGTAGTTGAGCCAAGCCCTACAGCACAGAAGTAGGAATTTGGATATGTACGAATGGGAAAAAAGACATTTTAGGCATGGGAAGCAGTTTAATGCAGAATGGATGAGAAATCTGCATTAGACCTATTCTAAATCAACTGGCTTATTAACTCAGTAAATCAGATTTAGTGAGTCAAACTAGCTTTAGCTGATTACTTATCCAGGGGATAGCTGTTCATAGTAATTTTTGTCATAGAACAGTAAATAAAATTGTTGAATTATAGCTTTCGGCTTGCTAAGTGAAATAGATTGCTCTAGATGATTTTCACGTGACTTACTTGGTAGTATTCATGAAAATGGGGGTTAACAATTGCTTAAGAAAACAAAGAGAACTGATTTTAAATAGTACTTGAAGGAGTTACTGTGTAAAGTATCTGTTCAGTAGCTCATGTTAAATGGATGTTTATAATCCTTATTGGACAACCAACTAATTTTTTGCAAATGGTAATGTGAATTGCTGTTGCATAAACTATAGTGTTGAATCCCCAGTCTTTGCACTTGAGTTTAACAACTCTGTGGTTTCCTATCTTCTTGGTGAGACACTTAATCTCAGGTCCATCCTCGTCACACAGAGTGGTAAATTAGAGAACGATTAATATCACCATTTAAAGAAGTGAGACTGAAATCTCAACCATCCTGAACATAGGAGCTGAAGGGGCCTCTCAGCAGTTCAGAGAGTTATCACCAAGCCAGTCGGCTGAATTCTGTTCAGTTTTCTCCGTAGCAGAGCCCTCCAGGTCCTTCTTTTGAGCTTATTTATTTTTATACACAATTCTGTATGGATACTGTACATAATACTAAATAGTTGTATTAACTGGATTTAACTGGTGATGTATTTACATCAAGTTCTAACTTCGTTTTGTTGATATCTTTTTAGGGGTTTTCCATTCATCAGACTCGTGATGTATGTAGTCAGGTGCGTATTTATGATATGTAGGGGTTGAATTGGGAAAGGTGGGTGGTCATTCTTTTTGCTTTTTGAACTGACAGAGCCTTACAAGAAGCATTTCCCTCTCTGAAATAAATCCACGAAAAACTTGTCTGGTCGCTCTCCCAATGCAACTGTGTAGTTGTGTGGACTTTGCACACAACTGGCAGCCTTGTGGTTATGTCTGTGAACAAGGAAGCCTGTTCTCCAGTCTGCAAATCAGCTGTTACCCAGTGAAATGAACTTGACTGCCATTTCTGACCCCTCACATGGAGCTGTCATACTCAAGAATGTTCATATGTTTTCAAGAAATGTTGTTTGCAGGCTATATGTACAAATTCCTGATCTGAAAGCCAATATAAAGCAACATCTCCCAAACCTCTGCTCTCTCACCAAGGCCACACACATTCCCTCGCTTATGGCCTCATGGCAAGCTAGTACTGTCAGTATCAGATTCTCCTTCCCAGTGGTCTTGGGAGACCGCATAGTTGCTCTGTGAAAGGCACCACTGCTGAGATTGAGAGAAGAGCACCTTGGGTGTCAGTCCTGCCCTTGCATGCCCAGAGGGAGGGGTGTGCGCCTCGTTCTCCTGTTGGGAGTTTCCTATGCTGCAGGTTTGCTGCTTGTTGTGAAAATGATGTCCTAGTGACTTGTCTTCTGCGTAGTTATATAATCCCAGCACACTTCTGTATGATCTGTAGACTTTTATGGGGTTGTGGCCAGGTCAGTTTTTAAATGTTTGGAAATGTCCTATGGAACAACATTGCAGTGGCAGTGAAGCTTAACAGGAGAATTGTATTACTGCTACCCTAGTTTTGGCTTAAGGGTGATGAGAAGATGAAATTTTTGATGTGTCAGTTTTAGTTGCGTATGTGTATGTGATTTATTTTTTAAAATTCTAACGTCTGTTATTCACAGCTTAGATATGTTGACTTTCTGATTATTCATCAGTCCCTTTACTGATGTATTTTCCTCCGAAAAACTACATTTGCTTCCAGACTGTTTTCGTCTGATGGTAAAGAATAAATTTTTCATTTGCAGTATAAAGTTGATCTGAGAAAAAATGTTTATCTTGGCTCTTCACTTGGCTTCTCTGAAAAAAACTTAATAAAATAATATGGGCAATTCCCATTACTAATCCTAACCATGTACAACAGAGGTCTGTACAGTAACATAGCAAAAATAAGTTACTGTACTTTTACTTAGTCATTGCCTGTTTTAGACTAAGGAGCAGTGAGAGACATTTATAAATAATGATACCTCAGATCACTTTTGTTAAATGTCCTCTAATATGTGGATATTTGGTATCTGGCTTGTGTTATCTTTTATACAATCTTGTCTTCTTTCTTTGCACTTCAGTTTAACAACTCTGTGGTTTCCTATCTTCTTCTTGTGACACTCAGGTCCATCAGAATTTCCTGTGACTGTGACAGTAGAGAGTCCTTCCTCCTCAGAAATCGAAGAGGTCGAAGATTCCTCAGAAAGTGTTCAGGAAGAGCCAGAGAAAATCAGTTTGAAACAAGAAGCATTGCAGGTACGAAGTTATCACTTTAAAGCTATAGAGAAGATTATTTTTCAAATGGAAGCCTGATTGCAACACTGCACAGCTTGAGTGAGGGTTCTGTTTTCTCCTCCCATCTGCATTGTATCCCCTTGAATGGTTCCTTAAGCTTAGACCAAGGTGAATGGTGGACATTTGAACTCTAAGAAATAAAAATCAAAACATGTCGTTAGTAATGTAGTTTCCTTTCCTTAGAACCTTAGGATATTCGATTTAGGGAGAACCTTAGTGATCATAAGATAAAGAAATTGAGTTCTGAATGAATATAGTCAGCTGATTCAGTGCTCTTGTTTTACAAATGAGAAAATTGACAGTTCTAGTTGAACTCTCTTTTTATAAGAGGAAAATATGGCCTCATTTTAAATAAAAGTAAAGTTGAAAAATGTTTTGATGTTAATATTCTCCTTTCCTAAAATAAAAAACCTCAAGAAGCTACATTATATTCCCTAATAAACCTGACATCTAATGTGATTCCATACTTTTGTTTGTATGGACAGAAAAGAAAAACTGATTTTCATAAGAAACTTTTGCACCTCAAAAATAATATATTTGTTTTATTTCAACTTTAATGCAGAGCTGAACATTTCTAGTAAATAAGGGAATACCATTTGGGGGAACCTTGTCTTTGTGCTACAAAGTCCATGTTTAATTTTTAAAAATTATTTAATATGATTCTCTTTTCGTATGAAACATGAAACTTGACAGGTTTAAGAACTAATTATCCCATTATTGTAGGACTATGGTAATTACTCTTTGATTTTCAAAAGAGAATGTTAGATTTTTATGTTTTTAATTAAAATTAATGATAATATAGAGAAATTTTAAGAAAACTTAGAAAATTATGAAATGTTACAGTGGGAGAAATCTATAGTTCATGTAGAGTTACCCCCTTTCGTTTTATAAATGAGCACCTAAAATTTGTAGCACGTAAGTGGTTTCTTAGTAAATTGCAGAGTACGACAAGACCCTAGAGCATCTAACCCGCATTCCTTGTCATTTTAGATGTGTTGTATTCATTTCCTTCATGAGTAGAACAGGAGATTGTATTTCTAAAAGCAGTGATAGACTGGGGAAGACCAAGAACTTTAAACACTGGGACCACAGAATAGCAGATTCAGAATGCACTGAGAACCCTTGCAGCTCTTCTCCGTTTTGACAAGACACTACAAGGATGGTATCAAAGTGTTTAAGTACATAAGCCAACAACAGTCAAGAGATTTCAACATAGTTTTGAAAGACGGAAGACACATGGAAGAGTGTGAAACTGAAGCAGTAGAACAGAGGAAAAGCATCACCTAGAATATGCACAGGTACCACCTGCAACTGAGGAGGATTCTGACCCCACCTGCAGAAGTAGCTTCATGCTTTGATGTGCATGTAGGAGAGAGGGTGGAGTTAGTTAAAAGTGTGACTGAAATAGGGGAGCTCATTGAAGGGTTGTGTTTGGAGGAGTGGACTCCCAGCCCCGCCCTCACGCTCCTGAAGTGAGATGATTTTAAGTTTGAAAACAGTGAAACTGGGGAGAACTAGGGCAGCTAGTGTGAGTTTTTACACCCTAGAAAAGAGTGTTTGGGGGGGATCCTATTACAGTCACTCCCCACTTCTTCCTGCATAAGAAGCCAATCAATCGTTGACTTCAGGGAGCTTTCTGCGCTCATTCTTAAATAGAAAATAACTGTCATTTGCCTGATAGTTGAGTAAAGCTTACAACATGAGGGGGGGGGGGGGAAGAGTGAAAACATATCCTGGTAGGACTGGGGACAATTTAGGGAACAAAATAATTTAAGAAAAAACCCTAATTAGTATCCTGAGAGAGGTTTAAAAAGAGCTAGCAACTATAAAATAAGACTAGGGTGTTAATTAAAAAGAGAATGGTCAGAAAGCAAGAGAGGTGTCTTGGATATGAAAATATGGTTGCTGAAATATATTCAGTAGGAATTTAAAAAATTTCTCAGTATATAAAAAAGAACGACACAATGGAAAATGTGATAGCCATATGTTAGAGAGGCTGCATCTGGGAGATCCAACATGTTACCATTAGAAACTCCAGACCCAGACAAAAAATGGAGGGAAGCTGTCAAAGGGCAACAAAATTCCCCACAGCTGAAAGTAGACATCAGGCCTCAGACTGAAAATAGTTACTCAAGTTTTGAGCAAGATGAACAAGAATAGACTCATACCTAGGCACCCTTCATTGTGAAACTTTAAAATACTGAAAAAATAAATTAAAATAGAATAAAATACTGAGAGGATACATCCATTCCAGAGAGAAAAATACTGGTCACCTAAAAAAAAAAAAGTTAAAATCTGACTTTATCATACTTGTCATCAGCACCATGGATGCTGGAAGGCATGAGAAAGATACCTCCAAATTTTTCCAGCACATAATTTTCACCCTAGGGTTTTGTATCCAGCCAAACTATCAGTCATAAGTGGAGGCTGAATGAGATATTTTGTACAAAAAGAAATTTGAAAAATTTACCTCCTGTGCTACACCTTAAGCTATTTATAGAAATAATCCAGCAAAATGAGGCAATAAACCAAGAAGGAAGGTAATAGGGGATTCAGTGCAGAGAGCAGCTAGTCTAGATTGGAGAGGCTTCCATTGATTGTGTGATTGAGAGCTTAGAAACACCTTGAGGCATATTGTACTTACTAGGTATTAGGCACTGTTGGAAGGGAGGAGGGAGAGGAAGAGGAGAAGGAACTTGAACTCCAGAGAAAAGGCTATACTGACAAAAACATGAAGCAAACTAAACTATGGTTGATTTTTAACCTACTATTGGTGAGGAAGAGAAGAATCCACTTAAACTTGACACTATAGATGTCCCCGTTTTCAGTGACACACAGGGGTAATGACCACCTATCTAATTTGTTGTCCAAACCAGAACTTGTCCAAACTCCTTACACTTCAATAGTGTAAGGAGGCGCTCTAATGCTGTAACATCAGGACAACAGGTATAAACTGGAACAGCCCACGGCGGCTTGGGGTATGTGGTCACCCTGCACAAGGGCAGTGACACTGACACAGTATGGAACGAGGTGTAGTCTATACACAGAGACACAGTACATCTGCAGTGGGCAATATTAATTTAATTGTAATAATGGCAATACTGTCTTGGTTTACAGCTTTTATTGTCAACTTGCATGTAATAACAAATAACTAACCTAAACTATACTTAGTATGTATTAGTATTAACTTGGTATGTACTGAAATGTATTGTGTACTAGTATGTACTTAGTATATATTAGGCTCTAAGTGTTTTTGCATATATTAACTCATTTAATCCTCTGAATAGCCTTATGAGGTTGGTGCTAATATCATTCCCACTTTTGAGAGAAGGATGCTAAGACAGGGAAGGAACTTGCCCAGGCTATACCGAATTTAGGGTTGGATCGAGGCTTTGAGTTTAGGCTCTCTGCCTGTTCTCTTAAACCTTACTCCCTACTGACTCTCAAATAACAGAAGATTTAACTGCACATAGAACAGAATATAAATTTCAACTTTGACAACGTAAAAGCTAGGTTTGGAAGGTAGACAGGAGGTAGGAAAAAGGGAAGATGGTATGAATGTCCTCATTTTACAAAGCGTGATGCTGAGAGAGTTTATAGTGGATCAACAATGTAGGTTTTTAAGTATATCACTACAAGTCAAAGAGATCATGAGCAGTGGAATAACTAATGATGACATAACTTTACTGAGCAGTGTGGACATAGGAAAGAGTGTAAAGGAACTAAACCCTTACTTAGTAAATCAGAAAGTGAACAGATAATGCCTCAAATTTAGTCAGAAAATAGTCATGTAAGAGTATTACTTGGAAATGGAGAAGAATTCAAAATAACAATAGTTGGACCTCCCTGGTGGCGCAGTGGTTAAGAATCTGCCTGCCAAGGCAGGGGACACAGGTTCGAGCCCTGGTCCAGGAAGATCCCACATGCCGCGGAGCAATGAAGCCCGTGCGCCACAACTACGCAGCCTGTGCTCTAGAGCCTGCGAGCCACAACTACTGAGCCCACGTGCCACAGCTACTGAAGCCCTCGTGCCTAGATCCTGTGCTCCACGACAAGAGAAGCCACTGCAATGAAGTGTAGCCCCCGCTCGCCGCAACTAGAGAAAGCCTACACGCAGCAACAAAGACCCAACACAGCCAAAAAGAAATAAATAATAATTAAAAAAATAAGAATAAAAAATAACAATAGTTGACGTCAACCTCATAAAAAAGGAAATCCAAACAGCCAGTAAACACAGAAAAGTATACAACTTCATTAAGTAATAAGAGAAAAGTGAGTCAAAACCAATGAAACTACATGCCAATCAGGTTGACAAATACATAAATAAAGTCTGGTAGTATCAGGTATTGTAGACCTGGAGTACTATGGGAATCTTCTACCCTGCTTATACTGGAGTATAAATCGACGCAACTACTTTGGAAAGCATTTAGCACTCTCCATCAACTGAAGGTATATAAATAGCCTGTGACCCAGCAGCCCTCACCCCCGCCCTGTGTAAATGCACCAGAATAACCGGTACAGCAGGATTCCTGTCCATGATTTGCATTAGCACAAACTGAAAACAACCCAAATGTCCATCAAGAGTCAAAAATTAAATAAATTATGTGTATTCATACAGTGGGAAAACTATCAAGCAATAAAACTGAATGAACTAGAGCTACAGGCTGCAATGTGGATGAATCTTTTAAACCAATGTTGAGTGAAAGAAATAAGATAGAAAAGACTTCATATACTATGATCCTCTACATAAAGTTAGATGTTGACAAAACTAAACTCTTTTGTTAGGGATGCATGCAGGTTAAAGGAAATGATTTTCAGAAATGAGGATGGTGTTTAACCAGGAAGAGGGAAGGAGCTTGTGATGAGAAAACGATATGGGGGGTTTTTGAGATGCTGACAAGTATCAATACTTTCAGATTCGAGTAGTGGTTATGTAAGTATTCTCTTTTGATTTGTCACATTGACAGTTTTGTCCTGTGCACTTCTCAGTACACATATCGTATTTTACAATTAAAAACCTGTGTACAGAATCGGTCGCTTCTTGAGTGCTGGATGTGGGAGTGGGATGAGACTATTTCATTTTAAGCCCTTCACTACTGCTTGCGTTCACATGTTCATTCATTCAGCATTAATTGAACATATGCTGTGTACCAAGCACTCTTCTAATTTTATATGTGTTTTAACTCATGTAATCCTAACAAGAGCTCTGTGATATGGGAGCTTATCTCCATTTTATAGATGAGGAAGTTGAGGCCTAGAGTTATAGAACTTGTCCAAGGTTATATAGCTAATGGGTAGTGCCAGGCCCATTTGCCTCAGAGAATCTGAATTTTTACAATATAATATAAAAGAGAAATTTAATTACTAATTATAAGCCAAAAAATTGCACATTAAAGAAGATGACAAGTTTTCATCTATCCAGTTAGAGAAAAACACACAGTCTGTCTTTCACACACGTACATCTTGTATTGGCAGGGATTTTCCTTATTAAGCAATTATTTATTGACCGTCTACGTTGTGCTAGGCACAGGTGCTGGGGATAAACACTTAATAAAATACACCCCCTATCTTCAAATAACTTGCACTCTAGGTGAGGAAGTAAGCCAACAGTTATAGTAGAGGTTATATACCAAGTGATACATCGCTGATGGCAGTATAAAATCTCAGAAATCTTTTGGAAAGCGGTTTGGAGATAGGTACCTCAGAGCCTTAAAAATATTCATTTGCTTTGATCTCAAACTCATTTTTGTGCATTTATTGTAAGAATGTTATTCTCAATATGGAAAAAAGCCTTCATGCATAAAAACGGTTATTTTGTCTTATAATATTGAAAAGTTGGAAAGAATTTAAATGTGTAAAATGGTTAACCAGTAAACCCACTCAGTGCAATATTTTGTAGCCCACAAAAAAAAAATCAAGGTTATGAATCCCCTGATTATATGAGAAATGATTGATTTCAATGTTAAGTGGAGAAAAGTTGAACATAAAATTTGATATCCAATATGATGGGAGCTTTGTCACAGATAAATCACCCTAGCCAGTGTACAGAAGGGATGAAGGAGAGCAGATGACAGGAAGGAAAATTATTCCAAAGCCTTATCATTAGTCTTACTTAAGTAATAGAATATCAAGCAATTTTACTTTCTAACTTTTTTGGTTCCATATTTCCACGTAAGGGACATGAATTATTAATACTTTGTAGGAGAGGGGTACACTTTTTCACAAAAATTTCACACTGTGTTCTAATTCCCTCCATTAGAGGGAGAAACTATTTCATGTAATTGCACTTTGATGTGCTATTTAGAACCAGTCAGGAATTTTAGTCTACTTTCCTCTGACTGTGGTGAGGGTTTTTTGTTTGTTTGCTTATTTGTTTAGAATTTCTTTGAAATCAGTTTTAGAAGATTGATTAAACCATTATATTAAAAGTAGAGGAATTTTACAATTTTTTTCCCTTTTTCCCCATTGAAAACTTGACTGGCTTTAGTAATGAAACATTAAAGAATTTGAAGTTCTTAGATTCTCAATTTTTTAAACATGTTCTGAATATAAAAATATATGTTCATTGAGCAAATCTTTGAAAACAGTGAACAACTTATTGAAGGAAATAAAAGCCACCTCTGCATGTACACACACCTAATCTGCTCTTTTGTCTTAAAAAAGTATCAAAAATATTTTGCCATGTCACTAAATACTCTTCTACATCAGAAAATTTGATTAAGCTTATGCATCATCTCCCAGGAGAAACGCACAGATATATTTTGAATGTAGAACTCCTGAAGCCCGTTCATAAACTCTGGTTGAGACCTCTTGTCATTCTTTTCTTAATGGCTTCACAGCGCATTCCTTCATACGGTGAGCTATTTTTATTGAAACCAATCCCAATTTGGAGGCTCTTAGCTTTCTTCTAGGGCTTGGTTATAAACAATCTTATGACATCGTGTTGGTAGATAAATCTTTGCCCACATCTTTGATTTCCTTAGGGTAAACTCCTGATGTAGGATTGTTGTTAGGTACCAAAAGCTACTCTCCAGAAAGTGATGCCAGTTCCTCTCCCAATGACGGCATATAATAGAGTTCCTCATTCTTTAAGTGATTGTTCAAAGCAGTTAAAATGTATAAATATACCTTACTGTTTTCATAAGTATAGGTATTCTGATTGTTTATCGCTGCATAAGAAACCACCCCGAAACAGTGGCCCAAAACAATGACAATCATTTATTTTGTCCACGAACCTGGAGGTTGAGTAGAATATTAATTCTTTTACTACACTCTCACTGACTGAAAACAATACCTATTTGACTAGCTCACAGTTCTGCAGGTCAGAAGTCCAGGCACAGCGTGACTGGGTTTCCTGCTCAGATACACACGGGAACATGTGGGTTCCCTCCTGAGAGTGTTAAAGCACGTGAAATTTAAGTGTAAACAATGAGCCCCAAACGTTGGATGTTCACCATAGTTTGTGTGGGTCACAGAGCTGAAATCAAGATGTCAGTCTGGCTGTGTTAGCATCCAGAGGCTCTGGGAAAGAATGCCTCCAAGCTTCTTCGGCTTGTTGGCATAATTCAGATTCTGCAGTTGCAGGACAGAGGTCCCCATTTCCTTGCTGGGTCAGTCGGGGGACGGTCTCAGCTCCTAGAGGCCTCTCGCTTGCCTTCCCTGCCGCAGCATTGGACTTCTTCAGAGCCAGCAATGGAGAGTCTCCCTCTTGTCCCTTTTGTACTTCAATTCAGGAAGAGTTCAAGTCCTTTTCATGGGTTGCCTGAGTAGGTCACATCCACCTAGAATAATCTCCCTATCTTAAAAAATCAACTGATTTTGAATCTTAGTTACATCTGCAAAATCCCTTCACTCCAGCACCTAGATTTAGGGTTTGATTGGATGAGTGGAAGGTTTGTGTACTTCAGGAAGTAGGAGTCTTAGGGGCTCTTTTATAATTCTGCCTGTTGCAAGCAGTGTCCCCACTTCAGGGACCTAAGTGTCTTAGTCCTTAAAACTCAAAAGAGAGTTTATCAGTGTTCATTTTATTTTATTGACCTTGGTGATGGGAAGACTACCACCTCCATGAACAGGAATGGCACCCAGCTTCCTGAGTTCCCAGTGTGGCTCTGCTACTTAGTGGTGTGACCTTGGCTGTGCTGCTCTACTTACTCTACTTCTCTGCCTCTGTTTTCCTCATCTGTAAAATAACATGGAGTTAGTGATCGTTCTTTCCTCGTAGGGTTTTATGGGGTTTTTTAAAAATAAATTTATTTTATTTATTTATTTTTGGCTGTGTTGGGTCTTCGTGGCTGCTCACGGGCTTTCTCTAATTGCATCGAGCGGGGGCTACTCTTTGTTGCGGTGCACAGGCTTCTCACTGCGGTGGCTTCTCTTGTTGTGGATCACGGGCTCTAGGCACATGGGCTCAGTAGTTGTGGCACATGGGCTCTAGAGCGTAGGCTCAGTAATCGTGGCACACGGGCTTAGTTGCTCCGCAGCATGTGGGATCTTCCCGGACCAGGGCTCGAACCCTTGTCCCCTGCACTGGCAGGCGGATTCTTAACCACTGTGCCACCAGGGAAGCTCCCCTTATGGTTTTGATGATTAGATTACTTAATGCCCAGAGAACTCCAGGAACAGTGCTTGACTATAAATTGGTTTAAAAGTGATTACTTTTTAAAAAAATGCTTTTGAATCTGCAATTATGCAATTCAGGTATGTTAAGCATGTTCATTAATAGGATTTCCTACTATAAAGAGACCCACAAATAAAACTAGAATTTTTCTTTCTTGGTCTTAACTATTTATTTATGACTTGCTATGTTATACGCATATGCCTTTTATGGTGGGCTGCCACAAATTTATGTTGGAAAAAGTGGAATTTAAGTAAATCTTTACTATGCTAATTTGATAGATTTTGATAATTCGTTTCACTAGCATGGTATGATATTACCAGTAGCAGACTAAAACCTGAGTTCACTTCTGGCTCTGCCCCTAAATCCTGATGAGTCCTATAGCTGGAAAGGCTTTTGGATATTATACTACGAATTAGTTATAATATTTACTCTGTTTGTAGGAAAAACTGGAGGAGTGCCTAAAGCAGTTAAAGGAGGAAAGAGTAATAAGACTTAAGGCTGATAAATGAGTCAAGTGAGGCAAACAAGTTCTTCTTATACTTTTGAGAGTGTTTTGGTTTTATTTTGATTAGATTTTAAGCCATATACACATAGTTTGTAAACTTTAAAACTGTAATATGTTGCAAATTGGTTGTATCATATGGACTTTTGCATTTACTGGTATTTAGTGATCATGTGATCTATATTCCAGAAAGCATATTTTTAAAAATGTGAAAATCTGATTTTGTGTGTGTGTGTGTGTGTGCTTTTATATGACATTAGCTTATTTTCTGTTCATGATTCTTTGATTCAAGAAAGCACTTTTTGTGCATATACTGTATATACAGTAACATAAAAACATGATGAGACTCTCCTGGCAATGAATTAGGAAAGTGAATCATTTAAATAAATTTAAGATATTGGAAAACTTCTAAGAATGCAATGAGAGATAAAAATATATACTTTGATAATTATATTAGGTAATGTGCATGAAAGCAGGGCATAATCTAAAAAGTTCTATATAAATATAATTTATCACAGGGTGAGTGTAGAGAGGAATTTTTGAAAGTGCATCCATTGGATTGGCAGACACTCATTCAATAAATGTTGAGCACCTGCTTATATAAGGCAAAAGGGGCATCATGAACATAATGGCCTTTCTGAGAAATACTAGAGTTGAGCTTATAGGGGGTTTTAAGTGCATAGATGATGAGCGGAAGGGGAAGAGTGCACGGGAGTGAATATTTTCAAGAAACCAAAGAAAATATTGGTGATCGTACATTTAATAAATTCGGTTGGGTATGATTTAGCACTTTTAAACGTAAGCATTAGATATTTTGCTCACTAAAGTTAATTCTTAACATTCAGCAGAGTTGTAATATGTTTTGTCCAAATCACATTCTATATTTCATTTTCTAATTTAAGGGAAACTTAAAGCAGGTAATTTTCTAATGTGGAATGAGGCTTCAATATGATTTTAACCAGTTAGAAGTGTGATCTTTTGTGAAAGATCATTATTAAAATGATAACTTTGGTTTATTTATATACTACCTAAGTGTTATATAAGAAACTTTGTTGCGTGCCTGTGGGTTTTGGTTATTATGTGATGTGGTCTCTGTCTTTACTGGTGGAGAGTTAGGTTAATTACAGATTAATTACATTTTGAGTGTTTTAGTTTTGTTCCTTGAAACTAGAGGACTACTTTTGATGACAATGAGAAAAAATCATGTCAGACATTTTCAGTTTTCTTTTATAGCTGGAACATGAAAACGCCCAGTTAAGAAATATAAATTTCTCTTTGTCTGAAGCCCTTCATGCCCACTCATTGACAAGCATGATCCTGGACGAGGAAGGTGTTTTGGGCAGCATTGAGAATTCTTTTCAGAAGTTCCATGCTTTCTTGGATCTCCTTAAAGATGCTGGGTTAGTTCATTCCTCTTCATGGCGTTCTTCTCTTTGCGACTATAATGGTAGTTTGCTGAGGAACTGGAGCAGTTTTCATCACTTCCATGGGCATATTTAGCCAAATTTAGTGCAATTATAGGTAATATAGTTGACTTTTTAAAATGAGGAATTAAATTTTTTAAGAAATGCAAATAGGGGAGCCTGCTTTGGTAGAGTGGGGAGCCCATTATAGAAGAGTAACCTGTAGACAGAGTAATTAGTAGGTATAGTTTTTTGTAAAGACTAAATTGAAGGCAATTTTCATTGAAAATATTCGGGAATGCGTAAGAGTTTTCCTGTCTTTCACTTATTTGCTTGTCTGATAAGTTTAAATTAAAGTTATTTTTGTCTTAGACATAAAAATTACTATTAATCTGCAGGGAAGATATAGGTCAGTGGTTCTCAACTGGGAGCAATTTTGCTGAAAGAGGGAAGTGGAGATTGATAGTTGATGGAGTGGTGTTTTGCCAGTGAATGAATTGGTGTTGGGCAGGAAGGAACAAACACATTCTTGGAAACTGCAGGAAAGGTGGTAAAGAAGTGTGGGAATGGAGGTGT
Source organism: Balaenoptera musculus (assembly GCF_009873245.2). NCBI lineage: Eukaryota > Metazoa > Chordata > Mammalia > Artiodactyla > Balaenopteridae > Balaenoptera > Balaenoptera musculus. Next base: position 74,354,369 of record NC_045790.1, read on the forward strand.
GACAGGCAGTGGACGAGGTGCGTGGTAGATGTTGAAGCTGCTAGTGAGACAGTGTTTAAAATGGAGCAGTAATAGGTAAGGAGATGGGATGTGTCCTAGAAGATGAATCTGGAAAGGGCTAAGAATTTGGGGGAGAGAGAGGCTTGTAGTCAGGGGTAGGATGTTGGCTTTTAGGATTTTAGAAGTATTTCATGATTGTAGGTCTGGGGAAATCTAAACTGCTCTTATGTGATTATAATAACCTTATCTTTTCTCCTTTCCTCCTCTGGTCCAGGCTTGGTCAGCTGGCCACAATGGCTGGTATAGATCAGTCAGATTTTCATTTACTAGGTCGTCCCCAGATGAATTCTACTGTTAGTAGTCCACCTAAAGAAGAAAAGAAGGCACTTGAAGAAGAAAAATCAGAATCAAAGCAGAGTGCCTTAGGACAAATGCAAAATATCCAAGTAAGTGGACAGAACAGCACTTAATGATTCTAAGAGTGATCAGCAAAAAGGAAATGACCAAGTCAGAGAGAAAATAATAATGGTCAGTCTCTAATAGTTCACATGCTCGGGAGCTAGAAGACTGTGGAGTCCTCTCCAAATCTGAGATTAGTAAATGTGGGCCCATTTCATGATACTGTATTGTTGTATATAAGAAAACTGGAAGTTCTTTAGAAAATGTATGAGTTAAAGCAAACCATCCTTAATGAAGAAAGAAAACATTAGAGAAAATATTCCAGATTTTAAATTGTATAAATGTCTATTCTATTCATATTTTATCTAGGTTTCTATTTGTATGCAGTCAGCTTACAATGAAGGAACACTAATGAAGATACACGTACTGATATAGATAATTTTTAAAATAAGTAATCCAGACATAGCTAATAGGTAACATATTATAGTGACTCACCTGGTCATGGGAATGGGAGGGGAAACCTGTCAGCTTTTCCTCTAGCCTTACTTGGAGCCCCCTTCGCCCACCTCAGCCAATCTCAGGCTAGTCTTGGGAACTGACAGCTTGAGAACGCAGTCTTGTCACAAACTATATACTGTTTACATGTGTCTGGAGGATAGAAAAGAAATTAATTTTCTTACAGAATAGGGTTTTATTTTTAGTGAGGGAAAGGAAATGGGTAATAACTACCCCAATCACCAAAGTCTGAAAATGTAGCAGACATAGTCTTGGATATATCTAGGTTAAGTTGAGAATCACTTGGCAAGATATAATTAGAAAGAAACTGGCTCTGAAATCTTCTGAATAATCAATTGACTGTCTTAATAATAATATCGCAGAGTAACATTAAAGTTTTGAACTCTACTTTTTAATGGTTGGCTTTGTTCATCACTGAATTTTTGTCTTGTCTTTTGTTTTTCCTTCCAGTTTCAGAAAATTACAGGTGATGCTAGGATTCCTTTGTCTCTCGACTCCTTCCAGGTCCCAGTCTGTACTCAGGAGGCCTTAGAAACTTCCAAAGATAACCTGGGGTTTACAGTCACAGAGCAGCGACAGGAGTCTTTTGAAGATTTCATTGCTAGAACGTGTCCTCCTTCAGTAGATGTCATTTCTGGAACTGGAAGTCAAAGAAAAGAAGAGGAATTATCTAGAAATAGCAGGTCTTCTTCAGAGAAAATGACCAAAGCAGGTGAATATACCAAAAAATACTCTGCTAAGAAACAACCTGGGGAGGACCTGCATTCCTGCTCTGACTCACCTGTAAAGCAGAAAAGCCAAGGAATTGGGCAAAATAATTCTTTGGTTAATAAACCAATTAAAAGTTAGTCTTCGAAAAAACACATTTCTGTTAAGAAAGAGAGTAGAATAGTGACTGTTTCATCAAAGACAACTAAAAGTAAACTCAGTCTACTAGAACATTCTGAAAGTGATACTCTTGGATCTGATTTTGAATTTCAAGAAAGCATCCATACTCTATCACGCCTAACATAAGTCTAAATCTTTTAAAATTATGTTTTTGCCTTCAAATTTTAATAAATTACTTATGTTTTTAGTATAGCATATGGTGTTTTAAAATACTTGACTGGAAGCCATTAGAGAAAAATTTATCTATACTTTTTTATTATAATGAAAGTTTTGGTGTATTTTTCCTTGTGACAGTTTGCACCATTCCTCAGCTAGTGTTTACTGAGGGCTTCATATGTACAGTACTTTTCTGGGTGCTATTGCTTTCAGCAGTGAACAAAAAAAAGCCTTTACTCTCCTGGAACTAACACTCTGGTGGGAGAAAACATAAACAACAAAGCAGGGTAAGGGGTAAAAAGAGATGGGAATAATAAATGGAATAGTTTTACCATTTGGTTAAATGTCAAACTATTATAAATCATATGGCCAGAAGCCATTAATGTATTTTAATTCACAATAACCAGAGAGCATCAGACATTTACCGAGGCACTTAACCGTGTTTATGGATTACAGCAACACTATGAGGTAGGGAACTATTACCATCCCCATTTTATAGATGAGGAGTCTGAGGAGACATTATGTGAGCTGCCCAAAATTACACAGCTATAAGTAAGTGGTTAGCTGGGATTTGACCACAACCCATGCTCTTTTTTTTTAATGTATGGACTTTATTATGTTTCATTTGTTGCTGATTTATGTGATTTTTTTTAAAAAGATTTTTTTTTGATGTCGACCATTTTTAAAGTCTTTATTGAATTTGTTACAGTATTGCTTCTGTTTTATGTTTTGGTTTTTTGGCCGCGAGGCATGTGGGATCTTAGCTCCCCGACCAGGGATCGAACCCTCACCCCCTGCATTGGAAGGCGAAGTCTTAACCACTGGACCACCAGGGAAGTCCCCCTTATGTGATTATTTTTAGGACAATTTTTTAAAATTTTATTTTTTATTGACGTACAGTTGAATTACAGTGTTGTGTTAATTACTGCTGTACAGGAAAGTGACTCAGTTATACATTTATATACATTCTTTTTCACATTCTTTTCCATTACGGTTTATCACAGGATATTGAATATAGTTCCCTGTGCTATACAGTAGGACCTTTTTGGTTTTTTAAAATGCATTCGCTTTTTTTTTAATAAATGTATTTATTTTTTATTTTTGGCTGCGTTGGGTCTTCGTTGCTGTGTGCGGGCTTTCTCTCGTTGCGGTGAGCGGAGGCTACTCTTCGTTGCAGTGCACGGGCTTCTCATTGCCGTGGCTTCTATTGTTGTGGAGCACGGGCTCTAGGTGCATGGACTTCAGTAGTTGTGGCACGCCAGCTTCAGTAGTGACTCGCGAGCTCTAGAGCGCAGGCTCTGTAGTTGTGGCCCCCAGGGCTTAGTTGCTCTGTGGCATGTGGGGTCTTCCCGGATCAGGGCTCCAACCCGTGTCCCCTGTATTGGCAGGCGTATTCTTAACCACTGCGCCACCAGGGAAGTCCCATGTAGAACCTTTTTGTTTATCCATCCTGTATATACACCAGTTTGCATGTGCTAATCCCAAACTCCCAATCCAACCCTCTCCCACCCCCTCCCCCTTGGCAACCACCAGTCTATTCTCTATGTCCCTGGTTCTGTTTCTGTTTCACAGATAGGCAGAACCCAGGCTCTTAATTACTTTGTTATCCTGTTTCCTTGTTAAGAAAGGAAGGGTTTAAGGAAGGCACCGAGAGAGAAGCCAGTGAGCACTAGAAGTGCAAAAGAGTGGGGCTATCAGAAAGCATACCTCCTTCCCCCATCTGAGCAGAATTTTTAAACGGCAGAGTATGTAAGAGTATGTGATGACACATCTCTGGATTAAATTATGTCTCCCTGGTAAACATGCACAGATAAGTCTTTAGTTCAACCAGACTGAAAGGTGAGATCAGAGAAAAGCTGGAGTGTCAGATTTCTTCTAGAAGGTCCTGCCTGATTGTTACTAAGAGGGCTACTACAGTACTAGTTGGTTCATTAGTCATAGATTGAGTGTTAGAGGAGTGAAACAATGACCAAGATGTAGCGTTGGCCCTTTAGCAGTGGAGTGAGAGGGGAAGACGCACAGCAGATGTCTCCTCCTGCACGTGACATGCTATGACGGGCATGTTCAGGGCATTTAGTCAGTGTTTGTGGAAGAAGAGGGGGAGCTGTGAGGCAAAGAAAAGTCATCGAAAGAGGCAGTCCCTAAGCTAAGTCTTAAAGGACTCGTGCAAAACTGGTGAGTCAGCCGGTGAAGGGCAAGGACACTCAAGGCAGAGAGGACAGCGGAAGTCCAGAGCCGTGAGTGTGCGAGGGGTGTGTTATGGAGCCACAGGCACAGGCTCTGGAGCATCAGTGCAGTGTCACCAGGCAGTGGCAAGTGCCCCTAAAGGAGGCAGCGAGGAGGAGGAGAGCGGGTCTTAGCCATCCATGTGTGTGGAGCTGGTTTCCTCAGAAAGTAGCTAAGAATGGAAAGGACAAGTTCAGGTGGCATTTTAGACCACTGACGTCAGTATGGATGAGGAATGTGAAGAAGCCTGGAGACAATTATGCCCCACTCTTCTGAGGAGCAGTGTTTTTTATTTTCAAGTGGGACTTACACGCTACCACCTCCTCTCCTGTGCCTACTGAAAGGTTTATAGGCCGGCAGAAGGGAGAACCTGGCTTAAGTAAAGTTAATCAGGTTTCTTTACTGTACAGCTTCTGGGGGGCTGCTGTAGGCTAATGTTCATTCTGGATCGTCACAGCAGGCGTATGGTATACAGCCATCCTCAAATCTATTTGATTGTAGAGTCCTTTTTTAATAGAAGTGTCTAACAGCTGGTTCCACCAAACAGCAATTTGGTAACTTCTAGACCAGGTAATAGCAAGAAGAAAGGGGTGTGAAATAAGGGATAGATGAAGGGAGGAAATAAGTTCTAATTTTATTTAGAAAATTACAAGCAAGACTTGGTCTTGGGAAGTAAGGAAGATGTAGGAGGCGGAGGCTGGACCCCCATCTGTGTGACTAAGGTTGGGTGGTGGTATCACTGAGTTTGGAAATAGGGAATAAAGAACTGAATTGGGGAAAAGACGTTAGTTCTGGACATGTTGAATTTTAAAGCACCTGTAGAATTCAGGAGATAAACTGGTAGATAACTGGACATACATGTGAAGACATGGAAAGATAAAAATTTGAATGTCATCAGCACATATAAGCAGTCATTAAAATCATGAAAATGGATGAGGTTTCAGAGGATTGTGGGTACTGTCAAAGTTTAAGTAATAAGCAGAGAAAGAATTCTGGGAGGGAAAGAGGTGATAGAGTTTCAAGAAGGAGGAAGTAGATGACAGTGTCATACTTCAGAGAATGTAAGTGTCCATTGGATTTGGGTAGTTAGGTCCCCAGTGACCTTAGAGCAGTTCAGTGAAGTGGTGGACAAGAAAGCCAGATTGCAATAAATTGAGGGTCCAGGGCTGCCTGTGGGGACCAGGCGGGGCTAGTGAAGACAGTGGGAATAGGCTGCTCTGAAGGAGTTTGGATGAAAAGAGAAAATAATTAGCAAAAAAAGAATTTTTTAGAATGAGAAGGACTTATATTTTATATGTTGAAATGAGGAAACCAATAAAGGAGATCCTGAAGATGTAGATAAGTAATTTAGAGAATTGGGGAAACATGGAAATATGGATAAGAAAAAAACCTTGCACAATATATAAAAATCACTTGTATCCTTCGAGTTGGATGGATACTGGTAAGTTTGGGAGGAAATAAAGGTAAGAAGAGATAGAAGTTTAATGAGTTTATACTGATAGCCTCAGTTTTCTTTCACACAGATTTTTCAGAGACATATATACACATACATAATTATAGTTTTAAAATTCTTTCATATTTACATGTTTCATTGATCATTTGAGGTGATACCATTAAAAATGACAAATATGGATACTTTGCTGCTTAATATGTACAATATTAGTACTTCATTAAACTTTCAATACTAAACCTAAAGCAATGTCACTTAATTGAAATTAAATATTTTCATTTGGGTTAGAGTTTATGAGCATGTACCTTTACTGAGAAATTACTGTGTACCTTTGCTGAGTGTTTACCAGAGCATATGCAATCTATGCAAACAGGAATTCTGTTTTTTTTTTTAAACAGTGTCAGATGTGATACAGTAGCAAAGAGCTTGTCATCTTGCCCTAAATCTACCATAATTACTTTTGGTCAAAAATTACTGTTGTATGCATACCCAATACTATGTCCAGGAATCAGTCTAATTTCAAATGGATATTTACAAAATAATCCCTAATCTCAAAATAGTAACACTTGATTTTCAGAAGATCAGCAAGATGGTTAATTTTTTAGAAGATTCTGATTATAAACTACATACGAGAACTTCTGGTTTAACATGGATCACTGAACACATTCTTTTACTCTTCCAGAATCCCATTGAAATGACTGGAGAAATATTAAAACAAAAATAAATTAATAGCAGAGTTGCAAAACCAGAAAATGAACAATGTGGACTTCCTAGAAGATAAAGAGCAGATTATTGAAAGAGGAGTTAATTGAAGAGTGGAACAGCTAAGCCGTTCCACTTACCGCTTTATGGAGTACCTAATTATGGAGTTTGCCATCAAGCTCAGGCTAAGAAAGCAGCTCTCTGAAGTGGGGGTCCTGACACAGGAAACACTGGGATTGGAGAATAAGGGCATTATCCAAAATGACTACAAGCAGGAACTGAAGATAAGCTGCCACACTTCCAGTTACGGTGACCTGCCACTCCCTTTATAATCACCAGAGTGCCTGTAATCAGAATTTGTATTCATTGAAAGTGAACCAGAATTCTCATTTGGCTGAGGAAAATCACTTCAAACCTTAGTCTTAGGCCCTCATCTATAAATATGCCAAGAATCATCAAATTTGAAGAAAACCACTAACATAAAAGGAGATACCAAATTAAAACAAATTAACGTGTTCAAGAAAGTAGTTACTAGAAGAAACAGAAGAAGTTTAAAAATTAATACAATTAGGATCTTCAAAGAGTCATGGGGATGTTGCATCCATAAAGAATAGGATGCTAGGAAAAAGATATTTAGTTTTTGGAAATTAAAAATACGATTGTGAAAATAGAACACTCAGAAGATGGACTAGATAGCAGAATAGATTCAGTTGAAGCTTGAATTCATGAAACGGAAGATCTGATTGAGAGATACCCTTAATATGCATTGCAAAGGGATGAAACATAAAAGTTATGAAAAAGAAGTGAGACAACTAGAAGAACACGGGAATTGGCATACAGTAAGTGCACAGATATTTGTTGTATGAGACAATGCAGATATCAGTATGAGCAATGAATCCATGGAAGATTTTAAGTCAAAGGAACTGGTGATGCTATGTGATCTGTCTTTCCCCTTTATAATCACCATGGATGCTTATAATTAGGAAAAATCTAAGTAAATATTATGCATATGTAAAACTGAAGTGAGCTAAAATGCTAGGCTTTAACATGAATGGAGGCAGGGCAGGATATAGAAAGTGGAACAGTGTTCAGGATCTCGTCTTATTCAAGGCAAGAATATGGTGTTTACCTCTATGTGTTGATAGAAAAATATATTTAAGTATATTTGAAGTGAAAGGCATATCAGTAAGGATAGGTTATGTGACGATACTTCAGCAACAAGCCTGAAATCTTAGTGACTTAAAGCAACATTGGTTTATTTGTGCTCATTCTGTATGTCTTTGGCAGATTGGCTAGAAGCCCTACTCCATATCCCCCTCAACCTGGGAGCCAGCTGACAAAGCATCACTATTTGGAACATTGCTTGTTACAATACCAAGCAAAAATAGATTGTGATGCAACATACCCTGACTTAAAGCTTCTGCTTTAAGTGACGCATGTCACTTCTCACATTTCATTGGCCAAAGAAAATCACATGGCCACAGCTGAATTCAACTGAGCAGGGAAGTACAGACTTACTGTGTGCCAAGACAAGGAGAGAGAAAAGCAAATATACGTCAACAACTTTAATAGCCCCCAAACCACCAGGAAAGGGGGGATGGAATTTAAAAATCCAAGAAAAGGCAGGAAGGAAGAAAGCAAGATAAATACGAACACACACAAACACACACAGACGGTAGCAAGACCAAATGCTGTTCTCACAATAAATGTAAGTTAAATTCTGGAATTCCTTAAGCTTGAGTAAAAAAACAATCCAACTATGTGCTATTTGCAAAAAAAAAATCTAAAAGAATTTCATAGATTTTAAAGAAGTAAACGAGCATAGCAGGCAGATGCTAACAGAAGTGTATGTGACTATGTTAACCTCAGAATAAACAATAAGTAGGACTCAAGATGAAAACCATTAAGTGGGAGAAAGTAAAAACATTTCAGCTGATAAAAAGTATAGTTTTGCAGAAAGATTATTTGAAATCGGATCTGCAATCTAAAAACTCAGTTTCAAACTGTATAGAGCAAAAATAGAAATACAAGGAAAAGTGAGCAAACCAATTATGAGAGAGACTTTAACACATCTCTCTTCCAAATCAGTGGATCTACTACTACTCACTAAATAAGAAAATACTGACAGAACCAAGGGCTGGTGAGGATGCAAAGTAACTGAAATTCTGGTGGAAACGCAAAATGATGAGTCCCTCAAAACAGATTGGCAGTGTCTTTAAACATAAATACACCAGCAGCTTCACAAGTTACATGAAAACTTATGCTCACGTAAAAACATGTACATGGGGCTTCCCTGGTGGTGCAGTGGTTGAGAATCTGCCTGCCAATGCAGGGGACACGGGTTTGAGCCTCGGTCTGGGAAGATCCCACATGCCGCGGAGCGAGTAGGCCCGTGAGCCACAGTTGCTGAGCCTGCGCGTCTGGAGCCTGTGCTCCGCAACAGGAGAGGCCGTGATAGTGAGAGGCCTGTGCACCGCGATGAGGAGTGGCCCCTGCTTGCCGCAACTGGAGAAAGCCCTCGCACAGAAACGAAGACCCAACACAGCCATAAGTAAATAAATAAATAAATAAAATTTAAAAAAAAACATGTACATGGTGTTTATAGCAGCTGTATTCATAATCATCAAAATGTCTTCCAAAAGGTGGATGGATAAACAAATGATGGTGTGTCCACACAATGGAATACTACTCAGCAATAAAAAAGAATAAATTATTAATACATATGTCAACTTGGATGAATCTCAAAGTCATATGCTAAGTGAAAGAAGCCAGAAGGTTACATCTTGATATAATCTCAAAAGATACATACTTTATGATTCCATTTATATAGTATTCTCTTTTTTTCAGCTGCATCGGGGCTTAGTTGTGGGATGTGGGATCTTTGTTGGGGCGTGCTGGCTTCAGAGCACGTGGGCTCTGTAGTTTGCAGCACATGGGCTCTCTAGTTTAGTTGTGGTGCACGGGCTTAGTTGCCCCACGGCATGTGAGATCTTAGTTCCCCGACCAGGGATTGAACCCGCATCCCCTGCACTGGGAGGCGGATTCTTAACCATTGGGCCACCAGGGAAGTCCTGTTTATATAATACTCTTGAAAAGGCAAAACTATGGTGATAAGAGACTAGATGAGTGGCTGTCAGGGGTTGGGGTGGGAAGGTTTGATTACAGAGAGGCTGTGCAAGGGAGTTTCTTTCAGTTATGGGCTGCTCCTTGTTCTGCTTGTGTTGGTAACATGAATCCATACTTAATGTAAGGGAACTGTACCCTCCTAAAAAACATCATTTTTACTGTATAATAATTGTAAAACAAAAATCTCAGGCCCACCCCCCTCCCATCAATAGATTAGGAGAGGGAAGATACATAAATATTTTGTATCCATCATGAATTCAAAGCATTCTTTATATTTTCTATCCATTAGGAATACAAAACGTTCTCTTGGAAAACTTATGAACTGTTTATAAAAGGGATTCATAGAAGGGTAAAAAAGTACAGAATGCAGACCTGTTCTCTTTCATAATATAATACAACTAATAACAAAAGGCTTCTCCACTTGGGAATTTTTAAATTACCTTTTAAATAACTCATTTATAGGAGAATTCAAAACAAATTACAAACTATTTAGAATTAGTAAAAAACCACTTCTCAAAACCTACAGGATTCTGCCAAATCAGGAGTTAGAGGAAATTTTGTAGATTTCATTTTTCAGGGAGTAAGAAAACTGAAAATAGGTGAAATAACAATTTAACTTTAGAAGCTGGAAAAAATGATAAACTAGAAGAAAGATATGAGGAATTTTAAATGTTAAAATCAGAAATTAATAAAATAGCCAAAAAATTTTGATCAATGAAACTAAAAGGTTTTTAAAATAAAAACCAATAAAAGGCAAACCTTTGGAAAATATGACAAAAATAGCTAGCATTAGGAATAATTTTTAGAAAGATACCTACAAATAGACTTTTTAATTACAAGGGAGTACTATTTATAATTTACTCCTGATATGGTTGTATAACTTCATTCCAGTAATTTTGAAAGACTAGATGAAATGCGATAACTTAAAAATAGAGATTCTAAAAATTGGCAAAAGATAGAAAATGTAAATAGACCAAACATCTTAGGAGAAATTGAAAGAGCAGTATGAAACTTTTTTTTTTAATATAATTTTATTTTATTTATTTATTTTTCACTGTTGGGTCTTTGTTGCTGCGCTCAGGCTTTCTCTAGTTGCGGTGAGCAGGGGCTACTCTTCGTTGTGGTGTGTGGGCTTCTCATTGCGGTGGCTTCTCTTGTTGTGGAGCACAGGCTCTAGGCTCACAGTCTTCAGTAGTTGTGGCTCACGAGCTCAGTAGTTGTGGCTCGTGGGCTCTAGAGCGCAGGCTCAGTAGTTGTGGCTCACAGGCTTAGTTGCTCCGCGGCATGTGGGACCTTCCCGGACCAGGAATTTAACCCGTGTCCCCTGCATTGGCAAGTGGATTCTTAACCACTGTGCCACCAGGGAAGTCCCTGAAACTTCTTTTTAAAAGGCAAATACTATTAGGCACATCTTTAAGGAACACATTTATTTGTAAACCATTGCAGAAGATAGAAAAAAAGACATAAAACTTCCTAATTCGTTCCATGTGGTTAGCATAATCCTGATACCAAAACTGCACAAATAAAACAAGGAAAAGTATAGGCCAGTCTCAACAGAAATGCAGAATCACTGTGGCTCACTAAATTAACAGATTAAAGAATACCATATCATCTTCAGCGCTAAAAAAAAATTTGATAAATTCAACATCCTCTGATACTCAACAATCTAGAAGTAGAAGGAAACTTTCTTAACATCCCATCTTGCTGACTCAGAAAGAAGACAAAAATAGTACTAAAAAGTAAACTCGATGGAAAGTGAGACAACAATGATTGTAAAGAAGTTTTTTTGGACAAAAGAAACCTTGTAGTTACCTACTGGCATGCTGTTGCAACGAATGAGAAAGCTTGTTAAAGAGGCAGGGCACACCACCAACACCACAATATCAAAAGCTTCTGGGGCTTCCCTGGTGGCGCAGTGGTTGAGAGTCTGCCTGCCAATGCAGGGGACACGGGTTCGAGCCCTGGTCTGGGAAGATCCCACATGCTGCGGAGCAACTAGGCCCATGAGCCACAATTACTGAGCCTGCGCGTCTGGAGCCTGTGCTCCGCAACAAGAGAGGCCGCGATAATGGGAGGCCCGCGCACCGCGATGAAGAGTGGCCCCCACTTGCTGCAACTAGAGACGCACAGAAACGAAGACCCAACACAGCCATAAATAAATAAATAAATAAATAAATAAATCAAGCAAGCAAGCAAGCAAGCTTCTGTATACACTGGCGCTAACCAATTAGGAAATGCATGGTGGAAAAGAATGCATTCTCTAGAAAAGGTCAGCAGAAATCTAAGGCCTATGTGAATTTTAAAAATCTATACTGAACGGTATAAAAGGAAACCCCCCAAATGGAGAGGCATGCCACGTTTCTGTATGAGAAAACCCAACATAAAAAATGTCAGTTCTATCAAATTAACATAAATTCAAAGCAATTTCATATAATCATAGCAAGGTTTTTAAATGGCTATAACAATATAACTATAAAGATCATCTACAAGACAACGCATGAAACAATTTTTGCTATCAAAGCAATCCATGGAGCCAGAGTAAATGAAACAGTGCACTATAAGCACAGGAGTAATCAAATAGGTTAAAGGCACAGAGCAGAGAATCCAGGAACAGAGCAGTGTATATACATATGGGGATTTAATATTTGGAAATGGCATTATAAATAAGTAGGGAAGAGTTGAACTATTCAGTAAATGATGTTGAGATTATTTACTACTTGGAAAACATTTTCTTCTTTCATACCATGGACCAGAAATGAAATCCAGATGAATTAAACATGGAAATATTTAAAAAAGAAGGAAATATTGCAAAAAATCTCTAATAAATGGGTGAGGAAGGCCTTCCTAATCAAGACACAAAGCCCAATATCCATGAAAGAGAAAAAAAGAAACTGATAGATTTGATTACCTTAAAAAAAAAAAAAAACTTCTGTACACAACTATAAATAGACAAAAGATTGGGGGATTATGTGAAATATAACAAAGTTAAAGATCCTTAATATAAAAGCACCTAGAAACCAAACAAAAGATGAACAAAAGATATAAAGATATTTTTATAAAGAAGAAATATAAACAAACGTATAAACTTTCAACTTCATAAGCAGTCAAAAATTAAAATGAATACCATTTCCCTGTCCCTTGAAAAGGCAGCTATGAAAGGATTGGTAATAACTAGTGCTGGACATGATGAGCACTCTGTCATTGTTGGAGAAAGTATAAATCCATGTAGCTTTTCAGGTGGACAATTTGTCAGTGTATATCAATACTTAAAAGGTGTCTAGCTTCTGGTTTAACAGCTCTGACTGTAGGCATCCAACCTGAAGAAATCTTCACGCAAGTCCTAGGAGTCAGGTATAAGCATGTGTATCGAAACATTTTTTGAAATAATAAAAAATTTGAAACAACATGATTGTACATAAATGAAGAAATTGTTGAAATATTACATACCAACTTCTACCATGCAATACTCTGCAGCAGATAAAAACAGCTCTATATTGTGGACATGAAAATATTCCTAAGACATAGTGATATGAAAAGCAAGTTGCACAATAATACTGAATCGCACACTCCTGTTTACGTTTATATGGTTACGAACCTGTTTACATATATATGGCATGTGTGTGTCTGTGCGTGCCTAGAAAAAAGTCTGTAGTAATGCATATCAAAATGTTGACGGTTTCCTCTGCCCAAGGCACTAGGATTGGGAGAGAAGGAATGAAAGGGGGCTTTACGTAATTTACTTCATTTACTTCTAGGTTATTTGGGTTTTTTAAATAAGCATATTTTTATGGATGACAGGTAATTTTCATTATCACAGAAAACTTGGAAAATGCAAATATATAATCTCTGATACCGTATGTCCTATGTCCACTTATTTTTCAAAATGTGTCTTTCCTAATATCTTTGTAGAAAATGAGCTTTACTGTGTAACCTCCTCTCAGAGCTTTGGACCCCTGAGGTGTTCCTACATAATAGTGTATTCGAACCTTTTTTTTAAAGCCACAACCCAGAGTAAAAATTGGATTTTATGCAAAAGGAAAGGTAATTGTCCTGGTCCACACCTACCTGTGAGCACACATAATGCATGGAAAATTTCACCAGACGGTTCTTACTGTACTTCTAGTGACTCACTCTCATGTGTTCTTTTCTATTGCATTCCTTTAAAGAGAGTCGTGTTTGCAACCTGCAGAGTGGGTTTCACAATCCACTCCCTAATGGATCATGTCCTACGGTTTGAAAACACTGGCTAGAGGGCCTCAAACATTTGCTGTGTCTGTTGCTGACAAAACTGCTCCATGGGGAACCCAAGTCTTTCCCCCATTTGCTTTGTTATTTTATGGCTGAAAGTCCTTCTCCATTTGTGCATTATTACTTCCAAAGCCCAGCTTTCTTGAGCTCTTTAACTCCCAACAGTCTTAAGGTAATTTACGTTAGATTCCCCTTTTAAAAACCCTTTTGTTATACTGAAAGCTTGAGTTTTCAAATTGACACATCTACAGGAGAAGTCTAAAATATCATTTGGTCAAAGAGTTTTCTAAAACAAGAGGACAAGTGCCCTGTGACTTCAGGCAGCCACTTGGTATGGGTGGCTGGCTGCTCGCAGGCACATCATGTGCTACAGGGTTGAAAGGGCTTGACCGAATGCCCATGCTCTCTTCGTACAGTTTGCAAGTTTTAAACTAGTGTGAATTCAAAAAACAACAACAAGAAACCAAGCAGTTTAGAAGTAGGTAAGGATACCTATAGACCAAATAATTATTAACTTTGTTCCTGAGAGATCAGTGAGGATTAGTTGCGTTATTTAATGTCTTAGAAAGATAGTCCTCAAAGTCCTAGAAATGTAGAGGAAGTTTTTCTCTCTTAAAAAAAAAAAGGAAAACAAAAAACAAAACTTCACAAAATCTCTTTAAAAAATTTTATTGATGTATAGTTGATTTACATTGCATTAATTTCTGCTGTACAGCAAAGTGATTCAGTTATATATATTCATTTTCATATTCTTTTCCATTATGGTTTATCACAGGATATTGAATATAGTTCCCTGTGCTATACAGTAGGACCTTGTTGTTTATCCTTTGGAGGTTAACCTTTAACTTTAGGTTAAAGCATCAGGCCTAAGACTCTCAGTTGTCCGTGCCTTTTGAGTATTTCCTTTTTCAAAGAGGACAAGGATTGAACTTTCCACTAACCTGAGGTAAAACTCCTCCACAGCTTACAGAGACGTTGTAATCATTTAGGGTTTCTCCATGTCTGGTCGACTTGAAACCCATAATTCTTACCTACAGTGAAAAGATGCCTCTTACCTAACTATTTCTCCATCTCCCCCATTCTCCCTTGAAGGAGAGTCGAATGCCTTTGGCCTTGGGTTAGACAGCCTTGGTCTTGCAGGTCGTTGGCCTTCTAAGTCTCTGATAGCTTACGTTGCTGCTCCGGTCCTGCAGGCTGCTCTTCACGTCACAGGCCTTGCCAGTGATGTTAGCACCACAGGCCTCCCTTCTTGGAGAAGTTAGAAACAGCTTCATTTCTTCAGGGACTGCAGAGTCCCATGTGGGAGAGGCAAGGTGCTTGCTAGAGCTGGGCAAGTCTTACCGCCAAGCAGGCAGAGATGCCTGTTTGCAGTGGGTCTCCTCTTGATGGTTTTGAGGAGAAGCGGCTTCTGAGGAGAGCTACCACCGTGGCTCACAGGCCTCAGCCTGCCTTGGACTTCCACCAGACAAGGAGAGGGCCCCATGGCAGCAGGACGGACCCCATGAGAGTGGGTTTCTCCCAGTGGAGTTTAAGTTGATAAGTCATGGACTCCAGACAACCGGCCAAGGGAGTGACAGCCTGGAGAGCCTGAAGCCAAGATGGTTCTGCAGTGCAAGCAGCTGTGGAAGGAGCCAGACTCTACCGCCATCGCTGAATGAGACCCTCTGACTGACCCTGAACCAGAAAGGAATTGGGCAGGAAATAATTGTGGACTTTTAATTTCTCTGGAGCTCAACCTTCAAGAGAAAGGATATTTATTTTAGGGGGACTTTAATTCCTTCCTGAGAATTTAATAATGTGAGGCATTTCATATAGTTCAAATCAGGACATTTTAATATTGCTGGCCTTTATTATTTGGAGTTGTTTCATGACTTCATTTGAGTTCCTTGCATAATCTCCAGTGAGCTCTATTGAATGTCCTCCCTGGGAGAATGTGAAATGGAAGACAGATTAGGGAGTGAATTTTCAGGCTAGGCCATGGATAGCCTCGAGTAAATTTAATTGGTGTTTTGTGCAGACCCACTTCAGAGTCTTCAGGTCCCATAGCTGACCTCGGGAAGATTCACAAAGAAGTCGTGATGACGTCAGGGAGCAGCCTCACCAGGGGTGAGCAGCCCTGCTGCCATGCACTCAGCATCCTTTCGCAGGAAGAACAGCTGCATTTGTGCAGTGCTGAGTCCTACTTGTTAAGAAATCCAAATGTTAAATACCGTATGCTAACACATACATATGGAATCTAAAAAAAAAAAAAAAAAAAGGTTCCAAAGAACCTAGGGGCAGGACAGGAATAAAGATGCAGATGTAGAGAATGGACTTAAGGACACGGGGAGGGGGAAGGGGAAGCTGGAACGAAGTGAGAGAGTGGCATGGACATATATACACTCACAAATGTAAAATAGATAGCTAGTGGGAAGCAGCCGCATAGCACAAGGAGATCAGCTTGGTGCTTTGTGACCACCTAGAGGGGTGGGATAGGGAGGGAGACGCAAGAGGGAGGAGATATGGGGATGTATGTATATGTATAGCTGATTCAGTTTGTTATACAGCAGAAACTAACACACCATTGTAAAGCAATTATACTCCAATAAAGATGTTAAAAACAAGCACACCCCAATGTTAGAACTGCTGGGGAGGCAGGGGAGGGGGGGACATTCCCTCCTCCCTTCGTGTGTCTGCCGAAGCCCACAAAGATGAGCGTACGTCTTCTCAGAGCTTCTGGGGGCTATGCTTCCATTCTTCTTTTCAGACTCCCTTTTTGCTTCCAGGATGAAGGAGTGGCTTATTCTGGCTGATGAGATCGGCAAAGGGGTGGTTACACAAGCATGGCCCCTCCCTTTGGCTCTCTTGCGGACCCTGCCTCTCCCCAGACAGCATGCAGCGTTTCTGTGCAGTATACCCACCAGGCCTTCTCTTCCTCTCTCGCAAGGTGGGCAGAGCAGGCCTGCCATTGCCGGTAAGTCAGTTCCATTTGGTGGGGGAAGAGGAATGGGAAGACAGGCCTGGACTTGGCTTTCAGTCGTAGTCTCCAGTCCTCCTTGAAAAGTACTGGCACTGCTATTTTGATCCTTATTGGAGTCTATTTGGCTTCTGTGAATAGATTTCAATTGGGTTCCAAACTTTGGAGGGGAAAGGGGTAGGATTAATAAGTGCCCTAAACACTCAACACAGGCTGTCTTCCTTCACATGTCAAGAAACATGACAATTAAGAGTCTCACCTCCATAGCTTCTGTCATGGGAAGAGACTGACTTCCTTAGTTCCAGTTAATGATCCTGGGGAAACCAAATCACACCCATTAGGATGGCTACTATAAAACAAAAAACAAAAAATGAAAGTAACAGTCTTTGGCAAGGATGTGGAGAAATTAGAATCCTTGTGCACTATTGGTGGGAATGTGAAATGCGGTAGGCGCTATGGAAAATAGTATGACGGTTCCTCAAAAAACTTAAAAATAGAATTACCATTTGATCCAGCAATTCCACTTCTGGGTACATACCCAAAAGAATTGAAAGCAGGATCTCAAGGAGGTATCTGTACACCCATATTCATAGCAGCATTATTCACAATGGCCAAAAGGTGGAAGCAACCCAAGTGTCTCTTGACTGATGAATGGGTAGACAAAATGTGGTATGTACATACGATGGAATATCCTTCAGCCTTCAAGAGAAAGGAAGTTCTGACATAAGCTACAACATATGCTCAAGAAGGGAGTCTGAAAAGGAACCTTGAGGACACTATGCTAAGTGAAATAGCCAGCCACAAAAAGACAAATACTGTGTTATTGCACTTATATGAAGCACCTGGAGTAGTCATAGTCATAGAGACAGAAAGCAGAAAGGTGGCTGCCAGGGGCTGGGGGAAGGGAGGACTGGGGAGTTGTTTAATGGGTGTGGAATTTCAGTTCTGTGGGATGAAGAGAGTTCTGGAGATTGCACAACAACGTGCATGTACTTAACATTATTGATCTGTACATTTAAAAATGGTTAAGATGGTAAATTTTTTGTTATATGTATGTCACCTTAAAATCCTGGAAGAGATTTTTGATGAACGCCCCTTGGGTCTGGGGATAACTCTTACAGCAATCAATTGTGGCCAACGGCAGAGTCAGCTCAGGACATCTGAGCCTCCGCTCACATGGAGGGAAGAGTCTGCTGCTCCTGGCCTTCTTATCATTTGAAACTAGTGAGCCATTGGAAAGCTCTGGAATCCTGTGGCTGAAAAATATCTGTGGCACAGAAATTCATACATGGAACTGAAGAGTCTTTGAGATTTTTGCAGAACAAACAATTCTGTAGTTTTTTAAACCAGTCAAAAGGAAAGGGTGAAATTTCTCTTCTTTTTGAGAAGAATGGAGAAGAATAAAACTAATAAATCTCAGAAGTTCAATCTGAAATGACAGGACAGGGAGTGCAGGAAAGACAGATTTTTTTGCCGAAGCTCTGGGATAGATAAAGTGTCCTTGCCTGTGATAAATATTTTCCAATGATGCATGGTCTTCTGAGTTTAGCCATTTAAGTTCATGTGCAATCTGCAGCAATAAGGACTTAGTGATTTAAAAATAAAAACGTCTTTCTTTTGGAATATGACTTAGAACTTTGGTTCAGAATATAATGTTATTTATTGATTTTTCTGTTGAAACTTGGATTTCTGCTGGGCTAGTATCTCACTCTAAGGAGTCTGCCTGCACGGTGATGAACCGGAATGTCTGGAGGACGGGGCACATCAGCAGAACGTGTCAGGATTCTGGTCACTGACACGAGTTGGGGTGAGGTCACCAGGCCCAGCTGTGCAAAGGAGGGGAAAGCTGAGGAGGAAATGTCATGTTTGCCTTCCCAGCCCTCAGCCTTTCTTCTGCCAAGAGCATCCCCTTTTGGGGTTGAACTAGGCCCCCCTCACTTCAGTATTGTGACTCAGTGGGTGCTACCAATCCTATTGCTCTGCACCCCTGAGTGCAGGAGTGGGCGTGAGACCCAAGGGCCCTGTAGTCCTTCCACGACGATTTTCACAGCAGAAGCAAGGGAAGAGAGTCCCAGCACGTGGGTTTCTTGTCTAGGTTGCCCCTGAAGCCAAGCCTTACCCTCCCACCTGCCCTGAGGTTTGCTTCCAGGTTCAACAAATGGATTCATTTCCCTTCTGGTGGTTGGAGCGGGATTTGTGTCGATTGCAATTAGAAGAGTCCAGGGACGTAGCTAAGTGAATTGAGCACAGGCCACCCAGCGTTCCTGTGAATATAGACTAGCGACAGGATTAGTCTACTGCCTTCCCTCCATAAGGAAATGAGGAGTAGCAGGAAATGGTCCCTTGAACAGTGGTCTAAGAGCAAAGGAGAGCAATCTGGTTTCTGCCTCTGCCGTTAATATGCTGCGTGATCTGGGATGAGTTACTTTCTAGTCCGCTATAAGATGGGGCGCTAGACACCACCATCTGAAGGGCACTTTCAGCCCTTATAGTCTTTCAAATACCTAGCCTGCAATTTGATTCATGCTATAGAGGTAGGAGATAGGTAGGAGAGAGATAAGCACCAGGCTGAGCAGCTGCACCTGGTCTCCTGCTAAGGCTTTGAGATGGGATACCAGAGGGAGCACTGGGCCCTGACTGGGTGCATTCCTGTGGATTTCCCGGCCTGACATGTGTGAAGAGAAGGCCCTCAGTCTAGAGGAAGGACAAAAGAAGGGAGAAGATGCCAGCTGGAATCCATCTTGGCTGAGAGATGTGCTTGCACACCAGTACCAAATATGGAGATGACTGGCCAGAGACAACCTGGAAAACTGCCCCTATATAAGCAACCTAAGCTGCCCCTATGGTGCATAACTCACTCTGAGTCCACCTGTGTGTCCTTTCACACTCATTTTGTTTCTAATAAACACTTGTATTTTTGTCACAATCTTGGTCTCTTTGCTGAATTCTTTCTTCAAAGAAGACAAGAACTGAGGTCCTTCTTCCAGCTTTTCACTCCTCGGATCACTATTGAGTGTTCTCTTGATTTTAACCCCCTTTCAGTTCTTTGCTCAAGTTTTGCTCACTTCTTTTTTTAATTTTTTTAGATTTATTATTTATATATTTATTTGAATTTTTGAATTTTATTTTATTTATTTTTTTATACAGTAGGTTCTTATTAGTCATCCATTTCATACACATCAGTGTATACATGTCAATCCCAATCTCCCAATTCATCACACCACCACCACCACCACCACCCGCCACCGCTTTCCCCCCTTGGTGTCCATATGTTTGTTCTCTACATCGGTGTCTCAATTTCTGCCCTGCAAACTGGTTCATCTGTACCATTTCTCTAGGTTCCACATATACGCGTTAATATACAATATTTGTTTTGCTCTTTCTGACTTACTTCACTCTGTATGACAGTCTCTGGATGCATTCACGTCTCTACAAATGACCCAATTTCGTTCCTTTTTATGGCTGAGTCATATTCCATTGTATATATGTACCACATCTTCTTTACCCATTCGTCTGTCGATGGGCATTTAGGTTGCTTCCATGACCTGGCTATTGTAAATAGTGCTGCAATGAACAATGGGGTGCATGTGTGTTTTTGAATTATGGTTTTCTCTGGGTATATGCCCAGTAGTGGGATTGCTGGGTCATATGGTAGTTCCATTTTTAGTTTTTTAAGGAACCTCCATACTGTTCTCCATAGTGTCTGTATCAATTTACATTCCCACCAACAGTGCAAGAGGGTTCCCTTTTCTCCACACCCTCTCCAGCATTTGTTGTTTGTAGATTTCCTGATGATGCCCATTCGAAGTGGTATGAGGTGATACCTCATTGTAGTTTTGATTTGCATTTTTCTAATAATTAGTGATGTTGAGCAGCTTTTCATGGCTTCTTGGCCGTCTGTATGTCTTCTTTAGAGAAATATCTATTTAGGTCTTCTGCGCATTTTTTGATTGGGTTGTTTCTTTTTTTAATATTGAGCTGCATGAGCTGTTTATATATTTTGGAGATTAATCCTTTGTCCATTGATTCGTTTGCAAATATTTTCTCCCATTCTGAGGGTTGTCTTTTCGTCTTGTTTATGGTTTCCTTTGCTGTGCAAAAGCTTTGACGTTTCATTAGGTCCCATTTGTGTATTTTTGTTTTTATTTCCATTACTGTAGGAGGTGGATCAAAAAAGATCTTGCTTTGATTGATGTCAAAGAGTGTTCTTCCTATGTTTTCCTCTAAGAGTTTTACAGTGTCCGGTCTTACATTTAGGTCTCTAATCCATTTTGAGTTTATTTTTGTGTATGGTGTTAGGGAGTGTTCTAATTTCATTCTTTCACATGTAGCTGTCCAGTTTTCCCAGCACCACTTATTGAAGAGACTGTCTTTTCTCCATTGTCTATCTTTGCCTCCTTTGTCATAGATTAGTTGACCATAGGTGCGTGGGTTTATCTCTGGACTTTCTATCCTGTTCCATTGATCGATGTTTCTGTTTTTGTGCCAGTACCATATTGTCTTGATTACTGTAGCTTTGTAGTATAGTCTGAAGTCAGGGAGCCTGATTCCTCCAGCTCCGTTTTTTTCCCTCAAGACTGCTTTGGCTCTTCGGGGCCTTTTGTGTCTCCATACACATTTTAAGATGATTTGTTCTAGTTCCGTAAAAAATGCCATTGGTAATTTGATAGGGATTGCATTGAATCTCTAGATTGCTTTGGGTAGTATAGTCATTTTCACAATATTGATTCTTCCAATCCAAGAACATGGTATATCTCTCCATCTGTTGGTATCATCTTTAATTTCTTTCATCAGTGTCTTATAGTTTTCTGCATACAGGTCTTTTGTCTCCCTAGGTAGGTTTATTCCTAGGTATTTTATTCTTTTTGTTGCAGTGGTGAATGGGAGTGTTTCCATAATTTCTCTTTCAGATTTTTCATCATTAGTGTATAGGAATGCAAGAGATTTCTGTGCATTAATTTTGCATCCTGCAACTTTACCAAATTCATTGATTAGCTCTAGTAGTTTTCTGGTGGCATCTTTAGGATTCTCTATGTATAGTATCATGTCATCTGCAAACAGTGACAGTTTTACTTCTTCTTTTCCAACTTGTATTCCTGTTATTTCTTTTTCTTCTCTGATTGCCGTGGCTGGGACTTCCAAAACTATGTTGAATAATAGTGGTGAGAGTGGACATCCTTGTCTCGTTCCTGATCTTAGAGGAAATGCTTTCAGTTTTTCACCATTGAGAATGATGTTTGCTGTGAGTTTGTCGTATATGGCCTTTATTATGTTGAGGTAGGTTCCCTCTATGCCCACTTTCTGGAGAGTTTTTATCATAAATGGGTGTTGAATTTTGTCAAAAGCTTTTTCTGCTTCTATTGAGATGATCGTATGGTTTTTATTCTTCAATTTGTTAATATGGTAAGTCACATTGATTGAGTTGCGTATATTGAAGAATCCTTGCATCCCTGGGATAAATCCCACTTGATCATGGTGTATGATCCTTTTAATGTGTTGTTGGATTCTGTTTGCTAGTATTTTGTTGAGGATTTTTGCATCTATATTCATCAGTGATATTGGTCTGTAATTTTCTTTTTTTGTAGTATCTTTGTCTGGTTTTGGTATCAGGGTGATGGTGGCCTCATAGAATGAGTTTGGGAATGTTCCTTCCTCTGCAATTTTTTGGAAGACTTTGAGGATGGGTGTTAGCTCTTCTCTAAATGTTTGATAGAATTCACCTATGAAACCATCTGGTCCTGGACTTTTGTTTGTTGGAAGATTTTTAATCACAGTTTCAATTTCATTACTTGTGATTGGTCTGTTCATATTTTCTGTTTCTTCCTGGTTCAGTCTTGGAAGGCTATACCTTTCTAAGAATTTGTCCATTTCTTCCAGGTTGTCCATTTTATTGGCATAGAGTTGCTTGTAGTAGTCTCTTAGGATGCTTTGTATTTCTGCGGTGTCTGTTGTAACTTCTCCTTTTTCATTTCTAGTTTTATTGATTTGAGTCCTTTCCCTCTTTTTCTTGATGAGTCTGGCTAATGGTTTATCAATTTTGTTTATCTTCTCAAAGAACCAGCTTTTAGTTTTATTGATCTTTGCTATTGTTTTCTTTGTTTCTATTTCATTTCTTTCTTTTTTTTTTTTTTTTTAGTTGTTTTGTTTGTTGCTTTATACTGCAGGTTCTTATTAGGCATCAGTTTTATACACATCAGTGTATACATGTCAATCCCAATCGCCCAATTCAGCACACCACCATCCCCACCTCACCGCAGTTTTCCCCCCTTGGTGTCCATATGTCCATTCTCTACATCTGTGTCTCAACTTCTGCCCTGCAGACTGGCTCATCTGTACCATTTTTCTAGGTTCCGCATACATGCATTAATATACGATATTTGTTTTTCTCTTTCTGACTTACTTCACTCTGTATGACAGTCTCTAGATCCATCCACGTCTCAACAAATGACTCAATTTCGTTCCTTTTTATGGCTAAGTAATATTCCATTGTATATATGTACCACATCTTCTTTATCCATTCGTCTGTTGATGGGCATTTAGGTTGCTTCCATGACCTGGCTATTGTAAATAGTGCTGCAATGAACATTCGGGTGCATGTGTCTTTTTGAATTACGGTTTTCTCTGGGTATATGCCCAGTAGTGGGATTGCTGGGTCATATGGTAATTCTATTTTTAGTTTTTTAAGGAACCTCCATATTGTTCTCCATAGTGGCTGTATCAATTTACATTCCCACCAACAGTGCAAGAGGTTTCCCTTTTCTCCACACCCTCTCCAGCATTTGTTGTTTGTAGATTTTCTGATGATGCCCATTCTAACAGGAGTGAGGTGATACCTCATTGTAGTTTTGATTTGCATTTCTCTAATAATTAGTGATGTTGAGCATCTTTTCATGTGCTTCGTGGCCGTCTGTATGTCTTTATTTCATTTATTTCTGCTCTGATCTTTATGATTTCTTTCCTTCTGCTAGCTTTGGGTTTTGTTTGTTCTTCTTTCTCTAGTTCCTTTAAGTGTAAGGTTAGAGTTTTTATTTGAGATTTTTCTTGTTTCTTGAGGTAGGCTTGTATAGCTATAAACTTCCCTCTTAGAACTGCTTTTGCCACATCCCATAGGTTTTGGATCGTCGTGTTTTCATTGTCATTTGTCTCTAGGTATTTTTTGATTTCCTCTTTGGTTTCTTCAGTGATCTCTTGGTTATTTAGTAACGTATTGTTTAGCCTCCATGTGTTTGTCTTTTTTACGTTTTTTTCCCTGTAACTGATTTCTAATCTCATAGCATTGTGGTCAGAAAAGATGCTTGATATGGTTTCAATTTTCTTAAATTTACTGAGGCTTGATTTGTGACCCAAGATGTGATCTTTCCTGGAGAATGTTCCATGCACACTTGAGAAGAAAGTGTAATCTGCTGTTTTTGGATGGAATGTCCTATAAATATCAATGAAATCTATCTGGTCTATTGTGTCATTTAAAGCTTCTGTTTCCTTATTAATTTTCTGTTTGGATGATCTGTCCATTGGTGTAAGTGAGGTGTTAAAGTCCCCCACTATTATTGTGTTACTGTCGATTTCCTCTTTTATAGCTGTTAGCAGTTGCCTTATGTATTGATGTGCTCCTATGTTGGGTGCATATATATTTATAATTGTTATATCTTCTTCTTGGATTGATCCATTGATCATTATGTAGTGTCCTTCCTTGTCTCTTGTAACATTCTTTATTTTAAAGTCTATTTTATCTGATATGATTACTGCTACTCCAGCTTTCTTTTGATTTCCATTTGCATGAAATATTTTTTTCCATCCCCTCAATTTCAGTCTGTATGTGTCCCTAGGTCTGAAGTGGGTCTCTTGTAGACAGCATATACATGGGTCTTGTTTTTGTATCCATTCAGCAAACCTGTGTCTTTTGGTTGGAGCATTTAATCTATTCACATTTAAGGTAATTATCAATATGTATGTTCCTATTACCATTTTCTTAATTGTTTTGGGTTTGTTTTTGTAGGCTCTTTTCTTCTCTTGTGTTTCCCACTTAGAGAATTTCCTTTAGCATTTGTTGTAGAGCTGGTTTGGTGGTGCTGAATTCTCTTAGCTTTTGCTTGTCTGTAAAGCTTTTGATTTCTCCGTCGAATCTGTATGAGATCCTTGCCGGGTAGAGTAATCTTGATTGTAGGTTCTTCCCTTTCATCACTTTAAGTATATCATGCCACTCCCTTCTTGCTTGTAAAGTTTCTGCTGGAAATCAGCTGTTAACCTTATGGGGGTTCCCTTGTATGTTATTTGTCATTTTTCCCTTGCTGCTTTCAATAATTTTTCTTTTTCTTTAATTTTTGCCTATTTGATTACTGTGTGTCTCGGCATGTTTCTCCTTGGGTTTATCCTGTATGGGACTCTCTGTGCTTCCTGGACTTGGGTGGCTATTTCCTTTCCCATGTTAGGGAAGTTTTCGACCATAATCTCTTCAAATATTTTCTCGGGTCCTTTCTCTCTCTCTTCTCCTTCTGGGACCCCTATAATGTAAATGTTGTTGCATTTAATGATGTCCCAGAGGTCTCTTAGGGTGTCTTCATTTCTTTTCATTCTTTTTTCTTTATTCTGTTCCACAGCAGTGAATTCCACCATTCTGTCTTCCAGGTCACTTATACGTTTTTCTGCCTCAGTTATTCTGCTACTGATTCCTTCTAGTGTATTTTTCATTTCAGTTATTGTATTGTTCATCTCTGTTTGTTTGTTCTTTAATTCTTCTAGATCTTTGTTAAACATTTCTGGCATCTTCTCGAACTTTGCCTCCATTCTTTTTCCGAGGTCCTGGATCATCTTCACTATCATTATTCTGAGTTCTTTTTCTGGAAGGTTGCCTATCTGCACTTCATTTAGTTGTTTTTCTGGGGTTTTATCTTGTTCCTTCATCTGGTACATAGCCCTCTGCCTTTTCATCTTTTCTCTCTTTCTGTGAATGTGATTTTTGTTCCACAGGCTGCAGGATTGTTGTTCTTCTTGCTTCTGCTGTTGGCCTTCTCATGGATGAGGCTCTCTAACAAGCTTGTGCAAGTTTCCTGATGGGAGGGACTAGTGGTGGGTAGAGCTGGGTGTTGCTCTGGTGGGCAGAGCTCAGTAAAACTTTAATCTACTTGTCTGCTGATGGGTGGGGCTGGGTTCCCTCCCTGTTGGTTGTTTTGCCTGAGGCGACCCAACACTGGAGCCTACCCGGGCTCTTTGGTGGGGCTAATGGCGGACTCTGGGAGGGCTCACGCCAAGGAGTACTTCCCAGAACTTCTGCTGCCAGTGTCCTTGTCCTCTCGGTGAGACAGAGCCACCCCCTGCCTCTGCAGGAGACCCTCCAACACTAGCAGGTAGGTCTGGTTCAGTCTCTATGCGGTCACTGCTCATTCCCCTGGGTCCCGATGTGCACACTACTTTGTGTGTGCCCTCCAAGAGTGGAGTCTCTGTTTCCCTCAGTCCTGTCGAAGTCCTGCAATCAAATCCCACTAGCCTGCAAAGTCTGATTCTCTAGGAATTCCTCCTCCCGTTGCCAGACCCCCAGGTTGGGAAGCCTGACGTGGGGCTCAGAACCTTCACTCCAGTGGGTGGACTTCTGTGGTATAAGTGTTCTCCAGTTTGTGAGTCACCCACCCTGCAGTTATGGGATTTGATTTTATTGTGATTGCGCCCCTCCTACCATCTCACTGTGGCTTCTCCTTTGTCTTTGGATGTGGGGTATCTTTTTTGGTGAGTTCCAGTGTCTTCCTGTCGATGATTGTTCAGCAGTTAGTTGTGATTCTGGTGTTCTCGCAAGAGGGAGTGAGAGCATGTCCTTCTACTCCGCCATCTTGAACCAATCTCCCTTTATTTATTTAATTTATTTTTGGCTGCGTTGGGTCTTAGTTGCAGCCCGCAGGATCTTTGTTGAGGCATATGCAGGGTCTTTTTGTTGCAGTGCACGTGCTCTTTGTTGTGGTGGGCGGGCTTCTCTCTAGTTGTGGCGTATGGGTTTTTTTCTCTTCCCTAGTTGTGGCATGCAGGCTCCAGGGTGTGCGGGCTCTAGTTGAGGCACATGGGTTTAGTTGCCCCACGGCACGTGGGCTCTTAGTTCCCTGACCAGGGATCGAACCTGGGTCCCCTGCATTGTAAGGCAAATTCTTTACCACTGGACCACCAGGGAAGTCCCTTGCTCACTTCTTTAACAGGGTTTAACTTTTGTTCTTCCTGAGTTGGCTAGAGAAGGTAAAACAGAGAAAAATAGCATACCCTATATCTCCCCAGTTAAATTGACTTGGCCAGCTATTTATTGACAGTATAGGGTGTAAAGAAGCAAAAGAAAGAAGAATCTCAAACTGTCCTCCAAATATTCTGGTCCCAAAGTTGGATGCTGTCACTGGCTGATGTTTTGCTGCAGGGTAGAAATGGCCAAAGATGGAAAAGATATGTAGCCAGAAGCTGAGTTCTGCTGATTGAAGAGTGGTTTGAGTTGCTATTATGGAAGACTCTTGGGAAAATTCCCTGTGTGGGTCTGAGTTCCCCCAACATAAACATATAAGATGTTTTTAACAGAACTGGGACTATTGTTCTTAAGCAAAATGCACTAGAGTTTCTGTGTTCCTTTCAGGAAATAGCTTGTCTGTGTTGTGACGAAGGAGAATAATGTGGTGTTTCTTGAAAGGGCTAAGTCCCTCTGGAAAAATAGGCTTGGTTGTTCCTTTGAAATAAATATGTGTGTGTGTGTGTGTGCGTGTATGTGCACACGCATCCAAAAGAAGTTAAGGAAGATTGTGATTGGTTGACACCATGAAATTTTAGTTTTTGTGTTGGGAGAAATAACAAATTGGGAGGATTTCTCAGAACAATTATGTTTTCAGAAGCGTGACTGAACTTCTAAGCATACTCCCTGGTTGGCCACATGATAAGGAGTGAACTTCACCAGCTTTGCACCCTGGCATGGTTTGGACTGTTGAAAAGTCTCACTCTCAGACAGATGGTGAGTTCTGTAATTGTACTGACATTATATTTACAGGGAATAAAGAAGCAGCCCATTTCCCAATTTCTGTCTCTCCATGTGCTGTGATTTCTCTTTCCTGGTGATAAAAAGAATCACCTCAGAGAGGCATCCCCAGTTTTGGTTGGCCCTAAAAGAGTTGAGTCTCAGTGTCTTTGAATAAGCAAAGCATGAACCTGAGCAGTTCTGGCTCTTAGATGGGCTCACCTGCCCCCATCTTCTGCTATTATCTGTCGAACAGGATCTTCTCATCCAAAACTGTTGCATCAGAAATGGAACATCAGACCTTCTCCTAAGGCCCATAAGGAGGAGCAGGCTGAACAATTACTGGCTCAATTAATTTATCCTGCTTAGTTATACCAAAAAAAGAAGTGTGTGTGTCCATGTGTGTGTATGCACACATGTGTATATGGCCTTTTATTTCTGGTTTCTTTTTTTTTTTTTTAATATAAATTTATTTATTTATTTATTGGCTGAGTTGGGTCTTCATTGCTGCACGCGGGCTTTCTCTAGTTGTGGCGAGGGGGGCTACTCTTCGTTGTGGTGCGTGGGCTTCTCATTGCGGTGGCTTCCCTTGTTGTGGAACACGGGCTCTAGGCGCGCAGGCTTCAGTAGTTGTGGCACGTGGGCTCAGTAGTTGTGGCTCACGGGCTCTAGAGTGCAGACTCAGTAGTTGTGGCGCACGGGCTTAGTTGCTCCGCGGCATGTGGGATCTTCCCGGACCAGGGCTCAAACCCATGTCCCCTGCATCGGCAGGCGGATTCTTAACCACTACGCTGTCAGGGAAGCCTGCTTATTTCTGGTTACTTTATATTCTAAACCAAATTTTGCTCTGCTGTAAAATTTAAAAAGCAAGATGCAAAGAAGTGCATGTAGTGTGCTACCTTTTGTGTAAAAGGGAGGGAGGAAATAATTATATATTTGTATTTGCTTATATTTGCTAAAGAAACTCTGGAAAGATACTAAAGCAACTAATAAAAGTGGTTACGAGTGGAGACGGGGTGGAACCTAGAGGGGTAGAAGACTAGGACATTTTCACTGTACACCTTTTATATGTTCAACTTTTGAATCATATGAATATATTATCAATTCAAAATATATACCTAAACTAAAATTGTCTTGAAGTTTGCACATTCTCTGTCCACACTCTGAATTTTTAGAAGGCCTGAATATTTTAAAGCGCTCATATGTTACATTTGCCTCAGGAAAACTGAAAAAAAGAAGAAAACCATTTTGGAACAACAAATGCTATTCACATTTTTCTTGTGTAAGGAGATCTAGGAAAACAAAGGCAAAGTACCATATGTGTCTCCAGGGACCAAACTAGTGTGTTAACAAGTGAAGTTCAAAAAATAGGGAAGGAACTTCCCTGGTGGTCCAGTGGTAAAGAATCCGCCTTCCAATGCAGGGGATGCGGGTTCAATCCCTGGTCAGGGAACTAAGATCCCACATGCTGTGGGGCAGCTAAGACCCAACGCAGCAGCCAATAAATAAATAAATAAATAAACAAAGACTTTAAAAAAAAATAGGGAAGAAGAGAGAATCTCCCAAATGCTGGGCCTTCTATATAAACGCATCTCAAAATTTATATTGCAAAAAAAATTATATTGCAAACCGGTCAGAAAGCTTCTCCTCTGAGCCGTCCCCTTAAGGATGATTTAAAATGTCCCTGTGGCACTGAGCAGTTGCAGAAAGACTGAGGACTAGCAAGATGGCAACAGCTAACTTGGAGATAAACGAATGAAAAGAGGTGAGAAGTAGCTTAGGGTGAAAAGGAACCAGAGATCTACAGAGAAAAATGGAAAAGCTTAACCAAGGCTGCTTGAGATATCATGGATCAACTCTGGGGCCGGCAGACTAGGAACCAGCACCGGTAAAAAGTCACAGGAACGCTGTCTGCAGCCTTGCCTGCTGTCCTGAGAGGATGCAGCCTGTTACTGAGGGAGTGGCAGCATCCCAGGGCGCCCATGTGGTGGCCTCCTCTGCCCACACACTTCAATTTTTAGATCTTGTCTGTTGCTCAGGTTCAGTTCTAGTTCTCTGAGTTTGCTCTCTCCTGGGAGCATTTAAATGACTTTCCTGACAGCTTTAAATCATTTTAATAAGCGGGGAAGTAGAAGGGTCATACTCTGGAATAGAAGGACGATGGTTTGGTGTCCTCTCCTTGGTCTGATTCACCCGATTCTTGGTGACCCTAGACAGATCTGTGAGCTGGGTTTCAGCCTTTCCTTCTGTGAAATGGGAGAAGAGATTACAAGCAGGTCACAGAGACAGCATCACTTCCACCCCGACAGTATCACTTCACCACTTGGACCATTTTCCTCATCAGAAAGTGAAGGAGTTGCACTAAGTTCCTGAGCTCTACAATTTGAAATTGATAACAGATACCCAAAAACGTGTGTGACACGCTGAAAATAATTCTTATTTTGATACAGGTAGACAGCCTTAATATAAAGATGGTGATAATTTCATCCCATTCCCCAGTTCTTCAAGCCTCCACCCCAATCTCTGGGCAATCCTCTGGGAATGGCTTTGTGCTGACTTATAGGGGAATGTAATTTTCCTGCCCACCACTCCAGGACAATGCTGGGAGAGACTGGTTCTCAGAATGTGTGAATAGATGATTCTAGATCACATTCCAAGAGTCCTTCCAGCTCTGTGAGTTTGAGAAACAGTTGTACACTACCCACCCCCACCCCCCAGCCCTGCTCCTCTAACTACCTCTTCTTCCCCCATAAAACACATCCCTTCAACAACTTGCAACTCGCCAAGACCCGTCGTAAACTTTAGGTAGTTGTGCAAAGTCAGAGAAGTGGGATTGGATCCAGTGTCAGTTGGATAGAAGGGATTCCATCGTCAGTGAAAACACTGACCTAGAATTCTAACTGCAGGACGACGTGTTAGTACTTGATGCAGCGACCAGCCTTTCAGCCTCAGCAGAAACACCTGGTGGGAGGATGGGCCTCAGCAGTCACAGGCTCTCCAAAGCTGCAAAGTGGCATCCCAGGATCGCCAGGGCTTCTTGGTAGTCTTATGCCTCTCCTCACCCCACTATTTAAAAATAACCAACTTTTTAAAAGTTGATTAAGTTTTGAATATTCACTATGGAAAGTTCTAGAAAAATAATAATCTCTTTCTCTCAGCAACAAAGACTGTCAGCAATGTCATTTCTTTCTTTCTTCCTGCCCTTTATAGTCATTCTAGAAGTACCATACCTCATGCTGGGGTATAGCCGTACATAAGGCAGGCAAAGTCTCAGCTCTCAGAGGAAGTACATTCTAGGGTGGATAATGAATAAGTATATGAGTATTTCAGAGACTGGCAAGTTATGAGAGAAATGGCCCAGGAAATAAGACGATGAGGAACTGGAGGGTGGGCTGGGGGTACTTTTTTTTTTTTTTTTTTTTTTTTAATTTATGGCTGTGTTGGGTCTTCGTTTCTGTGCGAGGGCTTTCTCTAGTTGCGGCAAGCGGGGGCCACTCTTCATCGCGGTGCGCGGGCCTCTCATTATCGCGGCCTCTCTTGTTGCGGAGCACAGGCTCCAGACGCGCAGGCTCAGTAACTGTGGCTCACGGGCCCAGTTGCTCCACGGCATGTGGGATCTTCCCAGACCAGGGCTCGAACCCGTGTCCCCTGCATTGGCAGGCAGATTCTCAACCACTGCGCCACCGGGGAAGCCCTGGGGGTACTTTTGATAAGGAGGTCAGGCAAGATTTGACAAGATGGAGCCTAAAATGGACAGAGATGGGCAGAGCCAGCCTTGGGGAGGTTGGAGGGAGAGAATGCTGGGGAGGGAAGGAGCCTGAGAGGGTCCTGGGACTGAAGGAACAGTTTGGAGATTGAGCAAGTCAAGGGCTGAGCCGAGAGGTGACCAAGGACCAGGTCAGGGGGGGTCTTGTGGGCCCATTAGGAGTGCGGTTCTAAATGTAATGGCAAGCTGTTAGAGGACTTTAGCAGGGCAGTTACATGATATACTCCATGCATGTTTTTAAAAGATGACTTGCTGCTGTTTGGAGAATGGATTCTAAGGGGGGCAAAGTGAATGCAAGGAAAGCAGGTCTAGGAATCTAGAACAGCCCATGGGAGCCTGGACTAGGCAGGTGATAGAGAGAAGTAGATGGACTGGAGAAAAGTTTGGAAGTAGAACAGACTTGCTAAGAGACTGAATAAGACAATGAGAAAAGATAAAACCTCCTCTGAAACCTTGCAGAATGGGGTGGGGGTAATTCATTAATTATGGCAAGCGGTTTTCTGTCGCTAGAGGTGAAGACTTCAACTTTGGGACACACCTTTCTTTGCTTTAGGAAATGTACCACAGTAGATCCGTATTTATAAATTCAGTCTTTCGCTCAACAGATCTTTATTGTGAGTTTACCTGGGCTAGGCACTGTTCTAGGTGTATTAGTAAACCAACCAGAAAAAAGCCCTGCCCTCACAGAGCTTACATGCTACCACACAGACAATACACATAATAAATGAACCAATTATGTAGCATGTTAGAGGTGATTTGTGCTATGGAAAGAAGAGATGTTCGCAGAGTAAGAGATCTCAGGAGCACTAGGCATGGAGGGGGAGGCTTTCACATTAGGGTGTCCAGGGCAGGCCTCTTTGGGCAGATGGCACTGGTAAAATATAGAAGAATTCTATATAAACATATCAAACACCAGAAGCTCCAGGAGGGCAGGGACTGTGCCTGCATTCTATGTAATACATGGTAAGAATGCAGTATTTGTTGAATGAATGAATGAGTCTGAATGCATTTGTTAATGTTTTGTTAGGGGCTATAAATTTGTCTACATTTGAGTATTGTGACTCCAAAGAGGTGAGCTTTTTTTTTTTTTTTTTTTTACTGGAATATTTCTATGTCATTAAAAAGTCTGTTCGCCATATACATAAACCATGACACGTTGAACCAGTCTTCCCCTTGTTCCCAGTCACTCCTCTCCAGCCACAGTGCCTGCCTTGCTCTTCTTCCATTTCATTTCTGTGATTACAGAAACGGCTCTCACCCATGGCAGCTTTGAATTTGAATTCTTGTTATTTTTGTATTAATCTTTGCTGCCTTCCTGTACCAAACATAAGCCAAAAAATAAATTAAATCACAATCACTGTTTATTTCTGAGGCAGTGTGTGTGGTCCTTCGGAGTTTGGAGTATGAGAAAAAGGGGAGAAGCAGGAAGATCCAAGTCCTGCACTGGCTCCACCCATCCCCCGCCCCCAATATCCCTGGCTTTGCTCTGTCTCCTTCCTTTGTCTTAGTATTTGATCTGCCCCCAGAAAGAAAAGGAAAGAACAAATCTACCACCAGATTATTAACACTACAAAAGTCATCTTAAAACTGAGATGATGGGGCTTCCCTGGTGGCACAGTGGTTAAGAATCCACCTGCCAATGCAGGGCACACGGGTTCGATCCCTGGGCCGGGAGGGAAGACCCCACATGCCGCGGAGCAACTAAGCCCGTGCGCCACAACTACTGAGCCTGCGCTCTAGAGCCTGTGAGCCACACCTACTGAGCCTGCGAGCCACAACTACTGAAGCCCGTGAGCCTAGAGCCCGCGAGCCACAACTACTGAGCCTGTGTGCCACAACTACTGAAGCCCACACACCTAGAGACTGTGCTCCGCAACAAAAGAAGACACTGCAATGAGAAGCCCGTGCACCACAACGAAGAGTAGCCCTAGCTTGCCGCAACTAGAGGAAGCCCACGCACAGCAACGAAGACCCAATGCAGCCAAAGATAGACAGATAGATAGATAGATAGATAAATAAATTTATAAAAAACAAAACGAAATAAAACCCTGAGATGATGGTTTCTATTGTAGGCACACATAGACTTTGGACAGGTGATTAAACAAGTGTTCTGTGGTCCATTTTCATGCTTCCACGTGGGACCCTGGAATGAATGAGATAGCCCAGGTGAATAGTGCTGATCCAAAAACTGCATATGTATATGACCAGGGCCAGGGTGCTGGGTGTGATGAATAGTGTGTCTACAGCTAGAGAGATGGTGCCAGGAGTTTTGTTCCTTTCCTTTAAAAAAAAAAAAGTAGTGAAATAAATACATTTTCAGGTTAAAAAAATCTTGGTGCTTTTTCTATATCAGAATCTTTTTAGGATGTCAGGAGATATAAGCAGTATTTGGTTCCCTGTGTAATGTTGCCCACTGGTCCATAGACATCACTTCTCTTGAAATGTTCCCCTTAGAGATTTTACTTGTGTGAATCTTGTGGTGGAATGCTCTCTATACTGATTATTTAGAAATGAAGCAAAAAGGGGGAATTGAGGGATGAACAGGCAGAGCACAGAAGATTTTTAGGCAGTGAAACTACTCTGTATGATACTATAATGATGGATACATTATACACTTGTCCAAACCTACAGAATGTGCAACACCAAGAGTGAGCCCTAATGCAAGCTGTGGACTTTGGGTGATAATGATGTGTCAATGTAGGTTCATCGGTTGTAACAAATGTACCACTCCAGTAGGGGATATTGATAATGGGGGAGGTTATGTGTGTGTAGGGAGAGGTGGGAGGTAGAGGGAAATCTCTGTACTTTCCTCTCAATTTTGCTGCAAACCTAAAACTGCTCTAAAAAATAGTCTATTAAATAAATTTTTTTAAAAAAGCAAAATGTGTGAGCCTTGAAGGCATTGTGCTAAGTGATATAAGCTGGTCACAAAAGACAAATTCTGTATGTTCCACTTATAGGAGATACTTTTATCACCGAACCAAATTTGGGTTCAGTCACCCGACACGCAGCAAAGCTAGTTTACTGACACCCATCTGTGGTGAAGGAAAGTATAGCATTAATTGCAAAGTGTCAAGCAAGGAGAATAAGCAGCTAATGTTCAAAAGACCTGAACTCCCAGATGGCTTTCAGGGAAGGGTTTTTAAAGGCAACATTAGGGCTGAGGGTTATAGGTGATCACCTTGCTTGACTGATGGGGTGGGAGGGCAACAGGGTGATGTTTTGGGAATGTCGGTCATCAACCTTGTGGTTCCAACCAGTCTGGGCTCTATGTGCTGGTGGGCAGCGTGCAGTTAACTTCTCCCGCCTGGTGGGGGCTTTAGCATCTGCAAAACAATTCAAGGATATGACTCAGGATATTATCTACAGCCCTTGAGGAGGAACTAAAGGTCCTTGACTTTGTTTTATGGATAAATTATTTTGTCTTGCTTGACTGCTTTCTTTTGTTTCTGCGTTTTCTCACTTCTCTGATATTAAAATTGCCCTTTGGAACTCGGGGAAGGCCTAGGTGCCTAAAGCTTTTCTACAAACAAGAGGCGGGGGACACAGGGGTCAGTCCCCGGGAAGGCCCCACAGGGTCCTGTTCCGTTTCACTTAGAGCAGTCAAATTCAGAGACCGAAAGTTGAATGGTGGTTTGCAGGGGCTGGGAGAGGGGGAATGGGGACATTGTTTAATGGGTACAGACAGAGTTTCAGTTAGGGAAGGTGAAAAAGTTCTGGAGATGGATGGTGGTGATGGTTGCACAACCCTGTGAATGTACGAATGCCACTGAATTGTACATTTAAAAATGGTTTAAATGGTATATTTTATGTATATTTTATCACAATAAGAAAGTAGGGTGAGGAAATAAACTGAGGTAATACACTGAGTAGGATAGATATATTTTCCTATCAGTTGGGGTCAGAATGAAGAGTGTAATAGGATTGTGACTTTTAATTTCTTTTGCTACATAAACTGTGATGACTCCCTCGCCCCATTCCCCATTTTCTCTGGAAATAATGATAAGGAAAAAGGATCTTCATCTCCAGCTACCAAAAGGGCAGCAGAAATAACCTCACCTCATTTCTAATAGGTTTCTTCCTTCCTCAGAGTTGCCTTCTCTTCTCTTCCTACTCCCCTCTAAACAGGATACCAATCTGACTGGAAATGGCAGCGAAGTCCAGCTTTCACACATAGTAAGGGCTCAATAAATAATACCTGTGAAAAACTGATATTTACAAAATATACATTTCAGGAGAATCTACTAGGAGGGGAGGGGCCCACGTGAAATGCAGGGGTTCCCTGAGCTATCTTTATACACCTGCACTGCAGAATAGGCAAGGGTGACAGAATAATATTTTAAGATTATATTTTCCCCAGTGTCTTCCCTTTTCCTGTTCCCTTATTCAGGCAGGGAGAGGAAGGGTGTTCCGTGCTGAATGAGGGGAAATACGTGGCAGAATACTATAAAGCAGTCCTTAGAAGGAGAGCTGGCGACCAGCAGGCTGAATCAGGCCTGCAGGGAAGCTAGGTCTGACCCCTCACGATATTGATCTGTACAGTGTTGTCTGAAATGTGTAGATGTTTAAAAGTTGTGAAATTTCACATAAAAATCTGGGTTTCTGGTTTCCCTTTAAATATGGGAAGATAGCTTGAGCAACCTTGGTTGCCTCACCTGGCAACAACCAGCTGGATCTGAGCTGCAGCTGTTGCATTTAGAATGGTGTATTAGTTAGGATAACATAGCCCTTCAGATTTCAGTGGCATAACCCAGGAGAAGTTGATTTCTCACTCATGTACAATGAGCCCGGAGCAGGTAATTCAGAGACTGGGGCTCCTTCCTTTCTGTGTCTCCACCATCCCCAAGGGCCTTGGATTCTTTGATTTCAGCCTGTGGAATGGGAAAAAGGCAGTGGAGAAGCACGCTATTCTCAACCACCTTGGTTTGAAAGTGACATCCTCTGTTTCATTCCATTGGTGGGTTCCAGGCATATGACCTGCCTTGATGCAAGGGGTGCTGTGAAATGTGGAGCCTGACAGAGGCTCCATGGAAGGGGAGGCATAAATGTATGGTGGGCTGGTGCAACTCTGCCACAAATGGGCGTGTGCGTTTCAGTTCACCACAATCTTAACCACTGTCTTTCTATCCCTAAGTGGCCCCGGCTTAAGGTGTCTGTGGACAGAATGTGAGGAAGAAACATACAAAGAGATGGATTCTTCTTAGAATGAAAAAGAGATTTCCTTCAGTTGGAAGAGAGAGAGAGACAGAGGTCAGCATGTCCCTGGGCAGAGGGTCTGTGTGCCTTACTTCCCTGTAATATCATCTAGGAAACTGCAAGGCCCTCAAGAGGAATGACTGCATGGCATGTCTTGGCAGATGGGATGATAGCCACCCTGACCCCACCCAAATTTCCTGTATTCCTCAGTGGGTCATAAAAGTGGTAGAGAGCTAATTTACTGAAGCAGCATATAGACTTCAACAGTGGAGAAAACTCAGCCACATTTTCTGGGGAAGGAGGACCAAATGGATGAATGCTTCCTTCCCTATCCCATACCACAGGACTGTGTAAATCCCTGGGATTAAGGACTCCAGGAAGGAGGAAGGCTAACTCCCTCACTCCCCTGGTAGATTAGCTGCTAGGGGGTCTACACTAAGTCATTATATACAATAATGGATATGCGACAATTCTTGCACACCTGAGTTTATGGACTGACGTTCATACCCTCTACTCAGTTTTGCAATTTTCTAAATGAAGGTGCTGAGGAAGGCGGTGACCTTGTTCATTTCAGCTTTTTCTAGAAACTTTGCCCTCCACCTCCCAAACCTAAAGCAGCGCCTCCTATCCCAGCCCCATCCCTCCCACATACCACAAAAAAGCAAACAAAAGTCCTAGCCCTGTCAGTTTACAAATCTTTTCAAACTGAGGTGGTTGACGCTGGCTGGTGTGATGGAAAGCCCCAGGACAGGCACTGTGTGTATTCCTGGCGCATCTCTTTTGCTCAAAGATTTGGGAAAATATTTTTATAAGAAACTGGGTTAAATTAAGGAGTAAAAGGCAAAATTCACATTTCAAAAAAATGATGAAATTCCAGACTTTAAAGGAACTTTTTTCTCGCAGGAAGGGGACCTCCCTCTTTCAGAACCCCATGTGGATCTCCACTGGAGTTCTTCTGAGAAGAACACTTCTGTGGAAAAGTTGGAGCCGCGCTGGCTCTGCGCCCGGCCTGGCTCTGGGCCTCTCCCCTGGCTTGGGCTGAGGCTCCTCAGGGGTATCGCGTTCTTGTTAATATCTACTCACGTTTCTAAACTCAGCTTGTCAGCGCCTACACAACCTGAGAGGTATTGCCAGGTTCCAACTCGCTCTTTTCCCGAGGGGAAATAGAGAATCAGCAACTTAAAAGGACTTGCCTGGGAAGCATCTAGGCTTCCCAGGCCAAGGCTTCTCTCAGTGTCCTTGGCCGCCTCCATCCCTTAATCCTGCTTTAACCCTTGGCCCCTTGGTGTTTTGCAGAGAACCTCATGCCCCACGCACCCACCCCCGGCCCATAGTTCACCCTGCAATTCCATCCTTGGGGGCCCTTCCTCCCCCCTGGAGTATCTGGCGCCCATGGAGGTGCTTAGGAAAGTTTGGTGAATTAATGACCGCTGGTTCAAACAAATGCAACAGAGCCCAGTCCAGGGTCTGGTGAGGATGGGGGTGAGGGGTGATTTACTCCGCCATCTCCCAGTGCAGCCCAGAGAGAGGGGCTAGGGTCCGCGTTGGAGGACTGGAAAGCGCCTCATGAAGCGTGCAGAAGCACCAACGCAAGTTGGCAGGGGTAGCCTCCTCTCGCCGCCCAAGGTTCTCCGGTGGGCGCGCAGCCGAGCCGCCTGGCTGGTGCAATCTCCCGCGCGCCTTGCATTGATCAAAATGGGTTGAAACAGTAAACGCGAGGAGGAGCAACTGCTCTCGAGTCTCGACTGGGGAGCACGACCAATGGGGATGCGAGCCCCGTTGCGCGAACCAATCAGCGCAGGGCCAGCGACAGCGCGGGCCAATGGGGGCGCCGGCTCGGCGCTGGAAGAAAGCACGGAGTCGGCGCCGGCTGCAGACTTGCGCTGCCCACGCGATCGGTCCTTTCCAGCAGACTCCCAGTTCCCGCTTCCGCACCATGGACTCCTTGATGCAGGTGGTCAACTTCGGGCCCGGGCCAGCCAAACTGCCGCGCTCGGTAAGTCCCCCCTAGCGCGCGCCGGCAGGGCGGTCCGGGCGGGAGCAGGCGCGTGGGTGGCTGTGCATCCCTGCCCGGGGCTCCCGGATCCCCACCCCCTGCCCGGAGTTCCCCGAACGCTCTGCACTGGCGTGCACTCCCAGTTTACGATCTATCGTGGGTGGGCCTCTAGAACAATACATTAGGAAAGGACCTCGGCGAGGCTTGCTTGTGCAGCTGTCGCTGGCGCCGGCTACGGGTGCGCCGCGTGCAGAACTCGGCCGGCCGGGGAGTGCTGGCTCGCTGCGCTGCGCACCTGCAAACTCCGGCGCTGTGCCTTCAATCCGGCCGGGCCGGGGGCGCGGCGGAAAAGAAAAAGCTCTCAACTCTGCGTTCGCCTCGTCCCGCAGTGCTGCGAACCAAGCAGTGTTGAGTGGATGCGTGAATGGACACTGTGAATGAATGGTGAATGAGGATTGCGTTAACTGGAGGGAACTGCAAACTGGAGGCCCGCGCACGACCCCTCGGAAGCAGTGTTGCCTTTAGCCAGAACTTGGAAACATTGCTTTTCAGAAATGTAAATTTAAAAGCCTTTAGTCCAGGCCAGGCTTTCCCTCCTTGTCTCTCAGATACCCCACCCGTCCCTAAAGCCTTTTTTCTCCTCTCTGTTTCACGCGTAGATTGTTTTTGTTTTTTTCAACTGGAGTGTCCCCTAAAGGCATTCTAATATTCAAATTCTGGTAGGCCTTGGGCTGCTAGCCCAGTTCGGTTCACTTTGTTCTGGAGCAAATGAATGACTGAATTCTCCCCTGGGCCATTACCAGACCTTTCGAGTGCAAGTGGAACTTACTCCCTGCCTTCCCAGCCCCCAGCCGGGTTCCGGCTCCTCCCCTAACCTCCAAAACCCACTCCCTCCACATCCATTCTCCCCTCCCACCGCCCAAGCTGTGAAGGAGGCCAAGTCTCTACTGTGCCTTGGACGCGCTGACCCCTGCCGCTGCTGTTACATTTTTATTTTTCTAACCAGGATGACTCTGATGATATGTTGTAGCAACATGGGGCATAGCCAAGTGCTTTACAATTATCTGCTGTTGAACTGAGTAGAATCTCCCTGGGACAGAGACTTCTCTGTGTTGTGATGAGAACAGAGAATCTTACAATTGTAGAAAGGAAAGGACATTTTGCTTTTCTGGGGGCAGCGCTCTTAGGAGCTGAGAGTACAGGGCTTCGTTTTTTCTTAGTTATTGCGGTCTGTTTTAGGTGAGATTCCCTGCCAGAGCTGTGCAAACGTTTCCTCTCCCTCACCGTTTTTTCCCTCTCTGTGTTTTGGAGTCTTCTGCGCATTTGTTTCCTGTGTAATTTGTTCTGCATTTATTATAAAGGCAGTTGTTATCAGTAGTACAATTACTTATTATTTATTTTCCTGGGAGGATTTATGCCCTCCTATGTGCTCTCCAAGCTGGCGGTGGGGGGGCAGATGTTGCTATTTATGTGTCTTCTTGATTTAATTGAAGTATAAGGATTAGAGAAGCTTTGCAAACTTTTTTTGACTGTAACCACAATGAAAAATATATTTCACAAAATGAGCAAGTACCTGCACATAATTAAAACAAAAGGCTTATGAAATATTTAGCCTAATGACTACAACATGCACAATTTTGTATTCTACTCTGCTCTGGTCTATTCTAGTCCATTAAAAAATTAGTTATGATCCACAAAAGTGGTTGCATTCTTCAGTTTGAAAAAAATAAACTCCACTGGATTAGAGGGGTATGCTTTTTGGGCAGAAGTTTTTAAAACTTGTTATAATGATTTTGGTTATAAACTTTTATAGATGTCTTTTCAAGGAATACTATCTATGAGAGAAATACAGTCTGAACAGAAGTTCAAGGATGATTCTATCAGAGACAGATGTTTGTATTTACTAAAGACAAGGATTTGCCAAAAGTTTGTTTGATCAGCCATTGCTAATGTGTCCAACAAAAACGATGACAAATTCTTGAACCTCTTTTTTTTTGTCTCATTCTTTATTGTTAAAATGGTGTTTTTTCAGACAAGTTGCAATCCAGTTTAGATTATGGTTTTTTTTTTAATTTTAATTTTTCACTGCATTGGGTCTTCGTTGCTGCACACAGGCTTTTCTCTAGTTTCAGTGAGCGGGGGCTGCTCTTCGTTGTGGTGTGTGGGCTTCTCATTGCGGTGGCTTCTCTTGTTGCGGAGCACAGGCTCCAGGTGCCTGGGCTTCAGTAGTTGTGGCATGAGGGCTCTGTAGGTGTGGCTTGCAGGCTCTAGAGCGCAGGCTCAGTAGTTGTGGCGCACGGGCTTAGTTGCTCCGCGGCCTGTGGGATCTTCCCAGACCAGGGCTCGAACCCGTGTCCCCTGCATTGGCAGGCGGATTCTTAACCACTGAGCCACCAGGGAAGGCCTAGATTATGTTTTATGAGGTCTTTAGCCTGTATCTTTTAAGGGAACCTCCTTTGATGGCAGGATGCTTCTACAGAGGGTTTATCTCACCTATTTTGTGTACATTTTTAGAGCATTTCTTTCTCTCTTTTTACTTTATGGCAGGTTGCTCATACACAAAGGTAGAGAGGGAATAATATAACTAAATTCATGGACCCATCCAAAATTTAACAACTAAGGACATTTTGCCAATCTTGTTTCAGCGCTCCCTCCCCCATACCCTCTTTCTCCCCTTCTGCCCCTGGATAATTTTAAAGCCAATCACAGATATCATGTCATTTCACTTGTAAACAATGCAGCATGCATCTCTGATAAGGACTTTCTATTCTTCTTACTGAAGTGTGTATATCTATCTATCTATCTATCTATCTACATCTATCTACGTATATCTATGTAGATATATATATGAAATATGTGTTTTTCTTTCAGTGTGTAGTAATTTGCATTTTACTCGCCTTTGGGAAAAAAACAATGAGGCACCTCCCTAGCAAGTGAGCTATATGTTTGGGGGTGGGGGTAGGGAATGAGCCTTGCCCCCCCACCCCCCGTTTCCTGGCACTGGTAGATTGGCCGTAAGATGGGTCCCACCTGTCCAGTTGTCCTTGTAAGGCAGAACGTGGTTATGGGATTGCAGTGATCTTACAAGATGGGTCAAGGGGCTGGACAGGGCATACAGCTAAGTACCTCTGGAGCCACAGCTGAGATTCCTCACCTGCAAATTGGGGATGAGAATATCACCTTCAGGGCTGTTGTTGAGGGGAGAGATCAGTACATCAGTACCCCTGACGAACCTTAATTCACAGCAGGTGCTTCCTAATTCCTGCCCACTCCACCCATCCCAGCAGACCAAAAAGATGGAAAATTGAGTTATCAGTTTAACTTGGGCCTAATTGATTTTTTTGTTGTCCCCCAGAACTTTATGCTTTTTGTGCCTTTGCTGTCAGAGTGCAAATGCAATTGTGGAAGGGACATTTTTCTAGGGAATTAGACTTTTCCCAAAGATCTGAAGTTGACAGTTAAAGAATTGTTATCAGAAAACTTCCATACTTGATCTTTTTTTAAGTCCAAGTGAGTTTTTATCTCTAAGTAAATTCATGCCTTTGGAAAAACTGTGTTGTAGCATCAGTCACGTTGCATA
This sequence comes from Balaenoptera musculus, assembly GCF_009873245.2. Classification (NCBI taxonomy): domain Eukaryota; kingdom Metazoa; phylum Chordata; class Mammalia; order Artiodactyla; family Balaenopteridae; genus Balaenoptera; species Balaenoptera musculus. Next base: position 74,396,543 of record NC_045790.1, read on the forward strand.
ATTTCACTCTCAACTTGAGAGTAAGTTGCATCATCGGGGCTCTGTGGGGATAGGGGGAGGAAGGGGATTGGCTGTGGGCAGGGACATAAGCTTCCTCACAGGCCTGGTGGGTGGATCCTCTCCCCTGTGCCTCCCCCACTGCAGTTTGTATGTCCAGAGCTGTGCACAGCATATTGAAATCATCTTAAATTTTCTTTTATTTTTTTTCTAGGTATTGTCAGAGATACAAAAAGAGTTATTAGACTACAAAGGAGTTGGGATTAGTGTTCTTGGTAAGATTTACTTTTGGATTCTGTGAATGTCCAGGATTCAAAGGGAACCAATTAAAATGCATCATCAAGCCTAGAATTTCTACTGGGTCTTCCTGTAGGCCTTTGTAGATATATTTTTAAATTTTAATAACTTCCATAGCATGTTTGATCGAAACAATTTTGAAAGCAACATAAATGCTGGTGAGGGGTTTATATGTCTCAGCTTACTGTCGCATCATTGGTTTTTGCTATGCATAAGATCTGAGATCAAAAGATCCTGTACATTTGCATTAACAGTGCCCAAACATTTATAAAATTGCTTCACATTCATTTTACAGTTTTTGCTGTTCTTAAACATGAACTCATTAATGTTTAAAAGTACACAAGCCTTTTTTTGAAGATCTTGCATGTTAATAATTTCATGAAGTTTCTTTGAGTTCTAAAATTTACTTTTTTTTAAATTTAATTTTCTTTTTCTTTTTTGATATTTCCAAAGGCTACAGACTATTAAGAGACTGTGGGTTTAACTGTGTGCTCATTGCTATTAAATTTTGTTCCTGTGGATCTGGCACATGCACCTAGATTTCTGTGAAGTGAGAGCACAGTGTGGAATTTTGTGCTGTTGTCCTAAGGGCAGCCTTTGCACACAATTCCTGTTTGTGAGAAAGATGTGAGTAATCAGAGACCAAAGGATAAATTAGTACATGGCTCATTCAGTGAATATTGCCACTTTTGAAAAATCATTCTGCTGTGACAATAAGGTTAAAATGTTTGCAGTTTGAAAATCAATTTGGATTTTCCCTTAATGTAAGTGTGGCCCACAATTTGAATGGAAAATAACTGACATTTCCCGTTGTTATTTGATTTGTAAATTTTGTAGTTACAGCTATAGTTAACTTTTGTTGCTTTGGTTTTGAACTGGAATTTTTTTTCTTGTTTATCTTTCTTTCCACAGAAATGAGCCACAGGTCATCAGATTTCTCTAAGATTATTAGCAACACGGAGAACCTTGTGCGGGAATTATTGTAAGTTTAAAATTTTAAAGACAAAATTGTGTTATTCTTGTTTGGTAATCCATATACGTGGGTGTCTGTTGCATTATTTTCTAGACTCTGCTGTGTGTTCAGAATATTCTATTCTTACAAATAATCTTGTTAAGATTCTCCCAAATTCACTAGATCAGTACATAATGCTTTTTATTTGTTCCTCATCCTGGATTTGTATGTTTATTTTTATTTTATGTGGTTTTTCCAAAGATTTGAAATCATTGTATCTGGGAAAGATATTTTTAGCACTGTGGAAGTTAAACTGGCTTAAAAGGGATTTAAATGACAAAGAAGTGGTCATCTTTGTCAGCATAATTAACTATAACTTAGTTCACTGGCTCTTAAAGTATTGCCTCATACAACCTGTCAGAATCAACTCGTGGGGGAAGTATTAAAAAGTTCAAGTGCTGGGTCCCATCCAGACCTGTTGAATCAGAGCCTTTGTAGAAACTTCATTTTTTTTTTTTTTTTTGAAACTTCATTTTTAACGGGCTCTTTGGGCAATTTTAAGGGTTCTGAACTCTGGGAACTGCTTCTCAAATGAACTGTCCTAGTTATCTGCACTGCTTTTCTTACCCAGAGGAAACTGTGTTCTTAAATAGATTGCTGCTTAAAGGAGAGGCTTTATATAGTATATGAATATATTCACATAGACATATGAATACGGTCATCTTGAAAAAAAAACATTGTTTTTTTTGTTTTGTTTTTTTCTGCTCACAAAACTAGTGAATGTTCATGGTGGAAAGTTTAGGGAAAAAAGAAACTCACAAAATCAACCATAATTATCCATAACCCCACCAGTCAGGGGTAATCACTGTTAACGTTTTAGGGTCCATCCTTGCATTATTTCATTAACAAAATTGGAATTATACTAATTATTTAATAACCTTCCCTTTAAATTGCATTGATAAAATGCTTCAGATGGGGCGGGCTTGGTGACATTTTTGTGAGGAGCCCTCAAAACCCATGCTAATGTCCGTGTTTGGAGCTGGTAATCATCTGCTTGGCTTAGCATGCCAGGGCTGCCTGCTGGGTCCCTGTCATGTTCACAGAACAATCGCATCCTTCATGGGGTGGGTACTTGGAATGTTGGCGCAAGAGATGTGGCATTTGACCCACACGCCTGTGAGCCTTTCCAGCTTGAACTTCTGGTTCAATTTATGGGCCGATTTCTTTGTACCCCTGTACCTAGACCTCTGTCTGGTGTCCTTCCATCCAGTTCTTGGCCTTGTTCACTGCCCTGCATCTGAATAACATAAACCAGGAACGCTGCCTTGGGCTGCCATCCTCCCAGCTGCTGAGAACCTCATGGTTAGAGTCTCCTGAGACCTGTCTGCGTGCTTTGCTAGCCTCCTGAGCCCTGGATATAGGCAGGCACGGTTCAAAACCAGATATATGCACACCATCCCTCGTGTTGGCGAGACCAAGACCCTCTCACATTGCCCTGCCCTTTGGTGCTTTCCTTACACCTCTGTGCTGGAGCTCTGTCCCTTGGCCGTCTGTGTAACCTGTTCCCAAGCTCTGACATTGCTCAAAGGCTTGGGTCCAGTTTCCCTGGCTTGAGCTGGCCTTACCCTACTGCCTGTAGCCATGCCAATCATCATCTTAATTTTCCATGTTGCAATCAAATATTTTTGCTGTTAATCTTGATATATATTGGGTAGGTGATACATGCTTAGGTCTAAAGGATTATCAAAGATCCTCTACAGTGTCCACCTGGTTCATAGCATGGACCAGCACATATATACTTTTAGGACTTTTGGTTGCAAGTGACAGAAGCCCAACTCTTGGCTTACGCAAAAAAAAAAAAAGAAAGGAATGTATTATCTCATATAACAGAAAAGTGCAGGAGTGATTTAGGAGCTCACATGATGTCAGGAAGGTCTTTTTCTCCATCTCCTGGCTCTGCTTTTTTGTGTGTTGGCTTCACCAGATGGCCACCAGTGGTTGCAGGTTTAGCTCCTACGAGTTCTTTCTTTCCCTCAATAGAAACAGCTCCTTTTTTCTAGAAGTCTGGATCCAGGTCTCAGAACCAAACCCCACTGGCCAGCTTGGGTCACGTGCTCATCCCCTGGAGCTGGGATTGGCCACCCTTGAAGCAGGTGGACCGAGAGTGGCAGCCGGTGCTTCCCTAAAGGAACAGCAGGGTGTTACTAGCTCTGTCCAAAGAGTAACCATAAGCTTCCACCACAGGGCCCAGTAAAATATCTGTGCACAGAACTGAGTAGATAAATGACTGGGTTGGGGAAGGCAGAGATGGGGCTTGACCATCGTTCTTGTAGTGTATCCACCCCAGGGTAAAGTGCTGGAAGAGCATCACTCATTCTCAATTTTTGACCCTGTTTACTGTCACCTCTGCTTCTGCCCAGAGCCATTCCAGACAACTACAAGGTGATTTTTGTACAAGGAGGTGGGTGTGGCCAGTTCAGTGCTGTCCCCTTAAACCTGATTGGCCTGAAAGCAGGAAGGTGTGCCGACTATGTGGTGACGGGATCCTGGTCAGCTAAGGCCGCAGAAGAAGCCAAGAAGTTTGGAACTGTGAATATTGTCCACCCCAAACTTGGGAGTTACACGAGTAAGTGCTGGGAGCTGAGCTGGACAGTGAAATGCTGGCTGGCAGGTGGTCCCTCCTCAGCTAGCAGGTCACCCCTGCCCCAGGCAATTCTTTCGTCCCCTTGTCTGTAGTTAGTTTGATACCATTTAGATTGGCTGCCTGTTCCTGTTAAGATTACTAACTGGCTGCTGCAGAAAGAGTATGCCTAGGCTGCTGACTTAGCTGCAAAGCCCAGGGGCTGGTTTGGCTTTAGGTATGGCTTGATCAAGGGCCGCCAACAGTGTCTCCCGGTTCTGGTGTCTTTCCCTGTCTCCGCCACAGTCAGGAAAGCTGCCCCCTCCTTTTTAGAAGATGGCTGCAGCTGCTCCTGACCTTATATTCTCCCACGTTTCAATGCCTTTGCTCATGCATTTCCAGTAACAGTCTCATGTCTCCTGTGTCCCATTCTGTATCAGTTAAGCGGCCTTGCCTGAGTTGCATTGTACCTTCAAGGCTGTGGGTGGAATTGGTTCTACTGGAACTACATGGGCTGAGAGTCGCGGAGGCTGACGCCCACAGGAAACTGTCAGTGGACATAGGATGGATGGATACTGGGCAACAAGGAAAAAACCCAAATACCACGCCATTCTTTTTTTTTTTTTTTTTTTTTTTTTAATTTTTATTTGTTTATTTTTTATTTATGGCTGTGTTGGGTCTTCGTTTCTGTGCGAGGGCTTTCTCTAGTTGTGGCAAGTGGGGGTCACTCTTCATCGCGGTGCGCGGGCCTCTCATTATCGCGGCCTCTCTTGTTGTGGAGCACAGGCTCCAGACGCGCAGGCTCAGTAATTGTGGCTCACGGGCCTAGTTGCTCCGCGGCATGTGGGATCTTCCCAGCCCAGGGCTCGAACCCGTGTCCCCTGCGTTGGCAGGCAGATTCTCAACCACTGCGCCACCAGGGAAGCCCACCACGCCATTCTTGAAGACTATTTGCCCCCCATAACAGTCAAAGGGGTGGGATGGGTCATCCCTTTAGGCTGTTGGTGGTGATTGTAATGTAAGATGGATAGGGTGCTTTCACTTGTGAATGCTCTGGGATCTGTCTTCCCCTGCTAGGGGAGGGGTGTCATTCCTGGTTGCCTCCTATCTCCCTAAGGAAAGAGGGGAGGAAACGTGTGGAGTCCCCAACTTGTCTCCTGTGATAGAAATTCCAGATCCGAGCACCTGGAACCTCAGCCCGGACGCGTCCTATGTGTATTACTGCGCCAATGAGACCGTGCACGGAGTGGAGTTTGACTTTATCCCTGATGTCAACGGAGCAGTGTTGGTCTGCGACATGTCCTCAAACTTCCTGTCCAAGCCAGTGGATGTTTCCAAGGTAGAGTGTAAAAGAGGCCTGCGCCAGCGGGGGGCAGGGCGGGGGGAACCAGCCTCTCGGTTTCTCTAAGGACATTTTAATATATACCAGAAAAGGGAAAGGCTGACAGTGTTGGTTGTCAGAATGTTTACGTCCTGACGTTCCCAGCCCTGTGTTAATCGTCGTCTCCCAGGGGTCCCACTTGAGTCCTTGGGGAATTCATCTGCCTCTGAGAGTGGCGCTTAGAAAATTATTTTGTCAACATCTTGGGAGTTACTTGCTGTCATCAAGGAAAGATGTGCTTTATCCAAGCTTAGGGGGCTATGAAGGAGCCCCACCTTGCTTTGTACCCAGCTCAGCTCCAAGAGCATGGACATGACATGTAGATTGCTGAGCAGCTCCCCAGGGTGGGCACTGGGAGGAGTGCCCCAGGTGCATGCCATGGGGGGTACGATAGCTGTAAGGAATTTAAAACAAACTGACTAAGAAGTAGTCTGCCTTTTAAAAAGTTGTGGTAAAATATACTTACCATAACTTTACCATTTTAACTATTTTTAAGCGTACAGTTTAGTGGCATTAAGTACACACACACTGTTGTGCAGCCATCACCACCATCCGTCTCCAGAACTTTTTCTTCCCAAACTGAAACTCTGTCCCCATTAAACAATAACCGCAGTCCTCCCTCCCCCCAGCCCCTGGCAACCACCATCCTACTTTTTTTTATTGGTCTCTGTGAATTCGACTGTTCTAGATAACCTCATGTAAGTGGAATCATGCAATATTTGTCCTTTTCTGTCTGGCTTATTTCACTTAGCATAATGTCCTCAGGGTTCACCCATGTGGTAGCATGTCAGAACTTCATTTCTTTTTAAGGCTGAGTAATATTCTGTTGTATGGATGTACACATTTTGTTTATAGCCTGCTTTTTATTTTCACTCACCATGCACTGGCAATTCTAAACAATGTCAACTATAAAATACTCCCTGTCGAGCCACACTGTTCCCCCCTCGTCCCACTTGGGATGCCCCTGAATTTTCCTACAGGTTTCATGGGGAGACATGGAAGAGGGTTCTACATCTTACACGAAAAAATTTCCCAGAGTATCTTTAAACATCTTTTTTTTTCTAAAATTTCTTCTCTCTCAGGCAGCTTGTCCCATTATTTCTCAGTATCTTCTGATTATCCCTTTATACAAATATAAATGGATAAAAAAATTGATTTCTTTAGGTTACCAAGGACAGCAGCCTTATTTTAAAGATGGGCTTGGACGTAGAAAAGAGGTATACTAGAGTGAATACAAATGGATACAAGGTCTCCACAGTGATGGGTTTGGGCTGGCCCCTCTCTGGAGAGAAGGATCAGACAGATTGTAATCTGCAGGCTCTGAACTCTTGTGTATCGATTTGCTGTCCCGGATAGAGATTCCTTTAGAGAAGGGAATGCACTCCGAACAGGATTAAAATAGAGTCACTTCCTCATAAAAATTGTGCTTTGGAAGGAGATTGGGAAGTTTGACTACATTTATGAAAAATGACCCAGTGCATCTAGAACAGCAGGCTTTCTCTTTTGCAGTTTGGTGTGATTTTTGCTGGTGCCCAGAAGAACGTTGGCTCTGCAGGGGTCACGGTGGTGATCGTCCGAGATGACCTGCTGGGGTTCGCCCTCAGAGAGTGCCCCTCGGTCCTGGATTACAAAGTGCAGGCTGGAAATAACTCCCTGTATAACACACCTCCCTGCTTCAGGTAACTCCAGGGTATGGCTTGGGGACCAGTGAGGAGGTCTCAGTATTTCCCATCAATACTAGTTGACTTTTTAAAGTAGGGCATGATGCCACGAATCAGTGATCTAATAGCCCAGATATCCTATTAGGATTCTCTGCCCAGCTCACCTCTCCCTCGTCCCCCTCTGTGCATTGTTTGATCAGCTTTCCTTGCCTTTCTTTTGGGGTGTTTTTGTTTGATCTTGGTAGCCTTGGTGGTTCACCATTAACCCAAAAGCTTTCTGCACATGAAGTGTCATGCTTGCGTCTCAAACAACCAGTGCGGCTTTGGAGAAGGACTTTCAGAGGCCGGACTACTGGTCTTTTTCTTTCCTTACTGGGTCTGCTTGAAGCTGGCTGCCTGGCATCGAACACACTGGCTGGAACAAACACCTCTCTGGTTTTTCACCCAGTCTGCAGGGGTCCTGTTAGCCTGGCTTCCCCTTATCCGAGTGAGAGGCTGCATTACAGCACTTTTGGGGAGAGTAAGGCTACCCCACCATACAGTCTTTTAACTCCCAGACTCAGGTAGCTTGTGAAAATCTTTGTGACACCTAGGATTTAGCAATGGCCTGAGAGATTTTACTATTAGCAAGCTGTGTGACCTTGGGCAAGTTGCTTAACCTATCTGTGCAACAGGTGTCTCCAGGAGTAATTGGTTGCTGTGAGGATTGAATGATTAATACATATGTATAAAATGTGCTTGGTGAGTGCCTGGCTCTCAGTGACTTATACATGTTAGCTTCTGTATTATTATTGTGGTTTCTGTTTTATCCCCAGCCTTAGCAGCGGGGATAAAAGAGCCAGAGTTTATAGATTATCTTATCTTTCCAGGGCAGCTATGATGTAAAATAGTCATGTGTATGACCCTCTTAATCTCCCAAGCACCCTAGGAGGTGGGTACTCTTATTATTATTCCCATTTTGCAAGTGAAGAAGCCAAAGCCATACTTCAAGAAGTGGCATAGCCAGGGTTTGAACCCAGGCGATCTGGCTTGAGAGCCCAGGTGTGCACACCCTGTATCTTTGTGCTCTTCACAAGCGAAACTCTCAGTGTGGGCTTGTGTTGGAAAGATCCCATCTCTGGAGAACGGTTGGCTGCTGGGAGTCCAGCTCTCTGAGTCTCCCGGGTTTTCCAGGGATGGTAGAAGTTCTCTTAAAAGAGCGGATGAAGAGGGGTTCGGGCCCTTTTTTTTTTTTTGATTTATAGGAGAGATTTATTTGAAGAAATATTACAACATATAAAAACTACATAAAGTCGTAATTTCCACTCATACAGTGGTAAATTTGATATAATGCATAATAAAAAACTTTTAAAATCCAGAACGGACAAAGTACTGAACAGTTTCATCACTAAGTCAAATTAGTTGATAAGCAAATCTCACAGAAGAGCTTCATGTCAGCCAAGGCCACAAACACCGCGTACAACACATCTGAACTGACAGATTGACATGTTAAAAATACAACAATACAGGCTGCGGCTCCGTGGGGTTGGGGCTTTGTTAGAGGTCTCCCTCTGAGGCGCTGCCTGCAGGAAATTTCTTCCACGTAATTTACCAGAGGAAGAAAGGAGCTTTTTCCAAAGCTAGAATTCTGATGGAAATGTTTGCTGGTTTTCTGTGCGGCTCACATGGGCCGGCGCAGCTCCTCGCTTTGTGTCCCCTGCTTTCCTCAGGGCGCGGAGGGGGTTCCAGTGCTTGCTCTCCTGGTCACCTGTCGATCCCACTCTGTTTCACCCCGGTTGAAAGTGCTTCTGAAGTGCCTGGTAGGGATTGGGGGGCAGGGCTGAACCTGTCTCACCTGCCCGTGTTATCTCTGGGGTTTCTGGCAGTGGGAAAGCCCGTGACCACCGGCCAACTGGGAAAGGAGCACTGCCGTGCTGAGTGGTGCAGGGCGGCTGGGGAGCCTGAGTGCAGGGCCCCTGGAGAAGGAGCTTCGGCTCCAGGCTGCGAGGTGGCAGGAGGTGGCGGGAGGCGTCTGTCCTTACCTGTTAGGACGTGCAGCCAGGGCCTGGCTTGCGGGCAGGTGGGTCTTTCCAGGGGGGCAGAGGCCACCACAGCTCCGCGAGTGACACAGCGGGAGAAGGCAGGGAGAGCCCTGGCCCTGAAATGGGGCCTGAAACGGGGCTGAGCACAGGCTGGAGGAGCAGGGGGAGCTGTCCTGCCCTCTGGCACCTTCTCCACGAGTCACCTGGAAGTACATTTTTAAAAACTCTAATGGATATGTGTTAAGATGCAGTCGGTTAATATTAGAGTGAAAAATCAGCAGAAACAGTGAGAAAGCAGGTCAGTCTGTCTAGTGGGAGATAAAAAGGTCTGGAGTCAGACCTGGTGGGCGCTGAGAGAAAGCCCTCCTGTGAGTGACTCAGAGAGGGTCACTCCCCTACCAGCCCCTGTGCAGGCCTCCACCCCAAGGCCCTGACCGGTCGGGTCAGCTGGCCAACCTGGGCACCTGGGGGTGGGGCACAGGCTGGGGCAGGGCAGATACTCCCCGCCCAGAGCCTTCCTGCCCGAAGAGTGGGCTCAGCCAGACACCCGGAAACAAGGGTGGAGAAGGGGCGAAGTTTCCTCTCCAGACAGATCAGAAGAGTCAACACTGAGATCATCTCGGGGCAGGATCGCTAGTAGTATTTGATCAGAATCATATAAACGTGGAGGACCAAAGAGATTGGGTTAAAGGTATTCTGACCCAAGACACCCCTTGGTGTCTTGCTTTCTTTTACCCCAAAAGAAGAGAAAAGGAAAAAAGTAAGTCTGGGGGCTTCCCTGGTGGCACAGTGGTTAAGAATCTGCCTGCCAATGCAGGGGACACAGGTTCGAGCCCTGGTCCGGGAAGATCCCACATGCCGCAGAGCAGCTAAGCCCGTGAGCCACAACTACTGAAGCCCGTGTGCCTGGAGCCTGTGTTCCGCAACAAGAGAAGCCACCGCAGTGAGAGGCCCTCAGCAACTAGAAAAAGCCCATGCACAGCCACGGGAGACCCAACGCAGCCAAAAAATAAATAAAACAAATCTATTTAAAAAAAAAAAATATGTATAATTGAGTAGTTACCCTGAATCTATGACTTGAAAAACTTAGATTTCATTTGGGGTACTTCAGCTTTCAAGATTAGAAACTTGTAGCTCAGGCAGTGAGAACGAGCAGTGCATGGAGAGAGGAAGCTTTGTGCAGAACACTGTCCCCAGGCCCTAGATGTAAGGGGGCAAGGCGCCCAGAACACTGCAACTTTGTATCACATGGAAGTCCTTGAAAGTGTCCCAAGTTTGAAAAGAAGCTCTTTTTTTTCTTTTAAACTCGGAGCCAAGTGACCACAGGCCCTGGCCGGTTTGAACTGAGCCTTCAAGTAGTTGCCTGTAGCCCTGAGCAGTGAATTGGGGTGGAATAAAGGACCGCGTGGGCGTTCTGTTTAACCCTTTAGTGGAACGCACTAAGCCCAGTTCATGGACAAGCAAACGGATGCCTAAACTTCCCTTCTAAGCCCACAAGACATTTTTACTTACCACGACTAACTAGCTGTAGTGTGAGGTAAAGTAACTAATAAGAAACAAAATGACCCCACTGACCCAGGCCGCCTTACTTATCAGCATAGGAGTGTGGGCTGCCAAGGGGGCCTAGTTCTTCAGAGCAGCCAGGGAGAGTTTCCCGGGGAACTTTCTGGTGTGCTTTTCTAATCCCTAGTGCCCACAGAGTATTTCGTGTTGCCTTAAAAAATTAACACATGGTCTTGGCAAACATTCCCGAGGCGAGCAGAGCCTGCGGGGTAACCATTGTTAAGGGCTTGCTGTGTAGGGCATATGCAAACAGAGCCGTATATTTAATTATGCAGATGGAACTTTACCATATAGGCTGTTCTGTGAATCCTTTTTTCTATCCAGCAATGCACTGTGAACACTGCCATGTCAGCTCAGACGCCTGTCTTTTTTCCCCCTTTGAACTGCTGAGTGATATTCCAGAGAATGGATCTGCTGTGATTCATGTAGTCATTTAGCGCACAGGCTGAGACAGTGTACCTGCCCTGTGTGGGGCGGGGGCATTTTAGAAGTGAAGCCGTGCATCAGTTAAAAGTTAACCCTGGTGAGTGGGGACCAGGTTTCAAAGCTGCATAAGCATTTTAGGGCCCCTGTGTTTTGAAGGTTTCGGATTGTATGGGGGTAGCAGCACGAGTTAATAATGCATCGGAAGCTCCAGTCGACTCACGAGGCCGGACATCCTTCCACTCCAGGGGCATCTGGTCTCCAGGAGAGCCTGCTTCCTCTGAGCCCCCTACCTCACGCTGCGGCTTTGTAGACCGAGGCTGAAGGTGCTGGTTCTGGGCAGCGTGTAAAATGGGTGGGCTTTCTGCTGGCTGTGCCTGCTCGGATCTCATTAAGATGAGCCAGAGAGCGTGGGCAGTGAGTCTGGGCATGGGGGTGAGTCACACACCAAGAGGGAAGTGTGTTGGTGCTGAGGTCTGGCTGGGACTGTGGACCTGGCCTGAGCCTTTGCTGCAGCCTTGATTTGATGAATCAAATAGCAGCAGCTTGGGAGCCCTGGGGTAACAGAGCTGCAGGTAGAAGTGAAGCTCGGCTTCCAAAAAGAGCCGTTGAGCAGGCAGGCACCCGCAGGTGGCTCGGTGTGTTTGGATCGTGTGGCAGGGTGTGTTTCTGTGGTCTGTGGGGGAGTGAGCAGTTTGGGGTTAGGTGGAAATTCGAGAGCACCTTACGGAACAGAGAAGTGGGAGGGCAGCACCGCGTCTGGAACACATGGCTACACGTCCACACACGCGCATGTGTGCTGTGATGCCCCCGTGGCGGCTGCTCTTGGCAGCTGTGTCTGTGTGGCTTGGTGCCAGCCTGGCTGCCCCGCTGGCAGGTGAGAGAGTGGGTGAGGGTCCTGGAGCCCCTAGTAAACCAGAGGCCTTTGCTACTGTGAAAAGAGCTGGGGCTTTGGAGTCAGACCAACTGGGGTTGGAGTCCTGGCTTTCTCAGCCACTTATTAGATGACTTTAGCCAAGTTAAGCTGTCTGAGCCTGTTTCCTCACCTGTAAAGTGGGATAATGGCAGCTCTGGCCTCGGATTTTTTTTGATCAGTAAAAGGGAGAGTCCTGGACCGCTGAATAGTCCTTCCCTTCTCTTACTTTCTTCTTTCTCCTTTGCCCCTCTGATTTCGCAGCCTTTATCCAGAGAGCTCCAGCCGAGGCTGTAAATTATTCAGAGGCTGTTTTCTGCTTTGAGCTCCCTCGCCGCTGCCCCCAGCTGCCGTTTCTCCTTCCTCCCAGGGCTGTCTGGGGAGCCAGGCCGGGGCGGCTTCCACAGGGGCTATCGCATGGCTCTGGGTGCTGGCCGCTCCCTGCCCAGTGCCCGCTGGGCCGCCCAGTGTGGGCTCTGCTACCTTCTGGGGTACAAACGCCGGGATTCTCCACGCACCTGGAGGCAGTGAACGAGCCAGTCAAGTACCTTGGGCTGCCCTGGGACAAGCTTCTGGTGTTCGAGCGTTTTCCTCTCCCCACCCTGTCATGGTGTTAGTAAGTAAACGAGGAGGCAGCTGTGTCTGGGGGTCCCTACCCCAGATCTTTGCGGGACACTGATGCTCAGCAACTAAGTTTGCACAGATTCTTGTGGGGGACCTTTGTCCCACTCAGAGAGAGGCCATAGCTGAGCACGGACCTTTTCCACACTCCCAGTTCGAGGAGGATGGTCTCTTTTCCCCGGGAGACCTCTGCTCCTGTCCCGTGGGCTTTCAGTGAGGTGCACAGAGAGCCCTCAGCACCTTTTTATTTTTCATTATTTTTTTATTTTTTGGCTGTGCCGCGTGGCATGTGGGATCATTGTTCACTGACCAGGGATCGAACCTGTGCCCCTTGCAGTGGAAGTGCGGGGTCTTAACCATTGGGCCGCCAGGGAAGTCCCCTCAGCACCTTTTTTAAACAGAGGGGCTTTCAGAAGATCACTGGGAAAACCATCCGCTGCTCTTCAACGTCTTGTGTTTTGGGCTTAGTTTTGAGCACTTAACTAGTAAAGATACTACTAACTACACCTGCCATGTGCCAGCCCTGCACTAAGCACTTCACCCAACCCATTTCCTGCAGTCCCCACAAGAGCACTGAGGTCTCTAAGTGACAGAGTTGATATTTTGTCTTGGTAGACGATGCACCCAAGCGCTATGAAGGGCCGAGGTGCAGCGGGTCCTCCTGGAACCAGGGACCCGAATCCCACCCCATCTGCACTCCTGTGTCTCAGATGAGCCTCCTTCAGATGTTCCTTGTCGCTGTTACCTCATAACTCACCGTTTCCCCAACACACAATCCTGCCTCTTCTCATTCCCAATTCAGAAAAGCCTATGGAGGGCTCTGATTGGTCCAACTCGGAAACCAGGGGAGCAAGGGACCCCGCTGGGTCCTCCTGCTGGGTGGGAGGGTGGAGTTAGGAAGAGCAGGGCAGCTAAAATGCTGGGTGTCCAGCGTCGGTGGGTAGGCCTCCCTGTTTGCAGGTGGGAAAGTCGAGATCTGGATCTCTGGGCTGACTAATTCTGGGTAGCCTGTTAGGGGCAGCTCTGGGACTAGAGTCAGGACGGGGACTTGGAGCCCAGGCTCTTAGGCACTCTGCCAGCCTGCCTCCGCCCGCTGGTGGGCTGTGCGGCAGGGCTTTGCAGGAGGAAAGGTGAGCACTGTGCTTCCAGCCTTCCAGGACTGCAGGGCCCAAGACACGGGCACCTAGGAATAGAAAATAAAGAGCCAGTGGTAAAAACTAGGGGAAGTGTGGGCGTTCAGAAAGTGAAGAGTTAACTGGTGGGGGTGGGGAGCTAGGTGTCCGAGGATGCTTGTGGCAGGGATAAGATGTCAGCAGGGGTGGAGACAGGGAGCTGTGTTCCCGGTGTCATGAAGAGTTTGCGTTCGGGCTTGGGCTGGACAGGTGGGCACCGATGTGACCTCTAGTGAATAGTCTAATTAACCCTCTTTTCTGAATGGCCCTCAGGGGCCTAGAGTTGGGTTGATCTTCGTGTTTGCTCTGTGACACGCTCTTGTCCTTGGTGTACACATGGCCCACTTTCATCTTGTCTATGTCTAATGGTGTCTGTAAGTCTGTTTTAGTACAACTTCAGACTGTTTGCTTGGATGTCTTTCCACTTGTGCAAAGCTGAACTCAATGGATATATGTACTTTTTAAAAAATTAATTAATTCATTAATTATTTTTTAACATCTTTATTGGAGTATAATTGCTTTACAATGGTGTGTTAGTTTCTGCTGTGTAACAAAGTGAATCAGCTATACATATACATATACCCCCATATCTCCTCCCTCTTGCGTCTCCCTCCCTCCCTCCCTATCCCGCCCCTCTAGGTGGTCACAAAGCACCGAGCTGATCTCCCTGTGCTATGCAGCTGCTTCCCACTAGCTATCTATTTTACGTTTAGTAGTATATATAAGTCCATGCCACTCTCTCACTTTGTCCCAGCTTACCCTTCCCCCTCCCCGTATCCTCAAGTCCATTCTCTACGTGGATATATGTATTTTTTACTCTTTATTTTAGCATCTATGTCATGGGCTTGGTCCTGGAGTGGATTAAGAACAACGGCGGTGCAGCAGCCATGGAGAAGCTTAGCTCCATCAAATCGCAAATGATCTATGATATTGTTGATAATTCTCAAGGATTCTACGTGTAAGTTGATGGGGTTTTATCTCACATTTTGCCTCTTTTGAACTTAAAAATGTGTATATGCCATGTCCTTTTGGAACGTGGATGCAGCCACCTTTCTCTGAGGCACTGAAGTCCGCAGGAGCATGAGTTAGGTAAGTCTTCCCTCCTGCATCCCATTCCCAGGAATCCTGGGCTTTGGGACCTGTCTCCCAATGGGTGGTAACGTTTCTCACACCACAGACCCCGGGGGCAGACCCCTCTCCCCAACCTCACCTCCTCTGTATGTCCCCTGGGGACAAAACACATACTTGCCGGAAGCTCTCAGCTTTACCTCAGGACTCACTGGAGACCCTTGGTATAAACACCCACTCCTGGCCCCTCCTCTGGGTTATTTACCCTTTTAGGACAGTTTACTCTTTCGCTTATTACAGGACAAACGCTCCCATCCCAGGCCTGCAGTTGGTGAATGGAATTGGCTCTGGTATGAGTTGACTCCTAGTTAAATGTTTTTGTGACTAATTGATTCATGAACGTGTGTTGACCGCTGGACCAACACCAGAGAACGTATGGGCCTTGTATTGATCTCCTAGGGCTGCCAGAGCAAAGTACCACTAGCTTGGTAGCTTAAAACAAGAGAAATTTATTTTCAGTGTTCTGGAGTCCAGGAGTTCAAAGGCAAGCTGTCAGCAAGGCTTTGCTCCCTCCAGAGACTCCAGGGAAGAATCCATTCCTTGCCTCTTCCAGCTTCCAGGGGCTTCAGGCATTCCTTGGCTTGTGGCTGCCTCAGCCCAGTCTCTGCCTCTGCCTTCACATGGCCTCCTCCTTTCTTGTGTGCCTTGTCGTCTGTCTCTTACAAGGTCATTGGATTTAGGGTCCACCCAGATAATCCAGGATGATTGATCTCATCTAGAGATCTTAGCTTAATTGCATTAGCAGAGACCCTTTTTCCAGGTCACATTCACAGGTTCTGGAGGTGAGCATGTGGATAAACCTTTGCAGAGGCCACTGTTCAACCCCCTACAACAGGCCTGTCACCAAAATGCCAGATATAAAGTACCTAGTACAGTGCCTGGCACACAAGGAGCTTGACAGATGATGTTTTCATTTGCTTTTCCCCACCTTGAAGGAGGGGACAGCTGTGGGAGGACCAGACTTTATGCTCTGTATGCACGTGTGTTTATACACATACATGCGTAAACACTTACACTCATTTGCCAAGCCAGGACCCCTTTCTTAGCGGCATTTACTCTTTGGAGTTCAGTGTGTTGTAAGAAAAAATATCTGGCTGACAATAACAAGGGAATTTTCACTCTTTTAAGAATTTAGTGGGCCTCGTAGGACAAAAAAATGGTGCCTCAATCCTGCCTTAGAATTGTGTGTTTTACCCAAGATTTGCTAAGACATCTCCATAACCATCCATGGGTGGGGTTGTACTTTTGGGACAGCCCTAACTGCTGCTGTCCCGTCTGCCCTTAAATGCCTGCCTGCTCCTATGAGTTCTTGGCTTGCAATGACACCCTAGCCACAAGCCCTCAGGGAGTCTGGCTTGGCTGAATGACTTGACCTTTGGGGTCCTCTTCCACATGCCATCTGGGGGAAGGGGTACACACTGTGCATTTCTGCCTGCTCTGTGGTTCTGTGGCTTGGCCCTTGGGAATCTTCCACTTTAGAGCCTGACGTGTGAGAGAGGAGGCCAGGGTACTCCACTAGCACTTACTGGAGCCATTGTAGCATGCATGATCAGCAGTAGATGGTCCAAGGAGTTCATGGCCAAGGGCTAAATAATAAGCCATGAGCTGGGGACAGGGAGATACTGCTTTGGCTGGAGGCAAAGGGAGGGCTTTTACATGAGCTTGAGCCTTGGACAGGAGTAAGAATTAGGCAGAGAAGAAGGCGGAAGTACTTTTAGGAATTTTTAGGAAGGCAGGGAATGGCCTCTGCAAAGCACCGAGGGAAGAAAGTAGTGTGTTTGGAGAGCAGAGAGTGGGCTACCTGAAGGGTATGGCTCGTGCTGGGATTGGAAAGAAAGTTTGGAAAGGTCTGAAGACATGTTTAATTCACTAGCTCATTTATCCATTCGTCTATCTACCCATCCACCCACCCATCCACCCACCCATCCATCTACCCATCCATCCACCCACCCACCCATCCATCTACCCATCCATCCACCCACCCACCCATCC
The DNA here is from genome assembly GCF_009873245.2 of Balaenoptera musculus. Lineage (NCBI taxonomy): Eukaryota > Metazoa > Chordata > Mammalia > Artiodactyla > Balaenopteridae > Balaenoptera > Balaenoptera musculus. The sequence continues at coordinate 74,413,284 of NC_045790.1, forward strand.
ATCTACCCATCCATCCATCCATCCGTCCGTCCGTCCATCCATCCATCAAGCAGATGGCGCCTGAACACTCCTCTGTGCTACCCTTGTTCTAGGCTCTGGGGATACCCACCCAGAAGAATAAGTCACCTTTCCTGGCTCCATAAGAGTGTTCAGGATCTGAATGTGAGTGAGAGCACATGGCAGCTATTGTGGAGGGGAGACCAATTTTCTATGAGCTTTTGGCTCTGTATATTTCTCAGGAGATGTGAAGGCACAAAATGGGAGGACAGAAAGCATGGTGATACCTCCAGAAGAAATCCAGGAAATTAAAAACAAAGCATAGAAGGAACACCAAGAATCCCCTGAATTCTCTCCCCCCACTTGAGATCCTTTAACTGCAAGCACCCAACCTGGCATTTTCCAGAAGGCAGCCTGTCGAAGCCAATGTGGCAGGCAGGTCATCTGAGGAATCTCATCACCTTCCCATGCAAAACTCCTCATTCACTTATGAACAGCCTTGACCCCGAACTTGCATCCTCTTCCGAATAAACCTCTTTCTGGGAACTTCCATTCACCCCCTGGGCCGCCTGCCCAGAAAAGGTCATCCGGCTCATGGTGTTCCTCTGGGACCTTGTTACCAGGGTCAGGAGCAGGCTTTGCTCCCTCTCTCCTCTATGTTAGCAGTTGGATGCTCACTAGTTGTCTCTGTGTGCACTTGGGTTTTCAGGAAGTTCTTCGCTATGGAAATACGGCCTCGAAGGGGAGGTGAGCAGTTAAATGAAAATGCATGTGAATAAAGAGTATGTAATGTAGAGGTTAAGAACATGGGCTCTTGCACTGGGTAATTTGTGTAAAGCACCAGAAACCGTATTTGGCACATAGGGAGCATTCCTTAAGGGTTAGCTCTTAATAGTATTTGTGGTTATTATGGAAAGCACCTAGGATGTTCCTGACACATAGTGTTTAATGTGTATTAGATATTAATTTTAATATGATAAAGCTGTTGAAGTGATCAAATCCATATCCACATCTGAGGTCACCTTTTCTCACTTTCATGTGGGGTCCAGACCTTAGGAAAGAGAGGGAAGCATGTGATGTGTCTAGTGACAACCCCAAAATAAAATAAAGCAGGCAGAGCCCTTGGGGCTTTACAGATATTAATACATTTTATTGTCATCACAACCCTGTGAACAGACAGTGTTTTACAGCAGCACAGACAGGTTAGGGTCAGGTGCAGCGGGGAAGTGGGATCAGGCAGGATAAGAACATGGGGAGAGTCGGGGAGGCTGGTTCCAGAGCCTTTACTAAGGAAACAACAAAAATCACAGATGATAATGACTTTTTTTTTCAAAATGCAGGAATCAGTGGAAAAACTAGAAATGATCATGTTCAGAATTGTGATCAGTTGTGTCTAAATATGTAAAATTCAGTTACTTTCCCATACTCCAGAAATAACAATAAAAAACAAGAAAAGATCCCATTCGCAGTAGTCACAAAAATTAGTAAATATCTAGAAGTCAGTTCAGTGTTCACCTGAAAAAGTTAGTGCAAAAGGATAGATGAAACCTTTTAAACATATATGTTAACATTAATAAAATGTAATGTTAACATATGATCTATTAACGTATAAAGCCACTGGCAGAGGGAAAGACAGATAGGTGGAAAAGTCCAGAAACTGGTCCATGTTTACTTGAGAATTGCATTTTAAATTAGTTTTAAAGTCTAACGTGACTTTTTGTCTAATTGACTGATTGAAGCATTGATAATTCATTTAAACAGAAATTAGATATTTGCATCACAGCATACACAAATTTTAGTCAGTCGAAAAGGTGCAAATGCAACTAAATGCAAGAAGCAAATATAAAATACAGGAGAGAATTTCTGTGTAAGTGTAGCGAGTACAGAAGCCTTCCTAAATAAGCCATAAAACTCAGAAGCCGTAAAGTAAAAGATATTTCATTACATGAAAATTTAAAACTTTTCTACAGTTCAAGACATAAACAAAACAAAATGACAGACACAAAAGTTTGGTAGCGTATTAACATATAAAGGTTACTGTTGGTATAGAGAAGAACCCACAAATAAATGAAAAAGGATGACCAAATTTTAAAAAGGCAGGGGATGGTTTGTAACTGTATGAGCAAACAACTCAGAAGAAACACAGCTGGTTAATAGATGAATGAAGAGGGGCCAACTTCTTTAGGAAATGCAGATTAAAACCATGAGATTTTCTTCCCCTCTGATCAGCAGAAATTCTAAAGACTGATACCATCTGGTGTAGGCAAGGGAACAAACACACGTTGGGTATGTTAAGTATAAAAAATGTGTTCAATTTTGGAGCGAGGTTTGCAGCATACATCAAAGTTCAAAACTCTGTTGCTCTTTGACCAAAGACTTCTACTTCTAGGCACCTGCCCTCTGCCAGTACTCTGCCTTGCACAGAAGTGTGCACAAAATCGGGCACCCACAGTCCATGCGGGATACTTGCGTAACGGGGAAAATCTAGAGGCAACCCGGGTGTCCTTCAGGAGGGGTCTGATGAAGGAAATTAAGATCCATCCGTAGTATGGAGTAACGTGTGCGTGGAGAATGGGGAAGGTCTGTGAGCAAACTGGGAAGATGACCTGATACGTCATCAGGTCAAAAGGAAAAAGAGCAGGTGTAGAAAGGACATGTCTATTATTCCACTTAGAAACCCACAATGTTTGTATTTGTAAATACTATATATGTATATATGTACATGTGGAAACACGCATATATACACGTATACACATTTGTGTATCTGATCCTGAAAATGCGCAAAAGACTTAATGGCAACCACCTCTGTGGAAGGGAATAGATCTTCATATTTTTACTCTAGTTTTCCTAATCGTGTGCAAATTTAGAGTTAATTTTTTATTTAAAAGTTAGGCAGTCAGGAGAGGCCTAGTGACTCTTTTGTGGGCTTCTCTCACCTCAGGATGCACTCTTCACGCCCTTCTTGTTTCTGGTTTGTCTTTTGGAGCAGACACCGCTGAAATGAGCGTCTTGTCATCGCTTGCCAACTGCCTGCGGTTTTCTTGGCGCCCTCCTAACCCTCACCACCTTGGTGAGATGCTGTTTCCTGCTGAGGCGGTGCCTTTCCCCTCACACATACCCCTCTGGTACCTTGGGAAGTCCCGGTGTTTCTCAGTGGGCATTCTAGAATACTCATCCCAGAGATGCAATGGGTTGGTTTTTCAGCCACATGCATTTGGGGAAAACTGTGTTCCTATATGAATTATTCTCTTGGGAGTTCACGATTCACAGGAGCTCTTGAGACGCTCTAGGAAGTTGAGTCAAGAAACCCTTGTAGCCCTGTTCATTCAGGATTTCCTAAATGTCTATGACTGACTGTGGCACCGCTTTTCCAGTCACAACCATCCTTATCAGCTTCCGTCATAGACTCCCTGGGGAGCGCTGCTCAGACTCTGTCCTGGAAGCTTTGTAGCCCCAGGATTACCCACTGCTTCCACGCCCACCCGGCCCCGTGCTAGCGCTCTGTCAGCGTGGCACCTTCTCCCTGCCCCCCAACTCATTCAGGCCCCAGGCCCTGCCCCCGCTCTGGGATTTAGTGATAACGCCTGGGAGCGGTGGCCCAGCACAGCCCATGGCAGTGCTCGGTGTGGCTCACAGGGTTTAAAACACACAATGTGAGCCCTTATTGGAACATGGGAAGATGATTTAAATCCAGATGTCTCATTTCATAATCCCCGTGTCTCTGAAAGTGGGAGAAACAGACTGGGAGGGCCGTATGTTTCAAGCAAAAGGGAGACTCTGTTTCTCTGTGGGAGTAAAGAATGGGCCCTCACAGTTAACAGGTAACGTAGGGAGTTTGTGCTGAGTCTGGCATGTTGGGCCTGTTATACTCATTTATATGACCGTTGGGTCCCTATTGGCATTTGCATTTACTGCCCATGCTTGAAACTCCCCAGTGTCCCTGTCTTGGTCATGAGCCCGAATTCTGTTGACCTAGAAAGTTCTTTGTGGGAGCTTTCTAGCAGGCCTCTCCCTCCATGTCCCCACCCTCCAGCCCCTGTGTCGTAGTGCTTTTTCTAAAACGCAGAACTCCTTGTTGTGCAGACCTGATTGCTCCTCGTTGCTTCAGGATCCGATCGATCCAGTTCCCAGGAGAGCGTGTCTGCAGGGCCCTCTGCGGTCTGCAGTCCTGCCCCCAGCCAGGCACCCAGCACCCCAGGTGCTGCAGAGAACTTGCTGGGGTCCCCCGTGCCTTGGCAGACACAGCTCTCTGCTAGATGCCCTTCCTTCGTCTCCCCCCTGTCCTGACCCTTCCCACCTCCCTTCCTCTGAAATCTTCAACCTTCTCTCGGTCAGAGTTACTTGCTCAGCTCTGTGCTTCCACAGCGCTTGTCCTGTGGAATTTGAATTCCCTCCACAGCCGTCTTGCTATGTTGGGAGCAGCCAATTCCCCTTCATCTTTTTCTTCCTTCCCTCAGCCCCACACCAGGGACACTCTCGGGCACCGTGCAAATTTAATCTTCAGTTTCTAGTTGTTATGACATTGTTGCTGTCATGATACCACCTACATTCACAGTAGGATGGGTAAATGTGTGGGGGACGACTGTAAATACAGATTCTTTGTAAATCCAGGTTCTTAATTCTTCCCCCTTTTAATATTTTTTCCCCTTAAATCACATGTCCTTTTTGCTGCTCCAGCTCTATAATTGGACTCTCACCTGGGGAGCCTGAGGCAGCAAAATATCAAAGAGTGTAGACACTAAATTTTTAATTTAAATGTCAACCAGGATACCTACTACCTGTGAAAAGGGGGGCCCAGAATTCAGGCTCAAAGCCTATTACCAGATACTTGGTTTCCCCTCTTGTGTCTCTTCTGTCCCTCGATGTGCATTTGACTCCTATTAACTTTAACAGGAATTATGTGTGTGCCCTGAGGGGCGAGCATAGCTTTTAATGGGGGCATCCTCACACTGCTTTTATTTGCTGTTTAATTTTAATGAATCCCACCCTGTAGAAGTGGAAGAATGAAATAGGATGTGCTTGAGAAAATGGAGAGAGTTGTTACATATCTTCCTTGTAATCCAGAATAGCATGTCATCTCTTCTTCTGTTTGTCTCCTTTGGTTGTCAATGGAAGATAATTTTGGCTTGCTTACTTTCCAAATCAGAAACTGAAGTCAAATACTAACGTATCCTAGATGAAACTTGACTCATTCATTTTTGAGAGTCTGTGTGAGCCCTGTGTAAGGTGCTGAGAATAAAAAGACAAATTTATTGACTTCAATAGTTATTTACATAGCATTCAATGTGTTCCAGACACTGTTCTAAATTCTATCAGTTATCTACTTTTGCATCATAGAACACTTCGAGACAGTGACTTAAAACCACGGCCATTTCTTTTGCTCAGGATTCTTTTCAGTCAGCAGGTTGGGCTGGGCTCAGTGGGGTGGTTTCTTCTGCTGGTCTCATCTGAGATCACTTATTCAACCAAAGTCATCTGGTGATTCACCTAGAGTCTAAAATGGCACCCCTCACCTGTCTGGCAGCTGGTGCTGGCTGTTGGCTGGGCCTGTTATTTCCAGCAGGCTAGCTCGGGCTTGCTTACATGGCAGTGATGTTTTAAGAGGGCAGGTATAGAAGCTGCATGCCCCTTGAGGCCTCGGCTTGGAAGTTGCACAGCATCACTCCTGTTGCAGTCTCTTGGTCAAAGCAAGTCCACAAGGCCAGCCCAGATTCAAAAGGTGTGGAGCACTAGACCCCACCTCTTGCTGGGAGGGCTGCAGAGAATTTGTGGCCATTTAGTCCTCACATCAGAGAGGCACAACAGAGAGATTTAGTAACTTGTTCAAGGTCACACAGCTTGGGACAATACAGTGTTTTAAGTGCTTTGAAAGCTGCTGCTCATTATTTTTAAATCTTACAGCCACTATTCGGACCAACTTATTTTTTTTTCTCTGCAGCCTTGTAGAGAAAGGGTCATTCACATTGCTGTGTGGCTGCCATGGGTTGGAAGCTTCATATATGTTGTACCACTGAACTGTCATAACTAGTATGAAATGGAGATATTATTATCATTCCCAATATTCAAATGAGGAAACTGAGGCTCTTGGAAATTAAGTATGAGTCATGTAAGAGAATGTTAACTTACTGTTCCATATGCAAGAGTGGTCTCCCTAAGTAAATTATAAATGTCCTGGAGCAGATCTGTTTTTAATCTCTTGTTTGCATCTGGAAAATGGTTTTTAAAAATTTTTTGTTGCTGACAGTTAAAACTGGATTAGATAGCAGCTGTGCTTTAGGGCATCCAGTTCACATTTATTACATTTACTTCATAGTCTACTTTCACCCTAACTAGTGGCAATAGAATTGCAAGTTGATGGGAACAGTCTTACTCTAATCACCTGTACATTTCAGTATACTCCATTATGATATTTAAATATATAACATATTATTAAAGTAACATTAAAGGGAACATAGAATTATCCCATATTCTCACATCCTGAACACAAATATTTTCTATTTCTCTTTGCTTCCTTAGAATCTTTTTTTTTTTTTAATATATTTATTTATTTTTGGCTGTGTTGGGTCTTCGTTTCTGTGCGAGGGCTTTCTCTAGTTGCGGCAAGCGGGGGCCACTCTTCATCGCGGTGCGCGGGCCTCTCACTATCGCGGCCTCTCTTGTTGCGGAGCACAGGCTCCAGACGCGCAGGCTCAGTAATTGTGGCTCACGGGCCTAGTTGCTCCGCGGCACGTGGGATCTTCCCAGACCAGGGCTCGAACCCGTGTCCCCTGCATTAGCAGGCAGATTCTCAACCACTGTGCCACCAGGGAAGCCCCCCTTAGAATCTTTATATCCACATTTATACTCTGATTACAGTAGCCATAACATCTAAAACTTTTCACTTGTTAGATCATAAACCACTTCCATTTTGCAGCCTAATCTTTATATTTATCTTTTTATGTGACATCTTAATATTTAGTTATAAAGAAATGTTATAATTTATTTTATTTCTATGGTGGACATAGGTCGTTTCTAACTTTACCTGTTGTAATTAATTACAGAATATATGATGTTCTGGATGGGCTTTAGTTCAGATATTTTGGTTAATTCCATCTCTAAATATGTACTCTCATATTTTTCAAAACGTGTTCTGAATTTGATTCCCAACTCCTGTCAAGAACCATGTAAATGCGTTGTGTGTGTGTGTGTGTGTATATGGGGTGTGTGTGGGTGTGTGTGTGTGTTGTGTGTGGGTGTGTGTGTTGTGTGCGTGTGTGTGTGTTGTGTGTGTGTATGTGCGTGGGGGTGTGTGGGGGTGTGTGTGTGTGTGTGGGGTGTGGGTGTGTTGTGTGTGTTGTGGGTGTGTGGGTGTGTGTGGGGTGTGTGTGTGCGTGGGTGTGTGTGGGGGTGTGTGTTGTGGGTGTGTGGTGTTTGTGTGTGTGTGTGCACGTGGGTATGTGTGGGTGTGTGTGTTGTGTGTGTGGGGGTGTGTGTGTGTGTGCACGCACACCAACAGTTTTACTCTGGGAAGCTGACTTAAGGAAATAGTTCAAACATACAAAAAATGTCCAAGTAATCCAATGTTATGATGTTTCTTCATATGTTAGCATAACTTTGTAACTAATGCTTTACTTTTTTTTTCTTTTTGCATTTCTATAACCAAATAACTGACATAGAGTTAATTTGGGGTATAAGTTTTAGATCTAAATCAATTTTCCCTATACAGCACTACAATTATCCCTCTCTGTTTATTAAATAATATTCATTTTCCTGGAATTATGTGATTCTTATTTTACTGAATGCTTAAGTATAATATATAAATGGGTTTATTTGGATTTAAAAGAAATTTTTTTTTCTGTTGCTTTGTTAATGGCAGTTGCACATTGCAGAAAAATAGCTGGAACAAAAACCATGTTTTTCAGATGTCCAGTGGAGCCCCAGAATAGAAGCAGGATGAATATTCCATTCCGCATTGGCAACACCAAAGGAGATGATGCTTTAGAAAAAAGATTTCTCGACAAAGCTCTTGAACTCAATATGATCTCCCTGAAAGGGCACAGGTGAGTACATGACCCATCCAGAAGCTTGTCAGAGAATTGGTTTAGTTTTCAGACGCTGAAGGAAACACATCTAGGAGCCTGCCCATCCTGGAGTAGCAGTTATTGTAACTAGTTGGGAAAGACCGTTTGTTACGGGGGTTCTCCTGCTGCTGCTTACAGACCCCTTAGCACGGTTCCACGGCCGAGAGCATGGGGGGTGCCACACCTTCTAGGAGCTTTGGTCAAAACTACCTTTGAAAATCTCTGCTCTGACAGCACAAAGGGTGCCATCCCAGCTCTGGTGCATCTGGCACAAGCCTGTTCAGTGTAAGAACAGATCACTGTTGCTGCCCTGAACATCAGAGAGGGTAGTTAATCCTGTAAGCTCCATGAAAAATGTATGTTCTCACGCATGAGAATAGCTGCCCGCTCCCTGCCCCCTGTACGGCAGGCTCATCGAAGAGTTGAGCTAACCTAGGTTCCATGTGAGCGTGACGGTCCTTCACTGCGTTAGAAAGGAATTTTCTAATGACTGAGGTGTGTGAAGCTCCTGGCCACCTGCGGGGGCTTTCAGGTGGGAGGTTGGACACGATGGCCTCAGGTGCCGTGACTCTCTCAGGAGCTGGTGACGGGAAGGAGGGTCGTCCTGATGTTAAACCAGATGCTCCTGTTCTTAACGGCTGCATCTGTGGTTCTTCTAGGTCCGTGGGAGGCATTCGGGCCTCTCTGTATAATGCTGTCACCATCGAAGATGTCCAGAAGCTGGCAACCTTCATGAAGAATTTTTTGGAGATGCACCAGCTATGAGCACATCCTAACGAATATACACTCTGCCCTTGAACAATGTACAAAATTGAAAGTCACTTGGGCATGGCTAAAAAAACTAAACAAACATAGTATTTTTCTCGAATGAACATGCTTATGATAGATTTTCTTCTTTTTTCAGAGAACAGCAAAACATCCACAGCTATGCTAAGCTGTTGAAACTTAACCTTAATTCTGACTTGAACTGGAAGCTTTTAAAAAATCTTCTCTTGCTTTTCTACCAAATTCTAACTACTGTTGTCTTTGCTGCTACTTTTTCTGCCTAGATCTCATATTCAAAGCTGCCTATGAGTTTAATTATATGCAAATTGCAGGTTATTATTTTCAGAGACACACAAACACACAGCATGGAGGGTGGGTGGAGCCCTCTAGGTGCTGAATTTTGATCCTTTGCAAGATGACAGTAGTGGGGTCTTCTGGATTCTGCAGCTATTAATTCAGGTCACCACCGACCGTGTTGTGATGTTCCAGACTAAAAGGCAAACTGGAGATCGTTCTTTATACTGTTATTCTCATAAAGAGATAAAAGTGACATACTATATGTTTATGTAGCAAGGTCTGTTTTTAATACCAAATAGTTTATATCTCTATGCATTTATATCTCTGTGCATTTATATTTCTAATAATACGGTTCTTGTTGATATATGTTGAGACTTTGAGAATTTGTTAGGGTCCTTGACCTTGTGCATTAGAGTGTTACGTTCTCAACAGCTGTGTGCCTCCCCTTCCCCCTCCCCTCTCCCTTTCTAAGCTGCTTCACAAGATTTGGAAGCTCCCTGATTCACTTTTACTTTCCTTTCAGTAGGTAGAAGAACGGTTGGTTGGTTGGTTGGTTGGTTGGTTGGTTGGTTCTTTGTTTTTCAGTTATGCTGTTAAACTAAAAATCTCTGTTAAACTCCCTTACTGTTTGTTCACGTGACTGTTCTCTTTATGGTGTTTGACCAGTGATGCCATGAGTTCGGGAAGATCTTTGCTGAAGAGTCTTTTCCCCTCTTGTTTATCCATTGTCAGTGTTTTATGTTGACCGTGCGAAGGACATTAAAGTCCTAAAACAACTAAATCTTTGTCAGTGAATTTCTTTACATGCTTTTTAGACAGATTGTTCTTTTAAAAACTTTATGTTGGAAAAACTTGAGTCTAAAAATAGCATCTGTGAAGGGTATTTTGTTCAAAAAGGTGTAAGACTTGAGTCCTGTACATCCATGTTTTTAATGATTCAGCATACTGGTAGCTTTCCATTGGCTTTTGGAATGGACAATATCAACAAACCACGTTACAACACAGCTCACGGTATAAGGTTCTATGAACTTTGTCCCACTTAGGCTGGAAACATGCCAGTAGGACAGTATTGAGCTATCTTCGTGTTTTGTTGGATTGTGTAATGAGGACTATACTGATCTTTCGTCCCAGCTCTGCACCAATTAGTTGGGTTAGTTGGGTTTCCTACTTAGGGCTAAGCCTTGCCAATCTTGGTTCTCTCATCTGTGAAAAGGAGGATTGAAATAACTCCCCCACTTATCTCAGGGATGTTTGAAGAGCTTAAAACGAGGGCTCAGTGCAGGATGTGACTAATAACCACAGTAAATTTTTAAATAGCAAAAGCCAGCCAGTGCTTGGACGCCATCCAAGTGTTCACATAGAATAGTGCTCAGAGTCTGTTTTGCCTCCTTCCTCATCCATTCATATGATGGTGACAAGTCTCTGTGGTTTGTACCGGCCCCAAATCTCTTGAATCTCCACTTGTTTCCATTCCCATTGCCACAGGCAGCTCTGTCAGCCTTCAGCGGATCATTTCAGCAGCCTCATCTGCCCCCACCTGCCCTTACCAGCACAGCCCATTGGACCATCACTTCCCCTTCATGCTCCTCCTTGGTTCATAAAAAAGCCCAGGCTTCTGAGCCCAATGGTCACAGCTTTGTGGTGTCTGGTCTGGCTTCTTCTTTCTTGTGTTTCTGGTTCTTGGAATGTGGCGTGCATATATGCCCATGCTACGTCGGGTAAGCCTGGAGTTCCTGCCCCCACTCAGCAAGACTGACGTTCCTTCAAGACACCTGCCAACCTCCTGACCTTGTTTGTGTCTCCTGCATTGGAAGGATGCTCTTTTCCTTTGTTCTTATGAGCGTGACCCTTTTATCCCATCACAGCACCTCCATTCTGTGTTTTCCTGTGCCGAGGGTGTCTGCTTACGTGCCTTCCCCATCAGAGCAAGGAACAAGCCCTGTTTCTCCACCTCCATCACCTGGCATCCTGCCTTGCCCTTAGGAGGTGCTCAACGACTGTCCGTTTAATGAATGGAAAGGCAGGGCTTCCTGAGTTTCGCAAACAGCCTGCAGTAAAGGCAGAGGTACAATCTCACATACGTGGATGTTTTAATTTTTCAAAAGCTTACTATATAATTTCATTTTTTACTAAAATTTAGAATCTTGGAGGGCTCCCGGACTCTTCTTTATATTTGTGTGAAAGTATTTGGAAAACGGTCAGCAACTGCATTCATACCAGGACAAAGGGTAGTCACTGTGGTCTGGACCACAGATCGCTGGAAGATACTCATTGAGCGAAAACCTTGACCTTTGTATGTGTCAAGTGAGTGAACGGATGCCAGTCTGCTGACCACATGGAGAGAGGTGGAAGGGGAGATAAGGATGCAGGCCCCGGGTCAACAGGCTGCGGGAGCCACCACTGGCCAGTCTTTAAGATTAAAAGCAAAGTGGACAGACAGGTGTCTTTCAGGCCTTGGGAAATCTGTGTAAGGCTTGGTGGCCTCATCTTCTTTTAGATCCTCCAAAGTGTCCTTCTTCTCCCAAACTGATTTTGACTATTTTTCTCTTTCAAAATTTGACAACACATAATCATGTTAATACCACCTAAGTGAGAAAAAACAGATTTGTTCCCACGTTGCTTATGTTTACCTCCACACACTGCTTCATCCCCAGCCCTGTGGCTCTGTTCTTTGCCTGCACAAGAAACAAAATTGGAATTGTTCTGTTCTGCGCTAGTCTGTGTTTATCTAAATATCTAATGCTGTCTCGTCACAACTTAGCAGATGCTGGAAGGTTTGGCAAGCCCTTAGGTGAACTATGTGATGTAACAAATAACTATTCCCTTTTTTCCCCTTTAGAGCTTAAGGAGCCACTAAGACCCCGTAAAATGGACAAGACCCATTGATAGATGTCCAGCTCTGCCGAAGGCACTTGCAGGTCTGGCCTTGTATCACTCTGTGATTAATGTTTGTTGTATCGTGTTCTTTGGAAGGAAAATAAAATGAAGAAGAATTTTCTCACATTTGATCAGAATGAACATAATTAAAAGTGAAATGCTACTGCATCTGCAAAGAAATCAATCACTTTAATTGGAAAGAAGATTCCTCGCCTCTGTTAGTAATTGGACTCTTGGTAATTTAGAATCGGAATCCATGACAGTTTGTGATAAATTGTCTCCTTTTGGGCTAAAGAAGGTAAGAAGTTCTAATTACCCCTGGATTTTTCCAGAGTGGGTGGAAAAGCTTGATCAAAGAGATATTGGGAGAGAGCTAGAAAAGCTAGCAGTGAGCAAAGATTTATTGAATTTCTTTCTAAGAAGCTAAAGAATAAAATAGTTCGTTTGTTGTGACAAAAACAAGAGCCTGTGGTATTTGAAATCCCAGAGCAAATTGGATTTTCTAAGAAAATAGGGAACTGGGCATATTAGAAAAAGTCTACATACACAGAGGTTCTATAGTTAGGTTATAGAAATTGGCCTTGCTTACTTGTTAGCACATGAGAATATTGACAGCCTTGGGCCTCACTTGGGGGAAAAGTATGGAATTCATACTTTGAGTGTTTAAATATATAAGTAATTGGCACTGAGTTTAAGGAAGTCCAAAATGTTTTATTCAAATGAAAGCGTAATTTAAGTTAGTAGAAATGTACTCAGGGTCCTGATGAATGAATCTACTGACCCAATCCCTGTTGGTATCCTAGCCTTTGTTTCTCTTCAGATTGCCTAACAATACCTGAAGAACAGGGTGGATTTTAGGTTGATGCATTTATTTTGAATTGTGTGTTTATTTTACATATCTATATAGAGGTAGATATATAGTTATAGATATAATTTGAAACTTAAAGAAAAATTGCAAGATTAGTACAAAGAACTCTTGTATATGCTTTACCTAGATTCACCAATTATTAATATTTAGCTTTATTTGCTTTGGCATTCACTGTCTCTCCATATATACATGTTTTTTTCTCCTGAACCCCTTAAGGGTAAGGAGACATTGTGCCCTTTTACCTGGAAATAGTGATTACTTCCTAAGTGAAACAACATTTTCTTACCAAACCACAGCACAGTGGTCTAAGTCAGAAATTTAACATTGATACTGTTGACTGATCTACCGTCCATATTCAAATTTTGCCACTTATTCCAGTAACATCCTTAATGGCTAATTTTTTCAGCCCAGGAACCAGTCTATAATCATGCGTTGCACTTAGTTCTCATGTCACTTTGGTCTAAGTATGAAATAATTTTTCAGCCTCTTTGTTCTTCATATTATTGAGAGTTTGTGACGAGTATAGGCTGGTTGTTGTGTAGAATGATCCTCAGTCTGGGTTTGTCCTCTGTTTCCTCATGGTTGTTTCATGTTATGTGCTTTGGATGGGGTTCCACAGAGGTGACAGTGTGTCTCTCTGTGCATCCTTACAGGAGTCACCTGATGGTCATCTGTCTCATTAGCATCTTGGTTAAGGTGGTGCCCACGAAGTTTCTCCACTGTCAAGTTATTATTTGTCCCTTTGTAGTTAATAAGTAATTTATGGAGAGATATTTTTTTTTTAATTTATTTATTTATTTATAGCTGTGTTGGGTCTTCGCCTCTGCGCAAGGGCTTTCTCTAGTTGCGGCGAGCAGGGGCCACTCTTCATCGCGGTGCGCGGGCCTCTCACTGTCGCGGCCTCTCTTGTTGCGGAGCACAAGCTCCAGACGCGCAGGCTCAGTAGTTGTGGCTCACGGGCCTAGTTGCTCCGTGGCATGTGGGATCTTCCCAGACCAGGGCTCGAACCCGTGTCCCCTGCATTGGCAGGCAGATTCTCAACCACTGCGCCACCAGGGAAGCCCTGGAGAGATATTTTGAGACTCAGAATATTCTGTTCTTCATCAAACTTTTGAATCACATATCTGGTTCATAGAACTGGAAATTCAGGTGGATTTATTTGATGGAGAAGGTGAAGTGATTCTTAATGCTTATTTTCCACTAGTATTTTTACAAGCCACTCTTCTCTCTCCCAAAGGAAAAAGAATCCTAAAATATAAGCAGGGGTGTGCAGAACACTTCATTGAGAAGTCGAAAGGCAACTGTTGGAGGATATATATTCCAGGAGCCCTGAGAGTAACAAGCATATTTTGAGAATATGAACAGTATGGGCAAGTGTGCTTTTTGATGAACCAGGGAAGGAGGAAAAGAATCCCCTGATCAGGATATAGGGACCAACTTGTAGACTTTTCCTTCCCTGTCTAGTCAAGTTTGTTTATTTCTCAATGGTTTTAGAGGTACAACCCTTTGGCCACACAGACCTTTAATCTAATAACCAGATCATGAACCACAGAGCCTGATTATGCTTTGAAATATGAGCTATATATAACAACCTAAAGTTAGAATTGCTTCTAATGACTCTAGCCTAGCAGAATGGCCCCCAAGAGAAAAGTAAAATCTTGGCTTCCATCTAGCCAGGTGAAAAGCTGTAGGCATCCCGAGAAATGAAACTTGAAGTTGAAACGTAAGAAATGTAGGAAGTTACAGGTCATTCTGGGGGAAAAAAATAATGATCCTATCCAGCAGAGTAAAAAGCGGCTAGAGGCTGAATCATTCTTTCCTGTTTCCTTCCCCCAGTTTAAAACCATAGTTTCTTTAGGTTGAAAGTCCAGGAGTTAAAGCAGAAATCTTTAGGACTTCTTAGGAAATGACAGATGGGCAGGTTAATAACCTCAGGTAGCAACTATTCTGCTGTAAAACACACCAGGGAAAATACTCCTGAATTTCTGATGCATTTAAATCTAGGGCAGTCTAACATATTTTCTAAAGAACTATGTTCAAATTAAGGCTCCAGCTGATGTTACACAGTCGCCTCCCCCATTAAGCCATCCCCAGTTCTCCCAATGGCATATTGTTCAAGATATGGTGTCTTCCATGAACAAGGTTCTTGTGGATACAGGGGCAAGATATATCAGTTAGGATTTTGTTCGTCACAATAGATAGAAAACTTGGTCCAAACTGGCTAAAGCAAAAAAAAAAAAAAAAAAAAATTATTGGTTGATGTAACTGAAAAGTCCAAAGACAAGGGCCAGCCCAGGTCTAGTTTACTCCAGAGTCCCATGGTGTGTATTCTTTGGAGCCACCTTTCTAGGACTCTGTGCCTTTGTCCTCCTTCGTGTCATGCTTCATGATAACCACATTGGTGACATTGCCTCTTCAGAACAGGTCCATAGCTCTGCTTTCCCTGCCAGAGTGTCCAGGCTCACTCTGCTTGGGCTGCCTTAGGTCAAGTTCTCGTTCCTGTGCCAATGAGTAGGACCCAGAGGAAGGGACATGCTAACTGGCTGGAATACAACAGGACCCATCCTTGGAGCTGGGTAGGTGGCCAATCCCACCTAAACCATATAGAAGCCTGTGCAGTTTGCCAAACAAGTTCTGCTTTTTGTTGCCCTTATGGAGCTTACAGCTTAGTCAGGGAGGCAGACAAACAAGTAAGCAAATGGTTACAAGATATGAAGTGAAAGAACAGAGCTGTGAGACTAAGTGTCAGGGGGACACAGTCCAAACGGAGAAGTGGGAAGTGACATTTGAGTTGAGATCCGAACGGTCGAGCAGGAGTTAATCAAGAAAAGAGGTTAGGGAGAGACAAAAGCCACATGAGCATTTGGGGAGACATTTATCACTTTACTTTCTCTTAAGAGAGTTGGTGTGTGATGCTCAAAATATTGAACAACTAGTGTGGTACCGTGAAGAGGGCAAAATTACAAGTGGCCAAAGGAGGACGACTACAGGAAAGCACCACCTTGCCGTAGGTGGCCACAGATGAGTGGCCCACTGCTGGGGTCTGAGGCCCACAGGGCTAGGGCTGGGGCAGAGACTGTTAACCAACTAGGATGGAAGTAGTAGATAGGTATATAAATAACTGGTATGGCAGCAGAGGCGTGTACCTGCTGGATTTCAAGCCTGACTGTACCCTGTTCTTCTGGGCCTCTTTCCACTATTTACTGACCACCAAACCTTCCCTATGTGATATTCAATAAACGTTGACTAAACGTATAGATGACTATATTGATAGTATGGGAAAATTATCTACATTCACGCCTGATTGATACTGATAGAAGATTTCGCCCCAGAGCAAATTAGCAAATGCTTCCCTAGATTCCGCAGAACATCTTAGACGTTGATTTTCAACTAGAGGCTTCTGGGATTTGAATCAGCATCTGCCTGAGGTTTGCAAGTCGAGGGGAATCTCAGCCTGGAGATACAGGTTGATTCCACTGCAGAGTGTTGGAAGCCCGCACAGAGTAATAAACTTATAGTTGTGTTTTGTTTGAACCATTTAATACTTATTAACTTAACGGGCACGTTAAAAAAAATCATGAGATGAAGTATTAACATCCTGATTCCTGTCTTTTCTTGAAGGGGGAGAAAATTTGGGCCTGCATTTCAGCATGGAGGTTTGTCTGCAGCCAGTAGAGTCTGCCTCTTTAGATGGTGTGCTCTAATTTACCTTTCTTCCACCTTTCTCACTGTTTTCATATTTGTTACGTACTGGCCCTTGGGTACCGGGTCTGAAAATAGCAAGATTTAAGCTTTCTATTAGAAAACCATTGCAAGGTAAACAGAGTACGATGATCCTTGGCATCACCCTTCTGGCCTTTTCCACTGTTTTAACCCCAGCAGCAGGAGCATAAACTTTCCAGCTGTGTGAAGGACTCAGAACTGAGCCAGAGCAATGCCCAAACAGGCTGAAGTTAGTCTGTTAGCTTTGTGCAGGCTGAAGGCTTTAAATAATCATTTCCAGTTATACCTTCTTGTCATTTCCCTTTAGTGTACAGTTTCCACCTCCAAGTTCTTCTCTTACACCCTGAGAGCCTGGCCCAGAACTAACCTAGGAGCCTCCACTTGGGTAAGTAATTGTCATTAGCCTCCTTTTAGTCTCTTCAGCATCTCTCCTGTTTAGGGCTGAAGTCTAGTTCTATACTATTTCAAGTAAAAACTCCCATCCACAAGTCACTGATCCATTCATCCAACTTTACCTATTTATTTAGCAAAATGGGGAATCATGTTGACAAGTTCATTATCCTTAAGCGATTTGGAGCCTAGAAGGGAAATTAAGATGTCAACATGCAATTGTCATACTCTGGGACAAGTGCCTATCAGGTAGGGTTGCAGATAAAATACAGGACACCCGGTTAAACTTGTGTGGTTTATTTGTTAAATCTGATAACCCTACCACCGGGGAAAGTGTTGGGTGCAAGGGAGCACAGGTGAGGAGAACCAGGGAAATCTTCCTAGAAGCACTGCCATTGAGGCCAACACGAGAGGGGTTAAGTCAGAAGACGTGGAGGATAGGGGAGGGCTCTGTGAAGACAGAGAACAGCACGTGTGAAGGCCCTGACTTGCGAGCTGCCCCAGGAAATTCAGGGGCCTGAGGTTCAGGATGTGGGAACGTGGAGGGTGGAGGCGTATGTCAGGGGAGGGGAGACTGGAGACGCGATGACATCCTGCCATGGAATGTGGACTGGATCCTAAGCACAGTGGGCCAGCCATTGTAGGACCTGAAGCGGCAGAGTGACGTCAGATACGCATTTGAGAAAAATCCTTCCGGCTGGAGTGTAGTGACTGCTTAGAAGAGGGAGTCTGGAGACAGGAGAAGGCAGAGCGGTGCTTGCTGCGGTAATGATAGTGAGTGATGGCGGTGGCTGTGAGGAAGAGAGAGGAATGGATGAGCTCCTTAGAGGATGGATGGGTAGATGTGGGAGATGAGGGAAGAGAAAGGTCGCGTATGAAGATGGTTCCACTCAGTGGCACAGGAGAGGTAGGGAGAAGTGGGTACTGCGCTGCCATTTGCCTGTTTGCCTCAGACCGGCTCCCTGCCTTTCCACTGCTCTGCTCCGTGTCACAGGGCTGATCCTGCAAACCCCATTGCCCAGATTTCCTCGCCAACTCTTTTCCAGGTAGGTTCAGCCAATGGAAAGCATTGGCCGGAGTTTGGAGGGCAGGGGGATGGGAGAAGCCAACGTATTTTTCCCTCGCCCTCCGCTATCTGTTCGGGCAGCTGCAGCAGGGCTGGTGGCCGCTTTGCTCTGAGTCTCTGCCCCACCAGGCAGCCACTCCCTCTGTGCTTCCAGCTCCTGCCTGGCAGCTGTGGCAACACCACTTCCTTCTTTGCCCTCCAGCCCAGCAGTGGGGTGGGTGTGGTTTCCTCTGCTGTGACTCTCTGGGACGTCTCACCATCCCATTTGGCCTTTTAGCTTTTTCATCACCGTATGAAATTTGTCGTATTGAACTGCCTGTCACGGGCTGTTTTTCTGAGTGGACATTCAGTAATACGGACGTGATGGATTTGAGGTGCCTTATGAGACATTTAAATGGAGACGTTTAACAGGAAGTCGTATATAGATTGAAAGGTGCAGAGAGTGGTCTTAGATGGAGACAGACTTAGCTGGTAATGGAAACTAGGGGAGAGGATGAGGTCCTCCAGGGAGATGGCATAGAGGATGAAGAGCAGAGAGCCTAATCCAGAGCCCCGAGAAATACCCCAAGGAGGATCAGCTCAGCAAGAGACCGGGAGGGCGCCGAGAGACAGAAGGGTTGGGAGGCGCAGAAGCCAAGGGAAGAGATTTTCAAGACAGAGACGTTGTTTAAGATCTAACTCGGCTTGGTGGTCACATAGATAAGGACTGAGAAGTAGTCCCCTGGACTTGTCAACGGAGGAATCATCGGGAGCTTCAAGGAGATCAGTTTCATGAGAGTAGTGGGGCAGAAACCAGATCGCAGTGTAGATGGGAGGGGAGCAATGGGGGGCAAGTCAAGACATTGATGGCAAAGGGAAAGAAGGGAGGGGTGGATAGAAGGACACGAGAATAGAATGGAGGAGGGCATTTCCTTGTGGCTCTTTAACTCTGGCTGGGAGGGGCCAACAGAGAAGGAGAGCGTGAAGATGTAGGAAGAGAGGGTGGCATCCCGAGCCCAAGGAGGACTGGCCCCTGTCTTCAGCTCCCACCAGCTGGATGTTCCCTTTCTCTAGCTTTCCATGTAGGCTGTGGAAGTTGCCCCTTGACTCCTTGGATCAGCTGCCCTTGATTCGTTCGTCCTTTTCTTCTTTCTCAGCACATCTGGGTCATACATTATGTGAAGACAAACAAATCACTACTGGTGATTAATTTTCTTGAAAAATCCCGCAGGCAGGTACCATTTTGGAGAACTACGTATTGTTTCTCAAAAAGCCAAAGTAGCCTATTCTTCCTCTGTCATTGGGAGAGATTGCTGTTTCTTGGAGAACCCGATGAAGAGGGTGACTCGCACTTAGGAATAATGTTGCTTGAAAAGTGCAAAAGGTGAGGTACTTTGGCTATGAGGGGTCTCTGAGGCCTGAGACTTCCTGAGAGATGGGAGACTCACAACTCCCATTTCCCTCTGACCCTGGGCTATGAGCTCATCAAATGAGTTGGTAAATAAAATCACTGACGTGGTTTAAATGATAATTTTGTTCTCTCTTTTGCATTCAGAGCAAATTTAATGGAATTTGTATACAATATATGGATGAAATATCCATATGATGGGGCTTGACTATATCCTCATGATTCCCCTTCCCTTTTGCATTTTCTACATCTGCCCCCTTTAGCTCTGCAGACTTAACCCCACACCATCAATCCACGCAGTCGGTCCACTGAGTGTCTCTTGCTCCTTCGCATCTGGTCGTTGTCGTCACCTTGCTCTCCACCACCGCCTCCTGCAGTAGCTGTTAGGTCCAGGGAGGTTGGTTCACTGTGAGCAAGTAACTGTCAACTCCATGGACAGGCGGAAGTGACTTGGCAGCCGGAATGAGCCCACCCTGAGTTAATTATACCAATGAGAGTCAAGGAGAATGGGGATGCAGCTGGTCTGCAGAGCCCCGGCAGTTCTGAGACACATGCTCCTGGATCCACACGTTGCTCCATGTCTAACCTTGCCTTTCTTTGTTCTCTCTCTTGACTCCATCCAGGTTTCCAGGTTTCTGCTCTCCTTGTCCCTTTGGGGAGGGAGGTCAGTACCAGCCCAGGTGTAGTCCCCCAATGCTTCCTACTTCCAGGCCCTACGTAGGCTTGTATATCCACTTGCTTGGGTTGCCCTGGCATTCGTGATAACAAGTTGAGTGGTTTGTGCCCTAGGCTATCTTTTCTGGCATCCTTCCTTGCTGAAATGTCAGAGGAGGCCATTGAGAGGGCATAACCGCCAGTTGACCCGAGAGCTGGACCCGGGCAATCAGAGACTCCTCACTCCCTCCCCTGGCCTTGGAATGTGCATTCTGCCCACCATTCCCACAGTGGGAACCATTTTCAAGAACGCAGGCTTGAGAGAGTAACGTGTTCTTGAGACCAGGTGGACAGTATACGTGACTGAACCCTGTTAAGGTCTCTGTGTAAACTCAAGATCCTGGCGGGTGGGGGCTGAGATCTATTGTCTTTCGGCTGACCAAGGCAAGCCTTGTAAGCAGGTTCCCTCGCTTGTTAAAACTGCCACCGACTAGTCTGGAGTGGGCTGCCTCTTTCTTCAGTCTCTCCTTGCCCTCTGTGTATAGGGGCCAGTTTTCACACCAGCAGATAATCTTAATGCTTTGTTTTCTTCCAGGTATGTACAAATCAAATAATGCTTTTGTGATGAAGATTATACAAAATTATACAGAGAACCAAACGTATACTTTCCATTACATCTTTGATGTACTAGTTGGTGTTAAATTGACATGTTTATTCACCTGTGTTCTTTGGACTGTTTTTTTCATTCATGTCTGTTTTTCTTCAGATGATTGTCTACTAATTTATACAAATATGTGAATTTGGATAAACGAATATATTTTACTCTCAATTTCAGTTTGCATCCTTTGCTCTCCAACAATCATTGGAGTGCTGTTTTCAATATGTCCATGCAGGGATTCAAAATAACAAAAATGCTTTTGAAAAATAATGTCGTAGGTTGACAGAGTGGTTTATAAATTATAGCATATGCTTATGCTCTTAATTCTTCCTCACAACCCTGCTTATAATGGCTGGAATTGCTCCTACACCTGTGGGGTCAGCTGGGGGCTGGCTGTCAGCCGTGCCGGGGGCCTGACTGGGCCACATGCCTCTTATGCCCCAGCTAGTAACTGGGGCTTGTGCTCATGGGGGTAGCAGGGCTCCGAGAGGGAGAGTAGAAGCATCGTGGGACCTAGCTCTGAACTGGCACACCATCGTTTCTGCTGCCTTCTATTGGCCATGGCAAGTCACCTAAGTTCAAGGGTGGGGAAATCAACTCTGTCTCTTGATGGGAGAAGTTGGAATGTCACATTGAAAGAGTGAGGACACAAGGAGTCAACCTGGAGCCATTTTTGCAATTTGGGATGACGCTTGTTGCCTTCCTCAAGGAGGTCGTCCAAAACCATTTTTCAAACCTCCCAGGTTCCTATAAATCTCCACCTCTGGTTTGGCGGCCTCTAAAAATTCCCAATCAGTTTTGGTGAGGGGACACTTGGTGACAGTGTTGTCTTTCGAAATGAGTAGTTCCGTTATCGACATTACATTGCTCCTCATACATTATTTATAAGGTTTCCCTGTTTGTATGTGCAAAATATTTCTGTGTATATTTTGAGAACTAAATTGTACAGGCCTCTTTTTTTCTTTCACACACCCTAGAGATGTTATAGAGGCAGTAAAAGTGTTCAAATTTTTGAGAAATTGGAATAATCAAGAGTTACCTATATGGAATGCTGTTAACGATGGCAGTTCACCCTACAGTACCTTTCATCTGAGACACTTAGGGTCTGTTAACAGATTAAAAGAAGTAAAAGACACCGATCTAGAGAATTTTCATTATCTTGTGCTCTGAAAACTTGGATTTTCATTGGTTTGAATGGGCCTGAAAATACATTTTTATTACTAGGGGCATAGAAGCCTCTAGCGGTATTCTTAATAAAGCAAGGTGAGTTATAAGTAATCATCTGATGGAGGGTAAATGTACCATACTCCATTTTAAGAAAAATACAATATAAAAGTCTTACCATGGAAGAAAATCTTTATATGATCTTTAAAAAAAAAAAGACTTCAAGTAAAATAAAGACATGACACTATATTAAATTTAAAGTCAGTGACTTCTAAGCAAAGCAAAGCAAAGACAGTCTGATTAAGGCCATTGCATTGTTCTGGCATTTTTTACGTCTCACCCATTTCTGTGGCCTTTTTAGAACCTAAGCTTTCAGGGCACAGAGAACAACTTCATCTTGATGTAGGACTGAGCAAATGCACAGAGAGGTTCTCAATAAATAGGCATTAAACTCTAAGTCCAGAAGGGGCCTTGAGATGCCCTCTCTTTACTCCTTAGTAGAACTGTTTTAACCAGCCCAGAAAAACAGATTTTTTTCTTTAAATCTCAAAATTCAGAGATTCCACAATCAGAACTTACTTCTCACATTGCCTTGTGGTCTGCTGTGGGCATCTGTCGAATGGTGTGAACTCTGCGTGGGGACCCTGGCCTACCCTCCAGGCCCACGGTTTGGGCTGCTGTGGTGCCATGCTGTGCCCAGGGGCCTTCTTCTTTGGAGGTCTGGGCTCCAGTGAGCCTTGCTCGTGTTCTTTTATGGAACCTTGGGTGCTTGACCACTCTGACCCTCAGTCTCATTTGCAGGTTCTGGGGAGGATTAAATGAGCTCATGTGATATCCAAGTGACTGAGGCAGAGTAGGCTCGGGATGAATCTTTGCTTCGTGTTCATTAGCTGCGGAGAAGAGGATGACCGTAGGGGTGAGCTACTTGGACTCCAGCTTGGTGCCTCTCCAGCTTTAATATGGGTGTGCCTCTCTTGTGGGTCTTGTTCAATGCAGGCTGTTATTCAGTAGTTCTGGGTGGGGCCTGGATTCTGTGCTTCTAACAAGCTCCTAGGTGACAGTGACCCTGAGAGCAAGGGTCCAGCTCCGGCCTTTCTCCCTTCTTTCCGGTAGAGCAGGACGTCTGCCCCCCGGGAGGAGAAAACATCCGCAACGTGACTACTAGTAACCAGCTTCCCTCACAGGCCAAGGACCTGTACCACTGCTCCCAACCATTTTGTCTGAGGCACAGCAGCCAAAACACTGAGATGCTGAGGTTTGCAGCAAAGAGGAGGTTTATTCACAAGGCAGCCAAGTGAGGAAGTGACGTGAGAATAGGTCTCAAACCCGCCTCCCCAAAGGCAAGGGGCTTGGGGTATCTATGGGAGAAAGAATAAAGAAGCAGGGCAGTATGAGGCTTGGGGAGCATGAGGAAAGGTGATTGGGAAAAGGTGTGCTCATCATTGTTCTGAGCTGGCGTAACTAGGCTACAGGCCTCAGCACGTTCTCAGGGTGGGGTTTTCAGCCCTCTGATGGCAGAAGGTCAAAAGGCACTTACCCAGTTGGAAGATCGGTTGTCCTATCCAGTTTTAACCAGCTCAGCCTAACTAGAGACAGCTGACTCCAAGTCCCTGGACAATACTGGGGCAAACATCTTATTGCTTATGCTGCATGCTACTTGGAGGACATGCAAACCTTCAAGCTACCTTGATGAGCGAAGACAGGATTTGACTAATCATTACACATGGTTTCACCTCCAGGCGAGCAGAAGAGAGTCTGCCCCCTGGCACCTGGAATCGGAGGCAGATGGTTTAAAAACGGGCTCTCCCACCCTCTGTGTGATCTTAGGTAGATTATTGAACCTTCCTGGGCCTCTTTCTCCACCAGCAGCATGGGGACACTCAAAGTCCCTCTCTTGGGGGCTGTTACGGGGGTTCAGTGAGATATAGATGCATGCACAGGCACATGGGAGACACCCAGTGTGTGTTACCTTCGCGCTTATTTTTATTAGGAGACCAGTATTGTTAGAAGATATGGTGTCAACAAGACTAAATAGTCTCTAAAACAAAAGCTCCTACAAAAATGTCAGCCTCCTTCCCTCCTGCATCTTGAACACACAGGAAAGAAATGGGTGGAGTAAAAAAGCCCACACTAGGCGCCTCTTGCCTCTAGCAAACAGGGTCAAGGGACTGCCTTGAGGGCCAGTGTGTCGGTCCCTGACACTCCAGTCTTTTCTTTGATTTCTCCCCCTTATCCTCTGTGGGCGGATTCACCTCTTATCGCATTAAAACAAACCTATGCATACTTAGAAACTTCACTACTTTTTAAATTGAAAAAACTCCCGACCAAGAGGAAAGAGCCTATTCAGGATGGACTTTAATTGGCCATTAGTGCGCTTACCGGGCGGTGGAAATCGCTTGGCCTTTGGCTTCAGACCATGCCGGGCACCCACCGCAGGCGTTAATAGCCCATTAACGCACACCCTGTCATTGCTTTATTTCCTAATTAATACTGCCTGCTTTAGGGATAGGAGAACACAGCTATAAAATTATCTATTGCTTCAGCAATGAGGGAGAAAAAAATGTTATCAGCACCTCGTGCCTGTCACATTAATGGCTGAACTAGAAAATCAGAAGGGTCAGCACAGGTTTTATTTTCTTAATCCTTACCTCAGGGTGGAGAAATGTCAATCCCGAACTGAACCCCAAGTTTAGGTCAGGAAGCCCTCGGGTTCCTTATATTATCTCAGAAATATGGGAAAGTAGAAAGGAATGATAAAGTGTAGGGCAGATTAGCCTCATTTTCCTGTGAAGCTTGAGGAGAGGGAGGGAGGAGGTGGATGACCATGGGCAGTTGGGCAGGTTGTGCACTGTACAACACCATAAGTGTAGAACGTTTGCATATATTATTAGGACAACTTTCCGACAGATGGAAATAGTGTCCTGAGGAAGTACCTTTTTCTGTTTCTCTTAGAGAAGTGCTTCTCAATGGGGGTGATTTTGTCCCCTAGGGGATATTTGGCAATATCTGGAGACACTTTTGGTTGTCACAAGTAGCTGATGTGTTACTGGCATCTAGTAGGTAAGGACAGGGATGCTGCTAAACATCCTACAGTGCACATGGCAGTCACACATAACAAAGAAACAAAGTCACACATTACCTAGCCCAAAATGTCACTAGAGCCAGGGCTGAGGAACCCGGGTCTAGAGGATGAAGGTGAACCTCCCTGTCTCTGGTATCTTTTCCCTGCTTGTTCTGGAGAAATGACTGCTGGAGAGGGAGTGAACCATTTCTGACTCTACATCCAATATGCTCCAGCAGCCTGTAGTATACCATGTACTCATAAGGCCAACGTGCCTGGAGGAACCCAAGGCTACCTGATGGCAGAGCTGTGTCCTGCAGAGCTGTGGATCAGGGTGACAGCCATCATGGGAAAAGCCTTACTGCCTCCAGGCCTTCGGTCCACCAGGCCCGGGTGTCTCTTCCTTCCATCTGTGGGCCTCTGAGATGAACCAGCTTTCCTTGTCTCTCCTAAGCTTCCCAGGTTGTGAGTCCTTGCCTCTCAAGAGTGGGGCACAGTATCCTCAGGTTTGCCTTCCACCCTGCCTCCTGGACCAGTTTTGGAAGGTTTGTGGATGATCGATTGGGGGATAACAGGTAGAAAATTGAGACAAGACAGAGAACTCCGAGACTGGTGACTGGGTTCAAATTCCAGCTTTTCCACATGTCAGATGTACGGCCTTAGGCAATTCACTGAACCTCTCTGTGCCTGTTTTCTTGTCTGTAAAATGGGGGTGAGAATAATAGTGCCCACTTCATAGGGCTATGGTGAGGATCGAGTTAGTATTTGGCATGTAGCAAACAACATGTAAGTGGTAGGTGTTCCAGGCCTCATTCCGTGTTACTTTTTGGTATCTGTATTAGTTTGCTAGGGCTGTCATAACAAAACACCACAGTGTGGGTAGCTTAAACAACAGAAATTTATTTCTCACAGTTCTGGAGGCTGGAAGTCCAAGGTCAAGGTGTCAGCAGGGTTGGTTTCCTCTGAGGCCCATGAGGGAAGGACCTGTTCCAGGCCTCTCTCCCTGGCTTGCAGAGAGCTGCCTTCTCCCTGTGTCCTCACATGGCTTTTACCCTCTGGGCAGGTCT
The DNA here is from genome assembly GCF_009873245.2 of Balaenoptera musculus. Lineage (NCBI taxonomy): Eukaryota > Metazoa > Chordata > Mammalia > Artiodactyla > Balaenopteridae > Balaenoptera > Balaenoptera musculus. Next base: position 74,439,318 of record NC_045790.1, read on the forward strand.
GGTGTCTCTCTGTGTGTCTAATCTCCATTCCTTATAAGGACACCAGTCAGATTGGACTGGGATCCACCCTAATGGCCTCATGTTAACTTAATTACCTCTTTAAAGGCCCGATCTCCCAGTACAGTCACATGCTGAGGTACTGGGGGTTAGGGCTTCATCCTGTGAATTTTGGGGGGGGACACAACTCAGCCCATGACACCTGACAAGGACCTGGTAACAACACCAACGTGGTCCTGAATGTTTAACTGTGATACCAGATGCAAAAAAAGCCAGGACAGACCTTGAGTCCATTACTCTAAGTGAAATTAGAGAAAGACAAATACTGTATGATCTCACGTATACGAATCGAAGAAAACTGAGCTCACAGAAACAGAGAACAGATTAGTGGTTGCCAGAGGTGGGAGTGGGGGGGGGATGAGAAAGATGGTCAAAAGGTACAAACTTGTAGTTATAAGAGGAACAACTCCTAGGGATGTAATGTACAGCGTGATGACTATAGTTAACAATACTGTTTTTCTGTTTTTTAAACATCTTTATTGGGGTATAATTGCTTTACAATGGTGTGTTAGTTTCTGCTTTATAACAAAGTGAATCAGCTATATGTATACATGTATCCCCATATCTCCTCCCTCTTGCGTCTTCCTCCCACCCTCCCTATCCCACCCCTCTAGGTGGAAACAAAGCACCGAACAATACTGTTTTTTAATTTGAAAGTTGCTAAGAGTGTAGATCTTAAAAGTTCTCATCACAAGAAAAAATTGTAGCTATGTGAGGCGATAAATGTTAACTAAACTTATTGTGGTAATTATTTTGCAATTTATACACATATCAAATTACTATGTTGTACACCTGAAATTAATATAATGTTATATGACAGCTATATCTCAGTAAAATGGGGGGAAAAAAGGAATCCAATACCTTAGGTATAAAACCTCCCTCCTTCCCTCTCACATTCCCGGGAAGACCTCAGGCCCAGGCCTTACACCTGCCTTGATTATATTCCTATTAACTGTGTCAGTAAATGGTAGGTGCTTCCCTTCCACACCTTCCTTTGCTCATCATTGGAGAATATGCTAGAGCTACACTGTAAGAGTGATCACATATCTCAGATTTTTCTGAACAATCGTGGTTTCAAAAATTCTGTCCTCTTGTCCACCTAAGAACACTGGTATTTTTTCATACTACAGGTTCCAAAATGTGGTTCAGAAATCATGGTCATGGTGCCTGCCATGCCAGGATGGCAACTTGGAGGGCTGGGGAGGGCGTGGCCGGTGGCAGGTGGGGAAAGCCAGCAGCCAGAAGGAGGAGAGACAAAGAAAAAGACCCAGGAAATTCATAACTCTAGAATAAATTCCCAAATAGTAATAGTTTACTGTAGCAGCAAGTCCTAGCCTCCACTTTACTGCTGAATCTAGTCCTCAAGTAGCACAGCTGTCAGAACATTTAATACAAAATTTCCTAGCTGTAAAACGGAAATATTAATACCTGCTTGTTGTGTTTGGAAGTTATTTCAAAAAGTATGCTAATATCAATAAAACCCTTTATAAATGAGCTAAAGGAACTCGGTAAGTGTTACTTTTTTTTTTTTTTTTCAGTCACTCTTCATAGCTACCGAGCAGTAAAGGCTCTATTTGTACTGAATCCCAGAAGTGTCTCTGTATCCTGGAAGTGTTGCAATGATCGTCTTCACACCTGCAAAATATTCCTGCACCGTGTACGCAAATGATTATGGCTCCGCTCTCGGGCCTCATCTAGGAGCTACTGCATGTGAGGATCAAACTGATACACATTAGGGCATCCTCAGCGGTCTTTGGCAAAGGCCTATAGATTACCGCGCTATCCAATTTGTTAACTGGACAGCAGAGCCTGAGTGGAAAGAACAATGCGCTCGTCAGTTGGGAAAAGCTCCTCCAAGTATCAACAGATACAAGCAAGGCAATCTCAGTGTGAAGGTTGTTTAGAATTGGGCTTGTATTTTGGACAATAAACTCTATTTATGATAGTCTCCCAGTCATTAAGTATCTGCTGTAAGAGAAAACTGGGGCTATTAACTTCTCCAGATAGAACCAGAGGGAAAAGCAATCATTTCTTTTATAAGCAGAAGGGAAGGTTCTGCTCAATAAAGATCAATTAAACATCTCTGTTAAAAGACAGCTTGGAGCTGGTGCCAAAGGAAATTCCCCTGTATTAACCCGTACTCCCTCCCACCCTCCCCACCTCTGTATCTTGCACTGGGGAAAATTTTAAGAGGACACTGGCTATTGTAAGCTTTATAAGGTGACAGTAGCTCTCACATCCGTGGCTGAATGATCTTTGATGTTGAGCGACTTTTCATGCATTTAGCCGGGGTATTCCCAGAGGATGGCAGGCAAATCAAATGCTCCTCTGAATTCAGCTGAGCATCAGTCATCCTCATGAGGGAGTAAAAAAAGAATATAACAACAGGTACCTGGAAAAATGATGTGGTGGTCCGAGCTACTAATTCCCAGGATGCAGGAAGAGTTTTGGGGGTCCTCGAAGATCCACTGCATAAAGAAAACCCTCCACAATCTCCACCAACATCTTATACTTACCACCTCATTCTTGTCCTTTAAAATACAGTGTGCTTCTACTCTCTGGCTTAGACTGCATCCTCTCATGTAAATTCCATCTATTCTTGCTTTCTGAGCTCCGATATGGTTTTCTTACACTTCAATTATAATACCTGCCTGGCAGTTAATTTTCCAAACGTCTGTCCCTCCTCCAAAATGTAAACTTGCCTATCTTTTTATCCCCTATCACCCATCCACCCCCAATATCTGGTCTGATGCTTTGCATATGACAGGCGTGTTGAAATAAGCCTGCAAGTTGGTCTTGGGTAAACATTATTGCAGTTGGTATCTTGATAATCACATTCCTGAAAGGTGGGCTGTGCACACTGGCCTGAGCCACATGAGAATTCAGACAGAATGAATGAATATGGATCTAAAGGGACACATCCATCCATATTTAAGCCCAGAAGTTATTGGACTTAAAAGTCCCCAGCAGTTAATTACGACATCAAAGTCCTGTGCATCTCTGTAATAGTTTTCTACTGCCTTGTAACAAATCAGTACAAACTTAATAGTTTGCCATATATAACTTTATTATCTCACAGTCTCCATAGGTCAGAAGTCCAGGCATGGCATGGCCGAATTCTCTGCTGAGCTGGGAGTCTCATCGGCTGATGTCAGGGCCTTGGCCAGGGCTCCAGTTCTAATGTGGGGCTCAGTGTCTGCTTCCAAGCTCACATTGGTTGGAAGAACTCAGTTCCTTATGGTTGTAGGACTGAGCACCCCTTTCCTTGCTGGCTGTCAGCAGGGGTGCTCTCAGCTCCTAGAGGTCACCCACTGTCCTTGCCACATGGCCCCTCCATCTCTAACTCCAGCAACGGAGACTCTTCCTCCATGTTGAATCCTCCTCTCACTTTAATTCTCTCTGACTTCTCTACCTCTGAAGTCCAGACTCAGGTTTAAAGGGCTCACTTGATTTGATCAAGTCCATCAGGGTGATTTCCCTATCTTAAGGTCAACTGATTTGGGACCTTAATTTCATCTGCAAAATCCCTGCAAAGTAGCACTTAAATTAGTGTGATTGGATCATTGGAGGAAGGTGTGTGTTCAGCAGGGGATGGCGATCCTAGAGGCCATCTTAGAATTCCACCTACTGCACTCACCAATGCCAGAGTGAAAGCTTTGCTTATCTGCTGGTGCCTGACTTACGTCCTCCCCTATGTGCCAGAGGATGTCACAAACCTGCATCTGACATTAAAAGTGCTGCTCCCTAAAGAGAGAGGGAAGACACAACCTTGACTTTATCCTCTTGATGAGAGTGATGTTTCATGGTGTTGGGAAGATTTTCATTGGGTCAATTGCCTGATTGAGACACAGCCTTAGTGAGGTGACAAACAGCAGGCATTAATGTCTCTTTTTTAATGGTATGATGAATGGTCTAAGAGAAGGGTCAGCAAACTGTAGCCAGCCGCCTGTTTTTGTAAATAAATTATTGGACCACAGCCAGGCCAGTTCATTCAGGAATTTTCTCTGGCTCCTTTTGCGTTGAGTAGTTGCAACAGAGACCTAACGGCCCACAAAGCCAAAAATACTCCCTGGCCCCGGCCACCCCTGATCTAAGACCGTTCCCACAGTCCTCTGATGATAAGAATCATCTGGATCATTTGTTAAAAAGACAGTTTCTGGGTCCAGCTTGGAACCCCTGAGTCAGAATCTCCAGGGAAGGGGCTTTGGGAAGGTAGAGTGAACAAGCTTCCCAGGTGATTCTTATCCCCAGGGAACTACTGGTCTCAGGTGTGCCTGCCTACCAGGTAAGGAGGAGGTTTTAAAAGAGGCAGTTGCGGGGGTGGGGGGTTGGGGGTGGTTTGCCTTGGAGAGCACAGGCCTCTCGGTTTCACTGCTGGGACTGCATCCCAGCTCCGCTTCTCCCCGAGCTTCACCACCTCGGGTAAGTGACTTTTAACCCTGTTTCCTCCGCTGAGAAATGAGGGTAACGGTGCCCAGTTGGCAGTGTGTGTATATACGCTGAGAGCCTAATACAATGCTCCGTAGTGGTCACCCTCACTAAGAGGAGCAACGCCATGTAAACACAGAAGACCCCGCTGTGGAAACATCTCATAAATAAGACAGGCCCAGCAGGGCTTTTCAGTAGTCCACGGTGTATAGCTGTTTTCCTCAGAAAGAAAAACTCCCTTAAAGTAATCTCCCATTATGTTCAGGACAGTATAAGGCCCTTTAGAAACTCAATTCTCTGCAGAATGCTGAGTATTGCAAGAGGTTATCATTGGCTGTTTTAGGATATAGCTGAGTTTGCAAAGGAATATTTAATTTCATGATTGAAAACTCTGGTACTTAGCAGGAGACATATATATATATATTCTGTTTGTGAGGTTAATGTTTTAAAAAAATCTTTGCCTGACGAGATTAAGCAATTTCAGCCATTCGTGTAGCTGTTGAAAGACAGTTTTTAGATAGGTTGCCCGTAAATCCTTGCAAGATACAGGACCCAATAATACTTCAGGTTACCAGGGAGTTTCATATTTTACTAAAAGGGGGGAAAAAAAATCAATCTTGAATCTTTTAGTCCGATGACCAAAGAATTGCTCCATTGATTTTGTTCAGCTACTCACGTGGGTGTGCAATTGATCCTGATTTGATCTTATTTAAAGTTTACTTTTTCTGGGAAGTATTAATTCGAATGTAGTATGGGTAATACTGTAATACTAGAGCCTCTTTAAAGCCACTTTACACAGCTTGTGTAAACACCCTAGGGTAGTTTCCTCTTAACGTTTTCACAAATATAGAACTTGAGTTTGCTGTATGTTTTTCCTCTTTTTAACAGAAGAGGGAGGCAAAGGCTTGGCTAAACAATGTACCTAAAACCCAGGCTAGAGGGAAATGGATTCATATTCTTAGAGGAACAGGTAAACAAGAACAGGATGAATTCTGCCAGGTATGAATTAGGTTTGTGAAGGAAGGAAAAAACGCACACTTGGCAAATGAGTGTGCTTTGCTGATTTCTTTATTTTTAAACTTAGTTTTAAAAGAAAGTACCAGTGGGACCCGAGAAAAACGAATCTGCAGAGGGCAGGGGGAGGGGTGTTTTTCATTTTTATTACATGCAGTGTTGGAATCGTGCTGTGCCCTGAAACACAGCTGGATGAACAGGGTAGTTCAGGGTCTGCCTGGATTAACTCCCTAAGCAAATTTCTAGGTTGCCAGGCCGGCTGGTTGAGCTCCAGGCTGGTGGCTAGTGGTGCCGTGTTATCCCTTTCCGCTCACCTCAAGGCGAAAACCCGGAAGTGCCGACCACCAGTAGCTGCATGTACCCCTTGTGGGATGTCCAATGCTGAGAGATTCTCTTAGGCTCATGCCTCCTGTGCAGATGCTCCCCACACACACGCCCCCGCCCAGCTCCCAGAGTTCCCATGGCTCACACCTGGTGCCAGCCAGCAGCCGCGGACCTGCCTGTGGGCCCTCGTGAAGGCCTGCTGCTCGTCCTGAAAACCTGCTGCTGCTAGAGAAGTCAGAGCAGCTGCTCCTAATGGGGCGCCATCTTGGCTAACGGCTGCCTGCATCTTCTGTGGGCTCTGCCTCCGTTGTTTCCAAGGGGGCAGATGGGAGCTCCCGGGCCTTATTTGACGGGAGACATGAATATCTGGGCTAGGCTCACTTCAGAGATTCATTGTTTTCCTGATAGGTGTGAGTGATAATTTTTGTTTGCTTTGTTTTGTATGTGGGTGGTATCATGGAAATACTTGGGGATGGTAATTATTAGAGTCAGCTGAACTGAGTTTGCTGTCACTTAGCAGTGTGATCTTGGACAGGTCTTTGAACATTTCTGGTCTCCATCTGTAGAATGGGAATTATAATACTAGTCTCATTTTCCTCTGAGATTGTCATGAAGAGACAGTGAAATACATATACGAAAGTGCTTTCAGAATGGCAATGTACTCTGTATGCAGTGTGTGTGGCAGATAGCATCCCAGTTTGAATTTCAATGAGATTCAGAACTATGATTAACAAGGCAAGCAGAGCCAGGATGGGGTGAGGCAAGCAGGGTGGGTAGGGCGCTAAGTTAAGGAGGCACTCCCTCACGGGGGTGTTTACATGCGGCTCTGAACCAGCAAGACGCTGAGAGTCAGTGTCTCCTTAAATTTTGCACTCTAGTCACCCTGCTTGCCTCACCCAAATCCCTGTCCTGAGTGAAAGTAAAATACATGCCCATGAAAGTTATAAATGTGATACACTTTTGTTGTAACAAAGTCCACCTGTACCTAATTAACCTTGGCAGAGCTTACCGCTGGGACAATTTCTGGGGTGTCTTTCCTGGCGTTTTTCGTACATGTACAACCTTAAACTAGCTTCTGTTCTCACCTCATGGGCAGCACAGAAACATGGGAAAGAAACACCAATCTGATCTCAAAACCTCATGTGTGTTCTAGATCTTTGTCATGGGTGTATTTGTAGACTCTGTGGAGGGGCCACACAGCACATGACACAGCAAAACATGTTGAACCTACGTCACCCAGCTTTCTCTCCCGTACACCAAGTCCTCAGTAGCTGCTCCAGGACCTCCACCTCCCCCGTCTTTAAAAACTCCAGGTACTTCTTTTCTTCCATCTCCTGGTTGGCTGGCTGGCTGGCTGGCTGCCTGCCTCTCTCATCCACTACTTCCTCTTCCATCTCTTCTCAAGAAGACAAATCGGGCCATTTGAGGACTCTTTAACACTTGTATCTCTCTTACTGTCTCCCAGATCAGTTCCATAAAGGATCTGAGTGGTAAAAAAACGACTCCCCTTCAGGAATGGGTGTGAGGGAGAAAGGTTGTCAGTAGCTCCATAGGTTTTGTTCCTGACATGTAATATCCATATGTACATCTCCCCTGCCCCTCCTCCACATTTTTGAAATGCGATCACGCTGTCCCTAATGTCTTCTAACTCAGCGGTCCCCAACCTTTTCGGCACCAGGGACCGGTTTCGTAGAAGACAATGGTTCCATGGGAGATGCGGGGTTGGGGGCTCAGGCGGTCATGCAAGCGATGGGGAGCGGCAGATGAAACTTCGCTGGCCTGCCCGCCGCTCACCCTGGTTCCTAACAGGCTGTGGACCCCTGTTCTAACTGGCATTGTTTCACTTAACAATGCATCGCAGAGATCTCCAGTGGTACTTACAAGCTGACACCATTGTTTTTAACAGCTGCCTGTATTCTACCCTGTCGGTGTGTCATAATTTAACCCCTTCTGTACTAGGAGATGTGTGTTTATCCTTTTTCACTCTTGCAAATAATCTGCATTGAAAATCCTCCTACACTTTTCACTTCCTTGTGCGCTTAAAAGTTTAATTTGCTGGGTCAAACAGGATGTGCATTTTGATAGCACATTATGGGAAGGTTGATTGTGAGCACAGCATGGGCTGTGTCCCTGGTATTTTTCTTCCTGCCCAACCTCCGCTAGATTCACCTTCACATACAGTTTTCATTTACAGCTTAAGGGCTGTAAGTAAAAACTGTAAGAGCTGTTTTTCTAAAATACCCTCGACAAGATATCGTGTATGGCACCAGTTTTACTGCTTTGGGAATGGTAGCTCCCAGGAGGAATGAGATGTTTCCCCCACTCCATATAGACCATCCTGCAGTTTGGCCTGCGGAGGCCTCGGGGTGCTTGAAGGCGCAGCAGAGGGAGCTGTGCAGACCCAGCGCCGCCCAGTGGCCGCTGAGAGGACGACAGCCTTGTTCGCAGGCACAGACACCAAATCCCTGGGAACTCCTAGGAATGCTTGAGGGGCACTTTACTGGAGGCTGAAGTCCTGCATGAACAGCAAGGAGATTGGAGCTAGTGACATTTGGGTTATTGTTAAAGTGACTCCATGTGTAGCCCTGGTGCCTGGGGCCACTCAGGTGACTGTTGCTTTGGAGTGAATTTGCGTTTTATGTCTCACACGGTATCTACAGATAGTAGAACGAGACAGTGGCAATATGCCAGGAGCAAGTCGTTTCTGGGCAGTGCTTATCTGCCTTCAGGGACCTCTGCCATAACTCTGTGGTCCATAAGTTGGGAACCACTGAGATGGGATATTGGAAAGCTGAGTGCAAATGAAATCATTAACTCAATGTCAAGGGGAGCGTGCTCTTTAAAGGAATCCTGGGGTGAGTTCTCACCATGCGGAAGGAACACCGGTTGCTCCCATTCAGGATCCTAAAATGACTCCCTAATGTAACAAATCAACTTCTCTGGGCAGCTTGTTACCCCTTCATAACGAGTCCCCACCCTATAATGAGCCCTGTTTCCCGTGGCTCTGATCAGGGCAGGTGCTGTCACTGCTATCGGCAAACAGAAGGCTTCTTTTTGCTTCTAAGTCATTGCTCCTGCTTTTTGTACCTCCGTGAAACTCCACCTCCGCCCCTTTAGTAACCTAAAGCCTACCATCTTTGCTGCCCTTCTTAATGCCCACTGCTCCAAGTCCTCTCAGCAACTTGGGCTTTTAGCGACTTTGGATTTTGTGAACTCCTGAAGCTTTTACACTTGGTGTCAGACATTTGCTGTGCTCTCTGTTTCGGGTCTGTCACTTGTCTTCTCAGCTAGGCTGTGATTTCTGATATCAGTGATACTTCTTGTTTTCATAGCTCCTTGAAGGGAGATGCTGGACACAAAATAGTGTAACATTTCAGTGACTTGCTGCGTGATAAAAAAATGAAAGCCTTTTTGTAAACGGAGATCTTCGTATATTACATCCGCTTTATGTAGAAATAAAAAAAAAAACCTTCATTCAATCACGCATGCGCACGCACGCACATACACACGTACGCACGCACATACACACGTACGTACGCACGCACATACACACGTACACACGCGCACACAGGGGTGGTCCCAGGTGTAGGCATAGCCTTCAGCTCAGAACCGAGATGTGTTCCTGCGAAAAGCGTGCCCACCAATGTGGACGGTCAAGCCGATGGCTCATAAAAACGGAGCCAATCTGCGTGGATGGAGACTGGGAATCCAGACCACGTGGATCACGTGTCCACTTTCCCAGGCCTGGCGTGCTGCTCGGGAAACACCTGTTGGGTGAGTCGTGGTCATATATCTCCTGGATTCAGCTCTGCTTCCTCTTGCTCTGCTTTGTGTTGACTTTATGTGAACAATGTATTGCTGGCCTCTGGGTTAAGAGGAGTTATTTAATGCACAGAGGCCAATGGACAACCGCTAACTGTTGTGAGTTCAGGGGATTTATACCAATTACTTAACTGCCTGAATACCAACCTTGCTATTAGCTTTATAATAAGATGAGCTTGGGTCTCACGTTTATCCCGAGAAGATAGCCTTGTCCAAATCATCTATATTTTAGCAGGCAGTACCAAACTACAGGCCTCAGAAACACATTTTAAATAATTTTTGCCATGCCATATATTTTAAGTATCATTAAAAAGCCATTTTCTTACTTTTAAAAATATGTGTGTAGTAGATTTTGTGAAGCCTATAACAAGTCTATGAAAAATTGATTATTTTCCCACAGGGATATGTTCAGATTTTCATTCTGCTCGCCAAATGAAAAATCTAGCATGCGTGGGTCCTTTATTTTATTTATGCCTTCTGAGTATAATCATCATGTTCCCAAACAAACAGAAATGGGTTACTGGGTTTGAGTAGTCTAATCCCTTCCTGTGGTGGGCAAAGGAGTTCGTGCAGCTCTAAACTAGGAAGCATGGATTTCCCTTTCAAATGCCTCATTTTCTTATTCTTTGCCTTTCAGTCAGCTCCATGTAAACTGGGTCAGAATATAACATGGGTGCTGAGGTGAGTTTCGACTGCTGGTGGAATGTATGTGTGCTGGAAATAGGTCGCTTTAGGACCCAAGGATGATGTAGAGAGAGGTTTACAGTCAAAGATAATAATTGTTCTGTCCTTTAGTTAGCATTCCTTTTTTTTTTTTTTTTAACTGAACAATATGTGCCAATGGCCCCCGCGTACTTTCGTCTTAGGTTTCTGGCCCTCATTGCTACAGGCTGGTTATGGCGTTGGCTGCTTTCCCAGTGTTCCTTCTGTCCCTGATCGTGAACCATGACTCAGAACCATGGTTGAGGGATAGGGAGGGATGGGGTATCATCATGCTCCCCTGTGCCTAAGTCTCTTCTGAATTACTCCCTCTCCACCCTTCCATCTGAGAGTCCTGGATACTTGTTAAGCCCCCAGAACAGACAAGGTGGGGGAATTGGGCACCTTGTGCAGGTGACAGTGGCGTAGATGTAGCGCCTCGCCCATAACTAAGGTGGGAGTAGAAACAGTCTTCTGAGCTGGGGCAGCGGGTGAGCACGCAGCTCTCACTTCACAAACAAGGATGAAATAGGCAACCCACAGAGGCTCAAGAGACCGTTGTGATGAGTTAACTCTGAGTGCACGGGGCCACGGCGGTGCTCTGTAAGCTTGGACACTTACACTGGGGCTACATTGTGGACAATCTCAAGGACCATGGTGATGAGTGTGAACTGATTTGGCATTGAGGGGCCATGAGGGTTTTTGAGCTGGAGACTTTTGAGAGTGTGATTTGACCCGAGGCTTTTGAAATTGTCTTAAAGAGAATTGAGAAGTTTTCCTGTCTAGTGGTTTTAAACCTTTGCTTTGATGATCTCCCTGAGGGGCTGTTCTGGTGGGAGGATCTGGGGAAAGAAGCTGAGAGGCTGGGACCTTAGGCTCCTTTTCCCACTGATTCAGCAGTTCCGCCTCTGTTTTACTTCTTGAGCTGCCAGGTAAGAGTCCTTTCATCTGTACTTTCCTCTATCCTTTCCTCCTTTCCTCCCTTCCTGTGGTTAAACACATAAGATGGAAAATTTTGTTAACTGTTTTTAAGTGTACAGCTCAGTATTGTTAAGTATACTCAGTGCTAAATAGATTTCCAGACTTTTTCCTCTTGCTAACTGCAACGCTATTCTCTTTAAATAACAATTCCCCCTTTTCCCCTGCCTCCAGCCCTTGGTAACCACCATTCTACGTTGTTTCTAAGAATTTGACTAGCCAAGTAAGGTTTCTCTTCAAAAAGCAATCAAGCAGCTGAGAAGGTTTGATAACCTCCTGATGTATCCATCATTCCTCACTGTCCGCACCCGACGCCCCAGACAGTGAGGAAACTGAAATCCCGGAGGTCCTGGGAGGCCAAGGTGGCCACACAATGCAGATGTTATTCACACGGATACTTAAGCCAGATTACCAGGTTCAAATTTTGGTTCTGATGCTCTGTATGTGACACTGGGCAAGTGATTTAACTCAGTGCCTCAGTTTGCTCATCCGTTAAAGGGACGTGATGGTAACAGAATCTGCTTTACAGCCTTGTTGTGAAGATTAAGTGAGGTAATCTACATAAAGCACTGGGAATAGGGCCTGACACTTATGTACGTGTCTGCTATGATTGTTAAGTGACTTCCTAGCATGACACAGTTCCTTGTAAGGAGAGCTGTGACTTTGGGTCTACAACCAGCTCCCGTGGTGCATGTCTTTTGAGTTTCCACTTAAGACTGAATAGATAGATAGCTTTGACTGGCAAGATTTCCTCCTACACATCCCTATCTCTCATCTAGGGCATGCCATTGATCTTGAAGGATGCTCCATCAATATCTTAATCCTCGGGGGAAAGTCATGCCGTTCATATCATACAGCACAAGAAGGCCGGTCATGCGATGGCATTAATTCAACAAATATTTATGGAATGCTTTGATGTGAGGACACCTGGGGTAGATGCTGGGACACTGAGCAAACCAGCCCCAAATCCCTGCTCTCAAGGAGCTTGTGTTGTCTTGGGGCAAACCTTTGTAATGCAGCCCTTTTAATCAATGAAATGTTTTTCCTGAACTCATCTAGCTAAGGAAGATGAAAAGTTTGCTTAAAAATATTCAGGTTTGGAAATGAACGCTCTAGACCTGTTGCTGATGGTGCTTTTGAAAACTGGTTCATAAAAATAGATGCTAAAAATGGTGTAGAAATACTGGTGATATCAGATTTGAGGGGATTTTTCAGATACAAAGTTTGCAAGTCGGTTTACCTCCAGTTCTTATTCTGGGGTTGTGTGTATAGTACAGTCCATCATACTTAGAACTCGGTAAGGACAGCATAAGACTCACTTTACCTGTGCTTCAATCAGATGTCAGGAGGAATGTGGGATTCCTCCTGCCTACGCCTCTCCTGGGCTTCATCCTTTCCTCCTCAATGTGGGCAGATGACATTCAGACTCAGAGGAAGCAGAAGCAGGGGTAGTGTGGTTGGGACTGATCTTCTAGAGGGAAGAAAACAGGAATTGCCATCACAGGCTGGGGCTTTCCAGCTACAAGAAAAGATCTGCGGCACAGATATCATGCTGCTTGCTACCTCCTTGGCTATTTGGGTCATAGCTGGTGCTGTAAAGTACAGCTCTTCTTTCCTGGGGTCCTACAAGTACTTCATTCGTAGGTACTTCCCAACACAGCGTTTCCAGGGTGCCACTGCTAGTCAGTCAAGGTTGCTGGGTGATAGGCATCCCATGTACTGTTAGAAACTGCTGGGACTGGTGTGGTGGCCTTAAAGCTAACAGACACAATCACCCGCAGCCGTGGCCCATTGTTCGTTGCCCACTCTCCCCACTTCTTTCCCGTTAAGAGACTGCTCTTTTGTTCAGATAGGGTGGAGAACCCTTGATCTTAGGGAACAGGGGCCCCTCTTTTAATCCTAAGGGATGAAGCATGGAGGTTTGGGCCAGTTATAATAAACCCATTCCCAAACCCATCCTCCTTTACAACTCCAAGTGGCAATGCGACACTGGCCAATGAGTCTGGTGGTTTCTAGGAAAAATTTTTTAAAAATTTCCCATATAGGACTTCCCTGGTGGCACAGTGGTTAAGAATCCGCCTGCCAGTGTAGGGGACACGGGTTCGAGCACTGGTCCAGGAGGATCCCACATGCTGCAGAGCAACTAAGCCCATGCGCCACAACTACTGAGCCCATGTGCCACATCTACTGAAGCCCGCGCGCCTAGAGCCCGTGCTCCGCAGCAAGAGAAGCCACCGCAATGAGAAGCCCGTACACTGCAACGAAGAGCAGCCCCTGCTCGCCGCAACTAGAGAAAGCCTGCGCACAGCAACGAAGACCCCACGCAGCCAAAAAAAAAAAAAAAAAAAAAAAAAAATTCCCATATAAAGACAGAACGTAATGAAGTAGCCTTATGCCCCTCCTTCCCAAGGTGGAATGCTATTGTGATGATACAATATCTGGAGCAGTAGCAGCCAATTTACAACCCTAAGTTAAAGAAATATGTGAAAATCAGAGAAACCAGGTGAAGCCTGACTGGCAGTCTGTCACCAGAACTGGACTGCCTGCTCCCAGATTTCCTGTTCCGTGAGCCGATGAGATGTCTTTATCACATGTGTTAATCTGGTTCTGTTACTGGAGACTGGAAGGACTCTAACTGATGCAGCATTTTAATACTCGTCTTTGAGATTAGATGCCCACATCACAGATGGGTTTCCATTATTGTGACTATTATGTAACCAAGAGAGCACATGGCCTAAGTGTACTGAGTCATCTGACTTTTGACACAGGATCATTGGACTTTAGTGCTGGGGGAACAACTTTAGAGAACTTCGAATCCTGGGTTTCCTGCGTTAGGTTACGTGAAACTTGTAGGCCTGTAAGTCACTTCCACCTAGAAGGGTTCCATGCCCAGTTAAGTTTGGGAATCCCTCCTATGACGTCCCCCTTTCAGAGGAACAGGTTGTGTGTCTGTAGTTCCATTCCATCTGTCACAGCTTTTGTTCAGGACCCCTTTTCTCGCTTGTTTGTACCTCTGCAGTAGCTTTATTTCTCGTATCCCCACATCCCCTTATTCCCCACCGTCTTTGATTCATCTTACATGTTACCTCCATTCACTTATGGCTGAGCACATGCTGGATGCTGGCACTGTTCTAGTTGCTGGGGATACAACGGTATCCTGCCCTCATGGAGCTTATATTCTAGTCAAGGGAGCGATGTAGTAGTAAAAAAAAAAAAAAGAATACAGAGAAAAATATGCAGTATAGGAGAGAATTAGAGATTTGGAGAAAAATCAATCAAGGAGGGGAGAAGAGGAACAACTTTGAATAGAGTTCCATGGCAGGCGTTTCTGTGAACATAACATTTAGTTGGAGGCCCAAGGAAAAGCTCTCCAGGGAGAGAGAACAGCATGTATAAAGGTTCTGAAGTGGGAGAAGATTTGTGGAAGAATGAGAAGGAGAGAATCAGTGGAGTGGAGGGAGGAGAGGAAGTAGTGGGGCCTGTGGTCAGCTGAGGAGTGGAGACCAGTCACGTGATGCCTGCTGGACCCCTGCAGGGACATGGCCGTGCTGACGGAGGTGGGACGTGTCAGGGAAGTTCTGAGCAGGGCAGTGATGTTAACGGACATATATTTTAAAATGATGTGTCTGCTTGCTGCGATGAGAATCGATTATGGAGGTGGTGCCAGAAGGGAAGTAGAGGAGACCCAGTCGCAGGTCACTGCAGTAATCCAGGCAAGAGATGATGGCTTGGACCCTGGGTGGCTGCAGGGGCAGAAGTGAGAATTGACTGGATTCCAGATGTATTTTTAAAAAATATTTATTTATTTTTTGGCTGCCTCGGGTCTTAGTTGTGGCACGCGGGATCTTTCATTGAAGCGTGTGGGCTCTTGGTTGCAGTGTGCGGGCTTCTCTTTAGTTGTGGCCCACAGGCTTAGCTGCCCCACAGCATGTGGGATCTTAGTATCCTGACTAGGGATCAAACCGACGTCCTCTGCATTGCAAGACGGGTTCTTAACCACTGGACTACCAGGAAAGTCCCTCCAGATGTATTTTGATAGTGACAGGATATCATGACAAATTGGACATAGTTATGTGAAAATGTAGGATCAAGGGTGATTGTAAGCTTTTTTTAAACTATGCAACTAGAAGGATGGACTTTTCTTTTATTATGATGGGGAAGACTCTGGGAAGAGCAGGTTGGAGGGACAGACAGGAGCTCAGTCTTGGACAAGCTTGAGATGCTTGTTAGACATGTAAGTGGAGATGTTTAGTAGTCATTTACGTATAACCCCTTGTAATGCACATCTGGAATTCTTGGTCGAGGTACAGGCTGAAGAGGCAGTCAGCAAATCCATCGTACTAAGTGCAGTGAGACTGGATGACAACACCTAGGAGTTTAGGGTAGGTGGAGAAGAGAAGAGGTACAAGGACTGAGTCTTGGAATGTTCCAGAGTTTACAGATCAGGGGGTCGGTAACAGCCTGAGAAGGAGCAGCTAGAGGGAAGAGGAAGAATAAGACATGGAGGAAGCTGAAGACATTTCCAGGAGGATGGAGTGATCAGCTGGGTCACATGCCACTGAGGACTGAGAAGTGACCTGGGATTTAGCAAGGAGAGGCCACTTATGGGACTGACAGGGAAGTCTTGGTGGAATGGTGAGGGCAAAAGTCAGAGTGGAGCAGAGGAGAGGGACAGTGAGTCTAGACAAGTCCTGGAAGGAGTTTTGCTGGAAAAGGGGAGACAAATGGGGAGGTAGCTGAAGGGGAAAGTGGGTCCAAGAGGATATTTTGTCACAGCAAAAATTATACTGAGCAAAATTCAATGGGCAAGGAAGATTTTATTCAAGGCTATTGCAATAGGGAAGAGAGGCCAGATCTCAGTCTGAGCCCAACTCAACTGAAGCAAAGGGTGGTAGGGTTTTTAAGGGCTGTAGTGAGAGGGAGCTGTAGGCCATCCATGTTTGCTAATTGGTTTTACCCCAAGGAAAAGTAAACTTCTCATATCTCAGTGACAGGAGGGAGTTTTACAACTTGGAGCAAGGTGCCCACTGAGGTTAGGCTCCTATCCTTTCCCCTTTCGTAGAAACTGGGTGATGAACGTGCTATCCCCTTGGATTGTATTTCCAGAGACGTTTCCCAGGACCTGGAGAAAGGCAGTCCTGGGTTGAAAACCAAGAGGCTTTTAAAAAGATGTATGTACTTTTTAAAGGGGGCAGAGAGAATTTTCAAGTTTTCTAAAGAAAATGCTTTAAGAAAAGGGAAGTCGGGGGCCTAGAGTCAGGGAGAATCCTATCTCAAGTTTAGTCAGCTGGAGGGGATTAAGGCCATCTTGGCCAGTTTCTAAAACAGATACATGATCTTCCTATTAAATTTCTGACATCTTCAGGATAATCAAGACTCTTTCCTAGTCCGCTACAGCCTCATCTGTGTCCACCCTGCCTCTTCCTGAGGCCTCCTGATACCCCCGCACTGTTGGCTGTGTCTGGACCACTCTAGAAAGTGTTGTGCAGCCTTACCTCTTCCTGCGTGTCCTTCCTCTCTGGGTACCTTTCAGGGCCCTCCCTGTGCAGGGCACAGCTCTTTTCTCGTCTTCTATGTGGGACTCTCCCTGACACTCACACCCGGGAGGATCCATGGTTTTCCCATCTATGGACTCCTAGAGTCTATGCTGCTTTTACGGCACTGCCTCAGTTTTAAGAGCCTCAGTTGATTTTGAGTTCCTCAAGGGCATAAGCCTATTTTATTCATCTTACTGGTTCTGGCTAAAGAATTGGTTCTTGGTAATCAATGTGAGTAAGATATGTATATAAGGTTGTTAGAGACTTGTTCTTTCCTGCTAAAACATAGATCTCATCCACTAGGGAAAATGCATAGAGCGTTTTATTTCTAATACTTGGCATGCTATGCAGCTAGTGTTTATTTTGAGTACAGGTCTTCCAGCAGTTTCCACTGCCTAAGAAGTATGTGTGATACAAAGGAAGTAATTGCCTGTGTTTCTGCTTAATGGCAAGAATTTGATTCTGAGTCTGTAAGCCCTACTAGGACTATATTTAATAATTTGGCTACTATGAAATGTGCTGCTTGAGATCTCATGACTTTGAGGCTTCACCCACCATATGGATTCTGAGTAAAAAAGTTCACAAATGATGCCTATTTTAGATTGTATGATGATACACAGAGAGCCATGCCAGAGCCAGTTTCTATTCCCCAGCTGTGTAAGTTGAGTGTGTGTAACTCCATGAATACAGACTGACAAGTTGGTTTAATATCAACTTGAGAGAGGGCTTCAGCTACAGAGTTGTTGGACTGATGAAGTAATACAGCTTTGCAGGCCGTAATAGGTTTGGCAGGAGGTTTCATGGGGTATGGGGCTTTAGGGTTCAACTTTGGAGCCCATGAGAAGGGCTGATGCTTTCACCTGTAACTGTGTTGGGGGCTCTCTATGATTAGAGCTTCAGACCTTTGAATGGGGCTAGAGAGGGAAAACAAGGCTTTAGAGTTAGCAGGAGAAAATGAACATGAAGAAAAAAAAAAAGCCAATAAGTGGTCACGGAGCTGGCAAGAGTGAAGGCAATAATAAGACAGAATTAGTTCTTACTGACAACTTGAAATTGCCTGGAACATTATAAAAATCAATCAGCCTGTGAAAAGCAGACTCACAGTGACCACTGGATGGTGTGATATTTGCAATTTGTCTGGACACAAATTTAGAGAAGCCAACGGAGATTTAGCCTAATAAACAGCTTTTGGCTGGTACAAAGCTTTTGAAAAGAGGGCTCAAAATTAGCTTCAACCAGGGTTCTCTTTCTCCAGCAATCTTGAAATCAGTGGAACTGAAATTGGTCGATTACCCATTTTTCCAGTCAAACATCTGTTGCTGTTTTGCTGTCCTTACAATGAATTATAAAAAGTGGTAGTGTCTTTTCCTAGTGAATATTCCTTTGTGGATTGTTTCTCTGCTTTTTATCCTCTCTAGTGGCATTTAACACCGTGGGAGTGGCCCACAAATGACTGATGAACTACAGGAAACTCTTATCCTACTAAAGTTACTCTTCTAACAGTTGCAGTGGTTGCTGAGCGTATAGGAACTCCTCAAGGAGTTTCAGTCTCTAGGAAGAGGCAGATGATCAGCCCTCAGCTGCAATAGGTTCAGAGAGGTGTTTGATTGTATTTGGTGGCTAAGTCTTGGCAGAGCAGGGATCGTGTAGGGTTCCTAACTTTACCCCCGGAACGTCGCGTAGATGGAGCTTTGTTCAGTGGTTAAAAAGAGACTCCCAAGGAGGTGGATGAGTTGAGAAAGGGAATTTCAGACACAGGGGACAGCAAGTACAGAGTCGCAGGAGTATGAACAGATCTCCAGGTTTACGTGATGGCCGAGTGGTGGAGGGCTGCAGGTGGAAGTGCCAGTGGAGGTGGCTCAGGTCGGGAAGGGCGCCCTCTGGAGGCCACGTGGAGCAGCGCAAGTTCGTGCGCACAGCAGGTGCTCACAGATGTTTACCACGTGGCTGAAGGACCGAAAGGAAGACTTCAAACCAGGGAGGCCTCTGATAGATTTGTTTTAAATTTCTCCTGCCTGCCACTGTGAGGAATGGTCTGGAAGGGGTGAGTCCGGAACAGAATCCTCACGGGGTGGGGGGATAGTGTCCCCCAAGGGACACTGGGTAACGTATGGAAGTGTTGTAGGTTGTTATAACTTGGGGCTTGTTACTGGCATCTAGGTACACATCTTAGGATGAAGAGGACAGCTCCTACCCCGAACCCCCCCCAATTATCCAACCCCAAGTGCAGATAGTGCTGAGGTTGAGAAAGCCAGGTCTAGAATGAGAACATCCTTAGCACACAGGTTGTAAATTTACTGAAACTACTACTGAAATGTATAGAGAAAATGTTTCTTAAATTTGCTTAGAGCTGGTCTGATATTCCTCAAGAGCCCCACTTACCAGGTTGCAGGAAAAAAAAAAAGAACACTATGAAGTCTAATGTGGTTTAGAACTTGGTAGCATCCAGTAATTGTAAAGTCCCTTTAGAGTGTGATCAGTCTTTGGGAGATAATTGCACAGTCTCTTCTATTGCCATACCCCCTCCTTCATTTTTCCTGATTTTCTCCAATTTAGTATCAGAATTCATGAGGGGGGCTCATGAGATCTCATGGTGCCTGGAAAATTCTTTGAGGAGCTCAGGGGCCACTGCTCGGTAGAACTGCCATCCTATGATTTTCAACCTAGACTGGCCCAGCAATATAGTTTTTTGTTTACATATTTGGGTTCCATGTAAAATTTTGAGAAAAGGGCTGTTCTGCTTAAAAAAAAAAAAAAAAAAAATTAAAAACCGCTGATCCAAAACACCTTTGAGGCCATCTGCACTGGAATGTGAATTAAAGGCTTAGATTGGTGTCCTGTGACACATCAAGGCATTTTTATGGGTATCATGACATTTGTTTCTAGGTTTTGTTCCTGAGAATTGGGCTGCCCAAACCTTTTAGTCATGTCCAATTTTGTTATCGTTGTGTAGGTGTGGATAAAATCTTTTCATCATGGTCAATATGTTCTTTACAAATGTAGCAATTTCTCATTGAAAACTGCCCTCCTGGGGGAACATAATAGATGTCATGGTTCCCCAATGAAGAGGGAAGGTGCTAACTAGCCGTGTGGCTCCAAGTACATCATTATAGTAACTGCTTCCCTTTAAGGAATAAAGAGCTGGTGTTACAGCCTTAAAATTCCCTTTTAATACCAATAAAAAAACATTTTCACACTTGTTCTGTGAATAAGGTTTCTTCAGTAACTCCTTCTGCATGGCTGAGTCTCTTCTGTTTCACCTGTGAGACAGAGGACAGTTAGATGAGAGAAGGCTTTTGGAACAGGGCTGCAAAGGGTTTATGATGAGGCATTAATAACAGTGTCAGTTACCATGAATATAATAGCAGTCCATATTTGTTGCTTGCTTACTATGATCTCAGCATTGCTCTGAGCACATCTCACTTGTTAACTCGAATCCTCACCGCAGCCCTACAAGTAGGTGCTGAGATGGGGAACCGAGACGTGAGGAGGTCAAGGTCACACTTGACCGGACTCTGATTCAAACCCCTGTGGCCTCGTTCCAAGGTCCAAGTGCTGGGTTTTCTGTGTGTACTGATTGTTCTCTCTGCATTAATGCTTTCTGAGTTAGGATCGTCCATCTGCCTGCACTAGAAAAGCAACATCATGTCATCAGTGTCTTTAAGCAAAGATTAGGAACACTTACATCTCCCTGCCTTGCACTTTAAATATCTATTGGGGGGGTTTGGTGAAAATTGTTCTTCTAGATATCGAGTTGTAAGCGCCAGAACTCTTCCCATTTTATGACTGTCCCATTGTCATGGGTCATCTACCCTGGATTTGTGTGGCTCAGGGATGGGGGTCTAGCAGGGCATTGATGATTCATTCATCCATGCATTTAGCAAATACTTCAAGTCCATGATGGACACAGCACGTGCCAGCATTGTGGGGGTTAGAGAGAGCTATGCCTGCTTCTTCCAGAAGGGTTTGATGTCAAAATATTTGGTAAAGAAAGAAGATGCACATTTATTAAGCACCAACTGTGTACCAAGTACTGTGCTAGGCATTTTACGTTTGTTCTTATTTGATTCCTCTAACAACCTTGAGAGATAGGTACTATCTCCATCTGATGGATGGAAAACAATCTCAGAGACTGAGGCAATTGTTTAAGGTCACACAGCCAAAATAAGGGCAAAGCCAGGAATCAAACCCTGGAGCAGATTAAAAAAGAAAAAGCTTTAATGAGATCTGTTATGTACAGATCTCGCCGCATCCAAAGAAAAGAAGAACCAGTTAGTTCTGGAGAACAGTGTTTTTTCAAACCACTTTCCATGGAATTCATTCCAGAAGATGTTTCTTCCAGGGGTGTGGTGGAGGGGAACCAAATTGTTTGGTAGTCCAGTGTGAGGAGTGCCATTTTCTTCTCAGTGGTCCACAGTGCTCATTAGCATGGCGAGACCCCCAGAAGTACTGCAGAAGGAAGTTTTTTGACTTTGTTTAATCCATGCAGCGTTTCCAAATTTCAAGGTGATCAGCAGAAGACCAGCTTGGGAAATTGTGATTAGAAGGAAGGAAGCTTCGGGGGAGAAGCAAGAATATGGATAAACTACCACTGGATAGTTAAAGCCTCCTTGGGTCACATTAGAGGCTGAGGGAGAGGGGATCCAAACCGCGCAGCACAAACCCTTCTCTGTCAGGAGTACTTTTATCTGTAAGGTCACATTTGCTGCCTGTTTTACATATATATATGTGTGTGTGTGTGTATATATATATATATATATATAAATTTTCAATTTATTTATTGGTTGAGGTACAATTCTCAAAGCATAAAACTCACCTTTTAAAGTATACAATCTGGTGGTGTCAGCATATTCATAAGGTTGATATAAGGATATTCATAAGTACAACCATCACTCTGATTGCAGAACATTTTCATCACCCCCAAAAGCAACACTGTACCCATTATAGTCACTCCCCATCCCCCTCCACTCCACTGCCTGGCAACCGCCAATCTACTTCCTGACTCTGGATTTGCCTATTCTGGACACATCATATAAATGGAATCACATGTGGTCTTCTGATGCCTGGTTTCTTTTGATTAGCCAAATGTTTCCAGGTTTAACTGTGTTAAAAATATGTATCAGTACTTCATTCCCTTTTATGGCTGAATAATGTTGCATTGTTGGGTACACCATCTTGCATTTGCCATTTGGGAAAGAAAGATGGTAGCCGGAGAGGACCCTGTCTTCTCTGCGACTGGGGAAGGGTGTGAGGTGGACAGCTATCGTTTTTGCCCCTCTGTTCCTTGCTCAGAGGCCGTATAAAAGCTGATCCTCAGGCCAGGGCAGGGGAACCAGGCCTGGTCCATCAGAAGCTTGGTTCCAGTTCAGGCATGTGACCCAAGCCGCATCTGGATTGGTTGGAACAGAGGCCTGTCCCTTGGCTCGGGTCGCTGCGGGACAGTGTGCTAACCTTTGTCAGCACTTGCAGAGAATCTGCCTGAGCGTGGGTGTGACATAAAGGAAAGCAGGGGTCTTGTAACTCTACCTGAAACAAGTGGGTCATGTGAAACCCTTAGGTGGTTTTTGACTGGTAATGTTAGCCATCAAAATGTTTCAGGTGGGTAGGGTTGACTGCTCTCTAACCTTGCTTCCTGATGATAAGGAAAGCCGGTCTCACACAGATTCTATCACGTATACAGACAGCTAATAAGTGCATGTAAGTGTGAGCAGGAGCCACGTAGTTTGATTTATTCTATTAGATTTACGAATTTAAAAATCCTTATTGTTTTAGGTCTGCAGTAAAGAGTCTGACTTCCTTTTTTGATGTTTGCTGCCAACTTTTAAACCTCTTTCCTTCCTCTTCCCCTCCTGTCCCACGTGTGGGTAAGCAGGTCAGAAAGCCTGGGTGCTCCTTCCTTTGGTGAGGGGGTGGGATTCAAACCACGCACCCCTTTCCTTGTGCAAACTCTCTCTCCATCCCCACCTCCTAATCACAGTAAGAACCCGGGCCAGTCTCCTTTTTTTCAGTCTTGACCTCCGAACCCATTTCTGGGTGGGAGTCCCTCCTGTGTCTGCAGAGTGGCCACATCAAGGTCTTTGCGTGGAAGGTTCGCTTGAGGCAGAGATGATGGTATCCCAGAGGCAAGATTCTTTTCCGTTAAGATCAGCATAAGTAACTAGAAATCTTCCAAACCCGTGGCTTGGCACATGCCTGGTTAGGGATGAAGCACTGGGAGGGGATCGCCAGGGGTAAAAGCCATAGGTCTTGCAGATATGATAAGCAAACATTATTCTTGCAAGGGGAAGAACGTCTCAAAGATTTGCCAGTCCACATATCTTGAATATCTTTAACTTGACCGTTAAGAACTTAATCCTAACATTCATCATGTTAATTAATTAGCCGCTATCCTCTTAGTCTCACTGTTAATTGGCAAAGCCTTGGTGTTGATAGAGATTTGGATGATAGAACTGTGTGTAGTTGTCTCTTGTAGGTTCCCATTTTTTGTATAATGTTTCTATTAGGGCTACAGATTGTCCCTAGAGTTGAAGCTTAACCAACATAGACATGATTTCATATGTCTGTGCTGAAGCATTTGAAAATACAGATCTTCTAACACCTGACCTTTGTAGAGATCCTGGGTCCAGTTAAGCCTGATGCTAGATCTTTCTGTGAACTTGACAATTACATGAGCCAATCAATTCCTTCTATGTTTCAGCTTAAGCTGGTATGAATTGGGTTCCTGTCAGTTACTCCTAAAACACTTCTGAACAAAATAGAGATTCAGAAATTCAGAGAAATTCAGAAATTCAGAGTGGAGGGTGGACAGGCCTATATTTGTCCCTCCTACCTTGTTTCTCAATTTTCTCCAACTAAACAATTTCTGAAATTTGTGTAGCTGAATTTTTAAGGAAAATAGGAAAACCTTCAGTGTTCTTACCCAGACATCTTACCCAGATGCAAATCTCCTCGGCTGCAATGTTAAGTATTGTTCTAAATTTCAAAGCTGTCTTACTGAAATCATGTTCCAGCTTTTCCCCTCCAGCCAAGCTTCATGGGTGGGCTCTTTGTTCAACAGTTTTCCTTAGAAGATTGAAGCACTGGGAGGAAAATGGAAAGCTCTCCTCAGTCTCAGAGCACATGT
The DNA here is from genome assembly GCF_009873245.2 of Balaenoptera musculus. Classification (NCBI taxonomy): domain Eukaryota; kingdom Metazoa; phylum Chordata; class Mammalia; order Artiodactyla; family Balaenopteridae; genus Balaenoptera; species Balaenoptera musculus. The sequence goes on from NC_045790.1 coordinate 74,463,300, forward strand.
TAACAGCACAGGAGGTACTAGGGTCCTCAGAAATAAAGATCATTACAAAAGAAGGGTACTTGTTTGCTTTTCATGCAAATCAGCATTTCCAGAGGACTCCAACATTTAAAAAACCAACTGAGGTTAAAAAAATGACAGAGTGCTCTCCAGATAAACCCTTGTCTCTGCTCCAGGGTGAAAACAGGGTGTCTTCCATGGGGGTCTCTGCCTTTTTGGCTCTTGGAATCATTCAGTGTTGATAAGAGGAAGAAGAGCCCCAGTGGTTCGGGCAGCACTTCTGATGCCTAAATGCAAGGCGCTGTGTTCTGCACTGATGAGGTGATGGAGCGAGAGACAGACATGCCTTCATGGACCTTGCCCTCCAGTGGGAAGATGGGCAATGAGCAAGGGAAGAGACACGTGGATAGAATGGTTTTTAAAATGGAGTGCAGTAGTAGTGCTGCAAAGAAAACGAAGCGTGCTGGACCTGTTGGGAGTGACAGGGCTGATGGATTTCGGGGAGCGAGGAGGGAGGACTCAGCTTCCTCTAGAGGTGAGCCAGGTGAGCCTTCACAGGAGTAAGGGCTAATGATCCATTTGTCTGCGCACCTGAATTGTTTCTAGTGACAAGCAGCCTAAGTGACTGAGGTCTTACCGTGGGCTTATTAGACAGGAGAATTGGTAGGTAGACTTAGTCATTTAACAACTGGTTGGCGGAGGTAGTCACTCAAACCTTGTATTGTGTACTAAGCACTGGCAATATGACATAGAGGCTGGGTTTGGGTTGGAAGGTCATTTAGGGCCTGGCTGCTGGGAGCGTGGTCCACTGACGGGCAGCATTGGCATCCCAGGGAGCCTGTTAGAAATGCAGACTCTCAGGCCCCACCCCAGACCTGCTGAATCAGTCTGCTTTTTAAGCAAGATCCCTATGACTCATGGTTTGGAGGATCCTTAACATTGGAGAAGCACTGGCTTAGGCAACAGTTAGGAATGAGCAGAGCTGGAACCTGCCTGCAACTAGATCTTGAGTTTGTTGATGGAGAGAGACAGACAGACATGCGAATACTTGACTTCCTCGTGTGAAAGCTACAAGCAAGTAACAAGGGGCTGTGAGTGCGGAAGAGGGTGTGAGTTACGCTCACCTGGCACGGGGGGGGGGGTGGGGTGGGGTGGGGAGGGGAGGAAGGTCAGGGAAGGCTCCCCAGTATAATGACACCAAAGCTTGACGGGGAAGAACTGGTCAGATGCATACACGACTTGTAAACGGGGAAAGGCCACACAGATGGGCGTTGGAGGCACTACGGGGTCTGTGGGAAGACGGAGTGGGGGAGGGTGAAGCAGAGCTCAGCAGGCCCGTGTTCCAGGTGAGGCAAGAAGGACCTGGGTCCTGGTGGGGTTCGCCCCGGCTTGGGAGGCCTTGGGAGGAAGCACTGCTTAAAGTCTAGGAGAAGACAGCAGGGAGCAGGCAGGCCGGGAAGGCTTGGAAAGAGCACGGTGTGCCCTCTCGATGCTTGAGCCGACTGGACTCGATCTCACCAGAAAACCTGGGAGGTTCCCAGGTTCTGGATTTCTCCCCAGCTGACCGGCTCCCTCCCTCTGCACAGATCGGCTGCCTTTGCATGTGGAGGTCAGGGGTGCGCTGACCCAGCTCAGAGCTAGTTGGCCTGATATGGGGGTTGGTGGAGACAGTAGGGGAGGGCGGCCTGGCTTCAGTGATTGGCAGATCATCACTCCTCCTTTCCTCTCTAGGTTTCTTGCTCATAAACACATGTAGACTTCCTCAAAGTGTTGGAGAACTTTCGAGGGAAGGAGAAAAAACAGTGCCATTGACTGTTTGCAATTTAGTGATTCTGTATTTAGCAGACAGGGAGAACAGATCTGAGATGGAATGCCTGTTGCCAGGGACCAAGTCTAAATGTCTCTATGACTTCATTTTAGAGCAGTGGTTTCCCAAACTCTTTTTTAGACAGAAAAACTTAAAAAAGACTTGTTTCACATACTGAGCTGCTGTGTTAAGCGGTGCCCCTGCTGCTTTTGGGGGTTGGCGAGGGTGGTGATCATGAGACTCCCCCGCAGTGGGCCTCCTACTTACCCAGAAGGACTGTAGAACCACAGGGCTCTTGAGACACCAGTTGGAAATCAACGTTTTGGTATAAAAATAAGATAGGCCAACTCAACTCCTATATAGAGTTGCATGTATGCATATAAGCATATATACATATTTCTACAAAGCCATCAATGTTATCCTCACACCCTAAGAGTAAAACTAAAAAAAAAACCCCAAACAGACAAGACAATGGACCGCCATATAAATGCTTAACAACGTGGATTTTAAGAAAGACATAAGCTGTAAATTGAGTGTTAAATCATGAGGAAGCACGGTGAAAGTTCTTGAGAAGACGGTGGCGTGTCTCCGAGCCCATTTATTTCACCCCTTACTGCGGGGAGAGACCCCGGCTTAGTCTCTGCCCCACCTTTCTCCTGTACGGTGAGGTGCTGGCGGGAGCACGGCAGCCGCAGGAGAGCCCAGGTAAGCTGGCGAGTGTTCCAGCAACAGCCTTGCGGCGAGTCAGTCTGGCCTCCCAGGCGGCAATCTGGAGACCTTGACGGAATATGCTAACACATATATATGGAATCTAAAAAAAAGAAAAAAAAAAAAGGTTCTGAAGAACCTAGGGGCAGGACAGGAATAAAGACGCAGACGTAGAGAATGGACTTGAAGACACGGGGAGGGGGAAGGGGAAGCTGGGACGAAGTGAGAGAGTGGCACTGACATATACACTACCAAATGTAAAATAGATAGCTAGTGGGAAGCAGCCGCATAGCACAGGGAGATCAGCTGGGGGCTTTGTGACCACCTAGAGGGGTGGGATAAGAAGGGCGTGAGGGAGATGCAAGAGGGAGGGTATATGGGGATATATGTAAATGTATAGCTGATCCACTTTGTTATACAGCAGAAACTAACACACCATTGTAAAGCAATTATACTCCAATAAAGATGTTAAAAAAAAAAAAGTCTGTTTGCTCCTTCCTACGTCCAAGACCCAGCCTCCCCTCAAGGATCGAGAATTCGTTAAAAAAAAAAAAACAAAAAAAAAAAATCCGGGAAGTTCCCCAAGGAGCCCTACCGGAGGAACAACAAAAGCACCCATTGTAAACAGCAGGTTTGTCTTCTGACGGGTTTTGTTTGCAAATGATAACAATCACAGGTAATTTTTCATTTCAATCGGAGGAGCAGGTATTAAAAAGAGAGGGGGGTTGAGGGCGGAGAGGGAGGACGAGGGCCAGCGCATCTCCCAAGTGCCTTATTCACTCCCAGGTCTACAACCGAACGCGAGCGCGGAGGGCGAGGCAGCGCCTCTCACTCCATCAAGCGAGATCTAATTGTGGCTGCTCGGCCTGTTGGCAGATGCAGTTTCTACATAACAACAGCCCAGAGACAGGGCTGCGTGATTAATGCCTCCAGCTGTCGTATGCCCCATTATCTGTGCATTTGCATAACTTAATGGTTCAGGACAGGGGAGAGAGGATGCTTAATTTAATGTTTAGCAGGCCCTTGATAGCTGAATAATTTAAGAACTGTCAAGGGGGGTCAGTCCTACAGCGATTCAGCGAGACGGCTATGATTTCTGCATGTCGTTAAAATTCTTACTTAGGATAAATTTTTTTTTTTTTTAAGGAAAAAGAAAACAACAATGCCTGAAAGCAAGCTCTGATTCCCGCCCCCGTAACCGTTTCCTCCCCGAGGCAAATGGAAATGTTGTTTTTGACAGCAGTTAGATGTCTGAAGACAGCTGGGAGGGTGGGTTCACACTCACCTCCTTCCTTCCTCTCTCCTCCCAGGACCCCCAGGAATCTTCCCTCTCCTGCTCTGAGTTTGTCTCCTCCTGTTCTTTTTGTTCCCTCAACCGTCTCCCCCTCTGTGCTGTGTTTTATGACCCATTTGCAACCCTTCCCCCTCAAGCCCCCGCCCCGGCCTCTAGCTGAAAGGCGGGGGTGGGGGGGGGGAAGGAGGGGGAGGGGCGAGGGGGGAGGAGCAGATTGCTTGAAATCAACTAACAGCCCAAACTGCTTTCAGTAGGAAACACTGTCAGTTTCATTAGTTGCTAATGAATATTATTAAACTAATCTGTCATTTGTTTTCTAATTATGTGTCACCAGGCATCACAGTGGCAGCTGAGGTGACTGCTGGTGAACAATTTTCCTCCTTGAATCATGTTTTTTAAAGTAAGAACTGCTAGGAATGATTAGCAATAATTTGAACCTGGTAAGCTTTTCCCCCCTTTTCCCAGCCTGTCAGCAATTTTTCTCCCCCACGTTTATAATACTACCAGGATCTTACCACCTGGCCTCACCAAGCTGCTCCCAGGGTGAGACCCCAGCCCACTCCAAACTTGGGACAGCCCTACTTCTGAAGTCTTGAGCTCCACTGAGACCACAGCTTCTCATCATTTCCCGTCATGGTTTTGTGGGTCTGGAATTTGGGCAGGACCCAGCGTGTTGCACAGACTGGGTCATTCAGTGCTCAGCTGGTCTGGAGGGTCCTGGTGGGTTTTGCTCGCATGCCTGGCCCCTTGACGGAAGGGGCTAGTTGGATGCAGGGCTCAGCTGGCGCCCTGCTCTCTCTGTGTGGTCTCTGCCTCACCATGTGGTCCCTCCAGCAGGGTAGTTGAACTTCTTCTACTGTTGCCAAGGCTCCAAGAGAGTATTCCACAGACCAGAAGTAGAAGCTGCCAGCGTCTAAAGGCCTGACCTAGAAGCTCACATAGCATCATTTCTACCATATTCTGTTGGACAGTGCAGTCAGGGTCTACCCAAACTCGGTCTACTCCTAACTGGAGCTGTTGAGTGCATCCCAGAAAATTGCACATCCCTACAAAGTGGCCCCTCTGAAAGCAAGTGGGTTCAGATCTCAGCTGGGTCATCAAAGCTGCCTGGTCAGCCTTCTCTTGTGTTTGATTTCTCTCCCTTCCTGTGATAGTTATAAGAAACGTTTACCCCCTCCTGGAATGCCCAGTGTAGCTCTTCCTCTCGAAGGACCTCATTTGATCTAATTCTTAGCAGGTGGCCTTGCCTTCTGTTTCTCAGAGGTATGAACATTCTCTGTCACTTGAACACGTCATCTTCAAACCCCTGTCTCAGAGATGTCCTGTCCTCCTTTCAAATTGGCCCTGTACTATTTGCACCCTTCATTTCCACACTTTTCCTCAAGGTCTGACCAGTATTAATCATTCCTTCTCTGGGTCCCTTCTCTCAGCCTAAAAACATGCTCAATCTTGTCATGGAAATACTAGTGCTATCTTTTTTGAAAGAGTTGTCTGTATAGAACTTGGTCTCACTTGCTATTTTTTTCTCATCTGCTTCCTTGCTCATTGTAATCAAATCCTTGGACCTTCCTGACAAAGGTTACCGGGGGCTCCTGATCACGGTATCCAATGGTGGAACTAATTTTTAGTCCTTACCTTGCTTGGTTTCTCTGCGCAGTTCACCACTCCTTTCCTCTCAAACTTCTTTTTTGGCCGCGCCGCGCAGCTTGCGGTCTCCTTAGGGACCAAAAGCAGATCAGTGGTGGCCTGGGGGTGGAGGAAGGGAAAGACTGCAAAGGAGCACAAGGAAATTTGGGGGCTGGGGTGGGAATATTGTGTGTTTTGATTGTGGTGGTGGTTTTTCATGAGTGTAAGTATCTGTCAAAACTCATCCCGTTGTCTGCTTTGATGGATGCCGTTTATTGTATGTAAATTATACCTCGATAAGGTTGACGCCTTCCCCCCCAGATCAGTTGGGGGAGCGGGGCCAACAGGCCTAGACCCATTGGTCTGTCACTAGTAGACGAAACTGTCATGACCCTGCCTGCCCACCAGACTGTCACTCTGAGCTTGAACCCAAGGCTAGCCCGAGCCCTCCCTCCCAAGCCAGTCTCCTTGGGAAGGAGCAAGAGGGGTGTCCCAATAATAGGAGTTGGTGGGCAAGGGAGAAAGGGGGAGCGTGCGGGGTGCTGGGCTCAGGTCAGTGGCCCTCCAGGGGCTTTTTCTTCTGCTCTTACGTAACCTTCCTCAGCAGCCTTTGGGTCAGGCATACCAGACCCATTGTCACCAGAGGGTTAGGTGCAGTATGCGGGATCTTAGTTCCCTGACCAGGGATCAAACCTGTGCCCCCTGCAGTGGAAGCACTGAGTCCTAACCACTGGACGACCAGGGAACTCCCTCCTCTCAAACTTTGGCTGGTTTCAGACTCATTTTACGGTTTCTTTTTTTTTTTTCCTTGACTTCTCCCTTTCTCAAATGTTAATATTCCCCTGAACTCTGTCCTTGGGTCTTTGCTCATGCTGTCTGCTTTCCCTCCATGGTGCAATTCGTGGGCATGTCAATTGCTGTCTAGTCTGAAGACCCTCAAACAGATCTAGCCCAGATCCCTTTCCTGAGCAACAGGCTTATATATATAGAATTACCCACTAGACGTCTTGGACTGGATGTCCCACAGACAACTCAAACTTCACATATCCAAAGTAGGACCTGTCAACTAAAAGAAAGTGCAACCTAAACGACAGACCGATTTCTTAGCCTGCTTCATTTTCCTGTTTCGAGCCTTCAACCTGCAATTCTTGTACTCCTTTTCCTTGCTTTTCACATTCACTTAATCACTAAATAGTATTGATTCCCTCTCCTAAGTATCACTCATCTTGCCTTCATATTGATCCTTATTATCTGGTCAGGATGATGACAAAGAGGTAACTGGCTTCCTTTCTCTTCATCTCCTCTACCGTTACTCTGTTATCCACACAGCCGCCAAAGACATGCTTCCAATCGCAAATTTGAATAAATCATTGCCCTGCTCCTGATCCTTCAATGGCTCCCCATTGTCTAGAAATTAAAGCTCAAACTTGTAGCCTGGCATAGTAAACACTTTCTGCCACCCAGCTTCATCCCTCCATTCCCTTCCTTACACCCTATGCTTCAGCCTCATTCCTGTTTTATGTTTTCTTACCTTTGCATTTGATGTTTTCTTCCTGTCTGAAATCCCTCCCTTCCTCTCTCATTAGGCAATTCCTACAGATAACTCTAATTCTCTCTCTAATTCTCTTATTTCTGTAAGATATTTTAGATCTTGCTCCCTGAAAACATTTGACCATGTCTAGAGAAATTCTTAATTGTCACAAGTTGGGCATGATATCAATCAGGGCTGCTGCTAAATGTTCTATAATATAAAAGACAGCTCCCCACAACAAAGAATTCCCTGGCCTAAAATGTCAGTAGTGCTGAGGTTGAGAAACTGTTTTAGGTCAGTTTTCATTGTGCTACTATTCCTTGATATTTCTAAGTTTTTCCTGCCTACTTTACTGGCTGTTCTTGAAACTCTTATCAGTCACTTACACTTTAGAGTGAATGAGGCTTGGTTGGTTTCTTGAATAGATTGATTGGTAAAGGAAAGTAGCTTAAGAAAGAGACAGGATGCAAAGGAAGCACTACAGTTCTTGCTTGTCTCGCAAGCTTATCCTCTTCCCGTTCTCTAGATTTTCAGATTCTCCCTTTTCTTCTTTGTAGTCACAAACACTTCTCAGAACATCACCAGGCAACCTTTATTTGCCTTAGTTTACTAGGACTTCTAATAGTGAAGCTCAAGAGGAGAAGTGCTACTTACCAGTCTCTTGGCTTCAGGCTCCATTTCCACTCTTCCATGCTCTCCTGTGTATCGTGGTGGGCTAGAAGTCTGACAACTGCATTTCTAAAATCCCCCTGCCCAATGGCTTCTAGCTACTTTCTACAAATTGGAGGCACTGGTGGGAGATTGGGAGGCATGAGGAAGAAAACAATATTTTATGTGCTTCTCCGGTGCAGCAGAGATGGTAGTGGTGGTAGGCAAGTCTAGACTCGAGGCATCCTGCCAGTGGGTATTCCAGTGTCAAAGCACCTGTAGACTCTGGATCCAGTGGCAACCATGACCGCTGTGGACAATTTTAGGCTCAACTTTCTGCAAAGAAACCCTGGCTGTTGTCCCAGCAACACCAGCATGGAATGTTCTGGCAATGGTGTAGGGATCGTGGATGCTGAGTAATATTTTCCTTTTGTTCCTCCAGTCCTAGGATGGGAACAGCTTCTTGCAATTACTGGCCTGTGGCTAAGTTCACCTGTTCTCTTTTCTGTCAGCTCTTACCAGGTTTTTGTTTCCTGTATTAAATTTCCTGTCTGCAATACCTATAGTGGTTTCCGTTTTCCTGATGAGACATGGAATGGTACAGCACTAGTAAGGCACAATCCCATTCCTAGGAATTTTTCATTTATCTGGGTTATTGAGGTTTAGATTAATCACTATAAAATTTTACTTCCTGGAGATTAGGGTGTGAATCCTAGTAAATGGGGTGTTTGAACTCCAATATAAAGAGAAAAATGGTCTCTTGCAGAGGTAAGATTTTAAAAACTTTTCTGATTGAGAAGGGCTTCAAAGCAAGATTCCCCTACCTCACTTCCATAAATCTTTTTTTTTTTAACATCTTTATTGGAGTATAATTGCTTTACAATGTTGTATTAGTTTCTGCTGTATAACAAAGTGAATCAGCTATATGTATACATATATCCCCATATCCTCTCCCTCTTGCGTCTCCCTCCCACCCTCCCTATCCCACCCCTCTAGGTGGTCACAAAGCACCGAGCTGATCTCCCCGTGCCCATAAATCTTTATAGCCTTCTGACATTGAATGAATTGATAGGTTTGATCTAATTGTCTCTTCTCTGAAGTTAAAAGCAAGTGCTGATTTTTATTTTTCTGAGGAAATACATTCCTTGGATACAACAGCTCTGAATACCAACCACAGCAGTACCTGCTTTGGCAATCTTGCCTGCTGTATTAGCATGAAATAATTATGCAGGAGCCCAAACAGCCTCATTTGCTTCATCCCGTAATCATGTACCAAGCAGGCATCTTTTCTGGGAAAATACTGAAAACTTCTGATGCCTTCCTTCCTATCATAATTAGAAAACAGTTCAAACTACCCTCGCTGTCCGTAGTGAGGTCCTGGGCTCTGCTGTCCCCCACCCCACGCCAAACACTCACATGCTTACCATGCAGGCTGCTTTTCTGTTGTTCAGATACTAAAAGCTTGTACCTGACTTTGGGTTTTTATATCTGCTTCCCAGAAATCCTCTGCCTCTAGATCTTCTCGTGGTTAGCTCTTTACCGTTCAGTTCTCAGTTAATACCACTTCTTCAAAGATGACTTCATTAATGTACCTGTACAGAGTTGTTCCCCGCTCCAAGTTCTTCTCCACTCCATAATCCTCTTTAATGTTTCGTAGTTCATATTGCTCTATCAGCATCAGAAATTACGTAATTTGTTTACTTGTTGATTATCTGCCTTCTACCAGTAGGATGTAAGCTCTCCGAAGACAGGGAGTTTACCTGTTTGCCGTTACGGCTTTATCTGCAGAGTTTAAGGTGTTCTGTGGAAGACAGTAAGTGCCTAACAGACATTGCTGAATGACTTGATTACTGTCCTCACTGTGCTCTCTATTCGGTTCAGCAAGTGTTGACGGCGTCTGCACTCTGTGCCTGGTACTGTGGTGAGGGGCGGAGGACACAATGCCTCTCAGCTAGTGTTCAGTGTGGGGAGAATGGGGTCTGTCAATAACCACGACCCCCTCCCCAACTAAAACCAGCTGCTACTCAGCACTCACAATATGCCGGGTCCTTGGCTAAGTGTCTCCAGACTTCATCTCATTCAGTCCTCTCAACACTTCATGACATAGGTATAAATCACCCCATTTTACAGGTGAGAGAACTGAAATCTAGAGGGATCATAATTACCCTAAATCATGCAGGTAGTACATGACAAAGCCCCAGACTGAACTTAAGTCGGTCTGAGTCTAAAGCTGTACATGTTACCACTTTACAACACACGTGTTTCCAAATACCTTACTTTGCTTTTCAGGATACTTGTTATGTAACAGATAGGATTTGATTCTTTAAATCACCTTCTCAATTTGAAAGAAGTAGATGAGGGAAAGAGAACTTTCCTGTTGTAAGGCAAGGATGTGTGTTAGCTAAAGAATAAGGATTCCTCCAAATGCTGGGTTCTTGCCCTTGACTTTTTTGCTAACTCAGAGCTCCATCTTATTCTTGATCTACTAGGAAAAAGTAGTGAGGAAGAAAGAGATGAATGGGGTGCATGTAGGAGGTAGATGTAGTCTGATAAAGTTGAGAGTTCAGGCTAAAAGTGTGCCTTTTCCCCACAATGCTTAAGAAGATTCTCTCCCCTTTTGTCTCATATTCTGCCTTTCCACCAGCTAGAAATTCGTTCCTATTACCTACAGTTGACCTGGAAGCAGAGACTAGCTCTAGGATGGTTATCAGCCACTCACACCTCAGGTCAATTAGTTTAAGCTTTAGAATGCTTTCCACCTGTTTGGTCTCTGTTGATTAGAGGAAATGGGAGATCTGATGAAAGAGGATTTGGGGGACCTGCATTGGGAGGGGAGGGGATGTTTTAGGCTGTCGTGGGACTGTCACATAACTCTAGGGTGCTGTCTGGTTTGGGTTCAGAAATGGGGGTGACGCCTAGTGGGAGAGAGGATTAGAGACACCCAAGGTAAGTGGTTTTCTAGCTCAAAGGACCAGAGGTGACTGGATCCTGTGGGGCATATGGTGATAGCTCTGACATCTTGTTTGCACATCCCACAAGCAATAATGCCCTCTCTCCGTGTGCCGGTATCGGAAACCCAGCTTTCATCTTCCTTTTTTTACACCCACTTCGATTACACCATTTTTTTCAAGGGAGATGAAGGGAGCAGAGCTGGCCTGTTGTCTCGAAAATTTCTATCTAGTTATTTGACATCCTTGGGATTTCCCTGATTAGCCTCGTGAAGTCATTCACCGCTGATCAGAGTTACCCCTCGGGGTGTGGAAAGAAGTAGAAAAAAACAGGAGAGGCCACACATAAGCATTAAGAGTATGGAGTGATGATTCTCTACAATATTCTTTGACTTTGTTCTTTGTGCGTGATTCTAGAATGAGCTTTGAGGGGGGTTGGGGATGAGGATAAATCTGCTTTCATTTCAGGGGAAGAGGAAGAGAAGGAAATCCTAGCTTTCACCAACTTTTTGTAGGAAACAGATCTGCTTCACCCTCCTGGAAACTATCAGCTTTAAACAAACAAACTCTAGGAAGCTTCTCCGTAATGGCAGAATAAATCTATCCTTATATTTCTCTTGAAACAACAAGGAGATGAAATACAAAGAGAAACCCTTGCGCTCACTCACATAAATCAGTCCCGTTGTTGTGCTCAGCACATATGGTGTGATAACGTTGCCCCCTGCTCGGAGACCCACTAATGGAAGGCCAGATGTGCTTCCACAGGAGCGAAACACAACGGGCCTGCTTTAAGACTCCGTGGCAGCCTTGACGCTGAACTTCGTTGTATTTGTTGCTTTGTGTCTCTGCTTTAGCACTGTTCTTACCACCATCGTCTCTCACCTTCCCTCACTTTTCCTTTTCTATCTTTCAGGACTTGAGAGGGCTGGGTAATTTAATAACTTGGGTCTGGACTTTGTAGAGTTCTTTTCGTGGGCAGTGGGCTTGAGGGACAGGTACCAGCGATTGACGGTGCCTGTAGGACAGAGCAAGCTTCCTGCTGGAAGATTTGCCTTCCCCCTTCCCCTAGCTTTATTGAGGTAGAACTGACGTATAACAATTGTATATATTGAAGGTGTATACCATGGTAATTGGCCATATGTATACATTATGAAATGATTACCACAATCAAGCTAATGAACATCTGTCACCTCACATAGTTAACCTTTTTTTTGCGGTGAGAACACATAAGATCTACTCTTTTTACACATTTCAAGTATATAACACAGTATTAACTATAGTCACCATGCTGTACCTTAGATCCCTGGAAAAAGACTAATTACAGGGAGTTACAGACTTAGATTTAAACAAGGATGGAAAAAAGGTTTTATTTGTCTCCCCGGACCCCGCTTTCTATTTAAATGTAGACTTTGAAAAAAGTGGGAGGGTCCACTGTTTACTTTCGTACACAAACTTAAAGTGCATGCATGAATGAATGAAGCAGGCCACATAGCTGCTTGTGTTACCGCAGGTACGAGCACAAATGAAAACCAAAGAAGTTATCAACAGGACCAGATGCACAGCGTATCTCTTTTCTTGGGAGCTCGAAGAACCTGTGCACAAAAATGCATTTATCTTTGGAATGACCCTTTGAGAGTGGTATCTGGTTAACATATTACCCTCTGGTTTGTTAGGGCCTACACTTAGCTTTTTTTCTATTCACAGGAGATCCTAGATAGGTCTGAACAAGCCCATGATGAACGCCAGACCTCATGTACACAAAGATTCTAATAAGAGAGATGTAAACAGACAGCAAAGAAAGCATACTTGTTATTGAAGTAAAACTCGGTTATTATCTTTTGAATGAAAAGCAATACTCTAGTTGTCATATGAATGAAGACCTAATTCAGTTACATTGTTTTCTGAGTCCCTGCCCGTGGCATCCCCACTAGACCAAGGTATCTGCCGGGACCCTGCTGTGCAGCCCACGTGGCACCTCATTGTCCAGCTGAGGGACAAAGATTTTGTTATGAGGTCCTGGGTATCCACACACAGGGTTTTCCTTGCTCATTCATCCTATGCCATTTCAGGGCTATGGAATCCTGTGGTTTCCAAGTTAACACTCACCCTTTAATCCTTGAAACCTTGGAAGTGGCAGCCACCCTGAAAATCACGTGCTGTGTTTAGAGAACTTTTCCGAGGTGACTTGGGAGACCACTGACTTCCCAGCTCTAAAAGGGCTTGTGGCTCTGCCCGCAGCAGTCTGATGTGGTGGGATAAGTGCCAACTGTTTTAGGTGCATTAGGTATGGAGGGCTGGCAGTGTTCAGGGCAGAAGACTTCCTCCTGCTTCCACAGGCTGTTGGCCTGAGAAGTTAGCCGAGGCTTCCTCAGGGCTGCACTCATTTCTGTTCCTCATGGTCATGGTGGCACGACAGAGATGAAAAAGGAGTGGTTCCCCATTTGTTTCATGAAACGCTCTTGTATTTTCCTCCTCTGTTCTCATCAGAGGCCTGGTAGAGTGTGATGTAAAGCCCCAAAGACAGGCGAATGGGGGGGCAAACCTGCACTTCCCAAAGCAAGGAAGCTGAACTGCAGGTGAGGGCACATGTTCTCACCGTCTCACCAGGATGGGATTGGGGTGGGTGGCATAGCCAGAGACCCAGTCTCTGACCCAGTACAGAGTAAAACCTAAAACAGCATGCTGCTTGAAAAGTTAAGGAGTTCTCCTAAATGTCTCTAGGACACGGAACTGAAAGTGCAGTTGTCCTTAGAAGTCTTTCTATAATCTGGGGTAGGTACTCTTTGTTCATCAACGACAGTAAAGCTGATGCCACGTCTTATGATGACGGAGATTGTCTCCCTCGGGCACAAGGGTCCAAGCATTTCGACTCCTCATTAGAGTGAGCCGTACAGGTTGCTGGTGACAAGCAGTGTCTTGTTTCTCCCCGGAGAAGGGGGGGCGGTCAGGAACTCCTTGTCTGAGTTTTCAGGCTTGGCCTGCTTAGATGGTTCCAGAAGCCAGGATTTAACATAAGTCGGTAAGGAGGATGGTAGAAGGCCTGGTTTACGGGCATGGCTGTTATTCAGCCCAGTGATGGCAGCTTTTTGGGAATGTGAGCCCAGCGTTGCCAGACCTTTTGAATTTTTCCAGCAGCAACTGGAGTTCCAGGTTTTCATGATGGCGGACAACTCAGATTATATATGTACACATACCTTAAGTGCTTTTGAGGGTACACTGCTGACCAGTCCTAGAGTAGCCCCCTTTCCATGTTTATTGCTCATGTGAAAGAATCTTGTGAGCTTTTGGATGATTGGAAGTAAGCTGACATTGCACACATGCAGAACGCCCCAAAGGTTCCATCTGTTCTTTGTGTTTATAGTGATGGAATCCAAATGATAGAAGCTTGAGGTTAAAAAGTAGGGCATGACATCTGGTCTAGGTAATCCCTCCAAGGTACTGCGTGGGAACTTGGGATCTGAGTGAGATTCAGCAGGACTGCTGCTTATATGGCCTTTCTGTTGAGTAACACAGTATACGGTGCTCCTTGGAGTTGTGTGGTGGGAAGCACACAACTGCACAACCATCCATGTTGGTTTAGTATCCTAGAGGTTCCTTCTGCCAGTGTTGGGTGTTCTATCATGGACATACTTCCTCTTTCCTGTACCCTATGGCCCCCAACCTTGGGGCTAGGTCCTTTTAATGCTATCCCTTCTCCTGAAGTTCCTACCTCCCTTCTCTTCCCAAGCTGTGGCTTTCCCCAGATTCCTCCATACTTTGACCTACAAAGTTGGGTATAAATCACAGCTGTGCCCTTCCTCCTACCTATTTTCACTTCTGGGTCGGGGTGAGACTTAGAATGCCAAGAATGGTAGAGGAAGGAAAGGAAGTCATGGTGGCCTTGACACCTGGTGATGGCTTAAAATTTTTTTCCCCCTCTTTTAGTTTCTATGGAGATCTGAAAAAATTTAGGTATCTCTACGGTAATATTTAATACTTGGCCACTAAGTCAACATATGAGACACATCTGCCACATCTGCATAACTTGTAGGTCTTATTTTGCTAAGAGAGCGTCTGTATCCTTTGTGATTTCAAGTTGTATTACAAAGTTGCCTGTGCACTAGGTATCAGTCAGGGTCCTGGAGAAATCAAATGTCATACCCTAATTGGATAATTTGTAGTGAGTTTGATAAAGGGATTATTTATGTGTGGGGCAGAATCACAGGCAGTTGTGCCATAGGCTGGGGCTAGAAACAGTGGGTTGTTTGTGGGGCTCTGTTAGCACTACCCTCAGTGGAGATACCAACTTGTGGAGCCAGTTGTATGGAAGTGGCTAATGACAGGAGACTGCCAGCCTGTGGTGGCCCTGAAGAAGGAAAGCCAGAGGGATAAGTATTCCAGCCTCGTTCTCCTGTCTACTGTCTGTTTGCTCCATTGGCCAAACCCAACTGGAAGCTTGTCAATATAGATCATATGGGTCACAGGGTGGAAAAGGTGGAGAGGGGGTCTGGAGAGGCGTATGGAAGCTATTGAGCACAGCATTTTAAAATATCAAGGACTTCCAGATAGAGTAATGAGATGCCAGTTTGATGTGGATTCAGGTGAGTGTAATTCTTAGTTTTAGTTTGAACAGACTAGTATGGAAATGCTATCTCAACAGAAGCATTTGAATAAACACTATTAAAGGAATGAAATACATCACAGAGGGTTAACCACATGGTTGTTTATAAAATTCAACAAATATTTATTGAATCCTTACCACGTCCCTGGTATTGTGGTCATCTTATCTATGAACCATATTGGTATCACTGTAATAAAGGGCAGGATTAAATGATATTTATGTGAGGTTCAGCTGGCGCTGTCTTTCCTTTGTAAACTTGTTTGGGTAAGAGATTGTCCATCTGCCCTTCGTGTATTATGTAAAGTGATTCTTCTGTATCAACCAACCTCTATACTGTTATTATTCTATAGGAGAATGGTTTCTAGGAGCACATAAAGTAATCTTTTAACAGTTCAGTTATTGATGTGAAAGTTTTAATTTACGGAACAAACATTAATATTGCACTTACAGTTATCTCCTTGTAAAATGGGGATTAAATGACATAATGCATATATCTGACCCTTTGTAAGCTCTTAATGAAGGTGAACTGATTTGGAATAAAAGAAACTGCCAACTTCCCTACCCTGAAAATTCAATGTTTTCATGTTTCCTTATTCTCTTTTAAACCTTATTCTTGTGCCTATATAATTTGTGCGTGTTAGGAGGCTTTTATTAGCAAGTGAAAGAAGCCCAAACTTCAGGTGACATTAGGAGTGAGGTCATCAGGACATTGTTTGCATTTCTTTGTCTCAAGAGGTCTGCCCTTCTTCAGAAGGCTCCATCCTCAGGCTGGCTTTCTTCAGGGGATATAAAAGGCCCCTCCTGTTTCAGGCTTCACACCTACATACCGGGTGTCCTGGTCAGCTTTGGCTGCCAGAACCAAATACCACAACCACAGGAATTTACTTCTCACCATTCTAGAGACTGCAAGTCCAAGATCAAGGTGACAGCAGAGTCAGTATCTGGTGAGGGCTCTCTCCTTGGGTGCAGACTGCTGCCTTCTCTTTGTCCTCACATGGCCTTTTCTTGCTGCCTGTGGGTGGAGAGAGAGAGGAAGCAAGCTCTTTGGTGTCTGTTCTTATAAGGGCACTAATCCCATTAAGGGCACCCCACCCTCATGAACTCCTATAAACCTAATAACCAACTGAAGGCCATATCTTCCAATGTAATCCCATTGGAGGTTAGGGCTTCATGTGAATTTGGGGGTGGGGGATGCAGTTCAGTCCATAGCACTGGACTTGCCAGACAGATCTTCTCCCCCAGCTGTCAAACAAAAGCTCTGTCTTCACTTTGATTGGACTAGATGAAACCGGTCATGGTAGCCAGGGAATGCCACAAACTGATTAGCTGGGTTTTTGCCCACAACTGATAGAATCATTGTAGCAAAGTGTGGGAGGATGAGATGATTTGGACTGGCTTGTAATGGGGGTGGGGGAAGGTCTGCCCAAGCAGCATGGCTGCCACCCAAGGTGGGAAGGGAGGCGTCAGCAGCATACCCTACATTTAACTCATCTGTTCCCCCATTGTTGGAGAGTCAGCTTGTTTTCAGTGGTTCCTGTTCTATAACATAACTAAATTGAATTTCAAAATTTCGCATGAAAGAGCATGAATGTTAGGTTCTCAGAAGTTTTGTCTGACATGCTCAGCAGTGGTTGCTGCTTAATGGACAAAAGCTAGTACTACTGAAACCAAGTTTTCCAAAAAATCAATATTACTACAACTGTGGAGCCCTTGCCTTCCATCTAGTCTCGCCATAATGAAATTCAGTTGCAGCATGATTTTTGAGCTGCCTTTCTCAGGTCGCATTGTTCTACAGAATGTGTTAGTGGGTTATTGTCAAAGCTCAAGGCTGTAACCTTTTGTTCCCTCCTAGAAGCAAAGGATGTTTAAAAATTAATTATTTATGGGTCCTTAAATGATGAATTAGGTCATTGGCGTTGGGTTTGCCACAATTAAGACTGATGTTTACTTATATTGAGGAAACTGGATTGTAATCCTTAAGTCTGACTTTTTGTTATCCCATTTTCAATATTTCATTATTATACGTAGTTATCTAAACAACACATTGAAACTCAGCCTCTGCTATATGATCAATGTCATGCTAGATACTCGGGGGAATAAAAATGTGTGAAGGCTACTGTGGAGGTGGGGGAACAAGACTAATCACATGGAAATGTTGACGAAAACAACCCCATCCTGAGTGTGTGATAAAAGAAGATTGGAACGGTAGACATTTAGAAAAGATCCCAGTGGGTTGAACTTTCATGGGGGCTTCATGGTGGAGTGGCACTTGAACTGGATGGATATGCAGGTTCAGTAGGAAAAAGAATCTGGGAAGGGCATTTACCAAAGGGTGAGAATAAGTGCTGGCGTGCTGTGTGCTGGGATCCCTGAGAAGTCAAACTGGAGTGGCAGTCGTGTGTAGGGGAGAGGTGGGACAGGGGGGTGATGGGTAGTTGTTCTTTCCTGTATCTTTAGTCCAGAGTCTAACTGAAAAAACATGAAGACTACAGGGCAGAAAAGGATGGAAATTGAAACCAGGAACTAAATGCAGGAGTGCAGGGCAGGTGGATTCTGACAAGTTAAGAAATTAAAACAGTTCCATAGATTCTAAAGCAAACCTATAGTTATGGGTTAAATTAAAATTGATATTTTCATTGTCAGTATTTAGGTGGAGTTAAACTTTGGGAATATTAAGACATGATACGTTTATATTGATTCTTCCAATTGGCTTTCCTTAAAGCATAATAAAATGTTATATGCATAAATGTGTGTATATATAAGTAGATGTTTTCCAACATTGTTAGAAAATGAATTTTAATTTACTGGAGAATCATCTTTCATGCTTATTGCTTGAAATTTTGAATTTAGATTTTTTTTACTAACTTCTGGAGATGTCTATTTATAATCACATCTTGAAAATTGTCTTTAAAGTGGCAATATATGTGTCTGCATCTAAGGCACACCACAGTGACTCTGGTTCAATGTTATTGCTTTGGGTTCTTTGATTTACTGTCCAATGGAATGCCAAGTCTGGTTATATTCTAAACAAATGAATGGTCAATAGAATTTATTCTCCTATAATTTTTGTTGGGTTTATATGAAGACTGGTATCTGAGTAGTCGTTGGAAGTAAAGTATTTTGTGAGGAAAAATGGCTCAGTGTTCACCTGATAGGAAAACAGGCAGTTGTTCTCAGCATTTAAAATAGGTGAAACTTTTCTATACTCATCTTGATTGTGACATGTTCCATTTACACAAATGTAGTTCAGTTAACTGTTTATTTATATATCTGTAGTTTTTAACCTGTAATAATTCTGATGTAGTTAAATTGCCAAATGTTATTTTGGGAGTTGATGCCTTAGGCCTTTTTCTAAGGTGCCTACTTTTCTCCTAATCCTCAAATTTTTCTCAATCCTAGCCGTTAAGTCTCTCTTGCTCCCTGCTTCTCTCCTTCTTTTGACTCAGCTCATTATTATGAGCTTACCTTTGGCTCCTTTAGTAATGTGGTGGTTATGAATGTACGTTGAGGAGTCTAATCCAGTTCCATCACTTAGTTGCTGTGTGATCTTGGATAAGTTACTTAACCTTTCTGTTTCTCCATCAGTGAAGTGGAATCATAATAGAATCAATCTTACTTTTGAAGAGTAAGTGAGATAATGCATGTGGAGTGCCCAGCACTGTGACTGACCCCATAGTAAGCATGTGTATTAGCCAAGGTAGGCTAGTTGTGTTATTGTAACAATTAACACAGAATTTAAGTATCTTTAAAACATACACATTTATTTTTCATTCACCTAATGTTGGCTGTGGGTCTGGGAGACTCTTCCAAGGGTTGGCTCAATGGTAAAGGCTGCTTCAATCTCGTGGTCCCTCCATCTCCACACATACTTCCGTGATTGATGATGTAGGTGGAGGCGAGTGGAGGGTCTCACTGTCTGTCAAGTGCTTTGGCCCAGAAATGACACATATCACTGCTCCTTAGAACCAGTTGGCCAGAACTAGTCACAGGACCCAAAGGTAAAAGAAGCAAAGATGTAATCTTTCCATGTGCCCAGAAGGGGATGAGCCCCGCACTTGATGTCTCCATAGATAAAGAAAATGTCGCAGTACACAGTGCAGCCGTGTACCAGGCGAATGTCCTCCGGGAAGGTGGCTGATGTTGGAGCCACAGAAGTTTGAAGTTTTACATTAGGCCTTAAAGAGACCTTATGTTTTTCATTAGTCCTCATAATTGAGGGTTCCGTATGGCCTGGGTAGTCTAAAATAATGGCCCAAATTTAGAATAAGGCTGATATTTCATAGAAAATACATGAAGGATAAAATGAGATGATTTGTGGTAGTTCTGAGAAATCTGGTGCTGGTAATGAGGGTGCGGGTGTGACGATTATTTATCTATATCCCACGTGGTGTGGTTCACTAAGGACATAGATCTGGTATTTTGATCTTTCCCTTAGCGTTATTTTCCCAAGGGAAGGCTTAGCACTGCTATTGATGGAGAGGTTGGAAAGACAGCCCAGTGCATCTTTGGGCCTGTGAACTGGGAGAAGTCCCTGCGCCCTGATGGTGGGATCAGTCCTCCGTCACACCAGCACTGATGGTTAAACAAAGTACAAAATAACCCATGGACGTAGAGTCAGGTTTCCCATTCCAACAGGACTGGCCCCAGCAGTCAGCAGTTAGCCATGCGCCACTAATGGGGGCTTCCTGGAGAACCTCATTTACTGTGTGTCACTAATAATCCTGTTCATCAGGGCTGGGTCCACTAGACTGCTTTTGGGGTGATATGAAAGGAACTGGCGTTTCTTTGAAATGTTGAGCCTTTTTGGTGCCGAGTGGAGAAGTCCCTTTGTCAGCGCTGATTTTGTTTGGAGCAAAGGTGTCAAGAGTGTGAATATTCCTTATCAGCTCAGGGAAAGGAATCATTGAACATGGAGAACTGGAACAGAATTGCCATAGAAACTGAGATTCCTTGATTTTTAACATCAACTCCTATAATAACTTGCTGTGAGAAGTTGGGGATGTCACATAATTTTGTTGGACCTATTTCTTTTATTAAAAAAAGAATAAATGCTATACTACCTACTTCGGAAGTTTAATGGGAAAAGCAGATGAGAAAAATGCAGCCCCTTAAAAAGCATGAAGGTAGTGGAATGGATATTTTTCTTGTTACAAAGAAAAATATTTTATTATAAAATTTTGGAAAATATGAATACAGGTAAAAATTTAACATGAAAATCTTAAAACCAAACAAAATGCCACCACATAGAGATAATGGCTGTTAATGAATGAATGGGTGTATATCTTTCCAAGAGTTTTATAATCTACTCTTTCTATATAAAGTACATTTTGAACATCTTTTTGTTTCGTTACGTGTTTTAAATGGATGTGTGGTATTCCACCGAATGAAGATAAATTGTAAAACCAGTGTCCAATTTACAGTTATTTTAGGTTATCGTCAGTTTGCCTGGCTCTAGTGGCTATTTAGAACTCCCCCTTGTCCGCTGTCTATCAGCTACGTGGTCAGGGTAGGATTTCCCTTCTCCCTCCCCGGCCCAAATCAGCCCTGCTTGGTGTAAACTAACCCAAGGTGGCCCCATGCCCATTTGCCACAGGGATTGGTTCAGGAGCAAGCAAGGAACCTAAGTTAATTCCGTTGGAATGAAGCTCAGTACTATGTTCTATGTGTTCTATGTCTAGGAAAAGGGGAAAAAAATTCCTCTCCTCTAACAGCTGCAGCCATTAAAAAAAAAAAGGCAGGTGGAAGCCAAGTTAAGACCAAAGTCTGCACATGGAAGAAGGCAGAGCTGAGAGAAGTGGCAGAGAAGTCCAGGTAGAACCATGGTGGAAATTCGAACTACTACTGAACCTTTCAGTAGGTGAACCGCAGACTCCCTGTACTACTGAGCCCAGTTTGAGTTGAGGTTCCTGTTACTTGAAACCAAAAGCATCCTAGGTGACACATCCATTTAAAACAGCACGGCAACAAACATAGCCAGTTAAATCTTTGTGCCCATCCATGACTTTTTCCTTTGCCTATATTTTAGTAGAATTGTGAAATTAGAGTGTGTGTGTTTGGCCAGATTCCCTTGAATTCCTTTTTACAGTTTTTATGTTCCCACTGGCTTTGATGTGCTTTCACTGCCACAGTAGGTACCTGGGACTCTTTTTGGGAAAACTGCACTTGGGCTACTGGAGTTTGTCAGAACACCTGGAGAAACTGAAGTGCCTGAAGGGTGACTGTGGTGCCTGGAAATCACTCTGGTGTAGCCCTTAGCCAGTGACGGGTAGATGAGGGAGTAGGAAAGCCCAGCTCCTTGGGCCCAGCTCTGAGGCACGACTTGCACTTCAGAGCACCTTGAGGGACTCGGGTGAAACTACCCTGTGCAGGACCTGCTGGCCGTGTGTCTTCGCGTGGCTTCCTCTCGTCTCTGTCCTGCTTCCCCCCTCCCCTTGCTAGTCTCCCTGGCAACACGTGCACGAATCCTCATCTTAGGGTCTGCTTCTGGGGAATGCAATCAAAGCCAGCTTGTGAACGATATTCAGGTTTCTGACGGCGCAGACGTTTAATGCAAATGATTAAGGGCTAGCATGACTGCTAGTCAGATGGAATGTTACGATGGTCTGGCCGGTGACGTTGGCTCTCAGGTACGTTGGAAGTTAGATGAAAAAGGAAGAGGCGTCACAGCTTTTGACAGTGGTTTGCCGAACACACTTGAGTGCAATTTTGAAACTGGCTTTGGATCGCTGAATGAATGTGTCAGCTCTTCCTTTGGGAAACTGAATATTATCCTGTCTAACAGAGCTCAATATTATGGTCTTTTTTTGGCTGAAGTCTAAATCCCCTTCATTTAATACCATCCCATTTTCCTTAGTTATAGTCTATTGTACCATCGTAAAAACTCTTTATACTTGGTCCTAACAATTCTCGTTTGATAAAAGACAGGCTGCTCTTAACGTTGGAAAATGCATGAGTCACCCTGCAGGAGAGAGTGATGGGGAGGCTGATAATGGCATGTAAAGCCCTGTGAGGGGGCTCTTCTGGAAGGCATCTCCAGCCCCCATGTGCTTGGGTTGGTAACATTAGCGCTGTCTTGATGCCTCTCTACCCTTCCCAAAGATCTTCTGTTCGTCCTTCCAAAGTCCCTCTTGTCCTGTCCTTGCATTTCCATTGTGATCACGTGCTTTGGTCCAAGTTCACACCATTTATTGGGAACTGAATTGTATTCCCCCAACCCCTGCCAATTCCTATGTTAAAGCCCTCACCTCTAATGTGACTGTATTAGGAAATAGGGTCTTTAAGGAGGTAATTAAGGTTAAATAAGGTCATAATGGTGAGGCCCTAATCAGACTGGACTAGTGTCCTTATAAGAAGATAGAGACATCAGCGGCTTCTCTCTGTCCATGCACACACACAGGTAAGACCATGTGAGGACTCAGTGAGAAGGCAGCTGTCTGCAAGCCAGGAAGAGAGGCCTCAGAAGAAAGCAACTCTGCTGGCACCTTGACTTTAGACTGCAGAATTCCAGAACTGCGAGAAAGTCAATTTCTGTTGTTTAAGCATCCAGTCTCTAGTATTCTATTATGGCAGCCCAAGCAGACTAATGCACCATTTTATGTTGGTTTTTTTCCCCAGGAGAACAGTACCTATAATAGTAGACTAGCATCCTGGTCCCCAGGTCATTCTGGTTCAGTTAAATTCTTAAAGCAGCACTTACATCTTACCTCACACTGAAATAAATCCTTTTGTAACACGTGAGTGGTACAGAGTGGAGCCTAAAAGATTTAGTGGGCCATCATGCTCTCTCTAACCCACCCCTCGAACCTGCCTTGTAGCATCTTCTTTCTCTTCTTCCCAGTCCAAACCCTATGTTCCAGTCTTTTCCCTGCCCCCCATTTATAGTGCCCACTCCTTCCTTGCCCAGTTGGAATTTTCTCTAGCTTCCATGGCGACTGTCCAAACCCCATCTGTTCTTTAGGGTCATCCTAAGGCTTACATCTTTGGGGCCTCTTCTCAATTTTCCAGCCAACCTCTGCATCACTCTGGTACTTCCTGCCTTTGCAGAATTTAACAGAAAGAGAGGAAGTGATTGAGGGCATTGTGCCTAAGGTCTCAGATGGATGAGAATCTTCCCTGCAGGCCAAGTGTCGGGCTGTAAACAATACCTTCAGGGCCTAAACTGAGAATAGAGGGATAGAAGGTGACTTGACTTTGGTGTATGTATGTGTTTATACCCATATGTGTTAAGTCTATCTTCTTGGAGGAGAGGCCCATTCATTTAGAGAGAAAAGAGCCTGCTCCACACTTCCCATCTGGAACTAGAAAGTTTGTCCTTAATGAGGCACATGTATAACACAGGTTACAGATTAAGACTGACCTGAAGAGAGCACACTGACTTTCGTCGAAGCACGTCACACGTCAAAGACAGCTAGAAGTGGAAGAAACCAAGAAATCAAGTGTGGGATTTCCCAAACTGCAGTTAGTTACTTACCACATTAATAACTTTTTTAAACCTTATTCACATTGCATCAGAGGGATGCTTTGATGCACTGCTGAGGTCTTCTCAGCAAAGCTCATGGGAATTTGGTATATGAGGATCCACACTAGCTATCCATTTCATCGGTGTCAATACTTCTGGACAGTTTGGGTGGAAAGGACAATTCCTGAAGGTGTGATACCTTCACCGCGTGTACTAGCATTGGGTCTTGCTTGTGTGTGTGTCACCGACTTTAGCCTTGCTGAAGCAATAATAACTAAGATACTGTAGAGCTGAGAGGATATTTAAGTATTTATTTCCATGCTTGGTAGATATATACATAAGATAAAAGCACCTAACTTTTTTCTACCTATTGCTTAATTTCCACAGCGGTGTGCACACCACACTTTAGGAAACAGTGATGTAGTCCAATTCGTCTTCTCATTTGAAGATGAGAAATGAAGGTCTGGAGACCTTTCGTTGCTCAAGGTCATTCGAGTGTTTAAGGGCAGGATGCTGGGGTTCCTGACTTCCAGGGAATCTAACTTTTCTCTTAAATTATACTGCCACTTAATCTCTTAGCAGTACATAAAGCAAATATTGGTGACCTGGTGGCATGCCAGCCCTCGGGTGAAATGGAGATCTGTGATTGGTTCTACTCTCAACCTTTTAAGAAATGGGAGTCTAGAAAAAAAACCCAAAACAGTCATGCAAAGACTCACTGGGCTGGAAGGGAGCCCGTGGTCATCTAGCTCAGTGCTGGGCTGAACCCTGGATCATCCAAGGAGGGTCTTGGAGACCTCTTTGCAGGCCAAGAAGTCAAGGCATAAGGGGGAATCAGGCAGGTTTGCTTCTGTGTGTTAATGTTATTTTCATGTAAGATCGCACTGAAAATTTCAAAACTAACACTGGAAACGTGCTGTGCTTGTCCATTTTCATCTTATAGGTAATGACATGAAGGCTCAAAGGGGGATCATGTTTTTCTAGTTAATAACAGACAACATTCCTCATCCAGCATTCCTATAGCTTAAAAAAGCAGTAGAGGCAAGTGGGTCCATGAACGTGGGTTTTGTGGTCACGCAGATTTGAACTTGAATCCCAGCAGGGCTTGAATGGAGTTTTTCTCTCCAAATTAGGCAAATGGTTTCTCCAAGGCTCATGGGGCGGTCAGTGTTGTTATAGGGGAGTGAGGTAAAAGCATTTTCCTCACCATATCCTGCCCCAGACATGTTATCTGAAAGGAAGGAAGGAAGGAAGGAAGGAAGGAAAAATGGGAGGGATATATGGAGAAAGAGGGAGGAAACAAAGGTGGCAGAGAGCATTCCTAAAAGTCCTCCATGTTACTTCCGCTGTACTTCCACACGCTCCTTGGGACCTCGCTTGCCAACAGAAATGTTGATTAAGCACTCTGGTTCTTATGTACTTTCTGCATTGGGAACACTTATAGTTAGGTTTCAGGGCTCTGAACTGAAACTGGGGAACTTGTCATTAAAAAGTCCTTTTAAAAAACACAAGTGCCCCAAAGCTTAATGGCATTAGATTTTGGCAATGATTTCATTTTTTAAAATAATTAATTAATTAATTAATTATTTTTGGTTGCATTGGGTCTTGTACTGTGCACGGGCTTTCTCTAGTTGCGGCGAGCGGGGGCTACTCTTCATTGCGGTGCGTGGGCTTCTCATTGCGGTGGCTTCTCTTGTTGTGGAGCACAGGGTCTAGGTGCGTGGGCTTCAGTAGTTGTGGCACACGGGCTCAGCAGTTGTGGCTTGTGGGCTCTAGAGCGCAGGCTCAGTAGTTGGGGTGCATGGGCTTAGTTGCTCCGCGACATGTGGGATCTTCCCGGACCAGGGCTCGAACCTGTGTCCCCTGCATTGGCAGGTGAGTTCTTAACCACTGCGCCACCAGGGAAGCCCGGCAATGATTTCTTGAATATGACACTGAAGGCACAGGCAACAAAAGGAAAATAGAGAAATTGGACTTAATGCAAATTTAAAAAAATTTGTGCATCAGGACACTATCAACAGAGGAAAAGGGCAATCACAGAATGAGAGAAGATGTTTGGAAATCATATATCTGATAAGGGATTAATATCTAAAGTGTACAGAGAACTCCTAAAACTCAACCACAAAGCAAACAACCTGGTTAAAAAATGGGCAAAGGACTTGATTAGACGTTTCTGCTAAGAAGATACATAAATGGCCCATAAACACATCAAAAGATGCTCAGTATCACTGATCATTAGGAAAATGCAGATCAAGACTACAGTGAGATACCACCTTACACACATTAGGATGGCTACTATGAAAACAAAAAATAACAAGGGTTGATGAGGATGTAGGAAATTGGAACCCTGTGCACTACTGGTGAGAATGTAAAATGGTAGAGCCATTGTGCAAAATATTATGGTGGTTCCTCAAAATTAAAAGTAGGATTACCATATGATGCAATTCCACTTCTGGGTATATACCCAAAATAATTGAAAGCAGGTTTTCCAAGATATTTTGTATACCTATGTTCACAGCAGCATTGTTCACCATTACTAAAATGTGGAAGCAACCCAGCTGCCCATTGACAGATGAATAGATAAGCAAAACGGGGTGTATACACAACAGAATATTATTCAGCCTTAAAGAGGAAGTTCTGACACAAGCTACAACATGGATGAACCTTGAGCACATTATGCTAACTAACCAGTCACAAAAAGACAAATGCTGTCAGTTCCACTTGTATGAGGCACCTAGAGTGGTCAAGTTCATACAGACAGAAAGTAGAATGGTGGGTGCCAGGGGCTGGGAGTAGGGGGTTGCTGAAAGGGCATAGAGTTCCAGTTTTTCCAGAAGAAAAGAGTTCTGGAGATTGGTTGCCCAACAACGTGAATGTCCTTAACATTTCTAAACTCTACACTCATAAATGATACGATGATAAAATTTTATGTTATGTGCATTTCACTACAATTAAAACCCAAACATGGACTTCCCTGGTGGCGCAGTGGTTAAGAATCCGCCTGCCAATGCAGGGGACACTGGTTCGATCCCTGGTCCGGGAATATCCCACATGTTGCGGAGCAACTAAGCCCGTGCACCACAACTACTGAGCCTACGCTCTAGAGCCTGTGAACCACAACTACTGAGCCTGTGTGCCACAACTACTGAAGCCCGTGCGCCTAGAGCCCATGCTCTGCAGCGAGAAGCTACCGCGATGAGAAGCCCGCGCACCGCAACGAGGAGTAGCCCCTGCTTGCCGCAACTAGAGAAAGCCCGCGTGCAGCAATGAGGACCCAACGCAGCCAAAAATAAATAAATAAATAAATTTAAAAATTAATTTAAAAAATTATTAAAAAAAAAAAAAAAAACCGAACACAACACAAGTGCCCCTGGGAGACACAGTAAATATTTTTGTCGTTCACAGTTTAGAGCTGCCTCACTGTCGGGGTGCTAGTCTTCAGTCAACTAGCTGAGAACTGGAACGGGGGGGGGGGGGGGGGGGGGGGATGGGAACTTCCGTGAAAGAGCTTCTGAAGCTAAGTAGGCTGGTTCATTTCCTAATTTCTTCAGTGAATATCTGAGTGCTTGCTGGAGCCGGGCACTGTACTTGGTCCTCGAGATAGACGGCTGTGAAAAAGTTATACAGAGATCCTTGCAATCTGGGAGTGAGAGGTGGGCTAGGGAAGGACCCCCAAATAAAAGCACGGAAGTGTTTAGCATGTTACCAGATGATGAAGGTTACGGGAACAATAAGGCATCACAGGGAAAGAGGGCTACCCTAATTAGAAGGGGACATGTGGACAGACCGGAGGGAGCAGCCCCAGTAGGTACAGAGAGAAAGAACATTCTAGGCAGAGAGAATAGTAAGTGCGGGAGGCTACGGGGAGGGAGCTGCTAGGAACAGCCAGGGACAGCGCGCCAGTGTGTCTGGAAGGACTTGAGGGAAGGGGAGGGACAGTGTGTGTGTGTGTGTGTGTGTGTGAAAGAAAGAGAGAGTGAGACAGAGAGAGAGGGATGCGGAGGGGGAGAGAGGGAGAAGACTTTGCTTTTATTCGAATCCAGATGGGAGCCTCTGAAGGGTTTTGAGCTCCAAGTGACACGTTCTGACTTGGGACTTACCAGGATCGCCGTGACCGCTGCACCTAGAACGGATTGAATGGGAGGGGGCAAAGCAGAAAAACGCGTTTGGAGGGGGTGCGCAGAAGGGGAGAGCAGGGCTGGTGGGACCTGAGGGGAGAGGTTTTCTGTCTCTTGCAGGGTGCCCGGTAGGGTTTAGTCTGGGTGTGGCCGCCCGCGCTCCCCGTCTGCAGCACTCTGCCCTCCTCACCGCCTGTAAACGGAGGCTAAGTGCATCCTGGAGGCTCTCCCAGAGAGTTGATGGCCTGCCTGGGACGGTCCTGAGTCACAGCCCCTCGGCTGTAACCGGCTCCACGGACGCTCCTGTCCTGAGCGTTTACCTCCCTCAGGGGGAGTCCTCGTTCCCCAGGGAGGAAATGGGTACCTCGCAGCTGCGGGCTCTTAACTCCTGTAAAGCTGCAGGACAGATGACTTCGCTGAACATGCTTCATGCAGGGAGGAGTGGGTCATCTCAGAAAAGGGAATAAAACTTCTCAAAACTCCGAACCAGGGAATTGCAGAGAAGCTCGCTGTCTTCTCTCTTGGGTGCGTGTGTGTGAATCGTGGAAGGAGAGGGCAGACACCGACTTGGGTCTCGGTTCGCCCCCGTGGACCATTCTTCCAGGGCAAGTTTTTCTTAGCGTCACTCGATTTCCTGAATTGGGAGAATGAATACCCAGTGTAGAAAAGGGGGGGAAGAAAAGAGTGTTAGTTAGCATGAAATGTGGTCATCTGATGACTTGTCCATTATGTGTTTGAGGAAGCAGAGGTTCTGAAGACCTTCACCTACTCAAGGAGAGGAAATTGCCTCTGTCTAGACCAGGACCTCTTACCTTTGCCACTGGTGACATTTTGTGTCCGATAATTCTTCGCTGTGGGGCTGTCCTGGGCATTGTAGGATATTCCTACAGTATCCCTGGCCTCTACCTAGTAGGCGCCAGTAGTCCTTCCCCAGCTGTGACAAGCAGAAATGTCTCCTGAAATTGTCAGTTGTCCTGGGGGTGGGGAGCTGGGGGGAGGGGTTCAGAGTTGCTCTGGGTTGAGAGCCCCTGACCCAGGCTCAGCAGGCACATGGGTTAAGTCAGGACTGTGTATGTCATGTCCTCTCTGGCTAACAATAATCGATGGAGTTAAAACCAGTAGTGGCTTCTGCTTGGTCCCTGGGATAGCAGAGCATTCACTGTTCTGCCTTGAGAGAACAATTTTCCTGTGTTTTAACTAGTAAGGCCCTTGTGATGGCTGGACTCTGGGCACCCCAACTAATAAGCATGCCTATAAGGCAAAGAAACCAAAACCAACGTCCTCCCTGATTGCCAGGGAGGGGGCGTGTTTTCTTTCCCCTCCCTCTCCTGGATCCATGCAATAATTAGCCAAAGTAAAATGAATATTAGCTCATGCTTAATTGCCTTTACAGCGACTCGCTGGCACTGACCCAGTAGTGCTAAACCAATTATTTTTTGAACTTTATGGCTTTAAATAATCCTTTGCTCTGAAATTCCCTGTACCCCCTCGGCTACTTAACCACAGGCCCCTCTGCCCTAAATCCTTTTCTTATACTTTGTAGCTTTTTAAGCAAGGCCCCTCTTTAAGAAGACATAATCCCTTCTCTGTAGAAAACATGAAAGACCTTGAACAAATCAAGATTTCTCCATGGAGAATTCAGCTAATCCTGTGCTTAGCTCCTAACAAGGAAATCCATCTCTCCACCAAGCACGCCATTACCCGGACTAATGCCTGACTTGAATAACAAGCAAATTATTGTGCTTTTAATTGTACCCTGCTCGGTCACAAAGCACATCTGAGAGAGGAATGTGCCCAGCTTCTCCAGGAGAAACAGGTCAGGCCTCTAATCCTCCTTTTCTGTCGCCTTCCCCTCCCCCTTTCCAATCCTTTCTCTTCCCAGCAGAGCAGAGGGAAAAAAAAGAGACAGCTAAATTATGTTTAAAATGAAAGAGTCTAAAAAGAAGAAAAACGGTGGTAAATACTGACTTGGGAGAGGATGAATTATCTCTCCACAGCCTCTGCAGTGTGGCTCATTTGAGGACAATCAGTGCTCTCACTGGCTTGCTGGAGGGAGATATCTGTGAGCTTTCTCAGCCTCAGCACTCCTGCTGTTTGGGACTGGATACTTCTTTGTTGTGAGGGCCTGTCCTGTGCATGGAAGGATTTTTAGCCTCCCCTAAGTTGTGACAATCCAAAGTGTCCCAAGACACTTTTAAATGTCTCCTGGGTGTAAAATGGCCCCTGGTTGAGAACCACGGCCCCAAGCCCTTCCATATTGGGATGTACTTGCTCTCTGTCCCATTCTCTCCCCCCCTGTACACAAAACCCAAGAAAATCATGGTTCCTGTGTTAAAACTGGGGAGATCAACGTGCTCTTCATGTAGGTAGAATGAACGGAAAGGAAAAAGACACTGACTTGGGTGTAGTCAGGAGACAGAGTGGGAACCCCCTCAACGCCAAGACTGAAAAGAGTCTTAGGATGTGGGTGTGTTTCTGGCTCCCGCTGGGAAGTGGCAATGCCCCGGGCTGAACAAGCCAACTTTCGAATGCCTCTACCCTGTGCACTTTGGAATTGGGCTTGCTGTGGGCGAGATGAGGAGTGATGGCGAGGCTGCAGAGATGAAGGCGCCTGTGAAGGTGCTGACTGTCTCCTCCCACACTACTTGGGACAGGGGAGAACTACCCAGCTTCAGAGATACCCATTGCTCAGACAATGACAATCCTGTCTTGGACCTAAACATCGGGATGAAAGAGGGCTACTGACACGACAGACGTTGTGCAAGCATGGGGTTGCACTTTCATTACAGACATTGAGGCAAACATTTCACTCCTGGTGATATAAAGAGACCTCCCTATTTTTAGGCACTTACGAGAAACATTATTGCTTGTCCTTACCGGCCAGAAGGAAAAGCGGGAGAACGAGCACATTGCAGTGAGCCCCCATCTCCACTAGATGGCGGTGTACATCTTCCTCAGAAGCCAGGCAGGCAGAGCTCACGGCAGCTCGTTGGCCTAAGCAAGGCAAGTGCCACTCTTCTTTCGGGAGACAGCCGTCTCCTCTCATTGTTGGCACAAACAGCCCCAAACAATTGCACTGACCACACAGCTCTAAGCCACATTCCAGGGCACTGCTGTCTGTTCAGGAGTGAATGCTGGGAAAATGAACCACGCTGCTAATTTGCTTGATTGGGGGGAAAAATAAGATCTCAAGTGACAATGGCTGTAATTTATTTTTCCAACAAGAATAGGGGCAAAGCCATTTCATCCCCCACCCCCGCCAACTGCTACCATAAATGAAGGCAATCACCTAATTAGTCCTGAATTACTAACTGGCAGGGTAAAGATCTGCTGGAAATCAAGCTGAAGTGGGGAGTCTGGAGAAAGGGATGTGATTTCTGTGGGAGGAGGGGAGGGGTAGGGCGGGGTGGGAGGGGCGGGAGGGGAGGGGAAGGCCTGAAGCCCATTGTGGGGCCCTGGGCCCCTGTGGTCTGGGGGCCGTGCTGGCCCTGACCCTGGAAGGAAGAGGCTTAGTGATGTCTTCAGGCCGTTCATTTTGTGCAGGCGAATGACTTTCTAAACTGAAGGAAAAAGAACCTGTTGGAGAAAACCTATCCGTGAGTTTCTCTGAAAATGCTACAGATGGAGATGAACTGGCTTGGGAAGGAGAGCACAGCCCTGCGGCGCCTGGCCACCCCGCTGCTGGGTGGACCCCCCCCCCAGGAAGGTTCTGGCATGGAAATGACAGGCAGATCTGAAACCAAGTTGGGCTTTACGTCATTAAGAAATCCCCCAAAGGAATAGAATAAAGGCCTCATTTCAGACTTTGGGTTTCGCCTGTGTCCTGAGGAAGCGCCTCTTCCCCAGCTGAGACAGCGCGCTGTCCCCGCGACCCAGTGAGCGGCCCTTGTCCTGCGAGGAAAGCAAAACAACAGCGGGGTGGGTGCGCGCCCAGAGCTGCCCCTCGAAGGCTCCGCAAATTCAAGTCGCAATTGATTTGTTCAGGGATGACTTCTTGTGTTCTAGTTAGATGTGACTTTAATCGAAGTGCTTCCCTAAGGCGATTTATCACAACTGTGAACTGTCAGTTTGCACAGCTGCTGCTTTTTTAGGGAAACACACAGGCTCGGGAGGCGGAGGAGCCGCCGCGGGCTCCTCTCTTTCCCACGGAACGGCCCGCGGGCCCCTCGCCCACCAGAAACATGTGCGCCTCGTCCTCAGAGGCCGCCGCTCCGGTGCTCGGGCTCCTCTGCTGTTTCTGGCGGCTGAACACAGCCCTTTCCTCTCTCCTGGGAGGGGCCGCTGGTTTCCTTTTGGGGCGCTCCCCTTCTCCGCGTCTCAGCTCCTGCAGCGGAGACGAGGCTGCCCCTCTCTCCTTGCACGCTGTGGGCTGGGTGTGCAACCCGGCTCGGGCCACAGTCCCCCACTGTCCCCGCCGACCCCGCTCAGCGCCCACGACTGGCTGTTAGGTTGCCAGAGTCAACAGAGCGGACCACAGCCGGCAAAGCCCACACGGGGCGCCCAGTTAAAGCTGAACCTCAGATGAAAACCACGACTTTTTAGGGTGTCTTCAATATTGCATGCAACATACTTCTACTAAAAAAATTACTGTTTATCTGAAGTTCAGCTTTAACGAGGCAGGCATCCTGTATTTTGTCTGGCAGCCTTCTTGGTTCTAAAGAGAATGTTTGTCCAGAACAGGTCAAATTGGAATCAGCCTAGGACTTTTAACTGGAGCTTTGGGGAAAAAATACTTAAAAGGTATCTGTTGGGATTGCTAGGCTGGTAGGATTCATGCTTGCAACTGCTGGGAGCCAGCTTTGCTATCATGTGCCGACAGCTGCTTGAATTAGAAGCCAACACCACGGAGAGCAGACCTGTTTCATTTGAACAGGTGGATCCAGCTGTTCTTGAAGCTGGCCCGGTGGGTGGTGGAGGTCAGGGTGCTGATGGCCAGGAGGGATGATAATTTTCTACCCCTCAAATCTGGGAAGTGAAAACAGCAGGGCTGAATGTGCCCACGGGGCCTGGCTTCTGCTCAACTGGAAGAGTGGTGAATGGCTATTGGGTGACAAAAACAGTCGGTCTACTATATTCTTACTTTGTTTGCTAATTGTGTTGCTGCATGTAAACTCTTTGTTCTGCTGCATTAGCTCTTGTTCATGACATCATGTCTGGAGACAGGGTCTGATAGACTTACATGTGGACTTGGAGACTTAAATTTCAAATCTGCCTCTGCCTGGTTGAGTGGCTTTAGGGTCCTCGTAACCTCTACAGAGTTGAGTTTCCAGGTCTGAAAACTAAGGACAGAGGTTATCTTAATCCATTTGGGCTGCTATAACAAAATACCAGAGTCTGGGTAGCTTATGAACAACAGAAATTTATTTCTCATAGTTCTGGAGGCTGGAAGTCTTAAGATCAGGGTGCCAGCAGATTCAGTGTCTGGTGAGTATCCTCTTCCTGGGTCACAGTTGGTATGTTTTCTCTGTAACCTCCCATGGCAGAAAAGTCAAGGGACCTCTGCGGGGTCTCTTTTATGAGGGCACTAATTTTGTTCGTGAGGGCTCTACCCTCATGACCTTATCACCTCCCAAATGCCCCACCTCCTGATACCATCACTTTGGGGATTAGGATTTCAACATATCAATTTTGGGGGAGGCAAACATTAAATCTATAGCAGAGGTACTTTGCCCATAGGGTGGGAGAGAGGGAAAGTATGTAAGCACCTGTCACAGGGCCTGGTGTGGAGTAGGTGCCCCATAGAGATCTTCTCTCTTCTCTTTCCCCTTCTGAGAGAGAGAATATTTGGGTTAACACCTCTCCTACATAACTTAAGAAAAGTGATCATCACAGCCTGAGGACAAGTATCGCCAGCGCTACAGCTGTTCCCATTATCACGGCGCGTTAGGTGGTCGTTTGTATACACTTGGTGGTTTTCAAGCATTTTCACAAACATCTCACTTCCTATTTGGCACAAAATCTCCCTTCTATTGGTTTACTGCTTATTGTACTCTCAGGACAAGAGCTTTTGCTTTGTACTGTTATATATAGTGAAGCATTTGGTTGTTATCTTTCCGTATCTCAGTGACATTTTTTCAGTTTTAATTATTTTAATATTCGAGATTAACCGACAAACCATCCCTCTTCTCTGTTAAGGTTGGTCATTTTTACTCTGTCAAATTTGGTCCATGTAACTGACATGGAAAAAATGAGGGCATTGATAGTGACAGTGCTGGATTCCATTTGGGAATTTTCCAGAACTTAAAGAGGTATGTTTGGGACAGCTAATCAGGGAAGGGGTTAGATTTGGAACTTGCTATTTAGATTTGGAGGAACCGTTAGATCATCTCCTCTTCTCCTGACAGGGCGTCTGAGCACAGTGAGGAGGGGACTCCTCAAGCTGGAGGTGGGGGGATTCTTGCCCCAGTGAGCCTGTGACAGTTAGGACCAGAATCCAGACCTCCTCCTGCTGGAGACTCGGTGGAGCCTGGCAGCACACACCTCCCTGGGGACATTTCACAAAGGTTCCAGTTGGTCGAGTTGCTTTATTTTGAAACTCAAGGATGTCCGTTAAATCCAGACGGGGTGTGTGTCTCTGGGGGGAGGAAGGTCGGAAGGGGCAGAAGATTCTTTGAGGGTCTCCAGGAATGTGTACCCGGTGACTGGAGTGTGGAGAGGGCAGAGATGGACTTGAGACAGATGTTCACAGGGTTATGCTTGTCCTTTCCTGGCTGTGAAATAATACAACTACAGACCCTTGGGGAGTTAAGAGATGAGACAGCCACCTTTCCGAGGGCTTGAGATGGCACTGCTGCCCCACAGTCTGTTTTGCGGTGCCCTCCTCCCATCTCCCATGCTGCCCTCCTCCCTGCTGTTTTATTTCTGTAGAAGGATTCATCAGTCAATGAGGTCCCTTCTCTCCCGCCCACACCCCTCCTCTTGCTCTGTTTGGCTCAGGGAGGGAAGGGAAGAAGCAGCACTTCACAGGCATTTCAGAATTGCTTCAAAATCTCCTTTCTAGTTGTGGATTTGGATACGTTTCCTAACCCAAGCCTCAGTTCCGTCATCTGTAAGATGGGCACAAACGTGTGTAGGCTCTTGTGAACATGAAATGAAATGAAATTCATGAATATGTGAGATTAAATATACTAATTTATTGGTATATAATAGTTGCTCAATAAAGAGTAATTCCATCATCTTCCTCGTCTCAGGCAGGCTAGAGAGAGGAGTGGCATGAGAATTGAGAATGTGAAGGAGTGTTTAGATGTGAATGATAGTGATGGCTAATGCTATAGCAGTTACTAGGTGTTAGACACTCCCCTGAATGCCATGTGAGGTAAGGATTATTATTATCTCCTATCTCTGTGAATACTGAGGCACAGAAAGGTTGAGCGACTTTCTGAAAGCCACACAGCTTGTAGCATAGAGGTTGTATTCAGACCTTAGAGACTCTTAAGTGTAAGCCTCACCGCTCTGGGGGAAGCACGCCCCATGGTTGGTGGTGATGCCTCACCCTGGGAGGGCAGATGAGCTGTGAGAGCGAGCAAAGCAGCATTGCTGGGAAGAAAGGTGTGCTCCCAGCCTTGGCACTGGGTATGTGCTTCAGTCTGATTTGAATCTGTTAACTGAGCTGGGGTCAGCTGCAGGTGGCTGCCAGGTGGAATACGAGGGTGTAAGTGTGGCTCTCAGGGGCCAGAGAAGGAGGGCCTCCAGCTGCACAAGGAGTCACAGCCTGTTACCCTTGTTGGGAAGCTTTTGAGGTCTCTCTCTCCCCTTATTGTTTCCCAAAGCCTTTGTTCTATACATTTAGTACTTAAGCAGCAAAACTCATCTCCTCCCAGCCAGCTGCATAACAGTTCATTAAATCGTCACTTAGGGGTGGGTGAAAGCCTGATAGCACAGATTCAGCAGAAGGGAGGAACTTCTTCAGGCTGGCTCACACCGTGACACTGATGAACAAACAAAAGAAAAAAAGAGAATAGACCCTCCTCCTTGTGTAACTGTAAGACCCTTTCCCCAGCCTCGGACGACGTAGTGAGGTCATGCTCCCCGAGCCAATCTCACTTTTTTTTTTTTTTTTTTTAGAAACACGTTTTTTTAATGTTTGGATTTTCACAGTTTACACTATTTAAAATTTTTTATTTATATATATATTTTGGCTGCGGCATGCGGGATCTTAGTTCCCCAACCAGGGATTGAACCCCTGCAGTGGAAGTGAGGAGTCTTAACCACTGGACCGCCAGCCCCAAGTTCTAGGAGTTGACTCAGGCCAGTTGAGTGGGTCATGCTTCCACATTCTAGACAGAGAGACAGTGGGGTTGAGAATCTGATGGTGCCGCCAGCAGACCCAGGGTCTTATCTCTGATGTCCAATCCCGTCTATGGAATGTTACTCTTGAATTGGGCCCACCCGGACGGCTCTGTTTGTCCACGAAGGTGGCACAGTGCAGATTCCTGTTGAGGCCTCAGGGCCATCAGGTTGCAGCTTTCTTTAGCTGATACATACACGTGGGGCTGAGCGTAGAGGGGCTTCTGGCCCCGCGTTGTGTCAGAGCCAGCACTTTTCCGTGAGCCTCTCAGCCCTGGAATGGAGCCCCACCCAGCACCATCTGCCTTTCCTTTCTCCGTGGTGAGCCTCTCTCTGAGGCCTTCTGTGCCCTTCCCAGCTCAGTGTCTTCCCAGTTCAGCAGAGAGTTTCCAATGAAGTTACGCATCAGAAGCAGGTAAGTCAGGGCCTTCATTCTCTCCACGAAGAAAACACCATGGTCCCTGTGATAGACACCACTGCTGTATACAAGTGAAGGATTTTACTTCCTTACCATTTTGAGGTTAGGCTTGGCCTTGTGACTTGATTTGAGTGGAAGTTCAATGTGCACCACTTTTAAGAGCTTGGGTGAAGTTCTGCACACTTACTTTTCCTTTACCTTCTTGATCAAGGAAGCCTGGATCAGATTGTCTGTCAGGCTGGGCCCCTGAGTGCCTAAAATGAGCAAAGCCATCTTGCTGACCCAAGATAGAAATGCAGCACTGAACAAAAATAACCTTTGTTGCTTTTTAAGCCTTGGAGAAATTCTGGTTACTTGTTATTGCAGCACAGCCTTACTGGTCCTGATTGATTTGGTCTTTATGTCATTGTATGGGAGGCACTAGCCGTTCCAGTTCTTGGTGCACCTTAATAAACAATGCATACTTACTTATCTTACATTTGTGTTATTAGGAAAGGCTACTTAAGCATTCAGAAAAGGCCTGGCTGAGGGCAACTTTCTGTGTCTACCTGGAAGCTTCTTCTTAAACAATTTCGATACACTTTACCAGCCTCCCACTCCTTGTGACCATGTGAGAAACTACATAATGTATTTTGCGAGTTTGTAAAGGACTTCAAGAGAACATAGCTGTGCTAAATCTTAAAATATACAGTCATAAAAAATTGACCAAATGGGTTAATAGGCAATGATACAGCCTTTTCATTTTATTAGGATAAATATATTCATCAAATGACTCTGGGAAGATAATTATTGTGTTGTGGACTTTTTCGTGTTGCCTTTTCCTATCAGAGGTAGAAACACTGTTTTATTTGTGAACTAGTTTAATCTGTTCAGCAGTAAAAAGCGTTAGATCTGTTTTTCTGTTAGTACCCATTTTGCAGAAAGGGGGTCCAGAGCAGGCGCTGGCCAGAACTGGTCTGTGGGCCAAATATGGCTCACCAGCCTGTTTTTTAAAGTTTTATCTGGACACAGCCATGCCACTCATTTATGTATTGGCAATGGCTGCTTTTGTGCTATAAGAGCAGGATTGAGTGTTTGTAACAGAGACAGTGTGGCCCTCGAAGTGTCAACTATTTTCTATCTGGTCCTTTAAGAGAAAGCTTACTGACCCCTGATGGAGAGCAAAGAGGGGTGAATGATTTGCCAAAGGTCACAAAAAATTCCCAAGTGGCAATGCTTTATCTTACAATTCTCCACTTTTGGGGAATGGTTTGTTCATTTTTCCCACCATCACCTGCCTTATTTCAAATATTGTAAAGGAGACTGAGCCCCCTGTACCTCCAATCCCAGTGACAAGTAGACTTTGAGAAAAACTTCTGCACCATAAAAATTCAGGTGAGCTACAATACTGTCAAGGCGTGTGAAAGCTGGAAACTCCAGGGAAGGTGAGGAAATAATAATAATGTAAGTGAAGAATATACATCACATCCCCTAGGTATCTTAGCCACAAATGATAACTTTTGAGAGTTTACAGCACAGGTTGTTGTGGTTTTGTGATTTTGAATTGTGGGGTTTTAGTTTTCTGTCTTTTACTCTGGGGTGCAATTAACCCTATTTCATGAAAAAAAAATTCTAGCTCTTTTATAGAACTTCTCCTGTCCATTTCTCAAGAAGCTCAAGGTCATCAGAAAATTAGAGATTTTAAGCTTTACAAGTACCTACAGTGAAAGCACATGTATTTACAATTGGAGGTTAAGAGATCAAACCTCAGGAGGTAGCCTGGGTTTTGAAAGTGACACATGTGCCTCCCAGATCTGCTTGAATTTCTTTCCAGAAGCGTATTGAGGGACTTAATTCCAGTATATTTTATAGGTTCTTCCACAGCCAGAGACTGCTTTATTTCACTGCATAAATAACAAAATTCTTCTGTACGTTCCTTTATTTTCCCCTTTGAATGGCAAGAATTGCAGCAGATCTGAGATTTGCGGACGTCTACTCGGTATAAACGTGTACCGAAGATGGGGAGTAATAAGGACTAACTTTTATAGACCTCTCTCATTAAAACTCACCTTCAAAAAACACTCCCGCTCCTCCCTTATAATCAAATGACACCTCATAACCACCTAACCATTTTTAATACTCCCCAGCCTCCACTGAGCTACGCTGGAGCTCAGACACTGTCTAGCTAGTTGGGAGAAAGAGTCTACCGTCGTATTTAAAAGCAGTTACCAGGACAGGTTTTACAGGCAGTGGGCTAGGACAATTCAGAAACAATTGCTTGTGTGATAGTTGGAGGATTTGTCCCTGTCAAACAGTTAATATTGCTTTAATACATGAAGTAGGCTGTATAAGACGGCAATAATGAAAAATGTCAGGGAAGACAATATCAATTGTTATTCAACATCCACATCAAAGATTACTTTTTTGTCAGTAGCTTTCAGAAAATGTATTTTCCATCAGATCTGATTGCGTTCGTCTTTGAAGTGCTCCATCCTCCCGGTAGATTTAATGTGACATCTAGGCACTTTTGAGTCCCTCGGCCTCTGAGGCGATTCAGAGAGGCACAACAAGCCATCACAGGTTTATCCTCAAAGGCCGACACTGTCTGTCTGATTTATTGTAACTTTAAGAATCATCTCCAGCAAAGCATGAGCCTTGCTACCCATCCACGGCGTTAGACTTTTATCAATTCATTTGTATGCAGCCGGTACCTCTTGGAACCGAGAGCCCTATAGCCACTCATGGAAAATGCATTACCTGTGACTAATCCTTTTTATCTTTAAAGTCTGTATTTTTTATGTATAAGTCATTTTGGGTTATCATAAAATATACATAATTCGCCCCCCCCCTCCAAAAAAGAGAAAAAATGGAAAGGGAATATATAATAAGTTATGAGCCTGTGGTGTTCTTATCAGCAAGGATTCTAAATAAACAGCTCTCTTTATGTAAACACGGAGGGATATAAAGCTGTGATTACTTTCAATGGGAAATGGGAATGCTTCCATTTTTTCCCCCCTTTTAGGTTTCAAAGTGAAACAGTGAGATTAATCATTGAAAATACGCTTGTGTGTGCTCCTCTTTTCCAGTGTGTTCGCTTGAGGGGGTGGGGGGCAGACGCTAATAGCTGATGTTCCATTTCGTAGGTTTCCCAAACTGCTTCAGTCCCTAAACATTTTCCAAGCCATTTGTGAATGGCCTTAATTAAGAGGACTGGAAATGTGTCCCCGGAAGGATCGAAGTCAGTCTCCTTCACCAGCCCCAACACAGTGAGGTTCCAGTGTCTGAACTTGAATGGGTATTGAAATCCCTGTGCCCAAGGTCATACCTGTGTTGTCTTGTGTTGTCTGTGATTATTTCAGATAATTAAACTCCGCTCACGTCTGGATCTTTACAAGCACGAGAACCTCTCTTCTACTTTAAAACAAAATGTAAGTGCCCACAGGGTTCATGGTTTGGGTCACGGATGAGCAATCTGTGGGCCAGATCCTGCCGTGGCCTGTTTTTGTAAATAAAGTTCTGCTGGAACCACAGCCGTGTTCCCTTGTTTATGAATTGTCCAAAGCTACTTTCATGCTGCAGTAGTAGAGTCAATGGTTCCGACAGACTGTATGGCCCATAAAGCCAAAAATATATACTATCAGGCCCTTTCAGAGAAATGGCGTTGGTTCCCTGCCCTGGAACCGGACCTGCAGTTTTAAATGTATTAAGGCAGTCTAAGATTTGCTTCGCTTAGGAGAAATGAGTTCTTGTGGGGATGGGGAAAATGGTCTTGAAGGAGACACCACAAGCTGTGGACAAAAACTGCTGGGTGGGGGTTGGGATCAGTGACGAGGGTTGAAGGGGTACTTTTTATTCTTTTAGTCTTTAGGTTTTTACGAGACAACGTGATAGACGTTTTCAGAATCTGCCTGGGTTTTGGGGATACTGTCTCTCTCTGGGCTGCTTCCAGCTTAAATCTTCCTGCTGTGATGGGGCAGTAGTTTCCAGGACATCAAAAGTTCTTGCCCAGTCACAGGGCAAGAACTCAATGCCTAGCCGCACTGTTTTCAGTCCTTGGCCAAAGGTGGTGTTTCTTTATGTGTTCAAGTAGTCGTGGACTGCTAAGCTGGCATGATTTAAAGAACAGAGAGGCAGACCAAGGAGTGGGGAGCCCTCAAGCCACAGCCAACCTCTGTGAGTTTTTCAGGGAGATTGTTAAGGGGCGGTTGGTCAGGGAATTCTCCAGCGGTCCAGTGGTTAGGACTCCGCAAGTTCACTACTGAGGGCCCAGGTTCAATCCCCGGTCAGGGAACTAAGATCCCCGCAAGCCACTTGGTGCAGCACCCACCCGCACCCCTCCCCCCACCAAAAAGAAAAGATTTGGAAAAAAAGGCAGGTGGTACTTGGGGCAGGAATCGTGAGCCTACCTCTCACCACTCTCAGGATGCTGGGAGCTCATTTCTTTCTTCTATAATAGAAACAGAAAGCAGAGAAGCGTGGTCTTTAGATGAAGAGGAATTTTACCCAGAAAGTTTGCAGTCGTTACTTGTTCCCCATCGTTATTTCCACAGGCAGCTTATTTTTTTGGGAAAGGATCTTGGGGATCTTGTTGGAACTTGCTTAAAAACCATGGACCTAGTCTATTAGCTTCCTGTTTCCCACAAGAAAGGAAAAAATATCATGTTGAAGTAAGGTCAGATGTTAAGATTTTATGAGTTTCCCGTTACACTCCCATGCAGCACTTTGGTGATGAGAAAAACCAGACTTAGTCTCATAGGTGTTACTGACACATTAGCAATTTTATAAACTCATGTCACATACAAGGTCTAAACTCTTCAGTATGATGTAGCCCTCACATATGCCATTCTTCTCTCCCTAGCTGTGCCATGCTATCTGACATTCCCTAACCTTGGCCTTTGTGTATGAAGGTTCTTTTACCTGCAACGTCCTCCATCCCCCGCCCCCCTCAGGCCTTGTTCACCTGGAAACTCCAACTCATCTTTCATGACCAATACCATCGTCCCCTCTTCCATGAAGGCTTCCAAGTTCTCTCCCCCATCCTCACCCACAACCTCACTGCCATTGCCCAGAGCACGTGGATATGGTTCTATCATCGTATTTTTCAAATCATGTGGCCACTTGATACGAGACCCTTGAGGGCAGGGACTGAGGCTTAACTGACCTCTGTATCTTCAGCATTTTGGACAGCGATTTGCATAAGTAGGTGCTCAATAAATACTGGCTGAAAAAAAAATGCAGGACTATAATTTTAGAGCAGAAAGAAACCTTTGAGAACATCTAATCTAAGCCCTGTATTATGCAGATGGAGTCTGAGGCAAAGAGAATTAGGAGTTGTTGAAGTGGTGTGCTCCTTTTGGACCCATCCAGGGCTTCAGCCAATGCATGCTGTCGTCTCCAGGGCTGGGGCTGGCTTCTGCAGAGCTGGCTGCAAGACATGAGAACAGGAAGGGAAAGCTCTGGAAGGGTTTATTATTTGCCTTCACCCCTTCTACTCACAGAAAGGAAAAGCTAAAGCAAAACAAAGAAATAAAGGACAACAGTGTACTGGTGGTAAGACTTCCTGCCCGATGCCAGCCCAGGAGGAGCTGAATTTCCCTAGCTGATGGACAGTTAGCACAGCACCACTCAGAGGTGAGGCTGTGAGAGGTCCACATCCTGTCTACTCCCTTTCCTCATTCTCAAATACTGGGTAGGGCAAGGCTTTCCGTGGCAAGAAGACACCAGGGCCTCCAGTGTTCTCCCTTTCAGAGAAACTTCATTGACTAGTGCCTGCCTTTGGATTATCATTTGGCTCAGATAAGGAGATGGAAGAGAATCAGATCTGGGGCCAGGGAGGGGAAAAGAACGCAGAGGTATGGACAAAGGAGCAAAGGGAAAGGGAGTGGCAGGCATAAATGGAGATGATTCACCGTGGGCGCCATCATTTCCCCTGAGGTTAATAGGAGAGAGATCTTTGTCTCCGTCTAGAATGGTTGTACGGATAGGATATTCAGAGGAAGTGCACGCTCTCTCTCCTTCTCTCTCTCCGCATGTGCACGTGTGTGTAACATAACTCTGTCCCTTTGGCAGATAAAAACCTCTGGACTCAGTGTTCTGTAGAAGAAAACACGTAGCCCTGAGCTGGGTGTGCCTTTTAATTGCGGGGATCGCATAACCCTTCAATCTGGGAGTGGGTTCTCCAGGAATGAGACATAGGGTAAGAGCTTGATGGTGAGAGTGGAAGCAGAGCAAGG
Source organism: Balaenoptera musculus (assembly GCF_009873245.2). Taxonomy (NCBI): domain Eukaryota; kingdom Metazoa; phylum Chordata; class Mammalia; order Artiodactyla; family Balaenopteridae; genus Balaenoptera; species Balaenoptera musculus. The sequence continues at coordinate 74,505,951 of NC_045790.1, forward strand.
CAAAGATGGTGGTTCAAGGTGAGGGAGATGAAGGAGGCACCAAAGAGAGACTGCATCCCGGTCTCGTGGCATCCGGCCCCCGAGTCTACTGCTGGGGCTACTTTTCACAGGCTGTTCTTGAGGACGCCCAATGACAGGCAGGGTCCAAACCTGTTCATGTAAGAAAACAGGGGACATGGTGAAACACGAGGCTCAGTGACGAACCCACTTTCTAGTCCCAGCTTTTTCCCAACTAGCTGCAGGGTCCTGGGCAGGTCACTTCACCTCTCTGGGCCTCAATTTCCTTATCTGCAGGAAGAAAAAGTTGGGCTAGATGATTTCTGAAGTTCTTTCCAGTTCTTTTTTTTGACTGATGGTGGGATTATGCATTATTTTTTTATTTTTATTTTTTTTTGAATTTTTGAATTTTATTTTATTTATATTTTTATACAGCAGGTTTTTATTAGTTATCCATTTTATACGTATTAGTGTATACATGTCAATCCCAATCTCCCAATTCATCCCCCCCACCCCGCCACTTTCTCCCCTTGGTGTCCATACGTTTATTCTCTACATCTGTGTCTCTATTTCTGTGCTGCAAACCAGTTCATCTGTACCATTTTTCTAGGTTCCAGATATATGTGTTAATATATTTGTTTTTCTCTTTCTAACGTACTTCACTCTGTATGACAGTCTCTAGATCCATCCACGTCTCTACAAATGATCCAATTACGTTCCTTTTTATGGCTGAGTAATATTCCATTGTATATATGTACCACATCTTCTTTATCCATTCGTCTGTCGATGGGCATGTAGGTTGCTTCCATGACCTGGCTATTGTAAATAGTGCTGCAGTGAACATTAAGGTGCATGTGTCTCTTTGAATTATGGTTTTCTCAGGGTATATTCCCAGTAGTGAGATTGCTGGGTCATATGGTAATTCTATTTTTAGTTGTTTTTAGGGAACCTCCATACTGTTCTCCATAGTGGCTGTATCAATTTACATTCCCACCAACAGTGCAAGAGGGTTCCCTTTTCTCTACACCCTCTCCAGCATTTGTTGTTTGTAGATTTTCTGATGATGCCCATTCTAACTGGTGTGAGGTGATACCTCATTGTAGTTTTGATTTGCATTTCTCTAATAATTAGTGATGTTGAGCAGCTTTTCATGTGTTTCTTGGCCATCTGTATGTCTTCTTTGGAGAAATATCTATTTAGGTCTTCTGCCCGTTTTTGGATTGGGTTGTTTGTTTTTTTAATATTGAGCTGCATGAGCTGTTTATATATTTTGGAGATTAATCCTTTGTCCGTTAATTCATTTGCAAATATTTTTTCCCATTCTGAGGGTTCTCTTTTCATCTTCTTTGTGGTTTCCTTTGCTGTGCAAAAGCTTTTAAGTTTCATTAGGTCCCATTTGTTTATTTTTGTTTTTATTTCCATTACTCTAGGAGGTGGATCAAAAAGATCTTGCTGTGATTTATGTCAAAGAGCGTTCTTCCTACGTTTTCCTCTAAGAATTTTAGAGTGTCCGGTCTTACATTTAGGTCTCGAATCCATTTTGAGTTTATTTTTGTGTATGATGTTAGGGAGTGTTCTAATTTCATTCTTTTACATGTAGCTGTCCTGTTTTCCCAGCACCACTTATTGAAGAGACTGTCTTTTCTCCATTGTATATCCTTGCTTCCTTTGTCATAGATTAGTTGACCATAGGTGCGTGGGCTTATCTGTGGGCTTTCTATCCTGTTCCGTTGATCTATATTTCTGTTTTTGTGCCAGTACCATATTGTCTTGATTACTGTAGCTTTGTAGTATAGTCTGATGTCAGGGAGTCTGATTCCTCCAGCTCTGTTTTTTTCCCTCAAGACTGCTTTTGCTGTTTGGGGTCTTTTGTGTCTCCATACAAATTTTAAGATTTTTTGTTCTAGTTCTGTAAAAAATGCCATTGGTAATTTGATAGGGATTGCACTGAATCTGTAGATTGCTTTGGATAGTATAGTCATTTTCACAATATTGATTCTTCCAATCCAAGAACATGGTATATCTCTCCATCTGTTGGTATCATCTTTAATTTCTTTCATCAGTGTCTTATAGTTTTCTGCATACAGGTCTTTTGTCTCCCTAGGTAGGTTTATTCCTAGGTATTTTATTCTTTTTGTTGCAATGGTAAATGGGAGTGTTTCCTTAATTTCTCTTTCAGATTTTTCATCATTAGTGTATAGGAATGCAAGAGATTTCTGTGCATTAATTTTGTATCCTGCTACATTACCACATTCATTGATTAGCTCTAGTAGTTTTCTGGTGCCATCTTTAGGATTCTCTATGTATAGTATCATGTCATCTGCAAGCAGTGACAGTTTTACTTCTTCTTTTCCAATTTGTATTCCTTTTATTTCTTTTTCTTCTCTGATTGCCGTGGCTAGGACTTCCAAAACTATGTTGAATAATAGTGGTGAGAGTGGACATCCTTGTCTCGTTCCTGATCTTAGAGGAAATGCTTTCAGTTTTTCACCATTGAGAATGATGTTTGCTGTGAGTTTGTCGTATATGGCCTTTATTATGTTGAGGTAGGTTCCCTCTATGCCCACTTTCTGGAGAGTTTTTATCAGAAATGGGTGTTGAATTTTGTTGAAAGCTTTTTCTGCATCTATTGAGATGATCATGTGGTTTTTGTTCTACAGTTTGTTAATATGGTGTATCACATTGATTGATTTGTGTATATTGAAGAATCCTTGCATCCCTGGGATAAACCTCACTTGATCATAGTGTATGATCCTTTTAATGTGTTGTTGGATTCTGTTTGCTAGTATTTTGTTGAGGATTTTTGCATCTATATTCATCAGTGATATTGGTCTGTAATTTTCTTTTTTTGTAGTATCTCTGTCTGGTTTTGGTATCAGGGTGATGGTGGCCTCATAGAATGAGTTTGGGAGTGTTTCTTCCTCTGCAATTTTTTGGAAAAGTTTGAGAAGGATGGGTGTTAGCTCTTCTCTAAATGTTTGATAGGATTCACCTGTGAAGCCATCTGGTCCTGGACTTTTGTTTGTTGGAAGATTTTTTTTTTTTTTTAATGTGTAGTGATAGCAAGTTTTTTTTTTTTTAATTTTATTTATTTATTTATTTATTTATTTATTTGGCTGTGTTGGGTCTTCATTTCTGTGCGAGGGCTTTCTCTAGTTGCAGTGAGCGGGGGCCACTCTTCATCGCGGTGTGTGGGCCTCTCACTGTCGCGGCCTCTCTTGTTGGGGAGCACAGGCTCCAGATGCTCAGGCTCAGTAGTTGTGGTTCACGGGCCCAGTTGCTCCGCGGCATGTGGGATCCTCCCAGACCAGGGCTCGAACCCGTGTCCCCTGCATTGGCAGGCAGATTCTCAACCACTGCGCCACCAGGGAAGCCCTGTTGGAAGATTTTTAATCACAGTTTCAATTTCATTACTTGTGATTGGTCTGTTCATATTTTCTATTTCTTCCTGGTTCAGTCTTGGAAGGTTATACCTTTCTAAGAGTTTGTCCATTTCTTCCAGGTTGTCCATTTTATTGGCATAGAGTTGCTTGTAGTAGTCTCTTAGGATGCTTTGTATTTCTGTGGTGTCTGTTGTAACTTCTCATTTTCATTTCTAATTTTATTGATCTGAGTCCCCTCCCTCTTTTTCTTGATGAGTCTGGCTAATGGTTTATCAATTTTGTTTATCTTCTCAAAGAACTAGCTTTTAGTTTTATTGATCTTTGCTATTGTTTTCTTTGTTTCTATTTCATTTATTTCTGCTCTGATCTTTATGATTTCTTTCCTTCTGCTAACTTTAGGTTTTGTTTGTTCTTCTTTCTCTAGTTCCTTTAGGTGTAAGGTTAGATTGTTTATTTGAGATTTTCCTTGTTTCTTGAGGTAGGCTTGTGTTGCTATAAACTTCCCTCTTAGAAATGCTTTTGCTGCATCCCGTAGGTTTTGAATTGTCGTGTTTTCATTGTAATTTGTCTCTAGGTATTTTTTGATTTCCTCAGTGATCTCTTGGTTATTTAGTAACGTATTGTTTAACCTCCATGTGTTTGTGTTTTTTATGTTTTTTTCCCCTGTAATTGATTTCTAATCTCATAGCATTGTGGTTAGAAAAGATGCTTGATATGGTTTCAATTTTCTTAAATTTACTGAGGCTTTATTTGTGACTCAAGATGTGATCTATCCTGGAGAATGTTCCATGTGCACTTGAGAAGGAAGTGTAATCTGCTGTTTTTGGATGGAATGTCCTATAAATATCAATTAAATCTATCTGGTCTGTTGTGTCATTTAAAGCTTGTGTTTCCTTTATTAATTTTCTGTTTGGATGCTCTGTCCATTGGTGTAAGTGAGGTGTTAAAGTCCCTCACTATTATTGTGTTACTGTCGATTTCCTCTTTTATAGCTGTTAGCAGTTGCCTTATGTATTGAGGTGCTCCTATGTTGGGTGCCTATGTATTTATAATTATTATATCTTCTTCTTGGATTGATCCCTTGATCATTATGTAGTGTCCTTCCTTGTATCTTGTAACATTCCTTATTTTAAAGTCTCTTTTATCTGATATGAGTATTGCTACTCCAGCTTTCTTTTGATTTTCATTTGCATGGAATATCTTTTTTCATATCCTGACTTTCAGTCTGTATGTGTCCCTAGGTCTGAACTGGGTCTCTTGTAGACTGCATATATATGGGCCTTGTGTTTGTATGCATTCAGAGAGCCTGTGTCTTTTGGTTGGAACATTTAATCCATTCACGTTTAAGGTAATTATCGATATGTATGTTCCTATGACCATTTTCTTAATTGTTTTGGGTTTGTTTTTGTAGGTCCTTTTCTTCTCTTGTGTTTCCCACTTAGAGCATTTGTTGTAGAGCTGGTTTGTTGGTGCTGAATTCTCTTAGCTTTTGCCTGTCTGTAAAGCTTTTGATTTCTCCATCGAATCTGAGTGAGATCTTTGCCAGGTAGAGTAATCTTGGTTGTAGCTTCTTCCCTTTCATCACTTTAAATATATCATGCCACTCCCTTCTGGCTTGTAGAGTTTCTGCTGAGAAATCAGCTGTTAACCTTATGGGACTTCTCTTGTATGTTATTTGTCGTTTTTCCCTTGTAGCTTTTAATAATTTTTCTTTCTCTTTAATTTTTGTCAATTTTTTACTATGTGTCTTGGCATGTTCCTCCTTGGGTTTATCCTGCCTGGGACTCTCTGTGCCTCCTGGACTTGGGTGGCCATTTCCTTTCCCATGTTAGGGAAGTTTTCGACCATAATCTCTTCAAATATTTTCTCGGGTCCTTTCTCTCTCTCTCCTCCTTCTGGGACCCCTGTAATGCGAATGTTGTTGTGTTTAATGCTGTCCCAGAGGTCTCTTAGGCTGTCTTCATTTCTTTTCATTCTTTTTATTCTGTTCCGCAGCAGTGAATTCCACCATTCTGTCTTCCAGGTCACTTACCCATTCTTCTACCTCAGTTATTCTGTTATTGATTCCTTCTAGTGTATTTTTCATTTCAGTTATTGTATTGTTCATCTCTGTTTGTTCTTTAATTCTTCTAGGTGTTTGTTCTTTAATTCTTCTAGGGCTTTGTTAAACATTTCTTGCATCTTCTTGATCTTTGCTTCCATTCTTTTTCCGAGGTCCTGGATCATCTTCACTATCATTATTCTGAATTCTTTTTCTGGAAGGTTGACTATCTCCACTTCATTTAGTTGTTTTTCTGGGGTTTTATCTTGTTCCTTCATCTGGTACATAGCACTCTGCCTTTTCATCTTGTCTGTCTTCCTGTGAATGTGGTTTTTGTTCCACAGGCTGCAGGATTGTAGTGCTTCTTGCTTCTGCTGTCTGCCCTCTGGTGGATGAGGCTATCTAAGAGGCTTGTGCAAGTTTCCTGATGGGAGGGACTGGTGGTGGGTAGAGCTGGGTGTTGTTCTGTTGGGCAGAGCTCAGTAAAGCTTTAATCCGCTTGTCCGCTGATGGGTGGGGCTGGGTTCCCTTCCTGTTGGTTGTTTGGCCTGAGGCGACCCAACACTGGAGGCTACAGGCTCTGTGGTGGGGTTAATGGCAGACTCTGGGAGGGCTCACACCAAGGAGTACTTCCCAGAACTTCTGCTGCCAGTGTCCTTGTCCTCATGGTGAGACACAGCCACCCCTGCCTCTACAGGAGACCCTCCAACACTAGCAGGTAGACCTGGTTCAGTCTCCTATGGGGGTCACTGCTCCTTCCCCCGGGTCCCGATGTGCACACTACTTTGTGTGTGCCCTCCAAGAGTGGAGTCTCTGTTTCCCCCAGTCCTGTTGAAGTCCTGCAGTAAAATCCCACTAGCCTTCAAAGTCTGATTCTCTAGGAATTCCTCCTCCCATTGCCAGACCCCCAGGTTGGGAAGCTTGACGTGGGGCTCAGAACCTTCACTCCAGTGGGTGGACTTCTGTGGTATAAGTGTTTCCAGTTTGTTAGTCACCCACCCAGCAGTTATGGGATTTGATTTTATTGTGATTGCACCCCTCCTACCATCTCATTGTGACTTCTCCTTTGTCTTTGGATGTGGGGTACCTTTTTTGGTGAGTTCCAGTGTCTTCTTGTCGATGATTCTTCAGCAGTTAGTTGTGATTCTGGTGCTCTCGCAAGAGAAAGTGAGCCTCCAGTTCTAATAAGTTTAGGATTCTATGACTTTGCAGTGGTTTTAAAGAAATTAGACCTACTAGTGTTATTCGAGGGATGTTTGCACAATACTTAGCATGGGCCTGTGAAGTAAATTTCTTACTCCAGTTTTTGTGCCTGTATGGATGGGTGCCATTATTTATCTTCAAAAAGGCAATCAAACTCTTGAGCACATTTCTGAAGAGCAGATTTTCTTTCCCTTGTTACGGCCCTTAAATACTACACTTGTTACATCTGAGTGCTAATTATTAGAGATTAATTAGTCAGCATGAAGGTACTTCGGCAGCAGCCCCCTATTTACTAAACTGTACTTGATATGTGCTACCTGGAGGCTCTCCACAGTGATCCCGGGAGGTGACAGTCTTTGGAGGCCACAGGCAAGCGTTTTGACAATTATCTGGTCACCAGCTCAGAAGAACAGCTGTCAAAGGCGGATGTCCTGAGGATAATTAAATGAAAAACATAGCTAACTACAAAAATGGGGGTCATCTGGCCAACAACCATGAGGAGACAGGCTATTTCCCGGTGATGATAAGTGGTGATGGGGGAGGTGATTCTCTTGGTTTTTTTCTGACTCCGTTAGAGCCCCGTGGCCTGACCCTGGGTGATCCGATCCACTCCACTTCTCTCTGCTTCTATCTGGGCCCATCAGAAGATACCTTCAGTAGGGATGTTGTGAAATTTAATCAATTATTATTTAAGGGCAGAAAGATCCTTGGATGAAAGGCATGAAGATAAAAGCAAAGTCCGGCCTGATTACTATCACTTTCCTACACTCTTCTTTCTTCTGTTAGTGACATGGGAATATGGCTGAAGTGTGCTTTGGTACATTTTGTAAAACAGAGAAAAAATAAGTAGGGAAATTATATTTTCAAAACCAAGTGCCCATTCTTCTTCGTAACTCATATGCAGTAGATCGGCTGGCATTGCTGTCTCATTTATCTCTCTCTGTTGGGTTGTCCTCTGTGTCTATTTTGCCCTTATTAATGAATCTCCCCTTTTGTGCCGCACAAATCTAGGAGGGTGACATTTATACAAGGTAGTCATTTCTGGGCATTACCACAAGGATTATTTATTGGTGGTTATGCAATGAAAGTAAGCACATCTGTCACCCAAATCTGACCTAGAACGGTCTTCTGTTTTCTTAGCAGAATTATTTGCTGGTCAGCCTTTCCTGCTTTTCAGATTTGTGGTTTAGGGGGAGAGACCCACAAATCTCTGAATTTTGCAAAGAAGAGCCCTCTTGGCAAGGTGCTGGACTCCTCTGATGTACATCCTCCCAGTAAAGAGAGGCTAACCAGACTGTTTTCAGATGTAGGTATTTTGGAAGGAAAGCAACTGGGTGCCTGTGCAGGTTGAACATGGAGGCATCTAGGGAGGCCAGCTCTGAAATGACTTTGCTGGAATTAAGGCCTTAATTCCAGCAAGGGAGTAGCTAGAATCTTAGGGCTGGGTCAGCTCTTGAATGGCTATGAATCTCAGTGCATACTCAAGTGCGTAAGAAACATACAGTTCTTCATTTTTCTGAAGTTCAATGTAATTGGTATTACTCTGGCATGGCAAAAAACTTATCTCAGTCGATTCCCAGTGTCCTCCCAGCCCCCCACCACTTTTGCCCAGAATTGTGGCAAAGCCCTAGAGGTTGGTTGTGGTCAAGACTTTGCAGAGCCCATCTTGGTCTTCCATCAGCCATTCATACAGGCTGTTGCTTTAGAGCCCGTGGTCCACTTGCTACTTCTGTACCTCCGCACACCATGGGGATCTCAGCAGGGCTGTTGCATGTCTCAGTTTAGCAGGACGTTTTTGCGATTTTCCTCTTTCCTTAGGGTTCTGAGATAGAGTGCAGATCCTTTCTGTTCTTGGGCCTCTCAAACCTTTTTGGAGATGTGGAGGTCTCTCTGTATGGAAAACAGAACTCAGAATATTTCTCTCTAGCACCCAAATCTCTTTCTCCTCTATTTTCCTCAAAGCTGGGGAAAGACTTCTCTTTTCAAATTCTGTTTCTTCCCAATATTTTTACTACACCCAGAATCCTCAGCATTTGTCTGAGAACTCAAGCTTTTGGAAGGTATGGCCAGGAGTATACTGTTAGGCTCTTTCTGCTTTATATCTGCCACATCTTCTTCTAAAGTAATAAACGTTGACTTGACTCACTGGAGGGAGGGAGAGAGGAAAAAAATAGCTAACATCTCAAAACTACCATCCTTCCGGTTTTTAATAATAATGGGCTTTGAAGGCCAGATGGTGAGATTTGTAGTCAGATCCATAGGTTGTGGGAAGTTTTTGAATGCAGCGTGACATGCTAGAAGCTCTGAACTAGGAAGGTAAGCCCAAAAGTTGTATGGAGTTAAGTTTGGAGCAGTATGAGATTAAAGCTTTAGAAGACTATTACAAAAGCCCAGCAAGAGATAGAAATTTTGATTCTAAAATGCCATTGATTACACAATATATCACTTTAATAGAAAATTTTAGAGTTAAAAATTAGAATATGCCTCCATTAGAAGTTGTATCTGTATTTACGAAGTAAAGTATGCATTACAGGGAAGCCAATGAATCTTAATGTTCAGGACCCTTCATTGTATAGGCTCCTTCCGAGGTCCTGCTGTATCTAAATTTGTACCCATAATATTAAAAGAATTTTCCTTCAATTTTGTAAGCATCAAGACCCTGAACATGGGTGCATACCTGACAATAAGTGAAAAAGCGTATTGTAGAATCGAATTTAAACGATGGCTGTTAATCATCCGCAGTGTTTTATGTCTTGAGACAAACACAAAGATGACATGATATTATCACTGCTGTTAAGAAGACATCAATGAATGACAGCAGCAAGGAAGTAAAGACAAACATTTCTTGGGGGTGAGTCTGTAGGACCTGGAAACATATTGGATATGACAGGGCACAAGGAGCTGAAGTGAAGCCAGTCATCTGAACCCCTGAGAAGGAGAGAATACTGGGGCTATGAGAGATAGAAGAAGGGAAAGAACTGTGCTGGGGTGTTTGTTGAGGAAGGATGATGAACTAACTTGCACATAACAAGTCATCTACCAACATACCTGTCCAACAGATGGAAATGTGTATCTAGGGCTCTGGGGACTATCTGAGGGTAAAGATAGAGATTTGGGTATCTTTAGTTATAATAATCGAAGCCATGGAAATGAATGAGTTCCTAGGAGGAGATTACAGAGAGAAGAAGAAAGGCAGGATGGTCAAGGGTAGGTGTGGCTACTATGGAGTGTCAAAGTAGCTTGAACTTGGATGAGGAATTTGATCATGATGATGGCAGGAGACGGACTGAGACACAAACTCTGATCCAGCTGCTGAAGTGGGGAAGGAAGGATGGCCAGGAAGCAGGAAGCAACTAACTGTAAAAAGGAAGGGGATGGTGGAATGGGTGGATGCCATGAATTTTCAAAAAGGAGAGGTTGTTGAGTCAAGTTGGAGGTAACAGGATAGTCGGGAGGATGCTGAGGCTTAGGAATGGACAGAGGGAGAGTTGAGGAAGGAAGCTCTATGGGAGTTAGACTGAGAGGTTTTGTCTGTAGTGGGGGAGTGGCTTCGTTAGTTGGATAGAGTTAGCTGTGACATCAAAATATAACCACCCATGGTGTTCTGATTTGAGTGTCAGTGCCAAGTAGTTTAGTCTTGCTAACTCAACTGTCCTAGTAGCTGACTCAGCCTAATTATAAGGGGAGATGGTGGGAGGCTTACATTCTGCATTTGTTCAGTGGTTTATAAGCTCCATAATGCCTAACCCAGGGCTAGGAATGTAATCGTTTTCAGCAAATATTCATTTCTCATGTTTTTCAGAGACCTGATTCTACAGTCTTTATAGACTAATCAAAAGCCTATTTTTAATTACAAATCATGGCCCAAATGCAAACTAAAAATATAACGATTAACATATTATCTGTTAGACCTAGATATATAATGATTAAAGCGATGCAGGTTCCTTCAGGGTAGAGACTACATTTTGTTTGCCTTTATATTTCTCAATATCTCTCATGATGCTCAACGCATAATCAGCATTCCATAAACTTGTGGTGAATGAACTATTGTATGGTGCAAGGTATAACATGAATTTTAAATGAATTAAAATGTCTGACAATTTTTTTAATTGAAAATATTTCTATGGGGTCAGTAATACAGCTTTCACAGTAGAAATATCTCTTGTGTCCATATCCAGCTTTCTTTGATGGTTTACTGTATTATCACCATAAAGATGGCCCCCCGCATCTGTGTCTGCTGGGGACACTGACATATTTCTGTAGCAGGGTCCTGGCTTCTTTGTTAAATCATTATTTAAGGGTATCTGTTCCCATTTCATTCATCTGAATTCGTGGCTATGGCAATAAACCAGATAAAGCTTTGAGGCTTCAACTTGGGTTGCTCTAAGAATTATCCCCGTGGAGCCTCTGTTTCCGGTGATCTGTAAAATGCGGATAATGATTCATCTACATTGGCATTGGGGGGAGGATTATATGAGATAACGTTTATATAGGGATGACGGTTGTACTGGGAACAGTAGACATAAAATAAATGTTTCTTCACTTTCTTCCTTCTCACAGAGACTCACAGAATACTTGGAGAAAAACCCAAATATCACAGTAGTAGAGGCTGACAGATTGTATAACTGAGAAACCGAGAATCTACTGTGTCGAGGGTCAACTTACTGTCTCTCAGAGGCCCCCTTGTTAGGGCTGTTGTGTGCAGCGTCTCCCCAGATTTGGTGCTCTTCATTTTTAGGGTTGACCTTTACGTTCTCTTTGCCCTAAATTCTTTAACTCACAAATGACTGTTTGGGGGGAGAGCATTGTGTTTCTTTTGTCAATTGCCTTGAGTGAGGTAGAGGATAAGTAGTGTTGGTGTTCAGTGCCCAAGTCACACCAGATGCTAAGTATTTTGAGTGTCACCGCTGGAGACAGGCAAACGTGTGTTCCTTTTATCCTTGCAGTGAGCGCTAGATACTGGTAGCAGGAGATAATACTCCTGTTTTAGATGAAAATTGAGACACACAGGAAAAGTGTCTTGACCAAACTCATATGGCCACTGAAGCCCACTGGCATGAAGGACAGGACATTTGTTATAATGCCCTTTGAAGAAACTTCTGGAATATTTAACGCTTCTCTAGAGGATTTGTTTATGGCCTATTCAGTCAAGAATCCATTTATCTTTGGAGAATGATGTAGATTACATAGAAAGTCCAGAACTCTTGATTAAGAAGAATCTCTTTTTCAGATTTTGCTGGAGAACACAGGGGTTATTGCAATTGCTATAATTAAAAAAAAAACAAAAAAAGGTTTTGTCTGCCAGTTTTTCATTTCCTCCCTACAAGGCATTTATGTCCTAAGGCATGCATCTTCTGAAAAGAAAACTTTTATTTATTTATTTTTCCACAGCTACATTCCATGCCAACATCCATTCTGAGGTGGTAAATTTCAATGTCAAGGATTAACTTGAGTTACATAGTGAATGCAAGTTCACTGTATAGTTTTTGGAAAGGTCTGATGATAGCAATGATGTCTTCACATGATAAATAAAATATTTTTCTGTCTGTCTATCTGTCATGTGTCTATTAATATCTTTGACGTTATAGGTGAATGCTGACTCTGAAAAGGCCAGTCTCTGTAGGTTCTCTCCATGTTGCTATATTTTTGAGTGATAAGTAATATTTTCAGGATCACATTCCATTGAGATAAGTTTAAACTAACTGAGGAGATTTGTCTTGATTTGATTTACCTTATAATTTAGAGAAAAATGCAGGTTTCACTTTTGCAAGGCATATACATACCCTACATTTTAAAACAAATCATTTATTTTGATGTTTTTCAGATTAACTTTGTATTAGCACTGGGAGAAAATGAATGATGAGTTGACTATTTGCCAGTGATAACTGAAACATATCCTGTGTACTCCAGTGCAGATAAAATGTTATAGGGTTTTTTTTTTTTTTTTTTTTTTTTGCTTTACTATATTAAGAGGAAACCACCTTCTCTTAAAATAAGAGGTACTTAAGTGGATTGATGGATGTCTGCCTAAAGTGTTTAAATTATCAAAAACATACCTGAATAAATAAATGAGAATACTCATTTAGAGGCAAAGCAACAGTTTCAGGACTGAATTCAAGTTTGTCTTTAAGAGGAAGAACCTGGGTGCGGAGTTAAACCTGTGTTGATTCCTGCAGGTCTTGTGTAGGTTGTTCACAAATGGCATCTATTCTGACTGGTTGCTGCATCTGCTCTGATTCCCCCGTATCCATGCCATACTGGCTGGTAAATATTATGCATATCAACACTGGCTCTACTGACCTAGGCTAAAATCCTTGCTTGGCCACCTAGTAGCTGTGTAACCACATGTTTGTTAAGTAACCTCTCTGAGCCTTGTTTCACCCATCGGTAAAATGGACATAATAGGAATGTTGGAAAGATGCAATTAGTTATTGTGTGTAAATGCTTACCATCTTCTCTGATAAATAGTAGGTGCTTCATAATAAGTCCTCATAAATGTTGCCTAGTATTACCTCCTCCTTTTCCTCCTTCTTCTTATTCTAATGAGGATACACAGAGGAATCACGTAGCATTTAAAAGAATGTATATGTCCAGACCTCATACCCAAAGATTCTTACATTCATGAAGCCTAGAAAGTGGCCCTGACTTGTGCATTTTTAAAAAATACCATACCTGACTTTGATGCACACAAAACTTAGAGCCACAAGTGAAGTGGTTAAGAATGGAGCTCTGGGGCTTCCCTGGTGGTACAGTGGTTAAGAATCTGCCTGCCAATGCAGGGGACACGGGTTCGAGCCCTGGTCCGGGAAGATCACACATGCCGCCGAGCAACTAAGCCCATGCACCACAACTACTGAGCCTGCACTCTAGAGCCTGCGAGCCACAACTACTGAGCCTGTGCGCAACAACTACTGAGGCCCGCACGCCTAGAGCCCGTGCTCCACAACAAGAGAAGCCATCGCAGTGAGAAGTCTGCTCACCGCAACGAAGAGTAGGCCCCGCTCTCCACAACTAGAGAAAAAGCCTGCGTGCAGCAACGAAGGCCCAATGCAGCCAAAAATAAAATAAAGAAAATAAATAAATTAAAAAAAAAAAAAAAAAAAAAAAAATAGTAGGTGCTTAATGAACATCAGTCCCCGTCTACCATTCCCTCTGTTTTCCTGACCTTGCCAAGAATCCCTGTCCTTCCTTATCCCAGTAGTCAGAGAATCACAGGACCTCAGAGATTGGAGGGAATGCTGGGGTCATTATGTCCAATAGTCCTTTAAGCTCAGCGATCTGTTTCATTGGTAAAAGTTTTGACTGTAAGTCAGACCATGGTTGCTGGCTTCCTTTTCTGCCTGTGTGCATTTCTAATTCAAGATGTGTACTTGTTTTGTGTATACTTTGTCCTGTATTTGTTTGGACATTCATTGCATCATTAATCCAGTCAATCGACTTCCAAATCTGTGCCACCATTAGACATAAGAAAAATGGAATGAAAGGTGGTGGAAGGATCAAAGTGAATTTATTCCTGTTACTGAGGAGAACCCTCCACGTGGATCTTCTATGGAAAGAGGGTCCGTAGCATTATTTCAAATGACAGTGCAAAGTTTTTAAAACAATCCGTTTGGCTATACATCTGTCTAAGAAGGACCTTTCTGTTATATAGCTAAGTTTTATGATGGGGAAAGTGTTTCTTTTTTGAGTTTCAGCTGCCAGATAGATAACATGGCAACTCCTTGGCAACACATATTGTAAGCTTTAAGTTACTCTTTTTCCATTCTTACCTAGTACCTCATGAACCAATGCTAAACAAATGAATCTAGGGACCTTAAATTTATATCTACATATCTATATAAATCCTACCTTTGCAGTTTAATAAAGCTTAATTTTAGCATTTGTCTTAGAGTAAGTAGTAAAATTTCATCATGAAATCTGAAGCCATCAAAGATAGAGATGACTGTAGATCCAAGCCAGGATTAGGTTTGTTTATGTAAACCCAAAATATGTCAGTATTTAGAGTTAGTGGTACTAAAGGTACAGGTTCAATGAAAATGTGTGACAAATACTTGGATTTTAGTAATTTCATTTGTCCATGCATCTATTTGTGTTTCAGTTTTAAAATATGATTCTGCCTAATTTAAGTGGAAATATGTTATGCTATGCTGCTCCCGTGCACATGTCTCTCTACTGCTGTAGCTCACTCACCACGTCTCCCACAAAGCCTCTCCCTCACAGTCCGTTTTGAGTCCATCTTGCTCTCTAACAACCCCTGCAAGGACCAGCCTGTTGTATACCCAGCCATTGCACAAGGATTGCAGTAGTTGAGATTTTATATTGCTTATTTTTCCCTGGTTATTCAAGTTAGTAAATATGTTTCTCATTTTCTTCAACAAAGTAAAACAGAACTATAAGCTGTCTAAGGGAAGGGCTATATGGCCTCTTGTCTATATTTCCCATTCTGCCCAGCATGAGTGTACTCAATACCTGTTGTTTGGCGCCATCTGGTCCACACCCTGGGTGGGAACTAAATAACCATGGAGGTGTTTAGGGAATCATCTTCCTATTACTTTGCAGTTCATGTTTAGCTGCTTTATTGGTGGGATTTATTTATTTCACCTATCTATTTATTTGCCTCATCTAATCCAGAGCCTCGGGGTTTGTTCTCCATGCCGTGTGTCCCACCTCTGTCTTGGGTCTGCTGTAAGAGGGTGGATTGGAGCATTGAAGGTGGACGTAGAGGCAGCGTTGTCAGAAATAAACAGGAAGTCTGTGCCTCGTCCTAATCCAGACACACATCACCAAACACAGACTCAGCAGGAAGCCAAGCTCTCAAATAAAGCCAGTAAACCACTGAAGGGGGGGGGGAGGCATCAGAAATACACCCCAAATTGACTTGGCGCTTGCCACCTGGGACTGCCTTGGCTGTGAATGGAAAACTCTTGTAGATGAAAGCAGGGGGGTGTAGGCAGCAGATGTATTTCATCCTCACCGTCCTTTACAGAATCCTTGTGAAATGGTTGACCTTAGAGAGGACTCTTGATGATTATGCCTAAGTGTTTTCAACCTGTTGTTCCTATTTACACTCATGCTTTATGGATTCCTTCGGGGAGAAGCGTTTTAAAGAAATACAAAAAGCTTTCCACCCCAGAGACCCTCCAAAGGTGGCAGTTTAGGCAGATAGCTTTCATGCCTCTGTTTGTTATTTTCTTTCCAGGATAAAATATTTCTTCTTCCCCCCGAGTGTCTGGATTTTGTGATCTGGGACATGCTCGGATTTCACAGTTTGAACGTTTAAGAATAATTATTTGGGGATATTCTGCTTTTTTAATCTGTGGGAAGGCTGGGAAATCTGGAGTTACTTCTGTATCTTCTTAAAAGCCCAGCTTTGCCGAAGTGCTGTTTTTTAAACTATCATAAGTCAAATTTATCATGGGGATAATGTAATAAAGACAAATATTCAACCAATAATGAAAAGCTAAGTAAACGGGTATGTTTAAGCTCTATTATATGCAGGGGAGTACATTAAGGCAGATCTAAGAGACACTTTAATGGATTTAACATTAGTAATCAGACCTGGACTCGGTATAAATCAACACATTGCATTTCAGCCTAATGCACACCCACTCATTCATAGCACCATTCAACGCAGATTATAAATATTAGCTGAGAAGCCTTCAGTTCTTGAGATTCTTTCCACAGACACAGCAATAATTGAACAATAATGATG
The DNA here is from genome assembly GCF_009873245.2 of Balaenoptera musculus. Classification (NCBI taxonomy): domain Eukaryota; kingdom Metazoa; phylum Chordata; class Mammalia; order Artiodactyla; family Balaenopteridae; genus Balaenoptera; species Balaenoptera musculus. The sequence goes on from NC_045790.1 coordinate 74,522,287, forward strand.
ACAATTTTATTTTTATGAATCGCTATGCTTACTTTTATGATTTGCTCTTGGGCCGGAGAAAGCGTCCTCAGCCAGGATACAACAGGAAATGGTTATAGCATTATCAGATAGCCATAAAGAAATAAATAAAATAAAGGGGGGTAGGAATGATGGTGGGACTCAGCAAGCTGCTGATATAAGCAAGAATTACTCCCCTCCCTCCCTCCCAACAAAAGAGCAACTTAAATCACCTCCTTCCTCCCTCCCCACTCCTCATTCCCAATTCAGTGCAAGGAAGATACTCCCTGGCTGTAAATGTGCATTAACTTGGGAGCTGAACATTTTGGGGTCCTTGGTATCAGCTAGAGGGAAATGAAGAAGATGGGAATAAACGAGCCTGTTGAGGCATTGCATAGAAATGAGGGTGAGACCCTGCCGGGAATACAGCCTTTCACTGCCTCCTTTGATGGTCTACAGCTTCTTAATAACAAAGGCAACACAGCCTTCTGAAATATTCCATCCATGCCTCTGAAAAGGCGCTGAAATCGCACTGCCTGTGTCTTCTCCCGGGCACACAGATTGTACTGGTGTTTTCAGCCAGTTCGCCTTGCCCTTTAGTTCACGGTGGTAATGAATTGAACATCCTGGGGTGTCAGTAAGAAGAAAACGTGGATCTGGATCGGCACATATGTTCTACAGCTGCCTTTGTTTTTTTTTCCCCGTCTCAGTGACAGATTCCAGAGGTTTTATCTCACACTCATGCCCTCCCATCCCCAGTGACAAACTGGATTTGTACTTCTGTTTATTTGCTGGATTGAGACCTCACCATGACTTTTAGTGAAAGGAACAAGAGCAAACACGTCTTGGAGAGTCTGTGAGTCCTCTGCAATTCCGTGCAATGAAGCAGACTGCCAGGTCCAGCCGTGACAGGGGCAGTGACAAGAGAAATCTGTCTTTTTGCGGTTACTTCCCTTCCAAGGGCGTTTTCTCCCTGGCCAAAAAAATTCAGGCCAGTTTATAGTGGAGGTGTGGACAAGCTGATGTCTTAGGGCTTGTACGTTTGCGGGTACTATGAGTCATTTTGTCCCCATCTGTTTGTCACTCTTGATTGGAAGAACGGGATGCCGAGCTGCCCCACACTTAGAGGAGCAACTCGGGCTGTAATGACAGCTGCTACCACCCCTCACTCTAGTTCATTCTTTATGTTGCCTTTTTGACCCCATCTGTCAGGCAAGCCTACCTGGGAAATTTAACTCTGCTCTTTCCCCAGAAAACAAGTTCTTTTGACTTTAAGGTTAATTAAACCATAGTTACAAGTTAATCCTTAAGGAATTCATAGATGAAAAGAATGCATTAAAGAATCTTAGTTATTGGTCACACATTGAGCTATTAGGTAAGAAACTGGGAACAGACCTCAGATCTGGTAACATTAAAAGAAAAAAAATCCATAAAAGTTCAGTTCTATATTTTGTGGTTATTGGAGAAAAGGAAGGTGGAGGTGTCTTCTTGGCTTGTATTTAGATGGAGGATCTTGTGTCTTGAAAGGAAAAAAAAACCCGCACTGTAAACCAGATATATTGCAGCAGCCATAACTTGGGTCGAACCTGGCCACGCTTTTGTGGTGATTCACAAAGCTCTTTGATGCACACGAGTTCGATGAGTGCGCTGGTTTCTAAAAGGACATACAGGGATAATGATGGCCATGACCGGTTCCGGAAGGGTGACCAAGAAAGTGGTTATTGGGGCCTTGCCAATGGAAAGAACAGGAATCCCTGAAACGGAGGATGCTGTCTCCCTCCCCGAAGTGTGTTGATAAACATGAAGGAGAGCCAGGCATCTGTTCTTTAATAAAGTAACTCATAAACAATACTTACTGAGTGCCTACTATGAGCCTGGCGCTCTGCTAGGCACTAAACAAATGACAATGAGGCAGACGTGCTCACTGCCCTCAAGGAGCTTGCCCATCCTAAGGGGAGCCAATTACACAAATTAATAAAGTCATTTCAGATAGTGATAGCGGTAGAAAACTATGTGAGAGAGATGTGGAAGAGACTAAATAGGAGAGGTAGTTTTCGAGAGGGTAAAAGGCCTTATCATTCCAAGTAAGAAATATGGATTTCTTCTAAGAAAGAGAGAGGGACCAGTGACATGATCGTGTAATTTACACTTTACACAGATCCCCAGGGCTGCTGTGTGGGAAATCTGCCAAGGTTTAAGAAGCCTTTGGAATGGCTCAGTCCCGATTAATGGGAGAATGAAAGATACTCCCATTCTGGATGCAAATGGATCTCTTGTTGCTGAAGTTCAAGGAAGAAAACTGACCAGCTTAGGGCAGAAATGGTGTTTCATTTCTGATTGTCAGTTGTGTCTTTGGGAGAAAAAGGAGGTTCTAGGAAGTGAATGGCTGGATATAGAAATGTGATTTAACAGCTCAATTCAATTTTCTGTGTAGTGCTTGCAGAAAATTAAAAACTAAGCTTCAGGACAGAGTTTCAGAAATGTTCTTTATGTATTTAAGCCTTTGCTTTTGACCGTGGCAGGGTGGAGCGGGCAGCTGTGCTAGTGCGGCTGTCGCTAATTGCAGGGTCCAACGAAGAATATATAATAACTAGCATGACTTATACATAGTAGGAGTTCAGTGCACATTTGCTAGATGGGTGAAATCTGGATATTTAACCAAGAACAGAAGTTTATGGAAAGGCAAAGAAGACTTAGAAACAAGTTCAGAGCCTTCAAAAAGGGCTGGTAGAGTTCCCAAATGGGACAGATCCTAGTCAGATAATTATGGCCCCCTTTGATACACTGAAAACGTGTGTGTGCGTTAATGATAGAAAAGTTTCCGGTACTCAGAAGACCTGGACAGAAAACGTCAGGCATGCTGGCCTCCCCACAAAGGGAGCAAGCCTGGATTTGGGAAACCATGAGCAGTAATTGCCGCCTAAACAAGGGAGGGATTATGTGACTTGATGGGGCTTCACCCTGCCAGCGTACTATCCTTGTCTGGTGGTGTGGCATCTCCTGATTACCTTCTCAGTCTTCAGTCTTTCAGGCTGTGAAAGTGGCTGTCAAGATCAGAGAGTATAAGTGAGACAGGCACCACAAATGCCTTGGCCACTGAGTTATGGAATGAAAACATTTAGTGTGCTCTGACAGTAGGCGTGAACAGTCAGGGAGGGGAAGTCCAGGAGTCTTTCTTTTCCTTCTCCAGGCCAAACCTAGTGGCAAAACCGATTTGTTTTCCCAGTGGTAAGAGCTTCCCAGTGACAAAGGATGTTATAATTTTACTGTATTTCCCAAATTTTCTTGGTTGAGTGAGTGCATCTCTTATGTCATTGTAAGGTGGAGAACTGAAGTTTGCTTTCACAAATTGGGTAGTGGGGCTTTTGAAAACAAAATTGTCATGCAGTGTATTTCCTTCAGTAAGTATATTTCCCCCCTCCCCTGCCATTCTATCTCAGATTCTAAGGCTTGGGGGAACACCGGCAAGAACATCTGTCCCTCCAGACCAGGTTTTTTTGTGTAGGCCATCGGGGGGGGTGGCAGAGGCCAGGTGCCTTCAGAGAGCTGTGGACAGAGGATTTCCAGAAGGAGGGCGGGGTGGAAAAAGTGCAGACAGGCCTGGTCCTGACCACATGGTGCAGCGATTCGAGAAGACCATTCTGTACTGCAGGGAGCGTCAATGGGAGAGCAGCGCTGAGTGTGAGGAGGGAACACAGAGAAGCCAGCAATGGAAGGATGAGTAAGGAAGCCAGAAACCTGTGGGGATTGCATGGGGATTCAGGCAGAGTGGCTTGATGCAAGCCCAACTGTACTGAGGTCTTGGGGCCTGAGAGGCCCATGGAGGCCTGAATTTATGGGAGGTTGCTGAGTGTTACACTGAGGCCTTAAGGGCACATCAGGGCAAGAAACCCACGAGAGACTCAGTTATAGTGGTTTTAGAGCTGATAGGAACCCTAGTAAAAAGGAACCTCATTTACTAGATGAGGAAAGTAGAATACAGAGGTTCAGTGGTGAGCCCAGGCCCATCCCTTCTGTCACCCCACACGTTCATCAGATGCCTTAGTTCTAAGGGACAATTGCCCTGTGAAAAACCTTACTACATAAAGTAGCTTGGTCTACCAGATGCTCATGAACACGCAATCCAGAACCTTCTTCAAAAATATAACAACTGCTTCACAGGAAACAAATATTAGGAATCAGACTGACTGACATCAATAGGCCCCAAGACAACTCTCTTAGAGGATAGAATTCTAAGGTATTAGGTGATGGCTGTATCCTATTCTTGCCAGCAGTGTATATTTTTACTTTCTTTGTATTGTGTAACTGTTTCTTCTTTTTAAACAAAACAAAAATATCAGAAGATTCCTGCAGTAAATAGAAAACTGTCTCAAACTGGCCTAAACATTAAGAACATTAAAAAAAATTTCATAACAGAGGGAGGGCAAGCAACAGGCCTTCCATCATCAGTGGGCTCATTGTTATCAATAATACTGAGGACAGGGCCTCCTTACTGTCAGGCTGACTTCCTCATGGTTGCAAGATGGCTGCAGCAGGTCCAGGTGTCACATCCAAAATTCTCTTCTGGTATCCCTCTTTTTAGGAGTTAGAAAACTCTTTCCCAGGTACTTTGCCTAACTATTTGTGTAAGTCAGCTATTGCCACAATGATACTGAGTAACAAAGTATCCCAACATTTGTAGTAAAGAAAAAGTATATATATTCATACATAGTGCAGCTGTGGTTTGGCTCTTGTAGGCTGGGCAGATCTGCTTTAATCTGCAGGGCCTTCTGGGAGTAGCTCTAGGCTATGGGTTGGCTTCAGGTCTGCTTCACAGGTGTTTGTTTTGGGGCATGGACTGAAGGAAAGCTACTACTAAAGACACATCTCTTCTGATGGTGGATGATCTTGAGAGCAAGAGCCAAGTTGCACTGTGTATGCACTTTTAAGTCCTGTGGCTCACCATCTACTAAATCCCACTGGCCAAAGCAAGTTCCATAGGCAAGGCCCACACAAATGGGATGGAGACATAAACTCCACTCACAGTGGGAAGAGTTGGGTAGTGGTTATTAACTGAGCAATAATCCATATTATTGCACTCCCTCCTCCCAAAGCTGATTTTGTCTCAAGGGAGTAAGCCAGAATTTCAACTTTCTTTTTTTTTTCTTTATACATTTATTTATTTATTTACATTTTAGTTTTGGCTGCATTGGGTCTTCGTTGCTGCGTGTGGGCTTTCTCTAGTTGCGGTGAGCAGGGGCTACTCCTCATTGTGGTGTGCGGGCTTCTCATTGTGGTGGCTTCTCTTGTTGCGGAGCACAGGCTCTAGGTGCGTGGGCTTCAGTAGTTGTGCCATGTGGGCTCAGTAGTTGTGGCTCGCGGGCTCTGGAGCGCAGGCTCAGTAGTTGTGGCACATGGGCTTAGTAGCTCGGTGGCATGTGGGATCTTCCTGGACCAGGGCTCTAACCTGTGTCCCCTGCATTGGCAGGCGGATTCTTAACCACTGTGCCACCAGGGAAGTCCCTCTACTTTCTAAACTAATTGCTGAAGAGGGGAATGAATATTACCAATCATGCTTAAACTAATCACCCTGGGTTGTTGGGAGTCAACCCTTATGACCACTAGGGGAATCTAGTGGTAATGTGCTAGGCACAAGCAGTCCATCAATACAATTCATCCATCATATAGAGACTCACAGTAAATAGAAACACAGGCACAGAGACTCAGTGGTAGCTGGCATTCATTGTGTGTCCTGTGGAAGGATTGAAAGTGTTCAGACATGGAAATCCTCAGGGTCTGCTTGAATCTCCCCCATATCTGGCCCCAGTCCCGAGTTCCTTGCTTTACCTCTGTATCTTCTCTGGCCTTCCCTTCTCTTGTTCTCCATTATTCTGTCACTTCCCACCTTCCTTTTGGGTCCATAATGTGCTTTTGACCATGGAACCAAAGGAGTGATCCTGAGAGGTGAGATTCTATAATAACTGTAGTTAATGATAATGAACATTTTCACTGTTTTTTAAGTATCAAGGACCGTACGGATATTTTTATCTGTGTGGCCTTTACTTTTCACAATGACCTAATGAGATGGCTGCTATTATTACTGTCATTTTACATATGAGGACATTGATGCTTCAAGAGGTCAAAGAAAGTGTCCAAGGTTACAAAATGAATAAAAGGTTGAGTTGGGATTCTAATGCAGGTGTGCCTTTCTCCAAAGTTATTCTCTTAACTTCTAAGCAAGTTTTCTTTTAAGAATTTATAAATAAAAAGCACGTTAGAGTAGTTTGGAGGTAGGAGAAATAATGTTCTTATGCAGAGAGTGAAGATCATAAAGTTTAGTGGTATTGTGTCTTTTTTTGACAGCATGGATATAGCAGAAGGCTTTCATTGAAAAGAAAATGTCGAAGTATTATTTTTATGGAGTTGTTAATTGTTTTATGGAGTAAGCTCATAAAAGTCACAGACCACAAAACATAATTACAGAATGCACTTGACATCAATTACAGGAAGTATCGATTTCATTAACTCACATCTTGTCCAGAAGCTATAAATTACGGGAAATAGGGAATGTATGCATCTTTCCCTTCTGAATGGCTAATCATATATCGCTCACTACTGCATTTGTTAAGGGGATGGTGCTGACCTGTCATATACCGTGTTACATGTCGCTCCCTTTAAGATTCAAGGAAACGTTTTTCTCTCAGAACTCACTCTTTGAAAGACCACAAAACTCTTGAACAATTTTGCTTTTGTCTTAAGAGGACCTGTTTTTCATATAACTTTGCTATTCTCAAAATGTCTTTCAGGGATCCATGGGGGTCCCTGAGATCTATTCAAGGAGTCCCGGAGGTGAAAACTATGTTCTTCATAATACAAAGATGCCATTTGACTTTTGAACTCCCACTCTCTCATGAGTGTATGGTGGAGTTTTCCAGGGGCTGCACACATAGGGTATCACAACAGATTGGATGTAGAAACACATATGAGAATCCAGCTGTCTTCTATTAAGCCAGTCATTAACAAGATTGGTAAAAATGTAAAGAGACATTAACAAGATTGGTAAAAATGTAAAGCCCAGTACCAGATTTACAGTACACCTTCAGCATTTCGCTGAGATCACAAGACATAAAGTTTGTCGATTAATATTTCCCCGTGCCTTATCTTATGTTTTGCTTATTTCCCTTGTAAATGATTTCATTACTTATTTATCTTCCACACTGCTCTACTGAAAAATGTTGAGTCACAGCTTCAGATAGGTTACTCGGGGCTGTCGGAAATGAAACTGTTGGTGGAAAGGATGGGTTAGTCTTAGAGCGTGGTATGGGGATGCAGTATTGAAGATTTTCATATAAATGTGCCCTCAAATTCAAATGCTGCATCTTCGAGACTGCAGCAAGGATCCTCCCGGTTATTGTGGAAACCATTGCCACTCTATCTAAATGGAGGGTACTTCCGTCCTGGAGTCTCTTCACTCTCTTTTCTCTAAATTTTGCGTATCCTTTTAAGGTACAGCCTCTCTCCAGCTCTCCTTTCCCAGTCCAGTAGAGTGCTTTTCCCCTTTCCTTTCTTCTACTTTCCATTTATGTTCTCCGTGACCTATTCTTAAAACATATTTTCTAATGCATTTCTTGAGTTCAGAATAAAAGGCTAGTACTCTCAGCATTACTTCATCTTCATTATTTGCCTCTTGTAACTCTCTCTGATTTAAGGGTATTGTATAATACTTGAGCTCTCTGCTAATGTGCATTACATTGGCACTGCAATCAGCGCACATTTCAAGGGCTTCAGTCAACAATAGTACCCAAAGCTTTGAATTCAAAATAAGTATAATTATTTTTGCAAATTGATGTCTAAATAGAGAGGGGGATACGATCAGTCTGAAGCATGCAATAAGGCACACACCCTTTAACTTTAGTATCGTGTATGATGTACAGATGACTAATATTGAGCATTAGTTCATCAATTGTTATAGTTTTAATTAATGAACTAACATTTTCTTTTTGACTGAACTTGAGAATAACTTATCGTCTGTCTCTCTCCTAGTTGAACTGAATTGTAAACCTTCAAAGGGGAAAATAAAACTCTGGTAATGTTCGACTCCTGTGGCGTTATCTCCAGTGTAATGGGTAGTTCATTTTGGGAAAGCTTTCTGCACTCTTTGTAGTGGGGTGGAGGTTGGTTAGAGTTGAATTCAGAGGGACTGAGAGCCAGTTAGCCTTGAGGATACGCCACTAAAGTATGGATGAATTTCTTGCTTTCCAAATGATGAGTTTCTCTCACTTATCTAAACTTATTTTGATGGTATATAGATGATATGAATGCTAACTTTTTGACCACAGAATTCAGTGACATGGACCAACCACAATGAATTCATGCAGGCAGAGGCCTCTCATGACGCCATTTTTGTAAAGATGCAACAAGTCATAAAGTGATGAAAAAGAGTAAGCTCTCTAACAGACAACAGAATAACTGTATTGTTTTAAGTTTCCTAACTGTAGTTATTAAGTATTTCTTAGAAAATGATCCCTTGACTTAATACTTACAAAACCTACCAGAGAAGAGCTTTCAGACAGAGTGTACTTATGGCACAGAGGAAAAAGTCCAAAAATTTGAGCTTCGTCTTTAAGGTCCTCCGTCTCCAACTTTCTATTCACATGCTACCACTTCATGCACTCTCTTCTGTGACTTGCATGTCTTTTTGTGTGAAATACCTCAGTTCTCTTCTCATTCTCCCTGTTAATGTAGAGTAGTGTAGCGGCTAAGAGCTCAAGTCCCAGAGTTTGGCATCTTTGGGTCCGAATCCACTACTGGATACTTACGAGCCATGTGGGCTTGTTGCATGACCTCTTAAGACCAAGTTCATCATTAATATAGGAAAGCAACAGGACAGACCTCTCAGGATTTTTAGCAGGATCGAATGACATGCTGTACATAAGTACTTAGCACCATGCCTGACATGTAATAAGCATTAAATAAGTGGGAAATATTATTTTTTCTCCTTTAATATCTTAATTGAATTCAAACCTCTTCAGTGGGAACTTCCAGATCTCCTAAGCTGGAATTGATTTTTCATCCCCACTTCTCATGGGACACTTTTCTTGTTTTCCCAGTTTTCCTTGGATCGTGATGTCTTGTGTGCCTGCCTCATTCATTGGAGGGTGTGTGCTTTCAGGACTGAATCTGTGCCTCACTTGCCTGAGTATTTCTCACTTACCTGAGAACACTCAGCAGGGCACCTTGCCCAGGGGATGAACTAAAACACATTCCCTGTGTGCCCTTAGCACTGTCATTTGTGCATAAAATACAATCACTGCCCTCAAGAAACTTGCCATCTGTTAGGGGAGATAAAGCTAAAACACATTTACCACTTGAGAGAGGAGAGAACTCCATGAAAGCCTGCACTGTCAAGAAATGCTTTCTGGAGGAGGAGGGAGCATCTGGAGGGTCTGGATGGACTAATCCAAAAGGGGATAGAGAGAGGGATATTTCTGGAAGATGGACAATGTTGATTAGAGTCTCTTAGTGCTGATAAAATTTACGTACAGTGAACTGCACGGGTCTTAACGAGTACAGTTGGATGTTTTGATAAATGTATGTACTTGCCTGACTACCATCATTATAGAGAGAAAAAAATATTTCCGTGTCTCCGAAAGTTTCCCTCCTGCTCAGTTCCAGTCATTTGCCCTCCCATAGCACTCAGTTTTCTGATTTCCATTTCCATAAACCAGTTTTTCTTGTTCTAGAAATAATATAAGTGGGATCATACACTATGTATTCTTTTGAATCTAGCTTCTTTACTCATCATAATGTTTTTGAGATTTATCCATGTTGTTTGTCAGTAATTCATTCTTTTTTTTTTGTTTTTTTCTTTTTTACTGTTGAACAGTATTCCATTGTTGGAATATACCACGATTTTGTTTATTTTTTTTCTGTTGATGGATGTTTGGATCACTTTTAGTTTTTAACTATTATGAGTTGTGAATAATAAACATTCTTTTCAAGTGTTTTTGTGGACATTTTCATTATTTTTAGGGAAATACTGGATATGCACATTTATAGGTGAGATGTGCATTTAACTTTGAGAGACTGTCAACATTTTGTTAAGTGGTTGCACAATTAAACACCTCTACTAGGAAATGAAGAGAAGAAAAACACCATTCATAATTATTCCCTTATTTATCACTCTTGGTACTCTTTATTCATTCCTATAGATGAGTTTCCATTTGCTTTCATTTCTCTCCAAATAATTTTTTAAAACCATGTCTTAGAATTTATTATTTCTGGTGATGAATGTCTTTATCATGTTTTCAGTGCCATGAAGTACCATGAAATATCATACAGAATATTTTCACTTGATATCAAATTCTAGGTTGATAGATTTCCCTCTTCTGTCCTTATTCAGTAGCTAAAAAAAATTCTATTGTTTTCTGGCCTCCACTGTTACCACTGTTACCAATATTTGTTTTTATTATTGTTTTCCTGTGTGTAACGTGTCTTCTTTTCCCCTCTGAATGCTGTTACGATTCTTTTTACCTTTCGTTTTCAACTGCTTAACTATGATGTTTCCAGATGTGGTTTAAAATTTTTTTTAAAAATTCTGCTTGGAAGTCCATGAAGTCTTGGAAGAGTAAGTTAATGTTCTTCCAGGCAATTAAGTTACTGGCTGATCCCCTTGAACTTAGAGAGGCTTGGTTTTATTAAGGTGGGTATGTCTAATTTTGCTCTTAGTATCGATAGGGTGACTCCTTTAATTCAGAGATATATACTTTAATCCTAAGATGTGTCCTTCTTGTGTTTCAGTGGAAAGCCCAGGGTGTTTACCAAAACTCTCTAACTTGGAAACTCTCAAACTTCAAACTCTTCCTGCTCTACAGTGGGCAGCACCAAATATTTCTGCTCATCTCTCTCAGCCTTCCAGCTGTTGCTGTCTTCTGGGTTCCTGCAGTCTCCCTGTACAAATGTAGAAAAATCAGCCAACGATTTGAGGGGAGTGTATATATCACATTTGGTGGGTCCTTCCTTGGACGCTTTCATTTTCTGGATTTCCTTTCTTAATCTCCAGCTACTATGGAGGCCCCGGACTCTGTTCTCAGACACTTCAAGCCAGTAAGACTGCAGTTCTGCTTGAGTTGTACCTGTCAGCATCCCTTGGGCCGAGGAGCTCATTTAAGAGAGAAGCTGTAAAAGTGATGCTCTCACCTAGTTCACGTCCTCCCTTTCAAAGGTTTACTACCCTCCAGTTTATGTATACTTCTCGTTATGCTCCAGGGCCTTCAGATCGTTTTCTATTTTTAATAATTTGTCCAGAGATTTTAATTCTTAGCTGTTGGAGACTGATTCTGATACAGGCTACTGCTCCATGACTGAAACTGCAGCCTTCTGTGCTTGTCTCCGCGTAAGGCTCTCTGATTAGGGATGAGTTTTGTGTGGAGAAAAATCGGTTTGGCTATGTGGGCTGGAGTATATAAGGCCTTAAAGGCTGGGTGATGGATATTTTACATGATGGAGTAGACAATAGGGAAAGGGTCGTGTCTGAATTATAGATAGCTTTTGTTTTTAAATATTAGAATGATGCTGACATTTATTATAATTCATGGAGAGACTTGACATGTATTCAAATGAATTGGTATGGTATTTTCATCATTTACATGAAGCAAATGTCAGAACAGAAGTAAGACCCTCAATTTATCCTTGTAATTATAAGTCCTTCCCTCCCCTTTCTCCCTGCTCTGTCTTTTCCCTCTCCCTTCCCCTCCTTCTCTGCTTCCTTGTCTCGTCTTTTCTCTCTTCCCATTTTCTTTATTTTCTTCAGCTTTGTGACTAATATGTGAAAAAGGTACCAGAGCTATTTGAATATATTTCAGCAGTTCACATTTGGTCTTCAAAAAGAGTCCAAAATATTTTACTTAGTAAAAGCATTTGTTTTTATTTTTTTAATTTTACTATTCCCAGGGCTTAGCAAAATATTAAAATCAGGGAAATATTAAATTATATTAATAATATATCATTTCAAAAAAACATTGCGAAGCGCCTGCAATTACAATTGATAACTCTATGTAACAACTTGGAAAAGTGTTTTTTTTTTAATATTAATTTATTTTTGGCTGTGTTGGGTCTTCATTGCTGTGCGTGGGCTTTCTCTAGTTGCGTCGAGCGGGGACTACTCTTCGTTACGGTGCGCAGGCTTCTCATTGCCGTGGCTTCTCTTGTCGCAGAGCACGGGCTCTAGGCGCGTGGGCTTCAGTAGTTGTGGCACGTGGGCTTCAGTAGTTGTGGCTCGCGGGCTCTAGGGCGCAGGCTCAGTAGTTGTAGTGCATGGGCTTAGTTGCTCCGCCGCATGTGGGATCTTCCCTGAAGGACCCCTGTATTGGCAGGTGGATTCTTAACCACTGTGCCACCAGGGAAGTCCTGGAAAAGTGGTTTTGATCAAAGCATGAAACAAAATTTTATGTATAGTATAATGCAGACTGTGAAAATGTTATACACATGACAAAGACTGGAAGGGAATACACAAAATGTTAATAGCTGTATGATGATAGGGTTATGAATATTTATTTCCAAACTATTTTCAAAACAGAGAATTTGACTCTCTTAAAATTCTTTTTTTGTTAGAGGAACTTCAATAGGTATACATGGGGCAATATTCTGGGTCCTCCATTTAAACATCAGGATTTGGAGTTTAAATATTCCAGGGTTCAGCAAGGTTACACCTTACAACCTACAATTTAAAAAATATCTATCAGCCAGGGTCTCCTGGTGATGACTTCCTTTCCCTATGCTTGGAAAGCTTGAACATGTCCCCTGGCTGATACAGGGTGCTGGTGTAATTCTGGTTATTTGTTGCCAACCTAGTGATGCTGAACAGGCAGGAGGTGGTGGCATCAGGATGTCTAGGAAAGCCTGAATCCTTTGATGTTTTTGGATGGAGAATCACAAGGTGCCGAGGGCACAGAGGGAAAAGAAGGGATGCAATCTCAGGATAGAGGGTGAAGTTTGCAGCACGTGGCTGATAGATCCTGCCCGTCCTCGTGCTCTTCCTCCTCACTCTGACGCTTATGATGTGGTGCTGGGTGGGGGATGAGGTCAGAAGACTGTGATGCGCTGTGCTGACGGGTTCCTTGTGACATCTGTAACTTTTGGTAAAAAAATATTCATTTTGGTGGAGGGCATGTGGCATCGTAATGCTCACAACTAGGGTTATCGTGACATTTCTAAACATACCTAAACTAGAACCTGTTTTAGAGCTGGTGGGGATGCTGTTAGCTGGGGTAACAGGCACAAACTGGGATGCACCAGGCAAACCGAACCATAAGGTCAACCTACCTGTAACCTAGGTGGCTTTTGGGCTGCACTAGGATAGTAATGTCTTCCAAGTTGGTTTTTGTCTTCCTTTGACCCCAGATCTTGGACCATCACTCTAGGCCATCAGTGAAGGAATTAGGGTCCTGTCCCAGACGGCACTTCCGAACTCTGGCTTTCCTCTGAGTCACTGAGGATTTTGAGCAGGGGCTGGAAGGAGTAACATGATGTTTCATGCAGCAATGTCTGGCCAGAGAATATAGGATGGACTAGAAAGGCAAGAATTGTGAGTCAGGGAACCCAAGGAAGAGGTGGCAGCTGTGACTCAGCTATTCTGTATAAACAGATAAAAAGCCCAGCTGTCAGCACTCCTTTGTGGAGGGAGGGCTGATAGTATCCATGCTCTTCCATTGCCTGACACCCCCTAATTTGTAACCCAGTGTGCCTTTTAAACAATGCTTTTCTTTAATGGTACACATTCATGGAGGACAAATTATTGTTTGCCTTCTTAATCATTTAGAACAACTGTTCTCCCCATGTGGTCTGCTGGCCTCTAGCGGCTTGATAAGGCTCTGAGTTGACCTAAGAGCTTAGGTTTATTGTGTCCATTTATCGCTAAGAGCCTGACAATGTCACTGCTGTCACTTCTGGTGTGAAATGATAATTGGCTTTTAAGCACTGATAAAATATAGACCAGGTATTTGTGTTTTGTTCAAGGTGTTCCTTTTATGATATAAGCCCTGGTAAATGTTTTCATGATTGTTTTTTGCAGGTAGGTGTGCAGGGCAATCTTTTTCATGATGATATAGGCCAGTCAATACAACTCTACTGAGGAAACTAGAGCCTGCAGCCTCTCAACTAGGAGAAAAATGAAAGTCTTCATCATTACCATTGTTTTGTATGAATATATTTGTTTGTAATGCTTCTTCTGAGGTCCTTGCAACATTTAGACCCATCATAATGCTGAACTAGCAAGTATGTTAAAACAGTTTCTTTACACTTTTACAACATTTGTTGGAGGCGTGCGTTACATTCTGACTTCATCTCTTGCTAACTGTGTGATCTTGGTCTTGATTTGGTCTCTTGGAGACTCAATTTCACCATTATCAGTAAAATGAAGTAACTGACTAACCCAAGAAGTAACCCATCAGGCTACTTCTTGTTCTAAAATTCTATGAGTTTCTTACTTGATTTGGGAATCATCCATACAGATGTGACAATAGAAGCCACAGGCTTGGATGAGTAACCACGGGAGGATGAGAACCAAAAAAAGTCTAGCTATTAGTTAGAAAATGTGTGGTTTAATAATTGTGGTGACCATATTGTCTGACCCAAAATTTAGGGCCCAGAGACTAACAGGTACAAGTACTCTTAGAGCAATGATGGGACCAAACATCTTCAAAATCAAAGTTCTCCTGAAAAATCTGCACATATGAAAACTATAGATATGGAAAGTCCACTTAACTGGGCATTGGAAGAAATAGGTTATGGTCCCCAACCTGTCACATTAACTCCCAGAGCTTCAGAGTTCTCGTTTGAAATAAAAGGAGTTGAACCAGATGGCTATCAAGATCCTTTCCTGGCCCTAAACAGTGATTCTGAACTTCCCTGAAAGAAGAGCTTTATTTAGAGTTGTTTAAATCCCTGTGCTGTCCAAGAGAGAATGTGTTCAGGGTAGGAGATGACAGCGAAGAAGAGATGATGTCCAGATAGAGACACACTGAATCTTTTCATCCTTCTTGCCTGACTTAGCTGAGAACGGAAAAAACTCTGATGTTTTTGATATATCATCAGATTCTGGTTTTGGAAATTCATCCCAGATTTAGTACGTCACCTGCTATCTTGCTAATTATAGACAAATGCCCATACAAGTGCTTAAGCTCACTAGAAGAGATTTGAGGGAAAGAAGAATGCGTATAATCTATCCAGTCACCCCAAATGATGTATGAAAAATACTGAGCCCCCTCCTGGTAGTATAAATGTCCCACAAAGTCCCAGTACTCATCAAGTGAAGCCCCTTACTTTGCAATGAACAGATCCTGTCTATTCCCACTGCCTGTCTACCTCCCCTCTCTCCCAAGATCCTTTGCGCTCTAAGACCCTTCAATACTCAGATCAAGGTTGTGCCTTTTCTTTAATGCATTTAGTGGCCCTTCTAATTACCCCTTTGCCTCAAAGGAAGGGTGTGGAAATTAAATCAGGAAAGGGTATATATTGATTCTCATTGTTCTTGGCAGTTATTTTCTATAAAGTGACCTCAAACACTGAATTAGCAAATCCTGAACCACTGCTCCTAAAGGAAATACAAAGTTAGGTTCCTGTGAGCCCCTGGTTCACATTTTTGTCAACCAATCAATTCATTTGTTTTGTGTGGGTTTCTGTTTAAAGACAGCTTATTTAATACATAGTGTTGGTTCATTAACATTGAACTCATGACCAATGGCACCGTAACTCATGCTTGAATGGAGCCTCTCTAAAAAATGTGTATCTCTGTAAGGCATATCACAGCCTTCCTGCCCTTAGGAACACTAGAAAGCACTTCAGCATCATGCTTGGGGGCCATTTTAAGCAGTGAAATCACCAAAAAAAAAAAAAGTGCAAAAAAATGCAAAATATGTGACACTAAATAAACTGTGAAAAGGATAGCTGTTCACAGTATGAGAGCTGAAAGAAGGCAAAGCCTCGCCTTGTTCAGCCTCAGCTGGGAAACTGTGCACTGGGTGACTCAAATTTTCCTCCACTCTTTGTATGTCTGTGAATGACCACAAAAGTGCCACGAGTATTTATTTTGGGGTTACAAGTCAATTTTAGTGAGTAGGTGAATTCATAATGTGGAATCCGTGAATAATGAAAATTGCCTGTATTAATTAAGGACTTAGAGACTGTACAGGCAAATTTACACTTAATTAGGTATTCAGTGTCATTATTGGAGGATTAAAACCAACCAGCTTTTATTAATTACCTACCAACTACCAGACACAGTGCTAGGCACTTCCATGTAATAGCTCTCTTTTTAACATCAATCCTTGCAGTTAAGTAAAATAGAAACTCAGAGATTAAACTGACTAAGTTCACGCAGTTAATAAATACTTACAACCCCAAAGGCCATCTCTTTAGTTTGGGCAGCCATTGGATGGATACTCAGATTGTTCCTATCTCTTAACTCGCATGAGTTTGGATTGGGTAGGGGTGGGAGAAGACAGAAGGATAAACCTGGGGCTTGGTAGAGTTATCAGGATCCCGGGGTCTGAGCACTTCCAGGAGAGAGTGCGTTAAGTAGCACAGCGCTGTGATGGTGTGAGAAGCAAGTCAGCTGACCCTTAGCCTGGAGCTCGGGGAGCCTTCCCTCAGGCACAGCCAGAAACAGAGGAAAGAACAGCGGGAGTCCTGACCCTTGGCAGCCCAGCAAGGGGATGAGGGGCTTTGCAGTGACCTCTCTGTGATTTCTCCCTGCTGGGCCTCCCTCTTTTTTAGCCTGTCTCTCTCTGTGCTTGATTTAGATCTTCAAATTCTCATAGAGTGTAGAGACCTAGGGAAAGAGGATTATGTTTAGCGCATTCTTTGTGTTTTATGGAAGTGGGTTTTATCTCAACAGCTAAATTGTAAGGGTGCCAAATTTCGGGGTCACGGGCTATCGTGCTATGTTTTTGTAGCCTTTATAACACCTGGCATGCTGTCAGGCATGCAGTAGATACTGTACTTAGTAAAACCAAGGTTGATTGCCTTCGTTTCTTGCTGGAGGTTTATGGCTGTGAAGTAGGTGTGATCTGGGAGTTTACATCATTGATTTTCAAAAGTGAGGACACTATCTTCTTTGGTCACCTCCTAGCAGTCCCTCTCCTTCAGCACTCTCACATTTGTCCCCGTGTGTTTTTCTCTTTCTGCCTCTCTGCCTCCATCCCCGTGCTGGCGTTGATGGTGTCTTTCCAAAACATCAGGTCCCTTTGTCCCCTGATCCTGTTCTTGAACTGAACAAACCCCTCGCAAGTGGGCCATGAGTCGAGTCACTTCCCTCTGTCTGCAGAGGAGTTGATTTCCCCTGACAAGGTTTTGTCTGGTTTTCGTGGCACAGTGAGTGACAGCCCACGCATGTAGCAGTGTGTGACCAGGCTTCTTGCCTCAAACTGTGTAGTCGTCAGAACTGTCACAGTGTCAGAACAAGTTAATTCCACGCCAGCAGAAGGGCAGGCTGTAATAATACTGAGCCTCTGGAGAGGGGGCTGTCAGGAGGGGTGTGAGCTGCAGCCGCCCAGCTGCTCTGCTCCGTGGGCAGAGATGCACGCTGCCAGGTGGCCCGCTATTCCCAGGGAGCCGGATGGGAGCAGGCTCGGTGATTTCCTGTCGATCCTGTGCTGCTCCGCGTCCTGCCAGCTGTAATCTGGGAATGACACTTTCAACAGGGACCGTTTTTATCTTTAAAGAACCTGTCTTTTCCTGGCAGAGGCTGAAAAGTGCTGTTGACCCTTCTATCTTAGTTCTTCTTTTTGCCATTGTGGCTAATGAGAATGATGATGGGGCAGGTGCATATTTGTGAGTTTCCCTGGAGACGGTCGCTGAGGAGCTGCTGGTCTCATGAAGGAGCGTTTTCTCCCGTGTTCTTGAAGAAATCCTTGGTTTCCGATGCTGGGTGGGGGGCAGGGGCGCGAGTCTGTGTTTCTTAGAGATGCGAGAGCTAAGAGCTCACCCAGTGTGTGAAGGGAGAACAAGCGCTGCTGTGCGGGGTATTTCTCCACAGCGGAAGTCTGCGGGTGTGAAGGAGAAATGCAGACGAGTATACAGACTGGGGGCTGTAGAAATTCACGGATGCTCAGACACAAAGCACAGGCACTCAGTTAGCTGAAGTCGGAAGGCCCGGATTCCTGCTCAAGGCAGGAACTCATAGTTACTTCTTAGATTAGGGCTTAACGATAAATGTGTGTTTTTGTTTTTGTTTTTTTAGAAAGGGGAAGAGTAAGGAGAAACACGGAGGACTTCACTTGCAATTAAAGAGTAGTGAAAACCAAAGATCACTTTTTTTTTTCTAATGGTATATATGACACCTGGGGATGTGTGATTCCTGTTAGAACATTTGCTTCTTTAGAGCTGCTGTAGTTTCTCCTGAAGTGATTTTAGGAACTGGTGAGTAAAGAGCAGTGTTTCTTCAGAAATGAAGAGTTGTCTTGTCGAAGACCTGGTGCCAGATTGACTGACTCAAGCCAGCACCTGCATAGACCAGCTCAGTTCACAGACATCTGGGAAAGCCTACAGATTGAGGTAGTGAAACAAGCACGGGATACATTATACCCTGTTGTTTCTACTAGTTCTTCTCTAAAAGGGAAAGCTACTCCAGAGAGGGAGATTCTAAAAGAAATTCACAGTGTAATCCTAAATGGTACCGAGGAGGAAGAAAAGTGAGAAGTGGCTAAGGAAACCAATATGACTGCTCGAGTTATTTTCCTAAAAAGCAAATCTGATAGCGTAACATTATTGTAACAGCTCATGAATTTACATGGGATGTTCTCTTACTTCTGTGCCTTTGACATGTTCTTTGTATGTCAAACTTCACTCATCCTTTAAGATTCAGATCAAAACTCCCCTTGTACACAAAACAGTCCCCACCACCCCGCAGGAGAGTCTTGGGGCTTCTAAAGCATGTGTTTATATATCATTAGTATAGTATTGGACATCATTTGAATGTGCCTTTTTATATTTCTACCTTTTTCACTAGGCTACGTCTCACTGAGGTTAGGAACCATGTAGTATTGGCCATTTTATCTGCAGTGACTAGAAAATGTCCAGCACAAAACAGATGCTAAATCAGAGGTTCAAGACTGAAGGAAGGATGCTCTCTGAGCTCTGGTGTGAGAAAGTCATGTCAGCAGATGAAAGGTGGAATTTAATCAGGGTTATTTAATCAGGGTGAATTTAAAAGGGTTGATATTTGCAGTAAAATGTATACATGTAATGGTATGAACTCTTAAGAATACTATTAGAATGAGTTCATGCCTTCAGTAATATTTCTTACTGTAACGTAAGAAAAAAAAAAGTCCAGACATTTGAAGAATGCTATAGACAGTTAAAAAAATAGGACTTACCATCGACAAAGGAATGGATAAAAAATATGTGAGATATATATATATGTATATATAATGGAATATTACTCAGCCATAAAAAAGAATGAAATAATGCCCTTTGCAGCAACATGGGTGGACCTAGAGATTATCATACTAAGCAAAGTAAGAAAGAGAAAGACGGATACCATATGATATCACTTATCTGTGGAATCTAAAACATAATACAAATGAACTTATCTATGAAACAGAAACAGACTCGCAGACATAGAGAACAGACTTGTGGTTGCCAGGGGGTTGGGGAGGGATAGATTGAGAGTTTGGGACTAGCAGATGCAAACTATTATATATAGAATGGATAAACAGCAAGATCCTATCGTATAGCATAGGGAACTATATTCAATACCCTGTGAGAAACCAAAACGGAAAAGAATATGAAAAAGAATATGTATACATATAACTGAATCACTTTGCTGTATGCCAGAAACTAAGGCAACATTGTAAATCAACTATACTTAAAAAAAAAAAAAAAAACAGGACTTAAAAAAGCTATGATGAACACATTGATTAGGACCAATGGCATAATGTTAGCCCATGGCGGGGAGCTAGCAGAAGTACCAGAACCTTGCTTCTGTGTACTGTATCAGGGAGCATGATCTACAAAAAGACCCACAGGGTCAAGAGGATATACAAGATTATAAGAGAGGGTCTGGCTGCTTTCAATAAGTTCAAGTCTCTGGGGCCAGAACAGACAAAGTCCAGGATTATGAAATTAGTAGGTGATTGTGGCATCATATGGAAGACAAGGGGCCATAGTCTTGTTGAGTCCTCCTCATTTTTCAGATCAACGCAATTTTCTCCAGTCTTCCTGTCGCTACCATTAGTCTCTGTTTCCCAGTCGGTCATTCACCTCCCAGATTACTGAAGAGCTGAAGCCCTCTCTCTGTCTCTAGAGATGGTTGCTTTTCCTGTGTAGTCTTTGCAGGGACACCAGAGTGATACAGATTTGATCCTGTCACTCCTTTGTCAAGACCGCTGCTGGGACTTTCCATTTCACCATTTCTTGTGGCTGTTTGCCCTGCCCCTCATCAGTCTCTCCAGAGTTGACTCTCTCCATCCTCTCCCTCTGCCATCCCCTCCCTCCTCTGGAGGTTCCAGCCTTACTTCCCAGCTTCTCAAGTATGTGTAATTTTCTCTGAGCCTTTGCATGTGTTATATTAACTTATTCAAAAATATATTTGCTGAGCCTGGCCCTGTGTTAGGTGTTGGGGGATATAAAGGAGAATAAAAACAGAAAGAGTTGTGGTCTTTATGAGGGGCGATGGTAATTACTCAAATAACTATTAAATAATCAAATAAACTATAACATTACGACAGGGATAAGGAGAGAGATGGTGTCAGCCAGGTCAAAGGCTTCCCTGGTAAAGGGATGAGGGTGAATAGGCATTAAACAGGGGAAGAGGAGGAAGGAAGCGATCCCCAGCATAGGAAGGAACAAGGTTTACAAAGCCCTGTTCAGCAAGGGAATCCCGTAGTGATGACGAACGGACAGGAAGTCAGCGTGGCTGGAAAGGGCAGGGCTGGGTCAGATTGTGCTCAGCTTTGTAGGCTTTGAAAAGGAATATTTGTCTTTGTGCTAAAGGTAGTTGAGAGTCACTGAAGCATTTCAAGCAGGGGCAGCAGGATAAGACATCTGGACAGGATGCTTTTGTCTGCAGAGTGAATTGGGAGAGGGAGGCTGGCAGGATGTGGGGAATGCATGTGCGGGGGGCGGGCAGCTGGAGTGCTGCTGGCAGC
Organism: Balaenoptera musculus; assembly: GCF_009873245.2. Classification (NCBI taxonomy): domain Eukaryota; kingdom Metazoa; phylum Chordata; class Mammalia; order Artiodactyla; family Balaenopteridae; genus Balaenoptera; species Balaenoptera musculus. Next base: position 74,543,409 of record NC_045790.1, read on the forward strand.
GGATGCCCTGGTGTGGATTAGGGCGGCTGCGGAGGATGCGGAGAGTAGGGGGCTGTTTTGAGATTTCGGAGGTAAAGTCGGTAGGACTCGGTGGTGGATGAAACAGGAGGTGTGAGAAAGAAGGGCCTGTCACAGAACACTCCCAGGTATCAGGCTGGGTCACTGAACGGCAGTGGAGACAGTCCTGTAGAGGAGGAGGTGGAAGAAGACCAGATTGGTTCACGAGTTTGGTGGACAGTGTCTGAGGCGTCTCCGAGCTGGGCAAGTGGAGAGGTCAAACGAGGTCAGAGGGCAGTAAGGGTCAGTGTTCTGGAGCTCAGAGGGGAGGTCAAGGCTAGAGACGAACACTTGGAGGACAGCGTGCAGAATTAATACGTGAAGCCGTGAACTTTGATGCAGTTACTTTGGGAGAGAACATGGAGTGTGAAGAAGAGAGGGCACAGGGCCAAGCCTTAAGGAAAGTCAAGATTTAATGGAGAAGGAGAGAGTGAAATTATGAAAAGCGCTAAAAGTCAGAGTAATAAGGGGACAAGTAATGTATTGTGATGTCACAGAAGCTAAGGGACACCAGGGTTTCAAGAAAGAGGGTTTGCCAAATACACACTAGTGGCCAAGAAAAACAGAGACTAAAAAATGTCTCTTGGATTTTTTTTCAGAAGGGGATGAAATCTTTAGGTCACAGTGGGAGGGAGAGAAGATGTTAATAGCTGTGCCCTTTGCCTAAAAGACTGTTCCCCTTTCTCCTCATCTGGCTGATCCCCACTCATCCTTCAGGTCTTGGCTGACAGTCTTCTTCCAGGAAGTCCCCCATGATGACTCTCTACACTTCATCTTTCTATAATATCCACTGAGTGCCTTTAAAATGTACTTCTAGAGCATGGAGCTTGCCCGTATAAGCATATATTATTACACTTTATAATATTTCCTTGCTGTTGCAAGGAAATTTTTTTTTCCTTTTCTGTTTTCCCTGCCAGACTATCAGACCTGAGAGCATAAGAACCATGTTCATTTTACCTTGCCTAGCAAAGTGCCACACACTGAGGATGTGCTTAATACACATTTATCAACTGAATATGTTAAATACTGTTGATTCAAATTAGATAAAAAGCATGGGCTGCTGAGTTTTGTGGAGATATTTCTCAGATGATAAAAACACATTTTATATAGATGATCTGTGATTACTTAGAGAAACTGATTATCGCTGTGAGCCAATTTGGGGTCCTGGAGAACTGGTCGTTTCAAGCTAATGGAAGAATGCTTCTTTTAATAGAGGTTAGGAAGCTTCTAGATTATGGGAAGGTCCAGCAGTCACTCATGAGATCCCTGTAGACCCTATAGTTAGGTAGATTCTAAGCTGGCTGTGCAGGCTGGTCCATGGTTCAGTACCAATTTGGGGGGAAAAGTGTTCGGGTCTGCTCTTGGTCTCATTATGATTTGAACTAAGATAAATCGTCCGCAATCTCTATCTGAAAGCCTTGGAGGCAGCTTTGTTTCAGAATTTACAGTTTTTGTATTTTATAATGGTAGCACAACAAACAGTATAATATTTCTGCTCCCCTCTCTCAATCACATCAATTTGCTGAAATTCTTAAAAAGAATGATGGTAATAACATAGATAATAACAGTTATAGTTGTATCTCACTTTGAAGTTTCAAAAATGCTACATTTGATCTTCACATCAACTCTGGGAAGTAGGTACTAGCCCCATTTTATGGACTGGAGAAACTAAGGCTCTGAAATACAAAAACTGAATTATATCTTGAAAACAGGTTTTTAGTCTCAAGTTAAATGTTATTTATCTAATTTTATCTAGCCTCTCAGTTCTGAGGTTATGTCCCAGGCATTTATATGTCCCTCTCTCTGCTTGCATATCTGTGTATAAAAATTGGCACACGAGCTTGGGCAAGTCATTTAATGGTAAAAACCATGTTATATTTGTTTTGTATCCCCAGAGGTTCTAAAATGTAGGTACTCAATATTTGCTGAATTAATAACCTGTATATGTCAAGATTTCCTCACTGTGATATAAACCATATTAGAAATTAAAACTGAGAAATTGAAAAGAAATTTTAGTTCATTAAAAAGAACAATAATATACTCATCACATTTTAATATATACTTCATGCAGTATAAATATATCTTCCAAAATAAAAATAGAGAAGAATGGCATCATTTTACACCTTTGCAAATGTCTTTCATGTCTGGCTTAATAGAAGATGGCTGAATTCTCATATCTGCTTCTGCATTGAATGTGTTACTATATGTTGTTTTTGTTGAAATATATGAAAAAAAGTAGGCCTCACACAGATATGTAGTTGGAAAAGGGGAAGATATTTTAAAGCATTTTCAGGAAACTATGGATATTAATTTTGGACGCTATATCGAAACTTGAAAAATGGTAGTTTCTTTAAAGTTAGTTATGTGGAAGCTGACTGAAATCATATTAATGAAATTTTATTTTTCAGTTACATTAAAATCCATTAGTCTGTCTTTCACTTTGAATGAAACTTTTCTCTCTGCATGATTTTGGAACATTATGCATTGTTCATTTGGTTTACTGAGTTATACAGATCTTCCAAATGTTGACACAGTTCATCATACATACAGGAAAAAAGTCACATTCATTAACATCATCACTGATTTTATCAGAAGTCTTTAAGTATTGGGAAGCTGTTAATAAGCTCATGGTGGTATATACATATTCTCCAAAATTCTATTTTTCATTTGAAAGCTCAAAGCTTTTATCATTGGCTAGTGATTTTTTAAATTTTTTAAGTAAAAATATTGTTTCATGAGGAAAAGTGGTTGGTGCAATTCGAACACTTGCACATGTTCTCTTCTTTGAGCTAACCATCACACTTGGGCATGTAGCAGAAGTACTTGTATACTTCCCATTTTGTCACATAGACTATTAAAGATGTGTACTCAAGAGTTGAGATTTAATAAAAATAATTTTTTACTGCTTCATCAAGGATTCTTAAGTGAACTTATGTACTCCCCCTACCTCCCTGCCCCCCTTTTGACGGAGTACATGCTTTGATTTATGCTGAAATGCCAGCCACTTTTGCACCATCTGTGCAAATATCAACATTATGAACAAGGCAAATAACATTTTAGTATGCTTATAAAAATGTTCTTGACCTCTTAAGTGCCCCTGAAAGCGTGTCAGGGACCCCTCGATGTCTGTAGGCCATAATTTGAGAACTGTTGGACTAACAGTTGAACAGTCCATACGTATTGTATGGTGTTGCCTACCTTCTAGTGCTGTATCGTGGGAGAGGAAATGGTAAATGATCAAAGTTGGTCAGACCCAACCTCATCCTGTGGCACTGATGCTGTGGCTAGAATATACCAAGCAAATGAACAGCCATGCCCGATTCATTCATATCTCTGTCTCTTTCACCTGTTTTCTCAGATCTCTCTGGTGTTTGTACATCAACCTGAAGTTGGTTGTGACAGAGATGCTAGATATTCCTTACTTACATCCATTGTCTCTTTTTCCTAGACAACCTTTCTTGCATTAGATACAACCATCAGGCTGAGGTTCAACAATAATATTAGTAGAGGGGCTGTGTGTTACTTCCAGGCCTGACCCAGTAAACATCCCGCCACCCCGACCCATGCTACTCCATGCTCTTTTCCTCCCACTGGCTGAATGTGGATCAAGATAAAGACCAATGAGTTGTGGGGAGGGACATTGGAATGATCATGTAAAGGAGAGCTGACTGCGTTCTGAAAACGCCTGAACCACCATTCAGGACTGTTAAGTGAGCAAGAAATAAATTTCTCTTGTTTTGAACATCACAAGGTTAGGTCTGTTTGTTACAGCAATTAGCTTACCTTGAACACTGGCTTGAATAATAACCTTTCAATTAGAATTCACGGTGATTCATATTCCTCAATGACATGTAAATTGAAACTGTACTAAAGGGTAACATCATTAATGACTTCTTTTCACAGAGGTAGTCTAGAAAAGGACATACTTTTCTAAATTTATGGCAAACTCTGCTTTTATCCTCTCAGCAAAGATCTATTTCCAAATTAATGGGTAATGCAAGGTGTAATGAGGAACAAATATTTGTCCTTTAATTATTTGGAGGAATACAGTAGGGCATTATTACATATGCTCCAACCGAAAATGCCAAGCCTTGGATACCCATGGGTTGTAGACAGAGAATTAAGCAGGAAATTGGAAATGTATTCCATGAAAGATACAATGAGAAAAGTAATTGCAGATAAAGTATTATGAATAGGATGACTCAGGAACTTGAGAACTGCTTTCAAAAAATGGATATAGTTTTTCAAGGGGAAGTAATTGAGTAAAGTCCAGATTTAAAACCCTTGGGGAATGGGTTCTTCCATCCTAATTACTGATCCTTTCTCCTTGGTTTGTGAATATGAAGCTAATTCCACCTAGTGTCAGTTCAGTAGAGATGCAATTACAAAAATAATGGATGTGACTCAGGACATTATTAAACTTTTTTCACTTTGCTCTTATTTGTATTCAGTGCAAGTCAGCATTTTAAGCAATTAACTGTGCTATTTACATAAACGTTATTGTAGATCGCGGCACGTGCTATATGGTCTATGTCACATCCAGTCATGTTGCTTCTTTTGATTCCACAATGGTCATTTCCTGTCTTGGCTGCCTGCAGTGATCAGTTTTCTGATTATTTCATCAGTTTTAAAAACAACACCTAAATTGGGCTTTCATTAAGTTGATTAAAAAAAAAGAAAACCTGTAAGTACATGTAATCATTAGTTTAATAAACATCGGAGATACAAAAATAGATAAGCAACTCTTGTTTTTAAGGAGCTCACCGTCCAGTGGGAGCTAACATATTATAATAGCCAATGAGGCTAGGTTATGGAGCAGTAACAAACAACCCTCCAAATCTCAGTGGTTTAACACAAACCAACATTTATTTTGTGTTCGCACTTCACAACCACGTAAAAGTCAGCAGGAGGCAAGGTTTGGAGGAGGTCATCGGCGGGTCGTGGCCACTGGTTGACCCTGGCACTTGGAGACTCCTCACCCTCTCCCCTGTCCTTGGAACGTATGTTTCACCTACTGTTCCCATGCTAAGCCATTTGAAGGACATGGTCTTGAGAGAGTGAAGTGTTGAGACCATTTGGACCGAATATGTGACTGAACCCCGTTAAGGCTTCTATATAAACTTTTCAGATCCTGGCAGGTGGAGATTTACTTGCCTAGCAGCCGCCCAAGACAAGCCTCGTAAGTTCCCTTGCTTGTGAAAACCGCCACCTACCAGTCTGGAGTGGCCTTCCTCTTTCTTCCGTCTCTCCTTGCCCTCTGTGTACAGGGGTGCCCAGTTTCAGATTTCACCAGGAGAAGCTCCCGAGGTTGAGAACCAAAAGGCTCCCAGGCCCTGAGCTGCTTCATCTTGTCACGTGACCTCCACAGGGTCTCTGCGGCGGCAGAAAGGACCACGGTCAATTGCACCCTGGCTTTTAAAGCTTCTGCCCAGAGGGGACACATGCCATTTGTACTCATATTTTGTTGGCTGAAGCAAGTCAAAAGACCGTTCCTAAGGGAGGGTGGAAAGTCCAATCCTAACACGTGCCCTGGAAGGAAGGACAAATGGGACATTTGTGGACAGCCGTGTGACAGCCACACGTGCAGACAGTTACAAGGGGGAAGGGCCTAGACAGTCACAGCCCCGGGAGATGGGACACCACATTAAGTGTTACGAGGGAGGTCTGCACAGGCTACTGATCTACACTGAAGCGGGTTGAACCTCAAGTTAGGGAGTGGGGCTGAGTGAAGCATCTGCTTAAAAGCCTCCTCCCTAAACAAGCTCCCTCGGGCCCCTGGACTCAGGTCTCCCCCTCTCAGCGCATCCTTTCTCCTTTACGGTGCTTTTTGGTTAAGCTTCCACCTCCCCTGACAGACGATCATCTCCATGAGGGCAGGGACTGTGTCACTCTTCTTCACAGCCATGTCCAAGAAGCGTTTGTCGGGTGATAGCACTAGAGGAGCGGAATTTCAGTTAGCAAGGTCCAGCTGGCCCAAGGGTCCAGGAAGGGGAGAGCATTACAGACTCCGGGTCATCCTGCGCAGAGGCACAGACACGGCAGAGGCAGGGCCGCTTGCGGAAAGGCAGGTGCCGAGTTTGTGGTCAGCTCGCCGCCCAGAAGAGGCCCCTTCCACAGATGCGGCTTCCTTGCCGTTTGAAGAGAAAGGCAGCCGGTGTTCTGCTTTGAAGCCCTCTGGGCGCCTCAACCCGCGTTTTCTCTTGTCTCACTGCTTTGATGAGCTGAGACCTCCAGCCGGGCGAGGCTTCTACACTATGGATAAATGTCCACAAGGGGCGACAACCAGGCCACCAACCTCATTTTCACTTGTGATTCAAGCCCAAACTTTAACCTTTCTCCAGAGGAGTAGATAATGCATTAACACCTCACAGCCTGCCACCGGCTCCCAGGGCGCAGTAGGGTCTGCTGTCTCCTGGGTCTGAGTGGACCTCCCACTTGCTTTGGATGATCACTGCCTGGGAAATTATTTCAAATGGGAAGGAGGGTCTGTGGAGAGACTGATAGGGAAGCATCTCTCATGGAATCGGAACTGTGTTCTCCGGACACACCTTACATAGGGATATCTTCCTTCACAGTTGTCGGGAGGGCGAATTCCCCCCACCTCTCTTGAGTTCTTGTGGCTGGACTAATAAAAAACTGGAGAAAGACAGATAAACTGGAGAAAAAGAAATTTTAATCATGTGCATGGAAGTCTCATAGAAATGGGACCTAAGAAGTGGCCAAAGCACGCAGCTTTTACGCTTTCTAGACAAACAGTAAATTTATGAGGAATTGACAGGACAAAGAAACTTAGGTTTGGGATACTCAAGTAGAGAAGAATCTAAACAGAGTTTGGGCTTGAGGGAGTAAATTAAAGAAGTAACAAGGTTTGTTTATATAGGCTTCTCGGCCTGAAGAATTCCCTGTCTCTGGCGATAAGGGAGTCCTTCTAGCTCCAGATGCAGGGAGGGCACCTTTCACGTGAGAGATTTATTTTCTGCTTTCAGGGAGACAGAAAGGAGGGCCAGTGTGTCCCACTTGCATTGGCCATTTCTTAAGTAACTTCAAAATAATCAATATGCCATTGAGGCACATCTTGGGGTGGCCTACCCTGGGCCCCAGCGCAGTCATCAGGCAATTCGATTTGGATTCCAGAGGAGTGGCAGGGGGTCTCCCCTTGCTTCCAAATATGCTCCCAGCAATCCACCAGTTTATCGCATGGTTGCTGATGAGCAAACTCCCGACAGCTTTCTTGCGGGCTGGCAGCAACATTTTTCTAAGGTGGGAGCTGCTGATTCTTTGTCAGAAGTCTTAAATGGAGGCTTAGCGTCCATGGGAAGAAAATTGACTGTTTGATCGGGGGATGTTCACTTACATCGGAACTGAACCGATCAAACGGAAGCAGATGGTAGGCTTTATCTCTGCCCCTTGAGCACAATGCCCTGGCTAACTCACCATGACAGTTGATGTCTGCAGCTCAAAGGAGCAGTCTGGGGATGCTACTGAATGTTTCATCTGACAAGAGGATGAAGTGATTTTTTTTTTTTTTTTTACAACTTATGGTGACTAAATTAAATTAAATTAAATGGTTGCCTGCATATATATTTTATTCATTGCAGCACACTTACTTACTCCTCTTTTCATTTTGAGAAAGTAATAATAACTCTGGACCCTTTCAGTCTGCCCACCTGGTATACAGATAGCTTATACTTGTACTGGTTGCTCCTGGTCACAATGTGGCTATTTAAATTTAAATCAATTATACTTAAATAATTTAAGTTGACTTCCTCAGTTGTACTAATCACATTCAAGTGCTCCATAGCCACGTGTGGCTGGTGGCTGCCATAGTGGGCATTTTCCTCTTTCCAGAACATTCTATCGGGTAGCACTGACTTAGACCACTGTTCACTCAAATGGTAAGGCAGCCCACTGTGATAGGAGAAGAAAATATCAGGATTTCTATTATATTTATGCCACCTAGTTCCTGGAAGCAGACTTTGAGGTAGGGAGTGTGTTAGGATGTAGCTCTCGGGGTTCGCTCCTGCAGAGGGAGTGAAGGAAGGAGGGCTGGGGAGGAGAAGAGGGAGAAGCCGGCTGTGGCGCGGTCCCAGCAAAGCCCTCAGCTCACCCACGGGGAGCTGTGAGTCGGGCAAGCCTTTTAGAGACGTCTCCAACTGCTGAGAGTGTGCTGCCCTTTATACTCCTGTAAGTGACCGGTCCTGGATGCAGGCTGCCCCTGGGCAGGGGTGTGACCTGGAGCAAGAGGCTCTCTCCAGCAGCTGGGGAGTTTTTCAGGTCTGAAGCGGAATATGAGTGGTGTTTCAGTGTCTGTGCCATTTGGTTCCCTTGTATTTGTTCTGAACGTTCAAAACTCATCAGTGCAGGGGTAAATGAATATAACTTGTAAAGGAATACATCAACATCGAAGGGGGTTCATGTTACATATAATTTACCTATCAGGATGTACACATCAAAAAGGTTGGAAATCAACTTGTCTAGACTGGGGATTGGAACCCAGATTTTATGTTTGAATGTTTAAAATACTCTCTGCAAACTGGTGGCCAGCTGTTCTAATCCAGCAGCAGACTACTTGCTTTGTTCAGAATAGCCTTCCTCTCTCCCTTCCTCCCTCCCTCTTACCCTTTTTTTTCTTTCTTTCTTTCTTTGGCATGTGAATGACTTTAGGCTGTGGACTGCTTCAGTTGGCTATAGGGCTGATATCTTACTGTTGTCTTACACTTGGTGATTTCACACATTTATGTGGCCTGTTGGGACTCTGCAGGCCTTTGAGTTTGCAATCCCTGGTTTGCACAGTAGCAGAGGGGGACAGAGTTTCCTGTGCAGAAAGCAGTAGAGGAAAAAGGAAAAGAAGTATAGTTAGGGAGGGGAAGGAACTCAGGGGCAAGGAATGGGAACAAACGAGAATAAAACGTGGACTGGAGTTGGCTACTGTTTTTAGAAATTAATTCATGCACATCACTCTCCCTGGTGGGTGAAGAGGCAAGCTGAAAAAAGTCCTAGGATATTAGAGACCAAGGCCTGTTTCCTAGGAAGAAGGAGGGAACATCATCGGCGTCTATTTCTATTAAACGGTGGGCACTTGAGTGGGTAGGTTACATATATGTCATCTATTTTCCTTTAGTACCCACTGAGCTAGGTCTGAGTATTATGGGATAGGAAAGATGGCCCCTCCAATGCCAAGGAGATGGTGGTGAAGCTTTTAGCAGAGAAGCCCTGCAATTGTTTTTTTTCACCTTCGGAAACCTGTGTTTTGATCTTGGCTCTCAAAGATTTTGCTGCAGAGATATTGCTACGCCAAGGACCACAAACTCCAATGTCCGCTGGATGCTAGCAGGCAGTGAGAATGTGTGGCCCAGTGTGAGACAATAAGGAGAGATGGAGACAGTGGCGATAGGGAGAGTCCATGTTCCCTCTGCAGCAGGTGGCGTCTGTGGCCACAGAGAACAATAGGACGAGTGTTACCAAATCTCTCAGTTTTCAAAGGATGCTGGGCGTGTCACTGAATGCAGGAGATGTAGTGAAATGTGATATTAACATATTGGTACTCAATTCAAGAATACTGTGGGTCGAAAAAACACATCTGGGCTACAAGTCAGTTTCTGAGACTCCTGATGGCTGGGACCACTGCCCAACTTTAAGAAGGCAGAGGGTTGGGTTTGAAAAGTTGGGGAGCCATTCACCTCCTCCTGTCTTTCAGAGGATGCTGACACTGGCAACGTCTGTTCAGAGACTGGCAAGGACTTGTTAAATACTGGAGAGCTGGCTAGCAGGGCAACTCTGAGCAGGGGAGGCTTGAACCCCTCACTTCCAGAATCGGTAGAAGTTTGCACAGAAGCTGTTGGAGCCCTATTACCGTGATGTTTCCTGACTGCTCCTTCAGCTAGTTTCAGAAAACTAAGCTATCTTCAGCCTTCAAATGCAGCCCTTGATGTACTTCTGTAGACTCCTTGGCTGTCACTGAATATCACTCCAGACTTGCAGACTGAGTGATGACTGAAATGTCACCATCGTCACCACCTGTTAGCACAATTCATTTAGTCATTAGCAGTTGATGAGGGGTTTGATCTTTGGCTTGGGAGGGGAGAAAAGCAAGAAGAGGGAAATGGTAAGGTAAGCACACCCACTTCAGGTCCCGCTTTATGATGGTGGTTTTGCACCATCCTCGCCCTGGCCAGAAAGTTCTTATTCAACTTGAGTTCTCCCCACAGAGGAGGACATGGAAGAGCTGAACAGTTAATTCTCCCTGAAGCAAAACCCCACAGCCCTGGGGACATTCCCTAGAGCAACACAGATCGTAACTATTGGGGAGTTATTTTGGGGTGGTTATTATTTTGTTCTTTTGAGGAATGGGTGATGGGTGGGGACAAGATTCCGAAGTGGCAGTCTGGAATGTGTTCTCTTGTAACAGGAGCCTGGGAGAATCCCAGAACCCTTTCCATTACCATTGCTCGGTGCTGAAAAGAGGGCTTTTTGTGGCAATCGTTTTGTTTGAGGGTTTACTACGTAATACAAGATCCTCATAGTAGTTTCCTCTGTACAATGTTTGTAGTCTCTTAACTGTTTAACAAACTGTTTAGAGTTCCTTCTTTAGTTGTAATTTAGTTCTTCTTAACAGATCCTTTGACCTATCTTTAGGAAGCTCAAAAGAGTCTTATTGGTGTAGTTAAAGATAGTTATCTTGGACTGGGTGGACCCAGATGGTAAGTGGAGCTGCCCTACAGCCCGAATGAGCAAAACCCCATCCACAGAACATTGCCTGAACCATGCCTCTTCCTTTTTGCTGTGTCCCCTGTTACGTGTGGCCACTGTACTTAGTAAATTCTGCAGATGTGGCCACTTCCCTGTTATGTCTGACAAGCAGAGGCAAACTCATACACATCTATTCAAATAAGTTGGTAAATATGACCCTTCTACTTTGTATGGGACAGGGAGTGGGGAACCTAAGGCAGGGATGTTCAGAGTTTGGCAATAAACGCCTTTCTTAATAGGCTTTAAGCAAATTGGTTCCTTGGAGGAGAGGAGATGGAATTTCAGAAGCTCCTAAAAAAATGAGAGATGGAAATGGAAGGCTGTTCCATACTACCTTATGACATTTATCTATCCATCCATCCAGCCATCCATCCATCTATCCAACCGATATTTGCTAAGTTCCTCCAATAATTACTGATACATTATAAATGTATCAAGATGATACTAGCATAACCCTGCATTGCAACTTGACTAACCACTTCTGTACCCCACTTACTTTTAGGGCTATCGCCCCTCTTTCTGACACCCCTCCTTACCCCATCCTGTCTCTGTTCTGTGTCTCGGCCGGTCGTGTATCCACTGCCCTGCTGCTTCTGTGCGTGCCCCTCTAGTGTCACATGGGTCGCCTCAAGAGGGCTCTGATATTAGCTGGCTGTGCCTTGTCAGTTCAAATCAAGTCGTGGCAGCTCAAGCCCACCCCGTGGGCAAGTGCTTGACAGCTCTCCTTGTCAGCCCACCGCTGAAAGGCGGGCAGCAGCAGTGAGCGGGAACCAGTTAATGAGCAGTGAAGACTACCAGGTTGGGATTTTTTGTTTAATGCTTAGTTAATTTCACGGTAATTGAATTTAGACTCGGCTTACAGAGACGGGGTGAAAAGTTCTAATCGGAGCCCCAGCACCCTCCAGTAGAATGAGAAAGCCTATTGTTCTGAGGCCTGTCCGGCCTCCTCTCAGGAGCTCTCTGAACGTTTGGAGGCCTGGAATTTCCCACAGGAGGAGCTTCAGGTGCAGGCCAGGCAACGGGAATGCTGGCGCTCCTCCCTGTGTGAGGGGTGGGCACCTGTATATCTGTGCAAGGAGGAAGCAGCTCATCTTGGATGATTCCCAGGTGCTGGTCACAGAGGTGGGCTCTTCATACTCACATTCTCTCATTTCTGCCCACATCATCCTTGGGAGGTAGGTGTCGTTATTCTTGCTGCTTAGGTGACGAGGGTGAGGTTCAGAGATACTGGGTAACTTACCAGAACCACAGTTAAATCCTGTGTTAAATCCTGCAGTAGGTCCAGGATTAGAACTTGAGTGCTTCTTACTCTGAAACCCAAACTCCTTCCATGGATGCTTCAGAAGAGGAAGGAGAAGCTAGAGAAGTCGTTTGTCCATCTCTTACAGGGAAAATGGTGTTCAGAGTTTTAACTTCAGGTGGAACTGCTCCCCAGCGTGAGGAAGGGTCTTGGGTGATGCTTCTCCCGGACACTCCACTCTTCCTGGTGCAAGGTGGTATTCATTCAATGAAGCCAGCATGCCCGCAGTCTGTGTTTGGAGATCCTACATTCTGATTGTCAAAATGTCCAATGTATTAATCAAGATACTTTAGTTGCCACCAGCAGAAACCCAACCAAATATAGCTTGGGTTTAAAATGAATGATACCACTAATATGGCTGGGAAAAACACCAGGGTAGCGCCCAGACAGGAGAGGTCAGCTGGGAAGTTTGGCCTTGGGGCCTGGAGCCATGGACGCAAAGCCTGGCTGTTCAACTTTCTCATCTCTGCTAGGATCTGGTTCTATGTGGTGTCATGGACTGAATGTGTCTGTGTCCCTGAACTTCATATACTGAAGCCCTGAATCCCAGTGTGGCTGTATTTGGAGATAAGGCCTCTAAGGAAGTAATTAAGGTTAAATGAGGCCGTTAGGATAGGGCCTTGAGGTGATAGGATAGTGTCCTTATAAGAAGAGACATTAGAGCTTTGTCCCTCCCTCCCTCCCTCCTTCTTTTTCTCTCTCTCTCTGCTCACGCATAAAGAAGAGGTCATGTGAGCACCCAGCAAAATGGCGGCCTCTTACAAGCCAAGATAAAAGCCTCTATCTTGATTTTTGACTTCCCAGCCTCCAGAACTTTGAGAAATAAATATCTGTTGTTTGAGCCACCCAGTCTGTGGCATTCTGTGTAGCAGTCTGAGCAGTCTAATACATGAGTGTTGGCTTATTTTCCTTGTCTACACACAGCCTTCCCCCAAGTGGCTGTCTTTCCTGGCCACTGGAGCTCCAGGCTGCAATGGTCACATTTAACAACTTAAATGGAAAGAGATTGGCATCTGGAGATTATCTATACCAGTCAGAATCACTCTGGTATCGCACGCCCATATCCTGGGCCAGTCACTGACTGGGAGGGATGAAATGGAGGATAGATTATGATTGGCCAGGCCTGTTACCGCAAAAAAGGGATGAGAACACTGCCAGTGTTGACCAAGAGGTAAAAACCATAATGACAGTGCACCGCACCCAGGGAGAAACACCATTTTGTGCCATTACAGAGGAGTGAGTGTTGACTTTGGAAATTACTCAGAGTGATCCCAGTACTGGCTATAGTGACTGATAATTGTGATGACTGCCTGTCAAGTTGATGGCCTGAAGGAAGGCACAAGACCAGTCCTTTTCATGTTGCTGGCATTGTACTGCACAGCCTCTTCAGAGGGTAGCAGTTTCACTTTTTCTATGTTGTTTCAATGGGTTTTGGTGGAACCCCACACCTAAGAACAGGGTTGTGATTTTCTAACAGATGCTGAACCAGAAAGAATTCTATAAGCAATTCCAGCATGGACACATTGAGGGGGCAAGTTTGTTGAACTTGCCCAAGAAAAATTCTCCCTTCTCCCCCAAGGTGCAGTGTACATCCTAGGATATCATTATGCTAAGAATCCCTTTCCAGAATGGTCCTGCCCCTGAGGGAGGGTGAGCCAGGCCCTCTCTGATAGAATGAAAATATCTGATAAAAGGCTTTCAAATTTTTCTCTTCTATGTCCCCACAGAGCAAAGTCTAAATGGAACAAAATCCCAATTCCAAAATTGTCCCTGCCACACTTAAATAGGATTATAAACGTCTAATTAATGAATTTAATTGACAAACACTGTGCAATATATCCTCCTATTTGCAGCATGTCATTCATGTTTAAAGAAAGATGTTAGCTAATATTTTAATCATAATTGCCGTATGGAGAAACTGATTACACCGAGTTCTGTTGATTTGCCTGAGGACCCCTAACTCAATAAAGCTAGTCGCATCACTGGGAAGGACTTTGAATAGTCTTGCCAGCGACTCTTAACAGTAGCTAGGTCTTTCAATTTCTCATTTTTGTTTTTTAACTTATGAAAGTGGTAGCAGGTTATAGTTGGAATGCAGTATCTAGAATCAGAATTGGTGATGGGTTTTAGCTTTCTAGCATATTAGTTTTATGATTTTGGGAAAATCATCAAGTCTTTGAATCTCAGCTTCCCCTTTTGTAAATGGAACAATAATAAATTCTTCTTTGTCTACTGACCAGGGTTATTTTGATCAGGGATTCAAAGTAGGTTCTTCTAAGAAAATGAGTGAGAACTGCAAAACTCTTCTGAAATCTACTCCCCCTTACCTTTCCCCTTCCTGTCCTCTTTTTTTCTTCATTATTGGGTCAAGGAAGACAGTTTGGACAGAGGATGTTTCTAGGACATCTTGGCCTTGATTGTGGCCACACGGTTTGCAGTGTGCAGTGACAGAGAGCACATGGCTTCCATCTGTGTATAGTATAAAGGCAAGCTGTGGTATTTGTTCTTCAGAGGTTAATATTCTTTTTTTTTTTTTTTAATTAGTTTATTTATTTTTGGCTGCGTTGGGTCTTCGTTGCTGCGTGTGGACTTTCTCTAGTTGTGGCAAAGGGGGGCTACTCTTCATTGCGGTGCATGAGTTTCTCATTGCTTCTCTTGTTGTGGAGCACGGGCTTCAGTAGTTGTGGCTCGCGGGGTCTAGAGCTCAAGCTCAGTAGTTGTAGCGCACGGGCTTAGTTGCTCCGTGGCGTGTGTGATCTTCCCGGACAAGGGCTCGAACCCACGTCCCCTGAATTGGCAGGTGGATTCTTAACCACTGCGCCACCAGGGAAGCCCAATATTAGTTCTTTGGAGACAACATGTTTTGAGTTTGTGAATCTGTCTTGAGGTTTTTATAATTTGAGACTTATTTTCATTGTTTAGTTAATAATATAAAGGACACCATTATGAGATTAAAATCCTGTGATAACAGAGTCAGTGTCTCTCAAGAGAAAGAGAGCTTCAATCCTCACTGAAGGGACAGTGGCCGAGTTTTTGGGTGGACCTTGTGGTGATCATCCCAGTTAGCACTGGGGTGCCCATCAGTAGGGTGTTCAGTACAATCTCTTGGGAACCATTCAAGGCAAATTAGGACCTGTGGCTATTCTCCCATCTTTCTGATCTTCACAGATTTCACATCTATAGAGTGGACGCGAGTCTCTTTATTTTGAGTTTTAAAAATCTGTAAGATTAAAAAATTATTCAAGGAAGAACTTACAGCCAAAGACTAGTCTGCTTATTAACTCTTGCTCTCCAGTATATGAGGTTTTGCAAAATTCTTCTGTGAGCTCTTTTGATTTCTTGTTATAGTATCCTTTCCTTTCATGAATTCAGGAGGTTCTGTTATCTCTTTGAAGATATTAATGATAGCTTTAAAATGTTACATTTATTTTCCCTGCAAAGTCTACATTTCTTCTAAGTTATTTTTCTTTGTTTATTTTGCTCTCTTTCTCCCATTTTAAAGTCTTCCTTTGCTCTCTGGTAATCCTTGGTTGCTTGTTCATGATCTGTAGTGAGGGACTGAAAAATATAATGGAAGCTTTGAGCCTGTGGGAACTGGGAAACTTGACTTTGAACTTCACTCCAGAGTGATGTGGGTGAATTGTTTGCTTTGGAACCCCTGATGTCATTTCCTTTAGGTGTTTCCTCTGGGTAGGTCAGGTTCCCAAAGAAATACCTGTGGATTTTTACCTGTTAGATAAGGGCCTGACTATTGGTGCTCCTGTGGGGTGGTGCTGGGAGCTGGTGGGAGTAGGCTGAAGGTCTCACTTTTACACGCATGTGATAACTAATCTGTGTACATTTGGTACAGTCTCCAGGCCTTCAACTGTGCCTGGCATCCCCCAGTTCAGAGACCCTTTGTTTCACACAGAGAACAAACTTGGAGACCTTTGTCAGGGTTGGGGAGGAGCGATTACCTACTGGCATCGGGGAGGAGGTGGAGGTCTAGGACCTAACTGATTTTCAAACAAGGGTCACCCAATCCTTCTCCTTATAGCCTCCCCTCCCTTCCCAACTCTCATCCTCCCATTCCAGAAGTAAGTGGTGCTGCTTGTTCCTTAGATTTTTGATTCCGTGACATAATTTGGGTTTTGGAAGGAAACAAAATTAGATGATAATTAAATTAACCATCTTAACCTAGAGTGCTGTATCATGAGTTTTAATTCTTTGCTTCTTTGAATGTATTAAACATTAAGTATATTAAACATTCTATATATTTTATATTTGAGAATTCTGATATCTGAAGTCTTTTTGGGCCTGCTTGTGTTGATGGTTGTTTCTATTGATTCTCGTCCATGGTGCCTTTTTCCCTTGTGAGTTTTGTGAACTTACTTGTGAGTTCATGTTAATTGGAGCTTGGAGGGAATTCCTTGAGGCTGGTTTGACAGATGCTTCTGCCAGGACCCTAGGGGCACTCTCAGCTTGGGTCCACTTTAAGTTCTCACTTTGATTCTTCTGCCCATACAATGAGTGTAAGGGCTGGCCTGTGGAGACAGAGGCCCAGCTGCATGTCTCTGCAGCACAGACTTTTTCCATCAGTTAGCTCTTGTCCAGTGAGTGTGGCCCTTTGGGAGTCCAGCTTCATAAGGGGGCCTTAGTTCAATTCTTTGTCTGGGGTAGGCCTCAGGTTTCACTTTCTGCTTCTAAAATGTGAAGTTCCTAAACACAGAGCTCTGATCCCTGAGATTGGTGTCTGGTATCTGCAGGGCTGGCTTATCTTGCTGGCTGCCTCTCTGGCTTTATCTTTGGCCTCAGAATTTCCCCTGCATCCATGTTCAGATATGCACTTCGGAGTGTGTTTACAAGGACTGGGTATCTGTCTTCTGTTCTATACTTTTGCACTGTCGAATGGATTGAGCAGAGGAAGCTGGCTTTGTCTGATGGCTCTACCCATTGCTGCCGAGGCTCCCTGGCCCAGGTTCAAGGTCAGCATCAGGCAGCCTCTTCAGCCCATCCCCAGCCCCTGCACCCTGCTGCAGACTCCATATTTCTGTCCCACTCAGAAACCTTTGGGGCTCCCCACTGTAATTCATGCTCCTCTTCTCCATCCTGGCTGTTCCCCTAACAGGTCTAGTTCTTTGTTCTTTTATTCTTGCATTGCCCTCTCCTGGGAACACCATCGCTTGCCCACTTTCAAACCCCTCTGTCCCTGCTAATTATTGCTACCATGGCAATCATATTACTAGGTATCAGTGTATCAAATCAGCATGTACACCTTAAGTTTATACAATATGTCAAATAGATTTAAATAAAAAAATAAAGTTAAAAATAGTGATTTCACCCATAAAAAGCATAAAGATGTGAGAACTGTGGCACTAGAGTGCAAAAAGGACTCTTGTCTACAGTATGAGAGCTGAAACAAGAGGTCAGAGCATTGGCTTGTCTGGCCTTAGCTGGGAATGGATGTGAGTGATGGAAATTGCACCCCCTTTGCATGCATGTCCACAGATGAATATGAAAGTGCTGCAAGTATTTTCTTTTTATTGAAGTATAGTTGATTTATAATGTTGTATTAGTTTCTGGTGTACAGCAAAGTGATTCAGTTATACATATTCTTTTCCATTATGGTTTATTTCAGGATACTGAACCTAGTTCCCTGTGCTATACAGTAGGACCTTGTTTTTGATCTATTTTATATATAATAATTTGCATTTGATAATCCCTAACCCCCAATCCATCCCTCCCCCACCTCTCCTCCCCCATGGCAACCACAAGTCTGTTCTGTATGTCTGTGGGTCTGTTTCTGTTTGGTAGATAAATTTATTTGTGTCATATTTTAGATTCCACATATAAGTGATATCATATGGTATTTGTCTTTCTCTGACTTACTTCACTTAGTATGATAATTTCTAAGTCCATCCATGTTGCTGCAAATGGCGTTATTTCATTCTTTTTTATGACTGAGTAATATTCCATTGTATATATGTACCCCCAGCTTCTTTATCCATTCATCTGTCAATGATCATTTAGTTGCTTCCATGTCTTGGCAATTGTAAACAGCGCTGCAGTGAACACTGGGGCGCACGTATTGTTTCAAACCATGGTTTTCTCCAGATATATGCCCAGGAGTGGGATTGCTAGATCATATGGTAGTTCTCTTTTTAGTTTTTTAAGGAACCTCCATACTGCTCTCCATAGCGGCTGTACCAATTTACATTCCCACCAACAGCATAGGAGGGTTCCCTTTTCTCCACACCCTCTCCAGCATTTACTGTTTGTAGACTTTTTAATGATGACCATTCTGACTGGTGTGAAATGGTACCTCACTGTAGTTTTGATTTGCATTTCTCTAATAATTAGAAGTGCCACAACTATTGATTTTGTAGTTGCAAATAAATAAATAAATACATGTAGGTGTATTTGCAAATATGGAATCCACAAACCATGAGGATCGATTGTAACCTACTTGTGAACAGGCTCTATGTGCTACTGTTTCCTATTTCTAGTGCTTAGCATATGGCGAGTAATAGATAACAGTGGAATAAATAAATGAAAGAAAGAAAGCTTAAAAAGAAAACCAAGCCCCCAAACCCTTGGTTCTCATCTTTCCTTAACGTTCCCTCCTTTACGCATGCTCACACGGGATCCTCCACTTGGCATGTTTTCGCTTTACCTGCCCCATTCAGCTGTTCTGTATCTCAGCCTTCATGGCTTGATTCTAAAACCACCTCCTCCGAGGCTCCTCCCAGGAGCCTGCCTTGATCCTCCCACCGAAAACAAGCTCTCCCCTGATACCTTCTAAATTACACTTTACCTCTTTGTACCAATTCAGACGAGTACATACATGTTTGCATATATGCCTTCAAATTCTGGCTGCTGGGAGGTGGAAATATTGTACAAGGGAGATTCAGAACAATGTATTATCTTAAATGCTTAAAAAATCAGCTAAGTTGAAATTAATAATCTAAAGAAGTCTGTTCAGTATTTTATTTATTTATTTATTTTATTTTTGGCTGTGTTGGGTCTTTGTTGCTGCGCGCGGGCTTTCTCTAGTTGCTGCGAGAGGGGGCCACTCTTCACTGTGGTGCGTAGGCTTCTCATTGCGGTGGCTTCTCCTGTTGTGGAGCACAGGCTATAGGCATGCGGGCTTCAGTAGTTGTGGCTCACGGGCTCTAGAGCGCAGGCTCAGTAGTTGTGCAGCACGGGCTTAGTTGCTCTGCGGCCGGGTCAGGGCTCGAACCCATGTCCCCTGCATTGGCAGGCGGATTCCCACCCACTGCGACACCAGGGAATTCCCTGTTCAGTATTATTTAACTTTCTCTCTATATATGTATTTAACAGTCACATTGTTTAAAAATTTACATATAGGAAAACGTACACATTTTAAGCATGAAGCTCCCTGAATTTTTATGTATATACCTGTGTAGCCCCCACTCAGATGAAGATAGGAAATTTCAGTCATTTCAAAAAGTTTCCATTCATGTCAATAGCCTCCTCCCTCCCATCTCAAGGTAATCACTTCAATGGAAAATAACAATTAAAAATCTAATCTCAGCATCTGTTTCTTTGGACTGTTGAGTTTATTCTGTTTACTTTTGTAGCAGTTAAAAAACATTTGGATTTATTCTACCATATAGTAATAATTTTGTGTTCTCTATTTACAGTGCTTCTTCTATTTTAAAGTCATTTTCTCCCTTATATTAGTCTAATTTATTTGCTATTTGAGAATTAAATATGCTATTTCTATTCTTTTGATGAAACAACTGCCACACGCATACTTTACTTAAAGCCTAGAATTAATCAATATTTCTGTTCTCTTCAAAACTATAAGATCTTAGAATGCTTTAACTCCAATATCTTCCCTGCATTCTTTCATATTATTTGTATCTAGTTTAGTTTCACTTTAATAAAAACTCCTTGAATTAGTAAATATTCTTAATTTTTACCAATCTATTCCTGCTTAGTTTCTAACTTTTTTTAAAACCAATTTCTTTGTTCATTGATGCTTCTCACATCCTCCTCCATATGTTTAGGATCAGTTTTCTTCTTGCTCATGTACATCCTGTCATATTTCTCTCAGGAAACATCTGTGAGTAGGAAATTCTCTCGTACTTTTGAATGAAAATGTATTTGTTTTACTTACACTCTTGAAGGAGAGTTGAGACATCTAAATTGACAGTTCTTTTTCCTCAGTGCCAAGCCAGCAGGATTTTTTTTTTTGTTTCTGTTTTAATTTCAATTTCACAGATGGAGCAGCCTTTCAAGGCTCATAGCATTTTCAAAGTGATTGTTTCTGGCTCTGGTCAAAATGCATCCAAAGCCATGTTCTTGTCCCTGGGGTGGCCCACATCTTTTCTGATAGCTTCTGGACCACCGTAGCACCACCTTACTGTTCTGGCATTAAATAACTTTACAGATTGTGCAGAGAGTGTGGGTGCTGTGTCCTTTCATGTCAGCCCTGCCCATCATGTTGCTGGAAGTGTCTGTCATGCCCTCATCCTCCAGCCTTACATTTGCTTTACCTGCCTAGCCCCTGAAGGTGTCTGAGTTTATCTTGAGTAGCCTTGGAGTGTATCTTACTGTACTAGATCTACAGTCATTCTGTGTATGTGTTTGTTCATTCATTCCAATATATTTTAGGCACCTACTCTGTGCAAGATGTTGGGGATAAAGCAGTGAATGAAAGAGATGTAAATCCCTGATCTTGTATGGCTTACATTCTAGTTGTGGAAAGCATACAATAAACAAATAAGATTCATTGTGTTTCAGTCAGTGGTGACTGCTAAGGAAAACAGTAAATCAGGGAAGTGGGGTACAAAGTGCTGAGGATGGGGTAGTTTAAATAGGTAGTCAGGGGAGGAATTCCTGATAGAGTAACACTGGAGCAGACACCTAGCGCAGGGAGTGAGCGTACCTCGTAGGAACTTGAGGGAGGAGCCTTCAAGTCAAAAGGAACACTAAGTGCACAGTCCCTGAGGCAGGAGCACGAAGGCCAGTATAACCGGTGTCAGAGTCAAGGTGACTGGTTGCACGTGAGGTCAGAGAGGGAGCCAAGTCAGGCTAGCGGAAGCTTTTAGAAGGTAAAATGGAAGAAGTCTTGGTGCTTCAGTATAGGAAAATACACTCTCATGAAATATTTGACAGTTCAGGGTAAAAGTAAGTTTTACCGGAACCATCAATCAAACTAGGAAAATAAAGCCTTGAAGGATGTTGGAAGATCACTGATGCCCTATTTCATCTCAATCACTTGAGCTGTAGCTTTCCAAAGCACGTGGATGTTTTAAAAAATCTAATAAAAAGGAACTTGAGGGAAGTGGTCTTGCTACCTCTTAGGAAGAGCAACTTGAATAAGTTTATTATAAAACACTGTTTTCTTTCATGAGGCTGTTAATATGTGGCCTTAAGTGTCCATTACTTTTTATTTCTCTCTTGCTCACCATGAGAGCCTATTTTCGTGGGTGCTCTGACAGCCAAGATTTAATTACTTACTATTTGTACAATGTACATAGATGTCTTAGTCCATTTGGGCTGCTATAGCAAAATACCAGAGACTGGCTTATAAACACAGAAATTTATTTCTCACAGTTGGCTGGGAAGTCCAAGATCAAGGTGCCAGCAGATTCGGTGTTTGGTGAGAACCTATGTCCAGGTTCACAGACAAGTCATTTTTTTGCTGTGTCCTCACATGGCAGAAGGGGCAATGAATCTCTCTGGGGTCTCTTTTATAAGGGTACCAATGCCATTCATGAGGGTTCTATCCTCATGACCTAGTCTCCCCTCAAAGACCCCATCTCCAAATACTCTCTTTGGGGGTTAATTTCAAAATATGAATTTTGGGGTGACACAAATGTTTGGTCTATAGAAATATAATTATCTGCTTATAATCATTTAATATGTGTAGTATTCTGCTGTTGTTAGTTAATATACCATAGCTCACTCTACTGTTGCCTCATAATAACTGTTCTCTTTTCCATGTTAAACATCTTGGGAGTTGAATGTGACAAACTCATGGAATCTCAGTGATGAGAATTTCTTTTCATTGCTATTACTGATGATATTGATAATGATTATCCATTATCTTTTAAAAATATTTATTTATTTTAGTTTTGGCTGTGTCGGGTCTTAGTTGCGGCACATGGGCTCTTCATTGTGGCACGTGGGCACTCTAGTTGTGGCACGCGGGCTCTTCATTGCCGTGTGTGGGCTCTTTAGTTGTGGCTCGCATGCTCGGTAGTTGCAGTGCACAGACTTAGTTGCCCCGCAGCATGTGGGATCTTAGTTCCCCGACCAGGGATCAAACTCGCGTTCCCTGCATTGGAAGGCGGATTCTTAACCACAGGACCACCCTCTCCATTGTCTTTTATTTAACTACCATCACCTAGGTGCTCCACAGAGTGTTCGATACACACACACACACACACACACACACTACTTACTATTGAAATGGATAAGTAAGCAAATTGGTTTGAATTTACTGTGTCATTACTAAATCCCTGGACACACATAATAAAATTAAGAAGAAAAAAGTATCAACTAGATTAGATAAGACATAGGCCAGGTTGGTAAAATCAGCCTAAAGAAAATGCATGTCCATTTCCCACATTTATCTGCTTGAAAAATTGAGGGGGATTCACGCTTATTTGTATATTTTTAAGTTTCTTTCTAATGTTACTGAAGCTCATCATAGAAAAGAGCCAGTTGATGCAGTTCTCCTTAAAAGTCTTCCCTTCTCCTGTTACAGAGAAGGAATGCCAATGCATTTAATTTGTTCCCAGAAGAAAAATTGCCTTTATGAAAGTACAGGTAGAAGAATGAAGGTGTGAAGGTAGCTGTGAACCAGTTTCAAAGGAACCTAGTCCACCTCTGTCTGATTCAGTTCAGTTAAAATCTATTGAACATTTGCTGTGGAGTAATCATAATTTAATTATGGAATTGTAAGATGGATTCATTCTCAAGTAGTTTAAAGGCTTGTTTATTAGATACAATATGATTCATGAAGAAAGAGCCATGTACCAGAAAATAAAGTCAGCTGATACAGTGAATGTAAGAGACTTAGTTTCCATCAGAAGAGAGGAGGAGGAGCCCTGTGTGGATTAGAGTGTGCGGGGAAACTGAGGGCGGACGTTAGTAGGACTCAGTGGATGGATGGGATTTTGATGGCCGGAGGAGAGGGGAAGGGAAGTGCAAGTGAGGAAAACATATAAAAAAGGCCTCAGGCAGGAATGAACATCACATATTTAGGCAACAGGAAGGAAATCAACTTGGTTGGAATGGAGAGTTCTGGTTATTGGAGGAGGATGAGGAGGAGAAAATAAATTTGATTAGAATATAATTTGGGGAGAGATAGAATCAAATTGAGGAATTTGGATTTTTGGAATTTTTGGAATGACTTCGATGAAAATGATAGAATAAAGACCTCCATAATTCTCTTCTATCATTTTTCCATGAGAAAACTGGAAAAAAAAATTGCCAGAATCAGCTTTTCAGAACTCTGGAAATTAACCAAAAACTTGTAGCAATCTGAGGCGCATTTATTCAGGAAAATCGGCTGACTCTCACTAAGAACAGTGATCATTGTGGTGTTTAATTTGCCTATTCCCATTTTCCTCACTTGAGCTTTATGGTGGAGTTTTTCTTTTTAACTTTTTATTTTATATTGGAATACAGTTGATTAACAATGTTGTGTGAGTTTCAGGTATACAACAAAGTGATTCCGTTATACGTATACGTGTAGCTATTCTTTTTCAAATTCTTTTCCCAAGTAGATTGTTACAGAATATTGAACAGAGTTTAAAGCCAGCAGCCCATGATCACAGTGAAAATCTGTACCCAGGAAGCCACCAGAGGGCACAGAAGGGAGTTGGAGTTCTTTCAAAGCCTCATTCCTAGAGAATTGTTATTTGACTTGTCTGGCGGTTCCCTGGAGGACCCTGCTTGCAAGGCTGCCTTTATTTGTTCTGACTCAGAGCTCATTTAACAATAAAAGTCATTTTCCAAAGGCACTTGTCAAAAATATTTATAGTTTAGCTTTGAGGCTGCCTGAAGCGGGGGTAACAGGGCAAAAAATTGGGTAGCCAAATGCTTAAAGGAAAAGTTGAGGAATGAGATCTCCATTAGGGCTTTGAAAAACTCTGACGTATTCTTGGGGATCTATAAGGCCACACACAGGTGTAGGCTGTGTGCATGCTGAGGGCTCTGCACATCGTTAGTAAAGACCTAAGAAGACCCTAAACTCTCACTCTGCCTGACCTCGAGGCTCTGGAAGTGAAGGCTAAGGCAGAGTTGTCAATTGCCTGGCTGAGGGGAGAAGTCATGCCCCTTGGACACTGAAAACTATAAAACATTGTTGGAAAAAATTAAAGAAAACGTCATAAATGGAAAGACATTCTGTGTCACAATGAGGTACCGTTTCATACCCACTAGGATGTGGGAAAAGATGTGGAGAATTTAGAACTCTCATGCATTGTTGGTGGGAAACGAAAATGGTGCAATCACTTTGACAAACAGTTTGGCAGTTCCTTAAATGGTTAAAAATATTTACCCTATGACCCAGCAATTCCACTCCATGGTAATATCCAAGAAAAATGAAAACATACACCCACACAAAAATTTGTTCACAAATATTAATAGTTTTGTTCAAAGTAGCCAAAACGTGGATACAACCCAAGTTTCCATCAAGTGATGAATGGGTGAATAAAATGTGGTATAGGCATAACATGAAGTATTATTCAGTCATTAAAATGAAGTATTTATACATGGTACAACATGGATGAACTCTGAAAACATTATGCTAAGTGAAAGAACCCAGACCAGAAAAGGCCACATATGATAGAATTCCATTTATACGAAATGCCTAGAATAGGCAAATTCTGAGAGACATAAAGTAGATTAGTAATTGTGAGGGGAGGGGGAATGGTATTGACTGCTAATTGGTGTGGGGTTTCTTTACCAGGTTAAAAAAGTCTGTAATTAGACAGTGGTGATGGTTACACAACTTTGTGAGTATAATAAGAACCATGGAATTCTGTGCTTTGTAAATGTAAAATATTACATATTTTGTGTTATATGAGGTGTGTGAATTATACTGCATTTAAAAATACAGGAATCTTTGAAGCCTTTTCAACATCAAAATATCATATACCTGCCTAAATAAATAGCTAAATAGTGATAGATAAGGTCAGAGCCCAAAGAATTTAGAATCAGGAGAACACCAGTTAGAAAAGAAGATTACATCTGGGCAAAAGAGCACGCGACCAGTAGTCCAGACAGTTTCAATAGTTATTTTATGAGATTTTCTGCTCACAGGCTTCCAGTACCTAACAGTGCTCGGCCGTGAAACATGTCGAATGCATTTTTATTGACGTTTAAGTCGAAAGGCCTGTGTTGTAATCTCTAGGGTTGTGTGTGTGTGTGTGTGTGTGTGTGTGTGTGTGTGTGTGAGAGAGACTTCGTATACTGCAACACAGTAAGTTTCCTCCTCTGTAAAACAGAGAGTCTTTGTGGTAAGAGGCAAATTATATCCATGTATAAGAATATGATATTTTGGGCTTCCCTGGTGGCGCAGTGGTTGAGAATCTGCCTGCCAATGCAGGGGACACGGGTTCGAGCCCTGGTCTGGGAAGATCCCACATGTCGCAGAGCAACTAGGCCCGTGAGCCACAACTGCTGAGCCTGCGCGTCTGGAGCCCGTGCTCCATAACAAGAGAGGCCGCGATAGTGAGAGGCCCGCGCATCGCGATGAAGAGTGGCCCCCGCTTGCCACAACTAGAGAAAGCCCTCACACAGAAACAAAGACCCAACACAGCCAAAAATACATAATAAATAAATAATAAATAAATTTTAAAAAAATATGATATTTTAAAAAGCCCAATTCATTTATACAAAGTACTCTCAATAATCATAACAATAACAAAAATGACAGTCAAATAATAAAGGAGACTGTACATTGATAACTCCACTTTTAGCAGATTGGCTTGCCATTGAAGATTTTTGTTTTTTAGAGGTGAAAGCCTTTGCTTTTTTTCCAGCTTCAATTTTATCTAGTTGACTTTACGTACATTATAACGTGTATATTATATATTGGTTATTATATATAATGGGTATTATAAATATTTTAGTTATTATAATATATACTATCCAATATATGTTGCATTTTATTTTTAAGATTTTTTTTTGATGTGGACTGTTTTTAAAGTCTTTATTGAATTTGTTACAATATTGCTTCTGTTTTATGTTTTTTGGTTTTTTGGCCCCGAAGCATGTGGGACCTTAGCTCCCCAACCAGGAATTAAACCTGCACGCCCTGTATTGGAAGGCGAAGTCTTGACCACTGCACTGCCAGGGAAGTCCCACATATTGGCTATAATAGATATATATATGTTTATATATGTTTATATATTATATAATTATACGTATATACATGGATATGCTATGAAACTTGGAGAACTGACGTTTTGCTTAAATTTGGTAAGAGTCTCATCTTACCCAGTACTATTTAGAGATGCCCACGTATCGAATATGTTCCTGATTTCTTTATGTGAAAATATAAAAACCCCTCTAAGAATAGGAAGCCAGTTCAGGAATGAAACTTCCTCTCTTGCTTAAAGGGCTGTGTTTCCCTATGCAAATGCAGCAAAGCCCAGAAATTAGCAATGACTGCTAAATTAACACACTTGAAGAGCTTGGCTTGTTCTAATAGGCAGTCAGATGGTCTTGTTACATTGTAATGGTGCCAAGCTAATTGAAGTGATTACTGTTGCTCATGAGCAGCCTTTTTGAAGTAGAAGTCTTTTAAATTATCCATAGACGTTAAATGTCAGACACTATTGTGTAATTATACTTTGTAAATGCTGAATGTCATAAGGCATCACAGGTAATTGAGGTTTACAGAGAAGAGCTTTTTCTAAACCTAATTGGGCATCAACTCTTTGTCACTTTTTCGAAATCTAATTGGGCATCAACTTTTTGTGCCAGGGGACACTCCACTGCCTCATAACCTCCCTTTTCCCCCCACCTTCTCCTGCTAGACTTACTTGTGGGGCCCCTTATGTCATGATGGTTCCAAATCATTGAGCTTAAACACCTCTCTGTCTGTATCCTCTGTGATCTCTGGGGACTGTTACACTGGTTTGGGATATCATGGGCTGAAGCTTTCTGGGGAGCCAGGTGTGGCTCTCTGACGGCAGAAGGGGACCATCTGAATGGACTATCAAGTCCTTTGAAATCTCTGAGTGAGCCCAGAATATTCTATGTGTTCTGGGATTTTCATTTGTTGTTGTTGTTGTTGTGTGTGAGTGATTTTGAAAAATATCTTTTCATGATATTAGAAATGGAGGTTTTCATGGTGCTCCATGGAAATTTCATGGTGGAAGTACCCAACCATATCTTGTCCTGTTTTTGTTGCTTAGGTCATATTAGAACACACGTTAGGATCCCAATTTTAAAACAATTCATAGAAAGCCATTTTCTTCTTGCCTTTTGTGACAGTAATGTTTATTATGAACCAAACTTTGGGAACCTCAGATGTCTTGCCGGTGTCAGCTATACACTGAGAGTGACCAAACAGCCAAATAGGACTTTTGAATACAGACATCAAGATGGCCTGCTGTTGGCTGTGAATCTTCCAGCTGGGCTCACTGTGAATACGGTCTCAGTTTCTGACATAGTGGCTGGCAAGAAATATACAAAAAGGCATTCTTATTGCATAATTCTGAATACGTATGTTCAGTTGGTCACCGGGTTTTATTAAATAAAACTGATTTTTATGATGGGGCCCTTATTGTGTGCTTTCAGCAGGTAGCAATTTATGAAAGTCCTGGCTTATTTGTAAAGCTGTCTTTATCTGTTCTTTTTTAAAGCATTCATTATTCTCTATGATAAATTGAGTTCTGATTAAAGTGTTTTCTGCCCCACATAAGGAGACTATGGGAGAAATGTCAATGCGTGTAATGAAAAGAGTGTGTGGATGTTTTCAAGACTGTGAATGCAGAGGACTCAAGTCAAGTCGTGTCGAGTATGTTCCGCAGAGTTTGCTGATTTCTGAAGATGGATGCAGAGATGTTCGCAAATGGTTGGGCCTTATTACAGGCTTCAAAGATGCATTCCTATTCTTTGATGATGAGTTTTTTTCGTTGTGTTATTGAAAAGGCAAATTAAAAGAGTACTTTTTATACATTACAAGTAGTGTTCTGATACTTGTCAGAAGTAACACTAAGCAGTAAGTGTAGTTTTTCTAGCATCACTTTTGAAGATGGCTTTTATGATGTGCCTGTCGGAGAAGAATCAGGTTCAAGGATATTATTAAAGTTGTTTAACAGTTTAAAGCAATAATATGCAAGATGCCACAGAAAATGTTGAATTAGACGTGGTTTTTGCACAATGAGCTTATGCATGTCCTCTCATTTTGCTTCCCTTCTGAACATATTCCATCCCTCGTCATAAAGTTCTTACCCCTATGGCTTGGTAGTCTTGCCATTGCTCCAGGTATAACAGGGTGACTTAAACTGGAGGCCAGAGCATCGTTCTTACTGATGTGCTCTTGTTGGCTTAGGTGTGCAGGCACTCAGGATTAGCCACTGTTTTGAAGAGGGATTCAGTTCTCATATACTTTTCTAGCAATGCTCAATTATAGTCAACAAAGTGGAGCTCTTCTTTGTGCAATGGCTTTGAACAGAAGCTCTGCTGGACCCTATCCATCCAGCTGAGGATCCAGGCAGCACATCAGGAAAGTAGCCACCACTGTCTGCTCCCATGCTCCAAGGGCAGGTTTAGCATTCTCAAGGTCAGGTGCTGCTGGCTTCATGGGGGTGGTCATCAAGGCTGTTCATCACTTACTTTCAGCTCTTTGCCCTCAGGCACAAGGTGGGCTTGTGTTTCCTTGTGGTTGGGTTAGGGTCATATGACTGATTTTGGCTGATGGGTTGTGAGTAGAAGTGATCTGTGGCATTATCATGCTGGAGCATTTAGTTGCCAGTGGGAGACCTCTTTAGAGTCCTTGTTCTGCTTGTAATTGTGACTGGCATATTTGAGATGGTGGTTGTTGTATCAGCCAGAGCTAAGAAACCTGGAGCAGAGTCCTCAGCTGACCCTTAATGGCCATGTAGGATGAACAAGAAACAATATTTGTTGTTATTGGGCTTTTCCTTACTGCAAAATAACTTAGCCTACCTGACTGATACATTATCATTAGGTCATACATTTACTTAGGGCCTGTATCAAGGGTCACAAATGTGATCGCCCATGAGACCCAATATGAGTGAATGAGGAGAGTGGGACATAAGAAAAGACATGGGCATGCTTTGTTTGCATGTTGAACATACAGGCATATTCTTTGCTTTTTCAAAGGCATATATTCTCTATCCAGTTTTTTTGAAACAAGTAGCCTTTTTAGGCTATCTCTTAATTTCTCTCCTTTGATAGATTGAAAGACCCAGAAACCATTTCTCTCTTAGATGTAAAACAGCAGTCTAGTATGACAGTAAATGACTCCTGACACTTATCCTAAGTGTTAGGGACACCATAGGACACCTAAGTGTTGGTGACTATAGCAGATTGGACCGCACAAAAAACCCTGTCTGATGGAGGCAGCTGGTTTTATTTTTCCCAAGGCAATTTCTGCAGGAACGTGAGCCCAGCATTCCTGGGCTTCTAAGAGACATTTGGAATTCATATTTTATGTGAAGTGTCCTAATTTTTTGAAATAATGTTCAATTAAAAAAGTAATTCTGGAGGATAAAAAAATATATATAATAAGGTCAAAACTTTATAAACCTTGGCCTGTATTCCCCACAGCCCGTGATTTTCAAGCTAATTAAAAAAATCTTCATTTGAAGAGGTTACATCTTAAACACAGGGCAAGCATATATCAATTGGCAGTGTAATGAGGACAGAGTAATAACAAGTAATCAGGAAATAACTGTTAATTTCTTCCTATATGTTCAATATTGTGTTAGGTGCTGTGAGAGATACTGAAAGAACATAAAGGATTGGTCGTGACTTTGGGAAATTCACAATCTAATTGGGGAAAAAATTAAAAGAAATAATATAAATAATATAAAAAGAAACAAAAGAAACTATTAGGGATCTCCAGAGAAACAGCCAATCAGAGCTATCTATATATCTGTATGGATGTATATATAGATATGCACACATGTATGTGTATATGTGTATGTATCTAAGGACACTTATGTGTGTGTGTGTATATATAATACCTATCTATCTAGAATATATATCTATCTAGAACATACACACACATATATCTAGAAAGTGATTTGCTATAGGAATTGGCTCCAACGTTATGGAAGCTGAGATGTCCCACTGTCTGCTGTCTGCAAGTTGGAGACCCAGGAGAGGTACTGGTGTACCTAAGAGCCAGGGACCCAATGGTAGAGTTTTCAGTCTTAATCTGAGGGCTTTGAGGACCCCTAGCGCCGTGGGCAGAAGATCAGTGTTCCAGCTCATGCAGTCAGGCGGAGAGTGAATTCAGCCTTCCCCTGCTTTTTCATCTGTTCAGGCCTTCAGCTGATTGGATGACGGTTACCCACAATGGGGAGGGCCATCTGCTTAGTTCACCAATTCAAATGCTGGTCTCTTCTGGAAACATCCTCACCGACACACCCAGAAATAATGTTTAACTAGCTATTGGGGTGTCCCATGGCCCAGCGAAGTTGACACATAAAATTAACCATGACAGACACTGTCTAAGAATGGATAGTTAATGCCACCCTGTGCAATAAGGACTAAAGTGTGATTAGAGGAGAGAAGGGGGTGTTGGGAGTGGAATAGTCCTAGGAGGCTTGGAGGGAGAAGTGGGGCTTGAGCAGAAAGTTGAAGAATGGGTGGGGTAACTGGTGGGGTAGGGAACAGAGGATATTGCATGTGGAGGTGACGACACCTGAGGGACATGCAAGGAGGGCTGCTCAACTGAAGTAGAGGGTGCCCAGCGGAAGTGGGAGGAGCGTGAGTGGAGAGAATTGGGTTGCAAGGTACCATATTAAGAAGGACCTCAGAAGTCAGGCAAAGGCATGGACCATGGGTGCTGTCGGAAGCAGAGGCTCATTACTGCACCCAGGACATCAGGAGGAGACTGGAGACTAGAGTTGAGGCCAGAACAGAGAGTCAAGGCCAGCTCTGTATCTGATTAACATTAGTTGTGTGGCCTGGGACAAGTTGTTTGACATCTGTTGTCACTGGTTTTCCTGTATGTAAGATGAACCACATCAGTGTTGGACTCATATATGAAGCTTATTAAAAAGAAAGCTGATTGGGAACCCAGAGCTCCAGCCTTCTGAGGATGGGGATTTTGAGTTCTACTGAGGGTTTTGATGCATGCTAACATCGAGAAGCGCTGTGCTGAGAGATCCAGGGATTGGCTGAAAAGAGGTTGCTGAGCGCATCGAGCTGATGAGTGAGATGAAATCAGGGCCCAGGGAGGCTTTGTCTGGCCTTGTCATGCAGGTCAGATTAGAGCAAGAAACAACCAGGGTCTGATTTCTGACGTGCCCCCTCCCCCCATCCAAGCCAGGTTAATCTACTTACTTTTTTTTCCGTGTGGCTTCACCTGATCTGTCTCAAAGATCATAATTTGGGGCCACTCTGAGGTGTGTTCTTGTGTAAAACATGTTTTTTGTCTGTGTGAGAGAGAAGTTAGTTTGACTTGCAGATCACACTGTCATCTCCACTTGCCTCCAGTGCTGTCTTGGTTTCTGGTCCTAGATGTCCAGGTTGCAGTAAATATGGAAACACAACCTCAAGCAATGATTGGCAGAAGATGAACCACATCCCAGGTTTAGGCCTAAATTTCGAGTTGATTCTCTCCCTCATTCTTCTTCCATGGTTGCCTTCGTTCTCAGCATTCTTCATCTAACAGGCAACTGTGTTTGTGTCCTTGACTGGAATGTGTTCCAGCGTGTTGTCAGAGAGAGATTTCTGTCTCCCATGCATGACTGCTAAAATAGCAAGAATCAAAATTACATCTGATAGCTGCGCAGTCCCTAAAGGGCAGGAAGAAAGACTTTGCTTAAGGCAGAATGCACTAATCCATTGTACTAGCAGGTTGCCAGAGCTGTCCTAGTCACTGTTTACTTTTGTCAGAAGCAGGAATAAGGTAAAACACACGGGAGAAGTTTCCAGCATAGAGAAATTAGTGCTAAATTAAGATGCAAACAACATGTCCTGAGGCTGGAAAACAATTTAGGGAAATGAAGCAATAGGTAAATATTGTTTGTTACATTGATAAATAGGATTTGGCAGCCATCCAAAGTTTGCATTTCATTTGAAGCCAAAAAATACCTTTTGATTTGACAGAGTAATTTCATGTGTGCTAGTGGACATATCCTCCCAGGCGGGCAGCTGGTGATTCATGTGGGTGGAAAGAGTTTGAGGACTATCAGTGTGTTGTTGTAGTGACCCCCTCAGGAAACCAGTGTGTGTGGTGTATGTGTAGTCTATCAACCTTTATATTTAAAAAGGAATATGACAGGAGTTCTGAAATAAAAAGGAATTTGAAATTTTTATTCTGAGCTATTTTTTTCATGATCTTTTCCATATGCCCATAAGTCAAATCATGCTAATGGTGAGGAGGGGATGAGAGTAGATATATTATTGCAAATCAAACTAAGTCAGCATTTTCTTATTGATTGATTGATTGATTGATTGATTGGCTGCATTGGGTCTTCATTGCTGTGCGCTGGCTTTCTCTAGTTGCAGCGAGCGGGGGCTACTCTTCGTTGCGGTGCGAGGGCTTTTCATTGCAGTGGCTTCTCTTGTTGTGGAGCACAGGCTCTAGGCACGCAGGCTTCAGTAGTTGTGGCACACGGGCTTCAGTAGTTGTGGCTCATGGGCTCAAGAGCGCAGGCTCAGTAGTTGTGGCGCACGGGCTTAGTTGCTCCGCGGCATGTGGGATCTTCCCGGACCAGGGCTCGAACCCGTGTCCCCTGCATTGGCAGGTGGATTCTTAACCACTGCGTCACCAGGGAAGCCCCTAAGTCGGCATTTTCAATCAACATTTTTTCAGGACCTACTGTGTGTGGGGCAAAGCGCTAGGTTTTCTGGAAGAAATGGGAAAAAGTTAAGATGTGGTCTGGTCTTCAAGAACCTTGTGTTTTGGTTTTCTAGATCACTTTTCTATCTAGCCAGGCATAGGTTGGTTTTTAGAGGTCTGCAGTGAGGACTCACAGAGTGGGTGGGTCGTGGCCAGAGCTGGGTATGTAATGAGAATAACCCTGCCCATGCTCAGCCGGGCTATCCCCACTCCAGTCCCATGCCTGACATGTAGACCTTTATAAGAAATCCAGCCAGAGCAGCACCTGAGTTTGTCTCTTCATCAGAAAATATGTGAAATGGACAATACTATTCTTAAGATACCTCCCTGTTCTAGAATATATGTAGCCTAAGGGGTTGATGGATCTGCTGCCCTCATTGGAGCACTGAATGTGAGAGCCAGGAAAGGCCAGACCAGACCACGGCCCTTACCGCTAGAATTTATGCCTCCTATGTTTAAGTCAGATGTTGACACACCTGGAAAAATCTTAATCCATGGCAAAAATCTGACTTAAGAAAGACTGGAGACTTTTTAAAGTAACAATAGCAACAGTTAATATTTATTCAGACCATATTATTTGCCAGGCTCAGTCCTATGTCATTTGCATTAATTAGCTATTTTCAGTCCACAGAACAATGCTATGAAGTGTTTGTATTATCCTGTTTTTCCAAGAGACAGCTGAGGCACAGAGAGGTTAAGAAGTGTGCCCAAGTTTGCACAGCTAGTAAGTGGCACAGCCAGCCTTGGAGCCAGCTGGTTTGACCTCAGAGCTCACATCCTACTGGATTCACCCTCACATCCATTCTATCCAAGAACAGGAGAAAAAATTTTTTTGTTGCTTTCCATCAGAACACTGCTGTTTCCCACCCACTTCCCTCTCCCCTTCCTCTCTCTCTCACCTTTTCCTAACTCCACTTCATTCCTCGTAATATAATCTATAGCATCTGAAGTGGGAGGACACTGGAGGCTATTTAACTCTCCATAATTCTGACTATCTTTCTTTTTGCGGATTTGTAATAATGATACAGGAATGTTATAGGAAGGGTTCCAAATAGGAAAGCAGCTATGTAAACTGTGAAACACACACCACAGTTCTATTGCAACTAAAATCATACTTTTCATCATGATATTAAGCAAAACTAGAAAAAATCTACCAGCCCTATCTCAAGGAAAGGCCACCTATTACAATGCTCTGGGTGAAGTGATAGGGACTTGAAATGAAGGGATTTGTAGAAAGAGATCAGGACGAGGTCATAAGACTCAAGGACGTATTTTTCCTGGAGTGAAAACTCCCAGTTTGTAATCTCCACTTCTCATCATTTGATCCTTCCTACCTCCAGCTAGATTTCCTTAGTATTTCTCAGAAAACTTCCCAGCATTCAAGCATTTGAAGAAGAATTAGGATTCCAGCAATCAGTGCCACTTACTATAATGTAAAAGTGATGCAAAGCTCAGTCCGCCATAAAATAAGATTTCAGAGTAAGTGTGAACCCATGGTGTGTTGATTAGAGGATGGAGTTGTTATCAGGTACAAATTTCAATTACATTAAAGGCCTTCTCTAATTAGGAAACTGAAGATCCTTGGCCAAGAACCATATACCACATGTGATGGCTCCTGGAAGGAATACTGATGAATGTTTTTTCTGAATGCATTCTAAAAGTACTGATGTGCTATAATTACAAAAAGATATTGGCAAAAATGTTGGGAAATTCTCATAAACTCGACTTAATGGGCAAGCCGATAGATATTTCTGGTTTTATCTCTCAGAACTGGTGTCTTTGTTTAATATTTTGGTTTTTAATTAAAAGCAACTTGATAAACACTGCATTCCTGAAACTTTAATTCAAGTAATACTTACTGACTATCTACTGTGTGCCTAGCTAGGAGCCCTGGAAGAAACAATATTAGCGTATGACAAGATTTCCTACCTTCAAAGAGTTTATTGTCTTTGGACCCTTAATGCGCTGAACAACAGGAAATAATAGAATTGAACTCAGGACAATTTTATTATTCGTACAGGATGATATTTTAAATTTACAAAGGACTTTTCATGCACTATCTCCTTTGGTTCTTTTAATAACACCATGAGATAATTTATTACTATTATTTTACGAAAGCAGAAGTGGAGCATTTGGACATTGAGTGGTGTCAAGGCCCTGTGGTAGAAGCCCTGGTGTCTGCCTCCCAACTAGGTTTTCCTACCATGGCATACCCCCTTTCTGGTCACAGTTTTCTCTGGCTGAGGTGGATACAGCCAGTACCACACTGTGACTGATGTGTGGTTGGAGTTCATGATTGAGGCCACTTACCTTCTTGAGAGCATGGAGCAGGCCGTGGTTGGGAATTATGGTTTGGGAGACCTCCCTTGGAGAATATGCTGGAAACACAGCCAGGTTTCGTTCTTAAAAACTGGTGGCTAATTAGGTTGAAAGTGCCTTTTGTGGGCTGAATCGTATCCTGTCTAAATCCTAACCCTGCCAGCAACTTGATCTGGACTTCTAGCCAGAACTGTGTGAAAATAGGCCACCCAGTCTGCGGTACTTTGTTATGGCAGCCCTTGCAAACTAATACAGTACCTAAATGATTTTAAACTGGTTAGTTAATGTTTACCCTGTGTGTTGCTTAGATTTTTGGCATGAGATGGAACTGAACTCAGATGGCTCAAATAGGGGCTTTATTGAAAGGGCTACTTACAGAGATGTGGGCAGGGCCAAAGAAGCCAGAGGCTAGCAGCACTGGGGAGCTCTTGCTATGTCTAGGGATAAGGGGGGGGGGGGGAGGAGGGGAGGAAATAGGCTTCCAGAGCCCAGTGAGAACTGAAGCTGTGGGCAAAGGACCGTCCAGTGGGAGCTGCAATTATGGGAGACACGGCTGCTGTCATAGAAGGGTTGCAGAAACAGGGAGAGAGTGACGAAGAAACATTCCCAGTATCTCTCAAGCACCGTTTGAAGTCTTGTTGGAGCATTCCCATTGGCCCATTCCAACAGGAAGCCAGAAAACAAGGGAGTATAGATGATGCTGCCTGCAGAGGTCAGTACCCCGAGATACTAGAAGGGCCCAGAGGGTGAAGAATAAATGGTGGGTTGGAACAGAGAATAACTTTGCAAAAGAAAATAATCAGCATTATATCTGTTCAACAGAGTGAAGAAACACAGGGGCTGAAGTTATTATTTCTCCAAGATCAGCAAAGTCAATACCGACTGAAAATGACACTCTCTGCTTTTTGGTCATTTGTGATTTTCCTGTACAGTCGGCCTTTCACATCCAGAATCTGTGGATGCAGAAGGGCCGACTGTACTACTTCATTTTATATAAGGGACTTGAGCATCCTCGGGTTTTGCTATCTGCCGGGGTCTTGGAACGAATCTACTGTGGATACCAAGGGACGACTGAGTTTTGTTTACTGGAGAAAGGGCTTACCATGAAAAGACACTTTTCATCTTTCAGGGTTGAAAGAGAAATCAGATCTTCTGAATGTCTCAATTTAGAGTTGAGGAAGTTGCGGCAGGGAAAGGTGAAGCAGCTTCCCCATGGCTCCCCAGCAGGTCCGTGGGAAAGCCGAGGGTGGGTCTAGAGACCACTGATCATTGATCACTGCGTGGACCTCATTAATCACTACATTTCCCTCTAAACTTCCAGGCAGGATGTTGAATTTTAGTAGAATGTTTCAAATATAAAGTCTTCTTTAAAAAAGTTCATTGAGAAACTTCTCTAGGAATTTATTGAAAAAGCAAAGGAGGAAAAAGGGGAACCAAGGTTTGTTAAATTTTAGTTTTAGACATGGATAAAAAAAGGCTGTGTGCTCCAAAAGCAGCCAGATGGCCTGCATTCCATTCAGTTTGTGGCCAATCTAGAAGCCGATCTGGGGGAGGATCCAGGAGGCAAACCCTAACCCCGGGAGCCAGATCCCTGGCAAAGCTCAAGCAGCCTTGCCTGCATCCTTGGTTTATCCTTCCTGTTTCCACACTTATCAAATATTTATTGTCAACAACGGGCAGTTCTGTTTGCACACAGTGTGATGGGGTAATGAGATAGTTAGGTTTCCTCCTGTTATTGATGGGGAGTGCTGATGGCATGAATAATTTCCTCTTTTCATAAATGGGAATTTAATTATTGATGTCTTGTTAAGGCAGCGACAAAGGTGTTACCAATACACACTGCAGTTGGAAGCCTTGACAGGCATGAGGATCCTAGGGTTCGTGGGGGATCTTGAAGTAAACTTGATTAATTGTTTAGAAGAGAGAGCAAGTATCTTTATCCATATCTATCAATCTATCTACATATACATAAATATATGTAAATATATATATTCTATATATGCTCTTTGAAGAAATTTTTATCTAAAACACAGCAGGGAAAACAAACCTCCAAAACCTTATCCTAACAAAGTGCAAGCAAATCAAATCAGTGAGAAACTAGTCCTCTCACACTTGCAAAGAACGTTAATTGAATTCTTAGCCTCACTGGTGGAATGTTTATTCATAAAAGCAAGGGTTTTTGTGGACTGACAACTCACATTAGCTCTTAAGAGAAGATAAAAAGAACATGAGGTCTCGAATGTAGTGTGCTAATTTTATGACTTTCTTTGAAGGGATTCAAGGCTGTCTGAGTATCTGCCTCCACCCCACACCAAAAAGAAAAGAAAGGCGAAACACTGCAACATATTTCTCAGGGAAGAGAAGTTTTCATTTCTGCCTTTTATTTTTTTTTCCTCAAAATCGGATTAATGTTTCTGTTTCATTCTTTTTAGCTTCTTGGGGAAATTGAGTGAGGAGTTGGAGCTGGTGTCTCTTCCTATGGTAGAGAGAGAGAGATGAGGTGGATTTCAGAGGAAGCAAATCTCAGAGTCAGGGAATCCTGTGCTGATGTGGGGAGTAAGAGAATCCTGCGATTCAGATAGGTAGGAATGTGGAAACGCCGGCATCTCAGATGTAATGTGCCCATGAATCACCTGGGATTTTGCTAAAGTGCAAATTTTCGTACCAAAGGTCTGGTGTGGGATCTGAGACTCTGCATTTCTGACACGCTCCCAGGTGAAGCCAGCACTGCTGGTCTATGGACCACACTTTGAGTAGCAAGGATTATTGGACCAGACAGCAGATTTTAGAGATACTGAATATTTAAGATAGGTTAACAGTAGCTATGCTTTTATAATTTTTTTAACATCTTTATTGGAATATAATTGCTTTACAATGGTGTGTTAGTTTCTGCTTTATAACAAAGTGAACCAGCTATATATATACATATATCCCCATATCTCTTCCCTCTTGCGTCTCCCTCCCTCCCACCCTCCCTAGCTTTTATAATTTTTGATCCTTTACACTTTTTTTTTTGTTATTAGAATGAGTACATTTTTACCACTGCCTGAAACAGCTTTTTTTGCTGCAAAAACTTCATTTCTTTTTAATTTTTCTGAGTTTTCTGATGATACTGGGTATTGATTTAAAGTAGCTGGGACAGGTGGGCCTCAGATAATTAAAACAACCTTTTTAAGATTGGAAGCCACCTTAGAAAGAGTCGCCAGCTCAGTTGTAGGCAAGGGTGTTAAGTGCCCTCCCAGCCTCCTTGGGGTATGAGGTT
The DNA here is from genome assembly GCF_009873245.2 of Balaenoptera musculus. Lineage (NCBI taxonomy): Eukaryota > Metazoa > Chordata > Mammalia > Artiodactyla > Balaenopteridae > Balaenoptera > Balaenoptera musculus. Next base: position 74,582,115 of record NC_045790.1, read on the forward strand.
AGAGCACCCTCCCCAGTTTGACTCCTTCATCTGAAGCCTCCTCCTGCTCCCCTTAACTCGTCAGCCAACCTATTAACCGTCACGGTTTCAGGAAAAATGTATTTTTTTCTCCAAGTGATGGTCCATCTCATCTTCCTCAGTGTTGTCCGTTCTCTAGAACAGACCCTATTAGCTGTGGCCAACAAGCTCTTCTTGTGTCCCCCAACTTTGTTTCTTCTTCTTCCAGTATTTAATATATCCCCTTAAATTGCTAAGTGCTTCTTCTATAAGGCAGTTGGGTCAGTTATTCCAGTAAATGAGAAGAAATAATGAAAGCTGAGAGAAGGAAAAAAATCTCAATATTGGTTATTCTCGTAGTGTCAAGATTGAAAACTGCTGGCTATTGAACTGGGCACGGTGTACGTATGTAAATGATGAATAAACCATACAGAGAAACCAATGCCACCAACTCCCACCTAATTGTTCCCTGCACCATGCACAGCCCAGGAGGATGACAAAACTTTCTGAATAGGTCAGCTGTCCCTCTACCGAGCTACCCTGGGCTCCCCTGAAATAAAACAGAATGAAAAAAAATGTAAGGATGCTTTGGAAGAGCCCTAATAGAAAGCTCATTCTCACTTCCCCTCTGATACTGTAATGCAGGTCTGAATTGGCAAAGGATGGGCCACAGTTACCTTCCTCCTGGGTGCAGTCGATAGTCCTGACACCTTCTAGAAGGTTCACAGGGACTGGGAGGTGAATGATCTTCCTGATCACGGGCTGAGAGATCAATAATTATTTAGGAAAAAAACAGAGGGAGCGAGAGATGGGAATGTTAGAGAGGGAGGAAGGGATCTCAGACCAATTATTTTTCTACAGAATACTTTATGTGACAACGGCGGCAGCCCCCAAAGGGCAACATGCAACAACAGAGCCTAATTAGAATGATGTCAGTGTAATCATTAACTCGCATCTAACACCTACGAGAGTATTTCTGTTTAAACTAAAACATGACCTGCATGGTGGAGAGGCCTTGTAAACTGTCTTTGAAATAAAATATGTGACAGGAAAGGTCAGAGCTGCTCTCATTTGAATTTCAAGTAGGGAGCTGGCTCTGCGGTGTCCAGTGTAGCAAGCCTGGCGACTTCCCTTTCCCAGGCCTTCCTGCCAGGAGTAGCAGTTGGAGAAATCCTCTAGGACTAATTACTGGGATTGCAAAACAAGGATTTTTCTTCTCTTGCTTCTGCCCACTTTCCCTTCCCCTCTCCCAACCAGGGCAGGAAGAAAGGGTCTCTAATGATGTTTGGAGAAAGAGGTGATTTCCTTTGTTGTTGCTATGAGACTGAAGGTCACCCCTGAGTGGCCTGATCTGCCTGTTCCGGACACCTGCAGGCTGGCCCCTGGGCCAGGCCTAGCCTAGTCTGGCCTTCCTAGCATGTCCTCCTGCCAGCCAAGGAGAGGAAGGCTTGCTAATAAAGTCTCTTCCCAGCAAGAGTGATGCCAAGGCATTGCCTTCCGCTGGGCTGCGTAAAAATAGCTATCAAATCAGCAAGATGCAACTTGATTTGCAGGTCTCCGGTGAAATTTAAGAAGGCGAACTGTAAAACGTTCAGGGAAAAGGAAGCATGAAAACATTTTTAAGGAAAGCATTTAAAAAGTCAGAGAGAGACATAATAATAAAAAAAAGTTGGCAGGGAAGGTTTTATTTATTCATTTTGAAACATTGCAAAGAGCTCTGTTAGCAGCGTTTATCTGCCTTTTTTTTTTTTTTTTTTTAAAGGCAGCACCAAAAGCAAGCGAGTTGATTTCATTTCCTTTTTCCTTCTGTGACTTTTAAAAGCATTATATATACTGAGATCTTTTCTGCACTCCTGGGAATTGATAAAGCTGTAACATTTAGTCCATAAGCCTTACTTGTCGAAACCTTCCTTCCTCTTCTCCCTCTCCAGTCCCTGCTCTCCGCTTCCTCACTAGCCTTTAATGCAGGGTCTCTCTTTGTCATGTATTCTAACTGGTCCTTTCCCCTCAGCTTCTTTGTAATATTTCCTTCATCTTTAAAATTTTGTTTTTCAAGTCTTTGTCTTCTCTTTAATACAAAGAACTGAAAAGGATGAGGAAATCCAGAACGTACTTGGCAACAGTGAAAGAAAACAGGCTTGGGAAAACCACAGACACACAGCATAGAGTCAGCTGTTCTCCTTACCATTCAGCATTGTTTAAGTCAGAACGGTTATTGGGGTTGTTACCATTACAGAGAAATTCATCGCTGGACCCTTGTGATGGCAAGACAGATTTTATGCAGGACTATTGTGATAGGAGAGAGTGAGAGAGAGAGAGAAAGAGAGAGACTGAACTTAACTTCAAATACAAAGACAGAAGGAGATTTATAGCCAGATCGAGGGGGTCGGTAGATGGAAAATAAGAAGAGATGCCAAAGGTAGGGGGTTTCTTGCTAAACTGGACTAAGGACTCTTGCTAAAGGCAGGTCAAGGATTTAGATATCAAGGGCGGGGGATGAGGAATTTGGTTTGTTGAGGGTGGGGGATTCTCCCTAAACTGATGTGGCAGGATTCTTGCTAAAAGCAGCCCAAGGTCGTGACCTCATCCAGAGGGCTCAGAGGAGCCTAAGTTGAGTTCGGTTAAGGAGGGAGTCTTAGTACAGTTGACCCTTGAACAATATGGGTTTAAACTGCATGAGTCCAGTTATATGTGGACTTTTTTCACTAAATACCTACTATACTACTACACTATCCGTGGTTGGTTGAATCCGAGGTTGTGAAACCTTGGCTACGGAGGGCTGACGATAAAGTTATACATGGCTTTTCAACTACACAGAAGGGGTGGGTTGGCGTCCCTAACCCCTGCATTGTTGAATAGTCAACTGTACTTCTCCAGCCAAGGTGTGCTCAACCCACCAACTTTGACCCAATAGTGGAAAAAATTATATAGAAATGGACAGATTTGCACTACAGAGACCTATGTATTATAATTCCATAGGCAGATCTTAATTCCTGAAGCAGACTTATGCTGCTGCTGCTAACCCTGGGAAAAAGTGATTCCAGAACATCTGATTCACTGTAGATTTAACTACCTCAACCGTCCTTGATTTCTATCCACATGGGACTAGATAGCTCTCTGCCATTGGAGTTGGAAAATAAAGTTCAAATTCTGACTTTGCAAACCTCTGTGATCTTCACTCTAACCCACCTATTGGCTGGGCTGACTCTGACAGGGTCCAAGTTGGAAAACACTGTTTTCCTGTTTTTCTCACACCACGTTTCATCAAGTTATGTGGCACCCCACGATCCTAAAGCTTTTCAATGCCTTTCAATTGTCAGAACTCATTTTGACAATTAAAGCTCATTTTCATGCATTTAAACATTCCAGGCCAGTTCCTTTTAAAATCTGAAGCTCATGTGTAACCAGATGCTTTTCTCTTCTTCCTCATCCCTACTAGCCCCCAGCTCAGGCCAGAGAATGGGAAAGTGCAATGGGAAAGTGGGTGTGGTTTCCTATATTCCCCTGCTTGCTTTGTTCCTTATCCCTCCCTGTCATGTGGAGCCTCCAGAGTTGGGGCAGGGGGAGCAAGGTAGAAAAAAGAGACCAAAGTCTCTACCTGGCCGGTACTATTTGCAGTTTTCCCTTGGCTGCCATGACACCTATCATGTCCTCCATGCCATCTGAGGCAAGCTCCAGACACCAGGAAACAAATGGCCAGGCCTCCCTAGCATTCTCGAACTGCACCCCACTGGTGTGGCTGCACCAGGATGGGCTGATGAGTCTCTCTGGCTCGGCCAAGGACTGGACCCTCCAGCTCCCCATCCTGCAGACCTCCCGGTTGGGCTGACGACTCTCTGACCTGTTCTGCTTCTCAACCAGCTTCTAGCTCTGGTACACAAGCTGAAAGGTATGGTGGGCTCCACCGCTGAGCACGAGCTACGGGAATGGGCCCAGCCGCTCCTCTTGAGGACGTGGGGTTGACCGCAGCCTATTGTCATTAGCTTTAGCTGCCCTTCTGAGACAATAAGGAAAGCATAAAATAATCTCACCACAGAGACAAACCAAGTAATCTCTCTGAATCTGTTTTGTTTGTTTGTTTGTTTTTTGTATTTTTTTTGTCTGTCAAAGGAGAGGAAATAAGTCTCTCTTGTTAGGGTTGTTACAAGGATGAAATGAGATGATCTGTATGGAGGTGAGAGTCATGTTCAGTGTCTTTTTCGTCTTCCCTCCCTTTCTTCTTTGCCCCCTCTCTTGTTTACTTTTCCCCACTGTTCCTCCTCTTCCCCTAGATTGATAGGCTGGGGAAGGACATGATAGAAGTATTGGGGTCTCAACTCAGAATTTCTTAAAAAAGCCCATTTCATGGATGGAAGAAGTGGAAGCTGCATAGGAAGATTCAGGACTGGGACCTTTCCAGGGCCCCTCAGGTGTGAGAGTGACGTACAGAGGAAGGCAAGACTTTACTTAGTAGAAATCTACTGAGGGCTTGCCCTGCATCCCCAGCTTTGTGTGTGTGGTGCAAATGAATTCCCAGACGAACTGGGAAATAGTGCCCGTCCACACCCCACATCCCCCAACCAGGCAGGCAGGTGCCCCTAAATGCCTGCTGCCTTAGCGCGTTGTTCCTGAACAAGCTCCCGATTCATAGCTTGCAGGGTTTGGGGGGAGGCACCTCAGTGAATGGACGCTGCGAATCCCTTCGGTGCTGGGTCCCCGCCTGCCTGTGGTGCTCCTGATGATGGATGGTAGTTGGGATGTAATATTTGCTGTGATGGGTCACAGAGGAGTATGAAAATTCATAAGGCAGCGTTAGGTTGTATTTCACAGGACTGTGTGTGTGTTTTCTTTTTGTAGCCCCATTAACACTCTCATGGATTACATAGAGTTAGGTCATTTTGACAATGTGCCGTTTTCTGTCTGCTCCATTCTTCAATGCATGCATCAGAGGGAGATAGCTACTTGCCGTTTGATGCACAGCTGGTTGGCCAACACCCCTCTTGTTGTCCTGGAATCTTTGCCTCTCACTTTTCTGGATGCAGCCTCAGCTGCCTGAGGGAGTGTGTGTGTGTGTGTGTGTGTGTGTGTGTGTCTGTGTGTGTGTTTGGCTCGAGGGCTCTGCCATCACCCATTACTACCCTTGCCACTCTGGGAAGTTCTCAGACTCCCAGGACGCTGGATGCAGCTGCCGTGGAGTGGTGGTATTCCCTGAACCTTTCAGAATAGGTAAGAGGGCAGGGGCAGGGTGCAGATAATTTTGGAGAGTTTGTTTAAGAGAGCAGACTATCAATGGATTATGGAAACATGCAAAGTTTTAATCCTGTCAAAGGTGAATGACACCAAATACTTATAAGCAGCACCCCTATTGTACTATATTATACTGGCCTGAGCATGTTCTGGTGGTGGCAGCTGGGGCTACTGCTACTCCTGCTTCTTCCTTTTCTTCTCCCCCCTACCTTCCTCTCTTCCTTCCCTTCCTCCTCCTCCTCTTTCTCCTTCCCCTTCCTCTTCTTTAATTCGAATGGGCTTCCTGGTATGGTGGGGAAAAGCCACAGAATAAGAAGATGTAGTTTGAGTTCCAGGTCTGTTCCATTTTATTAGATGATCATGGCTGAAAAACTCATTCTTTCCCAACAAAAAGTGAAGTGATTTGATAGGAAGGCCGCTGCCCCAGTACGAAAAGCCTCAGTGGTTGGAGCCAATGGGACAGGGCCTTCCCTGTTGGGAGAAGCCATGGGGGAGTTAAGATCCCTGGAGTTCTGGGCTCGTGTGTGTCAGCCACTGATCCTAGGATTCATGCTTTTGGGGAACAGAATGATTTGACCTGGAAGTGCTTGTCACCAGCTTTATGGGAACCAGAGAAACTCCTCACTTCCAGATCCCCTATGACTTGTGGTTTGGCTGGACCTCCAAAAGCTCTTTCTTCATCTTCAGCTGCATCTTGCACCTGGCTAGCTCCTGGGACCAACTCGCTTGAATTTCCGGCAGGCCCAGTCGGAGTGATATAAAGGATCTAGTTAATTGGTGGGCACCTGGCAGAACTTCAGCGATGCTTAGCTCCAACGAAGGGAGCTCGCTCAGGTGGCTGGGATGATAATTCAGCAATGTCTGAGGGCCACTTCGCCGTAGTACTGCAAGGAGGAAGGCGCCTGTGCTTGGCAACTCTCTTATTTTTATTCTTTACGATTTAGAACTTTCCACCCTTCCAACATAAGATACTGCCATTTACCCTGGCAGGTCACGGAGGGGTACTGGACCTGCTGATGGGTGAAGGGGCTCCTGCCGGGGACATCCCGTTGCTTCATGTGACAAGGGAAGCCAAATCACTTAAGACACCACTTTAAGTTCTTTTCCATTTTCTCAGCTCCCCTTGACTCCACACGGGGTTCTGTGTAGAAAGCAAAGGTGGAAAAAGCCCCTTGGCTTAAGTGGAAAACCAAGTTTGCTGATTCCTGCCAGGCCCGTGCCCAGCTGCGGGAGCATGCAGATGTCCTTATGCTGAAGGCAGCTTGCCAGAAACATTCCAGAGCTTGATGGGATGAAAAAGGAGGAAAAAAGCTTAAAATAGAGCTGTCCACATATACTATTAAATGACTACTTGGGTCATTAGGAGAGGGTTCATAGACATTGCTGCCCTCTTTGTAGCCGTGAGTTCATTAAGAGCTAATAATGGTAATGGTAGGCACTGGTTACTGAGAGCCCACTCTTACCGAGGCATTACAGATGCATTGTCATTGAATTTTGGCAGATACCCTATGAGGCAGTTTTGTTTATTCCCATTTTATAGATGAGGAAACTGAGGGTTAGCAGCTAAGCTGCCAAGGTCCCACAGCACCTGTGGTAGGCAGAATAATGTCCCCTCTCGACCCGCCCACCCAAAGATGTCTGTGTCCTACACCCTAGAACCTGTGGATTTGTCAGGTAACATGGCAAAGGGGAATTAGGTTTGCAGATGGAAGGAAGGTTTCTAATAGGCTGACCTCAGGAGGGGGAGATTATCCTGGATTATCTGGGTGAGCCCAGTGTACTCACACGGGCCCTTAAAAGGGGGCGAGGGAGGCAGAAGAAGAATCAGGGTCAAAGTGATGTGATATGAAAAAGACACCACTGGCATTGCTGGCTTTATTGATGAAAGGGGGCCATGGATCAAGGAATGTGGGGGACCCTAAGCAGCTGGAAAAGGCAAGGAAATGGATTCTTTCCTAGAGCCTCCAGAGGGAACGCAGCTCTGCTGAGACTTGATTTTAGCCCCCTGAGACCTGCGTCAGACTCTACACCCACAGGGCTGTAAGCTAGTACATTTGTGTTGTTTTAAGCTTTTAAATTTGTGTTAATTTGTTACAGCAGCAGCAGGAAACTTAATACAGCCCCTAAGGGGCAGAGCCATGACTAAAAATAGAATCCAAGGTTTATCCTCTTTGCACTATGCAAAATAACCTCAAATTGCTTGATATATCAAAACAGAGCAAGAAAAACCCTACCCGACTTCCTAAGCTATTTTCTCTCCCCACTTTTTCCTCCTTTTCTCTTATGCTCAGTCCATGTGCTTCCTGCCTCCCTCTCTCTTTCCCTAAATTAACAGATTCTTGCTGTAAAAGAAATGGATTCTTCACTCCAAAGTAGGTCATTATAACAAAGGTTTTAAATCACTTGGTCCTCCCATTTGTGAAATATAGACTTCACTTTAATCTTCTGTGCATTACTAGCAGTAAAAAAAGGGCCCATAATTTGTGAAAAATGGGATTTTTTCCCCCCACCATCAATCATCCAAGCAGAGATGTAAGTTTTTCACTCCTTTTTCACCCTCTGACTCACACCTGGAAGTCAGAAGGACCAGCGTTCAGTCACACAGACAGAATACCCTCATTCTGCTTATACTTCCAGGACCAAATTTAGAAACAGAATGAAATATTTGCTCCCAATAGCCAAGTTGGTGGGACTCCCTGTTTCCTCTCCTCCCATTATTTCTTTCACTCTCTAATGCTGTCTTTGAGCTCTTTGTATTTAAGTAACTCTTCTAATCTCTCAAAACTACTGAGTTTATTTTGAAAAACTCAAGCTAAGCTTGCTTTGTCAGAAAAGTGTTGGAATAGAATTTGTATTCTGTTCCCTTTTGTCCCCAGATGCGTCAAAGATTGCCTGGGATTGCTTCTACACTTTAGAAGATCACCTGAATAAACATGGTAGATCTACTGTAATCCAGGACATGTATTGAATGGGACAGTTATAAAGATGAATAAGATACTACTGTTAAACTCTGAGTTCTAAGTCAAGTGGCTACAAAATAGGGGCCCTTTGCAATGATCACACTGTACTGTAACATCTTTCCTTATCTCTCTTCCTCTCTAGATAGGGTGTCATCTTTGGGCATGCAGGGACCATGTCTTATGTTTTCCATGAATTCCTAGCTCCCAGCACAGGGTACTTGACATAAAACTTCATATAAACTTCGGAATCTGTCAGGCCTGGGTTCAAATCCTGGTTCTGCTGTTTGCCCTTTGTTTAATTACTTAGTCTTTCTGATCTGTATTTGTCTCATCTATAAATTGGGGATGTGGAAATCTACAGTGCTATAAGGATTAAATGAGATGATAAATTTAAAGCACCTAGCAAAGTCTTAGCATTGCACATAATGAGAACACAATTTTTTTTTTTTTTTTGAGAACACAATTTAAAAATGTAGTGTTTAAAAATGTGCAGCCACATTTCCCAGGTTTGCCTTCTAGCTTCCTCCTTTAGTAGGAAAATTAATGTCTCTATTCCTCAGTTTCCTCTTCTGTAAAATGGGTATAGTAATAGCATTTGCTTCAGAAGGAAAAGTGCCCAGATCAGGGACTTGCATACAGTAAGTATGCACTACATGTTATTTATTAGCAGCAATAAATAATAACATCTTATACCCTTCTGACATCCATCCCATTTTATTTTATTTGCTCCCCTTTTTGGTCCTTACATGGAAGGGAAAAGTGAGTTGATTCTAAGGATTATTCCAGAATCCTTCCCTGCTCTCTAAAATGTTGTAATTTTTGTGGGCAAAGATCCATAGCCAGTTCCCCATCCTTATATTGCCTTGGGGTCCAGAGGGAGAGAGACTGTAATTTTGAAGAAAGGCAAGTTCCAGAGCTTATGGAAGTAAGACTTCCTATGGCAGAAAAAGTAATTTTTCCCCCCACCCAATGTTTGTAACAAATAGAACTGCTGTGGGCTTTGCACTTAAAACAACGACAACAACATCTTTGTTTGAAAAATTATGTATACATATGTTTAGTTTTCTAAATGACAGCATCACAATATGGTGTGTCAGAAATTACAGCCAGCCCTCAATTTTTATCCATTGCAAAGAAAAATTTTGCATAACCTAAAACTGTACTTGTGTTGGAAACCAGGATTGTCACATAGAATTTGAATTGTTCATTCTGTCCTTTTTATGTCCCAGATGAAGCTCCATATTTTTTGTGTGTGATGCTTTGAGCCGTAGCTTCTTTCATTAGGGGCCATATTTGTGTTGGTAAACTAACAACCTTCTCAGGTCTTCCCTGTCCTTTCATGTAAGAGCCAAAATGAGGGTAACATCTCCCGTTCCTGTCAAGTTCCTTTTCCCGTCAATATCACAGCATGTTGGAAGGTTTAAAACAAAGCTGTGTTTGAGTTATCCAATTACAAAAAGCATCTGAAAAATGTCTGAGCAGGTGAAAAACACCGCCTACCCCTTTCAGACCTAACTCTGAAAGGTCTGGGTGCAATCTGAGCTGAGAACAAGCATGAAGAATCATAGAACAAGTGGTAATTGTTTTCAGCAGGTCAGAAGCACCTAGAGTCCCTGTACCCTTGACCAGCACCATGCCCTCCTACTCAGTACCCAGAGAACTAGTTTTTGGAAGCGATTTTCCACTTGACTCAGAGTTCCACATCTGAGAGCTCCCCACGTGGTTGCTTGAAGTTCTTCATGGAACATGAATGGAGGACAGTGAAGGCACTTCTTGAAAGGGAGTGAGGCGTAAACTTAGGTGGATGAAGTTCAGTGACTCAGCTTGTGGAGGCTTCTCTAAGGACCAAGGTTATGGCCATATGGCTTTTATACTTTTTTTTTTTGGTTACCTTTTTTTTTTTTAACATCTTTATTGGAATATAATTGCTTTACAATGGTGTGTTAGTTTCTGCTTTATAACAAAATGAATCAGCTATATATACACATATATCCCCATATCTCCTCCCTCTTGCATCTCCCTCCCATATATACAATGGAATATTACTCAGCCATAAAAAGAAACGAAATTGAGTTATTTGTAGTGAGGTGGATGGACCTAGAGTCTGTCATACAGAGTGAAGTAAGTCAGAAAGAGAAAACCAAGTACCGTATGCTAACACATATATATGGAATCTAAAAAAAAAATGGTTCTGAAAAACCTAGGGGCAGGACAGGAATAAAGGCGCAGATGTAGAGAATGGACTTGAGGACACGGGGAGGGGGAAGGGGAAGCTGGGACGAAGTGAAAGAGTGGCATGGACATATATACACTACCAAACGTAAAATAGATAGCTAGTGGGAAGCAGCCGCATAGCACAGGGAGATCAGCTCGGTGCTTTGTGACCACCTAGAGGGGTGGGATACGGAGGGTGGGAGGGAATGGCTTTTATACTTGAACAGACGTTTGCCATGGCACCTGAGCTCATGGCCTTAGAGCTTAGAGAGCGTTAGAGCGAGAAGGAACTTAACCACCAGTCTGGTCCTCACTTTACACATAAGGAAACCTGAGGACCACAGAGATGTCAAGGTCACTCCTGCTGCATTTAGTGTTTACAGTTGGCCTCTGGCAGGAGCTGAAGGTCCCTCTCTCTGACCCCTCCCACCCTGCTTTCCTCCTCTCCAGGGTGGGTCAGTGTCCAAGCAGTCACTTCATTTCCAGGGAGAAGAGGCAGTGATGACCAGGTACCGAGCCGTTGAAGTGTCCACAGCTCTAGGGGAGGGACTGCCTTAGAAGTTTTCTCTGGTCTAGAAGCCTGGGGACATGAGAGGGCCTTACATCCGTCCTCTCCCTTCCCTTCTCCCCAAAACCTTCCAGAAATTGCTATCCATCCAGAAGAGACCGGATACAGTTGCTTATACCAATTCCCTTCTGTGCAATGGAAACCAGAGAACTCTTGTTTATCTGTGGCCTCTAAAAGTGTGTGGGTGTGTGTGTGTGCGTAGGGGGATGGGCTTTGAGCCCCACCTCTCTCCAGCCAAGTCTGCACCAGAAGTTTAAGTTTTGGTTTTGGGGAAAAGGAGGCCCAGCTTCCTTTGATATAGTTTGGTTCTAGACCGCTTGTAGCTAGAGGCTGGGCCACAGGGGTCCTCTGTGGACTCCAGCCTAGTTCTCTAGAGTTCCACACTGGGGCCTGAGCCCCAGGTCAGACCCACCTCAGCCTCGGTGTCCTGCTAACTGCAGCCCAGCAGTAATACAGTGTTACCTTGCTTGGTCCTTTGTGTGCTTCTTTCTGTGACCTTGTGGGGAGGTGTGACTGATGGAGGGAGGGTGATAGTAGGATTCGATCAGGCAGCTCAGCGCCTTTGTTCTATCTTCTAATTCTCCATCTCTGTTCATCTGCATTCCATTTGGATAATACCTATACTAATCATGCCACTAAGTTTTTTTTTTTTAATTAATTAATTTATTTTTGGCTGCGTTGGGTCTTCGTTGCTGCACGCGGGCTTTCTCTAGTTGCGGCGAGCGGGGGCTACTCTTCGCTGCGGTGCGCGGGCTTCTCATTACGGTCGCTTCTCTTGTTGCAGAGCATGGCCTCTAGGCGCACGGGCTTCAGTAGTTGTGGCTCACAGGCTCTAGAGTGCAGGCTCAGTAGTTGTGGCGCACGGGCTTAGTTGCTCCGCGGCATGTGGGATCTTCCCGGACCAGGGCCCGAACCCGTGTCCCCTGCATTGGTAGGCAGATTCTTAACCACTGAGCCATGAGGGAAGTCCCACCACTAAGTTCTTCTGAATTATAACACTGGCAGGCCCAAATAACACATGTTATGTGGCAGGCACCATTTTGAAGGGTCTATATATAATAACTCATTTAATTATTACAACCCACCTTTGATGTAGGTATGGTTATAATTACCTTCTGACAGTCTGGGCCACTGAGGCACAGAGAAGTTGAGTGATTTGTTCAAAGTCACACAGCTAGTAAATGGAGGAATTGGGATTCAAATCCAAGTAGTCTGACCCAGATAAAATGCTGGTAATCACTTATAACACTACCTACATGGAGAAGAATACTGGATTGTAGGATATATGTATATGGCAGTTAGCTTGGTAAAAGGTACCTAGTAAAAGTTTGCTTATGATACTGACGGTTATGTGTTTGGATTTGGTGGCTATGGGAGCTTAAGTGACAGCCCGGAAGAGGTGTAGTAAATCTTTTGGGGACCAGGCACTTCTACCAACAAACCGAATTGGACAACTTTCAAATCATGGGAAGGAAGAGAGTGTATGGATGTACGTGAGCTGCTCAGGCGACAACTGAAGACTGATAAGTGAGGTGCACAGAGGGGAGAGGGCACATCACAGGACTGGCAGTAGCTGCCTTGACTTTACAGAGGTTCTGAGGGCCTAACCTTAGGTTAGTGGATGGAACTCCTTGTATTGAGAACAAAGAGATCCGACCCAATGACAGACCAAGAAAATTCAGGATGAAGGAGAACTTTGGATGATCCAAATTTCTGGCCCGTGGGCCACATGAAATAACTCCCAGCTCAATTTTGACCAATAAAAATGTTTTATTAGTTGCCAAATTAAAAACCCCAGTGAATACACATCAGCTATGTATTTCCAGATTATCTGGAAAGATGGGGAAATCTGGCAATATGGGACACCTGTTCTCACTCGTCAACAGTTGTCTTCGCTGGATAGTGGCTCCTCTCTTTAGATGAGGCATTTAACACTCATTTTCCAAAGTTCCTACCATTTCCTACTGCCACTCACTCACGTGAGCTGCCTGTCCCCGTAAGCATTTGAGTGGACACCCCCCTCATTTTATAAATGCAGAAGTAGAGGGTTTGAGTGGTGATTGTGAGATCTAATCTCTCCTTTTTGAGTTGCTGTGTGAGCATCTCCCCAATCACTTAGTCTGTTTTGATGCCCAATTTCCTTATGTCATAAGGTAGATATATGTGGCTATGACTTGGACCATCTGGGCTTTGAGTGGTATGACTAGTTGATGTTACACTGGTGCCTTGAGACTGGTTTAAAAGCAAAAGCACCAGACGTCAAAGATTTCAACCCTCTTAACTCTTACGAAGCCACTTGTAGCTGTGGCTGATGCCTTGAACCTTGAAGCATCAAGATGGGCAGTGATGCAGGAGAGCCTCCAGTGGGAAAGAGAAGACCTGCCCTTAAGAAAAGTGTAGCCACAGCTACTGTCACTGCTCCCAGCGCCCTTCCCAAGAACATCCACCTTGGTAAAGGGGCTGGACCCTTACCAGATAATTCCCAGGAAATCCTTCTATTCTTTTGCTGAAATCCATCTGCCATTATTCCTCAAGCCCTTGCGACCTTATATTCCATTCTGATTTTCCATGCTTTTCCCCATGTCTAAACCTAAGTTCTTTTCTTTGTACCTGATGACTTCTGCTACCACCACTTAGAGTGGTGTCAGTAAGCACGTGCTGTAAGTGCACTGGTCCACAGTGTAGTCTGAATTTCTTAATCCCCACTCAGAATTTTCATAGAGGGATGTGCAGTTTCCTCTGGCCCAACTGCAAAGAATTAATTTGTTTTCTGTGGAAGCTTTTCCGAATCAGCCAGCTCTGAGTCTGCTCTCTCCTCTGCCACTTTTACAGCCCTCAGGCGAATTACTTAACCTTTCTGATCCTGACTCATAAGCGCTGTAAGATGGGAACATTTGCTGTCTTGCACAGTAACTCTTGAGGAATAAATGATATATGGAATGTGAAGTATCTACAACAGTTCCTGGCACATCATTGGGTTCACAGATTTTAATTCACTACCTCTTTTATGACCCTTTTTTGGATCTGATGGGGTATAGCTGATTATGGATTGGACAATTTATAGGTGCTGTAAACAGTTCTCTGGGAAACCAAGAGAATGGGTGCCTGAGAGGGACACAACATTGCAAGTGTTGCCTCAGTGGTTAGAGGCAGGTGCTGGGGTAGAGGAATTCCGAGTAGAGGGCAATGGAGAACAAGATGGAACTTTGACTAGTTAAAAAAAAGAAAAGGCAAAAAAATGCCCTTTTCTTCCTTTGTCTGTCCTCAGAAGGGCGCCAACTAACTTTTCAGAGTGGACACTCAATAAGTGTTGTTGACTGACAGACCATGGAATGTTATAAAAGGTTTGCAGGGCAGGGAATATAATATTAATATCCATGTAATGTTTTTATGTTTTAATTTTGGTGGAGGAAGCCTGAAGCCTGGGGCAAAAGCTACTATTTTCATTTGCTTCACCTGAAGTTATATTGGCAGAGACCCTCAGGGTAAAGAAGAAAAGGATTAGGTTGGGGAATGGGAAAGGGTATGAAGAAGTTGTAATAAAGTATATAAGTGCAAGAGCTTGAGGAATAAACACAGACGAATTTCATCCCGAGAATAGAAGGATGTGGCATAAGGACATTTCGAGGCGGAAAAAATACACCCATAGGGTAGGCTCTGCTTGAACGGAGGAGAGAATACGAGAAAAGTAATGAAAAACTTTTAATATCATGGAGCTCCCTAAGAGGTGTGCAGATATTGTTGTTTTACGTTGATTGAGGGCCCACCACGTACGAGGCCAGTATCTGCTTGAAAACTTAACGTATGATAATGTGGTCGAGGGGAAGGATAAACCTAACATTTGTGGAGGGATAGGTGAATTTTGCTCTGACTTGTGCAGGAAATGAGTAAATGAATGATTATTTGATTTGTAGGGTCTTAATAAAAATTGTTCCTAAATCAGCTGAAGCAACTGGCAAAGTCTGTTTACACCGTCATGATCACACCCCCCTCCAAAGCAAACAAGAGGGCAGAGTTGTCACGAAAGGGATTTGCAGTTTCTCCTATGATAGGAGAAAAGACTAATTGGTACTATTAACAGACGCTGAAGAAACTCACATCTTTTGTTTATTAGAAATTTGTCAGGAAGATTCCCACTGAAGTTATAAATGTACTTTAAAAAATGAATATATTTGGGGATCTTTGCCACCACTGAACCCTATTAATCTTTGCTCTCTAATACGATGTAACAGTTAAGTCTGCCCTCTGACAACTGAATAAAATGAGACAACCACAATACTTTCTTTTTTTTTCGGTAGCAAATGACACCTGACGATGACAGCCATGAGTTAAACAGGCTACCAAAATGAAAACAGACCCACCAACCGTGGCACCATGGGCTGAATGTTGGTGGCTTTTAACCACACCAGTCTCAAAGCCAGGAGATACTAGGCCACGAGGAACTGCTAAGGAGGATGGGCTAGTCCGACAGTTCTGAATCTTACAGTAAAGCAGGGATTTCCTCTCAAGTCATGGTGCTGGCATCCATTCTGCTGCATCTCTGGCAGAGAGTCTATTTCCTCACGTGAGTATTGGGCTGGTCTGACTGTTACACAGTGCTTTTGTTTTTGTTGTTGTTTCTTTGTTTTGTTTTGCACTGATTTGAAATCCACCTTTCAGGTCTATATCTATATTCAAGGATATTTCAGTTTAAGTTTACTTCATATATTTACAGAGAGTTGAAGGTCAGTTCATTTTTTTTTTTAACTTGGAAAAGAAACTCTATTTTCTTCAACTATTCCTACAGTAACACGCACAATTCTTGTCTCTGTCTGTACCCTTTGATCAGTATCAGTCAGCCTGAGCTTTGCTGTGGTAACAAACAACCCCACTATCAAGATTACTCAGAAACTTTGTTTCTTTTTGTAGTTTGGATACTTGTGTTTCATTTTTGAGGACTAAGATATGTATGCAGAGTGAGCAAAGGAACAATGTCATGTGTTTAGTGGATGCTAAAGTATTTTCTTTTTCTGTTTTCTCTGAATTGAAAGATTTTGCTGAATAGAGATTTTCTTTTTACCTCACTCTCTAATAACACTGTTAGTTTGCATTTGCATAGTGTGTTATACTTTTCACATCCACCAGAGCTTTTGCCTTTATTGTTCCCTCAGCCTGAAACCTTCTCCGCCTAGATACCTTTGTGGCTTCTTCCCTCACAATTTCCAGTTCATTACTCAAATGTCACCTTCTCCAGCACTCCATCTAAAACTCTAAAATGTACAAACAAAACTTTTCAAAATAATATCTGTTAAACATCCCATTCCTGTCCCTTGTTTTAAGCACTTATTATTAACACATTCTGTTTTTATTCATATATCTTGCTTATTCTCTGTCTCTCCCCCTTAGAATAATAAGTTCTATGAGGAGCAGGAGTTTTGTTTTTATTCATTGCTGTATTCTCAGTCCCTAGAACCATGCCTGGCACGTATAGGTCCTACAAAATATTCAGTGAGTTTATGTAACTGATATTCATGTGGTCAAGCAAGTTGACAAGTGGCTGAAGAGCCCTTTTTTTCTACTGGGTTCTTGTTTATTGGGGGTATATGAGAGGAGAGGGTTGATTAGAGGGTAGGGTTGACTTCACTGGGATGTTTGGTCCCAGATCAGAAGACTTAGGTCAGCTGTTCAGCCTGTGGCTGGAATACTGATGTAGGCTCAGATCTGGACATCGATCCACCTCAACTGCCCAGTCTCCTTGTGTCTCCACTCTGTAGGTAGATTCCATCTCTTACCCTTCTTCTCAAAGGGACATTTATCTTAGACTCTTGTTCTTCAGGAGGTGTCTGGGTTTGGATGCTTTATAAATTACACTTTCCTGAAGGATTCTTACTTATTCAAGTTGGGAAACAGTAAAATAATACTGCCTCTGTAGACAGAGAGGTGCTAGTGCTTGTGTGGAGGATGCCCACCTGATTATAAACTTGGCACACACATGGTAGAGCTTGAAGCAGGAGTGAACGTGGTGAGTATTCTTGTGTCTCTGAAGAAGCTCATGGGAAATACAACATGGCGGACACTTTGCCTCACTTGGGAGAATGGAGCTTGATTTTGTTATGGCCTAAGGTATCCAGGCTGACACTCTAAAGCACTATTCCTTATATCCCTGGGGCCATTTAACTGAGAGGTGCAGGGGCGGGGGGCATGAGGGAAGAGAGTTAGGCAAAGAGCAAGAGGTAGCACAGTGTATTAGTTTCCTGAGGCTGCTGTAACAAAGTGCCATGAATTGGGTGGCTTAAAGCAACAGGTACTGGTTTTCTCACTGTTCTGGAGGCTAGAACTCTGAGATCAAGGTGTTGTCAGGGTCGGCTCCTCTCTAGGGCTTTAAGGGAGAGTCTGGTCCACGCACCTTTCACCTAGCTTCTTGGGGTTGCTGGCAGTCTTTGGCGTTCCTTGGCTTCTGGTGCATCGCCCTGATCTCCGCCTTCCTCTTCCACGGTGTTCTCCCACTGTATGTGTCTATGCCCAAATTTCCATTTTTTATAAGGACACCAATCTTAATGGATTAGGGGCTCATGCTATTCCAGTATGACCTCATTTTAACCAGTTATATCTGCAATGGTCCTGTGTCCAAATATGGTTACATCTTGAAATACTAGGGGGTTCAACATATGAAGACTTCAACATATAAAATTGGGGGGACATACTTCAAGCCATTACACACAATTCGGGCATAAATGCATTGGGAGTATTTTATATGTGGGTGAAAGAATTCTTAGTTTATTCTTTAGCTCTCAGGCAAAGCCCACTCAATATACTGGTTTGTGCAATGCTGAATCACGTAGTCTGCAACATCCTAAAATATAGTGTATAGAAATTTGTTATTTATGCCTCTGTATACATTTGTATAATAACAATTCGTTCTCAAATTATGAAATTACCTTTCTCATTACAGTGCTGCATGGCCATAACCCCTGACCAAGCTCGTACGTCCTTATTGCAGGGAGTCCTGCAAACTTAACATGTGGTAATTGGCATATTTTGAAGATTAAATTGGTGAACACCTTTTTTCCCCCACTAGTTATCAGAAGCCAGAGACATTCATTTTTTTTCATTTATTTATTTGTCATTTATATATTCACTCAACAAACTTTTGATGAATCCCTACCAAGGGAAGACAAATCAGACTCTGCTCCCTTAGAGCATCAGGTTGGTGGAGTGAGACACACATGCAAACATTTCATTAAAGTGCTGGATATTAAGGGAAAAATCTGGACAGTGTTCAAGAAGAAGAGCTTCTCTGAATTTCTCTGAAATCATCCTTTATCCTGAGTTGGGGGACTCAGATGCTTTCATAGGAAGGTGTGGGTTGTGCTGCTATCAAGAGTCTCCTCCCCTCTGCTCCAGCAAACCGCAGAGTGAGAATTGGGACTCTTGGTCCTAGACACTGATGTGGAGCGCTCTCTCCATAAGCCTTTGAGCTCTCCTGGGCAATTCTGACCCCTTGACTGGAGACATTGATTTTATCCATCTGAAAATTTCCTACATAGAAGATACCACGACAGCTGAATTAAAAAAAATCATGATTCTAAACAATTAATATTTAAAAGATCTAGCCATAATGCATCACGAGGCAACATGGGGCCACATTCATTTAGTGCATAGGATGGCATTGTTCAGAGGTGGAATGCCAAGCCTTTACTCATCCCAATCCTTATGAGGGGGGAATGAAAGAAGGGGTGGTAACTGCTCATAGGACAGCCCCCTGAGAGGCGTCAACAAGAGGGAGGCAGTTCTCTTTTTAAGTCATTTTTTAAAATGCTAATGCTCCCAGGTGCGTTCATGTGAAGTCATTACTATCAGTTGACACCTTAATTAGCAGTTAATATTTTAGCAGGAGGAACAGATGAAGTGTGAAGGGGGAACAAGGAACAAGGTGGGGATTGAAGGTGGCAGTGATGCTGGGAAAGGTGTCTGAAGGAGAGGAGGGTACAGGCTGGGGAGAAGCGGTCTTGATAGGGTATGTGGAAGACACTGTTTTGTGTGTCTTTTTTTTTTTTGCTATGCAAAGTTTTATCATGTCGTGGGTTGCTAAATTGATCTCATGTCTCTTTCAAGAAGTAGAAAAGAAAGATTTAGATTTGAAGGTGATAATATAACCTTCCCAATTAATGCTGGAGCCCCCTCCTCTTTTACCAACAACAGAAGTTCAGCCTCTCCCTCTCCTGTGAATTTGTACAGGGGCCACAGGGGCTGGCTCAGTTCAAGGTGAGGGAGTGGGAGACGTGGTCTTGGCTGTTCCTCATCTGACACCCACCGTCCCAACCCCACGATGCGGAAGGAACTGGAGCCTGTCCTGCCAGTCTACTCTTGCCGTTTCTCTTGTTGCCACATGGTGTCGCTGCTGGGGTTGAATCCAGCACGATCCCAGGTTTGCTGGTCCATCCTGCCCTGGAGATGGTCTTTGAGGTTATGTCTGGTTCCTGTGTCTAGCAGCTATTGTGAAGGAGATGGTTGGCCTGTGGGTTATGGGGTTACATATCTTTTTGAGTAAAAGGAAAAAAAGATTGAGCTGAGGGGGTTAGAAAAGAATGTGTGGTTTCATGGCTAGTACATTTGATAAGGAGGTGACTTTAGGAGGAATAAATATTAACAGCGGAAATGAACCATAAATTATCTGTGGGGTCAGGTTGGGTGTGTCTTTCAATTATTCACCAGGATCACATAGGCAGTTTGCCTATCTGTCTGTGTATCTGTATCCATCTATATATCTCTAAGTTGCTGTTGTCCTGTGCAGTTGGAATCCTCTCCCTGTCTGTGGTGCTAACGTATGATCAGTACAGGAGCACAGAGGGAGGTTATCCGGGATATAAGGCCACTGGAGCTGGGAGAGTTGGTCATCCTGTCCAGCATCCTCTCGCCTGCCCTCTTGGTTTTGATGTATTGAATGATCACTAAAATATGACCTAAGTCCTTCTAAACTGTCTCAGTCTCTATGTTAATACAGTATCCTCAGGAAAAACATGGTGCCCTTGGAGGCGCAGCGTTTTCACTCTGACATATGAGCCCTTGTCCTCATCCCCAGGAAGCCACTGACCACACATATTCTTTTTCCTACTAGTGCTTATTCCTAGAAAAGGGCCTACTAAACAAATTCTTAGAAAGGTGTAACTGACTGATGAAACTCTGTATCTCATCTGTTTTAGGGACATCAACTTTAAGGGTAGCTGGCCCTTTAAGCAAAACAAATACTCTGATTAATTTTGGAATTTCGAGCAGACAGGAGGTCATCACAGTGTGTTAGCCTCTTCAAGGGAGCTTGACTCAAGAACTGGGCCTTTCTCTAACAAGTCCCTTCAGTTTCTCTCTGCTGAGAACCCATAACCAAACTGCAGCCCACTTCTTCAGAACGGGTAATGTGAAGACTGACTGGTCTTTAAAACAGTTAAAAAGTCTGGCATTCAGCACTCATGTTCTTATTATTTAAATCTTGCTCTCACTCAATTTCCATTCTTTCCCAAGTAGGATTCTCAGCATTTGAGACTGTTAATGAGTGAGTAGAAATGGTTTGGTGCCCAAGTTCAGTCTATGTAGAGCCTTTAAACCCTGTCCTTGGAATAGAAACATTAATTTTAGGTGTAAACAAGCAAATAAGTGGTCAAACATGTGTCACAAAAGGTTTTGATCTCCTTTACACAAAACCTGAGGCTATTTTTAGGAGAAACCCTGCCTTCCAAAGTCTCTGCTTATGTAAGTTTCCCCCCCTTACAAGTTATTTATTTTTGATCTACGTTTTGCATATTAGTTCTCAGTCTTTCTGGTTTTATTTTCTCCTAATTTTTCTTCCCTATCCTATTTTTTAAATTTGTTTGTTTGCCAGCATCCTTTTTTAAAAAATTGAAGTATAGTTGATTTGCATTCTTTTTTAAATGCCTTAACTTGTAGGCATTGACCCAGAGGGAACCTCCCGATAGGTTCTCATCCCTCCTATTGCCACCCAGCTAGGAGTCCACAAAAGAGCGTAAAATGCGCTTCCCATGATGCACTGGTGACCATCCAGTTTCTAGTAGCTGGAAAATATCACTAAATAGACTATGCTTCAGCCATCTCCCAGTGGAATTTTAAAGGAATTATTATGACAATAGTATGGTGAATGGAGCTTTGTATCATTGCAAGGTAAGTGCCAGCCATGGAGAGTGAGGGCTGTGGCTTGGGCTGCAGGCTGGGCGCTGCAGGTGCTGGAGGAAAGCGTCCTCCAGGTCGTGGCCGCGTGTTGCGGGGCTCCAGATTCATCGCTGCGATCCGCTGTGCTCTGTGCTCAGTCACTTTGGCCCGCCTGAAGGAGGCAGCTGTTGTAAATTATGAGTGCGGATCCAGGGGATAATTCTTGGCTTTCGTCGTGCCGTGAAGGCTCCAGCGATTAATTTCTTCCTTTCTTCTCGCAGCCAAGGATTCTCCACATTATTCATCTCTTTGGGCAAAAGCTATTGGTGGCGTCTGAGTGATTTTCTCACTAGGTGTATGACGGGAATTACCTGATTGTGGATGGTTTGCACTTGTAGTTCAATTTGCAGGTGAATTCTGCCCAGGTACGACCTCAGCAGTAGCTTAATCTGTCTTCAGATCCCAAGGCACGGAGTTCAATGTGGTGTTTCCATTAGACGTGAAGGTACCAGCTTGGCATTTTTGAATCCTGAGGCACAACTTGCTGATGCTTTCACCTCTCGAAGTGGCTGGTTTCCCTGTGTGCACATGACAGGACCCAAATAGTTTCACTAGCGGGCCAAACCTGGGCTATGTTTCTGTTACTTTATAGGAAAACAAAACCAAAAACAAAAAGGCCCCCAAATATATCAGCCTTTCCCATTGGGAGATGTAACCCTGGAACGAAACAGTTTGAAAGAGCCCTGGGTCTAGTAAGCCATAAGGGCGGGACTGTGGAGGGGCAGAGGATGGAATTTAGTCCCCAGGGGTCTGTCTCAAGTCTCAGGAACTCACAGAGAATTCAGAGGATGAAGATGGGGTGCCTGCAGGACCATTTAGCATGGTCCTCCGGATTGTTTGTTTTTGTGCTGGGGGAGAACTGATAAATGCACTTTACGGTGGATGTAGTGATTTAGCCCTTGTATTTTTCTTGATTACTAGTGTCCCCTCTTCAGGGTCTTTGCCAGGCCCACACTACTGCCACATCAGCAGGCAAAGGACACAAACCCTGCTTAATGAAAGGGATGCTCCGCGTCTTCACAGTCTCATGGAAGCAGCTCGACTGGGAGGTGGGAGGAGAGAGGAGTTGTGTTCAGATGGTCAGAGTGTTGCCTGCTTCTCAGGAGGCCAGCTTGGGTATCTTGCAACCCGCAGGCGTGGAAGCCAGGGCTTTCCTCCTCCCAGAGAGGTAAAATTAAGGACTGCTGGCTTGAGGGGGACACCGTGGCTGAGTTGGTCTTGTGTGATCTTAGTCTTGTCTGGGATTAGAAACTCATTTCACAGTGTATCACCCACTCTTAGCCCCGTCCATGGAAGAGCAGGTACTTAATAACTATTTGATGAATGAATGAATGGGTAATTGACCAGTGCCAGGAATCTATCATTTTGGTGCCTTCGTGTTGCCATGCAACTCGCCCTGCTTTTCTTGCTTCTTCTGCCTCCGTAGCACAATTGCCCCGCTTGCTGTTCCATCACTGCTGAAGTGGCCGTCTCATTGGAATGTAATCGGAACAACTCATTCTCTCTGAGGTGTAATAGCAGACAATGAATAATTTAATGTGCTACCCTCGGAGGGTTATGCACATGTGAACAGGTGACAGGTAACTGGAGACAGAGTAAATAGTAAGAATAAATTCGTAGTAAAGGTGGCATTTCAAATCAATGATAGGGCACTGTCTTCAGGCAGGAGGGGGCCCTTTCTGTGATTTCCCTCCCAGCACATGGCTCTGTGAACTCCCGATCCTTATTTGGCATCATTTTGTTCCTGAATAGAATCATAGATGATCTGACAAAGATTACTGACCCCTGAAGTGCCCGAGTCACTCTGGGGGAGTGTCTTTCTGTCTCAGCGCAGGACGAGAATCTAGATCTTCCTAATGCCAGCCTGGTCTCGGGCAGCGTTGGGGACCACAGGGAGCAGGGCAGGACATAAGGAAATAGGAACGGGTTCACTGCCTATTTTTCAGATTTCCAATCGAAGAAAACGCACGTTGAAAATAATTTGCAGCTCTGACAGCCTCTTTTAATGGAAGGCGTGTGTCGAGCCTGAAGTTATAACCATCGGTTCTTCTTCAGCGGGAGGGCACGAAGGGAAGGGGCTGGTTGCCTTTTGGTGGAGGTGGGGACGCTGAACTGCGGGCTGATAGGACAGCTTGGCCAAGGTCATTCAGCAAGTAGCCGAACTGCCTGCCTGTCCCTAGCCCAGCTCACCATTGTCCTGCAGGCCTCATTATCCCGATTGGAAAGCAGAGCCGCGTCTGAGTCAGTCTCCTTGGTGGGGCTGTAGGGAGTGTGGGTGTCAGCAGTCTGGGCTTGCAGAGGCTCTGAAACAATACCAGGTATTTTGTAGCAGGTATGTGCTGAGTGTTCTTCTCTCACTCTCTGCATTTGGGGCATTCAGCATATAATCCTACAATTAGTTCATTAAAAAAATAAAAAACGACTTGCAGGTCACCTTTAAAACAAAGGGAGAAGCAATTTTGAATTTAGCAATTTTTCATTTTTGACATCTGGTACCACCTCAAGCTCTGCAGTTACAAATAATGCTGGTGGGGAACGGATCCTTTTATGCACATTTGAAGAAAGAAGGGTTATACATTATGAATAGAACAAGGATAAAGGAATTGGCTGTGTACTGCAAGATATTTGGAGTACATTAATCAGCCCATCTCTTTTAGAGTGAGAATCATTTTTAAAAGTGGGTATTAAACAGAAGGCAAACAATTTGTACAATTCAAGTCTGCTTGATATATGATAGACATACGAGGGCAAAGGGAAGGTGAGAAAACACAGGGAGCAAGACATTTAAGAGAGTGTTCCTCAGGGTAAAACGAAGCAAGGGAATGAACCAGAGCTTGGAAGAAGAACCAAGATGGCATCTAGTCCTACTTACATTCCCACAGCGCTTGACGCATTGATTCATTTATCACTTCACAAGCAGCAATTAGCTGCCTACCACGTGTCAGCCTTGGCCCCATGGAACTCACATTCTAGCGGAGAAGACAGACGCCTACTCAGAGAGTCCCTGTAGGACGTGCTATAAGGGAAGCAAACACAAGGAAGCCATATCAGTTAGGAATGCTTTCCTTTACAAGTAATGAAAACACTGTTACCAGTGGCTTAAATAAATGGAATCTTAGATTTCTCTCATCACAAAAAGTCAGGAAGGAGGCAGCTGTGGGTTTAACACCTCAGTGTCATGAGGGCTGGTGTCTCTGATTTTCCTGGACCACCCCACCACCGTATTTCAAGATGGCAGCCATGCATCCACTTTCAGAGCAAAGGAGAGGAGATGCCAGTGGTAACTCACTAGCTCGTTCATCATGGCAGGGAAACCGTTCTTCTAAGCTCCAAGGCAGATTTCCACCGACATCTCAGAAGCCCCAGCTGTGTCAGATGCCACCACTTCTTCCCACCAGCTGCAACGCGAACAGAGAAAGCGAGAACCTAGCTTTTCTAGGTCTCCCTTCTAAGCCTTTGCTCTCTGCCTCAGGAGGCTGACAGATGAGACACCAGCGGGCACCCTTGCCCTTGGGTTTGGTCAGTGCGCAGCACTGGACAGATGGAGGGAAGGAGGAGAGAAAGGATGGGGTCTTGGGGGGGGGATCTTTTCCCTTGACTCCCACCTTGTGTGGCCACAGTAGGCAGGCAGCGGTTCGAAGCTTCTGTCAGGTGGTGGTCTCTCCTTGGCAGGGTCGCCTCTCCTTTCCTTTCAGGCCTAGGGATGCCCGCCTGCCGCTCATGCCCTCTGCCTCCCTCCTCCGGACAGCAGCCCAGGCATCTGGAGTTTGATCCTGAGGGCGACAGGGTGCCCTTAAATGATTTTAAGAAAGATGTGGCTTAAGTTGTATTTTACAAAGATGATTCTGATGGCACCATGGAGGATTATTAGAATGGGTTGAGAAAACACCTGAGAGAGGTTTAGGACGTTTCTACAACTTTTCTCCATGAGTTAATAGAATCCCGAATGAAGGCTAGCTTTCCCTGATGACCTTCCCCAGCAAAATTAAACCTTCCCTACCCAAAGCAGTTACTATTGATGCATAACCCTATCACATCCTGCATCACAGAGTATTATGGTATTGTTATATTATTATAATAGAGTATTGTAATTAACTGTGTTACTGACTTTTCCACTTATCTGTACAACTCCATGGGGATGGAGACCATGTCTCAAATTATCTTTGTGTTCCCAGCACACAGTGCGGGGCCTGACGCACGATTCACATTCCATAATTGTCTTGAATTGAACGTAGGAACTGGGATTGTCATCTACTGGGCACAGACTTACTTTACATGCAAAGTGATTACCTGTGGTGACTATAGTATAGCTTGATCTCACATCCTATAGCTGTTCTCTTTCTGATTAAAAGACAGAAGGGAAAAAGGGAGGAAAGAAGGGCAAGAGGAAGAATGGCAGGAAGGAAGCAGTGAAGTGAGCGAGTGGTGTAAGCCTGGACTTCTGTATGATGCGGATGAGAAGGGCAGGGATGAGGGCGTTGGAACAGCTAGTGCATAGACATTTACTGTACACCACACCAAAAGGTCCCAAACCGGAGAAATAGAAGCCAGTTCTACTTTGTTCAGTGAAACGCAAGAGGGGAAAATAGATTGGGTAGCCCACAGTGCGTGCCTTAATTGTTTGCACACAGGCTGGGTCGTTCCTGCATGGCCAGGGTTTGCTGCCCAGAAGTCCTTTCTGAAACCACAGGGAGGTAACAAGCCTGCACCAGATCCCGAGTCATGTGCAGAAGTCACCTGTAAGAGTTGCTTCTCTTCAGTGATTTGGCAGGGGATGAAAGGCCCTCTAACCCATTTTCTTGATGGTGTTAAAAAATGCAATCTGACCAGGTGCATCCCTCGGAAAAAGTTGGGTAGCAAGAGGAAAGAAAATACTACATTTTGGAGGGTGACTTGAAAATAGTTTTTGGTAGTTCAGAAAAATACAGCCACAGATTAGAAAACTTAGATGTCTATAAAAACTTGACTAACTTGAATATTCTAGAAAAAGTGTCAGAGAACTCTTAAACGTGTCTTTAAATGATGTGTTTAAAACCTAGAAAGGTGTGTTGACTGGAATATGGTCTTATGACTTCAGAAGAAAGTTTTCCAGTGGTTTCAAGCATCTGTTCTAAGCCAGGCACTTGCCGTATTATCTCATTTAAATCTTAGAAAACATAGAAGTTGATGTTATCATATTCATCTTACTGATGAGGAAACTGAGGCTTATGAAGCTTAAGTAACCTGCCCAAAGTCACACCAAAGGTGATAGAGCTGGGATTTGGATCCAGTGTCTGATTTCAATGACCGTAAACTTTGCCCAACATGCAGCTCTCATGACATCTGTATCAGTCTGTATTTCCCCCCAGGTACCCATATTCTGTTATTCAGTATCATTCCAGATGTTTGAGTCTGTGAGGGGGGTTAATGCTCACTCCCAATGAGTTTCAGCTGTGAAATTGCATCTTGGATCTTAATCTTTCCTTGCAGAAGAAAAATAGAGATCTTTAGGACTCTCGAATTCATCTTTGTAATAACACAGTTTTTCTTTCTCTCAGGCTTTTTGTAAAGTTTTGATGATCTACTGTGTATTGGTCCTACCAAGTATCTATTTCAGGAATAGTGAGTGACCCTCATTACTGGGCCTCTGGTTTCATTCATCTTTTTTTGCTCGTCCCTGAAAGCAGGTGACGGATGCATCTCAGGTGCGTTTGGCTCAGAAGGTGAACAAAGCCCCCACTAGGTAAGAGCAACTGCTCTTTGCTCTTTATCAGCAGTGAACTTGGAGCCTGTTCATGGGATGATCAGCAATCAGATATGAATCTCTTATTTCTTTCGGGTGCTGAAATGTGGGATTTCTTGCTGATGTTAAGCAATTTGGAGTGCACCGTCTCAGGGAGCTGGCCACCATGGCCTGCAGTGCTGGGCCCTTATGTGTGTGACCAGAAGCTCCCTGGGAGAATGGGATCCTCTGGCCATAGGGAAGTGATGACTTACGTGTTCTCCTTGGAAAGTCCTTTCTCCCTGTGCCGTGGTTGTGGACAGTTTCCCGTCCACTGGTGGAGGTCATACCTTACATACCATGACCCTTGGCCTGTCCTGTGGCACCAGCTCTTTTGTCCTCAAGGCACCTTTGCTGTTGTCATCAGCCTGAGATCTGAGCTCTGAGGAGGAGTTCCTGTTGTCAGGAGGAGTTCCCGTTGTCAGGAACCCTAAACCTAAAGCTTGGAGAATGTCTTCAGAGGCTGGGAGTAGTCTTTACAATATTCATTTTCTTAGTGATTCATTTCTTAGTACTTGGTACCGTCTTTGGTTATGGGGGCTCATGTTCTTACTTTCTTTCATTACTTGTGTCAGACCCTGAGTCCAGCATGGCGATAACTAGACTGTAGCAGGAGGTTGACATGTGTTTGCTGAACGAGTGGCCCTGTGGCACAAGTCATCCTCCTTTCCTTCCTTTGCTTCCTTATCTGTTAATGTCGTGAAGGGGATATTGGCTGTCATCCCTACAGCCGGCTTAAGCCTGAATTGCCTTGAAGACACACATACGTGTACAGCACAGCTGATGATGGTTTCTGAGCCCTCATGTAGCTGATTTTTCAGCTATGGCTTTTAACCGTTTCAGTAGTCCCATGAATGAGGTGATATTATCCTCTTCTGCTGCTCCCTGAATTCAGAGAAGGTTTGCTGTATATGGTTTTGTGTTAGCAAGACTGTGGGAGCAAGTACCAGCTGGGCAAAGGGGTAGCAGGAATAGTTGGCTCTGTGTAGAATGGGGCTGAGAATTCAGCAAAAGGGGAAGTCGAGAGCTGCGTGGGATAAATGGAAGCCTTCCCTCACCTCTGTGCCCTAACTCCCAGAAGCTTCAGGAGATGGTGCCTTTCCCATATTATATAAAATGGGGAGTTAAGCCAGTCTTGCTAAAATCTTAAACAATAAGGTGACTCCTGAAAGCTCAAGCAAATTTAGGCGGCTGATATTTGCATTACCAGTAATAGAGAGAATGAAGCATTACTTTGACTCCAAAGGCATTTTCTTTCAGGGGTGGACAGAGAAACTTAGCAACCAGGCGCACACAGCTGTGACCGTAATGCTCGCTGCACTGTTTTCTTCTCTGGCCCAGGACAATCTTTTCTGATGCAGTCTTGTCCCTTGTCACATCTGATAAAACTGTTATCTTTGGCAAGCCCTGCTATCTTTTTCTTCTTTCTTCTTCTTTGCTATTTGGTTTCTTTTGGTTTGGTGGAGAGGAAAAAAATTCAGAGAAGGGTTAAGATAGTGTGTGGCTTCCCGAACTAAAAAGAAACCAAGCACCGTATGTAAGTGGATGGTGGCTTAAATAATTGGAAAACTGTAAGCTAAATAAATAGAAGGAATG
Organism: Balaenoptera musculus; assembly: GCF_009873245.2. Taxonomy (NCBI): domain Eukaryota; kingdom Metazoa; phylum Chordata; class Mammalia; order Artiodactyla; family Balaenopteridae; genus Balaenoptera; species Balaenoptera musculus. The sequence goes on from NC_045790.1 coordinate 74,610,637, forward strand.
CCCCCTCTTACTGAGCTTCAGTTTAGCAAAACAGTTGCCTTAGGGGAAAAACATCACCTCCCTAATTATCCTAAGTCTTTATGAGTGAAACATGCTATTCACATCAGGGGGCCTGTTACCTAACCTTCATTCATTCTCCTTTTTTCCCTGGTTTCCTGGTCCTGGATTCAATTCAAATTGGTAAAATGCTTTTGCTAGCCACATTAGTGCCATAAACACAGAGCTGTCTGCTGTCAGGGCACACTTTTATTCTTTTAGAAGAACAAGCAGGAAATGATGATGAAAACCATTTGGAAACTGAAGGGGAAAAAAAAGAAATAAATACAAATAATAAAAACGTATTACTGCAGGCGACATGAACAAGAGGGGGAAAAAACCCGAAAGATCCCTGGCTTTGATGCATACCTTCAGAGTGGTTTCCTTAATGACTGCTCTTTTGTGTCGCCAAAGCAGTGCTCGTTTATCAGTCTGTGGTTTAATCCAAACCTATCAGGATGAAAATTCAAGGGGGATGAAGGTTAAATGACAGACATACTGACCTGGAAACTCCAGGGTTGATAAATGTGTACAAACCTTTACTGAAAAGGCTGAGAGGGAAAAACATCTCTCTTTGGAGCCACTGAAAAGGAAGCTTTGGGTGAGAGGATAGGGAGGTGGGAGAATCAGATTCAGATATATGAGCACATTTTATTTATTTAAATTTAGTTTTTATTTTATATTGGGGTATAGTGGATTTACAATGTATTACTTTCAGGCGTACAGCAAAGGGGTTCAGTTGTATATATATCTATATCTATATATCTGTATCTCCATTCTTTTTCAGATTCTTCTCCCATATACGTTATTACAGAGGGAACTCAATATTATTTTATTTTAATTATTTTTTTATTATTTATGTCAACTATTGAAGTATGGTTGATTTACAGTGGTGTGTTAGTTTCTGGCATACAGCAAAGTGATTCAGCTATATATGTGTGTGTGTGTGTGTGTGTGTATGCTTTTTCATATTCTTTTCCAATATCGTTTATCACTGGATATTGAATATAGTCCCCTGCGCTATACAGTAGGACCTTGTTGTTTATCCATTCTATACATAATGGTTTGCATCTGCTAATCCCAAACTCCTAATCCGACCCTCCTCGGCCCCCTCTCCCTCTTGGCAACCACAAGTCTGTTCTCTATGTCTGTGAGTCTGTTTCTGTTTTGTATTTAAGTTCATTTGTGTCATATTTAAGATTTCACATGTAAGTGATATCATATGGCATGTGTCTTTTTCTAACTTATTTTGCTTAGTATGATAATGTCTAGGTCCATCCATGTAGCTGCAAATGGGATTATTCTTTTTTATGGCTGAGTCATATTCCATTGTATATATGTACCACATCTTCTTTATCCATTCATCTATCGATGGACATTTAGGTTATTGCCGTGTCTTGACTGTTGTAAATACTGCTGCTATGAACATAGGGGTGCATGTATCTTTTCGAATTATAATTTTGTCCAGATATATGCCCAAGAGTGGGATTCCTGGATCATACGGCAAGTATATTTTTAGTTTTTTGAGGAACCTCCATACTGGTTTCCCCAGTGGCTGCACCAGTTTACATTCCCACCAACAGTGCAGGAGGGTTCCCGTTTCTCCACACCCTCTCCAGCATTTGTTATTTATAGACTTTTTGATGATGGCCATTCTGACCAGTGTGAGGTGGTACCTCATTGTGGTTTTGATTTGCATTTTTCTAATAATTAGCGATGCTGAGCATCTTTTCATGTGCCTGTTGGCGATCTGTATGTCTTCTTTGGAAAAATGTCTATTTAGGTCTTCTGCCCATGTTTTGATTGGGTTGTTTGTTTTTTTTTTGTTACTGAGTTGTATGAGCTATTTGTTTTGGAACTTAAGCCCCTGTTGGTCGCATCATTTGCAAATATTTTCTCCCAGTCCTTAGGTTGTCTTTTCATTTTGTTTATGGTTTCCTTTGCTGTGCAAAAGCTTTTAAGTTTGATTAGGTCCCATTTGTTTATTTTTGCTTTTATTTCTGTTGCTTTGGGAGATGTCACTGATGTAAGAAAACATTGGTACGATTTATGTTAGAGAATATTTTGCCTGCGTTCTCTTCTAGGAGTTTTATGGTGTCATGTCTTTATTTTCGTCTTTAAGCCATTTTGAGTTTACTTTTGTGCATGGTGTGAGGGTGTATTCTAACTTCATTGATTTACATGTGGTTGTCCAACTTGCCCAACACCACTTGCTGAAGAGACCGTCTTTTCCCCATTGTATATTCTTGCCTCCTTTGGTGATAATTAATTGACCGTAGGTGTCTGGGTTTATTTCTGGGCTGTCTGTCCTGTTCCATTGACCCATATGTCTGTTTTTGGAGCACATTTTATTTTTAACAGTGTGTTTAATTGTTTGTGAGTCAGATGGATATTCTGCACTGTCTCTCTTATATATCAATGCTGATAAACTTGTGTTGTTGAGTGTATTGTAGCCCAAAGCAAAGGGATTAATCATGGAAAAATAGGTTTTAACAAAATAGTAAGATGTCTCTAGTTCTCCTTTGCACCTCTTCCTTTCTGATCCCCAGGATGCTTGATAGATCCCACCATCTCCTCCTTTTCACAAATGTATTTAGTCTCTCCTCCCTAAAATACCCCTTGTCTAATAAATCTGTTTGTCCTAACACATAGCACAATGTCTGGTATGTAATAGGTGCTCAATAAATGTTTGCTTAATTGAATCAAATTGTATTTGGAGTTGCTTTTATATATTGGTTGCCTCTGTTATATTGCACGTTGATGAAACCTCCTTCTGATAGACACAGCCCTTCCCTGACTACTGAAATTGGTGTACTAGTTAAGAGTTTGACTCTAAATTCAAACTCAGAGTGCTCTCAGGTAAGTTACTTAACCCTTCTGGCTCTGTTTTCTCCATTTATAATAGTGCCTGTCTCATGGGGTTGTTATGAAGTCTAAGTGAGTTCCTATTTATAAAAGTGCTTAGAAAGAAGAAAAAAAGATTATTCTTGGAGAAGTAACATGTGGATAAAGCTTTCAGTACTGTAAAAGAATCAAAATCTGTAAATTCTTTAAAAGGTGAAAGTTACAAGTCTTATAGAAATGAGAAAAATGAAGAATTTGCCATGAGTGACAGCCTTCTTCTCTGCCCTCCATGTTCTCTTTTTTTTACAAGAAAATCAATCTCAGAAAATACTGAAACCATACTAAAAACTAATTAGTATTTAATATTCAAACATTATGTCAAAAAGATCTTCAGTAGGGTCTAACATATCACCTACGCATCGTGACTGCTCCCCCAGCAAGGCACATATAAAGAGGATGACCTTCTGCTTGTAAATGAATGAATGGTAATAATGATAAATCAGGAGGAGGTTTTCATGACCAGTTCCTTTTTAGAGCCAATATTAATGTGTTTATCTGATTCATGGGTTGATTTCTGTGTTGGCTCACATTATGCCAATGGATTCTCTCATTTTCCTTTTCTCCTTATTAAAGAGTATCTTGCCCAAGGAAAAGACTAGATCTTGAATCAGGATGGTACTTCTTTGGCGTTCGATGCATGAAAAACAAGCTTTTCACTGCTAATGGTCCATTGCTATTGTTCCATTTTTTTACTGAGTAGGTAATTGTTTGGGTCTGTCATTACTTCTGTCTACAGTGGGAACTTGGATGACAAATCCTATGGGAGAGGACCACAGGTGCACAGGGTTGAGCAAGATGCTGTGGTGATAGTTTGGTGGAAGTGGTCCCTGGGGAGAAAGAGTTGGAGAACTGACTGGCATGCATCTCTTTCCAGATCCTTAGGGCTAAGGCTCCATCATGCTTTGGGCTATGTCCATGGCGTGGTCCTGTCACCCAAGGGAGGTGTTGTGGAATCTCATTGGTCCTGAGCACTGGATTGTTGTAAGAGAAGCCAAGGCCTCCCCACTTGGTCCTTTCTCATGCTGTCCACTAAGGCCAGGGTCCCCCTACAGACCATGGGCAGGAAGGGAACCAGGCTCAGCATCCTGTCACTTGACCTTCAGTGTCTTCCCTAACCCTCACCTGCCAGTTTCCAGTCAAGGAAGTGCCTCATTTGAATATGTCCTCTTTTTCTTCAACTCTGTCATGAGAATCTATTCCTGTAAGTAGTTTTCAGGAACAAAATTTCCTATGATGATTTTCCAATATTTTCTTTTCATTTCCTTCAGAAGGTTTATATTACTGTATTGTATGCATTTCAGAATCTTGGTATTTAGCTTATTTAGAGAGACAAACAAATATTATGCTAATGAGAGCCACCAATGAACAAGTGGTAATAACAGCAGAGACCGAAATACAAAAAATAATTAACATGAAACAGGCAACAGTCCCAGCTGTCTTGAGCAATTTTGAAGGCATAACTTGAAACCTGGAAGATGTTCAAAGGAAGACTTAAGTGGGGGGAAAACAACACGTGCCATTAACATATACACTGCAGATGTGAGCTCTGTCAGCAGCATTTCTCTCTTCTTACCGTAAATCTCAGGTTGGTATTACAAGATCACATCAATTATGTCAAATTAAAAAGGGCCAGTGACCCAAGAGAGCTAGAGGGAGAAATTTCACTGGTAAAGGCATTGGGGATAATTTTATTTAGCTTAATCTCAGTGTCATGTTATACATTGTTCTGCTGTCCAGTTGTGAGGCTAAACTTATTTATGCTTTTATGTAACATGTGGTATTATATTGAAGCATCTTCTATTTACAGAGAAACTCCCTTTGTCTTTTAAATAAGAAGTAACAAAGCATGTATAATTCAGCAGAAACCCTTTATGAGTAATATGACCATGTAATTGTCCAAACTGGGTCACTTTGGAGAATGAAAGAGATTGCTATTAATAATTATGCTGGGACAATAGGCAGGAACCAAAACTGTCTCAGGTAAATCAGGATGTGTGCTTATCCGAATTATACTGCCAAAGCGCAGAGGCTAGATTTATATCAGTCTTAGGAAGATAACAAAATGTTATCAGATTTCTACTTTATATATTACTGTATTTTGGGAGAGATGAGTTGATTTATAGTAGAGCCAATTTACTATATTTCACTGTATTTAGTCACTTAATTATGAGTAGCTAATGGTATATTTCTCTCCACTGAGAACCTTTCCTTGGTTCTTAACCAATTTTTTAAACTTCTGGTGCTTGCACACTTGATTTTACTTCCATTCGACAATTTGTCCTCCCAGTGGAGAGTACTGGGATATTAGAGTAATTTCCCCCACGATTCTCTAGCATAACTGATGGTGTCTGAGGGTCTCAACTGCCGTAGGCACAGGCCTTGCACATAGATATTCTATTATTATAGAATATCTATAATAGTATTCGTAGTCTTCCAAGAATGACAGTAGCTGATTTCTGTGGATGTGAAAACCTACAGCGCTCTGCTCTGTTTGACCATCCATCCAGCTGTTCACTGATGAATGGGGTCACAAAATCTCTCTCTCAGGCACCTGAGAGCAATGCATTTTGGTCACAAGGATTTGGCTTCTCTCTCACTGTGAATGCTGAATCCCCACCATTAGCACACGGCGACCTTCAGGAGAACGTCACTGGGTTAGGCTGAGACCCAATCTGTGCAATCCATTTAATAAAGAAGTAGAAATCTTCCCGAGATGCTGAATGGGCTCAGTTTGACCCTTCTCTCTTGAACTTTGGTCTCTTTCATTATTTCAAATGGAGAGAGTGTGGTTGACTGCACACAATTGCTGACCATCTTACAAATTGAGAGACATCTGGCCTCTGAAAAATCATGGAAGGACTGCTGAGGATGACAGATAATTTTCTGTTGGCTACTGTTGTCCCAGAGCAATTTGATAGTGCTGACATTTTGCCCACCTGGAAATACTTCTCATCTAAACTTCCACCTCACCTAACCCTGAGCTCTGCACCATACCTTGGAGACTTCTGGGGCTTCATCTCCAAGGGCCACTTTTTCAGAGAGGCATTCCTCTTGGCTGGAGGGAGGAAATTTTATAACTTTCTTTTTAGACTTCCTGACAGCTAAAACCAGCAAGGGAACATTTAAACTTAGACATAAATAATTCAGCACTGATTTTCCTTGAGTAGTTTCATAACCAATATTAGTTTCTTTCTCTTTCTTGTCATAACTTCCATGTCCTTTACTAGGAGGAATAACCTTCCCCTTGTACCCGCCATGGAGTTGGACCCATGGTATATTTGGGGCGGAGGCAAGGAGAAATTGTTGATTTCTGGCTACAACCTTTTTTGCCCCCCAGAAGTGTTTATAAGATTCTTTTTCCATTTTTAAGCTACATGTCAAAGGGTTTGATTTTTTTCTATTTAAAAGAAATTCAATGTTTTATTATAGTGTGTTGCTGGGGCCATTTTCCCCCCAAAGAGAAAGCGTGTTTGTAATAAAGAAGTTCTGACATGCCTTTTTTTTTTTTTTTTTAAAGATAAGAAGTGATTTATTAGAATAGGACGCTTGTGAGGCTTACAAGTGGGTGGGGGAGAGGGTGCTGCCTGAGAACTTAGTGGGCTACAGTGTTATAATCAAAGGAAAAGTGCGGAGGGAAACAACCACCTTCTTCCTCATTCTTTTTTTTTTTTTAATAGATCTTTATTGGAGTGTAATTGCTTCACAGTACTGTGTTAGTATCTGTTGCACAACAAAGTGAATCAGCCATATGCATACACATGTCCCCCTATCCCCTCCCTCTTGAGTCTCCCTCCCACCCTCCCTATCCCACCGCCCTAGGTCATCGCAAAGCACCGAGCTGATCTCCCTGTGCTATGCTGCTGCTTCCCGCTAGCTATCTATTTTACATTCGGTAGTGTATATATGTTGTGCTACTCTCACTTCACCCCAGCTTCCCCCTCCCCACCCCCATGTCCTCAGGTCCATTCTCTATGTCTGTGTCTTTATTCCTGCCCTGGCACTAGGTTCATCAGTACCATTTTTTTCTTTAGATTCCATATATATGTGTTAGCATACGGTATTTGTTTTTCTCTTTCTGACTTACTTCACTCTGTATGACAGTCTCTAGGTCCATCCACCTCACTACAAATAACTCAATTTCGTTTCTTTTTATGGCTGAGTAATATTCCATTGTATATATGTGCCACATCTTCTTTATCCATTCATCTGTTGATGGACACTTAGGTTGCTTCCATGTCCTGGCTATTGTAAATAGAGCTGCAATGAACATTTTGGTACATGACTCTTTTTGAGTTATGGTTTTCTCAGGGTATATGCCCAGTAGTGAGATTGCTGGGTCATATGGTAGTTCTACTTTTAGTTTTTTAAGGAACCTCCATACTGTTCTCCATAGTGGCTGTATCAATTTACATTCCCACCAAGAGTGCAGGAGGGTTCCCTTTTCTCCATACCCTCTCCAGCATTTATTATTTCTAGATGTTTTGATATTTATAAAGCTCTTCTCCACTAGGGCTGGGCCTCAGCTATTAGATGTCTGCCAATTCCTTCTTTGGTGGCATTAGTAATGTGGGTAACCAAATATGTTCTTTTTCACCTCTTGAGTTGCCTTTTATAGTTAACTGATTGATGAAATATAAATAATTATGAAAATGTGGGCATGAGAGCTGAGAGGAAGAAAAGACGCTGCCTCCTTTTCATCAACCTGCAATGAACGCTTTCCTTTTATAGATTACCTGTCAACTCAAAAAATCATTTAAAAATTTCTGCATGACTCAGTGAGAAAGATTATTGAGCTAATGCTTTAAAAGGAAGCTATGCTTTTCTTGGAAGTAGGAACTGTAGTTCCAGGTTATTTTCTACTTGATAGAAGTCAGAGCTGCCTAATTTTTCCTTTTTCTTTCTCCTTCTTTCCTTTCTCCATCCTTTTTTCTTCCTCCTCCTTCTTTCCCTCCTTGCTTCTTATGGTTATTGATGGCCTTCTATATGCCAGGAATTCTACAAGCATAGAGCAGCCTAGGATCAGGGGTGTGGAGGTGAGGACGAGAAAGCCACAGCCCAGCCATTAATGAGCTTTCATGGGAATGAGCGAAAATCACAGTGGAGTTGTGGCAGATGTGAATATTGAAGCCATAGGGTTGAGGGAGGAGGGTGAAGTTTGCTTCAGATGGGGGAAATTTTCATTGAGAAGGTGACATTTGAGTTGGATTTTGATTGATGAGTAGGAGCTACCAAGGGTTGAAAGACAGAGTGCAGAAGATGGAGACATTATGGTCAACTAATACAGCAAGAAAAGGTGTTGCCGGGTAAGAAGGACTTCCATTTAAGAAAGGCAACGTGGCACGCTAGTGAATCTCAGGGGAAAGGAGGAGGGGGCAAAGGCGCTGTGCCTGGAGAACATGCGGTATATTTTTAGGCATGAGAGAGATGCTACCAGACGTTATAAATTATTGCTAACGCTTGGGACAATCAGGAAAAGTTGCTCTAATTATGCACATTTCAAACAAGAGGAAATTGAGGCTTAAGGAAGCCAAGTGATACATCCAGAGTCACGTAGCTGCTATACGGCAGAGTCAGGACTCAAATTCAGATCTACCTGAGTCCAAAGCTAACCCTCCCTCCACATACCAGTACAAAGGAAGCAGGGACCTGGAAGAGGCAGAATAGGCCATTAAAAGTCACTTATTGCATCAGGTGACAGGCCAGCTCCAAATCACAGTGGCACAGAGCTCCAAGAACTCACTGTTTCTACAGAAACTCAGAGCTAATGGAATATCCCCTCTGCAGCCCTGTCTTCCTGGCTTGTGTAATGTATCTTTAGCTTTATTTGGCAGACTTTAGGCAAGGAGGGCAAGGAAGGGTTTTTTGAGGCCATTGAAATGCTGTATTAGGGGATTCTGTCGGGGCTAAGTTACACTGGGGTGAAAAACTAACCACCAAACATCAGTTCTTTAAGACAAAACAATTCACAAATTCCTCATGTCACATGTCCAGTGGGGGTTGGAGAAGAGCCTTCCTCCGTACAGTTGTCAGCCAGGGGCTCAGCTGGAGACGGGTACCTCCATTATTTGCCTGCGCTGGGCAAGAGTGCGCTGGAGGGTTGAGCACTGGCACATACGAGCTTTGGACCGGAAGTGATGCACGTCATTTCTGCTCACATTTTATTTTCCAGGACCAGTCAGGTGGCTACACTTAACTTCCAAGGGCTGAGGGATCATAATCGTTCCTGTGCTGGGAAGGAGACAAGAGCTAGGATTGGAGTGTATGAGTCATGTCTACCACAGGGGTAGAGAAACACCAACACACTCCAATATACCTCCTCCAAGACTGAGGTATAATGAAAAATTAGTTCTAGATGGCTCAAGAGCAGGCATTTTTCCTATTTCTATTTATTCTTGCATTCTCTACCGCAGTAGCCACTAGTCACAGGTGGCTGTTAAAATAAAAATTAAATATTTAGCTCCTCAGTTGTACTAGCTACATTTCAAGTTCTTAGTAGCCACGATGTGGCTAGTAGCTCCCATAATAGAAAGTGCAGATATAGAACATTTACATCATTTCAGAAAATTCTATTGGACATTACTGTCTAGACCAAAGAACAACAGACTTACTCTGCACAAGGCCAAATAGCAAGTATTTTGGGCTTTGCAGGACATACGGTCTCTGTAGCAAGTACTCAAATTTGCTGTTATAGTGCGAAAGCAGCCACAGGCAATATGTAAGTGAATAGGCAGAGTTGTGTTCCAATAAAACTTTATTTAAAAAGCAAGTAGCTGGCAAGATTTGGTTCACGGGCCATTTGTTTTCCAACCCTGGCCTAGACCAATGGTGTCCAATGGGAGGGGCAGCAATTTTTACGTGACCATCCAACAGTTTATATTAAAAATCAAATTCATTCATCTTTACTTATATCCATTATCCAGATTGGCACTGACTCCTTCCTTCTTGGCCCGTTCATTGGATGGTCACATGTTATGTACATCAGGTGGGAGTTTCCTACCCAGTGGTGTACACTGTGCTGCTCACAGGCATTTTTCTTCTTCTTCTAATACATCGTGTCATAATGCAGACTATGTAGCCTAGTTGTGTGATGCTGTGAATTATATTGCCTCATTTTAAGTAATGAGCAAGTGGTTTAAAAATATTTCTGCAGAGACACCACTGGGTATTATGCTATTGTTTCCTGCCTCACAGTACACTCTGCTTTGGGACATGGGGCTTGGGAGGCTGTAAACCACATTTCTGCTTTGTTAGTGTGCTGCTCCCTGCTGGGTTCTGCCAACCGGAAAGGCAGGAGGAGGGAGCAAGAACTTGCTCCTTCCACTTTGTCCACTGATTTGGAACCCAGTGGGTTCCAAGAGCAACCGGTTCCAGTTCCCAGCTTCCTTCCACACTCCCAAACCAGCAGCATCATGCTGGCGGCAGCAGCAGCCGGGCGGCGCCCCTCCTCAGAGGTGTGAGTCCTGCCCCATGGACTCTTCCCTCAGGTGCCTGAGGGACCAGCAGGCCATCCCCTCAGAGGTCTGGGTCCTGGGTCTCCAGACACCTAGGTCTGGTAAGCTCATCCTCTTCCCTCGGATCCCTGGCCCCAGGAGTGGAAGCTGCTTCCTGAGTTACTCTCTCTGTGACCACAGTGCCTCTTTTTCCCTTTTCAGTCTTTCACCCCTTGAACCAATTTCCTCTATTAAATTCTCTGCTAAAATAACTAGAATGGTTTATTTATTGCTTGGGCCCTAATTAATAGAGACACCATGAACTAACTTCATCTTAATAATGCAAAACATATGTTAAGAAAATGGTAGTGTTGACAAAACAAGGACGATCTAATCAGATGAGTAATAAACTGAAAAAAGGACTATTGAAAATGGATTTTCATCCACTACTGTTGATGATGAATCTCACCCCAAGGTTATATTGTGCCCTGAGATATGAATTAGTGGTAATAAGAATTCAAAGCTCTTAACAAGACAATTAAAAATGAAGCAACCAAACCATGAAGAAAAACCCATAGAAGTTTCAGTGATATTTAAAATCAGGAGCTATTTGATCTTTTACTAAAATTTACTTCATGTTAAATGTTTAGAAACATCTTTTGAGGTTTAAAGAATAGCTTTCTGAATGCAGGCATTATTATTATTCTACTTGGTTCACTGCTGCACCCTCAGATCCTAGAACAGCATGTGGCATGTAGTAGACAGTCAGTAGACTTGTTAAGTTAATAGTAAAAAAACAGAGATTCCACATATTGGGAAATTCCTTATTCTTGCAGGTGTGGTAAAAATGGTTAACGTTATATAGGGCAAACAATATGGCAATAAACTAATATGCATTCCTTTGCCAGCAAATACTGTTTGAAAACACAGAGAAACATTTCTGATCATTTGAAGAAACAAGTATTAGAACAAACATGGGATGTTTGCTATATATAGCTGTTTCAACGTGCAGTTGGCTTTATCATGTCTCAGTTTATGGTATATATTAGGTTCTCTTTCAGTTAAAAAAAATGACTTTGTGACCCATAAAAAAGAATATATCAAATAAGATATTTTGTATAGATTAACTGACTTCTTTAAAACAATTATCTTCTGGAAAAGCTGTTGCTGCTTTGACTAGAATTTTAGAAAAATAAAGGATTCTGAGGGTAAAATTCAGAGAAATAACCACAGGTGAAATGTCATTGATGTGGTTAACTTTTTCTTTTTTTAAGGAAGGCTTTTAAATATTGCATCTTTGTGGTATTTCTAATGAGATGGAGAGTGACCGTGAACATAATTTTAACCACATGGAAGTTTATTCTTGACCCTGTGGCAAATTGCCTAAAGGAAATGTAAGGCTAGAAGATGAGCTTTGCTTATTCTTTTACAAACACACAAATGCTCCAAATTTGCTGACCTTTCATATGATAACAAGTAACTCTCCTCAGTGCGTTACTTAAAAGACATTTTAAAAATACACACTCTTAACTGGTCCCTTCATCAGAAAGGTGATATTTTAATAGTGAATGAGGAAGTAAATGCTTTTCAAAACATACTCATGTTATGGAAAGAGCACTTGGAAAAATGGCATTTGGATAGGTTATAATTGTTATGTGATTTTGTTACTGAAAATGGTCTAAACAGTCAGTATACTTAAAATTGGAAAGAACGTTTTTTGACTTGTTGAACAATATCACACATGTTCAAAACAATTTTTTAAAAATAAGAATGCAACACTTTTCAATTAGTTTGTAAAAACAATGATTGAATTCAAGGAAGATAAAAATGTACTAGCTAAATGTTCACACAAATCTTTGCCTAATTGAAGGATGAGATTGAAAAACATGTCAGATTGTAGTAAGTGTGAGGAGCTTTTCCATTTGGATCTACATACCATCCTGAGATATGTTTTTTAAGAAAGACAGCCAAATATTGAAATAAACTTGAGTTTAAAATCAGATATTTTAAATGTTGTATCTCAAAGTGTTAAACGTGGATTTTCATAGATAATGAAGTACTTTAATCACATTGCTCTCACTAAAAATATCATCTCTGTTATATTTTAGTGAGATTAAATATACCTTTATATCATTAAAAATAAAATATTAAAATACTAAAGCACTAATTTATATGACTTCAATAATTGAAGATATATGTTGTAACTTCTAGGGGGAACCCGCATCTACTAGAATAAGAATATATGCTGAACAAGCTAATTGAGAAGAAAATTTAGAATAATATACAATATATGATCAACTTGAAATAAGGCAAGAAGTAGAGAAAGGATCATAAATAAAGAGAAACAAATAGAAAGCAAATAGTAAGATGGTAGATGTAAACCCAAATATATCAATGCTTTTATTAAATGTAAATAGGTGAAATACTCTTGTGTTGACTGGCTGGATAAAAAGCAAAATAGATATATGCTACTCTATAAGAGATAGACTTAAAATATAAGCACACAGAAAGAATGTCACAAAAATAAGACAATTCTAACTTTGTATGCAGATTTTGTATGCAATGTGTCATCTCTGTCTTTGGTCTCTGTCTATTTATATATCTCTCCATATAAATATCTGTCTACCTACCTACCCACTTACCTATCTACCAAAGACAAATCCTCAAACCTAGGAAATTTTAGCACACCTCTCTCAGTAACTGAAAGAGCAAAAAGCCAAAAATCAATAAGGATATAAAAGATTTGAATAACGTGTAATAAGTATGAACTGATAAACATATGTAGAATCCTGTACCTACAAATGACAAGATATAAGCTCAATTCAAGTGCACATGGATCATTTTGCAAGGTTATAAACCAATTCTCAACAAATTTTGAAGGATTTAAAACATTTAAATTCCACAGAAAAATTAAATTAGAAATCAGAAAAGATAACTAGAGAAATCCCTATATGTTAAACACTTTTAATTATCCATGGATCAAAGAGGAAACCACAATTTTAAAGTGAATGATAATAAAAATGACATATCAGGACTTGAGGACTATAGCTATAGCCATATGTGGAAAATGTATAGTCTTAAATGCCTATATTAGAAAAGAACAATGGCTGAAGATAAATTATCTAAGAATGTTTTCACAAGAAGTCAGCAAAAGAGTAGCAAATTAAAAGTTACTGAGTATTGGTGTATGAATTTATGGCAAACAATGTAGTATGTGTCTTTTTCATTTCTTCTTTATAGAAATACTTAGAAAATGTAATTTAATGTTAGAAATCCTATACTTGAAAGAAGCCTCAATTATCAGTGGTTCTATGAAACAAAGTTAAAAACAACATGGAAAGTGTAAAAAAAAAAAAAAGTTACTGAGTAGAGAAAATAATAAAGTTAAACTCAGAAATACAATAAAAATTAATAGAGAAGAATCACAAAGCCAAACAGTTTTTTGAGGAGACTAATAAAATTCATAAGTCCCCACCAAACTTTCCAACCGTCGAAAGACAGAAGAACAATCGCAGGAATGAAAAATGGTGCATCACTATACAATTCAATGCAGTAAATTTGAAGATAATGATATGATAGAAAAATTTATTGAAAAACACAACTTATAAAACTGACACTAGAGGAAATAGAAAGTTTTTCACAGTCCTTTTTTTTTTTTTTAATAAAACATTGAAAATATATGGAAGACCTAAATAAATGAAGGAATATGTTGTTCTCATGAATTGGAAGACTCGAGATGTCAGTCTCTCCAAGCTGATCTACAGATTCAAGTCTGTATTTGTCAAAACCCAGAATGTTTTTCTTTTTAATGTGTGCTTGTGTGGAAATTAAGAACCTGATTCTAAAATCTTTACAGAAAGGCAAAGGACCAAGAACAGGGACAATCTTGAGTAGTTTGGGATGATTTTACTTCATATGAAGACTTATAAAAGTATGGTAATCAAGACAGTGTGGTATTGATTCACAGATATATAAATATATTAATGAATCAGAATACAGTCCAGAATCAGATCCATGAATAAATGTAGACCTAATTTATTACAAAGTTTGCAGTTAAGGTCTGTGGGGAAAGGACAGTTTTGTTTTCAGTAAATGGTGCTGTGTCAATTATACATCCATATGAAAAATAGAAAACCTAACTTCTACCTCATACCAACGCAAAAAATCAATCCAGGCAGATAGTAGACATAAATGGTACAACAATAGAAGGTAACTGAGGAGAATAACTTCATGACCTGGGAGTAGGCAAAGATTTTTAAACAGGTTACAAAAAGCACTGACTCTAAAGGAAAAGATTGTTAAATTGGTTCATATCATATCAATATTAAGAATTTCTGTGTATAAAAAGTTCCAGTTTAGAGACTGAAAAACACAAGCCACATTTGGGAGGAGATACTTGAAACAGATAACCAAACAAGGGTTTATATAATCAATTCCTATAAATCAATAAGAAAAAAACAACCTAGTAGAAAAATGGGCAGGAGACCTTTAACAGCCCTTCACAAAAGATGATATTCAGATGGGCAGTAAAGATAAAGGTTTTGAATTTCATTAGTAATTGGGAAAATGTAATTTAAAATCACAGTATTTAAAATATTGTGAATATTTGAAAATTATGATCCATGCGGGAAAGCCAGATTTAGAGAATAACACTAACAAGAGTTGGAGAGGATGTAGAGCAGCCAGAGCTCTTGTAAGTGCTGGTAGGAGTAGAAGGTAGTCAACCACTCTGGAAATTATTTGGCAGTATCTACCTATATATACCCAACCGCTGACTCAGCAATTTCACTCCTAGGAATTTAGCCAACAAAAATGCATACTTAATGTTAGCGATGAGATACATAAAATATTCATAGCAATATTTTTTGGTAATAGAAACTGGGAAGGACTCACATGTTCATCAATGGTAGAATAAATAAATACATTGTGACATTTATTTAGTGGAATTCTATACAGTAATGAAAATGGACAAAGTACTGCTACATGTGACATGGATTAATCACACAGACTTAAGGTTTGGCAAAAGGAACTAGACTCAGAGTATGTGTTATATGTTCAAAAACAGCTAAAACTAATCTATGGCATCAGATGTCAGAATTTTCGTTACTTTTGATAAAGAAGATGCAGAGGTTTCAAAGGGACACAAGCAAGGCTTCTAGGGGGCAGATATTATTCTATTTCTTGACCAGGGCAGTAGGTATGTGGATGTGTCCAATTTCTGATAATCAAATGATGCACTTATGATTTGGACATTCTTCTCTATATTCTTTAAAATATTGATTTCAGAAGGAGAGAAACGATGAAAAATTAGGCATTGAGTGTGCATATGATTTCCTTTCCATCCTTGTCCTTATCTCTAAACAGTCCTCCCTTGGTTTGTTCTGGTTGTTCAATGTGGATTTGGGTTCTGGGAAAAATGGTATGCGGTGGTATTGGTTGTGGTGGTGTCCTCTGTGGCCTGATTAAGCCATGACTACTGTAGGGAGATCTGTTAAGAGTGCTGCTAGGAGACACCAGATCTGCAGAAGGAAGTAAAACTTTACTTGGGGCTGGTCTTTGAGAGGCTGCAGGTGGTTTTGGGTAGAGTTGCCTAAAGACTTGATAGTGGGTTCTGAGAGGTTGTGGTAGGTACAGCAGTCATTGCATTTTTTATAGTTCTCTTGTTTTCGTTCAGAAGTTTTTGATCGGTTAAACGTAGGGTGTTATGTACAAAGGAGAAAACAGCTTGCCATAAAACTTGCTGAACAAATCGAAGAAAGATGTAAAATTCTTGACAAGCTTAGTCTTATTAAAAAATGAGTATGCAGAACTAGAATTATCTTTAAATGATCCCAGCTTTGAGAGAGTATCATCAAAACTCCAAGTCTGGAGGAAACTTATGAAAACCTGGATACAATAAACTTTGTACTTAAGCATGAAGCTTCCTTGAAAAAGAGTTGAAAGAAGAGAAATCCAAATTCTCAAAAAAAGATGAGTTGATGGATGCCATTATAAGCATGAAGAGGATATAAAAGTCATTATTCAATGAGTGACTTTCAAACTGAGCATTTGGCAGAAAGCATTTTGCCTATGGTCCCTCCCCAGTGAATGAGTTGATCTTCTGAAAGGTGGGCGTCTCTGTCTCCTGTTCAGGCTCTCACCTTTGCTTTCAGGGTATGTTCACTTGCCTCCCACTCGAATATGAGGTCCAGTGGTGCCATTATATCTAAGGAAACGGTTCATGGGGAGGCGACTTGCTTTTGAATCCCCTCCTCCAGGAATATATATGAATCCCGAGTTTCCCACCATTTAAGGTCACTTTCCACTAACAGGTTTCCTGGCTCACCTTATCTAGTCGTAGCAATGAGAGATGACAATCCAGCAAGAAGTTTTTCACATCAATCTCCCCCATTGGCTGGATTTCTCTATACCACTATAATCTAAATTTAGAAATGTTTTATCAGCAGGGTTGACGTAACCTTCAAACAAACCAATTACAGAACATCAGAGCCCCAGCAAGAAACTTAGGACTTTTTTTTTTTTGTTTTTGCCTTGTTTCAAAGGGAATTTTAAATGGTTCCCTTTCATTATCAGTTTATGCAACTGCTGTTACTTAAGTGGTTTTCACTTTTGTCTGAACTGAAACCCCTACAGTTATGATTTTCAGGGTAGACATGCTTGTAAATATGCTTTATAAATGAATCTGATGAGTAAGTTTTTGTGTACTCTATATTGAATAATTAAAAATACTTGATTTTAATTTAACCAGTTTATTATACCATGAACATTAAATGAGCAAAACATGCAGAATTCAACGGATATTTTAAACTTTAAAGGCTATTTTTGTATGTCAAGAGTTATATTTAGCAAGTTCTAATATGACTATGAAAGGAAATTATTTAAAGAAATTGTGTATATATAAATTGGAGGTACACGTGTAAGAATTTTTTTTTTTTTTTTTTTAATGCTAGGTGGGGAAAGTACACACATTTGGAGAACATAGTCTACATACCTTGTGAGGGCTCCTTTAAAGCAATATTTCTTAAAGTGAGTTTCAGAGGATACTGGGCCCAAATGATGTTCAGAGAGATTACAAAAGGTTTTTCTGGTCCAATGAGTGGTATGCTAGAGCTCGTATTAGGTGAGTTGATCGTTAAATGTTCATGAATTTATTTTTATTTTTTATTATTACACATAAATTTAATTTTTTTCAGTTTTATTGAGATATATAACTGTAAGTTCTTAGGTATACAATATGATGATTTATGCATATATTGTGAAATGATTGCTACAATAAGGTTATTTAAATCATCCATCACTTCACTTAGTTATCAGTTTTTTATTTGTGTGGTGAAAACTTTAAGATCTATTCTCTTAGAAACTTTCAAGTATATAATAAGTTATTGATTTTTGTATATTGATTTTGTATCCTTTAACTTAGTAAATTCACTTATTAGTAACAGGTTTTTAGTGGTGTCTTTAGGGTTTTCTATGTATATGTCATCTTCAAACATACACAATTTTCCTTCCTCTTTTGTGATCTGGATACCTTTTATTTCTTTTTCTTGACTGATGGCTCTATGAGGACTTCCAGTACCATATAGAATAGGAGTGGTGAGAATGGGCACCCTTGTCTTATTCTTTGTCAGCCTTTCACCATTGAGTTATGATGTGAGTTGTGGGTTTGTCCTATATTTGCCCTTTATTATGTTGCAGTACATTTTTCCTATACACAATTGTTTGAGAGGTTTTATCATGAAAGGATGTTGAGTTTTGTTAAATGTTTTTTCTGTATCTGTTGAGATGATCATATGATTTTTATCTTTCATTCTATTAATGTGAAATATCACACTTACTGACTTGATATGTTGAACTATTCTTGCATCTCAGGGATGAATCCCACCTGTTTATGGTGGATGTTCCTTTTAATGAACTGTTGAATTCAATTTGCTTGTATTTTGTTGAGAATTTTTGCATCTATGTTCATCAGGGGTCTTGGCCTGTAGTCTTTTTTTTTTCTTGTAGTGTCCTTATCTGAATTTGATATCAGGGTAATGCTGGCCTCATAAAATGAATTTGGGGATATTCCCTCTTCTTCAATTTTTTGAAAGAGTTTGAGAAAGATTGGCATTAATTATTCTGAAAATATTTGGTAGAATTCACTAGTGAAGCCATCTTGTCCTGGCTTTTCTTTGTTGGGAATTTTTTGATTATTGACTCAATCTCCTTACTAATTATTGGTCTGTTAAGATTTTCTATTTCTTCATAATTCAGTCTTGGTAGAGTGTATGTTTCTAGGAATTTATCCATTTCTTCTAGGTTGTCCCATTTGTTGGTGTAAAATTGTTCACCGTAGTCTCTGTATTTCTGTGGTATCTGTTGTAATGTCTCCTCTTTTACTTTGGAGTTATTTATTTGAGTCCTCTTTATTTTTTTCTTGGTTAGTCTAGCTAAAGGTTTGCCAATTTTAACTTTTCAAGCAACTCTTAGTTTTGTTCATCTTTTCTGTTGCTATCTTATTCGCTACTTCATTTATTTCTGCTCTAATCTTTTTTTAAAAAAATTTTTTATTGGAGTATAGTTGCTTTACAATGGTGTGTTAGTTTCTGCTGTACAGCAGAGTGAAGCAGCTATATATATACATATATCCCCTCTTTTTTGGATTTCCTTCCCATTTAGGTCACCACAGAGCACTGAGCAGAGTTCCCTGTGCTATACAGTATGTTCTCATTAGTTATCTGTCTTATACATAGTATCAATAGTGTATACATGTCAATCCCAATTCATCCCACCCCCGCTTTCCCCCTTGGTATCCATATGTTTGTTCTCTCTGTCTGTGTCTCAATTCCTGCCCTGCAAATAGGTTCATCTGTACCATTTTTCTAGATTCCACATACATGTGTTAATATACAATATTTGTTTTTCTCTTTCTGACTTACTTCACTCTGTATGACAGTCTCTAGGTCCATCCATGTCTCTACAAATGACCCAATTACATTCCTTTTTATGGCTGGGTAATATTCCATTGTATATATGTGCCACATCTTCTTTATCTATTCATCTGTTGATGGACATTTAGGTTGCTTCCATGTTCTGGCTACTGTAAATAGTGCTGCAGTAAACATTGGGGTGCATGTGTCTTTTTGAATTATGGTTTTCTCTGGATATATGCCCAGGAGTGGGATTGCTGGGTCATATGGTAGTTCTATTTTTAGTTTTTTAAGGAGCCTCCATACTGTTCTCCATAGTGGCTGTATCAATTTACATTCCCACCAACAGTGTAAGAGGGTTACCTTTTCTCCACACCTTCTCCAGCATTTGCTGTTTGTAGATTTTTTGATGATGGCCATTCTGACTGGTGTGAGGTGGTACCTCATTGTAGTTTTGATTTGCATTTCTCTAATAATTAGTGATGTTGAGCAGCTTTTCATGTGCCTCTTGGCCATCTGTATGTCTTCTTTGGAGAAATGTCTGTTTAGGTCTTCTGCCCATTTCTTGATTGGGTTGTTTGTTTTTTTGATATTTCTGCTCTAATCTTCCCTCTGCTAACTGGATCCACATCCAAGCAGGGTGGCTGAGTGGGTTCCCTGGTTGTACAGAGTTGCTGCTTGTGTTCCCTGGCAGGGTGGTGCCAGTGGTTGGATTCCCTGAAAGGGCAGGGCTGCAGCCTGTGCCCGAAAGTTGAGCAGGCCTTCAGACTGGGCTTCGTGATCAGGTAGGCCATTGGCTGTGCTCTGCGGCTGGGTGAGGTCACTGGGAAGGCTGTCTGGTTGGGCGGGGTAGCACGCTCTTCTCTGTGATTGAACAAGGTCATGGGTGGGCTCCCTGCCTGAGTGAGGCCACGTGCTGTGTTCAGCAGTTAGGCAGGGCCATATGCTAGGCTCCAATGATGGTTGGTGTTTTAGGCTGTGATCCACAGCTGGGTGGTACCATAAACTGGGCTTCAAGGCTGCTGAGTGTCACTCTTCATGCTCCCTGTTTTTATGGGGCCAGAGGATATGCTCAATATTTGGGCAGGGCTGCTGACTTGGATCCTTGCCTGGGTGGCCCTAGGATGTGCTACACAGCTACTGGTCATCTGTAGCCATACTTCCCACAGGAGTGGGACTAGAGGCTATGGTCAGAAGTTGAGTGGGACTGGGAATTTGCTTTCTTGCCCAGGTGGGGCTTTAGAATGGGCTGGATGCTGGTGTGGTCTGTTGGCTGGCAGAATCAGGCAGAACTGCCAACTGAGCTCCTGGCCAGATGGGGCCACTGCATTGGCTCTGCAGAAAGGCAGAGCATTTGTCTGGAATCTCTGCTTGAGTGCTGCTGTGAGCAAGAATGCAGTCCACTAAGATCTGAGTGCTGGTTACTGTAAGCTTCGTCTCCCTTCTTAGCTCTGCAGATTCCCCAGTGATTCTTGTGAGGTGATATTTGAGTGGGTCTCCCAGGAAGTGTCCTGCACTGCTGGGGAAGCTGGATGTGCACCTTGGGTTTTCTTTTTCCCATGGAAGAAACCATAGACACAGGGGGGCCCTGTCCATATGGTGCTGTGCCGGTGTGGGGAAAGGGCGATTCGGTCAAAGTGTAGCCGTCTTTCTTACCCTTATTATGTGGTCCTCCTAGGTCTCTGCTGTCCAAGGTGAGTACTTCAGCCTTACCCCATGGTTCTGGAATTTTCACAGTGGTGTCTTGTCTGTGGATAATTACTAGTTGGTCTTCTTGTAGAGGGGACTGTAGTTGGGAATGACCTATGTTGCCATCGGGATGATATTACTCCAATGTACAGGAGTTTATTGAGCTCGTTGTTCAATATAGTCATTATTAAATATTAAATTATATAAACACAATTAAATTATATTAAACAAAAGTAGTAAGTCTTCAAAACTCATTTCTTCCTAATTATTTTACTATATTTTGTAGTTATTTATACCCTGGAGGTTATTTACATCTATTGTATCTTTGTGGTGAAAATACTTTGTAATTGCACACTGCTCTGCTTCTCTTCCCAACTCTGCATTCAGTGACATCATGTTCATAGCCTGAAACTGAGCAGGGTAAGAATATTTACACCATAGACATCAGAAGACTCTATAAATCAGGGCTTCAGTTTATTGTTTTGTTGATTGTCTAGACTTAAGAAGGTGGTGGAGAAAATGTTAATAGAGCAAATTAAACTTAAAAATGTATTGTTTATGTAGCCATCATATTGTGAAAAGCACAAAAAATTGAAGAAATAGTTTTCCAGCATTCAAAACTATTATCTGATTGAATAAAAATTTGCTCAGCATGTTCTGACATACTGCTTCATTGTTGCTCTTACGTCTTGCTCGTGAAAACAAACTAAGATATCAACCAGCATTTATTTTGGAGCTATGCTTGTTCAGTATTTGCAACCATAGGTTGGCTATAGATCTAACATTTTGCCAAAAATCAAGAAAGTATTTTGTGAGAATTAATTGGCCATATGAAATTTATAACAGAATGTTTTATATTTTATTATTATTTCTTGTGTATTTAAGATAAATTTATGTTTGTGCATACATGTATGTATTTTTCGCTTCTCAGGGAGCTGGTTGTTGAAAGTTTACCAGCACATTACTTGTTATACATGATTTATGATTATTTACACACCGTAATTGGAATCGCACTCCATTCTCTACCTTCTGAGACTATTTCCTGAAAGGGTATACTGTACTGTCTTGAGGTGCCTTATTCTAAACATTGGATATATTTTGTACATTGCATAGACTATCATGGAAATTTCAGAGGAAACAGAACTCTGAGAAGTCCTTCAGTGAGGAAGGCAGTGTAGCTTTATATTAGTACAGTGTTTCCAAAACATTCTGACCACTGATTCTTTTCTCTCTCTTTGTAAATACTGATTTTACAGTTTGGAAAATGCTGCTTTAGAAGTTGATTAACGAGCCTCATTTGAATGCTAGATCTTTTATGACCAGGTCCTATGGCTCCAAATATGGTCTGCTATTCACCTTGATCTTATGATCAGTGGTTAAAATGTATATGTTTTTAAAAACTTATTTATTTATTTATTTATTTATTTATTTATTTATGGCTGTGTTGGGTTTTCTTTGCTGCGCGTGGGCTCTCTCTAGTTGCAGCAAGCGGCTACTCTTCGTTGTGGTGCGCAGGCTTCTCATGGTGGTGGCTTCTTGTTGTGGGGCATGGGCTGTAGGTGTGCGGGCTTCAGCAGTTGTGGCACGCAGGCTCTAGAGCGCAGGCTCAGTAGTTGTAGTGCACAGGCTTAGTTGTTCTGCGGCATGTGGGATCTTCCCGGACCAGGGATCGAACCGTGTCCCCTGCATTAGCAGGCAGATTCTTAACCACTGCGCCACCAGGGAAGCCCCTAAAATGTGTATTTTTGAGTAAGTGCTCAAACTCTTATTTTCTCACATAGAAGAAAATGTATAATAATGGGTTACAAGTAAGTCAGTTCAGTGACTTTATTCATTCGAATGGCTTAGACTCCCCTTGGGAATTCTGTTG
This sequence comes from Balaenoptera musculus, assembly GCF_009873245.2. Taxonomy (NCBI): domain Eukaryota; kingdom Metazoa; phylum Chordata; class Mammalia; order Artiodactyla; family Balaenopteridae; genus Balaenoptera; species Balaenoptera musculus. The sequence continues at coordinate 74,633,475 of NC_045790.1, forward strand.
CCAACATCCTAAACTTGGCTTGTTCTAGTGGTTCCAGTGCTTTGGATCATGAATCTTCTTGGTGTTAATCAGTTGCGTTCCAGGAAGTTTTAGGCTTTTGATGAGGAGTGGAACATCTCTATGAAGGAGCAGTACTCACGCTCATTGCTTGGTTTTTAGTAACATCACCCATGTGACTTTTATTGTTGTGGAGACATTTAAACAATTTCTCAAAGGATATGTGGGGAAATATTAATGGAAGGTATGTTCACTGATTATTTTTGTAACATAACTGGAATTGTCTTTCAATATCTACCTTCTGCCATAAATAAATATTTAGCAAATACTGTAGTATCTTGAGGAACTTTTTCTTAACATGTATCACTATCATGTTAGTTACAAAGCTCTAACAGTATATGTAAAACTTCAAGATGGAAAAGGATCATAAACAACAGCTGCTCTAATCCTAACCCAGACAATAGCCTCAGTTCGGGTGTCTGATCTGAGCTTGAATGATTCATGTGACAGGGGACTATCTATGGATTGAGGAAGCCAGTCTATTTTATAATGCATCTCATTATTGGAAAGTATTTATTTTGATTCATAATTCATCTTGTAACTTCCACCCATTGGTTGAAGGACTGCCATCTGGGGCTGCATAAAAAGACATTTTATCCCTCTTCTCCTTGAAAGTTCTGTAGTATTTGCAAAGGCCACTATCCAATTCTCCTTAGTTTCCTCTTTTTTCCAGCCCAATGACCTCAAATGTCTTTGTATTTCCTCACATGATTTCTTGCCAAACTATAAATCTTGTCTGCATGCATTTCAGTTTGCAGTTATCGCTCTTGATTTGGTCCTGAGGACAAAATTAAATACTCTAGGGAAGATCCACTCAGTGCGCTGTAGAAAGAGATCATGGGCTTCCTTATGCGAGACTCTGAAATACTTCTGCTAAATTTATGTAAGATTATATTGAATCACTGGGCTTACAGCTAAGATCTCTAGTATTTAACTTTGTACAATGGCTGTTAATTGAGACACATTTCCCCATCCTATCCTTTTAATGGTCTTATTTCCATCTGATAAGATTTGACCTATCATCCCTGTACATTGCTCTGTTTTGAGAATTTTCTTCTTCCATCCAACTCAGTATTTGTTTTTTCAGTTTTGTTTCATCTGCAGATTAGATCAGCCTAGCAACAGTGTCTTTGTTCAAGTGATTAATCAAAACATTAAACTTGAAAAACTGTCATGATATCCTTTTCTTTCTCCTTTTATATTAATTTAAAGTATAACAATATAGTCATGTGGAGCCTTTGCGGCCAATAGCTTTTATTCTATTTTATGAGATTATATAGGAATTATATTAATAATTTTAATGGTTTATGTATTTTGGACCCTTAATAACTATTCAATGTAATGCCTCAAAATGCTAATAATTCATTAGGTTTTAGAATTTAAATACTGAACTTCTAAAAACCAAATGAAAATGAGTAAGTCTAATATTTACTAACAAGGATATAAAGAAGCATAATAGTTTGGAATCTAAATTTTTAAAATACAAAAGAATACTGAGTGAAATTTATAGTACCTTTATCCGGCTGTTGGTCTTTCTTGGTAAAATTTGAATTTGAAAACCATCTTGATGGTCCTCTTGATTATGAATGGAAAATGTGATAAGTTTTCCATTCATGATTCCTTATGTTTTTCAAATAATTCAGGTGGAGAGGGCTTGGCAAAAGACCTAATGATGATTGTTTTTACAGTTTGGATTGAAGGGATGGTGGGAAACACAGCGTGCTATTGGTCATGGTTTTCACTTTTATTTTCCTCAAAATAAAATGAAAATCCTTAGCATATGAGTCACAAGAAGCAGACTGATAGTAAACTCTGTAATATGTTTTAGTTCACTTTTTTAAAACACAAGATCTGCTGAAGTTTTAGGATGGAGGTTAAGTTTATGGTGTACTAGTAAGAAGTGAATCAGATCACATTGCTTCCTTACTTAAATCCTCCAGTAACTGCACACTTCGACAAGCAAGAAATATAAACTCTTTATCTTGACGTTCAAGAGCTACTAGGATCTGCCTTACTTTCCTCTCTAGTTTAACTTTCTCCCCTCTGCCTCAGCCACGCTGCTCCTTCTGAACCTCAAACAAGATGAGTTCATTTTGCCCAAAGACTTTGCATCAACTGCCAGAGAAGATCTCCTTGTAGACTCTAGAGTCTAGAGCTTTGAGTGGCCCCTTTTCACATTTCAGGTCTCAGCTCAAAAGCCACCTCTTCAGAGCAGGCTTCCCTGACCACTCTATCAAAATAACTCTTAGTTCCTCCTCAGTTGCTCTTTGGCATACTACTTGTTATTTTCTTCCTGTCTCTTCACTTATCACTACTGGAAACCATCTTGTTTTATTTATTTATCTGCTAACCATAGAATAAAAATTCCATGAGGGCAGAGCCTTTGTCTTATTTATTGCCATCGTCCTTATGCCTAGAACAGTGCCTGGCACATAGTAGGCACACAACAGATCTTGGTTAAATAAATAAATAAATAAATTCTCATAGTTCTGTAGAATCAATGTCTACTCCTTGCTATAATTCTGATTTGTTTTAATCAGAAACCTGTGTAGGGTGACAACAAATTGTTAGGAGAAAAGTCAGAAAAAATACAAATGTGGACATAATCATTAAGTCTACAGAAGCAAATCCTAACTCACAGAAGATGACCTTCTTGCTCATTTTAAGAGAAACTAGAAGACTTCCCTGGTGACGCAGTGGTTAAGAATCCACCTGCTTAAACCTACCTAAGGAGACAAAAGACCTGTATGCAGAAAATTATGACACTGATGAAAGAAATTAAAAATGATACAAATAGATGGAGAGATATACCATGTTCCTGGGTTGGAAGAATCAACATTGTGAAAATGACTCTACTACACAAAGCAATCTACAGATTCAATGCAATCCCTATCAAACTACCACTGGCATTTTTCACAGAACTAGAGCAAAAAAATTTCACAGTTTGTATGGAAACACAAAAGACCCCGAATAGCCAAAGCAATCTTGAGAAAGAAAAATGGAGCTGGAGGAATCAGGCTCCCTGACTTCAGACTATACTACAAGCTACAGTAATCAAGACAGTATGGTACTGTCACAAAAACAGAAGTATAGATCAATGGAACAGGATAGAAAGCCCAGAGATAAACCCACACACATATGGTCACCTTATCTTTGATAAAGGAGGCAAGAATATACAGTGGAGAAAAGACAGCCTCTTCAATAAGTGGTGCTGGGAAAACTGGACAGCTACATGTAAAAGAATGAAATTAGAACACTCCCTAACACCATACACAAAAATAAACTCAAAATGGATTAAAGACCTAAATGTAAGGCCAGACACTATCAAACTCTTAGAGGAAAACATAGGCAGAACACTCTATGACATAAATCACAGCAAGATCCTTTTTGACCCACCTCCTAGAGAAATGGAAATAAAAACAAAAATAAACAAATGGGACCTAATGAAGCTTAAAAGCTTTTGTACAGCAAAGGAAACCATAAACAAGACGAGAAGACAACCCTCGGAATGGGAGAAAATATTTGCAAATGAAGCAACTGACAAAGGATTAATCTCCAAAATTTACAAGCAGCTCATGCAGCTCAATATCAAAAAAACAAAGAACGCAATCCAAAAATGGGCAGAAGAACTAAATAGACATTTCTCCAAAGAAGATATACAGATTGCCAGCAAACACATGAAAGAATGCTCAACGTCATTAATCATTAGAGAAATGCAAATCAAAACTACAATGAGGTACCACCTCACACCAGTCAGAATGGCCATCATCAAAAAATCTACAAACAGCAAATGCTGGAGAAGGTGTGGAGAAAAGGGAACCCTCTTGCACTGTTGGGAATGTAAATTGATACAGCCACTATGGAGAACAGTATGGAGGTTCCTTAAAAAACTGAAAATAAAACTACCATATGACCCAGCAATCCCACTACTGGGCATATACCCTGAGAAAACCATAATTCAAAAAGAGTCATGTACCAAAGTGTTCATTGCAGCTCTATTTACAATAGCCAGGACATGGAAGCAACCTAAGTGTCCATCAACAGATGAATGGATAAAGAAGATGTGGCACATATATACAATGGAATATTACTCAGCCATAAGAGGAAACTAAATTGAGTTATTTGTAGTGAGGTGGATGGACCTAGAGTCTGTCATACAGAGTGAAGTAAGTCAGAAAGAGAAAAACAAATACTGTACGCTAACACATATATATGGCATAAAAAAAAATGGTCATGAAGAACCTAGGGGCAAGACGGGAATAAAGACACAGACCTACTAGAGAATGGACTTGAGGATACGGGGAGGGGGAAGGGTAAGCTGGGACAAAGTGAGAGAGTGGCTTGGACATATATACACTACCAAACGTAAAATAGATAGCTAGTGGGAAGCAGCCGCATAGCACAGGGAGGTCAGCTCAGTGCTTTGTGACCACCTAGAGGGGTGGGATAGGGAGGGTGGGAGGGAGGGAGACCCAAGAGGGAAGAGATATGGGGACATATATATATGTATAACTGATTCACTTTGTTCTAAAGCAGAAACTAACACGCCATTGTAAAGCAATTATACTCCAATAAAGACGTTTTAAAAAAAAAAATCCACCTGCCAATGCAGGGGACACGGGTTCGAGCCCTGGTCCCGGAAGATCCCACATGCTGCAGAGCAGCTAAGCCTGTAACCCCCAGCTACTGAGCCTGTGCTCTAGAACCCAACTACTGAAGCCCGCGTGCCTAGAGCCCGTGCTTCCCAACAAGAGAAGCCCGCGCACCGCAACCAAGAATAGCCCCCGCTTGCCACAACTGGAGAAAGCCCGCACGCAGCAACAAAGACCCAAGCAGCCAAAAATAAATAAATTAATTAATTAATTTTTTTAAAAAAAGAGAGAAACTAGAGCTACCAGACAGGAGTTTCCTCAATATTACATATTCTAAGCTTCCTCAGTATTCCACAACTTTCCTTTCTTCCTTCCTTCCTTTTGAAAAAAAAAGTGCTGCTACTTCTGTTTGAGGGTAATCCTTCCATCTGAGTTCTGGACTCCATCCTACCCAACTTTTTCTGGGATCTTGGTCCATTGATTAACCCTCCTCTCTTCTGTATCTGCAACCATTTTCTCTCTATGTGCTCTTTCCCACCAGCATTTCAACATCTCAAGACACATCTATCTTTTAGAGCATAGTCTTTTAAACGGCTCCCCACCACCCTCCACCCTGACCCTCCCATCTGAGGCAGCTCTATCTTTTTACTTTTTGGAAGTGTTGTCTAAACTTCTCTCTCTGCTTCATCTCTTCACTTCCCAATCTACTGCAGTCCAGTTTCTGTTTCATTGCTCTGACCAAGGCCACTACTAGCTTCCTTGCTAAGTCCAATGATGCTTCTCAATCTTTATTTTTCTTCATCTCTGACAGCATTATCTATATCTGTCTTCTGGAACTATTCTCTTATATTCGTCTCTGTACAATTACAGTCTGTTAGTTTTCCTGTGACTTCTATGGCTACTCTGGGTCCTTTTTACTTTTATCCCTAAAACATTGGTATATCTTGGAGAATCTGTTTTGCCCTATAATCTTATTGTACGTACACTCCCTTGGTGTTCTCATTCACTCTCATAGCTTTAGTTCCAGCTATATACTGGTGATTCCCAAATCCAAACTTACATCTTCTACTCAGGTATCTCCTATCAACTTTATATATCCATCTACCTACTAGACATGTCCGTTTGGATGTTTCATAAGCAACTCAACATGTGACACCAGTGGATTGGTCATCTTCCTCAGCAACCAGATCCCATTTTATGTTCTCTTAGTGAGTGGAACCACTACTTACTAAATAAGCCAAACTCAAGCCTGGAAGTTATTTTTGATTTCTTCCTGTCTCTTGCTCCCAACAGCCTCTCAATCTCCATGTTCTGTTGAGTCTAACTTCGTAAGTTCTCAGAAATCCATCTGCCATCTCTATTTATGTTCCCATCATCCCACGTCAAGCTATTATCTTTTCAGGGATGGACTGCTGGAACAGTTGCCTTACTGATCTCCTTATCTCTAGTCTAAAGCCTCCAGTCTATTCTCCACATCAATACCAGAGTGATCTTTCTAAAACATTTTACTTTAAAAAGACTTTCAGTGGTTTCCCTTTGGTCTCAGCATGTCTATAAAGCCCTGCACGGTCTTACTCTTCACTGTCTTCTCTCATGAAATTCCATCTTGTACTTTAACTTCCAGCAGCCAGAGTTTTTTTTGACTTCTGGAATGTACCATGCACTACCCTATCTTCCCCCACTCCCTTTACTAGGGCAGCAATATCTCCTGGGCTCGGCTTAGCGCTGCTACCGGGAATCGGTATCTATTAGAGTATGTAGGTTGCAAGCAAGAGAAACTCTGGCTTATATACTAAGAAAGAATTGTTTGGAAGGGCACAGGGTAGTGCAAAGAAACAAATGAAGAGCTGTAATCTCAGAAGCTGGGAGGGACAGGAGTGAAGGCAGTGCCAGGAACTTAAGTGATGGGAGCCAATATATTGTCTCTTTAAGGTTCTGCCATTGGAAAAACTCCAACTATTTTTGATTTTGTATCATTCTACTCGGAATTAATATTTCTGGGAGAAAACATCTGATGGTTGGTCTAGCTTGGGTCACAGATCCACTCTATGAGGAGAGGGCCACCCTCAGTAGTTACTGAGAGAGTTCTCCAGCTGCAGGGAAATAGAGTTCTCCAAAGGGAAATTAGGTGCTACCGCTCAGATAGAGGGAAAAGGATGCTACACAGGTAAACACAGCAGAGGACCCACTGTAGCAGCGATTTCTGACCCCTCAAATTTGAATTCAGTGGCCTTTCCACCCACTCACAAAATTGTCACTTGTTTTTTTCCCCTTTTTGTAATGATCAATGGGCTTCTTATTTGTTCTCCCGCTGGATGGTTGGCTTTGTTAATACAGTGACTGGCACTTAGCAGATAATCCATAAGCATTCATTTTATATAGGAGGGAATGTATAACTAGATTTAAGTAGGTGGATGAAACATCCTCTGAAATGGCTTTTGTGGCTGGCTGGTTTGTGTTACATAATTAAAAACAATGAAATGGGAAGTTTTGGAAAGATCATCAATGCCAAGTAAATACATATCCATACGAACACAGTACTGTGTAGAATCTAAACTTCTTGAGGGCACAGGAAGTATTTTTTATTTTTTTTATATTTTTATATCTCACATAATGCTTAATATAGAATTTATACAAAGAATTCTCAGAATAGGCATTTATTGAATTAAAGCTTTTTATGGTCATTTCTTTTGTATTCCTGTAGTAATATGTTAATCTCAAGCATATCCTAATGCTTTCTTTCTTCTTTTTCCTTTGTGTGTATGTGCTGTTTCAGTTTTTAATACTGCTAATGACTTTGAAATGGGACATTGACTCAGAATTAGTGACAGTCAAGTGTTAATGGTCCTTGCCTCTGTGGCCTATCAGCAACTCAGCTGATCATTAGTTCCCAGAAAATAAGCTGGATCAGGCTTTCCCAAGATGTGGCCATTTAGAAAAGATTCCTGATTGTCATGGAGACCTCTCACTCATCTTTCATTGCTTTTTCTATTTTTACATCTTCTTGGCTTGGGCTTTTGATCGAAGGGGGAACAATATATGCCAGTGACAATGGGTAGTTAATGAGGGGATAAATAAAATGAAGAGAAATGGAAGAAAATATTCAAACTGAATTCACATACACCATAATAAAATTATGGACCTTAATTGCCAGAAATGACCTTAGAGTTTATCTAATTAAACCCCCTCATTTCTCATTTTATAAATGAGGAAACTGAGACCCAGGGAGACTAAGTGCTTTCCCAAGGTCTGTAAAAAAAACCAAAAAAACCAAAAAACCCATATGCAAATACAGTTCACTTCTCTAAGCATTTCTGAATCCTTTCTGTTATTGGACCTCCCACCATAAATTCACTTTTTAAAAAAATTTATTCAAGTATAGTTGATTTACAATGTTGTGTTAATTTCTGCTACACAGCAAACTGATTCAGATATATATATGTGTGTGTGTATATATATATATATATATTCTTTTCATATTCTTTCCCATTATGGTTTATCACAGGATATTGAATATAGTTCCTTGTGCTATACACTAGGACCTTGTTGTTTATACATAGACGCATCTTGATGAATCAATTTGCAAAAAAATGTGATGGTGAGTGAAAGCGATCAAAATGTCATTAATGCAGAAATCACTGGTTCACTTTGTACTTCTTGAGCTGTGATGTTCTGAAGATTGTCATCTTCAAAAGACAATAGAAAAGAAAAAATAAAACAGACAAAAAATTGGAAATGACACATTGGGATCAGCCAATATGCGCTTTATCCTGGAAAGTATTCTGTGAACCTAATTATGATTTATCTAACCAGGGTTTAGCAAGGGAGTCAGCTATAGAGATGCTAAATTCCTTCTTGTTGGAGAGATTTAAGTAATCCTTAATCTGTTTGTCTTGTATTGATTTATAATGTACTATTTCTGGACCTTTTTGCCCTCAGCTTCATTCCTTGTTCTTCCCCGGCTCTGTTCTGTATCATAGTCAGTGGACCACTTTTGGGTTGCTTTTTCCAGCCTTTGTTGTTAACTAGACCAGGTTTCCTGGACCTGGCTCTTATCAGTGTGTGAGTACCTATTTTAAATGTTCAGAATCCTGTGAACTGGTTGTTAACATCAGTTAACATCATCCTTAAATGTTGAATTATCAAACTTCACTTACAGTTAAATTATATTTAAAGGAGAGGTAATATATATCCCACACACTCCTCATTTCCTAATTATTTTACTACTTCTTTTTGACTGTCTCTTCTCTTGAGGTTGTTTATGATTTTATATCTACATGGGGAAAACACTGTAATGGTGTGTGATTCACATTCATTGACTGCACAAGTCACTAAAAATTGGCCAGGTGAGAGTATATACACTATAGAAACTGGCAAATGCCACAAATCAGTTTTTTTGTTGTTGTTGTTTTTGAGACTTAATTGTTAACTTACTGTTTTCTATCTGCATTTGGCTAATGGGAGGCACCTGTGGGAGTTTGAAGGCTGGGTGGAAGGGAGAAGTCAGGGCTTTTCATCTTTCCTTCTGTGGCCCAGGGACATCTCCTTTGACTTCTCAAGTTGTATCTCTCTTGGAGGATGCTGGTGGCTTCCTGCTGTTGTTAGTCTTTGAGTTGCTTCACTGCCTGCCATTTGCCATTGAGTTTCTTAGCTCTTCTCTCCTCAGTGTAACCAATTCCCTGCATTAAACTCCTCCTGCTTGAAATACTTGAATGGCTTCATTTTTCATTATGAGACCTTTTTTGATACACATAGCAAATTTATTTAAACACGTGTCTTTTGTTTTCTGTAGCATTTTAATGTCAGAGCTTACATAGTTAAAAATAATATGCAGCATTAGACACGGAAGTCCTCTCTTTATTCAGGTGAAAAACTAAAGACCCAGAAAGGCTAAGCAATTCCTAGGCATAAGCATTCATTCAAGGACCATGGACCATAGTAAATTGGCGAAAGGCAATATTTGCTTCCTCAGCATATGGTAAGATTTTTGAGCCACACATTAATATTTTGAACTAGAGCTGATTTAAAATATATTAGAATTTCTGAATTCTTCCAGTACTTTTCTGAGACATGATTTTTCCCCCACCAAAATAAGTGCCAATAAGCCATTATCAATTTTTGACTTGATAGCTCATATGCTGCCTTTCTGAACTTTTTTTGTTTTATTTGTTTATGGTTCCTAAATGATGCCCAGAATGGGAAATTTGGTAAGATCTGCATGATTTTATTTATTTATTATTATTATTTTTTAACACCTAAATGTTTTCCTTTTATTAAAAAAATTTTTTTAACATCTTTATTGGAGTATAATTGCTCTACAATTGTGTGTTAGGTTCTGCTTTATAACAAAGTGAATCAGCTATACATATACATATATCCCCATATCTTCTCCCTCTTGCGTCTCCCTCCCTCCCTCCCTCCCTATCCCACCCCTCTAGGTGGTCACAAAGCACTGAGCTGATCTCCCTGTGCTATGTGGCTGCTTCCTACTAGCTATCTATTTTACGTTTGGTAGTGTATATATGTCCATGCCACTCTCTCACTTCCTCCCAGCTTACACTTCTCCCTCCCCGTGTCCTCAAGTCCATGCTCTATGTCTGCGTCTTTGTTCCTGTCCTGCCCCTAGGTTCTTCTGACCATTTTCTTTCTTTCTTTTTTTTTTTAGATTCCATATATATGTGTTAGCATACGGTATTTGTTTTTCTCTTTCTGACTTACTTCACTCTGTATGACAGACTCTAGGTCCATCCACCTCACTACCAATAACTCAATTTCATTTCTTTTTATGGCTGAGTAATATTCCATTGTATATATGTGCCATATCTTCTTTATCCATTCATCTGTCGATGGACACTTAGGTTGCTTCCATGTCCTGGCTATTGTAAATAGAGCTGCAATGAACATTGTGGTACATGACTCTTTTTGATTTATGGTTTTCTCAGGGTATATGCCCAGTAGTGGGATTGCTGGGTCATATGGTAGTTCTATTTTTAGTTTTTTAAGGAACCTCCATACTGTTCTCCATAGTGGCTGTATCAATTTACATTCCCACCAACAGTGCAAGAGGGTTCCCTTTTCTCTACACCCTCTCCAGCATTTATTGTTTGTAGATTTTTTGATGATGGCCATTCTGACTGGTGTGAGGTGATACCTCATTGTAGTTTTGATTTGCATTTCTCTAATGATTAACGATGTTGAGCATCCTTTCATGTGTTTGTTGGCAATCTGTATATCTTCTTTGGAGAAATGCATGATTTTAAAATGTTGAATTGATTTTTGAAAATTGAATTCACAGTCAGCTAGCTGTTTTGCTGTCTTACAGAAATAGTCTATTGGCTGTATAGCAGCTGTGTCTGGGCTATTTATGAACGTCCATTCACTTATCATCTCCTATACTGACCAAATCCATATATGAGACAGAGAAGGAGGCAGGTGCCAGGTAAGGACAGTTTCTTCCTTTCCTTATGGATTTGAATAATAAAGAGAAAAAGGATTTCATTTAGGGAATGACTGAATGGTTTCATATTTCATCTCACAAGGAAGCACTAATTTTCAATTTCTGCTGAATTGGCTTAGATTATAAACACTTCTCATGTAACTTTATATCTTGTAGGTCTCTCAGTGCTCTGTTATTAAAATATTATGAAAGAGAAAGAACACTGATTAAATTTGCCTATATGGGTAATTTACGTTAATGCATGATGATTAATTATAAGTTAATGCACTCATTCCCAAAAATATTTTAAGGTGGCGTGATGATAAGGCTGCATTGATAACCTCGTACAGCCCCTTTTTAGCGTGATCAAAAGCCAGATGTGAGGCCGTGTAACATTTTGGAGTGGCATGCTGGCAAGCCAAGGCTCTTTCTACAAATGTCATACTCGTCTTTGACCGCAAGATGCCGCTCAATAATCCATTATGATTTAGCTCTTTTGTTACGAGCCAAATGACATTTCCATTTACATGCTCTCCAATTACATATTAAAACTCGTAGTGGGTGGGTTGCGGGAGGTTACCCCCACCCTGAAGGCACTTTTTAACTCGTGTGTGGGAAATCTATGAATAATTTCTTTAAGATAGACAAATTCAGGTGGAGAGTTCAGACACCATAGAATTGTTGCATCCTCAGTTTCTGTGCTTGTGTGTGTACATGTCTACACCTGCCCTGTGACCCACCCAATCTTTTCTGTTTAGTCACCAGCATTATCTGCCCCAAATGAAATAATTTCCTGCTGGCCCCTACTAGCAACACACAAAACAACCTATTTATGTAACTATTCAAAATGTCAAAGGATTACCTTAAAACGAAAACACAAAGTCAGTTTTCTGCATTTCAGGCAGCAGTTAAGTAGTCACAACATGGCAGTCCTTGGATGAAAGCTCCAGAAATTATAGTTTGCAAAGGCAATCACTGGAAGAAGATAATTTTATTTACCAAGTTCTTGTCTGAAGCTGGGAGAAAAAAATCATGGTGTGAAGATTCTCTTTAATGGAGATGGTCGTGGTCTTTAACGTTCATATCAAACTTGCCCTAGATTTAAACTTATACTTTTTATTTTTTGAAATAAGAGCTTTTCCACAAATACCTTTTTGTAATGACCAGTGTCTAAAACAAAGACCTATGACCATAAGACAAGGGTGGCCACATGATCAGAAAACATTCTCTGGAAAGTGGAAGGGATCAGACTTAGACAAGCAGCGCCTACATAAGGAAATCTCCTCCATGAATATCTTGTTACTTAGCACTCTTCTGGTATTAATTTGGCAATGGCAGAGCTGATCTGACCCCTAAAACTGACTGGCTCAGTGGTACGATTTTGGTGATGTCAAGAAATAACCCTCAAAATATTAAGGCCTTAGCAGTCACTTTTATTTTAGTATGAGTTGGTTTTCAGATTATTTGGTGTCTCTTGGCTGGGTACAGGGTTTTAAGAGATGAAAATTGATGATCGATGGATGATGGGGAGAGGAGAGAGAATTAGTAGCAGAAATGGGACAAGGATGGAATGGGCTAAACTTGGAAACAAGAGGATGCTCTAGGAAAAGCCTGCCTGCTGCGTTGTTTTTCCTGAGATCCATCCTCAAGACTAGATCAACTTGGTGGTGAGAGCATCTTGTTAAGGCAATGAAAAATGAATGGAGGGCCTTATTCCCTGGTGAGTCCTATGAGTCAGATTTCCCAGTTTTTTTATCATTTTATGTCAAGAATATCTGGTTTGTTATATCACTGACAGACACATCACATTCCTGTGTTCATTTTCATTCACTTGTTCATCCTTGTAAATCATTCATTCAACAACTGTGCGTCTTGTGCTTACCATATACAAGGTACTGGGTGAGATACTGCAGATGTGAAGACAGAAAACTTTCAATTGTTGGATCTACAAGGAGAAAAAATCACTGGAACTGTTATGCAAAAAAAGTCTTTTTTTTTTTTTCTTAAAAATATTCTAACCCATATACTGGAAATGTTAACTTTGGCTTTATTTGATATAAGGCTTTATTTGTTATGAAAATGTGACAGTGAAAAAAATAGCTTCTTAAAACCAGTGGTTTTCAAACATTTATGTGCATAGGAATCACCTGTGAATTTGGTTAAAATGCATATTCTGATTCAGTAGGTCTAAGGTGACCCTTGAAACAGCATTTCTACAAAGCTCTGGGGTGATGCTGGTTTGGGGACCACACTTTGAGTAACACAAGGCTTTAGCTGAACCAACTGTGGGGGTGATTAGATACCCAGAAAGAGAGAGGTTTCTTACAGTGAAATAAGTCTCTTTTACATCAAAGAGGGAGGGGGGAGGGGGAAGGTGTTAAGACAAATCTATATAAGAGTAGGACAGGGAGGATCTATACGTGATGAACCATTATCTGCCACCTGACTCTCTGCACTGGTTTTCAGGTTCAGACATAATGTCCTGCACACCAGGATACAGGTTTTCTCCTAGGAGGGTTACACATCATTGCCTGCATCACTGTTTTGAAACATGACAACCGAAATGGCTTTTATGTTCTGAAAAGAAGAAGAAGAAGAAAAAGGCACCGCTTTTGAAGGGAAAAAATTAGTTTTCCGATAACCCCCATTAACTACAGGGGTCATTGTGGGCAAAGTGAATGGGATTAGAAATCTGCTAAAAGCTGCAGTATATGGTACACAGTGACTGACAAGCCTTTCGCTGAGTAGTTACAAATGGGACTAATGGTTTAAACTTGTTAGTCATTGTCAGAGGCTCTGATCCTTGAGTCAGCCATGGAAGCTACGGCAGAAATCGATAAGGCACCACTTTCTGCAGTGAACTGCTAGACCATATAGATTGCCTGGAGGGAAATGCTGTGTTCCCTCCCAGGCTGCCAGATGAAAGCAGGCAGCTAAATCTCCAGGAAGATTGACCACACTGCTCGGGGCAATTAGGCCTTTCACCACTTTGAACGATGATTATAAATGGGGGAGAGGCTTGGGAGAGTGAGGGAAGACAGGTCTGCGTGACAAACTGAAAGCCGGAAGCCATTTTGGGGGAACTGTGTCAGTTTCACGGTCACCAAGGGCATTTTTTCCCCCCCTTTCCCTTGTTCAGATTGTTATACAATGAATGTTCTGGGGCTGCCGCTTTTCTTTCCTTCTTGCTTTTCCTTTATTTTTCTTTAGAAGCTGGAGAGGGGAGGGCAGGCAGCGAGAGCAACACTTGGTTGATGATAAACTGTAAACTACAGCTGAGCTCCATTAATCCGGCCAAGCCCTGAAGCTCCGGGCCTGAGAGCTGTCGGAGGAGAACTTCCTGTTGGGCACATTTTAAAACAATCACATCCCATTGTTCAGTGCCTTTTTGGGTAGAGCCCCGTAAGGGTGCCAAAATCATCAGCGAAGGAAAGTGCATGTTCGCGCGGCAATTACAGACAAGCTGCAGACTATCAGCCGGCTGCAAGGGGCGAGGTGCTGGGGCCCATTTGGCAGGGGCTCTGCTTTGGAGAGCAGCCCCGAGTCTGATGCATGCAAAGCTGCACCCAGCGTTAGTACTACGCGTGGGCCAAGCGCTCCGTGGCTGCCTGGGCTGTGGGAAGCCCAGATGGACAAGAGGAAAGGAGCTATAGGAAATGTGTAAGGCTTGTCCTGGTGCTGAGGCCGAAAGGCAGCATAGCTCAGCCTCCTACTGAAGAGCTTCTGGCCTCTTTCTGCTTCACCAATCTGGCATTTCTGTTCAGATTTCAACGGGGCATGCATCGCCTTTCTGTTGCTCTGGTTGTTGAATTCCATTCCCTTTCTACTATTGGCTTCATGACTAATTTGTTTAGTTTTTTGGTTTTTTTCTTTTCTTAACAGGCTCTGGCTCCTGTTTAACTGTTGACTTTAAGTGATACTGTAAACCGTGTTCTGCTAAGTATTGTTTAAATCTCAAGTGGTTGAGGAGGCAGGATGCTGTTGGAATGATCCCAAATTGCTACTCTGTGGGGGAGTTGTCAATCGGAGGTTCTGGACCATTTCCTCACCCTAGTGAATCTAGCCTTTGGTGGAGAGTGTTGAAAAGTCTACTTTTTGAAATTTGCTTGGCAGCTGGTAACTGGGAAAATGTTTGCATTTTAAAGATGTGTTGACCAAGAATTAAAATGCTGATTCTCATTAGAAGACAAGAGAATGCTTGGAGGGCATGAGAGCTGTGAGTCTTTAAAGGAGGTGGTCTCTTCTGTTGGAGAGAGATTCAGGAGAATTTTTTGTTGCTGTCTTCTGTTGCAAGGAAAGTGGGGCTCAGGCTCTAAAGGGGTAGATAATCGGGCATCATTTCTTTTCTCACCCTCAATACATTAAACATCTATGGAACATCATCCACTGTTAGAAACTTCAGCCCAGGTGGCTCCTAGGCAGACAGGAAACTTCACGTTACCTACTTGCGATTCCACAAGGATGGATCAGCCACTTATGAAAACAAAGGGGAATTATAACTGCTACCTGAATGTTAATCACAATCATAAGTGAAATAAAATGAAGCAATTTATTTGATTTGGAGAATTCTTTTGTAAAGTAAGTGAATAGGACCTTCTTCAACCTCTTTTATTGTGTGAAATGAGAATTCTTTCTACAAATCAAGTACATTGAAAAGGAGATATTAACTCTTTCAGGCAAGCAGGGAATTACTGGTTGCTTCAAAAAAAAAAAAAAAAAAAAAGAATTAGAGAATGGTTAGGTCCTGGAAGAATTTGTAGAATTCAGAAAATTCAGCCTTCGGAAGACAGTTGCTTTAGTAATACTACTTTTAGCTGTGGTTCTTCTTATATCGTAATTCTACAGATAACAGGGTGGTATTCTACATCACTGGTATGGAAGCTGGGAGACATGAATTCTAGTTTTGATTGTATCCCGGGGCATTGGAGTGAGCTAGTGCCTGCATCTCCTTGCGCCTCTTTTTTACCCATAAAAGGGAGGACTTCGCTAATCAACCATAAGGTCCTCTGGTCAGCAGAATGATGGATCCCCCCTCCCCCCACCAAAAGGGTCCACATCCTGATCCCAGGAACCTATAAGTAGGTTATTCTGTGGGGTGAAAGAGACTTTGCAGATACAATTAAGTTATGGATCTTAACATTGGGAGATTATCCTGGATTATTTGGGTGAGCCCAGTGTAATCACAAGGGTCCTTCAATGAAGGAAGAGGGAGGAAGAAGACTCAGGGAGAGGTGATCACGGAAGCAAGGTTGGAGTGATGCAGTATGAGAAGGACTCAACCTGCCATTGGTGGCTTTGAGGACAGACAGAGGCCATAAGGCAACAAATGTGGGTGGCCTCTGGAAGCTAGAACAAGCAAAGAAATGACTTCTCTTCTAGAGCCTCCAGAAGGAAGGCAGCCCTGCTGTTGCCTTGATTTTAGCCCAGGGAGACCTGTTTTGGACTTCTGACCTCCAGAGCTGTAAGATAATGAATTTGCATTGCTTTAAAGCTACTAAATGTTTGGTAATTTGTTACAGTAGCAACAGTAAACTAATATAGATCCCTTTCAGCAATAACTTTCCATGAAACTATGAACATGCAGTGTATGGAGGGTCAGTGGAAAATTCCAAGATAGTGTGTACTAAAAGATGTCTACTAACAATGATTTGAGTGTGAAATCTAGGGCCTACTAGAGAGAAGGCCTGTAAGAGCAGAACCAGTAAGGAAGGGAGCCCATGAAGGAAGAGGACAATGAAAAAGATATTTGTGGCAGAAGAAGCATACTTTAGCATTTGCTTAAGCTTGAGGTATTTGAAACAGCCCTAAGTATTTTTTTTTCTTTGATTGGCAGGGTGGAGAATGTTGACAGATATGGCTTTAGAAGGAACAGAATCTTAGAATTAGAAAGGGCCATTGAGATTGATCTCCTTGTAATGAATGTCAGAAGGCAGTCTACAGCATCCCTGAAAATGTTAGAATATAACTAGAGAAAAGGCCCTCGCCACTCCCTGGAACAGCCCTTCTATTATTGGGCAGCCTTACTTCTTAACTAATTTTCCTGTATAAAACCAATTCTATCTTCTTATAGTGTCCACTCTTTGATCTTGGTTTCCTTTGTACACGAATTTTTGTTGCTCAGAAGACCTTAAGAGCAGCATCTGTTAATGAAGGGGATGTGGGCATGGGCTTTGGGGCAAAGTTCAGAACTAGAGAGAGATGTATTAAAAACCCCAAATCATTTGCATATAGACAGAGGCATTCAGATTGGGGGGGGGTGATTTAAAAGTACTGAAAAGACTAAAATAGCTCTGAAATATTCTACTAACATTTATACTGCTCTATTCCCAGAGCTACCAACTGTACTATATCATAGTAGGCACTTAACAAATGTTTGCTGATTCAATGAATATATTTTGTTAATGACAATGAAGGACACCAGTAGTAAGTAAATTAGAAATGATGAAAAAACAAGCTGAATAATCAGTTCAGATTCATTAAACTGGGAACAAGGCATACCTGGAATATAATAATAGCTTTTGCTTTTTTTTTTTCTGATTTGAAAGTCTGTAAGCTGTACCCCTTTAGTATCTTTAAACGGACTTGCTGTTTTCCACTAGACTGTACATGGTATGCAGAAGTCCTTGTATGCTTTCCTTTAAGAAACTTGTGAGGTCACCAGGAAACCAGGAGATCATTGCCTCTTATCGAAGGGTATCCAGCACTTTTTCCTCCCAGGCAAATCTAATGAAGTCATGTGGGTAGCTGTAACCTCCCAGTAACACAGGATGTGGAGGTTACATTGGGCATTGGACAATTAATCAGCATTACGGCATAACAGCTCGAATATGGAAATTCTAAAGATCCTACGTGTTGATAAATGGCCAATTTATGCTAAGTTACATCAAGTGTATTGGGGCATTCGGAGCTCTCACTGCACCATCATGACATGGTCATTATCAGACCGCAAGTCCTCCAAAGAAATGACATGCCTCAGGAAGCAAGATTTGCGGGTAGAGCCTGCCTCTTTCTAGACTCAGTGTGAGGCCGGCTTGCTGTAAATGAGGCCTTGCAGTATGGAGATGAGCTCATGTGCAGCAGCTGTATGGAGGAAAGCAGTTATAACACAGAGGCAACTCCACGTGCAGGAACTAGCACCTCCTGAAATATGATCACCTCCGCTTCATGACGGAGGGAGATACCAAGCTGAAATAGTAAACTAATGTGATACACACACAGCCATAATGGAAGAGACCGGAATATAGTAGAGCAGGGAAGGGAGGAGCTGGGCTGGAAGCTAAGGACTTGGCAGAGGCCGTGGCTGGAAACTCTTTTAGCTCCTCTGACTCTGAAGTAGGATTCTTCTAGTAATAGCACCGTCCACGCTTTCCTTTGTTTCATGTGGAGGATATTAAAGTGAGGGCATTAGGGTTTTTCCTCCTGTTGATTGTACTAGACGTGACCATTTCTTCCTTCCCATTGTCATACCCTCTTCCTAGAGGACCCCTTTCTCAGAAAATGAGTGGGCATTGGGCCAGGAGGGCAGGCCTGGTGGATTGGATGATGGACTAACCCAGCTCTACTACCCCTCCACACAGTTCAAAGCCTTGTTTGGTATTCGAAGGTGTGGTGATGTAAAGTTGGGCCTGGGATGCTCATTTCTGCCACGTGCTCAGTGAAGCAGGAGAGGCCAGTCCTCAGAGTGAGGAGGAGCCCAGTAGATACACAGACACATGGACTAGAAATAACATGGTCTGAAAGAGATCACTCAGTCGTCTTCTGACCTTCCTTGTTAGTGGTCTCTTGTGAAGTCCTGCTGTGATTCCTTTGCCTAGTTCCTGTGAGGTACTCGTATACCCTTCCATCAGTGGTCCCTTTCTTGATTCGACTTTGAGTGGCTTTCTGTTTCTGAGGCTGATTAAACGAAGAACTCCCGTCCCCTGCCTCCCTTAGCTGAGCGCTTACCATGTACCCAGATTTGTTTTGGTGAGTTAGGAGTAGCATCTTATTAAATGCTTTCCCTAACACTCAAAGGCAGATCTGGTTATTTCATTTTTTTGCACGAGGAAATAGACTCTGAAAGGTTAGATAATATCTCCGAAGTCACACAGTTGATAAGTGAGGGAAGTGGTGATTTCTATTGAAGTTACATTTGCATCGAAATTGATTTTTGCATTTTCTGTGAAATCATTAAACCACCTACTATATAGTAAATGACTTATGCTATAATTTGAGAACAGAGTCTATGTTGAATTACTGAATCAACTTGGGAATATGACTAGAAACCAAATCATCTTTATTTAAAAAGCTAACACTACCTATGTTTACATGAGGGTTGAAAACTTTCGTAAGCCTTAAAGAAAGTAGGCTACGCGTAAGGATCTCGCTGGGGTAGAGAGAAGGGGAAGCAGATTTAGAAGTGTTATCTAGGTTCTTTATAGCCTATTCTTGTTTAAGGCTTGCTGACGTATCAACTCTCTGATGCCAAAAAGGGTGAAAGAGGCCATTGGATATTTAGTGAATTGCTCATCTTAGCCTCTTTTATGGACTGGATAATCAGAGATAATTAGATGAGTATTATATTACCTAAATCAGACACTCTGATACTCTGCTTTCCTGGCTTCATATTTCTTTTGGGCATAAGGAAATAAACATATCCTTTAATTTGTAACATTTAGGATCTTTGTCCTCTTAAATTTTTATTTTGCCTTCCCCCCCCACCTTGATTTTAGCTTTCCTTACCATCATCTGGGGGCAATCAGGGTCTTCTTTGTGGCCATTACTGCCCCCCACATATTCTGTGTTCTAGCCAAGCTAAACTGCCTGCAGTTCCTCATACATCCATGTGCTCGGGCCGCTCTGTCTGGTGCTTCCTGCCCCTCAACCCACATCACTCCTCAGTCTAAACAAGTAAATATTACCCTTCCTTCAAGACTCAGTTAAAATATTACTCCTTCCTAATGAGTTTTTCCTTGATTACCAGAAAAAACTGCAGCAACGTCATCCTGATCTGAATGCTCAAGACATTCTAGCTGCACCACTCTTATCCCTAATACTCAAAACCTGGGTATTATTGTGATTTCTGCACATGCCTTTTCATTACTGCACTATAAGTAACTTAAAGGCAGGATGACTTCTGATCGAATATGTCCATCCTCCCTAACACTCACAGAGGACCTTTCATGAAATAAGTATTCAATAAGTATATGCTTGCTAAATTAACAAACAGATCCTTTTCTGTAATCTTGATGTAGTTCTCATCTGATATTTACATTTCTTATCTCCTGGAACACTAAGAGAGTGTACACATTTGTCAAATTTAGCACACTTTTGTTTTATTATACAGGTTTAGTAAATGAGGGAGAACAGAAACAGTCATTGAAAAATGTTTTTTAATATGATTCATTGAGGAAGAAGAAACCCTGAGTTGGCTGTTTTTCAGTGTCAGCTGTTCTTTGGGATTGTGTGGAAGCAGTCTTGTTCAAACAGGCCCTGTCGGCTGGAGTTGACGGCCACTTTATTGATGTGATAACGTGGCCTCTCCTAGACAGGATGCTTAGCTCTAATTAATATGAAACCCTGACTGAATTGGCTTAAACAAAAGGGCAGATTATTAGTACACTTTACAAGAGGTCTGGAGGTAGGGTAGCTCCAGGATCAGTTAAATTCATGTCTCAACTATATCAGAGACCTAGGTGCTTTCCTCTTAGCTTGTTGCCTTTGTTCCCATGCTAGCTAAAATCTTCATGATTTTAGTGGGTCTAACAATCACGTGCGGGCACAATGATATCCAATGGAAAAAGAGGACAGGTCTTTCCTGGAGTGTTTTTGACAGCATGAAATGCATGACAGAAGCCCTGCAGCAGTCTCCTCCTTATTTCTTAGCCAGAGTTGAGTCACAGGACTGTCCCAAAACCCCTTTTGGTAAAGGCATTGGGATTTCCACTGTTGGATTAAACTTTGAGGATTTACCTCTGATTTTGGAATAGGGTCACCATCATGTCTAGAAGGTGTGTGGCTCAGTGGAATCAGGCTTCTGTCTTTTGGAAGGCGATACCAGTATTTGCCGAAACAGAATGAAAATATGCCGTTATATAGATCAGTGATTCTCAACTCTGGGGCACGGAGAGATGCAGACAATTTTGCCCCCCTGTCACCAGGGGACATTTTTGGTGGTCATTAGGGGCAGGGGAGAGGCTGCTACTGGCTTCTTGTGACCAGAGGTCAGGGAAGCATCTGACAACGCACAGGACAGACCCCTACAAAAAAGAATTATTTGGCCCCAAATGTCAGTAGTGCTGAGGTTGAGAATCTTTGACATGGTTATAACTGCCCCCTGGGGCTGACACATTGCCTAAAAATCTTACTGTTTATTCATCACATTGACTTGAGACATTAAGGACCACTGTTCATATATAATATTTTATTTTGGAGGAATAATATGCCAATGAATTATCATCCATTTGAACAGTAGCAAATATATTTAATCGAATTACCAGGCCAGCCACTTAGCAAGACCCTAGGGAAGTGAATGTGATATGTAGCAGGGTAGGTTCTGACAATGAGACTGAAGCCAAAGAAAGAATGAGTCTAGGAGACCAACCTGTTGCAGGTACAGTCACATTCAGCATTTTACTGAGTGCAGTAAAGAATGACCAAGGGTCAAGAAAAAGGGAGAAATACTATTTAGTTGAGTGCCTACTACTGTAGCAGGAACCACCCGAGAAAATTTATTATATGTATTCTAATAATTTTCCAGGTGAGAAAATGGAGTTTCAGTGATGTGAAGAGAATGGTTGAAAAAATATTATGTTTAAGAGAAAAAGAAAGTTGCGTTCTGATTTTATTATAAGAGAATCATTTTCTCTCTTTAGATGTTTTTTCCATTTCTGAGTAAGTGAGAATTACTTGACCTCGTTACTTAGGAGGAATTTGAAATGCACCAGTTGGAATTTTGAGACTGGCTAGTTCAGTAAAAAATACTTGTCATGCTTCCCCTCCATTGTTTTTCTTCCATGTATTGTCCCTGAAATGATAGCTGATTCTGTACATCAGTCTCTCAGACCATTCGAATATCATTTTCTTTCAAAATTGCAGTTATGCGTTACTTATTTTATATTCTATACAGCTTCTAGGACAAAGGGCTGTACATGGTAGATATAATGAACATTTCTTAATATTTTTGGCTGTCCAGCTTCCAATTCCCCTTTCTTTGGGGGAGAATCCACCATCGTGTTGAGATGCAGAATTCTGTCTCCCACCAAGAAAGCTGAAAGATTCATACTCTCCCTTTTTCTGCTCTCTGGTCACCAGGACAAAGGGCATGTGACCTAAGCATCACCAATGTGATGCTCTCCCCTTGGATGTTGTACCACAGAGATCTTGGAAGCCAAGGATTCTAGATGGTGTAGTTACGAGGTGGAAGCTGTATGGGTCCTTAAGTCACTGCTGGGAGAAGAGCTTTTTGGGATAAACCTGTGACCCACACTGGACTCTGTGACATGTCAGGCCAGTAAAATTTCAGTCCATTTTGACTAATGCATCAATGAAAAAGTATTTGTCGGTCAAAGTGCTTAAAAACAATTATCCAGTGGGGTAGAGTGTGAAAAGTAAAAACAAGTTTTATAGTCTGACAGGACTGTTTGGAACTCCAATTCTACCACCTACTAATTGAGTGACTTTAGACATTAGTTGAAGGGAACCTAGAGATCAGTACTAGGCAGTGTTTTGGTTTTTTTAAATGCTAGAAAGAGGATATATGGGTCCAGGTAAACAAGTGAAAAAAATCCTATTAAAGCCTCCCCATCTTCAAGACTACATATTCACCAAGAAACTTCATCTCACTTTGGTTTCCCGAAATTGCTTCTCTATTTTTCTCTGAAAAGTGTTCTATTGTATTTCTCACATAAACTAATCTCTTGTGAATTTGGATGACACAAGCTATTTTTAAAAATAGGTCTTATTCGTGCCTTGATGAGCTGAAATGTGCTTTAGATCTGGCAGCCGGAAGTTAAAATTCCACAGTCCGTAGGTGACCTAGAGCCTTCCACTTGCCCATCTGCCTCTCCCCTAAACTTGCTGCGGAATGCTCAGGTGTCGGGTTGGTTATCCAGATTCAGGCATTACTGTTGCCCCTCATTTTGCCTCCTTAAAGCAACATGACGGAAATTCAGCATTAGATGACTTGAAACTAGCATTTCACAGAAATTATTCTTCTGTGCCAAAGAGCTCACTCTAACATAATGTCCAATCTTCCCACAATTATCACAGTTCCTTTCCCTGCTGAGCACTCTGAAGCATTTTTGCTAAGTAGTTACAGAGCCGCAGTGGAAATAGTCCTGGTCTCTCGTGGTCAAATTTGCAAATTTATCCCAAACCATTGCAGACCCCGTACACGTGCTTCACATTTGCAGAAAGCCTACTGTTATGCCAAACAGGTAAGTGGTTTATTCTGGGGCGCCCTCTTGGCCATTAGTCTTACTGCAGTGGGATTTTGGTGCACCGGGCTAGAACTCCCAACAGCTCCGACTGCTGCCTCAATGAATTTTATATTAGCAGGCAAATGAAACACTCAACCAAGTGAAAGGAATTCATAACACCGAGGCTTCCTCGGATTGGAATGTGCTGTGCATTTTGCAAAAAAGGATCGTGGCTATCAGTGTGTGATGACTAATCTAGATAAATTGCCCCTTTGCAAAACATCTGGCCTCAAGTTGTTTAAATTAGTGAGTTCAGCCGTAGAACAATAGCTGAACTAGAGCCTACAAATTCATATGCTTCCTACACGTGCATAAATGCTAAATGATGAACTTGGTAATGATTGGGAACCCCTCATTTCTGAGAGAATGGGAAGTCTGTGCCGTGTTTCTTTGCTGGACATTAATTAGGATAGTATAATAAAGCTTCAGAAGTAGTCTTCCAAGAAAGGTAGTTTGAATTCATGTTTATGCAAGCTCTTTATTAACCTGAAAATGCACTTCAAAGGTGATATAGGAAAAGCTTTTTTCTTCTTAATTGGCATTTTAGTAAATATCACAAATATTTCCATTTTATACCTATTCTCGTTATATCCATGGCCAAAGACTTTGGCTATCTAGCTTCCAATCCCCATTTGTACTGGGGGAGAATCGACCATTGTGTTGAGATGCAGAACTCTGTCTCCCACCAAGAAAGGTGAAAGATTCATACTTTCCCTTTCCCTGCCCTCTGGTCACCAGGGCAAAGGGCATGCAACCTAAGCATCACCAACATGATGCTCTCCCCTTGGGTGTTGTACCGCAGAGATCACAACAACAACCTACCCAACGTGTTTGCCATTATCTTCTTCTGGCTGGAATGTGTTGACGAGCTTATCACCTTCAGGGGATCCTTTGTAGCAGACTCATAGAGTTTAGAGTTGGAAGAACCTTAAAGGTCCTCTACTCCAACCATCTTACTTTACAAAATAGAAAAGTGAGTCTCCATTTAATACAAGTCCAACTAGCACTGCGATGTGGTTGCCAAGGAGCTCGTGTAATATCAGGCTGTATTAAATCAGAACACGAGTGCACTAAGTGGTGATGATTTCACCATACTCTGAACTTCCCAGGTCGCTCCAGTAGCATTGCTTACTTCAGAGTGCAACCCGGTAAGAGAAACATGGGAAAGATGAGCTGATTCATAGAAACAGGCCCATGATAGTAAGAGATCTTAAAATCACGCCCCCCAAAACAGTTGATGGAACTCTGCACAAAGGAAGGCTCAGGAGGAACTTGACAGCTGTCTTTGAATAAAGGAGGAGAGGTCATGTGAAGGCAGAAGCTCCTCAGGTTATGTGTAGAGTTTATATACAGGGGAGCACTTATACTTTGGGGTGAAGTAGGTCCATAGAATTAGCCAGATTCTCAAAGACTAAAGACCAACGTGCTATACTTACTCTGTTTGGCTGAAGGGGGCAAAACAATTACCAATAATGCTCAGTTGCAAGGAGATAAGATCTGGCTATATCAGGAATATTATTTTTTAAATTTAAAATGTTTCTATGTGGACCGGTATGCTTCCAGGTGGAGTTAGTTTCTCATCACTTGATATTTCTAAGTTCCAGACTTAGCAGGAATGGTCTAGAGAAGACTGGTGCTTCAGAGCAGAGTTGGGTTAAACTGCTCCTGTGGTTCATACCCATTCTGAACTTCAGGGTTCCTGTAACTCACAGAAATTACGCTTACAGGTCATGAACTTAATCTGTGGTGTGGATCCCAGTATCCCAAATATTGGTATTTCTTTCTCATTGTCTTCCTGTCACTGATTTCTCCTGGCTTAAAATAAGTGCACTTAGGCAAAGATCCTCAACAAAAAATGCTCAAGTATTCAAGGGATTCCCTAACCGCATCTTAGTAAAGGATATTTTAAAAATTCAATCAGCATATTTTATATGATAACTCTGAATGTATGGGGATGCCGAATTCGGAGACCTCATAGGTTGTTGTTCTTCATGAAGTATAAGAACTCAGGCTGAGAAAATGCATCTTCAATTGATCTGGTTATTGTATGATTTATTGCAAAATCAGAAAGTATTAATAAAGGCTATCATTAGCTTTATTACTGTATATTTATGATTATATATGTGTTACTTTATATTACATACAAATATTACTGAATATTATGTGCTAGACATGGAAACTAGTGCTTTAGAAGTGTATCTCCCTTCATCTTTACTGTGCTTAATGAAGATTGCTTTATTATTACCCCTGTTTTGTATATGGAAATTAAAGTCTCTAGAAGTCTCATGACAAGTGACTGGGGCTAGGATTTGAACTCAGATCTGTTTGGCTCCAGTGTCCATGTTGTAACCCTCTTCTTTTCTGCCTCTCACATTTGCCGAGTGGCAAAGCTGGTTAGATAAACCGCGGTGGGCACCGTTTTAGTTAGGTCGCGCGGTGGCTTTGTAATATGTCAGTTTCTCAAGGCTGAACCACATTTCCCAGAACTCCCTTCCTGTATACGCCCAGATATGGTAGGCCGCGTGAGATGTCTTTGTGGGAGATTTGGAGGGCGGAAGTGAAGCAGCAGCCGTGTCACAGCTCACGTGCAGCGTCGCTGTGCTGGCTCACCTTGTTGGCAGGAGACAGTGGCGGGCTTGCCTCTGCTCCCCTTCCCCGAGACCCTCCTTCAGCTCTTACAGCTCCGGGACCAAGTATGTGTGCTTAGCTTTGCAACGTGGCCTCCCCCATCTTTCCACCTTCTGCGGACACTCAGCGCATCAACGTCAGAGTCAGTAAGAACTCTCAGGGGCTTTCTAACATCTTTCTGGGGTTCCAGCTTCCCCTTGTTCCCCCCCACACCTTATCTCTTCCCTTCCCAACAGCCTTTCCTGCTCACCTCACTCCTCAGCGCTACTTCCTAAGACAGTGGCCTTGCAGACGGCGCTTAACCAGCCCCCACGATTACGTAAGTCAAGTCCCTGTAACAAAGGTATGCTCTCCCCAACCTACTTCTGTCAGTCAGGGTTCAGTCTTACTTACACTTTCTAGAGCTTCTCTGATTGAGCCCTGAGCCACTGATACAGGTACATCGGGGAATGACCTTGATTTGCTGATTGAAGCTGGTATGTCTCCTATCTTCCACTATTGCAGACCTTATTTCTGGACCCTGGAAACATTCAGTGCAATCTGTGAAAAAGCAAATCTCTCCATATTTCAAGCCCAAGACAGAAGAAATATGGGGTGTAACAGAGAGCAGGAGGACAGTACAGGCAGAAATGAACACTTCCAACTTATGGAGGCAGCCTAGACAGAGCAGAGTTAGGCTGCCAGGTTCAAGTCCTGGTTTTTCTGCAATTTACATGCTGTGTGATGCTGGGCAAGTTGCTGACCTTCTCTGGGCCTATCTCCTCATCTGCTAAAAAGAATAGTATTAGTATACACATCATAGGGTGTGTGAAGATTGAGCGAGCAAACATATGTGAAGTGCTTAGAACAGTGAAAGCTTTATATTAGTGTTTGCTGTTACTATTATTGTTATTATAGGAGAGGGAAGTGGTCTCTGTGTCCTTTTCTAGGGATGTTTTAATTTCATCCAACTTCTCAGGGAGGCCCTCCATGCTAGAGGGCCTCTGCAGACTTTCTTCAGGCCTTCTGCTATCCTATCTTAGCACCCACTTCCCTTCCCTTTGACTCTATCTTGCCTTTCTCTTTCAGGTTTTTTTTTTTTTTTTTTTTTTTGAGGGTCAAGGAAAGGAAACAGGTGCATGAGGAAAACAGCAGGGGGTATGGGGGTAAGAAACAAGGAAGAAATTAATGAAAAGAGTTTCAGTTAACTTATTTCCTTGTATCAAGGCTTGTCATAATCCAAAGAGAATAGGGTCCCTGACATACAAGGGAAGCAGAATGATCTCAGTTGAATGGGGCTCATCCTGGTGGCAGGCGCCTTACAACAGCCATGGTCTGGGTAGCAGTTATAGACTCTGCGTGTACTCTGTACTCACACATACCAAAGAGGAGGTGGGCTGGTGGTGGAGAGAAAGTACCGTCCTCATCCTACAGTTGAGCTCTGTCATGCACCTTTGAGAAATGTGTTTCATTCCCACACACATTCTAGTACGATTTTTGGTTTTTTTCCGGCCTTCCCTAGAATGCTCACCTTTCCTGGCTCTACAAGACAGGAGAAACCTCTTGAATGCAGCTGCTTGTTTGGGCTGATAGAGAGCCCTGTTTGCGCTGATAGAGAGCCCTGAGCAGACATTTATTCATTGCTTTTAGAAGACAACCTCTTCCTTCCCTCTGGAGTTATCTCTTGCCAAAGTGGCTGCTGTTTGGCAGCCAGGCGGTCCAGGATGGTCAAGTTTCCAGTGTCACCACGCAAATGGCAGTTCTAAGGACTGAAGTCAAGGATGGAAATGCCAAACCTTACACGTCCCTCAAATACATGTTTTCCCAAGTAGTGATTTGCCACAGAAATAAACAGCAATTATGCCCAAAGTCCCCCCTCTCTGCACCTCCGTTTCCCTCCCCGTGTTCCAAAACCATTACACAGAGTACTTTGTGATAAAAAGATGTCTTGGTGTGGCCCACTTAGTATTTTGAAGCATAGAAACGGAAGATGGTAGGGCACATATGCCACAGAGCCACTAAATGACAGAATCATCACTGGCCTAGTTTTCTGAGTCACTGTGACAGACACAAGGGGATTGCTTTTAAAGCTGCTGATGACACATCAAGAAGAGGGAAGAGGATATCTCTGCTTTAGAAAAGAGACTTAAAGAATCTTCTTTCTGACTTGGAAATAAGTTTTGAATTCAGACTTTTTTTTTTTTTTTTTTTTAAGACGATGCATAGAAAATAAAAGGCAAATGACAAGGAACTTACCTGAAAACCCTGATAGAGGTACCTTACCCGATAGCCTGTGAATACACCAGCGGAGAGAATGGGGCACTGTTTTGACTATTTAGGGTGCTGGGGATGGCATCAGTTTCTGCAGGGGATATTTCGCCACAGAGCAATGAGCCAAGGAAAACATTACTATTTAACTATTATAGGCTGCTGTAATTCAGTGTCCTCGCCATGAACAGCAAATGAGTCCAGCTAACTAATGCAGAAGGTTGGACTGGTTTTCTTTTGAGGAGCCCCAGGAGAATTTCCATAGTGTCTTTTTGCTCACATTACCCAGTTCTTCTTTTCTTGCTTGTGCGGTTACTACTCCATCTCTGGGTCTGGATGGGATCAGGAGAAATGAAATGAGAGGATGAACTCTCAAGAAGAGCTGGGCCAGCTTTTTATGATTCTGAGAGAGACGAGCGAGCTTCTGGGGGACCACTGATGTCTTTAATATTTGCCCCTTGGAGAAAGCTGGTAGCTCAAGTTGTTTGACCCTTACACACAAATCCCAGATGAAAGGAAAAAAAAAAAACAACTTACCATCATTCAAATTCTTTCATCGAAGCAAACAAGTCAACAAACAGAAAATAAATCCACACTATGTGCCCTGATTGAATCACTGTACTGGTAAAGGTCCCTGGGATAATCCCCTTTTAAGATTGTTGCTTTATATCAAAACTTTTTTCTTTAGTCACTAGATTGTCTACTAAATTAGTTGAAGCTTGTAGACTTTAAATGAAAAGGCAACAGTTGGAATTTTGATGCCATACGGAGTTGGCAGCTTTAGGAACTAAAAATTTAGGACTCCTTATTAAATATGAATTCCAGATAAATTGAATAATATTTTAATATAAGTATGTCTCAAATATTATATGGGTCTTACTTTTACTAAAAATGTTCACTATTCAACTGAAGTACTAAAAATAATTGTTCACCTGAAATTCAATTTCAGGTTTTAACGGGAGTTCAATATTTTATCTGGCAAACGTAGCGCCATACTAAGTTAACATAGTAAGATTGTAATGGACTCTTAGGTGAATATTTTTAAGGGATTGGATGGGAGTGTGTGGGGGATGCATTTACTTGTGCCTGGGTACCCTGACTCCTGATCACCAGGCTGTTCTTGTTAAGAAGGCCTTCTCTTGTTGTCCTGGTAACAGAACCACCAGCGGCCATCCCTCCAGGGCAGCCCAAGCCCTGGGGTTTTCTATTACCCCAAAGGAGGTCTGCTGGAGAGGATCTGTTTCTCCCCAGGTCCCATGGAGACCTGAAGACAGCTGAAACAATGCCACCTCTCCTTCTATCAGGGTGTAGCATGTTCTGCCAGGAGTGAAGAGAACGCCCCCTTTTTGATGAGGAATCTTCTCCTCTTTTCCATCTGGGACTAGAAAAAAAGAAAGCTGTATCAGGACTTACTTTTGGATGTACTCACACTCTGTGTTTTCTGTGTAATGGTGGCCAACCCCCAAACCTGAAAGATCACCTTTAATGAGATTCATGCAGACATTCACGCAGAGTGATGTAAGTTCTGTACAATAGTGAAGGGTAAATTTGGGCTGCAGAAGAGTTGTTGGATATAACTTCTTTTGGCTTCGGGGATATTATTTTGTGGAATTCGAATGAATGAATTTTTAAAAATAACGTAACTTGGGAAAGAAGACATTTTAGACAGGTCTTAAAGTGAGAAAGTAAAGTCGAAAGTGGGATGTTTCTGACTGTTCAATATTTTCTTCATTTGCTAATTCATTGATTCATTTTAGAAGAGTTTACTGAGCACCTACTGTGTACTAAGCACAGCTCTGGGCATTCGGGGGGGGAATATGACATGGTTCTTGACTGCAGCTGGCTACTTGCAGTTGGTTGAAAGCCTGGCAGAAGAGACATATAATTAGTTGCAGATAATGCAGTATAACAAGTACTATGAGAGAGGTAATTTGGGCTCTTTTTTCAGTGATAGAGGAGGGGCTGGTCACAGACTGGGTGGGAGGGGGGCAGAATAGAAGGTTTCTTGGAGGAGGTGGTGGCTGAAATGGGCTTTGAAGGGAAGATGAAGAATTGAAGGAAGGTTGTCCCAGGTGTAGAGCGTAGCATATGTGAAGGCCCCAAAGGGGAGGGCTCATTGTGTGAGAGGTTTCCAGAAGTCTTGTTTGTAGTATGTGGGGAGGAATAGGGTGGAGAAAAGTGAGGCTGGAAAGATGATACAGGTCAGATCTCCAAGGGCTGCTCATCATAATTAGGGATTTGGATGTTAACCTGAGAGCAGTGGGGAGCCAGCAACGGCTTCCAATCTTGGGAGCAGTGTGGCCAGATCTGCATTTTTGAGTCATCACTGTGGCTGCAGATTGGAGAAGAGAGAGGCTGGAGGGAAGACCTGAGTCAAGTGACTGGTTTGAAGATAGTGTCAGTCATCCAAAACAGTCATGAGGGTGGCCAGAGCAAGGTGTTAGAAGTAGAGAGGAAGAGAAGTGGGGGCACCTTGATTTGGGGTCTTTGGAATGATTAGCCTTGAGTGGCCGTGTGGATTGAAAGTTTGGGGCAGAGGGAGGTGTCAGTGACTTGGGCAACTGGGAGACAGGAGGGATGACACAGAGATGGAAAGGAAGACAGGTTGGGACAACGTGTAAAGAAGCTGAGAAGTCATTACATTACTTTAGAACTTCCTCAAAGTAAGTGGGATGACCGTCTACCTCAGTTCAATTACACCCAGCAGCCATTTTTTGACAACTTAATGTGGGCCAGAGACTGGGGTCACAGGGATGATGTCAGGGCTTTCCCCTGCACTGTGGAAGCTCTTGGGCAACCATGGACCTCAGGGTCTGTTGAGGGAGAGGGGGACACACACACATACACGCACATATATATATTCACCATCATAGGGTGTGGCTTAGGTATTTGTATCCATTAAAGTGGTTTTCTTGCTTCTAAGAGAAAACCCAACTCCACTGGACTTGAGCAATCAGATAACTTTTTTTCCTCTTACATAACATGTCCATCTTGCTTGATCAGGTTCATGCTTGGTTTGATTTAGTGCATCAAAGATGTCATTAAGGACCCTGTCTCAGCCATGTTTCTCTTTTACAGCGTCGATGTCATTCTAAAACTGTCATCTTCTCATGTTTGCAAGAAGTTTCATTTTTCTTTTTCCTTCTCTATCAGCTCTCTTAAGAAAAGCAGGGTAGCTGCTTTCTCCAAAGCAAGCAGTACCCTTCTCCTCTTGCATCGTTGGTTTGATTTGAGAGTGTGTCCATATCTGAATCATTAATTGCCTCCAGGGATTAGGGTGACTGGTTTAAGCCTGAGTCTTGCACTGCACCCTCAACAATGTGGGCTGCACAGAGGGTGTGTGGGTGTCCAAATAATAATTTGGGAAGTGATCGAGAGAAAGGAAATGCTTAGTGGAGAGGTGGGCATAAAGGCTATAAGAGCGCTTGTCTCAGACTTGCCTGGTGGCGCAGTGGTCAACAATCCACCTGCCAGTGCAGGGAACATGGGTTCGAGCCCTGGTCCGGGAAGATCCCACGTGCCGTGGAGCAAGTAAGACCGTGTACCACAACTACTGAGCCTGCACTCTAGAGCTTGTGAGCCACAACTACCGAGCCCACGTGCCACAACTACTGAAGCCTGTGCTCTGCAACAAGAGAAGCCACCACAGTGAGAAGCCCATGCAACACAATGAAGAGTAGCCCCCACTCGCCACAACTAGAGAAAGCCTGCATGCAGAAATGAAGACTCAACGCAGCCATAAATAAATAAATAAATGACTGACTGACTGACTGAATGAATGAATTCGTTAAAAAAAAAAAAAAGCTTTTGTCTCTGTTGGCACTGACATTGCAGTACACTAAGGAGCAGAGTAGGGAATGATGGAGTGTTCCTGGTAAAATCATGGAAGAATTTATAAAGGCAGGTGGAATTCATTGAAGCTGAACCCTGAAACATGGGAAGGAGTTTTCCAGGTGGAGAATAGGAGTGTGGAGAAGGGTGGAGGCTACTACACGTGGGGTGAAGACAGGATGTGTTGGTTCAGAGATGGTGGCTAAAGTGCAGATAGGTGGGTGTGTATGTGGAAATGGTGGGAGATGGAGCTGAAACTATCATAAGTCTGTATTCAAATACCAAGGAGCTTGAATTGCATTCTTTTTTATGGCTGAGTAATATTCCATGGTATATATATACCACATCTTCTTTATCCATTCATCTGTCGATGGACATTTAGGTTGCTTCCATGACCTGGCTATTGTAAATAGTGCTGCAATGAGCATTGGGGTGCATGTATCTTTTCGAATTATGCTTTCCTCCGGATATATGCCCAGGAGTGGGATTGCAGGATCATATGGTAGCTCTATTTTTAGTTTTTTAAGGAACCTCCATACTGTTCTCCATAATGGCTGTACCAATTTATATTCCCACCAACAGTGTAGGAGGGTTCCCTTTTCTCCACACCCTCTCCAGCATTTATCGCTTGTAGATTTTTTGATGATGGTCATTCTGACCGGTGTGAGGTGATACCTCATTGTAGAATGAAATAATGCCATTTGAACAAAATGGATGGACTTAGAGATTGTCATACTGAGTGAAGTAAGTCAGAGAAAGACAAATATCGTATGATATTGCTTATATGTGGAATCTAAAAAAATGGTACAAATGAACCTATTTACAAAACAGAAATAGAGTCTCAGATGTAGAAAACAAACTTACAGTTACCAAGGGGGAAACGTAGATAAATTGGGAGATTGGGATTATCATATACACACTACTATATATAAAATAGATAACTAATAAGAACCTACTGTATAGCACAGGGAACTCTATACTCTGTAATGACCTATATGGGAAAAAATCTAAAAAAAGAGTGGGTATATGTATATGTATAACTGATTTACTTTGCTGTACAGCAGAAACTAACACAACATTGTAAATCAACTACACTCCAATAAAAATTAATTTGAAAAATCACAACACAGGAAAAACAGAAACAAAAAACAGAACAAAAAGCCCCAAGGAGCTTGAACACTTTGCTAAGAAAATTAAACCTCATCTAGTATGGAATAAGGAACACACCACAGTACTTCTATCTCCATGTAGAAAAAGTCACACATCCATACCATCAGATCAGTCTGCTTATGTGGCCAGAAAGCACAACTTAAATGAGACTTTGCATAGTATTTGCATTCAGTCAGCCATTTTCTCTCCCATTGGCTTGCACTGATTGAGCACCCCAAGCAAGGAAGGGCAAACCCATCCTGAGCAAAGGAAAAAGTCCCTCCCCTCACAAAAAACCCTAATTGTAGGTTTCTTCAGCTGTATCTTTACTTACTCCTGGGGCACTTCTAGATTGATGTGTATAGCCTTATAGGGAAGTCCTGTTGGAAATTTCCTCTGGAATTCAGTGAAAGAGAGCTTTGTCTTCAACTTTGTAATCTTTATAGGTGTCTGGGATCTTTGAGAATAACGGGAGGGTTGGTGGAATGGAGTACTTGAAGTGTTTATTTCATTCATTTATTCATTCATTTATTAGGTGTGCATGTATATATATCAGGGTTTCTGGTTGGGGGTGGGAAGAATCTTTAAAGCTGTCAAATGGAGCAGAGTGGCGCAGCGGGAGCATGCTGGGCCCATACGGCTGTCAGATGGAAGGAACCAGACAACTCCAAGGTACTTCCACTCTTTGGTTTTGGAACATTAACCAGTTTGGAGTTCTGGGAAACCCATACTACACCAAGTTACTTAGAATGGCGGGTGTTCCAATTACCATCCAAGTATATAATAAATGAGAAGAACCAGATATTGGAAAGGCAATTCTCTAATTTATAGTGTTAGTTTGGAGTGTGGGATGAAGGGTGATGGGGCAACAGTGGCCGTCAGTAAGACTCATGCTTGCTTCAGAGTCTCTCCTGGAGCCTGAGTGTCTGTGTTCCTCTGGAGGCTAATCATCTCTGGGAAACTGAGGAACTCGGTTGTCATTCCCCTGAACTTTGTCCTTCAAATCTTGATGGACATTTGCTAGCCTTATGCTTGATGCTTTCTTGTAAGCTATTCTGTCTGGCTCTCAACTTATTCAGGCTCTCAGAGCCCATTTGGAGTCCATAGTCCTTCCCTCATCGGTTCTTTGTAATAGATTCTTCCCAAAATTTTTTCTTCATTTGTTCTACTCTGAAAATAATACCCTGGCTTCTCTCTAACTCTTGAGCTTCTTGCTGCACACTTTTCATCCTCCCACCTTACCCTCATGACTCTTTTGCCAACATCTTGTGTGTCTTGTTTCCTTGTTCTTTTTCCTTTCCCATTTGCACCACTCACTCCTAGTAGAGCAGAGACCCACATTCCCTTCAGGGACTCACATGACTTATTTTTGTATTAATGACAACCGTTTTCTTTCTTGGGTTGGCTCGTTATCTTCCCTTATGGACTTTACAGTACAGTGAACCTCCACCTTTCAGTTTTGCAGGTTGGTTTCTGGGGAGAGTCTTTTATTTTCATTCTTTTCAGGGAGGTTGCGGGAGTAGCCTTCCTAATGCCTCCTCTGTCTCTGAGGAGTAGAGCGCTGACCTGGGGGTCCAGAACCAGCTCCAGCACTCACTGCTGGAGCTGCCTAAGCCTTCATAGTGTAGGCGTGCATTTATTTCTCTTCTGTCTTCCAGACTCATACCCGCCCTTCCACACTGCTGTGCCCTGTTGGGGCTGGGAGTCTGTAAGCTACATTTCCCACGCTTCCTTCCTGTTGGCATCTGCTAGTAGGAGGCTCTGGGGAGGGATCAACAGATGCGAGGAAGAAAGAGGCTAGGGCTTCAGATTCATTCAGCATGGTGATTTCTGGGGTGTGGTGATTCTCAACTCTAGGCACGGCAGCACTGTTGCAGTGTTTCCAGCCTTAGCCGAGGAGATGCCTCTTCCATGGATCCAACAGTGGCGTCCCCAAGAGCAGTAACAGTTCAGGCTTACAGGCTTCATTCAGCTCAGCACCATCAGCACCATCTGGACTTCACTCCTCCTTTTTGCAAATCCAGCTCCCTCCTCCCTCTGCTCTTGTAGCCTTTTTGCACCTTTTAAACCATTTCCCTAAATTAAATTCCCTCTGTTTGAAATACCTAGAATGGTTTCTATTTTCCTGACTGGGTATACCAAAATAAAACATGCCAAATCAAAGGCAAAAACCGTGCAGTTTTTTCTTTTGTTTAATCATAGGTTTCATTATCAACAGAAGGAAACTTTTATTATAACCCTTCTCTCAAAGTCCATACGTTGGAACAGCTTTGTAGGTGTCATAAACATAAAATTAGTGCCACCTTGGGTGTAGGACAACAAAATGCCTTGGATGGAGGTCAAGGACAAATTATCTTACAACAATAATCTAAGAGGTCAGAGGAAAAACAGTGGTACAAAGGGAAGAACACTACACTTACAGTCAAAATTCCTGGGTTCAAAGCCTGCCTTCTTTATATACTAACCATGTAATGATGGGCAAATTCTTTTTTTTTTTCAAAGTTTAAAAATGTTTTATTGAAGTATAGTTGATTTACAATGTTGTATTAGTTTCTGGTGTACATCAAAGTGATTCAGATATATATATATATACACACACATATATAATATATATATTTAAAATCTCCTTTTTCATATTCTTTTCCATTATGGTTTATTACAGGATATTGAATCTAGTTCCCTGTGCTATAGAGTAGGACCTTGTTGTTTATCTGTTTTGTAGATAGTAGTTTCTGTCTGTGAATCCCAAACTCCTCATTTATCCCTCCCGCACCCTCTTTCCTCTTTGGTAACCATAAGTTGGTTTTCTATGTCTATGAGTCTGTTTCTGTTTTATAAATAAGTTCATTTGTATTATATTTTAGATTCCACATATAAGCAATACCATATGGTATTTGTCTTTCTCTTTCTGACTTACTTCACTTAGTATGATAATCTCTAGGTCCATCCATGTTGCTGCAAATGACATTATTTCATTCTTTTTTATGGCTGAAGAGTATTCCATTATATATACATACCACATCTTCTTTATCCATTCATCTGTCTATGGGCATTTAGGTTGCTTCCTTGTCTTGCCTTTGTAAAGAGTGATGTTATGAACATTGGGGTGTGTGTACCTTTTCAAATTAGAGTTTTCTCTAGACATATACCCAGGAGTGGGATTATTGGATCATATGACAACTCTATTTTTAGTTTTTTAAGAAACCTCCATACTGTTTTCCATAGTGCCTGCACCACCATTCCCACCAACAATGTAGGAGGGTTCCCTTTTCTCCACACCCTCTCCAGCATTTGTTATTTGTAGACTTCTTAATTATGGCCATTCTGACCTGTGTGAGGTGATACCTCACTGTAGTTTTGATTTGCATGTCTCTAACAATGAGCAATGCTGAGCATCTTTTCATACGGATGGCAAATCTTACAATCTCTTTGAACCTCCATTCTGTCACTTGTGAAATGGTGACAGCAGCATCCGGTCTGACTTATTTGGTTGTAATGAAGGTTGTGTGAAAATACTGTGTGAACTTCACATTGTTATGGAGACATATATTATGGGGATTATTAAAAAAGGGGTTTCTGCCTTCAGGTTGATGCCCATCTAGTTGATCATTTTATAAACAGTAATATAATTATAGGTACTTAAATGTTTGAGAGCTCAATGCATGAAAAGTGATTCTTAACTAAGATCAAAGCATTCTGATACTGCTCTCATTTGGATAAATTGGCTAGAAATGCCTCATCCTTTTGGGATCACATTTTCTTTATCTGTAACTGGGGACCAGATTGCTGACCTCCCTTCTGAATGTGTTGTATGCATTAATTAACTGCATGTGATTGAGTAGGGTCCTCAAGACGAGCATGTAAATGCCAAGTGTTCTCACTGATAATAAAGCAGATACTTTCCTGATGGCGTTGTCATGAGGATTAATGATTTAATTGCGACAGAGTGCTCTGATATTCTTAGATGAAAAGTGCCATATAACTTTGATGAGGAATTTTATCAAACAGCTTCTGCTTTGGCTCCTGAAAGCGCAACTCAAATTAAGGCAATGCTGATCTGTACATGCCTGTCTAAATTTTTCCACCCCCTTTTAGAACGGCAGGAATTTAGAAATGGGGTTCAGAAGGAGGCCTGTAACACGGTAATTAGGAATTCCTGATTTTTTTTGTTCTCCAGTAGGCTCATGGGGTCACTTCAACATGACTTCTTCAAAGTTGTCAACAAATGTTATCACTGGGAAATAAACAGTGTAAACATTTTTCTATTGATGAGGACAAAATTGAGTCTTTATAATTTTGTGATGCTAACCATCCATGTGACTGTCATTTCCTAAATTCCAACCACACTGGCCTCCTTGCTTCTCCTTCTCGTCTCTAAACTCTTTTATTTTGCTTTGTGACTTTTGCATTGTTATTCCTAGCTTTTCAAAGGGTTGGGCATGGTCATTTTTGTCCTTCCAAAGCCAGATCATGCCCCCTCCTTAAAGAGGCCACTCTCTCAGGACTCCCCCCTTGTCCCTAGACCCATTCCTTTCTGTCACGCTAACTCTTTGAATTGTCTTTCGTACGTACTGGTAAATCAATTTATCTTTTTATTGACATGTTTAAGGATGTACTGTCTATTTCCCTCCACTAAAACATAAATGTGTGAAGGTGGATTTTATGTGTCCTCTGCTTTTCACTGGTGTCTAGATCATCCGGTTGTTAGTGGAGTTTGTTGAATGAATGAATGATTTATGCTATTTTTGTCTTGAACAAAATTGTCCAATTGGTCATCAGCAAATTAGGTTAACTTTGCACTATGTATAATAGAGGCTTGGGGTGAAAAACGAAAACTTCCTCTTTGCAAATTTCTATAAAATTGTCAATATCAAAACAGTTAAAACAGATAAAAGAATAGTAGTTGATACAGTACCCAATAATTTGAGACTTAATCCCTTCCTTAATCTAAAGGGTCGTATTGTTGACATTTCCTTTTCTCTGCACTTGATTTTATGAATCTTTTCATTGGAACTTTTGGTCCTCGAGAAATGCAAACATTGTTATATTAATGTTCTAGATCAGAGGTTAGTCTGCAAATTAAGGGCTGCAGTCAACTGCCTGTTTTTATGAATAAAGTTTTATTAGAACACAGTCATGCTCATTCATTCCATATTATATACCATTAGAGATCATTCCATATTATATATCTATATCTGTTTTTATACAGACAATGGTAAAATTGAGCCAGCAAAGCCAAAAACATTTACCTTTTTAGAAAAGTTTGCTCACCCTTTTCCTAGAGTATTGTTTTTCCCAACTGAAATTTATTTGATATGTAACATTGTGTAAATTTAAGGTATGCATGTTAATTTGATACATTTATATATTATAATATGATTGCCATTTTAGTGATAGTTTTCCCAACTCTTTGTGAGCTAGAAAAGGTACAAGAATTTTCAAGTAGGTAAATTGATCCAGGAATCGTAGTGGCAGGTTCTGTTCAAAGGAGTTGTGTGCTATAATTTTCTACTCTTTTAAGAACAAGGAGGTGAATAAACATAGGAAAGAAAACTAAGCCAGCAAGCTATCAAAACCTCTTTAAAATATCCTCAGGCAAAACTTGGAGAGTTTCACTCCAAAAGGATCTTTATTGGAATAAATGAAATACTGTAGTTGTTGGTGCTTTTATGTCAACTTTTATTTATAGGAAGGAGGCTGTTTATCAGCATGCAGATTGGAGTCTTCTGTTTTAGAGTGAAGAATTTAAGGAGAGAGAAGGGAAAAGATCTGCCCGCTTTTAACTACAAAGCAAGTTGTTAACTGTAACAAAAATGATTGTCACTGTGTGTCTACTATGTAAGCCATGGATTATGTTAGGTGCCTACATGTATGATGTCTTACTTATTCTTCAGTGACCTCCAGGGCAGAAACTAGTAGCTCCGTTTTACAGATAAATGCTCTGGGGCTCAGAGGGCTACAGTAACTTCTCAGGATCCAGTAGGTGATCAGCAGTGGCCTAGAATTAGAATCCGTGTCTACTTCCTCTTCCCTAGGAGAGCAGCAGTTAGAGAAATAGGGGCTGCAATATAAATGCAGGGAAGGCACATTGTACACTTTATTGCACTTTAAACACACAGATTTATTTATCAATTATGCTTTAAGAAAGCTGGGGGAAACATCCATATGTACATACAGACATACATACAGGAAAGGCAGAGCTTCTACAAAGAATATGTTAATTCTCACATCCTTCCTTGGTGAGTAAGCCCAGAGTAGGGGCTCCCAGTGGGGTGCGGAGGCCAGTAGGCCACTGACTGAGCTGCTCTGACTTGAAGCGAGGAAGGCAAAACACCTTTCGTATGATGACTCCTAGGTCTTTCCTTTGGAGGAATAAGGTGCTGCTTTGGTAGAAGGGGAGAAAGAACCAGAAGAAAGCACTCTGTCTCACACTTACCTGTTAATTTGAAATGCCTTCAGCAAAGTTGGCTACCTGCAAGTTTTTCAGGTGAATCACTTTCCTTTGCATTTTCTTTGCAAAGACAGCTTTTGAGAAAAAGTCTCGTTTTCAACATTTCATGACTTTGGTCAAAGAGCTGGGAACCTGGTATTAAAGGTTTCAGCACTGTCAGAAACGTCCGCCAATGAGAGAGCTCCTGCCATTCACACTGGGGCTTGCTCAGTATTTCTCGTGTTCTTTGCTTTCACCCTGACAGCTCCTAAGCCTCAGGGGACTCGGGGATTTTTCTTTACCTTTTTATTTCCTCTCCAAAGTGTGTATATTTATGGGGAGACTACTCAGAGGGGGTGGGGAGCAGGGAGAAGGTTGGGGAGGATAGATAAGGGAAAAGAACAAGGGTTGAACAATTTTTATGCCTTTTTTGTTACCCTTGACGAAATTTTAAATAAAAATACCGGCAATTTGTTCAGCCTTTTCCCGCTAGCTAATATTTAAAAGCATTCAATTAAGATTTTCTAATGTGTCCAATGAGTTAAACTGTCCTACAGTATTAGAAAAATATTGCACATATAAATAAAATACGTCAAAGCATTAAAAAGCCATTACACACACTGAACATAAAATGGCAGAATAATGATGGATCCCGCCATGCAGGAAACATATTCAAAAATATTATCTTCCTGGTAATGAAATGCCATCCGTTTCATTTTGAGCTAAATACGTTAGACATATCAGTGGAGTCTGTGCTGACACAGCAGTGAGTTGAAATTGAAAGTCTGAAATTATATATATGATTGGACACACTGTTAAAGTAATTTATAGGAAAAACCACGAATGCGCTGGGTCTGCACCTTCTGGTGAACTCATTTTATAGAATCAGATAGAGGAAACCTCTCCCATTTCTAATGTGCAGTTAGAATGGCAGCCCGCCAGGGCCCCGGTATATTCAGTATTAAAAGGGAGAAGAAAGACAGAGACAGAGGGTGGGAGGAGCTGGGGAGGGGGACCAGCCAAAAGCAGGTGTGGAGGGGGTCACAGGGGGTGGGGAATGGAGACAGGAGAAGAAGCAGGGCCAGGGAGGCTTGCTTCAAATTACAGCATTTCTGCATAAGCCATCAAGAAAATGGCATTCGTTGTCATTGCTCTGACCTAACGGGGTATAGCGACGGTGGGAGCTGTATTAGTTATCAGGACAAGTGGGAGATAACAGGAAGACCCGTGCAGTGGCAGGTTTCAGCCAGCCTGTGGCCAGCTGCTCTGTGACACCACTCGCTGAGGTGATAGTCAAGCCCTTGGTAGGGATCATCGGACCCCCAAAGTTCAGGGGCGATCCC
Organism: Balaenoptera musculus; assembly: GCF_009873245.2. NCBI lineage: Eukaryota > Metazoa > Chordata > Mammalia > Artiodactyla > Balaenopteridae > Balaenoptera > Balaenoptera musculus. The sequence goes on from NC_045790.1 coordinate 74,674,646, forward strand.
TAGTGCTGACGGGGAGGGAGGCGATGGATGGCCCTGGAAGCCCCACTCAGCTCGCCTGGCTGGCTGGCTGGCAGGCAGCTGTCTCTCTCTCTCTCTGCCCCACTTTTTAAAATCTTTTCCAGGGTTGTGCATGTTTGGCCACAAAGTGCAGTGGGAAGTGGGGTAAGCTGGGGATAAGGAGAAAAACAAGGTTGCGCTTTTGTGTGGAGGTGGTGTGTGACGAATTGGTACCCTGATGTGCTTTTCGTCTTTCATTTATAGCCATAATCCTGCTTGAAATGTGGATTATTTATTCATACCGGGCTGGTCTCCTCCTGGAGCTCCAGGGAGCCGCCGCGGTGAATTTTCATTTGGTGGCTGCACTGGCTGAGGCAGAGGTGGTCTAGTTTTTCTGGAAAGGTCCTTTCCCACCTTCTCCGATTTGTAAAGAGAAGAAAGAAAGGGTTTGAACATGAAAGCAAGAGGAAGGATGTTTCTCATCCTACAGCAGACAGCTACCTCTAAGGAAGGAAAGATAGAGAGTAAGAAGTGCAGGTGCCCTCAGGTGAGATTAAGTGCCGCCTAGCCTCTGGCTGTCTTATCCGTGCTTGCCACCCCCCAACCTGGGGGTTTTGGAAGCCTGAGGCAACTAGAAAAGTAAAAATAACAGATCTAGGATGTATGTGGAATTTTTTTCCTAAGCACTCAGGGTGTTTCTTATTTATTTTAATAACACTAGTTGTCAGATCTGGAGGAATCACTCCAAGGCAGACACTGGGCTCCCAAGCATGATCTCACAGCATCAGGATGTAGGGGCTATTGTGCGTCTCATTTTAGAGATGAGGAAACGGAGGTTTACAGAGGTCAGATGACCTTCTCCAAGGGTACAAAGACAATGAGTCCCCCAGGTTACATACTCTAAGTTCCTCAAAGTCATGGTATGGCAAGAATCTTCTGCCCTATTTAACAGGAGTCATTGTGGGTGAATAGAAGGGTTAAATGACTTGCATCAAGGCAGCACTTTTCTGAGCCCTGCAACTAGCTCAGCTGGTTCTTGTAGCATCCCATGCCTTTCTTCATAGTGCTCACCATGGGTTGTAATTTCTCTGTATGTGTGCTTATTACTGTATGCCTAGACACTACATTCATGAACACAGCAACTGTGTCTATTTTGCTCACTGCTATATCTCTAGGACTCAGGACAGTGCCTGGCACTCAGCAGGTACTCATTAAATGTTAGTTGGTTGGATAAATGAATGGTAGATGTACTTTCAGTGATAACATGTAGTAGAGCTGGGGCTGGACACTTTCAGATCATCCCTTGGAATTCTTGTCATTTTTCAGTTGCGCCTGTGGTTATAGTGGTTCCCTCTCCAGAAAAGGAATCAATGTTGGTAGAATCGGAGAATTTTAAAATTGCAGGAAGCCCAATGGACATCTAGTCTACAATTCTATCCAGGGCTGAATAACTCTTAGTCATTAAGGTTCTGCTGTGATATACCTGTGATTGGATGCTCACGATATCACAAGACAACATGTTCCATTGCTTTATAGCAGCGGTTTGTAAAGGCATTTTGTATAGAGAATCAAACCTGCTTCTGGCACTGTCATCAGACTGGTCTTCTCTGGAACTTCACACATTAGGCCTTTTTACATCTACACAGATAGTCCTTCAGATGTGTGAAGGCAGCTATCATGTTTTACACTTGCTTCTCTTTTCAAGGCTATATCTGCTCAATTCTTTCTGCCTTGCTTTATGTTTCTGGGCCTAATACCATCCTGGTTATCCTGGATGAAATATTAAAATTTTAAAATATTTAGCACAATTAAAATATTAAATGCTGTAATCCAAATGTAACTTAATCTTTCTGTGATTATTGCCTTCTGTCATCTGAACATCCTAGTGGAATGCAGTGCTATATTATGTAAGTTTTCATAGCAGCCAGACCGGAGTGTCAAATCATATTAAATTTATGGCCAACTAAAACTTATTTGTTCAGTTCATTCATTCACTTCACAAATATTTCTTGAGCCAATACTATATACTAGCCACTGGGCAAACATTGGTAATAAGATAAATGAGACATGATTCCCACTGCTGGCTGAGGACTTGCCAATCTAGTGGGATATGGCATACAAGTTAACAATTATTGTATTCTTTGATCATGGGATGCATATTTTTAAGTATCTTGTTTAGAATCATTGCATGTTTTACAACTAATACGCAGGGTTAATACAGCATTTGATTTTATAGCCTATTTAAAAATCATTGGTGTTTTTAAGAGCAGAATTTTTTTTTAAAATTATTTATTTATTTACTTATTTATTTATGGCTGTGTTGGGTCTTCATTTCTGTGCGAGGGCTTTCTCTAGTTGCGGCAAGTGGGGGCCACTCTTCATCGCGGTGCGCGGGCCTCTCATTATCGCGGCCTCTCCACACAGGCTGGAGCACAGGCGCCAGACGCGCAGGCTCAGTAATTGTGGCTCACGGGCCTAGTTGCTCCGTAGCATGTGGGATCTTCCCAGACCAGGGCTCGAACCCTTGTCCCCTGCATTGGCAGGCAGATTCTCAACCACTGCGCCACCAGGGAAGCCCAAGAGCAGAATTTTTTAACTGAGGGAGTATGGCAGTTGCAATATTTTAACCTTGTCTAATAGCAGGATGTGCCAGGTGAAGGTGTTGGAGTGATGGTCATCTTTGTCTGGGATGGACAGAAAAAGCTTCACAGAGGAGAAAATAAATGTTCTTTTGGGGTCCTGATGGACGTGCTGTGATTTGCCACTCTTATGGTAAGAAACTCACAGGGTATGAAGGGAACGTGACTGCCAGGCTAGCCAGAGAATCTGGGCGTTTGCCTCTTTTATTTTTTTGGCTGTGCATCACGGCACGCGGGATCCTAGTTCCCCAACCAGGGATCGAACCCTTCCTTGCACCCCACAGTGGAAACACGGAGTCTCAACCACTGGACCGCCAGGGGAGTCCCTGGGCATTCACTTCTTGTGTGAGCAGCAGGCAGAAAAGTGGACCTCACTCTTTAGGAAAGCGTCCCCTTCAAGAAAGAATAGAATGATTGCCATGAAGAAGTGTACATAAGTGCTATACAATTTCACAAGTGAAAAAGAAAAGGGGACATCTATTTGCAGTTGTAAGAAGAGAAATCAGGAAAGAGACCATGAATTTGTCTCCAAGGGCAGCATTTGTAATGTGTCTTGAAAGGAGTAGGTTTTCAGAGAACATGGGAGAAGGGCAATCCAGGGAGAGGAATCAGCAGGAGTAAAGGAGGTGAGGGAGATCAGGAAAATTTGAGCAATTGCAAGTGATCCTGTTTGAATGGAGCTTGGCCTTCAAGAAGCAAAGAAGTGAGAAGGGATAACTTGGAACATACGGAAAAGACCTGATTGTCCATGACCCCTTCCAGGTCTAAGTGTGTTATAATCCAGCATGTTTGGGCTCAGAAACCTTGAGTTTCACTCTGGAATATAATGTGAGGGACAGGCTGACCCTCTCTTTAATCTTGATGTTAGTTTGCTATAAATAGAAACAAATGGGATCACTGATGTTCCCCTTTACCAAAAGCTAAAGAGCTGGGGGTGGGGGATGAATGAGGGAAATACATCATCATGCTGGGGATTTTGATTCTAGCTCCAATAAATTCATGCCTTGCACCATTTTCTTGTCTGAGGATTTCCATTTAGGGCCCTGCTTTTGGCATGTCCTTCTTCCTAGGAGTCCCAGTTTCAACAGATTTTCCCCCTGCTGTTAGGTAGGATTTGCTTGCCTCTCTCCCTGCACAGGATCCTTCCTCCAGTTCAGAACCTCTCAGTGAACATAGGCACATTTAATTGTGTCGGCTTTGTTTGCACATTCCATCCTGTCGAGATCTCTTGAGATCTTGAACTTTCTATTCAGCATATCACTTATCTCTCCCAATGCTTTGATTTTGAAAATTTTATAAGTATGTTCAGTATCTTTATCCAAATCAGTGATACGAAGTTTCAAAACAGACAGAAGCAAGGAAAGAACTCTGTAACACTCAACTGGAGACGTGGCTGGTGGAGACGTGGCTGGAGCTTGACGGTGTCAGTGAGGATGAGTGTTTGAGTGTTCTCGTGGTAACCACAAAGTTATCACCGTGGAGTCCTTCTAGAATGTTTTGCTGACATCAAGACAAATGATATTCATGATAAGCTTCTACCCACATTCAAAATTCTATCAAGAAGGAAACAGGGTTAGTGTGGCTTGGAGATACGACTGAAAGTTGTTCTGCAAAATAAACCCTTTGCTTCCAGAAAAACTCTTTTCTCTGATCTAGCTCCTTATGGTACCACCCATACCAGTGCCCTGCTGTGAAGTCTCAAGAGCCTCAGTTCTCCGTCCTCCCTATGGCTGAACTTTGATGAACTGTGCACACTGGCCCTTGGCTTTCCAGGAAGTCACCCAACATTCAAGAAGAAGTTTCTTCCTGGGGAGGCAGAATCCAGTTTCCATTTTAACTCTGCTTTTCTTTACTACTCAAGTAACCAGTTATGGGCTATGTGGTGTTCTGTGCCTCTCTCACCAAGTTAATATGTTGAAGCCCTAATCCCCAGTGTAACGTATTTGGAGATAGGACTTTTAATGAGGAAACTGAGGTTAAATGGGGTCATATGGGTAGGGCCCTAATCTAACGGGACTGATGTCCTTAAAAAAAGAGGAAGAGGGCTTCCCTGGTGGCGCAGTGGTTGAGAATCTGCCTGCCAATGCAGGGGACACGGGTTCGAGCTCTGGTCTGGGAAGATCCCACATGCCACGGAGCAACTAAGCCCGTGAGCCACAACTACTGAGCCTGCGCATCTGGAGCCTGTGCCCCGCAACAAGAGAGGCCCCCACAGTGAAAGGCCCGCGCACCGCAATGAAGAGTGGCCCCCGCTTGCCTCAACTAGAGAAAGCCCTCGCACAGAAACGAAGACCCAACACAACCATAAATAAATAAATAAATAAATTTAAAAAAAAAAAAAAAAAAGAGGAAGAGACACCAGAGACCTCTCTCTCCATATGCACACAGAGGGAAGGGCACGTTAGGACACAGCAAGATGGTGACTGTCTGCAAGCCAGGGAGAAACTAAACGTGAGGCCTCAGGAGAAACCAAACCTGCTTACACCTTGATCTTGGACTTTTCGCCTCCAGAACTGTGAGAAAATAAATTTCTATTGTTTAAGTTACCCAGTCTGTGGTATTTTATTGTATCCCAGCAGACTAAGACACCATATTAGTATTTAAATGCTAAATACCGCATTGCCTCCATCTGTGAAACTAATCTTGCTTTAAAAACAGCTTTTTTAGAAAGAAAAGTCACCACATTTTGAGTATACACTATTCTTAAGACAATTCTTAAATGCAAATATATAAAAAGCTGAAAAGACCACTTAAAAATTGTTGATAGGCAATGCCTCTGCGTTTGTGCACACTCACATGCATTCTTCATATTTGGGGATAGCTTGATTTGGAGAAATGGAGTGTTAGACGGCCTCTCATTTTTTTTAACATCTGATATTTAGTGTGGCATTAATTATTGCGAGTCTCTTCCTAGTTAGCAATCACCAACCAGGCAGAAATATCATTAAAAGTTGTTGAGTGTCTTAGTAGATTTGCATCTTGTAAATCATCTCAGGATGATTACCTCATTCTACCCTAAATAACAAAGTCTAGAGACTTCCCTGGTGGCACAGTGGTTAAGAATCTGCCTGCCAATGCAGGGGAACACGGGTTTGATCCCTGGTCCGGGAAGATCCCACATGCTGCGGAGCAAGTAAGCCTGTGCGCCACAACTACCGAGCCTGCGCCCTAGACCCCACGAGCCACAACTACTGAGCCCGTGCGCCTAGAGCCCGTGCTCCGCAAGAAGAGAAGCCACTGCAATGAGAAGCCCGCACACCACAACGAAGAGTAGCCCCCGCTCGCCGCATCTAGAGAACAGTCGTGCGCAGCAACGAAGACCCAATACAGCCATAAATAAATAAATAAATTTATTTAAAAAAAAGAAAAAGAAACCCCAAAACCACAAAGTCTATGAGAAGACACATAAGTAAAAGGAAATAGTATTAATTCCTGGTTTCCAGAAGCATGTTTTTGTCTAGAGTTCAAGGATGTTAGCAAACACTGGAGCTTTACTTCAAGGGTTCCCTTGGATCTCTGCTGTTACTGTCCAGTCATGGGCCTCTAGTTCTCTGTCTTCAGACATATCTCACCAAGCAAGAGTTTTAGGGTTATCTAGTATAGTTTTCCATCACCGCCATAACATTTTCACAAACTTAGCAGCTTCAAACAACACCCTTTTATTACCCCGCAGTTCAGCTAATGCACAGTGTGGCCTACCTGGATCCTGTAGAGACTCATAAGGACAAGCTTCCTTTCTGGAAGCTCTGGAAACGGAACAAGTCTTCTTCCAGCTCATTCAAATTGTTGGCTGAATTCTGTTCTGTGTGGTTGTAGGGTGGAGGCCTCTGTTTCCTTACTGGCTGTTAGCCTGGGGCTGGTCTCTGCATCTAGAAGCTGCTTGCTCTCCACGTGGCTTCTCTTCAGCAAAGGTGGATGAAGTCCTTCTCATGCTTCAATCTCTCTGACTTCCTCTTCTGTAACTGGAGAACATTTCTTGCTTTTTAATGTCTCCCTTGGTTAGATTGGGCTCACCTGGGTAATCCGGGCTTCTCTCCCTATTTTAAGGTCTGTTACTTAATTACATCTGCCATACCCCTTTTGCCATGTAAACTAACATATCCACAGGTTCTAGAATTTAGGGCATGAACATTTTTGGGTGCCGTTATTCTGACTACCAAGTTTCTAACTTCCAATGTTCCCCAATGTTTTCTTTACTTAGAGTTTTAGAGAAGCTACAGTATTTTTTGAAAATCCTTTAAGGCTACGTAGCTGGGTGGGAGACGTTCATTCATTCAACAAATATATACTGGGCCCTTGTGATGTGTCAGACTGTGTGTTACACCAGTAAGTTGGGGAGAACAAGTCAGCACCCGTCCTTTGGGGCTTTCACTCTAGCGGGAGGAGACAGATAAAAATAAGTGAACATGATTACAATTTTGAGTACTAAGAAAGAAAACAGCCATAGAGTGTGAGAGATGCATAGAGAGGTCTTTAGGTAATGTAAAGGCTTCTTGGAGAAGGTGATGTTTAAGCTGAGATGGAAAGGAGGAGCTAGCCTTGCTCAGCTATGGGCTCCAGTGTGCTAGAAAGAGGGCAGGGCATGTGCCAATGACACATGCTTCACAGTATTAACTCATTTAATCCTTTCAACATTCATATGTGATAGGCACTATCATTATTCCCATTTTTCAAAGCAGATGTTAAAGATTTAGGTCCAGATAATTTATTTGGGAGGTAATACCAGGAGGCACTATGAGGGAATGAGGAAATGAGGTATGGAAGGGAAGACAGCAACTCAAGGGCATATTAGTGAGCAGATGATTGCTGTGGGCAACACCCCCCCCCCCCACACCCAGGAGATGCTAGTTCAGTTGGTTTAGGTGGAACCCAAGCATTAAAAAAAATTTGTGTGGGTATGATAAAAACAAACCTTTATTTTTTATTTTTTTATTTTTATTTTTATTTTTTTAAAATTTATTTATTTTTGACTGTGTTGGGTCTTCGTTTCTGTGCAAGGGCTTTCTCTAGTTGTGGCAAGTGGGGGCCACTCTTCATCGCAGTGCGCGGGCCTCTCACTATGGCGGCCTCTCTTGTTGCGGAGCACAGGCTCCAGACGCGCAGGCTCAGTAGTTGTGGCTCACGGGCCCAGTTGCTCCGCGGCATGTGGGATCTTCCCAGACCAGGGCTCGAACCTGTGTCCCCTGCATTGGCAGGCAGATTCTTAACCACTGCGCCACCAGGGAAGCCCAAAACAAACCTTTATTTAAGTCACAAAAAATCAGGTGACTTTGCTGCTCGAAGCTGAGTACATTTCTAGTTGATATAATTTAGTGTATATATGAGCACATAAATAGGCAGTTAGTAATGTTGAATAAATACAGCCATAGAGGGATGTGCCCACTTTTTGTCAAGACCATCTTATCGTAGCCCTCTGCTCTCCAGGCCTGCAGTCTTTCTCCTTCCAGTTTGTGCCCTATGCAGGCCCCAGAGGGATCATTTTTAACATATAGACCTGACTCTGTCCCTGCCCTGTTTGCAGGGAGCTCATCTGATATTGTCATTAACTGGGATACTCGCCCTCTTTACTTGGTCAACTCCTACTCATTGTCAAAATCTATCTCCGGCAGCACTTTCTCTCTTCTAAGACTCTCCGTACATTGGAGGGCAGATGTGTGTGGTAGCCTCCTTCTGCTGGGCCCCAGAACCTGGAGCATCAGCCAGTTGTAAAAGCTGGCCAAGCAATTCTAATATGTAGCCACAACTAAGAACCAATGCATTAAAAGGACAACGGGAGATGATTAAAAGAGCAAAGGGAAGGAGGAGCCTAGGCAGCCTCAGATCCTATTATAGAATAAGAAAAAGGAGGCGACCAAGGAGAGGTGAGGTAGAACCCCATTAAGGACAGTATCCTGACCAGAAGTGGAAAAGCAAAGGGCAGGAGAGTTTATGAGCTTGTTCTGACCGTGATGCTCCTAAAAAGATTCTGGAAGATGAAGACCACTGGAGCACCAATGAAGACAAATGATGTTTCTGAAAAGAAAAGGAAGAATGAATGAGGCAAGTTCATTGCCTAGGTGAGACATGAAGTATAAAAAAGAAAACAGATTAAAACAGGTTGTTTCTGGGTGAAAGTTTGCATAATTGAGGATTGAGGGTTGAATAACATCAACTAGTAATTTGGAATTTTAAAAATTTAGGACCACTTTGGGAATAATTACAAAGGGAAATGGCTGAGTAATATTCCATTGTATATATGTACCACATCTTCTTTATCCATTCCTCTGTCAGTGGACATTTAGGTTGCTTCCATATCTTGACTACTGTAATTAGTGCTTCAATGAACACTGGGGTGTATTTATCTTTTCAAATTATGGTTTTCTCCAGATATATGCCCAGGAGTGGAATTGCTAGACCATATGGTAGTTCTATATTTAGTTTTTTAAGGAACCTCCATACTGTTTTCCATAGTGGTTGTACCAACTTACATTCCCACCAACAGTGTAGGAGAGTTCCCTTTACTCCACACCCTCTCCAGCATTATCATTTGTAGACTTTTTGATGATTGCCATTCTGACTGGTGGGAGGTGATACCTCATTGTAGAGTTGATTTGCATTTCTCTAATAATTAGTGATGTTGAGCATCTTTTTATGTGCTTTTTGGCCATCTGTATGTCTTCTTTGGAGAAATGTCTATTTAGATCTTCTGCCCTTGTTTTGATTGGGTCGTGTTATTTTATTTTATTTTTTATTTTTTGATATTGAGCTGCATGAGCTATTTGTATATTTTGGAGATTAATCCCTTGTTGGTTGCTTTGTTTGCAAATATTTTCTCCCATTCTGTGGGTTGTCTTTTCATTTTGCTTATGGTTTCCTTTGCTGGGCAGATGATTTTAAGTTTAATTAGATCCCATTTATTTATTTATTTTATTTTCATTACTCTAGGAGGTGGATCAAAAAAGATCTTGCTTCGATTTATGTTAGAGAGTGTTCTGCCTATGTTTTCCTCTAAGAGTTTTATAGTATCTGGCCTTACATTTAGGTCTCTAATCCATTTTGAGTTTATTTTTGTGTATGGTGTTAGGAAGTGTTCTAATTTCATTCTTTTACATGTAGCTGTCCAGTTTTCCCAGCACCACTTATTGAAGAGACTGTCTTTTCTCGATTGTATATTCTTGCCTCCTTTGTCATAGATTAGTTGATGATAGGTACGTGGGTTTATAACTGGACTTTCTATCCTGTTCCATTGATCTGTATTTCTATTTTTGTGTCAGTAACATACTGTTTTGATTACTGTAGCTTTGTAGTATAGTCTGAAATAATGCCATTTGCAGCAACATGGATGACGTCGAGATTGTCATACTGAGTGAAGTAAGTCAGACAGAGAAAGACAAATATTATATGATATTGCTTATGTGTGGAATCTAAAAAATGGTACAAATGAACCTATTTACAGAACAGAAATAGAGTCACAGATGTAGAAAACAAACCTAACAAACCTATGGTTACCAGGGGAGAAAGGAGGGGGAAGGGATAAATTGGGAGGTTGGGACTGACATATACATACTACTAATATAAAATAAATAACCAATAAGGACCTACTGTATAGCACAGGGAACTCTACTCAGTACTCTGTAAAGACCTATATGGGAAAAGAATCTAAAAAAGAGTGGATATATGTACATGTATAACTGATTCACTTTGCTGTACACTTGAAACCAGCACAACATTGTAAATCAACTATATTCCAATAAAAAAAAAAAAAAAAAAAAAGGGAAATGGTACATACTATGGCCAAGATTCTATAGTGAGGCTGCCAGACAGAGACAGTTACTGCTCACTGACTCTCCATATGCTCCTTATTTCCCAGTCCCTTTGTGTTGCGTGGGGCTATGAGCAAGTGTTGTCCATTAGCTGTGAGTGCAAGAGGCTGTTCATTTCTAGACTGAAGCATTAACGATGTGGCATGAGACCCTCTGGCTCTCTCTTTCCCTGCGTAGTGTTGAGATCATGACCCTCCATTCATCTAGACCCCTGAGCCACCCTGCGGTGCAGAGCCTGTTCCCCCACCCATGAAGATGTAGCATGAGTGAGAAATAAACATTTGTTGCCTCAAACCACCGAGGTTTAGGGGTTAGCTTGTTAATACAGACAACTCAGCTTATCCTGAACAACCCAGCTTGGTGTAAGAGAGAAAAAAAATCACATTGGAAAACGAAAATATGGTTTGACGAAATGGGATTGAACTTTACAGCTTCTCCAAAAAATAAGATCTTAGCAACAATCAAATAATTTTAGAACTGGAACGCAGTTGTTAAGAGGAATTATGATAAAGGAGACTGAGCACTTTGCTGGCTTTTGAACACCCATTTTGATCTCCCTGCAAAGAGGAAGGAGATATTAAATTCTATCAGGCAATAATTCACATGTGTGCTACAAACTCAAGCATTTGTAGGATCCTTGAAACAATCACTAAATACATTTGTTAAGTGCCAACTGTGTGCAGATCAATAAAGAAGGTACTATGGGAAGATGTAAAAACATTATGAGGCTTAATACTACCCCTAACCTTGAGTGCTTTTCAGTTCAGAAAGGCAGAACTGACACTTGGAAGTGGGGTTGGGTGAAGGGGGAATGTTACTGGGAAGACTTATTAGAAGATGTGAGTTTTGAAGTCAGATTTCGAATGTCTAAAGGACATAAAAGCTAAGTGGAAAAATAGCGTATGTGAAGAAAGGCTGGAATTATGAATAAACAACATCGGGGACTTTTAAAAAGCTTTACAAGGCAAGGTCTATAGTCTATAAATTTTACATAAAGAAGTGTTTTCCATGATCAAATTTTGCCACAAAATTGGTCACCAGGTTTTTAAGGTGGAAAAAATATATATATATAACTTCTATATTAAGTTAATACAAACTTAATACTAAGGAACATACACTAATCTCTAATTAAATATGTGAAAGTTAGAATTGTATGTTGAAACAATGCCTTCTCAGGTGTTATAATGGAATATAAATTACTGGTATATTTATTTCCCCCCTTTTTTGTTTGTATTTTTGATGACACAAATGTAATTGTAAAATTAAACATTTTAATTTGTAGTATAGCTGATTCTTCTCCATACGATCGTTTAAAACACTAACACATTTGTTGTGTTTTAATCCTTTCCCCAAAATGCGACCTGTGCATTGGGAAGATGTTAATGCAGTGATTCCAAAATTAAACCTTCTATCCTGCTGATGGCCATGAAGCGAAGCCACCCCTTAATTCTTATAGCACATGTTTTGCAAGATTACTTTTACTAGGTGGTTAGGACAAGGACTAGATTATTTTAATGTGTATTTTTAGTGGTAGTAATATATTACTTATTATTGTTTATATTTAATTTTATTACTCTAAGAGTCTATTGTTCAAGATTCTGCTATTGTTTTTTAAGGGACTTCAGATTGCATTGTTGGTCAAAAGAGTATTCTTTTTTTAAAAAATTAATTTATTTTTTATTGAAGTGTAGTTGATTTACAATTTTGTGTTACTTCCAGGTGTACAGCAATAGTAATTCAGTTATACATATATATATTCTTTTTCAGATTCTTTTCCATGTAGGTTATTACAAAATATTGAGTATAGTTCCCTGTGCTATAGAGTAGGTCCTCGGTGTTTTTAATCTATTTTTATATACAATTAGTGTGTATTTGTTAATTCCAAACTCCTAATTTATCCCTCCCACCCATCTTTTCCCTTTGGTAACCATAAGTTTGTTTTCTATGTTGTGCGAGAGAGAGGATTCTTTAAATTTACAGTTGGAGCATATGTCTATTAATGTCAGGCTAATTAAACCTCCAAAGTAAATATAAAGACTAGGCGTATAAATATTAATTAGTACCCCTCATTTTACTGCTGTATTAGATTTTTTTAATGAACCTACCATCATTTACTAACTATAAAAACCAGTGTAGTACAAGAACATACTGCCCAGCATCTCTTCTAAAAGATACATATGTTTGTGTATATGTGTATTTATTTTTACATATTATACACACACTAAGAAGCACATAAGTACATATGGAAATAGGGAAAACACCAAAATGCTAACAGTGGTTTATTTTGAGTTGGGAGGAAGGGGATGTCATTGGTAGATGTTACTAAATTGTCCTCCAAGGAGGCTGTGCCATTTTATACTCTCACAAAAAATGTGTGAGGGATTCAGTTTCCCCCCAGTCATAAAACTGTGTTATCAAACAGATTGTCGATTTTGAGAGGTTAAAGGTTATATCTACTTTTTATGTGCATTTTTGTGATTGTATGTTTCCATGTGCATCTATATTATTATGAATGAAGTTTAGCATCTTGTCATATTTTTAAAAGACATTTCCTTTTCTGTGAGAACTATCTATTATCACATTTCCTCATTTTTCTATTGAGTTGTCTTTATATTATTTTAGGAACTTTAAAAATTATACATATACATCCCCTTTTTACCATTTTAAGAATAATCTTTTTTTCACTTTGTAGAAATGTTCTATTTTATATTTTCTAATTTATCAGTACTGTCTTTTATGGCTTCTAGGTTTTGTATCAGACTGAAAAATGTTTCTTCTAATTCTAGATTAAAGAATATTTCATGTATTTTTATTTAATGTTATTGTAATGTTGATAATTCTGGAATTTATTTTGGCTTAGGCATGAGGAATGGCGATAACTTACAGTCAGCCCTCGGTGCCTGTGTGTTCTGCATCCACAGGTTCAACCAACTGTGGATAGAAAGTATTCGGAAAAAAAATCCAGAAAGTTCCAAAGAGCAAAACTTGAATTTGCCACATGCCTGGCAGCTATTTACAGAGCCTTACATTATCTTCACAACTATTTACATAGCATTTACACTGTTTTAGGTATTGTAAGTAATCTAAAGATGATTTAAGGTATATGGGAGGATGTGTGTAGGCAAATACTGTGCCATTTTATATAAAGGACTTGAGCATCTGCAGATTTTGGAAATCTGAGGGCGGTGGGGGTAGGCAGCTGGAGTCAATTTCCTGCAGATACTGAGGGGCTACTGTACTGTCTTTCCAGATAGCTAATTATCATGTGCTATTAAGTAATGTCTTTTCCTTATTGGTTTATAATTCTACCTTTATCGTCATGTAAATTATTTACAGTAAGAAAAAAAAGAGATCCAATTTTTGAGAATATATGAAGTAAACATTTTTTAATCTCTGGAAGAATAACTTTAATAATTATAAGTTAATTTTTTAAACAATGGGTGTCATTGTCATTTTTAAGATGAAGAGAACTGATAAAAACATTTTAAATTGAATACAAATTATAATCAAGGAATATTTTATTTGCATTTTCCAAGTGCTGGTCTGCTGACTCATGTTGCATTAGCTACCCAAGAGTCACTTGGGGCAACTTAAAAACAGGGCAATGAAATTCTAGTCTCAAGGATGGGCTCCAGGCATTTGCAGTTTTTCAAACTCTCCCTAGATGATTTTGATAGTATAGCCAGATTTAGAAACCCTTGGCTCGCATAGTCACAGAATCTTGTTTATTCTATTTCTGTTCTGTCTAATATATATAAAATTCAGGATTTTCTTGAAAAAGGTGTCAGATTCATATAATTTACAACTTCATCATGTGTACGTGTCTAGCATGCATTCCTCAAAAGCACAGAATTCCCCAATTCTTCTGTCCTCTGAAAAACATAGTTGGCAGTATGGCTTAGCAGGTGTTTTTATTCCCTCCTGTCCTGTGCTCTGTGTCCATGTTGACTGAGCTGGGCTTATGTACAGCCCTCTCTAACAACCCCTATTCCTCCTCTTCAGTCCCTTCCTCGGGCAGTGGCCAAGAGAAAAATCTTGCTCACCTGCTGCCTTTTTTTCCCCAAGAAACTAAAGAAGAACAAGTATTAAACCAGAAATGACCAATTTTTACCACAAAAACCTACTAATTATATATGTCCTTCATGTTTGAAATGATTAAGTCAATCAAAAGGCAGCATTTAATATATAATTATTTCATATTTCTGTGGCATGACTCAAATTTTTACATAAAAACAAGATATATAATCTTCTAATCAGAATTTCTTCCCATCTGTGTTGATAGGAGGCTTTCATAAGATCACTGCAGCTGGTCTGTTCACCTCCATCCACATCACATCTTTTGTCTTCCAACTGTCTTTCACTCTTCTCTGTTTCCAGAAAATGCCTGACTTGCATTCATTTATGCTTTTGAACTTGCTCTTCTTCCTGCCTAATATTTTAGCCCTAGCCCCCACTTTGATCATGATGAAATCAATGTTTGAAAATGAATACTTCTGTAGTAAAACTGACTATTTTATGCTGTACTTATTTATCTTATCATTCACTAGAGTATGAGTGTGCTTTGCTCTGGCAGTTGGCAAAGGACTGCAACTCAATGAAACACGCAGTGAAAATTGGAGCTCTAGGGTAGGGCTTGTCTACAGCCAGAACTATAGTGCATTTCATTTAATGGCAAAGGAAAAGCCTGTTAGACCCCAAATTTAACCACACTTGGGTTAAACCTGTGTTATTCCATACTACTGAATTGGTAAATTAACATAAAAGTGGTCCCCAAGCTGGTGCTATCCCTAGAATGCCAGCAAGGAATAAATGCAAATATGTTTGCAGGGTATTTTCCATAATCCAGGCCACAGGAAAAAATATTTCCACCTAAGGTGAATTTAAGTTCTGTCATGAGTTAGTGTCAGCAGACAAAACAACTTTAGCATGCCAAATCCTGAGATAAAATAATAATCTGAAGCTATACAATTAGTATCTTTTAAATGACTAACAAGAAAAAAGAAGGACCAGGAAACATAAGAAAAAAACAACAAAATGATGCTTAGGCAGATTTGAGGGAAAAAATAAAATTGAACTTCTAAAAATGAAAACACTTGGGAATTTGAAATTAAAACCCAATGGAGAGGTTAAATATCCAATTAGAAACAACTGAAGAGAAAACTCATAAAATAGAAAACAGATATACGTAAAATACCTATGCTTTAGCACAGTGAAATAGAGGTGAAAGATATGAGGGTAGAATTATATATTCCATATACTCTTAATAAATGAGTTTGGAAAGACAGTAGGTTAAATGGGGAAAAAACTCGTTAGATATATTTTTACCTGTTGGGTTACCTAATCCTCCATTTCTAAAGAGTCTGATTCCTCATTGGTACTGATTTCTTTTTTTTAGTTGCTGTAGATAGTCATTAACTTTTACTATTGAACATGGAAGCATTAAGAGGCTTCCTAGAGGACCCTTGAGTTATTATTTTCCCCTTGTGTAGAGCCAAACCAATTTCCCCTTAATTATTAGAATTAGTTATCCCAGGCAGTACAGAAACCTCATTCTTTGAAGGGCTGCTTTCTAAGATTATTCCTGATACCAAGTATTTCACTTAGCAGTGGTAGCGGAAGGAAAAAGGACAAATAAATAAAACTTGATTATTCAACGACAAAGCATGGAAGGACAAAACATGTGAAAAAGTATAAGTTGAAAGTACAAAATAATCTAAATATATCTAAAGTAACAAAAATATAAATGTATACTTTTTTTTTTTTTTTTAACCAGTTTAAAGTGGAGAGTTTCAGACTGGGAAAAAACAAACCCTACCTATGTGTTGTTTCAAAGAGGGGTACCTAAAACATAATGAAACAGGTTGTGAGTTAAGGAAAGGAAGTGATATGTGAGACTAATTTTGACTAGAAGAAAACTGGTGTACCTATATTTATCATACTTACTAAGTAGAGAATCATTACATAATGATAAAGGGAACAATTCATCAAGAAGCTATAACAATTTGGAACCTCTAAGTACCTAAAAACATAGCCACAGGATATAAAGTAAAAACTTAGAATTTCATGAAGGTATGTCAAATATTAAGTCATAGAGATTTCATATGCTGCTCTTAGTAATTGGTAGATTAGCACACAGAAATTAATAAAGAGGGATAGAACAAAACAAAAAAATTAATCAAATGGGCATATAGAGAATTTTGTTCTTAAAATTAGCTAAATAGATAATATTAAATTTCTCAGAATAAAGAACAAAAGATGAATATGAAAAAATAAATGGAGGAAAGACAAAGTCAGAAGACCAGTACAACATCCAAATAACAGGGGTTCTGAAAGGGGTGGAATGTGGATTAACATTATCAAAAAGATTAAACAAGGTTCCAGAAAGAAAATAAATATGTTTATGTGCAAAACATCAGAAATAAAAATGAATTCTTATTTCGCAACATCAACACTAGAGGTTGGAAAACAATGGAGTAATTTTACAAAATTCTGAAGAAAAATAATTTCCTTCTTGGAACTCTATGCTCAGCCATACTGTTTTTTCCCCACACGTTCTTTCTCTGGAATCTACTGGAGGATACATTTCATAAAATGAGGAATAAATCAAAGAACGAAGACATAGGATATTGGATATTGGAGATCCATCACAGGAGAAATGCAGATTGGAGCGGGTGAGAATCTGGGAGAAACTTCTTCAGGAAAATAAAGTTGATAGAATACCTGATGTATCTGATCATCTTAAAAGGAGTTATAGACAGTTGGAAAAGAGTTCGGTGTTATTTGTAAACTCATAGAAAACTTAGCAAATAACAACAGGACAGTGCATGCTGAGAAAATGAAGTGGTCAGCAAAGGAAAAATAATCATAGTGTAATGCATGGTTCAGCTGTGAATAGTGTTTGAATAGTTATAGTAATTAAACACAGAATATTTTTCAGAGTAAAATAAGTACCTGACTCTCTTAGGATGAGAGAGGGAAGGGAGAGGATCTGTGTGGTAGGAGCTGAGATTAAAAGATGATTATACAGTGAAAAGTTAATAGAGGATTAAAACTCTGAAAAATCAAGAAGTAACAATGCAAGCATTTTATTTAGAGATATGGAAACAAGCACTGAAAGAATCAGTTAGAAGACACAAAAGTCATTGCCTTTGTGGGTAAGGAAATGGTGAGGGAGAGAGTCTGCTGTGTTTCACAACAGATAAGTAGAATCATTTGACTCTTTAAAATATATTCATCAATAACTTTGATAAAAATTTCAACTGTCTTAAGAAGTAAATCAGTATAATTTACCTCATATATAATCTACCAATAAACACAAGATACACATTTCATTAAGTTCAATATTTGCCCAAGACAACGTCTCTCAGCAAACTTTCTTAACCTGGTGAGTGATGATTTAAAAAGCTATAGCAAATATTATACTTAATGGTGACATGGCAAAAGCAACATTTTCAAAGCCAGGAATAAGACAAGGATTCCCACTTTCAGCAGCTCTCAGCAGTATAGAATTGGAGATCCTAGTTGGCATGATAAGACCACGAAGTATGAGAAAGGGAAAGGAAGAAACAGGTATCATTATTTGCAGATAATAATGTTGCCTATTTAGAAAGACCCACGAAAATCTACAAACTATTTGAAGGAGGCTGCAAGGCTGCTGGATACAGTATCCATGTACAAACATTATTAGCATTTCTATACAAAAGGAACAATTAGAAAATGCAAATAAAACATCATTAAGAATAGCACAATATTTTAAGGACCTAGGAACAAATGTGCAGAAAGATACTGAAGACATGAAAGAACAAGATTTTAAAACTTTATTAAAGAACATAAAAGGCCTAAATAAGTGGACAAATGTATCATGTTACTGGATGGAAGACCTGATGTTATAATGATAGTAGCTGACCTTTATCTATAACTTCTGTGCAAAAACTATAAAAATTCCATAGATTTTTCTTCCATAGAACTTGAGCTGATGTTAAATTTTACTTGACAGGATAAAGAGAAGAGCCGTGGCATTTTGAACAAGAATAAAGGAATATTTAACCTAAAATATATTAAGACCTGTTATAAACCTATGGTATTTAAAACTGTATGGTGTTGGTACAAAAATATTCAATGGAATAGAATAGAAAGCTGAAAAATAGAATCATGCACATATGGGTACGTATGGCAGAGGAGACATTACAAACCATGAATCCAACTACCCAATAAATAAGGCTGAGTCAACCAGCTATACCTGCTGGACGAATTAAAATAGATCCCAGCCTCACATCAAAAATAAATTCCAGTTGAACTAAGCATGAAGCTGTGAAAGGCGAAGCTGTGAAAGGCGAATTTTTAAAAAATTAAGAGAAATGTCTCTTTGACCTTAGGGCAGAGAAGGATTTCTTAAGATTAAAAATAAATAAATAAATAAAGGTGGATAAATTTGACTACATTAAAATGAATGTCTTTTTATCAAAAGAAGCAAAGAGGCAAATTCTAAAGACAAGAAACATACCAGGAAAAGATACTTGAAATGTGTACAACTAACAGAAATTCAGTATCTGAAGTTTGAAAGAATTCCAGCAATTAACTCTGTAGAAAACCAGGCAAAAAATAAGAACAGGCAACACACAGAATAGGAACCCCAAATGGCTAATAACTGTATGATAATATGTGTGACTTCTTTGGTAATGTGGGAAATATAAAGTAGTAGACTATGTTAGCTACTTTAATCCCTTTACTTTTGCAAAAAACCATAGCCTCTCTGCACCAAATATTGGTCAGGTTGTAGGGAAACATGAATTTATTCCTTGAGAGTGGGAGTGAAATTGTTATAACCAGTGTGGTGGCAATTTGACAATACCTAGCAAATCATACTTGACATCATACTTCTAAGTATATATCCTAGAGCAGTGGTTCTCAAAGAGTGGTCCCTAGACTAGCAGCTTCAGCATCACCTGGGAACTTGTTAAAAATTCAGTATTTTAGGTCCTAGTATATCAGAAACTCTGGGCCTGTTCCCCAGCAATGTGTTTCAAGGAGCTCTCCAGGTGTTTCTGATCAAGTCAAAGAGTGAGAACCATTGCTTTAGCATAAAGAAACACTTTGCTCATGCTTATGAGGAGACATGTTCAGATTATTTATGAAGCGTTGTCTGTAATAGAAGAAAAAATTGAGGGAAAAAAGCTTTTATTCATTCAACAGAATATTATGAAGCACTTAAAATTAATGAACTAGGTGTTAATGTTTTGACATGGATAATTCTCAGATGCAATGTAGAATGAAAAATACCAAGTGACGAACTGTTCTCAACTGCTGTGATTTTGCCCCCCAGGAGATATCTGGCAATGTCTGGAGGCATTTTTGGTTGTCAAAACTTGAGTGTTACTGGCATGTAGTGGAAAGAGACCAGGGATTCTAAACCTTTGGCAATGTCCAGGGCAGCCCCCTTCAGAACATAGAATTATCTGGCCTGTAGTAGGCTCAGTAATGGTTCCCAAACATGTCCATATCCTAATCCCTGAAACCTGTGAATTCTATGTTCTATGGCAAAAGGGACTTTGCACATGTGGTTAAATTAAAGGTCTTAAAATGGGGAGATTATCCTGGATTATCCTGATGGACCCTGGGTAAGTATAATTGTGAGTGTCCTTATAGGAGGGCAATAAGAAGGCAAAGAAGGAAGAAGGCAATGTGATGATGAAAGCAGGTGAAAAAAAGGCTATGTAGTAGGAAAAAAGTAGTCAACTACAGAAACTCTCAAAAGGAATTAAAAGGAGTTCCTTATTCTGAAAAAAAAAAAAAAAAGGCTATGTGATGCAAGGCCACAAGCCAAGGAATTGAGGACACCCGTTAGAATTTGATAGAAGCAAGGAAATGAATTCTCTCCTAGAGCCTCCAGAAGGAACCAGCCCTACTGACACCTTGAGTTTAGACCTGTAAGACTCATTTCACACTTCTGACCTCCAGACCTGTAAGAGAATAAATTGGTGTTGTTTCAAGCCACTGAGTTTTGGGTGATTTGTTACAGCAGGAATAGGAAACTAATACATGACCCAAAATATCAATAGAGCCAAGGTTGAGAAATTCTGGTACAGAATGTCATTTCTATAAGTTAAAAATTATGCAAAACAATACTATATATTTTTAACGAATTCCTACAGATTAACTTAATATCGAAAATCATGCATGGGAGTAAGATATACCAACTTACAGACTGCAGTACCCTTTAGAGGGGTAGAAGGAAAGGAGGGTAGAGGAAATATGATTGGGCTTTAGCTGTGTCTGTAAAGAAAGAAAAAAACTACAGCAAATATAGCAAAATGTTAAAATGCATTAACTTTGGTGGGTATGTATTTTTGTAATATTTTTATAATTTTTCAAAAATATTTCTAAATCAGACAAAAATAATTTTTCTAAATGTTGAATTGCTATCGTCTTAGCTTTCCATAATCTCTAGTAGCTAAGACTGATGATAAAATTTGGCTACAGTGGAGGCTGCACCCCAGGGAAAGATCATGGTATTTCAGTAGTCTGTTCAGAGGTCTATTCCTGTGATACTGTGATTTATAAAAAGAAATATGTATTTGGTCTTTGTCCTCATTTCTGGCACAAAAAGTTCCTAGAACCCTTGGAATTTTCTACGTAACAAGAGCAATAAAGATGTCTTTCGTGATGTTGATGATGTGACTTTTGGAAAGCACCCAAGGATGGGGGATGGTCACCAGAGGAATCAACCATGTAATTATAGGGTTGGAACTTTCAGTCCCACCCCTGTGACCTCTGGGGAGGGGAGAGGGGCTTGAGATGGAGTTCAGTCACCGATGGCCAATAGTTTAATCAATCATGCTTAGGTAATGAAGCCTCCATAACAACCCAAAGGGACAGAGTTGAGAGAGCTTCCCAGTGGGTGAACGTTGGGAGATTTGGGGAGAGTGGTGCATTCTGAAGAGGCCATGGAAACTCCGTGCCCTGTCCCCATATCTTGCCTTATGTATTTCTTCATCTGGGTGTTGATTTGTATTCTTTAATATCCTTTGTAATAAACCGGTAATATAGTGAGTGAACCAACATCCTGTGTTCTGTGAGCTGCTCAAGCAAATTAACTGAGCCCAAGGAAGGGGTTATGGGAACCTCTAATTTATAGCCAGTTGATCAGAAACACCAGGTAACAACCTGGGCTTGTGATTGACATTTGAAGTGGCAGACGATTTTGTGAGACTGAGCCCTTAACCTGTGAAATCTATTGCTATTTCTGGATAGATAGTGTCAGAATTGAGTTGAATTGAAGGACACTCAGCTGGTATCCGAGAATTGCTTGGTGGTGTGGGGGGAAAAATCACGTTGGAATTGGGTGCATAATTATTAATCCCCCAGGACAGTCAAACAGGTTTTATAATTGACTCCTGGGAACCTCAAGTTTTCCATTTTTTATAACTATCTGTCAAAGGAAACAAACTTATATGCTATTTCAATCCTATAAGGATTAATTCCCAGTTAGATTAAAAAATTTCTAGTGGGATGTTCTAAAATTTTAGTGGTTGTGTCTTCCAAAGTTATAGACACAAATTCATTCCAATTGCACTATGGTCTCCATAAGGTAAAAATGAATGGACATAGTCTCAGAGGGACCTCTGATCTTTTGGGGTTTGTTTGTAATCTAAATTCCTCAGGAGAATTTTTACTTTTGTAAACCCTTCCACTGTTGTAAGAAATTGATCATTATTTAAAAAATCATAGATTTGAGTTACCAGTTAATAACTTCATCTCTCTTAAAATGATGACTTGTATTTTTGCTGTTTATTTTCACTGGAGGATATAAGAGAATTGATTATTTTTCTGGACACATTTTCATGTATTTATTTACTAGCAGATGAAGCATGGTCTGATTTTCAACCAGCTGAGTTTTCAAACTATTTTTCCAGATAAAATTCTAACATCAAAATGGTGCAAATTACTAGAATCCCATAGGGATATTTAGTGGTTCTCTAAGATTTTGGAAAGATCCCAAGAAGAAATCTGTAGCTTCAAGTTCCAAAATTCCCATGGTTTAATCCTTCAGGAGTAATAAAGGAAAAGGAGGTAATCTTAATCAGCAAGCTATGCTTCACCCCATACAGATGATTCCCATTTCTCTTCAGTCTCGTCTTAGAAAATAAATACTTTCCTCTAGAAAATGAGAATGAATCAGAATGACTTACTGATTCTTGCAGAAGCCCACTACAGATAAATTCATTCAAATGTCGCTCCAGGTTGAAGTTTGCTGGAAACTATTAGCAGAATTATTGTAAGGGATTTTCCTAATAGTACCTCCAGCTGAAGTGTAATTGCGTGTAAGTCCAGAGACTTGAATTACACCAGAAAGGGCTCTTACCTCACAGGAATAATGAAATAGAGTTATTTCTCTTAGGCCAAAGGACACCAGAGAAATAGTTACGCACCATAAACAAATCTAAAGTTCTAAACCTGGCTCAGGAGATGCTCCATGCTATGTCCCAGATCCCCGCATTACCGCGTATTGAAGGTGAACCTCAGTTTGCTCATGTTTGGAGTGTGGTGTGGCAGAAGGCCACAGAGTTTAGGCAGAAACTCCTTATCAAGAGACTTTGCTTAACTCGCACAATCTCTTCTCTGAGATTTATTTTCTTTTATATATAATTGGGCTCAATGATTTTTTTTTTTTTATAAATTTATTTATTTATTTTTAGCTGTGTTGGGTCTTCGTTTCTGTGTGAGGGCTTTCTCTACTTGGGGCGAGCGGGGGCCACTCTTCATTGCAGTGCGTGGGCCTCTCACTATCGTGGCCTCTCTTGTTGTGGAGCACAGGCTCCAGACGTGCAGGCTCAGTAGTTGTGGCTCACGGGCCCAGTTGCTCCGCGGCATGTGGGATCTTCCCAGACCAGGGCTCGAACCCGTGTCCCCTGCATTGGCAGGCAGATTCTCAACCACTGCGCCACCAGGGAAGCCCGGGCTCAATGATTTTTAAATCTCTTTCCATCTCAAAAATTCTGTTCCCTGATCAATTGCATTTTCTCAGTTTTGAGCCCAAAACTTCTTCTGAGCTAAATCCCTGATGAAAAGAGCACTTAGTAAACATCTAAACCTTACAGAACCACCCCAAGGAGCATAACTAAATATGGCAGTATAACATTTAAACTTTTGGACTCTCTTTATCATGTTCTCAGGGTTTGAGTTCCAGCTTCATCATTCATTTAGGAGTGTGACACAGGGAGGGTCACTTGGTCTTGGTGAGCCTAGTTTCTTAATCTGTAATGGGGATAATAGTAGTACGCATTTCATGGTTGCTGTGAGGATTAAATGAGATAATCTTAGAAAACCCGTAGCCGTATGCACTTTCCATAGAGAATATACACATGTGTATAGGAAGCACGTGGGTTTGACCAAAGAAATAGAACTTTAGAAATGATAAGAATATGGCTTTATCGACTGACTTAATATAATTTCTGAATGGCTGCTGCTGCTGTATCTGATGTTGGCCTTGAAGTCATCAGGGAAAAAAATATCAGGAAAGAAAGATGGATGTGAAATGGGGGCGATAGGAACAAAGGAGAACACACAAGGATGAGCTGGAAGCCGTGTTGCTATCTCCCTACCTCCGGTCCTCCCACTGCAATGATGTGGGTGTCCTGTGGGAGGTGAAGAAGCAGCAGGCTAGACAATTGCCCCACAAAATGAGGCAGCAGATCAGCAACAGCATGTGTGAGCTGCCACAGTGCTCTGTGTCCTGCACTGCCCTTCTGAGCACAAAGAGAATATGGCTGCTTCAGTTCCGCCTTCCAAATCTCTGTAAAATGTCTCTTGTGTCCCATGTTAACCTGGAACTATGCAAGGAAGAGAATTCTGGGAAATGTAGTTTCAAGCTCAGTTAAGGTGACACAGTATGAGTACATTGCACTAAGTTAGCTATTCCCATTGTTTTTCGTCTTCAGAAAATCTTCTACAAAATTCCTATCTAAAATGGCTTTTCCTACCCTCAAGCCATTCTCTATCACGATCTATCTGAAAGCATCTTGTCTATTTGTACAGTATTTACATAATTATTTTGTGCCTTACCAGACTAGAATAAAATCTCTGTGAAGGTAGGAATGTGGTTGTCCTGGTGACCACTATATAGCCAGAACCCAGAGTTTTGGCAAGAATATAATAGGTTCTCAGGAAGTGCTTAATGAAGATGCTTGAACCAAAAGGTGAATCAAAGCTGGAGTCATTTTGGAAATTTTTACATCCTAAGTCTGATCCTAGTGTTTAGATTGTTGTGAAAGGTATACAAAAATTCTGGAGCATATTATGTGCCATACTCTATGCTAAGCTCTTTGCAAGTTAAATTAGTTAGGATAACGTTGGCGGCTATAACAAATAAAGCCCAAAATTTCAGTGGCTTCTCACAATACAAGTTACTAAAGAATTTTAGCTCAATGATTCTTTTAGGGAAGAGGTTGAATATGTAATGTATGTCAAAGGGCTGTTTGAAAATCTGTATGTAATATATAGGTTCATAACATATGCTTGAGAAGCTGCAAATCAGGACCTCTGGGTTCAAGACCATGTGGATTTCTGGAAATTATTCTATGCTTCCTTCTTTAGAAATCAAAAGAAAAATAACATGTGAAATCTAAGGGAACATCAGAATAAATATTTATAGTTTGGAAATATGCACATTTATTTGTCACTCAACATGAATCCAAACTGCTGTAAATAGCAAATACCCAAGAACTTTACGTTGCTTTGTGTTACGGGCTTGGCTTATCAGGCGCAGCTTTTGTGACCTCAGAAATGAGCAAACTCAAGATGGAAAGTGAAATCCAGAGTCAAAATTTTTCATTCTGTAAAGAGAGAATATGACACTTTGTCTAGCAAATGAGAGTGAAATAGAAGAGAATAAACAAGTTAGAAGAAGAAAAGCCTATACTAATGAGTCATAAAAATCATCCAGGAGAAGTCAAATGTGAGATACTTGTTATTATGCAAGGATCTTTAATCCTGTGGAGTTTATTGTTGGACTAATAATAATATTAATTTAGCAGAAAACTTGATTTTTATAATGCAGTTGTGTGGCAAAGTGGTAGAGAGCATGGGATTAATGGTGAGCCTAGAATCATGGTCAGATTGTAGCTCTGCCTCTGACTATCTATCCATCTTTGAAGAAGTGGTTTAGTCTCTGTAAGCATTAAGTTACTTATCAGGAAGTGGCTAATGTGTGTTGTGTGTGTGTGTGTGTGTGTGTGTGTGTGTGTATGATGGATTGATTAAATCAAATAATCAATTTAAACTCAGTACAGTGCTTAGCACATATTAAATTGCTCAATAAATGATCATTGTGAATTTAATTACTTTCTTGTAGTCAAGTATTACATGAAATTGTGTGTGTATGTTTTAAATAAAGTAAAAACCAGACTCCACAAAACTCTCTGCTTTCTAGTATCTTACAATTGTCTCGATACTAAGTTCTTGATACAAGCTTGTCCCCCTTGATTTAATCCTGTACTCAGGACTCTGAATCTCCTTTGTCAGGTTCTCTTCACATCTGGGCATTCTCCTCTATTCTTTGAATGACACTAGAAACCTCTCTAATGGAGGTGGGGTTGGGGAAGGGAGGTGCTTCTGAAAGACTTGCCTCGTGTATAGGAAGAGCTGAGTATCCACTGCAAATGTCTTGGTCAGAACATTGAGGTGATTTGGAGGCTAGGAGGATGTGAGATATAGGAGGTTATAAGAAATAAAATTCCACTGCTTTTGTTCTGGCCTCATTGTCCAGATGAATCTTGCGTGTTGTGAGCCAAGAGAGTTTCTTACTATGAAGCTTCTCCTCTCATAAATTTACTCACAGGAGAGGTTTGCAAAAGCAGAGCCAAGATTGTGATCAACGAGGATCATAATAATTATCAAAGTTGTTAGCCTTCCTGAATCTCTCTCATTTTTTGCATGTCTAACCCATCAGGCTCCCATTCCTTTACTTTAAAACTAACAACATATCACCACCGAATTAAAATGCAGCAATTACTTATGACCTTTCAGTGCATTCATTTGTTTCTTTAAAGCCTTGTCTATGCCTGATATTATAACTTTTGATAGCTAGGCCGTTAAATGAGAAAGACAATCTTCTGTATAAAGATTTAGACTGAGGCAACTTATATTCCTAATGGTGAAAGCACTTTTGTCTGGTGCTGGTAGAATGGATACATAGGAGGGCTGTTAATTTAGTTCTAATGTGGGCTGCATGGGAAAAGCTATAGGGGTTCTATTTAGCTGGTATAAACAACTTTGGAATCAATGTGTTTTTCTTTACTGAAGACTTGCTTAGTGCCTCGGAAAAAAATTCTATTAGTTTGCCTCATTCAGTAGTCACCACGCAGCCCAATGTGCGAGCCAGTGGCACCCGTTAAGGCCTGCAGGACTGTTTGTTGCAGATGAACCAGGCCATCTGAATTCAACCCCAGTTTCGTCCTTCAAGCAAGCCAGACAGAGCCACGATTTAGGATTTTCCCGACATTTTATGGCAGTTTGTTTCATTTGCCACAGGCCTGTAATGATGCAAATTGCCATGAAGTGGGATAATCAGGCAGTAGACATGTCATAAAACTGCAGGAGAAACAAATTTCCACCTTGGAACTTGGCATGCCGATGAACGTGGGGAAGAATAAACGTGGACCTGGCTTTGCTGGTGTTATCTGTTTGCCAAGGTCGGTGCCAAGCAGACATGATTCGATTTTGTCAATTTGTACTCATTTTGAAGCCAAAGAATGGGAGTGAAAGAGGACCCGAAACTATAAGGAAGCACCAGGCCAAACTTTTTCCTCGGGTACCTGGGCTGTGATCCTGGGAGGGTGGTCCAGGGCAGTGGAGGCCAAATGTGTGCCATTAGATAGATGGAGGATAAATTAAAGGGCTGTTAGGGATTGGAGTGCTTTGGCCCTCTAATGTCATGGTACTTCTCCTGATATGTTTTTGGGATCCCTGCCCTGCCTTGAACAACCCTGCCTCTCTTCTGCCATGAACAGCCTGTACCATGGTGGGAACCAATAGGCTGGAAATGGCACTGTTAGACCAAAGCTCTTTGGGCCCTGCTGAGAACTGGGACACAGTTGAGATGGAAGAGTCCATTCTCATATATTCATTGCTTGTCCTTGGAAGCAAAAATGGAATTTTGTTTTTAATGCCTGAGAAACAGACTCCTTTTGTCTTTCTGCTGTTTTATTTTTATTTTTTCTTCTCTTGACCTCATTTACATGTTTCAGGTATCATGAGTCACCCCTTGAAGGATCACACAGCCTGAAATTTCTGGGTCTCACTCTACAGCTGATAATGGGTTTGTTTTGCCTATACCCTTTATTTGTGTGTTGTCCACTTTGTTTCCTGTTTTGTCATATTACATTAATGGCATCGGTTTGAAAGTCCCCTAAGGACACATTCCATAGCTTCACTCCTGCTAACTGAGCTGTTTTTGACAGATGTCTTAATAACATTCTAGCTCATTGCCAAGCTGCTAGGGGTAAGAGCTACAATCATTTCTTCCTTTTTAAAGAATGAAATGTATCCCAGGAAGAGCTTCTCTAGAATTCTTCTGATTTTATTTTATACACTGAATTTATCATGGACTCCCCCAGGGAGCAAATCTTTTTCTCAATTTTGATGCTCTTGCATCCTAAAAGTCAGGTAATAAGGAAGATGATGAAAAAATGGTCTCCTTCTAGCTCTCACAATGGTGATATTTCTAGCTTTCACATATAGTCATTTTCATGTTCTTATGTTTTCTCTGTAATTTAGTCTATGTTCTGTGTTTAGTATATGTTTACATTTAATATATTTAGAATACGAAAGGTATTTTTTTAAAACTGTGATTCCTGGTCTCTGTTAACAATAGCTGATGTTGATCACAAACATTTGTTCACAGTGTATTAGATATACCTCACATTGTCGTAGCCCTTTACATGTGTTAAAAAATAACAGCTGGTAAACAACTGTTACTTCACCTGAGTAAATTTGAAGATCTAATTGACTTTATTAAATGATTCATGAATATGGCAGCATCTCATCTGCCAGGCAAAGAGATACTTCAAGGAGTTATATAAAATGGAAGGCTTTTATAGAAAGGAGGGTCAGACAAGGAAGTCATCAGCAAAAGGAAAATGAAAATTCACTGGAGGAAGATAAGAGTTCAAGGTGACAGCAGCTTCTCATTGGCTGAGGTGCGACATTTTCCATTGGCTGGACTGGTTGCTGGGCAAGAAGAAAATCTTCCTTCCTCCTGCGTGGGTAGTAGTGTCACTTCCTTCCTGACATGCAAGGTATGTTTCTTCTTGCTGGGGTCTGTAATTGACAATGAGTGGTAGGGCATGCGAGCTCCCTCTACAGGCCTTCCCAAATCCAGTTTTAGTTGAGGTTTCCTTTATTCATTTTCATATGTGCATTATCTCAGTTAATTCAAAAACCTATGAGGTGTTTTTTTCTGAAAATATTTCCTTTTTTGGTGCTTTTTTTTTCAATTTTGAGCAACAAAATGTGCATAGGTTTATGTGGAATATTGATTCCCTTTCCAGCAGAGGGCCAGCTCTGTTGGGTTCTACTTTCTGAAGGTGGTATCTTGCAGGATACATTGTCACAGTTGATGATTGTACATTTAAGTGCAAAGTAGAAATTGACATTTAGAAATTGGAAAAGGCCTGAGCAAATATATGGTATTTTGGGTACCTGAAAAAATCAATTCATTGGAAATGAATTTGGTATTGGTGAAATGACTGAACTTGATATTTGGTAGTACTTGGATGCAGGATTTTTCTTGAATGACCTGGTCCATGGTCTCTCCTAAGTTAAAATGCAAAGAGTCAACATTTGTCTTTGGTGCTTCTTGATACTTCCTGTAAAGTCCTCTTCTTCCATGATGCCCTTCTCCTCTCAAAATTTCTGCTGTTCTCTTTGTCCCTAATGCTTTTATTTCTCCAGGGCTTGTTCCAGGTCTAGCAGGACCTCCCTCACACTTCTCTGCCCATAAAAACTTACTCAAGCCATGGTCCAGCTAAATGTCAGCTGACTAGATAAACACAAGGGTCTTAAATGGCACATGGAACTGTAGGAGGAAAACATCTTGATGAAACTCTAAAAATAAATGTGGAGGATGGCTTCAGATATAGAAATAAAAATACCATGAGACATTCCTGTTATGTACAAGAGAAAACAACTTGAAAATGGGTTTAAGATATTAACTTGTAATTCAATTGTCTATCAATAGGCAGATGATTTTGAGATTTTTTAACATCAAGAAGTAAATATAATTTTGCAGGTATCAAGAGATCAGTGGGGTGGGTTGTAGATGCCATGCCAGTGTGATGGAAAGGTATCTAACAGAAAGCTGTGGGAAGAGCATTCTATGTCAAGAAGATTGATATTTAAATGTAAATTTGGGGCAATTCATCAATTCAAGAATTAAATCTCATTATAGAGTATCTGAGTGAAGGTAAAAGGAGGGAGGAAAGGAAGCACTACTTCTGTTGGATATACTACAGGTTCTTTAGGCAAACATTCCAGATTTAACCAGAGAACGATCCAGAGACTATAATAGTGGTTGGAGGCTATAATGATTGGCATTGTTAAAAAACAACACTCAACCAAGTAAATTTTAAAGATCTTATTCTTTTTAACAATTTTCCCCTTTTGACCAGACTATCAGCTTAACTAAGAGATGTGATCAAAATTTAAGGCATTAGTGCCACTTTCAGCTACTACTCTGAAGTTCGCCCAGTTTTTGTTGCTCCTTTGTGTGGCATCCATATGTTATGGCATTTTTGCTTGACCACTGTGATATTCACAAACCACAGCTTCAGGTTCACAGTCTTTAAGTCAGTCATTCTCTTCATTCCTTTTCTGACATGCCAGTCTTAGGGAGATCATTTGCTTGGTGGTTAATGGCTGCAAACACATATTTAAAGCTTTTGAAAAAAATACAACATGCCAGGGAGATTATCATAATTATTATAAGCAGGATAATTCCCAATGTTGGGAGTGCACTTTGGAGCCATAGTCCCCAAGACCCAAACCAATCAAAATCAAATAAGTCAAAGAAATACCCTGCTGAATGAGTCACCTTTTAAAGCCAAGTGGCTTGCTCAGTAATCTTACATAATTGAGTTTCAATTTTCTCAGAAGTGTTACTCCAGGTGTAGCAGGTTGTCTTGGCCCCAGCACAGACACCTCCTTGCTCAGCTAAAAGATAATCAAGGGCTATCCTATTATCAAAAACAACTTTGGCCAGAGAGTAGAAAGATCTTTGTTTGGGTAGCTATTGTCTTAGCAATGGGATCTGCAATATCTTCAAGAGAAAAGGAAAGTTTCATCATTTGCATTTACTCCGAACCAGGGAAGTAGGGACCTGTCACAGGGAGATAATTTTGAATCATGAATGCTTTCTGGTATTACGGGTCCATAGACCACACAGGCAGTTTTATTCTGGTTACTCTTGTCTTATGTCCCTTTCTTTGTGTAGAGCCCGTACTCAAAGTTTCCCAAGTTTGGGGTGTTAACCAGAGACAGGGAAATGAACTAGGGGGTTTCCAGCATCATGGACAGATCAGAGTTTTTGATGACATCCAACAGTCTGAAAGGTTACCCCTCTTATCAGTGGCCTGGAAGATATGGATGATGGCATTATCTTTCCAGGCCAATGCCAGAGTAAAGGAAAGAAAGAGAAAAAGAGAAGGTTTCATGTTTAGTTACAGTATGAAGTCTTGATTTGGCGTCTTGGGAGGAAACAGTCAACCTTGATGTCAGCTACTTTACTTCCTAGTCAATTTGATTTGGAAGTCTCTAGTGTTTGTATGGGGCCAGATGTCAGGTGGAGTCTTCTTTAGCTCTGAAATATGTACCCAAGGCTCAAATCTCTGAAGTATGGCTGCCATCTGGGTAATAAGGGGGACCTGGTATAGTTTTTTCCAAGGTGATTCAAGGGCAGCCTTTGTTCTTACCAGTTAAGTTTTATATCTCAAAGTTATCAAAAACTGGCACTTGTCAAAAAGTCCCTTTTAAATTTTTTTCTGAAGTTGAAACACTTTTGCTGGAACATCTTTGCAGAGTATCAAAGTAAAACAGTAACTCTCTGTAAATGAAAAAAGACTTAAAAATGCCCATTATTAAAATCTGATAGAATTGACAAGGAAATTTCTGTGACACAACATTTTAAGACAATAACTGGAATTATGACTGATAACATTATTCTAAGATATATCAGATTTCTAGGAATTTCACACAATTTCTGTAATACATCAAATATATATATATATATATATATTTATATAGACACAACATAAAGAAGGCTTTGTATTACTTCTTATTTGACAATGCTTCCCATGTAATTTAACATATGAAATAAACCTAATTAGTTTAATATCTACATTGTTATAAGAAGAGAGAGCAAATCTTTTGAAATGTTCCAGAGGCCCTCTGGAACATTTCAAAGTTAATTCAAGATCAAAAAGACTTCATTTAGAATTTGATTTTTAGGTGATTTGTAAAAAAAAAAAAAATCAAAAGGTTTTTTTTCATTTTTAATTTTTTGGCTGTGTTGGGTCTTCGTTTCTGTGCGAGGACTTTCTCTAGTTGTGGCAAGCGGGGGCCACTCTTCATCGCAGTGAGTGGGCCTCTCACTATCGTGGCCTCTCTTGTTGCGGAGCACAGGCTCCAGACGTGCAGGCTCAGTAGTTGTGGCTCACGGGCCTAGTTGCTCCGCGGCATGTGGGATCCTCCCAGACCAAGGCTCGAACCTGTGTCCCCTGCATTGGCAGGCGGATTCTCAACCACTGCACCACCAGGGAAGCCCTCAAAAGGTTTTAAAACACTTGATCAAATAGGATCATAAGTCACTGTGAAACAATTCTTAGTTATCTATTTAAGCAAAATAATTAAAGACTTCATAGGCAAATTTGGAAGCTTACATAGTTCTTAGCAAAACTTAGCTCTTTTAATTTTGAGTGGACTAGGTTTACTTAAGTAATCATAGACTCAATAAAGACAACATAGAAGATAGGTGATTATTTTGATAAGATACAAGATCTTTGTTTTTTATCTAGGCAGATTACTTAAAGGTAAAGAAACACCTTTAATAATCGCTTATTATCAGAAGCAGACCAATAGAAAAAAATCTGTACTTACAATAGAGACAAAACCAGTTTCCAATTTTGCACCAGCTAACTTTTGATATTAAAACTCATTTACTTAATTAAATTCATTCTATTCTTATCCAATCCTGACCATGTAAAATGCCTTTTTCTTATTATTCTAGTAGTTTTAATTACATATATTAGAATTTTTAACCCTTTGAAACTTTAATTCTAGTGAAAACTAAGAAGTAAGCAAGTATGGACTTTTACATTAGTATTCTGGGGATTGGCAGACTTGTAAATAGTTTTTATAATATCTAGAAATATGCTTCTCAGCATGGCACAAAACATGTTTGCTAACAGACCCAAATATCTTTAATTCCTCTGTAAAAGGAAGCAAAAGTAGATAAGCCTATGTTCAGTAATTAATGTTTCAGTATTTTATCTTATTTAGAAATCAGGGCTTCCCTGGTGGCGCAGTGGTTGAGAATCTGCCTGCCAATGCAGGGGACGCGGGTTCGAGCCCTGGTCTGGGAGGATCCCACATGCCACGGAGCAACTGGGCCCGTGAGCCACAATTACTGAGCCTGCGCGTCTGGAGCCTGTGCTCGGCAGCGAGAGGCCGCGATAGTGAGAGGCCCGCGCACCGCGATGAAGAGGGGCCCCCACTTGCCGCAACTGGGGAAAGCCCTGGCACAGAAACGAAGACCCAACACAGCCATACATACATATATACATACATACATAAAAAGAATGTAAGCAGACAAGAATAGCATTTAAAAAAAAAAAGAAATCATCTGGATAGCCATCATTTAATTTAACTTAGCAAAACTTTAAAGTTTCAAAAATTATTTGGGGCATCTATATTAAGAGTTTACCTAGAAACTTTTATCTTACTTTTATCCATTTAATTTATGTATTTTCAGTAGTTATGTTTAGACCACCCCCATAAGCTTCATGAAACATTATACGAAGTCAGTCATCAGTCTAGGTTATTTTTCTGGTCAAAAAATTTCGTAAGAGATAACATGAACCTATTTCACTAATAACATGAACCTATTTCACTATTTCACTAATATACCCAGGTAGAATAAAAAGTTGTGTGTCTGCATTATATTCAATGTTGACAACTCTAAACACAACCCTATTTTAATTAAACCAACAAAACTTAAACTAGCCTTTATTTACCAAAGTGTATCCAAGATCACATGAAATGGAAAAGCATTTGAGTTAGTTTGAATACCAAATTTATAAAAGCACTTGTCTGTTTAAGCCAATTAAGTAGAGCTGTTTTACAAATTAATTTTAGCAATACCATCTGAAGGTATAAAAATACCATACATCTACAGCATAAACATGCAGACAGATGTAAACAGAAACCTTATAGTTTTCATTTAAAATTTTTTCTTGAACTAGATTTTTGAGCAAGGATACTTGTATAGCAGTTTGTATCTT
Source organism: Balaenoptera musculus (assembly GCF_009873245.2). NCBI lineage: Eukaryota > Metazoa > Chordata > Mammalia > Artiodactyla > Balaenopteridae > Balaenoptera > Balaenoptera musculus. The sequence goes on from NC_045790.1 coordinate 74,708,633, forward strand.
TAAAAGGTGCCCCCTCTTTTTTTTTTTTCTGAAGCCCTCTAGAGCTGCATTTATAGTTCTGCAAATATTTGTAAGATAAGAACAGTTGTTCTCAGTTCCTCAAGGAATTAGATTGTAGCCTGGATGCTAAAGGACTGACACACCCGTCCACCTATGTTGGAATGTTTCCCTCTGGTTACATTTAGCTTAGAGGACATGGCCTAAAATTTTTTTTTCTATCAGACTCTGAATATCAGCTTCCAATTTGGCCAAACTTCTGGTGATACAGTTATTAAATCCTTCCAAATATCTTGTCAGGTTTCAGCCAGGCCAAGCAATGTATGTTTCTGGCAATGTTGAACAACCACTTGGACTTATGAGGTGTCTTCAAAACGGGTGCAAAAGATATTACCTTCATAAGATCTTGAGTCACTCCCAAGGTGGCCAAAGGAAAGAACCAACAGCTTGCATGTCCCAGGCAGGCAGAATGCCAAGCCAGGTAACGAGACAAGCAAGAAGGCAGTAGATATCCCTGGGAGAGAAAGGATCAATAACCGATGTGTTTGAATTTGGAAAGGAAGGGACAATGTGAAATTTTATTTTCGTCTCTTGACTGGGCACTACAGACCGAGATATGGGAGAACTGGCTCTGGTAAGAATTCTCATGTTTCGCTGGCTTCTGACAATTTTCTCAGGCTCCAGTTTTTTTAAATTAATTTTAATTTTAGCTTCCCTTGGCTGTTTAAGGGAATGATGTAGCAGTTTACCAGAAAATTCCTCGGAGTCCTGTGAATTCTGGGAGGGGCCCATATAGGGGGCCTCCTTCAAAGGTAGATATGGGGGTGTCTGTAAGACAATTAACTTTGAGAATTTTTGTTTATGGTCTTGTAACCTCTTCAGTGTAGAAAGACAACTCAGAGGATTACTAGAATACTCAAATAAAGGAGGAGAGAGAGGAGCAGTAGGGATTGTGTTCATCTCATAGTCTTTTGTTTTTGGTACCTTTTATATCTTTAATTTTTTTATTAGCTTTTTGCAATGAAACTTTCAATGAAGCTATTTTGAAATTGTGAAGCCTTTTGGAGGCTTTTGCCTACCAATGAAAATCTCTTGCTTTTAAGTGCACTTCTTAAATGATCTTATCTAATTGGGATATTCCTCATAATGACTATTGTACTTTCCCTGAGGGTTAGCAGCAGTTTGGTAGGACCCTAGGCACAAATGGGGTACAATCCACATTTCAGTCCATCTGTATCTAACTGCAGTTGGGATGCAACTCACATTTCTGTCTGGCCGTATTTTGGGATTCCCAACCTGATTGTTACCAGGCCAAGCTCTCAGACACAGTAAGATTTTGACATTTTCATAGACATCTATAGCTTCTGGAATCATAGTTCTTAGATATAAAATAAGCAGTTGTGCCAGAAGGTGGCATGCTTGACTCTTTAGAAATTAAAGATCTCACCTCTTTTAGCTAGCCTTTATCTACACAAAACAAGACAAACAATCATGTGTACCTTAACACACCAGTGGTAACCAAGGAAATATTACTACAGACTGGCCAATAGAAGACCATGTGCACTACCAGTAATTCCCAGCATGGACCAAACAAACAGACTCCAGTAAGTGGGGACTATGGACTGGAACTGGGGAAAGGATTAAACCAGCAAATCCTAGTAAGTGGGGATTGTGCACTGGAGCTGGGTCAAGGGATTTCAAACAACTGGGGAATTATGGACTGAACCAAGGGCTAGGGACTCAGGTCCAGATAGAAGTGTCTGCCAGCTCAAGCTGACCAGCCTGGAAAGCCAATTTAGATTGATGCCTGTGTTTCTGTTTGTCCCTGAAGCCATCAGACGTTTGCTTTGGATCTCACCACTGCCACCAAATTTGTTAAAAAAAAAAAAAACCCCAAAATTCAACAGAGTAAATTTTAAAGATCTAATTGGCTTTATTGAACAATTCATGAATTGGGTAGCATCCTGTCTAGCAAGTGGAGAGGAGCTCCAAAGGACTACAGAAAGGAAAAGTTTTTTAAAAGCAAGAGAAGGAAGTCATAAGTAAAAACAATTATTTCGGGCTTAGATAATCTACATGTGGGGGACAGAAGGAGTCTATGTGGTAGATTATTTCGTCCTCTTTTGTCGCACGGAGGGGGCCCATGTGACAAATTACCTCATTGGTACTAACCAGAAAATTCCTGACTGACTGGTTAAGACTGCATTTCTGGAGGCGGTTGAAGCTTCCATTAGGTTAGGTATTAAGCCCTGGTTTGGTGGTGTGCCCTAGCATAAATATCTTCATTTTGGACCTATGGTTTTCTTTTTAACAGGATATTGTTTGGAAGGCTCATTCAGCCCAAAACAGAGCATATAATTATTTTTGACTTACCTTACTCAGTAAAATTATCTCTTCAAAAGTAAAGAACTGACAATAATATCACTGCTGCAGACCTAATCCTGATCAAATTAGAGGAACAGTTTGACAGTATAATTTATTTATTTATTAAGTTCCTGCCTGCTGTGTACCAGAAATTGTGTGTGATGGGCATATTATCAAGATACAAACATGTTTCTAAGGGACATAGCAGGAAGAGGATCCTAGACTTAGGAAAGGTGGATTTTAGAAATTAGGGATAAACCACAAGCAAGATGAAGGTCTTAAAACTGGATACTTACCATTGCATGAAGGAATTTCACGACACATAATGCATATTTTGATCATTTCAACTTTGAAAAAGGAGTAAGATAAATAATGTATTTTGATATAAAATATTTATTTCAGGTAAATGGATTCCCAAGGTGACTTGGTGCTGACCAACACTGTGTGGCCGTAAAAATTCCTAGTATTTGATTGACTTTATCTCACTAAATAAGCAAAAGCAGATGCAGCAGCCATTTGTGAGTTGCTACTGTTCTGAGTTCATCTGAGGAGTAAATGGGCCAATATAAGGCTCTCCTTCCACTTCTGATGCAGTAGTCTTGGGGACAGTTTTCTGGTAGGATCTGGCCCTGATCTTACGCACAGGATCAGGGTTGGGAGAGGGAACATTGAAAGAAGCATACAACCCAGCCATGAGCAGGGCTGTATTCAGATTCTAGATTCATCATGTTTGAATAATGCATCGACATTCAAAGTGATTTCTCTCACTTGCTCCAAACTGGAACTAGCAACTTTCTGGAGGGAGAAAATGCTCATTCTGTGAGAATTTTTTCATTTGGAACTAGAGGTGGAGAAATAGGAGGGCAGGGTTCAGTGCTACATGCTTCATTGCCCACTACATCAATAAATTTCCCCCTCCTCCTGTTTTTATAAGAGCCCGTTATTAAGTGGGCTCAAATTGGTTGATTCCTATTGGTTAAATGGGCTGTTTAAAATTCTTCATAAAATATACATAAAGCTATAAAATTGTGAGATGGAGGAAAAGTGTGATGTAGGAGATGGAAGGAATGCCACTTCTTATCCAGGGATCAGGTCCTGCTAATGGTACGGGAAATATTAATTAACAATGAAAGAGTTAAAAATATCTAGATCTGGAATGATGGGATGAATCTAACAAGACCAAACTTAACGGGCAAAATGTTAAGCTGTGAAGTTTGGGCCATTCCTTTAACTGCCCAAATATGAGCGATTTCAGATGATTATAAACTTAATATAAATCCTCAGTCCTCTGGAAGTTATACTCCCAGTTTCCATTATTCAAGGGAGGGGGCCCTCCCCTCCACCTCTTCCCCTTCCTACTGGCTGCAGCATGAGTTGCCTTGGACCTTGTTGTATCAGTGCTTCAGGGATGGTGGAGCAATAAGACAGAAGGATCCTGGGCTGCTCTTGACTTGGTGGAGCGGCACAGTCATAACAGCTAGGACTTCTATGTAACAGCAAGAATCACTGTCTTGTTTAATCTGCTATTATATCATGTGTCTGCCATGACTGTCAAAGGTATATTTTAACAAGATGACTGCTTTTGATTATTCACGGTAGCCAAGATACAGAAACAACCTAAGTGTCCAACAATGGATAAATGGATAAAGATGTGATATAGGTATTCAATGGAATAGTATTCATTCATGAGAAAGAAAGAAATCTTGCCATTTGCAACAACATGGATGGTCCTCGAGGGCATATGCTCAGTGAAGTAAGCCAGACAGAGAAAGAGAAATACTGCATGGTATCATTTATATGTGGAATATATTTTTTAAAAAGTCAAACTCGTAGAAATATAGAGTGGAAAAGTAGTTTCCAGGGGCTGGGGGTGGGGGAAATAGGGAGAGGTTGGTAAAAGGGTGTTAAACGTTCAGCTGTAAGATGGATAAGGTCTGAGATCTTATGTAAAACATGGTGACTATTGTTGATAACACTATATTGTATAATTGAAATTTGCTAAGACAGTAGAATTTAAATTTTCTCAGCAAAAAAAGGGTCAACATGTGAGGCAATGGATATATTAATTAAACAGATGATGGTAATCCTTTCACAATGTATACATGTATCAAATCACCATGACATACACTTGAAACATCTTACAGTTTTGTCAGTTATACTTTAATAAAGCTGAAAAGAAAATGACTGCTTTTGATCTTAGTACCAAAAGCTAAGGCATTTTCCACTCCTAATTTTCATCTTGACAGATAAGGAAGAAAGAAGAAATAGAAGATAAAGGGGAAAAAACAATGGCAAGGAATAGTTTCCTAGGGAACTCAGTGGTCAGTGACAGCAAAGCACAGCGGTATGTTGTAGATGTTTATCATTGTAACCTCTGCCAGTTTTCTTGGGGTGAATACTTCCGAGGGAGCTACCACGAGGACGTCAGAGTTGGGGAAGAGATGCTAACTTGAATTTCCTAGAACTGGTACATGCCGAGTCTAGCCTACCCCTTTGCACTAACTAGCAAAGTAAGAAGTCCAGTTGACATGGTCTTGAGGCAAGTTGACAATGGCTGGCAAGATACTTTGGAAAGATATAGGGCCTATACTATTTGTTCTGGAGGAAAGAAGTTTTACTCAAATCACAAAGGCATTTAAAAAAATGATGTAGTTAGTGAAAATTGTCAAAACCTGTGAGAACAGTGTAGGCCTCTGTGGTTGAATTTCTTTAAAAAGCCTTCAGTATTTTAGAGGATAAAATTAATTTTATAAATGTTGACGATTCTTGAGCAGGTGATATTTATATTTTTAGTTTAACAAAAGGTTATATTCTCATGGAAGACAATAAAGCACTAAGAAAATATCAAGTCTGCAATAGAGTCACAGCTTGCAGTAGATGTTGTTGTTAAAAAATGAAATAAAAAGGTTCACAGCGGCCCAGTGCCAATTTTCTTTCCATTTCTATCAAATAGAATGAACTTTATACCTAAAGTGGCTAAAGAAATGTTTGTGAGAGGACACTGGTGTCTAAGTTAGGTGCAACCTGTCCTTTGCCCATGTATACATCAAGACCAAGATAAATACATGCATATCAGTTATGTGGAGGGCACAAAATGTTAATGAACAATGAAAGAGTTTAAAAATTTCTAGATCTGGAATGATGGGATGAATCTAACAAGACCAAACTTAACGGGCAAAAAAGTTAAGCTGTGAAGTTTGGGCCAGTACTTTGCCTAAATATGAGCGATTTCAGGTGATTATAAACTTATTATAAATCCTCAGTCTTCTGTACTATGTGGATACTCCAAAGCAAATATAACCCAAGGGTGTATTAATTGGAGTATATTGTACTATCTAGAGGAAAGGAAATAATTGTTTAACTCTACTTTTCATCCACCCATTTATCTTATTCATCACGTTCAACTATTCACTGACTTTCCTTCATTAACTCAATTAATACTGATTGATGATCTACAAAGTCAGATAAGTGATGGATACATAGACATAAGATAGGCACTGCGCATGCCCACATGGAGCTTATATTCATTTATTGTCATAATTCCCTATGACTTTAAGGGAATTAACTAGGAAGTGAAATCTTCCCACAGACCCATAATAAAATTGGTCTTGAGTAAACTCAGTCATGTAAGGAAGGGTTGAAGTAATTGGAGGAGTTTAAGAGCATGTCATAGCTTTCTGCAAATAGCCAAACAGCTATCATAGAGCTCTTCTCACACAGTATATATGGGAAGCGAAAAAGAAGTGAATTCAGTAAGTCCCCTACATATGAACGGGTTCTGTTCCGAGAGAGTGGCGTTTGTAAGTCCAGTTTGTTTGTAAGTCCAACAAAGTTAGCCTAGGTGCCCAACTAACACAATCAGCTATATAGTACTGTACCATAATAGGTTTATAATACTTTTCACACAAATAATACATAAAAAACAAACACAAAAAAACATTTTTAATCTTACAGTATAGTACCTTGAGAAGTACAGTAGTACAGTACAACAGCTGGCATACAGGGGCTGGCATTGAGTGAATAGGCAAGAAGAGTTACTGGCTGGAACAGGGAGAGGAGGTGGGAGATGGTAGAGCTGAAGGATCGTCAGCAATAGGAGATGGAGGGCAAGCTGCAATTTCACTCACGCCTGATGTTGATGGCACAGGTTCTGGTTCCTTGCTGGATTCAATTCTATCTTCCCTCTTGAAAAAAAGATCCAGTGACGTCTGGGTAGTAGCTCTTTCTTTCTCATCGTAGATGACATGGTAGCACTGGACTGCATTCTGAACGGCTGCTGCAACCTTTGTGTACCATTCTATGTTCGGGTCCTGTGCTTCAAAAACTAGCAGTGCCTCCTCAAATAAAGAAAACCACCTTGCTATTTCCTGCTTCGGGAATCTCTTCAATTCTTCAGTTACTTCTTCTTCCTCTTGTCTCTCTTTGTCCTTTCTCTCGGCCTCCAATTCCATCAGGTCTTCATTAGTAAGCTCCACGTTCGCATCTTTGAAAGTTCGCAACTTGAAGGTTTGTATGTAGGGGACTTACTGTAGTCAAATCTAGTAGACTTGGGAGAGAAAGAGGAAATTTAGGAAGGTTTAGCCAGGGATATGGCTTATCTTATTAGATATGGTTATCTCTAGGGATATGATTCTTAAGCTGAGTCTTGAAGGATAAATGGGAATTCATCAGGAAGAAAAGAAATAAAGGGCATTTCACCAGGTGGAGGGAACAGTGTATACAAATTCTCAGAGCAACACAGTGGAAGTGTCCTTGGTAACAGCAGGCATTTTTGAGTGTTCGTAATATAGAGAATAAGAGTCTGGAGGGAAGAGGTGAAGGGGAGTAGCTAAAGATGAATCTGGTTCGAAAATCTGGGATCAGATCATGGGAGTCTTTTATACCAGGGAGTTTAAATTCTATTTGAAGGCTCTGAGGGAGTGGGTGGGCATCAAAGTGTAATAGGCAGGGGAATAACTTGCTCAGATTTATGTTTCAGAAAGATCACACTCGTGGCAGTGTGGAGGAAGGATTTGAGGGAGGGCAAGATTCCTGACAGGAAGGGAAGGAGGAGTTTCTGACATGCACTGACACTGGGACTGTATTTTTGAGGTTGAGTTCATTTTAGAGAGTCTGAAATACATAGATTGTTTATGTGACTGTGGTTCTTTTTGCACTGGGCTGGATTGAAGGTCAATAAAAGGTAGCTCTGCATTCAGGCTACTTTTGTACTCAGGGTGCAGAGTATGTTGTTTTCTCTTGGTGTGTCTGGTACATTTCAGCATTTTCATTCGTGCATTCATTCATTCATCTAATATATATTAAATACCTGGCAGGTGACAGCCGTGTTCTTGGTCATGGAGATACAGCTGATACACAAGTAAGTTCTCAAGGAGGGGAGGGGAAGAATAGAGAGACAATAAATAAGAAAACACAAAGAAGGTAATTCCAGTTGCTTTTAAGTGCTGAGAAGTGACTAAAACAGAGTAACATGATTGGCAGTAACTTGGGTGAAGGTAGGTTTGTCTGGTGGCATGGCCGGAGAAGCCTCTCTGAGGAGTGGATATTTTATTTGAGACCTGAATGATGAGAAAGAGGCAGTCATCTTTAGATTAGAGGCAGGATCTCCAAAGCAGAATGAACCACAGGCTCAAAGGACATCAGGAATTATTTTGTCATGTTCAAGGAAACTTTGTCAGTGTGGCACAAATACAGTCAGTGAGGGGGAGGGTTGTACTACACGAGGTCAGAAAGGGTGGAAACTGACAAACATAATACAATCTTAAAGGGCTTGGTATGAGGTTGGGGTTTCATCTCATTTGTATTGTAAGGAAATCACTCTGGTTGCTTCTAGTGGGAGGTGGATTGGAGTGAGACAAAAAAAGGAGCAGGGAGACCAAATGAATATTATTGCAGATGTCCAGATGAAAAGAAATGTGACTGCTACTGCTACTATGGTGGTGGCAATGGCAATGGAGAAAAGTTGGTGTTTTCTGGAGGTCGAGCCAAGAGAACTTGCTGTTGGATTGGATATGGGGGCAGTGAGGGAAAAGAGAAACCAAGAATGAGGCCTGCCTTTTGTGCTTCGCCAAATGTGCTGTTTTTGGGGATGTGAAAGGCCGAGATAGGAAAATAATTGGATGGGAAAGTTAGAGTTCTGTTTTATACGTGTTAGTTTTGAGATGCTTGTTAAGCTTTGAAGTGAAGATGTCAAGGGTATGTAAATCTGAAACTCGGTCGTGAGGTCAAAGCCGGAGATAAGAAATCAAGAGTTATTGGTATTAAATTCATGATGGTATGAGTAGCTGTTCACAAGATGTCCACTTTGTCAAATGATGATGGTCTCTACTAGCTCACTTTACCAGCATGATGCCTGACATTTGGTAGAATCTGAATAACTGTTTGCTTATTGCTCTGAACAATACTAGAATGCTCCAGAGGACTAAAGACAAGCATGTGAGTTCCAAGCATTTTGGCTGCTTCCTACCAATAAAGTATCTTTGTCTCTAGGGTAAAATTCTGGGAGGGCATATAGATAAGAAATAAGAAGAATCTTCTCCATTTGTGTTTGGTGATCATGCCCTCTTGGGCAACTGGGGAGAAGTTTAGAAGAGTGTCACTCCCCCCTTCATCCCTCCCCCTCCCCCCGCTCTGTGTTTAGAACTCACTGGCTTCTAAAGAGAATTCAAGCACTGAGTTTGTCAATGCTTTAAAGGTGTTTCACATTCTGAAATTTTAAGCCATTATAAGAATTGCTCTTCTTTATAACAAAATATTCTCAGTATTCCTACCTAAATCTACATCATAATGGGAGATAGTATCATGGAACTGCAGTGAACTTGGGCTTGTAACGAAATGTCAGTGTTCTTTTCCTTCTGACTATCTTGTCTTAGAAATTTTGATTTCTGTCTTAATCAAGTAATATCTATAGTCTTAAATATCATTTAGTAATTATTCAGTAATCCAAATTTTAGTTTGCAATCTCGGAAATAAAATCACAAATAGTTTAAATAAGGCATGAGAAATTAATACTTCCCTTTCCTTTTTTAAAATACTAACTCAAGCCATCTATTAATTCCTTGCTAGATTCTGGGAGCCAAGTTTTACTCATTTTTCTTATTGTTGGCACTCTCTAAAGACAGGCTAATCATATACTCCTTAGTTCTCTTTCTCCTTTTATTTTCAAATCTTTATTCCCTTGCGTGGATGCTTTTGAAATCCAAGTATTTGAAGAGCTTCATAAGATTTGGAAGGAATAAGAGTCTGGTCATGACTATATGGCTGGTCCCAAGAGAAGGTGAAAAACACTGTTTTCAGTTGCCCTAATTTTATTTCTATTATGGAATCTTTTCTCATGGCTCTGCAGACAACATTCCAGCTGAAGTTTGTACTCAAGGCAGCATTATATAGACTCACTGACTGGGCTGAGAAACATTTTTAAAAAATGCATTTTGTTCATTACCCAGGAAACTAAGGCATCTTTTCAAATTATCTAATTATGAACGTTAAGATAAAAATTACTGATTCTGTGAAATTTTATAATAGCAATCTAGGTTCCATTTAAAATTAATGTCACAGATACATTAGACAAAAATGTTTAACCATTTGTTTATATGTTAATTACATCTATTTCCCTATGTGTCACACGCACCTTTTACATCATGTATAATGCATTTAATCTATTCAGTGTGTTGCAGTTGAGTTATCTCTATGGATTTCATAATTTGTGTTATAAAAAAGCCTTATAAGAAGATGACTTCTTTGTTCCTACTCATCTTTAAAACTGATTTATGGCTTTCAAATAGTAGCCTCAGAAATTAAAATTTTAGTATCATTTTAATATATTCTCTAAACACTGCTTCAACATTAAATCTTGCTTTTAACCCTTGTATTGTCCTATTTTCATCGTACTTTATCAGTGATTGGTAGTGACCAGCATGTGCATCCAATACCTGCTTACTCTCTCTTCAGAGTGATCTTATATTAAGGTTAGAAGTACTTTGAATTTCATTTCATAAGTGGAAAAGTTGAGGCTGAAGGGAGCTCCCATCTGCATCCGAATAGTTCTGTCACATGCTCTCATCCTTATAGACAGTGACATTTTCAACATCACCTGCCTCAGAAGTGACAGACAGAATCGAAACAAACTGGTTGAGTTTGCAAGCATGTGTATGCAACCCCAAATCGCCAGAAATGAGCATTCACCCAAAATGGACATCAGAAGTGAGTAAGAAATTACCTAAAGGGACATGGCCCCATGGAGGTAGAGCTGAGGATGTTACTTGAATTTGAATTTAAGCTGTGATTTCCTTCGTGAATGCATTAGTCTTTTCTTGTGCCAACCAAGATTTCCGTACATCTCCTGTTCTTTTCTGTTCATTTCTAGTAGTGTGGCCTTCATAAAGAGGACATGGCTAAAAATGTGTTTAAATACAGAATACAGAGAAGGCAATGGGCAGAAAAGTTGGTTTCAATAATATGACTCAGAGTATGACAGATTTTATGACTTCTAAGCATTGGGAAAAAATTTTTTATCATTGTTCTCAGCCTTCACTACTCCCCTCAAATTAAGAAGCCAAGAACCAAGAACAGTCACACAATAAAGAGACTCATAATAGTGAGAATGGGCGGCAGACATGCTCTCCCCTCCCCCCAGATCAGGAGAGACATCTCCATAGCAATGTTTTGCAAGTGTACATATAAATTTCTAGCAGGTGCACAATTCTGTGTGGTGTGTTACAGAAACTTGGATGGCTGCAATGGTAGAAATGTAGTTGTCTTTATTATTTTTTTTTTTAGATTTTCTTGGCTGTGCCATATAGCATGCGGGATCTTAGTTCCCCAACCAGGGATTGAACCCACGCTCCCTGAAGTGGGAGTGCAGAGTCTAAACCACTGGACCGTAAGGGAAGTACCAGAAATGTAGCTGTCTTTAAAGTCTTTGAGAAATTGCAGAATGCAAGAGGTTTTTTTGCCACTACTATTCAAAGCTTTGATTTAGGAAAATGACATTACAGCTCAGATTGCTTAGAGGGGGACAGGTAGACAGGTGTATCTCACCTGCCAATTGTAGTTAGGATTTTGATGCTTAGAGGGGGCATATCTTGTAAATAACCCCTCATTATTATAAGGTCTTGCCAAGATGTGTTTCTTTCTGGTGATGACATGTGTCATAGTGGCTCTAGGAAAAAGTGTGAAGCAGATGATACTTGTTATTGAAGACCCAGCCATTTATTAAGAAGCCTCTTTTCCTTCTGCTTCAAGCTCGCTTTCCAAACCTGTTCTCAACAAAGGGATTGTACCCTCATGGCAGCTTAAAGTGTAACAATCTGACAACAGCTAAAACTCTTAGCCTTCTTAAGATATTTGCATTTTATCAGAAATTGAAATCTCGAACCAAGGGAATGAAATGCCAGAGGTGCAATTTTTGAGCAGTTAATAAGCTAATGAGGAAATTTTTTTAGGAGCAAGAGGACGTTGTTGTTCCCTTAAAATTATGTCACACTAAACAATAAAACAGAAACCAGACAAATAAAACAGTTCATGAGCATTTGATTTATGTAAAATTTATATTTATTTTTTTCAATAATTTTTATTTCAACATTAGTTCCACTTCCAGAAATGATATCTATGTGAGCCTCAGAAGTTTAAAGATACAATTTTTGTCTTATAAATTTGTGTTTTTCTTTTCAGTTTACTTGAAATCTGTTATATTTGTGTTTCCTCTAAATCCTGACGGTGGAAGTGAATGCAATTGCCTTTACATGTTGTATTATTTGAATTATCTTTGTAATTCTAGTGTCATGACTGGAAGATCATTGGGTAACCTTAAACCTAGGTCTAATGCTATCACTGATTTAATGTCTTTGTTTTTGGAAATTATTAACCTTGTTGTGCCTCAGTTGCATCCTTTACAAAACAGTTTATTTTGTGAGGCTATCCCAAATAGGAGATATCCATGAGGGAACCTTGAGGGGGAAGAAACCGACTGTGGTTACAAGGGTTCATCTATGAGCTAGGGCCAAGTAGAGGTGAAACACTGGTGGCTGTGAGCAATGGTAAAGTAGAGAGAGACTTTGGACTCTGATTGGCATAAGTTTAAAGTATAGTTCTCCCACTTATTAGCTATGAGAATTTGGACAAGATGTTTATCCTCTCTGAAGAGTAGTATTTTTGGCATATCATGATTCCCAATTTATACATTATGTTATTTTACCTATTTATGTAATATGTATGCCAATCAGAGTCCAAAGTCTCTCTGTGTTTTACCATTGCTTAAGCAAGCAAAACATCAAGTTCAGTATCTAAGATGATGCAGAAATGAAATAGGAAAGAGAGGTGGAACTTGAGAGTTCAGATTGTCAGCCTGAATTAAGGATAATTTTTTGTTGCTCTAGAACTGTGACTATAGTTCAAGGTTTATTGAATTAAAACCCAAATGTACTATGAGTAAAGCAGCAGTGATAATACCTGCCATATAGGACTACATAAAGCACCTAACATGGTGGCTAATTTCAGACATACCTTATAGGCCTCCCTCAATTCCCTAGGTGCTGTTACCTCTCAGATCTTCAGTACCATGGCCGGGGACACTGCTTGTGTCTACACTGTTCAGCTGACTGGGGCCGAGGGAATTGTCACTGAGCAGCCAGATGGAACAGCTACATGCTCCATGTTTCTGACTTCTTTTTTGTCACTTCTGGACTTGGATGATACCACACAACAGAGGGCATGGGCAGTGGGCTGATGCCATCCAGAAGTATGGGGTAGGCTACTCCTATAGCACATATTTTGACCATTGGACATCAGGGGATGGGAGAGAGTATGGAAGATAAATGCCTCTCCTCCAGCCCTTTCCCCCTATAGACTGCTTCTTGTCTGAGTTTCCCCGTATATCCGATCTGAAGAAGTCCCATAGGGCTGACCTGAGGTCACTGGCAGAGCAGGCTGTGTTGTTCATGGCTTATTATGTTACCACGAGCAGCATGATAATGCATCACCTTGCCTCTCTTTCTATTCTTCTCTATCTTTTAAAACTTTCCCCCTCATTTTCCGTACCCTAGAGTTGCACCTCTCAAAAGCATCAGTGCGCAATTCTTGTTTCAGATTCTTTTGTCTAGGGGACCCAGGCTAAGATATTGCTTAGCACATAGAAGTTGCTCATTAAATATCAATTTTTATTTTTTTCCTTCTCTGTTAATATTTTTATTTGACCTTGCCCAGTTCCAGGATAAACTTGAAGTTTAGTTTCTTAATTACCTCCATCCCCTGTCTTTTCTTCCTGAGATATTCTATCTCAGTACTGATTTCTCATGTTTCTCATTTGCTCCTGAGAAACAATCAATCCCTTTGTCTGATGATTGGTTTCTAGGACTCTTGACTTGGTCTAAATCCAGACTGATAGAATGCTCCCATGAAGACTCTTAACTCAAAGTTGTCCATGCACAGGAAGTTTATGGTTCATTTTTACTTGTATGTGATTTACTTTCTTCTGGGCATTTCTAGAATAGCCACCTGGGTTTGAGAACAGCATATAAATCAATATGCAAACTTTAGTGAAACTTCTTATGGTTTGTCAACGATGTATTCATTGTTCTAGAAAATAGTAGAATTTTGAGTCATGCAAACTCTAGGTTATTTTTGTGGAAGAAAGTGTCAATATGAGGAATGAGAGGATTTCTGTAGCCTATAATTCCATTTCCTTTGGTCAGAGATCTATAGCAACCCCTTTTAGTAGATCCTATGCCTTGTTGTCAGTAGAAAAATGTAGATTTTGGATTTCCAACGTCAGGCTCCATCTTGAAAGTCATAGTTACTTCCAATTCCAGACCTGGCAGGTGACTAAAGTTGTTTTTCCACTCTGTTAGATCTGTGAAGATTGGGGTAGTTAGCACAGGCTTCATGGAGAAGTTAAAGCTTGAATTTCATGGTAAATATTGGTAGATTTTATATAAACCCATGTTTCTGGGTTTTCTTACAACATACACATTTTTGTTCCTTCATCTCAACTAATCAAAATTCTAATGGTTAAAGATACATTTCCAGTGTCACCTTCTCCATGATACCTTTCCTCATCATCTTGTCTGGAAGTGGTCTCAACTTCATTTGATTTTCCACATGCTTTATTTATGTCTCCTTACATACAGTGTTTTTGGCAAACTTGTTTTTGTACTTGAACAACTGTGAGCATTTTGAGAGCAGGGGAGAAATCTCATGTATCTTTGTATCACTCCTTAGCACAGTGTTTAGTGTATGAGGTGCTTAAAAATGCTTGTCGTATTGAAGTTTTTCTGTCCTTCAACTTATATATCTTGAATATTTACTGTGTGCCAAGAACTATGCTAAGCATTATGTAATTCAAATCAATTCTCCCTCTTTGGGCCTAGCAAAGATCAATAAAAGAAAATTTTCTAAATTATAGTCCTTAAAAGAGAGCAATATTCATAACTTGGAATTTCACAAAGAATGCTTCAGTTATAGATCAGTGATTGGTTTGAAGAGATTTATGTGGTTCTTTTAACCTCTGTGCCAGAAACACTTCTGCCCCAAGTCAGTTTTCTCTGCTTCTCACCTTCGAGCCTTTCTTTGCTGCTGTCCTTGGAGGTTTCTCTGATTTCAGACCTTCCCAACTTTCTTTAATTTTCCAAGCTACTTAGATTTTATCTCCATAAGTGCTGTAATTTGTGTGAATTTCAGATGGGTATGGATATCAGCTCTATTTCCCATTTTGTTTTCTGTGGAGGGAAAATTTGTTTTGAGAATGAGTATATGTTTTACAACAATTAGTTGAGAGGTAAAAAGCTGCATTTCAAATTCAATCCAAAATGTCACCTATTATTTAGATCAGTGTGGCCCAATAAAAATTTCTGCAGTGGTGAAAATGTTTTATATCTGCACTGTTCAGTATAGTTGCCACTAGCCACTTGTGACTAATTGAGCACTTGCCTTATGGCTTGTGTGACTGAGGAACTGAGTTTTTATTTAATTTTAATTAATTCAAATTTAAATAGCTATATGTGGTTAATGGCTGCTCTACTGGACAGTGCAGATACAGACCAATGGCAGATATTACCTCACATATTTCTATAAATAAAATGCCCTTGGATAAATTCTTTTGGGAAACACTACCTGTATTATATTATCTCCCTTTTGGTGATTCACAATGCACACAACATGGTAAAGGCTCTAAGAAGTCTCACTGCAAAAACAAAACAATCTGTTGATATTGCTTTAACCCAGAAATTTCTGATTTCATTTGACCATGGAATTTGCACTTCCCCTCCCTCACCAGTAATGTCTGTGAACAACTTGTGACCTCATTCTGTAGGACCCTCTCAGAAAAAGTCTCCTTCAGACCATCTTTCCCATCCAAAGCCTATGCTGCATCTTTAGCCAGATGTATTTCCTCCTCTGTTTTAGTGGAAGCATAAGGATGACTTAAGCAGAGCCTTCTCTAAGCTTTGTAAAATCTGTTCCTAGGAGACGGGGCATGACGTTTGCCTCATAGACAGGAAGCTGTTGAGACTCCAAAATCACCTTTTACAGAGGGGTGGTATGTTTTCTAGCTATAGCTGTGGCTGAGCCTGAATCAAATTTGGTCTGTGGAACCAAGACATGTCCACAGTTTGACCTAAGCCACAGGTAGGTCTCCCTTTTCAGGGCTGATTAGAAACAATCCCTTATCCCCCACTGGAGTCACTGTTGTCATGTGTCTACCCCGTAACAATAATATGGGAAGGAATATGATAATGTTCAGTTGTCTTTTCCTCTTCCTCTTAATAGACCAGCTAGTGATGCTTCAGATGAAATTGGTCTGGAGGCTGAGAGCAGATCCATTATTGGGAGCATTTGCTTTAAATTATGAAATTCAGGAAGGCTTGTGGCAGAGAGGCGGCCAGTTCTGCCGCAAAAGGCGCTCACTTGTCTGTTTCTTGCATTCTGTTAAATATTTCTTATTTCCTCAGAATACACCACAAGGACCATTTGACTGTCCCCTCTGGCTTCTGCATCTTGCTTCTAGCATGAACAGACAGGTAATAACCATTCAGCAGGGCCATTACCTCTTCTAAAGACTATTATCAAAGTGGTCATTATACATAATGGAGATTATTACAGGCAGCCTGAGAGATTTTTTAGATACATCTCTCCAGTAATAGGTGGCCTTTTTTAGCCGTATATATCTGTGGGGATAATACCAGGGCACAGAATACATGATAAATGGTGATTTTTTAGCAAAAATCTGTCAGCTTTTAATGCATTAATTGGATTGCAGATTTAAATTGTATTTATTCAGAAACTTAAATTTTAACTCTTGACAGATACACAGCATGGCAAGAACATTGCAAGAACAGGAGTTGAAATATATAGAATGCATTGTTCATGTCTATACTATGCAATCACGTATGCAAGGATACCAGCATTAATGAATTCTTTGAGAACAAACTCTTTTATAATGAAGTAACTGGTCTGTAGTCAGCCAATCAATAAGTATTTATAGAACTTGGGCTGCATGCCAGGCACTGGAAATATGGCAGTTAGAAAACACAGAGGGAAGCTTAGCAGCTTAGAGTCTAGTGGCCTGTAAACGAAAAAAGTCAAATGTTAACATTTTCTACCTCCAAGACAATAAGACCTCCTTGTATAGTTTCCATTTTTCCCCAATTATCTGATGGTAAATAGGTGCTGTCCTAGGTAAAATGTGAATTCTGCTATGAGATACACAGTTGGTTGCCTACTAGACAGCTTTTCTCCCTTAAAGCCATAACTCCATTATTGTTTGGTTGGTAAAATATTCCCAGGGAGTAAATCCTTACCAGGCTAAGCCAGTCAAATGCAATAGGATGTTAATATGGGATTCTTGGCATCTCAGTGCTGAGTAAAGACCCAAGAACAAAAGAAATAGATGGCTAATGATGTATCACTCTAAAGCGGGGTGAGGGTTACTGCTAAGTCGCTACAGCCCAATTTGCAAAGGAGGTATCAAAAAGTTTTGTAAACTCTCACCCAACATTTCTTCTTGAGAAAAAAAGGGTTGAGATTAAAGTGAAAAGAGAGAGAGAATTTTTTGGAAAAACTTTTGGAGGATCTGTGGCATTTTGTTTACTCATGGTGGGGGGAACTTGCCCCTCACTTTGCACCAAGGGAGAAGGGTTTGAAAGGAGCACAGATATCTTGTTTTTGGTACCCCTGAGGTTGAAAGAGCAGAAGGGACTGGGACTTGACCCTTGTCTGAGAAATTGAAAGGCCAAGGACTTTGCCTAGCAAGCTACTTTGACAGCCAAGCAGGGAAAGATGGCATGGTGGCAATGTGTGGCACTAACGGATTTTCTGGTGCCAGTGATGCATGAGTGTTTTGCCTGAGCTAGATGGAATCATTCAGGAGGAGGAGCTGAACTGCTCTGGAATGAACATATAGGAGCTTTGCCCAAGAGGGCCATCTGGAAAGGCAGTGGAACACTAAGAGAGAGTCTCTGTAGAGAAAACCCTGAAAACCAGGTGATGAGGGGCAGTTTTTATGGCCAGATGGAGAAGACATTGCATTCGCGGGTGCCTCAAAGATGTCAGTATGAGGAATTTCCTTTGCACACATTTTATTCAGCTCTTCTGTGTCTTTTTAGTTGAAAGCTTCCTATTTGATACATTTGCTAAAATAATTTCCTGTTCCCAGTCTTCTCTCTCTGGGTCTTCCTTCTCTGAGAGGTTAATCTCTACTTGGATGTCCTGTACAGTCAAGTCTCTGCACTCCTCAAACCCCCATTAAAGAGGGAAGAATCTGCAATTGGTCATTATTTTGCCCATATGTTATTTTTAAAATGTCTATGCCCACCAATCTTTTTGGTGATAATAAACAGATTTACCAGATTTTCCTTCTGTTAAGCTGTGAGCAACCACCCTTAATCACTTTCAATCAGTAGAGTTGACCCCACCCACAATTCTAAGGGTAGGCACATGTCTCAAAACTTGCCGATTGGTGTATTCAACATTTTAACACAGTGATTAGTTCAGAGATGTTATGTGAGCTGGTCTGAGGGATTTTGCTGGGATTTGGAAGAGGCACCTTCTTTTTGCCAAGATTACTAAGCAGGTAGGATGTAAATGAGAAGTTACTGGTGGTTTCCATGCTCCTTGTAAGCTTACCTCAGTAGAAACAGAGCAAGAGATGAGCCAGAAAGATTTGTAGTGACATCATTTGAGCATCTGTATCCAAACATGTCTGAAATTATACTTATTCTACTTATGAGAATGAATAAATGCCTCCCCCTCCCCAAACCATTTTGTATTGGATTTTGCCATTTGTATCAAATAAACCTAACCAATAGATATTTATACTATGGTTAAGTTCCTCTAACAGGAGCTAAAAAATTTTTCCCCACCCCACTTTTTAACTAGGGAAAGTTTCACACATACAGAAAAGGAAAAGAATAGCAAAATGGATTTCAATATATTCTCCACCTAGATTTCAACAATTAGCTCTATCTTTCCTGTACCACTGGAAAGTATATATCAGACATCATGACAAAATATCCTAAATATTTCTACATATATCTCCTAACAATAAAGAATTCTGCTACATAAACACAATGACATCATCACACATAAGAAAATTAAAAATAATTCAACACATTCTAATATTCAGTCCATATTTAAACTTCTCCAATTTTCCCAAGTATACCTTTTATAGATTTTTTTTTTTTTTTTTTTTTTTACAAAATGAGGTCCCAATCAAGTTTCATACATTGACTTTGATTATTAAATCTCTTTAGTCTAGAACCGTTTCCCATTAAGAAAAAAGATGTGGACTTTTGAAGAGTCCAGGCCAGTAGTAGTAAGGTTGCCCTTTATTTTGAATTTGCCTGATTTTTAAAAAATATGATCTCATTTAGCTTGTTCCTGTGACTTGTGAAATCCTAGTGCATTGAAATTATGTCTAGAGGCTTGATTTTATTCAGGTTATTTTATTCAGTAATTTTTTTTTTTTTTTGCAAGGATACTTCATAGGGATGTTATAGGTGACATTGTAGTACAGTGAGAGACACATAAGGTCAGGTTGCTTAATATTAGTGATGCTAAGCTTGACCATTTGCTTGAGATGGTGATTGCCAGGTCTCTTATTATATAGGTACTGTTTTCCCTTTATTCTTAGTAAGTAATCTGTGTGGTAGTGAGGTGATACTTTAGCACCTTGAAAATTCTAAAGTACTTCCACATTTGTTGGCCTTCTTCTGTAGAGTTTTCTTTTCTCCCTCCCTCTCTTCCTTTCTTTTCCCTTTCACCCATTTTAGAGTAGGTATGATGTTAATAAATTTGCTTAGTTTTTTGTTTTTCTTAGAATGTCTTTGTTTTTACCTCACGTTTGAAGGATATTTTCAGTGTTTTTTAATTTCAAGGTTGGCAGTTCTTTTCTTTCAAAACTTTAAAGATGCCACCATTTCATTATCTTCTGGCTTGTATTATTTCTGTTGAGAAGTCAGCTGTCAATCTTATTGTTGCTGCTTAGAAGGTAAAGTGTCTTTTATCTTTGATTGCTTTTAAGATCCTTTTTTTTTTTGGTTGTTCTTTATTTTTAAATTGTTTTAGTATGATATTTATAGATCTAGTTCTAGCTGTATTATAAGGCATGGCAAGAATTGTGGATGTCTCAACCTGGATTTGTTGAAATCCCACCATGCCACTTTTCCTTTTGACTCATCTTGCTACCAGTTTCTATATTCTCGGCATTCTCTGATTGAAAATAACAAAAGCCCATCAAATATCTTAAATAAAAGATGGAAACTATTTTAAAGATCATCTTGTAATACAGGTTGCATCTGGTCCTCAGGAACAAACTGGAATCAGAAATGTGAATGCTAGATAAGACTTTGTCTTATCTTTCCATGCATCTACCACTTTTCCTTCTTATTTTCAAATTTTCTCTTTTTTATTTTCCTAAAAACTTGCAACTACCCAATATACATAGCAAAAAATAATTTCTTATGGCTCCTAAGTTTATATCTTGTTCATTTAAGAAAACAGCCAAACCATGTTTATTATATTGTATGCTTAATTCCAATTTCCCTGGGAAGAAATTCATTGTCCTAGAGGGATAAAGGACCCAACTCAGGTACAATCAAACTGTCTCAACCTGGGCCGGCCAGGCAATGTTACATTTTAAGGCCATGCCTTCTGAGGTGCCAATGCTGTAAGCATATCATTGAGGGGGAGAATTCGGATAGACAAGTCAGTAAGTGTCGGCTACATCTTCCCATTCTCTATGGAAGGTAGTCCCTATATTGCTTTACTTTTAGAAAATGAGATTTCCAGAATATAAAAATCTCCTGTATGTAGGCTAGCTAGAAGTTGTCTTAAATACTACCAAATTGTAGAACTTTGGATACTTTTTTGCCATACTGTAGAATCCTAGAATCTAGAGAAATATTCTTTTGGAAAACCAACCTTAATCTGCATTTCCGCATACCCAAACATTTGCCCTAGGCTACATGTTTCTTTTTCAGCATTTTGTATTTTAAACTATGCAATGCTGTTCCCTAGCCTAAAGATCCCTGAGTGTATATTTGTTGAGTACTGTCCCATTTGACAGTATTTTATGTAACAGTAAATAATACCTTTATACCATTTTCCTGTTACCTGATATTGCAGAAGGCAACCCTCTGGTTCTTTCATTGTTTTGCTTTTGGTTAGCAGAGTTACTGACAAAAAAGCATATCACAGAAATGAATCCTCTTCATTAAGAAAAGAATGATTCTACATAGATTTGATATCTCAGAGCAATTTGGCATCATTTATATAAAAATGAAGTATATGCTTAAAATGTAACAATTTCTTAGATGGTATTAAAGCTGAAAGTGTTTTTCCTTTTTTAAAAAATTTATTCAAGTATAGTTAATTTACAGTGTTGTGTTAATTTCTGCTGTATGGCACAGTGATTCAGTTATACACATATACACATTCTTTTCCATTATGGTTTATCACAGGATATTGAATAAAGTTCCCTGTGCTAGACAGGACCTTGTTTATCCATTCTATAGATAATAGTTTCCATCTGCTAATCCTAAACTCCCATTCCATCCCTCCCCCACCCCTCCTCCCCCTTAGCAACCACAAATCTGTTCTTTATGTCTGTGAGGCTGTTTCTGTTTTGTAAATACGTTCATTTGTGTCATATTTTATATTCCACATATCAGTGATATCATATGGTATTTGTCTTTCTCTTTCTGACTTACTTCGCTTAGTATGTTAATGTCTAGGTCCATCTATGTTGCTGCAAATGGCATTATTTTGTTCTTTTTATGGCTGAGTAGTATTCCATTGTATATATACACATATCTCCTTTATCCATTCATCTGTCAATGGACATTTAAGTTGTTTCCATGTCTTGGCTATTGCAAATAGTGCTACTCTGAACATAGGGGTGCATGTATCTTTTTGAACTATAGTTTTGTCTGGATATATGCCCAGGAGTGGGATTGCTGGATCATATGGCAACTCTATTTTTAGTTTTTTGAGGAACCTCCCTATTGTTTTCCATAGTGGCTGCACCAATTTATATTCCCACCAACAGTGTAGGAGGGTCTCCTTTTCTCCACACCCTCTCCAGCATTTGTTATTTGTAGACTTTAATAATGGCCATTCTGACCCGTGTGAGGTGGTACCTCATTGTAGTTTTGATTTGCATTTCTCTAATAATTGAAGCTGGAAGTTTTAATTTACTTCAGGATACAGAAATATAAAAATAAACCTGATTTAAAAAACGTATTTCACCTTTTTTTCTTTTGTTTACTTTTTTTCCCTGTATACCCTTAAACTCTTTATATGTATCTTTTTAGAAAGTCTGACATGTAAAGAAATTTCCCTTCGCTGAAATTTAAGGGAATATGCAGTTTTGTTCCCAGATAATTTAAGTAGCCGACAATAGCAATAAACAGCATCAAATAATTCCCTTAAAGAATTTTATATTCCTATTCCTAACACTGGGGAATTCCTTATGAAGTTATAGTTAGTTTTTGCTAAGAGAAGTACTTCGGTTTTTGAGACTAGGCTTTCGACAAATTTGTGAATTCATCACATTTCAAGAAAAATTGCATACAAAGATGTGGTTGTTATAATTGGAAAAGAGGGTCATCATAGTTCAGCTTTGTCCAAGGATAGTGATATAGTTAACAACATCTGTGAGAAGCTATGTTACTGAACAGCCTGGTGATAATCACCTATTCCCTAAAGAGTCTTTTCTGGCTTATGATTTTCAGTTATAATAATGTGTGCTGGCATGTCCTAATGAACTTGGTGAGGCACGTTCAGATGGCCCAATCTTGTTGGCTTCCCAACAGCTGCTCAAAGATGCTGAGGGGCTGGCCTGGTTTTGTTTTCCAGGCTCCCTGAATACCACTCATCAAGGCCACATTCACCAAGCATTATGAATGGTGCATTGCTCATCTGATAAGGTTAGAAAACAAGATGGCTGGACCCAGTCCCCCCTCTATGGGCTCCTGGGGCGATAGGCTTCAAGCTCACTGCAGCATAGGGCATCTGTGGTGGGTGTGGCCTCATTTCAAATAAGAGTTACTGATGTTGTTGTGACATTCTCCAGTCTGCATGGATTCTGTTTCAGCGTAACCCTTTATAAAGATTAGATTTTGTTATTTGTTAAGCACTTTGTAGCAGCGTTCAAAGATCAAAAGGAATGCGGTTGGTGTATTAGTTTCCTAGGGCTGCCATAACAAATTACCACTAATACTTGGTGGCTTAAAACAACAGAAATGTATTCTTTCACAGTTCTGGAGGTTAGAAGTCCAAAAATCAAGGTGTTGGCAATGTTGGTTCCTTCTGGAGGCTTTGAGAGAGAATCTGTTCTATGTCTTTTTCCTAGCTTCTGGTAGTTGCTGGCAATCCTTGGTATCCTTTGGCTTGTAGCTGCATCATTCCACTCTCTTCCTCCATCATCCCATGACCTTCTCTGTTTGTCTCTGTCCCTCTGTGTGTCTATCCAGTATAACTTCATCTTAACATCGTAATTATATCTGCAAAAACCCTATTTCAATTAAGGTCACTTTCACATGAGCTGGGGGTTAGGATTTGAACATATCTTTTGGGGGGACACGATTCAACCCGTTACAGTTGGTTTCTGCTCTACAGCCCTGTTTAACTCACATGACTTCTTTCTTCCCCTGTTTCTTCACTAAAATCCCAGTTCTGCTTTCTCAAGAGATTTCTTCAGTAGAATTGGTTATTGAATGGAACTTTAAAACATGTTATCACCAATCAACAAGCACTATCTTGGTTAATAAAAACCAATGATATCAGTTTATTCCAACACTTGCACAAGGTAGCTAGATTAAGATATTAGGGAAAAATCATCTAAGACAATCTTGACTGGGTAACCTTTGATATTTCCATTGGACAATGTTCTCAGCTATTTGATATATTGAAATTTGATTTAAGAAACAGGTCTTTGATCCCTACTAAAAGCAAACAACAATGTTAAGATCTGAGGATAATTAAACAGGTAAGATATACATCTTGATTTCAACCTATTGGTGGTACAGAACCATAGGTAACTCTTTTTGAATTATTTTAAAATTGATTTATAAAATCATGACGCAGATTAACCATACTATTTTCTGAGCTAGTCCCACTAAGAGAAAATTAGCTTGGCCTCTGTTTAAATAGTTAAGCCTCTGAGACATCTCTGTTCTAAGCTTAGTTTGTAAGCATCCAGTGTGGATCAGAGTTTTCACTACCCCTCTTTCTTTGGCAACTTGATCTTTCTTTTGCCTTTCAGCATGGTCTTCCCTTAGTTAGTTTCATAATTCCTTCATTTTTAGTTGGGGCACCAGATTCTCAGTCTCGTAAGTCTTACCTTCCCATAGAAAAATTCCAGTCCAATAAAAGCAAAAGAGATCCCTTCCCATAGAAAAATGCCAGTCCAATAAAAAAAAAAAGGAGAGCCCATAGAAAAATGCCAGTCCAATTAAAAAAAAAAAGAGATCCCCTCTGTACCCTTACATGTGTGCTTGACTTTTAGCTCCTTTGCTGACACATTTATTTACTCTTTTTACTAGCAATATGGCTGGTGTCCTTAAACCTGACCAACATGGAACTATGGGAGTGAAGTGTGTGTGTGTGTAAAGAACTGAAATTCCTCACTTTAAAATCCACATTAAAACAAAACAAAAGTAAGACGAAGTGAAAACAGATTATAGATCCAGTTAGCAAAGTGGGTGGTTGCCAGGGGGGAGGTAGGTGGAGGGCGCAAAATAGATGAAGGAAATTAAGAGGTACAAACCTCTAGTTATAAAATAAAATAAACCATGGGGGGATGTAATATACAGCGTAAGGAATATGTTCAATAATATTGTGATAACTTTGTATGGGGACAGATGATTACTAGTCTTATTGTGGTGATCATTTCATAATGTGTGCAAATGTCAAATCACTCACTATGTAGTACACTTGAAACAAACATAATATTGTACATCAACCATATTTTTAAAAAATTCACATGACTGACCACATAGCATTTCACTCATGAACACGCCATGGTTTAAATGATCATTATTCTATTATTGGGCCCATATACTGTTTATAATTTTTCCCCTTTGACTGCTTCTTTTCACTCTCATGCATTGTGTCAGTAAGGATTCTTCGTTGCAAACAAACAGAAAACCATCTTAGATGATTTAAGAAAAGTTATTGGATGTGTGGTAGATTGAAGAATTGACCCCAGTGCTTTATGGCCTTGGAGTAGCTATACCTGTCCATACCCTTGCCATGGCCTGGGGTAGACAGAATGTACATTCCTACTCCTTGACCTTGGGGTGGCCACATGACTTGTTTCATCCAGTGGAATGTCAGCAGACATGATTTGAGCAGAAGCTTGAAATGTGCTTGTGTGTCTGGGCTTGGTCTCTCAGTTTTTGGTGATCTGAGAATATACCCCAGTTAGATGCTGTTTCTTCAGCCTGTATCCTTGAATGAGACATGTGAAGTAGCCTACTTGCTCCAGGGAGCCACTGAATCATTTATTATCACACAGATTCTGTGGGTCCGGAATCTGGGCATCATTTAGTGGGATTCTCTGGTTCAAGATCTCTTGCAAAGTTGTATTCCAGGTGTTGGCCAGGCCTGCAGATATCTCAAGGCTCAAGTGGGGAAAAATCTACTTCCAAACTGAGTTTAATGGTTGTTAGCAAGATTCAGTTCCTTAAGGACTGTTAGATTGAGGGTCTCAGTTCCTCAGCTGGCTGTTGGCTGGTGGCCTCCCTCAGTTCCCTGCTACGTGGACCTCTCTGTTGGGCAGGTTGCAAGATGACAGCTTGCTTCATCAGAGTGAGAAAGTGCGAAAAGGCAGAGAGAGAGAGAGAGTGTGTGGGAGAAAGATGGAAGTCATGGTCTTATACAGCATAATCCAGAAAGTGATACCCCATTGCTTTTGCCATTTCTGCTCATTAGAAGCAAGTCCCTTGGTTTAGCCCATACGTGAGAGGAAGGAATTACACAGGGACATTACTATGAGAAGGCAGATGTCACTGGGAGCCATTTTGGAAGCTTCCTACTACATATGGTTTACAGACTTGATTAGAAGGCTGGAAACCAATTTGGACATTTACTGGAGCCACAGGAGTCAGGAGGAAGGATATTCAGATACTACCGATGACCATTAGGCATATTTTTACAGAATTCGAACCACTGCCAGCCATCTAGTTCCTATTTCTAAGAGATATTGAATGAATGGGTTGTTCCACCTAAGATTCATGCAGGACAGATTTATGAGTAATTTCACTGGGTTGTTTTCTGAATTGGGTCATACTTATTGTTTGCCTTGGACTTCATCAGGATAATTATTGTACCTAAAGAACAGTCTTAAAATATGTTTTCAGTAGTGTACTAAAGTTCTTTTAATTACCTAATGCTTTCTTTTTTTTAAAGTAACTCCCAAATATTCTACTTAATGAATCAGTGGAAAAATTAGTCAAAGGGATTATTTGATAATGGATAGACTTACCAAATGGTTATCTTTCCAAGTTTTGAACATTATATTACGGGCTTTCTTAGTATGTGTGAAACTAATCATTCACTTTGGTGGGTGGGAATCGATATTGCTGGGCCCTTTCATAACCTCCATTACTGCTGCCATGGCCACTTTGATCATGAGCCCATTGGGAGTGACAGGAGTAGCTAGTGAAAGAAGCTGATGGTAATTCACAGAACAGGTCATTCTGTCAACCCGATTATTAAAATCCTTTTCTGCTGAGGTCATCCTTTGGTGAGCATTAATATGGGACACAAATATCTTCTTCTTTGTGTCTATTTGGAGAGATCTATCCATATACCTTGTGTGTGCTATAGTTTTCCATAGTAACTGTAGCAAATTACCACAAACTTAATGGCTTAAATGGTACAAATTTATTATCTTACAGTTTTGGAGGTCAAAAGTCTGAAATGGGTCTCAGTGGGCTAACATCAAAATGTTAGCAGGGCTGAGTTCCTTTCTGGGGGCCTGAGAGGAGCATCCATTTCCTTGCCTTTTCCAGCTTCTAGGGGCTGCTCATATTCTTTGTCCTTTTAACCCCATCTTGGCTTCTGCTTCTCGGAGGACCTGGACTCACACAGCTTATCTTCCTTACTGTCTGGTCAAATGTCCACTCCTACGTGGTCTTCTCTGACAAATTTCCCTACTGTAGCCCGCCTTCCTGGTTGTCCGTTAGCAATTCATTTTTTATTTCCTTTATAGCAATGATCACAATGCTTACATACTTGTTTGTTTATTTGGTTAATTACTTATTGCCTGTTTTCTCTCCTGGAATGTAATCCTCCTTTGGGCAGGGACATGATCAGCCCCAGCACTTAGCTGCATTCCTGGCACATCATATGTGCTTAATAGATATTGTTCAATGAATCAATGGATTCAGATTTTCTAACACGGGCCTGGGAGGTGTGGAGGAGGGAGAGACTAAACTAGATATTACTGAGCAGCTGAAGGCAGTATATGGATCCCAGTCTCTTGGGACAACCAGGTAAGAGATATGTCCCTACCTGTTGACCGTTTGTCTGCATTTCTCTGGAGCAGCTCCATTTCTGTCAACTAAGTGCAATCACCCTTTCCCAGATGTTTGGTCTGAAAAGTGATGGCCAAAGTGACGTACAAAAGGGGATCAGAGAGAAAGATAAATACTGTATGATCTCTCTTATATGTGGAATCTAAAAATAAATAATTTAAAAATTAAGCTCATAGATGCAGAGAACAGATTGGTGGTTGCCAGAGTCGAGGGGTGGGGGATGGGAGAAATGGGTGAACTGTTTTCATTTTTTAGTTTAAATAAATTGCATTAAAAATTATATAGACTCATAATTATTGACAAAGGTATTCCCCAATGAATTATTAAGAGAAATATGATGAAAGTATTTTTCATAGTATAATTATTTTTAAAAGACTGTTTTATATATATATATATATATATATATATAAATTCAAAACGATATACACTAAAATATCAACAGGTGAATGAACACAGGATAATCGTTTTTTCTATTTTTTAAAGTTTTTAAAGTCTTATTGTGTACATATAGTACTTTATATACCAAAAAATTAATTTTTGTCATTGCTTACATCCACTGGGATCCATATAGAATTTAGAATTTCTGTATTTGAAACCCTACTCTTAGAAGGTGTTTAGAGAAATTTGTTATTTTCTTTTCACAAATGTTTAAGTAGTAACTATT
Source organism: Balaenoptera musculus (assembly GCF_009873245.2). Lineage (NCBI taxonomy): Eukaryota > Metazoa > Chordata > Mammalia > Artiodactyla > Balaenopteridae > Balaenoptera > Balaenoptera musculus. The sequence goes on from NC_045790.1 coordinate 74,736,689, forward strand.
TCACCCCAAGAAATATTTATTTAATTATGATTCAACACCCAAAATAAGTTAAGGAGAGGAGGTAATATGGAAAGCTTAGATTCATAACTTTATGAAACCTAAAAACTGCACTATTCTCGTCTATCCTCAAAAAAAAAAAAAAGCCATCAGAGAGTCAAAGGCAAGCTTTGTTTTTTTTGTGTGTGTGGTTTTGTTTTTTTTTTTAAATTTATTTTATTTATTTATTTTTGGCTGTGTTGGGTCTTTGTTGCTGCGAGCGGGTTTTTCTCTAGTTGTGAGCAGGGGCTACTCTTCGTTGCGCACGGGCTTCTCATTGTGGTGGCTTCTCTTGTTGCGGAGCACGGGCTCTAGGTGCGCGGGCTTCAGTAGTTGTGGCATGCAGGCTCAGTAGTTGTGGCTCGTGGGCTCTAGAGCACAGGCTCAGTAGTTGTGGCGCACGGGCTTAGTTGCTCCGTGGCATGTGGGATCTTCCCAGACCAGGGCTCAAACCCGTGTTCCCTGCATTGGCAGGTGGATTCTTAACCACTGCTCCACCAGGGAAGTCCTGCAAGCTTTGTTTTAATTTACCATGGTGCTACAGTCTGTCCCAGCCCTTTTCGCTCCCTCACAATGTGGGGGTAAAGTCTGGGGGCTTCATTTCCTCCATTGACGAGGGCAGATACAGAATTAGGTTTAGGGAGCAGTTTGTTGCTATGTGTTCTTCAGTGACGATTTTAGTGGTAGTGGTGTGCACCATGTTTAAAAAGTCTCTAGCAAAATTTTAACCAGAGGACTTAAAAAAAAAAAATTCCTTCTCACCTTAAATGGTGAAGCACAACACAATGAGAGGATTCGGCATTTTGGCCTCAGAAAATGTGGGATTTAGGGGTGAGGATGGTGGCTAATTAGTCCTGGAATTTAATTCTCATGTCTGGTCATATTGGAAGTTATATGACAACTGGCTGAAGAATGAAAAACTACTCTTGAGTGCTCCAAAATTGTGCCAGTCTTGAGGAAAGTCGACCGAATTTAATCAAAAGTTTTCCCCATGTTGGGATCTGAGGCTACAAATCACCTCAATCTGTGGCTCTCAGATAGATGAATTTGTGTGCTGTGATTAACCAATGATGGATCCCAGTTTTGTCTTAGATTCTGCTAGTGTGATATTTTTCCCTCAGGCAGATTCTCAAAGGCAATAAGCCTATTAGCTATCCATTCTTTGGGTCCAAAATTATCACTTTAATGTGGTGTGTGTGTGTGTGTGTATGTGTGTGCGCGTGTGCACACATGTGGGTACAAGTGTACACAGAAATGATTACATTTGCTCATATTTGGTATGTCTATTTAACCCAAGCCTATAAAATTTAATAAAAAGTCAACAGAGGTCCACATATACAAATCAAGACCAAGCTATACAAAGCAGAGAAATGCGCTATTAGCTGAGTAATGCAATAGAAAAGAAACTATCCCTTTGCAAGGGGTCCAGATTAGAATGGTAAAAATTTAAGAAAAGGCAGTATTACCCTGCCCTAACTATAAGGATGGAGAAAGAAAGAAAGAAAACCTGCCAGGTATTTGTGAAAGTAAAAGTTCCCCTTTCTTTTAAGACACAATAGCTTGTGTAAGTTTGTCACATGTATCTGTTGCTCTCACCTCTTACTCTGTGCTGAAGTGCTCACCAGAGCATTCACGGGAGCAATTCTCCCTCCCACCCCTGACACCTGCCACAGAGAATGCTGCATTATTCATCAGGAGCTAATGGCAGGTGATGAGATCTTTTCACGCTACATCCCTCGCAGTAGGTGTTTATCACTCTCTTCACCCGCAGCCCTGCTATTACTGAAGGGCCAAAAGAACCCTACACACTCGTTTGAAAGGTAATGGGAAACGTGCTCAGCTTTCTGGGCTCACAAGTGCAGATGAAGGTTATCACCAGGGCAGCTGTGAAGCCCAGGGCGAGAGGAAGGTGGTCACTCTAAAGAGAACAGCTTAATTTTGGAAATCCATACAAATCATGTCAGAGCCATGATAATCCATCTTCTTTAGCTTCCAGCATTTCAGCAGTCATTGCACTGTAATAATTTCCCCCGATTCACCTGTGATCTCTATAAATAACCGGAGTGAGGGAGGAAAGGAGAGGAGGAAAGAGACGGGTCTGGCTTAGCGTCTGATGAGCATGGCAGAGAGGAATTTATCTCTGTCTAGTAAGCAAGATGTGGTCTCCTCCAAGGGTGGGCGGGGGTGTGGCCACGCACCAGAAGCTAGCAGGGGGGGCAGTTCTGCGACCCCAGCTCAGTGCTCTGGTGTCACTTGAAACCAACTTGACAAGAGAGCTAGTGGTTCCTTCCAGTGATTTATCTGAAGGCTTGTGACAAAAAAATTATGGAGCAGTGCCATAGTAGCATGTGGGAGGAATCATAGAAGGGGGACTGTTTTATTCTCAAGTACTTAATTCCTTCCGGGAGCACGAGTTAGCAGAGATTTCTTGGCCCTACTATATATGCCACCAATAACCACCACTTGATTCTAACATTTTTATTCTTTTTTTTTTTTTTCTGGTTACGTTTTTTTGGTTTGTGTTTTTTGTCTTTTTGAGGACTTTGGGTGTGTAATCTGGGTTACAGGGAGGTTAAGCAAAAGAATCTGGGTACAAAAAAGCCAAAGTGGTCAAGATAACCTGGCAGGGAGGCAATCGAATTTTTGTTCTCCCAGATCACTTGTGTTGACTTCACTGCTCCTCCAGGATGGGTGCTATTTCTTAATCTAGGGTGTCCTCTTGGTTTCTTCCTTTCACATCGTAGTCAGTGTGGTGTAATGGAGGCCAGACAGAATGGATTTAAGGTGGGAAAGACTTAGGTTTCAGTCATAGATCAACTATTTAGTAGTGGTGGGAATTTATTTAAACTTTGTGAGCCTTGCTTTTAATAATAGTATAATAGGTATAATATCAAGTCTAGGGTTACTTTGAAAGCTAAATGACAAGCATTCAATAAATGCTTAACAATTGCTAACTTCTTCCATTCTTTTGAACTTAAGGTGACTTTATCTTTTCTTTTACCTGGCCAAAGTAAATGTCTTTAGATAGGTTGACAAATCTTTTTCCATGAAGTGGGCAAGTTCAAACTCTCTAGTAAGTGTTTCATATTGGCTCTTGGTCAACGGGTTAGTGGCTAAATACACTGATTTATAGCCGTATCATGGAACATTATTCAGGAATAATGGGCAAACAATTGATGCAACAACTTGGATGGATCTCTGTGGGGATTATGCTGAGTGAAAAAAGCCAATCTCAAGAGGTAACATACTACATGATTCTGTTTATATAACATTTTTGACATGACAACATGATAGAAATAGAGAACAAATTAGTGGTTACCAGAAGTTAGGTATAAGGGAGGAGAGAGGCAGGGAGGTGAGTGTAATTATATAAAGGGTAACACGAGGGATCCTTGTGGTGGTGGAATGTTCTGTGTCTTGACAGTGGTGGCGGATCCATGAACCTATATCTGTGATAAAATTGCATAGAACTAAATACACACACACACACACACACACACACACACACACACGCAGGAGTGCAACTAAAACTGAATATTGGTAAATTGTATCAGTGTTAAGAGTGTGGTTGTGATATTGTACTATAGTTTTGTAGTATGTTACCATTGGGGGAAACTGGGTAAAGGATGTGGGAAATCTGTTATTTCCTACAACTGCATGTGAGTCTGCAGATATCTCAAAAAAGTTTGGGGCTTCCCTGGTGGCACAGTGGTTAAGAATCTGCCTGCCAATGCAGAGGACATGGCTTTGCGCCCTGGTCTGGGAAGATCCCACATGCCACGGAGCAACTAAGCCTGTGCACCACAACTACTGAGCCTGTGCTCTAGAGCTCGCGAGCCACAACTACTGAGCCCGTGTGCCACAACTACTGAGCCTTCGCTCTAGAGCCCGCGAGCCACACCTACTGAAGGCTGCGCGCCTAGAGCCCGTGCTCCACGACAAGAGAAGCCACTGCAATGAGAAGCCCACGCACCGCAACGAAGAGCAGCCCCCGCTCACCACAACTAGAGAAAGCCCGCATGCAGCAACGAAGACCCAATGCAGCCAAAAATAAATAAATAAAATTTAAAAAAAGTTTAAAAAACGTTTGGCCTTTGATCTTTCAATAATAGCCATATCCAGGTATAAATATAATTATCACTCAATTGGTAATATGACCATAAGGGTCATGTTCCTTTGGTCTGATAGTTTCTAAAAAAATTTCCTGAAGAAATAATAAAAAAATGATACATATACTTATGTCCAAAGATTTTCATTACAGCATTGTTTAGAGCTGTGACATGCTAACAGCAACTTAAATTTCTAACTTAGTAATGCTTATTGAGTATTTCTAAGATGGGATAAAATCCTTATGTTAAAATAATGTTTTAATGCACTAACCATTGACTGCATGCCACAGATACGGGATTTTTCTTACTTACACCATCTCCCCCTATATTTTCTCTCTTCTTCCAATTTTTGATACTATTCTTCATTATGTTTTTCAGTTTATATACTGTTTTGTTAATTATATTTTATATCCTTTTATTGGGTACTATTGTAAAGTAATTTGTTTCATTTTTTAATCCACCACATTTAGAATTCCTTTGAATCCTCCACTTTTTTCAGCTTTACTGAGCTATAATTGACAAAATAATCCCCCATTTTTTAAGATCAAAATATTTCAGCCCCTCCATTCTCCACCCCATATCTCTAATGCTGTCAGTTAAGCCATTGCTTTTCCATTGTCAAGGTTTACAATGTGTGTCTGTAATTAAGTCTTCTATAATTTCTCTCTAGGTTAATTCTGCACATTGAAGACCACTAAATAGGATTTCCAACATTATGGTTATGTAAATATTTTGTAGTTCAGAACCAGTTAGCATAATTCCATTCATAGAGAACGAGACGACACCCTATGCCACTAAAACATTGTTGCTTGAAGGAGAAAATTCCTCACAAGGTCAAATGAATTTTCATCTTTTCCTGCTATCAATTGTTGAAAATCTTACCATGTGTTTTTGATTGTAGCATATGTAGACCATTCCTTTCTTGAGAATATTCTGTTTTACCTAGAATTTCTAATTGCCTTCATATACTTATGCTTTCTTTACTATGTTACCAAGCTTATCCAATTTCTTAATCATATTATTTATTGAATGCTGAATTTTAAATAGATTGCTTTCTAAGCCTGCTTCAAAGCAGTTACCATGAGCATTGTTTTAATTTTTAACTTTTTTTTTCTCTTGTACTTCTTATTCATTATGCCACAACTTCACTCCACTGTATCTCCCCCTCTTCCAAGAAGGTGAATGGGAGGTAAGCTTTTTTTCATTCTTTCAGGAATAACCGATTAATTGAAAAGTCTCAGTTTAGTGGGTAGATACATACGATGGATTTGTGTTTTGCTCATTAATGCTTTGTCAAAGTTCCTTTTTCCGCCCCTGGATGGAGTCTTGGAGAGCTTCCATAGCTCTCTGGTGACGTACGGTTGAAAACTGTCTAGTGCCTTCTCAGATCTTCCATCTCATCTTCTCCCCCTTATCCAGCAAGCCTTAGGTTTTGTAGTCCTCACTTGTGCCCTATCTGACCCAACCCTTTATGCTGGACTTCCTCTTCGCTTTTATGGGCCCAACCCTCTGATCTTCCCCCAACTCCTGTCTTGTTTCAGAAAAATTACAGGTGCTAAATGACTACAGCAGAGGCTCTTGCTGTTGGTGGGGAAGGGATAACGGTACACTAACCACCGCAAAGCCCATCATTTGAGCAAAGTGACAACCATCCATTCATTTCCTGGTGTATCTGGGTTTTGAGCTTCTAAACCAGATAGTCTATGGGGAAGAAATAAAATCTCCAATTCCTGCCTGTCATTTCTAGGACTGGCAAGTCTACTTTACTTCTGTGAGTCTAGGTCAGCCCCCAGTGGAGATTTTCAATTCATTGCCATTAATAAGTGAGATTTCTTCTAAGATCCTGGCAATAGTCTGAGACTCCATTTTAATTTTGATGTGATCATGAGATCTTTATATTTTTCTACTTTAAAAAGATATTTTAGTGGTGAATTGTGAGAAAAAACTTTGACTGCTAACCAGATTCCATTATAAAGTCAGAACACATACACATTTGTGTATGGATATAAATAAACAGAATGTCTCAGGTAACTATACTTTGGGCAAATCTATTAGTTCCTCCTTACATAGCTAATTTGAAGTATAATATTTTAATCTTTCTTCCAATGCCTTCACTCTAGATGTAATAGAGCAATGATACCAACATCTTATAATTAATAGTTTGTCATGCCTTGTTTTTTAGAGCAAAGGTTGGCTAAACCATATTTCTTCATTAAATTTCTCAGTCTGACCTCCTGGCATGTTTGGTTGTAGTGAATCATAGCTCTATTTTGCAGATTAGAAAGAAATATGACAAGACATTTTGAAAAGATTAGGTAAAGAAGGATATGAACGTAAATTATTAAAAATAGAAGTGTTTAAAATGTTTAATATGCAGAAACATCCCATTTTATCAAGTGATCAGATTTTTAGCAATCTCTACGTCTAGAAAACAGTCCCAAACCTGGAAGTAAACAGAAAACTGTTATTCAAACCTTTAGACCTATTACTACAGTTGTTGAATTATGTTCAAGAGCAGTTGCTTCAAAGGACAGAAATTTGAGAGCGGTTTAAAAAAATTTCAAACTTTGTTTAAAATTTTTGGCTTTGAAGGAGATGCTAATTAAGTAGCAGGGAAGGTACTAAGGGTGTGGGCTCTGGCATCAGGCAGAGATGATTTGGAATCCTGGATTCTGCTTCTTCCTAGCTATCTGATAAGATACTTCTCACTTCTAGACCTTAGTTTCATGTGCATGTTGGACATAACAACACCCATCTCATAAGGGCTGCTTTGGGTGATTAAATGAGAAAATCTATGTAAAGATTATTATGAACTGATTGGCTACATAAGAATAATCATGAAAACTTAATTTATGTCAAATATTAATCATGAACACTTAATTTATGCCAAATATTTTATTCCTTAAAGATATTGAATAAGAGAGGCTTACACAATAACTTCCTGAGTTTTATTTGTGTGAAATAGTCCTCTTCACAGAATTGGCCATGATCTCAACATCCATACTTGGAAGAAACTTCAGTAAAATTTCAAAATGCCCCATCAATGAGTTATGAAAAGAGCTATTAATTGCTTTCTATATTATGTTCAAATGAATATCCAGCCCTAGGGACATGAATAAATCTTTAGTATCATGTGTCATCAATTACACAGTGGGCTGTAACAATTTTAGGACCACCTGTGTATTTACATGCTTGAGAAAGTACTTACAAATGAAACAGAAGAGTAAATATTACAGACTCTGGTCATTCATACACAATTTCCGATGGTGAATTATCCTCCTTCCATTTCCCGTTGGTCTAGGTAGCTACGCTCTTTTCTGCCTACTGTGCTGGAAGGTAATTATGGGGGTCCAAGGTCCAAATCCTAGTTCTATCAAATTTATATTTTAGCATTATAAAGTATAGCATTTATAGTATTAAAAAAATGTGCCACTATTTTCAAAGCTACCATGGCTACAGAAGAACCTGTACTTTCAGAGATGTGGAGAGAAGAGTAATAAAAGCTAGTGAAGTAAGGACAAATGTGTGGTTGGATCAATTCTGACTGCAGGGCATCTAGCACATGTGAACACATGTGAGTGACCAGCCAGGTAGAGCAGGATACACAGACTGGTGTGGATCTGATTTTATTCTGGACACTTTCATTAACCGTCTGCATGTCTTTGGGGAAGTCAAAAGATTTCTGTGAGCCTCTGACTTCTCAGCTATAAAACGTCGAGAGGTTATAATTCTGGGAGTCACAGAAACTGGGTTTAAATCCTGGCTCTTCTACTTAACAAATTGTTTAGACAAGGTATTTAAGATTTGAGCCTCAGTTGCCTCCAGTGTAAAATGGGGATGATAGCAGGATTTACTGCATATAATTTCTGAGGATTAAATGAGGTAATGCATTTAAATACAAGTAAAGTACCGCACATGTAGTAATGCACATTAAATGTGAGTTATGGGACTTCCCTGGTGGTGCAGTGGTTAAGAATCCTCCTGCCAATGCAGGGGACACGGGTGTGAGTCCTGGTCTGGGAAGATCCCACATGCCACGGAGCAACTACCCGTGCGCCACAAGTACTGAGCCTGTGCTCTAGAGCCTGTGAGCCACAACTACTGAAGCCCGTGCGCCTAGAGCCCGTGCTCTGCAACAAAGAGAAACCACCGCAATGAGAAGCCCACACACTGCAACGAAGAGTAGCCTCCGCTCGCCACAAATAGAGAAAGTCCGCGTGCAGCAACGAAAACCCAACACAACCATAAATAAATAAATAAATGAGTTACTATTTTTTTTGTTTGTTTTTGAACTATTGTTTATTTTCTGGTTTGAATACTGCAAAATGTTTTTATTTAAAAAAATGGGCAAATGCTAAGCAGACAGAACCCCATAGCATGAAATACATTAGTACATTTAAAGATTGCATTAAATATCTCCTTAGAAGGAGAATTAGCCCGGAATGTAGGCACTATATATTTCCTCAAAGCAAATTGTTTTTTTAAATTTTATTTTATTTATTTTTTTATAAAGCAGGTTCTTATTAGTCATCCATTTTATACATATCAGTGTATACATGTCAATCCCAATCTCCCAATTCATCCCACCACCACCACCCCCAGCCCCCACTGCTTTCCCCGCTTGGTGTCCATAAGTTTGTTCTCTACTTCTGTGTCTCTATTTCTGCCCTGCAAACCGGTTCATCTGTACCATTTTTCTAGGTTCCACATGTATGCGTTAATATACGATATTTGTTGTTCACTTTCTGACTTACTTTACTCTGTATGACAGTCTCTAGATCCATCCACGTCTCTACAAGTAACCCAATTTCGTTCCTTTTCATGGCTGAGTAATATTCCATTGTATATATGTACCACATCTTCTTTATCCATTCGTCTGTCGATGGGCATTTAGGTTGCTTCCATGACCTGACTATTGTAAATAACTCAGCAGTGAACATTGGGGTGCATGTGTCTTTTTGAATTATGGTTTTCTCTGGGTATATGCCCAGTAGTGGGATTGCTGGGTCATATGGTAATTCTATTTTTAGTTTTTTAAGGAACCTCCATACTGTTCTCCATAGTGGCTGTATCAATTTACATTCCCACCAACAGTGCAAGAGGGTTCCCTTTTCTCCACACCCTCTCCAGCATCTGTTGTTTGTATTTTCTGATGATGCCCATTCTAACTGGTGTGAGGTGATATCTCATTGTAGTTTTAATTTGCATTTCTCTAATAATTAGTGATGTTGAGCAGCTTTTCATATGCTTCTTGGCCATCTGTATGTCCTCTTTGGAGAAATGTCTATTTAGGTCTTCTGCCCATTTTTTGATTGGGTTGTTTGTTTTTTTAATATTGAGCTGCATGAGCTGTTTATATATTTTGGAGATTAATCCTTTGTCCATTGATTCGTTTGCAAGTATTTTTTCCCATTCTGAGGGTTGTCTTTTTGTCTTGTGTGTAGTTTCCTTTGCTGTGCAAAAGCTTTTAAGTTTCATTAGGTCCCATTTGTTTATTTTTGTTTTTATTTCCATTACTGTAGGAGGTGTATCAAAAAAGATCTTGCTGTGATTTATGTCAAAGAGTGTTCTTCCTATGTTTTCCTCTAAGAGTTTTATAGTGTCCTGTCTTACATTTAGGTCTCTAATCCATTTTGAGTTTATTTTTGTGTATGGTGTTAGGGAGTGTTCTAATTTCATTCTTTTACATGTAGTTGTCCAGTTTTCCCAGCACCACTTATTGAGGAGACTGTCTTTTCTCCATTGTACATCCTTGCCTCCTTTGTCATAGATTAGTTGACCATAGGTGCGTGGGCTTATCTGTGGGCTTTCTATCCTGTTCCACTGATCTATATTTCTGTTTTTGTGCCAGTACCATATTGTCTTGATTACTGTAGCTTTGTAGTATAGTTAGAAGTCAGAGAGTCTGATTCCTCCAGCTCCATTTTTTTCCCTCAAGATTGCTTTGGCTATTCGGGGTCTTTTGTGTCTCCATAGAAATTTTAAGATTTTTTGTTCTAGTTCCGTAAAAAATGCCATTGGTAATTTGATAGGGATTGCACTGAATCTGTAGATTGCTTTGGGTACTATAGTCATTTTCACAATATTGATTCTTCCAATCCAAGAAAATGGAATATCTCTCCATCTGTTGATATCATCTTTAATTTTTTTCAACAGTGTCTTATAGTTTTCTGAATACAGGTCTCTTGTCTCCCTAGGTAGGTTTATTCCTAGGTATTTTATTCTTTTTGTTGCAGTGGTAAATGGGAGTGTTTCCTTAATTTCTCTTTCAGATTTTTCATCATTAGTGTATAGGAATGCAAGAGATTTCTATGCATTAATTTTGTATCCTGCAACTTTACCAAATTCATTGATTAGCTCTAGTAGTTTTCTGGTGGCATCTTTAGGATTCTCTCTATATAGTATCATGTCATCTGCAAACAGTGACAGTTTTACTTTTTCTTTTCCAATTTGTATTCATTTTATTTCTTTTTCTTCTCTGATTGCCATGGCTAGGACTTCCAAAACTATGTTGAATAATAATGGTGAGAGTGGACATCCTTGTCTTTTTCCTGACCTTAGAGGAAATGCTTTCAGTTTTTCACCATTGAGAATAATGTTTGCTGTGGGTTTGTAGTATATGGCCTTTATTATGTTGAGGTAGGTTCCCTCTGTGTCCACTTTCTGGAGAGTTTTTATTATAAATGGGTGTTGAATTTTGTCAAAAGCTTTTTCTGCATCTATTGAGATGATCATATGGTTTTTCTTTTTCAATTTGTTAATATGGTGTATCACATTGATTGATTTGCATATATTGAAGAATTCTTGCATCTCTGGTATAAATCCCACTTGATCATGGTGTATGATCCTTTTAACGTGTTGTTGGATTCTGTTTGCTAGTATTTTGTTGAGGATTTTTGCATCTATATTCATCAGTGATATTGGTCTGTAATTTTCTTTTTTTGTAGTATCTTTGTCTGGTTTTGGTATCAGGGTGATGGTGGCCTCATAGAATGAGTTTGGGAGTGTTCCTTCCTCTGCAATTTTTTGGAAGAGTTTGAGAAGGATGGGTGTTAGCTCTTCTCTAAATGTTTGATAGAATTCACCTGTGAAGCCATCTGGTCCTGGACTTTTGTTTGTTGGAAGATTTTAAATCACAGTTTCAACTTCATTACTTGTGATTGGTCTGTTCATATTTTCTATTTCTTCCTGGTTCAGTCTTCGAAGGTTATACCTTTCTAAGAATTAGTCCATTTCTTCCAGGTTGTCCATTTTATTGGCATAGAGTTGTTTCTAGTAATCTCTTATAATCCTTTGTATTTCTGCAGTGTCAGTTGTGATTTCTCCTTTTTCATTTCGAATTTTATTGATTTGAGTCCTCTCCCTCTTTTTCTTGATGAGTCTGGCTAATGGTGTATCAATTTTGTTTATCTGCTCAAAGAACCAGCTTTTAGTTTTATTGATCTTTGCTATTGTTTTCTTTGTTTCTATTTCATTTATTTCTGCTCTGATCTTTATGATTTCTTTCCTTCTGCTAACATTGGGTTTTGTTTGTTCTTCTTTCTCTAGTCCCTTTAGGTGTAACGTTAGATTGTTTATTTGAGATTTTTCTTGTTCCTTGAGGTAGGCTTGTATAGCTATAAACTTCCCTCTTAGAACTGCTTTTGCCGCATCCCATAGGTTTTGGATTGTCGTGTTTTCATTGTCATTTGTCTCCAGGTATTTTTTGATTTCCTCTTTGATTTCTTCAGTGATCTCTTGGTTATTTAGTAACGTATTGTTTAGACTCCATGTGTTTGTGCTTTTTACGTTTTTTTCCCTGTAATTGATTTCTAATCTCATAGCGTTGTGGTCAGAAAAGATGCTTGATCTGATTTCAGTTTTCTTAAATTTACTAAGGCTTGATTTGTGGCCCAGGATGTGATCTATCCTGGAGAATGTTCTGTGTGCACTTGAGAAGAACGTGTAATCTGCTGTTTTTGGATGGAATGTCCTATAAATATCAATGAAATCTATCTGGTCTATTGTGTTATTTAAAGCTTGTGTTTCCTTATTAATTTTCTGTTTGGATAATCTGTCCATTGGTGTAAGTGAGGTGTTAAAGTCCCCCACTATTATTGTGTTACTGTCGATTTCCTCTTTTATAGCTGTTAGCAGTTGCCTTATGTATTGAGGTGCTCCTGTGTTGGGTGCATATATATTTATAATTGTTACATCTTCTTCTTGGATTGATCCCTTGATCATTATGTAGTGTCCTTCCTTGTCTCTTGTAACATTCTTTATTTTAAAGTCTATTTTATCTGATATGAGTATTGCTACTCCGGCTTTCTTTTGATTTCCATTTGTATGGAATATCTTTTTCCATCCCTTCACTTTCAGTCTGAATGTGTCCCTAGGTCTGAAGTGGGTCTCTTGTAGACAGTATATATATGGGCCTTGTTTTTGTATCCATTCACGGAGGCTGTGTCGTTTTGGTTGGAGCATTTAATCCATTCACGTTTAAGATAATTATCGATATGTGTGTTCCTATGACCATTTTCTTAATTGTTTTGGGTTTGTTTTTGTAGGTCCTTTTCTTCTCCTGTGTTTCCCACTTAGAGAAGTTCCTTTAGCATTTGTTGTAGAGCTGGTTTGGTGGTGCTGAATTCTCTCAGCTTTTCCTTGTCTGTAACGCTTTTGATTTCTCCATCGAATCTGAATGAGATCCTTGCTGGGTAGAGTAATCTTGGTTGTAGGTTCTTCCCTTTCATCACTTTAAGTTTATGCTGCCACTCCCTTCTGGCTTGTAGAGTTTCTGCTGAGGAATCAGCTGTTAACCTTATGGGATTTCCCTTGTATGTTATTTGTCGTTTTCCCCTTGCTACTTTCAGTAGTTTTTCTTTGTCTTTAATTTTTGCTAATTTGATTACTGTGTGTCTCAGCGTGTTTCTCCTTGGGTTTATCGTGTGTGGGACTCGCTGCACTTCCTGGACTTGGATGGCTATTTCCTTTCCCATGTTAGGGAAGTTTTCGACCATAATCTCTTCAAATATTTTCTTGGGTCCTTTCTGTCTCTCTTCTCCTTCTGGGACTCCTATAATGTGAATGTTGTTGCATTTAATGTTGCCCCAGAGGTCTCTTGGGCTGTCTTCATTTCTTTCCATTCTTTTTTCTTTATTATGTTCCACAGCAGTGAATTCCACCATTCTGTCTTCCAGGTCACTTATCCGTTCTTCTGCCTCAGTTATCCTGCTATTGATTCCTTCTAGTGTATTTTTCATTTTAGTTATTGTATTGTTCTTCTCTGTTTGTTCTTTAATTCTTCTAGGCGTTTGTTCTTTAATTCTTCTAGGTCTTTGTTAAACGTTTCTTGCATCTTCTCGATCTTTGCCTCCATTCTTTTTCTGAGGTCCTGGATCATCTTCACTATCATTATTCTGAATTCTTTTTCTGGAAGGTTGACTATCTCCACTTCATTTAGTTGTTTTTCTGGGGTTTTATCTTGTTCCTTCATCTGGTACATAGCACTCTGCCTTTTCATCTTGTCTATCTTTCTGTGAATGTGGTTTTTGTTCCCCAGGCTGCAGGATTGTGGTTCTTCTTGCTTCTGCTGTCTGCCCTCTGGTGGATGAGGCTATCTAAGAGGCTTGTGCAAGTTTCCTGATGGGAGGGACTGGTGGTGGGTAGAGCTGGGTGTTGTTCTGTTGGGCAGAGCTCAGTAAAGCTTTAATCTGCTCGTCTGCTGATGGGTGGGGCTGGGTTCCCTCCCTGTTGGTTGTTTGGCCTGAGGTGACCCAACACTGGAGGCTACAGGCTCTTTGGTGGGGCTAATGGCAGACTCTGGGAGGGCTCAGGCCAAGGAGTACTTCCCAGGACTTCTGCTGCCAGTGTCCTTGTCCTCATGGTGAGACAGAGCCACACCCTGCCTGTGCAGGAGACCCTCCAACACTAGCAGGTAGGTCTGGTTCAGTCTCCTATGGGGTCACTGCTCCTTCCCCTGGGTCTCGATGTGCACACTAGTTTGTATGTGCCCTCCAAGAGTGGAGTCTCTGTTTCCCCCAGTCCTGTCGAAGTCCTGCAATCAGTTCCCACTAGGCTTCAAAGTCTTATTCTCTAGGAATTCCTCCTCCTGTTGCCGGACCCCCAGGTTGGGAAGCCTGACGTAGGGCTCAGAACCTCCACTCCAGTGGGTGGATTTCTGTGGTATAAGTGTTCGCCAGTCTGTGAGTCACCCACCCACCAGTTATGGGATTCGATTTTACTGTGATTGTGCCCCTCCTACCATCTCATTGTGGCTTCTCCTCTGTCTTTGGATGTGGGGTATCTTTTTCGGTGAGTTCCAGTGTCTTCCTGTAGATGATTGTTCAGCAGTTAGTTGTGATTCTGGTGTTCTTGTAAGAGGGAGTGAGAGCATGTCCTTTTACTCCGCCATCTTGAACCAATCTCGTGAGTTACTATTTTAAGTGTGTAGTTGAATTAGAGAAAAGAAAAACCCCTGGGCAGATCTGTACTACGGAGAAAGTTGTTTCTGTGCCTCCAATCCCTTTTTCCCTCTTACCATGTAAGGAGAATCATAGCCCTCCAGATGTCCATGCCTTAATTCCTAGAAGCTATGTGTTAAGTTATAAGGAAAAAGAAACTTTGCAGGTATAGCTAAGAGTGTGAACTAGCCAACATCTTGATTTTGGCCTTGTGATACTTTGATCAGAGAAAGCAGTTGAGCCAGCTCAAACTTCTGACCTGCACATCTGTGAGATAATAAATCTGTGTTGTTTTTAGTGACTACGTTTGTGGCAATTTGCTATGGCAGTGGTAGAAAACTAACACACTTCCCGACCCCCTTGCAGACCCTGTGAAAGTTAGTGCAACTTCAGGTATGTTTCACAAGGATCACCCAGAGTGGAAAAGTCTTTGTAAGGTCTTTGTAGAGACTTGGGTAATATAGATAAAAGAAGTTCATCAGAAGGGCGTAGGCAAAATTAGATGAGCAGAAAAGGGTGAGATTTGAGGAATTTTAAAACTTAAAGCAAAATTTATGACTCTACTTTTATCCCCTTGTTTTAAGATGAAGAAACTGAAAATCAAAATCAAAAGTGGCCAGTGGATTTGCCTAAGGTAAAATACCCAGTTAAGTGTTTGTTCTAGGCTAAGACTGATCAACCAAATTTTTGTGATGTCCTCTTTTTACTTTATGGACTATTCAGACCTAGTTGATCCCAGTCACATGCTGAAGCGTAGTCCAGCAAAATGCTGAGGGAGGTGACCAGGAATGTACACAGTGTTTTCCTATTCAACTAGGAATCTTGAAGTACAACAGCTTCTTTAAAAACAGGGTTTTAGGTGTGAATATGCATAAGGCTTCATTCACCCTCCAGATAGGGCTAGCACATAGAATCCTAGCATAATTATATTTCTCAAGCATTCTGCTTTGTGTGTAACCTAACATGGTCATAGATAGAAGGAAGTCATTGAAACATCAGATGAGGGATTAGGTTAGGTGATTGCCAAGATCATTTTCTGGCCTAGGATTGTTTGGAGGACTCAAGGTCGTGATTTATGTTTGCTTAGAAGGATGTCATCCAGACCTTGACCAGTGTTTGAAAACAGTTTCCCAGCCAGCAATGCAAAGAGATAATTCCGAATGTCAGCCATGTTTCTGGTATATTGTCCATGAAATTACCAAGCAGACATGTCACTGCATCATAGAACCTTCACCCAGGTTCACATAGGCAAGGTGCTATTGCCATAAGAGATGTGTGACAGCAGTGGACAATAGAGGAGCTATTTTTCTCTTTGCAGTATTGAAAGTCTGGTTTTCTTTTTGGGTGCTATTAAAATCCAAATAGATGCATGTGTAACATGCCAGTGAATGGGATTTTTTTCTATTGCTCCAGAACTGGTGATAAGGGCTCAGTGTTGAATAGGGTCCAAGTAGCCCTCATTTAAATGGGGATACCAAAAACTGGGCTAGAAAACCCTCCAGGACTTAATAAGAAGAGGTACAGCTGGCCCTTCTCATTTCACCATCTCCTCAGCCCAAGTTGATAAGAATAAGACTGGTGTATATTAGTTCCCTAGAGCTGTCATAACAAAGTACCACAGATTGGGTGGCTTACACAACAGAAATTTATTTTCTCATGGTTCTAGAGGCTGAAAGTTAAGACTAAGTGTTGGCAGGGTGTGATTCTTCTGAGGCCTCTCTCATTGACCTGTAGATGGCTGTCTACTTCCTGTGTCTTCACATGGCCTTTTCTCTGTACCTGTTTCTAAATTTCCTCTTCTTATAAGGACACCAGGCTTATAAGGCCCACCCTAATGACCTCATCTTAACTTAATTATTTCTTTAAATATGCTATATGTAAATACTATCGTATTCTGAGGTACTGGGTATTGAAGCTTTAGCGTACATATTCTGGGGGAACACAGCCCATAACAATGGGGAAACGGAGAGAATCACTGAGGTCTGTAGTCTTGTAAGAAGTGTTATATTCAAGGTGAAAAGTGGTTGCTTTCTTGCCCCGTCATCCAGAGCAAAGAAGTGATTTTTGTCTCCTCAAGCCAAGAGAAGGGTCATTCATAAAAATTAGGATATACATATATATATATTTTTTTTCCTTTATAAATTTATTTTTGTCTGTGTTGGGTCTTCATTGCTTCACGGGCTTTTCTCTAGTTGTGGCGAGCGGGGGCTACTCTTTGTTACGGTGCACGGGCTTCTCATTGCGGTGGCTTCTCTTGTTGCGGAGCACGGGCTCTAGGCACTTGGGCTTCAGTAGTTGTGGCTCGTGGGCTCTAGAGCGCAGGCTCAGTAGTTGTGGCACATGGGCTCAGTTGCTTCACGGCATGTGAGATCTTCCTGGACCAGAGCTTGAACCCATGTCCCCTGCATTGGCAGGTGGATTCCCAACCACTGCAACACCAGGGAAGACCAAAATTAGGATATATTTTAAAAGAAGCTGGCGGGGGGATATGGAACCTTATTTCCTCTCTGAAGACTTGGAGAGCTGCATAATGCATGGAGAAGTGCATGGAAGGGAGTTCTTGCAAGAGCTTGAAATGTAGACTCAAGTTTTGGGGGTGACTATGAATACAGAGGATGGTTCCTTCTTGTTTGGAATTTCTACCCAGAATTTCTAAAGGCTGAGTCTTTATTGAAATATCTTACAGCAGCAGTACAGAAGTGATACTGATGTAATGTCTCAAATGAAATAGATGGGGATCACCCCCATTATAACTTTCACCTGTTTTGGAGTGCTCTAAAGAGAACCACAACTGTTAGCATGGCTACACCTAAAGGACTATAGAGGTTAAAGGTGCATCAGATATCCTTGGACTGCCCAGGTGACTTCTAGGCTAAGCACCTGGATACCCCACCCAGGGAAGGATTTGAAGGTAAAGATCACTGGCGAGGCTGCTTAGGAATTATACACATGCTGTCTTTGTTAGTGGTTCTCAACCAGAGTGAATTGGCCCTCCAGGGTACAATTGCAAATTTTGGTTGTAACAATTATGAGGAAGTGCTACTGCATCTAATGGGTAGAGGCCAAAGATGCTGCTAAACATCCAACAATGCACAGGGCAGGCCATACAGCAAAGAAGTATCCAAGTCAAAAGGTCAGTAGTGCTGCTGTTGAGAACCCTGATTTATGTGGAGGGCAGTACATTGGCAGGGGCCCCACATTGGCAAGGGCCATCACCACTACATAGAACCAGACTGCAGCAGAGGGAGACCAGCGATGCCTCCTCGTTACTGACAGGTGGCCAGTTACATAAGAATATCTCTGCCTCCCTTATTTCTCCTTTTAGGGCTCAACCATAAGGATTGAGATCAAGGGGAAGGAAGGGAAAGAGGAAACTGGAAGTACATTGTTTTTTCCCATTCTGCAATTCAAGGACATGGTGGAGAAGGAAGAATGTAAAAGCAGATCATGCCCTCCTCTCCATATTAGGCTCTTCGAACCCCTGATCCAGTCTGTGATATAAGAAGTGGTTAGCTTTGAATTAAATATGAGATGGAAATATTAACTAGACTGGAGTTTTATCAAGTGTCTAGAAAACTGTGGCATCTGCCTCAATGTCCTTAAGCGATGGTGAGGGGAAACTCAACAATGTTGAATTTGGAAATATTGATGAAAAGAAATAAAACCATTCCTTGGTTGTATCCCAGTGACTTGAAACTAAATGTATAATATAAACATGGCCTACACCTGTAAGCAGGCTTACACTCATGACAGTCAAGAACTTGCCTTGTGATGCCACCAACAGATGATGCAATACAAAGAAGGACAACCAAGTATTTGCTCAACTCAGTATTCTAAGCTATGTGAAGCCTAAGTGGGGTGATACTTTTTAGTAGAAGTGCAATATCATACTTATTCATCTGGCCATGTAGCACAGAGAGAAGAGTATCTATTTTGGAGTGAAAACGATCTAGGTCCAAACCACAATTTAGCTACTTACTGAGCTGAGGATGTGATCTTGTTACATAACTTCTCTTTGAGTCCTGATTCTCCATCTTCAAGGTGCATGAATCTGAGTTCGATCATTATTCATAAAGTTTGTTTAGAGTTTACTTGGGGTGAGGGGTACAACTCCTTATTTCTTCCTGATTTAGCAAAATGTTTCTGTACTAGTGATGCCATGGTAGCTACTGTTTACAGAGTACCTTTCTATATGATTTTATTTACATAAATTTCAAAACCAAGTGAAACTGATCTATAGTGATAAAATTTCAGCATGGTATTTACCTTTGGCTGGGAGGGGTCATGAAGAAGTGGCTTCTGGAATGCTGGTAGTGTTTTCTTTCCTTATCTGGGTGGTGGTCATAGTGGTTTTCAATTTGTGAAAATTCATTGAGCTATATATTGGTAGTTTGTGCATTTTTCTCCCAGTTTGTATTATTTCAGTAAAATGTTTACTTAAAAATGTTTCGACCACCTTCATAATTATCATTGCCTAAATGCAGTTCTTGAAACCATGGTAAAAAATAAGCTGATTTTGTTTTTTAATTTTTTTAAATGTGCCGTATTCTTTTCTGAGTACTTTTGAGTACTAGAGATTGGAAATTTTGTCCTAATTTAACTTATAACCAAAGACCTATGAAGTGTTTTTGGAAAAATAAAAAGTTTAAGTGATTTTAATAGGAAGTTGGTACAACTAGTTTTGGAGTCATTTGACAGATTATTGTAGAAGAAACTGCAAAGTCTGAAATTATTTCTCCCCTGCCTCCTTTTGCTTCCTGTCTCCTTTGAACTCTTTACTTGTCTTGATGTAATTGTCACCCATGGGAGCCTAGTACAGTGCCTGTCTGCTCTGGTGCTGTCAGGAGGGTAGGCATTTGAGGAGTGAGGACTCACTGAAACTGGTGGCCTAATCTGTTATCTCATTGTGGAAATGAGGAACTTTATAGAATGAATCTCAAACCGTGGAGATCTGACAGCAGAAGGGAAGGGGATCTCTTCTTGGAAAGAGACTTTCTACAATCTCAGAGATCTTTGCTGGGAACGGCTGCACCCTCTGCTGGAGGCTCGTCAGAATGCCCACAAAAGCCCTCCTGCTGGACAGTTACCTTTTAGGAGAGGTTACTTTTGCTCAGGTGGAATGATCGAGCAGGAAAGAAAAGCCCTCCTAACTGTTCAGATGATCAGGAAGGGAAGATGGAGCAACAGCAGGGACTTGTGTTGCTACGTAGCCACCCTGCTTCTTTTGCTGTGTGCATGAACACAGTACTTGTGAGGGGAATATTTGGTAACTCTGCACACAGGGGGAAAGTACATCGAACTTTTTCTCAAATTGATCAAGATTCACATTACATGCCTTTCATGTGCAAGGAATTGGGGATACAGGATTATTAAAACATGCTTCTTGGCTTCAGGATCTTCTCCTCTGGGGAAAGCAAACATGTTGGACAAACAGACATTCTGGCTAGTTTGTGTAATAGGTGATATATGAAGGTATGAACGTGTTGTAAATAAATGCATGGTGAATAGCTTGAAACAAATTATGGTATATTCTGTATAATCCCATTTATGTAAAATGTTAATATATATAGTCATGATTCCACTTAAATAATATATTAAAATATTAAAAATATTTAAAAATACTAAAAAATCTAGAAGTAGTATGTTCGTATTTTAGAATTGGCTAATTGTAGCATTAAGAACAGTTTTAAAATTTAATTTTCAAGAGTAAATTTTTTTTCTTTTTTTAGATATATGCTAATTGTAAAAAAAGAATCAAGTAATCTGTAAAGATGTAAAGAAGAGAGTGACAAATCACCAGTAATCCACTTTCTAGATGTACAGACATGAATGAGCTGGCATATATCTTTTGGGGCTTTTTCCTAAGTGCATGTACACCCAACATAAACATATATTTGAGGTCATGCTGTGCTTTTTCATTTACGATCTCCTTTTGTCCATATTAATATGTTTTATTTATATCATTGATTTAAAGGAAATACACAATGGATGTCTGTTCATTTATTTTTTCCAGCTTTATTGAGGTAAAATTGACAAATAAAAATTGTACATATTTCAGGTGTACGACATAATTATTTGATATATGTATTGTTTACTTTTTGTAAGCAGAGACAGGTTTTAAATGAAAAGCATAATTTTTTTCTGCTTATTCTTCCTCAACCTCAGTTTCACTCCCCCAAACCAACCGCTTTTATACATTGCTGTTTTTACTCCCTCCTGTGATTAATTTCATAAGTCTAAATATTATGCTTATATTCCTGCTGTTCCTTCTATTACCCCTTTTGCCCTTTCACTTCCCAGTTTCTGGCAGCTCTTCTTTTAGTTTTACATAGTCATGGTGAAACATTTACCTTTCTTTCTGAAGCCATAATCATTATGAGCTTTGTCTTTAGCTTTTACTGAAGGCTGAAAACCAATAAATATTATTTGTTTTTATGGTTATGTAGATATTATTCACCGCAAATTCAAATAAAGGTGTTGGATTCCATTTCCTTCCTTTTACATCCAACATTATAACATTATTGCCATTTGCGGAAGAATGTTTCTAGTGTCAAAGTCAAATGCATTTGCTTTTATTACAGTTTTGCTTCATTTGAACATGACTCATATTTAAACAATGGCTTTTTGGGGTAGCTCTTCTTTTTTCTGTCTTTGCTTTTTTATTGACTTTTAATAAATGAATTTCTTATTTTACTTGATGCATTTTTTGGACCAGTGGTTGTCAAAATCAAAGGGATTTTTTTAAACCATGTTCTCAAAATGATCCAGCCTCTTTTTTTGCAAAAGCAATATTTTCTTCCCAGAGAAAACCCTCCTGGAGCACATTGACTTCCTGCTGTATCTGGGCTGGTTGCTCTTTTGATCTACCTACCACTCCAAAGTTGTTAGCCTCACAATGTGTCTTGCACTCTTGGAGTAGCTTTTTTCTTTTGGAATCCTACGTCTTCCCTGTTTTGGTTTCAACTTCGTTTTTTTGTCTGTAGTACATGCTCATTTTTTTGTCGGATTCAGAAACAGTGCTTGGTTTATCAACATTCTGTGCCGTACACAGAATCCAAATATGCCTTTATTTTTTCTCCATGCTTGATTGGTATTTTGTATGACCATAGAATTTTAGGTCCAGAATCTTGTGGAACTTTGAATGCATCTTTGTCTTCTAACATTCAGGGTTGCTGGTAGGAAGTTGGATGTCACTCTGATCCTGTATCTACTTAATTGTTTTGTAGATGAAGTGTATTTTGATCCACCCTTCTGGAAGTTGTTTGAAGACAAGAGCAGTTGCCCCGGCCAGAGTTAACGGTGTCTGAATCAGGCCTGTAGCAGTGAAGTGGGAAGCTGTGCGAGACACAATCTGGAGGTAGGATCTGTGTGATTCAGTGGGTCTCCTTTGGTAACTTGGCTTCATTTCTCAATTTTCCTGCAAAGCCTAGCTGGAACTTTCCATTCTTTATGTACTCATGGTCAGTGAGGATTATTGAGCGCTTACCATTTACTGAAGCACAGCATGGCTGAAGGGTATGAAATATCCAGACCGTGTTTTTAAGACTTTGGATCCTTCAGAGAGAAAATACAATTGACCCAAGCCTTTGTCTTCTAGCAATAGTTAGGATTTTGTTGTATTTGTTTTCATCACTGAAGAGCCAGAAGACAGCTAGAAGTTGCAGGTATCGTTATTATTATTGTTACTATATCGTTACTTTTATAAAATAGATGTCTGATCTTGTCTATAAGTAACTTGACAAATGTTTTATTGTGGATTGTAAATTGGAGTTTTGGAAACCCAATGGATAGTAAGCCAAACTGGGCAGATGAGTTATACAAGAAGGGCTGGCCCTATTTTGAAGTTCATCTGTGCTTATCCAAACTCATCTTGAGTCTCTAGTCTATACCAAGTCTAGACCCATCCTTGTTCAAATGCAACTTTTCCCCAGGGCCTAGAGATAGAGCTTTTGAAGATGGTGGGCAGATATAATTTGACATACATGAGGCAAATGGAGGGCGAGAATGGTTCAGGAGTTTGAGAGGAGACATGGAGCAACCATTTCTTAGCTATTAAAACCTTTGAGTGGAGGTCTGTGACATAAATAGATCAGGCGACTGAGAAGGGAGATAAAAGCTTTCTCTTTTTTGTGTAACTAGAAAAATAATAGCCCCTATCCAGGAGGACATTCTGAGCGTGTCTCCTACTGACACCATGATTCTGCCATGTTCTGAAATATTTATTGAAAAAGATTAGAATCATCAATAATAGTTACTTGATGGAGGTTTGTGGAAATATGCTCTTTCATCTCTGAGAACCATGTGCTTCTATTCAGCTAGTTATTATCACAAATAATTAAGGTCAAAAGCACCATTGACGCTTACTTTGCCACAGTGCATTAAAAATAATATTCTTTGTCTGAAAGCTGCTGAATCTGATACACCACTTTGAATCCTCCTAGTGCATTAGTGGGGCAGACTTATGTGATGGTGGTGCTATGTTTGAATGACCTTTGTGCATAGAATTAAGTGATGGCAACAGGCAGAATAATCTCAGCCACCGTGTTCTACAATTATAGATCTGTAGAAGGCTGTAGGAACCAGGACATTGAGATAACTTAGCGAAATGCAAGAGGAATTTTCACCTGAAAGGTACCTTTCTTTCTGTTTCTTCGTGTCCAGTTAGGGTCTACAGTTGCGGAGGAAGGTAAACAAAGCACAGAAAGAAGAACACGTTGCAATGACTTTCTCTTCCTTTGACAAAGCCCTCGACTTACCTGGCTGCTTTTTATCAGCCAGGCAGCTCAAGCTGAACAGACCAACATATTTTCTGATTTTTTATTCATGAATTTTATGTGCTAATTATTCTCTATGCAATTCGTCTTTTTTCCTTTCATTCCTTTTTCCTTCTCTTCATCTCCCTCCTCTTTCTTCCTCTTAGTTTGTTCATAGTTATTTGCTCATTCATTCATTCCACACGCACATATGGGTGATGTTCTCTGCAAAGAGCACCATGTGATATGGTAGATACATAAATGGATAACATAGGGTTCTAATCCTGCAGGACATCATAGCTTAGTTTGCGAGGCTTAGAAGAAAAAATATTTAGAAATTACCTTTGTCTTTTCAGTCATTTTGGTACTTTGGAGGTAGAGCTAATCTTTTGTATATGTGGATTCCCACCCTGTAAAAATACACAGATAAAAGTGAAATAGTTAACTTCATGGGCCTGAGGTTTGTAGTGCAGACTCTGGTCCCACCACCCTTGGTTTCTCCATATGCTCCTCTCCCATCTGTGGTCATAAGTAAGACACCCCTATGACACCTCCTGGTTTCCTCTATTTGAAAGCTCCTAGTTCAGAGCTATTGTTAAATAGCTGTCTATTTTTTGGGGGGTGGGGGTCAGTGTCCTCCCATATTCATTGGATTTATTTCTATCATTATTTTAAACAGGGCAGCTAGGCTCAATGCACAGATTGAGAGAAAAGAATAAATGGCTAGAGAATTTCAATTCTGGTTTTTACAAGTTTTCTCAATCATTCTTTGCGAAAGTATAAGATGGATAACACCCCTTGATGCTTTCTGGATCTCTCCTGTTGAAAAAAGACATTCGTTTCTGACACTTAAAAAAGTGTGTCTTTTGGTGGCAAGAGACTTTTTATGTCCTCTTCCTGGGCCCTTCTAGGCACTCCTGGTTGCAAAGCTTCCTCGGAGTGGCTGAGCGAATCCCCGGGGCCCTGGCTTAGCGGGCTCAGTGCGGGCCTGTCTGGCATTCAGCAAAGTGACTGATGATTCAGTGCTCATCATGCCAGCCCTCTCCAGAGCCTAAGCAGAAAGGCACCTCATGTTCAGTTCAGAACCACAGAATCTTCATGCAGATTTATTCTGACGTGACTTCGACAGCAAAATAATTTTCAAAATGTTTTACGACCCCAGGCACCTCTAAAATAGCTTCACTTGTCACTTCCGTAGCCTCAAATCAGAATTAGACTAATATCAAGGGGGATGGCAACAGCACATTAGCCTGTCAAGCAGGAAGGTCTGAACTTATGGGGAATGCTGCCTGCTCCGCAGAGAGAAACTGTGGAGGAAAGTGCATTTAGCTACGCCACATTCGCTTCTAGGTTAACATGGACTTAGAATTGGAAGAAAATTGAGAAGGGATAAGAATTTTATAATCCTGATTTGCATAGCACTTTACTGTTTATAATATATCTCCATATATGTTTTCTCTTTTTATCCTTGTCATAGACCTCTAAGTAGGGGCTTGTGGTCTCCACATTAAAGAAACAGCCTCAGACAGGTTCAAGACCTGCCCCAGACTCAGTTGGAATCATTTGCATTCCATGAGGTAGTTCTCACTTACCTTTGCATCCTGAATAAGCAAACAGGCATACATGGTTATATTGCATTTCACTTTATTGCCCTTCGCAAATACTGCGTTTTTTACAAATTGAAGGTTTCTGGCAATCCTGTGTCAAACAAGTCTCTTGGCACCATTTTTCCAATAGCATTTGTGTCTCTGTGTCACATTTTGCTAATTCTTGCAGTATTTCACACTTTTCATTATTATTATATTCGTTATGGTGATCTCTGATCTTTGACGTTATTGTTGTAATTGTTTTGAGGCACCACGAACCGCGTCCATATATGACAGTGAACGTAATCGATAAGTGTTGTGTGTGCTCTGACTGCCCCACTGACTGGCTATTGTGCCCCACCTCTCTCCCTCTCCTCAGCCCTCCCTCTTTCCTGAGACCCAGCAGTACTGAAATTAGGCCAGTTAATAACCCTATAGTGGCCTCTAAGTGTTCAAGTGAAAGGAAGAGTCACACGTCTCTCACTTTAAATCAAAAGCTAGAAATGATTAAGCTGAATGAGGAAGGCATGTTGAAAGCCAAGATAGGCTGAAAGCTAGGCCTCTTGCACCAAACAGTGAGCCAAGATGTGAATGCAAAGGAAAAATTCTTGCAGGAAATTAAAATCGCCACTGCATGTGAATTATGAGAAAGAAAAGCGGTCTTATTGCTGATGTGGAGAAAGTTTTAGTGGTCTGGGTAGAAGGTCAAACCAGCCACAATATTCCCTTAAGCCAAAGTCTAATCAACAGCCAGGCCTTAACTCTCTTCAATTCTGCAAAGGCTGAGAGAGGTCAGGAAGCTGCAGAAGAAAAGTTTTGAAGCTAATAGAGGTTGGTTCATGAGGTTTAAGGAAAGAAGCCATCTCCATAACATAAAAGTGCAGGGTGAAGCAGCGAGCACTGATGTAGAAGCTGCAGCAAGTTATCCAGAAGATCTAGCTGAGGTAGTTAATGAAGGTGGCTACGCTAAACAACAGATTTTCAACATAGACAAAACAGCCTTGTTTTGGAAGAAGTTGCCATCCAGGACCTTCATGGCTAGAGAGGAGAAGTCAGTGCCTGGCTTCAAAGCTTCAGAGGACAGGCTGACTCCTTTGTTAGGGGCTAATGCGGCTGGTGACTTGAAGTTGAAGCCAGTACTCATTTCCCATTCTGAAAATCCCGGGGCCCTTAAGAATTATGTTAAATCTACTCTGCCTGTGCTCTATCAACAGAGCAACAAAGCCTGGATGACAGCGCATCTGTTGACATCATGGTTTACTGGCTATTTTAAGCCCAACTCTTAAGACCTACTGCTCAGAAAAAAAAGATTCCTTTCAAAATATTACTGTTCATTGACAGTGCACCTGGTCACCCAACAGCTCTGATGGAGATGTACAATGAGATTAATGTTGTTTTCATACCTTCTAACACAATGCTCATTCTGCAGCCCATGGATCAAGGAGTAATTATGACTTTCAAATCTTATTATTTAAGAAATACAGTTTGTAAGGCAATAGCTACCATAGATAGTGACTCCTCTGATGGACCTGGGCAAAGTCAATTGAAAACGTTCTGGAAAGGATTCACCATTCTAGATGCCGTTAAGAACATTTGTGATTCATGGGAAGAGGTCCAAATATCAACATTAATGGGAGTTTGGAAGAAGTTGATTCCAACCCTCATGGATGACTCTGAGGGGTTCAAGACTTCAGTGGAGGAAGGAACTGCAGATGTGGTGGAAATAGCGAGAGAACTAGAATCAGAAGTAGAGCCTGAAGATGTGACTGAATTGCTGCAATCTCATGATGAAACTAATGGATGAGTAGTTGCTTCTAATGGCTGAGCAAAGAAAGTAGTTTCTTGAGATGGAATCTGCTCCTGTTGAAGATACTGTGAAGATTGTTTAAATAACAAAGGATTTAGAATATTCAATAAATTTACTTGATGAAGCAGTGGCAGGTTTGAGAGGATTGACTCCAATTTTGAAAAAGTTCTACCGTGGGTAAAACGTTATCAAACAGCATTGTATGCTGCAGAGAAATCTGTTCCTGAAAGGAAGAGTCAATCAATGCGGCAAACTTCACTATTGTTTTATTTCTAAGAAATTGCCTGGGAGTTCCCTGGTGGTCTAGTGGTTAGGATTTGGTGCTTTCACTGCCATGGCCTGGGTTTAATCCCTGGTCGGGGAACTGAGATCCTGCAAGCCACAGGGCGTGGCCAAAATAAAAAAAAAAAAAGAAGTTGCCACAGTCACCCCAACCTTCAGCATCAATCAGCAGCCACAAACATCGAGGCAAGATCCTCCACCAGCAAAAATATTATTGCTTGCTGAAGGCTCAGATGGTGGTTAGCATTTGTTAGCAATAAAGTATATTTTAATTAAGATATGTACTTTTTTTAGACATAATACTATTACACACTTATTAGACCAAATAGACCACAGTATTGTGTAAACATAACTTTTACATGCACTGGGAAACCAAAAAAATCGTGTGGCTTGCTTTATTGCCATATTTGCTTTATTGTGGCACTCTGGAACCCAACCCACAGTATCTCTGAGGCATGCCTATAGTTGGTACTTAAATAGTTGCTAAATAACTTACATAGTATCTGAGGTAGAACTTAAATCTAGGACACTTCTATCTTGAGGTGGAGTGTTGATTGCCTTCCTGGGGGGAAAAGCTAATTTAGAAGTACAGCATTGCTGTGGATGGCACTGTGAATATTTTGCTCCAGAGCAGTAGGGGGCCTAGTTGCTCTCCAGGGCTGGGGTGTGGGGAAACAGAGCTGGGTACGTGAGTGAGATAGGACAGGCCTGTAGATGAGATTCAGGGGTAAAGGTGGGCTTGGGTAGCAGAGAAACAGCCTGGGGGAAAGAATCCATGTCCAGGAGTCCAAGGACTCCAGCTAGAGTCAGCCCACCTATGAGGTCGGCATTTAGGCCATTTCTCCCCATTTACACATGAGGGACCTGAGGCACAGAGAAGCATTTTCACTAAAATCACCTTGAACTGGGGACTGATTTCCTTTAAAGCCCAGGTTCTCATTCACTACACTCTCCTGCCTCTGTAGGAAACTGTGTTCATCATAGTTACATGGAGATCAGCTAAGTGAAATCCAGTTCATCATTTGAGTCTTGTCCGACATCTAGTGTGGGACACAGATGGGTGAGTCACACCACGCCCTGTGATTGATGCCGCAAGAGGTGAGAGAGGAATGTGCAGTAGGGACCTGTGACGAGCTGACACGAGAAGGAGAGCGGGGACCCCAGGTAGGAAGAGCGCATAGCATGAGCAACAGGAGAGGGGCAAGCCCAATCTTTGGAGTGCAGCTTCCCGGGAGGCTGGAAGGTGGATTAGAGCCAGATCAGGAAGGGCTGATGCTGTCTCAGGCTGGGGTTTGGACTTGACAGTGAAGCAGAGGAACAGCTGCTGGAGAATTGTCTGCAGGGAGTTGCTTTGAAGAAGTGTACATTTTAGAAAGGCCTCTCTTCATAATTTCTTAGAAGTATTTGCAATTTTTGAGGGGGGCTTTGGAACTCCCCATTTTACAGAACGACTATATTTCACAGAAATATTTCTTATCTAGAAGTTGTAATGCCTGGAGAGACATTTAAATACATATTAAATAGTTGTAAATGAAGGAGGACAATGCGTATAGTTAATGTGGATAATGCTATATATGTTAGGGGGTTCTCTTTATCCCTGAGGGCAGGGACTGCAGCCCATTTTTAACCTTTTGCCTTTAAAAATCCTGTAGGGTATTAAATGCTTCAAAAGGCCGTAGCAGTATATTTGTCTACAATAGGGAAGAAGACCACTTTCTGATCCATGTAAATATCCCTTATTGATTTAAAAGATTCAGCCTGACAGAGTATAAAGTAGATATTTAAAATGTGCATAGTGCATGAAATTACCTCACATTACTAGTAAATGCATGCCTTGTAGCAATTATGTCACTTATGCTTACACTAATTAAGTGTTGATGTGTGAGCGGTAAGTTGCAATGATTTCGTTAACTAATGTACATAAATATTCCCTTTAAACTGTAATTGCACTTTGCCATGATGGTAAAAGAAGGCAAGCTTAATTTAGGAATTATTAGGACTGTTCTTTGAGAAAATGTTAAGGAACTCTGGAAAAGGGAGAGTTTGGTTCCAGAGTGCTGTTTCAATTATAAGAAGGGGAGGAGAGGTAGGGAGGGGAGAGGAAAGGCCTCCAGGAGTCTAACACACAAATCTATGGAGAACATTTACATATTCTCTCTTTTTTTTTGCGGCACTGGTGATGTCCAGGCACGCAGTATCAGTGGTACGGACTGAGTTTATCAAGCTGAAGGAGCCGACTTCATGCCCACACTATCCCCAGCAGAGAGACACTGCACTACATTTCTGTCACAAGAACTTAGCTGATCTCCAGGAAATTTGTAGCGGTGTACCCAGTTGCTGAAGTGAAGATTTATGACGCCCAACTGATTTTATTTTTAACTCTAAGACTCCAAGCCCTGTTTGTTCCCTAGGAACTGAGGCCCAGGTAGCCTGAGGGGGGGGGGGCGTCATCCTGAATTGCTTCTGCAGCCAGAGCTAATACAGAATGGTGAGGCTTCTGTGGTTTGGAGTCAGAGAGGTCGGATTCAGCAACTGGGTATCTGAGCCCTCGGGGACACACATTCTTCTCATTTTGTGGCTGATAATGACCCCCCTCTGAAAATAGTACACTCATTTTCTAAAAATATTCTTCCCTCTGCCAAGAACAAAAGAAAGGCTAGTGCCCCCTACAGAGCTTAAAAGGAAGTTTGTTGACTCGTGCTAAGAAGGAAAGGAGGAAAGCGGGGTGGGGAGGGAGGCCTGGTTATAATTATTCGCAACAGCATCTGGGGTAACAGCAGTCAGCAGACAAACCTCAATTACACTGGCAGCCCTGGCCCCTACTGGGGCTAGAGCGGGAAGTGTATGGTAAAGGGTTTGAGCTATTTTCAGTTAGCTTTGGCCTCTGATTTTAGAGTTTAGTTTATCAGTTGAGGTTTTAACATTAAGCGAAACGAGAGGCCATTTTCATGCTGTTTGCACTTAAAATTTCTTCCCCTCCCCCAGCTTTATTGAAATAGAATTGACACATAACATCGTGTAAGTTTAAGGTGTACAACATGTTGATGTGATACATTTATAAATTGCAAAATTATTACCGTCTTAGTATTGGCTACCACCTCCATCTGGTCATGTAGCTACCATTTCTTTTTTGTGGTGAGAACATTTGAGATCTTCTCTCTTCGCAACATTCAGGTATATGATATAGTATTATTAGCTGTAATCATCATGCTGTGTATTAGATCCCCAAATTTGTTAATCTTTAACTGGAAGTTTGTACCCTTTGAGCAAAGTAATATCTCCCCATATCTTGAAATTTCTTAATTGCAAGAATTGTGTGACATACAGTCTTTGCTTAGTACAATATTACCAGTATCCAGAAAGATTACTTTTAGGTGAAATCACTTTATCAGGATGTATTTTTAGTACCCGAATGACTTCGATACCTTGGAGGGATTATATTACATTTGAATCAGTCAAGATAGACTTATGTCTTACTGGAGTAAGAAATAACCTGGCACTGTCTGTGGCTTAAAATAACAAAGGTTTATTTCTTGCTCATGTTTCATATTCATCATAGATCATTAGAAAGTTCTGTTCGGCATAATCATTCAGGGGTCCAGTCTGATAGATCAGCTAGTCTCCACGTGGGAGGATAAAGAAGGCTCTGGAGGGTCTCACAGGGGTAGTTAAATGCTCCAGAAGTGGCATCTCTTCTTCTGCTCACCCCATCCAACCATAAGAGAGCAAGTAAGGATAATGCCACTGGGGCTGGGGAGAGATATTTTGGAGGCAAATAGCTACCACAATATTTATTTTTCTTACACCAAATTTTATCTTTGAACAAAATGTTCACTGTATGGTTCCTGTATGACGGTCGCTGTGCTCGTGCTTTCTCACACTATCCTAACCATCAGCAAAGAGGATAAAAAGGAAGATTCCTAGGATCAAACCACTTTATTACCAGTTAGCTAAAACAGACTTCAGCCCAGTTCCCCATCTGCCACACCTAGCGTAAGTGAAATGTCAGTGCCAAAGCACATAGGCTGAATTTCATAATCACTTTTTGGGGCTAGTCGAAGTTCTGCATTGAATTTTTAAAAAACAAAGATGATACTATATTAGACAAATAGCTTCAGTGAAATTACAAAGAGGAGTACATTAGAAGTACATTAGGAGTACATTAGGAGTACATTTTACCAGCAGTAAAATCTCTTCAAGAATTAAAATAACAGGATAAAATGAAAAAATTCCCTTTAGAAAATACTAATTTGTTGCTGGAAATCTATACTGAAGTTTTATTTGAAGTTCTGCCTTGAAACTTAAATCTCATGTAGCTCAGACACTTTGGGAATGTCTCTCCTTAATATTGTTGGGCACCTGGGCAAGTTAAGTGGTTAAATTTTGGATGATTTATGTCTTAGATCCATATGGTTTTTCTTGTTTATCTAAAGATCTCTTCAGTAATTCTTGTAATTTTAAACAACTGACTTTGAGCTTTATTGAATGGAAAAGAAAGGAATGGATTTTACCTTTTTAATTTCTATTTTATTGAAAGGATAAAACAGAAAACAAAATACTTGTTGGAGAGGTTAATGGGGAGCTGGAAATGTGGGAATGGTGTAAGAATACTAGGTGGGAGAGAGTTTATTTCACCTACCTGAAAGTTACCATGTTCATTATAGTTTGAGTATGTTTTTAGGTCTCTCCATAAGTAAGACTATAATTTGTTAAAAGGAATCACAGTTCCTAAGACCCTGGACACAAATCTAAAAGATAAAAGCAGAATTTAATTCTTGCTGGCTGAGAGAGCTGCAAGTGCACCCTCTTGAAAAAGCAAAATTCAGGGTTTATGAAACGCTTAGGATAGGGATAGGGTTTGTTAGGTTACATTTAAATGAGGTAGCATTGTGTT
Source organism: Balaenoptera musculus (assembly GCF_009873245.2). NCBI lineage: Eukaryota > Metazoa > Chordata > Mammalia > Artiodactyla > Balaenopteridae > Balaenoptera > Balaenoptera musculus. The sequence continues at coordinate 74,768,595 of NC_045790.1, forward strand.
GGTGAAGTAATTAATTGGGTGAGTTAATTAAGGCTAATTAACTAGGGTTCGGCAAGAGGTCTCCTGGGTGGTTTGCTGAGTCTGAGTGATTCAGCACAAGGGTCAGGTGTCTCAGGCATGAGTAGAAAGTTCTTTTTTACATTCTCATAAGGGTTCAGATCTTATCTTCTTCAAAGCTCTCTTTCCTTCTCCTGCTGTCTATAATATTCACTGGAGACTTCCATTATGGAAGAAGTCTAAAGCTGATCCTTTCCATATTTTAGCTCATAGATGAGATACAACATACAAGAAAATTTTGGAGCCTTTACTATATGACAGGGACTTTGCTTTCATTGGCATTTATCATCTGGGTCTGGTAAGGGAGTCAGAATTGAACATAAGTATGAAAAAGAATGACAAGAGCTATGACAGAAGTCTGTATCGTAATGGGAAGGAAGCATGATGGAGAGGCTGCTCAGTTGTACTCTTGGCTTCATAACCTCATCCTTTCACTACGTCTTGAAAGGTGGGCCAACATCTGTAAGGCCTGAGTCCTGGTATGGGCATTCTGGGCAGAGGCAAGGGTATGTGGAAAGACAGAAAACTGTTTACCGGCCCTTCTCTTCAGGGTACCACGAGCAATTCGGTGTGCAGTGGAGTGATGAGATTTTCCCCTTCCCCTACTGCTCACTTTCTTTCTGGCTTTCCCAGGACTTGCTGCAAAGTGAAGTCAGGTTAACAGAGGGGACCTTTGGGAGTGCAATTCAAGTTGACAAAAGACTAAACGTTTTTGACATACTAGCTGTGCTGGAGATATGGAGAAGAAAAGTCTAATTGTCGCTAACGTATTTAACCTTGAGATCAGTGCACCAGAAGAGCCTCCTACCTCCTGTCCACAGGGTCAGAAGCATATATACACTTCTAGGTCCCTACTGGCTCAGAGGAAGGAATTAAATTCTGACAGCCTCTCCTGAGACCCAGAGATAAAACAGATGAAGTGAGGGTGGAGAGAGGAAAGAATTTACAAGGAATAAGGGACTGTGTTGGAGAAGGAAAAGAGAGAGGGTATAGATCAGTTAGGAAGGTTTAGTTGGTAGATCTGGGTTTAAACAGTAAAGAGAAGTTATTGGCTCATGTAATAAACAAGCTAACTGTCCTCAATGTCCTCAGGCATGAAGCTCCATTTTTCTGTGATTATCTGAGTATTCTGCCTTGCTCCCCACCCACATATGTATTGGATTTATCCTTCGTCTGACTTTACCATAGTGGCCAAGTAGCTGCCAGCAGCTCCAGGCCACATGCTTCCTTCTTCACAGCCAGGGGAAGAGACAGAATGTCTCCCCACATTCGTCAAAGTCCAGAGCTTCACGGTGATGGGAGCATCTTAGATTACGTACCTGCCTCTGAAGCAGTCATAGGGGCCAGGGGAATGCTCCGGGCTGTTTGGATTAGGGCCCATCACTGATCTGTTCCCTGTGGCAAGAGGGATGCCATGGCCGAGCTTGCTTTAGACCAGTCAGAGCCTCCTGGGGTCAATGCAGCTCAAGCCTCGAAGTTGTTTCCCAAAAGGAGGAAGGAGAAATTGGAGAATTGAAGAAATATTCTCCAACAGGAAAATATTTATTCTGGAGAGGCAATCACAATACCCACTTCATGTAACCCTGTGTGATACCCCAGAATTCTAGACTGAGGACCTCAGGCCTGTTGAAGGACCTGATTGTCTTCTCCCTTAAGGCCTGGAACATAAAAGACTTCAACCTAAAAAAAAAAAAAAAAAAAAAAAAAGACTTCAACCTAAACTAAACAATTGCTTGGATTTGCTTCTAGACCACCTCTGCTGGCTTCATGTGACAAGAGTAAGTTCTTTCAGTTGTGGACTGCATCACCCCCACCCCCTTCACCCTGAGGCTAGAATTACAGCTAAGTCATAGGTGATGAGAGGGGACCATATTAAGGAATTTAACATGTACCTTGAAGAATTTTAGAATCATCTTAGATGATTGTTGAGGTGGGCAGGTTTATAACGAGCCTTACAGTTTGGAAAGACAATGCTGATTATTCGAGTGGAGAATGAATGAAAGAGAGGTTTGGATTGTTTAAGGCAGGAGCATTGAGGATGGAGCCAAGGGGCCTATGTGATAAAACTTAAGGAAGTATCTAAGGACTTAATAAAGGAATCAATAGTGGCAGTGGTGAGAGGGTTTGGTGAGAGAGGATGGAGCATCTGGGAGGAATGGCAAAATAATGGCACCTGTTTCCAAAAAGAAAGTAATAATTACAATATGCTCGTTTTCTGACACATACTAGAAAAGTAATAATGGTGGGTTTTTTCCTCTTTGTTTTGTTATGGTGAGAGTAAAGAGTGAGATGTCACAGAATAAAGAGTCTGGAATGGTCTGAGACTCCATTTCCTTTCATCTGCTGAATTTCCGACCACCAACGAATAATAGAGGTAGACGCCTTTTGTTTGTTCTCTCTTCCTTAGATGAGGGAGCCTCTGAATACTACTGTTTCCTCCAGTGTCATTGATGTTAGCAAAGGTGCTAGTTTTTTGTGGGCTTTAATATCTGAAAAATAAAGGGATACTGTTGAAAGCACAGGTCTCATATTATTGAAAAATTCCAATATTCCTAACTAGTAAAGCATTCCGAGTCTGGAGAGTGAACTCCCTCTGGGTTAGAAATTTTAAAGGTTAGTGATTGTAGAGAGACTGACTATCTTTTTTTATTCCTTAATCGTTTTGAATGAAGCATTGTAGATAAAATTGAAACATAAAAATTTAGAGCAAAGTAGACTTGGATTTAGAAGTCTCTTTGCTCAGGAAAGAATGTGAATTTCATTCACATTGCCAACAAAGGCCAAGACAAGCTGATCATGAAACCAATTTGTGATACCTCATTGTCAGGATGTCATGTGGATTTTTCCACCCTTAACCCTGATGTGTGCTTTAGCCATCAGAGTCATTTACTGTTTTTTATATGGACAATTGGGATATTGTCTGGTTGAACAAAGGTCACAGACAGATGTATTTTGCTGAAAAGAATCATTTGGAAAAGATTGGCATTTATAATTGACCACCCACTTCTGTTTTGTTTCATTGCTGTAGCATGGAATGTAAACTTAGGTGCATGAGCTGGATTGCCTAGAAAATATTTATTGTTTTTTGTCTCTACAGTGGAATTCCAGGGTGGTGAGGAAAAGGACTTATGAAGTAACTGTTCTTTTTACGTGTGTATGTGTTGAGTGGCTCCTCAGGTTGCTTAGGCCCGAGAAGACTACAAACTTGTTGAGTCCTAGTGACTACACCTCTAGACCTCAGTTTCCTTATTCATGGTGGAATAACAGTACCTTCCCTACTTGCCTTGTGAATTTCTTATGAAGGTTTCATATTTATGTGTGATAAGTATGAAACGTCTGCAACTTCAGACTTTATAATTGCTCCCCTCTTGCTATCAAGACGAAGTCCAAGCTATTTTCCATGGGAAATAAGGCTTTTATGGTCTGGCTTTTGCTTCCCCCTCCAACTCATGTCCTTCTATCCATGCCACTCCCTACACCTTCTACTCTACACACCAGACATGATGTCATTTTGAAATACTCCTTGTTCTCCAAAGACACACTGCTATCCTCTTACCCCTGGCTGTTTTCTCATGATACCCTCTATGTCTAAAATGCTTGCTGTCTGCTGACATTTTAGTCACTCTCTAGGTTTCTAGACCCTTCTCTCCATCCTCCTCAAACCAAGTTGGTACTCAAGGCAGATATCCACGGTAAGATTGTTAGTGTTGAGGGGAAGGACGAGGAAGGATTCTGAGGCTCCCTGTTCTCCCTGATGATGGAGATAGAGGCATTAAGGAGTCAGGACTAACTCTAATTTTATAAATGGGGCACCTGAGTCACAAAGGTTTAAGTAATTTGTCCAGGGGAATAAAACAAGTAATTTGTAGACCTGGAATTTGACCCCAGGCAGTCTGACCTAAGATCTAGGACATTTACTTTATGCTACATGGAGTGTAGGGTGTGACTCTTTGCTTATTTCTTCCCTATCCCGCTGTACTTTTTCCTTTGCGCTAATCGAGCTCTAATGTTTTATAAAACTTTACTGAAGGCTTAAGGATAACAGGAAGGACTCACATGTAGGAGATAAAAGTTTAGATTAAAATAACCACTATCTCTCTGTCTCTCTTGCATGCATGCCCTCTTTCTCTCTTAAATCCCTGACTGCTTCCAGGGATTCCTGCCTCCTATTAGCAGGAAGAGTGTTACACCAGATCCCAGTGTCCTACCTTTCTTCATTGTCCATATTTCCCTCATGTCCTACCTTACATCCACTTCCAAGACAATGTCTCTGTTCCGGCTATTTATTGCTGAGTAACGACTCCAAACCTCAGTCATTTAAAATAACATTTTTTTTTGTTATCATGATTTTGAGGGTTAGCATTTTGGGCAGTGATCAGCTTCCGTTCCACTTTACATTGACTGGGATGACTCAGTGATATCCAGCAGAAGGTAGGTATTATCTGGATGGACTAAGAACACTTCTCTTGTTGCCCTTGGAGGGGCTCGCTGGAAGGCCGGACTCTACTGTTCCCTCCCCTTCTCCACCCAGTCTCATAAAAGCCGCAGCGTCTCTTCATGGGGTCTCTTCAGCAGGGCAGTCTAATCTCTTAATGACATCTTAGGGCTCACTATTCTTGAATATATTCCTTATGACACACGTTTGTCTTTGACTTAAAAAACTCAGTAGCGAGTGTTCCAGGAGAGAGGAGGTGGAAGCTTCCAGTCCCTTAAGACCTAGAAACTGGCACACGTCGCGTCTGCCATAAGCCGTTGGTCAGAGTGGTCACAGAACCTGCCCAGATTTGGAAGGAAGCTTCACAGACCCCCACCTCCTGATGGGGGTGGTGTCACATAGTTAGTGAACATCACTGATCCACTGTAGCTACCTGCAGAAAAGCCACACTGAAGGCAGGGGCCGCAGTATGCAGCAGTGGTCAGGCACCCAGGCTCTGGTAATTCTATGAGTTAGGAGCCTGACCCCACTATTTACTTTATGCATGCTCTGGGGCATTTCGTCTCTCTGGGCCTCAGTTTCCTCATTTAAAAAAAAGCAGAACTAATACTCATCCCTACTTCATAGAGTGGGGGAAGTCAATACATGCAAAGCACGTAGGACAATGCCCAGCACATGATGGAGAGCTGTAAAGATGAGCGGTGCGCCATTGTTAGACAGCGGCAGAGAAGTTTCATTACTCATGGTCTTAATGCCTTCATCTCCAAAGAGGTTGTTCTTTGCTTTACTAAGTGGCCCAATGACATGACATAAGCCACTCCCCTTCATCCCCAAAATCCCACCCCCACCCCAAAACCCTACATATATATCCTCCACAAGGGCAGCTTACCTTCCCCAAAGGTGATTAAGAAAATTGCTGGCAGCTTTAAAGTAGCAGATTGTCTCTACCTTGAGCCATGCAGGTTTCAATGTTCTTAGGACCAAACTTGGTTACAGCACCCTGTTCCACCTATCACAGCACTTTAAAAATTGGTTGAAATTAACTGTTTATAATTAGCTGTCTCCCCTATTAGACTGAATTCTTGAAAGCAGGAACATGAAATTTCATCTTTTTATTCCCAGTGCTTACAAGATACCTAGCAATATGTGTTCAATATACAGTAGTCCCTCCCCCACCTCCACCTGCATTTTGTTTTCCGTGGTTTCAATTACCTGTGGTCAACCTCTGTCCAAAAAAATTAAATGATAAATTCCAGAAATAAACAATTCATAAGTTTTAAATTGCACACTGCTCTGGGTAGCATGATGGAATTTCGAGCCATCCCACTTCATCCCAGGCAGGACGTGAATTTTACATCATCACAAGAAGAAGAAAGGTGAGTACAGTACAATAAGATATTCTGAGAGAGAGAGAGAGAGAGACCACATTCACATAACCTTCATTACAGTATATTGTTATAATTGTTCTATTTTATTATTAGTTTTGTTAATGTATTTCTATGCCTAATTTATAAATTAAACTTTATCATAGGCATGTACATATAGGAAAAAACACAATATAGATAGGGTTCAGTACTATCTGCAGCTCAGGCACCCACTGGGGCTCTTGGAATGTATCCCCCACAGATAAAGGGGGACTGCTGTGTTTGTAAATTGGGTGACAGTATTTTCTTTGTTATTCAGCCAAGATGGAGGTGGATTAGAATGACTGTAGACGTTGTACTGGTGAATAAAATGTTAGAATTACATTCTTGCAAAAGATTTTTAAAAGCTGAAAAAGCAGCATATCATAAAGTATACACTCAAGAGTAGTAATTAAATAATATTTTGTTTATTTCTCTTTAAAATATATAGTAGGTCTTACAGGGAGATCAGCTCTGTGCTTTGTGACCACCTAGAGGGGTGGGAGAGGGAGGGTGGGAGGGAGACCCAAGAGGGAGGAGATATGGGTATATATGTATATGTATAGCTGATTCACTTTATTATAAAGCAGAAACAAACACACCATTGTAAAGCAATTATACTCCAATAAAGATGTTAAAAATAAATAAATTAATTAAAAAGTGCCTAACACAACAAAAAAATAAAAAAATAAAATATATAGTGGTCCTAAATCTAATTCAGATGTCAGTTTCAAATTGGATACATAGTAAGTAGTGTACCATGGTCCCACTGATGGTGTGGTACTAAAAGTATAGCACCACCTGAAATTATAGCTTCTCTCCTACTCTTATTTTTGCTCTAGTTTATTTTTTATGTATCTATCATTTCTCATCACTTTCTGAAGTTTTTGGTTTTTTATCTTTCTGTCATATGGACATCGAGTTCTGGGAAACATACTTTGTTTTCCCTCTTGGTTTTATAACTCTACCTTTTGGTTTTCCAGACAACTATAGAATTGCCCTTTTATCACTCTTTTCACAGAATGTTAACATTGCTTTTGATTTTCAATGGCTCTCTCTCTTCCATTCCTCAAAGATTACCTATCACATTTAGGTCATTGTTCAGTGCCCCATGTTTCCAAATAAAATCCAGTATCTTGAGTTAGTTGGGTCCTAGTGGACTTAAATGTAGTGGAGAATGACAATGACAGCAGATGAATCATTGCCAAAACTTTCCTAATGAAGGTCCCTAAACCTACTCAGAAAAAAAATATTAACAAAGCCACTCATTCTGTTTGCTGAACACCCAAAGCAAAACATTAAAAAAAAAAAAAGATATAGACAATACTCCAGTACTCTTTTCTAAGAGAATCTTGCTGTAAGTGAATCACCACTGTAACCCTGAATAAGTGCAAATGTTGTAAAGTCATGATTATATCCTGGATCTTATTTGGTTTCCTGAGAAGATTTCTTTTACTTTGAGGTGCATGCTTATTCAAAGCCCTTGACTGTGATCACTCACTTTATTTGTTGGTTTAATAAAAACTGTAAAACTTATGGATTGATTTTTTTAAATGAAACTAGGCCATTTTCAACAAATACCTATTGGTGATTGCAGTTTATAAATTGTGCTGAACATTGTGGGGAATGTTAATAATGATAGAGTCCTTCTTTTCTAAGAGCCTCTCAAAGAAAATTATAGGTGTTAGAGCTGAAAGGAAATTTGTGGGGTTTTTTAGTCTAGTTCCCAAGCTTTATGGATAGGAAACCTAAGGTCTGAAATGCTAAGTGATCTTGGGAAATGCATTTAACCTTTCTGAACTTCAGTTTCCTCATTTAAAAAAAGGAAATCCTAGTATCTAACTCATAGGGTTGTCATAAGAATTAATGTGATAATAAATGTAGAGTATTGAGCCAACTGCTATCCATAGTAAGTTCCCAATAAATGGTACCTTCTTTTAGTGTTATTATTGGCTATGATTATACAAATAGGAAGTGCCAAAACAAAGATAGAAATCCATTTTTTTCAAACCCATTGTTTTATATAGTTCTTCATGCTATAAATGTATTATTTTCCAGTGTGGGAAACATTTCTCTTTCAGTAAAGTCATATTCAGAAATAGATGTTAATTGTCAGATTGCCATTTGTTTTCACCAGATCACAGCAGGAACAAAAATAATGTTTCAAACAAAACTAACAATAGTCCCCAAACTTTTTTTCTGTGTGTGCACTGCTTAAAATGCAACGTTAAGTTAAAAGTTAAATTTTTTTAAAGTTAAGACTTTCTAATATAGACACAGATTAAATGTCACCCATTTGTTCTGCTAAGCATCCCAAATGCTACAGGATTTGCTCCAGATTGTAATTCCTATAAGATCTTTTGCACTTTCATTGCTTACGAGTTTATCTCGTAGCTGTTACAGTAGTGGTCGGTCTGTGCTACCTCTTCCTAAGGGTCAGTGGTAAATCCTGCTGTCCTTCCTCATTTGCATGCTTCCCATCCAAAACTGGGCAGCAGCCAGTGCTACTGGGACGCTGGTGAATTGGATGCTCACCAACCCTCTGTTTTTGGAAAGCCTATCTTCTTGTTACTTTATGTTAAATATGGATGGGAAAGGCTCTCCTGATCTAACCTACTATGTTTATCCAGATCTGAAATGTAAGTGTTCCTTTCTTATGGAAACCTGAGTGGGACAACATTTAATAAAGTTCTACAGAACTCAAACATGATGCTGGGTCTTAAATTTGCATCTCCTGGCCCTCTCTATACTTATTTTAAAGCAAGATTTTCCATGAATTTAGTGACATTAGGTAGTTTTCACACTTTGAGGAGAGAAGTTCTTTGAATGTAAGTGAAATTCTTACATTTACTTTGCCTTCAATTCCTCTTTATTGATTTCTGACATCTAGCGCTATTCACTCATCAGCTTTAACCCTAAAAGCAATGATGCTTGAATTAGTCAGGGTTCTCCAAAGAAATAAAATGTATACATGTATCTCAAAAGATTTATTGTAAGGAATTGGCTCATGTGATTGTGAAGGCTGACAAGTCCCAGAGTCTGCACTTGGTAAGCTGGAAACTCAGGAAAGCTGGTATATAATTCCACTCCAAAGGCAGGGAAGAAAACAAACAAATGATGTCTCAACTGAAGGCAGTGAAGCAGGAGAAAATTCCCCTTACTTGTTTCATTCAGGCCTTTAACTGATTTGATGATTGGATGAGGCCCACCCACGTTATGGAGGGCACTCTGCTTCACTTAGTTTGCTGATTTAAATGTTACTCTTACCCATAACACCCTCACAGAAACACCCAGAATAATGTTTGACCAAACACCTGTGCACTTCCATGGCCCAGTCAAATTGACACATAAAATTAACCATCACAGTGCTCAATGGATTGTCTTTAATCTCTTATACAGTGAGAGACCAGGATTACATTTTTGTTATTCACAAATGTATATGGCTATGTCTCACATGAAATTAGCCATGACTGAACTTCTAGTTTCATAGAGGTTTTATTTTGCTAAGATAATTCTAAAACATGGCACTTGTAGGGCTAATTTGCTAATGTCTCTGTATAGAGTGAATCAGACACAAATGGGAGTCCCAACATTGTTTTTGTTTTGTAGGAGAAAAATGTGGCTTACTGTTAAAAAAAAAAAGAATGGAATTTGAAGGTATCAGATCTTAATTTAAATCCAGGCTTTGTCATGCAACATCTGTGTAAATTAGACATATTATTCAACTAAGCCTTAGTGCCCTTCTCTGCATAAACTGGGAAAAATAATACCTACTTTAGAGTAGGCATAATTTATGCAGACAGTTAGAGTACTCCCTTTTTTAGTTTTAAATCCTTATTAGATGTTTATTGGACCTTCTCATTCTATTCTTCTTGTCTCTTAACCTTTTTATATTTTTGTCTCTGAATTGAATTATTAATTCCAATACTTCTTCTAATTCACTAATTCCCTATTCAGCTGTGTCTAAACTGTTATTCAATGTATTAATGTTTTAACTTCAGGAAAATATTTTTAATATCTAGAATCTTTATTCAATTTTTTTTCAAATCTGCCCTGTCTTCCTTCATAGTATCTTTGTATGTATGTGTGAGTGAAGATATTAATTTATTTTTTCATTTATGTCTTTTTAATGGCCTCTCAGTAATGAAGGATTTATTTAACAAGACATAAAAAGTACAAACCATGAAGTGAAAGATTAATAAATACAGGAAGAATAAAATATTTTAAAAATTTAATTTTTAAAGCCCCTATATACAAAGTTGAGACAAGCCACAGATTGGGAAAAGATGTCTTCAATGCATATAACAAAAAATGTATTGATATCAAGAGCATAAATAGAACTACCACAGAACAAGTAGAAAAAAACCAATTATATTAAAAAAAGATATTAATAGGCAATTAATTGACTAGGAAACCCAAATGACTAATGAACATAAAAGACTTGTCATGTTGGGGGAAATTGAAAAAAATTATTAGAGAACCATTTCACATTTTATCAAATTGGTAATAAATGAAGAGTCTGACAATAGTATGAATGTATGAGAATGGGAAATTTCAAAATTCACTGGGTGAAATGTAATTCTTACTACCATCTTAAGAAGCAATTTTTCATTATTAATAAATCAGAAGTTATTCATTCAGTAAATTTCAGCTCATAGTTACTTACCCCTAGCAAAACTTTCATATAGCTCTACAATTACAGTTCCTGATTATAGTTCTTTTGTAATAGGGGAAATATTAGAAATAATCTATATCTCCATTAATATGAGAATGGATTTGTGGTATAACCATGCAGTTAAATCCTGTATAGCAGGTAAAAGGAATGAATTAAGTCTATATATTAATTTGACAGAACTCTAAGAAATAAGACTGAGTGAGAAAAATAAGAGTAAAATAGCATTTATGTAAAATTTAGATATGCATAAGTACTTTATGGAGTAAAGTGTAAAGATTAACAAAGTTTATGCAGAATCAGAATAGTGATTTGCTATAGGCTAGCAGATTGAGGCAGTGGAATAGGGGAGATATACAAGGGTCAGCTTGAACCAAATCTGGAATTTTTCAAAAATTGTTAAAATATGCACAAATATATAAATGTTAGTATTTATTAATCCTGTATGGATATGTATCTGTTGTAATTTTCTCTGAAATACTATATTAAAATGATTATAAATGAATAACTAAAATCTATCAAAATAATAATTAAACAAAAATTTGGCCTGAGTAAGATTAAGTTGTATGAGGAGAATCAATTGAGGAGATTTATAACTCGTTTTCAAATGCCACTTCTTTCTGATTGTGAGGAAGATATACTGGTATTGTTGGCATATAATTGTTCATCGTGTTTTTTTATGATCCTTTGTTTTTTTGTAGTATCTGTTATAATGTCTCCTTTTTCATGTCTGATTTAATTTACTAGAGTCCTCTTTTTTTTTTGGTTAGTCTAGCTAAAGGTTTATCAACTTTGTTTTTTTCACAGAGCCAACTCTTAGTTTTGTTAATCTTTTCTAGTATTTTCCTCTTCTCTCTTTTATTTATTTATGCTCTAATCTGTATTATTTCCTTCCTTTTTCTAACTTTGGGCTTAGTTTGTTCTTTTTTTCTAGTTCCTTGAGGTGTAATGTTAGATTATTAACTGGAGATCTTTCTCTTTCTTAATATATGCATTCATAGTTTTAAAAGCTCCTTTTAGAATTGCTTTTGCTGAATTCCATAAGTTTTAGTATGTTGTATTTACATTTTTATTTATCTGAACATATTTTTGAATTTTCCATTTGATTTTTCTTGGATCTACTGGTTGAATTCAGGAGTGTTTTGTTTAATTTCCAGTTATTTGTGAATTTTCCAGCTTTCCTCCTGTTATTGATTTCTAGTTTCATACCATTGTGGTCAGAAGAGATACTTGATGTAATTGTGTATTTACTACAGGTTTTTCCTTCATGGTCTCCACAAGGCTTACATAAAATATCCCATAGTTATAACATACTATTTTAAGCAGATAACAATTTAACTTTGATAACATACAGAAACTCTAAACTTTTACCTCTACCTCCTTCCTCTGCCCACTTTAGGTTACTGATGTTACAATGTACATCTTTTTAATATTGTGTATCCTATAACAAATTATTATATTTATAGTTATTTTTAATCCATTTGTTTTTTTAACTTTTAGACTTGAGTTGTAAGTGATTTACACATCACCATTACAGTATTAGAGAATCTGACCTTGACTACCTATGTACCTTTTTTGGTGAGTTTTACACACTCATATATTTTTACAGTGCTAAATAGCATAATTTCATTTTAGCTTGTAGAATGCCCTTTAGCATTTCTTATAAGGCAGGTCTAGTGGTGAACTTCCTCAGCTTTATTTGCTTGGGAAAGTCTTTATTGCTTCTTTATTTCTGAAGAACAAATTTGCCAGGTATAGTATTTGCCAGGTTGAGCTTTTTTTTTTTCAGTATTTTGAATACGTCATCCACTATCTCCTGACTTGGAAAGTTTCTTCTGAGAAGTCTCTCATAGTCTTATGGGGGTGGGGGTGTCTCCCTTGTATATGACAAGTTGCTTTTCTCTTGCTGCTTTCAAAATTCTCCCTTTGTGTTTGAATTTTAACAATTTAATTATAATGTGTCTTATTGTAGCCTTTTTGGGGTTCAACCTATTTGGGATCTTTTGGGCCTCAGGTATCTGTTTGTCCATATCTCTCCACAGTGTTTGGGAATTTTTCAGCCATTATTCCTTTAATTAGACTTTCTGTCCCTATCTCTTTCTCTTCTCCTTCATGGATTCCTGTAATACATATATTATTTTTTTGTGATGTTTCATAAATCCCTTAGGCTTTCTTCACTCTTTTTCATTTTTTTTCTTTTTGTTCCTCTGACTGGATTATTTTTAAATAGCTTATATTAGAGTTCACCGATTCTTTCTTCTGCTTAGTTAAGTCTGCTGTTGAAGCTCTCTACTGAATTCTGTAGTTCAGTCATTGTGTTTTTCAACGCTAGGATTCCTTTTGTTTCGTTTTCTTTTGTTGTTGTTTTGATAGTTTCTTTTTCTTTGTTGTAATTCTCTTTGTTCATCCAATATTTTCCTAATTTCCTTTAGTTGTTTCTCTGCGTGGTCTTATAGTTCACCAGACCTCTTTAAGAGGATTATTCTGAAGTCTGTCAGACAGGTCATAGATATCCATTTCTTTAGGGTCAGTTATTGAGCTTTATTATAGTTTCCTTTGACAATATCATGTTTACCTTATTTTTTGTGATCCTTGTATCCTTGTGTTGGTATTTGTGCATATGATTAAGTGGTCTCCTTTTCTAGACTTTACATGTTTGCTTTGGCAATGAAAGACCTTCATCAATCAGCTCAACTCAAAGTAATGGATAGATCAGTTGGTAGTGTCTATGCATAGGCAGGGCTTGCTAGTAGGCTCTTTAGTTGGGCCAGGCCACTGCCTGTACTCTGCGGTCAGGGAGGTTCCCTTGGCAGAGCTCTGCATTTAAGTGAGACCACTGGGTAGGCCCCCTGTTTGGGCAGGGCTGCTGGTTGTGCTCTGAGGTTAGATGGAGACACTAGGGAGACTCTGAAATCATCTCTGGTTAAGTGAGTTTGCAGGCTGTGTTCCCTGTCAGGGCGGTGCCCCTGGTTGGATTCTGGGTTTGGGTAGAGCTGTTGGGGCTCTGCAATCTCTCCTAGTCAGGTGGTACCTCAAGCTGGGCTCCCTGACCGAATGGTACAGCTGGATGGACTCTGTGTTCAGGAATGGCAGCAGGCAAGGCTTTATGGTTGTTTGAGGCCTCAGGTTGTGCTGTGTAATCAGATGAGGCTGCAGGTTATGCCCTGAAGTTACATGGGGCCTCAGGCTGGGCTTTGTGATTTGATAGGCTGCTGGCTATGCTGCACTGTGCTATTGGGGAGGTTGCTGGCCTGGCTTTCTGTCCAGGTGGTGCCTTCAGCTGTATCTTGCAGGTTTGGTGCTCTGCTGTTGGGCCAGGATGGGGAGGAGGCCACTGTCTGGGACCCCTGCTTGAGCAAAGCTATAGGCTATATTTAGCAATCAGGCAGGACTGTAGCCTGGGCTCAGAAGTTGTTGGTACCATAGGCTGGGCTTTGAGACTACCCAGGGCCACTCTTCTGGCTCCCTGCTTATGCGGGGCCAGAGGCTATGCTCTATAGTTGGGCAGAGCTATGGGCTTGGTTTCCTGCTTGCATGGGGCTGTAGGATACTCCAAGATCTTTGGCCAGGCTTCCTGATTGGGTAGGACTGAGTCTATGCTCAGCAGTTGGGCGGGGCTGTGGATTTGCTTCCCTGCCCTGGCAGGCCCATAGAACACATTCTATGGACAGCTGATACCCGAAGTCAGGCAGAACTGCCAATTGAGCTCTCTGGCCAGACGGGGTCACTGATTCAGCTTTGCAGATGGGCAGAGCTGCTGGCTGGGATCTCTGCTTGGCTGCAAGCAGGTATGCAGTTTGCCAAATTCTGAGCACTGGTTGCTGTAAGCCCCACAGCATCTCTCTATGATCCCCAGTGGTCGAGTTCTGCAGATTCCCCCAGAGATCCCTTTGAGGTGAGACCTGAGTAGCCTTCCCAAGAAGAGTCTTGCAATGCTGCCAAAGCTGGATGTCCCTCCTGGGACAAGTTTTCTCTATTTTTTATAAATTTCATAATTTTATATTGTATTTTAGACTTTGTATGTACAGTAACAATAGATAAAGAAGTATTATGTTTTGTTATTTTTGTTTATTTTCCAGAGAATGCAAGTCCTTTATTCTAAGTTGAAGGTAGACGAGGGCTGATCTTACAGAGTCCTCCTAGATTTGAGTTTAGCAATGGCTGGTCTGCAGTTTTGATTACATCGGGTTTACCTATGATTAGCCCAATGTCCATTCTTGACACCTTTTCAATTTTGTAAATTTTGAGGCTGGAAGATTTGAGCTGATGTCTCAGATATTTTTGTTTTAACTTTGAATTAATGCCAGCAGGGCCCTGAAATGAAAGTTCTGTGAAATGAGTGGGTCTCTGAAATAGCTCTTAGATTTTCAGCTCCTCTTTCATTGCTACTTTCTCAGCAAAGTGCAAGGTGGAGCCTTAGCAATGTGTATGAATGGATTGTCAGGCTTTGATTTACATTCGAGACTCTTACAGATTCAGATCTACCTGCCGGCGCATGCTATTATTTGAGACTCTGCTCATTTCCCCTCAACCTCTCAATGTTTGTCTTTTTGGGTAGACATCCTCCTTCATCTAATCATACTCAGGCACCTCCCAGGTATGGAAGTTGCTACAGTTTTCTGCTAGTCTATTAAAAGCTCATTTCTCTGTTGAATTTAGTTTATGAAGGTTTCTGTGTATCCACTTTTCTTTGTTTTCCCCATAGGAAAATATGATTTTTATTTTGTTTGGGTTTCTTTGGTGTCCTAAATCTTAATTGGACTTAGAACAACTTTTAACAAGAAGTACTAATTCACAAGGAGTATAAATTCATACCTAAGACTCACATGGATGATTATGAATTCTCAGGGAAGACTTGTTTTTCCACTTAGAGTTTAGCATGAGACAAACTTTATTGTCATCTCTTTGGGTTTGTTGGTAGACCTTGCTTCCTGTGAGTCCTGAGCTTCTGACTTTAGATGGAATTCTCAACTACAACCACCTACTTTTTGATGACCTGAGATATTATATCCTATTTATGTGGCTTCTAAAATCCAAGTTCTCTGGTTAATTTAACTGGTATCTGATCTCATGGTCCCATCCCAAAACATCCAGAGATTTAGGCTCTGGTAATCAGTACTTTCTCTGTGTTTTTTCTGGAGATTTTTCTTACATAATTGTGTGTGTGTGACTTCAGGAATGTATTTAAGGCGATATTTGTTATATTTTATTTATGGCTTACAGGTTTTTCCACAGATATGAAATTTTTGGTTATTTCAATCATCATGTTATTGGAAACAGACATTATCTTTTTGCTTTGGTACTACAACATCTGTTCATATCCCCCAACGTTCCTTGCCTCTTTTGTGGTACGTGAACTTAGATGTTGACTCTGAATGGTATTGGGACCAGGGGAAGGTGAATTTTAGCTGGTGTGGAAGCATCCATGGTGATTCTGTCAAGAGAATGTGTGCTCATTTTGGGCTATCCTAGTCTGGAAGCTGATGGAAATGTCCCAGTTATACCACCTTAGCACTGAGTACTTACTTTGTCCATCTGCAGTCTCTTGACATGGGGATGATGACCTTTTTTTTTTCAGTTGATACTGGAGCTATGCTTTCTTTTTTTTTTTTTTTTTTTTTTAAACATCTTTATTGAAGTATAATTGCCTTACAATGGTGTGTTAGCTTCTGCTTTATAACAAAGTGAATCAGTTATACACATACAATATGTTCCCATATCTCTTCCCTCTTGCATCTCCCTCCCTCCCACCCTCCCCATCCCACCCCTCTAGGTGGTCACAAAGCACCGAGCTGATCTCCCTGTGCTATGTGGCTGCTTCCCACTAGCTATCTATTTTACATTTGGTAGTGTATATATGTCCATGACACTCTCTTACCCTGTCACATCTCACCCCACCCCCTCCCCATATCCTCAAGTCCATTCTCTAGTAGGTCTGTGTCTTTATTCCCGTCTTACCACTAGGTTCTTCATGGCCTTTTTTTTTTTTTCTTCCTTAGATTCCATATATATGTGTTAGCATACTGTATTTGTTTTTCTCTTTCTGACTTACTTCACTCTGTATGACAGACTCTAACTCCATCCACCTCATTACAAATACCTCCATTTCATTTCTTTTTATGGCTGAGTAATATTCCATTGTATATATGTGCCACATCTTCTTTATCCATTCATCTGTCGATGGACATTTAGGTTGCTTCCATGTCCTGGCTATTGTAAATAGAGCTGCAATGAACATTTTGGTACATGACTCTTTTTGAACTATGGTTTTCTCAGGGTATATGCCTAGTAGTGGGATTGCTGGGTCGTATGGTAGTTCTATTTGTAGTTTTTTAAGGAACCTCCATACTGTTCTCCATAGTGGCTGTATCAATTTACATTCCCACCAACAGTGCAAGAGGGTTCCCTTTCCTCCACACCCTCTCCAGCATTTATTGTTTCTAGATTTTTTGATGATGGCCATTCTGATCGGTGTGAGATGATATCTCATTGTAGTTTTGATTTGCATTTCTCTAATGATTAATGATGTTGAGCATTCTTTCATGTGGGGATGATGACCTTTTGATGACAAGGTCAAATAAGTGAGTATGGGAAAGAGGCAGGTTCATTTTCTCTTTGGTCTCAGGAGAATTCATAGCTGACACCTTCTTAGACCAGAAGCTGTGTTCATCATCTCCTCTCTCCCCCTGATATCACTTAGGAGAGAAATTGTATGGAGTTTTAACAGCACAGTTTTGGGAATCAGACTAGCTCAACTATTTACTTAAACTTTTCAAGTCCTACTCCCCACCCCACCCCCACCCGCCGCCGGCGCTTTATTGAGGTATAATTGACAAATAGAATTGTATATATTTAAAGTATACAGTGTGATGATTTGAGATACCTATACATTATGAAATATTTACCATAACCAAATTAACACATTCATCACCCCCACCCCACATATTTACTATTCTTTCTTTCTTTTTTTTTTTTTTTTGGTGAGAACACTTAAGATCTACTTTCTTAACAACTTCCAAGTATACAATACAGTATTTTTAACTATAGTCACCATCTGCATGCTAGATCCTTGGAACTTATTCATGTTATAACTGAAAATTAGTACTCTGACAAATATCTTTCCATTTCCCCCACCTCCCAACCCCTGGTAACTACCATCCTACTCTGTTTCTATGTGTTCGCAAGTCCTAATTTCTTTATCAGCAAAAACAGTGTGATAATATGTATAGCATAATTTGCTTCTTGTTTTTTGAGGATTAAGTGAAGTGTGAGTTAATGCTTACAAAGTACTAAGTAGATAGCCCAGCATACAGTAACCTCTAGATCGATGTTAGCTGTTATGATTTGTTAGTAGTAGTGATATCCCAAGTAATTAGTATGAGCAAAACATTTTGAAATATATGTGAGGTCACAATATGAACACCAACATCCCTGATACACAGTGATTATAAGACAGAAGGCCTTGTGCACTCAGAAACCCATTGTGCCCCACTATTGTCTGCCAGCCTGTTATCACAAGTCAGACTTTCATGGGTGGTATGCCATACGATATTTCTCACTTGGATATTATTAATGCTGTATCTGGAATGTGGGTAGTGTTCCTTTAAAAGATTGTAGCCTACTATTTCTACACAAGTTACTATGAAAAAAATTGCATTGTGTTGTAATAAAAGAGCCCTCTCAACCAGAACTAAAGTGTTGTTTCCACAACACTGAAAGAGAGACTAAACAAAGCAAACTGGAAAAGCTGCTTGGTGTTGTGTGAGCAGTTCACATTGTTTTCCTTTTTTATTGTACTGTTTTACCACTGGCAATCAGTGTAGGGCCTTCACTTATGAAAATATAGCTGTTGGCAGTTTAGGCTCAATTTCGTTCTCTAGCTGTCATAAGTAATCACATGGGAAGATAATACTTGATGGGAATTTTGTTTTCTTTCCCTTTTTTTTCTTTTATTTTTCTTTGAGGCAACTTGTTAGAGAGGAGAGCAGGTAAGATTGATATCTATGGTATACTGCAATGCTTGGAAAATACACATACATTCTCAGAAATTCTATTCACATAGGGAAAAGAGAGAGGCAATGCCCTATTTAAATTAAAGAATTTGCTATCATTGCCACTTGTTCCCTACTATTACCTCCATAGACTCTTTTTTTAAAATTGAATTATAGTTGATTTACAATATATGTAAATGTGTTAGTTTCAGGTGTATAGCAAAGTGACTCAGTTATATATATTCTTTTCCAGATTCCTTTCCATTATAGATTATTATAAGGTATTGACTATAGTTCCCTGTGCTGTACAATAGGTCCTTGTTGTTTATCTATTTTATATATAGTACTGTGTATCTGTTAATCCCGAACTCCTAACTTATCTCCATAGACTCTTGACGAAGTAAAATACCAAAATTTTGTTCAATGCATTGCAGCAGAAGATCTGTGGTTTTGTTGGTGCCTTTTATAATAAAGGCTGTCTTCATGCATTCTTGCTACAGATGTGTAACCTGAATTGAAACTGGGCATTAGTTTTCATTAAGGAATTCTCATGAGTTTCATAGATGTGATAATGGTATTATAATTATAAAGGAGAATGTCCTTACTGGGTATTGTTTTGTTTTGTTTTGTTTTTTGTAAGCATTTCATACTGAAGTACATAGGGAAGAAATGTCATCATATTTATTATTTACTTTTTACTACTTCATCAAAGCAGTACTGAAAGTAAATGTTGCAAAATGTTAAAAATGGTTAAATATGGACATTGAGCACATGTGATTCATTATTCTATGCGCTACTTTTCAGTAAGTTTTAAAATTTTCTTAATAAAAAGTTGAAAGAAATCTTTTTGGTACACTACTCTTCTTAAAAACAAAGAGTGCTATTTAAAATGGTATTTTCTGAAAAGAGAATTTATAATGCATAAAATGAAGAGTCATAGAAGTAGACTAAACAAAGTTTAACAGAATTAAAAATGTCCTCAAAGCAGAATCTCCAGATATACCATTAAAGATTTAGAGGTATAGAGGTATTTGCCCTTTTTTTTTTTCTTTTTTAGGAGGACATTCAGTTTATGACGATGATGACTTTTCTAGGTATAGGGACTAGGAAGATCAATACGATATGCTCCTTAGAAGACAAAGAACCATAGAAACTTTCAGACGGCAAGCTTGGTGCTTTAGTAGAGGGAATCGGCCTGACACAATGAGAAGAACACAGATTTTTGCCTCCACGTGGCCGTGGTGCTGAATTGGGCTTCTGACTGTAATTTACTAGCAGTGTGAACTTGAGCAGGTTTCTTGGACCAAGTCTCAGGTGTCTCCTCGGTAGAATGGGGATAATAATATATATCTTGCAGGGGATGTTGTTAGTATCAAAGGAGGTCACAGGCATAAAAAGTTTAGCACAGAGATGTGGGAAATAAAACTCCTGTCCCTGTGACTATTAGTAGCATTTCATTAAAGGCAAGTAGAAGAGGAGTGGTCAGGAACTCAGAAGAGGTGAAATTTGAGCTGAGCTTTGAAGAATGGAGAGGATTTTAAGACATGAGAGGGAGCATTCCAGGTACATAAGAAGGGCGGAGCTGAAGACAGCAAGTGCTTCAGTATAGTTTCATTATAGGCTTCTTGGAGTGGAGTAATGGAAAGATAGGTTAGAGCCTGATTATTGTAGCTTTTCACGGGTAGTCCAAGGGACTTGCGCTTTACTTTGGATGCCAGGTGAAGAAGCATTGAATGGTTTGGACAAGCTTCGACATGGTCAGTTGTGCTCTGAGAAGTTCAGTCTGGCAATCAGATTCATGTTGGCCTTGGGAAGTTTGAAGGCAAGTGTACCACTGCAGAGTTTCCCGATCCTCTACCCGGTAGTCGTCCTCCTTCCTTCCAGGACTCTGGTTTCGTTGGGGATGGTGACACAGCAGCTTGGAAAGGAAACAAACAATTTAAAAAATGCAACCACATTTGCCATCCTTCTTTGAAGTAAGGGGTGGCATTGTCTAGTTTTGGCTAGTGTGATACAAGCTAAAGTCATAGGGTGGGTCTTCTGAGAATGTACTTTAAAAGTAGGAGACAGCCTTAGGCAATAAAACTGCCCTGTGAATACGCTTAGAATATAAAAGTATGGAAAGCCAGTAGTATCTTGGGTTTCTCATGACTCTGTGGAACTGTTTCACTATCCTACACTGCCTACTGCCAACCTTACTGTTATATGAGAGGAAAAGAACTCCCACTTTTTTCCAAGATGCTGCATATATGGCTGTTTTGTGTTATGTGCAGCTGAATTCAATCTGCAACTGAGGTAAGCCCCAATGAGGAAGCTTTACGAGGGTGAGAAGGAAATGAGAAGCAATAGGGACCTGGACTGTGGGTAGGGACAGCATCAGTAGAAATGGATAAGACTGGTAACCAGGAGACACATTAGGAATAGACATCACGAGACCATTACTGATGGATGTGTGGCTGGAGGGAAAGGAAGGGGTCCAATATGACTTTCAAGTTTAAGCTTGGGTGATCAGGAGAATGGTAACATTATTGGCAGACCAAAGATACCTGTAAAAAGATAGCTTAAGTGACATGTATATGAAAATAAATTAAATTTTAGATGACTGAGTTTGATTCAAGAAAGAAAAGCCTGGATACTCCAAGAGCTGAATTAGTAGTATGAACTCTCAAGCCCTTAGAAAAATTGGTAGAAAGAAATAATAGGGTATGGTAAAGGGTCTCCTATCAGATTGCAGGGCTTCTATTTATTCAGTATGAAGATGGGCCATACTGACTGGTCAGAATTTTCAAACATGGGTTTAAATGACACTTGGAAAATATGTTATCATTTCCTCTAGGGCACAGTAGCTAGAAAAATGCCTTACTTATCTAAGGCGTAGGTCTGCTTTGAGAGTAGAATATGGGCTAGGTGACCTCTGGATGTGCTTGATAGTTCTGATTCTATAATTATCTCAGGCTTCAAATCACTTTCCAGGGAACAGCAAATAATTCTTACTAATAAAACACAATTTGAAACTTGGAACTGAAATTACACATTTTCAATGAAGCGTTGTAATAAAGTTAGTGACTGGAGACTCCCCCTAGGAATAAAGAGCTAAATGTATTGGTTGGCCACCCGTGCAAAGCAAAGCTAAAGTCTACACTGATTCATCACGTGGAAGATGTGGATCCTCTATATAAGTTTTAAATATAAACCTGACAGCAAATGAAAGAACTAAAAGGACATTGTTATTTAACCGTGGAATCTGCAGTTAATTCTAATAGGCACACTAAAGTCTAAATTCTGCGTCAACCCCACTGAGAAATTGCTGCCTGAATCTAGTTCCTGCATTTAGTTCCCTTCTGAAACCTGTTTATTGGTACTGTGGATGGAAACTCATCTCTGGGTTCTTTATAATTTTGCCAATAATAAGAGACCAACGTTATTAGAAAAAGGTAGCAAAATATGGGGAACTTTATATCAAAAAAAGTTTATCCCAAGTTCCTACCCATTCAGAAGAGCAATTTTTTTTTTTTAAAGCAATTATGTGGGCAATTTTGTTTGAAAGAGACTTTAGCATATGACAGAGAACAATTATTAACGTAAATGATTTGTGGTACAGTTGTTTTCTTAAAAATTATATTTCCCACAGAAGCGTAGTGCTTCTGATCTGAAATGTAGGCTCATACAAATAATAAAGTGCAGTGATTCCCAAAGTGTCTTCAGGTAATAGTTGTTCCTCCAAAAATTTTTCCCTGGTCAGATAAGTTTGGGACATTCTTTTTAAACAAAATTACTAAGTTGCTTTCTTGCAGTTCTTGCCAGAGCCTTTATAAAGCTCTGTGACTCACCAGAAAGGAATGGAAGAAGCAACATTTTCAAGAATATTACCTCTTAGAATGATTTTTGTGTGATCCCAGACTTCTTGCCACAGTGGACGGGGTCATCTATGGGCTCCTGATCCAGTTGGTCTAACTGAATTTCTTTCCTTGGGAATTTGACATTGAGATCAAGAAATTTACTCTCTCCTTCTCCTCCTCTCTCTCTCTCTCTGAGGTTAGACGCATAATATGTAAGCTCTAAGTGACCGTGTTTTTTAGTCCATGTAGATTAAAGAAACAAAGGAAGTCTGTCTGGACACAGAAAAAACAAACACAAAGGGAGGAGTGTGCAGGAGCGGGCAAGAGAGAGAGGAAATGCTCTGAAAGTGCTTTAAGTCCCTCTTTGTACTTTTTTCAGCTATATCCTTTTCTTTGTGGTGGATTTCTTTCTTTCCTTTTTTTTTTTTTTAAGGTTTAATTATTTCCTTTTCCCTCCAAAAGGGGTATAATGACTACAGTCACACAAGTTTATGGCAGAGTAAGACATAGAAAACAGGTCACTCCACAGTCAGCTCAATGCCTTTTCAATGACAAGGTTTGTACAAGTCTTGAATAATACTTTAAAAATATTAGCTTGTAGTTAAATTTTTTTAATGTTAGGAAATTAAAAGACGTCACTAATTTTTCCACTGCAATAATAAACAAAAGTTATCCATGCTTCCTTATGTGTATACATTATATTTAGTTCACTTAATATTTAATAGAGAAAATTACAAAATAAAAATAACACAGACTTATGTATCTACCACTTAAAATGAATAAATGTTAATGCTCATAATATTTGCTTAAAACCCTACGTCTGACCCAGTCACTCCAAACTCCACAAAGACCACCCTAAATATGAATTTGGTGTGTATCCAAACCATTTTATTATATGCTTTTATGGTATAGGAATCTCTATTCAAAATATACGTATTTTAACAAAATGTATTTAACTGATATACAATTTATAACACTATGCAGTTGTCTTTCTGCACTTGACATTATGTTCGCATATGTATTTGCAATGCTTTTCCTATTTTATTTTTATTGAGCAATATTTAGCATTATTTTATAAACATTATCCTTTACCTGAGAGACATTTTGCCATGTTGTTGTATGGCTTTAGTATTTATACTTTATAATGCCTGGATAATCTCCCACTGAGTTGACAAATGATGGTTTGCTTTACTCTTCTCATATGGATTAGGTAATTACCATATTTTTTGGCTATTATAAATAAGAAAATAAAGAAGTAAGTATATGATACAATTTAGGATATTTGTATCTGAAATTAAGAGAAAGCCTCATTAGTCATGGCTTAAGCCATATTGGTATTTGCTGTTTGCATAGTAGACCAATAGGCTGCTTGCGACCTGAGTCGGGTTTTCTGTCCTTCTTTTCCTCATTTTTTTTTTTTTTGAAAATCTATTAATATTTAATTTGTTGAATTTCAATACAAAGAAAGTATACTGCCATTAATTTTCCAATCCTTCAAGTTAATAAAGTCATAAGATCTCTTTTAATACAGCATAAACTGAAATGTACAGAATTTGTCAGGAGATAGTCTATGAATGCTTTATGAATGAATGAATCAGCTGATTTTTTTTTAACGTTTTTATTGGAGTATAATTGCTTTACAATGGTGTGTTAGTTTCTGCTTTATAACAAAGTGAATCAGTTATACATATACATATATCCCCTTATCTCTTCCCTCTTGCATCTCCCTCCCTCCCACCCTCCCTATCCCACCCTTCTAGCTGGTCACAAAGCACCGAGCTGATCTCCCTGTGCTATGCGACTGCTTCCCACTAGCTATCTATTTTACATCTGGTAGTGTATATATGTCCATATATACACTACCACTCTCACACTTTGTCCCAGCTTACCCTTCCCCCTCCCCGTGTCCTCAAGTCCATTCTCTAGTAGGTCTGCGTCTTTATTCCCATCTTGCTCCTAGGTTGATCACAAGATGGGTACAGCTGCTTCAAATATCCCATCATTACAGGGCAATCTCCAAACCAGATAGAATAGGGTGGGAGAAAAAGGAGCTTTCGTCATGGCTCTCTATTTTCAGAGAGGAGTCCTCAGAAGATTTCAGCAGAGTTCACTTTAGGTTTTAATGTCCAGAATCAGGTGATATGTCCAAACAAGACTCAGCTCTGCAAAGAACAACAGGATTGTCATGGTTGGCTTGGACAAATGTTATTATTTTCTAGGGCTGGGCACATCACCCCCCCAAACCACAATGGATTTTGTCTGGCAAAGAAGGAGTGGTGATGGTAGTGTATTAGTTAGGGTTCTCTAGGAAACAGAATGAATATAAGATTATTAGTTTATATGTCTGTCTATCAGTCATCTATGCTTTACTGTAATGAATTGGCCCACATGATTATGGAGGTGAGCAAGTCCCAAGATCTGCAGGATGAGTCAGCAAGGTGGAGACCCAGGAGAACTGACGGTTCAGTTCTGAGTCCTAAGGCCTGAGAATTGGGAGAACCAGTGGTGTTGTACCAGTCTGAAGAGTGGTAGGCTCCAGGCTCAGGAAGAGCTGATTTTTCAGTTCAAGTCCAAAGGCAGGAGAAAGGCCAGTATTCCAGTTTGAAACCCACTAAATAGGGAATTCCTTCTTACTCAGGAGATAATCAGTCCTTTTATTTTATTCAGGCCTTCAACTGATTGGACAAGGTCCACACACGTTATGGAGGGCAATCTAATTATGTAGTCTATTGATTTAAATGTTAGTCTCATCCAAAAATACCCTCACAGACATCCCGAGAATAATGTTTGACCAAATATCTGTACACCCTGTGGGCCAGTCAAGTTGGTACATAAGCATCACAGGTGGCTAGGCAGGCAACCAAAAGTGTCCCCTTCAGAGGTAAGGAACATCATTATATAGCTTTTTTGGTGTTTTTAATAGTAGTATTTTCCCAAGAATGGATTATTGAGTTCAACTGATGGGAAACATTTCTAACACTTTTGATGTGTGTTTCCCAAATGTTTCCTTAAAAGAGTTAAAATTTGCATAGTTTGTAGTAATGTTTCAGAACATATGATTCCTGCCTTATCCCCAGCATTAGGTTTCTTAAAAAACTGGTTACCTATTAGGTGCAAAATGTTACTTATTATGGCTTTAATTTTCTTTTTTGTTTTTTTTGACAAATGGAATATATTTTTGTCATGTTTGATTATCTCATATTTGTATTTTCTTTATTATGCATTTCTCTAATGAAATCTTAGCAACTTAAATATTTTATAGGATTTTATATATTATATGTCAGTATATAATATATAAAAATATATGTCTCTATTCTTTTGCTATCCCTTTTCCTATTTGTGACATTTCTACCAATCTGCTACTTTCCTTTTTATTTAAACGTTGTTGCATTTTTCTTATTACACAGGTGTTTTAATTTTCTTAATCTTACCCATTTTGATCTTTTATAACTTATTCTTTTATTTTAATCTTCTTAGTTGTGATACTTTTCCTTCTTTCCTGTGATTTAATTTTAATCTGTTTAGAGTTTGTTATGGAATAAAGCATAGTTTTCTTAATATCATTTATTAAAGAAATGCTCTCATTGTTTTTATATGTTTATGATTTACAAATGTTATGGGTATGAATACATATGAATTTGGTGTGGAGGGGGCACAATTCAGTCCATAATATTCCAATATGACTGTATTTGAAGATAGGGCCTTTAGGGAGGTAAAGTTAAATGAAATTATCAGGGTGGAGGCTGAATTCCATATGACTGGTGTCCTTACAAGAAGAGGAAGAAACAAGATAGATTTCTCTTTGTCTGTGCTCACAGAGAATAGGCCATGTAAGGACACAGAGAAAGTGGCCATCTGCAAGTCAGGAAGAGAGAGAGGTCTCACTAGAAACCAACCCCGATGGCACTCTGATCTTGGATCTCTAGCCTCCAAGACTGGAAGAAAATAAATTTCTGTCGTGTAAGCCACCCAGTCTGTGGTGTTCTGTTATGGCAGCCTGAGTAGACTAACACAATAACAATCTTAGACTTATTGAGATCTTTTCTTGAGAAAAGATCTATAGTTGCTTCCATTAATATAGTCTATTAGTAGAGGTCTCAGTTTATATAAATGTATATGTAAACATAAAGTGCCATCACAGCAAAATTTGGTTATTGTTTTTATTTTATATTATATTTTGAGTGTAGTCTGCCCTTTTTTACATAATATTTTATTCAGGATATAAAATTATACTTTAAAACATGGTATATCAGTTTTTCTGA
Source organism: Balaenoptera musculus (assembly GCF_009873245.2). Classification (NCBI taxonomy): domain Eukaryota; kingdom Metazoa; phylum Chordata; class Mammalia; order Artiodactyla; family Balaenopteridae; genus Balaenoptera; species Balaenoptera musculus. The sequence continues at coordinate 74,795,254 of NC_045790.1, forward strand.
GTTTCTCTGTGGTATCTAACATAAAACATCATGGAGCAGAGTTTATAAACCAGTGTTTCCTGGTTCATCTAAAATGTAAGGGACCCACATGGCTCAGCATGTCTTCCTTGTGTTAGAAGCTAGGAAATGTGAGCGAAGGCAGATGAGGAGGAAAAGTGTCATTTCCTAGGGTCACTCTGAGGCAAATCTGACTAAGCTAAGATGGAGGAGTTGACATTTGCGATTGTTATCATTCTAAGTAAAGCCAAGAACTGAATGTAACTACTTAGCATTTTGATTCTACAAAACATCTAAATATTTTCTTACGGTGATTTCCACCTATGAGTGCACTATTTGGGTTAAATATTTTAAACACCTTTTTAAAAATACAAATGACTTTTAATGATTTGTTTAGCATTTACCTGGGCTCCTATTAATGCAAGATTCTCTGGGAGACAAAAGGTGAATTAGATGTTGTCCTCAATGAGGCTACAAGAATAGTGTAATGAATGAGAACATCATGTTATGAAGGTTGTGTTTCGGTTGTCTACAGGATGGACTCTTTTGTCTGAATTGGCTGGACAGTTCAGCTCAGCTGCAGACTGATTTTATGTTTTCTTCTATAGCTTTAATTGAGTAATCAATTGATGTGTTGGCCTTACATAGATGTGGCCCAAAATAAACAATTTCTTGCTCCAGAGTAGTTGAGTTTAGGCTATTCATTACCATTTAGGAAGAAAGAGTTTCCAAGAGAGAACAGAAATGATTCAGTATTTATGAGTTTATTTTGCTTTAAATTAGCAACTATGATGATGATGATGATGATGATAATAACAACAACAACAACAATAATAATAAAAGCTTAGGAGCAGTTGGGAGATTTACCTCAACTCTTGAATGCTTCTTAGTGCTGCCTCAGCACTGTGGAGGGTCCAGAAGGCTCAGTTGCTGATTTTGAGTCTTGGGCATACATGGTCCACGTTCTTCTGAGAATATTTCTGGAAAGAGGTTATTGTTTCAGCATTAATACTAGTCTCACTACTCTTTGATCTTCCTCTTTCACCACACGAAGGACTTCTGGATGCTGTTCTTTGTTCAGACAAGGTTCAGCAAATCCCATTTTCAAATCTGATATTCGGGTCATCTAGATACCTCCAGGTCCATCAGGCCCCCTTTCAGTAGGGCTGAGTCAGCATGGCTTAATTTTTTCCAGACTCTAGGGTATTGTGTGATTTGAGAGACAGCAAGTCCAAGTATAGGAAACTAATAGAATGGAATAGAATTTTTTTTTGTTGGTCAGACTTAACTAAATTTAGTACTGATCCCTTGAGGAAGAAAGAAGAAAACCCTAATTCAACACCCAATTATTTTTAAAAAAGGATCTAAAGACATAGCAGGAAATTAGGCCAGCCAGTTTGACACCAGTTAAATCTCAGAAGCATTTAAAAAAGATCAAATGCTGGAACATTTAAAAAGCACAGCTTGATAACAGTCAATTAAGGAAGCCTCAGGATGTGGCCAGGAGATTTTAGTAATTTGTGTGTGTACAGCATGGATGGAAATTCTAAAAGGGATTGCCATGAGAATCAAGAAAAACATGGTAAAATTCATAAAGCAGGATATGGCTGTTTGACAAAGCCCTATGTTTTCCTTTTTTACTTAATAACTGAAGCATGGAATCCTGGGGACCAAAAAAGCCTGGCAAATTGAATTAATAGTTGAGGAAACTTGGGTATAAGTCAAATTCAATTTCACATTTTTAGCAACTTAGTTTTGCTCAAACTGCTATTATTCAGTGATAGTAAGATCTGGGGGGTAAAGCGATCTGGTTATGGTAGAATCATCTAGGACAGCGCTTTTCTAAGTGTGGTCCATAGGCTGATGCTGTTCTGTAAACTGTTATCTTCAGCAAGATAGGTGCAGAAATTAAGAATAAGTATTTATTTAGAAACTTTTATAGCAATGTGACCAAGTACTTTCCTGAAAACATGGACTTGAAATTTGTATATCTTTGCTTTTTTAAAAAAGTCAGTCTTAGCAATTAACTTTATTGTATTTTAAAAAATGATAGGTCTATGGCTTGTTGAAATAAAGAAATAGCCCTCTCCCACAAATAGTTTGAGAAGCACTGATCAAGATTTTTTTTAAAAGAAATGGCATTTAAAGTATGATGTGTACCAGGTTATTAGAAAATGCCAACCTATTTTTCCTGTTAGTAAAAAAGTCCAAGCATGATTACCTTGAATACATTTATAAAATGGCTTTCAAAAATAGACATTTGAGGAAACTCACTGGGTTGAGAGATTACAGGATCTGAACAAAGTCTTTTGTCATGAGCTGTAGATATAGCTAAGGCTACAGTATGAGGTGAAAGGTAGATTGGATCATTGTTCCAGTTCTTCCGGCCTTCCCTGTGTTAGAAATATACATGTCCTTTGCCAGGTGATTTTGCATTTCCTGTGACTATATGTCAAGTATGTTACCCTGTCCCACTGATATCGGGCTTCACCAGGTGACTTGCATTGGACAATAGAATATGGGCAGAAGTGACAGTGTACCCGGTTCTGTAACAAAGCCTTAAAAGACATTGTGTATTTCTCTGGCTCTCTCTGGTTCGTGTGATCATCTTGAGAAGGGCATGCCCCAGCTGTCTTCGGCCCCTTCAGTATGAATCCAGGAATGAGACACTCAGAGCAAAGCTAAACCTAACCCAATGCAGCCTCACTGCAGCCTGAGATAGAGTCGTCCCTGCCAACCTACAAACTTATAAGCCAGAAAAATAACTGCTTTTTGTTGTAGGCCATCTAGTTTTTTGTTTTTTTTTTTTTATAAATTTATGTATTTTTATTTTTGGCTGCGTTGGGTCTTTGTTGCTGCATGCAGGCTTTCTCTAGTTGCGCTGAGTGGGGGATACTCTTTGTTGTGGTGCGCGGGCTTCTCATAGCAGTGGCTTCTCTTGTTGCAGAGCACGGGCTCTAGGGGCGCGGGCTTCAGTAGTTGTGGCACGCAGGCTCAGTAGTTGTGGCTCGTGGGCTTAGTTGCTCCGTGGCATGTGGGATCCTCCCAGACCAGGGCTCGAACCCGTGTCTCCTGCGTTGGCAGGCGGATTCTTAACCACTGCGCCACCAGGGAAGCCCGCCATCTAGTTTTGAGGTGGTTTGTTATACAGCATTACTGCCGAAATAGCTGGCCAGCACAGTTGGATTATGATACATTCCATAGCCAACAAATAGTCTTCGGTTTACCTTTCCAGCCTGGAAACCTCTTCTGCATGTCATTCTCACATATTCAGCTACCTATTTGACATTTCAACTTAGATGTCTAATAGGCAGCTCAGGTGTAACATACTCAAATCTGAACTCTTGATTCTCCTGCTCCAGTCCCAACCTACCCTGCTTCTTGGTAAATGGCAGCTCTAGTCTATCAGTTACTCAGACCAAGGTCCTTGGGGTCATTCTTGATTTCTCACTTTTTTTTTTTCATATCCCATATCTAGTGGGATGTGAAATACATTGAAATACGTCCTGAGTCTGACCATTGCTCATCCCCTCCATCTAGACTTCCCTAAGAAGCAGGGGAGCTGCTCTTTTCTATTCGGCTCTCAGTTCTGAGATCTGTTCTCTACATGCCAGATGGGTTATCCTTCAAAATATAAGTCACATCGTCTCATTCTTCTTCTCCAAGTCCTCTCTTGCCTTCCCCACTCACTCAGACTTTCTTTCAGAGTCACTGTCGGGGCCTTACTGGCCCTACATGTTCTGGCCCCGAGTTTCTCAGATCTTACCCCCTCTCACTGGCCCCCCGTCACTCTGCTTTAGAGACCTGGCCTTCTTGCTTCAGGTAAGTACACTAAGTGGGCTTCTGCTGTGGAATCTCTCCTTGGAATGCTCTCTTCCCAGATATCTGCAAGTTTTGCTTTCTTGTTCCCTTTAGGAATCTGCTCACTTACCATTCCTTCCCTGATCCCATCTGGAATAGTAAAGACCACTCCGGCATGTTACATATTTATGATTTATTGTCTCCCTCCGCTCACTAGAATGGAAGTTCTCCGAAAAGCAGACTGTCATTTACATGGCTAGATCCCCAGCATTAAGAACAGTCCTTGGCACATAGAAGGTGCTTATTAAATATCTGTTGGTGAAAGCGTTAATTCAACATCTTTGGAAAGAATATGATTCTGTTAAGTTTTGAGTTTATTAAGTGTGAGTCAGGTATTCATGTGCTGACTGATGTTAGTGAAAAGTAAAAACGACTCAACTTTCTGTTCTTAATGAGAAATTGATGTTGGCCGAATAGACAGAACAATATTTTGGTCCTGGATTTTAAAGACAAAAAGCACTTGGTTAACATTAGTATGAGGGGCATTTTAATTTTAACACTGAAGGCATGAAGATAAGTTACATTCAGGGTTTTTGGTTTATATGTGACATTCTATAAGGATTTTTTTGAAATCAATCCACTTTTGAACAAGGTCATTTACAGAGCTTGCTCATAGACAGAAGGTAAGAAAGAATTCTAGAAAGAATTCAGGGAATGTTAGAAGCATTTTTACTTTAGGGGGAAAAATAACACTTCCTCCAAGAACCTATGGGAAGATGAGGTTGGCCAGGTAGGAGGTGGTGACTGTCACTCTCAGATCTTGCCCACGCTGGCAGTTTTCTGGCATTTCGGTAGCACACGGTTTTGGTGAGGATTCAGTATGTTATTTCAGCAGCAGAATCTCTGCCAAGATCATGAAGGGAGTGCAAACTCCAGGAAATCTTGTAAAAGAAGCAAAAATGTTGTCATATGCTTGGATGTCAGGCCAGCTGAGGCAAAACTGCAGCATACCTAGACCCTAGTCCTACCACATATGGTAATTCTGGGTCTTCCATCCGAAGTTCCTGCTCAGAGGTGACAGGAACATAACTTCAGAATCGACTCCTCAGTATTAGGCTGCTAATCTCCACATGTATGTACACGTATCAGTCCTTTAATTATTTCTATAATTACAGTGTTGCAAGTGTTGCATAGGACTATGTGCACAGATACATATTACAAAAAGGCGAAAATGAAGGGAAGAATGATACCGTGTCTTTGGGGAAAAAAGTCTCTTAATTTTATTCTAACTTATTTTGTCTTAAGTGAACACAAAAGATGTTTAATTTTCTCTGGTGAAGAAAGGGGATGTAAATAACACTTGTTAAATAACTGTGCCAGGCACAATGCTAGGAGTTTCACATATGTTTCCTTGGTATAATACATAAATTTGTATCTTGTGTATAACTTCTTTGATTCCGGAGTGAGATGTTCTCACAAATGCTTAGGCTACAGCTGAGACAAAAGCAAATTTCCCCAGACAGGCTACCTAAGACACGGAAATGTTAAGTGTTTTGCTTAAGACCACACAGCAAGTCTGGAGTAGGGCAAGGAAAACTATTTCACTCTCATTCAGGATAAAAGCTTCCATGGAAGTGTCAGCTGTTATTGTAAGTTGCATGGACAATTTACACTCTGACATTTAGCAGTATTACAATGTAGGTTGTTCTGTGTGATGAATATTCAGTGAAACAGTTCTCTCACTGCCTCAGATAAGAAACTTTAAATTATTCAATAGCTTCACCTTAGTTCTTTTCTTTTGGCTTTTTCTTCCTGCATTCACAAGGACCCTTCGAAGCAAAGCCTAGTGCACTTTCTGGCCTTTGTGGAATTAGAATAGTGACATAAAGTGTTGCAAGAAGTGTGTTGTCGGGGAGGGGGAAGCGTAAGCTGGGACTAAGTGAGAGAGTGGCATGGACATATATACACTACCAAATGTAAGATAGATAGCTAGTGGGAAGCAGCCGCATAGCACAGGGAGGTCAGCTCCGTACTTTGTGACCACCTAGAGGCGGGGGAGAGGGAGGGTGGGAGGGAGACGTAAGAAGAGGGAGGGGATATGGGGGTATATGTGTAGATATAGCTGATTCACTTTGTTACACAGCAGAAACTAACACACCATTGTAAAGCAATTATACTCCAATAAAGATGTTAAAAAAAAAAAAAGCGTGTTGTCCTTGTCCTGAACTCCCACACCCCTTATGGCTTCTAGATCAGGAAGAGCCTGTAAGTGATGCCTGGGGTGGCTGTTGGCTGCCTTCAGCCCGATCAGCAGCAGCAAACATCATCACAAGCGCAAAAGGTACTGCCAGCCACCTGCCAGGGGGGCCTTGGGGGTTGGGCGAAATGTACAATGTTTGTTTACAGGAAGGGTGAAAGAAGAGGTTCTTCTTGTGGGATGTTTTTGAAAAATGGACCGTATATTTTTCTCCAGTGGAAATGCCACTTCTCTGATTCTTTTCCCTTCCATCTGCTTCACCTATATATGATCTCCATGCAGTCTTTTCTGAAGTACTGTGCAGTATTTGAAAATGAATTGAATCCTGAAAGTTTTTCTCTTTATTTTTTTCCCCCTGGTAACTGTACAAATCCATTAAGCATTTCTTTATTCCCTAGGGGTTGAGTGATTTATTATCCTGACCCTGCTGGTCAGATAAGCAAAAACCTAACTCAGAATGAACAACTGTCTCTGTTTCTTTGAGTGATGGGCAGAGAATTTTAAATAATGGTTGGTGTTTTTGAAAAATGGAGGAAAAGCAAGAAGAGAAAAATACTCGATTTTCACTCAACATTAGCTGTGGAGAGCTATAAGCAGAAAATTTTGTTTTTCTTCTACTCTCTGAAAATATGTTCTTCATTTATTTCCTTTATTGGAAATTAAGCACTTTCATTAAGAAAATGTATTAAGTTAGTAAATAATACAGTCCTCTAAAATGTTTTTACCCAGAGTTTTGTTCTTCCTTTCTTCTGTTTGTTTGTATTTAATTTGTTTGGTCTCAGTTTTCTTCTTTTTAACTTGGGGTGAGGGGGACTAGTAAGTGGTTTCTAGTTTCATTTATGGATTTGTTCATTGGTTGTTTGGATTACTTACTTTGTGCCAGGTTCAGTGTTAATACTCGAGAAAACAGGAGATGGGAAAATAAACCCTGCCCATAAGAAAAGGGCACGTGACCCAACAATTACCCACACATACACAGTCATACACTCTGATGAGGCAGCGATGGAGACGTGGGCAGTGCAAAGTGGGGTCAAAGAATCTGCCAGGCACTCAGGCAGGGTTTCAGAAGTAATGATGTTTGTGCTGGGTCTTGAAAAATGTTTGCATAGTGTTAAAATATAAAGACGATTATTGCTAACTAAGGAATTGCTAGCTAAGGAATATAACCACGCACAAACAAGGAGGACTGCTCAGATCTGGGCTAGAGCGAGATGCGGCTAGAGATGCTGACATTTGTCAACATGTAGGTAGTGCAGTGACCTGGGAGGGATGCAGTCTGGAGTGAGAACATGAATGCTGAACGGGTATCTCTGGGGGATAGAATTGCATGTAACTAGTGGGCATGAAAAGAGATTCACAAAGAAAACTCAAGGGCTTCCCTGGTGGCGCAGTGGTTGAGAATCTGCCTGCTAATGCAGGGGACACGGGTTTGAGCCCTGGTCTGGGAAGATCCCACATGCCGCGGAGCAACCAGGCCCGTGAGCCACAACTACTGAGCCTGTGTGTCTGGAGCCTGTGCTCCACAACCAGAGAGGCCGCGACAGTGAGAGGTCCGCGCACCGCGATGAAGAGTGGCCCCCGCTTGCCACAACTAGAGAAAGCCCTCGTGCAGAAATGAAGACCCAACACAGCCAGAAATAAATAAATTAATTAATTAAAAAAAAAAAAAAAGAGAAAACTCAAAAGGTTGTACCCAGAGGTAGAAAGAGAACTGAGAGTGATACGACAGCTTAATAAGCAAACTTTTCATTTTGGAAAAATCTAGACTGAATCACACCCTATGGTTTTATCTTCTAGGTTACCAGTTTTCTGAACAGGTACACAATTAAATATTTAGTGTGAAAATACAAAGGACATGAATTACTGAACACTATTATGTTTTTAATTAATACTGAAGGCACACAAAAAAGACACCTCTACAAGCACTTACATTAAGATATGATTTAAAGGTATTTGACAACAATAAGATACAATTATCTCCCTATCAGATTGGCAAAGATTACGGAGATCGATACCACTCACATTATCTGGAAGGCCATCTTGCAGAGTATATAAAGATGTAAATGTGCCTAACCTTTGACTCTGAAATTCTACTTTCAGGAATTTATTTATTTATTTAGCAACATTTGCTTAAGATCTCTTTTTAAATTAATTTATTTAAGTTATTTGTTTTTATTTATTTTTGGCTGTGTTGGGTCTTCATTGCTGCGTGTGGGCTTTCTCTAGTTGTGGTGAGTGGGCGCTACTCTTCATTGCGGTGCGCGGGCTTCTCATTGTGGTGGCTTCTCTTGTTGTGGAGCACGGGCTCTAGGCACACAGGCTCAGTAGTTGTGGCATACGGGTTCAGTAGTTGTGGCTTGTGGGCTCTAGGCACGCAGGCTCAGTAGTTGTGGTGCACGGGCTTAGTTCCTCCGCGGCATGTGGGATCTTCCCGGACCAGGGCTCGAACCCATGTCCCCTGCATTGGCAGGTGGACTCTTAACCACTGCACCACCAGGGAAGCTCAGGAATTTATTTTAAAGAAATAGTATATATACATTCTTTGTCCAACAATAAGAGACTATTGAAATACATTTCACTGTACAGTAGAATATTCCCTGAAAATTAAAATGACGAGTCAGAAATACATTTATTGACATGAAAGGATGTCCTCATATTATTGCTGAAGTATAAAAAGCAGATTGTAAACAGCATATATAGGTTACCTTATTTTTAATTTGCAGTACATATAGAAAGTGGCTGGAAAGATCTACATCAAATGTTAGCTGTTTGTCTGGTGACAGTTCTCTAGGTGATTTTCACTTCATAATTTTATAACATTTTGTAATGTCTTTTGTGTTTTTGTTTTTACAGTGAGCATATATTATTTTCACAATCTGATTAAAACATTTCTAATTAAACTATCAAGTCATTGACTTGGAAATTCCATTGGCCACTACTACTGGAAAAAGACCAGTGCTTGACCATCCTTAATGGGCATATGAATCACCGGTGCAGACGTGTGTGTGATTCAGGAGGTCTAAAGTGGGGCCTGGGACTCTGCATTTCTTACAAGATCCCAGGCATTGCCTGGTTGTGGACCACATTTTGAATAGTAAAGTCTTAGTAACTATAAAAACCCCATGTTCCAAGATGTTATTGCTTTTGTTGTGCCTATTACAGGCAGAAACATGCATGGAACAGTAAAACACTTCTGGAAAACAAAACTGGAACAATTCTGTTATCATTTAATTGTTCTCTTAACTACTAGAGTAAATGGATTCCATCTCCATTCAGTCCAGAGATACCCAAGGTCCTCTTGAATTCATATGGCTATCCTGGACCACCTAAGCTCATAGTGGGGTCTTCTGTTCAAAATAGTCTGATTCTATAGAGCTTCTTGGGTAACATCCTCATTTGAAGCTTGCTACTCGTAAGTTTCTTTTGCTTAGAACATTAAATTGATGATTTTTGTCTGACAAAATAATCAATGCTTAAGTGTAAATATCTTCTTGGCTTTTGAGCCTTTTCCAAATTGCTTTAACTTCTTTTTTTTTGCATTTTAAAAATTGAAGTATAATTTATACATAACGTATTAGTTTCAGGTGTATAACATAATGATTCAATATTTGTGTATATTGTGAAATAATCACCACGAAGTCTAGTTAACATCCATCACCTTACATAGCTACACAAAATTTTTTTTCTTGTGATGAGAACTTTTAAGATCTACTTTCTTGGGAACTTTCAAATCTGCAATACAGCATTACTAACTATAGTCACCATGCTGTATATTACATCCCCATGACTTATTTATTTAATAACTGGAAGTTTGTCTATTTTAACCCCTTCACTCATTTCTCCAGCCCCACCGTCTGCCCACCACCAGTGGCAACCACCAATCCGTTCTCCGTATCTGTGAGCTTGTTTTTTTTTTTAATTTTCTTTTTGTTTTTTTAGATTCCACATATAAGTGAAAGCACATAGTATTTGTCTTTCTCTGTCTGACTTACTTCACTTAGCATAACGCCCTCAAGTTCTATGCATGTTGTTGCAAATGGCAAGATTTCATTCTCTTTTTTAATGACTGAATAATATTCCATTATTTATATATGTACATACCACATTTTCTTTATCCATTCATCCATCAATGGACACTTAGATTGTTTCTGTATCTTGCCTGTTGTAAATAGTGCTGCAGTGAACATGGGGGTGCATGTATCTCTTTGAGTTAGTGTTTTCATTTTCTTCAGATAAATGCCCAGAAGTGGAATTGCCAGATCATATGGTAGTTCTATTTTTAATTTTTCAAGGAAACTTCTTACTGTTTTCCATAGTGGCTGTACCAGTTTACATACCCACCAACAGTGCACAAGGGTTCCCTTTTCTCTACATCCTCACCAACCAATACTTGTTTTTTGTCTTGTTGGTAAAAATTATGGCAGGAGTGAGGTGATATATCGCTGTGGTTTTGATTTTCATTTCCCTGATGATTAGTGATGTTAAGCATCTTTTCATGTACCTGTTGGCTATCTGTATGTCTTCTTTGGAAGAATGTCTATTCAGATCCTCTGCCCAATTTTTAATTGGGTTGTTTGGTTTTCTTGCTATTGAGTTGTATGAGTTCTTTATATATTTGGTGTATTAACCTCATCAGATATATGACTTGCAAATATTTTCTCTCATTTTGTAGGTTGACTTTTCATTTTGTTGATGGTTTCCTTTGCTGTGCAGGAGGTTTTTAGTTTGATGTATTCCCACTTGTTTATTTTTTCTTTTGCTGCTTTTGCTTTTAGTGTCAGATTCAAAAAATCATTGCCAAGGCCTATATCAAGAAGCTTACTGCCTATGTTTTCTTCTAGGAGTTTTGTGTTTCTGGTCTTACGTCTTAAGTCTTTACTATACTTAACTACACTTTAATTTTTGTGTGTGATATATGATTGTGGTTGAGTTTCATTCTTGTGCATGTGGCTTTCCAGTTTTCCCAACACCATTTATTGAAGAGACCTTTCCCCATTGTATATTCTTGACTCCTTTATTGTAAATTATTTGACCATATATGTGTGGGGGGGTTTATTTCCAGGTTCTCTATCCTGTTCCATTGATCTTTGTGTCTATTTTTATGCCAATACTATACTTTTTGATTACTATAGTTTTGTAATACAATTTGAAATCAGGAAGTGCGATGCCTCCAACTTTGTTCTTCTTTCTCAAGATTGCTTTGGCTATTTGTGGTCTCTTGTGGTTCCATATAAATTTTAGTATTGTTTGTTCTAGTTCTTTGAAAAATGCCATTGGAATTTTGATAGGGTTTGCATTGATCTGTAGATTGCTTTGGGTAGTATGTTCATTTTAACAATATTAATTCTTCTAATCCATGAGTATGGACTATCCATTTATTTGTACCCTCTTCAATTTCTTTCAATAATGGCTTGTAGTTTTTAGTGTGTAGGTCTTTCATGTCCTCTGTTAAATTTATTCCTGAGTATTTTTTTCTTTTTGACATACCTATAAATGGGATTGTTTTCTTAATTTCTCTTTCTGATAATTTTTTAAATGAATGTATAGAAATGCAACAGATTTTTGCATACTGATTTTATATCCTGTAATTTTACTGAATTCTTTTATAACAGTTATAACAGTTTTTGGTGGAGTCTTTATATATAATATTATGTCATCTGCCAACAGTGACAGTTTAACTTCTTCCTTTCCACTCTGGATTCCTTTTATTTCTTTTCCTTCCCTAATTGCCCTGACTAGGGCTTCTAATATTATGTTGAATAAAAGTCGTGAAAGTGAGCATTCTTGTCTTGTTCCTGATCTTAGAGGAAAAGCTTTCAGCTTTTCACCATTGAGAATATTGTTAGTTTGGGGCTTGTCATATATGGCTTTTCTTATGTTGAGGTACATTCCCTCTATACCGACTTTGCCGAGAGTTTTTATCATAAATGGATGTTGAATTTTGTCCAGTGCTTTTTCTTTATCTATTGAGATGATCATATTATTTTTATCCTTCATTTTGTTAATGTGGTGTGTCACATTGATTGATTTGCAGATATTGAACCATCCTGGCATCCCTAGAATAAATCCTACTTGATCATGGTGTGTGATCCTTTTAATGTATTGAATTCAGTTTGCTAATATTTTATTGAGAATTTTTGAATCTGTGTTCATGAAGGATATTGACTGGGCTGTAATTTTCTTTTCTAGTGACATTCTTGTCTGGTTTTGATATCAGGGTACTGCTGGCCTTGTAAAATGTGTTTGGAAGCATTCCCTCTTCTTCTTTTTTTAAGAAGAGTTTGAAAAGGATTGGTATCAATCCTCTTTGAATGTTTGGTAGAATTCACCAGTGAAGCCATCTGGTCCTGGACTTTTGTTTGTTGGGAGGTTTTTGGTTACCTATTCAATCTACTTACTTGTAACTGGTCTGCTCAGATTTTCTGTTTCTTCATGATTCGGTCTTGGAATGTTGCATGTTTCTAGGAATTTATTTCTTCTAGATTGTCAAATTTGTTCGCATATAATTGTTCATAGTAGTCTCTTATGATCCTTTGTATTTCTGTGGTATCAGTTGTAATGTCTCCTCTTTCATTTTTTATTTTATTTGAGGTCTCATTTTTTCCTTGGTGAGTCCAGATAAAGATTTATCAATTTTGTTTATCTTTTCAAAAAACTAGTTTTACGTTTCAGTGATCTTTTCTACTGTCTTTTTAGTCTCTATTTCATTTATTGCTTCTCTAATCTTTATTATTTCCTTCCTTCTACCAATTTTGGGCTTCATTTGTTCCTGTTTTTCTAGTCCCTTGAGGTGTAAATTTAGGTTGTTTGAGATTTTTCTTGTTTCTTGAGGTAGGCATTTATCTCTATGAACTTTCCTCTTAGAACTACTTTTGCTACATCCCATAAATTTTGGTATGTTGTATTTCCGTTTTTGTTTTTCTCAAGGTATTTTTTGATTTCTCCTTTGATTTCTTCTTTAACCTGTTGGTTGTTCAGTAGCACGTTGTTTAATCTTCACATATTTGTGAATTTTTCAGTTTTTTTCTTGTAATTGATTTCTAGCATGTCTATAGGTTATTAATTTTAAAAAATGAATAAAGTAGCAAATTCACTCCAGACAGGGTCAAGAGAGAGAGATTTTCCCAAAATATGTCAGACTCTGCTACCAACACAGCTATCTACTCAGGTTTTAGTCAAATCTATCCCCTATTCTAACTTATATTATTAAGCTCACACAAATTAATTTAATAGTTTTGCAATTCAGTTAAAGGGCTAATCTAATTTTCAAAAAGAACCCAAATTGCTAAATGAACCCTCTCAACCTGCTTAACTAACCAAAATTTCTATTTTATATTTATTGTTCTTGCTAATGAGCTAACTAATAAAGAAATTGGTATTAACAAGATTTATTTCTAAACCTATAGTTTTTGTATTAGTAAAGGACACAACTATGGCAATACGCCATGTATTGATTTATTGTTAATTCACTTATTTGATATAGTTTGTTTGACTACAACTTGGGTTTCTTTAGTGTAAAGTAGTTCTTATGCAGTTGGTAAATAAAGAAATGATGTCAGCAGAGACAGATTTACCTTAAAGCTAAGAAGCTTTTTGTTCACGTGATGGTGTGTTTTTATAACATTTACTAAAATAAGGTACATAGTTTAACCTCCATAAATTAAGTTTTCTATCTGTCTCTCGTCCACCCTCCCCCCTTTCCTGTTAGCCTTTTCTGTGAAATATGCAATAGCTGAAGTTTGGGAGTTGGTGCCTTTGTAATGAGCAACCAGTGAGGTTTGGGAACTGGTGGATCAGATCTAGAAGATACCAAGAGCAGCAATTCAATGAGAGCTAGGGATACATTTTTAAAATAATTAATGACTGGGCTCTTGGGTCATTAGATAATCCAGCCAATAAAAGGAAGGAATAATATGAACACATTGGAGAAGTGTTTAAATTTCCTGTTGACCTGACACAAAAGATGATCATTGACAAAGATAACATAAAACTCATAATATGGCACTAGAGAGATGACAACTAACTTGTTAATGGATGTTTAAAATTCCAAGAATGTTTAAGAGTTGTCATTGCATGGGGAAACTTGAAGAGCTCTGTGATCCTACATATATAAAAGACATTTGATATTTTCCCAAAGTTAGCAAGAATTCTAAACATGTATAAGACTTTACAGTAACAAATCATGGAGCTGAAAAAAATGTTTCTAAACTTTCAGTAAGGAAAAGCAAGTTTTGGACCACCTTGATTGAGGAGGGACTGAATTTTATTTTCTCTAAAGAAAATATTAAATTTTGTCTTCATACAAAGAGACAAAGTGGACACAAACAAAAATACAATTAGCAAGTATTATAGAGGCAGTCCGGGAAGTTAATTAGTAAAAGTATGTATTTCTTCTGGATCTGTAAAGTTCTTGGCAATTATCAGGATTTTAAAAACTATTAATTGTTGTGATTTACTTGCCCGCTATTATAAATGAATAGTCACTTTTCAACCAAATTTTACATTTATAATTTTGCATTTTTTTTTCTTAAAGAAGGATCTTAAAAGTATAGAAGCTTCATGTCCCATAAAACATAGATATGTCCATGATATCAGAATAACTTGAAAGTCTAGTTGGCTTATATGGGATGTTTTTTAGCATGTTAATATTTTGAAGCCAAGAGCAAGGGTCTCTGCAGGAACTCACCTGCTAGCTCGCCGGAGAAGTAGTACTTGGCCTGCCCCCCTCTTTTTCCCTGTGTGACCGAGGTCACTGCACTTGGGTTCAGGGGATTCTTCAGAGCTGAGCAACCTAATTAAATCTGCCCACTTCTCCATGCAGATAATAATCAGCCTTTCGGAGTCTTGGGTTACAGCCGGGCAGGGGACAGCAGGTGCCAGACAGGAGAGAGCTGCCCTGTGAGACATGGTACCCCCGGCACTTGGAGCTTGGGTTTCACCTTGCCCCCTGCACATTAGGGCAATGGCGGCATGGTGAGTGACTTGTCGGCTCCCACTGGCTGTGGAGCCAGGGAGGCGAGAGCGTGTGGCTGCCATCGTGGAGCCATTTAAGGGCTGTGACTGTTGTTGCTCTCTCTGTAATAATGGACTGGATATTGCCTTTTAGACTGAAGGAGGGGAGCAAACCCCACCAGATTTTGTGTCTGTTTTATATCAGCTTTCAACCTTAAACAACTCTATTAAGTGCTCTTTGGGTTACACTGAAATGCTTGAAGAACCTCATTACAGAGTTTAATTATCATGGCATTTGATAAAGGGGAAAGATGAATCTGGCTGGGAGAATCCTGTTCTCTGAGTGCTGATGCTGCTGGTGTGGATTTCAGCAACCACTAGAAGGTGCATTTTGCATTTCTTGCTGAGGTACTTTGCAAGAAAGGAAACTGGAAGGGGCAGCCAGGAAAGAAAAAAACTACCACCGATCTGTTTTCTTTTCTGAAATTGTAAATTACATAAAAAAAGAAATTGAAACATGAATAGACAAAGGCTTTGTTTATTTATTGCCAGGAGAGACCCATTAGGATGCCGTGCTGTGTTTCCATGGCATTGTGGAGACATAAACAGAAAACACGGGCTAATGCATTCAGTTAGGCACAGATTTTAAAGTCTAATGTGCAATCTAAATATATATCACATGTATCCTTGCTATTTATTTATCTATTGTATATCCAGCAGTGAGGGGGAGACTGCCTAACTAATGGGAGCTGTGATCCATTTGTAAATGTGCCTACACGTTCAAGCCTTCAACCTTTGATGTGTGTCTATGGCATCTCCATGTTCTTTGTTACCTTGCAATCCCTTCTTACCTACCTTTGCCTTTTCTAGACGGGAGGCAGCAAACACAAATGCCTTAATTCACCTTCCAGGCAGGTAACCGAAAGGAGGGAAGCGAGTTAGGATAAGTGTAGATGAATCATTGTGAGTGTTGAGGATGCAGCAAATTGGAGAGTCCATGCTCTCTTGACAAGCAACAATTCTCGACAAGCACAAATGTAGGTTTATTTCATAAGATCTGACAAATTTTCAAGAGAATCCGTAAATCTGCATTTTTACTGATCCGGCAGATTTTCAAGAGAATCTGTAAATCTGCAGTGTTACTTGAAATTTATTGATTAAAAAATTAATATATTTGTTGGTCAAATGCACTAGAGCAGGAAGAGTACAAGGGCTGCCAGTTTATGACATCTGATTTGTGATAATGACTTTGCTGTTGGCTTTTGTCTTTTTAAGGCAAAGAGGCTTTACCCGTTCAGCAGTGCAGATTGCACACTGCATATAAAACAGCTGTGTCAATGTCAGAGCACAGCCTAGAATCTAGGGCTTTGACTCCTACTTTGGTGCTCTTTCCTCATTTTCATAGTCGATTCTTGCCTGTTGATTCTTTAGAACTTTCAGCTGGCTTCTTCCAAGAAAAGCATTAAACAGAGGGAATAGAAAATCACAAACCTAAAGTAGAGAATCATGTGGCATCAGTGTTCCAAAGAGCTCATGTTGTGTGAGAGAACACTGATCAGAACAGAACAAGAGAGTGTGACTTCATACTATTAGAGACCATGCTTACAAATAGGGTGAATGCCACTCAAGAAGAATTCATTTCAAGCCAGGTGATCATAGAACCAGAAAATAGTGCTCTCCAGGTTCAGGGATGCTGCTTATAATTGTTACTGTCTGTATGAAATCAACTGGTATCATTTGGGTCCCATCCTCAATTTCAGGAATATTGGGGTATTCCTATACTTGGGTGTCTGTCTTTAAGGGGTAGAGAGTAGAGTGAGAGAGAAACCTGTGTTCTATGCTCCTTTATAAGCAAATATGACAAAGTTTTACCTTTTTTCTTAAGCTCAGGTATGAAGTAGATTTTTTTTTTAGGGCAGTGTGGTTTGATAAAGACTAGCTGAGAAATATAGTATAAGTCTTCAGAAAAAGAATATGAATCCTTATTGCCTGGAATCAAACAAGAAATCAAAAATATTGTTTTGGAGATAAATGTATTTATTCCATCTCTAACAATAAAAATGAATTATTTGAAAAACGAGTAAACAGATGAAATAATTAGCTTGAAAAATATCAAAGCCTTCTCTTGAATTGTACTTTCTTTCTTTTGTACTTGATTTGCCTGAAATTTTGCAACCGTGGTGGAGGTCACTATTTTGGGTCAACTCCCTTTGCCTTTTGCTTTTCACGGGCTCATGCTTACACTCTGGTGGGGAGCCACTTTTTCTTCTTAGGTCTTTCTTGTTCCTTTTATTCTCAAAGGTCCATTAAATAGGAAACACCTTATTATAGCTGCAAAGTGAGTGTGCTTCTTACTCACCCCCTGGCCTGTCACAAAGAGGGTCTGGTTTTCTGTGAAGATGATCCCCTTGCTACCCATATCACAGTGCGCTTGGATTACCTGCCAAGTGCTTGCTGTATAAATTATAGCTGCCTGGTGGGAGCTTTAATTCACATGCTTGATGTTTTTTAAAAAAATATGTTCAAGGTTGAACTCCATAAATCTATGTTTTTTGACTGGGTTATGTCTGCTCTCATTTTTCCTTTCCTTCGTCTTGTGTTTAGAATTGAATCTTTTTTAGTGGGAAAGGGAAGAAGATGCAGAAACTCCATGAGACAGAATATTGTGTTTTGATGAATCTCAATTAATAAACGCTGAGTTACCATAGAGATATAAGATCTATTAGCATAGATTACAGGCTAGTACTTATTTATGTGTTTATTCAGAAGAGCCAGCCCTCCTAAACCTCAGCTTCAGCCCTCAGGATTGCCTTTTCTATCTTGCACACTCAAGTGCATGTGTCCACTGGTATACAGGAACATTGGCGTATGCAAATTTAGTTAGAGGTCACCAAGTTACTTATCATCATTGAGAAACAGAAAATGATAAGCATTTACTTGGTGCCTAGTTTCAAGTTTGGCAGTACCTTAATTCCGTTACCAGTTTTCTTGCCTTGTCTTTTCTTTTGTTACAACAACTAAACACAGATTGAATTTCCAGATTAGATAGTTGACATCCTGGACAAAGGGGAAGTTGATCCACAGGATTGGGGATTGGAGACAGACACAGACAGCATGAGAAAGCCGTATCAGGTCTAGAACAGCGCTTGGAATAGGATTGGAGAGAAAAGTTCTGCCAATAAGTAGTTCTAAGGAGAGGACAGAAGAATGAAAGAATCACTGTGAGGTTGAGTGATTAGTGGAGTGAGATTAGAATTAAATATGATGACATGAAGTAACTAAACATACTATTTTATTATTTTTTTATTGGCGTATAGTTGGTTTACAATGTTGTGTTAGTTTCAGGTGTACAGCAAAGTGACTCAGTTACATATATATTATATATTCTTATATATATATATTTTATATGTATTTTCAGATTCTTTTCCACTATAGGTTGTTCCACTAAGAATATATTATATATTCTTATATATATATATTTTATATGTATTTTCAGATTCTTTTCCACTATAGGTTGTTTCAAGATATTGAAAATAGTTCCCTGTGCTATACAGTAGGACCTTATTTATTTTATTTACAGTAGTGTGTATCTGTTAATCCCAAACTCCCAATTTATCCCTCCCCCGTCCCTTTCCACCCCTGGTAACCACAAGGTTGTTTTCTATGTCGGTCTTGTAAATAAGTTCATTTGTATCAATTTTTTAGATTCCACATATAAGTGATATCATAGGATATTTGTCCTTCTCTGACTTACCTCATTTAGAATGATAATCTCTAGGTCCATCCATGTTGCTGCAAATGGCATTATTGCATTCTTTATATGGTTGAGTAATATTCCATTGTGTGTATACACACACACACACACACACACACACACACACACACACACACACACACACACACACACACACACACACACACACACACACACACACACCCCTCACGTCTTCTTTATCCATTCACCTGTCCATGGACATTTAGGTTGCTTCCATGCCTTGGCTATTGTAAATACTGCTGCTATGGCAAACATACTGTTTCAAAGTACTGCCTTTGAAGAGAGTCTCTTGTAGCTGAAGACCCTTTCTTTGCTGCTGGATAGCATATGTAAATTAGATTCAGAAGTCTGGGCGAGAGAGGACTTGCTCTGCATAAGAAAGAGAGGAAGCAGTGGAGGTTCTAAAGAGAAAGGAAGGGCAGAGAAACACCGAGGGGTCTGGGGAATGGGAATTAAATTGGTGAGGCTGGACCCAGCTCAGGGAAAGACAAACGAGGAGACAGCTGAATGGCCAGAAGAAACCAGACAGGGGAAAACAGATGTGTCTGAATGAATTTGTAGACTTCACTCTCAGTAATGTGATGTAAAGCCTTTCATTTGCCATGTCTTTGGTAGTTCTCCATGGTTCCTGAATGTTTTGGGAGTGTGTGGGTTACTTTTGCAGCCTGTGAGGAGGTGCTGAGGTTGGCATTAATGTTGAAGGCAAAAAAATAGAGTCTCTAAGCAGGAGGAAGCCTACCTGGATTGAGAAGATAGCAGTAGTACCAATGACAACGATGACGATGACATTGATGATGACAGTGATAATCCTATGAGCTACCATGTAGTGAAGGCCTACTGTGTTCCAGATACTTCACATACATTTTTAAATTTAATTTTCATGACAACTCTGTGGAATTGGAACTGTTGGCGTCCTGTTCTATCCCTGTCTTCACCCAGCCCTCTGGATTGTTCTGAATCCTTTACAGGGCACCAGGAGAGAGAAAATCCTCTTTCTTGAGCTCCAGGTTGCTTATTTTTGGCATTTCCTTCTAAGCAACGTCAATGGCACAGACTTGACGCTAGAACATAAATTTATTCCCCAACACTGACTAAACACTGTCAGTAGAAGTAGTTACAGGTAAATGACATTTAAAGCTCTCTCCTAGATGTATAGCCTCATCTTAACACTTTAATTGGTAACTCATTTTGTTCGCCTTTATAACATTCACAAACTTCTCCCCAGATTCTTTTCCAGGTAGAGCTAAGTAGACTCTGGTGCAACCCCTAATTATAGCTTATTTTATTTTCACATGGTGCCTCATTATAATGCAATTTTCATTCATCAGAGGCATCTTGCCAGGGCACCTGGGTATTGGAGTATGCTCAGTACAGACTAAACCAAGAACATTAATTTGACTGAGTCATTTCTGTCTTTGCTCTTGGCTACCCTCTCTCTGGAGGTAAAAGAATGCAAACTTTCCCTCTGTTTTCCTGTTTTCTTTCCTTATTTTGTCTCCCCCCACCCAAGGACAGGCTGCCCTGCAAAGTTTCTCCTGAATAATCTCCTCTCCTCCCAAACCATAAATTCTCCTCTGATCAGTACTTTACAGTGATTCAATGATATGTAGAGGTAATATCATTCCCCATTATACAGATGAGATTTAGGGAGGTAAATAAGCCATTCAAGGTCACACAGCTAGGAAGAGATAGAACTAGAATTCCAGTCGGAGTCTATCTGCCTCCCAACACCAGCCTCTTTCTTTCCCATTCTGGCTCCCTTCACCGGGTGCAAAGGAGTTATGAAGGGCAGCCTACAAATTATGGCAACTCTCTCCCTGCACCATGAGGGCCTAGGCTGGACAATTTGGGGGCATGGGGTAGCCAAGCATGTAGTATCATGGAGCTAAATTGCAACATCTATTTATCACATTTCCCTGAATTGTTTTCAGTTTAAGCATTCTTAAAATTTAAAAATATAAAATCACCATCTAGGTTTAAGTTAGTTCTAGTAAAAGTTGCAGTTGACATTAAATGTTTGTAATAATGCTTACATTATTGACTATTTTAAGTGAGAATTCAGGGGCAACACACTTTCCATACATCTTTCCAAAGTTCAAGTGCAAACTCTCCCCACCAAACTTACTGCAGAGGGGAAAAAAGAAAATCTTGCTTAACAAGAGGAACATGTAAAATGCCTTCAGCCCAGGAAACACCTTTTATTTTACTCTAAGAATAACTCCAAAATATCAAGCATTAAAAAACAACAGTGAATAAATCTTTACAATTGTACTTCTTCCCACACTGACAATTGTTGAGAATATACTTTGCTCCATTACACTGTCTTTCATTGAGAGTGTAAATGATGTTAAAATATATCCGTGTGTTTCCATCCCAGGAACCACATGAAGCTGCCTTTGCTATGTACTATCTTCTTGTTTTTCTACCTAGCAAGTTACACTAGGATTTAAAAAAAATTTTTTTTTATGATACGCTGGATGAGAATCTCATTGTAAAAGAACTTTTTGTTATGAAAATGTTCAAACATACAAAATTGTACAGAGAATTTAATAGTTGACCCTTGGTATCTGCTTTGCATCAACAGTTATCAACTCATGGCCTATCCTGTTTCTTCTATCTCTGCTCCCTAGGTTTTCCTTTGGAGGGGGTGTGTGTTGGGGGCGATTAAAGGGGAATTGAGTATTTTAAAGCAAACCCTAAAAATCTCATTGTATGCAAATCTGAGTCTC
The DNA here is from genome assembly GCF_009873245.2 of Balaenoptera musculus. Taxonomy (NCBI): domain Eukaryota; kingdom Metazoa; phylum Chordata; class Mammalia; order Artiodactyla; family Balaenopteridae; genus Balaenoptera; species Balaenoptera musculus. The sequence continues at coordinate 74,816,765 of NC_045790.1, forward strand.
ACTTTATCTTTAAATCAATTCCAATTTTTGCAAATAGTTCCTACGTATAGTAGGTACTCAAATTATTTTTCCTCATTAATTCTAAGAAATGATTCAGAGACCTAGAGGAGGATGCAGTGAGCATACTCTGGGCTTTTTTGTGTTGTTCCCCCTCTGCCAGATGTTGGAAGAAGTGCCATTGGTGAAGTAGGTGGACCCAGAAGTGGTGTGGACTGGCCATGTGCTGGATCTTCTTCTTAACACTGGTTTCTCCTTTGCCATCTTTCCCAATTCCCAGTAGGGATCTATTTCCTAGACGAGGGAGTATGTGGTGATAATAGGTTGAAGTTGCTTTGATGAAACTCATGAATTTTTCATGTAATTTAAATACAGATTGGGCTACCAGGGGCATGGTTCTAAGGAGTGCTCTCCTGCTAAGCCTAGGCATTGTGTCTTCAAAGTCTTGCCTCCCCCATGGAGATCTGAGGAAGGAAAATATGAAAAGAAAAAAACCAACTTTGTTCTGCAGTCCTGACTTTTATGGATCCACTTGCTCTCATGGCTCTAGAGTCAAGGCAGAGGAGAGAGGTATTTTACACTCAGAATCTCAGCAACCTGAATTAGTGGCCTTTTCAGATGGCTCTGCACCTATAGGTTGATGGATGGAGTTGGGGCTTCATTTACCCAGATCTGTTCATGTGTTTATTCCTCTCAGTGTCTCACTATCAAAAGAAGGTACTTGGGAGTTTAGGACCTGAACAGAAGTTAAAATGCACTGTAGACATTCAAAGCACACTTCCTGATTGACTGATTCATTTATTCATTTTGTGATTCTAGGCCCTGTTCAGCATTTTGGGGATACACAGTAAAAAAAAAAAAAAAAAAGGCAAAGTCTCAATCTGCATGGAGTTTATGTCATAATGGAGGAGACAGACAATATGTAAGCAAACAAATAGATAATAATAGTTGTGTTAAGCCATATGGAGCAAATGAAGATGGTGATGAGATAGCACCTGATTGGAGAACAGAGAGGTAGCAACTTTAGATTAGAGGATATGTCAGGCAGGATTGGCAGGTCAGTGCTACATGAAGTGTGGCCTGGGAGCATCTGCATTATCTAGAAACTTTTCAGAAATCCACATTTCTAAAGATCTATTAGAAATTTGATCTAAAGATGAAAGATCTATTGAATTTTTATCTCTGGGGAAGGAGCTCTCCAGGTGATTCTTATGCATCTAAATTTTGAGAAGCACTGTGCTAGATTATGCAGTGACCTCCAAAACCCAGTTTCCTGTTGCATTCCCATCATGGGTCAGCAGGAGGCCCTGCTCCTAGTCTTTCTGTGGCCCACGTGGCAGCAGCTACTGCTATCTTAAAGACTGTTGGTTGTTATGAGGAACGTGAAAAAGCTCTGGAGGGTCTTGCAACTAGACACTCCAATCTGGAATTGACACATCACTCCTGTCCACAATCAACTGGCAAGCCCTGGGCCCATGGCTGCACCCGATCCCAAGAGACCCAGGAAGGACAGCCCTTCCATGTGCCCGGATAAGTGGTGCCTTATTTCTATATTATTACTAATGACTACAAAGGCTAATGCCAACAGTATCATTTCATACCTTTGAGTCATCAGGACTCAGGTCCAACCATATCTGCTGTGGTCTCCTTTTGAGAAGGGTATGATTTAAGGAAGTGGTACTACATAGTAGAAAATGCTTGGACCTTGGTTCCAATCCCTGATATGCCACTTGGGCAATTTATTTAAGCTACTTGACACTCAGTTTTTTTTTTTCGTCTATAAATTGGGGATTATAATACCTTCCTTTCAGGGTTATCACAAAGATAAAATGAGAGAGGGAGTCTAAGGAACCTTTCTAGTACAATTTGTGGCATCTGTGTCTAATGGTAGACAAAAAAGATACTACTCTTTGCGTCTAACAGTAGGCACAAAAGATACTAAACAATGTTACTGATTTAGAGTGGAATAGATTCATTGAATCTTGGGAATTGAAAGAGATCTTAGAAGCCTCTTAGTCCATTATCCCATCCAATGGAGAAATCGCCAGAAACTTCCTGGCAATTGGTTATATAATCATTCACTTGAAACTCTAGTTACAGAAATTCCTCCCTTTTTGAGAAAGTCCTTTTCAACCCAGAATTGTATTTTCAGAGGACCAGTTTATTGATATGGTTCACTCATGCTTGAGGAAAAATGTGTTCTGTGGTCAAAGAAGTGTGCAAAGTTCTGGGTTTGACAAACCAATACAGGTTTTTTTCTTTTATACAACTTCTTAGAGCCCTTCATATTTTCATGAACATTGTGATTTTCTAGAAGAGTGCCCTGTTGTGCAGTGTTTTCCAAATAAGACTTAGGGAATAGTGTTTTGAGAAATATATTATGGCAAATATTGTTGTAAATATTAGACACCTATATTGAAGCAAATTCTGCTGCTTAAAAACTTGAAACTCTTCCTCCTATCTCTGTTCTCTGGAACAACAGAGGTAAATGTGCACTGCTTGCCACAGAGCAGATTCCATACAATCGACGTACGAATCAAAGACGTGGTGTGACATAAAGTAGAATACATCTGAATGGTTGTTGCAATATACAAAGCCTTTTAATACCAGAGTCTTTGACCCCTGTTGTGCACAAAAATTGATTATCCAAAAACCAGAAAATGGGACAAATAGCCCTTTCTGATAATTCTAATTTAAACACTGAAGAATGTATTTATCTAAAGGACTAAAGGGAAATTGTATGTAATCCTTCTTCTTGAGTTCTCCTGATGCCTCTTATCACTTGGCCACCCCTCTGCAGCCAATATTACTGTGACGTCCAGGATGAACCAGGCAGGAAAGTGAAGGAATTCACCAAGGCCACTGAGGGAGTCTACGTGTCAGATCCCAGAATAGAAGGCGAAGGCGTCTGGCTCCTGTGGTCTTGGCCTGTGAGCAGCCATATCTCCTAAGAGGTCATTTGATGCTAGGAGGGGAAAACGAACTGGCGACAGAATGAAAAGGATTCAGTGATACACTTTCCCTCCTATGACATCTTCGTGATGAGATCTTCTGATGTCTCCATATCCACATTAGTTATGTAATACAATGAGAAATTGCTTTTGTCATCAAAAGCTTAGGACAGACAATTACAGATCTAATTTGAGCATTTTATTTGAGTAGTGAATAATCCTTTCACACATACACACAAAAACACATATAGCTTATCTTTGTAAAAGCTTCAGCCCTGGCTGTGCCACTAATAAACTGTGCAGTTATGGACAGGACATTACCCTCTCCTGAATCAGCATCCTTATCCTTAAAGCAAGTGGGTTAAACCAAATTACCAGTTTTATTCCACCTCCACATTTCTATAACCACGTTACAGAATTTTCAATGAAAGGCATCCTTTCAGTTCACAAAACCAGTTATGTAAGACATAATTTCATCCTTTTATTTAAATCCACTTAAATGTGACTCGGAACTCTCATGTGTCCAAGATGAAGTTCAATCTCAGACATCACTGGTGTTAACACTTCCCACACAGAAATGTGGTTATATTTCAGTGTCTTGTTCAGTGCCAGAATATCAGCAGACCCTCAGTTCGTCAGCTATAGGGCTATACTGTTAGCATGAGTTGCCACTGTGCCCCCTGACCTGATGGCATGGTTCCCTGTGGTTTCAGGGTATCGTGCTTAAGGCATAGGTGCTTATGCTGAGGCTGCAAGCCTGTGTCTACAGTCCTTCTTCCCTGGTGAATCGTGAAGCCATTTCTTTCTTGGCCACCTTCCAAGAAGCTACCATAGTGGATCTCTGTTGTCATGGGACCTCTAAACTTTTGTCTTTTTCAACAATCCAAGAGATTAAAATTATTTTCTTTTTTCTAGTAATCCCGAAAGACATTTGTCTTTCCCCTACCATCTCCAGAGGTTTATCCAGAAGATAAACAATCTCTGAAAAGAATTTTATATTTCACAAAGGATAGGAAGAGATTCGTCTTCAAGTAGCTTGTGCTTTATATAAAAAATATTTCTGGTGGGATAAGGAAGGTGGGAGGGAGACGCAAGAGGGAGGGGATAAGGGGATGTATGTACATGTATAGCTGATTCACTTTGTTATACAGCAGAAACTAACACATCATTATAAAGCAATAATACTCCAATAAAGATGTTAAAAAAATATTTCTGAAGCAAGGAAATACTAAATGCCTGGCTATTTGCTTGAAACACAGGAAAGGAAAAACAGGGGGAGACAAACATATACTAACATTTTGATAAATTGTAGTGACCAGTTGCTAATACACACAAACTTGAGGATCTATGAGGGAGAAAAATAAACATTTTTAAACATTTTTTATTCCATACATAACATACTTTCAGCATAGAATACTTAAAATCAAGGTAGCAAAAATGAAATTGTATATTCAAAGCATTTATGATCCAACCTCTTAGAGAAAACTATTTTTAATATTTTGGTGTATATATTTTTACATTCTCTCTATGCATAAGTACTATTACTATCATTATTATTGAAGTTGGCTAACATTTATTGTTTGTTTGCTAAGATAGAAGAGGCCTGAGGGAAATCTAATTCCTGAATGATACAGAGACAAAGTCTTTGAATAATGAAAATTTTAAGTAGCCAATATTTATTGAGAATTTATCATATGTGTATATACTAAGCCTTATGCAAAATCCTTTAGGTGCATTTTTTTCATTTCATCTTTGTGTCAAAGCCATGAAGTTAGTTTTCATAGTAGATACTGCTAGACATCTACCAAGTCTCTATTTCCCTCCCTTTCTTCCTAACAGAACTGCAACATTTTTAAGAATCCACCCTTCTCCTTTGCAGTTTATGTCTCAGGGAAGCTGTCCTATCTCTAGCTTGAGGGATGGGCTTGATTGATGTAAGAATAATTCTATTACAGCAGGTAGTGATTTGTTCAGCCTTGTGAGGATTACTCAATCCTGGACAATGAGACATGAAGAAGAGTAGGCTGGGAGTTTCTGGAAATGATTCTGTGATCCTAAACAAAGAAGCCCAAGAAGAGGCTGTTTCTTCCTTTTCTTTTAGACAGCTGAATATGATGTCATGTTTCTTATTGTTTAATCTATTTTGAGTTAGTGTTTCTGTTTCTTGAGGTTACAAGCATCCCAACTCATACAATATTATTATTTCATTTCTACAAATGATGAAATTCAAGCTTAGAAGTTCAACAATTGCCCAAGTCAGTAAGAAAGATTCCATCTTGGTTCCATCTGAGTTCAGAATCTCCACTCATAAGCTTGAAATTTATTTTTACTTATAAGTCACTGATCTTTATTTTTTGGTGAACTGGCTGTTCATGCCTTTTGGAAAGGCACAATTTAAGCCCAGTGTATATTTTGTTTTCCGTAATTTCAGATAAAATACTTGTGAAAAGCTTCTCACATAGTTCTTGAAATTGTTCTTAAAGCTGTCACTTCTATTCGTAAATTAACCTCGCCATTACTTTTTATTTTTGTTGTTATAACTCTAGGAGGTACTGTTTCAGTATTAACCCAACACATTTTAAAACATGATGAACTAGCTATAATTTATTATTTGAAATAAGTCACCTGGCTGCACAATGTTTTATTTGGATGTCTCAGGGCATCATCCTAAATAGTACTGTGGTGACTTCTTTTCTCACCATCTATCAGTTTGTAAGTTTCTTGAACACAGAGGCTGTGTATCCTTATATTTTAATAGCTCAATAGAAATTCTGGCCCATTTATGGGAGGAATAGGTAGCAAACTTGCATTTATTGAGTACTAAGTAATGATAGGTAATAGGCATGCTCTAGGGGTATATATATAATATTTTATTTAATCATCAAATAACCTTATGGATTACATTTTATTATCTCCATTTCACAGTTGAGAAAAAGTTCAGAGATGATAAATACGATTCATTCATTTATTCAGTTAGTCAGAAAATATTTCTCAAGCACAGCCTTCCTGCCAGGTGATAGTTGCTACAGATACAATAGTGAACAAGTTATAGTTTCTGTCCACAGTAACTTTGTAGTTAAGGGACAAAGACAAAGAAGGAAAGAGGCAATTATTATAGAGCGAGAATGAGAGGGAAGCACAGGGAATTATGGGAGCAAAAAAGAGGGACACCTGACTAAAATGTAGCAATTAGGGAGGGTCTCCTTGAGGAAGTGACATCTGATTTGAATCCTAAAAAGAAAATAAGAGGCAGCCAGGTAAGGGGGCAAGGGATGAGGTTAGACTTCAAGGGAGAAGGACCCCATGTGCAAGTCTCTAAGGCATAGTGTGAGCATGGTATCTTCCATGAGGTTAGAGAATGCGGTCTGATGGGGGAGAGTGAGAGATGAATCTGAAAAGGTACTTCACATTTTTGAATCACTTTAGTTGATGTGCTAAGAAAGTTGAATTTTGCCCTGTATGAATTGGGGGGTCATTTGGGCAGAGAAGTGATTTATCTTATTTCTATTTTGGAAAGGGTAAAGAATGGCTTGGAGCAGGGTATGGCAAAGTTTTTCGAAACTAAATATTTTCAGCTTTGTGGGTCACATGGTCTCCATCTTGCCACTGTTATTGTAGCACAGAAGCAGCAATAGACAACATATTCATATGTAAACGTGTGGACCTGACTGAATTCCAATAAAACTTTATTTACAAAAATAGGCAGGGGTCAGATTTGGCCAGAGGGTTGTAGTTTGCTGAACCCTTGTTTGGAAGGAAGTGAAAATCAGGAGACAAGAGGCTGTTATAGTAATACAGTCAGCATTGGTGGCAGTCTGAAAGAATAAAGAGATAATGTAAGTGAAAAGAAGTAGGCAGATTTAAGAGATATAAGGAAATGGTTTGACCAGGGTTTAGTGATTGATTTGATCTGTACATAGCAGAAGAAGGAGTAAACATGGCTCCTAGGGGACTGGTATGAATCTTGGTGTAGATAACTGTGCTCCAACTGCAGACAGGATTAATTGGAAGAGCAGGTTGGGAGAATGAGGTGGGGAAAAAATACAAATTAAAATATCAGTATCCTGGTGGGGTCATTCAGTGGACAGGGGAGCATATTAAGTTTAGGTACTCAGGAGAGCAATCCAGGCTAGCCACAAAGATTTGTTAGTCGTCGACATATATGAAGTACAATTGAATATAGGGGCATGGGAGACACCTTCCAGAAAGAGTGACAGGGAGGAGAGGAGCCGAGGACTGGGAACAAAACCCCAGGGGATACCTAAGATATAGGCAGAGGAAGTGATTTCCGTGAAGAGAGCTGAGGTGAAGTACCGGGGAGGTATGTAGAGACCAGAAGGAGAGATGTCATGGAAGACAAAGGAATAGAAAAAAGAAAAGACAAAATCAACAGTATCTAATGCTGTGTCCTTTGATTTTTTGGTCAATGACTTTGGATGACACACTATCAGAGGAGGGATGGGGAGGAAAACCTGTTTGTAATGAATTGAGGAGGATGGTAGGGGATGAGTGTTGACATCTAAATGGAGAAAATAAATAGTCAGATGGGGGGTATGTATGATGTGTTTTAATAAAGAAGGGAGAGACTGGATGATACTTACCTTTCTGATGTGAAAATACTTGTTAAGAGAAAGTATTGAAGATACATAAAAAGAGGGTAGTTGATGGAGGAAAGTCTCAGAAGAAGGGGATGGAAATGGGTTCCAGGGCCAAGGTTATGCATTTACCCAAAGGCTGCAGCTTCTTGCATTGGGACAGGAAAGCAGGAGGCAGAAAAGGTACATATTTTAGTGACTTAGTAGAGGGGAGGGGCAGGAAGCTGAGGGGGTTCTGTTTTCTCTAAGAAGTTTGAGGCAGGGTCTCTGATGAGAGGGAAGGGGGTTTTGCTGTTTGGGAACTTGAAAGATATGGAGAAGGTTGAAAACATCTCTTTGGAAACTTTTAGAGGAAAATGTTTTTGGCAGGTTGTCAGATCATACATGGCAAGCCCGGTATTGGAATTTGTATTTCTGTAAGTCTAGAACCACTATTTTGTTGAATATACCATGTTGCCAGTGAGACGTTATGCAATTTTACGTTTACATGGGACTATTGCTAGTTACAGGGGACCTATTTCCGAGGACTTGATCCTTCGCTCTAATTTTTTTTGCATAGCATTTATGAAGTGCTAATGGGAGCTTGTCTAAGATGTGCTGTGTGCACAGGGACTCCATATGTCCCCATGTGCTATGAAGACGACAGACTGGATGGGGAAACATTTTAAGATGGACTTTCCCAACACCAAGTAAACAGCCTCCCAAGGCATGGCTCTAAGTGTGTGTAAAGAGGATAGCAGAAAACAATAACAAAGATAAATCTTAAGCAAACCAGGGATCAATGAGAAAATTTTAGCCCTACAAGAAGAGCAACATCCAAGTGAAAATTTCAGAAACTGTCCAGGCCCTACCACAATATTGTGCTTTCTTTATAGATTTTAGGGTTGTGAAAATGACTCTTCCATGCTGTACAATCCTCAGACCAGAGAGTAAGAAGGGGTTGAAAAATTTACTTACTGTATGAAAGTTTCCTGTTACTGCCCTGCTACTTATGGTCAGTCCCTTTCTTCTGGCTCCATAAAGTAGTTATTTATTAGCAAATTTGAAAAAGTCCAGTGTAAACTCACAGGTCAGTGATAAATCCACACAGATTGGGTGATGAGAGTAAGCTGCCTGAGCTAGCTGGCCTTTGAAGGAACAAAACTACAGGGAAAGCTTTACTGCCGTTTCCTGATAAGGTATATTAATTTGTCTAGTCCTATATTATTAGATCCACTCTCTTGTTATCCCAAAGAAGAGGGCTTGTTCTCATAAACTGGTTGGGTCCTTCTAATGTACATCAACAGGAGAGAAACATCAGAGGAAGTTTGAGTGAGTTGGAATTAGAATAGATATTATAATTTGCTCTTTTGTAGGGGGTGGTCTAGACAGAGCATTTCACCAAGTCAGTATTTATCAGTGTACATAAACTTGGCTATTTTGAACATCCCAATTATGTGCTACATTAATATTTTATGTGCAACACACTACATTTCATGGTGTCACTAAAATTAAATCTGACTACTACAAACACTGGCAGCAAACCAAGTCGTGTAAAATGAGGTTATAGCATCACTCACTCAGATGTCTACCCCATTCTAATCATCTCTGGTTCAAAGCAGCAGAAGGCCGCATTTCTCCCAATAATAATTTGATAACTTAGATAGTGTTTCAAACATGAAGGTTTGACCTTTCCTCAACATGGAGGTTAATATTCCCCTTGATTCAGGATTCCATCACTTAGGTAACGCTCTCTTCAGAGACTACAGTGACATGATTAGCTGTGGGGGAATGGGACATGCCAAGCCTCCTTTCAAGGACCTGCCGTACATCTTGGAGGAGCCACTCCAGTTCAGGCTGAGAACCGCAGCTCTAGAAATTAGTGGGATTGTGATATATTTGTAAGGTATTTTCTATATTAGTAAAATATTTCTATATTTCATATGTGTATATATGAATTTACCTATGACTGCTAAGAAGAAAAAACAATTAGCCAAGTCGTAAATTATCCTTTTCTTCATGTTTTAATTCTGATTACCCAAATGCTTTGTAAGAGATTTAGCCTTACTTGCATTTTTTTATGTCCACAAATAAATGAAAATTTGTTTTCAATCTCACAAGTCTTGCTTTTCATATCTTGAAGCAAGCTGAGCCCACATGTTCAAATGTGGACAGCTCTGTTCTAGACTTTTATGTCACAAGCCATAGGCCAAAGGGACAATTCACAAAATATGAAATTGATCTTTTCCCTGGGAATGCTCTCTTAGGCATTGTTTTAATCTGTGGTACATGTTATATTTTAGCTGATCTTTATTGCTATTACTAAATATTTATTTAAAGAATTAAGGATTGAAAATTATCTCTCTCCCTTAGTTTCATTTGGATATGTTAAAGATACCACCCTGGTGGTTATTTTTACTTAAGCAAGATGCAGGTATTTTTCTTAAACTTTCTTTAAGTTAAAACGTATTAAATTTTAAATTAAAAATGATCCCGGGCTTCCCTGGTGGCGCAGTGGTTGAGAATCTGCCTGCTAATGCAGGGGACACGGGTTCGAGCCCTGGTCTGGGAAGATCCCACATGCCGCGGACCAACTAGGCCCGTGAGCCACAACTACTGAGCCTGCGCGTCTGGAGCCTGTGCTCCGCAACAAGAGAGGCCGCGATAGTGAGAGGCCCGCGCACCGCGATGAAGAGTGGTCCCCGCTTGCCACAACTAGAGAAAGCCCTCGCACAGAAACGAAGACCCAACACAGCCAAAAATAAATAAATAAATCAAAATCAGCATCCTAAAAAAAAAAAAAAAAAAAGATCCCAAACCTAAAGTACAGAAAATCATGTAATGGAGTCTTATGTACCCACCACTGAGATTCAACAGAAGATGACAATTTTTAATATTGGCTTCAGAAAGGATATCTAGGATCTGAGCAGTATAATTAATGAGCTTGATCAATGAATGATGACAGCTTTGTTTCTTTTCAATTGTTATTCCTTTTTGTTATTGAGCTGGCCATTGTCTTCCGTATGATGTTAAATAGAAATCTGCTTTTTTTTTTTAACATTTTTATTGGAGTATAATTGCTTTATGATGCTGTGTTAGTTTCTGCTTTATAACAAAGTGAATCAGTTATACATATACATATGTCCCCATATCTCTTCCCTCTTGCGTCTCCCTCCCTCCCACCCTCTCTATCCCGCCCCTCTAGGTGGTCACAAAGCACCGAGCTGATCTCCCTGTGCTATGCAGCTGCTTCCCACTAGCTATCTATTTTACGTTTGGTAGTGTATATATGTCCATGCCACTCTCTCACTTTGTCCCAGCTTACCCTTCCCCCTCGCCGTATCCTCAAGTCCATTCTCTAGTAGGTCTGTGTCTTTATTCCCGTCTTGCCCCTAGGTTCTTCATGACCATTATTATTATTATTTTATTTTATTTTTTAGATTCCATATATATGTGTTAGCATACGGTATTTGTTTTTCTCTTTCTGACTTACTTCACTCTGTATGACAGACTCTCGGTCCATCCGCCTCACTACAAATAACTCAATAGAAATCTGCTTTTACAAGGAGTAATTCAAATGTTTTACCATTAAGCTTGCTGTAGGATTTAAGGAGATTCATTTTACCAGATTAAGGATGTTTCCTCCTATTCCTAATGCTCTAAATGGTCCCTCCTCCCCACTCCTCACCCCCAGGAAGAGCTGTTGAATTTTATCACATATTTTGTATTCCTCTAGAGATGGAGGTGTTACTATGATGGTTTTTATTAAGACTTTATCTTTTTAGAGCAGTTTTAGGTTCACAGAAAGTTTGAGGGGAAGATACAGAGATTTCTCCCATACCCCCTCCCCGCAAAACAGGCATAGCCTCTCCATTATCAGCATCCCCCACCAGAGGGTACATTTGTTACAAGTGATCAGCTTATGCTGACAAATCATAATCACTCAAAGTCCATAGTTTACATTACAGTTCACTCTTGGTGTGGTAGATTCTATGGATTTGGATATATAATGACATATATCTATCATTATGGCATCATACAGAGTTTTTTTTTTTTTTTCACTGCCCTGAAAATCCTCTGTGCTGTATCTATTCATCCCTCTCTTCCTTCAGCCCCTGTCAAGCACTGACATTTCTACTGTCTCCATATTTTTGGAGAATTCTCATATAGTTGGAATTGTACAGTATGTAGCCTTTTCAGGTTGTCTTCTTTCACTTAGTCATATGCATTTAATGTTTCCTCCATGTCTTTTCCTGGCTTGATAGCTCATTTAGCACTGAATCATATTCCATTTCTGATGTACCACAGTTGATTTATCCATTCACCTACTGAAGGACATCTTGGTTGTTTCTTCCAAGTTTTGCCAGTCTGAGTAAAGCTGCTATAAACAGTGGTGTGCAGATTTTCAGGTGGATGTAAGTTTTCAGCTTCTTTGGATAAATGCCAAGAAGCATGATTGCAGGTTGTATGGTAAAAGCATGTTTAGTTTAGTAAGAGACTGCCAAACTGTCTTCCAAAGTGGTTGTACCATTTTGCATTCCTGCGAGCAAAGAATGAGAGTTCCTGTTGCTCCATATCCTTACCAATATTTGTTGCTGTCAGTATCCTGGATTTTGGCCATTCTAGTAGGTGTGTAGTGGTATCCAGAAGATTTTAAGGACCTCATTGCTAGTCTAGTTGGCGTATGGGCTTGAATCATCTTTTTTTTTTTTAATTAATTAATTTATTTTTATTTTTGGCTGTGTTGGGTCTTCATTTCTGTGCGAGGGCTTTCTCTAGTTGTGGCGAGCGGGGGCCACTCTTCATCGCGGTGCGCGGGCCTCTCACTATCGCGGCCTCTCTGGTTGCGGAGCACAGGCTCCAGACGCGCAGGCTCAGTAGTTGTGGCTCACGGGCCTAGTTGCTCCGCGGCATGTGGGATCTTCCCAAACCAGGGCTCGAACCCGTACCCCTGCATTGGCAGGCAGATTCTCAACCACTGCACCACCAGGGAAGCCCCCTTGAATCATCTTTTAATCACTAAACTGTTTTGCTATACCTTTACCAGGTAGCCTGAATGCCTTTTACTGAAATTCTTAATCTTCACTGAGATGCTAAACTGATTTCTGTCATTCTTCAGTGTCAGAACAGACATTTTTGCATTTGAATCTTTACATATTTAATCGGTGGAAACTCAGAACATTCTCATCACTTTAAATCAGCTTTAGCCCCAGGGAAGTAACTTAGCAAAGTAAAATAAAATGAAATAAATAAGTAAAATGTGTGAATACATGAGAGATGTGGGTGGTGGAAAGAGCAGTATTTATACTCAGAGTAGTGCCTTTCAAAATTGATTTAGCAGCAAACTGTATCTTTAAACAAAATGTAACCAGAATGCCAATGTGAAAAATGGATAAAACAGAGCATCTTGTATTGGTAGCTTCAGGGTGAGCAGGGTGGAATGGGGACTTGGGTTTGTTCCTAAGAGGCAGCCCCCTAATTTTTACCCTTCTTGGCTCTGAGAGTTCCTTCAGACTTCTAGGGATATCACAGAACATTGTCTATAAAGCATTTACCCAGACAATAACTCATATTTTGACAAATATTGTAGATTTCATATGTCCAAATAGGCCTTACTTTAAAAAGTTATCTTGGGAACTTGCACATTTCTTTCAGTACATTTTTTATAGTTGAGAACAATGCAAACAAAAATGTAAGAAAAGAAAATAACTTAGAATTTCTATTTATACTAATAATAAATATTAATACTTAGACTTCTGTAACTCCATAAAGAAATCACCATGGAAGGTTATATTTTTATTCCAGTCATAGTAACATTGTTCAAAAAATATCAGAATTACTCACTGAGTCCATTTATGAACCACTATAGAAAGCAAATGTCAATTAATTAAGGTAATAACCTGTTTTGAGGACAGATGGTATTATCTTCACTGGCTGGATCTTTGACTATTTCCAAAAATCAAAGCCAACATCAAAAGGCTGAAGTTTTGCCATTACAGCTATTCAAAGCAAAAGGAATTGCAAATGCCAAATGTAGCTCCAAAAGAAAAGTTCCTAATGTGATATGACTATGAACAATCACAGCATCATTCGAATAAATGCGGAACCTCCTTTATGGTGATTGCATTAAAGAATTCTATGTTCCTGTGGCTGAGTTGTGGTATGCTTGTTCAAGAAGGGTCATGCCTGGTAGAGCCCGAACAGAATATAGGGTACAGAAGATGGAGAGCAAGCAAGAAGCAAAGGATTTCTTGGTTGGGTGAGGCTGGTGAATCTTGTTACAACCTAAAGGGCAAAAAAGGTCAAGCGTGGCCACTGGGAGTTAGTGGCTAAGACTGAGAAATCAAATCAGTGTATGGGCTTAAGTGGAGAAAGGAATCTGATGGGCAGGTGCAAAAGAGAGCAAATTAACAATTTTTATAAATCATGATTTTTAAATCATTGAAAGGAATTTAATGAAGGGCTAGGAGTGTGGTTGACCTAAGAAGGTAGCTTTGGTACAGTAGAAACCATTCCAGATTTGAGTTAGAAGTCATGGATTCCTTTCCATCCTCTACCACGTATCAATGGTATGACCTTGGGAAAGTCATTTGACCCCATCTGTGTTCATATATTATTTTGCCCATATCTCTGTCACAGCTCTTATTACATAATAAGCCATTTATGCATTTGTCTTCCTTCTTAAGCTCTGGGTATTTCAAGACAGCCTTCTTAACTTACTCATCTTTGCATTTCCTAGTGCCTGGAAGAGAGACTGGCACAAAACAGGTGATCAGTCATTGTCTGTTGAAATAAAATGCAGAGTTGTGACTACTGAAGTGAAAAAAGCTCTTTGTGAAATGCAGAGGACTATAGAGTTGTAGACCATTTTTTACTAAAAATAAAAATCTGAGAACTGATTCGTAACATAGGAAATGAAGAATTCAATAAAAGATATGGCTCCACTTTATATTTTAATCCTTTCAAGTTCAAGAGGGTTGAGATAGTAAAGTGTTTTCAGATGTGTGAGTGTAGGCAGAGGTTGGCATTAATTCTAAACAATAGAAGTGACTGCAGTTTGGGCTTCTCTGGTGGCACAGTGGTTAAGAATCTGACTGCCAATGCAGGGGACATGGGTCCGAGCCCTGGTCCGGGAAGATCCCACAAGCCACGGAGCAACTAAGCCTGTGCACCACAGCTACTGAAGCCCGTGCTCCACAACAAGAGAAGCTACTGCAATGAGAAGCCCTTGCACCGCAACGAAGAGTAGCCCCCGCTCGCTGCAACTAGAGAAAGCCCGCACCCAGCAACGAAGACACAACGCAGCCATAAATAGATAGATAGATAGATAGATAGATAGACAGAAGTGACTGCAGTTTGACTGGACTCTTCAGGGATCATGTTCACATGTTCATGAATATCACAGGTTGTTCAACTTGCCACTCACCTGGTAGTAGAATTTTGCTATGAAAGGACTAGATTTAATACCTGATTCTCTTTTGGTGACTTCCATAGGCTTTTTTTCTTCATTCCTTTGTGCTCTCATGGAGAGGGGACCAGTATTTTCCCCTGGCTTGAGGTTAATTTGAGTCACAACTCGGCATCGAAGAGAGTGTCTCGTCGCATACTTTGTGTGGCACCAGGTTGCCATCTGGGGGCTTGCGTTTCATGTTTCGTCAGACATCCTACAGCGCAGTTATCTATACCCAGGCAGAAATAAGATCCACCCCTGCCTGAGCTGGCCTGGAGACTTGCCCATGATGCCAGCCTTCTCTAGGAAACACAGGAAATGCTTCATGATGCTACAGACCTTGAGGAGAATAGCTTTGACGGAGAGTAGGTCTCCTAAACTCAGACTTTGAGCTTCTTCTGGGATGACTCCGGTGCAGATGAGATGAAAGGAAAACAAAACATTAACAACCATTTTGACGACCCTCCAACTCTCGAATTTAATTGCAGCCAGCTTTCCAGGAAGGATGCTGAGCTACAGAGTTCAGTATCTTATCAGGTTAGGCCATCTCATTTGATAAGTCCCTCCCCATTTATTATTCTCCCATTCCATCCTTGAAGAGCAATTGTTCCCAAGGATAACTCCAGCTGATTATCCAGAGGTGTCAGGCATGATTAATACCCTACCTTACATCATGCATCATCTTTTTTTCCCCTTAGGGCCCCAAGAGCAATGTCCTTTTCTGCTCCTTGCTGCCACAACAAATAAGTTCCCCTGTATTGTATGTACAGAAAGACATATTTCCTGATGTCTGTGCTCTGCACAGCTTAGCAGATTGGATGGCAGTAGTTAGGATTGTCATAAATTCGATGCTGGCATGATATGTCTAGGGTGCTGCCAGAGGTCAGACTCATGGAACTGCCATAAATGGCTCCCCGAGAAATGACAACCAGAAGTAGTACGAAGGTTCTTCTCACCCCTCCCATCCCAATCGCAGCAAATAACAAAAGGGAATCCAGGAAGTCTGAGCATTGTTGTGTGAGCTGAGAGCTGTCATCATAACCCATGTGTGGTGTGTGTGCTGAGTTTAAAGCCTTGTGGTGTCAGAAGAGCATGCGTTTCAGTCGAGCATCAGAAGACCCAGCCTCAAGAAACTCCTCTTTTCTCCTTTAGGTTTACACTGAGTCAGGTGAGGAACCTCTTTGAGCTTCAGTTTCTTCATCTATTTTTTTTTTAAATAATTAGCACCTTTATTTATTATTTATTTATTTATTTATTTATTTATTTATTTGGCTGTGTTGGGTCTTCGTTTCCGTGCGAGGGCTTTCTCTAGTCGTGGCAAGTGGGGGCCACTCTTCATTGCAGTGCGCGGGCCTCTCACTATCGCGGCCTCTCTTGTTGCGGAGCACAGGCTCCAGACGCGCAGGCTCAGTAGTTGTGGCTCACGGACCTAGTCGCTCCGCGGCACGTGGGATCTTCCCAGACCAGGGCTCGAACCCGTGTCCCCTGCATTATCAGGCAGATTCTCAACCACTGCGCCACCAGGGAAGCCCCCAGTTTCTTCATCTTTAAATGGGGTTAATAATCCACAACTTGCCATATGTGAGGATTAAACCCCATATTATATACGAAAGTGCTTTGTAACCTGCCAATTGCCATAGAGACATGAGGAGTTCGTGTCTTCTGCTCTGTGCTGGAAATTGAGGTACTGCTTCCTTCTTGGTCTCCATGTCAAAGCGTGTAGGTTCACCTGGCTGCTTCTGCTGTCCTCCTGCTCATCTAGCTTTGCTCTGCTGCGTTTCCCTGACGTCTGATTTTGGCATGACCCCTGGCTCTGGATGGACACCTCCCTACTGCCGTGTTTGGCTCCCGTGTGTGCCCTGAGCCCCAGTGCTCTGCCTGCTTTGCCCTCTAGTGTGTTTTTGGCCTCCATCCTGTGTTCACTCATTCCGGGCACTGCCCTGACTCTTCCTCTTCTGCCAGGGGTCTATAGTTCCACCTGACAAAGTGTTTCAAGAGCTTTGTCAGGTTGTTATAAATGGGATTCACGATACCCTTAATCTTGAATCCAAGTGGAATCTGATTTTGTATGTGTAGAGGTTAGGAAGCTAGATTTTTGTCTTCCAGATGGGATTCTGTAAGTTTTAAGTAAGCATTCTTGGATTGGAGAGGACATACAATAATTAAAAGCTCAATAGTAGTCTGAAACTAAAGTAGCTTAGCAAAACTGACTTTGGAAGTGGGCCAGCGAGGAAAGAGAGTAAAAAGCAAAAGCCTCTTAAAGGCTTCATGTTAGTGTGTGTGCTTATGGTTAATTTTTATTTTGATATAATCGTAGAGTCACGTCCCCGGCATACTGAGAATTGAGAATTCCCGGACTTGTGTGCAGAACATAGCCCTGTGGGGAGAAGCAGCCCTGTACACACCAGCCCTTCCTTGCTCCCCACCTTGCCTTGTCCTGCTCTGCAAGGGGCTTCGCGCACACATGTGTGGGCACTCCGTCCAGCATGGCTAAGCTCTCTGTGCATCCACCCCTGTTCCACAGCTTGGGCCCAAGGATGTGCCTGTTGGCTTTGTCTACAAGACAGATAAGGGGAAGTCCAGAGCAGGTGGAGGTTGTTTGGTCAGGAGATACTGGGTTCATGGTCTTGAAGGGGACAGGTCAAAGACTCCGGGTAGGCATGTGCCCCCAGTCATAGGAGGCATTCAAGTGTGGGCTCTGGAATGTATGAGTCCCAGGGCAGGGGCCTTTGTCTTGCTGTAAGTGCTGGACTCCAAGCGCAAGGACTTAAAATGTCTTCTTTTCTTTTTATTAGAACTCACGAAAGATTTAAAGAGGATTTTGGCCTCCCTCCCCATCCCCCAGGCCAGGATAGCTAGAGTCCCATATGGGGACAGAGGAGACAAGATTCCATCATTGGCCCAGAGAACACATCAGCTGGCTTTTCTGTCTGTGCTTTCCTCATTGGTGAAATGGGAGTAGTTTCCTCTCCCAGGGACATTTGAAAAAGATAAATGTTGAGTTTCAAGAATCTGAAGAAGTATACCCTGAGTTGATGAATGAGAGGGAATGACACGAACGTCTTTCCTCCTCTCCCAGAAAGTTGAGTTCCAGGACTGCCTGCCTTTGGGTCTAGAAATTCCACAGGTCTCCCAGCGGGAAAGCTAGTTACTCTTTAGAGTCTGGATGCTAGTGCCAACTGTCACATTCTTCCTCCCATGACTTAAGTGCTGAGGGCTTATTTTTCCCCAGTGTGCTTTCAATCTCTCTGTTTTTCCGTTCAGGTGCGCCCCAGCCGGCCAGGTGGCTTTGCACTGGGGATGCAGAGGGTGCTGCCAGCTTCCTGGCTTCTCTTAAGTGCACAGGCGAGGGCAAATGGGGCTCTAGAAACAGGCCAGGGACATCTGACTCGGGCCCTAGTAATCATCTCTCCTTAATGGCAGAGAAGAGCGTGTGCCTTTCTTGGGAGGAAGGAGGAAAATCACAGATGTGAAAGTGATGAGAGGAGAAAATGATCTGGTTCATTTGGGAGGCTGAGCCAAGTTTTCCTCCCTTCCTTATTTGATCCTCCTGAGTTTATCCCTTCCCTGCAAATAAGCACCTTGAGGCAATTAAAAATGCTGAGCTCTCCAGTGCTATCATACTGATTTGGTCTTCACAGGAGGAAATTAGTTCTGAGACAACAGTCAACAGCCTGTCCTTCGAGGTGGCTCGGGAAATACAAACCTCACAGGTATTTAGAGCCTTTCTGCTGACTAACTGCCTTCGAATGGAAGGCTTTGCCCATTGTCTTTGCTTTCTGAAAATGCCAAAAATAATTGGGACCATGACAGGATTAACTGTGGAGTCAACGTCACCCCTTTCACTGGAGGTGGAAATACAAATGAATGCCTTAAAGTGCTAACATTTTTGCCTCCTGAGGGTTACATTTAAAGAGCATCTTTCAAATAACTGTGTGTCTCCCTCAAATCACTAAAACAAAAGGTAAACCAAAACAGGCCAACAGCTACCAAGAGGGGACAATTTTCCCCTCAGCTGAGGCACTATTTGCCGAATTACAGCCTAGGAGTGATTTTTATAGCCAAGTTATAAATGGCTGCAAATCAGGAGGTTTTGATGGAAATGCGGACTGACTTTTAGCAGTATTGATGCTTGTGAGTGCTGCTGTGAAAAAAATGTCCTCCTTCCGCCATCCGACTCCCCAAGCTCTTTAATTCTTGTAAATAATGTGCTCGCATCAAATCTTGCACTGAAGCTGGTCAGTGAAGCAGCCAGGGGGATATGATTAAGGAATAAAAATTCCCATTCTGGGTCAGGAAACACAGCCATGGGTTTCATTTCTGATCAGTCAAGTGGCGTGCGTGTGAACACACACACACACACACATATACACACACCCCTTCTAATGACACAATTATCTCTGATCAGAAGTGAAATGGTTAATTGCTTCCCCTTCCTCCAATCCCCCAACTAAGGATAACTGAGAGCAGGAATGAGGCTCTCCCTGACCTCTATGCCTGTGCATCCTCTTGGCAAAATGTCTTGATGTGGAAAATAGCAGCGCCCTTCAGGCCTCAAGTGATTTCTTTCATTTCACGGTATCAGTGATGAGAGACACTCAGTGTTTGTTTTTTTTTTTAACATCTTTATTGGAGTATAATTGCTTTACAATGTTGTGTTAGTTTCTTCTGTATAACAAAGTGAATCAGCTATATGTATACATATATCCCCATATCCCCTCCCTCTTGTGTCTCCCTCCCACCCTCCCTATCCCACCCCTCTACGTGGTCACAAAGCACCGAGCTGATCTCCCTGTGCTATGCGGTTGCTTTCCACTAGCTATCTATTTTACATTTGGTAGTGTATATATGTTAGTCCCACTCTCTCACTTCGTCCCAGCTTACCCTTCCCCCTCCCCGTGTTCTGGCACCAGGTTGTGGTACAGACTCAGAAATTTTGCCTCTTAGTCAACTATTTGATTGCTGTGAATTAAGCAGAGATAGTCACCGTTACCTCTGAGGGACATAATTCTAGCCTCCCTCACATGAAACCAAGGTCTCTTCCTTTAGAGAACTCATAAAAAATTGAGGCTTTTGTGATCGCTTTCAATCGCAGATTGCTCTCAAATCTTGGTCCACACACATTAATCACTTTTCACCCCCCCCCAAATAAAGCATATGTTCCAATCTATTAAGTTCTTTGCACATCTGAACCACCAAAAAGAGGTCAAATAATATAGTTTGGCACATTTTCCACTTTGTCACTTACCATTGAGATTTTGTAGATAGAAAAAAAGTTGACAACTGCCCTTGAAAACACGAAAATATGGAGGGTTTTTTGCCTTGACAGGTTTCTTTTTCTCCCCCCATTTTAGTCTCGCAAATCAGGCAGTCTCTGTATTCTATGAAATGTAAAGTTTAGTTGGATGACTTTTCGTAAACTTCACTTTTTTTTTAATTTTATAGCTACTTTATTTATTTATTTTTGGCTGTGTTGGGTCTTCGGTTCGTGCGAGGGCTTTCTCTAGTTGTGGCAAGTGGGGGCCACTCTTCATCGCGGTGCGGGGACCGCTCTTCATCGCGGTGCGCGGGCCTTTCACTATCGCGGCCCCTCCCGTTGCGGGGCACAGGCTCCAGACGCGCAGGCTCAGCAGTTGTGGCTCACGGGCCCAGCTGCTCCGTGGCATGTGGGATCTTCCCAGACCAGGGCTCGAACCCGTGTCCCCTGCATTAGCAGGCAGACTCTCAACCACTGCGCCACCAGGGAAGCCCGTAAACTTCACTTTTAACACATTTTCCTCCTCTTTGTATTTCTATAATATATGCAAAATGCCAGGCTCCTCAAAAGAACTTTACAGGTCATTTTCCTGCCATAGTAGTTGAATCAGCAGCAAACGTACTTCATGGTTTAAATGTGGTGACAGAAGTAGTCTGACAGTAGAAATATGTACTGGACAGTAACTTCCACAGAAGCCTTGAGATTTTCACATGAGTAGAGATTATGGCTTTGAAAGTCACTTTTTTTTTTTTTTTTGAAGATCAGCTCTGTGTAAATATGGACGAAGAGCATTTATTGGTTCTGTACTGTCAAGTGCCCTTGACCTAGTGACATTATTGATTTTCCACCATTGTCTTCATACGCATTGGTCCAAGAGGACAGAACCATAATAGCTGCCTCCCCTGACAATTAATTTTGATCTGCTTGATGTGATGAGCCTTACAGATGCCCTTGAAAGAATGACTTCCAGGTCAGTGCGTGCACGTGTGTGTGCACACTCAACGTCATATTTTTTCAAATGAAAAGTTAGGTTACCTGGTCTGATGAAAGATTTGTCTTCTCCTTGGTGAGTCTCCTGATAGGAAAAAAGTACCAAACGATAAAATTCTTTTTAGTTATGAACATAAAGAGATATCTTTATTTAAAAGGATAAAATTAAATGAAATTGCGACAGTTGTGCAAAATTTGAAACACATATTGTCTCATTGGTAGTTAAATGATCAGTTAAAATCTCTTTCTCTCGCTCAATATTAAAAACTTCATGTTGTTTTTTAAAAATAAATTACCAAAATATAAATATAAATTTCCTCACATAGTTATATTGGTTTTTAAAGATTAGTACATAAAGAGGTTACTGGATAAGTGTCTTAGTTCAGGCTGTATAGCAGAATGCCATAGGCTGGGGGGCTTAAACAACAGGGATTTATTTCTCACAATTCTGGAGGCTAGAAAGTTTGAGATCAGGGTGCCAGCATGGTTGAATTCTGATGAGGGAAGCTCTTCCTGATTAACAGATGGTAATTTTCTTGCTGTATCCTCACATGGTAGAGTAAGGGAGGGCTCTGGCTTCTTTCTCTTCTTATAAGGGAACTAATCCCATTCATGAGGGCTCCACCCTCATGACCTAATTATCTCCCAAAGATTCACCTCCAAATACCATCACATTGGTATTACTGGGGATTAGGGCTTCAACATATGAATTTGTGGGGCAGGGGCGAGGGGCACAAATACTCAGTCCCTAACAATGAGCAAAAACATTCCCATTATTGAATCTCCTTGGAAGAATGTGGAAGATTTAGGCTAAGAAAACTTAATTTAATTAGCCCCTACTTCACTGACCTTGCATTGTTACTTGTTGTTTTAAACTGCCATTATTTAA
Organism: Balaenoptera musculus; assembly: GCF_009873245.2. Classification (NCBI taxonomy): domain Eukaryota; kingdom Metazoa; phylum Chordata; class Mammalia; order Artiodactyla; family Balaenopteridae; genus Balaenoptera; species Balaenoptera musculus. The sequence goes on from NC_045790.1 coordinate 74,838,873, forward strand.
TAGGAAAGAAAAAAAAAAGTAATTGTCTATTATTGGCTGAAATACCCATTTCATCCCAGGGAATAAATGAAGATTAATTACTGTAAGTATTGTGTTTCTTGGATCAAAGCAACATATCAAGAAGTATGCATTTTCTAGTGTTCCATTTCCTTGTTATAATTAACATGTTTTGGTTGTTTTGCTATGCTTAATAGTAGTATTTGAATCATACCGAAAGGCCTCCTTCTAAATACAAAGACTATAATAAGTACCTTTGGGATTTTGTTATTCATGACAGTCAAAATAAGGAACCAACTGCCATTTTAGGTTTTGAAACTTCCATCAATGCGACTTTAATTTTTCATTCTGTTCCACTTTTCCTTGCTGTTTTTCTTATCTTGAATATCTTATCTGTAAAAATACAGAAAAGCTTAGAGAACAATAACAAGCATTTTGTATCAGGTTGTTTTGCTGTGTAACATACCAGCTCAAAATTTGGTTGCTTATGTCATTAATCATTTCTCAGGAGTGCAGGGGCTACATGGGAAGCTCGTGCATGGGTGGTGTTAAAAGATAAATTGAGGCATATTAAATTTTTTAAGAGTTTATTTTAGCAAAAATTGATTCGAATTGGGCAGCTTCCAATCTAGCAGATAGAAAGGAGCTCTGAGGAGCTGAACAAGATGAAAGACCTCAGTAGCAGAAGGGAACAGGAACAAGGAAGTTCTACTAGACAAAAAAGCAGGTTGGTTATATAAAGTTAGTTTTTTTTAGGAGATGGCAGGGGTCTATCAGGCCTCTTACCTAACTAGTGCTGATCAGGCAATTCCTGATTGACTAGTTTACCATTCCATTTCTGGGAGAACTGAAACTGTAATTAAGTCTTGGTTTGATGACATGGGGCTTAGCATAAGCAACTCTATTTGGGGTCTATTGTCCTGTTTTTACAGTGGTCAGCTGGTTTATCAGCTTGGTAAGGGGCAGAGGTGGTCTATGATGGCCACAGCTGGGCTGACTCACCTACGCTCCATGTGGCCTGTCATCCTCCAATAAGCTATTTCAGGGTTGTTCTCATGGTGAGCACAGGCGTCTGAAAGAAAGAAAGCAGAAGTGTGCAAGATCTCCTAAAACCTAGTCTCAAAACTGGCACACTGTTAGATCCATTGCTTTCTATCGACCAAACCAAGTCACAAGGCCAGCCCAATTCAAGGAGTGGAGAAACAGACTATGCCTCTTGATGGGAGGGGCTATGAAGTGGTAGTTTAAATGGTGTGGCTATAGGGAGACCTTTAATTGGGGCTATCAATGCAATTAACCTACCATATGCATTATTCCAGACCTCCTAGGACTGATACTTATTAATATGTGTCGTATTAAAATTCTTAATTCTCAGTTAAAATATTAAGATATTAAGGATAAATATGAACAAATTTTGGGTCATCTTGCAGGTCCCATTCATTTCCCCCATGGGGCAATCACTATCATGAATTTGGTGTGTGCCCAGTTCATCTTTAAAAATACTTTTGTGTATGCATGTACATAAAACATACACACATATACACTCCCACACACATATACTGGTGGTTTTAAAATGTATGCAAATTTTTGACATTCCTCCTATCAAGATGTAATGTTTCATAGCCCTTACATTTGAATAAAGGGTGTCTGTAGTAACTCGCTGCTGACAATTAAAATAAAGTGGAAGGGACACTGCATGACTTCCAAGTCAAGGTCATCAAAGAGGATGCCATTGCTACCTGGCTTTCTCCCTACTGGAACATACACCTTGACAGCTCTGAGCTGATGGGTGGGAAGTTCAGCCAAAGAATAATGGCTCCCCAAATATGCCCATGTCTTTATACCCAGAACTTGTGAATGTTACCATACATGGCAAAAGAGATTTGGCAAATGTGATTAAGTTAAGGATCAGGATTTAGGGGAGATTATCTTTGGTAATCTGGGTGGGCCCAGTGTAATCACGATGGTTTTCATAAGCAAGAGGCAGCAGAAGTCAAAGGAGAAAGGAGGAAATGTGATGATGGAAACAAGAGGTTGGAGTAATATGAGGAGGTGTAATGAGCCAACAAGTGTAGGTGGCCTTCACTAGCTAGAAAAGGCAAGGAAATGGATTCTCTCCCAGAACCTCCAGAAGGAATCATCACTGCCGTCACCTTAAGTGAAGCATGTTGTGACTTGTGACCTATGTCAGACTTCTGAATTATAGAACTCTAAGATAATAAATTTGTGTTGTTTAACCCCGCCCCCCCCCCCCCCCCAAAAAGACTATTAGCTGAAGCCACCAGGCTGAGCTGGAGAGCCCACATCGAGAGACCACATAGGGATAGAGAGATGTCCCCAAGGAGTCCCAGCTCTTTCGGCCCCCAGGTGGCAGAAGGTGAGTGATGGAGTCTTCAGATGATTAGAGCCTCCAGCCTTTGAACCACCCCAGCTGATGCTGAGTGGAGCGGAAATAAGATGTCCCATCAAGGCCTGCCCAACTGTGGCTTCATCTTGTCTTAAGAGAGTGTGATGCAGTTGATGGCAGGCATGCTGTTCTCCTGTCAGGGCTTTTCAGAATTTATAGATGCCTCAGGGCCCCAAGTTGTGTGCATGCTTGTCTGTCTATCACAAAACATGAAGCTTCTTCTGGGGTTGCCTTTGTGGGGTTTTGGAAGCTGCAGTAGAATGCAAATGCAAAGACCCAACTTTCTATTAACCAGCTTTGTTTCTTTTATATTGTGATCACACTTTGCAAATATCTCTGTCCCAAGGAAATGATTACTGAGTCACATCATAATTACAACATTACTTCCTATCTCCTTCCTCAGAATATGATTTTCTCAGGGAGATTTTTATCTTACTACTTTTCTATCCCACTGTACAGGGTAGGCACTTAAAGAAGCATCAGTTGAAGAAAATAACATACCTTCTCTGGGTCTTTGTGCCCTGAAGAATTGGGGAATTGGAATCCATTAGCTGTAAATCCTTCTGTGATTCCATAACACCTGTGTAGCTATAATTAGGTTTAAAGTGGCTAAGTGCCATGCTTCTGCTAATTTTCAAGTGCCAAGGGGATGCCCATCTCATGTGATAAGAGAAAACATAGAAAGAGTATGGTATCTTCACAATGAGAGAGACTTTGAGAGGTATTGATGGGGTCATATTACAAGATACCTTCTGTCTGACTGCACTACACATGTTGTGCCCAGTGGTGGAAACAGCTGCCCAGAGTAATGAGACAGGTATAGCATGTATTTTATAGAGCTGTATTGAAGAAAAGGCAATCCATTGAATTTCCATATTATGCACAACCGTGTATTAGCAAGTTACAAACATTAGTGGCTCAACCACAGTACTAAAGCAGATAAAGAGTCTACATTTAAATACTGAACTTTTGATAATTAAAGACCAATACTGATAATTTCCCTAGCAAAGAGTATAACCCCTAATACAAGGAAGCCATTATTCCAGGGCAGAGTACTGGACATAGATGATGCTGAACCTGGATGATGTTTCTAGGCGATCTGGATCTCATTAGAACTGCCTGAAGAGGTTTTCTAATTTCCTGGTGAAAGGGATTGTTGTTTACATCAGACCTAAACTTATTTATTTGTACTGTACACACACACACACACACACACACACACACAAACACAAACTACAGTACATATCTGTGCTATTTTAGCCCATGCATGCTATTCATTCCCTATTGTGAACTCAGTTCAGATGGGCTCACTTGAAAATTGAAGTCAAGATTCTGGTGTTCAAAAAATGTACTGCCTCAGGCCTTTGGTGGAAACTATGGGCCAGTTGATTCTGTGCATTTGTTTGTATCAATAAAAAAAAAAAAAGGTTCTGGTGTTCAAAGAATAGAGAGCCCAGAAATAAACCCACACACCTATGGTCAGCTAATCTTTGACAAAGGAGGCAAGAATATACAATGGAGAAAACATAGTCTCTTCAGCAAGTGGTGTTGGGAAAGCTGGACAAACGCATGTAAATCAATGAAGTTAGAACAATCCCTCACACCATACATAAATATAAACTCAAAATGGCTTAAAGATTTAAATATAAGACATGACACCATAAAACTCCTAAAGGAGAATATAGGCAAAACATTCTTTGATATAAATCATACCAATGTTTTCTTAGGTCAGTCTCCCAGGGCAATAGAAAAAGCAAAACTAAAGAGATGGGACCTAATCAAACTGATAAGCCTTTGCACAGCAAAGGAAACCATAAACAAAACAAAAAGACAACCTACGGAATGGGAGAAAATATTTGCAAAAGATGGGACCAACAAGGGCTCAATTTCCAAAATATACAAACAGCTCATACAACTCAATAACAAAAAAACAAGCAACCCAATTGAAAAAAGGGCAGAAGACCTAAACAGACATTTCTCCAAAGAAGACATACAGATGACCAATAGGCACGTGAAAAGATATTCAACATCACTAATTGTTAGAGAAATGAAAATCAAAACCACAAGGGTTATCACCTCACACCAGACAGAAAGATCATCATTAAAAAGTCTACAAATAACCAATGCTGGAGTGAGTGTGGAGAAAAGGGAACCCTCCTACACTGTTGGTGGGAATGTAAGTTGGTGCAGCCACTATGGAGAACAGTATGGAGGTTCTTCAAAAAACTAAGTTGCCGTATGTTCTACTCCTGGACCTGCATCTGGAGAAAACCGTAATTCAAAAAGGTACATGTGCCCCTGTGTTCATAGCAACACTATTTACAATGGCTAAGACATGGAAGCAACTTTTTAAATTTTTTTAACATCTTTATTGGAGTATAATTGCTTTACAATGGTCTGTTAGTTTCTGCTTTATAACAAAGTGAATCAGTTATACATATACATATGTCCCCATATCTCTTCCCTCTTGCATCTCCCTCCCTTGCACCCTCCCTATCGACCCCTATAGGTGGTCACAAAGTACCAAGCTGATCTCCCTGTGCTATGCGGCTGCTTCCCACTAGCTAGCTATTTTACGTTTGGTAGTGTATATATGTCCATGCCACTCTCTCACTTTGTCCCAGCTTACCCTTCCCCCTCCCCGTATCCTCAAGTCCATTCTCTAGTAGGTCTGCATCTTTATTCCCGTCTTGCCCCTAGGTTCTTCTGACCATTTTCTTTCTTTTTTTTCTTTAGATTCCATATATATGTGTTAGCATATGGTATTTGTTTTTCTCTTTCTGATTTACTTCACTCTGTATGACACACTCTAACTCCATCCACCTCACTACAAATAACTCCATTTCGTTCCTTTTTATGGCTGAGTAATATTCCATTGTATATATGTGCCACATCTTCTTTATCCATTCATCTGTTGATGGACACTTAGGTTGCTTCCATGTCCTGGCTATTGTAAATAGAGCTGCAATGAACATTTTGGTACATGTCTCTTTTTGAATTATGATTTTCTCAGGGTATATGCCCACTAGTGGGATTCCTGGGTCGTATGGTAGTTCCAGTTTTAGTTTTTTAAGGAACCTCCATACTGTTCTCCATAGTGGCTGTATCAATTTACATTCCCACCAACAGTGCAAGAGGGTTCCCTTTTCTCCACACCCTCTCCAGCATTTATTGTTTCTAGATTTTTTGATGATGGCCATTCTGACTGCTGTGAGATGATATCTCATTGTAGTTTTGAGTTGCATTTGTCTAATGATTAATGATGTTGAGCATTCTTTCATGTGTCTGTTGGCAATCTGTATATCTTCTTTGGAGAAATGTCTGTTTAGGTCTTCTGCCCATTTTTGGATTGGGTTGTTTATTTTTTTGATATTGAGCTGCATGTGTTCCTTGTATGTTTTGGAGATTAATCCTTTGTCAGTTGTTTCATTTGCAAATATTTTCTCCCATTCTGAGGGTTGTCTTTTTGTCTTGTTTATGGTTTCCTTTGCTGTACAAAAGCTTTTAAGTTTCATTGGGTCCCATTTGTTTATTTTTGTTTTTATTTCCATTTCTTTAGTAGGTGGGTCAAAAAGGATCTTGCTGTGATTTATGTCATACAGTGTTCTGCCTATGTTTTCCTCTAAGAGTTTAATAGTGTCTGGCCTTACATTTAGGTCTTTAATCCATTTTGAGTTTATTTTTGTGTATGGTGTTAGGGAGTGTTCTAATTTCATTCTTTTACATGTAGCTGTCCAGTTTTCCCAGCACCACTTATTGAAGAGGCTGTCTTTTCTCCACTGTATATTCTTGCCTCCTTTATCAAAGATAAGGTGACCATATGTGCATGGGTTTATCTCTGGGTTTCTATCCTGTTCCATTGATCTATGTTTCTGTTTTTGTGCCAGTACCATATTGTCTTGATTACTGTAGCTTTGTAGTATAGTCTGAAGTCAGGGAGACTGATTCCTCCAGCTCTGTTTTTCTCTCTCAAGATTGCTTTGGCTCTTCAGGGTCTTTTGTGTTTCCATACAAATTGTGAAATTTTTTGTTCTAGTTCTGTGAAAAATGCCAGTGGTGATTTGATAGGGATTGCATTGAATCTGTAGATTGCTTTGGGTTGTATAGTCATTTTCACAATGTTGATTTTTCCAATCCAAGAACATGGTATATCTCTCCATCTATTTGTATCATCTTTAATTTCTTTCATCAGTGTCTTATAATTTTCTGCATACAGGTCTTTTGTCTCCTTAGGTAGGTTTATTCCTAGATATTTTATTCTTTTTGTTGCAATGGTAAATGGGAGTGTTTCCTTAATTTCTCTTTCAGATTTTTCATCATTAGTGTATAGGAATGCAAGAGATTTCTGTGCATTAATTTTGTGTCCTGCTACTTTACCAAATTCATTGATTAGCTCTAGTAGTTTTCTGGTAGCATCTTTAGGATTGTCTATATATAGTATCATGTCATCTGCAAACAGTGACAGCTTTACTTCTTCTTTTCCAATTTGGATTCCTTTTATTTCTTTTTCTTCTCTGATTGCTGTGGCTAAAACTTCCAAAACTATGTTGAATCATAGTGGTGAGAGTGGGCAACCTTGTCTTGTTCCTGATCTTAGTGGAAATGGTTTCAGTTTTTCACCACTGAGGATGATGCTGGCTGTGGGTTTGTCATATATGGCCTTAATTATGTTGAGGAAAGTTCCCTCTATGCCTACTTTCTGGAGGGTTTTTATCATAAATGGGTGTTGAATTTTGTCGAAAGCTTTCTCTGCATCGATTGAGATGATCATATGGTTTTTCTCCTTCAGTTTGTTAATATGATGTATCACATTGTTTGCTTCGTGTATATTGAAGAATCCTTGCATTCCTGGGATAAACCCCACTTGATCATGGTGTATGATCCTTTTAATGTGCTGTTGGATTCTGTTTGCTAGTATTTTGTTGAGGATTTTTGCGTCTATGTTCATCAGTGATATTGGCCTGTAGTTTTCTTTCTTTGTGACATCTTTGTCTGGTTTTGGTATCAGGGTGATGGTGGCCTCATAGAATGAGTTTAGGAGTGTTCCTCCCTCTGCAATATTTTGGAAGAGTTTGAGAAGGATAGGTGTTTAGCCTTCTTTAAATGTTGATAGAATTCGCCTGTGAAGCCGTCTGGTCCTGAGCTTTTGTTTGTTGGAAGATTTTTAATCACAGTTTCAATTCAGTGCTTGTGTTGGTTGTTCATATTTTCTATTTCTTCCTGGTTCACTCTCGGCAGGTTGTGCATTCTAAGAATTGTCCATTTCTTCCAGGTTGTCCATTTTATTGGCATAGAGTTGCTTGTAATCTCTCATGATCGTTTGTATTTCTGCAGTGTCTGTTACTTTCTCCTTTTTCATTTCTAATTCTATTGATTTGAGTCTTCTCCCTTTTTTTTCTTGATGAGTCTGGCTAATGGTTTATCAATTTTGTTTATCTTCTCAAAGAACCAACTTTTAGTTTTATTGCTCTTTGCTATCATTTCCTTCATTTCTTTTTCATTTATTTCTGATCTGATCTTTATGATTTCTTTCCTTCTGCTAACTTTGGGGGTTTTTTGTTCTTCTTTCTCTAATTGCTTTAGGTGCAAGGTTAGGTTGTTTATTTGAGATGTTTCCTGTTTCTTAAGGTAGGATTGTATTGCTATAAACTTCCCTCTTAGAACTGCTTTTGCTGCATCCCATAGGTTTTGGGTCGTCATGTCTCCATTGTCATTTGTTTCTAGGTATGTTTTGATTTCTTCTTTGATTTTTTCAGTGATCACTTGGTTATTAAGTAGTGTATTATGTAGCCTCCATGTGTTTGTATTTTTTACAGATCTCTTCCTGTAATTGATATCTAGTCTCATAACGTTGTGGTCAGAAAAGATACTTGATGTGATTTCAATTTCCTTAAATTTACTAAGGCTTGATTTGTGACCCAAGATATGATCTGTCCTGGAGAATGTTCCATGAGCACTTGAGAAGAATGTGTATTCTGTTGTTTTTGGATGGAATGTCCTATAAATATCAATTAAATCCATCTTATTTAATGTATCATTTAAAGCTTGTGTTTCCTTATTTATTTTCATTTTGGATGATTGTCCATTGGTGAAAGTGGGGTGTGAAAGTCCCCTACTATGATTGTGTTACTGTCGATTTCCCCTTTTATGGCTGTTAGTATTTGCCTTATGTATTGAGGTGCTCCTATGTTGGGTGCATAAATATTTACAATTGTTATATCTTTTCTTTGTTGATCCCTTGATCATTATGTAGTGTCCTTCTTTGTCTGTTGTAATAGTCTTTATTTTAAGTCTATTTTGTCTGATATGAGAATTGCTACTCCAGCTTTCTTTTGATTTCCATTTGCATGGAATATCTTTTTCCATCCCTCACTTTCAGTCTGTATGTGTCCTAGGTCTGAAATGGGTCTCCTATAGACAGCATATATACAGGTCTTGTCTTTGTATCCATTCAGCAAGTCTGTGTCTTTTGGTGGGAGCATTTAATCCATTTACATTTAAGGTAATTATCGATATGTATGTTCCTATTCCCATTTTCTTAAATTTTTGGGTTTGTTATTGTAGGTCTTTTCCTTCTCTTGTGTTTCCTGCCTAGAGAAGTTCCTTTAGCATTTGTTTTAAAGCTGGTTTGGTGGTTGCTGAACTCTCTCAGCTTTTGCTTGTCTGTAAAGGTTTTGATTTCTCCATCAGATCTGAATGGGATCCTTGCTGGGCAGAGTAACCTTGGTTGTAGGTTTTTCTCCTTCATCACTTTAAGTATATCCTGCCACTCCCTTGGCTTGCAGAGTTTCTGCTGAAAGATCAGCTGTTAACCTTATGGGGATTCCCTGTGTGTTATTTGTTGTTTTTCCCTTGCTTTAATATGTTTCTTTGTATTTAATTTTTGACAGTTTGATTAATATGTGTCTTGGCGTGTTTCTCCTTGGATTTATCCTGTATGGGACTCTCTATGCTTCCTGGGCTTGATTAACTATTTCCTTTCACATATTAGGGAAGTTTTCAATTATAATGTCTTCAAATATTTTTCAGCCCCATTCGTTTTCTCTTCTTCTTCTGGGCCCCTTATAATTCGAATGTCGTTGTGTTTAATGTTGTCCCAGAGGTCTCTGAGACTGTCCTCAATTCTTTTCATTCTTTTTTCTTTATTCTGCTCTTCAGTAGTTATTTCCACTATTTTATCTTCCAGGTCACTTAGCTGTTCTTCTGCCTCAGTTATTCTGCTATTGATCCCTTCTAGAGAATTTTTTATTTCATTTATTGTGTTGTTCATCATTGTTTGTTTGCTCTTTAGTTCTTCTAGGTCCTTGTTAAACGTTTCTTGTATTTTCTCTATTCTATTTCCAAGATTTTGGATCATCTTTACTATCATTATTCTGAATTCTTTTTCAGGAAGAATGCCTATTTCCTCTTCATTTGTTAGGTCTGGTGTGTTTTTGTCTTGCTCCTTCATCTGCTGTGTGTTTCTCTGGCTTCTCATTTTGCTTAACTTACTGTGTTTGGGGTCTCCTTTTCACAGGCTGCAGATTCGTAGTTCCCATTGTTTTTGGTGTCTGTCCCCAGTGGCTAAGGTTGGTTCAGTTGGTTGTGTAGGCTTCCTGGTGGATGGGACTAGTGCCTGTGTTCTGGTGGCTGAGGCTAGATCTTGTCTTTCTGGTGGGCAGGTTCACATCTGGTGGTGTGTTTTGGGGTATCTGTAGCCTTATTATGATTTTAGGGAGCCTCTGTGCTAATGGATGGTGTTGTCTTCCTATCTTGCTAGTTGTTTGGCATAGGGTGTCCTGCACTGTAGCTTGCTGGTCATTGAGCGGAGCAGGGTCTTGGAGTTGAGATGGAGATCTCTGGGAGGTTTTCACCGTTTGATATTACATGGAGGTGGGACGTCTCTTGTCGACCAGTGTCCTGAACTTGGCTCTCCCACCTCAGAGTCACAGCCCTGACGCCTGGCTGGAGCACCAAGAGCCTGTCATCCACACAGCTCAGAATAAAAGGGAGAAAAGAAAGAAAGAGAGAGAGAGCGAGAGAGAATGAGAGAGAGAGAGGGAGGGAGGGAGGAAGGAAGAAAGAAAGAAAGAAGATAAAATAAAATAAAATAAAGTGAAATAAAATAAATTATTAAAAATTTTTTAAAGTAATAAAAACAGAAAAAGAAAATAAGAGAGCAACCAAACCAAAAAACAAATCCACCAATGATAACAAGTGCTAAAAACTATACTAAAACAAAACAAAACAAAACAAAACAAAATGGACAGACAGAACCGTAGGACTAATGGTAAAAGCAAAGCTGTACAGAGAAAATCACACACAGAAGCATACACATACACACTCACAAAAAGTGAAAAAGGGAAAAATATATATATATATCATTGCTCCCAAAGTCCACCTCCTGAATTTGGGATGATTCGTTGTCTATTCAGGTATTCCACAGATGCAGGGTACATCAAGGTGTTTGTGGAGATTTAATCCACTGCTCCTGAGGCTGCTGGGAGAGATTTCCCTTTCTCTTCTTTGTTCGCACAGCTCCCGGGGTTCAGCTTTGGATCTCGCCCTGCCTCTGCGTGTAGGTCGCCTGAGGGCATCTGTTCCTCACTCAGACAGGACGGGGTTAAAGGAGCAGCTGCTTCGGGGGCTCTGGCTCACTTAGGCCGTTGGGGAGGGAGGGGTACGGAGTGCAGGGTGACCCTGCGGTGGCAGAGGCCGGCGTGACATTGCAGCAGCCTGAGGTGCGCCATGCATTCTCCCGGGGAAGTTGTCCCTGGATCACGGGACCCTGGCAGTGGCGGGCTGCACAGGCTCCCAGGAGGGCAGGTGTGGATAGTGACCTGTGCTTGCACACAGGCTTCTTGGTGGCGGCAGCAGCAGCCTTAGCGTCTCATGCCTGTCTCTGGGGTCCGCGCTGATAGCCACGGCTCGCACCCGTCTCTGGAGGTCCTTTAAGCGGCGCTCTGAATCCCCTCTCCTCGCACACCAGGAAACAAAAAGGCAAGAAAAAGTCTCTTGTCTGTTCGGCAGCTCCAGACTTTTTCCCGGACTCCCTCCCAGCTAGCTGTGGCGCACTAGCCCCTTCAGGCTGTGTTCACGCCGCCAACCCCAGTCCTCTCCCTGCGATCCGACCTCCGAAGCCCGAGCCTCAGCTCCCAGCCCCGCCCGCCCGGGCAGGTGAGCAGACAAGCCTCTCGGGCTGGTGAGTGCTGGGCGGCACTGCTCCTCTGTGCGGGAATCTCTCTGCTTTGCCCTCTGCACCCCTGTGGCTGCGCTCTCCTCCGTGGCTCCGAAGCTTCCCCCTCCGCCACCCGCAGTCTCCGCCCATGAAGGGGCTTCCTAGTGTGTGGAAACCTTTCCTCCTTCATAGCTCCCTCCCACTGGTGCAGGTCCCATCCCTATTCTTTTGCCTCTGTTTTTTCTTTTTCCTTTTGCCTACCCAGGTATGTGGGGAGTTTCTTGCCTTTTGGGAGGTCTGAGGTCTTCTGCCAGCGTTCAGTGGGTGTTCTGTAGGAGTTGTTCCACGTGTAGATGTATTTCTGATGTATTTGTGGGGAGGAAGGTGATCTCCACGTCTTACCCTTCCGCCATCTTGAAGCTCCCTCACGTATCTCTGAAGCAACTTAAATGTCCATCGACTGATGAATGGGTAAAGAAGATGTGGCATACACACACACAGACACCCACACTCACACACAGTGGAATATTACTCAGCCATAAAAAGAATCAAATAATGCCATTTGCAGCAACATAGATGGACCTAGAGATTATACTAAGTGAAGTAAGTCAGAAAGAGAAAGACAAATACCATATGATATCACTTATATGTGGCATCTAAAATATGATACGAATGAACATATTTACAAAACAGAAACAGACTCACAGACATAGAAAACAAACTTATGGTTACCTAAGGGGAAAGGGGGTTGGGGGGATAAATTAGGAGTTTGGGATTAGTAGATACATGCTAATATATAGGAAATAGATAAACAACAAGGTCTTAGTGTGTAGCACAGAGAACTACATTAAATTACCTGTAATACGCCATAATGGAAAAGAATATGGAAAAAAAAAGATTCTGGTATTCAAGAACACTCCTGTCTGTACCACACGTTTCACTTTGTTACTCAGTTTTCTTTAGAGGAAATGTGCATGGGGAATGGGGTTTCAGATATTCCAATAAACTCAATAAAACGAGAGTTTTAGTAGGAGGCTGAAATGGAAAACACTTAAAAATAAGCGAAAAATAAGATTACAGTTGGAGAAAAGTGCCATATATGATCAGTTGCCAGTGAGATTAGAACTGTGACGATGTGCAACATAATTTGAAATTAGGTGCAAAGAGAATGGATATATTTTATGAGGCACAGGTGCAAAATGAAAGTTTGTAATAGCTCTAGTGAGGATATTTGTAGAGATGGTTCTAAGTCTTGAATTTACCTTATGGTGAATCTAACCCAAATGCTGATCTTCAGAAAGAGTGACATCATTGTTGAACAAATGTTTGCTAGTTCTGAGCAATGAAATATATTTTTAAATGTCTACTTTCTTTTTCCTTTTATTTGAACAGTAGAAAAATTGAAATTGTTACAGTGCACTTCCATTTTTGGAGAAATGTACAAGATTTTACCTTAACTTACTTAACCTAAGACTCAATCCAAACTCTGTCTCCATGAAAAACTCGCTATCACCTTTTGACCTGGAGCAAAACAGTCATAACACAAGATATTTTTTTGCAAACCCAGACGATGTAATTTCTAGAAACCACCAGTAGGTGTCTCTTATCAGTAGTTTTGGCTGTGGAAGGGGCTCCAGTCATTTCTATTACATTTCAGTTTAGTAATGGTCATCATGCGAAATTTGCCCACTGTGTAGTGCAGACAGTCAAAGCCCATTTAATATATTTCTAAAATAGATCAGTTGATCTTAATTTAAACCCCAGCTTTTCAGGTAATGAGTTTCTAATAGTGATTGTTGTGCACATGGGTGTGTAGCAAATAGAATATTAAATCCAACAATTGAGCTGATTTCTCTTTAAGTCTACCAAAATTACGATGAAAAACAAAAAATTCTTAAAGTAGAAGTTGACAATCCAGCCATAGAAATGAACATTTCCTTCATTAGACTGGCAAATGTGAGACATTTCCTAGAGAGCCCGTCTAGGGGTTTCATTATATATGAGGTTAATGTTTAATATCTGAAGTCTGCAGGGCCTTTCTAACAGGAAAAAATACAAAAGTTACTTCTGTGTGGAAAAGTTTTATAAAGAGATTTCTTTTGAGAAGATAAAATGAAGCAATTTAGTGAAAAGTTAATCCTGAAATGTTCAGTTTGTGCCTCTCTACTTCTTAGAGGTGACAATTTACCACTGCAGACTTTCCAGGACTATTGTCTTGTTATCCTGCCCACCCTTTTAATACTGTTTCATTTAATGTCTAAACGTTCATCTGGTGCTGGGCATACATTGCCTTGTGAATACCTCCTCTCCCCAACCAGCTGGTGCTCTGAGGGCATATTACATCTTACACTCTCTGATCTCTCACATACTATCTAACCTGGGGCCAGCCTCATCCTAAATCAACACAGAAGGTTCTCAGTTGTCTCAGTATGGCAATGAATCTTCTGGAGAAATGTGCTGTAGCTCGTGACAGCTTTTGTACTTGTACTTCCACAGTCCCTGACAAGCACAGTGCACATAGTAGGGTCATATTATTGTTGAATGAATAAATGAAGCACAAGGCTGATAGAATAAGAAACACATATCCTAAATGTGTGTGTGTGTGTGTGTGTGTGTGGTGTATTTAAAAAGGAGTATTTATTGAGTGCTTCATGCAAACCAGGCAGTGCATTGCACAACAGACTTAAGGTTCACCCTAAGTCCAGCTGAACTCAAACCACCATGGAAGAATTGGAGTTTGAGCTGTGCAGATTTCATGGGATTGATATAAACAGGGTCATGGAATGGGGTTCTTGGTCAATGGGCTTTTGAGCTGAGCGAAGGAGGAAAGAATTTTGAAAGCTCTGTTTTGGAATATCCTAAGTGAAAAAGTACACCACCAGAAATGCATTAATTATTTGATCATTCTGTCTTAGGTTGGGTTCCATAGAAAACAGACTCTAAGATATTTGTTTGCAGAAGCTTTTTGGGGACACCTTCAGGATCAGCACTTGTGAGTGAAAGAAATTGGATTGGGCACAGGGAGAAGTTGAACTGAGAGGCAGACTCAACCAAGGCTTCAGCCAATCCCACAAGGAGCTCTGGAGCCAGGGTGGCTCTTCAGATTTACACCCCCTTGAGTTAAGGGGACTGGCCTTGGTATCCCCACATCCACCTGTGATTGAATATAGGCTATCCAAGGGAGGGGAGTGACCTTGAATGTGGTGGCTTTCTTCAGTTAAGGACAGTTCTCAGAAGGTGACCCAGCTGGGAGCCATCAGGGGCCAAGAGCTCTGGAAACAGGGAAGGGGTAAACTGGGTGTGTGTCAAAGTATCCACTAAATGTCCCTTCCTTTGTTTTCTCCCACCAAAGAAAATAAAATCCTCAGCTCATCCATGGAGGAGTGAAATAAGGTTTGATAATCAGATTAGCTCTTATGTCAAGGCTAAAAAAGGGGACTATCTTCTGAACTTGAATGTTTTGACTACAAACCTTGCTTGAGCCCCAGTGCTCCAGGGTAGAGGAGGGAAAAAATACAAGGAAGTAGGTTTTGATAGTTCAGGTTTAGAAGAGCTGACAAAATTGTAGGATTAGTCTTTAGGATCGAGAGGCCAGCGGTCCAAGTTGCAGAGTCTAAGAGGGACCAGACTTGATTTGGAGCCCAAACGGTTGTAGAGGTGATGGGGATGGGAATGGTGTAAATGGATGATTTGGAGGAGAGGTCATGTCTGCATATGTTTCAAATAGTGACAGTACAACAAGAAAAGCATAAGGAAATGTATGGTTTTAGTGTATTCAGCAAGTTTACAGTAACCAGACAGTTGGGGGCACAGGACACAATGGTCAGGCTTTGAGGCAACCTACTAACAGTTAGGCAGGCAGATCGGGTTCATTCAAGAGTCTTAAGGAAGATGTCATAGTCTGTTCAGGCTGCCATAACAAAATACCATGGGCTGGGTGGATAAAGAATAGAAATTAATTTTCTTGCAGTTCTGAAGGTTGGAATGTCCAATATCAGTGTTTTGCTGATTCATTTCATGGTAAGAGCTCTCTTTCTGGCTTGCAGATGACTTCCTTCTTGCTGTGTCCTCACCTGATGTAGAGAGAGAGTGAGTGATCTGGTGTCTCTTCTGATAAGGACACTAATCCTATCAGATTAGGGCCCCACTCATATGACCTCATTTAACCTCAGTGACTTCCTTAGAGGCTGAATCTCCAAATACAGTCATGCTGGAGGGGTTAGGGCTGCAATACATGAATTTTGGGGAAGTAAGCATTCAGTCCAAAACAGAATTAACATTCCTGTGGAGATATGACATCAGACACCATAGCAGAAACAATTGTCCCTACTGAACAGCTGGACAGACATTGGGAATAGGTTGAAGCTCTGTGGTCACCCAGGGGTGCCAGGATACCCCAGCTCCCGTGCAAAGAGGACATTAGCTGCTTAAATCAGCAAGGCTAATTCCAGAGCGTAATAGCCATACACCTCAAATCTCTGTAGGGGTTGGCTCAGAAGAGTGGATGAGGCTGAGGTTTTGAAGGAATAAACCTCATAGATAACACTGAATGAATAACCCCTCTAGTTTGGGCATGGTTCACAACAAAAGGTTTGGTTCAGAAATAGTACTGTTCTTGGAAACTAATTTCCTATAATGATTTGGGTTTTCTATCAGTTACTATTTCCTTTGGAGAGTGAAGCCTGCTGTTTTGTGAGAGTAATACCTTCACAAAATTTCAGTGCTTTTTTGGAGCAAGGTTATAGCTAAACATTTACTTCCAACAGAGTTGTATAGGTCAGTGCTGTTGTTTTCTTAATGACATTTTTTTTTCTCCTTATGACAAAAGTAGAATATATGTTTATTGTAGAAAATTATCTGTAGTCTCACCATCCAGAGATGGTAACATTTTTCTTGGTCTCTTTCATTTTGTGTGTGTGTGTGTTTTTTTTTTTTAAGAACAAGATGGGATCATGCTATATGTACAAAATGAATATCCTAAGTATTTTTCTATTTTAAAAATATACTACTGTAGCACTATGTTAAAAGGCTGCACAGTATTGTTTTAAACAGATTTACTGTAATTTACTTAATCAGTTCCTTATTTTTTTTTGACATTTAAGTTTTTTCCAATTTACATTGTTATGAAAAGTGCTTTGCTGAACGTTCTTGGAGTATATCTTTGCACGCATTCTTGGTTATTTCTTTATGATAAACTCATACAAGTAAAAGTGTTAGGTCAAGTGGCATGAAGAAATGTTTGTTCATTATTTTCAAACATCCATGCCCAAAGATTCTAGCAGTTTGTACTTCCAATTACAATATCATTGTCTTGAGCATAATATATTTTTTAAACAATCAACAGAATTTATTGTTGAAGAAAATATTCTGACTATCAAGACAATATAAATATGTATTGAGTTGTTTTAGTTTATGTTTAGTTTACATTATGTTATGAGTAGTAAAGGAAATAATTTCCTCAAATCTATAACTACTGTATAAAGACATTGGAAGCATGTTTTCATATTAATATTTTTTCTAATGTTATGGGTTTTTCATTCAAATTTATTAAAATCATCTTTCATATAAAGATATCAATTTTGTAATATTAAAGAATTTTCCTTTGTGTCATGGGTTTAGAAATTCATGCATGACTAAAAACACAGCCCCTTGTTGAGCATAATATTTTTAATACCAGTATGACAGATGAAAAATAACATACCATTGTTTAATAATCATTTCTCTGATTATTAATGAGGTTTAACATTTTTAAATACATTTATTTCCTTGTTCATTTGTTACGGTGGGCTACTGCTAATTTCTTATTGATTTGTAAAAGCCCCATATATATTTCAATTATTTTGTCACCTCTGCTGTAAATATTGCTATTAGTTCTTTGTCTTCAATCTTGTTCATAATTTAGTTGGTTTTGTTTTATATCTAGAGATTTTTTATTTTTATGCACAGAAGTCACATTTACATATATATATATATATATATATATATATATATATATATATATATATATATATGCCATTGGTGCTTTGCTTAGGAAGCCTTCTTTCGGTTCATATTTCTGACATGAATTTCAAAACAGAAGCACATTATCATTTATTGTTTGTATTTCTATGGTCATCTCAATGGTAATTTGTAAGAGGGTAGGAAAGTGTTTCAGTAAAGATGTTCAGGTGGCCATCTTGAAATAGAGGTCAGTTCACAGTTCCAATAGAGCACTTTAAATGTTTGGATCTTTCTCTTTTAGATCAGAAGAGTTAATTAAATTTAATTAGACATGATAGGAAAAGGAGTTTAGGTTACCTTCATACTGCCCGGGATTGTCCTCTACTCACATCAATGTTTGTTGGCCTTTGGTGCAGACCAGGAGCTGCTGAGAGAGCAGAAGTGGGAGGCAGATGGGAGCCAGACAGATACGTAGGTACACTGGCCCAGGAGCCAGCACAGCCTAGCAATGATAGCTCTAAATAACTGTCACTCTGCCGCTCATATTCATTCTTCAAGGTCCAGAGAAAGATTTATATTCCAACTTTTTCATCCCAGGCTGATTGCTTGATTCTCCAAATAGCTGAGGATATTAGTATATTCATTACTCTCTATCCAGTTTAGTTCTTTTCATATAGTCTCTAATATACAGTTTTGTACTCTCTAGTTTTTATACTACCTAATGTAAAGCTTAAAATATGAATTTAGCTTTCTTTAGAAGACTTTAAGATTCCTGATATAATTTAGTCATAACCCAGACCATATCAGTCTATAGACATACTTACTAATTTGTTGGTTGAGCACAGAGATTCACACAATATGAAATAAAACACATAGTGACTACTAACATGTACCTAATGAAGTATAGTTGGACTTCAAGGGATTGTTTGGTTTAAAAACACACATTAACTCTTTCTATCGTTTATCTCTTTTACAAAAGATATGTATTTAGCAGTATATATTAAGATATATTCTTTTCCCCACAATACTTAAAGTCAGTAAGATCTTGGGCTCAAGTCAAAGAAACTCGGTTTGAATCCTGACCCTGCCATTTACCAGCTGTGTGAGCATGAGCTTCAGTTTCTGCATCTGGAAAATGGGGATAATATATTACCTTCCTCAAGAAGTTGAATTAAGGCATGATCCAGTTCAATCTGAATTTCCCTGAAGTGCATCACAAGGAGGTGACTTAATTCTTTAGACAGAACTGCAAGATTTAAATTCCCTCCAACTCAAGTCATAGTTGTTAGGGTAGTAGGAAACCAAAACCCAGATCATAACCCAACAACTAGAAACTCCCCCAGTTCAGTATTTACTAGAGCTGTTTTGTTTTAAGAATTATTTCACAGTTGAGTTGTTGGTTTTTACTCCAACTCAATTTGTACACATTATTAAAAATGGAATGAGTGGGCCTGCGGCACATCTGGAAAGAGGAAATAGGCCAAATTCCAATTCGTTATGCCCAACCTCCCCATGAAGTTTTCCGGTGGGTGCAGCAATGTTGTTTTTGACTCTTAACGTTGAGCCATGTGTGCCATGCTCATGGGTGGCTGTTAAGCAGCTGTCATTTCCAGTCCCCAGGGTGGGCAGAGACACAGTTATTATATGTATTTGGGGCAAAATTCCCCTCTTCCTGGCCCCATGGCAGGTTTTGACTCCAATATTCCATTCTCCTGATGTGTGGGTAATCGCTCATCGACATCCAGAGGCCTTGTGCCAGGGAAGCAGAATATTAGCGATGAGATTCTCCACGTGGATCTGAAAGAAGGCTTTTCACCTGCAATTTGTGAAGTTTTTGTGAAGCTCTTTGGGATCCGTGGGATAAAGAACCTTCCATAAACCTCACTTATTATGATGATGACTGCTGGCAGAATTGAAGTTACACATGGGCGTCGGGAGGACAATCTATTCTCTTTGTGCACACATAAACCTCCGTTTATCTATACAAATATCTTTGAAAAGAGCAAAGCTGAAATGTCTTCCCTCCAGCTGGGGTGCGGTTCTGTTGTTGCCGCACAGTAAATTGGGTCACCGTCCAGCTTTGCGTCCGGCACCTGCTCAGCCACATAATGGGGAAACGAGTGCTTCTATAGTGATGATGGCAGCGTGCTGCCAACCTGGGCCAGGGATCGCCATGGACAGCTAATAAGGAGTCCAGGAGAGCCCATCATTCAGATTTTGCTGCCTTGTTCTTGGCTGGGGGGAAAGACCTTACCAAAAGGAAAATTGTTCTTTTAACTCCTACTTTTGAACTCTTCCTGTGCTTTCTGAGAAGAGTGATTTTAAAAGGTTAGATTTTGCTAGCGTGTACCAATTTGGAGGAGGAAATGTCTCTAATGCACAGGAATACTGGGAACTGTAGATTTTTCTGGAGACTAAGTGGGGTGGTCTGAGACTAATTAAAAAGGATTTGGTGGTTGAATAAACAGAGTTGTGATAATGGAGTGAGCCCTAGACACAGAGTCAGAGCTCAGATCTTAAATCCACCATCCACTTGCTGTGGAGCTTTGCCTCAGTTTCGTCATCTCTGCGAGAGAGGGTTAGTGCAGGTGACATGAGCAGAGTGCCTGGCATATACTGGGTAGTCATTACACACTCATTAACTCCAAAAAGTAACTGTGTGAGGAAGGGCTTGCGTCGGTCAGGCAAGGTGATGTTTCTCTTGGTAACATGCAAGTCCCAAATCTCAGTGGCTTAAAGAGCAAAGGTTTATATCTGTCATATTTCATGTCCACTAAGGTCAGCTGTCCTGCTGACACGGTCATAGTCTACATGATCTTCAGTGCAGAGTCTAGGTCCACTCATGACAACAGAAACGAAAGCTCTGGAAGGATTTGTGGCTGCAGTTAAATGATCTGGCCTGGAAAAGATGCATGTCTTTTCTGCTTAGAACTCACTGGTCAAAACTAGTCACATGGGTCCTTCTGATCACTAATGATCCAGTGGGTAAATCCTAATTTTTCTCCAAACACGGGAACCCAGAATATTTAGCAAGTAGCACTAATGACTTCTGCAGTGTCTCCCCAGGAGGCTCTGACAGCATATATCTATTCTACATATCAAAGTGCTGCTGTATGTTTTCTTGCCTCTTCATTGTAATATATAATCATTTTCTCTCTTTTGTTGAATTTTTAATATCACTGGCTTGTTTTCTCTTTATTTTATTTTCTTCCAAGTGGAACACAAGAAGAAAACTTTATATTTTCTTAGAATGGACCAAAAAGGCTTTATTTGACTTTACTCTGGGCAATGATAGGAAGGCAATGCTGCCTAGTTTCACCTTTCTTTCTGGTCTTGGGAACTTGTGGAGGAGGACAGAGTATGAGAAGTTGAGAGGGAGGGTGTGAGCAACCATTTGAGAATTTCATGGAGGGACACTTATGTTATCTGGCAAGGTAAAATCCAGTTGGGGGTAATTATTCTGGAATAATTGTAGAACTTAAGCTGCTTATAAAGCTGTGCTAAAAGAGGGAAAAGCTGGCTTTAAAATATATATGGTCTGCTTGAGAAAAACCAGAGAGTTTTATGAATTTTTGTATTGATACTTTTTCCCTTTTGGGAATCTTTATTTCCCTTGGCTATTGAATGTATGCTAATGTATCTGTGTTCCTTTAACAATTTGAAGAAGGAACTGAAGGAATCTGAGGATTTATTGGTATAGCAGATACTGTTAATTGTCTCCCAATATCCATCTTCCCTTCTAACTTTTAATAAGAGAATTCCCACCACCCTATCCTGGCAGAGCTAGAGACTAAAGCCTCCTCTAGCCTGATGGATGCAGGGTCTCCCCCACAAAGTTATTTTTTGGATATAATTAACATTTAATAACTACCAATTATTCCAAGTGTATCTTGCAACCATGTGTGATGGCCACGTATTAAGCTTTAGCTGATGGGCTATAGGCAGAAGCAATGGGCTCAACTTCTAGGTCATATTGTTAATAAGGAAGTTGTTTAACTTCTACTTTCTTTTCTATCTTGCTGGTTTGGAAAAGACTTGCTGGAGTCATCACTTTGAACCCAAGGATAGAAGCCACATATTGAGGGTGACTCTCAATACTTTGGACTGACCGCCAATCTCTAAACTATGATATGAGAAAGAAATAAGTCTTCTATGTTGATTAAGCCATTCTGTTTTGGGCTGTGCTCTTTATTATAGGAGTTTAGCTTCCACCATACCTAATAACTTTCCCCTTTCCCAGCTCAGTTTTATTTTCAGCATCATATTTACATTGATTTAATCTCTTCTTTACCATTTCATCTTCTCTTATATTGGAAGGCATGGGGGGTGATTGGTCCTTTGCTGATTGTGAAATTTAGGATGATACTTAACTTACACTTTGTGTGTGTGTGTGTGTGTGTGTGTGTGTCTGTGAATTTTTATCTTCCCAAATTAACCAGGCAACTGTGAACACAGGGTTTTTGAGTTCCAGTTGGACTTGTTCTTCCAAACCAATATTCTAGCTTGTATCATCGGCTCTATTTTGTCCATCCAGGCAAGTTATTTTACCTAGTACAAAACCAAACCTGTGTGATCAACATTCAGAAATGCAGTAAAAAACTCCCAGGGCTTAATGGCCTTGTGTGTTATGAGAAGAAATTCTGGAGACATATTTAGGTATGAAATAAGCCCAATCGGCCTTTGCACAGCCCTATTTTCTTCATTTGGTTCCACTCATAGTTGAATATAAGCCTGGAGTGAAGGTCTGCGTTTTTAGAAAATGTGACTCTGGCACATTCTCAAGGCAGATGGACTTTTTCTAAGGAGCTGATGCCCTGTGGGGTGGGTAGGTTTGCATAGTAAAGAGATAAATCAACTGTAGCTAGGACAAGGTGGAGAGACAGCAGGGATTCTTTGGGGGGAGGCTGGGGTTTTTGCCTTTCCACTTGGAAATTTGATGGTTTATTTAGTGTCTTGAAATGGAGTAAAACTTAGTGGGCTGTTTTTCTACATTCCCTTGCCAAACTCGCTTCCTAATGGGTAAAACAGACATAATCCATACCTCACTCCCCCTACCCTCCCCACCACACACAGCATTTATTTGTTTTCTTGATATAATGATGGAAAATTCAGCCAGCCACCTTGCTCTTTCCACAGAAGGTCAGGCTGGGCTCTTGTTGACAGCTGTTTAGAGGAAACCAACTGAATCATAGAACTGAATGCATTCTTTGTTTTGGCATCTTGGAGACTAAAAGCATATTATTGTTAGCATGTTTTGCTCAGCATTTAAGCAGGCTTCAAGCAGAATTAGTGATAGTAATAAGTGGTCTGTCTAAATAATATAGTGAAAACCAGAATGCTGGGTTTTTAACTGTTTTTTGATAAAAAAAAAAAGAAGGCTGTTTAGAGGATTAAAATGCTTTCCTGTAGAATTTTGTCTCACTCTTTTCTAGTCTTTGTATTCTTATACCCAAGCAAGTTACTGTATGTTACATCTCAAAATAAAATACCATTATTATAGCATGTATTTATAAAAGGGGTCCACTCTGCAGACTAAAATTCCTGTCAAAAAATTCCCATCCAAGATATTGTTCTATTAAATGACTTAAATATAATTTTAGAGCTGGGGCTAGAAGTCAGTGATTCTAAGAATACACATTTTAATTGATTTATTCTATGATCATTAATCATATTCATAAAATACTACATTTTCATCTTTTGCTCTATGTTACTATTAGAAAGTCACAACTCCTATTTGTTCAGATTTTGTAGTCACTTAAATAATTTACAATGCAAATAAACTTTAGTCATGACATGCTACCTTCATGACAAATTTGCTTGAATTTTGTTCGCCTGTGTAAAAATCTGTTTCAAATGCTGAAATAATGATGGAAGTAACTCATTTGAATTACTAAGATTGTGTAAAGGAAGAATGTGTTCACTCCGGCAGCTCTGGGAAACTCAGAAAATCATCACACATCATCTTAACTTACAGAATTGGAAAAATAGAGTAATGGGCTGGGGAACTCCACAGGAATGAGTTGTATTGAAACAATGAATGTAAATAATAAATCTTGTCAGATTAATATAATGTCTTGCTATGATCTAACAGAAAACCTTGTGACTTAAAAAGAATAAAGGGCAGTGAGGTTGGTATAATTGAATCTAACTTCAACTTATATAATTCGATCATGAAAATTTCTTGGCTAGCTTCTACATCTAATGGTGATGGAGAGTTTCTTGAAACATCAAACTTTAATTTTGTCTGTACTTCACCAAACCTTCAGGATTAGGAGTATTATACTCAGATGCCTGTTGGGTTCAGTTAGATAATTGGATAGCTGAACCAGAAGGTGTAAAACTCTAGGAAATGGCAGTGACAGTGGAGAATTCATGTCCAGCTGATGATTGCCATGTGCAGATCTGGGTTGGGTGAAGAGATTGTCTAGTTTTCAAGAGAAATTGGAAATCTGGGTTTTATGTAAAATCTGATTTTTAAATGTTGGTGAGAGGTTTTAAATACTGTGGGCTAGCTAGCTAGCTGTCTAAACTTATTTTAACTCGGGGACTACAAATTTGAAATTTCTGAACTAGATAGTTATAGTGAAAACTAATCATACTGATTTTTTTTTTTAACTTGTCTTTCATCGGAGTGGAAATATCTTCATGATTGTCTCAGTGCAGACCTAGTTAGGGGATATATACATGAGATAGTGTCTTAGAATCAGTGAATTTGATCCATTTATTTGTAATTCTCATATTTGGAAATAGGGTGCTGAATAAGCTCCTTGATAACCTTGACTTAGGTGGGTGTAGTAAGCAACTTGGACTTTGCCATAATAACTGTGAAAATTTAGCTGAAAGGAGCAAGTTAAAGTTCCAGTGGTGAAGAATTGCTCACCTAGAAATAAAGAAAGGAACACACACCTATAACATAAACATAAAATAACTGATGGATATAAAGACAATGGCCAGAAATATCCTTGAGGTCATAATGAGTTGGAAGTTAAATGTCATCTTTTATAAGTTGTATGACCCAGGGAAGGTTAGGGTATAGGAAGAGGTCAGAAAAATGTCTTTATCTTCACCATATATGCTGTTAATACTTGAAAGTTTATGAAGCACTTGTACCATATAACTAATCCATTTGATGTAGCCAGCATGTTTTTCTAATAGGCTCATCTAAGGTACAATACCACTTCAAGGAGGTAAATATAAAAAATAGAAAGAGGGTCTTATCCAAGTAAGAGAGGGATATAAGACACAAGGAAGGACTCACCAAAGAACAAGGACTCTAGGGCCAGAATGCCGAGGCTTGGATTCTGGCTCCACCATTTAACCAGCTCTGTATACTTGGGGCAAGTTGCCCTCTCTGTGCCTAAATTTCCTAATCTGTTAAAATGGGATAATGAGAGGATCCTCAAAAGCACAAACGGATTGGTATATAATTATTTGGTATTACTATTAATATTATAACTAGAAAAATTTAGTGGAAAAACAAAAAGGAACAAAAAAGTGGTTGTTACTATGTATTATGTTTATGGCCCTCATTTTAAGTACTCTATAGACTGATCTGCTTATTCCTCACAGTAAGCTTTTGTGTTAGATGTGATTATCTTTATTTCACGGATCCAAGACTGAGGCTTAATGAAGTCAAGTATAGTAGAAACTCTTTTAAACAACTTCCATGTAACTACCTTTCTAGATTAATCTGAACTCTAAATTCCACCTGTAGAGCTCACGTGGGTGCCTATGACTTCTGAATGTCTATGACTACAAGGTTGCTCTGGTACATGCTCCGGTCACCACTGCTCCCACCAACAGGGCTGTGGACCTCCCAAGAGTCATCTGTGTGTGTTTCCCACACTATTTATATGTCTTCTTGTAATCAGGCCTGACCCTAACATTGATAGGGTCATGCACAAGAGTACAAGGGGAGGTCCTTATCCCTTGGATCTAAATATTTAAAGGTATAACTTAAACTAATAAACTCTTAAAGTATGTTCTATCCTCCTTACTTGGTAAAATAAATCTTCATAATGATCTGGAAATCTAAATTCCAATTTCCAGTTCTCGAAATCTTTGGTATTCCAAAACATGGTGGTGCAAAGAAGTCCCACTCTCGCCAGCTTGCCCTGAAGCCTTCTGCCGTCTCTTCCAACCTCAAATCTGTCCCACATCGTAAGGGGTCTTAGGTAGTATATGAACAACTTAAACCATGCTTCCAAACTTTGTTCACACCTAAACTTTTTTCATAATATTTGGCCAGGGAATTTCCAGGCTTCGTACCTGGAACATGGTTTGGGAAGGGGGATGTGTTCACTGGGCGGGCATGGCACCTTGGCTTCATTGAGAGGAGCATGGCGAGAACAGCATTAAAACGTGAACTTCTAAAGCCTGGGCCCAAAACGGGGGTCTCTGTTCCTGTGTCTGGAGGAGGTATTGATTGTGATTGTCAGTCAATTAAATATTATGCAAAATAATGAATTGTTAGCATGCAAATAACATGATTATTATTTTTATGAAAACTATGCTGGCAACTTCAGTTTCCATCTGAGTAGCTAAAACATCATTATTATATCAGATGTAGGCAAAATTTATGGAAATTTTGGAAGAGAAATAAAAATGTAGAAATTTCCTGCATTCAACTTGATTACCAGATGTTAAGTTCTTTATCAAATTTAGGAATTGAGAATTGTACGTGATGCATTAGGGATATGAGTTATGCAAGAAAATCAATGAGGAGCTCCAATCTGTGGACTCTTATTCCAAGAAACAGCCATGTTCTATGATAAAGAATGAAAAGGGAATTTACATTTATTTATTTAAAATATGATGGAAGACAACATTTAGATATAATTTCGAAATATATTCCTGCTTTGATCATAGTTTTTTTTTGTTTATATTTTTAATTTAACTGACCAACTCCCAGTCCCAATTTTATTGGCAAAACAATGTTCTCTTATAACTGGCCCTGAGTCACAGAGGTGGTAAGTTAGAAGGGTTAGGATGAAAGGTCTATATTAGTTTTAGGTCCATCTTACTGCAAAGATTGTACCCTTAATCATTAAGCTGTATTATTAAGAATGAAATAAGTACTAAGCCATTCATGCCTGTGGCACTCAGTAAAACTGTTTTGAATAAATTGAATATTGAATATACTAGGATTATGTCCTAACCATGGATTAGTTTTCAAGAGGGGTTATGGAAATCCTGAATTATAAGTTTGTTTAATGTATTTTCTGGCTTGGAGGCTTCAAGACAAACTTTTCTACTGTAGCATTCTATGACTCAATAGATTGACCCTAATACAGAGAGGGTACTCATTGTCCTTTCCTCAGTTTTGACTATATGAAAGGCTTATGACTTCCTTTAATAATAGAGTGGGTTTTTTCCTGCACAATATCTTAAGGAAGTCTTGCTTAAAACATTGGAATAGCTAAGTGAGAAACCTAGGAGAGGTGTACTAACTCAAGATGACTTTTAGAAAGATGGTCAAATGATAATGAAAATGAAGACCCAGCAGAAATATAAAATATCACTAAGGGAAATATAAGTGTTGTGCATGTGGCCCTTTCACAAAAGAGAGGTAGGAGCATGTTCACAGGGTTTTGTCTTGGTGAAGTAGCAGACACCCTGGAAACCCTTAAAAACCTCAAGAGCAGTTGGTTGTGTGGTTGGAGTGCAAGGTTCTTCTCACTAGAATGGAGGGAGCTTTTAGGGATGCTTGAGTGTGACATACTGGCAGTGATGCAAGGGAGAAAATCAAGGGGTTATCTTGCTCCTTTAAGTTATTATCACCACTGATCTTTTAAAAATAACTTGTGAAGTATGAGTTGGTATCCTTAGAAGAGATTATAAAGAATGTAATACTTCCTTTCTTTCCTTTTACTTCTTCTGTGGCAGACCTCCTGAAATGTCAGTGACAACAATTCTGAAAGAGGCAGCTCTTTCTGTGCTGCCTGTAACATTTGGAAATCTGAATATTTCCAAGTCAACGGGCAGCTTTACAACAGGACCAGTGCTGTTGCTTGTCTAAAGCACTAGCTTGCTCAGTCTCTCACTAGGGACTTAAAACTTCCTATCACCTCCACATGTGCTTCTCAAACTCTGTGTGCATGTGAATCACTGGGAGATCTTGTTAAAATGAACCTTCTGATTTAATAGGTATAAGATGGGGCCTTAGGTTGTATATTTCTAACAGATTCCCAGTTGATGCCAATGCTACTGCTCTGAGGGCATTTGGAGTAGCAAGGACGTAGGCAATAGCTCTTATCTAAGAATACAATGTTCACTTTGTGATTCTGAAATTAAGGTGAAGTGGTAGGAAAACTGGGTCTTAGAAATACAGCCTTTTTTATGGATAAGGCAGAATCGATGAGAAAAAGGAAAACAACAATAGACACAAAACTACTAACTTCTAGCTTAGTCTCCGTAGCCATGCCAAGAGACAAATTCTGCTGCGGGTGAGAAGTGTTGTCTGCAGAAGTCTGGACTGGTGTTAGAGGGAGGCTGTCACAGAGCACAGCAAACACTTTGCACCTGTGATGGTTACAAGTAAATCCCAGGCCAGACTTCTTAGCAACTGTTAAGTGGACTCCACTTGCTCCCCTGGTCCCATCCTTCCAAAGCTGATAATGAAATCATAGCGTTGAACACAAACCAGAGTGAACCACCATAAAATTAATAGATGATCTCACCCGTGAAGGGTAGAGATAAATTTATTCTGTGCCTTGGAGAAAAGCACATTGAGGCTTATGTCCCTTCCAGTCTAGCTAAGAAGGGAAAACTCTGTAGCCAGAGAACAGTGGTTGATCTGTCTTTCCTGGAACATGATGACTTGGGTCAAGATGTAATACATAAGGGCATGTAGCCACAAACCAGGATTGGGATGTGGGATTTTTCCAACCTCTTCTTTTTCCTCAGCCAACTCATTCAGTGTGTGACTGGACCAGTGCCTGTTTAGTAATACAAAAATCTTACACACTACCACGTCCTGGATCATGGTGCCCAGCGAGCAATTTTGGGAAGAAGAAGGTCAGTTATAGGAAAGATGGCAGGGAAACCAGGACAGGCAAAATTCCTATTTCTCATTAAAGAGTACGTGAGAGAAAGAAAGTATAGAGAGAAATTCAGATGACAATTTTGCCACCAGAGAAAGTGGAATTAGGGGAATCAAAATTAGGTACAATGGTATTTGCTTTGGTAGAGTGAGTGTTAAAATAAACTCTGTATTCCAGTGATATTTAATAAAGTTGACCAAATTTCCTGGCCCCTGCTAGGATAAATAAGTCCTCAGAAATCCTGCAAGCCACACATACTTACGTTTTCCACACTTTTTTAAAAAATGTAGCCTAGAGGTTAGGAGCACAGAGCCAGACCCTCTAGGTTCAAATCCTATTTCTCCCACTTACAAACTGGGAAACCTTGGACACATTTCCTAATTTTTTGTACTCCAGTTTCCTCATTTGTAAGACAGGAGTAACAATGGCCTTTTCCCAATAAGATTGTTATGAAGGGCCAGTGAGAGAGGATTACAAAAGTGCTTAAAACAATGCCAGGCATTGGGTAAGTACAGTTCGGGTTAGCTATTATTACCGTTGTTGTTTTTATTATTATTTTCATCATCTTGATGATAAAGCATGCAGATCATCATTCTTCCAGAAACAATCTGACAATCAAGGTCAGGTAAAATGAAGAGCAACTTGAAAATGATTTCCGATAGTTCCGTTAATTGTAACATGGAGGAAACTGTTCTTCAGGGGAGCAGTTGCTTATTTTGATTGGCTCTTAAGTTAATATACTGTTTGTTTTTTCAGTTCAACAATTGAATAACTATGGTGAGCCAGAATTAATTAGACGGCGATGTCTAAAATATGATTTTCGTTTCTGAAAAGCTGTTATTCTAGAGGGGATAGAGAGCAGTTACTACTCTTTCCAAAGTTCTCTGTAGCATTCATTGTGTTGTGGCTTCAGCAACTGCACCTCTTTTTGCTGATTTCTGTCAGTTGGAATTTTCCATTGGTTTGTTTTAACATTTCATTTAAAAGAGGTGTCTAGACCAAGGCCCTGCATAGAATGACTATCAGTAAATTATCGGGGGGATAGCTTGGGAACACAGAAGATCCAAACACATACTGTTGTTTTTGTCCTGGGACTGCCACATTCTGATTGCCACTGTGTGTGTGCCCAGAGCCTGAGAAATACTGTCCTTGGACACTGGGCCAGAAAGAAAAATCTGAGGTGAGAGAGATGGCTGCTCTGGTGTTTATTTATTGGGGGCTATATGCTCTCAATTCCGGCTTTAAATTCCACAGCTAGAAATGCAGTCTGTGGGCAAGGGACAGGTGAATTTCCAAAAGTGATCTCAGAAGGTTGACTTTAGAATCCCTGAAGATGGGGATTAAAGGGGGACCTTTTAAATAAACAAAGTGCCCACAGTGGCTTTTTTACCTCACTGCTTCTTCACAGTGTAGATTACACGAAGGCCTGGAGACTAACTTCAGCAATAGCCACAATTTACTAGCTGTAGTGGGCCTCAGATGAATAGTTTCTTGTAAAATCAGTGGCAGCTTTATCCTAGCAGAGCACAAATAAATCAGCTCTTATTATTCCACATTCATTTAATCCTGGGACATTAGTCAGTGAGACCTTTCTGCAGCCTAATAAACAGCAGCAGCAGCAGTTTTTCTTTATGAGAGTAGTTGTTCATCCTAAATTAGAGCCAGCATTAGGCGGAGGCAGAAACTTTTGCTGGATGATTTAAAGATATATAATATGAGACCATAATAGTGTATGAAAATGGTACCCATGTGTATAAATAGAGCAGGGCCATAATTTTGCTGTACGTGGGTTACTTTAGAACATGTGGCTTCTTTTATCTCTCTGTTTTGAGAGTTTCCTTTGTTACAGGGGATGTTGTTATCCTGTCTCTCTTGACAGGACTTGAGTGTCCTTTTATCTCAATTGGGAGCTGGGTAGGTAGTGAAGTTGCATCTGCCTGTTTCTGTTTACCCGGAAGGAACTCAACCAATTTCCAAGCTGGTGGAGGAGGGTGCGAGTGAGGTGTGTCTGGAATGTACACCTGGCTATTTCAGTTTGCTGAACTGTTGCTCAAACCAAAATCATAACCCAAACCCAAATAAAACTTTTTTAATACCAGCTAAGCTGGGGTCACACGTTTTCTGTTGTAATGTCATCATGTATGTGGAGAAAACTACTGGACTCGCATTGTTACTGATGATGTGGTTTAGTGAGATACTTTCAAATAAGCCTCCAACATATGTAAATTGGCCTTACTTCATGCGTGGGTGGGGTTTCTAAATAGAGACAACTGTGTTTTTCTTCATCCACAGCATAAATATGACCTCAGTAAACTGTGGGCTAATTCCATGCAGGATGTTCTTTCATAACCTCCATCAGAAAAAAATACGTCAGGAAGCGATCAGCTTAATAAAAATACATATGGAATCACTTGCTCATCGCAAGCAAATGGAGAATCAAATATGAATTTGTTCACTCCTATGTGTAGTGTGCAAATCACTTTTACTATATTGATGGAGTTTATAGACTAATACAGTGCTCTTCACAGATCAGCAAGCATTCATTGAATACTCACTATGTGCACTCCACGCCAATGGACTTTTATGTTGATCTGCTTTTCTGAAATGCATTTCTTGTGGTGGAGAGAAGAGGGAAAATAGTCCAGGCCACTGGATTGAGAAATAGAAGCAGTGGAACTAATATAAAATTAATGAGGTACATTTTCCCATCATGGATGTGAAATACAGTTATCGTAACTAGGTGTCATTGATTTGACCAGGAATTCTCACCCGTTTACTTAATGAAAATGAAGGTATTTTGATACAAGTGGAAATAATAAAGACAGAAACCAGAAACTGGGAAATATTACATATAAATAAGCATTAAGGAGTTGCAGATAGATAGCACTGAAGTTGACTTATTTTTCTGTAGCTAAAATAACTTCAGTTTTTCAATACAATGTATATATAGTCAAAACATTCTGTTTGCCCACAAGGATACATCACTACCCATGATCCTTTTTCTAAGGAGAATTACAATGGTTTGACAAAAACTACACTAGAGAATTTAAGCAAAATCCACATAGAAATCAGGGTAGACTTTCATGGATCCTGATTTTTCTATAGTGTGTTGCTCCTGTGTGGGTGAAAGGTTCCTTTCCTATTCAAACCCCTGGCTACAGGTGGTAGCCGGAATTCCAGCTCATCTCTGTGCAATGCATCCTGCTGTTTCCTAGGGTGGACCAGATCAGATGGTCCACAGAGGATGTCTAAGCACAAAGCCGTTGTAGCATTGTCATTTCTCACTGTAGAGAAATGACACCACGTGGTCAGTGCCTTATCTTCATGTGGCAAGACCAGCACGTTATTAAACAATGATTTTAGAAATAGATGATCAGCTTTTTGAGCACAGCAAATATCCTCTGTTTTTCTAATAGCGTTTTCAAAGCCTAAAGTAACGCTCAGCAAGTAGTAGATGTACACAGCACTGTCAATTGATTTATTGACATATGTTGTTAAAAATTATTAAATTTTTAAATAATCCTTAAAGATAAGATGTGCTTTCTAAGACCAGTTTCTTCCACTTTTTGTTCACTATTCTTGTACACCAACTTATTTACAATATTTATAATGTAAATTTTTCTAGAACTAAAAAATGAAATAGCAAAGTCTTCAGTTCATGTTTGTCTCAGGAAAGTAAGGCAGAATTGACAATTATTTGGATAATTTTGGCAAAAGGCTTAGAATATGCATGCAATTAATGACACTATTAGGCTGAACAAGCTGAATTTTGGGGGTATAATCATGAGACAACTTAATTTTTGACTCTCACTGCTCTTTAAAAATGTATTCAGTGTGGAGAGTTCCTTTCCTGCCCTGGGTGAAAATTCAGCAGTCTCATGACTTTTCTCATTACTCTTAAGTTATTAAAAATCTAGTCCATATAATAATTAAAATTCCAAACTTGCTTTAAAGTTACTTTTGTCCCAATCCTACCTAGGGCTTTATCATTTCCCTACTCTTCTTCCCCCAGCTTGCTTCCTGTGGTTTCTGATCCCTTTGAGCTTAAGGGGCCGAAAGGAGGACTTAAGGAACACCAGAAAGTTCATAACTTAACTGATACTCTCAGGCAGTCCAGGTTGCTTCACCTTCTCAGGCAGTTATGAAAAACTTTTTCACATGGGTGTATTGGGAAACATGCTTCTTCCAGTTGTTGGAGTATGTTATTGCTGTTTTATTGATCTATCTCTCTTGTGTCTGGTTCCTTCCAAAGACCTTACAAATCCTTTGGCTTCCATCCTCTGCGATTCCTTTTAAGCAGGCTTCTCCACACTGAATTGAAAACAACCCAACACAACTTCATTCCATTCATGGCCCCCATATAATCCATGAGAACGTCTCATGGTTTTGTCCCCTCCCCTGCCAGTAAAGTCTAAAAATCAGGCTGTCCCCTAATTCAGTATTCAGTCACTGAGTTCACCTCTCACAGCACCAGTCAAGCTCTCTACATGATCCTGACAATTTTTCTACCCTCATTATGGGCGAGGGATTAAAGAATCATCCAATAGTTTCCCAGTCTGTAGTCTGTGCAAGCCCCCCAGCCTCACCCCAGCCTCACAACTCCTCTTGGCGTCTGCTATTATTTGTACACCTTGTATAAAAATAAGGCAGGAAGAAACTTCAACATTCTGTTATACTGAGTTGCACATTTTCAAAGAATGAAATTGAGTCAAATGGTTGTGCTATTTCTTCGGTATTCTTAGTCTCCACCTGACCTTAGTCGACACTGGAGATTTTATAGTTAATTTTGAATCTGTGTATCTACTGTGCTTTGGGTGCAAAGAATGAGAGGTAGTAGTGAGTGCTTTTTCTTGCTTGTACCAGATTTCTTTCAAGCATATATTACCCAGCATTGCCACATTTAAATTGTGCTGACATATAACTAGAAACTAGAAACAAATATTGTATGAGCTCTGTTTTGTGGGTTAATTGTGTGTTTTCACTTTCATTTTGGAGTCTGTATAACTTCAGCTATGAATCTGCATGAGTCTTTTAATGAAAATTATGGCTTTCATATGTGTCTGTAGTTGTGGGGTAGGGAAGAGAGAATGTAGAGGAGGAAGAGAGAGAGAGTAATTGGTAGAAGGGAAAACAAGCCCTTTTTGTTTGAGTACCTAACTATAATTCTCAATGCTTTATGTCTCTGGACTAGAACCTATATTCTTTGCAAAGGCAAATGTTTTCCTACTGAATTTTAAAATCTGGATAGGTTTAGAGATGATCGTGTGGAACCTCTTGATTTTACGGTTTACATTGTATAATGGGTTTGGAAAAGTTCATCTCTTTCAGTTGTAAAATTCTCAATTCTATAAAGCTGAATTTACATTTTAAGTGATTTTTTCCTCCCAGGTCACATAGCTGAATAGTGGCAGAGGTGGAGCTAGAACTCAATTGCAATATGTCAAGCTTTTCCTTTGTTGGAGCTAAAACTGGAAAGAGATTTTCCAATGTTTATTTCAGGATCTTCTATTTCCATAGGATCTAAACAAAAATGCATTGGCCATTAGGGATTTTCATACTACTTATGTCATCCATGCTTGTTACAGCTTTCCATGGTGAGGGAGCATCTGCAGCTGGGTGATGGTGACAGATACACAGGTAGTACAGGTAATTACACTGACAATTTTCCTAAAATATTGCAATGATTTCTCCCATGACTATTCTCAAGGGTACATTCAAAAGCAAAACAAAAACTTAACTAGCAAGTGCAGTTTATGAAGAATTGTTGAGAAATATTTGCTTATGCAACTTAATTGTACTTACCTATCAGACTCCAATATAAATTCGTTCTTTTACTATTTCTCAGACAGTTCTAGGACATTAGATGACTTGAATTCTGTATCACTGTTATCTTTGCAGTGTAAAAAACTATCCTAAAATTTAGTAGCATTAAGCAATAACCAATTTGTTATGCTTCTGGATTCTCTGAGTCAGAAATTTTGAAAGGGCTCAGTGGGGATGGCTTGTCTCTACACCATGATGTCCAGAGTGTCAGCTGGGGTGACTTGACTGGCTGGCTGACCTGAACAGATGGCTTCTCCACACACATGTGAAGTGTCTGGGTTGAGATAATTGAAGGAAGGGATCAGATATGATTATTGATTAGAGGCCCAATTCAAGCTCTCCAGCATGGTGGTCTAAGAGTAATCAGACTCTTTATATAGTGACTCAGGGCTCAAAGAACGAGAGAGCAAGGTGGAAGTTGCATGGCCTTTTGTGGCCTAGCCTTGTAAGTCACATATTGTCATGTCTTCCACACTTTATTGATTTAAGCAATCACAAGTCCACCTAGACTCAAGAGAATGGGATATGGTCCATAGCTCTTGATGGAGGAGCATCAAGGGATTTGTGACCATGTTTTAAAGACAACATATCCCAGTTACCTGACTTTATTTTTCTAATTGTTGTCATACTTTTACATTTTACTTACATTTTAAATTTTTCAAGAGATTATTATTGATTAAAAAAATAAGTATTTGTCCAGTGCAGCACTATTTACAATAGCCAGGACATGCAAACAACCTAAATGTCCATCAACAGATGAATGGATAAAGAAGATGTGGTACATATGTACAATGGAATATTACTCAACTATAAAAAGGAACAAAATTGGGTCATTTGTAAAGATGTGGATGGACCTAGAATCTGTCATACAGAGTGAAGTAAGTCAGAAAGAGAAAAAGAAATATCGTATATTAACGCATATATGTGGAATCTAGAAAAATGGCACAGATGAACCTATTTGCAGGGCAGGAGTAGAGACGCAGACATAGAGAATGGACATGTGGACACAGTGGGGGAAGGGGAGGGAGGGACAAATTGGGAGATTAGGATTGACATATATACACTACCATGTGTAAAATAGATAGCTAGTGGGAACCTGCTGTATAGAACAGGGAGCTCAGCTTGGTGCTCTGTGATGACCTAGATGGGGGGTGGGGTGGGAGGGAGATCCAAGAGGGAGGGGAAATATGTATACATATAGCTGATTCACTTCGTTGTACAACAGAAACTAACACAACATTGTAAAGCAACTATACTCTAATAAGAAAAAAAAAAAGTATTTGGATTCATCTACCTATGTACCCCGTTGCACTTTATTTCTTCCTGCATCTCTGTTCCTGTCTGAGATGATTTCCCTTCCACTAGAACAACTCCTTCTGTATTTCCTTTAGTGTGAATCTTCTGGTTTCCATTTGTCTAGAAATGACTTTATTCCTCTTTTACCTTTGAGAATTTTTCTTCCTGAGTTTAGAACCCTAGGTTGGCATTGTAAAGATATTTTTATTTTTGCATCCATTGAAAAAATTAATCAACTATCAGACTTCTTATTTTTATAATGATAATGTATTCTTTCTGTGGGTTTTTTATTTTTGTCTTTAGTTTCTAGTTGTTTGTGATGAGCCTAGACATGGTGTTCTTTGTATTTATCCAGCTATCATTTCTTAAATATGTGATTTGATGTCTTTCATCAGTTTTAGAAAATACTCAATTTTTATCTCTTCAAATTTTGTTTCTGTCCTATTCTCTGTCTCCTTTGCTTTTGGGACTCTAATTATACACGTTAGACTTTTAACACAGTGTCACACACATACTCTTTTATGTACTCTCCATTCTTTTGACTCTCAATGCTTTAGTCTGGATATTTCCTACTTGAAAGTTTCAGTTAACTAATTCTCTCTTCTGCTGGGTCCGATCTGCTTTTCAAGCTATCTTTTGTGTTCTCCTTAATTTCAATTGTTGTATTTTTAAATTATGGAATTCCATTTAATTCTTTTTTAGGGATTCTGGTTTTCTGGTGATAATTTTCATTTTGCCATTTTTTCCTTTGACAATTAAAATTGTTTTCACATCTGTATCTGATAATTCCAATATATGGGTTACTTTTAAGTCCGTTTCTGTGTTTCCCTCTGTTTATTCTGTATCTGTCTGTGCCAGTAAATTGTTTTAATTGAATGCCTGGCACTGTTTATGAAAAATATGAATAGTCTGGATATTTCTTCCTCCAAGCAGAATTTATTCTATCTTCTTTTAAGCCGTAGAAGGGCAGATCATCTCAGTCCAAGCAGGAACTGAGCTGACTTGAGGCTGATTTTCAGTCTTTGTAAGGCTCAAGTCTATTTCTAGTTTGCCATCACCTCCGTGGTACAGCTCTCCAGGCTTCCTGACTGAGACTGTGTCCTGTTCTCTTAGTAGGTCTTGGACTTCCATTTGTTTTATCCCTAATACCATAAGACTGCCTCAAACTCTACAGTGTTTTTCAGCTGATTTCTTCTTGTGGTCTTAGTGTTTTGCTCTGTGCAGCTTATTAGGCAAATGTACCAAAGGGAAAACTGAGTATCCAGCTCACATTTTTGCATCTGCCTTCTTTTCAAAATCTTGGCCACTCAAGTCCTTCCTACATTGGTAGTTCTGAACTCCACCTTTTGCCTCTTTGCTCTATGAGATGGCATAAGACTCAGCTGGC
Organism: Balaenoptera musculus; assembly: GCF_009873245.2. Lineage (NCBI taxonomy): Eukaryota > Metazoa > Chordata > Mammalia > Artiodactyla > Balaenopteridae > Balaenoptera > Balaenoptera musculus. The sequence continues at coordinate 74,875,922 of NC_045790.1, forward strand.
GTCTCAGCATCTTTACTGTCCCAGGAGTGAACAGATACCCCCAAAAGAAAAATGACATGCAGAAAGTTTGACTTTGCTCAGTGAATTCCTTCTTTCCCCAGGATCTGATTCCACAAGTTCTGGTGCTAGGCAGCTCTATGATGCCTTCAAATAGATGTTTAAAAAATTAAAAATTTCCACATTTCAGTAGGATCATTGGTCTGCTACAAGCTATTTCATTGTAGCTAGGATTAGAGATCTAGCTTATTCAGCAAAAGAGAAATTGTATAGAAACAACTTATAAAGTAAATTTAATGTTGTAACCATTTCTTCTAAGTGATTTGAAACTATTTTTAAAATCTCATTGTAGATTAAACGATACTCTTTCTGTTTATTTGCCTGGCTGATAAACATTTTTTAAATTTAATATTTTAAAGTCTTGAAATAATTGTAAATTCACTTGCAGTTGAAAGAAATAATACAGGGTGATCCCATGAATACTTTACTTGGTTCCCCCCAGTGGTTACATCTTGCAAAACCATAATACAATATCACAGTCAAAATATTGACATGATATGGGTCAAGAAACAGAACATTTCCATCACCACAAGGATCCCTCGTGTTGCCATTTTATAGCCACACCCATTCCCCTCCTGCCTTCATCCCCTCCTTAAACTCTGGCAACTACCAATCTTTTCTCCATTTTTATTGTTTTGTCATTTCAAGAAACCATGTAACCGTTTGGAATTTCTTTTCACTTAGCATAAAGCTCTGGAGATTCATTAAGGGTGTTGCTCATATCAGTAATCTGTTCCTTTTGATTGCTGAGTAGGATTATGTAGTATGGATATTACCACATTTGTTTAACCACTCACCCATGGAAAGACAATAAATTTTAGCTATTATGAATAAAGCTGCTATGAGCATTTGTATGAAGTTTTTGTGTCAATCATGGTCTTCATTTCTCTGGGATAAATGCCCAAGAGTGCAACTGATGGTTTGTATGGTAGCTGCATAGTTTTATAAGAAACTGTAAACTGTTTTACAGGGTGGCTGTACCATTTTACATTTCCACTAGCAATTTATGTGTGAGCCAGTTTCTCCTCATCCATTGCTAGCATTTGGTGTTGTCACAATATTTTAGGTTAGCCATTCTGATAGATGTGTAGTGGTATCTCATTTTAGTTTTAATTTGCACTTTCCTAATGGGTAATCACATGAACATCTTTTCATATGCTTATTTTCCATCTGTATATCATCTTTGTTCATGTATTTGCCCATTTTCTAACTAATTTTTTTTACTGTTGAATTTTGAGAGTGTTTATTCTAAATACTAGTCTTTTGTGAAGGATGTGGTTGGCAAAAATACCTTCTCCCATTCTGTAATTTGTCTTTTTATCCTCTTCCCAGGGTCTTTCAGAGAGCAAAAGTTTTTAATTTTGATAAAGCATGTTTATTAAATTTTCCTTTTATGCTTTTGGTGTAAAGTCTTAGAACTCTTTGCCTAGCGCTATATCCTGAACATTTTCTCCTATTTTTTTTAAGTTTTACAGTTTTACATTTAAGCCCATGATTCATTTTGAGCTAATTTTTCATAAGGTGTGAGACTTCTGTTTAGGTTCATTTTTTTTGCCTATGGTTGTCCAATTGCTCCAGTACCGTTTGCTGAAAACATGATCTTTCCTCCATTGCATTGTTTTTGCACCTTTGTCAAAATCAGTGGAGCATATTTGTGTGGGTCTATTTCTGGGTTTTCTGTTGTTTTCCATCAATCCTTGTGTCTGTACCTCTGCCAGTACCACACAGTCTTCATCAAGGTGGTAATATAATAATTCTTGAAATTAGGTAGACTGATTCCTCCCACTTTATTATTCTTTTTCAAAATTGTTTCAGCTATTTCAGTTTCTTTGCCTTTCCACATAAATTTTAGAATAATTTTGTTCTAAATTAACACACACACACACACACACACACACACACAGAGTCTTTTGCTGGGGTTTTAATAGACATTGGTTAAACCAGTGAAGTCATCCCTTGGTATCCATGGAAGATTGGTTCCGGGACTCCCACCGATACCAAAATCTGTGGATGCTCAAGTCCTTTATATAAAATTATGTACTATTTGCATATAACTCATGCACATCCTCCTGTATACTTTAAGTAATCTCTAGATTACTTATAATATCTAATACAATATAAATGCTATGTAAATTGTTGTAAATTCCATTTTGAGGAGAATTGACCATCTTTACCATGTTGATTCTTCCAATTCATGAACATGCTATATCTCTCCATTTGTTTAAATCTTTGACTTATTTCATCTGTATTGTGTCATTTTTAGCATATAAATTCTGTTCATGTTTTATTAGATTTACGTCTAAGTATTTTATTTTTGTGAGTGATTGTAAATTGTATTGCATTTTTAATTTCAGTCTTCACATTTTCATTTTTAGTATATATGAATGCATTGATATATTTATGTTTATCTTGTATTCTGTGACCTTGCTGAACTCACTTATTGATAATAGGAGTTTCTTTATTTGTTTGGTTTTTGTTTTAAGATTTCTTGGGATTTTCTACCTGGACAATCATGTTATCCACAAATAAGCACAGTTTTACTATTTACTTTACAATCTTCATGTCATTTATTTTCTTTTTTGCCTTATTTCACTGGCTAAAACTTCCAGTGGTACCTTACATAAACCTTGCTCTTGACTTTAGAGGTAAATCATTCAGCCCTTCACCATTAAGTATGTTAGCTGTAGGTTTTTGTAGCTGGTCTTTTATCAAATTGAAAAAATCCTCTTTTATTCTTATTTTTCTGAGTGTTTTTATCTTACTAATTTTTGTCAAGGGCTTTTTCTGCATTGATGATTATGATCATGTGATTTTTTTGTTGTTGTTAATTGGTTGTCGTGGATTACATTGATTGGTTTTGAATATTGAACCAACTTTGCATCCCTGCATTCACTAGGTCATGGTGTATAATTCTTCTTATGTATTGTTGAATTCTATTTGTTAATACTTTGTTAAGAATTCTTGCATCTGTATTAATGAGGGATATTGGCCTATAGTTTATCTTTTGTACTGTTTTTGTCTGGTTTTGATATCAGAATATTTTTAGCTTCATAAAATGAATTGGGAAGTGTTCTCTCATAATTTGAAGAAGATATGTTGTATAATTGGTGTTAATTCTTCTTTAAATGTTTGGTAGAATTCTCTAGTGAAATCATCTGGGCTTGAAGATTTCTTTTTGGGGGAGTTTAAAAATTCTGAGTTATTAAGTTCTTAATAGTCACAGGGCCATTCACGTTATTTATTTCATATTAGGTGAGTTGTAACAGATTATATTTTGTGAAGGATCAGTCCATTTCATCTAAATTATCAAATTTATGTATGTGGAGTTGTTGGTAGCATTTTTTATTGCCTTCTTGATGCCTGCAAGATCTGTAGTGATATCCCTGCCTCATTCTTGATATTGTTAATTTATGTCTCCTCTTTTTTTTCTTTGTCAGTCTTGCTAGAGGCTTGCCAATTTTACTGATATTTTTTCCGAGAGCCAGCTATTTGTTTCATTAATTTTCTCTACTGTTTTTCTATCTTGCATCTCTTTAATTTCTGTTCTTAAAGTTACTATTTCCTTTCCTGTTTGTTTTGGGTTTATTTTATTCTTCTTTGTCTCGGTTATTGAGGAGAGAGGTTAGATTATTGATTTGAGACTTTCCTTCTTTTCTAATGCATATGTTTACTGTTATACATCTTCCTCTCAGCACTGTTTTAGTTGTGCCCCACAAATTTTGATATGTTGCATTTTTATTTTAATTTAGTTCAATGTATTTTTAAATTTCTCTTGAGAATTCCCCTTTGGACCTATGAATTATTTAGAAAAATGTTGTTTACTTCCCGAGTGTTCGGAGATTTTCTTCTTCTGTGTTTGTTCTTGATTTCAGCCTTGATTCCATTGTGATCAAAGAACACACTATATGTGATTTCAATTTTTAAAAATTTGTCGATGCTTGTTTTATGGCCCAGGACATGTTCTATCTTGGTGCATGTTCCATGTGCACTTGAAAAATGTATTCTGTTGTTTTGGGGTGCAGGGTTCTATAAATGTCAATTAGACCCTATTGGTTGATGGTGTTGTTGAGTTCCTTTACATCTTTGCTGATTTTCTATATAGGTGCTCTACCAATTTTTGAGAGAGGCTTATGGAAATCTCTAACTATAGTTATTGTATTTTTCTACTTCTTTCAGTTCATTAGATTTTACTTCACATATATTGTACCTTTGTTGTTTGGTGCATATACATTTAGCATTGCTATGTTTTCTTGGTAGATTGATGCTTTTATCATTATATAATGTTCCTCTTTGTGTCTGGTAATTTTTGTTACTGAGAAGTCTACTTTATCTGATATTACTATAGTCACTCATGCTTTCCTTTGATTAATGTATGCATGATATATCTTTTTCTGATTTTCTACTTTCATCTTGAATATATCATTATATTTAAAGTGAGTTTCTTATAGACAACATAAAATGGTCGTGTTTCTTAATCCACTCTGCCAATCTCTGTCTTCTAATTGCTGTATATAAACCTTTTACATTTAATGTAACTATTTATATGTTAAGAGTGGCTTTTATTTATTTCTTGTTTTCCTTTTGTTCTCTTTACATTTTCCTGCATTCCTGTGGTTTGCTTAATCATGTTTTTAGAATTTCATTTTGATTTATCTATAGTGTGTTTGAGTGTACGTTTTTGTACAGTTTTTCAGTGGCTGCTCTAGGCAGTACATTATATATTCATAACTTATCCCAGTCTTCTGGTGTCATCATTTTACCAGTTAGAGTGAAATATAGAAATCTTACCTCCTTTATATCTCTTTACTCCTTTACCTCATTTTTTCCTTTTATAATATTTCTTCACCCTTTTTATCTCATAGCCATTCTTTTAGGGTGGGTCTGTTGATGACAGATTCTCTTACTTTTCCTTCATCTGAGAATGTCTTGATTGTCTATTTCTAAAGAATATTTTTGCTAGGTATGAGGTTCTGGGTTGACAGTTCTGTTCTTTTAGTACTTAAAAAATACTTTACCATTTCCTCTGGCCTCTGTGATTTTGTATATTATTCAAAAATTGTTTCCCCTGTATGTAAGGTGTCAGTTTTCTCTGGCTGCTTTCAAGACTTTTTTCTTTGTCTTTAATTTTCAGAAGCTTAATTACTATGTCTTGGCATGGCTTTCTTTGGATTTATCATGCTTGGGTTTGGTCAGCTTCTTGAATCTGTAGGTTTATGTCTCTTGCCAAATAAGGGGAGTTTTCAGCCATTATTTCTTTGAGTAGTTTTTCAGCCTTGCCCTCTTTTTTCCTCTCCTGTGACTTGATCATGAATGTTAGATACTTTGCTGTAATCTCACAGGTCCCTGAGGCTCTGCTAACTTTTTTCCAGTATATTTTGTCTGTTGTTCAAATTGGGTAATTTCTCTTTTTCTACCTTCCAGTTCAGCAATTCTTTCTTCTGTCCCCTCCATTCTGCTCTTCAGCCCCTCTGCTGAGATTTTTATCTTGGTTATTGTATTTTTTAGTTTCAAAATTTCCATTTGGTAAATTTATACCTTTTATTTCTTTGCTAATACTTTCTGTTTCTTTGTAGAGGCTTTCTATTATTTTCTTTCATATTTCCTTTTAATTACTTGTTAAAGATTTTTTGTCATGGCTTTAAAATCTTTGATAATTCTGCCATCTCTGTATTCTCAGTGTTGGAATCCATTGATTGTTTGTTCATTCAGTTTGAGCTCTTCTTGGTACTTGATATGACCAACGATTTTTCATTGAAATGGAGACATTTTCATATTACATTATAAGATTTTGGATCTTACTTAAGCCTTCTGTTTTAGCTAGTTTTATCTGACATTGATTTGACAGGGGAAATAAGGACAACACTTTGTTACTTCTAGGTGGATACAGAAATTCAAATTCTCCACTCAGTCATCCCTTACATAGAGGAGGGGCCTCCTTGCTTCAGCTAAGTAGAAGTGGGTGTTCTTTCTCCCATATGATTTTCTATCGATCGCTGGTGGGAGCTGGTTTCATTACTGTTGGAAGATGGGGAAAGTCCTAGCTCTCTAGGAGGCCTTCTCTGATACCACCCCAGTAGGGAAGTGGACAGGTGTCTTGTTACCGACAGGTGGAGGTGGAAGTCCAGGATCCCCATGTGGTCTCCACTGACACTATGGTGGTGGGGGGAAGGGATTGTTACCAGCTGGCAGGGATGAAAGTCCTGACTCCGTTCTTACCTTCTTTGAAAGTACCCTGGTAGGGGTGTTGGGACACCTTGTTACAATCTCATGAGGATGGAAGTCTAGCTTCTCATTTGGACTTTGCTGCTGTGGGTAGGAATGGCACCACAATTTTTTCTGTGTTGTTTGGCTAATATAGAATGATTATTGTCTGCATATTTTCTGTCTTGTTAGGATGTTCCTTTTCTGGTCTTCTGGCTAGAGACAGCAGGTTTTCATTGAGGCTTTTTTGTCTTCTCTTTTTGGCATTTCTGGGTTGTTGGCTTCTTTTACTCCAAGTCTAGAATATATGAGGCAAAAAGAAAAGTCAGGGAACTCACTACCATGTTGTTACATGGGCACTGAGATTCCTAGCGAGTTTGTCTTCTTCTCTCCAACTTTGAGTCTTCTTATGTTTGTTTTATGTATAATGTCCAGTGTTTTTCATTGTACTTAGTGGGAAACACAGGGAAAACTGTACCTATTGCATCTTCCTGGATGTGGACAGTCCTAAAACTCTGGCAAATATTTTCCTTTCACCTTCCTGTTCAATATAGAACTTTGAACTTAATTTTTGGATGTGATTTTTTTAATGACTATACCTCTTTTGCTTTGAAGGCTCAGTGTTTTCAGATGGCAGAATAAGGCTTGACTGGAATGGTAAGAGGAGTCTTCTGAAGTACTCCCTTCAATTTACAGATTCCTTAATATATCTCTTGATTAAAACCATTGATGGATGCAGGCTTCGATGTAGTTAAACCAATGTCATGGCTAATCTGACAGTCTGGAATTAGATATTGAGCTGTGTTCTAAGATAATTTTCGTCAGCATATTTGTTGTATTGGATTAAAAATCATGGAATCTTTATGTTTTGAGGAAACTTAGAAGTGGGCTAGCTGGATTTACCATTTACTTCACACCCTTGGCAGATGAAAGATTTATGTATTTCTTAAGCACTTCCAGTGATTCCTTAGGCAGTCATATGGAGTAACCAAGGGCATGTAGGGAAGCATGTAGGCCAGAGTGGTAAGGGGGGAATGGATACAAACTGGACAGGGATAAAGAATATGCAGTGATAATCTCTTTACTATTTTACTATTAAATTATTTGTATGTTATAAGATGATTTGTTGGCTACAGGGCTGAGTATATTGTAACTCTATTCCTCAATGTTGCCCACCTTCTTCTTCACATTTTTTAATGCCCCTAGTTGAAAGTAATGGAACAGCAATTTTATTACATTTGAACAGCTTCCTGCTATATGATTAATTATATGACTTACTGGGGGATAATTCTTGCCAAGAGTGAGGTGATAGAAGAGCTAAGCATTTTAATATAATAGCATGCGGTATTAAGTAGTCTTATTTGTTTATATGCATTATGGTGATAAAAATGGCATTCTAGAATTATTATATTTAAGCCACTATTAAAAAATCTTTGGCAAGTGTTAAAAAATATCCTGTGTACCTTCCTCTGAAGTGAGGGGTACCACTGGATCTGTTCAGCTAGTCTAGATTAAAATTTAGTTACTGAATCCTAAGACATAAATACTGCTCTGTCTTCTTGACTTCACATACCTCAGATGTGGAAATCTGCAGCTAAGGCTCACTCACATGAAAGCTCTGCAGGGCTAATCAGTGGACTTTTCTCACTTCTTCTCATAATATATTTTAGGATGGGTAGGCTTATCTAAATGACTCAAAGATGGAACTAGACACTAATGTTATTAATATTACATGAAATTAAATCATTGTTAATGTGGCCATACTGCAGGGTTCCCTGGGGGACAATTCCAGTTGACAACTGTTGTCCTGGCTTAATTATTAATAGTTTCTCTATCACTCTCAAAGTGTCCTGGTTTAAACAATAAATTATGTGGTCACCTAGTTATTATGCTTTGTATTTGTTTTCTGTTTTTGTCTTTGCCAGCCATAGATTTCATAAAAAACACCTAACATAGATAATGAGACTTAGCTACTGATCATTCTAGAACTGATATACACCATGAGATGCAAAAAAAAAAAAAAAAAAAAAAAATCCACTTTGATTGCTTGACTGGAATGTGAAAGTAGAATTTTGTAAAACACATTTATATCAGAAGAGTCTCTAGAATCTATTTCTCCCACTGCCTAAATGATGAAAAGGGGGACTGGATAATATCAGAATTTATTTACAACAGAGATCCTTAACTTTCTTTCTTTTTTTTTTTTTTTTTGGTATCATGGATACCTTTACAGTCTAGAGAACCCACAGAGCCCTTTTCAGAATAGTATTGTAAATACATACAATAGAATGCATAGAATTGCAAAGGAAACCAATTACTCTATTGAAATACCAATGTGTGATACAGTAATATATGTCCTTCTTTATGAATGTATTAAGTGATAAGATCTAGTAGCAGGTTTCATAACAGCTATAATTTCAAAAGAGCAACAAACAAAAATGATCATTTGTGATATCTGTGACAACTGTAATGTGATGTGATTATACCTGTGATTTTTATTGGTGACACAGTCACAGATTCTGTCAATATGCTCTATGGTCTATATTCATAATTGAATGAAATGTTAAATTACAGCTGGAGGATAGCGAAAATGAAGAAGTAATACTTTTCCATCCAAAATCTCAGACCTCCTGAATCATATCAAAAGACCTCTTAGCTGGGGGAGGTGGTGTCTATGGACCCTAGGTTAAGTACTCCTGCCCTAAAATAATATTCACTAAATTGGAGGAAGGTAGATTATTTTTCACACTTCTTATGTGCTGAGGCAGTAAAACTGTCCAAACAAGGTAGAAACATGCTTCTGGTAAGAGTAAATAAAATCAGGTACTGTTACTAAAAAACTTCTGTTTATTTGCGTTCACATTTACAAATTTATGCTTTTCTGTTGCATACACTGCAGATTATGTAAAAGGTCCTTCATTTTTATACAAGCCTATGATGGCAACATCTTTCCATTTTACTCCATGATGCTGTTCTCTCCATTCAAATATCACTGGATTTGAAAGCTTGAGAAACTCTCTACATTCAGGTAGTAACAGATTACAGCATGCAGCCAATCATTCTGCTTATTTATTGGATCAGAGGATCATAGGTGTGTGTTTGTAATCTTACATGCATTTTTCCCTTTCTCAGGGTTAGGGTTATGCCCAAAGTAAATACTAGCCATACTGCTCAGCGCTGAGGTAAGTTCTCAAGGTATAGGATGACCAGAAGTAACAAGGATGGATACCCCATGTTACTAAAGAAAGCATTGGTCCATGTTGAATGGGGGTTAAAAAGGTATGGCAAGGAGTCTGGAGGGATGCAGTTGTAGGGTGGAAAGTGAAGTCTAAGGCAGGAATCTGGTGACAGGCTCCAAGATGGGTAACAAATGCAGCTGGAGGTGTGTAGGGCTCATCATGATTGGGTCCTGAACACAATGGTGCCAGGATCCACTGTGGATAACAGTGCCATTTCAAGGTAGACGTGTGCAGTCCCTTCTTACCACTTTTCTGTATTCCCAGCCTTTGTTATCAGGGCCATGTTCTTGCCCTTGTATCTGGAATGTATTCCATAACAGGACAGCTGATTTTGGGTGGGGAATCAACAAACTAAGAAAAACATCACCTGGCTTTCTTCCCATTTGTCTTCTGCTTTCCTGGTCTGGCCTGTTTCTGGGTTTGGTCATAAGCTTGATCCTCTTCTAGACAGAGAATTGCACAGGGAGAAATCTGGTTGAGGCATGACCTCTACAATCATGTATCATTTCAGATGAATCACCTTCCCTGACACTCCAACATAAAAGCAATCCCGTTGTTTCTTTTGGCTTAACCCTGAGGTCAGGACACACCTCTGAATATTCTGTATGTCGCAGTCCCCTCCCTGTTCCCAAACTAAGCTGAATTCCCAGAGAAGAAAGAAAGTCAGTCATTTTGGGCATCAGGATGTGGAAGCATGAGCACATGAGCGTAGGTCAGAACGTGAGAGCTGGTACAGAAGGCCCACCAGCAAATCAGGTTTATGACCCATCTCTATCATGCTATCCAGGTCCTCTTTAAGTTTCTCTACAGGGTTTTATTTGATTGTTTTTTCCTCTACCACATGTATCAAAGACAGGAACGAGGATCAAAAAAGTGTTAATGTAAGATGTTTCTGCCATAAATAAAAAAGGCAGAAAAGTTATCTTGCATGTTCCATCGTGAGGACAGACTTTGCTTCCAGCAGCAGGGGGGGGGAAAAGCCTGGAGAGGGGCTGTAGGTATCACAAGGTCGGAACGTGTCAGCGGGGCAGCTGGTGGGGGGGGGGGTCAGTGTCCGCCTTTCTCTTCCCTTAGGCTTGGGGACAGTGTGGGAAGAAGAAAGGAGAAGCAGAATGGCGAAGTGGGCAGCTCGGAAGCAAAATGGAGGGAGGTGGAAGGAAAGCAGTTCCCAGTGGCCGACAGATGTCAGTTCATCATTGTTGATTTGGGACTGAAACCTTCTTTCCAGCCAAGCAGGCAGGCAGAGGTGAATTCATCAGATGTGATTTTTATCAGAACCCACTGCATGAGGAGGCCACAGCAGTCACCGCGGGACCCCAGTGCTTGTGATTGGCTCTGACACATCCGGCCGAAAGGGCTCTTATTCCAAGAATGATCTTATTTTTTCGATGGTATTGAGCTGGGACTGATTCTGATAGCCAGTTTCAGTCAAGAATCATAAAGTTATTGCACATTTAAAACCATCGGTATGAGAATCATTCTCTCCCTCTTTTCTCTCTCTCTCATCATTTCACAGGGCTGCAAGGTTACAGAAAGGTCTAATCAATTGTCAAACTCTTTTATCACTGAGAAGGTGGTAAAAAAAAAAAAAAGAAATCTAACTGCCCTACTGTAGGGGGTTCTTCGACTCTACGGCACCCTTTTCCACACACAATGCCGCCGTGATTAATGTCCTCCCACCTCAGACCTTGTTAAAACCTGTTCTCTCAAGCAGCCTGGTAGAGCACAGTAAGAGTGGGGCCGAGGTTGCATAAATCAACGTGTTCTCACAGCCCCCAGGATATCCATTATAGATGCCAGCTGGATGGCTGGAAGATAGAGAAAAATGAATATTGTATCCTGTGGCCTTTTGCCTCTAATGACCACTTTTCAACATTTTTGAAGGCATGATTAAATTTTGATAACTGGGGAAGTCAGTCTGAGCAGGCTGAAATAGAGATAAATTGACGGAGGGTATGACATCTCAGTGGAGAGCAGGCAACTAATTAGTGTGGGAAGCGCACTCTGAAAGAGAAGTAAAAGGGAGACAGGTTTAATCAGAGGGGCTGCTGAGGTACAGGAATAGTCGGGATAATTGCGGCCTAGGTAGAAATCACAGGCTCAGTGAGCGGTTCTTTCTGTCCGCTTGATTGGCAGCCGCTGACCTAGTGGCCGGCACCCTTGAACCTTTACAACGGGAACAGCCTTGTCAAAGCAATTTGCTTGCAGCTCTCCGTGACCAGTTATTTCAGCCGCCGGAGCTGGGACACCTGATGTGGAAGGGCCCCCTGCTCCCCCCGCTGGCTGGGAGCTGGGCGGAGCAGCCTGTGGTTTGCGATGACTTGACTTTTGAACCTGTGCCCTTTCTCAGCCCCGGCCCTCCCTGTGGCCCACTCACACTTAGGTGAGGTCCCAGGACAGCTTCTGCCAAGACACAGTGTCAGGGCAATTTGGCCATTCCTTTGGGGAGCGGGGGAGGCGGGGCAAGAGGGGATGCGTGGGAATTAGGGGGAAAGGAAGTGTCAAGGCAGGCAGAGGGGAAGCCCCCAGAGGATTGGCCCCTGGAAGAACGGCTTTCTCTGGTTGCCTGCTTTTTCACGCCCCAAGGCAAGCTAGGCAAAGCTGGGGTATAGGGGTCTCCACCTTCTCTTCTGGGCGGGTCTGTTGGGGGAGCTTAGAAGCCTCCCAGTTGAGCCCCTTCGCCTCCCTTTCACGATGGGCTGGAAGGTGCCGCCCAAGCAGACAGGCCTTCGCTGCATTTTGTTCCAGTGACCCTGTAGGATTTTGTTTATTGCTAGCAGGGAGTTTGCTGATTTAAACTTGTGTTGAGGAGGATAATCTTTTTTTTTTTTCCTTGCCTTCAAACCTGCGTTAGCACCTAAGACATTATTTTTTCCCTTTGTTACGTTGTTTTGGGGAAAGGAAACTGGAGGGGAGGAACCAAGGTTGCAGCGGAGAGATGGTTGACAGGCAGCCAGGGGACTGGTGTACAGGCTCTGTTCTTTAAAGTCATGAATTAGTGTTTCTCCCTCCTTCCCTTCCCCCTCCCCTCCCCCTCCTCCTCTTCCCCCTCCTCCTCCTCTTCCTCTCTCTTCTCCTCCTCCTCCTTCCTTCTTTCTCTCTGTCTTCCTCTTCTTATTGGCTAAGAGCTTACTACTTTCTCTTTTTAAATGCATCAGTCACCTGGATCTGGAAAAATGCCCCAAGCCAGGATAGTTAATGTGATTTCTGTTCGTAGTGTCAGCTTATGGTTTCAGAGAAGCCTACAGTTAGAGTTGTCTTTTCTCTTTTTTTAATATGGCAGTTTTTTCCCCACATAAAAATGAAGGCTGGTTATTAGAGGACCTAATTACATTCTTTGAATGTACTGATCCTTCTGTATTTGCCATGCGGCTTGGCCAGTGGGAGCCTCTATGGCTTGTCCCACGTGTGGCCGCCTGCTTGGTGAAAACGGACATGGCATCAAATTGTTGCCCATCGCCCTGAGCTCTTTAGAGCACGGAATGTTAGATGGAGAGGCTGCTCCATTCTAGCTTAGGGGATCCTCCCTCTCAGTCTCATTCTCCTCAGAGACTGGCTGCTCTAAGTGAAGACTGGGGGATATTCTCCAGGTACCTGGCCTAAGGGTTCCTCAGGAAACTGGAAACTTAGGAGTCTTATGTTCCTGTACCCAAAAATGACACCTGGCTTCAGAAGTCCCAGTCCCTAGGAGATGGGTACCTGTCATTTTCAGCATAGTACTCCCATAACTTACATAACAACGTGGTAATTTGCTCTTCCTTTTTCATATCTTAGTTGGGAAGTGCCATACAGAATGACAGGGACAGCCCAAAAGATGACGATATCTGGACTGTAGGCTCTCCCAACTCCCAGACGAATAATTACAATGCACCATAATAAATAAGCCAGAAGTTCTGGGGCAGACAGAAGAAGGAGTCTGAATTCTGCTTCAGGAGCTGAGGAATTCTTCATAGAACATGGTGTCCCTGAAGGATGAGTAGGAGTTTAGCAGGTGAAGATGCAATGGAAGGGAATTCTCGGCAGCAGAGAGTATGTGCAAATTCCTGGAAGGGTACTGTGTGTTCAGAGAGCGCTGAGCTGTGGCCCGGGTGTCGTGAGGAACATCACCAGTGAGGCAGGTGACAGCTGGGTTGCCAGAGGTCTCGGATGAGCTCAAGGCCATGTCTGTATCCATTTTACCACCGAAGCTCGTGTAATATGTGGCGCACAGTAGGTGCTCAATAAATGTCTGTTTAATGAATGAGCGGAAGAACTAATGAATGAGGAACCCGGATGTTAAGAGGGAAACTTGGGATGAGATTTTTTAAAACAAGGAATGTAACCGGTGGATAATGTGGAGGATGGTCCACCTTGGGGTGGGTGCTGAAGGCAAGTAGTCCAGGTGAAATAGACAAAGAAAAAGGGAGACAGGAAGGCTGAAGCAAAAACATACCAGGAATGCAATGGAGGGCAAAGATTCAAGAGACAGACATTTCTGGGATGAACCCAGGGTGCTCAATGGATGTGGGGGGATAAGTGGAGTGAGAGATTCCTGAGAATGCCTCTCGGATGTGTGGCTTGGGTGAAGCGGAAATAGTATGGCACAACTAGAGAGCGGTTGTGAGAAAGAGCTAGAACTAAATAGGAATGAGCAGTTATACAGTCCAGGCAACCGTGCAGAGGGAAGGGAGGTGGGGAGAGTGCCAATAGGGCTTATTACCAGCATTTCCCCTAAATGCTCCATGTGGGCCTGTGAGTCTGTGTTCATCTCAGCGGGGCATCTCTGCCTTACTGGTATATGCTCTGAAATTTTGATAAGTATATAACATTATTTTCCCTGAGTTTTAATACTGTTACTATGATTTTTATTCTGTCATATGAAAATGTTGCATTGAGTGGATTGTCATTGGATTATGTAGATTATGTCGAGTGGGGTATAATTTTTTGAAAGTAAAAGAAACATGAATAGCATCAAATCAAGGCTGATACCAAAGAAAATGGTACATATAACATTTATTTATGAAAAAAAAATATTGCATAGCATGTACCAGGTATTTGTCTAAATGTTTTCAAGTATCAATTAATTAAATAATTGCTTCTAATATCCCCCATGAGGAAGATATCATAATTGTGTGTGTGGTGCAGATGTGGAAACCGAGGAACAGAGAGGTTAAATTATTTCCACGATTGCCATTGTAGCATTAGCTAACACCTCTATCAACATCACATAATTATCATTTCTTCTTTGTGGTGAGAATAATTAAGACCTGTTCTCTTAGCAAGTTTGTTGTCTGTAATACAGTACTGTTGTCTATAACCACTATATTGTGCATTAGAGCTCCAGGATTTATTTATCTACAGTTGCAAATTGTACCCTTAAACAGCATCTCCCCAGTTCCCCCACCCCCGACCTATAGGGCTAACAAGTAAGAGAGGTCAGATTCAAACCCAAGTCTCTCTCCAAAGTCCCTGCACCTACCCACGCCTGCAGGCTGGCTTCTCTTGTTAAACTGTGTCCTGTGTGGTAACGGCCAATGCAGGAAGTGATGAGTGGTGGGCCTGAAGATTAACCACAAACAAGTGACGTCACAATTATAAATACTTTTATAAACGTGGAGATGATGTGAAACATTAGAAAGTACTCATTGGTCGTAACTACTGCGGATCTGTTTAGTGTTATTTTCAGTCTTTCAATCTGTTTACCTCTGCTGATGAAATGTTTGATGATTGGCAAATACAGAATGGCTGAGAACCCTTTGTCAAAACTTTCCATTGATTTTGTCCAGAGATAAAATCCCCGGGGTAGAGGATTTAGACCCAGGGGCCATGGAGTAGGAAGGATCTGTGAGATTGAGGGAGAACTCCAAAAATAGTTCAAGAACTGTTCTGGTTTGTACGAGTGTTTGTTGCAGCTGTCTGGAGACCCTGGTAGTGAAGCAGAAGAGATTCAGGAGTGAGACCACCTGACTGTAAACTCTGCCTTCACTACTCACCGGTCATGAGACTCTGGGAAAGATGTATTACTTTACTGCTCTGTGTCTCAGTTTCCTCAACTATGAAATGACGGTAAAAATGGTCCCGACCTTAGAGGGTTATTGAGAGGTTTGAGTTAATGCTTGCTCAGATAAGCTCTTAATACGTGACTCCTTTCATTATTAGTGTGCAAATAGGACCCCAGAAACCCATCCACCTACCTCCTCTCCCCACAAATTTACCTCCTTTTTGTTTTGTGTCCCCATAGCATCTGTTTGAATTGTTAATCCAGCAAAGATAAGGTATTTAGGGATGCAGATCTGGGACTTATTCCTCAAATGAGATGGCAGGTGTGAAGGAAGCGGGGCATTCAGATGGAGGTTTTCTCCTGACATACTCCTTCCCAGCTAGGCTCCTTGTGTCCATAATTACAACAAAAAAACAAATCAGAGAATGGTTGGTATATGAGGCATTTTTAAAGTGTCAGTGTGGCTTTAATCCTCTGGTTTTTAGAACATCTATTGATATACACCCTTTACTGTTTAAAAAACACACATATGATCAACCTTGAGGACATTATGCTAAGTGAGATCAGTCAGAGAAAGACAAATATTGTACGGTATCACTTAGATGTGGAATCTAAAAAAAGCTGAATCTGGAAAAACAGAGTAGAATGGTGGTTACCAGGGGCTGGGGGGTGGAGAGCTGGGGAGATGATGTTTAAGGGTACAATTTGCAACTGTAGAAAAATAAATCCTGGAGATCTCATGCACAGCATAGTGATTATAAACAACAATACTGTATTATAGACATCAAACTTGCTAAGAGAAAGATCTTAATTATTCCCACCATAAAAAAGAAATGATAATTATGTGATGTGATAGAGGTGTTAGCTAACGCTAAATTTCAATCATCTTGCAATATGTAAATGTATCAAATCAACATGGTGTGCCCCTCAAATTTACAGTGTTACATGTCAATTATATCTCAATTAAAAAAAAATAAAAAACATAGTCTCTTCTGATGATCATAACTCTATAGGTCAGTGTAATTTTATTTATTCTATTTCTTTTTGTCCTTCACATGCAAAAATTAGTGTGGGTGATGACACATTCTCATCATCAGTCTGTACACAGTGGCTTCTTCAGTACTCTTTGTTGTTAAATTGCCTGCCTATGGTAAAGTGCCCCAGTGACATGCCTAAAGCAGGGCAGTGGGAACTGTTTGGCCCCAATAGGAAGAAGTATTTTATCACTGGCATTGTTTAGAATTGCAAGGACATGGGGATTAATAAAAAGAAGACCTGACTTTTGGTCGGTGTTACTATTACTGTGAATTCTCTAAGGATGAGGCACTATTACTGTGAATTCTCTAAGGATGAGGCACCCTGTGTTGCCTGAGCCTGGGCCCTGCCCTTGGTGCACCACTATCATGTACAAATCGTATGGATTCACTTGATTAACTTTTTATAAGTACACACCCTGACAGCCACAGTGTAAGTCAAGATGCAGAACATTTCTACCACCTTAGAAGTTTCCTTCATATCCTTCTCCATCAGTACTCCTCCTCACTCCCAACTTAGAGGGAACCACTGTTCTGACTTTTATCAACACAGATTAGCCTTACGTGTTCTTAAACTTTGCCTAAATGGAATCACACAGTACGTACTCTTTGGAGCAAGGCTTCTTTTTTTTTCACTTTGTGCATGAAATTCATCCAAGTTGTTGGGTGTAGCGGCAGTGTATTCTGTTTTACTGCTGGCTGGCATCATTTATATGACTATGTGACAATTTATTTATCCATTCAAATACTGGTGGACATTGGGTTGCTTCCGTTGTTTTGACTACTATGAGTAAAGCATCTATGAAGGTACTTGTGAATGACACGCTCTCATTTTCTTTGAGAATCTACGTAGAGGCGAGGTTGTAGGAGCACCCCTCCGGCATGGGACATGACTTAACTTTAGTAGGTGTGTCAAACTGTTTTCCCAAGCGGTTGTGCCAGCATGGTCCACTTTTATTTATCTAACCCCTCCGGCATGGGGCATGACTTAGCTTTAGTAGATATGTCAAACTGTTTTCCCAAGCGGTTGTGCCAGCATGGTCCACTTTTATTTATCTAACTAATTAATTATTTTTAATAATTTTAAAAGTATCCATAAACCCATCATTGAGTGAAATAAGTGTTATCTTCCCTACTTTACAAATGAAGAAACTGATTGGAGAGAGGTTTAATGCTCTTACGTATCACACAGCTAGAAAATAACATAAATGGGAGTGACGCCTGGGCCTTTTGAATTCACCCTCTCCCTGCTATAGCTTTATATAACAACTCCTTTAAAGACATTGAGTTACCTGTAAGCAGAAAAGGCACTTGTAAAGCAACTGGGACAAAATCGGGAGAAAAAAAAAAATCTCAAATTCTGGCCAGAAAAAAATAGGCGTTTCTCACTACTGCCAAAGAACTTGCTGGCAGAGAGCAAAATGCCTGTTGGACATGGATGCTGGCATGATTCCCGGCACAACCTGCCTATACCTTGTTTGGCATCACAGATTCAAGGTTTTATGCGTCCGCGGGGCCAATGCATGGCATCCTTGCACAGGTCTACTTGTATTTGCTGCTAAAGGTTTCCCTTCACTAAAAAAAGATAACCTACACCCTTGCTAAGCAAAGTGTGGCCCAGGGACCAGCAGCTAGGTATCAACAGGAACTTGTTAGAAATTCAGAATCTTGGGCCTCATCCCAGACCTTCAGATGTTGCTTTTCAACAAAACCCCCAGGTGATTCCTATGCTCATCCAATTTTGAGAAGCACTGATTTGTACAGTTGTGAATTAGAAGTCACTTCCTCCTGCTTTGGGGCCTTGGGGGATGGGATTTTTCATCCCTCAGTCTCAGTTTCCCATTCTGAAAAATGGGGCTGACAATATGTACTTTGCAGGGTTGTAATAAGGACTAAAAGATAAAATAGAAGAAAAACAGCAACTACAATTCCAGATAAATGTCGGTGTCCAGCCAAGCGATAGCTGCTTTTCTTGGAGGTATTCTCAAGCAAGGTGGGCCTGACTTTCTCAGTGGTAAAATGCGAGCCTTTAATTGTCCTAAACGCCCAGGGCCCAGCCCTCCTCTTACCTGCACCAGTGCTGCAAGAGAATCACGTGCTTGGAAATGTCAGGACAGAGTTGGAGCTCTCCCTGGAAGTTACCCAAGCGTGAGGGCCAGGCTCCAGGCCTCAGCTGATGCTCTTTGCTGACTGTTCTCTGAAAGCCACAGAGCTTAACTTAAAAAATGGAGAGCTGCAGCCATGGAATAAAAAGAGCCCAACACCTGCCAGGATAATAAGCAGGTTCTCCAGGGGAAGTTTGTTATACAGTAGGACGGAGACATTCATGGGAGCAGAGGAGGGGAAGTGGGGTGGGAGATTTGACATGTCAGAGAGGCTGGTGTGTATAAATATTGCTCATAGGCAAATTAAGAATTTTTTAAAAATAGGCAAGAAAAGGTCTTCCCAGCTGAGCTGTCCTGAAAATTGAGATGTCCTTGACGTACAAGTTAGTGTATTTTTCCTGGTTGAATAGGAAAAATTATGTTTGATTGGACAAATGTCTTTAGCAATGATAATTACATGGGTACCTGAAACATTACCTGCCTGGTCATTTTCTGCAGGGTTAATATCAGTGGAACATATTAAAAAATATGAGTTTTATTTAATGGCCTTTTTTCTCTTTTCCTGGTACCAGTTTTCACTGCGTGATTTCTGACTTTGGTGTCAGATTGTACAGGAAAGCAGTTTAGAAGGTATGGGTGATAAAAACAGGCCCAATCAATTTTTATAGGACCAGCAGCAGTGATGACTTAATTGCTGCCTTGGTGAAAAGGCTGTGATCCTTATGCTAAATTATTTAAGAAATAGCTTTCAATGTATGTTTTCAGAATTCGGCTCAGTCTCTTGGTGTTTGAAATTGTACCAACAGTTTGAGTGCAGAAAGGCTTACGAATGGAAAGCTCACAGCTAATTTGAAATACAGGATTTCAACAGCACAGTGGAGCTGGGTTGCTGGTGAGGGTGGAACAGGCGAAGGGAAATGCAGACTATGTACATAATGAGGGCAATCAATCCAACTTGGTAGCCAGCAAGCTCTGTTGTGTTTTAAATGGCGTATTGTACCTCCTGTCATGATGACATATTCAATTAAGTGATATCGTATTATTATTTCTCACTCTATGTGATTTAACAAAAATGTTATTGAAACTCGGAGAAATCATTCTAAACAAGTAAAAGAAAATTCTTTGATTGGGATTATAATGATGTCTTTCACAGTCTCTGACAGGTAAATTATGAACATTTGCAGCAAAACTTTGGAGCATAATGTTAATTTGAAATAAGTTCAGACTATCTATGGGGCTTTTATTTTTTTTATTTTTTTTAATTTTTTTTAATTAATTAATTTATTTATTTTGGCTGTGTTGGGTCTTTGTTTCTGTGCAAGGGCTTTCTCTAGTTGCGGCAAGCGGGGGCCACTCTTCATCGCGGGGGGCTTTTATTTTTATAAATGAGGGTTGAACTTTTAAGAGGGATGGAAGCTACTGCTTCTTCCTTTGAAAGGCAATGACTTTAGCATTTATCTTATAGATAGTAATAATAAATACAAAGTGGTGAGGATCAGTTTAGGACACAGTGCTTCCCGGGAGGAGCCCCCTATGGCCAGCCATCTCTCAGGGCTCTATGTCCCCAATGTTTTCAAGTTGAGGTGGATGGTTTTCACTTACTGTGTACATCACTTTCCAAGTATGACGTTTGCAACTGATAATATTTTCTAAGCTACTAATTTTCTAATGTTTCAGCCTAACCATTAAAAAAAAAAATAGTTACATCAAATTATTGTTAAAAAGTTATATCAAATTACTGCTGGGCCAAACTTGGGAGATTTTGAATTTCATTTTCTGGAAGAACAAAAAAAAGCCCCCAAATGTAAACAACAATATCAAGACTTGAAAACAGACACTGAAAATATTTTGTTATGAACGAGATGGGCCAAAGGCAAGGTCTTAATATGCATCGCTTCTTGTGTCTGCTTTACACAGCCCAGAAGCTCAGATTCCTCCCCCAAATTTTTTAATCTACAGACAATGCAAGCAAAATGTAACTGTAGTGTCATTACAGCTGCTGTTCCCTGAAATGAGTCACTAAGAAGGCTTAAAAGGAGGTTCATTGGAATCTTAACAATGATTTAATAACTTTGAACACTGAGCAGTATAGGAGATGAATGAATGAATGCTACAGCCAGTAGAACAGTGAACACATGCACTCTTGTCAAACATATAGGGTGCTATGAACTTCAAATAGACTCACAGAATCATAAAGACATAAGGGCATTTGGTGTCATATAATCCAGCCCCTAATCTGTAGTCCTCCAACAGTTTTATTGTTTGACCTCTATGAAATAAAGGGAAAATTAGAAACCTCATTAGATCTTAAATACATTCAATTTTTAAGAAAATTTTAACATTCAACCTATCTTTCCCTCTCTATTGATTTACTTTATGGTCATGGATCTCCCTCTGCGGCCACATGGAAACATACTGATCCCTTTGCTGGAGGACATAATTTCAAATATCTATAAAAACGTGCATATTTGGTTGTCAGAGGTGGGCGGTTGGGGGTGGGAGAAATGGGTGAAGGGGGTCAAAAGGTACAAACTTCCAGTTATAAAATAAACGAGTCATGAGGATGTATTGGGTTGGCCAAAAAGTTCGTTCGGATTTTTCCATGTTACGGAAAAACCGGAACGAAATTTTTTGGCCAACCCAATAATATACAGCATGATGACTATAGTTAATAATACTGTATTGTATATTTGAAAGTTGCTAAGAGAGTACATCTTAAAAATTCTCATCGCAAGAAAAAGAAATTTTGTTACTTTATATGGTGATAGATGTTCGCTAGACTTATTGTGATCATTTTGCAATATATAAAAATATCAAATCATTATGTTGTATATCTGAAACTAATATAATGATACATGTCAATTATACCTCAAAAAATCAGCTTGTCAATCCTTGTTGAGATTTTTTATTTTTTATTTTTTTTATTTTTTATTTTTTATTTATTTATTTATTTTTAATTTATTTTATTTATGGCTGTGTTGGGTCTTCGTTTCTGTGCGAGGGCTTTCTCCAGTTGTGGCAAGCGGGGGCCACTCTTCATCGCGGTGCGCGGGCCTCTCGCTATCGCGGCCTCTCTTGTTGCGGAGCACAGGCTCCAGACGCGCAGGCTCAGCAATTGTGGCTCACGGGCCCAGCCGCTCCGCGGCATGTGGGATCTTCCCAGACCAGGGCTCGAACCCGTGTCCCCTGCATTGGCAGGCGGATTCTCAACCACTGCGCCACCAGGGAAGCCCCCCTTGTTGAGATTTTGATTGGAAAAGCATTGAACTTATAGATGTATTTGAGGAAAATTTGCAATAGGAATATGTTATTACCATTTAGTCTGGAAATTGGTTTGAAAATGTAATAGAAATACAGTTGTGCCAGACCAATGATGTTTTAGAATTCATTCCCTTTTTTGGGGGGAAAAGATCTCATTCACAGTAACAATAAAAACTACAGGTTGCATAATCAGTTAAAGCCATGAAGAAGAAAGAGAGAAAGAACTTTAAACCATCATACAAAAACGAAAAACAAGAAACATAAACTTCTAGGTTACTTCAAAGTGTTTCTCTCTCTGTTTCAAGCATTCATACAGTTATTTATTCATGCAATCACCCATGCAACATTTACTGGGTGCATACACATACGTGTCACAGCTGTATTGGGCACAAGAAATACAATATTAAGTGTACACAATAACATTAAAATGAACTCACAATGATTTATCACTTACCATTGTTATTGACACTTCATATGCATTACGCCATTTAATTCTCACAATAACCTTATGAGAGAAGTACAAGTTTTCTCTCCATTTTACAGATGTGAAAACTGAGGATAGAAAGAGTTAAATATTTTCCCTCTAAACTTAGATAGTGGTGAAACAGAAATCTGAAGCAGTATTTCCTGGATCGTATAATGCATGCTTTTAACTATTCACATCTTATTCCATGGCCTAAGTTGGGAGAGACACATACAAGAAATTACAATACAATTTGGTATGTACTATATAATGGAGATAATATAGGAAACATGGAAAGAGATGGTTTTAAGTTTGACTACAGGTTTCAAGAGCAGGTAATTCTTTGAAAGATGCACCCTTGAAGAATGAGTAGGACAGCCAGGGAGATGAGCAGATAATGCACAAAGTAGATGAGCATGAAAACTTAAGGTAATGGCATATAGTAAATATTAATGGAGCATAAGGTACAGGAAGTGGTGGCTGGACACATCAGGAAATCAGTAAGAAATGAGGGATTAGAATTTGGAGAGTTGCTAACATCAAAGATGCTAGAAAGCAATCCTTAGAAAGTGGTGGGAAACCATTATTGGGAAGTTAATAATTAGATTTGCGTTTTCGAAAGTTATTTCTAGCAGCATTTTCAAAGTTAAATGAGGGAGGGCTAGACTGGAGACGTGGAAAACAGTATGGGGGGATGTAGTACAAAGGAATACTCTCGAGGTCACCTATAAACACTATACCCAGAGAAGAAAATACTGCCATCCCAGTGAGTTCAAAGAAGAACAGAGGAGAGCAGGGGGGACAAGATATCAAGTGTGTCTGCTTTACATCAGGAACTGTTGACTTTGGGGCCCGTATGTCCTTACCTCCCAAAGTATGCTTCTTAATTTCATGGGGCAAGGACATTTGTATCTAAATGAATGGTCTGCCTTTGTTGCGGGTTGGTGTGACTGGCCAACTTTGGCTGTTGTTCAGCAGCAATTAATGGATATTTTCTGTTTCATCAGAGCCTTGCTGTGCTGGCTACCCCTTGTGTATTATCAACTGCCCTTTTTATACCAATTAAGCCCCAAAGATAACAGAAGCAAACTAATATGTGATTCAATAGAATCTTTGCAGTATTTAAAAGTTCTAATATTAAGGACTATATTGGGTTATTGAGCATTCAATTAAAGAGCCTCAAGTGTTTAATTTAGGATTTTCCATAGGACAGGTATTGTTTGTTAATTAGTTAATTAAGTAACAAGTGATTATTGAAAACATGCATTAGGATTAAGCAAGCTGCAAGAGAGATAAAGATATCTCCAAGGCAATTAGCTCACTGTAATCTTAATGATAAATGTGTAATTAGATTCTTATTCTAAAGAGATTGTTTGGAATGGTTTTCGCAAGCATTAAACAGGCATGTAACAAGATATTTACTTACATAACAAGCAAAATATAATTCTAATTCTTATTCGGCATTAGGCATCAGCCAGTGTGTTCAAATGATACCTAATTTGCTAAAAGCAAAAGTTTACAAGTAAGAGTACTTAAAAATATAATCCATTAAAAGCTTATATAACTAACAATTATATTACAACTAGATTTATCCCCAAGCCTGTTTATTTCACCTCCTGGGCAATTATCTGAGACTTTCAAATGTATTATGACTTAATAGCCAACACTTATACATTTATGTATGCAATACTTGAGGGGATTACTAGTACATCACAAAATGAAAACCCTTCCCCCTTCCTGTAGTGTCAACTTGTCAAGAGAGAAATAGATTCCCTTCTTGGATGTCTAGAAACTACCACAGTTCCTGGCACATGGCACTCCATAAATGTCTACTAAATTGATTTGAATGAGTGGAATCAGGGAGTCTAGATGTTTCTTAAAGTATATCATTTGGTTGAATCCCCATTTTGTTGAAATTCCCTGGCTGCCACCACTGCATATGCTATTCTTCTGTATATTTTTTCCTACATCCAGCATCCCAGTTCAGTAGGGCTAAGGAAATTGTATCTTCAAAGGACTAGCATGGATTGGAGATGTTGTGAGAATTACAATAATGATGATAATCATGATAAATACCAACACACATTTATTAAGTGCTTACTATTTCCCAGGCATGGAGAGAAGCTTTTTTCATTGATTACCACAGTTTAGACTGTCAGTAATCCTAATGGGTAGATCCTACTGTTATCTTTGTATTCCATATGGGGAAACTGAGGCTTAGAGCAGTTACATAATTTCCCCAAGATCACGCAGTTAATAAGTAGTGAAACCAGGATATAATCCCAGGTACCATAAGGATAGAGTCCATTTTTGCCTGCAATTGGGTTCTCTTGAAGCAAATCCTGGGATGGAGTTACTTGTGCAGCTGTTTTATGAAAGTACACTCTCAGGGGAATCTGCAAGGGAATGAGCCAAGCAGGGTAGGGTGGGGAAAGAAGCTAGGCAAAGATGTGAGTTCATTTCAAGTCTAGCCTCAGTCTGATTGCACAGGAAGCTCTGGAGTGTAAGTAACACAACCAATAGTCCCATCTTCAGGCATGGGGACAGAAATTTATATCCCTGAATTTGTCTCTCGTGGGCTGTTGGCTGCCACTGGGGAAGGAGACATAAGCTCACAGGTATGTTCTAGTGGGAGATAGCTCATTTTTGCAGAAGCCAGTACCCAGGGCAAGTTTGTTTGTTAGCTGTTGCAACTAACTCAGAAAAGCAGTGGGATGCATGCACTAACCAGCTGCAGGGCAAGCAGAAATGTCTATAGCAGAAGCTGCTTCCACAGTGGTTCTCTTGACTTCCAGGCTCCCATGGAGAACACAAGATTTTTGTCAAGCAGACTAGATTTTTATCCTGATCTGCCTTTTCCTAGCTTAGTGCCTTTGGGAAATTTGCTTCAACATCCTGAGTCTCATTTTCATCATCTGTAGAGTAGGTGTCTTAATACTACTAGTCTCATGGGATTGTTATGATGACTAACTTGAGAATGTATGTGAATGCATTTTGTAAACTAAAGCAAAACATGAATGTTGTTTGTGGTGTTGTTTATTGCTGTGTCTGACTTCCCAGGCTCAGGGGCAGCTAGTGGATGGGAGCTATGGAAGCCCTGGTCTACATGACAAGTTTGATTAAAGATGTAATAAGCACAAGGCCAGTGACGTACAAATAAGGAAATAAAAGGACGAGGATGAAACTGAACCTGTAGGGAAGATGGCTGACCACCTAGACTCTTTAAAGATTTCTGCTGAATATTGATAAACTTAATTAATGTGCAAAAATTGAGGGTCAGAAAAATTAATCTACCCAAGTTTCACAATGAGTAAATGGCACTCGAAACCTAATTTCACGGTATTTTTCAGTTATACCATATTTCTTTGATGCCTTCAATATTGGCAAACTCAAGTGATTTTTGCGAAGAGATCTCCTCCTACTGTCTTGAATCCACGGATAATGTCCACTCTTCTATCTCAAGAAGTTTCCATCTGTAGCACCTTGTGCCTTGGCTCTTTCTCCTGAATACATGGCATCCATTTAAAGTAATAATTACAAATTCTGAATAGAGCAGAGAGAAACAACTTCTGATTCCAGTTTGGCTCAGAATCAGCACTTAACCTGAGAGGCATTTGGAACCTTATCTGAACATTAAAAAGGCAACAAGTTCACCATATCATATTCTGTGGAAGCCAGCATGGAAAACTGACTTCCTGCACAGTTCCGAAGCCTTAGTGAAGGACCATAAAGCCGGTTGATGTGGAAACTATGGTTTCAGTAGAAGGCCCATTATTTGTGAAGGAAAGAGATTTAATTTTTCAGGCGAGTCTAATTTTCCTCCTGAGAACATCATTCAGGCAATACCCAAATAGCCATTAATTCAAAGGAACTGTCTTTGGAAGAAAAGCACTTAGAGAGTGATTAATTCTAACTGATAAATAATCCAAGCTCTCTCTCTCTCATAAATAGTCCAAGTACTCCCCGCCCCCTCCTCTCTCAACATGTAATTATAATTAGACAAAAATACCGACTGCATCCAATGTCTGCCAATGTCAACAGGGGTACCATTTATGTTTTCCCTATTTTCCTGTCTTTCCTTGTAAAGTGGAAAATATTCCTCTTAACAGAGCAGTCTCAATGGCCTTAATTGTGTTTTATGAACATTCCTTAACCAGTCATTAATAAAGGGTAGAATAACTCTCATACTATTTGCAACCACTCCTTGAGTGGGGTGAGTCCCCTTGTCCTTCTGAGATGGTGTGAAGGAGACATGGTAACTGAACAAAATTGACCTTCTGTTAGGAAGAGGGAAGAGGAGAATAGATGATGGATAGATAACCAGCAAAGTATATAACAGAATAACAAAGATGATACTATATATTGAAATATATACTGTATTTTAATCCTCGTATTGATTGGTTAGAATATTTAGAAGAGGAAGAATATAAGTTCTGCAGTTAGCATCTTCAAATCCCTAACACCAACCTATAGAGACCTTTTCTTCCCAATGAGAATGAATGTGTCCTCAAGCTTGAGGCCCTGAAAGCAACTGCAGAGCCACTTGCTAGGAAATTTCCATATGGCATGATAGCCACCATGCGTTATTCTGAAAGTGTTATAAACACTTCTTTGGAAAAGGGAAGATATTAAACCTCTTTCCATAGCCTGATGAAGGAGCACAGGTTTTGGATTTAGGCAAATCAATATTTGAATTCCTGTGCAATAATTTTTATCACATTACATCATTTTATGCTTTAGTGAGTTCACTTATAAGATGGAGACCAAAGTTTCTACCTCATAGATTTGTTTTGAATATTCAGTGGGATAAAATATGAAAAAATACTTGGTGCAAAATGGGGAGTTGATACTGTCAGTTCTCTCTTATTGTAGGCATGAGAATGGGCACAACGTGGTGAGGGAATCACTGGTCAGTAAGTAAGAGAAATGCAACCCATCACTTAGATAACCTGAGCTTTTTTGTGGGCCCCACTGGGTAGCACAAGGATTGGCAGAAGAAAACTGAGATTTGAAACAAACTTAGTTCTGTATTGATTTTGCTATGAGATCTAGAAACAATCAGTTGACCCCAAGATTTCATCATGTCGGTCAGAACATTTACTTCCTGGCTTTATAAAAGAATATGTGAAGAAATTCCTAGGTGCTTTGAGCTTTCACATGTCTGTATATTGAAGAAAACATTATGTAGAAATATGTGAAGATGATGAATGGATATTTGTAAGCATGTATTTGTGCTTTGAAAAGTGATCTGTATTGTGAAATTTGATATGCAATGTGTTTGAATATCATGGTGGGTGCTTGGAAAGGAGGGGGGCATGTGTGCTCAGGGATTAATGGCTGATGGGCTCCTCTCAAGAGGTGTCATAATCTTTCCTTCTACACCAGACCGTAAAAACCACATGACATCTGTTCATTGCAAGGCCACCATTCTAACAAAGCACTGGATCCCACATGTCTCAGAACTTGGTTTCCATTACACAAACAGGCTTAATTATTTTAAAATTCACCTTTTTGAGGGATATCATCCAGAGACTGTTGCCATGCCTGGGGTGATAGAATACTTGTTTTAGGTTCTTTAAGGCATGCTTAACTGATTCTCTAAGCCACACTTTTAGTTTGGCAGCTCCAAATAATCTTGCCTCACAAAGCATTTTTAATAGCGTTTGTGAAAAATCTCTTCTCTCCGAAAGTCAAAATGTTCTGCATAAACAATAAAGCAAAATGGAGGCATGGGCTATTAAACAAACAGCAGTGGTAGACGCCAATATTTCACAATATCGCTACTTGCTTAATAGGGTGCAAGCAATTTAAAAAAAATCTGAAGTCGTTCTCTAATTATTTCCATTAACTTTTCAAATCTGAGCTTTTTCATGATGTTGGTTATGAACAGTAAAAGTAAATCAAGTGATACTACCAATAATTTTCAATTAAAAAAAACAACTAGAAAATGAGCTGGTGGTTCAGGTCAGTTGTTTGAGGATATTCATTCCTTTTTCATTAACACAAGACCTAGTTAAATAAATGAGTGCCATTTTATTCTTCAGCATACAGAAAGGTTTTCCCAAGACTCAAAAGATTCTAGGCTGGAATCTCTCAATGTTGATCACTTCTCCCTACCTCCTTGTTCCTTTATCCCTTTCCTCTTCTGCCCTCACCATCTTTTATTTTTTGTGTGTGATTTTTGGGCTTTGTGGGGAAAGGAAAGTTAAGTTAGGAGGAGGGAGGAAATCAGGATCAGGCATTCCAGAGCAGCACAGGCTCAGAATTCAGGGATAAATAACATCCTCAGAAAGGAAAACTGAATATTCTTGGATCAGTGTCATTCTTCTGTGTGGACAGGAGGAATATGGGCAGGGCAAACAGAGGGAAGAGCTCTCTAGAACCTACTTGAACTTGATTTTGGAGCTTCTTTGCTCTGATATCTACCTGATTCCTGAATTTCAATTCAGGGAAAGGACTGTGGAGATGGTTTGAACTAAGACTTGATAGCCAATGACTATAGGCTCATTAAAGAATAAGGGTTCCATTATATTATATACGTATCCACTGCTTTTCAGGTTTGCTTTATGCCACTTGGCTTTTATGAAGGACCTACATTAGTACCTGTTTATGCTGACAGGACTATTCGAAGATAATTTTTTCTTTTATAAAAAAGGGCAAAAAGTGAAAATAGTGTTCAGTGTTTGTTTTGCAGGGAGTCATTATAGAGGCAGTGCACCCTACTCTGAGCAGTGGGAGTGGCCCCGCCAAGCTCCTTCCCCAGAAACCACACTCAGCATCAAGCCACCGTAGCTTTGACCTGTATCTGTGTACATCTGTGCTTTATCTCGATTTATTTCATGCATCCATTAGCAAGATGTGTTTTAATAATGCCTCTTTGCTCTATGCCATTTCAGCTTATCAAAGTTTTCATAGGAAAGCTCTTTTTTCAGATAGTGGAGGAAACCTGTAACACCAAGCCTAAAAAACTTAAGAGACCTTTGTTGAGATTTCAGTGTTGAGCTTCCAGATTATTGCATGTCTTGAAATACTCTCAAATACATTTCTGATTATTGGATAAAATTTTATATAATTTATCTAATTACTATAAGATTATATATGAAAGAAGAATAGAAAGGTAGTTACCAAAATGATAATATGTGGTTTGTTTATTGGAAATAGAGAAAAATCTCTCCTCTCCTTCCTGTAGTTACTTAATGTTTAACAATTACATAATAATAATTCCTTTTATAATAAAAGAACCAGAAAAACAAGTAAGTATGGATGTCTGAAGAATAAAGTCCAAAGTTGAGATGAGCCACATGTTAGCTCTACATGGATTAGTTGATGGGCAGGGGAGTCAAGGCTGGCAGAATAGCCAGGAACCACAAAAACTGTAGTAAGAACCCAGTGGAGGTTAAAGTGGTACTAGGAGTTGTGTAATGTCCTCATCCTTTCTTCTTCCTTTCTCTAAAGAAATTGATGGTAGAAGCAAGGCAATTAGAAATCTGGATTATTGTCTTGAGTTGTAGTAGGAATTCTCAGCCTGGCTTGGTGTTGGGTCACCTGAATGGAAAAGATACAAAGAGACTAAACCTAATACCTTAACAATCTTACTCCACTTAGGTCAGGATGGCTCACATTTCTCAGGGGGTCCCTATCTTTAAAATGCCTCCTTCCAGAATAATGACTTAATCACAACTTTGTACCATTTTTGTTTTTGCCTAGACTATTCAGGGCGGTGAATTTCTTGGAAAGTTATAACTGGTTTTGATTGAACTTTTTTATGCTCAGAAAAGGCAACTATCCATCATCATGTCCCCTACCTCAACAAAGGCCTGTGGCTTATTTATTTCAGCATATATTCCTATTAATCCAGGACTCTATCGTTTTAACTGCCAAAGGATTGGAAAAGGCCAGCAATTTCATCCCAGTCCCCCCGCCCCAATTCTTTCTGGGACACATTTCTTACACAAGCAGTTCTATCCTGAGAAAAGGGGGTATGCAGTAACTAAATATGGGTGCATATTTTGAACAGCAACCCAGTAGTATTTTTTCCCAGCAACACCCAAATTTTAATCCTCATGGTTTAATATTTAACTTATCTCACACATTTAGAGAGCCTCCATATTGATGATTAAGTGGCAAGTGGTCTATTGTATTTATTTGGAAGAAGAGAAGAAATTTGCATTCAGTATTTTAAAAACACGCCCAACTATTTGATCCGTACGGCAATGTGGACCATTGAGTATGTGTACAGTTTAGAAAATTCAATCCTTTGAAATCTTAGTTGAAAATGTCAAAGTCAAGCTGCAGTGAGCCTCATCTGAACATGAGAAAGCCCCCAACCTCACTAATAAAACTTTCAGATTTTTTGATTGAATGCCATTTGAAATTGCCCTCATCACGTTACCGTGCACTAGGTAGCACGCAGTTAGGTTGCCTCTCGACATGGCCCTATTAGAGATTGCCACTTGTGAGGAAATCTGTTCAAAAGCAGAGGCTGTATTAAGCTGGATACCAGGTCAAATGACAGTATTTGGGGGGGAAATGGAGAGGTACTTCAGTCTAACGATTCGTGAAAAGTTAAGTAACAACAAATTCCATGAATATGAAATTGGGGAAAGAATGCTCTCATCACTGCTTTTATCTCGCAGCACTCTGTGCAGATGGTAGCCTGAGGAATTAGAAATGGCACCTGCTGGTGCGCCTGTCTCTCTCTGAAATTATGCTTTTTAAGATTGTGATTTTAGAGCATTGAAGATGGAAAGGGGGAATTTCAGTTTGGGGTTCTCAACGTTTTTTCTTTAAGTCAGTAAAAGGGGATGGCAGGAAGTGCAATATGAGTATTCTGACATTTCCTACTTATTTTTGCTTCCAAGAACCTTTGTATATTCATGCAGCTGGCTGTAGAGGACTTTGACAGTTTTAGTTGGAAGCTGGGGAAATCTCAGGAAAAAGCAAACTCAGTTTCTGCATTAATAAATCATGGAAATAGATCTGGGATCTTCCACTAATTTATATTGGGATTTTGGAATTTTAATTTTTATAAACATTTTGCTGGAATATGATAGCAAATCATATATATATGATTCATGGCAGTGGGATGGAAATCAAATATAACAGTGAAATATACAATGCAATGTAAATATTATATAATATAAACAGAAAAGTATGCATGTTATAAATTTTCACAAACTGAACACACACCTGTGTAAAGCCATACGAAAAAGAAATAACAATCCAGGAGCCTCTCTCATGCCTCCTTCTAGCTACTCCTCAAGAGTAACCACTCTCCTGTCTTCTAGATTCATTTTGCCTTTTGTGTACTTTCTATAAATGGAATCATACTACATAGCCTCTTCTGAGTCTGGCATCCTACACTCAACATTATAAGACCCACCCATAAGTACCATATTTCATTTTAATTTATTCATCTGCATTGTTGTATATTTTTCCACTATGTGATTATGTAATTTATTCATTCTTGATGGGTGCTTAGGCTGTTTTTGGCTTCTACAAGCAGTGCTGCTTTGAACATTTCTTGCATGGATCTTTTGAAGGACACATATACATATTTCTGTTGGGTATATACCCAGGAGTAGACTTGCTGGGCCACAGGATATAGATAAGTTCTTCCTGAGTAAATACTGCCGAACAGACATCCAGAGTTGTTGCTACTTCTACTCCTCCCAGCAATGAATGAGGGTCCTGGTCACTTCACATCCTCACCACACTTGGTATGGCTCTAGGAATTTTTGAGGTTCTTGAGGATGATGTTGTTTTCTTGTTCATCTCAGTGTTCAGAGCATTGAACACAATGATCGCACTATATTAGGTTACCAGATTACTGTCGGCCTAATAACAGCTGGATTTGTGAGCAGAGGGATAGCAGAAGCAGAACTGAAGTCTATATTGAGCAAGGAAGTTAGATCCTCGGGGCGAGGAGTACGGTGGCTGCCCGTACATGCCTCAGCTGCAATCTCCAAACTGAGGAGCTAAACAGCAGAAATTTATTTCTCACAGTTCTGTAGGCTAGAAGTCCAAGATCAAGGTGTTGGCACGTTTGGTTTCTTCCGAGGTGTCTCTTCTTGGCTTGTAGAGGCCTGCTTCTCTCTGTGTCCTCACATGGCCTTTCCTTCTGTGCACATGTCCCTGGCATCCCTTTGGGTCCTAATCTCCTCTTTTTATAAGGACACCAGTCATATTGAATTAGGGCCATTACTAGAGGCCTCTTTTTAACTTAATTACCTCTTTGAAGCCCCTCTCTCCAAATGCCATCACATTCTGAGGTACTGGGGGTTAGTGGCTTCAACATATGAATCTGGGGGGGGGGGGCGGGACACAACCCAGCACATAACAGGACACTATTAATTTTTTCAACATTACAGAAACTAAATATGAGACCTAGACTAAATTCATGGCAGTGGGATGGAAAGACAGATGATATAAGAAATACATTGAGTCTATACAATTATGAGGTTTCTATCTTGAGTGAGAAGGAATAGGGGTGCATTCACTGAGATAAGTAATTCAGAAAAGAGGCAAGTATTGGAGGGGACAGGTGATTTCTTCATCTTTGACTAGGTTGAATTTTAGACACTAACGTTTTTGAGAGAAGTTGTCTAGTATGTAGTTGGCTAGGTGAGGTTGAAGCTGTCATCCTTTAGATATTACTTATATTTAATAAACTTTTCTTAATTTCACTGAACTCCTGGTAAATGGGCATCAATCAATCATGCATAGGAATGAGGGGGTTTATTGGAGGAGAAAAAGCCACAGATCTTTATAATATTTCAGGAAATGTTTGTATTCACTAATTCTCATTGTTTTGGAGAAGCTCTTGAAACTACCTTGCCTCAGTTTCTCATGATGTATTTTATCAAACACACTGAAAATAAAAATATATATCTTTCGCTTATTGTAGAAGCTTCATGGAAATGAATGAAACTAACACACAATGATGGGAAGTTTCAGTATCAGAGAAGTGTTTAAAACTTGACAAGCTAACCTTTTGAAATAGCAAACATTACCAAAAGGCCTGACTGCTTGTTACAGTTGGATGCCTTTCCAAATGGGACTTTGGTAAACAAAGCTGCATTTGAGCTACAAGAGAGAACAAGGGTCAAAGAAACAACATTAATTCCAAGGGATAGGGGTGGGATGGGCAGAAAGTCTTAATTTTGTTTAAGGGCAAAAATGACATTATTTTATGATGAGTAATAATTGTAGGTAAGCGTGTAAACTATTACAGAATAGTTGACGTAGAAACTTTATAAAAGTATCTCAATGTCTTATTTATTATATTTCTCAGAGCTAGTTCATATACCCTCAGGTTAGATCAGGGGTTCCCAAGCTGGGTGATTTTGCCCACCATGGGACATTTGGCAATGTCTAGAAATGTTTTGTTTTTTGTCACAACAAGGGACAGAGAGGGGAGCTTTGGGGGTGTTTGTTAGTAGCTGGTGGGTGGAGACCAAGGGTGCTGCTAAATATCCTACAATGCACAGTCAACCCCCTACAACAAAGAATTATCCAGCCAAACTGTCAGTAGCACAATGGTTGAGAAATCCTGGGTACGTAACAAAATAAATGCCATTTGCTTTAAAAAGTAAAGAATCAGTCTTCTGAGTTGACTTTCAAGTTTGGATCAAATTTCTCCCTAAGTAATTACTTGGTGGGGTGGTAGTGGTGGTGGTGTGTGTATGTTTGTGTGTGTGTGTGTATGTTTGTTTGTTTGCTTGTTGTTTTTATCTGGGGTTATTGTTGTTTTGAACTGCATTTCATATCTTAAATCTCTGGGTTTAGATGAAATTAAGCTGTATCAGCA
Source organism: Balaenoptera musculus (assembly GCF_009873245.2). Lineage (NCBI taxonomy): Eukaryota > Metazoa > Chordata > Mammalia > Artiodactyla > Balaenopteridae > Balaenoptera > Balaenoptera musculus. The sequence continues at coordinate 74,910,071 of NC_045790.1, forward strand.
TTGTATTTCTTTAATCTTACTTTTGCACATAGATACATTCAAATAATCAGAGATTTTTATAATCTCTGAAAACTGCTATGGTTCTCAGAATGAAAATTCAGAGCTCCACTGAATACTCATATAAATCATTGAGTTTTGAATGACTATATAGTCCAGTGTCCATAAACTCAGTGTCTTTTTCTTTTTCTAGTAGAACACATTAATGTGGTACGTTTGTATATTGCATTATTACTTATGAGATATTTTAAAATACATTTCACCATTGAATGCTTATAAACCCAGTGTTAGTTACTTCTTATTATTGTAACCTTTTTAAAAGTCAAAAGATGGGCAGACAAGAAAACCTTCCCCAGCTCTTCTGGGCATATTAACTTTAAAATAAAATCAAACATTCATTAGTTCATTTGAATTCAACAAATATTTATTAGGCTTCTTCAGTGTGGCAGGAACTGTGATAAAGTGCTGTGCTAAGTTCTGAAATTAAAGCCAGAGTCTGTTTTGAATCCCATGAGAAAAGTTTTAGCCTCTTGGGATTAGAATTTGGGTTCTTTGAGAAATTCCAGAACCAAAAAAAGATTTGTATTTTGTATTTTAATAGAATAATGTTATTCACTCTTACAGAGTTGTAAGAGGTGGAAATAAGCATGGGGTGCACCAGATGATTTATTAATTAATATCCTAAAAGTGTCAGTAGTGGCAAAATTCTGAATTTGAATATCATATTCCTATACCTAAATATATTTTTTCCTGACTCTACTGGCTGTGGATTATGGATCAGCAAAATAAAACAGTTGTATTTATAACCATACACATCTAAAGAATTATAGAATGCCAGGGTTAGAAAAGTTCTTTGAGATATCCTATTTCATACTCCTCAGGGTCAGGGGGGCCAATTGACTTAGACCTAAGGGTCTAAGCCAATTACTAGGAGAGTTAAAACACAAAATCTCAGGTATTCAGATGGGTAGACTTTTCCACAAAATTTCTCATATGCTTTCCTCACCGACCTCCATGTTTGATGACAAGTAGGGTGACTAACCAGTTTTTCTGGGACTCTCAGTTTTAGCACTATAAGTCTTGCATTGTGGGGAACCTCTCAGCCCCAGCAAACTGGGACAGTTGGTCACCCTAAACTGACAAAGACACAGCAATATTTGTTATGTGTATGAGTATTGTAGATAATACTGTTATGTCATTCACCAGTTTTCTTGCTGCATGTTCACCAAAAATGAGCTTTTGTTTCCATCTTACCAGTGTGAGGTCATACTGGCTCAAATCTGATAAAATTGGAGCCTCTGTACAATGGTCTGATTAAAATTAATCCTTCCTATCTCCATTATTGCTGGTTAGCTTTACCTGTCTTTCTCAATCAATTTCCTAAGTAATGATTTCCTATTGTAAGGATGCTGCTTTTTATTCATGGCGGGGGGTGGGGGGCTTTCCTTTAGGTATTACCTTTTTTTAAAAAAAACTGAAGTATAGTTGATCTACAATATTATATTAGTTTCACATTTACAACATAGTGATTCAATATTTTTATAGATTATACTCCATATAAAGTTTTTATAAAATATTGGCTATATTCCCTGTGCTGTATGTTATGTTCTTGTAACTTATTTATTTTATACCTATTAGTTTGTAACTCTTAATCCCCTTTACCTATCTTGTCTCTCTCCCCATCCCTTTCTCCTCTGGCAGCCTCTAGTTTTTTCTTTGTATCTGTGAGCCTGTTTTGTTATGTTCCTTCATCTGTTTTGTTTTTTAGATTACACATGTAAGTGAAAACATACAGTATTTGTCTTTTTCTGTCTGACTTACTACACTAAGTATAATGCTCTTCAGGTCCATCCATGTTGTTGCAAATGGCAAAATTTCATCCTTTTTATGGCTGAGTAATATTCCAGATGTGGTATGTGTGTATATATATGTGTGTGTGTGTGTGTATATATGTATACACACACACAGCACATCTTCTTTATGCATTCATCTGTTGATGGATACTTAGGTTGCTTCCATATCTTGGCTATCGTAAATAATGCTGCTATCACCTTATAGCATTTCTTCAGCCTGCTCAAATATTTTCTGAATGACCACTGGTTACCCAGAATGGAAGTCTGCCTACAGTCTTACAGAGTATTACAAGATATGAGGAAAGAACACAAGGGGTTATGGGCATGTTAAGTAGGAAGTGGTAGGAGGTACTATAACATTTCCTGTATATATGAGATATGTTTTAAGTGATAGACAAAGGATACTTGTTTAACATGTCCCAATAACACCAGAAATAAGATCTAAGTCTATTCATTAAGCATAAGTCTTTGACCTGTTTGCTAAGAGAACTAGAATTAACCCCCAGACAAAGTTTGTAAAATTCTACTTTGAGTCTCTAAGTGCTTAGAAAAGAGACAGATGTTTTCATTAAAATGTGAAAATTTTCCATCTTCCTGATTTATGGCAGTAATATTAAAGGTATTTATCTGAGAGTCTTAAGACTTTTTACCTCACAGTGAGATACTGCTTCACATACCAGAGAGTGGCTATAATAAAAAAAGTCACACAGTAGCAGTCATTGGTGGGGATGTAGAGAAATTTGAACTCTCCATAGATTGCTGCTAGGAATGTAAAATGGTGCAGCCATTTTGGAAAATAGTTTTGCAGTTTTTTAAAATGTTAAACATAGATATTTTATATCACCCAGCAATTCTGCTCCTGGATCTCTACCCAAGGGAAATAAAAACTCTTGTCTACACAAAGACTTGTAAATAAATGTCCATAGCAGCGTTGTTCATAAGAGATAAAAGGTGGAAACCACCCACATGTCCATTGACTGGTGAATGGATAAATGGATAAACTGGTGAATGGATAAATGGATAAAACTAGTGAATGTGGTATGTCTGTACAGTGGAATACAATTTGCAGTAAAATGAATGAAATCCTGATACATGACGTTGAACCTGTCAGTTGAACCTGAAAAACATTATGCTAAGTGAGAAGTCAGGCACAAGAGATCACATATTTATAATCTCATCTATATCAAATGTCCAGGAAAGGCAAATCTGGAGAGACAAAAAGTAGATTAGTTATTGCCTGAGGCTGGACATGTGAATGGAGAGTGACTACAAGTGGTGTGATAGAAATTTCTACAGTTAGATTGTAGTGATGGTTGCACAACTCTGTAAATTTATTAAAAATTGTTAAATTGTGTACTACTTAAAACAGGTGAATTTTATGGTAGGACAAAACCCCAGCATACCTCAATATATCCATGTTTAAAAAAGAAAACATGTTCACCTGAATGAACTTTCCTTGAAACAACAGAGCCAAGGACTTCCCTGGTGGCGCAGTGGTTAAGAATCTGCCTGCCAGTGGGACAGACACAGGATCAAGCCCTTGTCCGGGAAGATCCCACGTGCCGTGGAGCAACTAATCCCATGCGCCACAACTCCTGAGCCTGCGCTCTAGAGCCTGCGAGCCATAACTACTGAGCCTGCACGCCTAGAGCCTGTGCTGTGCAACAAAGAGTAGTCCCTGCTCGCCGCAACTAGAGAGAAAGCCCATGCACAGCAACGAAGACTCAACGCAGCCAAAAATAAATAAATTAATTAATTTAAAAAAAAAAGAAAGAAAAGAAACAACAAAGCCAAAAAGGACAGCATAGTTTAAAAGACCAAGAAAATTTGAGATTGTGAGTGGAGGGATTTCGTGAAGTCCTTGGTTTTTTGTGTTTTTTTTTTTCATGGTTGTTATTTTACGAATAGAATTGAACCTGTGCTAACTGGCAGACATTCTCTGTCAATGCTTTTTTGGATGGCATAAATTCCCTTTTCTCAGTCTAGCTCTCTTTAGTTCCCTCACTCTCTCTCATCACCCGGTAACTGTTTGGTGGCATTTAGAACAAGGGTACGAATGCATTTTCTTTATGTAAGTTGGAACAGAGTTTGGGGCCCCCCTATACAGTGAGAGAACAAAAACTGAGGAGAATCCTCATACAGTAATAAGATTCCTGGAATATTTATTATCCAGGAATAATGGCATCCCTCATCCTCTCCTACCTCCACTGAAATCACCTGCAATGAGGGAGAGAAGAGTCTGGATTCCACAATCAGACTCCAACGGAAGAGAAGTGAGCTGTCCTAGTACACCCACCACAGGCACAGCGTGGGCAGAGGCAGGAAGAGATGTGTGGTAGACAGTTGAAAAGGGCAAGAAAGAGGACAGCCAATTAAAAATTTTTTTGGTGAGATTTCTTAAGATGCCTATCTGCTTGTCACTTTTCCTTGAAGTTCTGAGACCAATCTGGCTCCCACATGGGCTCTCCCTCTCCTCCCCCTGCCTCCATGGCCCCCTGCCCACACCTGGCTCATTTTCCATTGCAATACCTGGAAGTCAGCCCTTTGTAGAAGTTAGAGACCAAATCAAAGCTGGCAAATGGAATGTGTAGGTTATTTACGGATTGTTGCCGAGCAAATTTAATCACTGGCCTTCTGTAACTCCATCATCATTTCCCTTGACGAGAACATCACAGACTTAAATTTTGCAAAGGAGGGAGAAGTGGCCATAATCCAACTATAACAGTAACAGCCAATTCTGCTGTGATGGGAAGAGGCGCTATATTAGTGCCAATACATTAACCAACTTTCCAATTGCAGTGGGGAAACTGATTGCCATTACAATTCCCACAGCTCTCCTCCATGAAGGTAACAGAACTGCTTGAATGAGCACTCATTTCCAGCTCTGCTGGAGTGTGTGCGCCTGTGTGTGTGTGAGAGAGAAAGAGAGAGAGAACGCAAATGACTGGTTAAGACTTGAGGGTAGGCATGAGGGCTAGACATTTCTGAATTGTTCTTTCACCACTAGTTGTGTGACCTTGGGCAAGTCAAACAGCTACTGTGAAACTTGGGCTGTATTTGCAATATGAGACTAATAATAATAATACTCAGTTGATTAAACAGGACCACACATTCTTTAACACTCCTCCCAGCAAGAGGTGAAGTCTGTGTCCCCTCCCCTTGAATCTAAGTGGGCTCCGTGACTGCTTTGATTGATAGAAAATGGCAGAAGTGACACTGTGCCATTTCTGGGCAGCGTCTCCTTCCTGACTTGCTGGGAGTCCCGAGCTGCCATTTAGGAAGTCTGACTATGCTGAAACTACCAAGCTGGAGAGGCCGTCTGTCGGTGTTTCAGTCGACTGTCTCGGCAGAGTTCACTCTTCCAGCCGTCCCTACATACCAGGGGTGGGAATGAAGCCATCTTGGATTCTCCGGGTAAGCCTAACCACCAACCAAAAGCCCCAAGTAACCTCAGTGGGTAGCTGTGGAGCAGGAGAATTGCCCTGCAGAGCCTCGTTCAAATACCTTGGCCACAAATTCAGGAGGTATATTAAATTTGTTGCTGCCTTAAGCTGCTAAATTTGGGGATATTTTCACACATAAAAGACCTGCCACAAAGCTGTTGAAAAGATCACATGGAACAATAAAAGTGTTCATTAAATAATAGTTTTTGATGCTATTTTATTAATCACGATGATGATAATACTAATAAAAAGGAACATACTCTAGTCTTGCCTAAATATTTAAAAAAAAAACAAAAACTGACCTCTTTTAAATAATTTAGAGGGCTAAAATCCTTCCTGACCTGTGGATTTCATCTTTAACAACAAATGAGATGCGAACTTGTCTGGAGTAATTGGAGAGTCACAGACATCAGGTAAAGTATGCATTTAGTGGATACTTCTAATATGCCAGGCACCAAACACACATTTTCTCCTTTAGTTTTCACAGCAACCTTATGAGGTGACTACAGTGGGTCCATGTCTTACAGTGGGCTCAGAGAGGTTGAGTAACTTGCCCAAGGTTTCACAGCTAGGAAGCAATGGAGCCCAAATCTGAGTACAGGGCTGTCTGCCTCCAGCGCAGAGAAGAGGCCTAAATTGAGTAGGGTCTTGAAGGACATGTAAGTGTAGAACGACAGAAGGAGGGACAGCCTGGAGGCTTTGTAAGGATAAGGATGTCTGTGCTGGGAATGGTGAGGATGTGGGCTGTAACCTTCTCTGAAGAGCAGGGGAAAATGAGCTCCCATCAGCAGAATCTTATTCTCAGAGCTGAAAGCAGTCTCCGAGTCCCCACTTTTCATCCACAAGTCTGCCCTGATGAAGAAGGGTGTGGTAATGGGCCTGGAAAGAGAAGCTGGGTGCTAGAAATCAGGGTGAGAACGATTGGAAGCTCAAATGTTGCTTCAGGACTCGCTGTTTCTGCTGAAGTCTGACTTTCATCTCCTCTCTTGGCTTTCGGCAAAGCAAATGCTGGCAGAGAACAAAGACTGCTTCCTTTAGTGCCTGAGGGACACAGCCAATATCAAAGTTGATGAAGAAACAGATTGGACTTGTCAGGGTGTCTTCTAAATTTCTTGCTAAATCATTGTAGTCCATGACCTAAAATAATCCCCACATTGAAACTTCTGGCCCATCCTTGCCTTCAGTCCTCTGTGAGCGGCAAGCTTCCCTGCAGCCCCTTGCAGCTGTGAATTGGGTACGGGGCATCAGGGGTTCGAGGCTGACAGGAACAGAATTCTAGGCTCGGTAATATACCCCTGCTTACTTCCTGGACCACAGAGCCTCATGCTGCGCTGAACTTCTCAGATGACTCACCTCATCCCTGGTGCTCTGATTTTCCATCTTCCCCAAGTACCTTGACCTTAAAAATAACATCTTATTGATTTCATCAAACTTTCTTCTCTACCCGCATGGTCACAAATGTGCACAAATCGGGAAGTCCTCATGACACCTCCTCCCCGATCTCCAGCTTTGAAGCAGTAACTGATTACAGCAACTAAAATAAAAGCACAGACCATCCTGAGCAGTTATGTTAACGAAGTGAAAAGAAAAGAAAAAGTCCAGCTGGCTTAAATAAGCACTCTTAGAGTTAAAGCAACTTTCTTAACTTTCTTTTCTCTGGAGTCTCTCCTTCTAGAATATCGTAAGGACAGTTTTGAAGAATATGGTCTCTGTAATGCCGTTCATCTTATATTTGTTGGAGAAATAAATCTGCAACACAAAAAATTGCTGTTAATTAAAAATAATGGCTATTCCAAAGTAAAAATTCGATCTGGACATAAAGCCTATTTAAAAGGATGATCTTCAATAGCTCTTGAAAGCCAGTCACTTGTTACTTTATCTGTGGCGAAGCAGAAGAGCTCATTTGAGGGGAGTGAAGACTTTGCTAGAGTATCTGGGCTCTGCTTTCTCTTGTGAAATTTTGCTAAAAGTTTCCATTCCAGGTTTTATAATATCTTGTCAAGGATCTGCAACCTATTTCTATGTAGAGGGAAAACCTTACATTTATGATCTTTTCCCTAATTTACTGAGGTGACCTAGAATGTTCATTCCTGACAGCAAAAGTCAGCCTGTTTGTTCAGTTCTTCCATTTTCATGGTTTTTAGGCCAGCAATTCATTTCACTATCCCCAGAGTTAGATGATGAAAAGATACAGGTACCACTAAGTTCACTTCTCATTTATTGCGTCACTTTTGTTCTGTTCTGCCAGAATGGTTTCTTGGTGGTAGAAAGGAGAAATGAGAATATTAGGAGACATGCCATGGTATTCTAGAATCCTCTGTGTCTTTCTATTTATGGAATGAACTATGCCTCTTTTTGTATTTGCTGCTAATGAGGTTTTGTCGTGGTCATGGTTGATGTAGTTAGATGTTTGGGAAGAAAGAGTCTGTGACCCATGTTCACCTAGTTATCCTTATGTGAAAATATCAGGTCCATGTAATTCTATGAATTCCTCTCCAAATCACCAACTGTCCTTACTACATAATAACTATATGAATTGCTACCTTTTATTACACATTCAATAAATTCTAGCTGTTCTATGAGCTTTTCATGTTGGTGACTTTAGTCCCCACAACCACCCTAGAAGGCAGCTACTGTTATCATCCTACCATTTTTCAGATAAGACACTTGGGAACAATATGGCTCAGTAACTTTCCCAAGGTCACTCAACTAATGCAAGGGGGGACCAAGATTTGATCCTAGGCATTCTGGAATGTGTGCCTGCAACCTTAAGCACTGTGTTGTTTTCCTTCAAGAATTCAGAAGGATGAAGGAATCAGCTGTGTTCCATCAACTATTGCCATTGCCAAGCACGCATCTTTGTGTCAGTGCCTGGTTTCATCCAAATTTGGCCCATGTAGTAAGTATTCTTCACTTTAAGTGCTTAGAAGGGCTAGATTTACACATGTGGTGACAACATCATTCCAGAGACTTTCAATATCTTGTATCCTGGTAGAGTGAGCCACACTTCTGGGTCTTAGTAGGCCTGCAATGATAGCAGGGCTGTGTGTTTTGTTCTTTAAAAAATATAATACGGTACTGTCACCTACTCTATGAAAATAGCCATTATTTATTTGGGCTTGCAAGGCTTTATCTGTCTAGTTGCTTTGGAGAATAAGCATCTCATTGTCCTTAGTGCATTGCTTTTCACATTCTATTTTCCCAGGTGCAACACACATGCCTCATTCTGCTGAACTCCTCCATATGGGCCAGGAATGAGTTATTCTTTGATGAGTTCTGAAAGAAGAAAGATAGAACACAGCAGTGAGCTGAGATAACTTGTGTCTGTTTGCCCCAATAGCCTTCTTAGGACATCATTTCAGAACTTTGGCTAGAGCAGTGGAAAAAATAAATGAAAACATGAGTGAGAGTTTTGAGTCATTCTTCTAAATAAATAATTGTTCCCATTCCTTCTCCCAACCAATATGTCAGCATAAAGTTTCCCTTGACCCAGGAACGAAGAATTATATTGGTGATCAGTAAATGCATCACACTCAGAAGAAAAAAAAAATGACATAATGTGCCAGAGAGAACAAAAGTCATTTGAGAATCGGTGCAGGGGGGCAGGGTCAAGGGATTGACTGATTACATGTGGCCAGCTTCTCATTCCATGGGTGATTCACACTCTCTACTTGTGTCTGTGCTAGAAAGATAGTCTTTTATTAGAACGTATTTCAGAACTCAGTGTAGAAAGAAGCCGAGATATTGTTCTTTTTTTTTTAATTTATTTTATTTTTTTTTAATTTTTGGCTGTGTTGGGTCTTTATTGCTGCGTGTGGGCTTTCTCTAGTTGTGGCGAGCGGGGACTACTCTTCGTTGCAGTGCCTGGGCTTCTCACTGCGGTGGCTTCTCTTGTTGCAGAGCACGGGCTCTAGGCACACAGGCTTCAGTAACTGTGGCACGCGGGCTCAGTAGTTGTGGCTCACGGGCTTCAGAGCACAGGCTCAGTAGTTGTGGCACACGGGCTTAGTTGCTCCACGGCATGTGGGATCTTCCCGGACCAGGGCTCGAACCCGTGTCCCCTGCGTTGACAGGTGGATTCTTAACCACTGTGCCACCAGGGAGGCCCTAAGATATTGTTCTACAGTTTGAGCCCTGTCTAGATTCTGAAATGGTTGTTTAATATTATTTAATGAAGAGTGAAATCAGAGAAAAATATGCGATGTTCTTCCATTTCTCACACAAACAAAGAAAGGAAAAGCTGAACCTCGTACCCTTAGTGGCTCTAGATCTAGGGGAACTTGGATTCTGAATAATAAAGCAAAACTTCCAGATGGCTGGGTTGTAAGGAACAGTGATTTATACTGTTTATATTTGGATAGGTACCTCTACCGCCAAGAAAATGTGAAGAGGGGTTTATGTGTGGTATTATTTAGGTTGCAGAGACAAGAGAGTACAGTTTTTAAGCATACAGACACTGGTGCTTGCCTGTGATGTTGCTCTGAGCTCTGCTACTTACTGTGTAATCCTGGATCACTTGCTTAAGTTCTCTGAGTTTCTTTGTCATTAAAATGGGTATCTTAATATTAATTCCTAGAGTTGTTGGAAGGATTAAATAAACTAATAGAGTATCTGGAATAGTAATAGTTTCTGGCACAAAAAGCACTCATTTATTGTTAATGACAAAAATTATTATTGTCATCTTATGACTGCCTCATACATGGGATCTCCCCACTCAGATGTCATCCAGACAGAACATAGACAGTTTGGAAGTGACTACCAGTGCCCATCAGGTTTTTGTGTCACTTTATGCTTTTCCATATGCTTTCGCCTTCATTTCATAACTGCCCAGGTCTAGCACCATTGTAACCCCAACTGTGAATCCTTGCTAGTCTTAAACCTCTCAGGGCCTCAGTTTACTCGTCTGTAAAATTTACTCAGTGCCCATTCTGTCTTAACAAGCTAAAAACAGGCTCATATCTTATGTTGCCCTGTGTCTAACCGAATTTTGTTTTTAAAGAAAGTAACAGATTAGCAATCTATAATGTGAAAGAATACCGTCAAAGAGTTACTCTACTGCCGCAAAGCACCCCTCAGCCTGAAGGCTGGGAAAGGGGTTACAAGCACAGTCCTATGCAAAGGCATTTTCAATGAATTTCATGGAACCAATGAGGTATGCAGTGCACACCTGCCTCTTAGGATTAATTCTCAGGTTACAGGGAAGCTGAGAAAATTGCTATTTCTTGACCTAAAAGGAGGTTAAAACACTTTCAGTGGAAATCAATTCACTTTAAGGTATTTAGCACTGTTCATATTTTGTACAAGGCTCTATGACAGGGCTGGTTTCAATTGGCACTTTATGTAGAAGTTGTAGGAAGCCCATCACAGGGAGAGTGGAATCTGAATCAGTGTTTAACAAGATGGGCTATTCCCTTTGTTTCGCTTCCAAGATAAAAAGGTAACATGCCCCAGACCCCCAGACTGGCTGGAGATATTGGGAGCCTTTTACACATCTGCTCCACAAGACGGGGAAAAGTGATTGCTGGAAAAATAAAATTAATTTTTCTTGCTGCTTTTATTTTTCCTTTGCTAGGGGAATTTATGTTATACATGGTCAAATAGCATTATGTACAATGAAGGAAATGAGGTGTGAGGGAATCATTCAATAAAAAATGACAAATCATAAAAGATCATTTAGAGAAAATGCTGTTAGCAAGAGTTTGAGAAGTACGAAGATCTTTTTTCATAGGTTCTTAGGAAATGCTATCACAGGAAATTGCACCATTTATACAGTTGTTCTTCTCTTCCTTGAAAAGATAGTGATACATTTCGAATGGAATTAAATAAGAAATGATGCAGGCTTTCCGTCACTACCTGAGACTGGGTGGGGAAAACTGCTTTCTGAGGAGACAAAGTATGATCATCGTCATGACCAACAACTCAGAAAACGAAACCCCAATTACGAGAATGATTTCAATGACTAATATGTGACCAGTGGGGAAAAAAGAATGTCAGGATAAGATAAACCAAGGGGTTACGAGGATGTAGAGAAATGGGAACCTTCATGCACTTCTGTGGTGAAGTTATTTTGAAGAACAATTTGGCAGTATTGAGAGAAATTGAATATGTGCATATTGTAAGGCCCAGCAATTGCAGTCAAGTGTGTGCTTGAGAAAATGTTTTGCCCAGGTACACAATGTTACCAGGTACACAATACCCAGGTATGAGAATGTTATTGATAACGTTGTTCGAAGTAGCAAAGAGATGAAAACAAACTAGAAGTAAATAAAAAGAAAGAATATATATAAAATGTAAAAAATTCTTACGAGAGTCTACTACATAGGATTCCAAGAGCCTAAACTAATTGTACATATATTAATGTGAATAGATCAATATATTATTAACAATAAATTAAATAGCTGTGTAGCTCAACGCTGTTTAAGCAAATAAGAGTTATGCAAAGCATTGCTAGATATGATACATTGATATGCATATACAAAAAAATAAAGTCTGTGGGAGGTGGATCCCAAGCACAAGCATGCAAAATGGCCAACTTTGGGGGGAAACTATGAAATAAAATAAAACAGAGGACAAATTTGAATCAATGATAATATATTAATGACATAATGTTGCAATGAAGAGGTCAGATAAATCCAGTTCTGTGCCCAGAAATCAAAAGTTACATCTATATCAACATATAAAGGATGTTTGTTTATCTATATATCTATAAGTATATAAAAGATATCTATCAATCATTGATCTCCCTCACCATATATATTTGTAAGTAAATATATGTGTGTGTGTATATATATATGTAAATATATATATATAAAATGATATTGAGTTAGAGGGTGGTAGTGTTGTATCCCCAAGGGAAAATCAAAAAGTTGGGATGATTATTCCCCAAATGAAGGGAAAAGTTTGCGAAGAATGCCAGAAAAACAAGTGTCTACGTCACTCAAACCTTGGAAACTTGGAGAAATAAAACACAAAGTGATGAGATAAAATGGAGTGATTTAGAGAAATTAAATTTTTGGAAAAGTTTTTCCCGAGAAATATATAAATATTGAAAACATTTATTGATCAAAAAACACCCCCAATCAGGCTGACAATGACTCTACTAGTAGAGTCTCCTGAGCAGTGAAAGAAACAGACTTTGACTTGGAGACACCAAGAGTTAAGAGAGATGAGACACCAGTTATGTTAAATTGAGTTCAGTTACTTTTTGTTGTTTCATAAGACACAATTAGGGTAATTAGCAAATAATTGAAAGGATTAAATAATAGGAAGATAAAATTTTCTATCTGCCTTTTCTAATGCACTGTATTGGGGGCTATGGACTGTAATCTCTCTAATTGCTTAACACCTGCCAGGGATGGTGGTGAAGGTCCTAACCAGAGACAGAGGGCAGACAGAATGGCCCAATGAAACCTTCCATCTTTAGTGTTCTATGACTATACAAGTTAAGCTGTGCCCATTTTAGAAGTTGCTGAACATGATGTGGCTTTCTCGGTGGTACTGAAGTTTTTATATTGAAAGGTAAATTTTTTTTAATTGAGAAATGTTAAAGTCTCAACAGTCTTATTCACTGAGAGATCTTGGTATATAACATTTTTTCCTGTGGTTATTGGTGAATCATCTTTACAATAGTTACCCAAATAGATAGTTAGAAAAAAGCTGTACTGCTAATAACAACAGAAATTCTGTCCCCTGTGATCACTCACACAAGAAAAACAAAAGACATCCTTTTCTAACCTTAAGTATTTAATTTAAAAAATATTTTTCTATTACCAATTCAGAGTAGAGATTTTGCTAACTGCTTTAAGAAAATGCCCAAACTATAATTCAAACATCATTTTTTAAGGCGTTCTAGAGCTATTTTACTAACCTACAAGGCAAAGAGAAGTGAGAAAGAATTCTTTGTGCTTCAGGAAAATTAGACATGTGAGCTGACATCTGAGGGAAGCACCTAAAAAGGTTGTACATAGTCTGAGACACAATTCCCAAAGGACAAGGAAGCAGGAGTTGAAGTTATAAAAGAGAGAGCAGATTTGAGAGTATTAATTTTAGAGGAATGATAGTTTTGAAAGAACCACAAGATGGAAAAATCTAGCATTGTACTTGCTAACTCAAAAATAAGTCACCTGTTCCTAAATGCCTAATATCACACCTTTATGTATCTTCAAAAAGTGACTGTCCTTGCTTTATGTCATCCTCCTCCATTGGCTGGGACAAAGATACTGGGATTATTAGACATTTCTCAATTGCCTTAGCTCTTCCTGTGCTGTTAGCCTTTATCTTTGTTCTGGCACCCTGAAGGCTACACAATATAACCACCTTCCTGTTTGGATCAGGTCTTTAAAAGGAGATGGCCTCAAACACCAAATTCATGGTGATAAAGAGCCAAGATGCTATCACTGGAGGCACAAGTTCCCGATTGTGACTTACCAGAGCCTGCATGCAGGTGTGTCATGAGGCTGAGGGAACTGTTTTATCAAGAAATGCATTATCTGTGTCGAACACAAAGTTGTCTGCATATAAACATTAAACACATATGAGTTATGCATATGAAATTTATACATATATTTATATACACATATGATTTACGTATATGAAATCAGTCTAGCAAATGAGCTTCTGTGGTGCAGGATACTTTAATAAAGATTAATAATGAGGTGAATACTCTTGGTATGGGATGCTTGTTTCCCATTCCCAATGCCGCCTTCCATGGGAAGTGCGGTTTATCTGTATTACACTCCTGACCTTCCTCTTCCTTTTACTCCCTCTGCCCCAGGGAAGGTATAACAGTTTCCCAAATTGGTAAAATTCAGAAGAAAAAGCCAAACATTCTTGGGCCAGCTCCCCCTTTTGTCTCTAATGATTACATCTGATCATAAAGGTCAGGAATCCTTCTCGGCCCTGTTTATTGATAGTCTTCCCAGGTCCAGAAATGGTGCCAAGAGGGTGGGAATGTCTGTTCAGTTCTGAAGTTCGATATTTGGAAACCCAGGTGGCCTCATACTAAGCTATATCTTCCCAAAGCTGTTAGCAGAAATGATAGCCATAATTTGACCTTCCTTTAGCCTTAACTTTTTGTCTCATTTATCAGTTTACTCAGAACCTAGTGTTGGGTGAGAGGTATCACCACTGAGGCATTAAAAGGCCCCATGTTTCAACATACAGGATTATAGTGACTGGGTGCCCCTACTGGGTTACATGGTAGAAACAGTCAGTCCTCCTTTTCTCAGAGAGAGGACCTTGCACCTGAGTTCAGTTTCTCACAAGACAGAGGTCTTTTTATCTCTAGCAAGATGGGTGCAACTTTCTTTGGATCCCAAGTTTTCTGTGTGCTGGCTAGTTGGTCTTACCAACAATTCCTCTGAACAGCTAACATTTACACCGAGACTGCCTCACACCCAAGTACTCAGTTACCCTCCCACTGGCCTGTGGGTGTTCTTGTACCTGTCTTATTAGAAGAGAGAGTAACATGGGGCAGAGTCCCCCCATTAGGACATAGATCCACTGCGCGTCTAACAGAGTCCAACTTCTGGAATGATTGTTCCTTATCTTGAAAACCCTTGACTCGTAAGTTTCCCCAGTCAAGTCCATTTTTTAACCCTTATATCATGTTCTGGACTTTACTTTTACCCAGCTTTCACAAAACCCCAGTAAATATTTTTATATTGAGTGTAATTTATGTATAATGAAAATTAATCAATTTTAAATGTACAATTTGATTGGTTATGCCAAATGTACACATTCACGTTACCACCGCCACTATCAAGATACAGATGGCTTCACTTACCCCACACCCCCAAGACTCCTTTGTGCTGCTTTGCAATCAGTCTCTTACTCCCACTTCTACTTCCACTGTTCTGATAATTTTGCCTTTTCCAGAATGTCCAGAATGGTAGCATACAGTATGTAGCTTTTAGTTTGCTTTCTTTCACTTGGAATCATGCTTTTGAGATACATCCATATTGTTGGGTGCATCAGTATTTTCCTTTTTATTGCTAAATAATTTCGGTTGTAAGCATGTACTATAATTTGTTTATCCATTCACCAATTGATGGACATCGAGTTATTTCACATTTTTGGCTATTATGAATCATGCTACCAGAAACATTCATGTACAGGACCTTGTATGATCATCTATTTTTCATTTCTCTTGGGTAAACACCTAGAGTGAGAATATGGGTCATGTGATAGTTACATACTAACTTCGTGAGATGTTTTCAAACTGATTTTTTTAAAAAAATTATTTATTTATTTTTGGCTGTGTTGGGTCTTCGTTTCTGTGCGAGGGCTTTCTCTAGTTGCCGCAAGCGGGGGCCACTCTTCATCGCGATGCGCGGGCCTCTCACTATCGCGGCCTCTCTTGTTGCGGAGCCCAGGCTCCAGATGCGCAGGCTCAGTAATTGTGGCTCACGGACCTAGTTGCTCCGCGGCATGTGGGATCTTCCCAGACCAGGGCTCGGACCCGTGTGCCCTGCATTGGCAGGCAGATTCTCAACCACTGCGCCACCAGGGAAGCCCCAAACTGCTTTTTAAAATCGATGTATCATATTTAATTTCCACCAGCAATGGACTAGATTTCCAGTTGTTCTATGTTTTCACAATCACTTTGTATTTTCAGTCTTAAATTTTAGCTGTTCAAGTAGTTATATCATGTTACGGTGGTTTTAATGTGGTAGTTATATAGTTTTGTTGTATGGCGGTTTTATTTTGCATTACCTAATGACTAAAGGACTTTCACCACTTTTCATCTATGTGCATGTATCTTCTTTGTTGAAGTGCCTGTTAAAACCTCTGTTTTTTGAGGTCATTGTGTAGCTTGTCTTCTTATTATTATCTTTAAGAG
The DNA here is from genome assembly GCF_009873245.2 of Balaenoptera musculus. Lineage (NCBI taxonomy): Eukaryota > Metazoa > Chordata > Mammalia > Artiodactyla > Balaenopteridae > Balaenoptera > Balaenoptera musculus. The sequence continues at coordinate 74,926,204 of NC_045790.1, forward strand.
GTTTTTAAATATATATATTCTGCACATAAGCCCTTTGTCACATGTACATTTTGGAAATATTAACTGCCAGTCATTGGCTTCATTTTTATTTTCTAACTGAAACATTCAAAGAAAATAAGGTTATAGTTTAATGAAGGCCAATTTATCAATGTTTTATGGTTTATGCTTTTTATATCTTTTTTTAACATCTTTATTGGATTATAATTGCTTTACAGTGTTGTTTTAGTTTCTGCTGTATAAAAAAGTGAATCAGCTATACATATACATATATCCCCATATCCCCTTCCTCTTGTGTCTCCCTCCCACCCTCCCTATCCCACCCCTCTAGGTGGTCACAAAGCACCGAGCTGATCTCCCTGTGCTATGTAGCTGCTTCCCACTAGAGAAATGGAAATAAAAACAAAAATAAACAAATGGGACCTAATGAAACTTAAAAGCTTTTGCACAGCAAAGGAAACCATAAACAAGATGAAAAGACAACCCTCAGAATGGGAGAAAATATTTGCAAATGAAGCAACTGACAAAGGATTAATCTCCAAAATATACAAACAACTCATGCAGCTCAATATCAAAAAAGCAAACAACCCAATCCAAAAATGGGCAGAAGATCTAAATAGACATTTCTCCAAAAAAGATATACAGATTGCCAACAAACACATGAAAGGATGCTCAACATCACTAATCATTAGAGAAATGCAAATGAAAACTACAGTGAGGTATCACCTCACACTGGTCAGAATGGCGTTTTATATCTTATGTAATAAATCTTTGCATTACCCAAAGTTTCAGAGCTTTTTGCCTATCTTTTGTTCTAAAGGTTTAATAATTTTGGCTTTTATATTTAGGTCTATGATATATTTTAAGTTATTTTTGTATACTGTGCAAAATAAGTCTTTTTTAGTTTTTGTTGTTGTTTGTGTGTTTGTTTTCACATGGATAACTGTTCCATCTTTTGTTGAAAGAAATATCTTTTTACTATTGGATTGCTTTGGCACTTTTGTTGAGTATTAGTTGCATATACGTATACATATACGTGTGTGTGTGTGTGTGTGTGTGTGTGTATCTGTTCCTGGACTCTATTCTGTTCCATTGCTACATATATATGTCTTTCTTTGTGCCCAAACCACACTCCCTTGACTACTATACTTTCTAGTAAGTCTTAAAATCAGATAGTGTGAGCACTCCAATTTTGTTCTTTTAAAAATTATTTTGGTTATTCTAGGTTTTTGCATTTATACATAAATTTTAAAATCACAGTATCAGTTTCTACAACAAGGCCAGCTGAGACTTTGTTTGAGATTGCACTGCATCTATATATTGATTTGGGGAGAATTGATGTCTTAACAATATTAAGACTTCTGATCCAGGAACATGGTGTTATCTCTCCATTTATTTTGGTTTTCTCTAATTTCTCTCAGTAATGTATTATAGTTTTTAGTGAATAGATCTTGCATGTATTTTTCTAACTACATCACAAAAGATTCTATACTTTTGTTGTCATGGAAGTGTTTGTTTTATGAATGTGTCTGTTAATTTAAATTTCCAGTTATTTGTTGCTAGTAGGAGTAATACAGTTATTTTTGTATATTGTAAATTTTATGTCATTGGCTGCTAGATTATGTTGTATTCCTTCAAAGAGTGTTGGGTTTTGTTTTAGTACATAGCTAAATTAATTTGAACAAGTTAGATATTTTTGAAAACTGTTTTCAAGCTTAGTTAGGGTATTCCCAAAGTGACCTTTAGTCTATTGTTTTTATCTCCACAACTAACATGATACTCTTCCGAGGATTCTGTCAATGCTTCATGTATCACAAAGTCTTTCAATTCTAGCTGGTTCAAGAGTGAACTGTTCCTAGAGCTCCTATGAGCTCTGGAAATTGTTCTTCTTACTGATTTCCCATTGTTCTTACCCTGGCATCAGGTGGGTTTCTCTCCCTCATTCACAGATCAGTAGTAGTCATCTAAAGTTTCAAGGGTAACTTGCTCTCTGTACATTTTTCTCCTTTCTGAGGTGCAACCTCACAAATTCTAGCCACCTCTGTTTACTCAACTCAGCGAGAACACTGTGTTCCTTTGGGTTCCCACTCTTTGTGCTGTGGCCTGAAACACTCTTCAGGCAGTAAGGTGGTATAATCTTTGGGCTAATCTTATTCGTCTTCCTTTCCTCAGGGATTGCTTTCCTGAGCTTCCTATGTCCAATGTCTGAAAACAGTTGTTTAATGTAATTTGTTCAGTTTTCTAGTTGTTTACTGTGGGAGAGAAATTGCTGCAGCTGTTTATTTTTCATGGGCAGAGCAGAAATCAATACTTTTTTGACCTTTCAAATATCCTGGATAGAACACATCCATGGCTTTTGTTTCATGGATGACAGCAGCAATATAGGAGACTCAATGGTAGCTTATTCTGGAAAGACTGACACCACCCTCCACATAGTTTCAGCTTACTCTCTTCTTATATGTAGGTGACAAAATAACTTTTTCCTGATTTAACTAGTCTAAGTATAATACACATCCTTTGAGCCTTCCTCAAAGAAGAGAGATAAATTTCAGTATGGCAGACAATGGCTTCTGTACTCTGTAGAAGAGAGCAAGAGACTAGATGGATTTTAGGATTGCATTCTCTGCGCATGCTCAAAACACAGTTATCAGAGAGGAGCTTCAAGATGGCGGAAGAGTAAGACACGGAGATCGCCTTCCTCCCCACAAATACATTGGAAGTACATCTACATGTGGAACAACTCCTACAGAACACCTAGTGAACGCTGGTAGAAGACCTCAGATGTCCTAAAAGGCAAGAAGCTCCCCACGTACCTGGGTAGGGCAAAAGAAAAAAGAAAAAAAAACAGAGACAAAGAATAGGGACGGGACCTGTACCAGTGGGAGGGAGCTGTGAAGGAGGAAAGGTTTCCACACACTAGGAAGCCCCTTCGTGGGCGGAGACTGCGGGTGGCAGAGGGGGGAAGCTTCGGAGCCGCGGAGGAGAGCGCAGCCACAGGGGTGCGGAGGGCAAAGCAGAGAGATTTCCTCACAGAGGAGCAGTGCCGACCGGTACTCACCAGCCGGAGAGGCTTGTCTGCTCACCCGCCGGGGCGGGCGGGGCTGGGAGCTGAGGCTCGGGCTTCGGGGCGGGCGGGGCTGGGAGCTGAGGCTCGGGCTTCGGAGGTCGGATCGCAGGGAGAGGACTGGCGTTGGCTGCGTGAACACAGCCTCAAGGGGCTAGTGCACCACAGCTAGCCCGGCCGGAGTCCGGGAAAAAGTCTGGAGCTGCTGAAGAGGTAAGAGACTTTTTCTTGCCTCTTTGTTTCCTGGTGCGCGAGAAGAGGGGATTAAGAGCGCCGCTTAAAGGAGCTCCAGAGACAGGCGTGAGCCGCGGCTATCAGCACGGACCCCAGAGACGGGCATGAGACACTAAGGCTGCTGCTGCCGCCATCAAGAAACCTGTGTGCGAGCACAGGTCACTCTCCACACCGCCCCTCCCGGGAGTCTGTGCAACCCGCCACTGCCAGGGTCCCGTTATCCAGGGACAACTTTCCTGGGAGAACGCACGGCGCACCTCAGCCTGGTGTAACGTCACGCCGGCCTCTGCCGCCGCAGGCTCGCCCCGCGTCTGTACCCCTCCCCCCGGCCTGAGTGAGCCAGAGCCCCCGAAGCAACTGCTCCTTTAACCCCGTCCTGTGTGAGCGAGGAAAACACGCCCTCAGGCGACCTACACGCAGAGGCGGGGCCAAATCCAAAGCTGAACCCCGGGAGCTGTGCGAACAAAGAAGAGAAAGGGAAATTTCTCCCAGCAGCCTAAGAAGCAGTGGATTAAATCTCCACAATCAACTTGATGTACCCTGCATCTGTGGAATACCTGAATAGACAACGAATCATCCCAAATTGAGGAGGTGGACTTTGGGAGCAACGATGTATATATATTTTTCCCTTTTTTCCTTTTTGTGAGTGTGTATGTGTATGCTTCTGTGTGTGATTTTGTCTGTATAGCTTTGCTTTTACCATTTGTCCTAGGGTTCTGTCTGTCCATTTTTATTTTTTTTACTTTAAAAACAATTTTTTTCTTAGTAATTATTTTTTATTTTAATAACTTTATTTTATTTTACTTTATTTTATCTTTTTCTTTCTTGCTTGATTTTTTTTTTCCCTTTCATTCTGAGCCGTCTGGAGGACAGGCTCTTGGTGTGTCACCCAGGCGTCAGGGCTGTGCCAGTGAGGTGGGAGAGCCAAGTTCAGGACACTGGTCCACAAGAGTCCTCCCAGCTGCACGTACTATCAAATGGTGAAAATCTCCCAGAGATCTCCATTTCAACGCCAAGACCCAGCTCCACTCAACGACCAGCAAGCTACAAAGCAGGACACCCTATGCCAAACAACTAACAAGACAGGAAGACAACCCCATCCATTAGCACAGAGGCTGCCTAAAATCATAATAAGGCCACAGACACCCCAAAACACACCACCAGACGTGGACCTGCCCACCAGAAAGACAAGATCCAGCCTCATCCACCAGAACACAGGCACTAGTACCCTCTACCAGGAAACCTACACAACCCACTGAACCAACCTTAGCCACTGGGGACAGACACCAGAAACAACGGAAACTACGAACCTGCAGCCTGCGAAAAGGAGACTCTAAACACAGTAAGTTAAGCAAAATGAGAAGCCAGAGAAACACACAGCAGATGAAGGAGCAAGACAAAAACACACCAGACTTAACAAATGAAGAGGGAATAAGCAGTCTACCGGAAAAAGAATTCAGAATAATGATAGTAAAGATGATCCAAAATCTTGAAAACAGAATGGAGAAAACACAAGAAATGTTTAACAAGGACCTAGAAGAACTAAAGAGCAAACAAACAGAGATGAACAACACAATAAATGAAATTAAAAATTCTCTAGAAGGGATCAATAGCAGAATAACTGAGGCAGAAGAACGGATAAGTGACCTGGAAGATAAAATAGTGGAAATAACTACTGCAGAGCAGAATAAAGAAAAAAGAATGAAAAGAACTGAGGACAGTCTCAGAGACCTCTGGGGCTACATTAAATGCACCAACATTCGAATTATAGGGGTCCTAGAAGAAGAAGAGAAAAAGAAAGGGACTGAGAAAATATTTGAAGAGATTTGAGTTGAAAACTTCCCTAATATGGGAAAGGAAATAGTTAATCAAGTCCAGGAAGCACAGAGAGTCCCATACAGGATAAATCCAAGGAGAAACATGCCAAGATACATATTAATCAAACTATCAAAAATTAAATACAAAGAACAAATATTAAAAGCAGCAAGGGAAAAGTGACAAATAACATACAAGGGAATTCCCATAAGGTTAACAGCTGATCTTTCAGCAGAAACTGTGCAAGCCAGAAGGGAGTGGCAGGACATATTTAAAGTGATGAAAGGGAAAAACCTACAAGCAAGATTACTGTACCCAGCAAGGATCTCATTTAGATTTGATGGAGAAATCAAATCAAATCTTCTCAAGTGCTCCTGGAACATTCTCCAGGATAGATCATATCTTGGGTCACAAATCAAGCCTTGGTAAATTTAAGAAAATTGAAATCGTATCAAGTATCTTTTCTAACCACAATGCTATGAGACTAGATATCAATTACAGGAAAAAATCTGTAAGAAATACAAACACATGGAGGCTAAACAACACACTACTTAATAACCAAGAGATCACTGAAGAAATCAAAGAGGAAATCAAAAAATACCTAGAAACAAATGACAATGAAAACACAATGACCCAAAACCTATGGGATGCAGCAAAAGCAGTTCTAAGAGGGAAGTTTATAGCAGTATAATCCTACCTTAAGAAGCAAGAAACATCTCAAATAAACAACCTAGCCCTACACCTTAAGCAATTAGAGAAAGAAGAACCAAAGAATCCCAAAGTTAGCAGAAGGAAAGAAATCATAAAGATCAGATCAGAAGTAAATGAAAAAGAAATGAAGGAAACGATAGCAAAGATCAATAAAACTAAAAGTTGGTTCTTTGAGAAGATAAACAAAATTGGTAAACCATTAGCCAGACTTATCAAGAAAAAAAAGGGAGAAGACTCAAATCAATATAATTAGAAATGAAAAAAGAGAAGTAACAACTGACACTGCAGAAATACATAGGATCATGAGAGATTACTACAAGCAACTATATGCCAATAAAATGGACAACCTGGAAGAAATGGACAAATTCTTAGAAATGCACAACCTTCCGAGATTGAACCAGGAAGAAATAGAAAATATGAACAGACCAATCACAAGCACTGAAATTGAAACTGTGATTAAAAATCTTCCAACAAACAAAAGCCCAGGACCAGATGGCTTCACAGGTGAATTCGATCAAACATTTTGAGAAGAGCTAACACCTATCCTTCTCAAACTCTTCCAAAATATAGCAGAGGGAGGAACACTCACAAACTCATTCTACGAGGCCACCATCACTCTGGTACCAAAACCAGACAAAGATGTCACAAAGAAAACTACAGGCCAATATCACTGATGAACATAGATGCAAAAATCCTCAACAAAATACTAGCAAACAGAATCCAACAGCACATTAAAAGGATCATACACCATGATCAAGTGGGGTTTATTCCAGGAATGCAAGGATTCTTCAATATACGCAAATCAATCAACGTGATACACCATATTAACAAATTGAAGGAGAAAAACCATATGATCATCTCAATAGATGCAGAGAAAGCTTTTGACAAAATTCAACACCCATTTATGATAAAAACCCTCCAGAAAGTGGGCATAGAGGGAACTTTCCTCAACATAATAAAGGCTATATATGACAAACCCACAGCCAGCATCGTCCTCAGTGGTGAAAAACTGAAACCATTTCCACTAAGATCAGGAACAAGACAAGGTTGCCCACTCTCACCACTATGATTCAACATAGTTTTCGAAGTTTTAGCCACAGCAATCAGAGAAGAAAAAGAAATAAAAGAATTCCAAATCGGAATAAAAAAGTAAAGATGTCACTGTTTGCAGATGACATGATACTATACATAGAGAATCCTAAAGATGCTACCAGAAAACTACTAGAGCTAGTCAATGAATTTGGTAAAGTAGCAGGATACAAAATTAATGCACAGAAATCTCTTGCATTCCTATACACTAATGATGAAAAATCTGACAGTGAAATTAAGAAAACGCTCCCATTTACCATTGCAACAAAAAGAATAAAATACCTAGGAATAAACCTACCTAAGGAGACAAAAGACCTGTATGCAGAAAATTATAAGACACTGATGAAAGAAATTAAAGATGATACAAATAGACGGAGAGATATACCATGCTCTTGGATTGGAAGAATCAACATTGTGAAAATGACTCTACTACCCAAAGCAATCTACAGATTCAGTGCAATCCCTATCAAACTACCACTGGCATTTTTCACAGAACTAGAACAAAAAATTTCACAATTTGTATGGAAACACAAAGGACCCCAAATAGCCAAAGCAATCTTGAGAAAGAAAAACGTAAATAGACATTTCTCCAAAGAAGATATACAGATTGCCAACAGACCCGTGAAAGAATGCTCAACATCATTAATCATTAGAGAAATGCAAATCAAAACTACAGTGAGATATCATCTCACAGCAGTCAGAATGGCCATCGTGAAAAAATCTACAAACAGTAAATGCTGGAGAGGGTGTGGAGAAAAGGGAACCCTCTTGCACTGTTGGTGGGAATGTAAATTGATACAGCCACTATGGAGAACAGTATGGAGGTTCCTTAAAACTAAAACTGGAACTACCATACGACCCAGCAATCCCACTAGTGGGCATATACCCTGAGAAAACGATAATTCAAAAAGAGTCATGTACCAAAATGTTCATTGCAGCTCTATTTACAATAGCCAGGACATGGAAGCAACCTATGTGTCCATCAACAGATGAATGGATAAAGAAGATGTGGCACATATATACAATGGAATATTACTCAGCCCTAAAGGTGAACGAAACTGAGTTATTTGTAGTGAGGTGGATGGACCTAGAGACTGTCATACAGAGTGAAGTAACTCAGAAAGAGAAAAACAAATACCATATGATAACACATATATATGGAATCTAAAAAAAAAAGAAAAAAAAAAGAAAAATAAATGGTCAGAAGAACCCAGGGGCAAGACGGGAATAAAGATGCAGACCTACTAGAGAATGGACTTGAGGATACAAGGAGGGGGAATGGTAAGCTGGGACAAAGTGAGAAAGTGGCATGGGCATATATACACTACCAAAGGTAAAATAGATAGCTAGTGGGAAGCAGCTGCATAGCACAGGGAGATCAGCTCGGTGCTTTGTGACCACCTAGAGGGGTGGGATAGGGAGGGTGGGAGGGAGGGAGACGCAAGAGGGAAGAGATATGGAGACATATGTATATGTATAACTGATTCACTTTGTTATAAAGCAGAAGCTAACACACCATTGTAAAGCAATTATATTCCAATAAAGATGTTTAAAAAAACTTCACAATTATCCTAGTTATTAATGAAAGGTGACACATATTTTTGTCATGCAGTCTTTATGCAGGCATGATATTGGATAATTAACTCCAGAGATAACTTCATAAAAGTGCAATTGGACAACTTTCAGGGCACATTTTATCTGTACCCGTGCATACAATCATGACTTTAGCAAGTATCAATCCCAATGGGCTCAACTGATGGAAAACTATTTCTGAAACCAAGAAAAGGATGACGTACTACAAGAAGAAAACTTATTGTGACTTATTAACCTTACAAGGTTGAACATGATTTATATCTAATTTGAGTTCCTTCACAGTTTTGTTTGTCTATAAATATGATATAGAAATAAAGATAGTTAATAAATACTATTCTACTTCATTAATAACACCATCAAAGTCAGAAGTTGGTAGCAATGTATGTGTGAAATGTGACTGGTTTAAGCATGGTTTGTTGCAAAGGGCACCCAGAGCCTGGCTTTGCACACTGGTTCTGTAGCTACTCATCTGGGTGACAGTAGACAAATGTCATTCTCTCTATACCTCATATTCTTTATGTGCAGATTGACTTAGTTGGACTAGATCAACAGTTTGCACATGCTCAGAGCATGAAAGTGGTTCAGGTCATTGAAGTTGATAATGGGCTGTTTTAAATAGGGCAGCTTGGGATTGGCCATGTCAATGTCCAGGGAACAGTTGGGTGCAATGAGGTGTTTTCACAATTTAGTTCATCATTAGGCTCAAAGCCTATGGTCACTACATCTGTAACCTCTCAGAACTGCTTTATCTCTGTCCCTTAAGTTTTGGTATATTGTGCTTTCATTTTCTTTCATCTCAGAATTTTTTAAATTGCCTTTGTGATTTCTTGATCTGTTGGTTAGTTAGGAGTCCGTTGTTTAATTTCCATGTATTTGTGAATAGTCTAAATCCTTCTGTTATTGATTTCTTATTTAGTTTCATTGTGGTCATACTTTGTATACTTTTAATCCTTTTATGTATATTAAGGCGTTTTTGTGATATAGTCTAACATACGGCCAATCTTTGAGAAGGTTCTACATACATTTGAGAAGATTGTCTATCCTGTTGTTGGACCTCTACTATACGTTATTCATATTATTGAGTAATAAAGAATAAAATTTTTACTAATCTACAACTTGAATTTTTTATAGAATAATTTTTATTTTTTTAAGACAATGTTTTAATGCACTTGGTGGTTTACAACAAAACTGAGAGGAAGGTAGAGATTTTCCATATACCCCTGTACCCATATAGGCATAGCCTCCCCCATTGTCAACATCATTCACCAGGATGGTACTTTATTTTTTTTAACCAAGGATGAACCTATATTGACACATCATAATAACCCACAGTCCATAGTTTACCTTACAGTTCACTTTTGGTTTAGTACATTCTATGGGTCTGGACAGCTGTATAATAACATATATCCATCATACAGAGTATTTTCACTGCCCTAAAGATCCTCTGTACTGTGCCTATTCACTCTACCCCAACCTGGCAACTGCTTATCTTTTTATTTTTTTAATTAAGTTATTTATTTATTTATTTTTGTCTGTGTCAGGTCTTAGTTGCGGCATGCGGGATCTTCCGTTGTGGTGCCCGGGCTCCTCGCTGCTCCAGGCGGGCTTCTCTCTAGTTGTGGTGTGCAGGCTCCAGAGCGTGCAGGCTCCAGAGTGCATGGGTTCTGTAGTCGCGGCACATGGGCTCTCTAGTTGTGGCCCACGTGCTCAGTAGTTACAGCACACGGGCTTAGTTGCCCCACGGCATGTGGGATCTTAGTTCCCCGACCAGGGATCGAACCCGTGTCCCCTGCATTGGAAGGTGGATTCTTAACCACTGGACTGCTGGGGAAGTCCCAACTGCTGATCTTTTAAATGTCACCATAGTTTTGCCTTTTCCAGAATATCTTATAGTTAAAATCATGCAAAATGTAGCCTCTTCAGATTGGCTTCGTTCATTTAGTAATTTGAGTTTAAGATTCTTCCATAACTTTTCATGGCTTCATTGCTCATTTCCTTTTAGTGTCAAATACTGTTCCATTGTCTGGATGTACCACAGTTTGTTTATTTACCTATTGAAGGTTCTGTATTGGTTGCTTCCAAGTTTTAGCAATTATGAATAAAGCTGCTATAAACATCTGTGTATAGGTTTTTGTGTGGACATAAATTTTAAAACCTTTTGAATAAATACCATGGAGCATGATTGCTGGATCATATGGTAAGAGTATATTTAGTTTTGTAAGAAAATGCCAAACTCTCTTCCGAAGTTACTACATCATTTTGCATTTCCACCAGCACTGTATAGGAGTTACTGTTGCTCCACATCCTTGTCGGCATTTGCGGTTGTCATTGTCGAGATGTTGCCTAATCTAATGGCTGTACAGTGGCATCTCATTGTTTTAATTTTCATTTCCCTGTTGACATATGATGTGAAGCATCTTTTAATATGTTTATTTGCCGTCTGTATATCTTATTTGTTGAAGTGTGTTTTAAGGTTTTTTGCTCATTTTAAAAAATGAGTTATTGTTTTCTTATTGTTGAGTTTTTTAAGAGTTTTTCATATATTTTGGATGACAGTCCTTTATCATATGTCTTTCGCAAATATTTTCTCCCAGTTTGTGGCTCTCTTCTAATTCTCTTGGTATCGTCTTTCACAGAGCAGAAGCTTTTAATTTTAATCAAGTCCAGCTTATCAATTTTTTCTTTCATTGATAATGTCATTGGTGTTGTAACAAAAAAAGCATCACCATACTCAAGGTCATCTAGTTTTTCTCCTTTGTTATCTTCTAGGAGTTTTATAGTTCTGTTTTTTACGTTTAAGTCTATGATTCATTTTCAGTTAATTTTTGTGAAGGTTGTAAGATCTGTGTCTGGATTCATTTTTTTTTGCATGTAGATATTCAGTTCTAGTACCATTTGTTGAAGAGACTATCTATGTTCCATTGTATTGTCTTTGCTCCTTTGTCAAAGATAAGTTGACTCTATTTGCAGGAGTCTGTTTCTGAGATCTCTGTTCCACTGATTTATCTTTCGATTCTTTTGTCGATACCACACTTTCTTAGTTACTATAGTTTAATAGTAAGTCTTAAAGTTGGGTAGCATCAGTCCTCCAACGTTGTTCTTCTCTTTCAATATTGGCTCTTCTGGGTTTTTGCCTCTCCATATAAAGTTTAGAATCAGTTTGTTGATATCCATGCATTAACTTTCTAGGATTTTGATTGGAATTGCACTGAATCTATAGATCAAGTTGAGAAGAACTGACATCTTGACAATATTGAGTCTTCTTATTCATGAACATGGAATATTTCACCATTTATTTAGTTCTTGATTTCATTCATCAGAGTTTTGTAGCTTTCCTTATATGGATCTTGTACATATTTTGTTAGATTTATAACTAAATATTTATTTTTTGTGTGATAATGTAAATGGTATTGTGTTTTTGATTTCAAGTTATACTTCTTCATTTTTGGCATCTAAGAAAACAATTGATTTTTGTATATTAACCTTGTATCTTGCAACCTTGCTGTGATCACTTATTAGTTCCAAGAGTTTATTTGTTGATTCATTCAGATTTTCTACAAACATTATCATATCACCTGTGAACAGAGAAAGTGTTATGTCTTCCTTCCCAATCTGTATACCTTTTATTTCCTTTTCTTGCCTTGTTGTATTAGCAAGGACTTTCAGTATGATATTGAAAAGGAGTTGTGGAGGGGACATCATTGCCTTTACCACATTTTAGTGGGAAAGATTTGAGTTTCTCATTGTAAATTATGATGTTAGCTGCAAGTATTTTTGTAGATAGTCTTTATCAAGTTCCCCTCTATTCCTAGTATACTGAGAGTTTTTATCATGAATGGGTGTTGGGTTTTGTCAAAAGCTTTTTCTGTACCTATTGATATGATCATGTGATTTTTCTTTTTTAGTCTGTTGATGTGATGGATTATGTTAATTTATTTTTGAGTATTAAATCAGCCTCACATACTTGGGATAAATTGCACTTGGTCATGGTGTACAAATTGAATTTTTCACCTAAATTTACATCTTTTTTGGATACCAAGAAAAAATTAGAAATGATTATGAAAGTTCATGTTTTAAAAGATCATGTGAATGGGTGTTGTGAGTTAAACTGCTCAGGAAACACTGGACCAGACAGTCTCTGCGTCTTCATGTGGGTATATATTCAATATTTAGGATGAGTTTTTAGCCCAGCAGAAAAGCAACTGCTTGTCAAGAAGGAGAAAGGAAGATGAGCAATAAACAAAATTGTAGTCATTTTTGCTCTCTTAGGAAAAACAAGATATAAAACTATCCATTTGCAGACATTCTTCCAATTCCTATTCTATGTAGATTTTTGCCTTTGACATTAATGCTTATATGTAATATTTTTACCTATTACTTTAGAGCATGAAGCTGGTTTTCTCAAATAAAAGATCTGCTGTCAAGAACAAATTACCTAATCCTGCCTCCAGCTAAGTTTAGAATGAGACCTAATATGTGGGTAGTGTAGGACAGAAAAGGAACAAACAAAACAGGGATCAGAAAGTCTAGTAGTAGATTTACTTCTGCTGCTCATAATGCTGTGACTCTAAGCAATTAATTAAACTGCTGTATGACTTAGTTTCCTGTTTTGTTGAATTGGGAAAATACCACCTGGTATGTCAGGGAGGTTGATGACTTTTTCATCTAGATTTCATACTACATGTTGAAAGTTTCGTGATGGATTTTCAAGGCAGAAGTATTTCCTTATTCCATATTTTACTTAATTTTCCATGTGTTTACAGTTTTTCTCCTTAGTTTTCAACTTAGGGACATCTCTGTTTTCTGCAACCATACTTTTTCAGTATTAATAATGTATGTGTGATATCCTTTAAATCCAGTGGAAGTTCAAGAGTCACAGCAAGAGAATGAAGAGAAGGAAGAAGAAATTTAGGTGCAAATATTTTCCTGAGTATATTGTATTCTTTTAAATACTGATCCTCTGACAAACCCAGACAAATTTTAGGAGAGATTGGGAAGAAGAAAATTTTGTCTTTGATAATTTCCTTTTCATCTTTTCTCTTTTCTTCTTTTTCCTCCCCAAATCTGATACTTCTTCTGGTATATTGTGTCTTAGTCGGTGCTTTGTTGCCCTAGGAGGAGCACTGTGTTCATTGATCCATTCATGAAGTATTTATTGAGCATCTACTAGGTGCCAGGCTTATATTAGGCTCCTAAGATCTTAAGCAAATAAAACAGAAAAAAGTCTTTCTTTCAAGAACCTTATATTTTCTGGGAGAATACAGATATTAAACACATATATATTATGTCAGGTATTACTCAGCAATGAAGAACGATGAAGCACGGCAAGGAGGTTAGAGAATAGCTTCAGTGGAGTGAGGTGTCATTTTATATAGGGTTGTCAGGGAAGGCTTCTCTGGTAAGGTGATGTTAGAGAGGACATGGGAAAAAAGCAAAGGAATGAGCCATGCAGATATCTGTGGGAAGTGTATTCCAGGCAAAGGAAGAAGCAAGTGTAAAGCCTGAGCCATTTGGAAGCTTGACATGTACAAGGACCAACAGAGAGTCTGATGTGGCTGGAGCAGAGTGAGAGAAGGGGAAAAAGTGGAAGATGAGGCAGAGAGGTAGTAGTTGGCCAAATGATGGGGGATGTGGAGGCCATTGTATGAACTTCAGTTCTTTTACTGACTATGGTGGGAAGCCATTGGAGAGCTGAACAGTGCAATGACATATCTGACACAATTTAAACTGTTCCCTTGGCTATAGTGTAGAGATTGGATTGTAGGGGGCATGACACTCAGTATTGCTGTTAACTAGTAGGTAGGATTGCACTTCCTGGCCCTGCTGTAGGTGGAGCCATTTGGCTAATATTGACCACTGTATTGTGACTAATACGAACATGATTTACTTTTAAATTGGAGAATCTGATTTCTTGTGTGTGAAACTCTGTAATTTTGCTTTACCACAGCAACAGACAGGAATCTAGAGAGTGACTGCTTTATCATCGAGTGAAGACCACATGGAGTGGAGTCCCTGGCTGATCTGCAGTGGACATAAACTGTGAGTGAGAAATTAACCATCATGTTTGAAACCACTGAGCATTTATATTTAAGGTGGTTATTTGGTAACTCGAAGTAGGATGCTGCTATAACAAAAAACAAAAAATGTTGTCTTAGAGATGGATGTGGACAGCAAGGCTATTATCAGAATCTGGAAGGGTGGTATTTCATGGTTTGCAACGGCAAGTTATGTGATAAAATCTTTGATAACAGGGAAGGTAGACCAGGTAACTAATGAACATGTGGTCTTAGGGAAAGCATTGGAAAACTAAATATTAGTAGTGTATTTTTTAAAAAATTTATTTTATTGAGGTATAGTTGATTAGTAGTGTACATGGATTGATGCTGGCTACTTTTCATAAAAGATTACACCAAGAGTTGACCTCAGAAAAGAATATCCTGATTTGTAATCATGAATGAAAGAGAGTAGAGAATGTTCATAAATTTGGCAATATGTGGAGTTGGAAGGCACTCACTTTCAACAACAAGTAGTAAAAGATAAAATTTAGAAGTGCTTTGAGATATAAAATTCAATTAAAGTTGAGACATGTTGCAATAATCAAATTGAGACTATAGCCGCCCCACTCACTGTGGGGCAAATGATTTCAATTGGACAAACAGCATAGAAAAAAAAAAAGACTGAACATACAACTCTTCCATCGAAGCTAATGAGCCCAAGGTGATCACCACACAGACTAAAGGTAAGTGGGTGAAAAAAAAAATCAAAGAAATATAGCAAATTAAGAAGTCTGTCAAGAAAAAGAAAAAACTGTGGATGAGACTTCTGGCTCATGAACTGAGTACCATCAGACAGGTAAGAAGTCTACTAAGCTTTTAAGACTGTTGTACTGTAAAAGAAACCATGAACTAGACTATAATGTCTCTGACTGCTGGAGACCATGACCCATAGGCGCCTTACGTCCTACAGGCAGGAAACAGAATGTGAAATCTTTGTCCCTGAGGTTACCAGTGTCTATTTCAGCTGTGGCCAAGTAGAAAACTGGAAAATGTAACTCCTTCCAGAGAGTAGAGCCATGAACCTCACAAGGTTGTTTTGAAGTTTCCTATTCTTCCTCCATATCTTCCTCCTTCTCCACCTCCTCCTCTCCCTCTTCTCCTTCTATTCCTTCTTTGTCCTCAGTAGGACCAAAGCCTGGTTCTGAAATCAAATTTGTTTAACTAGAGCAGATATCTTGAATATTTGTTTCCAGTTCCTTTCCCTCAAGGTAGGTTCCAGGGAATGGCTAAGGATTTAGGTCTCAACTCACCATTATCAGCTTATGGGAAGATGAGTCTTATCTGTAACCCAGTATCTCTCAAGCATTAGCTATATATTAGAGTTACCTGGACTCTTGAAAAAAGAAAATACTGATGGTTGAGACTCACATATTTTTGTGACCCTCTGGCTTCTGGACTTCAGGTTCTTGATATTTTTAGCTCTCTGATCATACTTGTTTTGATATTACTCCTTGTTATAAATGAGAAATTCTTGGGCCATGACAAGGAAGAGAGGGGTAATTTGGGACAACTGAGCTGCATAAATGAATGGTTTTGTCAATTGTCTTGTCTCAAACATTTGATAAATTTTGTTGGAGGGAAATAGAGAAAAACTGAAGGAAATGAACCAAATGTGCCTCATTTTGTTGGATTAAGTGTGAAGGTTTTTTTTTTTTTCCATCAGACAAATATATGTTGCAAGCAAACAATCAAATCCCTTTCGTCTTTATTCTATTATATGGATTTTCACATCTGCTTTGGCTAACATCTGCTCACTTTGTTATGAACTTGAATATTGACTAAGTAGTAATCAAATGTCAAGGTGGTTCCCCATTCTCTTGTCAATTTCAAAATAATAACAATTACCATATTTCCCCAAACTTATTTGTTCTGCATCTGGACAGCATGGACTGTTCTTTCCTGCTAGGCTGCTGCCGCCACTTGCCTGTGTGATTTGATTCTGTATGTACAACCCTCTCATAGCTACAGCCCCAATTGTATTACTAAAAGTCCCTAGATTCTTTGTTTTTCTTTCAAGTCCTTCAAAGGACAGAACGTCTCATATATTTTATCACCAGTATTGTGTTTACTTTGCTTTTCGGTCACTCCTCAATGCAACCAACATTTATCGAGCACTTACTGTACACAAGGGGTATGTGCTGGGTATCGGAGCTATATGAAGATGAGGAAGATGGAATCAAGGATTGGAAGCAGATTCCAATCTGAGAAGGCAAAGTATATGTGCGTGGTTAACACAACACAGATGTTTGTTACATACTTTGATAGTAATGCAGACAGAATGCAAAAAGTTGGAGGTGGCTAGCTCAGTACTGGCACGTGGACGTTTGAGATATACTAAATCTCAAGTTGTGGAGTAGAGACACTTTTTGGAAGCGATGGTTTCCCATTTCACTTGCCTATTTACATACTTCATGTGTTCATGGAGGACTGTATTCCCCCAGAGCAAGTCTGTAAAGGAAAATGACCCTAAGATATCCCTTTTTGCTTGACCTATGTTCCTGTCCTTCTAATGGGCATATGCCCTCAACTCTGCAGTAGATTCTATGGGTACTGACTGAGCATTTGAACATGGTTACTTAGCTTCACAACTTTAGTCCAATCCAAGCCTCACAACAGTGTGTATGGAAGGCATTATTACTCCTGGATAAAAACGAGGTAGAAAGATCAGACAGTGTAAATGAGTTTTGTAATACCTAGAATATGGCCAAGCCATGTTTTGAACACTAATGTCTTGACTAAATGTTCAATGGCCACATCATGGGTGCCACATGAATAAATGAACTATTATGAAAGCAACAAGGAGAAGAAGTGTTCTTCTCTTGGTCCATCTCACCACTGTGGTCAGTGCTGCTCCTGTGCTCAACTTTGATGTATTACACAGTTCTGGGAGCATATTCGTAAGGAGCACAATAAGAACGATGCTCCTCTGCCGAGGTGCTCGTGCACCCCGACCTGTCCACACACAGAATAAACGGGGCATGGAGAGTGGACTAATCAACTCTAGGCTAGGTGTCGGTGTATAGTTTAACTCCATAGAGTGTTTGATAGAAATTAACATGTCTCTTGGTAACCTTCAAATCATAAATACTTAAAATGCTCATCTACATTATCTATAAAGATGTGTTATGAATGGGTATGTGTGCTTTTATCGTTAGAAAATGTATGTGTGTACATATATATGTATAAGTGTATGTATATTTGGAGGGCCTGTCTCTTAAAACTAAGCTGTATATTCAAGTGCAAAGAGTATATTTAACTCATTTCATATGATAATATATTTATTCAAAATTTTCAGGCTACATATATGTATAAATTCTGAGGCTGCTTATGATACCTGAAATGGAAATGAAAGATGGCTTATCCTACCTATGCGTTTTTTTGAAACTTGAATTCCTCTCAGATTGAGGAAATCTGTGTGCTCCTGCAGACGTGCTCGATTCATTTTCTGCTCTGATGTTTTGTATGTGATGGCTAAATTCTTGAAAAAGTATGAGCATATGAGAGGCTAAAGCTGTGTTCCCAGACTGGGCAGAACCTACCATACATCCAAGCCAGAGTAATTGTATACAATGAGATTCTATTTTTGTAACTTGCATTTAGATATGAAATGATAATTATAGAAGTTATTCTGTTGCTGTTTTTTCGAACTAACAAGTTCAGTTTGTAGAAGACTGATGTTTCTCCTGTAGAATTAGATGGGCAAAGGCTTGACTCTGGCTCCCCTTTCACTATATGTTAGAAATCTTGATTTCTTTCTATAGGGCCGATGGCTAGACATTTGCATCCCCCTTGGATAGGAAAATCAGACCCCTGATGGTAAAATTTAGATAACCTAGGTGCTGTTATGGCTCCCTGACCAGTTTGACATCAGGAAATGATGAATGGTGCAAAGAACTTTAGAATTTAAAGAAAAAATTAGGGAAAAGAAGGACTAGGAATGTATTTTCTGATCTTCCTTTCTCATAGGCTGGGAAAAATTGATCCCCTATGAATGGACTGTGGGCCATCATGTATTGAGAAGGAGTGAGAGCTGGAGGAAATTAAGAAAAGATATTGGATTGCCAGGTCTTTGTAAAATTCATCCCTCTGTGTTGGTCTTGGGCTAACAAATTTACAGAATTCAATAGAGAGTGAATGCCGTGGGGTCATGTGGAATGTAACCACAGATATAAGAGCTTTTATGGACTAAATTGACGTGTTGTTGCAAAAATTATGTTTTTTCTCTTAAGGTCCTCCCTGACTTTGGTTTCTTCCTTATTGGTTCTCATTTGTTTTAGATTTGTCTCTGGTACTGTTCTACTCCATAGTGTAGAAATGTCCTGGAGAGCAGCTTTCTATCCAAGGACTACAATTTCCAGCACACCTTGCATTTAGGGGTGGACATATGAGTAGTTTTTATCAATGTAATGAGAACAGAGTTGGATTCTGTTACTTTTGGGCCAAGTGTATCATCACCATATTTTCTTATTGCCATTCTGCTGATTAGATGCTGACAGTTATGAGGTCTCTTTTTTCAAGGTAGAAGGAAACCGAATTCCTGAATTAGACTGAACACCAGCAAGTAGAAACATACAAATTGTCTGTTAGAGGAGACAAAAAACCCCAAAACTTCTATTGTGTTAGCCACTAAATTTGTGGGTTTATTTGTTATAGCAGCTAATGTTACCTTAATAAAATACATAAGAAATGTTTGAGTTAATATTCTGAGTAGTGGAATTAGGAGTTAGACTGCCAAAGTACAGTGAGTCAGAGTAGAGAATACGAGAGCACTAAATTTGGAAACTTAGCAGTGAAAGAAGTGAAAGTATTAGAATCATGAACAGCTAGAGATATCGAGAGAATAGACACTACCCTCTAATATCTCCCAACCACATGTGAAAAGGAATTCCTTCATACTGTTAATATTTACTCTAGTGAAAACCTTCTAATTAATTTTGATTCAGACATCTGTGACATTGACTTGTTTGGAAACCAAGCCCGAACATGAGTCTCAATTATAACAGAAGAGTGTCCTTGTTTGAATTTTATACAAATAATATAATCATTTAAAATTTTAAATGCCTTTACAAGTACCAATAAACTTCTAGTCTTAAAACTAGCCCCTCTTGGAAGAAAATATTTATTACACTGGTCCTTAGAAAGACACTCTAAAAGTTTCATTATCATGTCATCTGTTTTTAAAGCTTCATTTAAATATACTTTTAATCTACTAACCAAATATTAAATGTATTGATGGACTGTCTATAGCAATTGCTGGGGCCAAAGAAATACTAAGACTTTTTCCTCAAGAGACAAAATGTCTACTGAGGACATCATGTAGAGCTGACAGAAAAAGGCTAGAGTTAAGTTTCCACCATATCATATTCCAAGTGTACAGTACTCAAGTATTAATATGTAAGGATTTATTTTCAGTACTCTACAGAGGATCAGTGGAGAAAGGAAGCCAATACTGATAAATACAACACATGTCCTGTCTCTAAAGAAAACAGTCTTGTTTTGAAGACTTTAGTTTGGTTCAGGTGCTCAGTCTGTTTTCTGAACAAGGACTGAATAAATAGTGGGTTGGCCTGTTGCTGCGAAAATTACACACTTCCTCCCAAGGGCCTCCTTGATTTTGATTTTTAAAAGTGAATCCAATGAATTTTAGAGTTGGCTCTCTGATCATTACTGTCTCATGGTTCTCACTAGAAAAACAAAGTAGAAGAAAAATTAAACCAGTATTTATTTGCGGGGGAAGAAGAACAAAGTATTTAAATGTCCTGTTCTTACTATAAATAAATATATAAATTTGATGTTGAACATTTGGAAAATGGAGATAAACAAAACAGAAAATAACTTTTTTTGATGCACAAATGTGGTTTTTTGGACAAAATTAGGTTCTGCTGTAGATATATGGTTATAAATTTTATTTCTCTCAAATACATAATATGCACACTTTTACTTGTTTTTGAATATTCTTCCATTCTGGTTGTGTTCAGTAATTAGGTTGATTAGAATTTTCCAATATAAAACTGCTATTATGAACATTCATGTTAGTAAATCTTTCTGTATGTACAGGATTTCTTCCTTAAAATTTATTCCTTAAAGTAACTTCATGGTTGAAAAATGATGCTTATTTTATTTCTTTTTTATATTCTGACCAAATGTCTTCCAAAAATAATGTACTCAATTGTTCTTTCATTTATGACAGAGCTTGTTTCCCACCACTCTTCATTCCTGAATATTGTCATGTATCTTTTGTTTAACTTTATATTCCTTTGCTCACTAGTGTGGTAGTTTCTGGGCATTCTTCTTTTACAAACTGCTTGTGCCTTTGCCATTTTTGAGGTAATTATCTTCTCTCCTCCCTCCCTTCCTTACTTTTTAAAAACCTATTTCTCTCCAGCTTTTTAAAAAGTATAACCATTTGAAGTGTACCGTTTAAAGAATTATGTACACTTTTAATATTACTCCACAATTGAGACATGGACGTTTAATCTAGAATGGTGAGAAAATACATTTTTGTTGTTTAAGCCACCCAGTCTATGGTATTTTGTTATGGCAGCCTGAGCTGTCTCTCAGTCAAGCCAGAGGATGGGCTAGTTCATTGCCCTCTTTCCCATTGTGAATGCAGAATGGAAGGTCATGTCACTCACTTCCTAGAGACAGAGTTATAAAGCTTGATTCCTAGCACTCTGATCACACCAGGGAAGGAGTTGGCACTTTCTCAAGCATAATGTAGAGCTGACAGAAAAAGGCTGGAGTTAAGTTTCCACCATATCATATTGCAAGTATACCATACTCAAGTATTAATATGTAAGGATTTATTTTCAAAGATGTGTATTGAAGTATTGCTTGTCTTGGCACAAAATAGAATACAAAGGAAATGCTCAACTTAAAAAAAAAGCAAATAGTAGTTCAATAATTCTCTATTCTCTACCCTATGGAATATAATACAGACATTAAAAAGAATGAACTAGAGCCAGACCAGTTAATTTAGGATAAATATCTTTTATTGTTCCCTCTTTTCATATCCATATTCATTCAACCACAGTCTACTGACCCTACTTCTAAACTCTCTCATAAATGCATTCATGTTTCTCCATGTCCACTGTCCTTTATTTCAGGCTACCGTGATCTCTGGCTCCATTACTCAACATATTCTTAATATGTTAAGTCTCTAATCCTGCCCCTCTGAACTGCCTTCTTCACATGGAAATCAGAAATATTTTTCTATAATGAAAATGATATTGGTTCTGTCCACAGCTTAAATCCTTCAGTGGTTTTCCTCAATTACTCTCAGGTTAATAATCAAGTATATTGATATGAATTCATAACTATAATAGCATATAAATTTGTATGATCTACTTTTGAAAATCACAAATGAAAAGAACACAACAACAAAATTAATCATTTTTAAATAAAAAATTACTCTCCAGAATAATTCTTGTAACAAAATAACATCAAAATGATAATTGCATACTATAAAAAAAAAGAATAACACTTCAATCTAAGCTGTACTCAGAGGGAAATCCATAGCCTGGAATCCTTTGATTATAAAACAAGAGAAAATAAAACAGAACATTCAAATGTAAGAAGCTGCACAGAAATAAAAATAAAACACTGAGAAGCATAAAGAATGAATTAGTAAAACTGAAACAGAAGTTAATGGTTTAGGAAGCAAAAGAACAGGGGATTGATCAGTAATTGAAAAGTTAATACAACCTCATGGAAGGTTTACTCAAGGGAACAAAAGTAAGAAAAGAAAAATACATTAAAGTGGAGAGAAGATAGGGCCACATATAGGAAAGATGCTGAAATATTTGTGAGAGGGTATCTTTTAAAGTTTATATTGGGACTTCCCTGGTGGCACAGTGTTTAAGAATATGCCTGCCAGTGCAGGGGACATGGGTTCAAGCCCTGGTCTGGGAAGATCCCACATGCCACGGAGCAACTAAGCCCGTGCGCCACAACTACTGAGCCTGCGCTCTAGAGCCCACGAGCCACAACTACTGAGCCCACATGCCACAACTACTGAAACCCGTGTGCCTAGAGCCCATGCTCCACAACAAAAGAAGCCACCGCAATGAGAAGCCCACACACCGCCATGAAGAGTAGCCCCCTTTTTTCGCAACTAGAGAAAAAAGCCTGTGCACAGCAATGAAGACCCAACACAGCCAAAAAAAAAAAAAGTTTATATTAATAAAATGATCAGTCTTGATAAAATGGGGAATTTTAAGGAAAATGTAAAGTGAACCAAACTGTCTCAACAGTAAGTAAATAAGAGGAACAGACTAACATGAAATTGTTTTAAAAAGTTAGCAAGAATTACTCCCCCAAAATGTCCTAGCCAGTATGATTTTACAGGATTCCCTCTCCTCCACACTGGTTCAAAAAAGGCTTAATTCTTCTATGCAGAAAATAATGGCATGATTCTGAATTAAATTCATAAAGCTATCATAACCCCACCCAAACCAAAGACAGATCAAAAGTCCCAAAGACAAATCAACTGACATGTTATCCGTTGATTCAGATACCTAAATGATATCTATTTAGGTGTGCTGATTCAAGAAAAATACACAATGACCAAGAAGGACTTAATCCAATTATTAAGATTGAACACATTAATACAAACTAAAAAGAACATATGTTCTCCATCAAAACAATGCTTTTAAAAATTTCAGCATCTGTTCCTAATCAAATTCTTAAAAACCTAAGAATAGAATACTTCCTCACTATTTCAAAGATTATTTATCTTAAATGAACACTCACTGTTATATTTAACAGTGAAACACCAGAGGTATTCCCTTTAAAACCTCGAAAGTTGACAAGGATGTTATCATTTAACATCATTCCAGAAGTTTTATTATGATAACTCAGAAAACAAAACAAATGACTTTTAGTATTAGAAAAGAGGAAGTAAAAAGTCAGCATGTGAATTATGTGAAGACCATGATGGTCAACCTGAAAAACTCAAGAAAACCAGCTGAAAAACTGTAAGAACTAATAGCATAATTCAATGTTACAAAAATCAAAGCAAACACAAAATCCTAGGAAATTTTCAGCTGATATATTATCACTAATCAGTTAGTAAATATTGTTTGAGAGTCACATTTTCAATTATAAGGATGAAGTTTCCATTTATACTGAGATGAGGAGGACTTCAGAGGAATAAGTTTGAACTGGGGAGAAGCAAGATGTCTATTTGAATATGCCAAGTTAGAGACACCTATGAGATTCAAATGCAGTTGAATTTATCATATATCAGTATAGAGTTCATTGGGCTAAAGATACAGGTTGGGAGATGTTGAGATATATACAATATTTAAACTTATAAGACTTGAATTCACTTCAGGGGTGAGTGTAGTGAGAAAAAAATTCATGTAAGGATCGAGCCTTGGGATGCTCCAAAATTTAGAGGTTGTTAAATACATACGAATCAGCAAAGGAGGCTGGAAGGCTTATAAGTTTAGAAGTGAACCATGAGTGAGTGCTGTTCTGGAGGCCAAGTAAAATATGTATTCTAAGAACGAAGACGTAATCCTCTGTGGCAAATGCTGCCCATTAATCAAGTAAGAAGAGGACAGAGAAGTTGGCATTGGACTTGACAATGTGAAGATTATTCATAATCTTGACAAGAGGCATTTTGGTGAAGTTATATGGATGTAAAATCTGATTAGAGTGGGTTCAGGAAAGAAAAGAATGGGAGAGGGATTAGACATGTGAGCACCAAAAAAATCTCTTGAGTTTATCTATGGAAGGAAATAGAAAAATAGGACATTAGTTAGACAAGGCTGCAATTAAGAGCTTTTTACTTTTTTAAAAAAATAGAACATATAACAGCATTTTGGTGTGCAGAAGGGAATAATCCAGGAGCATATGGAAAGTTGATGGTATATGAGAGAAAGGTAGAGTTTCTGAAACTGTACCTTTGAATGAGCAAGAGTCTATATATCCAGCTAGAGTATAAGTGGAGCCGTTGCTACTGGGAGCAGAGACAGTCCATTCATAACAGTAGGGAAAGTATATAGATACAGATTCAAGTAGTCTGGTGAATGTGATAGTTAGAATGTGTCAAAATTTTCTTCATCTTCTTCTGTTCTGATTATAACTTTGTACTTTTTTTTTGGTTCTCCATTTATCTTTTGTGGTAATAAAAACTGTAAGAGCTCCATGACATAAATAGTTTTAGAAAAACTTTAAGTTTCAGAAAAATTTAAATAACTTTTTAAGAGTCTCGTCTTTACATACCTTAGGATATTTCACTGCAAAATTAGTTTAGCTGGGTATGTAGTTTTGAACATTTTTCTACTAAGCTTTTTACTTTAATGTATTTATACTTGCTGTTTCTTCTGCATGGCTCATCTTTCTTCCAGATATACACATGGCTGGCTTCCTGTTATTATTTATGTCTCTCCTTAAATTTTACTTTGTCTGATAAAGCTTGACTGCCCTGCCCAAAAGAACCCTTATCCCCCAGTCATTTTCATTTCTATTGTCTTGATTTTTTTTTTCATGGAATTTGTCACTTTCTGTAATTATCTTATATACAGTTTTTTTTTGTTCAATTTCTGTCTCTTTCCACAAGTCTGTAAGTTCCATGAGGTTAGCAATATTGCTGGTCTGGTTCACCTGTGCACCCAGCGTATTAATGTTTGTTGTGTCTCCAGCAATTACTGTGTGTTGAATGAATGCATAAATGATCAGGAAATTATAGCATAAAAACACTAAAATGGTAACGCACATTATATATTTAATTATTTTTAGGAATTCTTCCACATATGAAAGAATGAAATTATAATCGTCCTAGAAGAATTGTATACAAAAACACTGGAGACCCATTGAGGACAGGGATCATTGTATTTTGCTTTGTATCTTCCACCTTGACCAGTGCAGTGTTTCGTAAATAAAAGCATTATGGTTAATACTCACTAAATGAATTCATGAATAAATTGATGGATTAATGAAATTTGCTAAAACCAAGGCATACTTTAGGTTTGTTACCTTATTTTTCCTAAATCAGTATTTTACTGTGGGTAATATTTTATAAAACAGGAATTAGCACATGTGATTGAATATGCCTGGTTTTTAAAGCAACTTAGGGCTTTAAAGACTTTAGCATCCCCTCCTAGGTACTAACTAGAGAATTAAGGAGTGTATAATTAGCTTTATAATAAGCTGATTATAGAGCAACACCAATGTGGAGCAACAAATCATATATCATCTAGAATACTGCATGAGATCAAGGAGAGAAACACTTATTACATTAAAGAAAAGTTACATTGCCCATTTAGTACAAAAGGACTATATAAAACTGGTTATGTTGTAGGGGAAAATGCTTAGATGTAAGCATTTTGCTTTTATGTATTAGTATCCTACTGAAGTTCTTAGGGTAGAAAGCAGTTATGATTACTGGCAGGTGTTCATAGGCATATTTTATTATGAGTAGCACATGGAAAACTAAAGACTGCCTTATCTCAACAAACCCTGTGCAGAAAATTATTCAGAAGGTCATGGATTAGTCAAAATCAGCTTCTTAGCCACTTACAATGCAGAGGTTGGCATTGTGACATTGAGATGGGTAATTTTTAAATTCCTTAACAGACCAATGTTGAAAGTCAGTGTAAGTGTATTGACTTTATATAAACTCATTGTCTAGCTCCGTTATTATCTTGTTAATTAATTCATTTAACATTACAGAGTTAACATTATATGCGTCAGATAATCCTAAGCATCAAAGATAAGTAAGATGTCATAAAACCTGCCCTTCCTGAACATATAATGGGCCAAGAATCTGAAGTGAATATAAAAGAAAGAAGAAAGCCAAGGTGCAAGAGGAGCATTTCTTAAATTTTAATGAGTATATGAATCACCCGGAAGTGGGGATGGGAGAGTCTTCTTAAAATGATTATTGAATTGAATCATATTGAATTAAATAGGTCTGGGTTTGGGCCTGAGCTTCTGCATTTCTAATGAGTTCCCAGGTGATGCTGCAGATTCTTGGACAATACCATAAGTAAGGAGACAGTGTAAAACAAGGGGAGGTCTTTGATTTTCTGAACCTTTCAGTGATTTGAATAGATGCAAGGGATAAAAGCAAGGCATAGTGAAATGCTGAAAAGCCTTGTATGCACATGTGAGGGTACTCTGACTGGCACCTCCGAACCTTGTTATTACCATATGCAAATAGCTCTTTGGCCACTCTTCACAGCTACAGCCCTGCCCACCCTTGAGAGAACCAGCCTGGGAACAGTGCCCACTCAGGCCCTGGAGACATGCTTGAGACCACTTAAGAAAAGAATTCTAGGTGCTTCAAGATATAAATTGTCTCCAATGCATGGGAGCATGAGAGATCATAGATCCAGATAAAACAGAATCTACAGACGTGGAACTGGATTCAGAATGTGGAAGGATTCAAATCCTCATGTATACTTGTGTACACATACTTGAGTAGAATGAAGGAGCTGGGATCAAAGTCCCCAGAACAAGGATAAAGTGAAAAGTGTAGACAGTTGGGCTTTTGTTATATATTCTCAGCTCTGTGCTGTGCATATGTCCTAGGGATTCTCTGATATATGACAGGATGAGGGTCCATAACACAAAATAAGGAATAAAATATCAGTTAATCTGGAGTTCCTAAGACTTAACTTTAGAATTATCAATCTCATCATTTTTCTTCACTCTTTAGTCAGTGGCTAGCCATTCCAATGGGAAGAAGGCATGCCAATGAATGATCTACTAGTAGTTTATTGCCATTTAATAATCACTTTCATTATCCCTACTTCCTATTTTCATCTTCTCTATTATCCTCAAAAAAAGATAAGTAAAACAAAGATAAAAATTAGATTATATGACAGTAGAACTCTGACCCACAACCTGGGCAGCAACCAGCTCAAGAAGCCAAACCACAATCTCTGTAGCAATCAGTCCAGAATGGTCAGGACTTAGTCAATGACTATCAACTTCTCTATTTTTTGCCCTCACTTCCAAATCAGAAAGCAATGCGAGACAGACAGATACGCTTCTGAAACCAATCATATAAGATGTCTTATATCTACTTAGCCCACGTACAGCTTCCCCATTCCAACACAAAGACACAAGCATCACTTATGACTGTTGCTAGATCTCATGGGATCATCTAAGTCTAAATCTTCTTGTCCTCCAGGAAAAAACTCCTGTTTCTTGTATGTATTCCCATTACATCTTAATTCTTGTGCCTATCTCTTTAAATGGCATAACATCACCAGGAATGATTTGGGCCTTCATTGTCTACTCTGGGGAAAGGTTGACTGGAACAAAACTGTTCACTTGAGAATCATCTTAGAAAATAAAGGAAAGGCGGGGGGGTGGTGTGATGAATTGGGAGATTGGGATTGACATATATACACTAATAAGTATTAAATGGTTACATTTATACAAAAATAAATAAAATATAATTCAAAAAAAAAGGAAAAGAAAGGAAATAAGGGCAGCATTTTTTATTGGTATATAAGGGCAAACAAAATTCTGATTCAAAACTTGCTTCACTTAAATGTTCTTTGGCCAAATCTAACAAGCAATTTGACAAACTTAGGCAATAACAAACTAGACTCATTTTCCTAGAAATCTTTACTCTCCTTGTCCCCCATTTGACTCTTTATATCTGGCTCTCCTCTTCCCCTTTGTCTTCTGACTGTTCTTCTACACTTCTGTTGATGTCTTCCTTCTCCTCCTCTTGTCCAGACCCTCTACCTTTTCCCAGTGACTCTCCTAAGACCCCAGAATACTAGTTGCCTGTTAACAATACATCTCTCCTATAAGCTAGGTCTACAGGCAACTGTGGAAGTCAAATCTTAAACCCATGTTAAATTTAAGATATCATTAAAGATTTTCCTAAACCCCAAGAAGGCCAGCAACTATTTATAGGAGAATCTAGAATTCTTTTGGTTGCATAGGATCCAGGGTTGCCTGGACAGTATCAACTTGTACACACATTGGTTAGAACCTCAGATACTAAATCTTGAGTGACAAAAGGTGATTGAACTGATCCAGAAAGGGACATTATTTCTGCAAAGGAAAGACTCTTCTTTCTGCAATAAACCTGAGGGTCAAAAAGGGTCCCCAAAGTAGGGAAACATCCTAAAAGCCATACTGAAACATTTCCAATAAAAATCAATTGGACCATAATTCATTCACACAAATAGAGAAAAAAAGTGAAATTAGAATGGGAAATATCCCCTTTACTTGAACTACAGGTGTTATAACACCTGGCAGAACATTTTGAAGCTGTTTTTGAAGAATAACAAAACAAGACTCAAACTTGTGGCCCTGCAGATCAAACTGCTGTTGGCACGTTTCTCTTCAGACCACCTGTTGACAAGGACATTTGTAGATACTTTAAACAGAAGGGATATTTTGAACAAAAGCTATTCCATTTTACAAAAGATAAACCAAGACAAAGAAAAATCTCTCAACTCAGATCAAAGAGAATGATCCAAGGAAAGAGAAATCATTCAGTATCCTGCCTTACCCTTAAACACTCAAGATGAATCAAAAATATATATGGTCAACCTCATCAGTTCCTGGTAGATATTCCTGGCACTACTGTTTTACATTAAACTTTGTTATCTTTGCTCAGCTTCTTCCTGGGAGTAAACATAGGACACAGGTGCTAGGTATTTATAATAGCTCACTGATTTTTTGCTTTCTTTTAGCCTTTAAATGTAACCCTTGGACCTTTGACTAAACAACATTACTTCCTGCTTTGTAATACCACCCATGAAAATTTAATAGGGAGAGATTTACTTTGCTAATGGAATTATAATATTAAATGCACACCAGAGGTACTATTTCTTGAGGTTCCAGAGGGCTCCAATATTCAGAATCAAGTTGTGTCTGCTCTGCATATACCTTTGCCTTTTCCATTGTATTTGGTGCAGAACATATTAAAGTTCAGATAGATCCTACCAAACTGTTACACAAACTTCCCCAATATCCCTTGAAGCCAGAAGCAAAGAAAAGACTTAAACCTATATTTGTAGGCCTTATCTCCAAAGACCCTCTCAACTCTGCACTAGCCCTTGTAACGCTCTTATATTACCAGTAAATAAACCAAATAGATGAGTATATCATTCGTTAAAGGTCTCAGAATATTCAAAAAATTAACTCTCTCTTCCCAGTAGTACCTAACCTAAATACCATCCTGGCATCAAGTCTGCCCAAAGCCACATATTTCACCATAGTGGAATTTTTCTCTGCTCTTTTCAGTGTTCCCCTAACCCAGGACAGTCAGTATTTGTGGCAGACAATGATATATGTGGAAAGTTATGCTCCAGGGTTCAACGAAGCCCCCTCCTATTTTTCCCAAGTCTTCATTCAAGACTTAGAAGATGTAAATTTTCTGTGTGACTCAGTTCTGATATAATATGTAAATGATTTGTTCAAAGAACAAATACATTGTTCAGAGAACAAAGAAGCTTGTAAAAAGATTCTGTTTACTTGCTCTCAGCCTTAGCAGAAGAGGGGCATAAAGTTTCAAAAGATAAATTGCAAATTTGCCAAAGCATAGTCCATTATTTATAGTATGACTTAACTAAGGAGGGAAAAACACTCTCCAAATAGACTAAAGATTATGCAAACATAGTGTAGACCCCTCATAAACTGATACTAAGAGAATTTCTAGGCTGATCTGGACATTGCAGGCAATGGGTGTCAAATTTTTCTGAGATTGCAACACCTTTTTATGAATTGACCAAGTCATCAGTAAGAGATCCTCTCCTTAGGGAGCCCAAACATGAACAGGTCTTCCCTACCTACAAAAGGCCCTTTTGTCTATTTGTGCATGTACAATATGGGCAGTCCTTGGGATTTTAGCTCAACATCATGGAGACCATTAAAAACCCATCGCTTACAATAGCTTTACGCTTGACCTAGTTGAAAGACTTATTTCCCTTGTTTTAGAGCATTTGTTGACGCTTCTGCTGAACTAGTTCTCAGCAACCCATTTAACCTCATGGTTCTTCACACAAAATCATTCCCATTATTGATTGAG
Organism: Balaenoptera musculus; assembly: GCF_009873245.2. Taxonomy (NCBI): domain Eukaryota; kingdom Metazoa; phylum Chordata; class Mammalia; order Artiodactyla; family Balaenopteridae; genus Balaenoptera; species Balaenoptera musculus. Next base: position 74,956,772 of record NC_045790.1, read on the forward strand.
AACACAAAATACTTTTCAGCAATCAGATTAACCTCTTGAGATTCTGTTAGTTTCTCCTTCTCACATTACTATTCACTGTTATAATATCCTGCCCCTACAATGAAAAGGGAACCTCACGGTTGTCTTACCTCAGATAGGGAACTTGCTGTACCTTGCTCAGATTTATCGAGATTTTCATTGAGAATTATGACCTATTATTATTTGTTGCTGGATCATACCTCAAAGTTGAAACTGAAGCCCATGAAGCAAGATATGCTCTCACTAAATTAATCTCTCCTTTAGAATAGAATTCTCTATCTGACATAAAATCAACCCAGAACGCAGAGCTTTTTGCACTTACTAGAGCATGTAAACTAGAAAATAACCTAGAATAAACATTTATACAGATAGCAATGATGCTTTTGGAGTAGGACATGATTTTGGGTTGCTTTAGAGACGAAGAAGGTCTCATCTCTGCTGCAACATCCACCAAAATGGACAAGTTGAGGAACTTTTAAATGCATTTCTACCTCCTAGAGAGCTGGCTGTTAGAAAGTTTGAGACCCATGCAAAAAGAGAAAATATGGAAGCTAAAGAAAAATCTCTATCAAATGATTATGCAAAATAATTAGCCTTAACTAAGGTTATGATCCTATCTAAACCCTTACAGGATAAACTGCTGGAGGGTTTCAAAGAAGCTATAAGGCAATATCAATGTATAGCTCATTATTTTGAGAAGGAAGAACGGAAAAAATCTGGTCACACCCTTCACTCAGATAATCCTGACGATCACAAGATGGTCTGGTTAGTGGCACCAGATGATTTCAAATAGATATTAACTAAATTTCTCCATGAAACCACTCAACAAGTTACAGACACATTGGTTAATATCTTAAATCAACTGTGGTTAGGAAACTTCAAAAAAAAAAAAAGCCAGAAGAGTTTATAGTCAGTTCATGAACTATATGTTAACAATATAATGTTGGAAAAACCTTAAAGATAGGACATGGACATGAAACAAAGCCTTAAGGGACATTTGACCATCTTGGATGAATTTTATCTAGCTCCCCCCCTACATGGGATTTGAATATGTTTTTATTATTATGTATTTTCAGAACAGGTTAAACCCTTACTTTACTCAAAATATACAATGTCTAAAATGGTGTTTGATTTTGTGTTTCCAACCTAGGTTTACCAACTTGTATATAAAGTGACTGAAGTAGAAATTCATGGGACACTTTAAAGAACTCTGTAAGGTGTTACCCCTTTACTCAACAACTACACTACACTTACTACCCACAACCTTCTGGAAAGGTTGAAAGAGCCAATGACATATATCAAGTACACCTAACAAAAGCCATCAGAAACCCTTGAGTTTCCTTGGCCAAAGCTACTCTTATTACCCCTTATGCCATATGGCTCAGTCCCTTGGGGACATATCAGTTATCCTTCTATGAAATGCATGGAAGGCCCACACATTTAGGGGTTTCACTTCTGATACCAGACTCTGATCTGCTGCATACAGGCATGGTAAAATATTTCAAGGGACTCTGGTACTATGCCAGAATTATTATCAACAAGTTAAAGTTGCCTTTCTACACCATCAATATGATCTTTAGTCTCATGATCTTCAACCAGATTTTGTCTTTTGGAGGAGACATCAGGGAAGAACTTCTCTTGAAACTCATATGGAAAAAATCTTACTAGGTACCAATAATAACAAATACAGCAGTGAAAATCCAGAAGGTTGATCCTTGGGTTCATGTTTCATCACTGAAGAAGCAATCGAGAGTCTGCACAATTAGAAAGCTACTCTAATAGAGGAACTCATACTGAGAATTCTCAGAAATCTTCTAGAATCCACTTGTCTTCAGAAACAGACAGCTAACTCAGGACCTTTGGAACAAGCTGATGACCTTGGAATGTAGCCAAGCTTATGCTCAAAGTAGCAGATGAAGACCCCTGTATAATTCCTGTTTTCCTTTTAATTGTTTGCTTATGATTATTTCTCTCTTTTTTCCGTGATGTTGACAACTCTAATAACGTTTTTCTCTTTTCTTTCCTTTTTATGATAATTGTTAGGTCAGAACATATTCTAGTGCCTTTCATAGATTTCCCAAATAGTAGCTACTGCCCTCAATCTTACCAGCTGCTGTATGTACTACCCATCATAGGATCCCCATGATAAAAACTTCTGGGCAATTCTGATCTCATCAAGTGAGCCATAGGAAATTACAGCTGATAGCATTTTGGCTTGAATCTACATGGAAAATGACCTTTAGCACATCAAACTTTAACTTTGCTAGTGTTCCTCTCAGAAAAAGAGCAAATTACTGTAATCTATTGATCAGACCCTAGGTAAATATAAATTTGAATTTAGTAATCTTTGTAAGGCAATGAGCTAAATACTTGCCATAGGAAAAAGAATAATAGAGATCCAAATATGTAATTCAGCTAATGTAAGGCCTTGGTCTGTACAAATCCTTTTCTTCCTGGATCTTCATGTATTCCTATTGGATATTACTTCCTTTGGGGCTACGGATGCCTAGTCCTTTTTGCCTCATGTTAACACCTCATGCACTTTTGAAATTTCAAGGTTTGTATGTACATAGAGAACCTAATTCTCTAAGTCACTAAGGATGGGAATTCTGAATCCTGTTATGAGCTCCCAAAGAAGATCACCTTTGACTATTGAAGCACTCCCACTGGGAGGATTACTGATTCACTGTTTATACAAGCTATCAGAGCAATCATACAAATAGAAGAGGCAGTAAAAACTTATCATTAACTGACAGAAGTTATTAATGATACTGCCAATGCTCTAGATTTGTTGTTGACTAGTCATTTTGGTGTCTGTTGCCATTGCCATTATTTCTTGCTGTACTTGGGTCAATGAAGCAGGCAAGATAGAACAGGTTATACATCGTCTTAAGCAGTGGTCCCCAACCTTTTTGGCACCAGGGACCGGTTTAGTGGAAGACAATTTTTCCACGTACTGGGGTGGGGGGGATGGTTTCGGGATGATTCAAGCGCATTACATTTATTGTGCACTTTATTTCTATTATTGTTACATTGTAATAAATAAAATAATGAAATAATTATACAACTCACCATAATGCAGAATCAGTGAGAGCCCTGAGCTTGTTTTCACTGATAGGATTTTGATATGAGTCTGCAAGCAATTGATTTATTATGGTCTCCGTGCAGTCAAGCTTCTCTGCTAAGGATAATCTGTATTTGCAGCCATTCCCCAGCGCTAGCATCACCACCTCAGCTCCACCTCAGATCATCAGGCATTAGATTCTCATAAGGAGCATGCAACCTAGATCCCTCGCATGCACAGTTCACAGTAGGGTTTGTGCTCCTATGAGAATCTAATGCCGCAGCTGATCTGACAGGAGGTGGAGCTCAGGTGGTAATGCGAGCGATAGGGAGTGGCTGTAAATACAGATGAAGCTTTGCTCACTCGCCTGCCGCTCTCCTCCTGCTGTGCAGCCTGGTTCCTAACAGGCCATGGACCAGTACTGGTCCATGGCCCGGGGGTTGGGGACCCCTGGTCTTAAGGACAAAGCTACTTGACTCTCTAAGGATGATTCTCATGGCCTATGGGATTAGTTCTCTTGGCCTGAGTTGGGCAATTGGGAATCTTCGTACCAAAGATCTTACAGGGAATATTAAGTGTCCTTGTTTTTGTCATGGTGGTCATGATGCTGGTTTATTGTGTTCTGTTTAGAGTCTTAAGTGATTCAGTGCAGTCACTTTCTTGTCAGATACTTGCCATGATGTTACAAAAATAAAAAGGTCAAGAGCTCATGATGCAGTGGACTCTGGAGACAACTGAACAATACCAGGGCAGTGAAGATCTGGATCTTTACCCTGATTTGTTCAACTTCTCTCAAGTGAGAAAAAGACTAAAGGGGGAGGGGGGACTATGAGACTGAATATACCAAAAGACGACAGCCAGACCAAATATGATCTGGTGATCTGACCCACAAATCATTGCAGCATCCAGTCCAGTAAGCCAATCCACATCTCTGCAGCAATTGGCCCAGAAGGGTCAGGATTTTGTCAATGATTACCATCTTCTCTACTTTTTGACCCTGCTTCCACCTCAGAACCAAGCAGGGAAAGCCAAATATGTTTGTAAACCCAATCACATAAGATGTCCCATTTCTAGTTAGTCTGCCTTCAGCTTCCCCAGGCCAACAACCTCCAACCACAGCATACCTGAAACCTTCTCCCCTTTTTTAACTATAATGCTTTCCCACTTCCCTGTCTGTGCCAAATGGATTGAGATAGCCAACTCCCTTGTCATAGAAAGCTCTGAATAAATATCATGTTTGTTATCATTTAGGTGGTCTTTGTTAATTCTACAATTCTTAGCCATAATCCCTATTACATGAATCAAATATTTTACGTGTTACTTCTTAAGACAGTGGTTGTCAAAATATTAGGGTACATCAGAATCACTTGGAAGACTTGTTAAAACACAGATGGCTGGGCCTTACCCCCAGAGTTTATAATTCAGTAGGTCTTGGTTGGGGTCAAGGATTTGCACCCTAACAAGTTTTCAGATGATGCTAATGTTGCTGATCAGGGGACAGCTCTTTGAGAAATGTTGCCTTAGGCCACCAACATGATTTTTTTTTTTTTTTTAATTTTATAGCTACTTTATTTATTTATTTATTTATTTTTGGCTGTGTTGGGTCTTCGGTTCGTGCGAGGGCTTTCTCTAGTTGCGGCAAGCGGGGGCCACTCCTCATCGCGGTGCGGGGACCGCTCTTCATCGCGGTGCGCGGGCCTCTCACTATCGCGGCCCCTCCCGTTGCGGGGCACAGGCTCCAGACGCGCAGGCTCAGTAGTTGTGGCTCACGGGCCCAGCTGCTCCGCGGCATGTGGGATCCTCCCAGACCAGGGCTCGAACCCGTGTCCCCTGCATTGGCAGGCAGATTCTCAACCACTGTGCCACCAGGGAAGCCCCCACCAACATGATTTAATGACAACAGCAATAATACCTGGTTTATGTAATGTTCTTACTCATGATGAGGCAATTGTGTAAAATCTATGGGCCCAAAGTCATATTTTAGAGCATGACCTTCTTTGGAAACATACACCTTGAGTTGGAGTTATGAGGTTATAAGAGGAAGAGAAATGAATTTGATCAGAGGTGGAGGGAAATGTCTTCACCTTGCCCATAATTATGATTTGTTTTGTCCTTTCAGGGCAATTAACCATATGTCAGCAAAGAGAACTAGGAGACTTTGCACTTACTCATTCATGATCTAGGGATGAAAAGACAACGTCTTAACAAACAAAAAAGGTGAAAAGAAAATTACTGGGGTTTAATTAGTTATAATTGCCTCTTCCCAGAGAAAGATTAATAATTTAGTCATAGCATCAGACCATTAATTGATTATTCCCTTAGTAGGTTTCACAGAAAGGTGGGAGCAGGGGAAGGATACGTAATTCTTGCCAAGGCAGTGAGGAAGACACAAAACCACAGGTGGCATTAAGAATCAAGGGATTGGAGGTGGAGTCAGGATGGCAGACTAGGAGGACATGGAATTCGCATCTCTGAACAACCAGGGCACCTACCAGGCACCGGTGGGGGACCATGGATACCTAAGGGGATGGGAGACCCTGGGGGAGATGGTGGTGGTGGGGGGGAACGTGGAGGAACGGAAGGGAACGCGGCCAGTGCTTTCCCTGTCCACTTAGGCACCAGGGAGCCTCTTGGGCAAAACAATTGTTTTGTACTATAACAATTTGTACAGTACAAAAGACTTGTACTCAGAAAACATAACAATTATAAATATTTATGCACCCAACATAGGAGCATGTCAATACATAAAGCAAATGCTAACAGCCAGAAAAGGAGAAATCAACAGTAACACAATAATAGTGGGGGACTTTAACACCCCACTTACACCAATAGATAGATCATCCAGACAGAAAATAAATAAGGAAACACAAGCTTTAAATGACACAATAGACCAAATAGACTTAATTGATATTTTTAGGACATTCCACCTGAAAGTGGAAGAATACACTTTCTTCTCAAGTGCACAGGGAACATTCTCCAGAATATCACATTTTGGGTCACAAATGAAACCTTGGAAAATTTAAGAAAATTGAAATTGTATCAAGCAACTTTTCTGACCACAACACTATGAGATTAGAAATCAATTACAGGAAACAAACAGTAAAAGACACAAATACATGGAGGCTAAACAGTGGGCTACTAAATAACCAAGAGATCACTGAAGAAATCAAAGAGGAAATCAAAAAATACCTAGAGACAAATGACAATGAAAACCCAACAATCCAAAACCTATGGGACACAGCAAAAGGAGTTCTAAGAGAGAAGTTCATACCAATTCAAGCTCACCTCAATAAACAAGAAACATCTCAAATAAACAATCTAACCTTACACCTAAAGCAACTAGAAAAACAAGAATAAAGAAGACCCAAAGTTAGTAGAAGGAAAGAAATCATAAAGATCAGAGCAGAATAAATTAAATAGAAACAAAGAAAACAATAGCAAAGATCAATAAAACTAAAAGCTGGTTCTTTGAGAAGATAAACAAAACTGATAAACCTTTAGCCAGACTCCTCAAGAAAAAAAGGGAGAGGACACAAATCAATAAAATTAGAAATGAAAAAGGAGAGATTACAACTGACGCCGCAGACATACAAAAGATCATAAGAGACTACTACAAGCAACTCTATGCCAATACGATGGACAACCTGGAAGAAACTGACAAATTCTTGGAAAAGTACAACCTTCCAAGATTGAACGAGGACGAATTAGAAAATATAAAGAGACCAATTACAGGTAATGAAATTGTAACTGTAATTTAAAATTTTCCAACAAACAAAAGCCCAGGACCAGATGGCTTCACAGGCGAATTGTATCAAACATTTAGAGACGAGCTAACACCTATCCTCCTCAAACTCTTCCAAAAAATATAGCAGAGGGAGGAACACTCCCAAACTCATTCTACAAGGCCACCATCACCCTGATACCAAAACCAGACAAAGATGTCACAAAGAAAGAAAACTACAGGCCAGTATCACTGATGAACATAGACGCAAAAATCCTCAACAAAATACTAGCAAACAGAATCCAACAACACATTAAGAGGATCAAACACCATGATCAAGTGGGATTTATCCCAGGGATGCAAGGATTCTTCAGTATACACAAATCAATCAATGTGATAAACCATATTAACAAACTGAAGGATAAAAACCATATGATCACCTCAATAGATGCAGGAAAAGCTTTGACAAAATTCAACACCCATTTATGATAAAAACTCTCCGGAAAGTGGGCATGGAGGGAACTTACCTCAACATAATAAAAGCCATATATGACAAACCCACAGCAAACATCATTCTCAATGGTGAAAAACTGAAAGCATTTCCTCTAAAATCAGGAACAAGACAAGGATGTCCACTCTCGCCACTGTTATTCAACATAGTATTGGAAGTCTTAGCCACAGCAATCAGAGAAGAAAAAGAAATAAAAGGAATACAAACTGGAAAAGAAGTAAAACTGTCACTGTTTGCTGATGACATGATACTATACATAGAAAATCCTGAAGATGCCACTAGAAAACTACTAGAGCTAATCAATGAATTTGGTAAGGTTGCAGGATACAAAATTAATGCACAGAAATCTCTTGCATTCCTATACACTAACAACAAAAATCAGAAAGAGAAATTAAGGAAACAATCCCATTTACCATCACAACAAAAAGAATAATATACCTAAGAATAAACCTACCTAAGGAGGCAAAAGACCTGTACTCAGAAAACTATAAAACACTGATGAAAGAAATCAAAGATAACATAAATGGATGGAGAGATATACCATGTTCTTAGATTGGAAGAATCAATGTTATGAAAATGACTATACTACCCAAAGCAACCTAAAGATTCATTGCAGTCCCTATCAAACTACGAATGGCATTGTTCACAGAACTAGAACAAGATTTTTCACAATTTGTATGGAAAAACAAAAGACCCCGAATAACCAAAGCAATCTTGAGAAAGAAAAACAGAGCTGGAGGAATCAGGCTCCCTGACTTCAGACTATACTACAAAGCTACAGTAATCAAGACAGTATGGTACTGGCACAAAAACAGAAATATAGATCAATGGAACAAGATAGAAAGCCCAGAGATAAACCCACGCACATACAGTCATCTATCTTTCATAAAGGAGGCAAGGATATAAAATGGAGAATAGACAGCCCTTCAATAAGTGGTGCTGGGAAAACAGGACAGCTACATGTAAAAGAATGAAATTAGAACATACCCTAACACCATACACAAAAATAAACTCAAAATGGATTAAAGACCTAAATGTAAGGCCAGACACTATAAAACTCTTACAGGAAAACATAAGCAGAACATAAATGACATAAATCACAGCAAGATCCTTTTTGACCCACCTCCTAGAGTAATGGAAATAAAAACAAAAATAAACAAATGGGACCTAATGAAACTCAAAAGCTTTTGCACAGCAAAGGAAACCATAAACAAGATGAAAAGACAACCCTCAGAATGGGAGAAAATATTTGCAAACGAAGCAACTGACAAAGGATTAATCTCCAAAATATACAAGCAGCTTATGCAGCTCAATATTAAAAAAACAAACAACTCAGTCCAAAAATGGGCAGAAGACCTAAATAGACAGTACTCTAAAGAAGACATACAGATGGCCAACAAATGCATGAAAAGATGCTGAACATCACTAATCATTAGAGAAATGCAAATCAAAACCACAATGAGGTATCACCTCACACAGGTCAGAATGGCCATCATCAAAAAATCTACAAACAATAAATGCTGCAGAGGATGTGGAAAAAAGGGAACCCTCTTGCACTGTTGGTGGGAATGTAAATTGATACAGCCGCTATGGAAAACAGTATGGAGGTTCCTTAAAAAACTAAAAATAGAACTAGCATATGACCCAGCAATCCCACTACTGGGCATATACCCTGAGAAAACCATAATTCAAAAAGAGACATGTACCACAATGTTCATTGCAGCACTGTTTACAATAGCCAGGACATGGAAGCCACCTAAATGTCCATCAACAGATGACTGGATAAAGAAGATGTGGCACATATATACAATGGAATATTACTCAGCCATAAAAAGGAACGAAATTGAGTTATTTGGAGTGAGGTGGATGGACCTGCAGTCTGTCATACAGAATGAAGTAAGTCAGAAAGAGAAAAACAAATACCATGTGCTAACGCATATATATGGAATTAAAAAAAGCAGTACTGATGAACCTAGTGGCAGGGCAGGAATAAAGACACAGACATAGAGAACAGACTTGAGGGCACGGGGTGGGAAGGGGAAGCTGGGATGAAGTGAGAGAGTATCATTGATGTATATACACTACCAAATGTAAAATGGATGGCTAGTGGGAAGCTGCTGCATAGCACAGGGAGATCAGCTTGGTGCTTTGTGACCACATAGAGGGGTGGGATAGGGAAAGTGGGAGGGAGGTGCACGAGGGAGGAGATATGGTGATATTTGTATACATATAGCTGATTCACTTTGTTGTACAGCAGAAACTAACACAACATTGTAAAGTATTTATACTCCAATAAAGATGTGAAAAGAAAAAAAAAAAGAATCGAGGGATTGGCAGTGTGTCCCCCTTTGGAAGCCCATGGTCTTACTGCTACATATAGATCTTGGCTGGTCTGTGATCATCACCCCGTCCCACCCCACCCATCAATATTCTCCACTCTCTCCTACCGACATTACTTTTCTTCCCTGCTTTACTTTCCTAGGGTCCTGACATCCTAAATACATCAGCTATTCCAATAACTAGATAATGTTCCTTGTTTTTAACTTTATCTTGCATTTTTGCTTGAGTTGTTTTAATTTTAAAAAAACACGGTAAATTGAAGTTTCCTGTGTAATCTGCCTTTTCCACTTACGATCTCCTCATGACAAAAAACAGTCAAGCACTTCCTTCTTTGTGCATTCTACACTAGAGAGCATTTCTCTCCAGTGCCCTGAGAAAACAATAGCGGGTTTGGGTGTTTGCTTTTTAAAATTTGAAAAACAGAAACAGAATAATAAAAACACAAAGAGTAATGATGAAGACGTAAAAAAAGATCTAAAGGAGACTATTTAAAGAACTGGATTGTTTAGCCAAGTAATAGAGCAGATTCAAGGTTGCATAAAAGCCTACCTTGTGGTGAAAACATGACTACCTAATGATTTTTTATGAATGACATCTGGGAGAATGAAGAATGAAACTAATTAGAATTTCTAATGGAACGTTTGATCTAGACAATGATTCTGTGGCACCAAATGCCTTCAGGAAGCTTTCTTCTCAGCTGGAACCTAATTTTACTGGACCCATTTTACTCTGTATGATAATGCAGATGTCCTTTGTGGCTTCTTTGAGGTCAAAAAGGCAACACAATGTGCTGTTTAGGAGTTAGTTCCTTTCTAAATAAGATCTCACTGGGTCATTACCCAGAAGCAATAATTGGGCCATCAGGGACAAGATGAGCTCAAAATGAAAGAATTATTCACTGGCTGAAGCTGATAAGCCACTAAGGCAAAAATCAGCAAAGACCACAGATTGTATCATCAGCTTTAGACCTTTTTCCTGCTTTTTAAATGGAAAGAGGAACTGACCATATATGCTTTGTTTAATAAATGTTTTAAGGTGCCATTTTTAACCAAAAATGTTTATTGTTTCCCCTCCTTACAAATAAAAAGGAGAGAAAATAGGAAAATTTCAATTATTGTAAACCAGCAAAGAGTCAAGGAGAAAAGAATATGTATACTAAAGAGAAAATAAATAAAAATACTGTCTAACCATGGATATGAAGGAATTGGGCTACTTTGAATAAATTTAAGAAATAAAAGCATTTCTTATTTTTAAAATGAATAGTTTGATTTGGCATATAAAATATTATTATGAACAATTGTTTTTACACATATAATTGTAATAAAATAAATGCTTTACATATAGGCATTTTATTCAAATGATACAGAAATATTTTCATCATCGGGGAACAAATATCTATTATCATCTCATTTGCATTGCTTTTATTTTATGTTATATATTTGAAAATAGGGAATCAGTGTTTTTTCAGTTCAATTGTTAAACTGCCAAAAATAAAATAATAAAACTTTATCTTTAATTGCAACCCTCTAAGGGTTGCTTTACTTTCATGGTTTTCTTCAATGCAAAAAGCACTTCTTATGGGTAGAAAATAATGAAAATAATAGCTCTACACTTGTGTCTTTTCATATTTTAAATTTTTAATTGGAGAGTTTTATTAAAGGTATATTGTATAGCACAGGAAATATAGCCAATATTTTTATAATAACTTTAAATGGAGTATAATTTATAAAAATATTGAATCACTATGTTGTATACCTGAAACTAATATAAAATTGTAAATCAACTATACTTCACTTTAAAAAAGTGTATTATCATACATGGCATCACTTTGAAAATCAGTTGTTTAGAATCTAGAGTAGTTGGTTGTTTGCAATCTACAGTAAAATTGTGATTAGAGCCCGTAAAAGCCTATTTAAATCCATGATTTAAATGAGAAAGTGGCTTAATTGAGCCACTATGAGAAAGTGGACTTATTAGTTACAGGTTATGAACACGTTGTAAAGTGAGCAACTGTCCCAATTTGTCCAGGACTGAGAGGTTCCCCATAACACGAGGAGGCTTCCAATGCTAAAACCAGGATCATCCCAGGCAAACTGGGAGGAATTGGTTACCGTAAGGCATGTCTTCTGTTGGCTGCCCTGGAATGGGCACCCCCATCATAAATTCCAGCCAGAGATATCACTGTGCTCTTTCTACCATCTCACGTAAGTGTATCATTGCAATGGAGGTGAGGGAAGAAGCCAGGCAAATATCTTGGGCAAAAGTACCAGGGTAGTAAGGAAAGGATGTTAGATCATATTGTAAGTGTGAAGGGAAGCCAATGAAGAGTATTAAACTGTGTGACACGATGTGACTTTTTTTTTTAATCTGACTTATTTTTTTAATAGAATCCCTCTGGCTGCAGGTGGAGGACAGACTGTAGAAAAGGCAAGAGTGGAAACAGGATGACCATTTAAGGATCTCTGTGGAAGTTCAGGAGAGAGTCATTATAGGGTGGTACTGGTGGATTTGATGAGAAGTAATTAGACTGGGATGTATTTTGAATATTGAACCAATAGGATTTATGCATGCATGAGATGTAGGATATGAGAAAAAGGGAGAAGCCATGGATTATTACAAGATTTTTGCCCTGAGCAATTGGGTAATTGATGTTGCCTTTTACTCACATGGCAAATGCTAAAAGAACAACTAATGTGCAGGGAAATCATTTTGTTTTCCATGTGTTAAGTTTGGTATGTTTATTAGAAATTCAAATAAAAGTCAGGTAGTCTATTGTTAATAAAAGTCTAGAGTTTAGGATAAATACAGATGTAAATCTAATAGCAATGTTTGTCTGATAAATACAGATGTAAATCTAATGGTCAGCGATGATGTTTGTATTGTATTTAAAATCATGGAACTGGAGGGGTTCATCTGATAGAAAAGGAAAAAGTTGAGGACTAAAGCCAAAGAATGTCAACATTTAAAGGTTAGAAAGAGGAGAAAGAGGTGACGAAGGAGCCTGAAAAGGAGAAGCCAGTGGGGCAGAAGGAAAACCGGAATAACTTAGTGTCCTGACGTCAACAGAAGAGTCTCAAGAAGGAAGGAGCAATTAAGGATGTCAGATACTGTTAAAAATTTAATAAGATGAAGATTAATGATTTCGATCGGGTTTGGTAACATGTAGACTTTTATGAGAGTAGTTTCCATGCATGAAAGCATGAGTGGAATGGGTTTGGGAGAGCATGGAGGAGAATGAATGGACCCAGAGAGTGTGGTCTGAGGATTGAAGTTACCACCATATAAATTTAATCAAAAGTGGTAGCGTTTAATGTTTTTAACAGCTGGGCTGTACTTAAGTATGTTGTATACTTGTGAGTTCAAAGCATTCTTCATAAAACCATGCATAATTCTAATTTGTGTTTGTTTTAAAAAAAAAAGCAGGACATTTTATCTGTGGCTTCATTGCTCTTACAAGCAGGCTGTGGCCACCATTATACAGCTATAATGAGATGACATATCCATACCTCTTGTAGAAATAGTTCAGGTAAAATGAGGCAAGGACTTTCCCTAAAAAGCTTATTCACTATGGGATTGAGATCATTATTATTAACAGATCATCAGTCTTGGTCTTGACTTATCAATATGGAAAGGAAAGCCACCTTTCACCCATTTGTTCAAGATGATGACATCTTGGTCTTAAATTACAGTTATAATAAAAATGGTAACAATGATGATAATTGTGTTGGTACCTGACATCTTACTGTATAAATGTTACTGAATACAGGATCACAAATGAGTATGCTTTTTTCACACTGGATTTCAATGTCAACAATTTAATTATTTATTAATTAGTGAGCATGCCTAGTGCTAGGTTTAGGTTTTAAGAAAAAAAAATAAGATAGATCTTGAGATGGCTCTGACTATAGATTGGTCCAAATTGAAACATAGGCTAGAATGCAAAATTGGACAAAATTAAAGTTATTTCACTTTGAACTACAGCCAAATCTGCAAACAAGCAAAGCAAAGGACAGACAGGAAGTCAAGATTATAAGTAAATGGATGTTGCTCCAGGATGCCTGCCTTGTTCTTCTCAGAAGCAAGCCTAACTTCCATGGTGTCAGGAGCCAGCAGAGTGAGAAATCTCTCAGATTATGAGAGCCCAGAGTTCAGGCTTGCTCCCTTTGCTAATATTAAACTGGGAAAGAATCTTATTAACAATCAAATATCTACCACATTAAAAATTCTTAGTGGTAAAAGTTGAATTGGCTTTTAGGAAAAAAAATTGGAGGATGAGATGAATAGATAACAATCTACTTAGGGCAAGAGCACAAAACAAAGGAACAGGAGAATGACCAGAAGGGTAACAGTAGTAATAACATTGATTAAAGTCTTATTTTGTGAAATAAACTTGCTAAAACCAATGAACACCAGTCACCTAGGGAGGGGGTGTTTCTTGTTCAAATGCAAAATTCTGATTCAGTAAGTCTCCAAGATGGGGTGGATGCTGCTGGTTAGGGCACAGTCTTTGAGTAGTGAGGGCCAAGCTGCTTCCCATGGTGAATTAGAGTAAAATGGGAAAGACGGGCTTAGAGCAAATTGTAGAGGGTCCTGAAGACTGGATTCAAGAGTTTGATTTCTAAATGTAGACAATGGGGCATTGATGGATTTAGATGAACTGCCATGAAAATGAATCATAATTTTAGGGCTACTCATAAGATAGAGAAGCAACAAAGGAATCAGGCAGGATGGGATGGATTTCTGAGAAGTTTAAAAGACTTGATAGGATTTGGAGATATATAAAATATGTTTGAATAAAGTGAGATAGTCAATAAAGATCCCAAAGTTGTGAGGCAGGATGAAGAGAAAAATATTTCCATTACAGAAAGTGGTAAGTGAAGAGAGTTGGTGGATGGTGAAAGTGATACTTGAGAACTGCCCCTTTATATCTAGAGATATGCTAGTATCATTAATAATATTGGCATAAGATAAAGTAAAACCGAGCCTTTGGCTGAGAGATAATAAATATGTGCATACCAAAAGAAGATGAGAAGTTTGGGGAAAAATTAAATGTTAAATTTTTGAAAGGGTGTTATTATGAACTGGGGAGTGAAGGAATAAAGGAAATGAATGGAAATGAGAACTTATATTCAGAAATTGATATGAAACTTCTAAAGCAACATACAAACATTGCAGAAGAGAGAGCAAACAAGCTTCAACTGAGGTCTTATTCATAAAACATCAGCTTGAGTATGTCATTCAAGCTCTTTACATAATTATAGTTCAATACTTCTGCTGCATTTTCTGTTTATGTGTCTCAGTTTATTATGCAACTTTGGGCCAGCATTTTTGGGGATTCATTAATTCATGTGGGGGTGAGGTTGTGTTTCTTTTCAACCTAAGGATGGCTTAACCACATTTAACTCTGAGAGGATTCTGATTATGAAGTGGTTCTAATGAGTGTTTTGCTGACAGAGGCTTGAGCTCTTAGAATATTTTGTTGTTGTTGTTCCTTATACTGAATCATCTGGTAGTGTTGCTGTGGCGGGAACTCCCTGTTGTCTCTCAGTATCCTTTTCTCCTTTTTTTCATAACATTACATTTTTATTTACATAAATGTCCAGTTAAAGACTACTTTTCCCGGCTTCCCTCATGGCTAGATATGGCCATACAACTAGGTGTTGGCCAATGCTATATGAGTAAAAGTGGTTCATGAAACTTCTTTAAAGAGGAATAAGGTTGTGCCCTCCTCCTGCAGTTTCTTTTTACATCTGATGATTGAAACATGGTCATGGTGGTAAACTACCTTGGACTATGGAGAACATGAGTGCTGCACAGTTGGAGGGCAGAGCATTAAGTTGCTATCAGCCTGGTGTCCTTATATCCTTGAGTTGCCAGTCACCTAAGCACTGAGACTCTTCCATGAAAGAAAAATATATTTCAGTCTTCTGTATTTGGGGTTTTGTTACAGTAGCCAAATCTGTGTTCTAATGAATACAAGTAACTTTGAGAAAGATGTTTTCAAAAACCTATTGCACACAGAAGTAGAGGACGAATGTATGGATACCAAGTGGGGAAAGTGGTGGGGGTGGTGATGGTGGTGGTGGGATGAATTGGGAGATTGTGATTGACATGTATACACTAATATGTATAAAATATATTACTAATAAGAACTTGCTGTATAAAAAAATAAATAAAATAGAATTAAAAAAAACAAACAAAAAAACCCTATTGCACCTCTAGACCTTCCTCCCTAAGCAGAGGCCCTCTCATCTATTTCAGTTAACTATTAGAGCATCCTTCAACATTTGCCTTTGTCCCTAAAGTCTCTATACCTATCCATGCATCGCTCTCAGTTCAAGAAAACAAAACATTTTCTTATCCCCAAAGCCCACTCTTCCACGTATACTCTCAATCATATTCCTTCTTAATTCATTAAGTGACATAAGCTAGGCATTATTTCCTTCTTTGTACAGTGCCCTTCATTCCTGCTTTCAACTGGTTTTTTTTCTTCTAACATGCATAGTTCTCTTAAACTGAGAAATGAAATCTTCAGTTCAGTATGTTGTGGTTCCATATCTTCATTTCCTTTTATGCCAAACGACTCAAATGATGGGGCTATGTATACTGTTTCAATTTCCTTTTCACTCACTCTTCAAATAGTACTCTAAGAAAAGTGTCCCATTCTAATATTTTATTTAAACTGCCCTTTTAAAAGATCATCTTTGGGCTTTTCCCCGATTATTAAAATAATAAATGCTAATTTCAAAAACATCAGAATGTATAAAAGAGACCTAATCTCTAATCTGACATCTAGGATATATGTACATGTAATAAATATAAATGACATAGAATAATTATCCTATTATAAATATTATGACATATACCAAATAGTATATGTAATATTTATATTATGTATAGTATATGTAATATTTATATTATGTATGTCTAATACTAATATGATTTTATAATTTATATAATATAAATATAATTATATTTATTAATATTAATGTTTGATATATCTTAACCAAACATTGGTATATTTATAATATTTTGTATATATTATATATTGTAATATATAATGTTTGGTGTATATTTATTATAAGTATTAGTATTCATGCCAAATATTTTATATATAATATAAAATTATGTTATATATATAATATTTGGTGTGCACCCTAATATTTACAATTATATTTATTTTTATATTTCTTTTACACAATGAAATCATACTCCATATGTATTATATTCTACTTTTTAGATGAATAATATAGTTTGTATGTCTTTTCTCATCAATGTAGGTATCAGGTTAATACCAAGAGAATATTGTATTAAGTAGATATGCATTAATTTATTTAAACAAACCCTTATGATTGAACATTTGGACTGTTTTCAGTTCCTGCCATTATACACAATGTTTAAACATTTGTCTCTACATGGCATGCTTGCTTTCTCCTTTTTGTTCTCGCTGATGTTGGTCTCTTCCCCATGAAAAGTATTTTCCTGTGTAGTCTCCCATATTCAGTTCAGGCAGAAAAATCTGATCTAAATTTTCAATGAAATCTTCCCGTTTTACTCTTCTCAATGGTGTCTGTCTTTCTGAATTTATGAACCCACTTTCCCCCTGCAGTTTTTTTTT
Source organism: Balaenoptera musculus (assembly GCF_009873245.2). NCBI lineage: Eukaryota > Metazoa > Chordata > Mammalia > Artiodactyla > Balaenopteridae > Balaenoptera > Balaenoptera musculus. The sequence continues at coordinate 74,974,044 of NC_045790.1, forward strand.
TAAACATCTTTATTGGAGTATAATTGCTTTACAATGGTGTGTTAGTTGCTGCTGTATAACAAAGTGAGTGAGCTATACATATACATATATCCCCATATCTCCTCCCTCTTGCATCCCCCACCCACCCTCCCTATCCCACCCCTCTAGGTGGTCACAAAGCACCGAGCTGATCTCCCTGTGCTATGCAGCTGCTTCCCACTAGCTATCTATTTTACATTTTGTAGTGTATATATGTCCATGCCACGCTCTCACTTTGTCCCAGCTTACCCTTCCTTCTCCCTGTGTCCTCAAGTCCATTCTCTACATCTGTGTCTTTATTCCTGTCCAGGCCCCAGGTTCTTCAGAACCATTTTTTAAAAAACATTTTTTTTAGATTCCATATATATGTGTTAGCATACAGTATTTGTTTTTCTCTTTCTGACTTACTTCACTTTGCATGACAATCTCTAGGTCCATGCACTTCACTACAAATAACTCAGTTTCATTTCTTTTATATGGCTGAGTAATATTCCATTGTATATATGTGCCACATGGTCTTTATCCATTCATCTGTCAATGGACACTTAGGTTGCTTCCATGTCCTGGTTATTGTAAATAGAGCTGCCATGAACATTGTGGTACATGACTATTTTTGAATTATGGTTTTCTCAGGGTATATGCCCAGTAGTGGGATTGCTGGGTCATATGGTGGTTCTATTTTTAGTTTTTTAAGGAACCTCCATACTGTTGTCCATAGCGGCTGTATCAATTTACATTCCGACCAGCAGTGCAAGAGGATTCCCTTTTCTCCACACCCTCTCCAGGATTTAATGTTTGTAGATTTTTTGATGATGGCATTCTGACCAGTATGAGGTGATACCTCATTGTGGTTTTGATTTGCATTTCTCTAATGATTAGTTATGGTGAACATCCTTTCATGTGTTAGTTGGCAGTCTTTATATCTTCTTTGGAGAAATGTCTATTTAGGTCTTCTGCCCATTTTTTGATTGGGTTGTTTGTTTTTTTGGTATTGAGCTGCATGAGCTGCTTGTATATTTTGGAGATTAATCCTTTGTCAGTTGCTTCATTTGCAAATATTTTCTCCCATTCTGAGGGTTGTCTTTTCATCTTGTTTATGGTTTCCTTTGCAGTGCAAAAGCTTTTAAGTTTTATTAAGTCCCATTTGTTTGTTTTTATTTCCATTTCTCTAGGAGGTGGGTCAAAAAGGATCTTGCTGTGATTTATGTCATAGAGTGTTCTGCCTATGTTTTCCTCTAAGAGTTTTATAGCGTCTGGCCTTACATTTAGGTCTTTACTTCACTTTGAGTTTATTTTTGTATATGGTGTTAGGGAGTGTTCTAATTTCATTCTTTTACAGGTAGCTGTCCAGTTTTCCCAGCACCACTTATTGAAGAGGCTGTCTTTTCTCCATTGTATATTCTTGCCTCCTTTATCAAAGATTAGGTGACTGTATGTGCATGGGTTTATCTCTGGGTTTTCTATCCTGTTCCATTGATCTATATTTCTGTTTTTGTGCCAGTACCATACTGTCTTGATTACTGTAGCTTTGTAGTATAGTCTGAAGTCAGGGAGCCTGATTCCTCTAGCTCCGTTTTTCTTTCTCAAGATTGCTTTGGCTATTCGGGGTCTTTTGTGTTTCCATAAAAACTGTGAAATTTTTTGTTCTAGTTCTGTGAAAAATGCCAGTGGTAGTTTGATAGGGACTATACTGAATCTTTAGATTGCTTTGGGTAGTATATTCATTTTCACAGTGTTGATTCTTGCAATCCAAGAACATGGTATATCTTTCCATCTGTTTGTATCATCTTTAATTTCTTTCATCAGTGTCTTATAGTTTTCTGCATACAGGTCTTTTTGTTTCCTTAGGTAGGTTTATTCCTAGGTATTTTATTCTTTTTGTTGCAGCGGTAAATGGGAGTGTTTTCTTAATTTCACTTCCAGGTTTTTCATCATTAGTGTATAAGAATGCAAGAGATTTCTGTGCATTAATTTTGTATCCTGTTACTTTACCAAATTCACTGATTAGCTCTAGTAGTTTTCTGGTAGCATCTTTAGGGTTCTTTGTGTATAGTGTCATGTCTTCTGCAAACAGTGACAGCTTTACTTCTTCTTTTCTGATTTGGATTCCTTTTATTTCTTTTTCTTCTCTGATTGCTGTGGCTAAAACTTCCAAAACTATGTTGAATAATAGTGGTGAGAGTGGGCAACCTTATGTTGTTCTTGATCTTAGAGGAAATGGCTTCATTTTTTCACCATTGAGAATGATGTTCGTTGTAGGTTTGTCTTATATGGCCTTTATTATGTTGAGGTAAGTTCCCTCTATGCCTACTTTCTGGAGGGTTTTTATCATAAATGGGTGTTGAATTTTGTCAAAAGCTTTTCCTGCATCTATTGAGATGATCTTATAGTTTTTCTCCTTCAACTTGTTAATATAGCTTATCACATTGATTGATTTGTGTATACTGAAGAATCCTTGCCTTCCTGAGATAAACCCCACTTGATCATGGTGTATGATCCTCTTAATGTGTTGTTGGATTCTGTTTGCTAGTATTTTGTTGAGGATTTCTGCATCTGTGTTCATCAGTGATAGTGGCCTGTAGTTTTCTTTCTTTGTGACATCTTGTCTGGTTTTGGTATCAGGGTGATGGTGGCCTCGTAGAATGAGTTTGGGAGTGTTCCTCCCTCTGCTATATTTTGGAAGAGTTTGAGAAGAATAGGTGTTAGCTCTTCTCTAAATGTTTGATAGAATTCACCTGTGAAGCCATCTGGTCCTGAGCTTTTGTTTGTTGGAAGATTTTTAATCACAGTTTCAATTTCAGTGCTTATGATTGTTCTGTTTATATTTTCTATTTCTTCCTGGTTCAGTCTCAGAAGGTTGTGCTTTTCCAAGAATTTTCCATTTCTTTCAGGTTGTCCATTTTGTTGTCATATAGTTGCTTGTAGTAATCTCTCATGATCCTTTGTATTTCTGCAGTGTCAGTTGTTACTTCTCCTTTTTCATTTCTAATTCTATTGATTTGAGTCTTCTCCCTTTTTTTTCTTGATGAGTTTGGCTAATGGTTTATCAATTTTGTTTATCTTCTCAAAGAACCAGTTTTTAGTTTTATTGATCTTTGCTATCGTTTCCTTCATTTCTTTTTCCTTTATTTCTGATCTGATCTTTGATTTCTTTCCTTCTGCTAACTTTGGGTTTTTTTCTGTTCGTCTCTCTCTAATTGCTTTAGGTTTAAGGTTAGGTTTTTTATTTGAGATGTTTCTTGTTTCTTGAGGTAGGATTGTATTGCTATAAACTTGCCTCTTAGAACTGCTTTTGCTGCATCCCATAGGTTTTGGTTCGTTGTGTTTTCATTGTCATTTGTTTCTAGGTATTTTTTATTTCCTCAGTGATCTCTTAGTTATTTAGTAGTGTATTGTTTAGCCTCCATGTGTTTGTATTTTTTACAGTTTTTTTCCTGTAATTGATAACTAGTCTCATAGCGTTGTGGTCAGTAAAGATACTTGATATGATTTCAGTTTTCTTTAACTTATCAAGGCTTGATTTGTGACCCCAGATATGATCTATCCTGGAGAATGTTACATGAGCACTTGAGAAGAGAGTGTATTCTGTTGCTTTTGGTTGGAATGTCCTATAAATATCAATTAAGTCCATCTCGTTTAATGTATCATTTAAAGCTTGCCTTTGCTTATTTATTTTCATTTTGGATGATCTGTCCATTGGTGCAAGCAAGGTGTTAAAGTCCCCTACTATGATTGTGTTACTGTCAGTTTCCCCTTTTGTTGGCTGTTAGCATTTGCCTTATGTATTGAAGTGCTCCTATGTTGGGTGCATAAATATTTACAATTGTTTTATCTTCTTCTTGGATTGATCCCTTGATCATTATGTAGTGTCCTTCTTTGCCTCTTGTAATAGTCTTTAAAGTCTATTTTGTCTGATATGACAATTGCTGCTCCAGCTTTCTTTTGATTTCCATTTGCATAGAATATCTTTTTCCATCCCCTCACTTTCAGTCTGTATGTGTTCCTAGGTCTGAAGTGGGTCTCTTGTAGACAGCATATATATGGGTCTTGTTTTTGTATCCATTCAGCCAGTCTATGTCTTTTGGTTGGAGCATTTAATCCATTTACGTTTAAGGTGCTTATTGATATGTATATTCCTATTACCATTTTCTTAATTGTTTTGGGTTTGTTATTATAGGTCTTTTCCTTCTCTTGTGTTTCCTGCCTAGAGAAGTTCCTTTAACATTTGTTGTAAAGCTGGTTTGGTGGTGCTGAATCCTCTTAGCTTTTGCTTGTCTGTAAAGGTTTTAATTTCTCCATTGTATCTGAATGAGATCCTTGCTGGGTAGAGTAATCTTGGTTGTAGGTTTTTCCCTTTCATTGCTTTAAATATGTCCTGCCACTCCCTTCTGGCTTGCAGAGTTTCTGCTGAAAGATCAGCTGTTAACCTTATGGGGATTCCCTTCTATGCTATTTATAACTTTTTCCTTGCTGCTTTTAATATTTTTTTCTTTGTATTTAATTTTTTATAGTTTGATTAATATGAGTCTTGGTGTGTTTCTCCTTGGATTTATCCTGTATGAGACTCTCTGTGCTTCCTGGACTTGATTGACTATTTCCTTTCCCATGTTAGGGAAGTTTTCAACTATAATCTCTTAAAATATTTTCTCAGTCCCTTTTTTTTTCTCTTCTTCTTCTGGGACCCCTATAATTCGAATGTTGGTGCATTTAATTGTTGTCCCAGAGGTCTCTGAGACTGTCCTCAATTCTTTTCATTCTTTTTTCTTTATTCTGCTCTGCAGTAGTTATTTCCACTATTTTATCTTCCAGGTCACTTATCCGTTCTTCTGCCTCAGTTATTCTGCTATTGATTCCTTCTAGAGAATTTTTTATTTCATTTATTGTGTTGTTCATCATTGTTTGTTTGCTCTTTAGTTCTTCTGGGTCTTTGTTAAACGTTTCTTGTATTTTCTCCATTCTATTTCCAAGGTTTTGGATCATCTTTGCTATCATTACTCTGAATTCTTTTTCAGGTAGACTGCCTATTTCCTCTTCATTTGTTCGGTCTGGTGGGCTTTTACCTTGCTCCTTCATCTGCTGTGTATTTCTCTGTCTTCTCATTTTGCTCAACTTACTGTGTCTGGGGTCTCCTTTTCGCAGTCTGCAGGTTCGTAGTTCCTGTTATTTTGATGTCTGCCCCCAGTGGATAAGGTTGGTTCAGTGTGTTATGTAGGCTTCCTGGTGGAGGGGACTGGTGTCTGTGTTCTGTGGATAAGGCTGCATCTTGTCTTTCTGGTGGGCAGGACCGTGTCTGGTGGTGTGTTTCAAGGTGTCTGTGAGCTTATTGTGATTTTAGGTAGCCTCTCTGCTAATGGGTGAGGTTGTGTTCCTGTCTTGCTACTTGTTTGGAATGGGGTGTCCAGCACTGGAGCTTGCTGGTCATTGAATGGAGCTGGGTCTTAGCGTTGAGATGGAGATCTCTGGGAGAGCTCTTGCCGATTGATATTATGTGGGGCCAGGAGGTTTCTGGTGGTCCAATGTCCTGAACTCGGCTCCCCCACCTCAGAGGCTCAGGCCTGACACCCGGCCAGAGCACCAAGACCCTGTCAGCCACACAGCTCAGAAGAAAAGGGAGAAAAATGAAGAAAGATAGAAAAAATTTTAATAATAAAATTAAGTTATTAAAATAAAAAATTTAAAAAAATATTATTAAAAATAAAAAAGTAATAAAAAGAAGAAAGAAAGAAGAGAGTAACCAAACCAAAAAACAAATCCACCAATGATAACAAGCACTAAAATCTATACTAAAAAAAAAAAAAAAAAAAATAAGCAGACAGACTGAACCCTAGGACAAATGGTAAAAGCAAAGCTATACAGACAAAGTCACATAAAGAAGCATACACATACACACTCACAAAAAGAGAAAAGTGAAAATATATATATGTACATATATAAATTTAAAAAAGGAAGAGAGCAACCAAATCAGTAAACAAATCTACCAATGATAATAAACTCTAAATACTAAACTAAGATAAACTTAAAACCAGAAACAAATTAGATTCAGAAAGCAAACCCCAAGTCTTCAGTTGCTCCCAAAGTTCACCGCCTCGATTTTGGGATAATTCTTTGTCTATTCAGGTATTCTGCAGATGCAGGGTATATCAGGTTGATTGTGGAGATTTAATCCGCTGCTCCTGAAGCTGCTGGGAGAAATTTCCCTTTCTCTTCTTTGTTTGCACAGCTCCCGGGGTTCAGCTCTGGATTTGGCCCCACCTCTGTGTGTTGGTCGCCTGAGGGCATCTGTTCTTCGCTCAAACAGGATGGGGTTAAAGGAGCAGCTGATTAGGGGACTCTGGCTCACTCAGGCTAGGGGGAGGGAGGGGTACAGAATGAGGGGCGAGCCTGTGGTGACAGAGGCTGGTGTGACATTGCAACAGCCTGAGGCGCACCGTGTGTTCTCCCTGAGAAGTTGTCCCTGGATCTCGGGACCCTGGCAGTGGCGGGCTGCAGTCTCCCGGGAGGGAAGGTGTGGATAGTGACCTGTGCTTGCACACAGGCTTCTTGGTGGCTGCAGCAGCAGCCTTAGCATCTCATGCCCGTCTCTGGGGTCCGCGCTGATAGCCGTGGCTCGTGCCCGTCTCTGCTGCTCGTTTAGGCGATGCTCTGAATCCCCTCTCCTCGTGCACTGTGAAACAATTGTCTCTTGCATCTTAGGCAGCTCCAGATCTTTTCCTGGACTCCCTCCCAGCTAACTGTGGCGCACTAGCCGCCTTCAGGCTGTGTTCATGCAGCCAACCCCAGCCCTCTCCCTGGGATTTGACCTCTGAAGCCCGAGCCTCAGCTCCCAGCCTCCGCCCGCCCCGGCGGGTGAGCAGACAAGCCTCTCGGGCTGGTGAGTGCTGGTCAGCCCTGATCATCTGTTCAGGATTCTCTCCACTTTTCCCTCTGCACCCCTGTTGCTGCGCTCTCCTCCTTGGCCCCAAAGCTTCACCCCCTCCCACCCCCATCTCCACCAGTGCAGGGGCTTCCTAGTGTGTGGAAACTTTTCCTCCTTCACAGCTCCCTCCTAGTGGTGCAGGTCCCATCCCTATTCTTTTGTCTCTATTTTTTCTTTTGCCCTACCCATGTACGTGGGGAGTTTCTTGCCTTTTGGGAAGTTTGAGGTCTTCTGCCAGCATTCAGTAGGCGCTCTGTAGGAGTTGTTCCACATGTAGATGTAATTTTGATGTATTTGTGGGGAGGAAGGTGATCTCCACGTCTTACTCCTCTGCCATCTTGAAGGTCCCTCCTCTGCATTTTGGTACTTAATTATATATAGTCTTCAATTATTCACATTTGTATGCATGTTAATACTGAGACCTGTTAGAGAGTGAAGAGGCTTCTTCTATTACCCCCAACTGAGTACCATTACTTTGTGAAAAGATGTGTCTCCTTTTGAAGAACTTCAGGTCTCACTTATAGGAGTTGTGTGTGTGTGTGTGCGTGTGTGTGTGTAATAGAGAGATTAGAAAGGAAGGGGAAAGGCAGAGAGGTTTAGAAGTTTTATTCTGGCTTATTTGATATATGAGTTTCCCAATTCCCAGAATAAATTTGCTAAGAATCACTCGTCAAGTTAATTTTGTCAGCTCAATTGACATTTGAACAAGGCCATCATGTTTATGACTCTAATGGAATCATGGGGTAGCACATGCAAGAAGGGGGACATGAAAGGGGGACAAAAGTGGAGCAGGAAGTGGTAAGGAAAAGAGCAGGAGGTCTGGAAGCAGAAGTGCATCAGATGAGGCAAATGGATTGAGGTAAATTACTCAGATTAAGATTAGAGACTAAGAATCTAGAGCTTTCTTTTTACATGACTCAGGTTAGCAGTCAGATTTTGGTTCTTATCCCACACAGACCACATACCTGAAAGCCGAATACTAATTATTTACCTTTCACAGGCCTCAGTTTGTGAAGTGCAGGGAGTATTTACTGTCCTCCCTACATCAATGCAGCTTAAATTTCCAATTATGTAACAAATACACTTCAAAAACTGTAAACTCAGCAAATCTATGGCTGTTGGCTTTTTCTAAAGATGGCTGTGTAGCATTTCCTATCCCACATCATCTGTGACAATGTGATCTTACTACTCTCCCATCAAGAGATGGGGATCTGTATCCCCTCCCCTTGAAACTGGCTGGGTTGCGACTACTTCATCCAATAGAGTATGCACATGTAATGCTGTGTGACTTCCAAGGCTAGGTCATGAGAGGCAATGCAGATTCTGCCTTGTTTTCTGGGACATAGTCATGAGAGCCCTGAGCTACCCTGTAGGAAGTCCAGCTACCCTGAGGCTACCATGTTTTGAGGAAGCACTGATCACATGGAGAGGCCCTGGGTAGGTGTGGAATTAAGATACCTTCAAGTGATTCCTATCCTATCCTCCATCAGTCATTCTAGTCTTCTCAGCTGAGGCCCCAGACATCATGGAGCAGAGACAAGTCATGCCCTGGCCCTGGCCAAATTCCAACCCATAGAATCATTGACCATAATAAAATGGTTATTGTTTTATGACCTAAGTTGGAGATGGTTTGTTATGCAGCATATATAAACAGAACAAAATCTAAGATATGACAGTAATTATTACTATAATAAACTGGCTTAGAAAAATAGACTGGCATCACCTGATTTAGTCTCTGGCAAAAAACAAAGATGAATGAGTTGGAAGCTACCGTAGGAAGTAAAGGAGATGAGGTATCATAAGTGCTTTTTTCAGAAGTGAAGTTTTAAAGCAGAGAGTGTCTGTGGACACAGTCTGACAAATTAGAGACCCCTTGCCCTGGCATCAGTTGGGATTATGAAATTCACCAAGATTCTCTGGCCTTGGTATTTAACAATGAACCTGGGAGAGGTACAGGCTGTCCCAGTCCCCAAGTGCATCTTGTGTCTCTGCCAGACCGAACATCATGAGCCAGCACATGCAAACTGTCGCCCTGATCCAGAGCAGCTGTCTAATTACAATTTTGTTATTATTAATTACAGAGTAGAAAATCATTTGTAATTAGCTCAGCCTAAATCATAGTTTAAACAGCCAAAAATTACATTACAAGCTAAAGTGTAATTAAAGCACTACACTAAAGTGTTTATTTAAACCCAGTTAAGTTACTGCAAATTTTTCAATCAGCTTCTCAGGCTGATACATAGATTTAATTAGTCTCCAGTACTGACAGTTTAGTGCATTTATTCATTAAGCGTCAATATTGCCGAACAAATCTAAATAAAATATAGACAGAGCTGCTTTAAAGGGGCAGTCACGAAACATCTGGGCGAGATAATGAGGCTGGGAAAGATGTGAATGCTAATGAGTCTCCAAGGCTGCTGGAGGAACACTGGCTGTGGGAAGCAGGGGATCTCAGTACTGAGCACATTTGCAGTGTAGGTTTCTGCTGCAGGTTGACTGGAATGGTCCTGTGGGGTTGGGCAGATATCAACTGAACTCAGTTCTTGCCCCTATTCTAGGGTCGATCTCAGGTGCCACTCAGTAGAATTCTGGATAAAGATAAAAGAGAACATCCCACTCTGTCGACCTCTGGGGCTCTACGTATCTTCTTAAGAAACAGAAGAGCTTAAAAAGGGATTTTCAGGATGAAGTAGCTTCTTTCTTGAAGGGTTTAGAGAAAGTGATCTCTGTGGTGATAAGTATCAAGCACATTCCAAGGAATGAATTTTCTATTTGAGGACTGTTGTTTGGAAAATCGTCCTTGCCACACATGCAAAAATGCCTGTGCACACTTCTAAATGAGTTCCAGATTCTTTGAAGCACTCTTCAGGGGAGCTCTACACATTCCTTGATAAGGCTGCCATTTTTCAGTGCATTCTTGGTAGTTCTTTCTGAAATGCCTTCAGAATCACCCTCATCGTTTCTTTCTGGATTGCCTTCATAGCCTCCAAACACTTCTCCCATTTTCCAGTCCTGTTTCCCCACATCTTTTTTTTTTTTTTTTTCATCCTACTGCCAGAATTGCTACTCTAGAATGCAAGCCTCTTTATGTCATTGCCCTGCCTACAACTTTAGGGTAGTGCCTCACTCCCTCCAAGGTTCAGAAGCTGAAACTTCTCTCCCAAGGTCCTCTGTGAACAGTCCATTCTCTGCTTCTCTGTCATCATCTCAGCACTCTGTCCTGTGCCCTAATTCTTTAGGATTCCCTAAAAGCATCAAGATATCTTTTACCTCCATGCATTTTGCAACTGAGGTATCCCTATTAAGTGAACTGATTTCCTTGCCTTGGTTTGACCAAATCCTATGCATCATTCAAAATTCAGCTCTGGCAATATCTTTGGGAAATGTTTCCTGATCTGTCCTTCACTTTAAGTGACTAGCCTCCCACAATGTTTCCATGCTTTTATTGCTTTTGTATTATTTACACTATATGCAGTAATCATCTAGGCCTGCTGAGACCAATAAAATAAGAGCTTTTTGAATTCAAGGAGGTGGTAATACATAATGACTTTAGGCAGTCATTATTCATTATTAATTTCAGTATCCCCAGCGCTGTCCATGGTGCTTGTCACATCCCAAGTGCCATGTAAATATCTGATGCATGAAACATGGCACTATTATTTTAGGTGGTATTGATGATTGCCAACCTTTACTTATTTGAAGATAGACTATATTTTTGCAAATAGTCATAAATTGTTTAAAGAAAAGATTAATAAATGGCATGGGTAATAAAGTTGTGTTATAATTTTTGGTAAAATAAAATCATATATGAGTAAAAGTAATGTTTTGTAGAATAAACTAGATGTAGATTAATTATTTCTGAAAAATCAGTAACATTAGAATAAGGATAATACTAATTTGGGTGTTTTTAAGTACTTATCAAAATCAGTTTGAATGTCTTATAATTACCTATACCATTTTTTTAAAGATTTTTTTTGATGTGGACCATTTTTTTAAAGATTTTTTTTGATGTGGACCATTTTTTTAAAAAGTCTTTGTTGAATTTGTTACAGTTTTGCTTCTGTTTTATGTTTTGGTTTTTTGGCTGTGAGGCATGTGGGATCCTAGCTCCCCGACTAGGGATCGAACCTGCACCCCCTGCATTGGAAGGCGAAGTCTTAACCACTGGACCACCAGGGAAGTCCCACCTATAGCATTTTTGTCATAGCTAAGTATTAGTATGGCCACTGGACAGAAATATTTTGACAAATTTTGTGTTATAAGTAAGTAACAACATTGGTCATGAACACTCTACATTCACCTTTTCTTTGATGTATACCAGTTTTGCCCTTAACAGCTATGTGACCTTGGGCAATTTATTTAACCACTTTGTGGTTCAGTTTCCTCATCTGTAAAATCGGCATTATAATAATATGTGTCTCATAGGCTGTGGTGAGATTTAAAGCAGTTAATAGATGTAAATCTTTTAGGATAGTGCCTAGTATATAGTAGATGCTACACAATAGTTTGCAAGTATTACTTTTATATTACTAATATTATTTGCTTTCTTATCTGAGATGTCAGGTTTTTTGTAGAAGAATTTAAAGAAATTATTGATACTTGGAAGGGGAGCAATTTCAATGCAACAGAGCTGGAATGAGCTAGTGGATCTTAATTTAGATGTTAATATTTGTCTAATTATTTTACTCTTATTTGTGTTCATCGTATGCATTTTTTAGATGAGAAATGGATAATACATCCATAGTGTAACTAACAGTTCCTCCAGGACTGTGTACATATTTACCTTTGAGATGTAAGGATGAATAAGGAGAGAAGTATAAATCCACTTAAAACTAATGAAAGTATCTAGATTTCAGTTACAAACTGTCAGGTTACATCTCTTTGAAAATAAACAGTCTGCAAAAGCATTGAAATTCTTGATATGCAATTATGAGACATTCAAATTTTGAGGACTTACTTGAATACATTCGACAAGTAACAAAAGAACTGACCTTGTCTCCAACCATTCATCTTTCACTTTGTTACCATTTAATATCCATTCACAGAACAACTTCTAGTACCATGTACTAATATAGTTCTGGGAAAGTTTTTGTTCTACTTAAGTTAAAGATAATACTCCTAAGAATTTAAATATCCCTATAGAATTGCTCTTTTCAGGACAAGTCTTTGGTCACTGGCCTAGGTTGAGAAATGTCATCACAAACAATTTAATGAGGCTAGTCACTCTATTTATTGTAAGAATGATTTGTTCATTGCACAACTCGACATCCTTCTTATAAGAATCAATGAGACAAATTTCTTTTTGTGTTTTCCTGTTTATTCAGAACTGGTCTCGATTCATTCCTTGTACAGATGTCTAGTAAATCCAGAGCCAAATTCATGACCACCTTTTAGTAAATAAATGAAATTTTGCAATGTGCCTTTCGCATATTTATTTTTATTACTTCTCTCTTACTGTCATTTCCCTTTTGTTTTCATACCTCATCCACTTATTTCAATATGTTATTATTGAAACAGTATATATTACTGAATATGATATGTATTTATGAATCTACCTTATATGTTTTAGAACAAGGACAAGTATAAATAAAAATAATGGAAGAAGGAAAGGAGGAGAAAGGAAGAAAGAGAGGAAAGAAAAAGGGAAGAAGGAAGAGGAAAAGTTTTTAAGGAACTTAGTTATTCCAAATGCAGAGTACCATATGGTGAGATTTCTTATAGGCAAAGCAAATAAATTATATTCCTTGTAGAATAGGACACTAGTAATAATGGGTAATACCTATATCTACACATATGTGAGCTCCTTCACCCAGTTTCACTCCAAGGATTGTTGTGTTACCATGAGAAGGAGTCATTCAATTGGGTGATAGCTTGTATATACGAAACACATTGAGAACCCCAAAGCTGGACAGATTCTGATAAGTCAAGAGAGCACTTCCATTATGAAGCTAAGTCTGTCTGATGTGTGCATTTCTTTGTGCAGGATGGTGTTCATTAAAAAACAAAATCTGTTCTAACTTATAATATGCTTGCTTAAAATCTTGGAATACCATGCAAGATCACTGAACTTATTATTTAAATTCTTCCTCTTATTTGGATTCTCCTTCCTTTTATTTTATTTGAAATAAATTCAGAACATTATAAAAGCCTGCAGCAGCTTTCAGCAAATCAGCTGCTTCCACCAAAGTTCTTCACACCCTTACAGCAAATTGTTTGAAGTTTCCAAGGTTATAAAACAGTTGGTCTTCAAGAAAAAACATTTTCATTTGAATATTCTTTTGCATTTTTCTTTATATTGTAAATTTAAAGTGGAGAATGAAAATTTAGTGGATGAATATAATATTATTGTTATAATGTCAGTTGAGAATATAAAATTCAAGTCAGTAAGTGGTCTGCAATTTCACCCTAGAAATTGTAGAAGGAGTTAGTCTTATACATTAAAAGACTTGGACTCCAAAAAGATTTCTTTTTTCTTCCCTGAAAATTCCTCAGAGGATAAAACTCATTATGCCATAATTGGATATAAAGCTTGTTATACAAACACCCTAGGGAGAAAGACATATTTTCTTAAATTTATGCTAATATAAACAAAATAAATATATCCCAGGTTTAGGACGAAGTTAGGAGCTGAACTCTGAGACAGCATACCTCTGGGCATAAATTCGAGTTATATTTCAAGGTCTGATAGTAGAAGTTTGTGGTGCTGTTTCTTATTCCCTTTTGCTAAGATGCCATGGAGAATAAGAGCTAAATCTACAAGCTCTCTAATACAGAGAAACCAGAGCCTGGCATGTAGAGAACTGCCTCCTACCATGTGGAACACCCTCAGAGTGTATGATGGTTCTGGAATGACTGATAGGAGCCCATAAGATCCAATCTGGTAGTTTTAGAATTGGACTTAATTTGGGTCCAGATATCTGGAAAGAAGAATTACACCAAAGCCACGACTTCTTACCACTACTACCAAGAGATCTGAGTTCTCTTCTCTGAGTAAACTGGAGTGGTATATGTCCTCAAAAGGACAAATCCTGGAGCTGCTATCCCTGGAACAAGCCCTGGCCCTTCGGTTCCTGGAGACGTGATGCCATCAGATCAATCCTTCCAAGACACAGCTCTGTTTATGCCACTGCTCTAGTTAAAAGACTTAATGGACCAAGTTCTTCCTCTTAATACACCTGATTTTCTGGGTATATTCCAATTATTTTTGGAGCCCAGGCCCATATGGTAGGGGTCTCTCCTCCTATTCCCAGCTCTTTCTCTCCTTTTTCTCATTCCTCCTCCAATCTCTGAACCACCGAAAGTGACAGTGCTATCAGTGGCCTGACTTCAAGCTTTCACTTGGACTTATGGTCAGCCCCCCTTAGTCACAGCCTATCTTGGGCCACCTTTGAATTCCCAGCCTGATGCTGCCTTCTCATATGCTCTTCTTTTATGGTGTTCAGATTATCTGCTTGTTTGCTATAAGATTCATTTCCCACCACTTCCCCACTCTGCTTTGTATTACAAGGTACTGGGCTATGCTAATTAGATTTCCCAGGCTCCAAGGTCTGTTGGCTTCCACTGGAGATTTACCTAATGCACCCAGAGGTGTGGGATATTGGAGGAAGGAAGGAGCAGGTGTTTGTATGCCTACCTTTCTCTACTCCAGGTAGCTGTCATCTCCTCCATGATTGCAGCTCCGACTGGGTAGCTCTTGCTGTGGTTCCAATACCCACTGGGTGGCCTCAACTCATTGGTTCAGGTAACTACATTTCCTCATTTGTTTCTCCATCCCTAGGGGTGATAAGGGGTTTCTGCTGTTGCTGTTGTGTCACTTGCCTCACCATGAGGCTTTCCAGGCCTCCTAGCTCTTTGGGAACTGGTCCCCAGTACCAAAGTCCCTCTACTCAATTCTTTTTGGAAGTGCTGTCTTCCTCAGTGGACTGTTGTGATACAATATAGTTATCTTCATTATTCTCCTTCTCCAGCTCACTCAACTGAACTTTTTTTTATTGACTAGTTATTTAGCAAGATGAGTCATTTTGTAATGAAGAACAAAATAATTCATTAACTTTTCCAGTTAAACATCTGAAGTTTGCTTAATGTCTTCAGATGGTGTGAAACACAGTATCCCACGCCTACAGGATGATAAACAAAAGAGGAATGTGTTTGTGGGCCTTCTGCTGATGGTGCTAGAAAATCAATCTCTTGTGAGAAAAAGCTCCCAGCAATATAGATCCTTAGAACTACTTACCATTATGTCAAATTCACTTTAGCATCTGCAAAGAGACATAATGTATGAATACTGAGAGAAGCACTGTTTTCTCTGTTTACACTTAAAGTCCTAAAGTTGTATAGATTTTTATAATCAAGTAAACTTTATAATTCAATAATGAGCCCTTTATTTAACCCTTACAGTAACATTTGATGTCTTGGGTCAATTTCTGTGTCTCTCATTAAAAAAGAGTAAATAAGTTCACACATGGTTCACTCCATCAAGACATAACTAAGTATTAAGGAGGAAACTTCATTTTGAATGTTGGTGTCTCCTCCTTCTCCAATTCCCTGAAGACTCACATTCCATTTCTCTTCCACCTCGAGCAATGGTGATATTGCAGCCAGTTCAGTCAATGAAACTCCCAGAGAAAAGCACATTTCCATAAGACTTCAGCAAAGTGTACCAGCTGCTTCAATCCAGGACAAATTAAGTGCAAACTATGTTTTCAAATTTTTCGGTGTTAATAGTCAAGGGCTTGGCTAGATATCCAGTGTATATTGATGAGCACTGAGGAGATGATTGGATGGGGGATGCAGGTGTGTTCCAGTTGGTCAGATGCTTACCTAGAGGAAGAGGGAAAAGATGCTTGGGCTTCTTTCCTGGAAGTGTGTCTGTTACTCAGAACAGTTCACCATGGCATGGACTCCTTGCCGCCCTCCAGGTAGTACTTCTGCATCCAGAGCATCATGCATTCAGTCATTCACTCATTCAAATGCTCCCCGCCACTGACCCTCCCAACACCTCATGCCAATGACTTAGAGAAAAGGGCCCACACTCTTCATGTTCATATGCAGATCTCTTATAAGAGAAATACTTTTTGTTATACATAAAATCGTTCCTGACTACTCTACACTGTAATGTTGTAGTCATAACTCCTTATGGTCACGTGTTCAGGGCTGATTTCAACTGTGATGCTCCCATGCATCAAAGAGGTGGTGCCCTTACCAAGCTAGTCATTTAGTAGTTTGAATACATCCTACACTTGTCAACAGATTTAATGAACAAGTTCCTAAAATGTGCCAGGCACTGTGCTGTTAATATATTGTTGAATAAGACAGACACGATTCTTAGCCCATGGAGAGAAAACAGTATTAACAAATAATAAAAATAAAGTATGATGATAGTTTTGACAGGAAAAGGGGTGAATATTATGGAAGCACACTGCAGGTGGTTTAATGTAACATAGAAAACAGAGACAGCCTCCTTGAGAAAGTGACATTCAAGATGAGATCTGATGGATGAGTGGAAGTTATCTAGAAAAAGTCTGTGTTATCTAAAAAATGTATGTCAGGGACAGGGGAGGGAAGGGTGGCAGTTCCAGTAAGAGGGAGCAGCATGTACTAAGATGTGACAGAAAGAACAGTGATGAAAGAGCTGAAAGAGTTCAGAAAGGCTGGAGTGAAAGGTGGATTCCCCACCAGGTAAGGCTAAACAGGTAGGCTGTGGTGGGACTCTTGGGCGGGTTTGTAAAATATATTGTAAAGTTGGAACTTATCCTAAAGGCAAGGGAACATCTTTCCAGCATAGACTGTCATTCTTAGAAGATCTTTCTGCAGAGTTAAAAAATGGTTTTGAGATGAGAAAAATGTTACTGCAATCCAAGTGAAATAATTGGTGATGGCCAGGAGTGAATTCTGGTAATTGAAATGGAGAGAAATGGATGGATTCAAGAGGTATTTAAGAGGTAGGGCCATTTGTCACTAACATACATTGTGCAGCTTGAATACTTGGTTGGTTTCATATGTGTGTGTGGTGTGGTGTGTGTGTGTGTGTGTGTGTGTGTTTATGTATGTATATAATTTCTATGCTGCTCATATATTCTGAACCAAAAATGAGGACCCATTGTTCATCAATGGGGCAAAATGCTATAAATTGTACCTCTCTTGGAAAAATCTGGGATTTTGATATTTACACTGATCTTCCTAATTGTATTAAAAGTCTGTAAAGGATATATCATAGTGTCTCCCACAGTACCTAGCACATATTAAGCATATGCACCGAGCATACATTA
Organism: Balaenoptera musculus; assembly: GCF_009873245.2. Lineage (NCBI taxonomy): Eukaryota > Metazoa > Chordata > Mammalia > Artiodactyla > Balaenopteridae > Balaenoptera > Balaenoptera musculus. The sequence goes on from NC_045790.1 coordinate 74,991,246, forward strand.
GTTGCTCAGTAGTGTTGTTTGATGAGCTCAAGCGTGCCTGTGTGAAATTCAACAACTCCAAGGGCACATGTTCCTGACCTCTTCCTACATGAAGGGTGGCTGGATTGTTTGTTGCTGATATTCTTTTCATTATGACCTAGGTAGAGTATATATAGTAGAAATTGATAAACACGTGGTATTTCTGGAATATCTTAGTCTGGTGACCCCTGGACCAACACTGAGTTCACCACACTAGCAGTTCATAAACACATTCACCCTTAGGCTGTGTTTTGAGAGGCAAAGGGCTTTCAGTTAATATGAAGCCGATATTATTGATTTTTCTCTCCCACACATGGTGGGGGTGTGATAACCCAGACCTTATATTTATTAGCCCGACTAATCATTAGCAGTGGTTGAACTTCAGAAAGTTCAGGGCTTTGGTGGAGTTTCAAATACTCAAGACTGGATGCTCATCAGGAGTGGAGGGAAAACACTGAAGATTTTTTCTTTATTCCTGAACTGTTTTCTTAGTGGTGTTTGTTTTCTGTTTATCCCAGCCTTTCTGTTTAAGAACAATCCCGTAATTATCTCATTTATAAATTCCTTTCTGTACTTTTTTTTGTTCCATCCAAAAGTGTACAGGACTCTTTAACAGAAAAGATTCATTTTTTTAAATTACCATAGGGGAGGGTATTATTTCAAATAGTCTCCAATGTACAACATGGTTGTAGTAGAAAGAACATAGGATGTGGCAAAATACCCCAGATTGAAGACAGTTTCAGCCACTTACAGAATAAAATTGGGCAAATGACTTATCTTTTCAGCTTTTGTGCCCTTATTTACTGAATGTGGATAAAAATAACGCAATTCACAGGTTTTTAATACTAAGTGACATATGTAAAGGGTTCTTTTTTAACACAACCGGGCATATAGTAGATGGTCAAAAAATGCTAACTTTACCATCCCATTTCTTTTTATTATCAACTTATCTATTAGTCAGAGATTGAGCTGAGACTATCTAATGCTTCTTAGCTACCACTCTTAGACTTCCAAATAATCTATAACAACCTAAAGAGCCATATCCATGATGGACTGATTTTGTATTTCCCAGTCTCGACCTAGTACATGCTCAATAAGCTTTTTTGAAGAAATTCACAAAATAAACTTGGTGAAGAGGGTGTCGCTACTATAAGCAATTTAAGAGAAGGAGCAAGCCTCATTCACTGTTATATTCCTAGTCTTTGTCTCACAGGAGGGACTCAGTTAATATTTGTCACTGAATTAGTGAATAAGTGAATGACTGAAAATCATGATCTATTCCAGCTTGCAATGATTTGGTGATGCAAAGCCTTAAGTAGAGAGAAAATTTATCTATCAACTGTAGAAGATGTGCTTGATTGGGTAGCCCTGTAAGAAAAGACATGAAAAAGGAAGACGCAAAATGGCGAAGTAGATTTGATCTGAGAAAACCCCTTACAGGGACTTAATATCGTTTTAAATAAATTCTAAGAATCAAGGACAGGTTTTTGAGTTAGGGAATAAATCAGCATATTAAGTGTTTCTACTGAAGGTGTAAGTCAGTTTGTCAATAATCTGGCATAATTTGAGGAAGATCGGTTTATTTTTGTACCTCTTCTGTCTTTTATTCATTATCTTCTTTTTTTTCCTTCACTTTTTGTTTGTTTTTTTTTTAATCTCCCAAACATTGACTGTTCCCTTTTAACCACACTGCATGCTGCCTGGGGTCCTAAAACTTTTCTCGCTGGTCATTCATTCAATTATTACAAACCCGCTCAAGGGCAGTCTGTAGCCAAATGACTGTCTGATGGGCAGGTCTGAAAGTCCATCTCCTTGTCTTGAGGCAGGACAAATTCTGTGATATTCATTTATGTTCAGATCTTCCTGTAGAATTACGATGGGTCTGGAAATTACCCAAAATTATATTATTTCTTGGCTTTTCTCCCTGGCCTTTGGTCCCACTTCCTCACTGATATCTCTTGGGACTGCTTTCTTTAATAAATCACTGGCACAGGTACCCTCATCTCAGGCTCTGCTTTTGAAGACACTGGACACTACTCTAGACCAGGTATTCTCTCTAACTCTTGCACCTGAAAATACTACTCACCCATATATCTACGACTAATGAAGGTAAGATGATTGTCACTCCAATTACTTTTGTGGTAATAATTCTGGACTACGCAGAACTTGCTTATTTCTACCTTACTCTTAATTAATTCAGTTTCCTATCCACTTTTCATTCTAATTTCCTTTGAACATGTAAGCAGCTCCTATGATCTTTAAGTTTAGTTTTACTCTTTCAAGCTCCTGACTTTGACTCCAACTCAAAGATTCTGGTTTGGATTGGACCAGTAAACATTCCTAATTTTAGTTATCTAATAGTTGGATGTTTTCCCCAATGACTCAGGCCTAGGACTCTAAGTGCTTTCTTATCATATGCAAGCTTGAAGAGGGTAGGGGTGGTGAAGCTTCAGGTACTCTGCTAGACAACTGAATTCAAAGATGGCTAAAACTGTGTCTTGAAAAATAGCACAAGTTAACAATTATTGGTGCAGTGGCTCTAAAATTCTAAGTGAACCACCCTTAAAGATACATGGAAAAGGAGAAGAAAATTTGCAAACTATTCCAACTCTGAGTGACAGTTAACCTACTGCAAGTAGAGATGTCACTTATAACCAGGTCTCTGGAATAGAAACTGACAAAACATTGGTGGCATCTGCTGCATAGCTGCTACCTTGAAAGACAATAAGGAGATCTTTCATCAATTATATACTGCCTATTCCTGGAATTTAAAAGGCAAGGTCTTTTGTTCACCCTATCTAGAAAAATGGGCAGCTATCTTTCTAACACAAAGAAAATACTTTCTACAATGCCAGAATGCACTCTTTTCTCTAGCATCAATACCAATTCCAAGATTTTGTACCAAACCAAGTAGCTGTTCATGTGTAAGGGAGAGAGAAAGATTCTTAGAAGTGGGTAGAGGCAGAGGCAGGTGGGCATACCCGATACCACCCATGAATGATTTATTAAATAATAATGTATAGCTGAGAGACAGTTGACCAGGAGAAAAATCAACACTGAGAATTTAGGAACAAAAAAGGTGTTAGTATAAAATTTTGTCCAGTTAGGAGTAAAGCCAGTTAAATTTGACTAAAAATTATAAATATAGTTTTAATTTTAAAATTAGTCTGAAAAGAACACCTATGTATGGAGAAGTAATCTGAAGCTATAATTTGATTCTAACTCCAGATTTTATTTATTTTAATGCAGATCATGAAATGGAAGGCAAGTTTGTAGAGAGAAATAAAAATTAGTAAATTCCTCATTTTATATAGGGGGCAATTATTTTTAACTTTGTTAATTAGCTTTATATAGGATAAGGTTCTATTTTGAAAACCTTAAAAGTAACCACAAATAGATTAAGATTTATAGCTTTCAGATTACTAAGGATAAATGGAGGCAGGCATTTGGTGAAAGAGAGGGAAAAGAAAGAAAAAAGCGAAAATATATTTTAAAGAAAAGTTTTAAAAATTATATAAAAATATTATAAACAGTTTAAATTACCTTGGTAATAAAACAAAGACCCAGACTTGGCTGAAAGCAAAATTTAAGTGTGTGTTGTTAAATTGATATACAGTTGGCCCTCTGTATCCATGGGTTCCGCATTTGCATCCACATCCACGGTGGATTGAAAATATTCAGGAAAAAAAATTCCAGAAAGTTCCTAAAAGGAAAACTTGAATCCAAATTTGTCATCCACTGGCAACTATTTACAAAGCATTTACATTGTATTTACAACTATTTCCATAACATTTACATTGTATTAGGTATTATAAGTAATCTAGAGATGATTTAAAGTATACGGGTGGATGTGGGTAGGTTATATGCAAATACTACACTGTATTATAGAAGGAATTTGAGCATCTGTGGATTTTGGTATCTGAGGGAGGTCCTGGACCCAATCCCCCATGGATACCAAGGGACAATTGTATTCTTAAAGCAAAGCATAATTAAACAAAATTTACTTGGGTTTAGAACATTAAGGAGTAAAATTTAAAATAAAAGATATAATTCATAATAGATATGGAATAGTAGTTTATCATGCAACATAGCATCAATAATTCGAAAGCAAAAATAGAAATACAAAGAGTAATTGATTCTAGGATAATTATTACTGAAGATTTTAATGGAGTTAAAAACTGAATAACAATTTTATATCAACACACTCACGTACACACGCACACACACACACACGTACCTAGTTGAGACTACGTATTTTTCTTAAAATTCTATAAACATTTCAAAATTGATCATATGCTAGGCCACCAAGATATGTAAAGATATTTTTTGAAATTTTAAATTAGAAATAAAAAGTTTAAACTAATAAAACACTGAAAATGAATCTTTTAAAATAAAACAAACATAATTTTAAATAACTATTGGGACAAAAAGAAATTAAATTTAGAAATACATAATTTTAGAAAATAATTAAAATTTAAATTCTACGCATCAAAATTTATGAGATGTGACCAACATGGCGAAGAGAAAAAAAATGCATAGCTTTAAATGTTTTTCATTATTTGAAAATAAACACTGATAGAAGTGATTAAAATGCTTCATTCAAGAAGTTATGTAAAACATAGCAAACTTGCCTAAAGAAAACAGGAGAATATGATAAAAGCAGAAATCATTAAATTGGAATGCAAAGTTAAATTGATACATCAATATTTTGTTGAGAAAACATTGAAATAAAAACTTCTAAAAATTCTGATTAAATGGATATGACACATAAAGAGAAAATGAAAAAAAAATATGGTCTTTTCATCATTCACATCCCTGAAGACACATAAGATAACAACACATCTGGTTAGTAATGCAGCTGACACTTAACACCGCCAGAGATACAGTCTTAAATCTTATTGCCTGGTTAAAAAAAAAAGAAAAAAGAAAAAAAGAAAGAAAATAAGTAATTAAATTTATCTCAAAAATTTCAAAGCAGTTTCTTTAGGAAATAAAGGATAGGAAACTAAAGCTTAGTCTTAAAGAGTAAGTTACATAAAATGTCAGTTAGGAAATGGTAGAGATAGGATTCACATTTAAGTTTGCTTGATCCTAACACTTTAATCTCTGGAGAACTTGCACAGAACACTTGTCATATAGTTCTATGTCTCACGTTTGGCTAACACACAAAGGCAACTCTAGCAGTATCAGCCTGCATGGCTATATGTGATTTTCTCTAGCAGTCCTTTGCAAGTGAATATAGGACTAGATCACAAGCTGTAGGTCCATGCTTTCCTAAGGAGAAATCTACAAAGGACACTCTAGTTTGGACTTGCAATGATAACAACAACAAAAGGAGGAATGCATGAGGAGCAAATTCCTCTTCAACTAAACTTCATCAACTAAAAGAAGGACAAATTTGCATACTTCCCAAGGTCCAAATATGGGTGCTAAAGAAGGAAGCAGGTCTGGGTTCATCGGAAAAGGAATATCATATAAGAAAGTTTCCTTGAGGTGGGGATAAGACCCCAATGTGTGGAGGCCAGATGGAAGACTAGGGACTGTTTGGAGGTCCTAAGTGGCAGCCAGATAGGAATTCTTGTTCTCACCAAGTAGCTTCAGTCAAAATCCCAGCAAGGGATCCCTAAGGAATCCACCTAAGTGCTTCAAAAGAGGAAGAATCCGCTTTTTACACATTTTAACACATGGTATCCCAGCAGATAACACTAACCCCAGATCATTATTGCTTTGATCAAGTATATCCTGTCTGCTCTTTTCTTTCCTCCTTCCTTCACCCCAGTCTAAAGAGATCAGAGCAGCAGTTAGGGGGTGGAAGAAGAGGTGGAGAGAGGAAGAGGGAGGAGGTTGGCCAGACCCATCTTCTCCATTGCGGGTTCCAGTCTAGGGCAGATGAAAGCCAGGAAAGGAAGAAGCTTTAAGTGGGACAAGAATCTAGAGTTCTGAGATTACACTGGATGGAAATTGTTAATTACAGAAACAAGATAAATCTTACGACTGAAAAGACTTCTAAAAACTGTTCCTGACCTGAGATTTACCTAAAGGATGGGAAAGAATGAACTCATAGGACATGGTTGAAATGGCAAAAAAATACCATACGTACAGACTTTCAACAGGTACATGAAAAGGGGCTCAACCTCACTAATCATCAAGGAAATGCAAATCAAAAGCACAATGAGATATCACCTCACACCTGTTAGAATGGCTGTTATCAAAAAGACAAGAGATAACAAGTGTTGACAAGGCTGTGGATAAAAGGAACCCTTGTGCATTGCTGGTGGGAATGTAAATGGTGCGGCCACTACAGAAAACAGTATGGAGGTTCCTCAAAAAATTAAAAATGGAATTACCATGTGATACAGCAATCTCACTTATGGGTATATATTCAAAGGTAATGAAATCAGAAACTCGAAGAGATATCTGCACTCCCATATTCATTGCATCGCCACTCACAGTAGCTAGGATATGAAAACAACACTTGCACAATGGAATAATATTCAGTCATGAGAAGGAAGGCAATCCTGCCATTTGTGACAATGTGGATGGGCCTTGAGGGAATTATGCAAAGTGTGAAAAGTCAGACAGAGAATAACAAATACTGTATGGTCTCATTTATATGTGAAATCTGAAAAAGCAGAACTCAGTTTGCAAGGGGCAGGGGATGGGGTGGTGGGAGAAATGGGCAGATTTTGGTCAAAGGGTACAGTTACAAGATGAATAAATTCTGGAGATTTAATTTACAGCATGATGACTATAGTTAACAATACTGTTAAGTTGCTGAGAGATTTAATTTTAAATATTCTCATCACAAAAAAGAAATGGTAACTATATGAGGTGATGGAGGTGTTAACTAACCTTACTGTGGCTATCATTTTGCAATATATAAGTGTATCAAATCATCAATATGTACACCTTCACTCACACAATGTTATTTGTCAATTATATGTCAGTAAAGCTAGAAGGAAAAAAACACCCACAAAACCAAACCAGTAAATCTAATCATCCAATGATCGAATTTTATGCTTCTGTTGTTTTTCTTGTCACCATCTGATGTCGCTGTGGAGCGCATATTGAGTGAAGCATGGTGAAGTCCTCTAGAATTGCAGCAGCATGATGGTGACCCAGGGACATATGGCTAAACAGCTGGTGCTCTAGTAGGTACTTAAGCATTGTCACAAGCAGTGTGGTGACGGAGGTCAGAGTTGCTTGCTGGACAGTAATCTCTCAAGGTTTAAAATAAGTTGAAGTCAGTGTTCCACATGATTCCCCTAAGCTACAGTAGCCCCACTATCCCTTTAGCTCTGCACGTACAATGTTACAACTCTTTGCTACATCATTTCCCAGTGCACAGAAGTCCTTTACCTTACCAGTTCCAAAACTTGTTCCATTCTCTGTTCTAGGACATCTGACATTTCCTTGTTCAAATGGACAACGAGAGGAGATACTGAATTGATTTTGTTATAATTACAAGATTGGAAGTAATTTCTTTTTTTGCTTTTGATCGTTGTAGGAGTACTGTTTATGTCATTCATTTTCTTAAAAAGAAACCTTCCAAAAAGCATGCTGGGCAAAGTCTTGATTTGACCTCCAAATGCTGCATTTTCTCCATGCAGATTAATCAATATCTTTCTGTTGCTTTGTAAATCGCCAGTCTAATGCACACTAGCCTCGACCAGCCAAAAAGCAGAATGGCTTTACACCACTTGTGGATAGATGGACAACCATCTTCCTCGAAGTTGTGCCTGCTGCCCAGTTCATTACTCTCATTAATGACTCCAATGTCCTGGGGAAATGAAGTGCTTTGTCACACACTGAACTTGCTTAAAAGAAGGTGTCTTCTTCCTCTGCTCTTATTATCAAACAGAAAGTCTATTGTTACTCCCAGTTCACTATTAACAATGCAGGAGGCAGGGGTGGACAATGCATACCTGGGCTTTGCAATGAGGTCTGGCAGGTCTCCTCAGGGAGAGACCAGGAGAAGAGTTTCCATATAGATGTTTTGCCCAGCTTCCCCCATCTACCTCCTGCTCCCATCAAAAAGACGTCATGATTAACAAAAGATGGATCATTTGAACAAACTTTGAATTTGGTCTCTGAGACTTTTATTTTTGTTGCCACAAATGGATTAGTAGAGCAGCTTCCTGGCCCCATTGTGTATCTCAGGGCAAGGCAATGACAGTTGTTTCTTTCAGCTTTGATTAGTGTTTGCTTATCTGGGTTCATTTTCAGAAAATTCTAAGCTGAGTACTTTTGTTCTTTTAAGATGTGAATTGTCTCCCCTCCCCCAAAATTCATATGTTGAAGCCCTAACCCCCCCTCCTCCTAACCCCCCCACCCCCACCCCCCCGCTTTGACTGTATTTGGAGACAGGGCCTGGGAGGAGGTGATAAAGGTTAAATGAGGTCATAAGGGTGGGGCCCTTGTACTGTAAGTTCTATGATAGGAGGGTTTGTATCTGTTTCACTTGTGAATTTATCCCCAGTAACTGCCACAGACTTGCCAAAGGATAAGTGCCCAATGAATATTTATTGAATGAATGAATTTGAATAAATGAATTCCTGTTTCATCATGGCCTAATTTATGTTAGGGCTCAAGCCAAAATCCCTGACATCCTAATTAAGGTGACAGCTCTACATCTGGCAAGATTACAGAAGATCACACATAAAGATGTTTGGATGCATGTACTCAGTTTTGGCAGGAGGGACATTTATCAGAATCTAATCATCCATATCTGTATCAATTCCTCTGCTTTTTTACCCCCCTCCCATGCAACCCACACAAAATCTTTGTAAAATTCTTTTCCCCTTCCCTCCAGTTCAGGGATTCCGAGTTAGATGGTTGTTATCTACCACAGTTCAACCCTAGAAAATGAATCTGATCAAGCAAATCTAAAGACTGAATGAAGAGGTTAGCAGTAAATGGATCCAGTCCCTGGATGGCTCTGTCTAATTATTAGCAACCTACACTATATAGAATTAATCAAATTATGAAATTATTTTGGCCAGCATGCCTGCTAATAAGTTTAATTATTTTAAAACATACCTGCAATTGAATTTATTAAATTGTCACAAATTAGGGTCACACCTCAATTATCCACAAGTGTGTGCATTGTGAATCAGGGTCTTGTCTTTGTACTGAATGACCACACCCTAAACTAAAGAGAATAGATCTGTACCGACAGGGGTCCAGGATAAGCAGAGAGTGCTGAACACTCCAGCACCTTGAGAATTTCCCTGTTTCTAAAAATCAAAAGCACTATTGTTGACCTGGGGATTCATACTTTCTCTAGGTTCTCTCTTCCCTGTCTCTCTTTCGTCTGCATGGAGTCTCACTGTGTCATAGAGAGAGAGAGAGAGGATGGCATCCTCAGAGATTTACTGTTGCTGGCATTTGTCTTCCCAGGCTTCACTGATGGGGAGGGGGCCATATTTCGAGGCAGCCCATTTTGTTGATAAGCAGCCTAATGGTGGAAATTTCTTATGTTGATATGAAATCTATGCCTTTATGCCTTTACATGGAATGTGTGTGTGTGAGAGAGAGAGAGAACCTACTGTATGAAATTCCACCCATATAAATGACACAGTTTTATTATTCCTTCCTGCCTCTGGCCTTTCAACCCATACTTGGGAGCCAGTTTTTCTTTTGCTATTTGGATGATATTTCAGGCAGCTCCTATACTTTTTGTGGTAACTTGTAGAAATACAAACATCCTCTGGTTAATACTAGTTATTAAAAGTCTCTTTTCAGTAGTTAAATGTCTATTTTCAAGCAGTTGTCAAAATTCTGAAATTAATGCTGCTCTAGTCCCCCAGCTTCTTTGTTGCCCTGAGCTCTGAAATCCTGCAGTGGGGAAGAGCTGAAATAGTTGTCACCTGGAGGTTGGGTCCCAGCCTTTTGTGATCTCAGCCAAAGGGGAGATAAACAGATGCTCCATTTTAATATCCTTTCATGTTGATAGAAAACCCAATTCTTGCTGCTTCTGAACAATGCAGATAGAACAATCCTATCTCGCATTTACACTCAACCAGTTCAAATATTTGAAGACAGCTATTTTGTCATCTCTTATACCTAGTCTGCTTTCCATTGCCTGTTCCTCAAAGATGATGGCGGCTTTCAGACCCCTCCCCACTCTGATTTTCTCTTCCGGTCATATTCTGATTTGCCATGGTCCTTAAAATGTTGACCTGTAATTGAACATAATACTCCAGATGTGGCTTGATCAGCATATAGAAAGACGATTACTTCCCATAAAGCAGAAATTACACTTTTATTAATGCAGTCTAAGATCCTCGGCTTTTTAGCAGCCACATCACACGGAATTACAGCGTTGACTGTAATTCAGAATAATATCCAATTTAAAGCAAGTGCTATTCCCCTGCCAGCTGGATAGGGTTTCCCATTTAAATGGAGCATTTAAGCCAAAATGAGGTTAATATGTGACCAGAGGTGACATTAGACCACCAAAGCACGTTGTGCTCCTAAATTGGTTGACTAATAAGTGTCACAAATCAGCTCAAGTGAAACTGGAAGTGTCAACTACCCTGACTACTTGTCAACAGGAGGAAAAATTGGGGTGGTGGTGGTAATAAGTCATTTTCCAGAATTATTCATAGGTGTTTTGTCTGAAGGAATAGGCTTATTTATTATACAACTCGCTCTCTTCAGATGTTAATGGAATATTTAAAATTCGGCTCCCTTTAATTTTTAAAAACAACATGTTTCTGATTTGAAAATACTTATTCATTGTAGAAATTTGGAAAATATGGTAAAGTGTAAAGAAGAAAAATTAACCTGTATCTGCAGAGATAACTACTGATAGCGTTTTTTTTAGTGTCAGTGCTTTTTTGTTTGAAATTGCTTTAGCGAAAGGGAACAGTCACATGAATTCACACAGGTTTATAATATTCATCTTTACTAACCAAAAATAAATGCCCCTGAGTTTCTTCAACCAGGAAGAGCTTCCCTGAACAATGTTCATGGAGGACTTGACTGATAACTTATGCAAGAATTAGAGAAGTGTGATCCGTAACGTGTCTGCGTCTTTGTGACGCTACCATATTTGTAGGTAAAAAATAGTTGAATGTTGGCAATATCATATGGTTCAGCAGAGTCAATTTGTGACAGTCTTGCAAAGAGTTTCTTGAATTCTGTGGGTGTTAAGACAATTCTTCTGTAGTTGATATAAATAGCTCCATTTGGCAGGAGAATGTCGGAGACTAGATAAAAGCTGCCCACTCTTATGTTTTTTAATGATTAAAATGCAAAGACTAAACAGCCAAAACACTTTGCATAAATGTTGATGTGTTAAGTATATTTTAATATACCTTTAATGTGCTTGGTAACTGGTCTTAGGTAATGTATTTCTAAATATGAGATTTTTATTGATGGTGTCTCTCTGTTTTGCACTCTCTGTCTAATATAAATAGTGCTGACCAGGAACTTAGATTGATGTCCTCAGGAGGGATGAAATAATGCAGGAGTTCTATTCCCACTCATTTTCATTTTAAGGAAATCCCAGGCCTGTGTGTCCATACAAACACATTTTCAAATAGGTTGAATAAAGCATCCCTCTCTTGATCTAAATAAAATATCTTAAGAAGAGTGGTATAAATCTAATTACTGGTACTAATCTTCCATGTGGGCAGCACTTGCGTGAAAGAGAAATACATTTCTTTGTTGTGATTATTGCTTAGTGATCAACTGTTCAATTGAATTAGCCTTAATTTTCCATTTTGCTTGCCTTTCAAGGTATAATTAAAGCCTGATGTCAAATCTCACTCCAGCTCTCATCGATAACTTCCACTTAACCACTTTTAAGAAGACAGCCAGGCTTTAGGCTCAGACAAAGAGGCTACAATTCACAACTTACTGTTTAGATGACCCTTGAAAGCCATCCCTGGTCGATAATTCAAAACAGTGTCCAAGTCTCTGTATAAAGGGGAAGGAATTAACCTTTCATGCCCTCATAGCAATGTTTCATCTAGGTAATGTAAATCATTTAGACTGAAAACATAACAAGATAAAGAGCAAATTTTTTCTCTGCACGTGAGTGAAGTGGGCGAAGAAAAGAAAAGCAGTCATTTCCTTTATATTATGCTAGAAACAGAAAGAATAACACTTCTGTGATTGGGCTGAGAAAGCTACTTGTTGGGCTGGTGTTGGCAATGGAAGAGGTCAGAAGTGGCACCAGATAGCTGCAGGGATCGCCAAGAAGCAGTTTACATGGGAAACAAATGACGTACAAGCTGTTATATTAACCATTGTTTCGTTACTTACAGCAGAAAAATACTCTCCTATTTGTTACCTCCATTCATTCCCTCAACAAATCTCAAACACCTCCTTTACACAAAAGAAGCTGAATCGAGGAGAAATTAAGTGATAGATTGGGTGTGGCACAGTAGAGTCAGAACTTGAATTCAAAACTTCTATAATCCATGACCCGTACTTTTTCCACTAACCCACAGCTGCTGGAATGGCCTTGTGTCTTCCTCTCCATTCTCGTAGAAAGCCACGTAGGGAAGTACTAATATATCCATGACCAAGTGGTGGAGAGGTTCATCTCCCTTCTGAGTGCTGGATATCAGAGGTGATGACCTTTGACAAATGAGGGTGAAATCAAATTCAGTGTCAGGCATCGAGTCAGCAATGAAGTCAGCATGGCACTTGACAAGTAAGTGTTATTGGCTAGTGCGGAGTTTATTTACAGTGATGATACTTTCTCAGTTCAATTTCTTGGAAATCATAAAATAAGTACATTCTTTTCTTTTTAATTGAGTCCAAATAGTACAGAAGGGTATAAAATGGAAACTAAATCATCCTTCCATCCCACTTCCTCACTCTTGTGCCCACTCCTATTCCTAAACTGTAACCATTTTAATTATATTCTAGTTAATCTGGTACTTGTCACCTTACTTTAAAATAGTAGGCTCACACTTGACTCTATTCTTTGCTTTATAAATTTACAATTTTCCTTTAAGTTGTGTTATAGAAGATTAAAGTAAACCCAGTTTTTACTCCCTCCCATATAGCCTCCACTCCTTTTTTCTGCTTTTAAAACAATAAGTATTATATCATATATAACATATTATATTTTATAATAATTATAGTTATTAAGAACATTATTATATTATAATTTGTGTATTAAATATAATATTGTATGTTCAATTTGTAATGTATGGTTATAATATAATATATATTATTTTTATTTTTATTTTGGATACCTTTGCAACTCCAAATAATTCAGCTGTTTAAACACTCATATGTGAGACTGAAACAACAGAAAGTTTGATCGTGAGTTTTCATACATAGGTAAGGCTTGTGGATGGGGGGAGATACAGGCTTTACATGAGACGACTTGCTATAAAGCTAGCTCCAATTTATTGCATTAAAATATGGAAAAAAATTTAGCTAAAGTATACATAGGAAATGTTCTTTATCATAAAAGATTTTGTATTTGACAATTAATGTGGGAATATTTTGTATGTTACATCTTGTTAGTAGAAGTAGACCTCATTAAGTCAGGAGATTTAGACAAACATTCCCCCATCAAGAAGAAGAAAAAATTTTGGTCAGAAAGACACTTGATCCAGAAACCATAAAGGAGAAGAGATAATTCTTGAGGCCATCACAAAGGGAAATGAGAAGCTGACTGAAGTGTTTGAGGAGAAAACAGTAGTCAAATTATCATCATCATTATGGAGATGTTAAACTAGGGGTAGAAGGGCAAACAGTGAGTCTGCAAGATCTCAAGGATGTTCAGCATGTTTTTTGTCTTTCTCCCTCTGGCATATTTTTGAACAGCAGAGATAAACCAAGTGTTTCGGGGTCAGCTTTGATTTGCATGTATGACTTGCTAACTCTGTGAAGGAAACCTGGAAATGAGGAATTGTGGAGGCCATACGCCTGGAGGTTTCTGTGAATTAGAGTAGAGCAGGTTGCTAGAAACCACACAGCAATTGCTTGCTCTCCCTGTCTTTTGTGCTTACTGGCCGAGAGTCTTTGGCGCCCTCAGATAAATTAAAAACACGCACGCACCCACAAAACAAACAGTTACCTTTTACATAACTGCCCTTATCGTAATGAGTTCTGGCCGAGATTCTGCTCTTCTGTTTCTGTCTTTCCCATCTTCAGCAGATAGAATTATCACATAAGACTTTAAGGCTATCTCTCTCTCTCGAAACAGGTATATGGCCTCAGGACTAGAAGCAAAGTTATTTCTTCTGATCAACACTGATTTAGATATCCATAGACACTACATTTGATCATTAAGAAAAACTGAAGCGGTTTCAAAGTAGAATAACGGTTTCATTTTGCCCATGAAAACTCACCCTCTGTGCATGCTGTAAGGAAAAACTCACCTCCTGTATTTGTCCTCTTCTGTCAGCTACTTCACTTCTGACACCAGATATGTGGATTTTCTACACACAAAGCAATGCTGTAATACCAGCTGGATGTTGTGCGATTTAACTCTATTCTGAGACTGTCTACCTGGAGTTAGCGTCAGATACCACAGGTTAAGGGTTCAGTCCCACAAGCCTGTCTTTCCCTTTCCCCCAACTTCAAACGCCAATTGCAAGTCTAGGCCGTTACCTGTGCTATGAATTGTTATGTTACCTGTGCTATGACTGGCTATAAATTAGAGGTTTGCATAACCCCCTGCTCGGATTCAGTAAATTTGCCAGAACAGCTCACAGAACTCAGGAAAAGTTTACTTAGTAGAGTACCCATTTATTATAAAAGGCTATACAGGAGTCCCCCCTTATCCATGGCATATACATTACAAAACTCCCAGTGGATGCTTGAAACTGCAGATAGTAGTGAATTCTATATATACTATGTTTTTTTCCTATACATACATACCTATGATAAAGTTTAATTTATAGATTAGGCACAGTAAGAGACTAAAAATAATAACCAATAATAAATTAGAACAATTACAACAATATGCTGTAATAAAAGTTATGTGAATATGGTGTCTCTCTCAAAGTATCTTATTGTACAGATTTAATGCCTTTTCCATTTTATCTGAGCACTATCACATACCATGGCCATAACTTTTACATTTTGGTGTATGACAGCAAAATTAGCACAAATTTATTCTTCCTTTTTCACACTTTCATGGATAGAAGATTCATTCTTACAGTAGATCTTAGCTTCCTCAGCATATGATTTTTTTTCTTACTAAGGGGAGAAGTTTCACCTTTTCCCTTAAAGGAAGACTTTACGGCTTCTCTTTAGCATATCTGAATTGCCAGCGTCACTACTCTTGTGATTTCGGGCCGTTATTAAGTAAAATAAGGGTTACTTTAACATGAGCACTGCAGTAACGAGACAGTCGATCTACTAAGATGCTACTAAGTGACTAAGGGGCGGGGTAAGCTGGACAAAGGGATGACTCACCTTCCAGGTGGGACAGCGCAGGACATACTACTCTGAATTATGCACAATTTTAAACTTATCAATTGTTTATTTCTGGAATTTTCCAGTTAATATTTTCAGACTGTGGTTGACCGTGGGTAAGTGAAACTGCAGACAGGGAGGCTACGGTAATTCAGATGGAAGAGATGCATAGGGAAAGATATGTGGGAAGGGGCGCAAAGCTTCCATGCCACCTTCAGGGGCACCACTCTCTCTGAGCTTCCACAAGTTCACCAAACCAGAAGCTCTCCCCTTAGTTCATGCATTTTTAGGGGAGACTTCATTAGATAGGAATGCTTGATTAAATCACTGGCCATTGGTGATTGATTTAACATCCAACCCTCCCTCCACCCCTGAGGTCGTGGTGGGCTGAAAGTGTCAACCCTCCTATCACATGGTTCGCTCCCCTGGTAACCAACCTCAGTTCCTATGCTTTCTAACAGTCACCTCACTAATGTAAACTCAGGTGTGGTTGTAGGGGGCTTGTTGTGAATAACAAGACATCCACTTCACCTTTATGGATTTAAAGCTATTTCAGGAATGGAGGACAAAAATCAAATATTATATAAAAAGAGGCCAATATTGCTCTAATCACTTGAGAAATTACAAGGGTTTGGGGACCTGTGAGCCAGGAACCAGTGGATAAGACCAAGATATAGGTTTCTTATTATAAATCACATTGTCAGACAAGTGTTATAAACAAAGGTGAAATTAATGATGAGATTAATTCCCATATTAAGATGAACTATTTTATAGATTTATAGCCTATCATTTCTTCTTTACCAAAATATATATTGATGCTTGGAAGGATGTATTTAAGAAGTCAGTCGCTTTTCATCATCATCAGTTTTAGGAAAAGAAGCTGTGAGAGTATTTTATTACCAAGTCCTAACATAAAACATCATTTACGGTTCAACAGTTTTCCTTAAAATGTGCTTAATCACCAAGTATTTCACAATCTACAGTTTTCTAATATACAGTTTCTAGATAAAATTCTGGAAAGTAGAAATTTCCAAGACCTATAATAATATTTTTTATTCTACAGTTGAAGTATGATTTGATAAACATCACCAATAGGAGACAATATTACATAAAAATAATCTAGTATTACTATAAATTTCATATAAAAGTTTTAAATTATTTTTCCTGCATTTATTAAGAATTTTCTTCTACCTGTATTTTTTAATTGACTTAGAAATATAAGGAGGAACAGATACTGTCTTTTAAGATTTTCCCCATACTAGTCCTTCTAATTTAATTATAACACATTTCACTTGCATATAATTTTAAGATTCTTGAAGTGACTGTGAAAGGAACATCACAAGTAACCACAATTAATTTAGAGACATTTTGATTCATCCTGATTTTTATCATATCATTCATATGTCAGTAATCTTGTAGAGTTGAGTGAGAGTTTTGATCTATAAATCAGTGGTGGGTAGTGTTTACTCACTGGGGATGGTATGTAGTCTCTGATGACTGTCATATGTTATAGACCACTGACTATGCAGCATTGCTGTGGTACATGTATATCCTCACAGTTTGAGGACACATAAAATTAGCAGCTTATACAATTGCTTTTAATAATGATTTCCTGAATATATATCATACTTGAGGGTAACTCTCTCATGGATCTACTTTCTCATTCTTTCCAATATTAAAGCTGCTTTCATCTAATTGCAAACAGTCCTCTGACATTTCCTAGACTATTCATTATCACGTATCTGTCATTTTATCATCAGTTAATAGACATAAGTATGAACTTCATTAATTAGTATATGGTTGTTCATAGTACCATGTTAGTTGATGTGCAAAACTTCTGCCAATTTTGAGCTTTTTTATATATATTTGAGATAGATAATATTTACATGGGTACATTTTCAAGGACCTCTAGATAGCCAAATAAAATAATACACCTAAACACTGCCGTGAGGTTATATATTTCAAACACCAATCTGAGTAAGTCCTCTTTGATATGGGAGAAGGGGATTGATGTATAATCGGGGGACTAGATAATAAAGTTCCAATTGTAGAGTAGAATTCTAGGGGAGTTAAGAAGAGCTTCATTTATTCAACACCATGGACAGCTCTGCAAGGATCACAACAAAGGAGAAATTTACGCTATAAACAGGTTCGGAATTCATCAGCTTTGCTCTATAAGGAAACAGAATTTAACTTTAAAAAAATTGAGGGATTTGGTAAGTATAAAAGTGGTAGAACAACAGTACAGTTCCATGCTAATGGTACTCACTGATTAAAGGCTGTCTGACTGAACGGATGAATGAGTGAGATGCTTATGAAATGAGTATGAAGAAATAGTGTTAAGAAGTTCATGAGTTGGGTAGAGGTGGCTCCTACGGATAGAAAGTCTATAACTCAGATATTTTGGGTAGGGATAACTTTAAGTGATCTTATTCAGACTTAATGTTTTCATGGTCCAAATATTACCAGATTAATTTTTTTAAGGAGAAAAAAAAGGCACTGGAAAAATATGTTTCCTGATTTGGGGCTTGGAAATTGAGGTCACCGTACTTAATCAGTGTGTATTTTAATAACTAACTGATGGGCTTTAAGGTCTTGGGTTATGTATGTTTCCTTCCAGACAACATAAACTACACAAAGATTAACTTCTCCAAGAACGTACTCTACACTAAATATCAAATATTTGAAATGAGAGGATTTATGGGAGGTTTTATGCTTGCTATTTTAGCATGGCCTGTCCTCTTTTGCTTATATTGTTTTTTCCTTTCTATAACAGATCGATAAATTTTACCTAATAAAGCAGTTATTCAATTGTGATTTATTCTGAGTGTTTGCGTCAGTGACTGGGAGATAATTCACAAGATCTGTCTGCTGTTTTTCTGCTAAGGGGTCTCAAAGGCTGGCCAGAGAACAGTTGTATCTAATCCTTCTCTTTAACTCCTCTCCAGAGAGTCTTCATTCAGCTGGTCTGTGAAATTGCTTGGGTGGCTAGCATTTAGGAGCAGGGACTTAGTAAGATGAGGGAGACAGAAAGAGAGGTGGGGAGAGGAAGAAGAGGGAGGGAGGAAGCAGGAGAGAGGGGGAAAGAATAAGAGCAAGAGAGAATTTTAATTTGGTCTGGTGGGAACAAATTTTTGTTGTGCATGTTAAGGGTCGGTGTTTCCTAACAGAATGGAATAAGCAATAATGGTGGGTTAGCAAAAGGTCCCGGTTTATTAAAGGAAATGTGGTAATTTTCTCAATTGAGATAGAAGCTCACAGGAGGAAGCTTCATAAACAATGCATGGCTTAACAGCTGTCTTTTGCAGCCACCAACATTTTTAATATGGTGGGAAAAGATGGAAAGCAACATTGTAGAGTCTTCATTTGTCTCTTCTTTCAACACGTGTGCACACACACACACACACACAAGGCAAATGTTTTAATGATTAACTCTTCAGACTTTCATTTGAAAGAGATAAAAAAATAATAAAAGGTGCCAGCAAGAACCACAGCTCCGACTGGCAAGTGGAACAGACCTATAAAGGGCTTTTATCTCCTGCCCATCATCTCCGATTGTATTGTTTACCCCCCTAAATCATGATCAGGCACCATTACTGCACTCAGTGTCCACAGCACTCTTGTGAAGAAAAAATTAATGCTGAATTACTGGCCCCATAACTGCCTGTTCTTCACATTATCTGTCAGGAAAATAAGCAGACAATAGCTAGCTAAGTGGATTTCTTAGCCGCCATTCAAAAAGAAGGGACAGGTGTTCAATAGGGCTTCCTTCTTTCCTCAACTGCTATTTAACAATACATACGGTAGGAGTTTAATTGCCTACACCCACCTGCACCCTTGTCATTTCTTGGTTTTGTTGGTTTTAATGAAAGTATTAAGTGCACTCTAGGAACAGCGGCTAGGTGACATTTTGATTGAAATATACAGGGAAATGTATAATGGAAGCAGGCACCATTACAGTTTTAATAGAAACTGAAAGAAGTAACATCCAGAACAACATTTTTGCTATTATTATGGATATAGCTAGTCCTGAGAAGGGTAACTGGGGACTGAAAAAAAAAAGGTTGTTTTTTTTTTTTTTTTAAAAAAAAGAAACAACCTTTTACCTTAGCTACCTGACTTTTCTTTTCCTAGAAGAATAAAATGGCCAGGCTTTGACATGTTGTCTTTCATTAGTTACCCCTTAGGTAGCATCCATGGTCAAGTATGCCTTGGAATACCTTTCCTCTTCTCTGGAATCACAACACATTAGCGTTTCTGGAGAGAACTTGGATTCATTGGCAAAAGTGTGGGATGAAGAAAAAAACAATGATTCATTGCAGCTGACCTGGTAGGATAGGGACTAGTGACTTTTCTCACCAGCCAGCAAAGACTTGTGTTTGTCTGAACCCATCACCCAGACTCAAAATAGAGAAAGAAGAATGTCAGTGTAAAAATCGTGCTATGAATCATCCTCACTGCACATAATGGCTTTAATTTTTGCTGTATTTCAGTCATGTTCATTATAAGAACAATAACTGATTGTGTAATAAACAAAATTAAAAAAACCATCATTCCCACATGCATGCTCATACATGCACACAAATATACAAATTACACCTTCGAATTTAAGTTGCTAGTATTGGAAATTAAAAATCCCAGAAGTTTCCCATTTTTCTATTTAAAAGTTAGAATATTTTCTAGTGGGTGGCAGAGAAGAACAGGTGTCCTTCATTGAGAAGGTTCCTGAATGTATATAGCTATGTAAAAGGGTAATGTTCATACTCCTTCTTTAGTAAGAAGTTCTCTGTTCACACATGATTTAAAAAAAAGAGAGAAGTTTAAAATATATTACAGTGCTAAAGGATAAAGTAAAAGTGCAGTGAGACATGTGTCACATACCTGTGCATACATGGAATTGTCCCAGGTATTTTTTTGCCCAGTACACACCTAAATAAATGATCTCATTCATTCATCCATTTATTCATTCATCCTTCCATGCATCCACCCATCTATCCATCCATCCATCCATCCACTGTAACTTTTCACTGCAAGTTATAGAATATTCAGTGAAAATTGCCCTAAGAAATGAAGGTCATTTGTTGACACTTAACAAGATACCTGAGGCAGGACATTTCCGCATTTGATCCTGGGTCATCAAAAACCCAGAGTTTCTTTTTTTCCTTCATATTTCTTTTCATTCATTGTAAGCCTCTTTTTCATTTCTAAGCTTGCCTCTCTTGATTGCAAATTGGCTACAAGTATCACATTTTTAAAAGGCAATATTCAAAGGTAGGAAATCCAAGCATCTTTCTTTTTATTTCAGAAGCAAATCCAAGAAAGCCCAGATCCCACTGATAGAAATGGGTCACAGGCTCTTCCCTTAATCAATTCCTAAAAAATGAGGCTTGGGATTTCCATTATTAGCGTAGGCCAGCCATGATTCTGGCTGTGCCAGTAGTATGATGATAAATGTTTAATAACCTGCACTCCGGGGAGGAAAAAAAAGCAAGCACTGATTGCAACATTGACTGATTTTTGTGGTGCAAATACTCTCATCATGGCTGATGATTTCAAGCTACAAACATGGCTTCACTAAGGCAGAGTTGGGAAGACAGGTGCATAACTGGCTCCCTCAAACCAATGTAAGCTATCTCCAGTACCCCACCAAGCTGGGTCCACATTCCCTGAGCCTAATGCCACCCAGTATTGAGCTAAAGTGGGATTACTTTAGAGGGAAGTAAGGGGAAACTGTTTGGCATGTTACCTACAATGTCTGCCACATTCATTTGTTCATTCATTTAAAACATAATTTTGATGCCCCTTAGGTATCAGGTATTAAGTATGGGACACCTTTGAGGGAACTGCCTTGTCTGTGCTGCTTTATCAGGGAGTCTGCTCATTCCCACAACTTCTGTTACTTGGGCAGTGAGCGGTGTACCATATTACTGTTCCCTCTCATCCCCCACTAACGTTGACCTGAAGGGAAGTATGTATTGATACAAGCTGATGATAAGGCCCTGCACAGGAAGAAACTGGACAAATCAGACTTTCTCTGTGAGCACTTGGAAGTCATTTATCAGTATTTAATGTTGGATTAGGGAGGTTTTATTGAAATAAGGTAAGCTGGGTTCATGCAGTATGAATAATCAACAGCATGTGGTCAAGAAAGGGAAAATGGAGAGCTACTCAGAGGGTAGGAGAAAAACAAGAGACATTATGGGGTCAGAGAGATGTAAAAAGAGTGATGTCAGTTTCATATTTTTATTCTAATCCACCTTGAGGTCCAGCTGCATCTCACTCCCTCTACTTGAATAAAGCCTTAAAATATATTCTTGTGGGCCACCATTTTACTTAGTCCATCAATTAGAGTTTTTTAAACAATTATTTTTATTATCTCAAATATGTTCCCATTCTTTGCCATCAAAACTGGAGCAGAACACAACGGTGAGTATGAAACTACTCCTGTCCTCCATGAACTCATGATCCAGCAATGACAATACAGAAATAAACCAACAGGTAATGACTTTTCAGTGAAAGAAAATGCTTCACTTAGACAAAGTAAACAACATAATGGGAACGCATTGGAGGGACACTTTTGCCTAGCCTTTATGAGGCAAGAGGAAGTTCTTTGATGATATTTTAAGAGTTTCAGAATTATCTTAATGTGTTATGCTATATAAGAATTCTTGTTCACTCTGGCTATAAGATTATGTTTCCGAGTATAAAATTTTTGGCCCCAACTCTGCCCCTATTCTTTCAGATTTTAGATTCTGGGGACTCTTGTTTATTGGATCACTTTCAGACTCAGATAAGAAAATAACCAAGTATCATCAGCACCTTTAAGTCAAGGTAGAAACTCTCCCTAGTAAAGTAAGGGAAAGATATGTGTCTCACAACCTTTAACACAGAGCACATTTGTGCAAAGGGCCTTAAGGAATGGATGTGTTGTCATTATTTTCTCTAAAGTACTTGTGAAGAATTAGTCTGTTCAGGCACAATAAAACAAGACCAAACCAAAGAACAATAACAAGAAAAAAAATCAGGAAAAAATATTGTTGAAAACACCTTTCTTCTGCAGTGTTATTTAGGAGTCCTACCTTGTATAGGTAAAATAGAGTGTGTGGCTCTGTAAGCAGAGTTCTCTGTTTTAAGGGACTGTTGACACTCAATTAAGTCCTTCCCAGTGATTTCTGGGTTATAGACAATCTTATTTGGAGGCATGTTTCTACGTAAAATACAAAAAGAGTCTGTTATGTATTTCAGAAAAACCCTTCCTCTTCCTTCATTGTTGGCCTTTACTCCCTAGCTTAATTCCAGTTTATGCAATTACACCCTGATTATCTGAAGCTCACCTTGCTGTCACTTCAATTGGTTAAGGGGTTCTTCTTTATCTCTCCTTCAACAGTCTTGCTAAGTGGCTGAAGAAACTGTTATTACATTTGCCGTATCTTCTGTTATCACTTAAACGATCTTAGGGCCACATATTAATAGCAGAGACTGCCAATATTGTATGGCAGAAACCATACAAGTGTGTTAAAATGTCTTTGTCTTCCAATGAAAGAGTTGAAAAACGTATCAGTATGAACATAAAAGGTATGTCCCGTCAGCTAATATGCATCTAGATTTGTGGTAAAAGGTAACCCTTTATAAAATGACCTTAACAATTTATTTTATTTATAATAATTTCCAAAATAATTAAAGCTGTGTTTCTTAAGTGTGGTTCATAGATCACTGGCATTAGGACTCTAGGAATGAAGACCTATTAAACTGAAGATTTCTGTGGTCCATTTCAGACCTCCTGAATCACAATACCTGTGATTAGGGTCAGGAATCTGAATATTTAACAAGATTTCTAGGTGATTCTGATAGGCAATAAAGTATGAAAACAACTGATTTAGACGACGCTTCTAGAGAAACTGACAAGAAATAAGAATTATTATGAACTAAAGTTCTCTGGCCTTACCAAAAGCATGGTATATCATATTTCATCTTTTATATTCCTTACTTTTATTTTTCTTTGGGTTCTCCTCAGCGCACAACCATCTCCACTGAACTGTTAAAATAACACATTGTATCAATTAGAAAGGGCTAAGTTTTAATACATGAAAAAATAAACGCCCAAACGTCAGTAGCTTACAAAGAAGAACATTTTATTTCTCATTCATGCTATTAATACATGCCCGTTGTAGGTTAACTGATGGCTGTGCTCCATGTCATCTTGACTCAAAGACATAGGCTACCATCTTAAACATTGTATGTCACCTTGGAAGAGGGAAAGAGAGCTCTGGAGGGTCTCCATGAGCGATTGAAGAATACTTCTGGAATCACTTCCTTCCAGAACTCAAATTATCCTAACCAACCACCAGGGCCCAGGAAGTGAAGTTCTACCCTACCCCAGGGAAGGAGAGAGAAAGAAATCATTTTGAAAAAACATTAATGACTATGATGCACAAACCTGGAAAATTTCTCTTGGGCAAGACCTCTAAGCAGAAGGAAAATCAAATCACACATTCTTGCTTCTTACTTTTTATTCTTCCTCCCTTCACAGAGAAAATGCGATCCAAATACTGCAAATTATATTGCAGGCCATAGAGAATACAGTCAGTTCTCATTATTCACAGTAGTTATTTTATATAAAATTACTGGGAACACTATGGTTCATGAATACTGAACCATTGCTCCTAGAGGAAATACAGGGTTATATTCCTGTGAATCTCTAGTCTCAACATTTTTGTCAACCTATCAATACATAATCTTGTTTTATGTGTAATTCTGTTTAAATACACTTTATTATATATTGTTTATTCATTAACATTGAACTCATGGCCAACAGCACTATAACTCATGTCTGAACAAGGCTTACCTAGTGCATGTATTTTCTCCATAAGGCACATCCCAATCTTCTTGCACCTAGGAACACTAGACAGCACTTCAGCACTATGCTTAGGGGACATTTTAAACAGCGAAATACCCCCCCAAAAGAAAAAAGCACAGAAATGAGAGACATTTGGCACTAAATAGATTTTAAAAAGAACACGCCTACACACCTATTAAAATGGACAGAATCCAGAACACTGAAAATACCAAATGCTGGCAAGCATGTGGAGCAACAGGAACTCTCATTCATTGGTGGGAATAAAAATGGAATAGCCACTGTGGAAGACAGTTTGGCAGTTTCTAAACATGCTCTTACCAAATGATTCAGAATCTTATTCCTTGATATTTACCCAAAGGAATTGAAAAAACCTGCACACAAATGTTTATAGCAGCTTTATTCATTATTGCCAAGACTTGAAGACAACCAAGATGTCCTTCAGTAAGTGAATGAGTAAACTGTGATACATGCAGACAATAGAGTATATTTAACACTAGAAAGAAATAAGCTATCAAGCCATTAAAAGATATGGAGGAAACTTGTATGTATATTAGTAAGTGAAAGAAGCCAATCAGAAAAGGCTACATGCTGTGTGATCCCCACTCTTTGACATTCTGGAAAAGGCAAAACCATGGAGTCAGTAAAAAGATCAGTGGTTGTCAGGGGTTAGGAGAGAGGAAGGGATGGAAAGGTGGAGCACAGAGGTATTTTAGGGCAGTGAAACTATTCTATACGATACTAAAATGATGGAATCATGTCATTATAAATTTGTCTAAACCCACAGAATATACAGCACCAAGAGTGATCCCTAATGTAAACTATGGATTCTCCTACCATGATTCTTGACTTATAACATATATCTGGCTTCTGGTAGATTATGTCTTACATTCATATGATTTTAATATGAGAAGCTAAATTTCCTTTTCCTCATAAGATCTCATTGTTGATTTTCAGACTGATCTGCTTTCAAATACTGGTTTGACCATTCATTAACTACGTGTCCTTGGACAAGTTGGTTAACCTCTTTGAACTTTAATCATCCATAGACAAGAGGAACTAATACCGAACCCTGTGTAATTATTGTGAGAAGTAAGGAGATGATGAATATAAGACAACTGCCACCCTACCTGGCCCATTGTAGGAGTTAATATAAGGTAACTGCTCTAATACCTATTACAATGGCCACCAAAGAAAACTACACTTATCCTTCAGTATCCATGGAAGACTGGTCCTAGGCCCACGCCCGCCGCCATACCAAAATCCACAACTGGTCAAGTCCCTTATATAAAATGGTGTAGTACTTGCATATAACATATACACATCCACTCATACTTTAAATTATCTCTA
The DNA here is from genome assembly GCF_009873245.2 of Balaenoptera musculus. Classification (NCBI taxonomy): domain Eukaryota; kingdom Metazoa; phylum Chordata; class Mammalia; order Artiodactyla; family Balaenopteridae; genus Balaenoptera; species Balaenoptera musculus. The sequence goes on from NC_045790.1 coordinate 75,016,864, forward strand.
GATTACTTATAATACCTAATACAATGTAAATGCTTTGTTAATAGTTGTAAATACAATGTAAATGCTATATAAGTAGTTGCAAGCACACAAGACATTCAAGTTTTGCTTTTTGCACATTTCTGGAATTTTTTTTTCTGAATGTTTTTGGTCTGTGACTGATTGAATCTGCAGATGTGGGACCTGTGGATATGGGAGAGCCGACTGTAATTAGGTCCTGTGAATTTGACATAGGTACATATGGGAACTCACTTATGTAAAGATTCATTCTTTCAATCATTCATTCATGCATTCAGAATTTACTGAACACCTACATAGAATAACATTGAATTGAGTAAGGATACATCTAAGCAAATCACATAAAATATAGAAATACATGTTTGGTTGAAGGCAGTACAGACTACCAAGGTTAGGGAAGACTTCACCAAGGAGGTGATGACTAAGCTAAATCTTAAGGAGGTATGAGAATTTACCACATGAAGAAGATCAAGTTTGCGTGTACAGAAGCATTGAAGTGAGAGAGAATATGGCATATTTTGAGAACACTAAGAATTTTGATATCACACAAACAGGGTTGAGTGTCCAAAAAGAAGTAAACATGTATGAAGAAAGCAAATCAGTCTAGCTAAAATCTTTAAACCTTACTCTGAGGTCGATGGAAAACCAAAGCAGTGTTAAAACAGGGATTGATATAAATAAATTTGCATTTATGACAAACACTGGGTCATGAATGCAAGACAGTTTGGAGGAGCAATACTGAGGGAAGGGAGGTAATTTTTGAGGTTGTTATACAGGTTCATGGTGGAGGGGTTGGCACCTAAACAGTGGGGTGGAAATAAACAAAGACCTACCCAAATTATAACAATTAAAGGCTCTTTATTCAGAACTTGCTGTAGTGAGGAAGTCAGCCGCAACCAGTTGACATTTGACAGAGATTCAAAGCAGGCAGAAGAGTGGAAAAGCTTTATACTGGAAAGAAAGGGAAAGTCTCTGGTAACCTTGACTGGAGGAAGTTGACATGCAGAAGCTGTAGGCAGCTAACTAGAAGCAGGACATGTTATGTTATTGGTTAGGGGTACGCATTTGACTTTCTCTGGTTGGTCCGAAATTGGAAATAGAGGAAAAATTCATGAAGTTTTTAATTGTTACTCAAGTCCTGGCCATTTGGAGTCAGTAGTTTCAGGGGTGATTGTTTGGCTTCCTGGACTGGTTGATAGTGATAGTAGTCAGACTTCTTGGATTTCTTATTATAGGTAGTAAGTTGGCTTCCTGTGCCGATTGCTGAAAATTGCAGATCAGAATTTCATTTTTACGTATAGACTGGCCGTTGACTGATAGTGTGTCTTAGTCTGTAAGTGGGTAGTGCATTCTAGGAAGATCACAAGGGATCACTGAAATAGAAGAGAAAACTGATATTCAGACAGGATGTATAAGTTGCTCATGGTCACATATGGCAAATCTCAGCCCAATCTAGTGCAATTACTAATTTACAAAACTGCACCTAAACTAACTGATAAACAGCTAGGATAAAAGGTGGAAGCATGACACAGAAAATTCCCCTTCTAATTTAAGAGCAAAAGTAAATTAGATTAGCATATACTACCATGCTATAGTCTTGATATAATCTCCACAGTGGGGGAAAAATCTCCATTGTTTGAACTTCAAAATATTATCTCCCGTCCTGAAAACATGCTCCTTTTCATCAAGTGGCATTACGATTTTCCTACTACTATGTACTTTACTCTGGTATATTCTGCACAAACTAGAAACTGAGAGGATGGAACAGTTTTTATTTGGATGAACTGCCTGAACCTGGATGTTTTATGTCAAGGAAGGATACTTCTTTATTTCTTCTCTTCATGCCATTTAAAGTATTTTTTTCTTGCTGGATGAAAAGAAATACTGGACAATTTAATTTGAGACATTGGATTAAATGTTAGTAAATTTTCAGATTTAGTTCTGAGTAATATGGATCAATGTCTGAAGATGCAAAAGCTATTAGAGCAGTGAAGCCTGACAAAAACTACAGCTGAAATAGAGCTAATAAGGGTATCAACTTGGTCATCAGTGCCCACAAAAGCCCAGAACATAAATACTGATGACATGAAAGTGCTTTTTAAAAAAAAGGAGTTGGAGGAAGGGATGAACAGAAACTTCTAGAAAATTGTTTCAAAATGTCAAAAGCAATATTTCCTCTGCCTCAAATACAGTTATTTGAACCCACTCAGTAACAGAGGCAGGGTGGAGAAGCTGCTTACCTAGAACTAAGGCCTTCTGTACCCCGGCCTCTTAATTTATTTAACCTGGCCAGAGTCCTCACATTTTGTAGTCAAGTTGCACCTCAATGAACACCTTACAATGTCCAATGACTGAAACCCTTTTACTTCATAATTCCTTCAGTTTTGTTTTCTCTCTCTGAAAACTATTGGAAGAAATAGTTTAGGACTAGAGCATTTCCTGTCTCCTCCCTTTTAAACGGGAGCTTTAAAGGAAAAAAATAATTCAGGGAGGGGAAATTCTCCTCCCATGTTGGGGTTCACATTCCCCCTCAACCCTGTCTATGCCCCCAGAACTAACTACCTAGTGTCAGAACTATGAAGAACCACGACTAAAACCTCACTATGATCTTCAGGAGGAAAACACTAACCTTAGACCGCAAGGCTGAACTTGTGCTCAAGTTTTACTGATTGACAATATTAAAATAATATCCATAATCATGTGGATCAGATACTACGAATCTCCTTTCATTGTTTTACCAAAGTAGGCCCTCCAGTTAGTCAAAGAAGGAGTAGACTCTCAAGACCTCATTTCTAGATAACCACATGCCCCCAAAATGAGATCTGCAGAAGGTACTAGGACTGCTGACTGCAGAAAACCCTAATATTCCTGCTTCCTGGGAAGATGGAGAAGCAGCAAGAACCCAAACAACTGAGCAGCAGAACTGTCACATTGTGTTAAACCCACGATTCATAGTGCCTCCCTCATTAAAATTCTTCAACAGCTCCACAGAGTGTAGGATAAAGTCACGCTCTTGGCCAAGCATGTTCAGCCTCTTTACAACATGGCCCTTGGCCACTTCTCCAGCTTCTTCTGCTGTCAGCCCCCTGCCCCCGACTTCCCCAAACTCCACTGCCCCCAGTGCTCCTCTCCAGCCATAGCTGGAGCATTTTTGGTTGCCCTTCGCTCCCTATACTTTTCCTGCCTGACCAACTTTTCCATTTCTCAAGACCTTAGGCCATTATTATTTCTTCTATGAAGCCTCTTCTGACTTCCCTTCTTTTGTCCCAGAGAATTATCTCTCTTCTTCCTTTGTTCTACCACCATTTCTTGTATTTGCTCAATAATCTTTGCACTCTATAATGTTTATTGCAAATATGTCTGTCTTTTCTCCCAGAAGGAGAGCCTCTTGAAAGCAGTAAATGCATCTGTCATAACTCATTTCCAGATCCAAACACATTCCCTGGCACAATAGTAGGTGCTTGATAATTATTTACTGAATAAATGAATTAATATATGACAGAGGTAGCCCCAAGCTCTGCTTCTGACAATAGACTTAACATTTTTAAAAAAGATATACCCAAATAACTTTCATTTCCCTTGTTAAGGCATTGTAAAAATAGCATTTGTAAATGTAACTAAAGCTTTTATGATATACATATTTTTTAGCCAGCACAAACTCTTTAAGTAATGAAATTCACATTTATTTCACACTTTGTAAATGTTTAATTCATCTCAAAAATTTTTTGGTGAGTGGTGGGGCGGCTTCAGGGGATAATATCAATTTCTAAAATCTACTGCATAAGTCCAGTCGAGTTTTATACTATTTTGCTTCTTCATGATTTTCTGGTTATACTTTATCCCTTTGGAAGACTGAAAAATCATTGCTTTAAAACAGTGTATTGGTCAGGATAATGGGAACTGACTGACACATGGAATTTGGAATTCTGGCCAGAGCTGTACCTAGCAGTTCAAATGATGTCGTTAGAAATCTCACATTTTCCCTGTTTCTCTCAGCTCTGCTTATCAGTGTGTTGCTTTCTTTCCAGGTAAGCAATATCCATATGATAGCAAAGATAGCCACTGGCAACTTTAGGTTCCCCTGGTATTTCCAGTAAGTGATCGTAGTTAAAGCCTGTATTTCTTTCCCCATAGCATAAACACGGGTCATGTAGATGACTCACTGGCCTGAATTTTATCCCATGTCCCTCCTTGGATCAGCCACTATGACATTCAACACTAATTGGATATAATAGGTTATAAATAAATCTTCCTGCTAGGGATGGTATGGGATTCATTCTGGTGTACTCTATGAGAACTGCATTTTTAAAAGTGTAAAAGAGATGACTTCCCCAAAGAGAAGCCAAATAAACAACACTAAACAACAAAAATATTTTGACCCACCACAAAAGATGCTTGTTGTCTCCACAGCTGTTCTATGTATTCCTTGAAGTTAAAGTAATCAGAATGCCATAAAGTGTACAGTATTAAAATGGCCATCATATTATACAAGACAGTAACATTTTGTTTTGCTTCTAAACATTGGTTCTAAACATTAGATGATTTATGTGTTCCTTTTTTGAATTTTTTCTCCATAAAGCTTCATCTTGGAAAAGTATTTATGATAATTCTTTGCTCCCATTCCTGAATCATAATTGATTGCTTTGGGCCCAGGATTCTCTGAAGAGAGTTCAACTTTTATTTTTCTTGAATGTTTTGCCTTGCCCTAGGATCATATTAAATTCACTTGCCACTTTTCTGCTCACTTTCACAGCTTCAAAACTTTCCCTACTATTATCGTACCCTGTATCCATCCAAGGATGGAACATTCAGAAGAGTTTACTCTAATACTTAAACTAAGATTTTTGTGCCTATTTTCCTCAAAGTAATTTATGACATCATCATCATCAAAAAACAGTTACAATGAACATAAAAACAACAACAACAACAGCCACAAAATATCCAAGCTTGTTAACCCTTGCTTTTTATACTGTGAGTGTCAATGATCTTATTCTAATCTTCTAAGCCACAGGTAGACCTGGGGGATGGGATTATGGGAAAGGAAATTTCTACTTCTGGAGTGCAATAATAGTGGGGGAAACTTCATTCCTGAAGAAGACAAAACCTGACTGCAGCTGATATGTCATTTCCAAATATCCATTTGAAATTCATCTCACCAGAAGGAAATAAAGTTTCCTTTTCAGAAAGTCCCTTTGATCAGTTATACAAAGAAAAGTGTAAAGAAACAATAAAATGCTTCAATAATCATATGGTAATTGGCAACTTCCCAGTTACCAAATATAACAATTTCTAGAATTTTACAATTAATTTCTAGAATTTTTTATTGTAGTGAGCTGTGAGTAGATTTTGTGAACATTTAATCATCTGTATTGTTAATAATGGAAATTATGGCAAATGGAGCTTAACTCTTGTAAAAATTTTTGTGTCCTTGTATTTTACATGGAATCAGCTGGTGAAAGTAGCTGTTTACTGTCTATCTAACCTGAAACAGTCTTCTTCGGAGTAAAATTCCTATTAAGGTAGACCCTTAAGAAAATCCCTTACATGGGGCTTGAGAGCCTCGTGACCTCCATTTTTCCTTCTAATGGGAAGCAGTTCAAATGAAAAGACTTTAATTATTATGCACAAGCAGCCTATGCAAAAATCTCTGACTCCTTCCAGAAAAAGGCTTTCTATTTCCAATTAGAGAGAAGAACATGTAATGTCTGTGAGTCCCCTGTCATTCATCTCTTACTTGTTTGCTTTTTTGGTATACCTATAGGATCTCTCTTTTTTCTTTTTCTGGAAAAGATTAAGGGAAAATTTGTTTGTCAGAGTCATCAAGAAGGGGAAAGAAGATATGATTCTAAGTCATGATGGATACTTTCATTCTGCATTGAGCGAGACAATCCCCCATTCAACATTTTCTTGATCTTTGGGAACTTGACTATAGGCAACAGGGATATCCCTCTGGAGTCTATTCCCATTTTAGCTCTGTGATCTACTCCTATAGGAGTAATGCAGTCTAGAAACGGTTCAGGCAGCTGAATGTTTTATATATATATTCTCAAAAACTTTTTTTGGTTTAAAGCCACTAAGATAAGTGTTTAATAGAGATGATATTCCACTGTGTGACTCAATGGTATATAGTTACCATCTGTTACATACAACCTTAAATAACATGAGATAGTTTAATATTGGAGGCTTCATTCATCTCACATCAGGGATACATTAAAAACCGTTCAGTTTTACTAATTAAAACATATTAAGTTCACACATAGCCTAAACGCATTGAAGGTTTAAACCCAGCACTATAATTACTGGGACATAATTAGACTTTGATTTTCATTATCTTATGACTTCAATTTCATTGCAGTCTAGACCTAAAATATGATCTGCCGTGGGGAGAGGAGGGCAGCCTTAATTTGGAAGACTCCAAGATAATTCTTTTCTGCCTTAACTCCTTCAGTAATCAAATATCCCTTTTATGGCTTACCTATACTTCCTTCTTGCTTAGCATCTAATAGTCAACCTTGATCACTAGCATCTGATAGTCTATCACTTCATCACTAGTGAGTCATGTTGACTCCCTGAAGGCAAGTATTACAACTTTGGATCTTTGTGTCCATGTGTCTACCACAATAAATAGCAGATATTCGCTGAAAGTTTGTTGACTAGAAAATCAGCCTACTTTCTGATCTCTCTACTTAACATTATTTTTTAAAGCAGATCTTAATCTTGACACTGGGAACTCTCCCGTATATATCACTCCCCTGTCCAAAACTTTTTATTGGATCTCTGTTATCTAAATACTAAAGTTCAAAATCCTTAGCCTGGTATCTTGCACAATCTGTTGCTAATCTGATTTTCCAACTTCATTTTCCATTCCTCCAAGGTACCCTTATATTTTAGCCATCGAATTTATTTTCTGTATATGTGCTGTATTCTTCAACCTGCATATCTTTGCACAAGCCATTTCAGAAGTCTGAGATGTCCTCATCTCCATCCTTATGTTTCCAGATCCTACCAACCCTTAGAAGCCTCCCTCAAATAATAGTTTCTCTCGAGGTACAGCCTCCTATCCTGATCTTCCTGTGCCAGTCCTTTATCTGCACATTCATCAGGGCACTTTATCTGCACCTTAATTAGGGCACTTATTCCATTATTCCAATATTTCATTATTCTAATATTTCCATTATTGTTCTGCATGGTACTCATTCCCCCAATCCCAGATCAAACTAAAGCTTGCTTGAAGTCTGTTTCTGATTCATGTTCTTTCAGTTCCTACACCTGTGTCTTACACTCAGCAGGTACATAATTATCATTGTCTGAACAAATATGTATTTAACACCTATTATGCTTTCCAGAACATCATTCTATTTAAACATGACAATAGTCCTGTGTATTTGTCATTATTATTATCCTCATTTTGCAGATGACAGTCTAAGACTTCTTGTGTTGTCTATGACAGTGCTCATCAAACTTTAGGGTGTATCAGTATCATCTGGAGGGGTTGTTAAAACACAGATCACTGATTTCTGATCCAGTAAATATGGGGTGAGTCTAAGAATTTGCATTTTTATCAAGTTCCCAGGTGACGATGGTTCTGTTATTCCAGGGACTACATTTTGAGAACCATTGGTCTGTGGCCTTACAGCTGCATTCCTATCTCAACTTCATTGAGTGAGGCAGAGTGAATGCTTGAGCAGTGATAATTTTCTTTATTGACATATAGTTGATTTACAATATTATATTAGTTTCAGACGTACAGTGTAGTGATTCAATATTTTTAGATTATACTCCATTTAAAGTTATTATAAAATAATGGCTGTATTTCCCTTTGTTATGTAATATATTCTTGTTGCTTATTTATGTTATACATAGTAGTTTGTATCTCTTAATCCCCTAACTCATCTTGCCCCTCCCCCTTCCTTCTCCCCACTGGTAACCACTACTTTGTTCTCTATATCTGTGAGTCTGTTTCTGTTTTATTTTTATTCATTGTTTTATTTTTTAGATTCCACATATAAGTGATAACATACAGTGTTTGTCTTTCTCTGTCTGACTTATTTCACTAAGCATAATACCCTCTAGGTCCATCCACATTGTTGCATATGGCAGAATATCATTCTTTTTATGGCTGAGTAATACACACACACACACACACACACACACACACATCATATCACATCACATCACATCTTCTTTATCCATTCGTCTGTTGGACATATGGACACTTAGGTTGATGGACACTTAGGTTGCTTTCATATCTTGGCTATTGTAAATGCTGCTATGAAAATGGTGGTACATGTATCTTTTCAAATTGTGTTTTCATTTTCTTTGGATATAGATCCAGGAGTGGAACTGCTGAATCATATGGTAGTTCTATTTTTATTTTTTTTCAGAGGGTCCACACTTTTCCATAGTGGCTGCACCAGTTTACATTCCCACCCACAGTATACAAGGGATCCCTTTTCTCCACATCCTCTCCAACCTTTGTTATTTGTAGACTTTTTGATGACAGCCATCCTGACAAGTGTGAGGTGATCGCTCATTGTGATTTTAATTTGCATTTCTTTGATAATTAGTAATGTTGAGCATCTTCTCATGTGCCTATTCACCCTCTGTATGTCTTCTTTGGAGAATTGTCTATTCAGGTGTTTTGCCCAGTTATTGATTGTGTTGTTTTTTTGTTTTTTTTTAAATTTATTTTATTTATTTTTGGCTGCATTGGGTCTTTCTTGCTGCTCGTAGGCTTTCTCTAGTTGTGACGAGCGGGGGCTACTCTTCATTGTGGTATGCGGGTTTCTCATTGCGGTGGCTTCTCTTGTTGCAGACCATGGGCTTCAGTAGTTGTGGCACGCAGGCTCAGTAGTTGTGGCTCTCAGGCTCAGTAGTTGTGGCGCACGGGCTTAGTTGCTCCATGGCATGTGGGATCCTCCCGGACCAGGGCTCGAACCTGTGTCCCCAGCATTGGCAAGGGGATTCTTAACCACTGCACTACCAGGGAAGTCCCCAGGTTGTTTGTTTTTTTGATATTGAGCTGTATGAGCTCTTTACATATTTTGGATATTAACCCCTTTTTGGGCATATTATTTGCAAATATTTTCTCCCATCCCATAGGTTGTCTTTTCCTTTTGTCAATGGTTTCCTTTGCTGTGCAAAAGTTTTTAAGTTTAATTAGGTCCTATTTGTTTGTTTTTGCTTGTATTTCTTTTGCCTTAGGAGACAGATACAAAAAATATTGCTACAGTTTATGTCAAAGGGAGTTCTGCCTGTGTTCTCTTCTAGGAGTATTATGGTTTCAGGTCCTATATTTAGGTCTTTAATCCATTTTGAGTTTATTTTTGTACTTGGTGTGAGAAAAATGTTCCAATTTCATTCTTCTACATGTAGCTGTCCATTTTCCCCAGCACCACTTGTTGAAAAGACTGTCTTTTCTCCATTGTATATTCTTGCCTCCTTTGTTGTAGATTAGTTGACCATTACTATGTGGGTTTAGCTCTGGGTTCTCTATTCTGTTCCATTGAGCTATGTGTCTGTTTTTGTGCTAGTACCATGTGGTTTTGATTACTGTAGCCTTGTAGTACAGTCTGAAGTCAGGGAGTGTGATTCCTCCAGCTTTGTTCTTTTTTCTTAAGATTGTTTTGTCAATTTGGGATCTTTTGTGGTTTCATATAAATTTTACAATTATTTGTTCTAGTTCTGTGAAAAATGTCAGGGGTGTTTTGAAAGAGATTCCATTAAATCTGTAGATTGCTTTGGGTAGTGTGGACATTTTCAAAATATTAATTCTTTCAATCTAAGAACACAGGATATCTTTCCATTTCTTTGTATCATCTTCAATGTCTTTCATCAATGTTTTATAGTTTTCAGAGTACAGGTCTTTCAATTCCTTGATTAAGTTTATTCCCAGGTACTTTTTTTTGATGCAATTTTAAACAGGATCGTTTTCTTGCTTTCTCTTTCTGTCAGTTCATTATTAGTGTATAGAATAGCAACAGCTTTCTGTATATTAATCTTGTATCCTACAGCTTTACTGAATTCATTTACTAAATCTAGTGTTTTTTGGTGGAGACTTTAGGGTTCTCTATATAGAGTATCATGTCATCTGCAAAAAATGACAGTTTTACTTCTTTCCTTTCAATATGGATGCCTTTTGTTTCTTTTTCTTTTTTCGTTGCTGTGGCTAGGACTTCCAATACTAGGTTAAATAGAAGTGGCAAGAGTGGGCATCCTTGTCTTGTTTCTGATTTTAGAGGAAAAGCTTTCAGCTTTTCACCATTGAGTTTGATGTTAGCTGTTGGTTTGTCATAAATGGTCTTTATTATGTTGAGATTTGTTTCCTCCATATCAATTTTGGTGAGAGTTTTTATCATGAATGGATATTGAATTTTGTCAACATCTGCATCTATTGAGAAGATCATTTGATTTTTATTCTTCCTTTTGTAAATGTGGTATATCACATTGATTGATTTGTGGATATTGAACCATCCTTGCATCCCTGGAATAAATCCCACTTGAACAAGATGTATGATCCTTTTTATATATTGTTGAATTCAGTTTGCTAATATTTTGTTGAGGATTTTTGCATCTATATTCATCAGAGATGTTGACCTGTAATTTTCTTTTCTTTTCCTCTTCTCTTTTTTTTTTTTTTTTTTTAGTGTTTTTGTCTGTTTTTGGTATCAGGGTGATAGTGGCCTCGTAGAACAAATTTGAGAATATTCCATACACCTCAATTTTTTGGAATAGTTTGAGAATAGGTATTAGTTCTTCTTTATATGTTTGATAGAATTCCCCTGTGAAGCTCTCCAATCCTGTACTTCTGTTTGCTGGGAGTTTTCTTTATTATAAATTCATTTTTACTACTAGTGATTGGTCTGTTCAGATTGTCTATTTCTTCTTGATTCAGTCTTGGAATGTTGTATGTTTCTAGAAATTTGTCCATTTTTCATAGGTTGTCTAATTTGTTGGCACATAACTGTTCAGATTATTCTCTTATGATTTTTTTGGTATCTCTGTAATATTGATTTTTATTTCTCCTCTTTAATTTCTTATTTTGTTTATCTGAGGGGTTTTTTTTGGTCTCTTATTTATTTCCTCTGATTTTTATTATTTCCTTCCTTTTGCTGACTTAGAGCTTTGGTTGTTCTTTTTCTAATTCCTTTATATGGTAGGTTAGGTTGTTTGAGATTTTTCTTGTTTATTGAGGTAGGCCTGTATTGCTATAATCTTCCCTCCTAGAACTCCTTTTGCTGCATCCCATAAATTTTGCAAAGTTGGGTTTTCATTTTCAATAGCTTCAAGGTGTTTTCTGATTTCCTCTTTAATTTCTTCATTTACCCATTGGTTGTTTAGTAGCATGTTGTTTATTCTCTAAGTGTTTGTTTTTCCCATTTTTCTTCCTATAATTGATTTCTAGTTTCATACCGTTGTGGTCTGAAAACATGCTTGATATAATTTCTATCCTCTTAAATTTGTTGAGACTTGTTTTGTGGCCTGGCATGTGATCTATCCTGGAGAACATGTGTACTTGAAAAGAATGTGTATTCTGCTCTTTCTGTATAAAATGTCCTGTAAATATATATTAAGTCCACTTGATCTATTTGGTCACTTAAGACCACCATTGCCTTATTGATTTTCTGTCTGGATGATCTGTCTATTGATGTAAGTGGGGTGTTAAAGTCCCTTACGATTATTGTATTATTGTCAGTTTCTCCCTTTATGTCCGTTAATATATGCTTTATATATTTAGGTGCTCCTGTACTAGGTGCATATATGTTAACGAATGTTATATCCTCTTCTTAAATTGATCCCTTTATCATTATATAATGTCCTTCTTTGTCTTTTCTTATAGCCTTTGTTTTAAAGTCTATTTTGTCTGACATGAATATTGCTACCCCCACTTTCTTATCATTTGCATTTGCATGAAATATCTTTTTCCATCCTCTCACTTTTAGTCTGTGTCTTTAGCCCAGGTGAGTCTCTTGTAAGCAGCGTATAAGTGGGTCTTGTTTTTTAATCCAGTCAGCCACCCTGTGTCTTTTGATTGGAACATCACTTCCATTAACATTTAAAGTGGTAATTGATGGGTATGTGCTTATTTATAGTTTGTTACTTTTTTTCTAGTTGTTTTTGTAATTTTTCTCTGTTTTTTTTCTTCTTTTAGTTTCTTCCCTTGTGGTTTGATGGTTTTCTTTAGTGCTATGCTTGTGTTCCTTTTCTCTAGTTTTTGTGTATCTATTGTAGGTTTTTGATTTGTCATTTCCATAAAGTTCATACATATTGCCCTATAACTATATCTACTTGTTTTAAACTGGTAGTCATTAAAGTTCACATTCTAAAAGATCTGCATTTTTTAGTCCCCTCCCCAACATTTTGTGTTTTTGAGGTCATATTTTACATTTCCATGCATATCCCTTAGCTCTTTATTTTAGTTATAGTTGATATAGTTTTTGTCTTCTAATCTTCATACTAGTTTATTTAAGTGGTTGATTTTCAGCCTTTAGCATATATTTGCCTTTACTATTGAGATTTTTCCTTTCATATAAATGCTTCTTACAACAGACTTTTCCTTTCCACTTAGAGAAGACCCTTTAAGTTTCTTTTAGAATAGGTTTAGTATTGATGAACTCTTTTATTTTTTGCTTGTCTGAGAAGTTCTTTATCTCTCCTTCAATTCTAAATGATAGTGATGCTACGTAGAGTATCCTAGGTTGCAGATTTCTCCCTTTCAGCACTTTAAATATATCATGCCACTCCCTTCTGGTCTGCAAAGTTTCTGCAGAAAAATCAACTGATAGCCTTCTGGAGGTTCCCTAGTATATGAGTCTTTATTATTCTCTTGCTGACCTTAGAATTGTCTCTTTAACCTTTGCCATTTTAATTATGATGTGTCTTGGTGTGGGTGTGTTTGGATTGATCTTGTTTGGGACCCTGTGTTCTTCCTGCACCTGGATATCTGTTTCCTTCTTCAGGTTCAGAACGTTTTCAGCCATAGTTTTATCAAATACATTTTTTACACCCACCTTATCCTTCTAGGACCCCTATAATGAATGTTGGTATAATGATGTTGTCTCAGAGGTCTCATAAACTATTATCATTTTTAAATTTGTTTTTCTTTTTGCTGTACTTATTGGATGATTTCCGTTATTCTGTCTTCCAGATCACTTATGCATTCTTCTGTATCATGTAGTCTGCTATTAATTTCTTCTAGTGTACTTTTCATTTCTGTTATTGTATTTTTCACTTCTGACTGGTTCTTTTTTATATTTTCTAGTTCCTTTTTAAAATTCTTATTGGTTTCATCTAGTCTTTCCCCTAGTACTGTTAGCATTCTTGTTACTAATGTTTTAAACACTTTATCTGATAAATTATTTATTTCTGTTTTGTTAGTTGTTTTGGGGGGGTTTTCTCTTGTTCTTGCAAATGAAACAAATTACTCTGTCTTCTCATTTTATTTAAATTTTTCTGTCTATGAAATTAGGTAGAATGGTTATCTATTACAGTCTTGAAGGGGTATCCTTGTATGGGCGTGTCCCTAAACAGTCTGTGTGTGCCCAGTGACTTTGGTGTGAGAGCTGGATCCAATGTGAGAACTTGTTGTTTCTTTCCCCAGGGTGTGCTGACAGCTTTCACCTTGGTAGGAGGTGGGGCTGGAGATGGCAGGGATAAGGCCAGAGCCAGGAGTGAGCCAGGGCTTCTCCTCTGTTCAGTGGCAACACCAACCTTTTGGGGTCAGAGTTGGGTCCCAAGATGATGGAGCAGAAGCCCTGAGGGTTGGGTCCGATCTGGCTTTTTTACCTCTCCCTCCCAGCACTGGCATTCTCACCCAGTGCTGGAGCAATAGGGGCTGGAGAGGGTGCTTGGTGTGGGTCTGGGTGTAGGCTGTGATGGCCCCAGCCCCAGTCAGGGTCCTGGACTGCCTCTGATGCACTGCCTCTGTAAAGTGCCAGTAGTGGCTTCCACTGCCTTTCTCACATGCCATTCCAGGTCTGAGCTGGTTCCATCCCTCACAACTGAGTTCTCCCTCCAGCTTCCTTCAACTGCAGCTCATCCTAGTGTGGAGCTGTGGCACAAAGCTAGCGGGGCCAGAGTGGGCACTCAGTTCAGGCTGGGGCATGTGCTGGAGCAGTCAGGGGAAACTGACCAGAGTCCCAGGCAGTTTCAGTCTGCTTTCTCCACCATGTTTCAAGAGCTAGCAAGTGTGTGTATGGTCTTCAGCAGCAGAGTCTAGGTTTCTTACAGCCCTCCTTTTAGTTTCACTGGTTTTCTAACCAGCTAAGGGGACTCATCTTCCTGGTGTCAGACTCCAGGGCTGGGGTGCCCAATATGTGGCTCTAACCGCTTACGACAAGGGAATAGCTCTGTCCCTGTAATCCCCCTCTTCTTCTGTGTCCTCTCCCAGGGCTACAGGTCCTGACCTCATCACCTCTCTTCCCTTCCTACTTGATTCTTTGTGTATCTTTCTTACAGCCTTGGTTGTATAAGAATAAGAATATTTCTTCCAGTCTCCAGTGAGTTTTCAGTGAGAATTGCTCCACATGTAGATGTACCTTTGATGTATTCCTGGAGGGAGGTAAGCTCAGTGTCTTCCTACTCTGCCATCTTGATCTCTCCCCAACAATGATAGATTTTACATGATTGAAAGAAATAGTGAATACATTTAATTCCAAACTGCCTCCTCTGTAACTGATATTTAATTTAATTTTATTTGTGAGATTAAAGATAAATTAGAGGGAAAGGCCACAAAGTGAAGGAAGGAAGGGAGGGAGGGAAACAGGGAGGAAGGAAGGAGTTTTGTGAGGAAGTCTATATTGTTAATTTATAGTAAATTACATTCCAGTGGTAGTGGAAAACAATTGAGAATGTTAAATCATGATCCACTACTGCCCAGTGGTAAAATTTTAGGCCGGTTGAGGAGAATATGAAATATTTCTACTATTCCAACTTTATGGATGAAGAAAGGGCCTCAGGAAGTTTAATTGTACTTTAGACTCAGAAATGTCCTTTTTAAAATCATGTTGAATGAATGAAAAATTTGTCTGCCAAGAACAAATTTTCTGACTTTTAACCTTAATTTTCTCACAAAGGGAACAGGAAAAGAAGCTTTCTGGAGGATTTTTCAAATGCAGACGTATTTTACTTCTTGGATGTTAATGGGAATGCTGTAATATAGATTTTCTTTTCTTTCTTTCTTTTAAAAGAAAAATTCCTGAGAAGTAAGATAATACAACACTTAAAAATTGAATAATATAAAAAATACCCTCCATTTTGGGCTTTTAGGACTGGAATTAACGTTTCTCATAGGTGATTTCCCATCAAGTAGGGCAAAGGTTCACCTGTGTGGATCTTTCCGAGATTGAAATTTATTTTTATTTTCCCAGAGGTTTCTGAGAATTGGCCTGTTACTGCTCTTTGACTGTCTTCAGAGATGGTGTGACCTGGTGTGACCCACAGCATATTAAAATTCTGAAATAATTAGTTTAAAAAAAAAGAAAACTCCACAATTTATGGGCTGTCATTAAAAGACACAGGGTTGTAAATAAGATGATTATTTGAAAATAGAAATAGAAAAAAGACATTCTTAGAGGATATTATTCAGGTCCTCATTATCTGTAGTATACTCCTGTCCTGTATGCTTACCTGCCCCCTGCCTAGTGACCTCCATCCAAGGGCTCTTTCTAATATGATTGTATTATTGCCCTGCTTAGAATTCCTCAATAACTCACCACTGTCTACAGGAGAAAAAAATCTAAATTTTGTTTTGTATCTCATAGAGAGTTGTATGTGAGCCGTTCCACTGTCCATTTTGTCTTAAGCTGCAGTGATATTGAGCTCACTGCCCTTCCCTCAAACATGGCATTCTTTCTCATGCCCCCTCCACCCCACCCCTTTATGTTTCCCTTAGCTTTCTTCACTCTGGAAAAACCCTTCTATTCCAAACCCTGTCTAATCCCTCTTGTACTTTGTTCTTGTTATTATTAATTTTTAACAAGCCACATGCTGTCCAGGCCTTGTACTAACACTTGCTCTTTTGTGAGGCCTTAACTACCCAGGTTGACATGGGTGTGCCTTCTCACATACCCCTCCCTCTGTGGGAGGTTGAATAATGCCCTCCAAGGATATCCAGGTCCTGATCCTTGGAATCTATGAATTTTACTTTATATGTCAGATGTGACTTTGCTGATGTGATTAAGTTATTCTGGATTATCCAAGTGGCCTCGAATGTAATCATAAGTGTCCTTGAGGCAGAGGGAGAAGGCTACATAGCGACAGACACAGAGATTGTGAGTGATGTGCCTTAAAGA
The DNA here is from genome assembly GCF_009873245.2 of Balaenoptera musculus. Taxonomy (NCBI): domain Eukaryota; kingdom Metazoa; phylum Chordata; class Mammalia; order Artiodactyla; family Balaenopteridae; genus Balaenoptera; species Balaenoptera musculus. The sequence continues at coordinate 75,033,171 of NC_045790.1, forward strand.
TGGAGGAAGGGGTCGCAAGCCAAGGAATACAGGCAGCCACTAGAAGATGGAAAAAGCAAAGAGGTGAATTATTCCCTAGAGATTCTAGAGGTAGTGCAGCCTTGCCAACACTTTGATTTTAGGCCAGTGAAACCCATTTCAGACTTCTGGTCTCCAGAACTACAAAGGAATCAATTTCTTATATGTTAAGCCACTAAGTTTATGGTAGTAGCACTAGGAAACTAATACAACTTCTTTGCTCTGTACATTCCTCCATTTTAGAAGTGTTTCATATTTTAATAATCATTTGTGCACTTGCCTTACCTTTAGATCAGTAGATATCTACTCTATCAGATCCAACAACCTAATTTGTCATTCTGCTTTCACTGTCCTGAAATTAAATTCATCTATACTCATAATCTGAAAAATCTAACACAATTCCCTACATATAATATATGAAGAAATGCAAGTAGTTTGTAATAAAATTATATTTACTTCTATGTGTTAATATTTGGGCATGATTATATGTCAGGACAGCTAAAATAGACACTAGCTCCTATAACAGAATCATTATGAATCTGGCAGCTGCATATGCAAACCAATGCAGATGTGTTTTGTTGGTGATTCAAATCCTGAAAGAGACATTGCTGTTCATGACGTTTGTTCATGAAACCATGTAGAACTCTCGGTAAGTTCCAGAAAATAAAAATAAAAACCAAATGAAAGCATAGTCATCCCTTGACTTTCATGGGAGTTGCATTGTTGGAGAATTCAAGGTAAATTAACACTGTATGAAAATTCTTTGTGTTTATTGGTTAATTTCTGGGCTTAGATAACTTCAAAAAATGTTTTTACCACATGTCTGGTAAGAAATTGGGAAGTCATGTTGGATAAGAAACTTTTCTTCATGTGTGAAGCATTCCACGGCCTGCAGAATGTCCAACATCTTGAGCCTCTGGCCACTAAATGCTAATAGTACCTTGTAATCATTATTGTCATAATGATGTCCCCACAAATAGTCAAAATCCTCTGCTGAGAACCACTGCTATGTACTCTCAGAATTGCTGCTTCACATATTTTGAGGATTTTTAGGCATATATACATTTATTTTATAGTTATGCAATGTACCTCTTTATCTCTGATCATACTGTTTGCCTTAAAGTTTATTTTATGTAAAAGCATTAAATATAGGTCAGCTTTATATACTTCCTGTTTGCATCATATATTTTTCTGTGTGTTTACCTAAACATTTTCTTTGCATTCAGTTAGATCTTGCTTTTATATCTATTCTGATAATCTCTTTCTTTTAATTGCAAAATTTAGTCTACTAACATTTGTTTTCAATTTGTTATCTATATTTCTCATCCTTTGTTTTCATTTCCTACATTCCTATGAATATTTTATAGAATTCTATTCTAATTTTTTATGGACTGCTTAGTTCTAGCTCTTTGAATACATTATTAACTCCTCAATTTTTTCTTTAAAGTCATATATATTTTAAATAAATTGTGAGAGAAAAAGTCTTTTATAATTACCCATGCTTTTGTAATCATTTGTTTAAACATTGATTGCCATTTTGGATGATTTTTATTCATTCCTGAAGATCTGAATTTCCCTCTGATATAATTTCTCTTCAGTCTGAAAAACTTTTTTTTTTTTTTTTTGCAACATTGTCTTGTCAGAACAAATTCTCTTAGCGTTCCTTTATTTGACTTGATATGTCCAGGTATGTGTTCTTGGAATTAAGTCAATTTGAAGTTTGCTAAGTTTTTTTAATCTATAAATGTATATCTTTCACCAAATCGGGAAGTTTTCAGTCATTATGTGCCCAAATACCTCTTCTGCCCCATTTTCTCTTCTGGGATAAACAGCTGTATATAAGACCTTTTGCAAATGTCCCATAGATCTCTGAGGCTCTTTTTACTTTTTTTCCGGGCTTTTTCTCTCTCTTCTCCAAATGTAATATTTTCTATCGATCTGTTTTTAAGATCATCAAGTCTTCCTTCGTCATCTTGTATTCTGCTATTATATACTCCAGTGAATTTTTGATGTGAGATTTTATATTTTTAGTTTAAAGTTTCCCTTTGGTTCTTTATTTTTTTTTCATTTTTCCTACTTATGTGCTGTTTCTATTTTTCCATTCAACAGAAGTGTTTTTTGTTTTTTTTTTTTTTAACCTCACTGATCATAGTTAAAATAGTGACTCTAACGTCCTTGTCTAACGGGTCCAGCGTCTGGGTCATCTCAGGGTTAGTGAAACTGAGAGTAATCCTTAGTCAAATCCATTTCAACGGCCTTAACTAATCAAGGTCCTCTACAAAAGACCTGCATGTCCTCCAAGTGGCATGTAGCCTAAACAATAAGATGTTTGCCTGCATTGTTTTATAGGAACTTGGAGTCAGCTGTGTCTAGTTCAAACTGAGCCAGTTAAGACTGGATAGGACCACTGACTTTCCAGCTGGGCATGTGTGAGTGTCTGCTTGGTGACTTTTTGACATCAGAAGGCCAAAAGTCCACCCTCAGATCATGCTAAGTGCTTCCATTTTTTGAACCTACAGAGGTCTGTAGCTTAGCTACACTCGTGCAGAACAATTACTGCACCTTTTTGTAATCACCGTTCCTAAGGCCTCAGATTGCTATACTTCTTTATTCTTTATCCCATAAATACCCCAAGCCCTTTGTCTTCGGGGAGGTGGGTCTGAGACTTGTTCGTCTATCTCCTCTCTTGGCTGCCTTGTGAATAAACCCTTTCTTTGCTGCAAACCTTGGCGCCTCAGTGTTTGGCTTGCTGTGCATCAGGCAAAACAAACCTGGTTCCGTAACATTAGCATTTATCAATTGTCTTTTCCTTTGAGAACGAGTTACATTTTCCTGGCTCTTGGTGTGTCAGCTAATTTTGGGGTTATATACTGGATATTATAAATGTTGTGTTGTGGATTATTTGGATTGTTATATTGCTTCAACAAATGTTGATAGTTTTGTTTCGTTCGGACAGTTAATTCAGATAGATGAAAATTGCTGACCATCACTACCTGTGGTGGGCAGTGGTTCAGCTCTGAGTTCAGTTATTTAAGCCTCAGGTCTTCGTTGCTTTTAGTCATCCCTGTGCAAGCCTGATTCAGGGTCAGCCAGTGATTTCCTTCTCTGCCTCTTTCCACTCTGGGGTTCCTTTATCACTCTCTAGTAGTTGTTGTTACTCTCAGCCTCCTTTCTCTGATTCCTCTGGGTTAAAAGATGATTAGTTTTTTTAATCATAATTTTAACCATCACTTCAACTGTGGCTGACCTCAGGGTAAAGCTGCAACAAAACAAGGAACTCTATACAGTTGCTCCAAATTTCAACTCTCCCCCCCCAGATATGCCTGCTTATTAGTTTCCAGATCCCTCTAGATCTTTCCATTAGGTTTTGGGTGGAGGGGGTTGTTTTGCTTTTTGGGTTTTTTTTGCATTTTGGCCAGGGATGATGACTGTTCTTTGTGAGAGGACTGGTTTCTTAAAAGCTCACTCTTCCATATCAGAAGCATATTAATTTTCTTTTCAGGAAAAAAAAAAAAAAGTCTTACAGAGGTATTAAAATAAATAACTGCTAGTTAAGCTCTATCTTATTTTACATGAACTTGAAGTCATCAAGCACAATTCGTGATATGTGTTCTGATTACATAGGTATTAGACTGTCTTTTGCTCTAGAAATTCAACAGTTTCTACATCTGTAATAGTTCAGACCTCTGGATAGAAGAGTGCTTGTTTAAAGCTACTACCGTGTCTCTGTTAAAAGTGGGAAGATTCTGTGATAATTTTGCAAATGGATGAAAATGCTAGTGGGCTTTCTTTGAACTCACCCTGGGTGTTAATTGCCCCTATCTCTGAAGGCAGCAGGGAAGAGGGAAGTTGGCAAGGAAGAGTAAGAGCGGCCAACGTTGCCTTCTCTTTTCTCTGTGCTCTAGTGAAAAGGGGATGAAACATCACAGAGAGATGAAAATCTTTTGGTTTGCCCTGAATCAGGCCAGCCCGCTTGATGACTCAGGGAAGGCATTGACGGGTACAATGTTAGAAGAAGAAAGTAACAGCAAGGGCAGGTTATGAACATATTGTTCTGCCTGTAAAATAGCTACTTGCCTACTTGCCTGGTACAAAGAATGATTTATCCAGGGAAGAACGCCCTGTAGGGAAGTGGATCAAAGGAGGAAACCAAGAAGTGAGATGAACTGGAGAAGGGCTTTTCAAACTTTAATATGCAAGCCAATTTCCTGGGGGACCTTGTTCAACTGCAGGTTTAGACTCAGGAGTTCTGGGTAGCCCTGAGATTCTGCATTTCTAACAAGCTCAGGGGTGATGCCGACGTTGCTCTAAGTAGCAACAAGCCAGAGGCTTTCTTATAGCGGCATTTTACCTAGAGCTGACCCTGGTGCCAGGTGAGAAGAGTTAAATGATGATTTCATTTATTTTACTGCCAGGAAAAATTCCATGGGGGAAAGCAGAAATATTTTTGCTTGGGTTGGTCAATTTTTGTGCATATTCAAAGTATGATGTTAATTTATTACCAAGGATAGCACTTATTAAGCTCCCACTCATTCTGACTGCTGTGAAACAACACAGCTTGTTATGTGTTGTGAGGTTTCAACAGCTGTGTTATCGATGCTAATGCAGTTTCCCTCACTAATAATTATTATTAGCTACTATTTTAAATTTGAGACTATTTTACCCTGGTATTCTTTTTGGTGCATTTCATACCGTACTTCAAGTCTTTGGGTTTTTTGTTTTCCCTGTGTGTTAAGAAATGAGCATCTATTCCTATTTGTAATTAAGCATGAGTTTTTATGTTATATTTTACTCTAGTTTTTAATATTTATGATTAATAAACACAGAGAAAAATTAAATAGCTTATTCTTTGCTTTGTAGCTGTATTCTCTGAAACACAAATTGAGACTGGTAGAAAGACAAAGGATTGTCATGCCTTATCTGGGTTTGGAGAGCCAGGACACCAAAATATTAGAATATTAGGAATCAGAGTATTATGATGGTTTAGTATGGTGATGGAAAATAATATTAGAGAAATATATCCAGGGAAATTTGTTAAATATGATTGGCTAATTTTTAAAATATGATGTCAAAAATAGTCTTGAAAAATTTATCTGACACTCCCTGCATTTCAGTCACCCCGATCTTAGCATTGTCCAAACAGAACTCTTTCCCAATTACTTTGTCTTTGCTATTTTGCCCTGAAAAATTAGCTGCACATTGAGGATTTATAACTCTCATTCAACAAATATTCTATTATTTCTATAATGCATTGTTGAGAGGCACAGATGAAGAAGTACATTTTAATTCAGTAGACAAGAAAGACCTATTCTCAAAAAGCAAAAGACAAAAGAAAATTAAATAAACCACATAAATGAGAGGCAAAGTAATTTGGTGATTCAAAAGAGATGGACAAAGCCACATTCCTTTGAAAACTTTAGGGGAGCTCATAGGAAAAGAGAATCACAAAATCTGATCTTGAAGGATTGGTAAGTTTTTAATAAGCATACAGGGCTGTCCATGCTTGGAGACCTTCCTCTCAGAGGCTCACATGATCATAGACTTAGAGATAGGAGAGTATAGCATGTTTAGAGAATAAATGCTGTAAATCAGTTATAAGTAAGCTGAGTCTCACCCTGGTCAAATCTCAGCTTCAGTTCTTTACACCATTGAGGTATACTAATGTTATTTTCACACAGATTTAGGTTGGTGTTTGGATTATCTACTACTGTGAAATAAACTACCTCTAATAGCTTAAGAGAGCAACCCCACTTATTTTCGCCTCATGATTCTCTGGGTTGACTGGGTGGATTTTCTGCTGTGTCATATGATGGAAGTCAGAAGTTGGCTGGGGCTGAAGTCATATATAATCTTGACAAGGATGCTGCCATAGCTAGTACTCTCTCCCTCTTCATGTGGCCTCTCCCTATGGTTTCTCCAGGTGTGGACTGGCCTTCAGGGAAGCAGGAGTTATTACATGGTGATTCAGTGTTCCCAAAAGTGAGGATTCCAAGAGAAAGGAAGTGAAATCTGCCTGTCCTCTTAAAATCTAGTCCTGGAATTGGCACCCCTGCCATATTCTGTTGGTTAATATGTGTCCCAAAGCCAGCGAGCTTAGTTTCAATGTGGGAGGGGAGTATATAGTAAGGAATATCAGATGATGTGGTTCATTTGGGACCATCTTTGGACACTAGCTACCCCAGTAAGTAATATTGAAGGTTTAAGTTATGAAATGTCCATGGAAATTTAAACAGGAAAACACCATTTTGCCTTGGTAGAACCATTTCATGGTTGCATTAAGACTTGGCGATCAGTTTGGCAGTGGAATGTAGGGAAGAGAATATTAGGACAAAGCTAAGATTTGAGCCTGCGTAGCTATAAAAATGATGGTGTAGTAGTAATGACTTTTTATACAAAGACTTAAGGTAACTTATTCATAGAAAAACAGTGTCAAGAAGCAGATCTTCAGTGTAAGATTATGAACTTTGCTGAATCTAGGTTACCAGCAGAACACTCATGATATGGAAAGGCAAGTACGCAAGTGTGCCATTCGTAGTGAGGTTAGAGCAGGAGATACAAATGTGAAAGTTATGTCAACAAAGGTGATAGGGGATAAGCGTTCTGGTGCATACAGCTGAGACACTGGTGAAGGAAAGACATCCAAAGGCTGGATTTGGGAACCTTTTGGAAAACTCTTTTTATGATAGAGGGAAAAAATGAGGCAGAATGGGGAGAGTGGTAGTGAGGTAAGAGATGCATAACAAGTTAGATCAATATCATAGTGGCCCAAAGAGTGTTTAACAATGCTAATTGCTCCAGAAAGTTGGAAGAACACTAAGCCTGAGAAATGTTGTTTGAATAGTAATTGAAAGGACAGAAATGAAGGCAGTGATCCTTCCAGGGAATCTCTCAGCAAATGTTCTCTAACTTCAAGAGATGCTGGAAAAATACATGTATGGTGCTTTTTGCCTCTCTAGAGGGAAGCAAACTCTAGCAGCATAGAAGGCAGAGGAAGAGCTATTGGGTCAGCAACCAACAATGCTTGCCATACTCCAAAATCTTTATGTATTTTACTTCTTTTTCTTGTTTTGTTTTTCCGGCTAAAATTTTCAGTACATTGCTGGATAGAAGTAGTAAGATCTTGCATTCATGGTTTTTAACTGGACTTGAAAGTTTCTAATATTTTACATTTGAGTATGAAATTTACTGTAAGTTTTCGGATGATAACTTTTATTGGTTAAGAATAGTAGTTAAGAAAATTCAATTTACTCCCTGCATTACATTTTCTGCTTCTATTGAGATGATGATATGTTGTTCTTCCTTTAATTTATTAATGTAGCAGATTATACTGATAGTTCTCAGGGTAAAACCATCCTTGAACTCCTTGAAAATTACTTGACTTCCAGGGAAAAAGCTCAAATTGGTTATGATTGTTACTATTGTTTGTTATGCATTGATGGCCTTATAAAATTTTGTCTGTGATTTATTTATTTTAAATTTATTTAAATTTAATTACAATTTACTTAAAATTTAAATTAATATATTATTTGAAATTTGTCTGCTGTGGTCCTTTCTCATAGTGTTCTTGTCAGATAATAGTATTAACAGTTTAATAGTGTCATAAAATGAGTTGAAAACCTGTTCCTCTATTTGGTTTTCCTTGAACTTTGCATTAGAGGAGAATGATCTGGTTTCAGAAGGCTGGTTGTAATGTTCATTTGAATCTTGTAGGCTTAAAAAAAATAGTCTTTTGTACATTTAAAATTGGTACTACATCCAGAGATTTGTCCATTCTTCATTTTTGATTGTGTTTGTGTGTGTATCTTCACTTTACTGTTTTTTTCAAAAAAAAAAATGCCCTTAATTTTAAAAATTCTTACATCATGTCTTTGGTAGGCAGAATACTGGCACTTCCACTTCCAAAGAGGTCCGCTGCCTAATCCTTAGAACCTGTTAGTTTGTTTTGTTGCATGACAAGGGGCAATTAAGATTGTAGACGGAATTAAGGAGTCTAGGCATCTGACTTTAAAATAAGGGCTTTATCATGGATTATCTGGGTGGTCCCAGTATAATCAGCAGGATTCTTAAAAGTGTCAGCGTGATGCAGTATGAGAAAGAGTTAACTGACCATTGGCTTTGAAGATGGAAGGAGGCTACAAGCCAAGGAAGGTTGATGGTCTCTAGAAGCTGGAGAAAGCAAGGAAATGGATTCTCCCCTAGAACCTCTACAAGGAATGCAGCTCTGCTGACACCTGGGTTTTAGCTCATTGAAACACACTTCAGACTTTTGACCCCTCCCAAATTGTAAGGTAATACATATGTATTATTTTAAGTTACTAAATTTGTGGAAATTTCTTATAGCAGCAATAGAAATTTGCCCTTTTGGTATCTGGAATGTGAAACCTTATAATGTGACCTTAAAATGTGAAAGTTCCTTTGGAATTAGACAGTGAGCAGCGGAGGAAAGAATTTTGAGGAGCCCGATAGAACAAGCCCAGATAGCCTTAAAGAGACTGCTAGTGGAAATATGGATGTTAACCACTGTGTTACTGAGGGCTCAGAAAGAAGTGAAGAGCATGGTAGAGAAAACATTTATTGTTTTAGAGAAAACCTAAGTCCTCATGAACAGACTTTATAGAAATATGACATGAAAGGCTCTGCCAGTGGGGATTCAGATGAAAATGAAATGAGCATGTTATTGGAAATTGGAAGAAAATGGTAGAAAGTTAGCTGAATTGTGTCCTGCAGTTATGTGAAAAGCAAAGCTTGTAAATGATGAAGCTGGATATTTAGCCTGTGATTTCCAAGCAAAGGGTTGAAAGTGTGGCCTAGTTTCTTCTTATTGCTTATAATAAAATGCAAGAGGAATGAGTTATATCGAGGAAGAACTGTTAATCAAAAAGACACCAGGACTTCATGATTTGAGACATTCTCAGTCTGTTGCAGGCTGAAAAAGATGCTAACATGAGGATATTCACCCTAAGGAAAGTGTTCTCTGAAGAGAAAGCCAAAAGCGTGTCTGGACAAACTTTTGCCAGTGCCTTAGAATGATCAAAAGGTCAGAGTACTTTTGGACAGAGGACTTTGTTTTTTAATCATTATGTCATGGCTTTATCCATAAAAGTGCTTATTTCCTTAGTCCTTTGTCCGGTATTATGTCTTTTGGATAGGTTTTATATAGTACTTTTTGCTTATCCCTTTACACTGAAAGTGTCTTGAGTTTTGTTTGAGGCGTCACTTTTAAAATATATAGGGGCTGCGGCAGGCACTGGAGCGCGGTTGGGGCTTGGCCGGTGCGAAGGGCGGCCGAGCTGGAGTCGGGGCGGGGTTCAGGCCCCTATCCCGGCCAGCGGCAGCTGCTGCCGTGGCTTGTTCGAGACTGGCCCTCGTGCACTTACGGCGCCTGCGAGTCCCCAGAGAGGCCGCTGTGGTGTTGCCAGCCACTGTCCTGAGGCCGCCGCGCACTCTGTGAGGATGGCAGGGAGTCCTCGCCCTTCCACTGTATCAGGTCAGGAAAGTGATCAGAGCGGCTAGCGAGTGCCTCGAGACCGGAGAGCCGGCGGGAGGCGGCGCTAGGAGGCACATCCACATCTGCTTCCTCCCTAAAAAGCAGTTGCGCCTAAATCTGGCGTTGTGCCCGTCCCTGCACTGAGCCAAAGGACATCGCTGTGAAGTTCCGGTCCTGGTTCCTAGGAACAAAGCCGATCTTGTGAGATAAAGAGGAATCCCACCGGGAAGATGGCTCATCTGAGTGGAGCCCTCCCACCAGGGCTGCAGAACAGAGGAGGATCAAGGCCAAGAAAGAGCAGACGCTAGATTTGCGTAGCTGATTGCACCATGTGATCCTCGTGCTCCGCAAGCCACCCGTCAGACTGTGAGAACCTGAGGTTTGAGCCAGGTTTCAGGAGAGCCCAAACTTTGTAGTTCTCTACATGTTTCCTCGATCCACAGAAAATGAACAGATCTCAGGGGCCAGTGTCATTTGAGGATGTGACCATGGGCTTCACTCAGGAGGAGTGGCAGCACCTGGACCCTGCTCAGAGAACCCTGTACAGGGACGTGATGCTGGAGAACTACAGCCACCTCATCTCAGTGGGGTACTGTGTTACCAAACCAGAGGTGATTTTCAAATTGCAGCAAGGAGAAGAGCCATGGATGTGAGAGGAAGAGTCCCAAAGTCAGAGCCACCCAGACTTCTTCATAGTTGACCTGATGGAGAAGAGCCAGGAAACGGAAGACCAGCATTGGTGGAAAGTTGGTTTTGTCAACAACAAAACACCGACTAAAGAGAGAAATAGTGTATTAGGAAAAACATTTTCTCTGGATACAAACTTTATTTTATGAAGAAAAATACCTCGTAAATATGACTCATATGGAATGAATTTGGATTCTCTTTCAGAATTAATCATTAGTAATAGACACTCCTTTGTAAGGCATCTTGATGAGTTTAATACACATGGGAAATTACTCCTCTGTACAAAGCACAAGAATTCTCATTCTAGAGAGAAATCTTTAGCATATGATAGAACTGGAAAAGCCATGAGTCAAAATGAGGACTTATTTCAGCATCAAGATACTCAAACTCTGAAGCTTTCTTTTGAATATACTGAATGTGGGAAAGCCTTCAATGAGGGGGCAACTTTCATTACCCATAAGAGAGCAAGCTCATGGGAGAAGCCCTATGGATGTAATGAACATGTCAAAGCCTTTTCTGATAGACCAACATTCAGTGTTCATCAGGGAACTCATATAAGGGAGAATCACTATGAATTGAATGACTGTGGGAGGTGGTCTGTTCGTGAGAAGTCAACTTTAAATAAGCACCATGGAGTTATCATGGGGAAGAGATAATATGAGTGTGTTGAAAGTGAGAATAGTTTCAGCAAGAAGTCACTCCTTCAGCGAATTTATAAAGGAGAGAAAACCTTTGACTGTTATGAAGATTGGGAAGTATTCTGCAAGAAGCCAAATTTCATTCAGCATCAAGAAACACATGTAGGGAAAAAAGCCTATAAAGTTAATCAGTGTGCTACTGCATTTTGCAAGAAGCCAAAGCTTCCTACATATCAGACAACAGATATAAGAGAAAAACTCTATGAGTATAGTGAATGTGGGAAAACCTTCAGCCATAAATCATCTCTCATCCTACATCAGAGGATACACAGAGGGGAGAAACCCTATGAATGCACCAACTGTGGGAAAACCTTTGGGTATAGGTCAGGCCTCACAGTACATCAGAGAACACACACAGGGGAGAAACCCTATGAATGTAATGAATGTGGAAAAAATTTCTGTGAGAAGTCAAATCTCCGTGTAATGAATGTCAGAAAACCTTCAGTGATAGGTCAGCTCTCACAGTACATAAGAGAATACATACTGGGGAGAAACCCTATGAATGTAAGGAATGTGGGAAAACTTTCTCCCAGAAGCCAAACTTCATTAATCATCAGAGGACTTACACAGGAGTGAAACCCTATGGATGTCACAAATGTGGAAAATCCTTCTCTGTGAAGTCGAAACTGAGAGAGCATCAGAAAACACACACAGGGGAGAAGGCTTATAAATGTAATGAGTGTGGGAAAACTTTCTACCATAAGTCATCCCTCACAGTACATCAGAGCACCCACACAGGGGAGAAACCCTATGAATGTAACCAATGTGGGAAAACCTTCTATCAGAGTCATTCCTCATAACACATCAGAGAACACACTAGGGAGAAACACTACAGGTGTAATGGAACCTTCCACCAGCATCTCAACTTCACTAAACAGCAGAGAAACAGCACTAAGAAGAAACCCCTGTCAACATCCTGAAACCTTCACCCTCTTTTAGGACTCACTGCATAGCAGAGACAACCTGGGGCTGAGGTGGGGGACCCAATATATATGAGAAATCTTTTGCCTAGAAGTGATATTTCATTGAGTAGCAAATAATTAATATTTGATAACTTTATTAATATCTTGAAGATGTTACAGTGTCAAAAAATGTTTAAAAAGGAGACCTTTTCTTTTGCAGAATATGTATAAGTATGCTATATAGAGAAACTTTTCATGATAGGTTTGCTTCCTGGAACACAACATTATAGTAGGAAGTATATATATATTTGCTTAATAACTCAAAGTTTTTATTTCATAATTTTAATATGAATATGAAATGTATAAGTTGTCCCATACTTAATACCTGTGTATTTTTTTGTTTTAATTGAAATTTTTATTGAGATAATTGTAGATTGTAAGATGCAGTTGTAAGAAGTAATACAGAGAGACCCCTTGTACCCTGTACCCAGTTTCCCCCAGTGGTAACATCTTGTAAAAATATAGTACAGATATCAGCCAGGATAATGATATTATTGATATAATCCACCAATTAGTTCAGAGTTTCTCAATTTTATTTCTACTCACTTTTGAGTATGTGTGTTTAGTTCTGTGCAATTTTATCACATGTGTAGGTTTATGTATCCATCATTGGCTGTGGCATCTGTTGACTGTGGTATCTACGACCACAGATATTTCATGATATTCAGGGGTTATTAGTTTCTCCGGTATTGTAATTATGTTTTTCAAAAGAGTCTCTATATTTTAGAGATAGAAAAATAACATATGCTAGAGCATTCAGATAATTGAAATATAGGCAACAATACCATGAGCTTGGAGATAAATATGTATTTAATTGGATCACCTGTTCTTTCATTTCCAGGATTTGTTTATATAACTTGTATATTTATTTGTTGACTACATTAGGTTACAAATACTTTCTCCTAGACTGTGGCATATCTTTTAATTTTATTTATGCTATATTTACTGTATAGAAGTTTTAAGTTTTGATGCAAATATATCAATCTTTCCTTAGGTCTTTTTTGCTTTTTGTTTAAGAAACTCTTTTCTAGACTGAGGTTGCAAAGATATTCTTCCAAACGGCTGAAGTTTTGCTTTTCGTGTTTATATTTTTAATCTATCTGGAATTTTTTTTAATGGTATAAATTAATGATCTACTTTCATTTTTTTTTTGCAAATGGAAAAGTCAGTTGTCTCAGGGCCACTTTTGAAGGTCTGTATATTCATTTCCAAGGGCTGCAGTAGCAAAGTACCACAAACTGGGTGGCTTAAAATAATAGGAATTATTCTTCCAGTTCTGGTGGCTAGAAGTCTGAAATCAAGATGTCAGCAGGGCCATGCAGTCTCTGAAGGCTCTAGGGGAGAATCTTTTCCATGTCTTTCTCTCAGCTTCTGGTGGTGGCTCTCCATCCTTGGTGTTCCTTGGCTTACAGCTGCATAACTCCAATCTCTGTCTCCACTGACACATGCATTCTCCCTTCCTGTGTCTGGGTCTCTGTGCCTCTTTTGGAGCCAGCAAGGCCATGGCCCTTAACTGCCTGCTTGCCCAGACCCTTAGGTGCAGCCTAGTTGCCTCAAACCTAGCTCCTGCCGGTGCACAGCACGCGCTGGTGGAAATGAGCAGAACCCTGCACCCACCCCCATCCCCTGCCAAGGACAAAGTCCCCTCCATATCCCCTGCCTCTTGTTTATAAAAAAGTACTAGATCTATGGCTAGCACAGTTTCAAGAACTTGGCCTTAAGAGAATGGGATTAACACTGTTGCTTATAATAATCTATATCTTTGTGGGCATAAAAATAATTGTAGCTTGTTCTGCCCATATATGTAAATGGGCAACTACAGTTGTCAGCAAAGAGATGCTACAGACCCATGTCAACATCTTCCAGTCTAAGAATATGGTGCCCTATGTCAGCATGAAGTTACAGAAGACAGACCTTTGACCATAATCCAATAAAAATGGAATGATGTTCTGACAAGTGGGGATTTGTAAGCAGCTTTTGGCAGGAAAAAGCTCCTTGTAGGAAAGAGCTCTCTGCAGGAGGCCTCTTTTGTCTTGTCACTAACCTTAAACCAGTTGCCCCCATGCTCTACTCAGCTCTGGCCCTAGCACACTTTCAAATCTTTTGATCACATAATACCTTGCCTAATCTGTTGGTTCTTTCCATAAATCAAAGAAGCAGAAATAAAGAGTAAGTAATTAACAGATGACCCGATCTCTTCCCTAGCTTCCCCTTCAGTAATCTCGTGAACAAACTGTGTGAACAATATGGTATTGAAAGAAAGATCACAAGAAGTCAACAAGCCTGCATGACAAGCCTGCATGCAGTGGGGGATGGCGATGACTCTGACCTCCTATCTCAATGATTAACTGAGATTACTTACCTTTTACCTTTAAAAACTTCTCATGGCTGAGCAGAATCTTGGGAGGTGGTTTTTGGGGAGTCCACTATCTCCCCAGCATTCTGATTAAAATCAACTTTCCTTTCTACCAACATTTGTCTCTCTTGAGTATTGATTTCTGAGCATCAAGCATCCAGACCTGATTTGGTAACACTGGGACTTGCAGCACGAGGTGTGTGGAGGGTGGGGGTCTTTTCTTTTTATTGCCTTGTTGCACAGACTAAACATCTGGGACAATGTTGACTAGAAGTGGTGAGTAGACATCTTTTTCTTGTTCCCAGTCTTAGGAGGAAATTGCTGTTTATTTCACCATAAAATATGATGTCAGATATATGTTCTTTCATAAATGCCCTTTATTAGATTGAGGATGATTCCTTTAATTCCTAATTAATTGAGAGTTTTAAATCATGAATGTGTTGAAGTTTTTCAAATGCTTTTTCTACATTATAAAGATATGGTTTTTCTTTTTTCGTATGTTAATATGATGAAATACATTGATTTTGAATGCTAAGGCAACCTTGCATTTCTAGGATAAATCCTACTTGGGCACGATACATTACCATCTTTTATAGATTAGAAGTTTCAATTTGCTATTTTTTAAAAGAATTTTTGCATCTATGTTCATGAGAGTTATTGATCTATGGTCAATTGGTCTGATCTATGATTTTCTTTTCTTGTGATGTCTTTGTCTGGCTTTGGTATGTGGATAATGCTGACTCGTAAAATAAGTTGGAAAATGTTTATTCCTAGAAGAGTTTGTGTACAATTGTTACTATGTCTTCTGTAAATGTTTGGTAGAATTCGTTTGTGCCATCTGGCCTGTACTATTTTTTGTGGGAAGGTTGTCAGCTACAAATCATTTGTTTAATAGGGCTATTCAGGTTTTCTCTTTCTTCTTGAGTGACCTTTGGTAGTTTGTACCTTTCAAGGACTTTTTCTATTTCAACTAAGTTGCTGAATTTATTGGCGTAATTATTAATAAAATTCCATGCTGCTTTAAAAAATGAATAAATAAAATAAAATATATAGAGAGACATAAATTATACATTTTTTAAAAATTGAGAATCTTCGTATTTGGTGATTTTAATTCATTTATATTTATTGTTATTGCTGGTATGTTTGCTTATATATCTACCACTTTATATTTTCTTTTATTTGATATAGTTTTCTTTGCTTATTTGATTTATCTTTCCTGCATTTTATATGACTGATAGAGTTTTCTTTTTTATTATCATATCTTCCTTCTACTGGTTTGGAAATTATACTTTCATATCTATTACTTCAACATTTACACTTAAATTTTTGCATAGGTAGAATGTCCAAGCTACTTTTCTGCATTTAAAAAAGATTTTAGCAATATGCTCACTGTCATTCCATCAAACTCTACCCTTTTGTTAATTCTTGGTTATTTGAGTAGTCCCAAGGATGTTCCTCTTAAAATCCTGATTCTCAGTTCCTTGACCTTTTCTCCTCTAATGAACTTAATCTTTCATCCAACCACAAAAAGTCATTCTATTATCCTACCCTGGACTTTTTCATTACCAATAAATGCACTTCTTCCAGAATCCCAACTGTAAGCATCTTGCTTTCCAACTACTGCCTCTTCTCTTTTTATCTCATACCTTCTGCTCATGCCTTAAATATAACAGTTTTAAAAAGCTGACTCAGATCTATAATTCATTGATTTTTACTATACCACATCTCTTTTTGATTTTTCTAAAACTGAAATAAATTACCAACTTGACATCTTGAATTTCAACTTGGTATTTTTAATGGCATACTATCATCCTCCAAAAGATGAGGAAATATAAAGTGAGAAGAAAACCAAAACAGTCCTAACACTAACCACAACTTTTCACGTGTTTCTTCTTAAAAAAAAGGCTGATAGAAGATATTAGGAATAGGATCTTTAATGTAGTACTGTATGTGTCCATAATGAGGGATTTAAAGCAACTAAAAGAAAAACTCTGAGTTTCCTGAATTTTAAATCTCACTTCACTGATAACTCAGTTTTTTTTTTTCATCATTTGGGATTGAACTCAACATGAAAACTTTTATTAGAGGATCAAGTTAGAAAAATGGATCCAAAAATCATACATCTAGATATATACAACCAATTGTCATATATCTTGTTAAAAAAAGAATTTGTTCATTTATATATACACTGATCACATTTATTAAGCATCTATTTTTTGTCAAGCACTGGAATAGAAGCTGGGGATTCAAAGATGAGTAAAAGGCAGACAAAAACAATTGCCAAATATATTTATTAGAATAAGAATAATTTATAAAGAAATTGATAGTTTAGTTTCCCTGAACATATTATTTGTTCAGAACAAAAGACCCTGATTACGCCCTTAGTGAACCTCTTCTAAAGACATCTATGAATAAGAGGATTGATAATATATTCTAAATTATTTAATTAAAATGTACTTAGAGGCATTTTAGAAAAGATAGAGCAGAACTGAGGAATAAATTCAAAGACTATACCTACATTAGAACAGCTTTCAGTAAATCCCCAAAATGGTTTTTAAAAACAAATATTTATATATTTATCAGATTACCTTGGTCTCTGGGTCATTTGTGGTTCTATCTCTGTACCTTCACTGTTCTGGGTTCCAAGGTGAGGAAGCATACTTTATCTGAGGGAAATCATTCTTGTGGGGGAGAGGAACTAGCAATGTTGAACTAGCCAATGGCTCTTAGAGTGTCTATTCGTACATAGCTTATGTTCTACTCACATTCCACTGAGCAAAGCAAATCAGATAGCCAAGGCATTGTCAATGTGTGAGAGGAAATACGTCTCTAAGAGAGGAGAGAAAATAATTGGGAACAATAAATTGATATAAATAAAATATAGATGAGTTTTTAAAGAAAACAGAGTAGAAAGATTGGTAAAAAAAATAACAGAGAACGTATATTCCAAATAAATTTGTCAGTGTTTTAGAAATTCTAATTAGTATTGGCCTTATATGGTTAAAGAGGAAGATGGTTATATTGATCAGGGTTAAACTGCATATAACAGAATTCACTCTAGTTAGTCAGAAGGGAATCTTTACACCAAGAAATAGAAATTTACAATATTATTGAAAAGGCTAGGAATAGGTCCCAGGCTAAATTTAAGGAACTATTTCTAGGCTCAGAATTGATCTACCTCTGCTGCAATTATAAATTTACCTCTGCCTTTAAAGAAAGCTGACAATTTAGGAAGCTGCTGTTACCAATGTTGACTGCAAAATACACTGCTTCTGCCATGACCAGGAAAATAAGCTGCAAGTTGAGAAGCGGCTAATACATCTCTAGAGCCACATCATATCTGCTATATTCTGGGCCAGCAAAATACATGCTCTACTCCCTATCTCCTCACATGACATTTTTAGGAATCAAAGTTCACACAAAAGCATTAACTGGTGGAATATGTCTCATTGAGAAACCTAGCTACAAGAGAATCTGGGAATGTGTTCTTTTTTGTAATAGAAAGGGTTTATTTGCTCTTTATAATATTTATGCTATTTGATTACAGTGTTTTTCTGATCTACCCTAATCACACAAATAAAGAGAAACAAAACTTAATTAGAAATTTGATAAAATTATGCATGTTTTATATTGTCTTTTTTCAGAAGTCTGGTATATTAGGTAGAAAATTTAGAGTCCTAAGAAATGAAGGATATTCTTCTTGAAGGCTAATAAAGAAAAACAAAATTAACAATGATTTACATTTAATGCACTCATTTGAGGAGAACAAACATACTGATTAAAATTTGTCATGAAATTAAATATACTTTTGTTTGTTTACTTATTCACTGTTTTTTAAACACCTTTATTGGAGTATTATTAACACTTCTCCTCCAAATTTTGTTTAAAAAGAAAGAAAGCTACAGGCAAATTGAAAGAACAGTATTTGAATGCCTGTTTACCATTTACTTATTTCACCAACTGTTAAACTATCGCTACATTTGCATCCTCTCTCTCTCTCTCTCTCTCTCTCTTTCTCTCTCATACGTGCTTTATTAAGGCCCTCTACACATGACTTAGTTTTTGCGGGACCATTTGAAAGTAAGGTACACATATCATGATACTTCACCCTTAAATATAGTTCTCAGCTTATGATGGTTTGACTTAACGATTTTTCAACTTTATGATGGTACAAAAGCGATACACATTCAACAGAAACTATATTTCAAATTTTGAATTTTGATCTTTTCCTGGGCTGGCAATATGTGGTAGATACTCTTGTGATGCTAGGCAGTGGCAGCGAGCCACAGCTCCCAGTCAGCCACGCGATCACAAGGGTAAGCAATTGATACACTTATAACAATTCTGTACCCATACGGCCATTCTTTTTTTCACTTCCAGTACAGTATTCAATAAATTACATGAGATATTTAATACTTTATCATCAAATAGGATTTGTGTTAGATAATTTTGCCCAACATAGGCTAATGTAAGTGTTCTGAGCAGGTTTAAGCTAGGCTAGGCTAAGCTAAGCTATGATGTTCAGTAGGTTAGGTGTATTCAATGCATATTTTTACTTTTAAGATATTTTCAACTTACAATGGGTTTATTAGGATGTAACCCCATCATAAGTTGAGGAGAATCTGTAATTCAACATGAATATCCTAAGAACAAGGACGTTTTCCTACATAAGCACAATACTATTAACACATCCAAGAAATTTAACATTAACTCAATGGGAAATGTAACTTTTAGCTTTCTCTGCATTAAAAATGAGGTTGGAATGGATGTTTACTGAACTTAGGTACATTATCTTTCATTTTTAAGTTCAAGAAACGCCTTCCCTTATATAGGGGTTGACTTTGATGTCTAATACTGTCACTATCCTGTCAGCCCCTAAACGTGAATTTTCTACTCAATTCCATTCAAAATCATTTTCCTTCTGGAAAGAAATTACCATAAATGGATCAATTTATTCCTGTGATGGCCTGAGAATAAACTCAGGGTAAGCTGAACTTGCCATGCCAAGTCAGGCTCTGACAGAACACATGCGTTTGGTGTCAGCAGCTGTGGTGTTGGCCATAGAATTCCTTTTCAAAGTGATGAACAGGGATAAAATGGGATGTTTTTGTTTACCTGTTTGGTTTTAATGAAGTGCACAAATAATAAGAATAGAAGTAAACATACTCTAGTTATTGCCTCTGTTACTTGTGTAACTGATATGTAGCACATTAATATAAAATAAAATTCAGAAGGAAAAGCAATAAAAAATCTGTTTTCTTTTTATAAATTTTATAATTTATAAAATTCATCTGAACTCTCTTTGTGGCAGTAAGTTGCAAAGTCACTACCCAGACCATAACTAACTACAACCTCTTTTATATTATTCATGTCTAGAGAGAGGACCTTTAAAAGCATATAAAATTGTTTGTTAACCCACTTTAAGAGCAGTCCAAAACGCAGGGAGAGAAAGGTGGAGAATTTTGAAATAGAAAGATGCAGTTTCCTGGGTTGATTGCCTCTTAATAACCCCGGATTTCCTTTGGAGATATAATTACTGTAAGTCAAACTTCCACATTTCAATTTTAAAAATGGCACAAACTTTCTATACACCCAAATATGAGCATTTCTGGAAAAGTTTAAAGCCCACTATTCTTAGATGTTCGTTTAGCTGTTCCAGCACCTGCCACTTCCAATACAATGATGAACAGGCTTTCATTTTATTCTTTTCTTGTAAGAATTTAAAATGAATCCAGATTGGACTTTACACTGTTTTCATTTTCTTCCTAGAAAGTTAAAAATTCTGAGATAGAAATTTCAGAATTTTTAAGGTTAACAATAGGAAAAGTGGTTCATGAAGAAACCAGTCTCCACTGAGGGCTGAGGTGTCATCTATGGTCTCCTCCATCATTTTGGAAAATCTCTACAGATTGTTTGATAGTATTCTTTAATGCATATTATGAGGAGCTAATAGATGTTTATTTAGTGTTTATTAAACACTAAGATACATTCAAACCTTTGGGAAAAACTTAATTCAATTTGAACATATAAGTAACAAAAGGGGAAGACATTTGTTCAAGGGCTTAAGGGCAGTAATCGTAACAGGAAATGTGTATCTATCTTTTTATATTTTAGCTAGTTGGGAGATACCAGGTTGTTTAAAAGATGGTCTCAAGAAATAAAAGTACATTGTGGTAGACCTTAGAAAGAAAAGTTAACCATTTAAAAAGATGATTTAAGAACATATTTATAAGGATCTGTCATGTTCAAAGAGCTGTGTAAAGCATATCTCTATAAAACAATGAAAAAAAGGTTTCATATATTCTCTTTAGAAAAGAGGTACCAATAATCCAAATGAAACCAAAAAAAGCATCATCTAAGACTTTCATGCCAAACCCCCTTTCACTCCTACACACACACCTTTGATCACTCGACTGGTAAGAATTCATCAATGGCAAAACATTAATTGGTATATGGAGAGAGATGCTGTTTCCATTCTTATGAATTGAAGTAGAAGTATCTTATTTTTCCATCTTGACTTTGCTTTTATCCCTGTGCACTACCCTTAGTTAATGTCTGATATCTTTGTCTAGTAACATGGCAGATACAATGCTTAAATCATGGACCAATGGGTACAACCCATCATTCCAGTTTTATCTTCTTCAGTGTCCCAACATGGACCATGCTCCCCAACCTTCAAAATTTTTTTCCTCATTCTTCAACATTCATATTTTCTTAGTTTAGATTCCACCAAAACAGTCTTGGGGCAAGGATTCAAGTTTGGGAGGTGCAGGAAATATTAGTAGGAGAATGGAAAAGTGAGACAGAGAAAAGAAGGCAGCCAATAACAGGTTATGAATAAAGTGTTATAGATTCTCTTCTGTTGCAGGTAACTAGAGCTTAAATTCCACTGGGAAAACTCTGAGAGGCAGTGCAGAATCATCAGAGGCAGGGGAGCTGGGCATTTATATACCAAATACAGGAGGTATTACTTCCCCTCATTTTGGCCAGTCATATCTATGGGAAGAATGGCATTCTACCACTTCAGAGAAAGCAGTCAAGCAAATGGATAAAGACATTAGTGGTTGGAAGTTGGCCACTGAAGTAGGATGCCCAAGGGATATGAGCAGGGTGCCTCTATCATTTGTGGCCTTGCTTATCCTTTTCCCTAACTCTTTACTCCCTGTCTCCTCCAACCTTCTACTTAACCAATTTCTTCTCAAGTTATCTCAAATATCATCATCTTAATGCCTCCTCTGATCGCCAAGTAAGGTTTACTCCCTCACTTATTATCCTCAGTAACAGCTATAGTGGTTCTTATCTTGTGCTATTTTGTACTGAGAATATTTAGGTACATGTTTCATTTTCACTCTTAAAAATGTGGTTAATAAAAACAGGGATTTTGTAAATTTATACCTCTTTCAGTATTTAGCAAAAAGTCTTGCACACAATTGATATCCCAAAAACCTTTTTGAGTGAATTTACTGAATTGAATGTGCCATGAAAACCAAATATCATGGGGGAATAAAATGCCAGTATTTTAGTATGATCTAGCAAAATGTAGATAAGTATATTTACTATAAAAATGCATTTATTCATTGTACCAAATGAAGCAAGGATTTATAAAGAAAAAATTGAAATCACAAAGTGATTTGGTATATATTCTTTTCAACCTGATTGTGATAACTTTTCTTTAGCTTTCTCTCAGCTTTTTGTTATCTGGTTTCAAGCCCTCAAAGTCCCACAAGTTAAATACATTTTTAGTATTATTTACAAAGTTATTATAAATCCCATAGGACTGAAATCACTGCAGTTGAATCTTTCATTATTCTCACAGCAGGTAGTATCTGTTCATCTTTATCATTCTGAAAGTATCTCTTTTTACTAACATCCAAAATATATCTTTCTCTTGCTCCATATGCTTTTTTAGTGAATGTGTCAGATGTCATTCTGTCTGTTTTTTTCAATTTTACTTCCTACACTATTGCCCTAGGCTCTCTCTTGTTCATAGTCTTGTTTCAAATTTGTAGTGCAATCTGCATATACTTAATTTATTAAAATTATTTAAAATCATAGCATATTTGTAAATAGATTTTTTAGTAATAGAAATGGGGAAAAGTTCTTGATAATCAATCATGTTTGGACTGATGGAAAGAAAAAATAGAGAAGATGAAATTGTAGGAATTTATTGGTTGGCTTTCATTCAATGGGTAAGGTTTTTCTTCATGTGCTATTTGAAAGATAGAGGTTTTATTTCAGGATTTCATAAAATATTGTCTATAATTTAGAAAACATTTCACAAGCATTCAAGCATATCTATGTCAGGTCTTGCCTTTGGTTGTCCAGCATTTTTAAGTGATACTTTATGAGTGTACATGGGCAGAAATATATCCAGGGATTATTGATTTACAATTTGATCAGTAGATTATGATGACCATGTGAAAGACAGTACCTGAACATGAATGGACCTATGTATAATAAATAATGCTATTCCATGACTTCATAGATGAATAGTACTATTATCATATGCAAACATTTGGCTAAATTTACCCTACTACCATAGTTAAAACATCCAAGAAGGATAGCAGTGGTTTTAGTCATTAGTATGGGATAAATTAATATGTACTCATTTTCCTCTTGAGTTAAAACTCAAAACATAATGTTTGCAATATTCTTTCCTAAGTGTATGGATATCACCATCTTTAGTCTCTAAAAAGGATGAGATTTGGATATGGCCCAGTAAGAAGGTAAAATCAACTATTATGATTAAAACATTTCTTCATCTCTGCCATGATATTTCATGCAGAATTTTGTGCGTTTATTGTATGTCTTTCCACACTGAGACTTATAGAAATGAGATAACATGTATTTATTGGTCTATACTGTGTCTCAGCCAAGAAAGCTCAGATTTGAGCCATTTAAATATATGAAATAGTAATTTCCCTTTAAAACAAACCATTTTCTAAGGCATTCTGGGCTTATTTCAAAGATGAGATTTAAGTTCTATGTACTTCTATCACTTACTACCTGTATGATGTTGGATAAATTACATAAAGTTCCTGAGCTTCACACTTCTTGTTTTGAAAAAGGGTCATGATTAAGTGAGATACTATATTTGAAAATATTTTACAGCATGTTTACTATACTTTATAATTCTTTATAATATTTATATGTCAGATAGGAAAATTAAAATTACCTTGAGAGGAAAAATAGTTACCTTTATCTGATTTGACATTTAATCTTCCTTCACAGCTTTTGTTGTTTTTAATATCAAAAAGTCTTTTTCCATCCCATCTAAGTCCCACTTGTTGCCTGATAATCTCAGGAGAGAACTTCTTAGCACGTAAATTTTACCAGACAAGCAAATAAACAAATATATCTGAAGTCCACTAATTCTAGGATGGAGATTATTCCTAGTGGATAGCATCCAATTCAGCCAAACAAACATATTTTCAAAGCCTCATGTTGTTGAGTGAAAGCAAACCACCCTGTGAATTTAGTTATGAAAAAATGCTGTAAAATCAATAAAACAGCAGGTTCTTCCTAACCCAGCATCCTTTCTGTCAATAAAAGTATACAATTATATGATGGAAAATATGACATTTAGGGAGATTTCAGTAGAACTAAAAACTATATTCCACTTGATATATTCAGAGACAATTTGTAGGTGACATGTTTAAACTTGCCTCTAAAGAGTATTAATTTGTTATGACTGAAAGGGAACAGCTGGGGCCAAGGACTGAATTGAGATCACAGCTGGGTAAACAACAGCCTTTCACCCCCAACAAGGATATGTCTGGTCAGAGCCACCATTTCCTGCCATTGCTGTTTTAACCACCCAGGAATATCCCCCAATTTATCTTCCCGAATTGTATCCTCCATATTCCCAAGTGTCTGAAACTTTTATCAGTTATGAGAAGAAGGGATGTTTAGAGTACTATTATTCTGGGAATATTTCTACTTCCCTCAGTATTGACTCAGTGTTGGAGAAACCCCAGGAAATTTCTTGAGAATATTGCTTGGGAAAATCATTCCAAATTTTATTCCTGTGATAGTGGGAAGAGGCACAGACTAGAAATTTAGGTGAGTTTGAAGGAAGAGTTGACAGTGGTTTCCCTACTTCCATATACCTTAAAAGATAACATGCCTAAATAGATACTTACTTCTTCGGGCTGTTTCTGTGAATTTTTTGCTACATTTTGAATGGAATGTGTTTTTCTTACTCATTTTTAAATAGAAACACTGTTAATTTTTATTTTCTATTATTTTTCCTTTATTTTATTGAGGTAATTCACATATCATGAAAGTCACCATTTTAAATCATTTTAAAGTGTACACTTCAGTAGTTTTTATTATAGTCACAGTGTGGTACAATCGTCACCACCATTTAATTCCAGAACATGTTCATCACCCTAAAAAGAAATCCCATATCCATTAAGCACTCACGCTCCATCATCCCCTCACCCCAGCTGCTGGCAATCACTAATTTACTTTCTGCTTCTGTTTATTTGGACAAGTGCAATTGTTGGGTCGTATGGTAACTCTGTAGTTGGCTTTTTGAGGAAGAGCCAGAATGTTTTCCACAGTGGATGTACCACTTTACATTCCCACCAGTAACATAATTTCTCCACATCTTTTTTTTTTCTTTTAAGATCTTTATTGGAGTATAATTGCTTTACAGTGGTGTGTGTTAGTTTCTGCTGTATAACAAAGTGAATCAGCTATACGTATAAATATATCTCCATATCTCCTCCCTCTTGCATCTCCCTCCCACCCTCCCTATCCCACCCCTCTAGGTGTACACAAAGCACTGAGCTGATCTCCCTGTGCTATGCGGCTGCTTCCCACTAGCTATCTGTTTTACATTTGGTAGTGTATATATGTCCATGCCACTCTCACTTCGTCCCAGCTTACCCTTCCCCCTCCCCGTGTCCTCAAGCCCATTCTCTACGTCTGCGTCTTTATTCCTGTCCTGCCCCCAGGTTCTTCAGAACCATTTTTTTTTTTTTTTTAGATTCCATATATATGTGTTAGCATACAGTGTTTGTTTTTCTCTTTCTGACTTACTTCACTCTGTATGACAGTCTCTAGGTCCATCCACCTCACTACAAATAACTCAATTTCATTTCTTTTTATGGCTGAGTAATATTCCATTGTATATATGTGCCACATCTTCTTTATCCATTCATCTGTCAATGGACACTTAGGTTGCTTCCATGTCCTGGCTATTGTAAGTAGAGCTGCAATGAACATTGGGGTACATGACTCTTTTTGAATTATGGTTTTCTCAGGGTATATGCCCAGTAGTGGGATTGCTGGGTTGTATGGTAGTTCTATTTTTAGTTTTTTAAGGAACCTCCCTACTGTTCTCCATAGTGGCTGTATCAATTTACATTCCCACCAACAGTGCAAGAGGGTTCCCTTTTCTCCACACCCTCTCCAATATTTAGTGTTTGTAGATTTTTTGATGATGGCCATTCTGACCAGTGTGAGGTGATACCTCATAGTAGTTTTGATTTGCATTTCTCTAATGATTAGTGATGTTGAGCATCCTTTCATGTGTTTGTTGGCAATCTGTATATCTTCTTTGGAGAAATGTCTATTTAGGTCTACTGCCCATTTTTGGATTGGGTTGTTTTTTTGATATTGAGCTGCATGAGCTGCTTGTATATTTTGGAGATTAATCCTTTGTCAGTTGCTTCGTTTGCAAATATTTTCTCCCATTCTAAGGGTTGTCTTTTTGTCTTGTTTATGGTTTCCTTTGCTGTACAAAAGCTTTTAAATTTCTTTAGGTCCCATTTCTTTATTTTTGTTTTTATTTCCATTTCTCTAGGAGGTGGGTCAAAAAGGATCTTGCTGTGATTTATGTCATAGAGTGTTCTGCCTATGTTTTCCTCTAAGAGTTTTACAGTGTCTGGCCTAACATTTAGGTCTTTAATCCATTTTGAGTTTATTTTTGTGTATGGTGTTAAGGAGTGTTCTAATTTCATTCTTTTACATTTTCTCCCCATTGTTACCAATACTTGCAATATTCTGAGTTTTTAAATTTTGTTTGCTTAAAATATAGCTGTCCTCACAGGTGTGAAGTAGTATCTCATTGTGGTCTTCATTTGCATTTCTCTAATGACCAGTGGTGTTCAGAATCTTTTCGATGTGCTTATTAGCCATTTATTGGCTTTGGTAAAATGTCTATTTAAGTCCTTTGTCCATTTATTAACTATCTTTTTGTTGTTGAATTGTAAGAGTTCTTTATATATTCTAGATACTAGAACCTTATCAGATATATGATTTGCAAAGATTTTCTCCCATTCTATGGATTGTCTTTTTACTTTCTTAATAGTGTTCTTTGAAGCACAAAAATTTTTTAATTTTGACAAAGTTCAATATATCTAACTATTGTTCCTTGTGCTTTTGGTGTTATATTTAAGAAACAATTAGCTAATTCAAAGTCACAAAGACCTGCACCTATATTTCATTCTAAGGGTTTTATAGTTTTAGTGCTTACATTTAGGTCTGGGATCCATTTTGAGTTAATCTTTGTATATGGTGTGAGGTTAGGGTCATAGTTCATTCTTTTGCATGTGGATACCTTGTTGTTCCAGCAGCATTTGTTAAAAAGACTATTCTTTCCTCAGCGAATAGTCTTGGCAGCCTTGTCAAAAATCAGTTGATCATCGATGTATGAGTTTATTTCTGGATTCTTGATTGTATTCCATTGACTATTATGTTTGTCTTTATGCCAGTACCACACTATTTTGATTACTGTAGCTTTGTATTGAGTTTTAAAATAGGAACCTGTGAGTCCTGCAACTTTGTATTTCTTTTCAAGATTGTTTGGCTATCATGTGCCCTTGCAATTCTATATCCATTTTAGGATCAACTTATTCTTTTCTGGAAAAAAAAAAGTTAAGTTTGATAGAAATTACATTGAATATGAAGGTAAATTTAAGGAGTATTGCTATGTTAACAATATTAAGTCTTCTAATCAATGAACATGGTACTTCCATATTTAGGTCTTCTTCAGTTTCTATTAGCAATGTTTTATAGTTTTCTACATATCTTACACATCTTTGACTAAATTTACTCCTAAATATTTTAATATTTTGATGCTATTTTACTTCTGCAACTTTGATGAATTAGTGTATTAGTTCTAATTGTTTTTTAAATGGATTCTTAGGGCTTTTCTATATACAAAGATTATGCCATTTGCATGATTCCTAATAGATCACTTATTTTAACCATCTATTCATAATAGATAGTTTTACTTCTCCCTGTCCAAACTAGATGCATTTTTGTATCTTTTTCTTGCTTACTTGCCCTGATGTGAACTTCCAATACAATGCTGAAGAGATGAGAATGGACATCCTTGTCTTGGTCCTGATCTTAAAGGGAAAGCTTCCAGTTTTTCACCATTAACTATGATACTGGCATAGATTTTTCATATATGCTCTTTATCAAGTTGAGAAAGTTCTCTTTTTTTCCTAGTTTGTTCATTGTTTTTATCATGAAAATGTTGTATTTTGTCAAATGATTTTTTGTATCGATTGAGGTGATCATGTGGGTTTTTTTCTCTTCATTCTATTAATATGGTATATTATATTGATTGATTTTTGTATGTTGAACTATTCTTGCATTGCTGAGATAAATCTCACTTGGTCATGGTGTTTAATCCCTTTAATATACTGAGGTATTTAATTTGCTAGTGTTATGCTGATAATTTTCATGTGTATATTCATGAAAAATAGTGGTCTGTACTTTTCTTTCCTTGTGCTATCTTTGTCTGCTTTGATAATAATGGCCCCATAGAATGAGTTAGGAGGTATTCCCTCCTCTTGTGTTTTTTTTGGAAGAGTTTGGGAGGAATTGGCATTAATTATTCTTTAAATGTTTGATAGAACTCACCAGTTAAGACATCTTGTTCTGAGCTTTTGTTTGTCAGAAGTTTTTTGTTTTGTTTTGGTCTGGTTTTTGTTTGTTTGTTTACAGTAGGTTCTTTTTGGTTATCTATTTTAAATATAGCAGTGTGTACATGTCAATCCCAAACTCCCAATCTATCACTCTCCCCTGCCCTCCACCCCTGGTAACCATAAGTTCATTCTCTAAGTCTGTGAGTCTGTTTCTGTTTTGTAAATAAGTTCGTTTGTATCATTTTTTTTAAGATTATGCATATAAGTGATATCATATGATATTTGTGAAGTTTTTTGATTAATGATTCATTTCTTTAGTTTTTGTCAGTCTGTTTAGATTTTCTTTTTCTTCTTGAGTCACTTTAGTTGAGATTTTGAAAAATTTGTTCATTTGTTCATTTCATCCAGGTTATCTAGTACAGTACTATTTCCTTATAATCTTTTAATTTCTGTAAGGACAATAATAAATGTCTCCACTTTAGTTCCTGATATTACTGATTTTAGTCTCCTCTCATTTTTTTCTCAGTCTAGCTAAAGTTTTGTCAATTTTGGTGATCTTTTCAAAGAACTGACTTTTGCTTTTTTTTTTTTTTTTTAATCCTCTCTATTGCTTTTTTATTCTCTAGTTTATTTATCTATGCTCTACAGTTTACTATTTCCTTCATTCTCCTTGTTTTGGGTTAAATTTTTTCTTCTTTTTCTAGTTTTTTAAGGTGGAAGATAAAGTATTGACTTGAGATTATTCTTCTTTTTTAGTGTAGAATTGAGAGCTGTAATTTCTCTCTGAGTACTGCTTTATCTACATCCCCTAAATTTTGGTATATTTTGTTGTCATTCATTCATCTCAAAATATTTCTAGTTTTCCTTGTGATGTCTTCTTTATTCCATTGGTTATTTAAGAGATTCTCCCATAGGGTTGTTTAATATACATATATTTATGTATTTCCCAAATTTCCTTCTGTTATTGATGTCTACTTTCATTCCATTGTAGTTGGAGAATGTACTTTGTATGATTACAGTATTTTTTAATTTATAGGATTTATTTTGTGGCCCAACATATGATCTATTTTGGAGAATGTTCTAGTGCACTTGAGAAGAATATGTATTTTGCTGTTATTGTGAGAAGTGTTTTAGGTCTGTTAGGTAAAGGTGATATAGTGTTGTTCAAGTCTTGTATTTCTTTGCTGATCTTTGTCTAGTTGGTCTGTTCATTATTGAAAGTGGGTTATTGAAATGTCTGACTGTAATTTTGAACTGGCTGTTTCTTCCTTCAGTTCTAACAGTTTTTGCTTCATATATTTTTGGCTCTATTGTCATGTTCACATGTGTTTATAATTGCTGTTTATCTTCTTGATGGACTGACCCTTTTATATAATCTTTGTCTCTCAAATCAATGTTTGTCTTAAAGTCTATTTTGTCTGATATTAGCATAGACATTTCAACTGTTTTTTCTCACTATCTGCATGGAATATATTTTTCAATCCTTTTTCTTTCAAATAATTTATCTCTTTGGTTTAAAAGTGAGCCTCTTATAGATATGTGTTTATAGTTAGATCATGTACTTTTTAAAAAATTCATTCTGTCACTCTACCTGTTAATTGGAATATTTATTTATTGTTAATCACATTATTGTTAATGTGATTACTGATAAGGAAGAACCTAAGTTTTCCATTTTACTATTTTTTTCTATGTATCATATAATATTTTTCCTCAGTTCTTCCATTACTTCCTTCTTTGGTTAAATAGTTATTGTGCATTATTTTAATTCACTCTGATTTCTTTTACTGTGTATTGTTGAGTTATTTTTTAGGGTTGTCTTGATTACAGTGAGCATGTTCATTTATAACTATAATTCAGATTAATAACAACTTAATTATCATAGTATACATAAACTTTGCTCCACTGTGGCCCTAGCACCCCCTTTATGTTGTTATAGTCACAGATTACATTAATGAACTCATAAATATAGATTTAATACTGTTTTATGCAGCTGTTTTTTTAATCACATAGAAAAAAAGGAGTTACAAACAAAAATACATAAATAATGACTCATATTTACCTCTGTAGTTATCTTTATTTCAGTTTGAATATTTGAGTTACTGCCTACTGTCCTTTCATTTCAGCCTAAAGGATTCCCTTTAGCATTTCTTGTAGGGCAGGTTTACTAGCAACAAATTTTCAGTTTTTGTTTAAAAGAAAATGTATTAATTTCTTATTTATTTTTGAAGATGTTTTCACTGGATATAGAATTTTTAGTTGATAGGTTTTTTTGTTTAGTTTTTTTTTTTTTGTATTTGAACATGCCATTCCACTGGCTTGTGTCCCTAATGGTCTGATGAGAAATCAGTTGTTGGTCTTATTGATGCTTCCTTATATATAACAGGATGCTTCTCTCTTGCTGCTTTCAGTTTCTCTCTTCATCTTTATTTTTTGACAGTTTAATTATGATGTGTCTTGGTGTGGATCTCTTTGAGTTTATCCTACTTGGAATTTTTGAAGCTTCTGGAATGTGTAGATTAAAATTTTTCATCAAATTTGAGAAGCTTTTGGCCATTATGTTTTCAAACATTCTCTCTCTCTCTCTGCACCCCCCCCCCCATCTTTTCATTTTCCTTTTTTTGTTGTTTTTTGTTTTGTTATTTTTGGTTTTGTTTTTTGCTTCTCTGAGTGGATAATCTCAAAGACCTATCTTCAAGTTCACTGATTCTTTCTTCTGCTTTCTCAAATCTACTGTAGAGCAACTTTAGTGAAATTTTCATTTTATTTATTGTAAATAGCAACTACAGAATTTCTGGGTTTTTTTCTTTTAAAATTTCTGTCTTTTTATTGATATTCTCTCTCTGGTAAGACACATTTTCATGGTTTGCTTTTATTCTTTGGCCATAGTATCCTTTTACTCTTGATTATATTTATTACAGTTGCTTTAAAGTGTTTTTCTAGTATCCAATGTCTGTGCTATCTCAGAGAGTTTCTATTAATTATTTTTGTTCCTGTTAATTACTTTTGTACCTATGTGTGGAGCATAGTTTCTAGTTTGGACCAAAGCACATTCTCTTTTTAATATTGGCCTAAACAATGATAGCTATGTAGAACTTACTCTGTAATTATCAATGTCTAGTAGGTATTCACCTTGTAAAATGCCATAAGGATGAGGTAGGATTTTTCTCTTATCCTTGTATCTGGTTCTGTAACCCATTAAACTGGTAATGTACAAAGAAATGCATGTACTTCTGCATTTGCAATTCCTAATACTTGAGGACAAAATAGCTACTGATGTAATTCCTAAGCTCCCAGTGTTCCCCCAACCAAACACACATAGATTCTCTGTTACTTTGTACAATTTCAGTACTGGAATGGATGTAGGGATTAATGGTGGGTGGTAGAGTCTTCTGTCTGCCTCTGAAACTGGAGGAATGTCTACCAGGTTTTGATATTTGGCATGGGGCACAGTGAGGAGAGGTGAAATGACTTCTTACCCTATTTATTTTCTGTTTCATAAAACACTGCTTGTAAAGCTATAAGTATATTTTTCTTAATCCAGCACCTAGAGCTGAGTAGCAATTGGAAATTCCAGACTTAAGTAATAGGTTTTCTATGAGTCTTTATTTTTGGAACGTGTGAATTTTCATCTTGTTCTGTTTCTTCATAGGTATTTTAGTGATAAATTGGAGAAGCTGCAGAAGTAGTTCCCAGCCAGATGAACTTTAAGCTGGAAGGAGAGAGTGTGTTCTTTGTGTTCGCACCTGTCCTTCAGCCAAAGTGTGCTATCATATTCTTTTGGATTTTATTTTTAAAAATTTCTTTTCTCACAGCAGGACCAATCCTGACTCAAAGTCTTCAAAGTTGAGGGACTGTAAAGTGATCAGATTCATTTGACACTATGTAAAACATAGAGCCTTTAGGTCTCATTATTTGTGCTGGATTTAATGAGCCATATGAGAAAAATAAAATTAATACCTCATCACTGTGGGATGTTTAACACAAAGACAGTTAGCAACACAGGGAGATGTCCAACCTAATATGAGGTCCTAGCAACACTTAAGGTTTAGTTTTGTTGTTCACTGTACTTTCCAGGAGTTGTACACTAAAATTTCTATATGGTTAGGTCCTGGCCTTAGATGAAAACCTAGAGCATGAGCAATTAGAGGGACGAATGCTCTATATAAGTCCTGTTATGTTGACTACATGAAATGCACTTTCCTCTTAGGTTCTGATTCCCTTTAGAAACTTTAAAAAAACAGGGGTTGCAATTAAATAAATGAGTCACCAAGTGAAAAATACTTCATCAGCATAGCACATCTGTGGGACAAATGTGGTAAACAAGCAAGAGAAGTCACGAGGACTGCTGACAGGGACCATTCATTTCACTTCCATCAGAAAGGACATTTGGCTTTCTTAAAACAGAGTTCAAAAGAGGAAGCCATCAATCTTTAAACACACACACATGCATGCATGTACACACATGGGTTGCCATTGGTTTCATTTATCTCTGCTCTGAATCCATGCTACCTTAAACAGAAGCTTGAAGCTTAAACAGAAGCTTAAACTTCCATCCAGAGGGCATCTGAGAGCACATGTATGGGCAACCTTATTCTAAGACTGAATATTTATTAGTAGTAATAAGAAACACATTCATGGTAGTGGTTCAACTAGAAATAGAAAAATAAATTGACTTGAGATGACTTTATTTTATTTAAGCCTGTGTTGTTGCTTTACTTTACAAAAACATCTTCCTGTACTTGGCTGATAACCTTCAATCTATGTGATCTCTCTAGATCAGTTCTGTCCAAAAGAACTTTCTGCACTTACAGAAATGTTCTATATCTACACTGTCTAATAAGGTAGACAGTAACTACACATGCCTGTTGAGTACTTGAAATGTGGTTAGTGCAACTGAAGGACAGAATTTTAAATATTATTTTAGTTCAATTTACTTAAATAAAAATTTAAGTAGCCTCATGTGGCTAGTAGCTACTATATTGGGCAACATAGCTCTAGATTCTTACTATTTAAAGTTTTGTCCCTACACTGGTAGCATCACCTAGGAACTTTTAGATATTCAGAATCTTGAACTCCAGCCTAGACATCCTGAATCTGAATCTGCAGTTTAACAAGACTTTATATGATTTGCATATTGAGAAGTACTGCTCTAGACAACTATTCATCCTTCAAAATTCAAGTAAAAAATCACATGTATATGTATGGCTGAGTCGCTTTGCTGTGCACCTGAAACTATCACAACACTGTTAATCAGCTATACTCCAATATAAAATTAAAAGTTAAAAAAAAATCATTCCTTTAGGTATCCAGGATCAATTATGAGCAGTAGGCACAGTGATAAGGGCCCACAGTACTTTTAGGGACATTTGAAAATGTTTTAATTTTCAAAGAGGGAAGACCATGTGAAGACATAGGAAGAAGATGGCTGTCTACACGTCAGGGAGTGAAGCCTCAGGAAAAAACAAATCTGCCAACATCTTCATTTGGACTTCTAGCCTCCAGACTGTGAGACAGTAACTGTTGTTTAAGCCACCTGATCTGTGGTACTTTGTTATGACAACCCTAGGAAGCTAATACATATAGCATGAGACTTTTTATAGAATAGCAAATAAAGGGTACTACTAAAACATGCAAATGTAGATTTTCATTTCTTCATTCAAACAGTATCTTCTATTATGTAAAAGAAGTATGTTGGTTGCAGCAAGCAATAAAAAAAGAATCAATTAGATACGTCTATATGATTGTATCATAAATCAATATTTTATTTATTTGTTTTCAGTCTCCCGACCAGAACATAAGCTCCATGAGAGCAGAGTGCACTGAATAAATACCTGTGTGTTAGATGAGTAAGTGACCGAGGCTGTTGAACAAGGTCCATTGTTTAGATGTAAGACAACAGTCTAAACCGGCTGTTGTTATTGCTACTTATTATATTCTCTTTGCTCTGTTTAAGCACATCTTCCTTGTCAAGTACCAACAAAACTCCCCCTCTGTGTTCCCAGCTAGTTGACTTACATTATCGCCTTTCTTCCCTTCCTCCAGCTATTTAGCATTTTTGCTTAAGTCCTTTCCCTTCCTCTTCCAGCGTCACAAGTCCCTCCCTCTTGCTCTTCCTTGGTGTAGCATTACAAAATCTTTGACTCTTTCTAGTAAAATAGATACTTTGGGGTGGTGGAGGTGGAAAAAAGGTGGTTGGAGGAGGAGGTGAGAAGGGAGAAAATTGAGTTGTCAGCTTCAGGGTTTCTTTGGTGGGCTGGGTGAAGGAGGGTATTTTGTGAACATTATGAACACTCTCATGTTTATATTTTTTATTTCATCAAAGAAGAGTCGTGTAGATGCCTACAGTCTAACAGCAAGCAAAAGACATATATGAATAAAAAATGACAATAGTAAAAGAAAAAAAAAGTGATGATTTTCTATTAGTATGTTTAGCTCTGTGTTTTTATCTGTGGCTATATAGCAAATTACCCCAAAATATAATGCATTAAAAGAACAAAGGTATATTATCTCACAATTTTTATGAGGCAGGGATCTAGATGCATCTTACATTATTATTGGCAAGATTCAGTTCCTCACAGGTTATGGGACTGAGTTCCTTGATCCCTCGGAGTCTCCACAAGCGGCTCATGGCAGCTGGCTCTCCTTAGAGCAAGCGAGTCAGAGAGCCAGGGAGAGTGAGCAAGACGGCAAGATGAAAGCCACATCTTTTTTTGGATCTAGTCTCATGAATGACACCCCTCACTTTCACCTTATTCCATTTGTTAGAAACAAGCCACAAGGTATTGCCCTCAGTTGAGGGTAGGGGATTGCACTAGAGGTGAGGATCATGGGAGCCATCTTAGTAGATACCTACCACACTATCGTTGCCACTTCATAAATGCATTTTGAATGACTAAGTACATTGTGAGGGGCACAGATAAGGGACTAGATAGACTGTGGGACGGAAAGGGATATAGGAAAGTCTCTTTAGAGAAGACACTTTAGTTGGACTTAATTGATGAGTAAGATTAGGTCACATGGAAGTGAATGAAACATGTTTATAGTAAAGAATTAACACCAATGAGAACTGGAGGAAACACAGGGGACAGGAAAACTGTTAGATCTCATGTCATTAAAGGTGTCACTATATGTATAGCATAAAGACTTTTATTATATGTTAAAGTAATGAAGTTTGTTCTTAGTCAGTGGTGGCCAGTCTTAGTCACCTCGGGCTGCTATTAAAAAAAAAAAACAAAAAAACAACTTCAGACTGGGTGACTTAAATAAGACATTTATTTCTCACATTTCCAGAGGCTGGGAAGTCTGAGGTCAGGGTGCCAGCGCGTGGGTCAGGTTCTGGTGAGGACCCTCTTCCTGGCTTGGAGACAACTGCCTCCTTGATGTGTCCTCACACGGTGGAGAGAGAAGGGTTGAAAGAGAGAAAGAGAGTCCTCTTATAAGGACACTAATCCCATCATGAGGACCCCAACCTAAGACTTCATCTAAACCTAATTACCCCCCAAAGGCCCCACTTTCTAATCCCTTGGGGATTAAGGCTTTATCATATGACTTTTGTGGGGACACAAGCATTCAGTCCGCAGCATGGCCTTGTTCAGCATTTCTGCATAAAACCTAAAATTCATGAAGACTAAAACTGCAGTTCTTAAGAGGTTCTCCTAATCCAAAGATTTTAAAAGGCAGATGTCATTGTGTTCATTTAGTTGGCTTCCCCCGATTTTGAAAACCATCCATGCTCATTCTTCCTCTCTTTCTCTGCTGCTTTGGTTAATATACCTGCCTTACAGTGATTTTGCAGTACAACCATCAAACTTTTCAAACCCGGTCCAAAGTAGTCACAACTTGGATTGCCTTAGAAGTTCAAAAATAAAAATGCAAGTGATTCATGGTGACACAAGGTTTTGAGCTATACAATAAATAATAGAATTAAGTAGCAAGGATAGCTTTCATTTTGGTTTCCAACAAGAAGAAAGTTCTTCCTAGGAGATCGCCTTAGTCTGAAAGAAAACAAAAAGCCTTAGACTTATACCAGAAAGTCCAGTAGTACATTTCAAGTTGAAAAGGAACAGAATCTTAGGAGTGGTTTTCACATTTCTTTGCCTTTTCCTTGCTGTCAATGACAGTATGGGTGAGATAAGAGAACAGGCATATTTATCTAAGTGGAAGCAAATGTATCTGTAATAGAGAAATCTAAAGTATATGCATTTGGTTAAAATCAAACAACCAACACTGATTCCTTGAAAAATATTATTCACCGTTGTATGTATCAGGTAATTTCCTGAATTACATATAACTGTTTGAAAATCTACGGCTATATTTTAAGCAGCTTGTCTTTAGATGATAGAGAGGAAGAATAATTGAGAATAACAATTAAGAATTGTTTTATCTTTTCCATTTATCACATTTTTTAAAAGAATCATTTTTATTTAAAATTCTGGGCAAATTTCAAAGTAATATTTTGAGTCATCTATTAATACAATATGGAAAGGTCTGAAATTTTAACTTTAAAAAATGTTTTGACATTTTTATTCATTTTACTGTTCAATCTATTACTTTAATGCCATCAGAAAATGGGGGGAAATCTAAGGATTTTAAATGACTAAAAAGGGAAGGCATACAAATGATCATTGCCAGAAGCTGTAAAAATACGTCTCCCTAAGTGCACGTTAGCCCTGTGTGGCTTGGTGGCTGAGCGGGCAGGCGTGGGGAGGTGGCGGTGGAGATGGTGGGAGCGTGGATGACAGTGGAATGGAGAAGGACTGTGTTAATGCTCATCTGTAGTGTTATATTATCTTGAACGGTGGCTTGTCTGCTTTCCTTTCCTCCTTCCTTCTTCCTTCCCTACCTTTATTTTCCTCCTTCCCTTCCTTCCTTCCTTAAATGGAGAAATCAAACAATTGCCTGTAAATTTGAGAATGAGCGGTGGATCGATGCGGAATTGGAAAACCTGGTCAACTATAGGCACATATGTGATTTAGGAGAATGCTGAAGTCCACCTAGAGTGTGCTTTCAGTCCTTTCTAAAAAGGCATTTTTGGTCACATACTGAGGCCCTATGCAAATAAGTAGTTGGCTGTGTCTATATGTATAAAAGAGTGGACATCAGCAGAGTCGACCCATGCATTTTTTATTGTTTTGACAAGTGATAGTGATCCTAGGGCAAAAGGAGATTCAGAGGCAGTTTTCTGGGTCTGGTGTGAAAATGGCCAATAGTAGCTGATCAGTCATTCTCACAGACTATTTGCCTATCTTAGAGAGACCCATTTGGCATGCTTTTTTCTGCTCCAATGCTCTGAGGTATGTTTCTTCTCTTGGTGAACCAGTTGAGCTTCCAGAGTCAATCAGTACAAGAATCATTTTTAATTCGTACCAAGACATCAAGTTGATTGAATGAAGCTTCATTAAAAAAGATTTTTTAAAATGTATCCTGCTAATGTTCAATCAATTAATCAATTGGTCAGCCAACTCCACCACTTCACAATCTATTGGAGTTGATAACCCCACCTCCTTATTCTCAGAGGATGCAGACATCATCAGGCAGGGACCACCCCCAGTTTGCTTCCCTGCCAAGGGACCCCTGCAGATTCCTCTCCCTCCACAGTCATTCTGACTCCTAGAATCCCATGTCAGAGAATGAGATTGATCTGTGTTTTGGATTCTATGTCCTCCTAAGTTACCTTTTCCATCAATTTTTCCTTATTCCCCACTGCCACCTGCAACCTCCACACCTTACCCTCAACTTATCTCTTGAAAATGGCTCTCTAGCCAATAAAATATGCTTTCCTACAAAACAACAATAAAATAAAGCCTCCTTTAGAGTTATGAATGCCCCTAATTATCATCCCATTTCTCTCCTCACTGTTCATTTTATTGAAAAAAATAGGCATCTTGCATCTACTCCTCTATCTGATACCCTCTAGTTCCCATTCTCCCTTTTCTATTGCACCTGCTTTTGCTAAAATCAGCCATTCATGTCAAATCTAATTGGCACTTTCCAGTCCTTGCCTTAGTGACCTCTGTGTAATCTCATGCCTTTGGCCTCTCACTCTTCTTAGAGCTTTCACTTTCTTTCATATCCCTCACAACTGTTACTTCTGATTTTCCTCCAACATCTCTGAATGCAGTTTCTCTTTCTTCTTTACGTATTTCCTTTGCGCTGTTCCTCCTTTAGGGAGAATGCTTCAGGGTACCACGAGATCACCCTTCAGGAGGAAGCACTATTCCCCCCGGCAGCTGGGACTGCTGCCAGAAGCTGGCCCTTGGCTGCCAGCCCTCTTTGGTCATTGCCTTGGTAGCAAACAACCGCTTCACCCAAGGTCACACTTCACCAAGGGAGAGCCTACAACCAAGCACT
Organism: Balaenoptera musculus; assembly: GCF_009873245.2. NCBI lineage: Eukaryota > Metazoa > Chordata > Mammalia > Artiodactyla > Balaenopteridae > Balaenoptera > Balaenoptera musculus. The sequence continues at coordinate 75,071,615 of NC_045790.1, forward strand.
GATTAACACAGGGTCATTGAGACCCCCTAACCTCCAATCTGAAGAATCATTCCTGCTCTCGGGAGTTTGCTAATCAGCTGGGCTGTCATATGCTCAGCCTCACCCTCTTGTCCAGTCACGCTTCCTCTCCCTTCCTTCTACAGGTGTGCATCCCACAAGAACTTCCTAATAAATATCCTGCCTCCTAATATCCAACCTCAAGGTTGCTTCCTGAGGAACCCAATCTGCAGTACCCCTGAAGTGTTTGACTAAGTGGACCACTAAATTATTAAAATCAAAATTAAATGACTTTAATGAATATTCTGAAAATTATTGACCTGGCCTTTTCAGAAATGAGGAGCCACACTCAAACACTTTATAATCTAAGGAAAGAGAACTAGTTAGAAAACATTTTAAAAAGTAACTAAGATGTCAAAAAGTGAAAATCAAAATTTTGCATAGGGCTTTGTTACTTATATTGCATTTTACCCCTCAAATCCCTTTATAATTTAACAAGAGAGACAAGGTTAATAAAGATGCCAAAGAATAACTAAAATGCATCAGAGTGAGTAGTTATAATAACTTTTACATAGAACAATGCAGGTTATAATGAAGTTTCATGGGCATTATCTCATTTGATCGTTAAACTATTGCTTGAAGTGAGGTTATTAGCACAAGTTTATGAACAAAAAAGTGAATTCCTAGAGTTTAAGTGATCTGATTGGGACCCCACAGCTAGGAAACAGAGCTTATTCAGGTAGGGAGGAAATGAAAACAGCCACATTCCTAACTGCTTTCATCATTTGTCCACCCTCTGTCATGGCACTGGTTCAACATGGCCAGGAATGTCACATGTTCCTGACTCTATAATTAGCCTTTGTCTCCTTCATCCTTTGACAGTAGTTTATAAGAGGAGAAAAAGGTCCTCAGCCAGTGTCCTGTCCAACCTCAAGATCTGATAATCTTAGTACTGTTTTTCAAGATTTCTGTCTTGGTTCTGTTTTGTTTTTATTTTTATCATTGCTTATCTCTTTAACACTCTCTTCTCTTTTACTTGTAGTTTGAAGCCAGACCTGTCCAATAGAATGTTTTGGGATGATGGAAATGTTCTATATCTGCATCAATCAGTATGGTAGCCACTAGCCACTGTGGCTGTTGAGCTCCCGAAATGTGATTAGTAGACTGAGGAACTAACTTTTTAATTGCATTCAACTTTAATTGATTTAAATTTAAATTTAAGTAACTGGTTAGTGGCTACTGTATTAGACAGTATAATCTTTCTGTGGTGCCAGAACCCAGCTCCCTCTCAAGTCTCCCAACTTCTCTCTCCTATGCTGATTTCTTCCCCATGAAGAGGCTGCGTGTCTCCCCTTTCTTTATCCCACTCTTTGCCTGTCAAGCCCTGGTGCTATGGATACCAGTTCCCACTGTGTATTTCTGAAGGCAGGGGAATGCTCTGAAGATGGATACACCAGGCAAATGCTACTGCAGTAGAGACTATGACCAAAGAGACAACTGGTTATTCTAAAATATTGTAGAAATATTCTGAAATTTACCTTGGTTTGTTTCTCTTGGTGTGGGAAAAACACAAAACAAAAACAAACAAACAAAAAACCTTTCTTTAAACCTTCCCTGGCTTGTATAGATTTTATATATGACTGGTTAGTTCACCATCACTCCAAGTAAATGATTTTATATCTCTGAATCACATATTGCCTTTTCTGCTTAGTCAGACCCCTTCTCATTTGTCCCTATCTATACTCAAAATGTTCCTTTTGCCTAGTGTTTCTTGGGCAGAATTAATGACTCACTTTTATGTATCCTCATAGCTCTCTATTGCCTCACTCATTACAGCCTGAACCAGATTAGAAGGGTTTGTATTTCTTTGTCTGTTCTACTGAATTGTGGTTTCTTTAAGGACGGGCCCATGCTGCATGCATCTTGGTATCCCTCACTGCTAAACAGGGAACCTGGCACATAGTAGGATCTCAACAACTCTTCATAAAATTGACACATCCACTGGGCTCTGAAATTCACATCTTCTCTTCACTAGACCCTCTACTTCCTGTTCCTGAGGTCCCACTCTCAGAAAATGGTGTTCTGAGATAAGAATTCCTTTCACATGCTGCCCTAATTGCCCTCCTACTAGTGCCCGTGTAGATTCCATTTAAATAAACGTGAGTCCTAGAACGTTGTTTATCAACTTACGTCTCTGTGTGTATGTGTTATTGTTGTACTTTATTCATTTCTGGTATATTTTCTATGTATTTATTTTTATTTCTCATAAATAACAACAATAGAAGCAACGTTACCTATTAAACATCTCCAATAGTTGGAAGCATTATTATATGGCTTGAAGTCGTCTTTACAAGCTTTGTATGTCTCATCTTGCCCCCACCTCTTCTATTTTCATCACCATCCTTACTTATGCCAATAAATACCATAATGGGGCTGCCCCAATTGTAAATTCTCTGTAATTATTATCCCCTGCATATGCCAGATGCATCTAAATTCACAAAAGCTCAATATGCATTTCACAAGTTATTAAATACTAAACCAAAATGTGCTTTAACACCTACGCATGTGAACTGCTGTAGTAAAAAGAAGTTTCTGGTGATGAAAGGTATTTATCCTATTTGATAATTTCGATTAAATCATTTCACATGTCGAATTTGAAACATTCGTTTCCCCAATCCTATCTGCCTTTCCTTGGTAGTTTGAACATGACTCTTGGATCCCTTTGGCTCATGACACGATGGCATACTGAATATTTTTCTAACTGCAAATTTGATTTTCAGTCACATTCAGGCTTACGTTTGTGCATTATACCTGTCCTGCAATTGCTCCTTCAGACCTTGGATACATTTGGTGATCTGCAGGAGTGATATTTAAAATATCTTAGCAAAAGTTTTGGCACTAACCAATTGGAATGGACACCTGCAGGAGCCCTGGGGCTGGGTTCTGGAGGACCCCAGGGGCCCAGGCTTTAACCCTTTAGCTAAAGGAGAGTTATTGAAAGTATCCAAGGTGAGATATCATGGTAGCCAAGGCAGTGGTGGGGGATGACAATGAGGGTCAGGATGGTGGCTTTTACCAACTGGAATGAGGTAGTTCAATATCAGTGCATACCTGCTGAATATCAGCCTTGGTGATGTGTCTATTTAGGAGCCAGTAGAAAAGAAAATAGTTGTTTGGGTGTTTAGAATGTGTGTTAGAGGAGCTAATGCTCATCTACCTCTAAACTCTTTTGGTTTGCACAACTGCATATGAAATTAAACAAAGAGGACATGTTCTGCTTGGAGCAAATTCACCCTTTTGTTCTGAGAGAGTTAATGTGTTGTCTGGAAGGTGAGAGACCTGAACACACAGACTCACCCTTCAGAAGTCAGGTAGGAGTTGGGGGACTTTTCCTAACTGACCCATCTTCCTGAGTCCGAGTGATAAATAGGAATGAGCTCAGCATGGGAGATGGGAGGGAAGAACATTCCAGGAAGAGGGAGCGTTATGTGAAAAGGCACAGAAGGGAGAAGGGTCATGCTATGCCAACTTTAGACAACCCTCAAGCAGGTTAGAATTGCTGGAGGGGTGGGGAGAGGCATGGTCTCAGGGTTAGTGAGACAAGGCTGCAAAGGTATACAGGAGCTGGGTATAAAAAGGTCATAATGAGAAAAAAAAAGTTCATTCATTCCAAGACAATAGTGATCCAAGGATTTGGAGCAAAAAGAAATTTGCCTCAATACAAAGGATAATGGCAGATCTTTGTGGACCTTGAAATGGGGCTCAAAGGAGATGAGCGTCCCATATGGAGAGAGACAGGAGTTGCCTCTTTTCATTTGTAAAACCAGAACTTTCCACAATTTTATTACAGGAAGTTTCCTACACAAGCTTTTTATAAGCATTGAATGGCCCTGGGGAAGGACTGGTGTGAAGCTTTATGGTTGAGTCAAATCATATTTATTGTTTTAAAAAAAGAAAAAGAGTCTTTAAGCATGAGGCCAAGATGTTGGAGGCTATCACACAGTCCTAAAAAGATCTATTTGATCGCCTCCATCTGAGACATAACCCAGGCCACTAATGACATGAAAATTCCCTCCCAGCATGACTTTCTCCTTCTAGCAAGGCTGAGTCTGAAGCAGCCAGCACATGGCTCAGTGATCAGAACGCCTTTCTGCAGCTCTGAGTATGCAACACTGCAGGCATGAAGTGCAGAGGCCTGCTTCATGATCAGACTAGCAAGGCGTTTATCCTCTTCTCTCTAGCTTCCAGCGTTAGCACCTCTGATGAAAACTTGGAGATGCTAAGCCCTTGAAGGGGAGGAAACATCCCCTGAGAAAGTTAAGTGTAACCAATTAGCTTTCCAATGCAAACCTACCAGAAATACTGCTTTGTTTCCTAAATGCTAGTAGGTTTAAGATGTTGGTTGTACAAATGAGATAATTAGATTAATAGCTCACTTTTGACTATGTTGCAAACTTTTTAACTGTAATAATTATTTGCCTCAGTAGAATGAAGCAAAGTAGGAGTTAAAGTGGTCCTTTCATTGCAGTGCCTAATAAAATTTAGATTGCCTTTTAAAAATAATTACACATAAAATGGGTCAAATATCAGTCCAAAGCTTGGATGTATGACATATATTTTATTTCACTTAACAAACCCTTACATATCATTATCCTGTTCCAGATATCTTTCTAAGAGCTAGTCTAATCTTTGTCTAATCTTCCTCACTTCCCATTTAATAGATGAGACATTTGGGGCAAAGGAAAGAGTACTTTTCCCAAAGAAATCCACCAGTTTTGGTGAATGTGGGTCTAAATTCTAAGTACTGACTTTTTACCAAGCTTTGGGGCATCTGGTCCAGTCCACACAGGTGTTCCCAGAGGTATCTGTTGTCTCATCCAGTCTTTAATGATCCTCCATACAATTCATATCTCAGCAACCCCTTGGCCATATACATCTAGCCCTTTTGGGTTCATACGCACTGGCTCTGGCTACTTCCACGGCCACATCTAGGAGGATCAAGACTCATGACCTTTTTTTCATGTCAGACCATCTAAAGTTTCATCTGCTTGATAAAATGTTGAGGTATTTCTTCCCTAAAGTGTTGTTGTTGCCACACTAAGAAGTCATTCATTCATTCAGCTAATATGTTTTAAGCACCTTCTATGTTTATATGGGGACACAATGCTAGGTACTAGGGAAGTAGTCATTAAATATGCTTGCAGGAAACTTCCATTCTAGTAGGGGCACACAGGTGATAAACAATTACCAAGATAGTGACAACGGCTTTGGGGCCCTTCATTATATATATTTTCATCACTTAGCTTGGGTTTTCTCCAGATGAAGAGCCTGAGCCATGAACTTCTGTGCTGGAGGTGAACCCAGGAAGTTGGAGTGAGAGGTTGAAGAGAGTGGAACAGGAAAGGAGAAAAAGTCAATATAAGCATGCATAGTCAAATTGATCACCACAGTGAACATCTGGGGCCCAATTTTGGCCTGTATTTTCTGAGGTTATACAATGTCTTTTAGATTTTCCACTTAAGGATTGAAAGGGAAAAGCAGGTATACATTGGCTCCTGCTCCGTATTATTTGAGGTAGCCCCTCTGCCCTTCCAGGCTGCACATGCCTGCCTACCAAGTAATTGTAAGATGCTGTCATTGTGTTGTGAATTGAGATTCACATGGAACTGTTCAGTGAAGCCGTGGTTGAAAGCAGAGGTGAGGCCAAACTGAGGAGATAGGATAAAGTGGTGTTTGATATAGTCCAACCTTTACAGTGTTCATACCCATTCATGCCTACATTAAATCAAATCTGTCTGTTAGTCTTCAAGGTGGTGGCCTCTCCAATCTCTACAAATACTTAACACGCAAGGATTAGTGGGAAAAGTCCCAGTTTCTATGGGTGTAAATGGTCTCAAGCCCATCAGTGATATTCAACTGTCTCCCTCCTTAACTATCCATTCTAGATTCCCTCATTTCAGGTAGTTGTTGAGTTGTTTGCCTGGTACAGTGAACCAGCTCTTCATTCCTGAAGGGTATGAGCCTTTAAATTCTTTGCCATTGTTTGGCTCTGCTTGTTACAATTATTTTCTCATTGCTACCACCAGGAATGGAAACAAGACATAACCCAGTGAAGAGCTCCAGACAACTTCTGTCAGCTCCTATTTTGTAGCACCAACCCTGAGCTCCTCATGACATTCTCTGTCAGTTACATTACATCCAAGAGTAACTTCTGTTGTTGTTGTTGTTATTGTTGTTATATTGGTTTTTGGCAGCTTCTCTACCAGCGTGAGTTCCTTGAATGACCAGGTGATAGTTGCCACTTCAGGTTCAATGGAATCCTTACTGTGTCTTCTGATGGAAACACTCCTTCCCTGGGAACCATGGTGACTAATTGAGAAGATCTTAAGGTGTGAGAACAAGAAGCAGTAATCCCTCAGTGGGTCACTGAGAGCAATGGTGAAATAGGCAACCTCCACCCCTTGACTCCTGGATTCATGTAGTCTAGCCTTGGAGGCCAGGATGCAAGATGTTGGCTATTGGCCCTGTGCAATGCTGCATCTGGAAGACAGAACCAACACTGCAGGCTGTTTCCCTCAAGTAGGGACTTTAGTCACCATCATATTATAGATTAGCTCCTTATGAGGTAGTATACAGCAGAACTAGTGGATCCTGTGATCATGTACCCCATATCTCACCTTCTTTGCCATAAAACAGATCCCTTACTTTAAGGTGATATTATGTAAGGTGACTCTTGAGAATGAGCCATCTCTGCTGTGGATGATCTACAATGAGCACTCACATGAAACACAGTGATCCACATATTCTATGACCTCACCAATAGGTCCACGTGGAACTATATTTCCTGCCATGGCTAGAATCAGAAGTGAGGCTGAAAAGATACTGAGGGGGGCACAACAGGCATCTGACACACTGCAGTGTTGAATTACCTGTTCATTTTAGTACATTGATCCCTAGATGATAAGATCATTGAAGGGAGAGACTGCATCACATTAATCCTGGCACTAAGCATGGTGTTTGGGATTTAGTGAACACTAATGTCATTTTATTTTTTAATGGGAAGCATGCATGCAAATGTGCTTAGAGATCTTTTTAGTCTGCCTGTCTTATGAATAGGGGTGAGAAAGGCTAATGATGGGAAGGGACTGGTTAAGTTCATTCATCCACTTGGTGGCAAAGGCAGGGGTAGCTGGTCAGTCTAACCTCAAGGCCACAAATCTTCATCGTGCCATGATGGTTCCTAGAGTAAAATCTTCTTGCTTGTAACTAGGCATAGTTTTTAACAACCTGAGATAATCAAAAAGATATTAGTTTCTGAGCATAAAGTCAGGTTATAAAATTATAAAGGATTATAAGATTAATCTGTTCTGATACATAAAGAGCATATTCATATTATATATTCTTTCATTATAAGATGTAAACCTGAAGTCCAGGCTTCTGAGGAACATTTCCCTGCCGACCAAATTAATTTAGAAAATTATCACATCTCCATGTATTCCCACCAACTTTATTCCATCCTCTTTTGCTACCCCTTGATAAAACTTAAACCAAGTAAAGGTTGGGATGACTAAAGTTGTACAGTGAAATACAACTTAAAAATTGAGTTGAGGGAATGTTTTAGAAGAAGAAAACATAGACTAATGATTAAGAACAAAATACCATTTGGTAAAGTGATCTGGCAGTTTTAAATCAAATTAAGTATTCTTATAAGTCATGGCCCGTAACTCCTACTCTTGGGTACGTAGCTTAGATAAAGTTTCACGGAGATTCATAAGGGACATGTGTGAAGACATTATACAGCATTGTTAGTGTGGTGGTGGGGAGTTAGAGCAAACTCAATGTCTCTCAACAGAGGAATGGATAAATGTATTGGTTTGAATACCAGTACAACTGCACTGAGAAAAGCCAAACTAATAGTGGCTTAAACAAGACACAATGTATGTATCGCCATCTGAGTTTCAGTAGTCCAAGGCTTATATGGCGGCTCTGTGGTGTCTGTGGCAAACGTCCCTTCAGTTTTGACTCTCTGCCATCCCAACACATACTTCTGCCTTGCTGTCTAAAATGATTGCTCTGGTTCCAGCCAGTGGGAAGAAGGGAAAGGAAAAGTGGAAGGTGTATCACTTCCATGTAGAAGGGCAACCCAGAAGTCTGACACATTAATAACACTCATATGTAATTATTCAAAGCATAGTTTACTTGGCCACATCTAGCTTCAAGGAACTCTGGGAAATGTAGTTTCTAGTTGGACAGTCATATTCTCAGCTGTCCACTATTAATGAAGGCAGAAGGAGGAATGGATATTAGAGAAGAATTAGCCCTCTCTGGCATTGTGAGTAAGATTATGATAAAAATATATTGTTGAAAACTAAAAGTAGAACTACCATATGACCCAGCAATTCAACTCAAAAAAAATGAAAACACTAATTCAAAAAGATACATGAACCCCAGTATTCACAGCAACATTATTTACAGTTACCAAGATATGGAAGCAACCTAGGTTTCTATCAACAGATAAATGGATAAAGAAGATGTGGTATATATGTACAAGGGAATACTACTCAGCCATAAAAAAGAATGAAATTTTGCCATTTGCAACAACATGAATGGACTTAGACGGTATTATTTAATGAAATGAGTCAGACAGAGAAAGACAAATATTATAGGATATCACTTATATGTGGAATCTAAAAAATACAACAAACTAGTCAATATAACAAAAAAGACACAGACTCACAGATATAGAGAACAAACCAGTGGTTACCAGTGGGGAGAGAGAAGGGGGAAGGGACAAGATAGGGGTAAAGGATTAAGAGGTACAAACTACTATGTATAAAATAAGCCACAAGATACATTGTACAGCACAGGGAATATAGCCAGTACTTTATAACTATAAATGGAGTATAATCTTTAAAAATTGTGAATTACTATGTTGTACCTCGAAACTTATATTGTGCATCAACTCTACCTCATTCAAGAAAATTTTAAAAAATTAGTTGTTGAGTAAAATGTGGCAGCAGTTAGAATCAATGAACTACATGTATTCCAGCAACATGGATAATTCTTAAAAACAGAGTGCTGAGGAAAAAGAGAGAGAGAGAGTGGAGCGGGGGGAACGAGAATGGGCTAAGAGAATACATTAATAAATAAGAATAAATACATAAATAATTCCTGTAAACAAGTATGGGGCCTTGAAAGTACAAACGATAATATTGTGCTAAGAAATAAAGGTTTAGCCAGCCAGATCTACATACTAAATCTAGTTCTAGCCATATGGTCTATTGGAAGTTACATAAATGCTGTAAGGCCTATTTTTTTTCTGATCTGAAAATGATAATTATAATACACTCATCTTACAAGGGTAAAATGAGCTTGTATATCTAAAGCACTTATTACAGTGCTTGACACGTAGTAAAATTCTCAGTTAAATTTAGCGGTTATTACTATTTCTGTATTATTGTTATTGTTAGAGAAATTACATGAATATGTGAGATCAGGTCTTTGTGTAAAGTCGATTCTTGGTATATGTTGGTTGGATGCATGATACAAGAACAAAGAATATATAGATCACAATTGCTAGAGAGGAATGAGCTGGGAAGTATTCAGTCATATACTAAATATTTATTGTTACTTATGTGGCAGGCCCCTAGGATACAAAGGTAAGTTAAAAATTAGCATAGACCATACCCAGTACAGGTGAAGGCAATTAATTTAAAAAAAAATCATACAAACACATGTAAAATTCCAATTTCACAAATACCGTGAAAGAGAGAAATACTCTTCTCTGTGTCTGTGTGCATCTATTATCTGTATAGGGAGATTTGATCCACTCAGTAGAGAAAAAGTCTTTCTGAGGAAGTAATGCTTGAATTGACATAGATTAGGAATTAACTAGAAAAAATGAAAGAGCATTCAAGGCAGAAGTAACAGCACAGGAAAAGTTTTTGTGACAGCCAAGGTACGGAAAATATAGTGGAATGAAAGAAAAACAGTGGGGCTGGATCAGAAAAAATCAGAACACGTGATGAGTGGACATGGGAGAGTAGGTAGAAGTGAGATTATAGAGGGGACATAGGCTTTTTGAAGGGATTCTGTCTTTACCCCATAGGAAGGGAAAGGGACACTGTGTTAGTTTCCTATTGCTGTTGTAAAATATTACCACAAACTTAGTGGCTTGAAACAACATAAATTTGTTCTCTTATAGTTCTGGAGGTCAGAAGTCCAAAATTAGTTTTTCTGGGCTAAAGTCAAGGTGTTGGCAGGTCTGGTTCTTTCTGGGGCCTCTTGGGGAGAATCTGTTTCCTTGCATTATTAGGTTCCAGTGGCCACCTATATTCCTTGGCTTGTGTCCCTTTCTCCATCTTCAAAATGCATCACTCCAATCTCACATCAATCTCTGCTTTTCCCATTACATCACCTTCTGCTCTGACCCTAAACTCTCATGAACCTCTCTTACAAGGACCACTGTGATTACATCAGACCCACCCAGATAATAATCCAGGACAATATACCCATCTCAAGGTCCTTACTTAATCACTCACATTCATTTGCAAAGTTCTTTTTGCCATGTACGGCAACATTCATAGCCTGTGATAACTAGAAGCAGAACACAGTTGGGGGCCACTATTCAGCCCAGTACAGAAGGCTGTACATCTGTTTAAGCAGAAAAAATGGCATGCTCAGATTTGTATCTTTAAAAGGTCACCCTGGCTACCTTGTGATGGCCAAGTAGGAGGAAGACCAGATATATCAGTGAGCCAACTGGGAGGCAAATGCAGTGGTCCTGGCAAGGAGAGAAGGAAACTAACTTCATCATGGAGATGTGAGATATAACACCTTGGCTAAAAATGTCCTAGACTGTTAGAGTTAGCACAAATCTTAGAGAATGCTCTCAGTGTTGTACTGGGTCTGGTTTGTACTTGTTTTCCAGAGCTGACATGTGCCTCTAGTCTAACTCCACATTCAGTGATAGCTTGAAATCAGCCATGGTGGGAGTATTTACACCATGGAAATTGGCAAACAGTATAAGTCAGGACTCCCCCAACTCTCCCGGGATCCAGTTGACCATCACCACTTGGATACCATGTGACCTACAAATTGGGCTAAGTGATCTCCCTGTTTTCTCAAACTCCACTTCCAGTAACAGTGAGCTCACTCCTCACCTTGCTGTTGACCAGTCCTGATTTGCATTCATTTCTTTGAAGGGACAGAAAAAAGGTAATAGAGGTTGATTATTCAGAATGGGATCTCTCCATCCCAGTTCAGTATTTTCTATGAGTTTCACAATATACATGCAATATTTTTATAATTAGAAAAAATTAAAGTCAACTTTACTTTTTAAATGTGAATTTTTATAATAGATGTAAATGAGGACACAGTGGAACACATATTTTTCGGTGTTGATTGCTAAGCTATGATCTGCTCACTACAAAAATGGATTCCTAGCTACAATTATGTGCAAGTTAGTCTTTGAGTTTTCCATGGAATTTGTTACAGGGCTTTTTCTCTTGATTTGTTCAACACAGGAAGGAAGACTATCTGGGTGATGAAAAGAAGAAAAATGACAAATACTTAAAAGTAGTCAGCATTCAAACTTGTTAAATTAAAAAACATAAAGCATCATGAAAGAGTTGCAAAAGAAATTTGATTTTGGCACTGTACGTGGTCTTGAGGCAATAGTAAGTAACTAAAGGAGTCGGACTTCCTGGGTTCAAGTCCCAGCACTACCACTTGTTTTCTGTGCTCTCTGGGAAAGAACTAAAACTCTCTTTGCCTCAATTTCTTCATGTCATTTGTGAAATGGGAATAATGATAGTTACTCAGGGCATCAGGTGTTTGTGAAATTTACACTAGTTCCTCCACATGAACCCCTCAGAATAGTGCCTGGCACGTATTAAGCCCTCAAGAAGTATCAGCTATTATTTGTTGATATTTAACTGCGAATATCCTCATTTATTTATTTCAACAGAGATTTTCCTATAAGAAAAGTAATTTAAAGATTTACTATAATTATAGCCCTCTACCACCTTCTTTCCCCAACTGATCTGTCCAACTGAGAAAACAAGTGATTTAATCAAGTAAAATTGATGTAAAAAAATTCCCAAATATATTATATATTTGGTTTTTTCACATTTATGTATTGAACTTCAGTCCATCTCCATACGCTTCACTTATGATTTATGAGCATTCTTGCTAATCTAGCTATTAAATTCCCCAAAGAATGTTACTACAGCAACTTGATTCAGGTATTTCTCCCTCTCTACTTCTTTCCTCCCCAATGGAATACACACACCAATCACTCCTCTTTTCTTCTGGCAAGTTTTCTGAGGTGTGTACCAAGTTCTTGAAGAGCTGAATATCATCCTGCCTTGAGTTAAACAGGAGCCAGCTGGCACCATTTATCCTTCAAATTACAAGAAAATGTGAGAAACAACAGGGTGTCTATATGGGGTTGGGCAGAGCCCTAAAGGGCAGCCATGTGTGAAAGATTATATCATGGCAATGAGCTTAGAATTAAGTGTAATCCTGGAAAGTTCAGACTTGACAAGACTTATCTCAACATGGTTTCATGATCAGATTTTTAGATTTTTTTCCCCTACACTATCTATCTAAGCTGCATCTTCAAAAGTTAGAAATTTCCATGAGAATGATAGCGGTGGGAGGAAAATAATTTTCTTACTTTTGTGCTAGAATCAATACACAGTGTTTTGATGGCACCCCCAAATCCCAGAAGATACAAAATATTTAAGGTTTCTAATTATTCTTTATTTTTGTGGAATTCTGTCACATCATCTTTTGATGTAAGCTAAGTTTTATAATGCATGACTTTTGAAAAGAAACAAACACTCCTTTGTAAGCATTTTATGTCCCGTATGATTTAATATCAGTGACAATTCGTAAAGGATTTTCATTCTAGTCAAAATGTTATAAAGTAATCTATTTGAAACCACATACAGAAAGATTAGCCAAGATGAATATATGCATGATATTTTTAGAAAGCAGAAATAGTAGAAATCTTTCTTAACACTTCTTTTTGTGTGTATGCCTTAGGGAAAGAAGAAATTACATAAGAAAAATCATGAATTTTAAATCTGGATTATTAGAAAGAAAGCATAAAGTTTCATCCTAGAATAGACTTTTTTTCACATATTCCTTGTTACTGCATTTAAGAACCGTAAGAATACAAGGACGCAATAATTCACTTTAAAATGTGCGTAACTATAGAATGTAGGGAAGCTGGTTGAAATGGCTATAACCTTGAGAAAGGTTTGTATATTTAGACTAAATGAAAGAAAACTTTGGAAATTATAAAGTTTACCCTGTTGCATGAACAGATACTACATATTTCAGAGACTAGTTTAGGAATTAGTAGGTTTTTTCTTTGTTTAAAATACTACCTATGGATATTATTACTGAATTCTTTAAGAGCCCAAATAAAGAAAATGTGCATGCATTCTTATTTTTTATAAGGGAGAAATCTTATACTTGTAGAAAAGACAATTTAACTTTGATACGTCAGCAGATACTAGAACTAATCATCAGGTAGTTTGTAATTTCCTATAAAAGCACAACATCCAAGGTCAACAACCAACATCACTTTCTAGAAAGTAGATTTTTGGCAACATTGTTCAAGTATGATAAAAATGTATTTTGGGATATACTACAAAACTAAAAATATACAATGAGAGTGTACATGCAAGCTTTAGAATTTTGAATCCATTCTATATGCCATTCTTTATCACACACAAGGATTCATTGTAGGCCAGCATACTGCTAGAGCAGCAGTTCTCAAACTTTTTGGTCTTAGGACCCTTTGATAATCTTAAACATTATTGAAGAGCCCAAAGAGATTTTCTTTATGTGGGAGCATATCTATCAATATTTACTGAATTAGAAATGGAAACTGAAATTTTAAAAACACAAGCATACACACACAAAAACAAAACATAAAGTAAAATTTAAAAAAACAAGCATACTCAAACACATTCCATTAGCCATGGATTGACAATATCATGTCAGGTAGCCTCTAGAAAACTCCACTGGACACTCATGAGAGAATAAGAGTGAAAAGGCAAATAAGTTCCTAGTATTACTATGAAAATAGTTTTGACCGTACAGACCTCTGGGTCTCAGGGACCCCAAGTCATCCCTGGAACATACTTTGAAAACTGCTGTGCTGCAGGGCTGGTAACTAGAGGGTTATCAGGACTTTCAGTGACAAGAACTCTAAGGGACCCAAGGGAAAAAAAATGATCAAATAGCATCCCTCAAGGTGTGAATTCTGTCTGAAAGTTCACATTTCTATTAAAGATCCCTGGGTAATGTCTTCAAGCATATGATTTTTATTCAAGGAATAAAATAATGCTATTAAGAAGGTAAGGGATGGGGGCATTATTTTACAAATATTTATTGGGCACCCACATTATATAGTAGGCACTGTAGAGACAGAATGATAAAGATGTGATCCTGTCCCCTGACAGGTTCAAAATCAAGAGAAAGATCACAAATGTGCTCCAATAGAGTTAAGAAGGAATTCTCAGACAACCCAGTGGAGGGAATGATTTCTGACAATCTGCTTCAGGAAGTCTCCATAGCAGAGGTGAAGTCTTCGTAGACTTCAGAAAGTCTCCATAGCAGAGGTGACATTCATGACCAGGCATTCACAAGGAGTGTACACGATGATCAGGAGTGCCCAAGGTGGTTAGTTCAGAGAAGAGCACTGCAAGCAGAGAGCGACTCTAGGTGGAAAGATGTGGAAGGGCATGGCTTCTAGAAAGGGTGATGCTTTCAGAAACTGGAGCATCCAGGTGGGATAAGTGGGGTTGGGGGACGAGGTTAGGTCAGATTTCAGAAAGGTTGAGCATTGGGGAGCTGCTGAAGTACTTTTTTATTTTCACACTCTATTTTACTTTTTAATTCAATGAGTGTGTATTTTGAAGTACTTTTTAAGCAGAGGGTGATGTGTTCAGAATTATATTTCAGAAAGTCAGCTTAGTGCCTTTGTGGAAGACGACAGGGATGCAGGTGACACTGGAGTTTGGAAGAACGCTTTAGAGCATCTTGCAATAATCCAACCAAGAAGAAAGCCATGTTGCGTAGGCTCTGGAATCAATCCACCTAGGTTCAAACATTGAATCTGCCCTTGGTCTGGGGACCTCTAACAATTACCTAACTTACATGTGCCTTAATTTCCTCATCTGTGGAGCAGAAGAGTAACAGTAGCTGCTTTACAGAGTTGTTGTAATGATGGAATGATCTGATGCAATAAAATAAAATAATGCATAATTAAATAAAGCAGCCTTACGATGTTATCCTTTGCATGCATATATGACATATAATTTACCTATATATGCATATATGACATATAATTTATCATTATAGGTGCATAAAATAATAGGGAAGAGAGCAAAGGGAACAGATTCTAGAGGTATTTAGGGGCTAGGATTCCCAGGATTTTTGTAGCATTGTTGGATGGTGGTGAGAGACAGTCAAATTATTTCGGAAGTTTAGATTCAAGAGAACCCAGGAGAACATTAGATGATAGGTGTTGAAGGATGGGGACAAAGGGCACAGAGAGAATGCAGAGAAACTAAGACCTATTTTCACACAAATATTTTTTATAAAAATGGTGGGAAATGCTTACCACAGTTACCTCACATAATATGAAGGTGTGGTGTGTGTGAATGATGAGGAAAGAGATCCAGAAAGTTTTAAGGAAGAAGAGGAAGAATGCACTTGTGAAGATCTCTCAGACCAAATCAAGGGAAGAACAGAGTAACTAAGCCTGTCACAAAAATATGTAATTTCTCATTAAAATCAAGTGCTCTCCTTGAGAACTGCAAGGTGATGTGTGGCCTTTAAGGAAAGAATAGGTACAAATTAAGAGAGAAACTGAGAATTAAAGCTTGACACGATTTTTTTCCTTCAGCATGGCAAAAAAAGATTAATAAACTATTAACATATTACAAGGAGGTTGAAGTACTGAAGTCAAGACAGCCAAAAAGCCCAGACAAGGTAAAGTTCTGTTATAATAGGTCTGATATGGAGTAATAAAGTGTGTTAGGCAAAGAGAAGTTTTTATTTACCCAGGTGGGTTTGGTGCTAATTTAAAAGAAACACAAATTCTCTAAAAGATGTGCAAACCTAGTCATAGATCCATCAGCAGTTGAAAAGGAGTGAGTGAAAACTAAAACGAAATAGCACTCTGTCAAACACAAATAATCAATAAAGTAAAATACCCAAGATATCAGAGGAACACGTAAGACGGCTATCTTTCCATACTGTGCTTATTCTAACTAGGATGATGTGGGAAAAATTCACCAAAAAATAATTACTTGGAGAAACAAACTTCCTAATCTCAGAATAAGGTAGAGAAAAAGATAAATAGATTAAATGGAGGGATTTATATTACAGTGATCATATTCTGTGTCACTTGTTTCTTCAAAAGGGAGGGGAAGGGAAGTAGGGAGGTGTCTTTTTGAAATTTGAATAGTTCATGGAAGAACGTAGCCAACCAACCCCATGCTATGCATTTTTAAAATCTGTGCCAATTCGCAGACTCTCTGCATTCAGTTGCAGGTCATATTTTATTATAGTCACGTGTGAATTCGCAAAACGTGAGGCCTTTTGTTTTTACAGTTCAATGGAAGAACTTTTCTACCCCCACTGCTAGAATGTATTGTTTAGCTTCAGGGGGAATTGCTTGTGTTCCCTGAGTGGATGAGGATCTAAATAATAGTATTATCAAATTAGAGACTGCTCTTAGAGTTGATCACTGGGTGTGTCTAGAAAAGCATTTTCCTCTGTTCCCCTACTATTCCTTTACTGAAATACCAATGATCAGTGCTTAAAAAGGGAATTTGGCTTTGTAATTGCCTTGGTGCATGAAAGGATGCGATACATGGGTGCTAGTTTCCTTCCCCAGTAGGAGAATTCACAGTCTCTGGGATCGATGTAGCACCTCACACTTGTTCCTCCTTCTGTCCCCCAACACGCACACTCCCTTCTTGCTGGTAAGCCCTCCTTGGGGTTATAAAATGGATGAGATCTTTCTGAGATCTAAATATACAGGAACGCAATTTTAACATATTGTGTCATTAAGAAGTTTAGGAGCTTTTAGACACAATCTGGAGATAGTGGAAAATTAGATGCAGTGTTGCATTAGACATGTTTTTAGTATTTTCTTCTTTTTGTAAAAGCTGTAATTTTCAGAGTTTAGAACCAATTTAATGTCCCTGGAGTTACAGCTTTTTGTATCCATTGTCCATTAGGTGAATTACTAAGCCAAGAATGGAATCCATTTATAATGTATAAAATACTGTGAAATGTCTTAAAAACAGTCTTTGCAGGGGGAAAAAAAGCACTGGGAGTCCATTAAATTTGAAGACATTGAGTTCTGAGGTTCTTCTTATAATCATGTAATGGGTTTTTTTGTGCTTTGATATGATGCATTAGATATTGGAAGATTTATTTAAAAGTTTGAATTCAACGAAAATTTATGTAGAACTAATGCAAAATGCATTATGTTTGACATTCCAGACAGCTTTCAAAACTGAGTGTATTGTTAAAAGAAAAAACTTTAATAATATTTATTATTTTTGATACAAATTAATAAATAACCAATACAATTCTACTAAATATCTTATCAAAGGTGGTATCACTGTTACTGGCATTTAATAAGCTTAGAATATTTGGCTTTAAAATTCTTATTTTGAAGAAATTTTCGTGTGGCCTGAAAATTAAAATAATTTGGTCTGAAGAGAATCTTTATAAGATATACATGATATATGTATGTGTGTATGACTATGTGTGTATGACATGTTTAGACATGTAAACCCATCTCCAAGTATCAGATTTTAATCAATAATGGAATGAGTGTTTGTGTGCACTATATTGGGTACCATGAGATCCCAAACCATAATTAATTGGAAGTTTTGTTGGATTTTCCCTTCATGTATAAAAGCAAAATTTCAGGAAAACAAGAAAATTTCAAAATTTTAGTTTATTCAAT
The DNA here is from genome assembly GCF_009873245.2 of Balaenoptera musculus. Lineage (NCBI taxonomy): Eukaryota > Metazoa > Chordata > Mammalia > Artiodactyla > Balaenopteridae > Balaenoptera > Balaenoptera musculus. Next base: position 75,089,622 of record NC_045790.1, read on the forward strand.
AAGCAAACAGACAAATAAATAAATAAAATGTAAAATTGTTACCCCCAGAGTATGTCATGGGATCCACACAACTGTTGCCAAATCTCAGGAACTTCTTACACTTACGGTGACAGGGCTGTGCATTATGTTGACCCTAATGAAGTCATCATTTATGCTGGTCAAAACCAGGTGACCTGAAGCTATTTCGTAATACTTAACCTACTAGTGATTTTTGGTGTTCAGAAAGATGAGCCTGTGGCACTAAATTATGGTTGAAATATCATTTTAAAAAGGTCAAATCATGCTTTCTGTATTCACTAACACAGAGAAATGTGACACATTTAAAATAAACGCTAATAATGGTTGCTACAAAAAGCACTTTTCCTAACTCTCATTGATAGGATTTTTTAACTGAAAATCTTTTTTCAGTGTTTTTTTCTTGTTGTTGTTGGTTTTTTTTGTAATGCATTTTTGTTCTTGTTTTTGTTTTCAACTGTATGTGACAGAAAACTCAACAGGCATGGCTTAAGTAAATGCAGGCTGCTTTTTCTCACTTAACCAAAGTTTGGAGGTAGAAAGCCCAGGGCAGGTATGATGGCACTATGATGTGATCATGGACCCAGATTCTTTCTGTCCTCCTGATCAGCATGTTTAACCTTTTAGACAGCTGACAGCTACAGCATCAAACCCAAGACAGGAAGGAGAGAGAAGGGACAGCATGGTACCAGCCTCATCCACCCCTTTTATTAAGAGAACAAATGTCTTTCCAGAAGCCCTAGCTTGTGTTGTATATGTCAGAAAAATGTCATATGACTATACCTGACTGTGGCTGAAAAGGTAAATTTCTTTTCCAAACTCTAGGAAGTGTGAGAGGGTAGAGGTGGAGAAATATTGGGAAAATGTTGGATTACCAATCTCAAATCAACGTCTGCCAAATTTCACTTACCTCTTTTTCTTTTCTGCTCTTTATCGTGTTCACCAACCTGTACGTTGTCAATATTATATTAGACTGAACTATACAAAATTTCTAATATCTCTACATTGTTGATTTATAAAAATGGCAATTTCACATGACTTAATCTAATATTACACTCAAAGCTATTGATAAAGGCATTTCTCTTGTTACCAAATACTCAGAAAATAACCTCTAAAGCCTTAATGTCTAACATTCTATAGTCCATTTTAATTTTCTGATATTTTTGAAAAAATCCACATTTGAGTCCATATGATAAACAGCAAACAAATAATGAAGTTATTGAGTTTAAGGAAGTTTTGAATTGCCATGTGTTTAGTTCTGAGGTCATGCTGAATATGTTACACTGGGCATGTTTATTAATGTGTAATCAATATGCTAAACACGACTGACATGTGGATTTTGATCCAAATGCAATGCAAAATTTATGTTTTACCATCTCTTTAAACTTTATTCACTGGGAGTGAGTTTCCCTTGTCCATAGATGAAATGCAGGCCAATGATTCTTAGATATTAGATGCTCCTACAGTCACGCTAAGTCAGAAACACAGTCTCAATTAAGAAATTTGCATGTTTAGACACATAGACATTTTGAATCTCCTCTTCCCCGGTTTAGGCCTGCTTCAGACTAAAAAATCTGCCTGAGACAGAGAGGCTGTCAATGACTTCCTGCTGCATAAGAAACTAGTGACTTGAAACAATAATCATTATTTGTTCACAAGTCTGTGGATCGGCAGTTTGGACGAGGTTCAGTGATGTGGTTCTTTTATTGGTCTGAGCTGGACCCATTCATAACTCATTCATGGGTCAGCAGTCAGCTGGCAATCAGTAACCTCACATACATATTTGGTTGTTGTCTGGGGCACTGGGATACATATTTCTCATCCTCCAACAGGCGGGCCCAGGCTCATTCACAGGGTGGTGGTCACAGGATTTCCAAGGCCAGCAAGAGAGGGAAAGCCCCAGATGTGCAAATGGTTTAAGCATCTTCCAGACTTGGCCAAAGCAAGTCAACCTGGAAGGTGTGGAGGAATAGACTCCACCTTTTGTTGAAACAGTTTGTGATACTGCATCTCAAGGGAGAGGATTATAGCCAATTTTGCAATCTACCACAAAGAATTTGAACTTCTGTTCAGTACTTTTTGCCCTCTCATGTAATCTCCATGTCTCTGGCTACTACTCACTTTCTACCAGGATCAAAAAAGGAGGAAGGAAGAGAGACGAGAGGATGGGTATTTGCTCAGCTAGGTGGCTCCTGGCTCCCTGGACCTAGCAGATAGCTAATGTTGATTCGTGTGTGGGACACAGTCACAATTTCCTCAGTGGTTCTTGTCACTAGAGATCTCTGTCATTCTTGACCTTTGCCAGATGCACCTGTAGTCTGAGTGCTTGCTTGTGCATTCTCCTTTGGCCCCAGGCATCCAGTTTCAGACCTCTAGCCTCTTGAATAGAACCCAAGACAACCTGATATCTGCTCTCTCTCTGCACTATGTCTCGCATCTGGTCAATAGAATATACTACCAAAGAATATGGAATATGTCTTTGTCCTGACAAATTCCAGAACTGCAGGACAATCTCAACACAGCAACATCCTAGATCTGCCATCAAAACAGTTCAGCAGGCTTTCTCTTGCTCTCTTGGTTTTCTGGGTGGGAGTCCGATCTGGGCTCTCAATCTGTGTTAGCTTTATTGGTCATAAGAATAGCACCAAGTCTCTGTTTCTCCCATATCAACAAATTTCAAAGTTTTCAGTGTGTCCTTCCAGGCTTTGGGTTAGGAAGTGGCACTCTCACCCACTCACTCCTCCCCCAAAAAGAAGGAATGGGGACTTCCAGCTTAGAGAGACTCTCTCCAAAGAAATCATTTCACCAGTCTGTTCTCTCGAATTTTTTTTCCGATCCCTGTTTATGTCTCTGATCTGGCTGAGGGGTACAGGAGTCATGGAACAGATTCCATTTGTAAATTCTGCATATGGTGTATGTATTGGCAGAGAATATTTATTCCCTTTGTAAATTCTGCACATGGTATGCGTGTGTGTGTTGGGGGTGGTGGTGGATCGTATGTGTATCTTAGTGAAAATTACTGGGTCAGGAAGTATTCCATCCTGATAGGAAGGAAGGAGGGAAAGAAGGAAGGGAGGAAGTAAGGAAGGAAAGGGAAGGAGGGAGGAAGTAAGGAAGGGAGGGGAGGGAGGAAGGGAAAAAGGAAATCCACTTTTTCATTATCTCATTTTAGAGCCTACTCATCTTTATTTTGTAGATGTTGACTTCAGTACACAGAGCAAACAAGGTGATTACACACATGTACTTTATAGACTGCTATCTTCAGGGCTGAAATCTTTATTTTATTTTCTAAGATGAGATATATATCCTGGCCTCTTTTTATGTGATACTAAAATCCCCAGAACCAACAAAACAGACTGGAAAATTCCTTCAACTGAACAGCTCATGGGTCTTAACTTGCAGGATTTTGAAAGGAAGGGCTATTGAGGGATGCCCAACAATGCAGGCAGACCTAAGGAACAATTGCCTGGAAACTCATGTGAAGTTAAATTGGCAACCAGCTCTAGCATTTCTTATGGCAGAGCTGCCTATTGGGTAAATAATATGAATTTTATAAAAACATTCATAAATGTAAATTCACACAAGAGACTGAAATGGCTCCTTAGGGTTAAATGAAATACATATTAACAACACTTATGAATAGTAAATAGCATGCACTTTTAAAATGTGCTCAATGTGTATTTACATAATAGCCTGTAAGAGTTCCACTGTCAAGTAAATAATACTGTAGTTGCCCTTAAAAGTCTTTAATTACCTACAGTATTTGCAAAGTACATCATAATGGATTTCTGGTTTGAGTTAGCACTCCACTCTCTTCTCAAATTTGTTCCTTTTCTTTTCTCCCTGGTTTCAAATGCATATGTATTTATGAAAATAATTTTAAATTGGCGTTGAAAGAAACCACCCATCTAGGTAGAAAGGACTTGAATGGTTTCACTTATGTGAGAAGGGAACTTTTAAAGTGAGATGGCAATATCGTGCTGACAGCATACCCATAAAGAACATCTTATAAATGAAAACAAGTAAACAAAAAAGGGAGCACCTGAGGGGTGATGGAACAGTCAACTGTGGGCAGTCTATGCTTTGGTGGACCGGAGCCAGTGTTTCAGCCCTCTTCTGTGCCGTGTGGGACCGGGTAGCTCTCAGATCCATTTCCTGTTCTTCCACTGTATCATAGGGATTTAACCCCTGCAAACTCTGCTTCCCAGTCCCTGTTACCAACTAGTTTCTGGCTCCTTTAGGGCAATGGGAAGTACTGGTTGGAGGCTGGAAGTCAGAAAGATTTCTTCCTTTTTCTGTCTGCTTCAGGCATATATTCAACAATGGCTGTGGCACCACCCACCTTTGTCTGACCTTCCTTCCAGCCTACCCCACAGTTCTACCATGGTTCCATGTCCATAGTGGCTCAGGCTCCTGGGCTCCAAGTGCATTGCTTCCTCTCTCCAGTCCTCAAGGTGGTGGCAACTTCCTGCAGTTGCTAATCTCTGTGTTGCCTCATCTTGTCTTGGTTGATCTTCCAGTTCTTCTTACCTCTAGTAACCAATAGTCCATCTTAAATGATTGCTAGTGAATTACTTGGTGTGATAAGCTTTGTTTTCTTGGATGGTCTCTGACTGATAAAACTGGTGTGTGGAAGTTCTCTGAAGAAGTTGTCTTGGTGCAGTCAAAGACATAATTGTCCTCTTTCCTATTCTCTGTCTCTTGTGATTTCACATCAAATCTGTTAGAACGCACCTGCTATTAGTGCCTTTTTAGGAGAAAGGAGGAAAATGTAGACATTACATTAGACAGAATAGAGATTAAGTCTAGATATTCAAAGCCAACTCTTTAAAAAGACAGCATTGCTCCAGAAATGTCATTAATATCTCATGAATGCAAATGCAAAAAAATGTTGTATTGTACCATTTTCGGTCTTGCCTTACTGCTTTAACATCTCCAGCTTTCAGAGGTTCCCAACTGTAAGATTTTTGCTTCTTGCTTGCTTACCATAACAATGGAAGTCAGTGAAAAGGTGGTGGAGGAGATCTTGATTAAATGATGTGCCTTGACTAGAGGTATTCAATTTTTGTTTTTTAGCTGAGTCCATATGAGCCACACAAAAAACAGTTGTTGCCAAATCTGGCCCTCTGGGCTTCCCCTTTGAGACTTTTTCAGATGACTGCTTCATCTGGCTGGCAAGAATCACTCACCTGCTTTTCTGCCATACTCCCATTCTGTCTCTGTCACCTTTCCCACCATTGTGATCAGTCACATTCTTGCCTTGGATTTCATGGGTCTTACCCCACCCTCACCCCTAGTCAGTTAATACCCTACAGCCCTTATGCCCTATGCTCCATCTCAACCACACTCATTCTTCCTCAATCTCTGTCTTTCCTGTCCTATGAGAAATGTATGGCATTTGAAAATCAACTATTCAATATTCTGAAAGTTTATCAAAGTTAAAATTTTCACTTTTAGTTTTTTAAGACATATTCAACTACTCCACATTTTACTTAATATTTATATCAAACGTCACCATTGCTAGGTTGGGAGAAATGGGGAAAACATTGAGTGCTTACTATGAGCTGGGTACTGTTTTAGATGTTTCCATTAATTTCATCCCATGCGACCCTTACCCCACAATCTTCCTCTCTATGTAATTGTAACTGAGAACACTGCCCCTGGGAGAAAGAGGTTTAATCTAGAATAGGTAGGGAGTGGGGACAGGTGAGGGAAGACACTAAAGACAACTTCTTTAGCTTATGATATTGCCTGGAGCTGAGAGCTATCCTCACTAGAGATGTGTGGGCACCCAGACTGCTGGAGCTGGGATGGCCCAAGGCAATCATTGAGTCCAGTCTCCTCTACCTATTCTTATTTATTGAGTCCGCTCTCCACTAGTTGTTGCCCTAAATGCTGGGAATAAACTGGTAAGAGTGATATCCAAGACTCTTTTCCTTGTGGAAATTCTGATTCTATAAAGGGAAGGGTTGTGGATGGACATTAAACAAATAAACAGTTACATAAAAAGATAATTTTGGAAAGTAAAGTTAATAAAATGGGATGCTTTAAGAAAAAAATTCGCAGAGCAAGGAGCTATATTGGATTGGGTGATGAGATAAAGCATCTAAGAAGATAATATTTAAACGACGAGAAGTCAGCCATGTAAAACTCTGAGGAGGAAGGTTTCACATAGAAAGAAAAGCAAGTGCCAAGGCGCTGATTCCAAACAAGTCCGGCTCATTTGCAGAAATGAAAGAAGGCTGATATGACTGGGGTCATAAGAGAGAGGGGGATAGGAACAGATGTTCAACTTAGAGAGACCATCAGGTGATAAATCAGGTGGTGGTTTTGGGGGACAAGTCAGTTGTTTAAAATTTCGTTCCAGGCTCATATGGACAAGGAAGCTGAGGTTCCAAGAGGTAAAGTGACTTGCTGGATTTTACACGGTTTGGGAGTTGTAGAGGTGAAAACTTCATTCAGCGTTCACCATCTGTATTATTTCTGCAGTATTCATTTTGATACATTTACCTGCTTAAAGATAACAATTACCATGGCAAGAATCTCTTGCTTGCTCCTTTTTTTTGTTGTTGTTGGTTTCTTGGCTGCATAGGTCCTTTGGTGTACTTGATCTGATCTTGTACTAGTTGACAGAGCAAAGTCTTGGTGGTCCTTAGGCACAGGAGCTTGCTAGGAAAACCACAGGGGCTGTTGGGAGCACGGAGCACGTGTAAATCAGTAAGTGGCGTTTAGGTGTCCTTCATTACCAGGAGTTTGTTCAGAGTGCTAAGTGGAGCTGCCCTCTAAAGATAACAGCCTACGCTAGAGCTGGAAATCTGAGGTCATGCTTGCTTGTGATTATTAAAGATCCCCTGGCAATTTTTGCAAGAGATGAGGTGTTAATTCCAATGCCCTGGCTCAAATCCAACCCAGGAAATTACTTTTTGCCTACCTAAATTACACTTAGATTTCCAATTGGAAATTAATTCTCAAGTTCTTTCCTGAAAAATATTACTGTTGCAACACTACAGGGAGTCCCAGTGTCCCCAAGAACTTATTCCTCCTCCTAGCCTTCTCCCCAGCCACTTTCCCTAGCCCACTCCCCAAAATGTGTGCACTTAACCGGCTTGGTTTGATTTGGATATACCTCAAATCTCTTTGCAGCAAAGTGAGGCAAATACCCATAATCCTCTGTGTTTCTGAGTGTAAGTTAAACCTCTTTCCATCAATACTATTACCTGCCTTGGAACAATTATAGCTAACTCATTGTGTTTTTTATTCCTATTTAGATCAGTCTCCATAAGAAGCCAGGATGTACAAGTAATGCCTTTGCTCCTGGATTCTATATTCTGTTCTATTCTCCCTCCCTCCCTCTCTCTCTCTCTCTCTCTCTCTCTCTCTCTCTCTCTCACACACACACACACACACACACACACCACACACAGATCAGAACCCCTTATTCCTCTTTTCTTCATTGTCAGTTTATCTTCCCCAAAGCACTTCTTGTCATCTAACATATTAAATATTTAATTCATTATTTATTCCCCAACTCACCTCAGAATATAAATACTATGAATGAAGGAATTTTTTAAAACTTCTTTTGTTTACGCTCCATATCCCAGTACTAAAAATAGTGCCTGGCATATAGTAGGTGCTCAATAAATACTTGTTAAATAAAGGAACTGTTAAATAACTACCCCAAGCCTAGTTCTTTGGGTAACAGCTGAGAAATGCATTTGGTTAGACATTCAAACTACTGTTTCTTCACTTAATCATTTATTATTCATTCATTCATTTGATGAACATCTACTAGCCCCTACTGTCTCCAGAAAACTGCAACATTAAGAAGATGAACAGACCTAGTCTGATTCTCACAGAGCTCTTAATCTAAGTAAGGAGAAACATATGTAAGGAACTAACTAAGAACCTGACTATAAACCAGTGAGACAGAAGCCTATGTCCTGGTAAAGGCTGTAGAATTATGACTCAGTGCTGTTCATTGCTAGCTCTATTTGATAAATTCCTCTTAGAATTTAATAGCAGGGAAAAAATCCCTTTCCTAAAGAGAATGAAGATTCTTTTTATCAGAGAAGAACAATCTCTGTTATGTTTCCCTTTTCACTTTATTGGCTAGTCAATGAAAATCTAAGTGTAATAATCAGTGGTAGTCAAAACTGTATAACAAGTATCTTGTAGATTTCTCTGCTTTTCCCTACTTCATATGATTTCTGATTTTTTTTCTATCTGTATGTTAATTGTTGTGTTGTGTGTACATACACAAACCTATGTCTGTGTGTTTGCTGTCATTTAACCTTCCTTAAATTCTGTATAGTAGCTGTAGGGCATAGATAATAAATAAAACTTCATAAATACAGATGCTGGAGATGAAATAATTGATCCTGCCGATCCATGCTAAATCATTAAATACATAAAAATCTAAGATGCTATGCCCACCATCTAGACCCCAGACTCCTGCTGAATAACCTAGGTTTGGGGATTTATTCCAGGCTTTTGCACATGCACTTCTCAGGCTGTGATAAACCTTTATGTCACCTCTTTCCCTACAGTAGCTCTTGTTGTTTATTTTACACCATTTCATGCATATGCAGGTACCACAAGTTGGAGAGAGAGAGACATGTAATTTACTCCACAGGACATCCCAATATTGGCTTTGTGTCCCACCTTCTGTCTGCAAGAGCCCTTCTAGTCCACTGGTGTGGACCTTTGTATAAGCTTCATCTCTACCAACATTTCACTTTCTTAGTTTTAATTTTCTGTCTTTTAAACATTTACTTTAAATTGATCTTGCTATATTTTAACGTGTTCTTAAATCCATTCTGAAACAAGGTGGGAAACAAACAATCAAATAAAGCTTTATAAAATCAGGGTTTTGAAACCATGTCTGCACATTGAAACACATAGTAAAAACAGAGCTTCCAAGGTAGCATCCTAGACCTACATATTCAGTGATCAGGTCTGGATGTCTTTGTTTCCAGATGTAAGAGATATATGACATATGGACATTGTCTTAGTTTATTAGCTGCTATGACAATAACATAGACTGGGTTGCTTATAAAATCAGAAATTTATTTCTCACATTTCTAGAGGCTAAGAAGTCCAAGAACAAGGTGCCGTCAGATTCGGTGTCTAGCGAAGGCCTTCTTTCTCGTTCATAGACAGCCGTCTTTTCACCGTGTCCTCACATGGCAGAAGCGGCAAAGGAGCTCTCTAGGGTCTCATTTATAAGGACACTAATCTTATTCATGAGGGCCCCCCCACTCATAAACTAATCACCTCCCAAAGACTCCACCTCCTAATACCATTATATTAAGGGTTAGGTTTCAACATATGAATTTTGGGGAGAAGCAAGGATTTAGTCCATAGCATTCCACCTCCGGTCCCCTAAAATCCTTCTCACATGAAAAATATATTCATTACATCCTAACATCCCCAAAGGTCTTAACTTGTTCCAGCATCAACACTAAAATCTAAAATCCAAAGTCTCATCTAAATATGATTTAAATCAGATATGGGTGAGATTCAAGGTATGATTCATCCTAAGGCAAATTATTCTCCAGCTGTAAACGTGTGAAACCATATAAGTTATGTGCTTCCAAAATACAGTGGTGGGTTAGACACAGGATAGATGTTTCGATTCCAAAAGGGAGAAATCAGAAAGAAGAAAGGAGTACAGACATATTGGAGATTTTTCAGGTTTCTTTCCAGACCACCACAATAAAGCAACTATCACAAAAATAAAATGAGTCACATGAATTTTTTGGTTTCCCAATGCATATAAAAGTTATATTGACACTAGTCTGTAGTCTATTAAGTGTGCAATAGCATTATGTCTTGAAAAACAATGTATATACCTTAATTAAAAAATACTTAATTGCTAAAAAATGCTAACCATCATCTGAGCCTTCAGCGAGTCATAGTCTTTTTTGCTGGTGGACGGTCTTGCCTCAATGTTGATGCATGCTGATTCATCAGGGTGGTAAGTAATGAAGGCTGGGGTGGCTGTGACAATTTCTTAAAATAAGACAACAATGAAGTTTGCCGCATCTATTGACTCTTCCTTTCATCAGCAATTTCCCTGGAGCATGCAATGCTGTTTGATAGCCCTTTACCCACAGTAGAACTTCTTTCAAAATTGGAGTTAATCCTCTCAAACCCTGCCACTGCTTTATCAACTAAGTTTATGTCATATTCTAAATCCTTTGTTGTCATTTCAACAGTCTTCACAGCAACTTCACCAGGTGTAGATTTCATCCCAAGAAACCACTTTCTTTGCTTATCCATTAGAAGCAACTCCTCATCCATTCAAGTTTTATCATGAGATTGCAACAATTCAGTTACATCTTCAGGCTCCACTTCTAATTCTTGTTCTCTTGCTTATTCTACCACATCTGTAGTTTTCTCTTACACTGAAGCCTTGCACCCCTCAAAGTCATCCATGAGGGTTGGGATCAACTTCTTCTAAATTTGTGTTGATATTTGGACCTCTTCCCATGAATCACGAATGTCCTTAATGGCATCTAGAATGGTGAATCCTTTCCAGAAGGTTTTCAATTGACTTTGCCCAGATCCATCAGAGCAATCACTCTCTATGGCAGCTATAGCCTTATGAAATGAATTTCTTAAATAATAAGACTTGAAAGTCAAAATTACTCCTTGATTCATGGGCTGGAGGATGGACGTTGTGTTAACAGGCATGAAAACAGGATTAATCTCTTTGTACATCTCCATCAGAGCTCTTGGGTGACCACGTGCATTGTCAATGGGCAGTAATATTTTGAAAGAAATCTTTTTTTTCTGAGCAGCAGGTCCCCATGGTGGGCTTAAAACATTAAGTAAACCATGTTATAAATAGATGTTCTGTCGTCCAGGCTTTTTTGTTTCATTTCTAGAGCACAGGCAGAGGAGATTTAACATAATTCTTAAGGACCTTAGGATTTTTGGAATGGTGAATGAGCATTGGCTTCAACTTCAAGGCACCAGCTGCATTAGCCCCTAACAAGAGATTCAGCCTGTCCTTTGAAGCTTTGAAGCCAGGCACTGACTTCTCCTCTCTAGTTATGAAAGTCCTAGGTGGCATCTTCTTCCAAAAGAAGGCTGTTTTGTCTACATTGACAATCTGTTGTTTGGTGTACCACCCTCATTAATTATCTCAGCTAGATCTTCTGGACAACTTGCCACAGCTTCTACATCAGCATGTGCTGCTTCATCTTGTACTTTTATGTTATGGAGATGGCTTCTTTCCTTAAACCTCATGAACCAACCTCTGCCAGCTTCAGACTTTTCTTCTGCAGCTTCCTCACCTCCCTCAGCCTTCATAGAATTCAAGAGAGTTAGGGCCTTGCTCTGGATTAGGCTTTGGCTGAAGGAAATGTTGTGGCTGATTTGATCTCCCATCTAGACCACTGAAACTTTCTTCACATCAGCAGTAAGGCTGTTTCACTTTCTTATCATTTGTGTATTCACTGGAGTAGCACTTTTAATTTCCTCCAAGAACTTTCCCTTTGCATTCACAACTTGGCTAACTGGCACAAGAGGCCTAGCTTTCAGCCTGTCTTGGCTTTTGACCTGCCTTCCTCACTAAGCTTAATCGTTTCTAGCTTTTCCATTAAAGTGAGAGACTTTTCATTTGAACACTTAGAGGCCATTTTTGGGTTATTAGTTGGCCTAATTTCAATATTGTTCTGTCTCAGGGAATAGGGAGGCCCAAGGAGTGGGAGAAAGATAGGGGAAAGCCGGTCAGTGGAGCAGTCAGAAGACCCACAGTACTTATTAAGTTCATTGTCTTATGTGGGTACAGTTCATAGCTCCCAGAGACAGTTAGGGTTGTAACATCAAAGTAACTGATCTTAGATCACCGTAAGAAATCATAATAATGAAAAAGTCTGAAACATTTTGAAAATTACCCAAATGTGACACAGAGACAGGAAGTGGGTAAGTGTTGTTGGAAAGATGGCACCAATAGACTTGCTCAAGACAAGGTTGCCACAAACCTTCAATTTGCAGAAAAGAAAAAGAATTTTCAAAGTGCAATAAAATGAGGTATGCCTGTAACTGTTCCCAAGTAAGTCCAAACTGTAAGGCAAACTCCATGAGGTCTTAAGGCTCAAGAATAATCCTCTTTGCTCAATGCTCTGCCCTACTGCCCACAGAGATGGAGGTCACACCATTTGAACCCACGGGGGTGGTGGTTCTGTCCCCACAGCTTTGCTGGGCAGGAGTTGGGCCCCCAAGACTCTGGGTGGCCCTGCTCCCCACCGGCTTTGGGTGAAGGTTATCTGGTCTGTTGAAAACTAGACCATGGTCCCCACCCACCCTTTTAAACCAAGGAGACAACCCTGATGATCTCTGAATTGCTTTTGAGGTCATTTTTCCGTTGTCCTGGAGAATAGCTCCTGACTTCTGTTGAGATGGCTGATCCACGCTAATCTCCTTATCAAATGGTCAGTTGGCCACACCCTTGGTGTTCTCTCCCTCTCATTTTTTTATAACATGGAAAGGCTGAGAACTCCCCAAATCTTTAAGTTCTGCTTCTTTTTTTGCTTAACACTTCCATCTTTAAGTCATTTCTCTCTTCTCGTATTTTAATGTAAGCAATCAGGAGGAGTCAAGCCACACCTTCAACACTTTGCTTAGAAATAGCTTCAGTTAAATCCAATTTTATCTCTCACAAGTTTTACCTTCTGTAAAACACCAGAACATGAACACAACTTAGCCAACTTTATAGCAAGGATCACCTTTCCTCCAGTTTCTAATAGCACGTTTCTCATTTCCATCCGAGATCTCATCAGAATAGCCCTATCATCCATATTTCTTCCAACATTCTGTTCAGGATTACCTAGGTACTCACCAAGAAGATTGAGGCTTTCTCTACAGCTCATTGCCTTTAAAGGTCTGTTCATGGCAGTGTAGGTTCTTTCTAGCATGCACCTCAAAACTCTCCCAGTCTCTACCCATTACCTAGTTGCAAAGCCACTTCACATTTTTAGATATTTGTTCCAGCAGTACTCCAACTTGTTGTTACCAACTTCTGTCTTCATCCGTTTGCATTGCTATAACAACAACAACAAACAAAACATAGATCGGTGGCTTATGAAAACAGAAATTTATTTCTCACAGTTCTGGAGAAAGAAGTCCCATATCAAGGTGCCAGAAGATTTGGTGTTTTTGTGAGAGCCCACTTCCTGGTTCATAGAGAGGTATTTTTTTGCTGTGTCCTCACATGGCAGAGGGGCAAGGGAGCTCTCTGGGGTCTCTTTTATAGGGGCACTAATCCTATTCATAGAGTTCTGCCTTCATGACCTAATCACCTTCCAAAGACTCTCCCTCCTAATACCATCATGTTAAGGATTAGGTTTCAATATATGAATTTTGGAGAGACATAAACATTCAGTCTATAGCATACAGGTATAAGCTCCCCTGGGTGTTTTGGATCCCAGGATGAATCATTCCTCAATTCTATGGATAGTAGAAATGTCCCTTTGTTTCACAATAAATCCATTCACATTCTACTACTACTCACATGGATATCATCCAACCCATAACCAACCTACAGGTAAAACAGTCATAATTGTGCGTATTTCTGTAACTCCAAGCTGTTCAGGCTTAAATAACATTATAACTCTCATCTGATTGCATTGGTTATACTTCTAACACAATGTTAAATTATAATTCCTGACTTCAAGGAAATGTGCCCATTGAAAACTAGTATTTCCCCATTTAGAGCTAAATTCTATTTCTCTGTCTATCTCTATCTATCAATGAATATACTTACAGATATAGATAGATTAATCATGTTATAACAGTATTCACAAATTCCTTTTTTTTTTTCCTTTTTTTAATTAATTAATTTATTTATTTTTGGCTGTATTGGGTCTTCGCCTCTGTGCGAGGGCCTTCTCCAGTTGTGGCGAGCGGGGGCCACTCTTCATCGCGGTGCACGGGCCTCTCACCGTCGCGGCCTCTCTTGCTGTGGAGCACAGGCTCCAGACGCGCAGGCTCAGCAGTTGTGGCTCATGGGCCCCGTTGCTCCGTGGCATGTGGGATCCTCCCAGACCAGGGCTCGAACCCGTGTCCCCTGCACCAGCAGGCAGACTCTCAACCACTGCACCACCAGGGAAGCCCCACAAATTCCATTTTTTATTGAGTTTTTTTTTTTATCAGGAATTATAGTTAAATTTTGTTGAACTTTTTATCAGCATCTAGAGCTAATTATATGAGCTATCTGTTTGAGCTGTAAATATGGGGAATATAGGATTTTCTGTATTTGAACTATACCTCCATGAAAAATACACATGTTCAATGTGCTGTTGGATTCCGTTTGTTAATATTTTATTTAAAATGTTTATATATATTCGTGTAACTTAGATTGTTCTACAGCTTTGTGAGGGGGGAGAAGGGGGTAAGCTAAATTTATCAATTCTAAAGCCACTATCTAATTTAATAGGGAAACACTAGAAATATTTTCCTAAAGTCAAGAAAAAGGCAAGAATACTGACTATCTATACTACTATGTAAAAAATTAGAGGTGTGAGAATTGGAAAAGAACTAAAACTATCTCTATTTGTACATGAGATGACAGTATACTTGGAAAATCCATGAGAATAAATGATAAAAAGAAACAATGAACAAATTACTAAGTAGTATACTGTAAAATTTAAAATCAAAAACCTTACTATGAATAAACTATGACTGTTTAGAGGATATAATAAAAGAAAAACTCCATTATATAATAGTTACAGAATTCTTAGTAATAAAGTTAACATGAAATAGACAAAATCTACAAGAAATAAACTTCAAAATTCTTTGAAGGACACAAAACTAGCCTTGAATAAAGAAAAAGACTTGTTCTTGGTGGGCATCTTACCATTATAAAGATGGTAGTTCTCCCCGTTAACATATAAATATAATGCAATTGCAATAAAACACAAACAGTATTACTTTGTCTTGTTTGGTTTTATTTTGGAGTTAGAGAACATGATTATAAAGTTTACATGGAAAATAAACTTGAAAAGTCACTTGGAAAAACCCTCAAAAAGAACAACAATAAGGGAGACTATCTTTATCAGATATTAAAACAAGTTATAAAGTCCCTATAATCATAACAGTGTGGTATTGGTTCATGAATAGACAAACACAATAATGAACATGAAAGAGGATATAGAAATGGATCCAGTCTATTTAATTTATAATGAAAGTGTAATCCCAAATTATTGAGAGAAAAAGAAAAGTAGATCCATACCTCACACCATATACAAGAATGCACTGCTAATCAATTAGAGCTCTAAATGTAGAGAATGCAATCATATGAGTACTACAAGAAAATTGATGAATTCCTTTATAACTTAGTGACCTAGCTGTGGAGAAAGCATTTCTAGCTAACTGTAAAACAAACAAACAAAAAAAAGAGATAATAACAGAAAAGATTTTTAAATTCAATTAAATGTAAAGTTTAATAAATGACATGGCAAAGAATACTATCAGCAAAATCAAAATACAGGAAAAGTGGCAGGGAGATGGCTCACATCCTGATGCCTCTGTCCTCTGGCAAGAAAAGACTATTGTCAGTAACAAATGACAAATGACATGCCATAAGTATTGTCAAACATTTTGAGTCTTACTCCTTTTTTTTTTTTTTTTAATAGAGGTTACTACTAAAGATATTTTATTCCTAAACCTGTCAGGTAGTTACACAGCTGTTTGGTTTCTTACATTTCTATAAATTGTACACTTACATTTTATATTTTCTTCTGTATGTGTATTTCAACAAAATAAACACCTTTAAGGAACTATCTTTACATTCTGTATATCTTGTTAATGAATTACTGTTTCTCTTTTTATTGTTTACTGACTCAGATATCCAACCAAGTTTCAAATGATTAGTCAGAAAGTCCTGTTGCATAGTGTAAACTTTAAAAACGCAGGATGCAGAACTGTACATACTTATAAGCCCCATTCTTAAAAATATTCTTATTTAGAAAAAACTGAAAGGAAATACTTTGTAATATCTCCCACAATTTCTATAAGGAATATGTATGTCTTTTATAATTGAGAAGAAATGATATATATATATGAATACTAATAAAAGTAACTATAGTCTGTGAAATATAGAGCAAATTGCTTCTGAGGTATTAGAATTTGTTTTCTAAAAAAAAAGAGAAAGAATTTCCTCATCTGGTCTTCACTCTGTGCTCTTGTAGTTCAAAGAGAGCTGTCTCCCAGAAAGAGAGCAAGAAAAATAAATATTTTCAAATAGCTTTCACTTTAGAAAGTTTTTTTCTCATATATATTGTTCTGTTTCATCGTCATAGGTGTTCTCTTAGCTCAGCAGAGCAGAAAATGTACTGATGAAGATTTGATTTAACTCACACCTTATTGGACCTTTATTGGGTTCAGTTCCAGTCATTTTCCTAGGCCTTGATATTATCTCATTATTCCTCTCAGCAAACCTATAAAGTAGGTGCCATTTTCCCATTTTATGCATGAAGAAACTGAGGATTAAGGAGGTTAAGAATTCTGCCTTAGGTCACACAGCTGCTAACTAGCAGAGCCAGAATTTGGATCTCAATCCGATACCAAATGCCGTACTCCTTTTGCAATGCTCCTCACTGAGCTGTGACCAGAACGCAAAGCTCCAGATTCCCAATCCTGTATTTTCTCTATATCATGCCGACTCCCTGCTGTGCTAAGATAATGCTCTTAGAAACATCTTTAATGGTTGTTTTGACACCTCGTTAAACAGAATTTTGTTCAGACTAAACATTGTTGGCAAGGCACTGGTTCACCCAAGTGCTTTTTTAATTTTAAAGAGCAATCTAAGCGGAAGCCCTTATTACAGGAGATAGTGCAGTGCGTGTGCAGTGGAAAGAGGGGTTGGCACAGTCAGTTCGACTTCAGAATCCCTGCTTCTGCTAACTCACTTTGTAATGACAGGGGGTGCATTTAATAGTTAATCTTGACCGACCTGCCTGCCCACCTCGCTACTTCACGCTTCTCTCCCTCCTCCCTGCCCAGGGTTTTGAGTGTAGTTGGTACAATGAACAGTCTTGATGACATACCATACATAGGAAAGAGATCTATTTTTTCTTCCATCACTGCCTTCATGCTTGATCTTTTGAACTTTCCTTTCATATCCCTTGATAACAGCTTGAGCATGTTCCAGAAGGAATTAGTCACATATCATAGGAGTTAGATAGGGAGGATTCAAGCAAAGAGCCCAAATATTTCACTACCTGGTGCCCTTTCTGGGGCAGCATCCCACTGTTGGCTTCCCCTGGGCAGCTGTGTGAGTTCCTAAGAATGGTTGCTCACTTCACAGGACCCTATTGTGAATATGTTCTCCAGCTGACACCCTCAGATACACTCTTCAGCTCCAGGTCCCTGAGAAACTCCCTACACTCAGTTTGTACTGTTGGAGCCCTCCTGAGTGGGGCAACAGCAAGGTGGCTTAAGGTGGGCCACTTTGTAGGGGCCACTATGGCCCATTGGAAACTCTCACATCTTATCAGAGGTGAGAGTGGAGTCTGCTCCTCCCCTTCTGTCTCACTTCACTCTACAGTCTTAATCTCCAATTCCTCTCTCTCTCACTCTCTCTCTTTCTTTCGCTCTCTCACATAAAGCAGAAGAAGGCACAGAAAGTCTACCATTTAAGAGATACCTATCAGGAAATGAGAGGGCAGTTTTACCTTCTTGCAAACATCAATCTCTGCAAATAATTCTCTTGCATACCTCTTCCTTGGCTAATTTGGAGGGGTGAGCCCTCCTCCCCTACTCGTGCCCTAGTTCTCTGACTTAAGACTTTACCATTCCCTCAAATTCTCTGTATGTATCTCTGAAAAGAGGCTTGGAGGAGATAGGCAGTAATGGTCACAGTACCAGATTTCCTGCTTTTGTAAGAACTGCAAGGATGTTTTTAAGATCTTGAGTTGCTCTCTTTAGAATGAGGAGGTACTTGGCATCTGTTACTCTCCATTGAGAAATTCTGACTCAGTTATAGGACAGTGGAAGAGTCCCATTTAACATCTTGTTACTTTAGGATCAATGGATAGTTTTTTATGAAACAGAATAAAATTGCAGGTGATTGCCACCAGAAAGCATTTCTGTTACCTGTCACCCAAAAGTGATTTGTTCAGTGAACATTTATGCATTAAGCATATAATGATGACTACAACTTATTGTTACTCTCCAGGATCCTGCATGGACTATTTCACAAAACCAATCAAAACATCAAAATTAAGTTTATTGAAATGACTCGAGAAATCTACCTAGTTTATGTAATAGCAGAGAGGAAGTATTTAATGGTATCACTAAGGAAAACTATTTTGAGAAATATTAATGCTATAAAATATTGTTACTACTACAACAAATAATGATAAATATAATAATAATTCTAACATACCGTTACCAGTTATTAAATATTGACAATGGCCAAGAGTAACTGAATGTTTTACATGTATCATGTAGTCATCAAATCATTTTGTATGAGGTAGAGATTCTAATTGTCCTCACTTTACAATGGAAAATAGAAAACTAAGGCTTAGTAAAGAGTGAGAGTCTTTTTCAATGTGACAGATCTGTTTTTCTACTATCCCTGCATTCTTAACCATTAGACATTCTTAGCTATTAGGCAACACTGTCTCCTTGAAACCATGGTTTGCAGGCATATTGTGAGGAAGAATGCATGCTTTTTGATAGCAACAGTATTAAAATAAATAGTACTTAAAAACTATTTTATTTATAATAGAAGTTTTAATGAGAGGTCTAACTGATGACCTGGATGGAAAAGAATGATTAGAACTGGGTCTCCTCCAGCCCTCAACACGTCCTAGCCTCCATTCAAATCTGTTCTTTACAGGCAAGGAGGGTTTGGCTTCCAGAAATTTGCCTTCCATTGTCTGCTTTCTGTTCATTCTAACTGGCTGACAGAGTGGCATATTCGGAAGCTGAGTTTCTGCTCTTCTTGAACTTTACAAAATGTGAGGTTGCCAGTTACTCTAAGTTGAAAATAGCACCAGTATTTAGCCAAGAGTTTTCAGAATTGGAAAAAGACTCTTTGGGGGGTTTTAAGAGCAAATGAAAAGAGGTAGAATTTTCAATAATGCCTAATAGTAAATAGAACTAAAGAAATGAGACTAATATTTTTAAACATACACATGCAGGGTATGTTAAATTGTATGAATAGTCCCTGTTTTCTTTACTAACTAAAAATAATTTCCCAGAACCTCTGAAAGAGAAAATAGGTACTAAATCTGACTTCCTCGAAATCCTTTGCACTTGAAATTTTATGAAAGTGCTTTATGCGATACTGAATAAGTTGAGTCTTCTAAAAGGGTAGGTTCCATAGCAGAAGGAATACTGTCAGAGTTGCAAATGGCGGATGGTTAAGAGTTATCACTGCCAAAAATTTAATCGAACAATTTAAACTCGCACAGCCCTAAAGGCCAAACATGGAGGGAAATCAGGCTGTGAATCCTGTCTCCTGGAAGAAGTGCTTCTACAGATTTGCAGAATGCTAAATCTGCAGAGGAATTTAAGATTCCACTACCTTAATCTTTGGCTTTACAGATGAGGAAACTGAGTTACAGAGAGTCTACCTTAATGGCCCAAAGACAACTTGTTTGTGACAGAACCATGAAAAGAACCAAGATCTCATAATTCCTAGTACATCATCAATCCAGAAGAGAGCTCTTTCTCCATTTTAACAGGTGTTGACATATATGAACATAGTGTGTACTACTGCTATGATATAAACATATTTTGTTCTAGTAAATTCTATAAGCAATGTAGAGGGTTAAATTTTTTTTCAGGACTATGTACAGGACAAAAGGAAAATAATACATCTTTTTCTTTTTCTTATTTTTTCTTTCTATATTTGGCATATTTACTAAAAATTATTAGCCTACGGAGAGTTATCAGTATATAGTTGAAAATTTTAAGCGTCTGTTACACTTAAAACTACTGTGTGTGATGCTACACTGGTGGATACATGGCAATCTACTTTTATCCAAACCCATAGAATGTACAACATCAATAGTGAACCCTAATGTAAACTACAGGCTTTAAGTGATAATGATGTGTCAGTGTGGGCTCATCAGTTGTAACAAATACACGACCGTGGTGGGGGACGTTGATATTGGGGGAAGCTGTGCATGTGTGGAGGTAGGGGTATCTCTGTACCTTCTGCTCAGTTTTGCCGTGAACCTAAAACTGCTCTAAAAAACAATCTATTTTAAAAGTTTTAAAAAGTCTATTACTCTTGAAATAATTTAATGATGTTTGAAGTGAAAATATCAGTCGCAAATGACATTCTGCTGCATATGAGTACAGCAGAATATAAGTACATATAAGTACTTATATTCTGCATATAAGTACAGAAGCCCTTTACCATACAAGGGCTTATACTTCGGTAATAAAAAGTTTGATAGCACACAGTTTATGGCTGGCACACCAGTTCTATGTCATTGACACTCTTCTTATCCTGATCTTTCTTATCCACCATCTGTAGAGTGTGGCTTTCATTCCCATGGTCATCTCAGTGTCATGCCATGGTGGCCTCACCTCTAGTCTCATATCTTAGTCTGCATTCCAGGCAGGTAGAAAAAGAAACCAAGGAAGAACAAGAGATGAGGCATTATGTTAGAAAAGTGAAACTTGCCCTGAAATTGCCTTCATATTTCTGCTTTTAACTTAAACTGTCCAGAACTATGTCTCATTAATAGCCTTCCACATAAGGGAAGCTGAGAAGTGTAGGTTTATGGCTAAGCATATTACTGCCTCTCCTCCCCCAAGAATATAGCTTAGTTATTAAGAAGAAGAGGAGAATGGGTGTTTGGTAGACAATTAGCAGCATTTACCACAAAAGAGAAGCAAATATGGTACTACTGCAGGGTTGAAGAGAATTGTGTAATAATCACCCCAGACACTCAGATTTAAGTTTTCTTGCTTTATATCCTTGGACTAGTTGCTGAACTTCTCTAAGTATTTTTTACTTCACTTTTAAAGTATAATAATTACGTTAAGAATAATCTTTAGGGTAACTTCAAGGGTTAACTGTCCCTTCTAGGTTGAGAGTAGACGTCATCTTGTCTCCATCTATGGCTGTGCTCTGCTGAGTTTCACTCTGAATTCTCCTTCTTCCCTGAAAGAAGAAAAAAAAAAGCCTTCCAAATTAGGTCAAGACCACAGTGAATATGAACAACACACCAAGGTTTTTATTTGATTGACCACATGTTTAATTTGTCACTCAAAGTAAAAGGAAAATGGTGATAATTGGTGGATGGCATAGGACAAATATGTAGTGAAAAAGCTGGAGATATTGAAAAAAGCAAGTCAGAAAGTGATGTGTGTACTATGATATCAATGATGGAAAATAGATAGGCAAATGGAGAGAGAAGAAGATCATATGCAAAATGTTTACAGCAGTTGAGTTGAGGTGTTAAAAGTATAGTAGCTAATCCCCGATAGTTCTCAAGTTTTTTGCAGTGTTGTAGTTAAAGAAGGAAGGGAGGAAGGAGGGAAGGGAGGAAGGAGGGAAGGGAGGGAGGGAAGGAAGGAGGGGAGGAGGAAAAGGAGGGGAGGGAAGTGAGGGAAGGAGGGAGGATGGAGTAAGAAGGAGACAACCAATAGAGGGCAACTCTTAAGACTTTAGAGTCAGCTTAAACTGGGTTCAAATCTCAGACTTGTTACCTGTTCTAACTGTGGCCTTTGGCACTATAGCTGGTTTAGTTTCTCTGAGCTCCAGTTCACCTTCTGTAAACCAGGAATAATGGCAAATACATTGCATGGTTCTTGTCAGGATAAGAAGTTAAGATAACATATTATCTGTGCCTAGCACATATTAAGTGTCTAATAAATACAAACTTATTGGCATTACGATTATTTTAAAATTTCTACCATACATGCATACCTGGAAAAAGAAAATATACAAAAATGTTTGCCGCGTGTATCTCGTGCGTGATCTGTGCAGAACTCCATTAGAGAACAAGAAAAAACTTGTCATGTTGGTTAAGAATACAGGCAGAATCTGAAAAGGGTTCCTTTCTCTACTAAATCTGCAAAAATGTACTGAGCACAGCTACATAACAAGCATGTACTCGATGGCATATGGCATGCTAAGATAGATAAAGCACAGCCCCTGGCTTCCAATAGTTCCCTGTCTAGTGGAGCATGCACGTTTGTTCACAAATAACCACAGGACAAAGAAGAAAATGATTACAAAGGAGGACTAACATTTATTGACCTCTTACTTTATGCCAAGTGTTATTTTAAGCAGTTTACACAGAAGTAGATAGTATTCTTCTCAGTTTATCAAGACCCAAGAAAGACTAAGTAAATTCTCTGAAGCCATACAGGTACAGAATAGTGGCGCCGGGAGATAGACCCAGTGAAACTTTGGCCAGAGACTGACTTCTTTGATAGGAGGAGTAGAGGATGGAGAAATCAATTCAATCTTTGGGGAGACTGAGTAGGGAAGAGAGAACTGGGGAGAGAAGCAGCCTTTTAGTTGAGTCTTTGAAAAATGTGTAGGATTTTGAAAATAATGATGGGGGAAGTACATCACAACTGGTAGGAACAGCATAAGAAGGGCAGAAAGACATGAAGATATAGAGTCAGCTAATATTAATAGCCAGAATCTGGAGTACCTTGATTTCCAGCTTCACAAAGGAGGGTGTAGGGGTGAAACTTGCCACCTCAATTCTAAGCTCTCACTTAAGTCAGTCCATACATTTTATTTGTGAAGTAATGAATAATCAAAATTAATGGGCCCATTCTCAGAAACATTCTAAATCTTTCTTTCACAACCAAAATGAAATTTAGAAACCCAATTTGTAGAAGGACGAGATATGAAGCAATCCAGAAAGTATCTTCTTAACTGAAAAGAGGAAAAACATATTTTTTAAAAATCTCATACAAAGACATTTACTCTGAACTCTTCAAAACAGAAACCCACCAACTAGAAAGATACATTTATTTCTTGGTGGGTTTAGGGGGTTGAATAGTGTCTCCCCAAAATTCACACACACACCCCAGGAACCTCAAAATGTGCAATTATTTGGAAATAAGGTTTTGGCAGCTATAATTAGTTAAGATCAAATCATAATGGATTAGAGTGGGCACTAGATCCAATGACTGGTGTCCTTATAAGAAGGCTGTGTGAAGACACAGAAATACACACAGCGGGTAGATGGACATGTAAAGACAGAAGCAGAAATTGGAATGATGCATCAACCAGCCAAGGAACATTAAGGACTGCCAGCAATCACCAGAAACTAAGAAGAAGCAAGGAAAGAGTCTTCCCTAGAATCTTCGGAGGGAATATGGCCCTGTTGAAAACTTGATTTCAGACTTGTAGTCTATGGAACCATGAGAAAATACGTTTCTGTTGTTTTAAGCCACCTGGTTTGTGATACTTTATTGCAGCTCTAGCGAACTAATATAGCAGACAACTGAAAATCTCAGGTAATTCATAACAAAATTAATTTGGTCATAATATTGCAATGATAGTCAAGATTAATAAGAGTTAGAAACCTTTGGAAAGTCAAGAACTTTATGAAGACAGGTGCTGCAAAGTTCCAAACAGCTGTCTCAGAAGCAGCATAGAAATGTGGATTCACTAAACAAAGTTTTCTCTTTTTTTTTGTATTCTAGACCTTTCCTGTGTGTTCTGTAATAGCAGGTTCTAAGATCAGCCAAAAGTAAGACAAAAATATGGTTACCTCTCTCTCGATCTCTCTCTCCCCATCCATCCATCCATCCATCCATCCATTCATTCATCTACATAATACAGAGGTAAAGTAGAATATGTCAGGGACACTGAATCCACAGGCATTCATGAAACAAGAATCAATACTGTCAGTGGCCAGGAAAAAAAATCACTTTAAAGACAGACTTCAACCAATCAGAAATTAGACACATTTATCACAAACAGGGTCCCATGCTGAGAAAGTTCATGTGTTGCTATAACTGATGAAATTATAGCTGTGTCTAAGTGGAAAGGGGCCCCAGGGAGGGAATAACAACAACCCAGGCATTCTGTAATGAGAACGATGCCAAGCAGAAGAACTTCAAAGTCCTGTGAAACTCTGAAACTCTCTTGGGCTGGAATTCTACTTCGCAGCAACTTTCTTTCACTTCATCTGCCAGTCTCTCTTCTCTCCCAGCTATGAATTCACAGTCAGGCAGCGTCAGTATATGCGGTGTGTTGCAGTGAAAATGCAAACACATTTTCTATAATGAACATATGGGAGACTCCAGTTGAGAAGAGTTCCGATTCTATCCCAAGCATGTTATTGGCTATGACTGCAGAAAAGCAGGCAGCAGACGGAATCAGGAAGCGTGGAGGCAAGAAAGGAAGGATGTGTACTTGACTGCTGTTTCAAGATCCTGAGTCTTCCCATGCCATGCTGCAGCCTCTTTCAAAAAGCAAACTGGTTTGGCTGGGTGCTTTCCTGATTTTTAACACTTATCTTTCATTCTCCAGTCCATGGCCTTACATGAGGGGGAAAAAAATCTTCATGCAAATTGTTTGTGTCTTGAGATTTTAATACTGATATTAGTATTTAAAATTTTTAATTATAAAAAAATGTTGAGAATTCAAAAATTAAAATAAATATACAAGCAACTCCTGCATATCTGTACCTAGGCTTAACAATTGTTAATACTTCCTATTTTTTCTTCATATGTATGCATTCTATAGGTGCACAAATATAACGTGCATATATACATGTATATATATATATACATACATATAAAACCACCTTAATAATATACCCTTAAACTTAAAACAAGGACATTCTTATACATAGCCTCTATACAAGACATAGGTATTTTTGAAGAGCTTTATCTTGCCTTGCTATCAATTTTCACTAGGATGATACAGATTCAAAATGACAATAAATTAAAATTATTTCTCTCCCCCAAATCAAATTACTTGTTTAAATGTCAACTCAAGAGTGTTTTCCATTAAGATTCATCTTTTCGTTCTGATATGAAGGGAGACATATATCCGTACAGATCTGTCAGTGGTGCGCACAGCCATGGGGTATGTTGGAAGTCAAAGAAATAGAATTACTGTTGACTGCACTGAGAAAACTAAAGGTCATAGAAGCAGCTGTCAGGTTGGTACATCAGAAAACTGCAACCATCTACTTAGTCAAGGATATTACCACCCAAATACAGTTGCACTTGCTGATATGTAATAATTTCTCCTCCATCAATGAGGTTTCCTGCAGTGTAACAGGATGCTTGGAATAGACGTCCAAGAGCTTATCACCCTCGGTTTCTCTTAGATATTTTGGAAATGTCTTTATTTGTGCTGAATGAGATCTATTTTTATTTCAGTATGTGATGGCAATGAGGTTACATGTGAAGAGAGAGAGAGAGATTACAGTAAGTGCAGGACAAAGTATAAGATAACATCAAAATTTGGGGTACACTTCTCCATACTTTACAGGACTGAAAACTAATTGGTTGCCTCTCTCAAGTAGAAATGGTCATCTTTAAATTTGTTTTCTTACTGAATGTCTCAAAGGACATTACTGAATGTCTGCCGGTCCTATCCCATTGACTATTTCTTTGTAGTAACTTTGCTCACATACCTACTTCACGAGCTTCTTAAATAAGTGGAGTATCATTTCCAAGGGGAACAAAGGAAAACTTCCTTTTGGAATCCTTTTATTTCCTTTAGGTGTGGGATTTCAAAATTCGTTAGTGACACAGAAAACCAGTTAAGTAGTGGTCCTGTGCTGTAAGCTGAATTCCAGAGGCTTTGTCCTTCAATGACCTTTGCACTCTCTGCCAGCCTATTTTAGTTCTATGTGTAAATCTGAGTGGATGAGGTGTCAGGAAAGAGTGGTTTCCTTGGGCCTGTGAAAAGGAAAACTTAAGTACCAACATAAAAAAATTTGCATAGTTCAAGTCTTTTCTAATTTCGCCCATCTTGTCTTTCTCCATTTCTATTTAGTCTTTGGACTCTTAAACCATATTTCAGATACTTTCCTCACAATTATATGAAAAAAAAAGGAAGGGGTGTCTATTTTATGACCAGGAGCTTCTCAGAAGGGTTAAGTTATATTTATATGATAGCTATCTCTGCATACCTGATGATTTTTTACCTTAAATGATACAATTTGCTTTCAGAACTCTTTTCTATCTACAAAATGGTCTGAACTGCTTCATTACAGGGCTTATCATGAAACACCTTACCTGCTTATGCAATTTCGAAGTCTGGAAATTTACAGTGAATATAGTAGAACTTCAACATTCAGATTCACAACTTTGATTATCCTTGTAGAATACTCAAGGTCCATGATCTAGAGTAACTGATAATTTTGCTGTGGCAAGAAATTAAATTGGCATAGATGGGGATGTTAGTTTGTATAAAAGTCACTATACTAGTGAAAGCAGCTATCACACAGCATCTGCATCTCAACAGAATTTTGTGTTCTTCCCTCAATTTCATATATGTGGTAAACACAAATACATTTTTTGAGAAAAAACAATGTAGGTCAGGTGAAAAAACAAATCTTTAATAAAAATTGAAAATATCATTACTTTGTCAATAAGAGGATATGTGGTAATAGCCAGGAGCCAAGGGTCTTCTGTAATTGGTTGGATTGGTAACATGATCCCACTAACAGTGTGTGCATATCGATAGCCTCAGTAGTTGGAACTGTGAAAATAAACCTCCACGTGCCTTCCAACATCTGATCTCACAGAACAAGGGTTTTTATACTAAGTTACTCTCCTGGGGAGGGAAATCTGTTTTACCATTTCTAGCTGCCAGGATCTGCTATTCTGCCCTACCTTCCTGTTCTCAAGAGATTTGGGGGGGAAAAGGCCCAGGCCATCTCTTAAATTTATTCTAAAAGAAGGATAGCAATGGAGCATGAAACCTAATGGAAGGGTCAAGAGGAAAACCATACACTATCAAGAGAGTTATTAGAATGCTCAGAATTGAATCCATCATCAATGAATAAGCTTACTTTTTTAATGGAAGAAAGCACTGAGGACAAAATTTCCTTAGAAATAAAAAAGACAAAAAAGAAAGGAATACAGCACACAAGAGAAAAATGAGGAATTTACTCTAGCAGAATATTTATCCCAGAAAGCAAAAGAAAATTATGGACAAACAAATGCATTTCTCATGGAAATGAAAGAGAACAGACTCTGCGAGTAGACCGAAGTAGAAAAGGAAGAGATCAAACATGAGGTCCTCTGACAACAAAATGAGATGAAAAGAAAACTGGGATTGCTCAGAAAAAGGCAATGTGACTTAGTCCATTTGGGGAGCTATAACAGCATACCACAAACTGGGTGGCTTATAAACAACAGAAATTTGTTTCTTACTGTTCTGGAGGCTGGGAAGTCCAAGATCAGGGAGCCAGCAGATTTGGTGTCTGATGAGAAACAACTTCCTAATTCATAGCCAGTGGCTATCTTCTCACTGTGTGTTCACATGGTAGAAGGAACAGAGAGAGCTCTCTGGGATCTCTTTTTCAAGAGCACTAATCTCATCCATGAAGGCCCCACCCTCATAACCTAATCACCTCCCAAAGGCCCCACCCCCAGCACCATCACCTTGGAAGGTAGCACTTCAACATATGAAATTTGGGAGGACACACACATTTCAGTCTATAGCAATGACAACAGAAGAAAATCTTCTGTTTATAAGAACAACAGGAAAATACCTAGAAAATAAATCAAATGTTAAATATGCAGACCCATTTTGAAGAAAAGATAATGCTCTATTGAGGCACACAGAGGAAAAATTATTCATTAGTGGGAGTCTCATGTTTCCTCCCTTCTTATTTTCAGCATTTCACACAATAAGCATAAATCCATTTTAAATAGAAAAAGACAACTCAATAAAAATTTTGAGTATGTGTGGTTCACAGTTACTGTATGTACTAAGACATGGCTGAAGGGAGTATGGTATGTGTGTGTTCAGTGCCAAAAAATTTTGAGTGCCATTGAGGTAACCTTTCAACTTTCCAGACAACTTCCTATATAGAAAAATTTACTGCCTAATTCCTGATGAGTCATGATTTCACTAGTTATTTTTATCATACCATGCACATGCAAATTTGATGACATAAATAATATGAATCAGTGTTTCCACATAGTTTTAAAAGAAAAGTTTGTAAGCCTCATAAGAAATTGAGTAAAATTCACAACTACCTTTGTTAGGTTTATCAAGAATTTATACTTCTGAGACCTCTACAGAGCTACTTAATAGAACATTGGGCACATGTAGGCTTTCAGAATATCCACATGTGACTAATAATAGTAATCTGGGAAGGGGAAGGACAGCAGGGGGAAATCTAGGAAGGACGTCAGTGGCTGGGAGAAAAAAAATGGATAAATGTATAAATATACTTTAGTTGTTAATAAAAGACTCAATAAAATTAAGATGCCTATACTTCCTAAAAATCCTCCAAAGTCAAATAAAACCAAAAGAAAATTAAAACACTATTATTTTAAGATGATAAGAATATTTCCAAATTAACCTTGAAGCATAAATGTACAATAGCTGGAAACTTTTGGAAGAAAGATAATGATTTAAGACTAGTTCTACCATTATAATAAAATATATTTTAAAGCCACAATATTTAAAACAGCATGGTTACAGATCCAACTATATGTAAATGTATATTGGAGTTTAGAATAAGAAAAGGCTAACACTTCCCACTGATTTATATAGCCAGCAAAAGATGGAATTATATTTCCAGAGTGTCTTCTGTTCTCTTTACATAATAAGAGATTATCCCTTCAGTATAAATTTATGCTTGTCAATCTCTCTATCCTCAGAAGTCCAAAAATACTGTGCTAGACCACTTTGTAGTCAATATACTGTATATCTCAAATCTGTATTTGCTTCCAGTTGCTACTACAACAAATCACCGTAACATTAGTAGATTAAAACAATACACATTTATTCTCTTAGAGTTCTGGTGTTCAGAATCTAAAATAAATCTTATGGAAGTAAAATCAAAGTGTCAGCGCTGATTCCTTCTGGAGACTCCAAGGGAGAATCTATTCCTTGCCTCTTCCAGCTTCTGGCCCCACATTCTTGTGGATTTTTTGCCCTCTGCTTCTATCATCACATCACCTTCTCTCAGTGACTTTGATCCTCCTGCCTGACTCTTAAACAGACCCTTGTGATTATATTGCGCCCACCTATGTAATGCAGCAGGGCTCCCCAACCCCTGGGCCATGGACCGGTACCAGTCCATGGCCCATTAGGAACTGGGCCGCACAGCAGGAGGTGAGTGGCAGGCGAGCAAGTGACGCTTCATCTGTGTTTACAGCCGCTCCCCATTGCTCACATTACCGCCTGAGCTCCGCCTCCTGTCAGATCAGCAGTGGCATTAGATTCCCGTGCTCATAGGAGCACGAACCCTACTGTGATCTAGGTTGTGTGCTCCTTATGAGAATCTAATGCCTGGTGATCTGAGGTGGAGCTGTGGCAGTGATGCTAGCACTGGGGAGTGGCTGCAAATCCAGGTTATCATTAGCAGAGAGGTTTGACTGCACAGAGACCATAATAAATCAATTGCTTACAGACTCATATCAAAACCCTATCAGTGAGTGGCAAGTGAAAACAAGCTAGGGATCCCACTGATTATGCATTATGGTGAGTTGTATAATTATTTCATTATATATTACAATGTAATAATAATAGAAATAAAGTGCACAATAAATGTAATGCACTTGTGTCATCCCAAAACCATCCCCCCCCACGCCCCCACCTCCCCACCCGCCCAGTCTATGGAAAAATTGTCTTCCACGAAACTGGTCCCTGAGGCCAAAAAGATTGGGGACTGCTGTAATACAGGATAATCTCCCCATTTCAAGATTTCTAATTTAATCGCGTCTGTAAAGTCCCTTTTACCATGTAAGATAACGTAGTCAGAGATTCCAGGGATTAGGACATGGAAACTTTGGGGGAGCGGAGCATTATTTAGCTGACCACACCCTTCTTTGTTATCCTAGTAATAAAAAGGCTGAAAAAACTAATGCCAGTCATATCCACATGTGTATGTGCATTTGTGACAATGGAGCAGTGAAGGAATACTTCCTGGATGCTGACTCTTACATGCTTTATTAGCTTCTTCAGTTGAGCTGTGTTTTCTAAGAAATCGATAGACAATGAAAACTAAATTGCTCATTAACAAATGAGAAAGGTATGAAATATTTCTCTTTTATTTTGCATTCATTCAGTAATTTCACACTTATATATTGAATACTTGATAATTGTAGTAATTATTAGAATAATAGTAGCTGTCATTTAAGTGCTTTCTATGGGTCATTGTACAAAATTGCATGAATTATCTCATTTATTCTTAATGATCCTATAATCAGGGTATTATTATTTTCCACAATTTACAGATGAAGAAGCTAAGACTAAAAGAGCTTATAAGAGTTGCCCAGTCCTACATCTAGCAGGTGTAAAGAACAATATTTGAACTCAGTGACTCTAAGGACCCTATCTTGACAGTCATTAGCTTTGTTCCCAGGACTGTGCAAGGCACTGGGCAACGGGGACAAATGAAGTGACCTTTGCTCTAGGCTTCTGTTCCATGGGAGATCCAGACTAATAGGCAAGAACAAAAGGGTGAAACATGAGCTGTGATGGGGAAGATTAGGATGTAACAGGAGTGCAGGGCAAGCGTCTAACTCAAACAAAGATGGTGACTCTTTTATCTAGGAGGAAGCTGAGGAATGAAGAACTGGTGGAAGGGCAGGTTGAAGAGCATGGGGGAGAGGACTACAGACTGATTTAACAGAATGAGCAAATGCCTGGAGGCAAGAGAGCATGGAGAGCTTAAGGGACTAAACGAAATTCATTATGGCTGGATGATAAATGTCAAGGAGAGGATAGCAAATGGCTGGGGAGGGAAGCATGGGCCAAATTATGCAAGACCTTATAAATCATGTTAAGGAGTTTGAACTTCATTAGGACTTCATCAAATGGTCTGTCCCTTTCAAAGTTGTAAGCCAAGGAATGACTTGATCAAATTTGCGCTTTAGGGTGTTATGAAGCACGGTTTGGATGTGGCAATGCTGGAAACAGTGAGGCCAACCAATAAGCTGTTGCAGGACTTTAGTTATTATGGAGATGTTGTAAAGTTAATATTTTTACATTAAAACATACATGGAAATATTGTGAAGAGGGCAAAATTCACGTGAAGTTTTAACATAAACCACATGACTTCAAAGAAATTTCATTCTTGCAGCACAATCCTCAAATCTCTCCCTCCAACCCCTCACCACACCTCCCCTCTCTTCCAGCCGACCCCCCACCCTGTACCACCCCTACCCCAAGTATATTCTGCTCTGCTCTAAGGAGTTCACCAGTAGACAAAGCTGCAGAAAAGAAGCACAAGTATTTTGTATGATACAGTAGCCGAGCTATCATCTTAAAGCAGAACATGAGACAGAAGCTTGCATGAAGGCAGTTTATTCGGGAATGACCTCAAGAAGCAGGAGTGAGGGACAGGAGAGTGAAACAGGGAAGGAAAGCACATATGAGAATGCACTTTTCAATTTGCTCGAAGCTCTTGAGGTACCTAATGAAATGCAGCTCAGAACTTTCCCCTATGGAGATGAAATAGGAAGCACATTTATTATCCATCACCCATTGTTCAGGGTGGCAATTCTGTCAGTGAGTGCCTGGCAGGCTACCAGGGGCAGCCACGCTGAGGAGCTCTAGAGCAGGCACCAGGCCCAAGGAGAGGCACCAGCAAGCTGTGCTTGTAGGAAGGTGGTTGAAGCTCGCATAGAAGCCATCGCCACAGTCAAAGCCAGAGTCACGTGTGGAGCTGTGATTTGTAATAGTACTTGCTGCTATCCAAAGTTATTGTTTTTTATTGGATTTCACATGTGTGTACTGCCTCTCTCACCCTTTAGGTGGCAAGATCAAATTGTCTTTTTTTTCCTGCCCATCACTTCAGCCCTAGAACGCTACTTGCCTCACATTAAGTGCTTAAACATTTTTAAATTGGAGTGACTGTGAAGTCCTAAATACCTATGATGTACAAGGGTGCCTTTTAAAGACAGTGGTCCCACCCAACTAGGTTTTTTGGTTTTTCCCTACTTTTACTGCTGCGGTTCACCCCTTGTGCTGCTTGGGAGATAGTCTAGCTTTAGCAGATTGACCAAAGACCATTGTAAGGGCTGAAAGTAATTCTATACACGGATCAAAAGAAACCTCAGCCACCAGTAAGTATCCTATTCTGTAGAGTTACTCCACCTTGGATGACTCCAAAGTAATCAATTAAATCCTAGTCTTTGGAAAATCTTCATCCTTCAAGGGGAGCAAAGGAAAAGGGCTTCACTCGGCACCACGATTCCCCCTGGCTGATGCTGAGCTGCTTCTGCCTGTCTCAGAGACAGGAAGCCTGAAACCAGTGGTAGGTGTGCTGATGACACGGAAATGGCACTGCGGCAAAATCCCCACCTGTCCTCAATAAGTCCACCAACAGGTTTGCTACAAATTGTTTCTTACGAGGAGTGAGAGCTTGTATTCTGTTCACAGAGATCATTAGAGATCACATCCTAACCTTCAGATGCATATCAATTGCCGACCAAATTTAAACTCTAGAATTAGAAGGAGAGTTCGAAATAGCTTTTGTTGACTGTCTTTCTCCTCTCCCTATTGCCCCCTGTATTTGGCCAAGAAGAAATTAAGACTCAGGAAAATGAAGTGACTGCTCTAAATTACCCAGCTATTTTGTGACAGAAACAAAATGAGAGACATTCTGTGTGGCAAAGTTTTTTGTTGTTGTTTTTTTTTTCAGAGCAATTCAGTAGAGTGTGGGTTACTGATAATGCTAAAGTGGCAGGTTTGATTTTTGTGTATAAGCCATGGATTCTTCTCTCCGTCCACCGACCTCCCTAAAACACATAAACAAGCCTGAAAATGCCTTGAGGGTTAGAAATGTGTCTTTTATCCAGTGCCTGGCATGTTGTAGGATCTCAAAAAATATTTGTTGTAAAATGAATTTCTATGGCTCTTGGTATTAGTCATCCTGAAGGAGGATAATAACCTTTTTCCCCCAAATACATTTTTCTCTGCTCTCCTGGTTACTTTCTCCTGTCTTTGTTTGTAGTCAATCAATATCACTATTAAGGTGCCTCTAGCCTGGTTGTATTCAGGTGTGGAGCCTTGCCTGTTGGACAACCCGACTTACCACAGAGATACCAAACACCCTTTCAAAATCTATTACTGGGTCAAGCCTCAACTCTACTACTTTAAAAATCATTTCTTCAAGGTTTACTTTGAAGGTTTCTTTCTCTCCATGTCAGCAGGACAGCTGTGAATTTCTTATTTTCAACAGGCCCTTCTTTGAGTAATGGTGACCCAGTAAGAGGGGTTTTCACGTACACTTTCAAAGTTTTTCCTTCAGAGGTTTACGCTTTCTCCTATTAATCTAATCCCATTTTTTTTCTCAGTTTCTGTAATTGTCATTACTGCCTTGACTAATGCCAATTTTAAAGTCTAGGTCTGCCCATAAAGGAGACAAAACTAAACAGAGAATTTCATTGCAAGATAAAAAATTACATTTCTTTTTAAATGTTTTTCTTGCTAAGGATAGCCTGCATTGTCAGGTGCTGCAGAAGATATGTCACCAAAGAATATGTTTAATAGCATAATTTTAAAATAACACCCTGGATTGGTATAACTCTGAATTTAGAGTTTGTACATTTTCTTACATGTTGATTCATTTGTTTCCCCTGATAGTTCTAGGAAATAAACAAAGCTTGGGTATCCCTCCTTGAGAGATATGGAAAGGTTAGGCTCTCCCAAGTTTGTTAACTCACTGGGAAAACAAGGGCTGAGGGATTTGAGAGGATGTAGAGTGTTGGGACTAAGGGAAATATGACAAAAAAAAGAGCTGTTCCGCCAAATTCTAGTTAGGAGGAACCAAGGCCATTCTTGGGGAAAAACATAGTGGCATCAAATACAAGGAATGAGACAAGAATACAAAGAGAACATAGTTGATACTAAAGAAATCAAAAGTTAAATAAGATACAAATAACAGAGCCAAAAAAAAAAAAAAAAGGGTTATTTTGACTCAGCCAATATAATGAATTGGTACCAAAGGACAATCTTAGTTGCCAACAGCAATGTCGTATCTATCTATGTATTCAATGAACAGATAGCTCTCTGGTAAATATTTTTCAATTTGTTCCATTGAAGAAAATCTAGAAGCAATTGCCAGTGAGTAGCAAATGGCACTATTTACGTTGCTGAACAAATCTTTGTTGAGGAACTACCATGAGTAGGCACTGGGTATGTACTGTGCTGGCTCAAAATGAGTTAGAGATGGTCACTGCCCTTGAGAACACATAACCATAAAGAGAGAAAAGTAGAAACTAAGTATAAAATATGGCCATTATTGAGCATTTTATTAAGAAACACTGTTTTAAGCTCTTTATATTAAGTATTGTGTGGAAGGATATTAAAAGAGATCAGTGGGATGGGAGGGACTTTGTAACTATGTATGGTGATCAATGTTAACTAGAATTTTTGTGGTGATCATTTTGCAATGTATACAAATATTTAATCATTATTTATATTAATTATATGTCAGTTATACCTCAATTAATAAAAAAGATCACTGGAGACCATAACTGCCTAGGTGATTAGGGAAGAAGGTATAGGCTTGAAAGTGTGGGTAGAATTTCCAAAGATAGGAAGGATACATTAGAGCATTCCACTCAAATAAATTGTGCCAGGAAAGCAAGGAGGGAAAATACACTACGGCACCTAGAGGAATAAGCTGAATGTCAGCTGTGACTGGCGAAGAGATGTATTTTAGGGAGCAGGGGTTAGTGCATCAACTTCAGTACAGGACAAAGAGTTTGGTTTTTATGTATAGGCACTGGGAAACCACTGAAGGTTGTAGAGTGCAGACTCATATGATAAAAATAGGTTAATCTAGAAAATGGAGAGTAGCTGGGGGAATATCAGTTAGATAGCCATGACAATAGCTCAGCCCCCGCCCCATAAAAAAACCAACCAAGGACAATGTAAGGGAAAAGAAAGGAGGGATTCCAGAAGATCGTCCCATGCATGTACTTTAAGTTGTAGATAACCCAGATACTTATCTCTGCTAAAGGTCCTATTGTGATGCATTTTGTTGCAATAACTGACATATCCTTGGAGATGCTCCAAGCATAACTGAGGAGGCACTTTGACTGTTATCGGCTACAAAATTATGCTTCTAGGGTTCAAATACACCTCCCTAAGGGTAAACTGTGATCTAAGCTGTGAAACCAGTTATATCCAAAATTCACAGATTTCTGATTGCTTATAGAAATCATTCTTTAAGATGAGGAGAGACATTTGTTCTGTAACAAAAAAAGGACACATAATGTTGAAGTAGTATTTTGAAATTTTTGGATGTGATTCATAGCTTAGTAAAATCTTAATGTCTGATAGATAAGGCTAAGAGAACACTGCTTGTGAAGGAAAGAGTGTTTCTAAACTCTTCAAGAGTATCATGCAACTTTTGATTTCTACAATGGAATTTTCTTTTTCTTTCTCCTTTACCTTCTTCTTCTCTCAGTAACCCAGAAAGGGGCAATCTTCCTGCTGCATGGCAAGGGAACAGAGAGGAAGAACAGTACATGTAGAGGGTAGCTACAAGTGTACCTAACTCAAGACAACTTCTATAGGCAACCAATAGAGTGAGTGTTCCCATTTCTCAGGACCTGATTCCCTCTAGTCAGTTATGCCAATGCACAGAGCAGATAATACCACAATGAAAAACAAACACGTGTATGTATAAAATAGATAACTGGTAAGAACCTGCTGTATTAAAAATAAATAAATGTAAAAAAACAAAAAAACAACAAAAACAAAGCAAAAACTGACCACGTGGTTAAAACAGCTTATATGTGCCAGACCAAGCACTTGGCAGATCTGCAGTCTTTGATAACCCTTATAACATAATTTTTTCTTTATCCATTTGTCTGTTGATGGACACTTGGGTTGCTTCCATAACTGGGCTATTGTAAATGATGCTGCTTTGAACATTGGGGTGCATGTATCTTTTTGAATTAGTATTATATTTTCATTTTTTATGGATATATACCCAGGAGTGGAATTGCTAAATCATATAATAGTTCTATTTTTAGTTTTTTGAGGAACCTTCATACTGTTTTCCATAATGGTCATACCAATATACATTCCCACCAACAATATGCAAGGGTTCCCTTTTCTCCACATCCTCTTCAACATTTGTTATTTGTAGATTTTTATGATGGCCATTCTGATAGGTGAGAGGTGATACCTCATTGTAGTTTTGATTTGCATTTCTCTGATAATTAGTGATGTTGAGCATCTTTTCATATGTCTGTTGGCCATCTGTATGTCTTCTTTGGAAAATGTCTATTCAGATCTTCTCCATAATGGTAAAAGAAATAGAGAGTGCCAAATGCCACCCTTAATAATACACACACAGCAAGAGCATTAGATGAAAAGGTAAGCACGTGATCAAGAATCACAAATATTTTAGGAAAAACAATAGACTGAATGGAAAATACAAGAAGAAGAACTGAAAGTTTAAGAAAGTATGATTCATAATCTAATCCAAGGGAGGGTTTAGAAGAAATATAATTAGTATCCTCAGAGGCATCTGAGATAAAGAAAATGTGATATATATATATCATATATAATTACATATTATTGTATAATTATATGTTTGTATATAATAAAATTTATATATTATATAATTATATAGTAGTGTATATACTATATAAATTAATATAAAATAATATGCTATATTAATATAGCATGTTAATATTTATAAGACAAATACTGCGTGATTTCATTTATATGCAGTATCTAAAAATAGTCAAACTTATAAAAGTAGAAAATAGAACAGTGGTTGCCAAGGGCTGGCAGAGAAATTGAAAGTTGTTCAATGGGTATAAAGTTACAGCTATACAAGATGAATGAGTTCTAGATATCTGCTGTACAACATGGTGCCTATAGTCGACAGTACAGTGTTGGGCACTTAAAAACATCTTAAAAGGGTAGATCTCATGCTGAGTGTTCTTACCACACATGCAATAAAAAGGCAAAGGGACACAAGAAAACTTTGGGAGGTGAGGGATGTGTTTATTACCTTGATTGCAGTGGTGGTATCACAGGTGTATGCATACATCCAAACTCATCAAATTGTACATATTAGATGTATGTAGTTTTTTTATATCAGAAATACCTCAGAGCTGTAAAAAATTAAAAAGTGCAAAGGCATCAATTTTTATAGGATTAACTATGTATTGTTATGCTAGCATCTTGTTCATAAGCAATCATTAAACATTTGTTCCTCTAATATGAGCAGATCTTACAAAGTTTTCAGCTGCTTGCTGTAATTGAGTAGTACCCTCTCCTGTCTTGATTTTCTGTCTGTGACTGCCTACCTCACTGCTTCTTTCTGGTTCTCTCAATGAAATGGCACCTAAAGAAAAAAATTGCTTCTTTTGTCTGCTGCTGGCTTGTTCACAGTGGGGCTCTTGATTTGAACAAACCTGAAGATGTCAGGCTGTATAAACACTCAGGGAAAGATATGTTCACAGAGGTTCCTGCTCTAGAAAATTATACACTACTTTCAAAATGCTTTGCCACATTTAAAAGTGTAATTATACCCTTCTTCTTAATGACTGACATGACATATGTTTACACGTGTTTTAGCTGACTTATGACAGTACACAGTACTGTGTTATGCGTTTGGTGGCAACATCTAAAATTTCATGGGAAAAACATCTGAAGCTGTCTGTTGTTGCCCATGTATTTTAGAATAAAAAAATGCAACTTGCAAGTTTCACAATACTTTTTAGTCTTTGCATAGTCAGTTAATTATCACTTTCCCTTGTTGCCTGCATGAACTGTTTGCTCAACTGCCCTGACCATGTTTCAGACTTCCTTGTTTTTCTGTGGTTGTTTCCATTTTAGTTGGGTTTTCTAGAGCAGTACGGTCCAACAGAAATTACTGTAATGATAAAAATGTTCTATATCTGCCTTGTTCAATATGATAACCACTAGCCACATGTGTACAGGAAAATTGGCTGCTGCAAATGAGGAATTGAAATTTTAATTTTATTTTCTGTTAATTAATTTAAATTTAAATAGCCATATGAGGCAAGTAATGCTGTTCCAAATAAATATATTGTGAGCCACACATGAGATTTTAAATTTTCTAATAGCCACATTAAAAAAACAAAACTAAAAAGAAAGCAAAATTAAATTTTAAAAATATATTTTATTTAACCCAATAAACCCAAAATAGTATCATTTTAACCTAGAGTAGTCAAATTCATAGAGAGAGAAAGTTGAATGGTGATTGCCAAGGGCTTTGTGGGAGGGGGAAATGGGGAGTTATTGTTTAATGGATACAGAGTTTCAATTTTGCAAAATGAAGTGTTCTGTGAATGGATGATGGTAATGGTTGTACAACAGTGTAAATGGACTTAATGCCACTGAACTGTACACTTGAAAATGGTTAAGATAGGTTATGTGTATTTTATCATAATTTAAAAAATTGAAAAATTATCATTTCAATAATTTTCCAATACAAAATATTAGTAATGTGATACTTTATGTGCTTTCTTACTAAGTATTTAAAATCTGGTGTTTATTGTGCACTTACAGCATATCAGACTAACTTATATTTCATCCTATTTAATAGCTACCAGTGGCTAGTGGGCATTATATAGGACAGAACTGGTATAGAGAAAGAAAATAATCAAAAACATTATTAATTAACTTTCTGCTCTTCCTACACTCCAGTTGGGACCCAATAATTTTTAACCTATAGAATTGTTAACCTATAGAATATAGATTCATCAACTACAACAACCGTTACTACTCTGGTGGGAGACGTTGATAGCAGGGGAAGCTATCTGTTGTGTATGGCAGGGGCAGGAAGTATCTGGGAACTATATACTTTCTGTGCAACTTTTCTATGAACCTAAAACTGCTCTAAAAAATAAAGCCTATTTTTAAAAAAAGGAAAGAAAGAAAAAGGAAGGAAATTCTGAGGTTTGTGTGAGTCTTGAAGACATTAGGCTAAGTGAAGTCAGCCAGTTGCAAAAGGGGACGTATTGTATGAGTCCACTTCTATGAGGTAGCTACAGTAGTCAGATTCATAGACACAGGAAATAGAATGGTAGTTTCTAGGGGCTGGAGCGAGAGGGGAATGGGGAGTTATTTTCTGAGGATGAATTTTTCAGTTTGGGAAGAGAAAAAGTTCTGGAGATGGATTATGGTGATGGTTTAAAAACAATGTAAATGTACTTAATACCACTGAACTGTACACTAAAAATGGTTAAAATGGTAAATTTTACATTGTGTATGCTCTACCAGAATAAAAAAAAAATGTTTAAAAGGGGAAAAAAAAGGTAACTCCTGATCTTTCCCCAAACCTGCCCATTCTTCATCATCTTCCCCAAAGATCACCTACTTTAATCTTAACAAACTAGCAAAGTGTTCACTCTTGATTCATCTCTTTCCCTCACTCCCATCTACAACCCAGGAGAAAATCCTTCAATTCTAATTCTAAAACATATCCTCATTTTGTCCACATCTCTCCATTATTATCATTACCTCAAGCTTACTCCCATCTTGGGACCTTTCTACTTATTATTTTCTCAGCCCAGTAGACTCTCTGCTGACCTTCTTGAAATGACTGGCCTCTTCCTGACATTCAAGCTGTATCTTTCAGGACATTTCCTCAGAAAAGTCTTCCCTAACCACTTCCTAAAGTAGCCACTCAGTTTCAGTGTTTTGCAGAGTACTTATAACTTTCTGTACACATTTCTTTGTTTTGTCTTTCCCTCCACCATAATATAAATTCCATGGGTTCCAGGACCTTTTCAATCTTGCTTATTTCTCTTTCTCCCTATCTAGTTCAGTGCCTGGTACATATTTGGCACTCAACACACATTTCTTAAATAAACAAATGAACGAAACTGCCTGAATTCTAGTTTCCTTGCTGTGAAAGTGGATAATTATAATATCAGTCTCATAGGTTGGTTTTGAGTATTAAATAAAATAATGTCTGTTCATGTGCTTAGGACAGTGTCTAAAGCACAGGCAGCATGCAGCAAAGGTTAACTGTTATTGTCATGACTATTAATACCTTCACTAGGCAAATTATAGGGTGATCATGGTGCCTTGGGGCATTGCTATTACTAGTTATCTTATTACTTGGGAAGCAGAGAAGGGACAGCTAAAGGAGAACCTCCTTGCCCTATAGAAGGTAATAGAATATTTCTAGTAAGAAAATCGGTGTTTGAATATTCAAGCCAGTTGCACGAAAATTTTATTGGCCAAGGAGAATTGGTTGGACATGGAAGAGGTATATTTTTGTTACGTGAAATTTCACAAGCAAGGCTGTCCTATCTGGATATCAATCATGGATCAATAGAGTGCTTGAAAGCTTAGAGTGCATTTTACCTACATTATCTGACTCTTTCCCCTCCCAATAATGCTGTGAAGAAGCTAAGATAGATATTAATAGTCACTTCTAAAGA
Source organism: Balaenoptera musculus (assembly GCF_009873245.2). Taxonomy (NCBI): domain Eukaryota; kingdom Metazoa; phylum Chordata; class Mammalia; order Artiodactyla; family Balaenopteridae; genus Balaenoptera; species Balaenoptera musculus. The sequence continues at coordinate 75,130,179 of NC_045790.1, forward strand.
AGCACCTTGAAAGATTAAGGACATACAGAAAGTAGGCCAAAGCCAAAACTTGAATCCAGATTGTACATCTCTAGTCTTTAATATTATTAATATCAAAATAATATGCAGTTTTTAATAGGAAACATTGAAACACTCAGATTTATATACAGTTTGGGTATAATCATTTGGTATTCTCTCAAGACAGATTAATGTTAAAAAATAAGGTATCAAAATTCAATTTTGTCTAGTTCTAAAAAGAAATCATACAGAATTCCTAATATTCAAAATTGTCCATATGAGTTTGAAGGATTTCAGATTGCTATTTGGGGCTAAAAAATCCTCTTCCTTATATTGAGCCAAAAATCCTCATGTAAAAATATCAGTTACCCAAGCTGTACTTGTTACACAAGTTTTTTTTCCTCTCCCTTAAGATTTCTTATAAAGTTGCTCATCTTCTCTTGAAAAGAACAAAATCCTGGATTACATCAGTTCACCTTGGCAAAAAGAAAAATGAGAAGTTTCATAATGTTAACAGAAATGAAATCTTTCACTCCATTTATATATTTCACTAAAGACAGAGCACTTTCAAAATTTAAGATGTTGCAAATTTTATAAAAAGTAGAAACATGAATGAAGTAATTTTCTCTTTAGTTTGTTAAAAGCATTTAATTTAAAAAAAGCCCATTTGGTTGATAATTTGGTTTTATGCCTAATATACCATTCCATAATGATCGCAGCTGAAAAGATAGATAGAGGGAAAGAAGGGATGAAAATTGGAGTAGAAAATGACAAGGGTGATCTAGACAGTTATCCAGGAGGGGATTGCCTTAGGTAATTGTGGAAGAACCAGAAATATAGAGAAAAGAAAAGCCAAGTAGAGATGGACAGCCTTAGTTGAGAAGGACAGTAACTTGAACATAACTGAGGCAAGAGGAATTAAAGGTAGAAGGTGACATGCCAGTTATGTAACGGGGGTGGGGTGGGGGTTGTGTAGGGTGGGCAGGAAACAAAGAACAGATCAAGTAAGAAGGCATATAACAAGTGAAGTTAGGACAGGGATTCAGGATCCTATGTGTGTGAAGGGGGCATGTAATGGTCCATGTACTTCTAGCATTAGCGGAAACATCATAAAAGTACCGTGCTAGCCTGCATTCGAGTGTGAGAAAAACATATTCTTCATATTTGTAGAGAAACTTTATTCCCATTGCCATAATTTAATAATGTGATAAACAATGTTACATTCTAAGCTACTTAGTAGCAAGGGTTATTATATGCATATATTTCATTAACTTATTTTTTAATTATAAAAGTAATACCTCTTCACTATATAGAGCTTAGAAATTTTTTTTAATTAAAAAGAAAACAAATGCTATATACAACCCCAGCATGCAGAAAAAAGGCATTCTTAACAAATTGCTGAGATATGTGCATAGAAATATATGCATACTTACACTTAGTCTATGTGATTACATAAATTGTTTGATACTTTTAATAAAATTTTCACGGTGTAATATGTGACTCTACATATAATTAATTTTTCAAAAGGATGATTTTAAAGGCTGCATAGTATTCTACTAAAATATTTTAGACTTTTATATCGTTTTCATTTTTTTGACATGGAATCTAGCAATGTCTGATTTAATAAATAAATGTCTATCTCTATCTCTTATAAGTGAAATTATTGGGTTAAGGTTTTTTTTTTTTTTTTTTTTACTATTGTTATGCATCCATAGCTTCCTTCTTTACTTTTTTTTTTTTAAATTAATTAATTAATTTATTTTTATTTATGGCTGTGTTGGGTCTTCGTTTCTGTGCGAGGGCTTATTTTTCTTCTAGTTGTGGCAAGCGGGGGCCACTCTTCATCACGGTGCGCGGGCCTCTCACCATCGCGGCCTCTCTTGTTGCGGAGCACAGGCTCCAGACGCGCAGGCTCAGTAATTGTGGCTCACGGGCCTAGTTGCTCTGCGGCATGTGGGATCTTCCCAGACCAGGGCTCGAACCCTTGTCCCCTGCATTGGCAGGCAGATTCTCAACCACTGCGCCACCAGGGAAGCCCTGGGTTAAGGTTTTTGAAGCTCCTTGACATATAGTTAAATTGGCTTTCAGAAAATTATGTAAATATCCGCTACTTACACCGTGAAACTTGGGAACAGAATGAATTCGGGTAATGGTTATTCTTTGCTATCTGAACTCTCTCACTATTAGAATTTAGGAATTAAATAACAAAGCATTCTTGCACATATATTTTCAGAAACTTGGAATTACATTACGAATGCTGTTTTATATCTTGATTTTTCTTTTACAATTATACAGTAAAGTGACAATTACAATGACAGCAGATTTTTATTAGCAACAATAGATGCCAGAAAAGAATGAAGTAATATCTTCAAAGTATTGAGGAAAAATATACTGTCAAGAGAATCAAATATTCAGCTAAAGTGTCATTAAGAGTGAAAGCAAAATAATGACCATTTGTTTTTCATACTTAAAGAATAAAATTTCCTACAAACCCTGAAAATATCCTAATATAATGAATATACCTTTGCAAAAAAGAATAATAGAAAACAAATGGAATGTATAAAACAATGATAAGCAAGAACATTTGATAATGTTTATAAATCTAATTATTGACTAAAGTAACAATAGTTTTACATACTTAAGAGGTAATACTAGATAATATGAAAAAGCCTAAATTGTAAAGCAACTACATATTCCAGATAAATACAGCAAACGTCTTTTAAGATGCATAGTAGAATTCATAGATAGGAATAATTTCCAGGGGCCAAAAACAAAATGGAAACAAGAGCCTGAAGATAAGCACAATGTTTTAGAAGCAAGACAAGAAGTAGGGTGTGGTTTATAAAGACTTAATTATGTGTAGAAAGGGACAGGAGATGAGGAATTGGTCAGAAAAAAATGGAAAACTCCCATAAATCTAGAGAATGTCCTCTCAGTAAAAAAGGAAGGCTGAACAATTCTACCCATTGTTGTCTCAGAAAGACATTGAAAAAGTTTGTCTGTCATGATAGGGTTCTAAGTAGGGGGCAAGAATCTCCCATAAGATTTTATAACCAAGGACCTACCATCATGTGATTTTGAGATAAAAACTTAATGTGGAGGAATTCCCTGGCGGTCCAGTGGTCACGACTCTGCATTTTCACCGCGGAGGGCCCGGGTTCGATCCCTGGTCAGGGAACCAAGATCCCACAGGCCACATGGCGCAGCCAAAAAAATAAAATAAAACAAAACCTTGCTTTACAACAAAACAAAACAACAACAACAAAAATTTAATGTGGAATCCAAAGTCTAAGAAATTAACCCACCAAAAGTGTCCCAGGCTTGTAATACCCCTGGACCATTTGAAAAAATTAAATATAAAACTGTTCTAGAGGGCTACACCCTAACACTCCTCACAAAATCTTACTTGATGAAGCCTTACTAGAGATGAGCTTACTATCTAGTATCACAAAACATGAGCAAAAACAAGTCACCTTAAACAAAAGAAAGTAAACACAAATAGCAGGATTAGACCCCTTAAAATGTCATATAGGAGAGCCTATGAAGTATATATGTAAAAAAGATTAGTGTTATGAAACAAGGATAAAAACATAGAAAAACATGAGACTCTATAAATAAAGCACAAATTATTTTTAGAAATGAAAAGTACAATTTATGAAATAAACTTCCATGAACAGTTTAAACTTTGAACTGTCAGGTTAAATTTTTTAAGAGATTAACATATATGAAAGATATATAGAGAAAATTTAATATACTTTAATGAAAATTTTTAGTGGACAAAACAGAAAGAATTGGAGAGAAGTAATAAAAGTGATTGTTTTCTAGAGTTGAGAAAAGTCATGGATAAGTGTATTTAACCAGCACAGGTATTCCTTAGTGTAATAAAAGTAAATGTACTCCTAGACTCACTCTGCTTTGTAACATAGACTGAGAGAAAATCTTAAAAGTAACACCCGAAAAAGAGATTCCCCTCAAAGGGCAACAGTTTGTCAGAAAACAGACATGGGAAGTTCAACTAGAAGCCAGAAGATAATGAAATTATACCAAAAGATGGTGAGGAAAAACAACCTATAATCGAAATGCTATATCCAGCTAAGCTATCAAGAACAAGGCTAACGTGCACAGCAATGAAGACCCAACACAGCCCAAAATAAATAAAAAAAAAAAAAAAAAAAAAAAAAAAAAAAAAAAGAACAAGGCTAAAATAAAAAGAAGCGAAACAACTATCTGTAGTGAGGTGGATGGACCGAGAGTCTGTCGTATAGAGTGAAGTAAGTCAGAAAGAGAAAAACAAATGCCATATGCTAACACATATATATGGAACCTAAAAAAGAAAAAGGTTCTGATGAACCTAGGGGCAGGACAGGAATAAAGACACAGACGTAGAGAATGGACTTGAGGACACGGGGAGGGGGAAGGGTAAGCTGGGACGAAGTGAGAGAGTAGCATGGACATATATACACTACAAAATGTAAAACAGATAGCTAGTGGGAAGCAGCTGCATAGCACAGGGAGATCAGCTCGGTGCTTTGTGACCACCTATAGGGATGGCATAGGGAGGGTGGGAGGGAGATGCGAGAGGGAGGGGATATGGAGATATATGTATACATATAGTTGATTCACTTTGTTATACAGCAGAAACTAACACCATTGTAAAGCAATTATACTCCAATAAGGATGTTAAAAAAAAAAAAAAAAGAACAAAGCTAAATAAAATCATTTTCAGGCAAACACACACTAAAAGGACATTACTAACAGACTTGGGGAAGGAATTACAAAAATTATATATTTCAGGAAGAAAGAGATTGGACCCAGAAAGAAGAATTGAGTTTCAAGAAAAAATGGTTATTAAATAAACTGTTAAACATTGACAAGTGTAACAAACTTTGACTGTATAGAATGATAATATTAAATAATTTGAGAGTTATTAATCAAGATGGAACTAAAATATGGGAGACAATATTATTTAAGGCTAGAGTAAGTGAGGGAAAGAAAACTTCTTAAGTCTTATATTTAGAATTTAAGTATATTAATTAACTTCTATATGTGAATGTTAAGTTAAATATATATATTAAAGTGTCTAAGGTTACTTTTAAAGGAGTAGATATGTCTTGTATAACTTCTAAACCACAGCTGACTTTAGAGTGAAAAAATAAAGAAAAATACAGAAAATAAAAAATTACTGAAAATCAGGTTATAAATGAGGAAAGGAATGAAAATGCATGGTATATAGGAAGCACTAAATAAAAATGATAGAAATAAATCTAAAAATATCAATTTCACAGTAAATGTCTTTTAACTCACCAGTTAAAAGGTGGATATTCTCAAATTGGATAAGCATGTACACATACATAAAATTTTGCTATATGCTGTTCATAATAGAAGCACATGAAGCATAAGAACACAGAAAAACAACAAGACCTTGAACTGTATAAAGCAACAGCTGACTAAATTAAAGAAACAAATTCCCAATAATAGTGAAAGATTTAAAAATTTCTCTTACAGAAACCGATAGAGGAAGCAGACAAAAAATATTAAGTATACAGACAGTGTGGGTAACATAATTAGTAGGCTGATATGCTAAGTGTGTTTAGTTGATTTAAAGAGTTAAAATATAAGAGAATTATGTTTATGAACTTGGGATCATAAAGAGCTTTTGAAATGAGTTTCAAAAAGTAGAAATTGTTTGAGAAAGACTGATAATTTGACCAAATCAAAATATAAAATTTCTATGAAATAAAGGAAACCATAATATAATAAAAATGTAAAGGGTGGAAAATGCTGAAAAAATATATTTGCAAAATGTAAAGCATACAAAGAACTAGAAGTAAGAAGCATATACAAAACATCAAAGGAAAACTAAGAAAATGGATAAATGGTTTATATATACAAAATTCAAAGAAGACACCCAAATGGGTAATAGAGATATAAAAATTATCAAAAGCTAGCAACCATAGAAGTGAAATTAAAACAACATAGTCTCCAGTGTAGCCCCATCAGCTTGGCAAAATTTTATTAGTGTGATAATACCAACTGTTATCAAGGATGGAAAGAAAAAGAGAATATTCAAGTGTGGCTGCTAAAAACATAGACATCAGTTTAGCAAATCTAAAAAAGCTGACCAAGTTCTCCCTTTATGCCAGTAAGTCCTTTTCTAGGTATACATCTTAGAGCAACAGTTTTCTAAGTGTGGTCCACAGACCCCTGGGAGCCCCTGAGATCCTTTCAGGGTGTCTGCAATCAAAACTACTTTTATAATAATTAGTAAGAAAGACCTCATTTGTTTTTTTGTCTGTATAGATGTTTGCATTGGTGGTATAAAAGCAACGGTAGATAAAACCGCTGATGCCTTAACACAAATCAAGGCAGAAGCATCAAAATGTATTGTGGTTACTGTATTCTTCACCACTAGGCACTCGCAGTTTAAAAAGAAAAAGCTAGTTTCACCAAAGAATGTCCTTGATAAATCAGTGAAAAGTATTAAATTTCTTAAATCTTGACTCTTGAGTGCACATCTTTTTAATATTCTGTGTGATAAAATTGCAATTAAGCATGAAGTATTTCTGCTGCATATTGAAGAGCAAAGAACAACACGTGTGATTGAGTTATGAGCAGAAATAGCTGCTTTTTATTTATGGAACACCATTTTTACTTGAAAGAATGACTGACAGACAAACTACAGTTATTCAAGTGGGTATCTGGCAGTCACTTTCATGGAAGTGAATTTCAACAAAGAGAGTTTGCTGATTCAAGGAAAACAATGGATAATATTTGTACCAATGGTAAAATTTAAATTTCTAAGCAAAAATTAGAATTTTGGAAAACTTGTATTAGCTACTGTGAGCTTAAGAGCTTCCTAATATTTAAAAGCCTTTCCTGATGACACTGTTGTGACTTATTGTTCATTATGAATTCTATATCTATTAAATTATAAAACTCAAAATTCATGATTGTAACTGCCACTGGAGAGGGAGAGAAAAGGCAGTATGAGTGAGGGGTTTCAAATTAAAATATGTCATGTGCATGAGAAAATGAAAAGAATTTTATAGCAAACCTTTTTCTTCTTTTCTGTAGGGCATATTTAAATATATTCTATTTTCTTTTTTTTTAGTAGTTTACACTATTATTAAAAACACAAATGCTTTAACATCAATCTTTATTGCAGCTGTCATTATTGTCTTAGAATGAATTCCTCTTTTAGGAAGTATTGTGGATTTGACTATGGTTCTTGACATATTTTACCCAACACAAAGCTTTTATACATATATTACAAGCAATACACTAAGAATGCCTGCTTCTAGGCACACTTGCCAAGTCTGTATATTTTTACAAATTTCTTGCCGGTTTCATAGGAAAAAGTAGCACATGATTGTTTTAATTACTATTTTGGTGATCAGTAGTGAAGTCTAGGAATGGGAAAAATACAAATGATAAAAGTAGGATTATTTCTGCTTTAGAAACCAGGAAATAGCATGCTAGTCCTGTCTCTGGAGAATTCACTGCACACTTGGACAATGGTAAGAGCAAAAAGAGAACTATAAGCCTGTGCTCTTGAGTCACAGAGCACTGGGAGAGGTTGCTTTCATGGTTTCCCAGTCCACCGTTTCTCACATGTGGTGTTGGGGAGAAGTGGCTCTGCAACTTCACAGTTACTTACTCTGTTCAGTGTCTGCAAGAGAGGCAACAAATACAGGAAACCAAGAAGTTCGCAAATATGTGTATTTGCATTCCCATATCTATATGCACCAAAAAAATCATCTACTTCATATGTTCCCATTCCTTAATTCATCCAGATTTCTACCTGTTCCCTCCTTTGGAGACATGTTACATGATAGGTCTGTATTTGTTCCCACTGTAGGGTCCTTTCAATAGCTATCATTGTTATATGGGGAGGGTTTTTTAGTGACCTAGGCTTGCTTTGGTACCTCTGAAGTTCTTCGTGGTGATGACTTTCAATGCTAGTTGATATTCTTCCAGGCCACGTGATGTCCTCTGAGATCAAAACCATGCTGAAAGCCAGCAGTGCCCTTTAAGTTATCAATTCTTGATGCTATACACGGTGAAACTTGTCTATTTGTTTCCCATGATCCTGTCCTTCTGGTGGTAGCTTCTGTCAGAACCCTGTTTTAGTTCTTTATACTTATTCCCTTTTAGAACAAAGAGTCAGTATTAAATAATTTCATATTTTTGTCTATCATTTCAATCTATATTTCCTTTTTCATATTTGGACCAATTTTTACTGCACCTTACATTCTTTTCTTCCTGATTTTTAAGGGCTCTTTATATCTTTATTTATATATATATATATATATCTCACAGGAGTCTCAAACCAAATTAATTTGTCAAATTTGTGGCATGTTGAAAATTTCCTTTAAGTTTCTTTATGATCTTCATTTTGCATTCAGAAGTTTAAACTTTATATATAGACATAATATATCAGTTTTTTAAATGTGTGGCTTCTTCCATTGCTTTATTTTTTTTCCCTTGCAAGACTACTCAGGGTTTGTCTGTATCTTCTAATTTTCTTTGTTTTCATTTTTGTACTTGACTCCTCAAGTCGTGCAGAATTTATTTAGTATATATTGTAAGGTGTGAACCTGTCTTCATTTTTTTTCATATTCTGACCAATTTTGCCAGGACAAATAAGTCAGGGGGAAAAAGAAGATCGATTTTCTCACTCAATTATGATAACACCTCTATCATGCATTTAATTTTTACATGGAAAATCATTTGGATTTTTGGCTTTTAATTCTTATTGACTGGCCTCTCTGTGGATTCCTAAATAACTAATATACTGTTCTGATAATTGTACTTGTAAGTTTTATCACTTGCAGGCAATATTCCCTCTGTTCGCCCATTTTTTTCCAGAAAATTTCTTCCTAGTCCTACCTGTTTATTTTTCTAAATGTACCTCAGAATCTCGTCTATAAAATTTTCTGGAATTTCAATTGGAATTGCATTGATGACAAATTAATTTGAAAATATTTAGTGACATTCCTATTTCTGTTCAGGAGCTTAGCCTATATCTTTAATAATGTCCTTATTTCTTACATAGTAGAGTTACTTCATATAGTTCTTGTTGATACTCTGCTACCTTGTTATCGCTGTTAATGTGATAGGATATTTTGACTCGTATGTTCCAACTGGTATATATAAAAGCTATTAATTATTGTACATTTATTTGCATTAAGCCCATATTAAAATATTTTTTTCTAATAGTTTTTCCCCCATGATTCTTCTGGCTTTTCTAGATAGATAATTTTATCATCTACATATAATGATACAGTAAAAGCTATATCTATTTCTTTGTACCAGTATCAAAATTTTTGAAAATAATTTTAAATAATATGGAAAGTATTGTTTCTAGTTTTAACAGCTTTTTTCTCCCTCTAGAGTAGTGTCAGCAATACAAAGTTCTAATACTGGGATGCCCTTCTCATGGCCATGGCAGACATCACTAACCGATCATTGCATTTTGTATTTCTAGTGTTCTTAGTAACTAGAGAACTATATGCATTTGGTATTTGTTATTTGGATTGAGTACCTCTACTTTAAATATATAATTCAAATTATGCCATTCCCCATTTTCTGTTACATCATCCCATTTTATTTTCTTCTTAGCACTTACTGCAGTCTAAACCTATCTTATTTACTTATCTGTTTACTGTCTGTCTCCTACTTATTTAGGACCACGACCTTATTTGCCCTCATATCCTTAGAACCTAGAATACTACTTGACACGTAAAGGTATTCAACACATGTTCCTTAATAAATGACTCCCATCAATCAAAGACTATGCCCTCAACTGTCCCTAGTTCTCTTTCCATCTCTAGTCCTGCTTACAACACATTTCTTTAGGGGTTAAGCATCTCTGCCTGCCTCCCTGTAATTTGTAGGACATTGTGTCTTAGGTGTTGTTATTTCCAGTATCCATATAAAGAGAATATAAAAGAAAGATGTAGGGATGCTTCTTGTTAAAGCAGAATCGTTTGGCTATACTTGGTGCTGTCTGTTAATCTTGGGGTTAGGGACAAATATATAATAAACAAAGATTTTGCCTATTTTCTTAAGAGATATTAATGCTGTTCATGGATGAATCAGAGAAAAAAGTATATGAATCAGAGAAAAAAGTTGAATTTTAGAAATTATTTCTCAATCTATCTTTATAATTAATGACTTTAATAGGAATATCACCCAGATCTTGGCCAATGGTTTTCTCTTATTTGTGGATTATAATGATGCTGCTATTTCTGTTACTGTTTTTTATTTTGTATGAAACTTCATGACTATATGCAATATGAAATCAGAAGTTTGCATATAAACTTTGCATACTCATAGGAACCTAAAGGGCAATGATTTTATATATGTATATATGTATGTACATATATATAATAAGTATTTAGTGAACGCTTTATTGATAAAGCATTTGCACTTTTGAGAATTAAATGAGATCTTATAACAAACTCTGAGGTAGGTATTACTAATATCCTAATTTTACAAAGATTGGCTCTTAAATTCAGAGGATATAAGCAGTGTCTATACATTCATAGCCAGCAAGTAAAAACAAAAAACAAAACAAAAAAACACCAAGATTTAATACAGGTATTCTGTCTAAAACATCCATATTTTTACTAACATGTTCTGATTTTCTGTTCTCAGTACTATCATTGCATGGATAACATCAAAAGAAACAGAAAATACATACACAGACACACACACACACACACACACACACACACACACACAGTTGATTCTTGTTATTTGCAGTAGTTATGTTCTATTAAGTCATTGCAAACACTGAGTTAATGAACACTGAATCATTGCGTCTAGGGGAAATAGAGGGTTAGGTTCCGTTGAGCCCCTGGTCACATTTTCATCAACTGATGAAAACTAATCAATGCATAACCTTTTTTTTTGTGCGTTTCTGTTTAAAGACACCTTATTTAATATATGTTGTTTATATTTTTCTTTTTTTATTCTTTAAATTATGCATATGTATTTTATTTACACTTTGTATTTGATATATTTCATGATAAACAATTTTTTTTCCATCTTAACCATTTTTTAAGTGTATAGTTCAACGGTATCAAATACGTTCACATCGTTGTGCAAAAATCACCTCTCTCCATCCCCATAACTGTTTTCATCTCGTGAAACTGAAGCTCTATACCCATTAAACAATAACTCCCCATTATTCCTTGCCCCCAGCCCCTGGTAACCACCAGTCTACTTTCTGTCTATATGATTTTGACTATTCTAAGTACCTCATATAAGTGGGATCATACAGTATGTATCTTTTTCTGACTGGCTAATTTCATTTAGCATAATATCCCCAAGATTCATTCATGTTGTAACCATACTGCAGAATCTCCTTCCTTTTTAAGACTGAACAATATTCCATTGCATGTATATCCACATTTTGCTTATCCGTTCATCCACAGATGGACACTTGAGTTGCTTCCATGGTTTAGTTATTACGAATAACGCTGCTATGAACATGGGTGTCCAAATATCTCTTTGAGATCCTACTTTCAATTCTTTGGGGTATATGTGCAGAAGTGGAATTGCTGGATCTTATAGTAATTCTATCTTTAATTACTTGAGGAAACACTATACTGTTTTCCATAGTGACTGTACCAATTTCCACCAGTAGTACACCAGGGTCCCAATTTCTCCATGTCCTTGCAAACACTCATATTCTATTTTTTTGATAGTAGCCATCCTAATGGGTGCAAGGTGGTATCTCGTTGCAGTTTTGATTTGCATTTCCCTAATGATTGGTGATGTTGAGCATCTTTTCATGTGCTTATTGGCCATTTGTATCTCTTCTTTGGAGAAATATCTATTCAAGTCTTTTGCTCATTTTGAATCAGATTGTTTGGTTTTTGGTTGTTAAGTTTTGTTTTGTTTTCTTCTTGAAATTTGAATTTTATTTTATTTATTTTTTTATACAGCAGGCTCTTATTAGTCATCCATTTTATACACATCAGTGTATACATGTCAATCCCAATCTCCCAATTCATCACACCACCACGACCATCACCACCACCACCCCTGCTGCTTTCCCCCCTTGGTGTCCATATGTTTGTTCTCTACATCTGTGTCTCAGTTTCTGCCCTGCAAACCGGTTCATCTGTACCATTTTTCTAGGTTCCACATATATGCGTTAATATACAATATTTGTTTTTCTCTTTCTGACTTCCTTCACTCTGTATGACAGTCTCTATATCCATCCACGTCTCTACAAATGACCCAATTTCGTTCCTTTTTATGGCTGAGTAATATTCCACTGTATATATGTACCACATCTTCTTTATCCATTCGTCTGTCGATGGGCATTTAGGTTGCTTCCATGACCTGGCTATTGTAAATAGTGCAGCAATGAACATTGGGGTGCATGTGTCTTTTTGAATTATGGTTTTCTCTGGGTATATGCCCAGTAGTGGGATTGCTGGGTTGTATGGTAGTTCTATTTTTAGTTTTTTAAGGAACCTCCCTACTGTTCTCCATAGTGGCTGTATCATCTTACATTCCCACCAATAGTGCAAGAGGGTTCCCTTTTCTCCACACCCTCTCCAGCATTTATTGTTTGTAGATTTTTTGGTGATGGCCATTCAGACTGGTACGAGGTGATACCTCATTGTGGTTTTGATTTGCATTTCTCTAATAATTAGTGATGTTGAGCAGCTTTTCTTGTGCTTCTTGGCCATCTGTATGCCTTCTTTGGAGAAATGTCTATTTAGGTCTTCTGCCCATTTTTGGATTGAGTTGTTTGTTTTTTTAATATTGAGCTGAATGAGTTGTTTATATATTTTGGACATTAATCCTTTGTCCATTGTTTGTTTGCAAATATTTTCTCCCATTTTGAGGGTTGTCTTTTCATCTGGTTTATGGTTTCCTTTGCTTTGCAAAAGCTTTTAAGTTTCATTAGGTCCCATTTGTTTATTTTTGTTTTTATTTCCATTACTCTAGGAGGTGAATCAAAAAAGATCTTGCTGTGATTTATGTCAAAGAGTATTCTTCCTATGTTTTCCTCTAGAGTTTTATAGTGTCTGGTCTTACATTTAGGTCTCAAATCCATTTTGAGTTTATTTTTGTGTATGGTGTTAGGGAGTGTTCTAATTTCATTCTTTTACATGTAGCTGTCCAGTTTTCCCAGCACCACTTATTGAAGAGGCTGTCTTTTCTCCATTGTATATCCTTGCCTCCTTTGTCATAGATTAGTTGACCATAGGTGCGTGGGTTTATCTCTGGGCTTTCTATCTTGTTCCATTGATCTATATTTCTGTTTTTGTGCCAGTACCATATTGTCTTGATTACTGTAGCTTTGTACTATAGTCAGAAGTCAGGGAGTCTGATTCCTCCAGGTCCGTTTTTTTCCCTCAAGACAGCTTTGGCTATTCGGGGTCTTTTGTGTCTCCATACAAATTTTAAGATTTTTTCTTCTAGTTCGGTAAAAAATGCCATTGGTAATTTGATAGGGATTCCATTGAATCTGTGGATTACTTTGGGTAGTATAGTCATTTTCACAATATTGATTCTTCCAATCCAAGAACATGGTATATCTCTCCATCTGTTGGTATCATCTTTAATTTCTTTCATCAGTGTCTTATAGTTTTCTGCATATGGGTCTTTTGTCTCCCTAGGTAGGTTTATTCCTAGATATTTTATTCTTTTTGTTGCAGTGGTAAATGGGAGTGTTTCCTTAATTTCTCTTTCATATTTTTCATCATTAGTGTATAGGAATGCAAGAGATTTCTGTGCATTAATTTTGTATCCTGCAACTTTACCAAATTCATTGATTAGCTCTAGTAGTTTTCTGGTGACATCTTTAGGATTCTCTATGTATAGTATCATGTCATCTGCAAACAGTGACAGTTTTACTTCTTCTTTTCCAATTTGTATTCCTTTTATTTCTTTTTCTTCTCTGATTGCCGTGGCTAGGACTTCCAAAACTCTGTTGAATAATAGTGGTGAGAGTGGACATCCTTGTCTTGTTCCTGATCTTAGAGGAAATGGTTTCTGTTTTTCACCATTGAGAATGATGTTTGCTGTGGGTTTGTCATATATGGCCTTTATTATGTTGAAGTAGATTCCCTCTATGCCCACTTTCTGGAGAGTTTTTATCATAAATGGGTGTTGAATTTTGTCAAAAGCTTTTCCTGCATCTATTGAGATGATCATATGGTTTTTATTCTTCAGTTTGTTAATATGGTGTATCACATTGATTAATATGCATATATTGAAGAATCCTTGAATCCCTGGGATAAATCCCACTTGATCATGGTGTGTGACCCTTTTAATGTGTTGTTGGATTCTGTTTGGTAGTATTTTGTTGAGGATTTTTGCATCTACATTCATCAGTGATATTGGTCTGTAATTTTCTTTTTTTGTAGTATCTTTGTCTGGTTTTGCTATCAGGGTGATGGTGGCCTCATAGAATGAGTTTGGGAGTGTTCTTTCCTCTGCAGTTTTTTGAAAGAGTTTGAGAAGGATGGGTGTTAGCTCTTCTCTAAATGTTTGATAGAATTCATCTGTGAAGCCATCTGGTCCTGGACTTTTGTTTGTTGGAAGATTTTTAATCACAGTTTCAATTTCATTACTTGTGATTGGTCTGTTCATATTTTCTGTTTCTTCCTGGTTCAGTCTTGGAAGGTTATACGTTTCTAAGAATTTGTCCATTTCTTCCAGGTTGTCCATTTTATTGGCATAGAGTTGCTTGTAGTAGTCTCTTAGAATGCTTTGTATTTCTGTGGTGTCTGTTGTAACTTCTCCTTTTTCATTTCGAATTTTATTGATTTGAGTCCTCTCCCTGTTTTTCTTGATGAGTCTGGCTAATGGTTTATCAATTTTGTTTATTTTCTCGAAGAACCAGCTTTTAGTTTTATTGATCCTTGCTCTTGTTTTCTTTGTTTCTATTTCATTTATTTCTGCTCAGATCTTTATGATTTCTTTCCTTCTGCTAACTTTGGGTTTTGTTTGTTCCTCTTTCTGTAGTTCCTTTAGGTGTAAGGTTAGATTGTTTACTTGAGATTTTTCTTGTTTCTTGAGGTAGGCTTGTATAGCTGTAAACTTCCCTCTTAGGACTGCTTTTGCCACATTCCATAGGTTTTGGATCATCGTGTTTTCATTGTCATTTGTCTCTAGGTATTTTTTGATTTCCTCTTTGAGTTCTTCAGTGATCTCTTGGTTATTTAGTAACGTATTGTTTAGCCTCCATGTGTTTGTATTTTTTACAATTTTTTTCCTGTAATTGATTTCTAATCTCATAGCGTTGTGGTCAGAAAAGATGCTTGATATGATTTCAATTTTCTTTTTTTTTTTTTTTAAGGCCAAAAACTTTATGTGTATCATTACAAATATTTTTAGTTATTACATTTTGAAATTCCTTTTGAACATATATCACTATAAAGAAAATATACATCTGGGTTTTTTTTTTTCCTTGAACACTATCATTCTCCTGTCTGTTATACATCCATTTTTCTAGAGATACATCCCCATTAGTTAATTCAGGCAATAACTGATTTCAATTTTCTTAAACTTACTGAGCCTTGATTTGTGACCCAAGGTGTGATCTATCCTGGAGAATGTTCCATGCATACTTGAGAAGAAAGTGTAACTGCTGTTTTTGGATGGAATGTCCTATAAATATCAATTAAAACTCTCTGGTCTATTGTGTCATTTAACGCTTGTGTTTCTTATTAATTTTCTGTTTGGATGATCTGTCCGTTGGTGTAAATGAGGTGTTAAAGTCCCCCACTATTACTGTGTTACTGTCGATTTCCTCTTTTAGAGCTGTTAGCAGTTGCCTTATTTATTGAGGTGCTCCTATGTTGGGTGCATATATTTATAATTGTTATATCTTCTTCTTGGATTGATCCCTTGATCATTATGTAGTGTCCTTCCTTGTCTCTTGTCACATTCTTTATTTTAAAGTCTATTTTATCTGATATGAGTATTGCTACTCCAGCTTTCTTTTGATTTCCATTTGCATGGAATATCTTTTTCCATCCCCTCACTTTCAGTCTGTAGGTGTCCCTAGGTCTGAAGTGGGTCTCTTGTAGACAGCATATAGATGGGTCTTGTTTTTGTATCCATTCATCAAACCTGTGTCTTTTGGTTGGAGCCTTTAATCCATTCACATTTAAGGTAATTATCAACATGTATGTTCCTTTTACCATTTTCTTAATTGTTTTGGGTTTGTTTTTGTAGGTCCTTTTCTTCTCTTGTGTTTCCCACTTAGAGAAGTTCCCTTAGCATTTGTTGTAGAGCTGGTTTGGTGGTGCTGAATTCTCTTAGCTTTTGCTTGTGTGTAAAGCTTTTGATTTCTCCATCGAATCTGAATGAGATCCTTGCTGGGTAGAGTAATCTTGGTTGTAGGTTCTTCCCTTTCATCACTTTAAATATATCATGCCACTCCCTTCTGGCTTGTAGAGTTTCTGCCAAGAAATCAGCTGTTAACCTTATGGGAGTTCCCTTGTATGTTATTTGTCATTTTTCCCTTGCTGCTTTCAATAATTTTTCTTTGTCTTTAATTTTTGCCAATTTGATTACTATTTGTCTCGGCTTGTTTCCCCTTGGGTTTTTCCTTTGTGGGACTCTCTGTGCTTCCTGGACTTGGGTGGCTATTTCCTTTCCCATGTTAGGGAAGTTTTCGACTATAATCTCTTCAAATATTTTCTCGGGTCCTTTCTCTCTCTCTTCTCCTTCTGGGACCCCTATAATGCGAATGTTGTTGTGTTTAATGTTGTCCCAGAGGTCTCTTAGGCTGTCTTCATTTCTTTTCATTCTTTATTCTTTATTCTGTTCCACAGCAGTGAATTCCACCATTCTGTCTTCCAGGTCACTTATCCATTCTTCTGCCTCAGTTATTCTGCTATTGATTCCTTCTAGTGTAGTTTTCATTTCAGTTATTGTATTGTTCATCTCTGTTTGTTTGTCCTTTAATTCTTCTAGATCTTTGTTAAACATTTCTTGCATCTTCTCGATCTTTGCCTCCATTCTTTTTCCGAGGTCCTGGATCATCTTCACTATCATTATTCTGAATTCTTTTTCTGGAAGGTTGCCTATCTCCTCTTCATTTACTTGTTTTTCTGGGGTTTTATCTTGTTCCTTCTTCTGGTACATAGACCTCTGCGTTTTCATCTTGTCTTTGCTTCTGTGAATGTGGTTTTTGTTCCACAGGCTGCAGGATTGTAGTTCTTCTTGCTTCTGCTGTCTGCCCTCTGATGGATGAGGCTATCTAAGAGACCTGTGCAAATTTCCTGATCGGAGGGACTGGTGGTGGGTAGAGCTGGCTGTTGCTCTGGTGGGCAGAGCTCAGTAAAACATTAATCTGCTTGTCTGCTGATGGGTGGGCCTGGGTCCCCTCCCTGTTGGTTGTTTGGCCTGAGGCAACCCAACACTGGAGCCTACCCAGGCTCTTTGGTGGGGCTAATGGCAGACTCTGGGAGGGCTCATGCCAAGGAGTACTTCCCAGAACTTCTGCTGCCAGTGTCCTTGTCCTCATGGTGAGACAGAGCCATCCCCCGCCTCTGCAGGAGACCCTCCAACACTAGTGGGTAGGTCTGGTTCAGTCTCTATGGGGTCACTGCTCCTTCCCCTGGGTCCCGATGCACACACTACTTTGTGTGTGCCCTCCAAGAGTGGAGTCTCTGTTTCCCCCAGTCCTGTTGAAGTCCCACAATCAAATCCCACTAGCCTTCAAAGTCTGATTCTCTAGGAATTCCTTCTCCCGTTGCTGGACCCCCAGATTGGGAAGCCTGACGTGGGGCTCAGAACCTTCACTCCAGTGGTTGGAGTTCTGTGGTATAAGTGTTCTCCAGTTTGTGAGTCACCCACCCAGCAGTTATGGGATTTGATTTTATTGCGATTGTGCCCCTCGTACCATCTCACTGTGGCTTCTCCTTTGTCTTTGGATGTGGGGTATCTTTTTTGGTGAGTTCCAGTGTCTTTCTGTCGATGATTGTTCAGCAGTTAGTTGTGATTCCGGTGTTCTGGCAAGAGGGAGTGAAATCACGTCCTTCTACTCCACCATCTTGAACCAATCTCCAATATATGTTGTTTATTCATTAACATTCAACTCATGGCCAACAGCACTATAACTCATACCTGAACAAATCTTATCTAAAACATTGGTTTTTTCCATAAGGCACATCACAACCTTCTTGCACTTAGGAACACTAGACAGCACTTCATTATTACAAATGGGGAGCATTTTAAAGAGAAAAATCACCCACAAAAAGACCCCAGATGCAAAAATAATATAGCAAAGATGCAAAAAATATGGCACTAAATATACCACAAAATGGACACTTGTTTACAGTGTCAGAGCTGACAACAAGATTACAGAAAATTGCCTTGTTCAACCTCAGCTGGGTATGTATGCATTGGACAACTCAAATTTTTTATCACTGTGCATGTACAAATAGAGTAAGTGAAATGGGACAAAGCTTGCTCTTCTTAATGAGATTCAGCCATATTTCTTAACTAAGCTCTGCCTTAGTTGCTACAAGTTTTTAGTTAGTTTCCAGAGTTCCAAAAAAGTTGATACTTAGAATTTTTGCTGGTTTTTGTATTGTTTTTATGAAGAGGTGGACTTGGAATTCTTTATATCACTATTTTATTTGCTATTATTCCCTTTGTATAATTTTTTTAAATAAAAATATAGTTGACCCTTGAACAACACAGCTTTGTACTGCATGGGTTCATTTACATGTGGATTGTTTCAGTAAACACGTACCACAGTACTACATGATCTATGGTTGGTTGAATCCGTGGATGTGGAACTGCACATACAGAGGGTTGGTTATAAAGTTATCTGTGTATTTTCAACTGTCCCCCACCCCCTGCATTGTTCAGGGGTCAACTGTATTCCTCTATTTCCAGTGGCCTTACATCATTCATTTCCATGTATTTTTCTAGAGGGGAAATAAGATTTTAAGTGAAAAACATTGTAAGCAAATTAAAGGTCTGCTCAAACTTCCCTGGACTGATAGATTATTTTTTTAAGTGTAGTAATAGTCAGAAGAATAAGAATAAGAATATCTGTCTTCCCTGAAGCAATTCTTATGTGCCAGGCATTGCCTGTGTGCTTTATATGTGTTATCTCAATCCATACAACAACTTTGTGCTGTGGTGACTTTTGTTAACCTCATTTTATAAATGAGAAAACTGAGATTTAAAGAGATTAAATTAAAGGTCATATAAGTAGCAAGGGTCAGAGATGTGATTCACATCAATGTCAGTTTGATTCCAGAATGTTTTTCTTAACCATGATGCCAGAAGAGGAAGCAATTCAGAATTTCATAATATCTGACTGATGTGTAGGTCATTGGTTGTTAACCACTACTATTAAAATTTATATATTAGATATTAATATATTGGGTGAAAACTAGGATAATGATCATCTGAATACACCAATCAAGAAGTATTCACTGAATACTTCTCAGGTGTCAGTTTTGTGCTAGACATTTCTTAGGATAAAATTTGATTACTATTTTCAAGAACCCAATTATCTACCAAGGAAGTGAGAATAACTATGTGAGAAATAATTAAGCTCTAAACTATAAGATACTAAGAATAAAATTCAAAGGGAGTTTAGAGAAAAAAGGTCATGGATCACAGGTTGCAGTGCAAAAGAAGGACTTCATAAAACCATTGAAATAAACTTGAAGAATAAAGAGGATTGAACACGGCTTAGAAACTTTTCGATTCATAGCTTAATTTGACAAGTCCATTTAAAGACATTTTTCTAATGCAGACTCTATTCAAGGCATTAGAACTGTAAAAGATAAAGCTAGACTCTACCCTTAAAGAATTCAAATAGTTTTTTTAAGTATATAATGCAAAATACTGTGTCGTGGATTTGTTTGAAGTGCTACAGACAAATGTAAGAAGGAATTACACCTGTCTGTAGGAATCAAAGACAATTCTTAAACTCCAGAGAGAAAATAGCTTTCAAGCTGTCTCTAAAGGATGAGGTAGTAGCAGTTGATTCTACTACACTTAACACTACTGGGTGGACCCAGCCTTCCTGGGGATTGGTAAGGGGATGCCAACAAGCTTGCTCTCATTTTTCATACCAGAAGAGCTAGCTTTTTCCTTCTTGGTCTATATTCTCTTTTATGCAGAAGAGGTAAGACAATGTGGGTGGGCAGCTACAGGATTTATTGCCTATATGAAATCAGTGAGAGCCAGAGAGAGAATAAGAAGATCTTAAGTCCTCAGGAAATTCTTGGATTTACATACTAAAATTTTAAAAAACAAAACATGTATCCCTTATTTTGTTTGCTTCCTTTCCTCCATCTAGATTCCTAGGTCTTCCTTCAGTCAGAATTAGAATATCACAAATGCTGTTAGGACTATACTTCTCCAAGTTCTTCATATTTGTATGGCATTGTAAGATAGAGAGGGATTTAATGTCCCAGACAACCTTATTTGGCACCTGCATACTCCTTCCTTGATGGTAGCACTTAATTATCTTAAAGTTGGTTGGTTTCCTTCCAAGTGCACTGCAAACCATATTGTTAATCTTGTAAATGCCAGTTGGGGTTAAGCTGACTTGACTTTTATTTTTCACTGTCCTTGTACTTTGGGTTCAGCTTATTTGGCAAGGCTTATTTTTCTTTGCTTATGTCTATTTCTAACTCACTATTAGAAGACTTAAAAATTTCTTTTTACATCCCATCAGCAATTCTCCAGGAGCACAGGTTTGCAGAATAGCAGTCCAAGTAGAAAGATAAGCAAAGGCACAGGGTTTAGAAAGACCTGTGCACAGAACACGGGGTTTTCAGAATGGGTAGAGTAGAAACCTGTTAGGAACTGGAGATCAAGGTGAGAAAGTAGCTAACAGTCAGGTTATATATACATAAACCCAAGGCATTTGGACTTTATTCTGTTAAATAAATGGAATACTGACAGATTTGTGAATCATAAAGATTCACTCCTTTAGCAGAATAGAGGAAGTGTTAGAAAGAGGCAAGTGGCCATAGTGTTAGGGGCACTAGTGTAAAGGTTATTAAAATAGTCACCAGGGATTAATCTATCTCTATTCGTATTCTAATGTGGTAGGGATTTTTTTTTAATTAGTCAAAATTGGACAGAAAAGAAGTGGTGTAAGAAAGGAAGGAAATATTGGTTTAATTATAAACAGTCATCATTTACTTTTTATAATTATTGATGTGACTAACAGAATTATATATTTGTTATGAAAGTTAAAAGTAAAGGTTATATCCTTATACATTTTTCTAGTATGAAAATATCAACATTAAAAATATTTTCACTGACATACAATTTAAAGATTGTAGCCTAACTTTTGCTTTCATTTTTTTTCTCCATGAATATTGCTACCTTTCCCTCCCCCTGCAAATGGAAATCAGTTACCCAGCTTTTACAGGAGTTGAATTTTATTCTATGAGCTACTCCCTTCTTCTCATATCATCTTGTTTTCTGACCAGCAGCACTTTTTACTTCTCTTACAACTTCCTTTGAGAACCTATAAAAACTTTGAAGAATAATAGATTAGGTAGTACCGTACTTTCCTATTATATAGGCATTCTGGTCTTCACATGAACTGTGGTCAGATTTACCTATGTCTCATCACAGATACTACTGTTGCTATTTTATAGATTATATTTTCATATAACACCTTTTATATTCAGGATATATGCTGAATGTTTTATCTATAATTGCTCACAAGAAACCTGAGAGGATTGTGAGTGAATTATACCTCAAAAAATAAAAGCTAAACCTGAGAGACAAGGAACTTCTTATGACTAGAGTTTACAAACTGAGGTTCGTAAAATTACTGTTCACTCAGAAAAATACAAAAAAATTTAAGGCCCAGATGAATGATCATTCAGTCTCATTTAATAACACCTAAAGCCATGTTATCTCACTCAGAATATTTTCTTACTTATATTTTTAATAGATTGGTGGCTATCCAAAGTGCAGCTGTTTTGCTTGGAAAAAGACTCTAGGAAAAAGACTCTTGTATATGATAATGTGTAGAAGATAATGTCACAAATCAATAGGGGAAAATGATTATTCAATAAACAATTACTGAAAAATTTGTTATATATTTAGGGAAAAAGAATTATCTAAATATATACCTCACAGGATTCATAGAAAGTTATAGATAGTTTAGAAAGTAAAAGAAAAAAAAACTCAAAGTATTAAAAGAAACTAAAATGAAAAGACATTGATTTTTTATTATAGTTCTGGAAATGTGGAGAACTTTCCAAGTTTAGAATCAATGGAGTGCATCCCAGAGGAGAGTGTTGATAGATTTAACTATGTAATTAATACCTTCTATTTGCTGTCAAAAAACCCCCAAAATAAAGCAATAAACCTCACATCTACCCACAGCATCATTTTTAATAGAAATATAAAAATAAACCTAAACAGCCAATAATGGAGTATGGGTTGAAGACATTGTCATCCACCCAGTTAATGGAATAGTGTAGACATGACAAGTGATGTTTATAAAGAATCCAAAATGACACATGAAGGCCATATATTTTAATATGAAAAAACAAAGATGGATAAAAGAACTGTATACACCAAATGGGTACAATATGTAAAATTACTTCAGATATTTTTAATTTAAAAGAAGTTTTAAATATACCTGTTACACAAGAGCAACCATTTTAGCATTTACATCTTTCTTTTTCAAGTCCTACTTAAGAAACCATCTCTCATCAAAGTCTTTTTGTTTTTGTTTTAGGTTAATTTATTTTTGTTTGTTCTTTTTAACTTCAATCATCCCAGTTTTTAAACTCAAACTTTGAAACTACTTAAACTTTCTAAACCAGGTATTAAAAACAAAAGGTAAATGACTGACATGGTTTAAAATTCAGGAAACACAAATTTTTGTCTCCTAGACTCTTGGTTATAACCCTGGTGGGAAATCATTTTACATTTATTTGCCATGCCGTATTTATGTCTTTCCTTTAACTCAGCATGTTGTTCTGGCACTTATCCAAGTGCTGCTCAGGTCCATCAGTCTCTTGTAACAATGTGTGATTCTAAACAGGACAGATGCTGACCCAGGAGACACCACCTCCAGAGAGACCTTAGAACCCAGGGAACAGAAGTCATTAACCCTACAGATGCTGTGAACACCAAAACCTCTCCAGTCCTACAGCAGGGTGCTTTTCACCGCACAGGGAAGACTTAGGTTTTTACATTAGGTCAGCTACTTAAAACAAATGTACATGAAACAGAAAAGGACATTCTAGACAATGATAGAAACACAGCGTGAGAAATTGCACAAAAATAGTATATATTCCTTCTTACTTTGGTAATTAATTATTTCTTTTTTTAAAAATTTTTATTTATTTATTTTTGGTTGCATTGGGTCTTCATTGCTGCGCACAGGGTTTCTCTATTTGCATCTAGCGGGGGCTACTCTTCTTTGCAGCGCACGGGCTTCTCATTGCAGTGGCTTCTCTTGTTGCAGATCACGGGCTCTAGGTGTGCAGGCTTCAGTAGTTGTGGCACGTGGGCTCAGTAGTTGTGGCTCACGGGCTCTAGAGCACAGACTCAGTAGTTGTGGCTCGCAGGCTCTAGAGCGCAGGCTCAGTAGTTGTGGCGCACGGGCTTAGTTGCTCCGCGACATGTGGGATCTTCCCGGACCAGGGCTGGAACCCATGTCCCCTGCATTGGCAGGTGGATTCGTAACCACTCTGCTGCCAGGGAAGTCCCAGTACTTAATTATTTCTAATTTTAAAAAGATATTTGCATTTTTGTCTAGTTGGGCCTTATTACATCTGCTCTCATTTGTAATCATATGTAACTGTTCCTTGGGTTTCTGGGTTTCAGCCCTGACCCTGTAAACCTCCCTCTCTCCTCTGAATAATTCTAACTCCATAATGCAGTATTAAATCCATTGATTTTCTCTTGCCCTGTTTGTTTATACATATATTATACATATACACATACACATACATATGTATATATAAAACATATAATATATTCTATTTCTGTTATACACAGATAGAATATATATATATATAAAACTGCTGGTTATGACATGGGGAATTAGAAATAGAATATACATATAAATATTATAGGAATAGAATATTCTGTTATAGAATAGAATATAAATATTCTATTTCTATTATACATATATATTCTCTTTCTAATCCCCCATGTCATAACCAGAAGTACCTTAGTCACATTATGTTTGACAGCTAAGACTGTTGACTTTTCAGCAGTGCACACAAAGGGCAAAATAGGTTTGAGGAATTATCTAAAATGTTCCACTTTTTTCTCTGTTCCCCTCCCCCTACCTTCCAGTTAGGTCACAGCTTCCTTGCTTTTCATATTCTCTCAGGCATTTTACTATTTCTTGGCTCTTTTTGCTTCTTGGGATATTTTAGTATTTAACATAGGCCATAAGATAAGAAAATTGCTTCTTTTTTTTCTTTTCTCAACCTACTGCATGTTAATTTACTGATTGTTTTCACCTTAATTTTCCGGAATTTGTCTTCATTTGATGGGACCTTAATGGGTAAAATCTAGATCATTTGATTTATCCCACGTTGAAGTCAGAGATATTTTCTTAAGGTGATTGCTTTGACATTTTATTTCACCTACCTACCTATGCACACACACACACACACACACACTTTTTTTCTTCTTTTTCCTCCTCTTTCCTGAGTTCCTCCTTGCCATGTATGGCCTCTTTCCTTGTTAAAATATTTCTAACCCATATGCACACCCATGTTCATAGCAGAAGTATGCACAATAACCATGAGGTAGAAGCAAAGCCAAGTATTTATTGATGGAATTAATGAACAAAATGTGGAATATACATGCATTCGGATATTATTCAGTCTTAAAAAGGAAGGAAATCCTGTCACAGGCTATAACTTGGATGAGTCTTAAAGACATTGTACTAAGTGAAATAAGCCAGTCACAAAAGACAAATACGACATGATTCCACTTATATGAGGTATTTAAAGTAGTCACATTCATAGAAAAAGAAAGTAGAATGGTGGTCACCAGGGACTGGGGGAAAAGGGGAAAAAAGGGAGTTGTTTAATGAGTATAGAGTTTGAAATTTGCAAGATGCAAAATTCTGGAGATCGGTTTCACAACAGTGTGCATATACTTGACACTACTGAATTATACACTTCAAAATGGTTAAGAGGATGCTATACACTGAAAATGTCCCCTCAAAATTCATATGTTGAAATCCTAACCCCCAATATAATGATCTTAAGAGATGGGGCCTTTGGGAAGGTGATCAGGTCATGAGAGTGGAGCTCTCATGAATGAGATTAGTGTCCTTATAAAAGAAAACCCCAGAGGTCCCTCACCCCTTCCTCTGAGAACACAGTGAGAAGTAGGCTGTCTCCAGCCTTGAAGAAGACCCTCACCAGAACTCAGACTTCCAGCCTCCAAAACTGTGAGAAATAAATTTCTGTTCTTTATAATCCACACAGTCTATGGTATCTTTGTTAGAGCAGCCTGAATGCACTAAGACAGATGGTAAATTTTATGTTAAGTGTTTTTTCGGCCACAATTTAAAAAAAAAAAAGAAGGAAATATATACATTTCTGATCCTAGACGCAGATGTGCTGGTTTCTATGTCACTTCCCATTGAGCCCAATTATTGGGCAGTTTAGTTGTGATAGCTCACAAATTGCCACATAATTAACCTACAGCCTTTGCTTTAAACAGGAGCTTTCCCACCCCTGTCTCCCAATAGAGAGAGGTTGTACTTTTGTTGGAGCACTTAGCCTATTATATTTATAACTATCTGTCTCTCCTCCTCCCCCACCTGATTGTGGCAGGCTGGGATGGTGTTCTATTCAATGTTGTATCCCAGAAGGCTGGGCATGTAGCAGATGCTCAGTAAATATTTAAATGAGACATTGCTGTAATTGAAAGAGCATTGGCCCCAGCGTTAGGGACCTTTGTTCTAGTCCCATTTCCACCACGTTCTGCCCTCAATATCTGAATATTGATTGATTGATCTGTAAAGAGGGAGGTTTGGACTAAGTATTCTCTGAACTCTATCCTAGCTCTCAATTTCTATTCTTATACATAAGTGGATCTGAAAGAACACCATGAGAAGGCAAAATGATGACCCAGCCACAAATTTGAATACTTACTATTGGAATCTAAGCCTAGAAGAACTAGAGTAGCTTTGGGGCAGTAACAGAATCCTTATATGGGCAATAAAACAAAATCCAAGGTAGGACTAAGACATTTTTTTTTAATGATCACCCTGCATGAATTTGGGGGGCAAGGGGGGAAGTGATCATCTTCTGTAGGTACTTTAAAAAAACAACATTCTATAAAACTCTTTATGGTCTTCTTGAAGAAATTAATTTCCCCATTTCCTACTCTTTCAGTACCAGATAACTTTCAGGGTAGACGGAAAAGACTATTCTGCTATGAAAATATCACTTCCTTACTTTTCTATTTCCTTAAGAAAGGGCTGCGGGCATACATAACATAATGTTAAGCTTGCCAAGGTAGTGGGCCTCATGACATGAGACAATTATATTAATTACTTTTCTTGAAAGTATTTTCTTGAAAGTGTCTAGTACTTTACGCCATATTCTGGAAACACAGGTAAGTACTTTCTCCTCATCTAGAAACTAAGTCTAATGCATAGATGTATGCAGAGATTTCCAGTCCCTTGAATCTTCAGGGTGTTTGAAAATGTCTGAAATCTCTTTAAAGAGAATATTAACATGTATCCAAAAAGTTAGACTGTAATACTATTTAACTGCTCCATTTTTCCATTATGGGTCTGTCAGCAGGAATATGTTGCCCTATAGTACATGACAAGTGAAAACGCTGGTAACATTGTTTTTCATAGACAGAAAAAATACCAAAGAAGCAATTTCTTAGCTAAAATGTCACCTGTTAGCTGTATAGGGCTCACTGTATTTTGTTGCCCTGGTAACGGATGGTGTAAAATGACTCCTTTGCACCGCTCCATCAGAGTGATTGCATCCTGTTTTTTCCATCATTTTACAAGAGGCTGTTTTCATTCTCCCTTCCTGGCCATATTAAGCGTAAAGAGATTGAATTACTGTGCTGTACCCTCTCCATCCGATGTGGATTTAAGAGTTGATATTGATGTACTGAGCACTGTGTGCTTCTTCAAGAAAAAAAAAAAAGCTACAAATTATAATGAATTTGACTTTTATGTATCGACCATTCAAGAGTTGAAGGAGGGTTTGTGCACCCAAGGGATAGACATGGCCTGATAAGCATTTTTCACTCGAACGAATCCAATTGATAAAGCAGTATACTCAGTGTCACTTTGCTTGATCTCCAGGTTTAACAACAGTCATGCTAAAAGTAGATATATTACTCTATAAATTTTACCCATTAAAAAAATGTGCTAGCCATAGCTTTCTACAGCTGCACTCCTTCCAACTTTTAACTGAGCAGGGCAAAAAGGAGGCCCGTTCCAAAATTGTGCTGAGACCGTGCAAGTGTGAGCAATGTGTATTCAGGTACGGATTCATGATAGTCAGGAGCCAGACACCACTTTACTCTGTTGACCGAAACCACTGAATCAGAAAGCACTTCCTGTGAAAACCGGCTCCTTGCTCTCTTTTAAATGGAAAATTACTCTCCGAAGTGACACACTGCTTTATAATTATCCAACTGTTTCACTCTGTCACTGTGAACAACTTAATGCCTCAAAAATGATTTGGCTGAAAATTTCATTTGTCCCAGATTTGAAATAAGAGAGTAATTTTCTTAAAGCAAGAGTTTTCGTTAATGTACTTTGGGTAATTTAATTTTTGACCATTGCTGCATAATACTTGGCATTCCACTACAGGTTTTTGTTTCTGTTTTTTTTAAACTTAGAATTATCTAGACAAAACAAATGAGAGTGTGAGGGGAAAAAAAAGATAGAAGAGGACATTTCAAGAGAATGTGAAACTCTCCATACCCTGCCCTGGGGGGGAGGGGGGAAATGGGTTTATCTCTTTTATTTACTTAACACTTACCTCATAAGAAAAAGACCTCTAGTTAATTGCATTTCTTGAATGGTAGTTCCCTTTTAGAATTTTATATAAAAGACTGTTTTGAAGTTCTACTGCTTGATCGTAATTTAGAGAGGCAACAGTGTCTCTCTGCACTGCTAATCTGGATAACTGTGTTTAGACTTTTTAAGTGACTTCAGCCATGATGATAAATGATCATTCCCCTTCATAGGGGAGACACTGCAAACATTTAAATAGCTAACTAATGACCTTTTATTGTTTGATTATTCTTAATATGTGTACAACAGGAAACTGTGGTATTGATTTGCTCTTCTAGTCTTTTCTGGTAAGTTGACTATCAAAGGTTCTCTGCTTTGAATCAATCAGTCTCTCTCTGTCTTTGCCTCTCTGTGTCTCTCCTTCTTTCTGTCTGTCTCTGTCTCTCTCTCTCTCCTCTATTGTCATCTACCCCCTGCTGCCTCTTAATCCAATTCCCTGAATATACCAGAAATTCACTAATATAAGGTCTCTTGATCCCAAAAGGACCTCAAAAAAAACACAGCTTAGCTTTGAAACATCCATTTTCACTGACTTCTTCCTGTCACTGCAATTATATGTCTCTGTCCCTGTAGTTAACACCCTAAGACAGTGGTTCTCTAAGTGTGGTCCCTGGCCCAGCATCACTTGGGAACTAGTTAGAAATGCAGATTATCAGGGGCTCTCTGTAACCCCAGAGCTATGTAGGACCAGGAACTCTGGAGAGCGGACCCAGTGACCTATGATTTTAACAAGTCCTTCAGGTGATTCTGATGCTATTTGGACCACTGTTCTGAACCTCAGTTTGTTCACAGTTAGTCCATTCTGGTGATTAAAGCTGTATTGCATCTACAGTCATGGGTGAAACCAATTGATTTCAAGTCACAAAGCCACATCTATGACAAGTGGCGTTAGTGATCTGTGTACCCACCCCCATCCCCGAGTTCATTTGTTTTTATCTTATGAATCTTACAGAGTTTCGGGCAAAGAACACCTTAAAGTACCTTTAAGCAAGACCAACCAAGCCTTAAGTGTAAGAGGAACTGAGGGGAAGATACTGTCAGAATCTGTTTCGCGACTGGATTCTATTGATCCTGCTGCTAACTCTATCTGTTCTTCAGTAGCTCATGTAGCCTCTGTCTCCTCATTTGCAAATGGGAATAAAACCATCTAAGTCATGGAGTCTTCATAAGAGATCAGATGATAGCTGAGGATATGCTTTTTAAATTATAAAGAGCTACACAAATACAAAAAGATACTATTAATATTATCTTAATATTACTATTATTAGTATTAGTAATACTATTAATATTATCACTTTTTATCTTTAACGATAGCTTTAGAGTAATTACAAGGGATTTAGATAATGAACTACTGCTGACACCAAATGTCTTTCTCTTCTCAGTATGTCCTGGAGAAAGCAGGAATTTTTTTGGTAAAGAGTTTTTTCCTCTCGCTCTCTCTCTTTTTTTTTTTTTTCTTCTTCCTTTTCTATTTGGGCTCTGGACTCACTGTATAAATAGCCTGGCGCATAATACCACCTGCTTGGAAGATGGCGTGAAAGAGCAGCTCTCATTTTGTGCTCTATCACAGAACTAGTTCCTCACCCATTTTTTAAGAACGATAAGAGAGCTGCCAGGCGTAAGTGCCTTGTAAATATATTTCCTTTGCAGGATTACAGGACATGGAGAAACTGACAACCGTAGATAGTCCTTTCTGGAATGTGTCATATCTTCCTGGGCTGGGGGTAATCGAGTGAGAAGTTTTTGGGTGATTAGGACACTAAGATCAAAGAATTATACATATGTGGATGGGAGCTCACAGCCCTCCCTCCGAGATCCACCACCCTCCCCCCACGCACCCACATAAATAGAGACTGAAATATTTCGAGAAGCACTGTCCAATAGAAAATAATGCAAGCCACATATGTCATTTAACTTTTTTTTCAGGGCCACATTAAAAAAGTATTAAAAAACAGGTAAAACTGATTTTAAGAATATATTTTATTTAACTCAGTATATCCAAATTATTATCAGGTTAGCATTAAGCAATGTAAACATTAATACAGTAGTTTACATTCTCTTTATCATACTGAGTCTTTGAAATCCCGTATGTATTTTATACTGAAGGGCACATCTCCGTTTGTATTTTATACTCAAGGGCCCAGCAGCCACATGGGCTGAGTGTAGCTACCGTACTGAACGACAAAAGTTCAGAGAATCTTAATTTTATTTTATTTTATTTTTTAATTTTATTTATTTATGTATTTATTTATGGCTGTGTTGGGTCTTCGTTTCTGTGCGAGGGCTTTCTCCAGTTGCGGCAAGCGGGGGCCACTCTTCATCGCGGTGCGTGGGCCTCTCACTATCGCGGCCTCTCCTGTTGCGGAGCACAGGCTCCAGACGCGCAGGCTCAGTAGTTGTGGCTCACGGGCCTAGTTGCTCCACGGCATGTGGGATCTTCCCAGACCAGGGCTCGAACCCGTGTCCCCTGCATTGGCAGGCAGATTCTCAACCACTGCGCCACCAGGGAAGCCCGAGAATCTTAATTTTAAAACACAGATTGGTAAAACATGAATGGTTTTACAGAAAAGTTGAAACCCCTTCAGAGTGTGTTTGAGCAGCCACTTCTGCTGTTTGTGTGCCCTTTTCTTTTCTCCCACATTGTTCTTCCCCTTCCCGACACATACACACACACACGCACACACACACACACACACACAATCTCACTGTACTTTCATGGGACACACTCACCTGGCCGAAATTCTCTTCTCCTTTCCTGTTTCAGATGCTGTTGCTTTTGTCTGTCTGTCCAAGTGAGACCTCCTCTGTATCACCTGTAAAGGGGAGGCGCTGATGCAGCCTTCGATTATCGAATGCACTGCATGCACGCCAAGTCGTGCTGCTGTCCTCTCCCAAAGCAAAAGACTGAAAGTTGCCTCTTTACAGGCTTGAAGTTGTATCTGTTTACCATTTCCTTGATCTTGTTCAGGCAAAAGAGAGAAAGAAGAATGAGAAAAGAGATTCTGAGGAATAATTAGACCATCTTCCCACAGCATCCCCGACCTTCGGAGGAACAGAGACTCTGCTTAGAGGGGCAAACCTAGTCCTTCAGGCCTCCTAAACATAAACAGTGTTCATGTTTTGAAAAAAATGAAATTTTCCAGGGAAGCATGGTACAATTCAAACCAAGTCACCTTAGAATCACTTAAAACCTTATGAGCCTTTAAAATTTAGTATGTGTTAATTTTACTAGAAAGTCTGTAAAAATACCTCTGCTGCCTACAGAAAGCCTTTTTTTTTTTTTTGAAAAAGGAATATTTGGCTTTCGATAAGTGGAATCTCTTTGGGGACAGATAATAACCATCGTGGGTAAGCCCTACAGCGCCATTACATCCCACTACCTCTTCCCCGCAATCCCATGTCCAGGGAACATCTTCCTAACTGCCCCTGACAGTGTGACCCAGCTGGTCGCGTGTCCTGGCACCCTGGCGTGCGTGTGCACGTGTGGCGCTCCGCCAGACAGCGCTGGCTAGTGTAGCCCTGCTGGTCCGACACAGCGGATAAAATGCATGGTGCACTGCGACGGTAAGCGTGCCTCTTCTCATTCACAGCCTGCGAAGGCTGGAGGGCCATTACATCTGACCTGGGTAATTTTTTTTTTTAGATCTCCAAAGGTAGGGTTCCCGCATCAAAGGCATCTCAGAGCAGGGCCTCTGGTGCCAGCTGGCATTGAAATGTTGACAATTGTAAGAGGACCCAGGACCTCACCCATGGACTGAGTCTTTGAGGACTTAAAAATAATTTCACTTAACTTGTTTTAAAACAGAGCATTGGGTCTATTATGCCAACCTGTTTGAAGAAGGAAATATTTACTTTAAAAGGTCCTCTTGGTTCCCATTTTGTCTCTTAGTTTTTCTCCCCTGTTTTATATGCTCGCTGCACTTTTAGAGATTTCAACACACTTCAAAACCATGTGACGATATACCAAATGAATTTGTTCTAGTTCATTTGCAGTTTGCAAATTTGTTTGGATGTAGATGTAAATATAAACACACCACACACACACACATGCAAAACTTAAAGCTCAAAGGAAAGGGGTCAGTTCTTTGAGTCCACAAATTACACCAATTAATTGTGCAATATGCTGCTGGCATCTTGCAGAGGAACAATACCACAAAATGCACCAAGTTAGATTTCATTGAGAATAAAAGCTCCAGTGCAAAAATGTAAAGGAAGTAGTCTTTGCCCAAAGCATTATGAACCAACCCAAAACAGAAGAAAAGGAATAAAGGAACTATTGCAAGGAGGAGAGGGAGGTAGACAGAGGTAGGAAATGGCAGTGGATCCCGCTCGACCGCTACAGAATCTGTGCAGTAAATTGCTGTGCTTTAAGGAGAAGTAGCAATCAGCACCGATTGAAATATCCCTGAATGCAGTTTTAATGACATTCCTCTTCTCCCTCTTGTGTCTGGCGTGATAGGCCATCATCGGAAATGTGCACCGTCGTGCAGGACATACTTTCTAAAGACAGGAAGACCCCTGAATATGATCCTAGACCAAGAGCCTTCTGTGTGTATGAAGCATGTATCCTGTATCACACAGGGTCTGGTGCTAAGAAGGGCTTCAGGCTTGCTTAAATGTTCTGATGTCACCATCTTGAACTTGAAATTCTTAATAATTTTGAACAAGTGCTTGTGCATTTTCATTTTACACTAGGTCCCACAAATTATGTCCTAGATGGACAATATATAGCTATCTAGTTAGAGAATGTCCAATTGAAAAATATCATCTTTGCAGCTTCCCTGACTAGGTAATCAGGAGCAGGAAAAATGAAAACAACAAATAGAATATTGTCACATCTTATGAGGATACTCCTGCCCCTGTCCTAGTTGGTTACCAAAAGAACTGTCAAAAAGCAGTCAGCAGTGCTAGACCCCATCTTTGATGCAAAGCTCCATCAGGGCTGTTCTTGATGCCTCTATTGATTGGGTTGAATTACATGGCACCCCATGTCGTGTCACATCAAACATGACTTGATATGACAAGACATAACATGACCTGGTGAAAGGAGAAGGAGAATTGGAGGGAAGTACCTTTTTGTTTAAAATGCCAAGGAGAATGTGAGACAAACCTAGGAAAGCAGAGGTGATCATAATAAAATAATGCCTCTAAATTATACATGGTAGTCTGTGCTTCTCTCGCCCTTTTCATCCATGGCTATCAAGGCAGCACAGACCTGGTTAGGCCCTCTCATTATTTCTTTGCAGGTCCTCATTGCAACGTGCTTTGGTGTGAGTGTGTCATGGCTGAGTCTTCCTCATTTAAAAGTCAGATGGGTCCACCCCTGGTAGGTAGCTGTTTAAAAGAAAAAAGCACAAAAATCTTCTCAAAGGATGTTAAGAAGATTGTCGTCAGAGGCTAACATATGCAGAAGGCCATAACAAGGTTCCTTGTTGATTAGAGAAGGAAAAATTTAAAGGAGTTCTATTTAGAAAATAGTTGCCACTAGTGCCTAGGAATAAGGAGCAGGTGACTTGGGGGAGGAAAGTCCATGTGCTGGCACCGTGTCACCTCAGGTTTAAAGGCCTGCTGCCACAATTTGTCAGTGTTCTAATGTGATTACATAAAGGGAGAAAGGGCATCAAGAGTGGCCAGTTTTTCCAAGAACTGCTCAGTATTCCTGGGAAGTCCATTACCAGCATCTGCCAAGCTCAGAGTTCAATTTCCTGTCCATCAGGCTAGGGTAAATCAGTGATCTTTAATCCCATTAAAATCTATAGAAAGGGGAAGATTTGAGAAAACTGTAGAATCCCATCATCCTGGATTCCTAGCAGGGTTAGAAGGACTCTGCCTGGTAGGCCAGGCAAATGATCCCATGGGAAGATGCTGCTAAGACGTTCAGGGAGCTCAGGGTCTAGAGCTGTGGGTTGAGGGTGTTGTGAGATGAGGCATCTTCTGCCACACAAAGAGGAAGACTGAACTTAGCTCAATACCTGCACTCCCTAGACCTGAGACCTCTTCGGTAGCCTGAACTCACTCTGTGTTCATGGATGCTTGCAGCATAGACGAGTGTTACAAGTGGAGGCTTTAGAGCCCAATCCCCTGAGTTCAAATCCCAGAGTGACCTTTCCTCAAATGATGTAACTTAGATTGAGTGACTTAACTCTTCTGTGACTCAGTTTCATTATGTATAAAATAGGGATGATGATATTAACTATTCAGAGGGTTGTTGTCAAGATTCAGTAGAAACAAATCATGTCAATCGCTTAGAGGAATGCACATGGAAGCAAGTCATAAAAGTGTTTAATAATTCTTAGTTCCTCCCTTTCTGAACCACAGTGTTGGATATTAAACACGGATATTTCCAATCACAAAATCAAATGAGTGATATGGTCAACAGTCTTATTTTTATAAGGCAACATTTAGAGAATCTCCTCTTCCTGCCAATATTTCCTCCTTAGATATGATACTGGTTTGGTTCCCTGCCATCATTGGAAGCTGGGCATCTTATCAAGGCTTGGACATTAGCAAGTCTAACCTTTTACTGGTGAACTAAGGTGGCAAAATGCAAAGTGGCCCCATGGACAGTATCCTGATTATTAAATCTTGAATAGGTAACTGGGTTCTTAATCTGCTCTTGTCATATTCAAGTTTATTCTGCCTTTGGTCAAAATATAAATGATTATTTTTTTCAAGTTCACACAGATTGTCTAAATGTTTCCAAGCTCTTCCTTCTCTTTCGGTTTTACCACAAAAAAACAGACCACCCCCCCAAGATCCATGAAATCAAAGAGACTAAGAAAGTAACTCTGTTCTTTCCACAGTGAAAAAAATTGTGAAAGAGAAGGAAATGGAATTTTAAACTCATATAAACCTTTGGAATGTTCCCTTCTTTATATTATCAATGATACCTTTAGGGCTTACAAGAAAAGAGGTAGTAGAGAGTAAATACTTTTGACAGTGGAGCTGAGAGAATATTAAAAGTTCTATGTTTAGCTGTCATGATTGTGAAAAAAGCCACCTTGGACTACTGAAAGGTGGCTTTAGCTTCCAGTATGCTATCTCACATTATGAAATGTATTGTCTCTGTGGCTTTCCAGTGAAATCTAAGAGAAGTGAGACTACTTTAACATTTTTTGAATGAATTTAAACATTAAATCCTGCTGGCTTTCCTTGTCACATATAGTTAAAGGTAGAGGTAACTTGTGAAGAGCAGAAAGGCCACTTGACATTGGAGTCAAACAGACTGTCCTGCTTGCCCAGCATGGG
Source organism: Balaenoptera musculus (assembly GCF_009873245.2). Classification (NCBI taxonomy): domain Eukaryota; kingdom Metazoa; phylum Chordata; class Mammalia; order Artiodactyla; family Balaenopteridae; genus Balaenoptera; species Balaenoptera musculus. The sequence continues at coordinate 75,165,448 of NC_045790.1, forward strand.
CCTTTGGATGAGGAATTTCACTGCCCCAAGCCTCCCTTTCTCCAGCTCAAGATGAAAACTCCTGCTGTTATTGTGAAGATTAGAACCAACACATACAATGTGTCATACAAAATGCACAGTTCTGATGCCTGATCAACAGTAGCAGGCACTCGATAAACACTAAGTTGTTATTATTACTAGCACTACCGCTACTACTGTCATTATTATTATTTTATCATCATTATCTTTGTTGTTGCCATCATGATTATATGCCTGTGCTCGTCACTCTACAACATCTTAGGTGATTTCGTTACTATCTTCGAGGGTTAGTAGTCTAAAATAAGATCAATAGAATAAGCATATGTGATATATTAGCGGTGTCATTCTTTATCTGAAGTATTTCCATTAGGAGAGAGGGGAGGAGGAAGCTGTGAGCCTGCCTGGCATATGTGTTCACTTAAGCTAAGTGCTAATGCACTGACATTGGCAGCAGGAGTGGTGGACCTGCCAGCTTTGTGAGGTTTCTGAAAGGGAGTGTTGGCATAAGGGGAATTCAGATAGAGCAGGGATGCAAATAACCTTACAGCAGGCATTGTGGCTACTCCTGGGCACTTGGTTTATTTATAGTTCAAAGCTGATCTGAAAGGCAATAAGAAAATGACTTAATGGCACCTCCTCAGCCTGAAGCAGGGCTTGCTTTTTTACATGGAGAGAGTTCTGGACAAAATCCCAGTCGGCCTAATAGCCAAGCCACGCTAAGGGAGTGCCATGAGGGATCAGATCTCATAGGAGTCTGTAGCCCTGAGTGGCAGGCTGTGTACCTTTGTTTGTTTTGCTCTGTACTCTTCTTTCTCTCGCTGAGACGTCAGGCTACCTGTGACTCTTGCAGGAAGCCCTTGTTTTGTAAGCCATCTTTGTGAGCTATTTGGAGAGGATCCAGGGAAGTATGAACTGCAGTGACTAAAGGGTTGGACTAAGACCCATGAGGGAAGTCTAAAAAGGGTTAATTAGGTAGTCATGAAGGGCTGAGGGTAGTGGAACAAAGGTCTTCAAGTACACCCAGGGGGTCACACAGAAAATAAAAATGAATTATGTGCTGCCTCTAAGGAGAACAGAACAAGAGGCTAAATTCCAGGCAAAGAAGCCCAAAGCCGTCCCTTTGGGTTCACAGCCCCGCTGTGAGTTCCCCTCCCAACACCCTTGCTGCTAAGTTATCTGTTCACACATAAATGAAAAAGAGAAGCAAAAGATCCCTCCTCACTGGGCCCCTGAGAGATGGGAGAAGATGCAGTTCAATGAAGAGCTGACCTGCTTCTAGGCCCATGGCATCCTCCAAAGCTCTCATCTTCCAATCCAAAAGGGGATTCCATTTTTATCGCCTTCACAGCAACCTTTGCCTTTGTCACATCCAAAGTAGAACCACGTTAAAATCTGAAAGGATTAATGAGGTAATATAAAATAAGGTCACACCCTCATTAAATAAAGGGGCTGAGCTGCTTTAATACCAACTTTGACATGCACCTGCTTTACTAGTTTCTGTCTGTTTTTGTGGAAGCCAGAGTTGTCCAGTGGTTAGAATTCTCAGAGTCAACTTTTGTTATGGTATCTCTGTATCCCGAGGTGAACACAACAGCCTAGCAGGCAACAACAAACTGCAGCAAGAATGAGTTTACCTCGACAGTGGCAAAACTGGACCAGCTCAGCCTCTTGTGACTATAGATCTGTCTGGCCTCTTCTAAATTGGTGGACAGAAAGAATGAAGCCTTTATTGTTTGCAGATTTTTTGATGATGGTCATTCTGACCCATGTGAGGTGATACCTCATTGTAGTTTTGATTTGCATTTCTCTATGGGAAAAGAATATAAAAAAGAGTGGATATGTGTATACATATAACTGATTCACTTTTCTGGACAACAGAAACTAACATAACATTTTAAATCAACTACATTCCAATAAAATTTTTTTTAAAAAAGAATGAAGCAATCTACATACTCACTTACGTAGATTTTTCTTCATTCAGTGTCATTTTCTGTAGATCAAAATTGTGATTCCTGAATCCTCAAATGGACCCAGAGTGAAATTGTGAAGCCAATGAAATATATTTTATACCTTCCCGTTCATCCCAGGTGACCATCTTCTCCCTCCTTCTCCACCATGTCTCAGTCCTGCCAAGTTAAAACGAATCAAATCATCACACAGAGTTATGGGAGAGAGAAAACCAATCTATAACAGAGACCACTCTAGTTGAATATGCGTTAAAGAGCTGAGTGAATGTATCCATTGAGTTGGGCCTGATAAACGTAAGTTATCTAGCTTGGGTTATTCAATCTCTGATTTGTTATCATGGTGTCTAGTATTCCCCAGGTATTGGACAAGTTGTGAAGGGACAGAAGTGAACAGAACAGCGCCCCCCCCCCCGCTTTATGTAGAAACTTGAAGAAATATCTGCAGTATTATCATATCTTTGTCAATAGGGAAAAAATTGGCCTGACTCAAGTGTGTGGTGCTGATGAAGGACGGTGGAAGAGAAGGTCACACATTTAGATATCAAAGGGTACATCTGCCGTGCCAGGAAGTTCACACCTTGCATTACAAGCCTTTTGGGGGGGCGATGGAAACCTTTCAACATGGTCATGGTATAACTTGATTGGGTTACCTGTTATTCTTGTTGGGTTTTGGGTTTTGGTTTTTTGGTTTGGGGATTTTATTTTTTAATTTTAGTTTAGTTTTTTTGTCTGAAGTGTGAAGAATGGACTGAATTGAGGGAAATTTTGTGGGAGGAAGATCAATTATCAACTATACAACATAGAGATGAGAGATGGTTAAGGCCTAAACTAAGGCATTAAAATTAGAAAGACAAGAAGGAGAACACTTTGAAAAACATTGAAAAGGCAGAACTGACATAACTTGGAATTCTTTGATATTTGTGCCTTCTCAACAGGGAGTATCTACGGCTTTTCCACTTTGTTATAAAAGTTTGTAGAGCACAGAGAAAAAAACCTCTGAAGGCCAGCAAATAAAAAACAGTTGCCAAAATTTAATAAAGAGAAAAAGAATTATCCTTGGTGACTCCAAGTTCTGTATCTTAATTCCAGGTCTGGAAAGGTACTTGAAGAAATAAACTATCAATTTGCAACCTTCTCTGAGAAAACAAGATCCTGAGTTGCAACCACAACAGCTTTGTGAAAATCTGATTGTCCAGACCAATCTCATTTCCTTCGGTGCTGGAGTGACATGCCAGGGTGATAGGGAGAAAGCAACAGTTGTAATCTACCCGGACTTTAGCTGGAGTTTTGATTCTGATTTCATCTTACATGACATTCCTATTAACAAGTCAAGGAGATACAGGCTAGCTCCAAGATTGTACTCAAAAGGTGACCAAACTGAAAGGAAACAGTAAGAGGGATTCCCCTGTGGTCAATCTAGTTAATATCTTTCCTAGTGGCCATTGAGGAGAGGACAAACCTTTGCTTCTTTGTGTGGGAAGAGTTGCTAATACAATTTCAAGTTAATGATGATAGTGAGGGAAATGTCCTTCCTTCTTAAACATACTTGAAATAGAAAAAGGTAGGGTTCTACAATGAGAGATAAAGATTCAAGATGGCAAAAGACAGATGAGACCATGTGAATAAGCCGATTGCAGAGATTATTATTCACACAAGTGTGAAAGTTGGCTGAATTCCCAAACTAAAATCAGAATACCACCTCCCACCATCCTCATCAGGCTTCATGTCAAAGTTTAAGATAGGCTTAAAATATTTGAGCTCACTCAGTTTGAGTTACTTGATAGTACTTGAGAATGGAAAAAGAAATTAGCTGTTTAAGGAACAAATTTTGCTTGTTCTTCATGTATACAAGAAGAATAAGGGCAGGATTCTGGACACAATAAGAGTTGGATAGTGGATGTAGGATTAGCTCAATGTATACATACGTTAAATAACTTGCCTGGAATGATTCCAAGGGGGCTAACCATACCTATCATCTCAGAAACTGCCAGCTCTAACTGCTGAATGATATCTGAATTTTTACCGTTTCCCTTTTTAGAAATGGGAACTAAGATGGATTGAGCCATTTGTATGAACCGAACATCATTCATATCCTATACCTTCTTACAGAACCCTGCATGAAGTCACCATCCTCTTCATCCTACAGTGAAGGAACTGGGGCTCAGAGAGGCCATGTCATTTGCCCAGAGTCACAAAATCAGTTGTGTAGCCCGTATTTGAAGCTGGGTTTGTCAGCTTCAGAACCTGCCTTCTTTCCATTTTATCACATTAAAAAGCCAGTCTTTTAAGTTACCATTTTCTTATACCTTGAGAAAGTTGGCATTTCTATTGGTGGCTAATTCTTCACACTTTAGTGTGAATATTTTTCAGAATCATCTCAGAACCTAGAGGGAGAAAAGGGTATTATAAAAAAGGTGAGAGCTGACCAATTAGGAGGAGTGGGGGGATGCATAAGATACAACTCAGGAAACTGAGAACAGCAAAGACAAACTTCAGAAACATATGTCTTGGCCAATCATATGTCTGATGGCTCTTCACAGAAGACAGAGTGAAAGAGATTAGTAAAAATTCCAGCAATGGGGAAAATCTCACAAGGGCACCCACCCACCCCCACCATAGACACTCAGAAACACACACCACACCACACCACACATCACACACAAACACACACACGCAAGCATAGATTAGACTAACAGCTGCCCTAACATAAACTAAAACCTTAGACATGCTCCACTGTCACATCCTTACTTTAAAGATAGAAAGGCTGGTACAGAGTGATATATTCCTACATGCAGAGTCTTTCAGCTACCTGTGGCTAAAGGCGCACTCAGTCCTAGAACTTCTGGCTTTCAGTGGTCAAGTCTCCACTCCTGGGACTATAGGTTTGTTATAGTTTAGCTTCATACCTGTCTGAAGCCATGAATTTGATCCAAGTACTTTCCTTTGGGACCTCCTAGTTCTTTTAGTCCATGGGTTGTTTTCTAGCTTAAAATATAAAACTAGAAACTAGAAAGCTATGGTAGAGGATATTTGCTATTTTTAATTTTCCAAAATCGATTTATTCCTCCCTTCTCATGATAACAGCAGGCTGATTTGATTTGGGCATTTCCTTCTTCCCATTCATGGAAAAGTAAAGGAGTTTAACTACAAAAAATTCCTTTGATGCTGGCTGGTATTTTTACTTGTGAGGTTGTGACCCAATGTGGACAAATGAGATATGAAGAGGCATTTGCTAGGGGTTTCTGGGAGAGAAGTTTCCACATACTTTAGGTAAAGCTACAAGAAGAGGCTGCCATTCTTCCTCTGGATGGCATGGAGTTGAAGTGTGAGTTCTAGAACTAGTATGACCATTTCTCTTTCTGATTCCAGCCCATCGAATGTACAAAGAAGGGCAAAATACATAAAAGTGAAGCACAGGGAAACAGAGTCTTGATGGCACCAAGAATCTCAGCATTAAATTGCATCGGAAGGCATATATATAATTGACCATTAAGTTTCATTTTAAATTTAAGTCAGTTTGGATTACGTTTTCCGTCACTTGCAACCTAAACATCTCAACAAGATCTAGCTGTACTTTTTTTGTATCAGCCAAAATTAACCCACAGTGTGGTTGACTGGTTGAACCCAACTGCAGGTTCACAAGACAGCATAATCAGCAAGTACATCTCAAAACTATCTGTGCACAGGGCAATGTGGAGAGTGTTAATGTAGTACAGGGACTAATTCTCCATAGAGCATAAAATCTAGTTAAGGAAAGGGGAATAAACTACCAGGATAAACGAAAGGAAGATGGGCCAGGTGATACTAAGTATTCCCAAGGCCTTGGTACAGAACAAAAGCTACAGGTTTAGAGGAGTTTAGAGAGGGGTAGGGTCCCTTCAACCTAGGGTTATTAGGGATGCTTTGGGGAAGAGGTAGGATTCGAGCTGGCTCTTAAAATAGAAAGTGTGTAGCTGTAATGGTATTGATATCCATCTGTATTCTGTCTGCTGTCTTTGAAAACTGGGTGGGGATCCCTGAGAGGCTAGGGTTTGACAGTTTCAGGGAGAACACATTCCCTATTCTAAGGGTTTCTACATGGAGGACCTCCACCTAGAGCAGCATTCTCAAAGTGGGGTTTCTGGATCAACATCATCATCATTATCTGGGAATTGTAAGAAGTGTAAATGTTCAGGTCCCAGCCCACATCTACTGATTCAGAAGCTCTGGGCATGGGGCCTAGCAATTTGTGTTTTCACAACCCCTCCAAGTAATTCTGATATACTCTCAAGTTTGAGAACCACTGATCTCAAGTGGTTCTTCAAGTGTCCTTAACTGAGTGTTCATGAACTTGGATGAGGAAAAAAAAAAAAAAAAAAGAATTCAGTCTTTATTTTCACTGATCTCTAACTGAAATTTAGCATTTCCCTCCATTATGGACAATAAGCCAGAGTGGTATTTAGTTTTTATTTACATCACCAGTAGAAATCAGAGGTATTTTCATATCTCATATCAGTGGTTGCAGATATCTCAAACTGTCACTAACACTCATTGCCTCTTTGAAATATGGTAATTATTAGGCCTGTGCTGGATCTTATCATTAACGTGCTAATGAAGAAACACACATATTATTATATCTCAAAAATTTTTAAATATTTTGATAACTGCATTTTAATGTAATTCATTTCCCTAGCTGTCTGTCTCCTATCTGTTTCTTAATTGGTTCCAAACTCAGGCAGGGAAGAAAAACATCATTTATTGGCCTTCTAAAACTTCATCAGTCTGTGCATCTATCTCCTTCTCTTCTTTTTCTTCTGGGAATACGCTAATGTGAAGGAGACAGTGCAGGAAAACAGGCAGCCCCTTCTCCACCCGGGAGGTTTTTGAATTGTTCCTTAAGCAACGTTGGTACCAGATGCCGGACAGAAGCTGCAGTGATGTTCTTCCTTCTCAGGTATCCTGGAATCAGAGCTATAAATTAGTTGGGTCATTGCCCTTTAAGAGAGGAGGCAAATATGAGGTGAAAATAGTCAAGGTCATTGTTCTGCATCCAATGAATTCTGTGAACCAGCTATAAAGATTCTTCCTTAGCCTCCCAGCACAGAGCCTAAAAGCTCTACAGACAGACACTGGCTGACTTTCTCGATCTACAGATTAGACTTTTTTCCCCAAGCAGCTCTTTTTCCTCTTTGTCACTATTAACTTGTTAGACAAAATATTGTTAACCTTATTAGGAACTGAAACGGAGCAATGTGATTACAACATTTAGCTCTGCAATATGCAAGGACGTAAAGCCAATCAAAATGTTGTCTCTGGAATTTGAAGAAAGGACCCCAAATCAGCCTAGTTCCATACAAACATCTACTACTTGTAGAAACACTTACTGTAAATCTGGCCCTATGATGGTGACTTTCCTTTTATTCGTTCACAGTAACACCATGAAATGGAATTACCATTATCCATCTTTTACAGATGAGGGCACTAAGGTTTAAGAGAGTTAAAGATAACTTTCCCAAAGTGAGTGAAAGAGGTGGGGCTAGGATTCACATCCTGACCTGGACATCAGAAAGCCCAGACTCTTGGATATATCAGCCTCTTCAGTGCAGCTCTAATTTACCATCCCTCTCCCAACAATCTTGTAGCTCCATTTCCAAATTTATGAATATTTAGGGTGTTCGACTCTGTGTATTTTCACAATTTATCTAATTTAACAACTATGTTACATGAGTCATATTATCACCTTACTTATATAGATACGCAAACCAAGACTTAGGAAATGGAAGACATTTGCTTGAGGTCAAACCATACGGCTAATAAAGCACCAGAGCTGACATATAAGCCCCAGTCTTAAACTAAGTCCAAATTTTATAAATTCTGGTAAATAATAGGCTTTAGTGACAGGATTCTTTATCCACAGAATCTTGGCCCAGCAAATTCTATCGGAGGCAGCTGGCGGGGCACAGAAGGATACAGCCTCATGTAGCCACATAGAGGGATACAGCTTCATGTAGCGTCAATGCTTTGGGACACCATTGTTTCTTGTACTTCCAACCTACCTGCATTTCCAATAGGAATATTCATTTGTTGTCTCCAAATCCTAGTGAAGTCTTCTGATTCCTATTTCAGACAGAATGGGAATACTTTATATAACACAGCAATAGCATTTCTGTACATGGCATATAGCCCTTTTGGAATTTTGATTGGAAAGACTGATATAATTGTCAAATCTCTCAGTTCTGATGAAAAGTGAAGACAAGGAGGACAGACTCTGAACAGAGCAGCTTTGACGTTTCTCAGCTCATTAGCAGGAATCTTCAAGACACATCTCCAACTCTGGGTGGTCAGTCATGCTCAGTGTTAACACAACATGACTGGCCCTGTGGGCAAAGAAGAAACCTTATCCCCCTCCCCCCCTTACAAAATAATTGCATAAAGAGATTGGGATATAAGGCCAAAATTGGGCTTGCCAGGCATAAAACGGCCCATGCTTAATTTGGTTGCTTAACGGGTAAAAACTGCTCTTTTGAGCAACAGTTGTTTCGGCCATCCTTTGCATGGAGGTAGTCGACATAATTGTGCTAAGTAGTGTGAAAGGGAAACCTACTTCAAGGCTAATATGATAACGAGTATTGTCTGGGAGACTGGAGAAAAGGCAGTTAGTAATATAATTTTTCATGCTTTTTTGTTGTTGTTCAGCTAAAAATAAAAGTCTCATTAAAGTGAATTTTAAATGAATTATACTTCTCCATTTCTCTTGCAATTAATTTTTGGGCAGCCCAATTGCAATTTGCAATTTGATGCCTTTACGTGGAACAGGGCGACGTGAATCGCTTGGGGACCGGCAGAGGGCAGTGCTGAGCTGAAGCTGGCGCTGGAACCTTGCTTCTGGCTGTAAAATTGTGCTTGTTATTAAATGAAATCTTAAGGCTAACTTAGCCACAGCGGAAATTAAACTGCTAATTATGTGTGTCTAAATCACTAAAACTGGGTCCAGTTGTTGCTCAAGATTTCAGAAACACCCACCTCTTCTCCTTGTTTTTAAAATATGTAATTATGCCTAGAAATAGTACCTATTAATGATTTTATACAATTTTTTAAAAATCTTTTAACAGTTGTCTGTTCTCATAGCCTGTCCCTTTCTAAGTAAATAAACAAAAAAAATCGTAATACTGGTTAATTTATGGGGTTTTGTTTGTTTCTTTGTTTTTCCAATTCATCTATGTCAGTGTTTTTATAAAATCTGAGTCATCTGTGTTCAGGCCACATAGAGCAGTATTCTAATGGATTCAGGCAGGTTGACCACATTGTTTTTATAGCACTTCCTTAAAAAACAGGTTTCTCCAGAGGCAAAAATTTCAAAGATTTGGAAGATTTGGAGAGAAGCAATTCTGATTTGGGAGGGAGAAGGAGTGATGATTGGACAAATGTTCATATGCATTTAGAAAGGTGATATCATTGTGAACTTATCCTCATGACAAGGAAATAAAAAACATATCTCAAAGTAAGTGAGGAGTCAGTGACTGGCCAAGATTATTTTAGGTTCTTCGCGCTGTGCCAGGCAACCTGGTAGCTGTCCATAAATTATCAGATAAGTGAAAGAAAAAGAAGTTTAATACCAGGTTTTAACAAAAATATGAATACAAATCGACAGTGAATGTCTATGTTACAATGAATAATTTGCATGGCTCAGGCCCTTCAGTGTGCAAATAGCATTTTAGTTAGATCTCTTGTAGTTTCTGTAGATCAACGGCATCACCTGGGAGCTTGTTAGAAATGCAGAATCTCAATCTACTAAATCAGACTCTGCATCTTAACAAGTTTGCAGAAGACTGGATTGCACCGTCGAGTTTGAGAACTACCATTTTAGGTCTTATCTCTGGTAATTTAACTTTCTCTGAAAAGGGCATCCTTCCAGCTTTCAGTTTAGAGGCAGTTCATAAAGCAAACTCTTACTTAGAATCAATTCAAAGAAGTTTTAGTGGTTGTAGTCGTTTTCCTCTCTGTAAAAAATAAAGCCTTCTGAAATCTTTAATGGTGCTTTTTTTCCCAGCTGGTTTTAACTGGACCTAAAACATTGGCCAGTCATGATCCAGAGTCCTGGAAGAATTAATGCGCAGAGGACATGGTGTTTGCATATTTCTTTTCAGTGTTTCTGGTCTTGCCGAAGATGGTGAAATGTTGTAGGTTTACCATCCCTTGCATTGACTTGGCTCTGCAGTTGGTTCTGTGCTTTTCATGGGTTTCATGAAAGGATGATAATGACCTATTTTACTTATCCATCAAGATCTATGAACCAGAAACTTTTTCCTCCTTCCTCAGGCAAGAAGGGCAGCATGGCTAGGTCAATCAGTCAGAGTCATGAGGCTCTCCTGCTTAGAAAAGTGAGATTAATCTAAATCAAATACTTTTCACCTTGGCAGTTTTAACTAATTCCCTCAGGAAAGTACAAGAAATACGTGAAGCCTGCATAGCCGTGCAAGCCTCCTCGTACGAGGAGGCAGGTAACACCTTTTATGCTTGTTAATATCTTAGCCTGCTAGGTTCTACGACTGACTCAAAGAATGGCTAAGACTCCTCAACCCAGCATTACAAAGAAATGCAGCTTAGAGGGAGGAAGACCAAAGGTCCTGTGCTGCACTGTGAATGACTTTAGTCTGTGGCGATAGCTCTGACTGCCTTGATTAAATTGCTTCCCGCATTGTCTTTCTGCCTCTGTCCCAGCAATCATCAGAGGATCTAGGCCACTAGGACTTGAGGGCTGTTCTGTGGGATATTCAGGCTGCAGATTAGAGAGGTTTCGCTTCTCCTGCAAGATGCATATGCTTTTCAGTGTGCGATCTGCAGGGACCATGCCGATGGGGACTCAGAAGAGGACAGCTCAGGTGTGCTATGGCTCCTGGGGCCTGGGGACCCTCCCTTCTCTGCGGCAGTAAGGCTGCCTGAACACCTGAGGTCCGCTCAACGGGAAGGGCTCCCTGGATAACACTGTAGGGCTTCTCAGATGTGCTCTCCCCTCCACCTTCAACAAAAGGAAAGGTCTTACTTAACGGAGGCCCACTTTTCTTGGTTTGTCAAACAGAAGCTGCTGTGGAAACAGGCTAGATTTTATTTGACTTTGTGGGCACTGACCTAGGACTCTTCTCTGAAATTCTCCCCAGACTTTTTAGCAGGAATAAATTGTCAAGAGTGATCAAGAGAAAAGTGTCTCTGTACCCAGAACAAGGTGTTTATTCATGAGCCTTTGGAGATTATGTTGGTTTTTTGTTTCTGTTTTTTCAATGTCAGTTTTATTGGGGTATAATTTACCTAGAATAAAATTCATTCTTTTTTTTTTAAAGTTCTATGAGTTTTGACAAATGAAACCACAATCAATATATAGAACATTTTGATTACCCCCAACATCTCTGGAACCCCTTTATAGTCCACCCCCACCCATATCCCTTGCAATAACTGATCTGTTTTCTGTCCCTATAGCATTGTATTTAGTCCTGAAAGATTTATTTAATTTTAAAAAAAAACTCTCTTTTCTCACAGGAACTAACAAATAGGTCCAATTAGTACAATAAGATCTAGTTAAAGGAACAGGTCTGGATTCAGATAAATACAGGTTTCAATCCTGACTCTGCCCCTTTGCTCACACTGATTTGGGGTATATTACTTAATTTAGTCAAGCCTCAGTTTTCTCATCTATTAAATGGGGTAATAATCAGCAACATTTATTAAATACCACATTACTTGCTCAGACTTGTTTAAATGACTGTGAGGTGCTACCCTACTGATGTGATAACTAATTTCTTTTCTTTCATGTTACTTGTTACTTTGCATTTAATCTTACTGCCCATATTAGAGGGTAGGGATCCTAAATCATCTGTGTTTTATCCTCCACAACTCCTGTCAGAGTACATGTCTTAGTCTGTTCAGGCAGCTATAACAAAATACCACAGACTGGGTGGCTTATAAACCTCAGAAATTTATTTCTCACAGTTCTGGAGCCTGAGAAGTCCAAGATCAAGGTACATTCCATGTGTGGTGAGGGCCCACTTTCTGGTTCATAGACTGCTACCTTCTTGCTGTAACCTTATGTGGCAGAAGAGATGAGGGATGTCTCTGGGGCCTCTTTTATAAGGACACTAAATTCCACTTATGAGGGCAGAGCCCCCTCAAAGGCCCCACCTCCAAATACCATCACATTAGGGATTAAGGCTTCAACTAACTAATTTTGGGAGGTCATGAACATTCAGTCTATAGCAGTACATAACAGCCATGCAAAAACAAATCACATAAAAGAATATTAAATATTACACTGAAAAATAAACACATTCACATTGTTGTATTATTGCTATATATATAAGTATTCATAAATGATTATATTATTGATATATGTTTTTAAAATTTACATAAACTATATTTTTGCATCCTTTTGTAACTTTTTTTCCTATTTATGGTTTTTTGGACTCATCCATTATTTAACTACTAAATAACATTCCATTACATGAATAAACCAGTCTGTTTCTCCATTCTGGTGTCCAGGGACAGTTTGGGTGTTTCCGTGCTTTTACTGTGCAAATGTACAAATGAATAGGAATGATACTCACCAAGCTAAGAAGTGGTTTCCTTTGGGGAGAGGACCGAGAGGAGAAAAGGAGGCAGATGGGGAGCTTTAGATGTAGCTGTAATGTATCATTTCTTTAAGAAAAGAAAAGGAATAGTGCCCTGGAGCAACAGAGTTAGCAGATGTTAATATTCATCTATTAATTCAGGATGATGAATTCATGAGTGTTCATTATATTCGGTATTCTCTATATTTTAAATTATTCTATAATTAAAAAGAAAATTAAATATAAAAAAGTACCAAAATAAAAAGCAACGAACATGGTTCTATCCTGGAATATATAAACATTATTAGTGGCACTCTTGAATGTTTCATAAATAATGAAATTTCTTCCATGACCAATGTAAGATATTTGTGACATATCCTAGTTGGTTTGGTAATAAAAAGTCAAGAGTCCGGCTTTCCCCTGATAAGTGCCACTCCTTCACCAATGGTAACTGAGCTCTGCAATGTTTTCCTGTAAGGATATAACTGTGTTTTTTTCCTGCTGTTCTTGTTTTTGCTGTTGTGGTGGGAAGCAGTGAGTTTTAGGCACAAAGAAACAGGCACAGAGCCCCTTTAAAAATAACTAGATGAGGTTTGTATGTTAAAGAGCAAAGGGTTATGGGGCATCTAGTAATTCATCTCATCAAACTCTGCTGTTAGCAGGACTTGGCTAATACAGGGCGCCAAGGGAATAATAAGCATGCTTTTGCCTTCATTTTACTCATCTTTTACAAAATAAAGGGAACTTGGCTTTGGACAGGAAATAGCTAAGCTTTGGAAATAGTTGTGAGGCTTATCCCATTCTTTCCTTTTGATGACTTTCCCTGGTATTTAATCCCATCTTCCCCTTCTTCTGTGACTACGCTTATTAGCATGCTCTTTGGATAGCTAAGAAAACAAACAAAGCTATCGAAATACAGCTTACACCAAGTTCCCCTGGCTGAGGTGGCAAGTGAGCATGTTTCCCTGCCCCCTTGTGGCTTGATTGCAGAATTCCTGCTGCGGTTACCCCCATGGCTCATTATCCTGCCTCCGAAATGCTGAGGAATGAAAGGTCCAAGATTCAGCTCTGCCGCTGGCTGCAGAATAAATGGGCACTATTAGTGACTGGGCGCTTGATCTTACTGACAGCATTTGCTCCTTAAGGGACTGTGGGCTCCAAAATATTCCTGCTCTCAGATGACCTGAGATGGCCTGGACTTCAAGCCCAGAGGTCCGTGATCTCATTTTCCATATGGAAAGGCTGAGTCTGCACAATAGGTCACAAGCTGGACTGATAGGCACTTGAGCAAAGTCCTGGCTTCAGAAGGAGACTTCCATCTGAGTTTGTGACATGATCTCCAAGACCAACCTCGCTTGCCAGAACCAACGAATAATCATTTTATGACAGTTGAAGAGGCTGCATTTTACCAAAGAAGATCTATTAGGTGGAATTTTGAGCTGAGTGTGATATGTAATGCCATGGAGAGTGAGATGTAGCTTGCTATTGTTAATAAATAAGGGACAAGGTTTGATATTAAGCAGACCATAGAAGGATTTCATGGCTAGACTATCATGAGAAACCTTTAAAGTAGGGCATAGATGAGAGCAAGTCAGGACAGTAATTAGTTATTCCCAAACTATGACAGTACTGAAATCTATCATGTGTGATTGAAACCATGCAACTCAGACTGGGACTTGAACCCACGTGCCAGGACTCGAACCCAGCCAAAACCCACAGTCTTCCAACTGAGTTCACACACCTGGTTTCAGGACTTAATGAAGCTCAGGTTCTTGATGTCTCATGGCAGAAAGAATTCAGTGGGAGACAAAGTGATAGGTAAGAAGTGGATTTATTTAGAGAGAAACACAGTCCACAGACAGAGTGTGGGCCATCTCAGAAGGCGAGAGCTGCACCAGGGTATGGGGTTGTCAGTTTTTATAGGGGTGGGTAATTTCATAGGCTAATGAGTGGGAGGAGTTTTCCAGTTATTTGGGGGAAGGGGTGGGGATTTCCAGGAATTGGCCCACCGCCCACTTTTTCATCTTTGATGGTCGGCCTCAGAACTGTCATGGTGCTGGTGGGTGTGTCATTTAGCTGATGTGTTAAAATAAGTGTATACTGAGGTTCAAGGTCTAATGGAGGTCGACTTGTCTGCCATCTTGGACCTATTTGGTTCTAATCAGGTTATGTCATGTCCTCGGGCTATGTCATTCTTTTAAAGGTTGTGCCCTGTCTCCTTCCCTCCTGTTTCACGATCATTTAATTTAGTTCCTCAAAGTGTGCCCTTCCAAAATTTCTATTTACCAAGAATGGGCGAAATGCAATCACTGCCCCAGAATTTAAAAAAAAAAAAAAAATCATGTATATTGGGTCATTTCCACTTCACAGACAGAAAAACTGAATCACCAAGGGAAGCAGCCACATAGCACAGGGAGATCAGCTCGGTGCTTTGTGTCCACCTAGAGGGGTGGGATAGGGAGGGTGGGAGGGAGACGCAAGAGGGAGGAGATATGGGGATATATGTACATGTATAGCTGATTCACTTTGTTATAAAGCAGAAACTAACACACCATTGTAAAGCAATTATACTCCAATAAAGACGTTTTAAAAAAAAATATTTGTTACAGATTTCACAGTAGATCAGTAGCAAAGCAGGAAAGAGAATCAAGGGTGTCTCATGCCTCAGATAAGAATTCTTGTCTCTAGAGCAGACTTTCTCTCCGTAACAGTAATGAATGGCTTCACTGCTACATAATGCACCATGTGCCTTCATCAACTTGTTCTTCTAGGCTGCTGGAGGCACCAGGTCACTGTGTCACAATGCAGTGTCAAAATGTCACAATAATATCAGTTGGGTGATGGCAACAGGGACACAAGCCAAGGGGTACGGACATGTCAACACTTTTGTCATGCAGCATATAGTGTTATTTTCTGTATCAACATTCAAAAAAGGTGCTTGGGAATAACATAGAAACTAAAGAATAAAAATGAATCTCTGCCCCCCTGGTAAAATGGTTTATCATCTGCTTGCTAGCCTCAGCTTTTCATCAGGCACTCATATTTGATTTATAGTTTGAAAAATGTAAAAACAAGGATAAAGCTACACTTATGCTAATGTTGTAATTGTGCAGGTACTTTTGCATAATAATTACAGCTCTTGCCTTCTACCCTATAGGGGTACAAATCGCCAGATTTATATGTTGTATTACAATAAATAATAAAATATACGTGCAAGCTCAGTACCATTCCTTTATATCTAAAGTAAAGCTAAGAAAACCTTAGAAAACAGTGTATATGTATACATATACACACACAAATTATATACAGAGAATATATGTAATTATATAATATATATATATATATATTCTATTATTTTAGTCCAGAGGGAAATAAAACACTAAGATGTAAAGGAATAACTATTGTTTGATGCATTACTTTCCATTCTCCAAACTGAAATCGATTTTCCCGATGAAGTTGATGATAGGATATATAGATATATTGGTGAATTTAGACATAGATCATATGTATTCTCCATCCTTCGGTTGGTTTTTCTCATTCCTTCTGTTTCACCATCTTGCTACTTCTCCATCTGCTGGTGCCCTCACTCTGCACCCTGCCCATGCCCCATCTGCTACATGGCTTCGTTCGGTCTAGATGACTTTTTCACTATCAGTTAGGGATATCCAACCATGGCCCTGATGTAGAGTTTCTGGAAATATGTTTCTGTGACTCACCTTAATACACTGAATCATCTAGGATGCTTACTAAAAATGCTCATTAATAGTACCTACCCCAGACCTACTGAAACAGATGTGTTTTTAACAAGCCTCCCTGTCTTCCATTTTTATGCACGTTCAGATTTGAATTTCACTTCCCTAGAGCACTAGTCCTCAGTAGGGATGTGCACAAACCTGGGATGTTTCTTAAAAATGCAGGTACAGGGAGTTCCCTGGCGGTCCAGTGGTTAGGACTTTGCCTTCCAATGCAGGGGGTGCAGGTTCGATCCCTGGTCGGGGAGCTAAGATCCTACATGCCTCGGGGCCAAAAACCAAAACATAATACAGAAGCAATATTGTAACAAATTCAATAAAGGCTTTAAAAATGGTCCACATCAAAAAAAATTCTAAAAAAATAAAATGCAGGTACAGTCACTGTAGAACTGGCAACTCATCCGTTAGGTTTGGTGGTGATGGTGATAGCTAGTAGAGTTCAAATTATCCCACCACATGCCAGTTTGGAAATAATGTTATAATATCTGAGGAGTATCTCCACCACAAGGACTGAGAATCACTTCCAGGAAAATCATTATTAGTGATGGGGAATTTCCTTTCCCAGGAATGTGTTGAAGTATGAATATGTTGAGAACAATAGCCCTTGGGTTTTGTGATGCTCTTCAAAGCAAGTAGTTAGAAGAAAAAAAAAAAAAGACACTACACATTTAATTTATTTTTATATTATAAAAAGGTAATTGTATATGATAATACAGAAACTAAATAAATTTCTTATATAGTGGAAATGTGATATAATAAATATCACAAGCTTTTTTCTGGTTATATTCAACATAATAATTTTGAGGGGCAAATAAGCATAGAAAATGCTAATTTTTTTAATTGCTACTTTTGGTGCCTGTGAAAATATACCACTCATATTAGAGAGCATCACTGACTGATGGCCCCATCTGCTGACCCTCGGGATCAACAATCACATTTGCACCAAAGCCACACTTCTCACAGGCTACTCCCAGCCAATGCCTGAGCATTGGAATAAGGCAGGATTATTCCAGTGAGATTTGCAGAACTCCTGATATAGTGACTTTGGCTTAAGGGCTTCCCATGGTCTGGCTGAATCTTTCCTGGAACTGCACTGCAGTTCACTACTCTTCCTACTCTATCCTTCTTCCTTCCCTTTCTCCTTCCATAGGTGTCAGACCTACATTATGGTCTGACTAAAGGCTCTCCCTGCCTCTTCTTGCTCCCTCTCCCCATCTTCTCTTATTCTGTCTCCTAATAAACCTCCTGCTTGTCTAATCCTGTCTTGATATCTGCTTCTTGACAGGCCTGAACTGATACACTACGCATCATTGAAAGCACTAATCATTTTATGTTCTGTCCACTGCACCAAATACATGCATACACACACAGACACACACACACACAGACACACACACACACACACACACACACACACACACACAGACACACACACACACACACACCCTGGTCAGACTGCTCATGCTTTCCTTGCATTACCTTCTTCTTCTTGGCTCCCTTCCCAATCTCTTTCTTATGGTTTCTTGTTTCTGATGAATGACAATGAGCGGTAGTATATTTTTAAAATAAGATATTCTTCTCTTGGCATTTTAATTATATATAGTATCTTCTTGTTAATAAAATGCTTCAAACAGTAAAGATGCAAAGGATTCCTAAAAACCCCTAGGAAGAACTTCTACTTGTGGCAATTTCAGTGCCTAGTTAGGAAGATATTTGGGGGTCAGAGGCCCCTCAAATCACACTCTGTAGTAACTGTCTACTGCAGTTGCTTCTGTGTAATGGTATAGCCGTCACTCCCCTCTTCTTTCCCTTTCCATTCCTGCCTCCAAAGCAAGGATGAAAGCTAGGAAAGTTTTCCCTCTTCTCCAAATTACCATGATAATTCCGTTTTTCTGCCATACAAAAGAAGAAAGTAGCTTTAAGAGTTGTATTTGTTTGACATCTGTTGGAACTATAATGTGAGAAAAATGAGAGTCTACTGAATGATGTAGTTTAATGTAAGTAGTTACACTCAAGCATTACGAAGTAAGAAAAATGGAGGAATGAGGGGGGAAATCCCACAGCTGTAAAGTCATTGTCAACCATGACTATTTATGCAGTTACACTTTCTGTATCTCAGCTAATATAGGAAATAAGCTGACACCCTAAGCTAGTAACCACTGCAAATATATCCTGAATGTTGAACCCCATAGTACTTAAGGTCTATGGCAGATAGAATAGTACTTCCCAATTTTTATTAGAGCTTTCACAATGTTTCAGAAAGAATTATGTCCCTTAACAGAACATAATACATAATACATTTTCCCAATTGAAGTAGACATTGAAATGATCGTTTAAAAACTGGTATGTAAATATTAGGCCTAACATTCTTTCTAATTGCCTCTATATTTATGCCCAATTAATTTATTTACTTGCTCTCTTGCTAAATTTAGAATGAAAGTTCATCTTTTTCTTTGAATGACTGGTACCTATACCAATGGGAAGGATAATAAAAAGTAAACCTGAAAATGGTCTTATCTGCTAAGCAAGTCGTTTTAAAAACTAAAGTTGCAAATCAATTATGTTAGCTGATGGTGGACTTTATCAGTGGTGAGATTACCCACTCTTTGATACAGTATTTTACTCACTCATTTTAACCATTTTATCCTCTTCTTCGCACGTGAATTCTTAACTCAGAAAGAATGCCTTTGGGACAGTGGTGAAGAAGAAAATAAATGTAATAGTGTCTCATTGCTAAAGAAAATAATCTGATTTGTTAGTTTTTCAAATTCTATAATAATCTGAATCCAACCTACCTTTCTGATATTATATTTCTGCTACCCTGTACATGTACCTTACACCCCATCCAAACCACACCACTCACTCTTTCTAGATCACTAGGGGGACATACTGGCCTCCAAGCCTTTTGTTCATACTATTCTACCATCTTAGAAATCATTAAGATGCAGTCTTCGAGCCCCTGGCAACCATTCTACTCTCTGTTTCTATGAGTTTGACTTTTTCAGAATCCACATATAAGTGAGATCACTCAGTATTTTTCTTTTTCTGTCTGTCCTGTTTCACTTAGCATAATGGTGACTATAGTTAATAATATTGTGTTATATACTTAAAAGTTGCTAACAGAATAGATCTTAAATGTTCTTACCACACACATACACACACACACAAAGATAACTATGTAAGATGATGGATTTGTTAACTAAACTTATTGTGGTAATCATTTTATAATATACATATATATCAGATCATCACATTGTACAGTTTAATCTTACACAATGTTATTTGTCAATTATATCTTAATAAAGCTGAAGGAAAAAGATGCAGCCCATCTCTTGAGGACCTATTCATACCTCACTTTTCCATGATGACTTTCTTGACTCTCCAAGCAGGAAATAACCCCTGTATCATTAAAACAAACAGAAGAAAAAACAGTTTACAAGCACAGATTCTGGAGCTGGAGTCTGGATTAAAATCCTAGCTCCACTGCTGTGTGATCTTGAACAAGTCACCTAACGTTTTTGAACTTTAATATCCTGGTCTGTTAAATAAGGGAAACAACAGTTTCAACAAATGTTTGTTTTGAAAATTAAACTACATAAATTATTATTATTATGCTTATGTTTTGGTATGGGTTTTTCCCATATAGCTTTACAGTGTTACTGTTTGTTTACAAGATTTATTTCTCCTAGTAGTTTGTAAGCTCTTTGAGGTTAGATATTGTGATATTGTGTTTTGTCATCTCTGTATCCACCATAGTTACATATTAATGGTAGATGTTCAATGACTTTTTTTTTTTTTTTTTGTAAGTGGATGAAACACAGAGAGAATGAATTCTGACTTCTATGTCATTCTCACAATAGTTAATCCCATTTGGGGGTAAAAGTAACAGTCATAAGAACAGCAACTCTGATATGAAGACAAATGAGAAATTTACCTTGAGGGACTTCAGGGAGGACACATCTGGACATGATTTACTGGAGTAAACTTTTAGTGTAACTTCAACTTTTCCTATCCCTAAGCATCTGTTTCCAAGCTGTTTTTTTTTTTTAATAAAAATTTTTCAGGTAGGTCTAAAAGCCAACAGATTCCAATAGTCCCAGTGTAGAGAAAGGACAGCTAAAGAGGTTGCCAGCTGAGAAGATTTACAGGGAATCCTACTACTGGGGACATACATCAAAGCCAGATGATGCCTCTAGCCAGATGCTGGGTCTAGTTAAGCTAATACTGCTGATCTTCTTTCAGACTTCAATCAATTGGACTAAACTAAAAATCTGCCTTGCTGCTCTGAATTTACACCTGGAAACCAACACTGAATGTTGTCCTCATTGTTATCTAAAACATACTGATACATACTAAATATGAATCCCATGTGAACATAATTATCTTTCTATATATGACTGGTGATTAAAAGTTTGCAAATTTCTGTATGATTACTTTTAACATTATACCTGATTTTGTCCTAGGACAACATAATTTGATCATGAAAATTAGTGGTAAATGGTTTTGAGACATAGGATTTTGCTTAGATTCTTTGTAGATACACTCTGTTTCTGCTGGGTAAATACACTCTGTTACTGTCTGTAAAGTAGAAAGGTGCCACTGTATTCCTGAAGTCTTTGTTTTCTCTTTACTGCCATTTAAGATTTCTTTTATCAGGGGAAGGAGAAAATGAGTAAACAAGCATGCCTTAAATCCCATACACACTCAAGTAGTTAGTGCATTGCCAGAGAATAGAGCCCAAAATGGGGAAAGTAAGAATAAAAACCTGTTTTGTTTTAGTTGTTATTTGAAATACTAACATTTTAAAAATACAGATTGAACTCTGTATTCAATGCAGTAAAGCTTCCTTAGAATGTCCTTGGATTCTTTAAATCTATATTCTAAGTAAGGCGTGCCATGTTTTGGTAATCAGATTATAAATAACAGCAAATATTTGTTTTCACCTCTTCTTTCATAACCGTCCTTAGATGTACAGAATGTGATGGTTAAACTATAACGGGAGTCCTTTTTATTTGTTATGGATCTTTTCAGCGGTCATTAGGATGTCTTAAATTAGTGTGCCTACATTTATTTACTGATATTTCTGTATAAAACTTGCATGGTGCAAATCCTTATTATAAACATTGCCTGTGCTCACATATAAAAGAGAAAAGGCACCAGGTAACTTGTATCCCAACTTCCTAACTTTCTAAACCAATTAATGTATTCTTGTAACAATCTCTTTGGAGACTGTATGCTGCCTCAGGGCTAGGGCGGTGTATTGTTTACCTCTGAATGCACAAAGCTACATATAATAGGTAACAAGTAATTAATAAATATTTGTTGAAAGGAGCTTCCTAAATGAATATATTTTGTTGCTATAAGGAATAAACTTATGTTAATTACCCCATGTAATATACCTCCTTTCGGACTACTGGCTTGGGACTACTGACTACTCCTTTAGGAAATTTTAATTAATTGTACCACCCGTTCCATGTTGACCAACAAAAAGGAAACAAAAAATTCAGGCTTCCTGTTGATGATAAATAAGTTCTAGGGCAACAAGAAGAATGAATTTCCTTAAACATGCAGCAAAGTTACTGCAAGGCTTCCAGGTGGAAATAACTGCTGGGTGTTTAATATATGCATCACAATATATACAAGCACTATGCTGTGCTTTACTTGGATTCTCTTGTTTACTCTAGACATTCACCCTACTGAGTACTACTATTAACCTTAGTTTAAAGAACAAGGAAGTTGAGGTACAGTTGAGTAATGTTTAGCTATTATTTTAGTACTTGCCCAACATCACTGCTAAGAAGTGATAGAACTTGATTTACGGCCTAAGATCTTAGTAATCATTACGATTTACTGCCTTTTAAATAGACTCAGAAAATGCATATTCTGTACAAGAAAACCAGGTGGGGATCATGTACTTCAAAGCCTACTCAGTCAGTCAATAAATATTTATCATATACCCACTCTGTGAGGTTTTTCAACAATGCCTTTCAGGAGTTTCAAAGCTGAAAAGAGGACAGCTCCTGTCCTCAGTGTGTTCACAGCCTTTTAGGGGGTGATTCAACATGGTGAGGACCATGCTGCAGGTTTGAACGAGAGACAGTGAAGTCACCTTCAAGGGGTCCCCAGCTTACCCAGGTTGGCGTGGGAATTGCTTAGTAGAGGAATTGAGGAATTGTCGTGGAGGACGAGCAGGAGATTACCAGGAATACAAGACTGGGAGTGTTCTAGGCAAAAGAACAGCCTGTGGAAAGATGCAGGGATGAGAAACATCAAGGCCGTGTCTGGGGAATTGGTACAGCAAAACCATAGAACGTGAGCAGAAAAGGGTCACGAGTTCATCAAAGGCATTATGTTCAAGTTTACACAGGCTGTTTTGGGGGCCCAGATTTGGCAAACCCAGCCTTCTAGAGTCAGACGTGGCAGCCCGTTCCCATGGTTTGAGCTGGTAGCAGCTCAACGTGGAGCCACGCTCCTGCATCCATCAAAGTGTTAAGCATTTGCCTCCCCTTCTACTCACCGTCCTTCCACAGACGTATTTCACGTTCGGTTTTTACATTGGTTCTGTAAGGAAATCTTAATTAATTGTACCACGCATTCCATGTTGACCAACAAAAAGGAAAAAAAAAAAAATTCAAGCTTCCTGTTGAAGGTGAAGATGATGGATGCTCTCATCTTTTTGAATAGTTTTGCCAGGCATGATTGATGTAATAATAGGTAGGTTTCATTTTAATGCTAGTGACAATGGGGGGAAGAGTTGGCAAGGAGAATAACAGAGTGGTACTCTATAGCAGGTATTTAACGAAGACAGCCTGAAAATCAATATTAATCCTTTGCTGGCAGCTGAAAATTTCAGACAACTTAAGCAGACAAATGGGCCATAATGTCAGTCAGTAGTATTAGTCTATTCATTGGCTCACTCTTAGACTAAATGAGAACTGTTGTTGATTAAAAATCCATTCTAGGGATGCCACCTCACATTTTAAACAGTTTTTATTTTCCCTTGGGGCCAGAAAATATTCCTCCCTTTGCCTTTTCAGGTCTGTATTTAATCCCATCAATTTCCAAGTAGCTCAGTGCTTCTCCTGTGCGTAAAATTCTTACAGGCCTATTGGAGCTTCAGGGTTACCTGTCTCCTACCTGTGGAGTCCTCCACACCTAGACAGCACATCTCCTACATGAACCAGAGATAATCCAAGGCTGTGACAACCCCAGAGAGAAGTCGCATAGAACAAATCAAACCTGTGGCTGGATTTCTTGTCCTTATCCATGCATGTGGATAGAAGAGCTATCATGGGAAAGCAGTGAGGAAAATTAAAAAAGAAGGAACTGTGACCTTTCTATATTTCTTACCTAGTAAATATATCCCAGGATTATTTATATAATTTAGTTAGTCTAGGACTTCCCTGGTGGTGCAGTGGTTAAGAATCTGCCTGCCAATGCAGGGGACACGGGTTCGAGCCCTGGTCCGGGAAGATCCCACATGCTGCGGAGCAACTAGGCCCGTGAGCCACAACTACTGAGCCTGCACTCTAGAGCCCGCGAGCCACACCTACTGAGCCCGCGTGCCACAACTACTGAAGCCCATGTGCCTAGAGCCCGTGCTCTGCAACAAGAGAAACCACCGCAATGAGAAGACTGCGCACCGCAACAAAGAGTAACCCCCGCTCACCCCAACTAGAGAAAGCCTGTGCGCAGCAGTGAAGACCCAACGTGGCCAAAAATTTTAAATTAATTAATTAAAAACAAATTTAGTTAGTCGATCTACTTTGGGGAGCAGCAGGCATAGAGCTTACCTTAGGCCTGAGGCTGGCTAGCATGGCAAAATGCTTGGAAAAATGAACTTTGAGTCAGTCAATCTCCCAGGAAACAGTTAGGAATTTCCTGTGGTTTTACCTGCTACTTGTTCCTGGAATGGTAAACAGGAGCTCCTTGATGGACTTGTCATAATCTTTATGTCCATCAAGGGTAGCTCTTCATCTTTGTAGAAACTCGATGGCTGAAACTTGATGGCTAAGGAAGCATTCTCTTTCACTGAGAATGCTGTAGTCCCTGATTGGTATAGCATATTTATTTAGAAATGTCTCATGTCTTTGACCAACACTGATGGAAAATGTATGTTTTCCCTCTTTTTTTGGTTAATGTTTTTCTCTCAATCAGCTCTTTGTAATCATTGTGACAATGCGCAAGAACCTCGGTTTACAAAATCATGCTTTCACTATTGATTGGAAAAGATCTAAAAAAAATGTGAATGTGTTCCCAAGGTCTCTTTGATAAAAAAGGGAGGGAGAGAAATCTCCACGGTGTAATCCCCTGTGGAGCTGTTTCATATTAGAATGAAATGAGATCATTCGAATTTTTAACAGGCCGTAATTCTAGGAGTCAAACCTGATATCTGCTTCACATCCTAGGGGAAGTGGATTCTTGGTGTCTGTGAAGAGAGCAGACTGAAATTTTCAAGAAAGTGTACAGAATTAGATGTCCAAAAACTCCATCCATGGAGGCTTGATTTAATTACAAAGAACTTCTAAAATGGGCCTACTGTTATCAGGTTTAGAAAAGAGTGAGAAATAAAACAAATTTAATTCTTATTCATTTCTTACTGCAATGTAGGCACAAAGCTAGACACGTTATGTTGTTACCTTGTTTGACACTCACAACTTTTGAGAGCTTGGTGTTCCTATACCATGTCAGATGAAGTCACTGAGACTAGGACAGGTACATTAATGGTGAGAAATGTAACAAGAATTCATTCAGATGCCCCTGATTTCAAAGCTTTCACGCTTTTCAACACACCATACTATGCCTAAAAAAATTCTAGTATGTGGTGAAGGCACAATAGATTAAGAAGTCCTCCTTGATGTCTCCCTTTCTTTCATACCTCACATTCAAACCTTTAGGCTCTATCTGCGCATTTATATGTAGAGTCCAATCACTTCTCTATTGCTATTATGCTGCTGCAAGCTATCAACATCTCTTTCCTGGATTATGCAATATCCTCTTAACAGGTCTCCCTGTATCACCACTTGTTCTCATATTGTCTAGCCTTGACATAGAAGCTTGAATGGACCTTTTAAAATGTCAGATCAAATCACTCCTCTGCTCAAAACTATCCAGTGGCTCCCTACTTCACTCAAAATAAAAGGCCATTATAGTTCACTGAGAGTGGTGGAGTACAGAACTCCAGGTCTCCATCTCTCCACAAAAGCAACTAATAAGCTGGCAAAAACCGTCAGAGTCGACTTTTGCAGAACTCTAGAACCTAGTCATAAACACAACAGTGAACAGCAATGAATGCAGAAAGAAGCAGCTGCAATGCAGTGAGAGAAAGCAGTGGCATTTTTAAAAATAGATTTTATTTTTTAGAGCCATTTTAGATTTATAGCCAGGTTGAGCAGGAAGTACATAAAGTTCCCGTGTATCCCCTGACCCCACATACACACAGCCTCCACCACTATCAATATTCCACACCAAAGTGCTACATTTGTTATAATCAGTGAACCTACATTGACACATCATTATCATCCAAGGTCCATAGTTTACATTAGGGTTCACTCTTGGTGTTGTACATTCTGTGAGTTTTGACAATAATCTATCATTATGGTATCATACAGAATAGTTTCAATCCACTTAAATCCTCTGTGCTCTGCCTCCTGGTCCCTCCCACCCCCAAAACGCCTTGTGATCAATTATTTTTTTGCAGTCTCCATGGTTTTGCCTTTTCCATAATATAATATACTTGGAATCATACAGTATGCAGCCTTTTCAGATTGGCTTCTTTCACTTAGTAATTTGCATTTAAGTTTCCTCCGTATTTACCATCTGTATATCTTCTTTGGTGAGGTGTCTATTTAGATCTTTTGCCCATTTTTAAATAAAGTTGTTCATTTTCTTATCACTGAATGTTAAGTCTTCTTTGTGTACTTTGCATAACAGTCCTTTATCTCTTATGTCTTTTGCAAATATTTTCTCCCGGTCTGTGGCTTGTCTTCTCATTCTCTTGACAGTGTCTTTCACAGAGCAGACATTTTTACTTTTAATCAAGTTCAACTTACCAGTTATGTCTTTCATGGATCATGTCTTTGGTGTTGAATCTAAAAAGTCATCACTAAACCCAAGGTAATCTAGATGATCTTTTTCCTATGTTATTTTCTAGGAGTTTTACAGCTTTGCATTTTACATTTAGGTATATGATTCATTTTTTGCTATTTTTTGTGAAGAGTATAGGTGTATGTCTGGATTCACTTTTTTTTCTTTTTTTGTGCATGTTGCTCTATAGCTGTTCCAGCACCATTTGTTGAAAGACTATCTGTTCTCCCTCATATTGCCTTTGTTCCTTTGTCAAAGATTAGCTGACTATATTTATATAGGTCTATTTCAGACCCTCTATTCTGTTCCATTGGTCTATTTGTCTATTCTTTTACCAATACCACACTGTCTTGATTATTGTAGCTTTATAGTAAGTTTTGATGTCAAGTAGCATCAGTTTTCTGGCTTTGTTCTTCTTCAATATTGTGTTGAATATTCTGGGTCTTTTGCTTCTTCATATAAACTTTGCAATAAATTTGTCAATGTCCACAAAATAACTTGCTGGGATTTTGATTGGGATTGCATCAAATACACAGATCAAGTTGAGAAGAATTGACATCTTGACAATACTGAGTCTTTCTATCCATAAACATGGAATATGTCTCCATTTATTTACTTCCTCTTTGATTTCTTTCATTAGAGTTTTTGTAATTTTCCTCATATGTATTCATAAGAATATATATATAAGAATATTCATATATATTCATAAGAATATATATATATATAGTTAGATTTATACCTAAGTGTTTCATTTTGGGGAATGCTTATGTAAATGGTACTGTATTTTTAATTTCAAATTCCAATTGTTCATTGCTGGTATGTAGGAAAGTGATTGCATTTTGTATATGAACTTTGTATCCTGCAACCTTGCTATAACTGCTTATTAGTTTCAGGAGGTTTTTGGCTGATTCTTTCGAATATTCTAGATAGACAGTGATGTCAATGCATGGGATACAGCAAAAGCAGTTTTAAGAGGGAAGTTTATAGTGATAAACACCTAAATGAAGAAAAAAAAATCTCAAATAAATAATCTAACTTTACAACAACTCAAGGAACTAGAAGAAGAACAAACTAAGCCCAAGTTAGCAGAAGGAAGGAAATAACAAAGATCAGAGAAGAAATAATGGAATAGAGACTAGAAAAGCAATAGAAAGATTAATGAAACTAACAGCTGATTTTTGGCAAAGACAAAATTGACAAACTGTTAGCTAGACTGACTAAGAAAAAAAAAGAGAAGGCTCAAATGAATAAAATCAGAAATGAAAGAAAAAAAATTATAACTGATACCACAGAAATACAAAAGATTATGAGACAACTATGAACAATTATACATCTACAAACTGGATAACCTAGAAGAAATGAATAAAGTCCTAGAAACATACAACTTACCGAGATGTAATTATGAAAAAGTATTGATAGAACATCTGAACAGAGCAATAGTGAGAAAGGAGATTGAATCAGTAATCAAAAAATCTCCCAAGAAAGAAAAGCTCAGAATCAGATGGTTTCACTGGTGAATTCTATCCAACATTTAATGAGTAATTAAGACCAATCCTTCTCAAACTCTTCCAAAAGATAGAAAAGGAGGGAACACTTTCTTATTCATTCTATGCTGCCAGCAATACCCTGATACATCAATTGATGCAGAAAAAATTATTTGACAAAAGTAAACACTGTTTCATGACTTTAAAAATACACCAACAAACTATAAATAGAAAAGAACTTCCTCACCATGTTACAGGGTGGTTGGGAAAAACCCACAGTTAACACTATACTTAATGGTGAAAGACTTAAAGCTTCCCCCTTAAGATCAGAAATAAGACAAAGATGATTGCCTTTGATACTTATATTCAACATTGTACTGGAAAATATAGCCAAGAAATTAAGCAAGAAAAAGAAAAATAAAGTATCCAAATTGGAAAGAAAAATGTAAAATTATTTTTATTTACAGATGACATATTGTATACATAGAAAAATCCTAAAGAATCCACCAAAAAACTATTAGATATAATAAATGAACTTAGCAAAGTTGTTAGAATATAAGGTCAAAACTAAAAATCAGTTGTATTTCCACACACAAACAATGAACAATTAACTTAAGAAAATAATTCCATTTTTAATAACATCAAAAACAATAAAATCTTTAGGAATACACTCAACAAAGGAGGTGCAAGACTTTTACACTGAAACTACAAAATATTGATGAACAAAATTAAAGAAGATTTAAATAAATGAAAAAAACATACCATGTTCATGGATTGGAAGATTTAATACTATTGCCCAAAGCAATCTACAGAGTAAATGCAAACCCTATCAGAAGTCCAGTGGTGGGGTTTCTCTGGTGGTGCAGTGGTTAAGAATCCACCTGCAAATGCAGGGGACATGGGTTCGAGCCCTGGACCGGGAAGATCCCACATGCTGTGGAGCAGCTGAGTCCGTGCACCACAACTCCTGACCCTGCGCTCTAGAGCCTGTGAGCCACAGCTACTGAAGCCCACGTGCCACATCTGCTGAAGCCTGGGTGCCTAGAACCCGTGCTCCACAACAAGAGAAGCCACTGCAATGAGAAGCCCACACACTGCAATGAAAGAGTAGCTCCTACTCGCCACAACTAGGGAACACCCGCGTGCAGCAATGAAGACCCAATGCAGCCAAAAATAATAAATAAATTAAATAAATTTATATATATATATATATATAAAAGCCCAGTGGCCTTTTGTGCAGATATGAGACTGTTAACACAAAACCAGACAAGTTTAAAAATTAATTTTCGGGGCTTCCCTGGTGGCGCAGTGGTTGAGAGTCTGCCTGCCAATGCAGGGGACACGGGTTCAAGCCCTGGTCTGGGAGGATCCCACATGCCGCGGAGCAACTGGGCCTGTGAGCCATAACTGCTGAGCCTGCGCATCTGGAGCCTGTGCTCCACAGCAAGAGAGGCCGCGACGGTGAGAGGCCCGCGCACCGTGATGAAGAGTGGCCCCTGCTTGCCGCAACTAGAGAAAGCCCTCACACAGAAACGAAGACCCAACACAGCCATAAAATAAAAAATAAAAAAATAAAAAATAAATAAAAAATAAAAAATAAATTTTCCACAAGGGTGCCAAGACTATTCAATGGATAAAGAATACTGTCTTCAACAAATGGTACTGAAACAACTGGATATCCACATGCAAAAGAATAAACTTGGTCTTCTATCTCACACTATATTAAAAAATTAAAGGGATCAAAGACCTAAATGTAAGTGCTAAAACTACACAACTCTCAGAATAAAAGATAGGAGTAAAACTTCATGTCCTTGGGTTTGGCAATGGGTTCTTTGATATGACACCAAAAAGTGGAAGAAACAAACCAAAACAAATAGATTAAATTGGACCTTATCAAATTAAAACTTTTATGCATAAAAAGATATTATCAAGAAAGTGAAAAAAATAACCTAAATAATTGGATAAAATACTTGCAAATCATACATTTGATAAGGGTCTAGTATCCAGGTTCTATAAAAACTCTTACATTTCAACAATGAAAAGACAACCCAATTAAAAAATAGGCAAAGTCCTTGAATAAACATTTCTCCATATAAGATATACATGCAGGGCTTCCCTGGTGGCGCAGTGGTTGAGAGTCTGCCTGCCAATGCAGGGCACACGGGTTCGAGCCCCGGTCCGGGAAGATCCCACATGCCGCGGAGCAACTAGGCCCGTGAGCCACAACTACTGAGCCTGCGCGTCTGGAGCCTGTGCTCCGCAACAAGAGAGGCTGCCATAGTGAGAGGCCCGCGCGCTGTGATGAAGAGTGGCCCCCACTTGCCGCAACTGGAGAAGGCCCTCGCGCAGAAACGAAGACCCAACACAGCCATAAATAAATTAAATAAATAAATAAATAAATAATTTAAAAAAAAAAAAAAAAAAAAAAAAAAAAGATATACATGCATATGAAAAGATGCTCAATGTCACTAATCATTAGGGAAATGAAAATTAAAACCACAATGAAATACCACTTAATGCCCACTAAGATGGCTACAATAATAATTAAGGAAACCACCCCCCAAATGGAAAATAACATGTGCTGGCCAAATGTGGAAAAATTGGAATCCTCATACATTGCTGGTGGGAATGTAAAATGGTGCAGCTGCTTTGGAAAAAAGTTGGGCAGTTCCTCAAAAACTTCCTCAAAAAATTAAACATTGAATTACTGTATGACCCCATAATTTACCCCTAGGTATATATGCAAAAGAATTAAAAACAGATATTCACACAAAAACTTGTACATAAGTGTTCATAGATTTACTATTCATAGTAAGCAAAAGATGGAAACAACCCAAATGTCCATAGGTGATGCACGGCTAAACAAAATGTGGTATAGTCACACAATGGACTATTATTCAGCCATTAAAAAGGTATAAAGTAATGATATGTCCTACAACGTGGATGAACCTTAAAACATTGTACTAAATGAAAGAAGCCAGGTACAAAAGTCACATATTATATAGTTCCATTTATATTAAATATCCAAAATAGGCAAATCCATAGCAACAGAAAGCAGATTGGTGGTTACCAGGAGCTGGAAGGAAGGGGGAATGGGGAGTGACTTCTTCATGGGTATGGGTATCATTTTGAGGTGATGAACATGTTTGCAACTAGGTAGAAGCGATAATAATAATAATATTAATAGTTCATTCATATTCAGACCCCAGCCAATGCCTGGAAGGAAGTTCAGGACTGTGAAAAGAATACTGGTGGGAATTTTCAGTCCTAGAAAAAGAGGTTTCTGAACGTGTGGTCTGGGATTGAAATTTTGGATAAAATGTATACCAGATTTACCAAATGGAGGTAAAACCCTCAAATGACTTCAGCCAACATAGCAAGGGAGTTTAGCAACATATGACTCAGTGAGATCGCTGTCAGTGTGACTAACTCCACATGCCATGTCTGGAGGGCTGGGTTGCTGACACACTCCCTGTCATTTGAAGACTCGGTTCAGAACCTGGGCAGGTCCCAGACTGCAGGTGGGAGGCTTCAGTGACTCAGCTGCGTGCCACTGGGAGAGGCATGGGAACACATCTAATTATAGGCCTAAAACTACCAAGCAAAATGAGGAATTGAGGCAATTACCCAAGGAGTTTGGGAAGAACATCTTAACCCCCACTTTCTTTCCTTGTCTGCCTACTTTGGGCAATTATTCTTCTTTCACCTGAATCTAGAGCAGTTTTCTGAAGTGTGCTCTGCTCAGCAGTGTTAGTAGATGTTATATGGAAAAGGGATTCTTTGGAAATGCTGCATTAAATAAAGTAAAACAGGCCTCATTATTACAGGACTTTGAAGAGGTTTTATGTGCACTGACCCTTTGAGAAAGAAATGTAGCATTTGCCCAAACCTATTTGCCTCTGAAAGTCCTATTTCCTCGTCTGCAAAGGGCCTTGCCGTTTCTGCCATATCATTGTTGTTGAAAACAGTGTGGTGCAAAGGAAAGCCCACCAGGCATGGAATCCAGGAATCCTGCAACAAGAGTCTAGACTACAGAGCTGTCAGCACCACCGCATCATCTTGGGCAAGCCACTGTATCTCTTGAACACTGTAACATTGTTTTGATGTACCAGTACCACACTATCGAATTATCGAGACATTTTAATTAGTTTTGCATATAATTTGACTATTTAAAAATGTTAGCAACATCCAGGAAACTAATGGGAGTAGGAAATACAGTTCACTTGTATTACTTATAGCATAATCTGAATATAAAAATGTGTCTGCAGTTATCTAGCTGATAGTCCAGAAGAATAAGTCAGTGGGGTAGTTCTCTATAGAATGCCATAGCTGCCCAGAAAATTACTAAATAAAAATATATTAATGCAAATTTCATTGCACCGTCCTCATCTCAGTTACATTAGGGAAACTAAGTCAGCAGTCTGTATTTTCACCATCCTTCTGGACTTTGTAGCCAGTTTTCCATTATTTGCCTGACTACTTGGAATCATGGCTATGGCCTTCTTTGGCTTTTGAAATTTAGTCTTGGTTCTTTGTTTCAAGCTGTTTACCTACTTGGGTTTCCCCACCACTTTTAAATACCTATGCCTCATCCAACTTATAAGTCCTGCTTAATGATCTAGGATAATATCATGAATTGTTTACAAAATTAAATATGCTCATTTGCAAATCGGTGTACCCATCTTTGAATTACTAGGCTGGCCCTGACCAAATGCAAATTAATTGAAGACAAAATGTGGCACTGCTTATTGCAATAAAATGGAAGCATATTTAATCTTGCTATCCTCAGGAAAAAACCAAACATCTTTATTTTGTTCTTTGGATGCTGCAAATATTCCCATGTTAAATATTTTGCAATAAGCCTTTATTGCAAGCCTTTAATTAATGATATTTTCTTAGACTGAAATGACTGATACCAACAGCAGGTGACATGGAACCATTCTTTCTTTTCTTAAAATTTCAAACAACTTTCATCATTTGTACCTAAAAGAAAACCTTTTGTGTTCTCTCACCTGCAAGATTCCTTGAGTAGTTGCAAAAAGTTTTGGTAAAGCCAAACTTCACGAAAACCAGTCGTATTTATTCGTCTTACATTTTGTGTATTAGAAAATGTGGAAACAAGATGTATACCACACATAAAAATATGTTTGGTTTTTATCTCCAGATATGTATTTTAACTTCCACCTGGCAGAGGTTCAATTAGCCCTTTGTGATGTCTGCATCAAAATATGCAAACTGAAAATTGGTTGTTAAGGTTGGAGGAAAATGGAGCTGAATGAAAAAATACAAAATAAATAAAAATCAGTAAAGGAATCAAATGCTTGATAAACCTGGCTTGGCATTTCCAGGAGTGAATAAAGTATTCACAAACTATATTAAAAAGAAGAGGAATATTTAAAATAACTCACACTCCACATCCTACAGATACAGACACAAATCTCAGAAGTAATTAAAATAAAGATATCAAAGGGGAGGGCAAATACCCCTGCAAACTCAGAATGGTAAAATACACACAGCCTGACCTCTGTTACCATTGAATCAAATAAGCTGTTAATTACAAAAGGATGAACACCCTCCAGAGATAACAGCAAACTCCAGGCAGTCAATAGGATGTGATAACATCCAATACAATCAAGAAACATTTGAGTTGAGCACAGGATTATACATGAGGATTGGAGGATTAGGAGACAAGGCATTTCTGAGTCTAGTGAACAGAAAGCACAAGATGCCGGCTGAGGAAGGTATGGAATAGGAAAGACAGATGTGATGAATCAATCACCAGGAAAGCAGGGAGATAATGGCCCAGTTCTGTTCCTGGCTGGCAGGGAATGAATGCACCAAGATGACCTCTCTTGAACCTCTAACCTTCCATTATGAACTGAGCACGTACGTGACTATAATGTTAAGAAATTCTAAAACTCTGTAATTGCTGTTGACTTTGGTTAAGTAGGGCCGTTGTTACTTCGTATTTTAAAAAGTATGAGGCAAACTGCGTCCTTTAAGAAATCCTGGTATTACAGTACTATTACTCATGGTTGAGATTATAGCTGAAGGCGTATTTTAGGACAGAGAAGTTCATTTTGATGAACATACATACCTGATGTTTATCTTAGATATTAGCTACTTATTGCTAGGTAAATATTACACCCAAGCTTAGTGGCTTAAAAACACACTTTTTAAAAAATCTCACAGTTTCTATGCATCAGGAATCCAGGTGTAGTTTAGCTGGGTGTCTCTGGTTCAGCGTCTCTCACAAAGCTCCAATGAAGATGTTGGCTGAAGCTGCAGTCATCTCAAGGCTCAAATTAGGAAGGATTTACTTCCAAGCTCATTCATATGACTGTTGGCAGCCCTCAGATTCATGCCCAAGCTCAGTCACGTGGCTATGGGTAGACCTCAGGTCCTTGCTAGTGTCTGCCTGGAGGTATCTTCTTACCTGCAGGCTTGTCCACAGGGCTCTTCACAACATGAAAGCTTGCTTTCCCCAGGGCAAGAGCTTAGAGAGAGAGAAAGAGAGAGAGAGGGAAAGCCCCAAGGTGGAAGCCACAGTCTTTTTGTTACCCACTCTCAGAAGTGTCATCCCATCACCTCTGTTGCATTCTGTTCTCTAGAAGCAGGTCACTAATAGCAGCCACATTCAAGGAGAGGGAATTACACAAGGGCGTGAAGACCAGGAGGTGGGGATCACTGAGGGCAACCTTAGAGGTGGTCTCCTACATCTTATTTATCAAAATTTGTGGGTCAGTAGAACAATATTGAAATACTCATGAAAAGAACTCTTTTGCAGTTCCTAACTGGTTCTTTTTTGCATTATAATTAACTCTTTATGGACAGTAAACAATATATATGTATGGCAAATATGTAGAGGGAAGATTAGGAGCTTCTTGAAGAGATGAATAACTTATTTCCTTCATCCCTCCACCAAAGTCTAGTAGGTACTCTAGTTGACATCCCAACTCATACTTTTAGAATCTTATTTGACCTTTGGCAACATTGGGCAACGTTAACTACTTCCTCCATGAAACAACTCTCTTGGCTTCTGAGAGTACTACTCTATTCTGTTTTTCCTCCTACCTCTCTGACTTTGCCTCTTAATATTCATCACTTACTCTTCCATCTCTGCTTACTTACTAAATTTTTATATTCTCTATAATTTCCTCCTTAGCCCTTTTCTCTATTCACTCCATTTACTTTCCTTCAGTGGCCTTACACATACCCATGGTTTTAAGTATATTTAGATATTGATGATCACCAAATACACCTATACAGTACAGAAATCTCTTCCACTCCCATGGAGCTCATGCATCCACTAACTCTTCATTTCAACTTTGTTATTTTCATCCTACTAATTTCATTCTTGACCATCTTCAGCATCTCAGGTAAAGGCACTATAAATCTAGTTTCCAATGCAGAAATAAAATAGTCATATTAGATATCCCCTTTTCCAAAAGCCCTTTAAGATTTTCTATCTACATCATTTTCTCTATATTTCTCATCTTTCTTCTCCTTTCCAGTCCCACCACAACTGTTCTAATTTGGGCATCTTTCTCTTCTCACCTGGATTAAGATTGTAGTCTCCTAAAATGGGGCAACAACTTCCAGTTTGGCTTGGTGTCACCAGAATGATATTTGAATGATTGAAAAGCCCTTTCCTGGCTCCCTCTCATGGTCATGATAAAATCCAGTCTACTCATCACTGAGTGCAAGAAACCTTATGTTCTTTGTTTTCTCCTTTGTTTTTATCTTCCAATGTGCCCCACATGCACTGAATGTTCTAGTCATTTGGGACCACTAGCAGGCTCTTGAAGCTACTTTCTCACACATACAGACCTGCATACCTCCTCAGCCTTGTACATTTTTCAGGCCCCCCCTTTAATTGGATAGCTCCTGTTCATTTTCCCCAGTACAACTGAAGAATTATCAGGTCTGGAAGCCTTCTTTGAATTGCCCTTCTCCACACTTCCACCCCACCCCGTGCACACACACATACATACACACCTGCATATGCACTACGCAGCCACAGGCTGACTTGCATGCACTTCTTTTGTCTTCCCATAGCATCCCGGACCTGCATCATTGCCATGACCATTCTGTATGTACCTATCTGTTTACTTATGTGTCTTCCCTATTAGACTATGAACAAACATCGTGGGGGTAGGAGCGTATACATTTCTGTATCCCCAACATCTAATTCAGAGTCTGGAATAAAATAGGTTCACGATCATGTGCCATTGATTGAATAAAAACACGTATACATGAATAAATGAATATTGAAGTCTCGTATTTTCACCATATACAACATATATTCAGTTTAATATGTTTAATTTTTAAGAGAACTCCCATTTTTAAGGGGACTGGAGAGTAAGATTCTTAAAAAATGTGACGTTTGCTATCTCCCAGTCCCACCAGGTGAGAAACAGAAGTTGGAGTCTTAGTAAATTCTTAGTTGAAACGGAGAGCTGCATTTTTCTTTAGCTGATTGCAAAACTGTGTCTGCCAAGCACATTCACCTGTTGACCTTCTGTGTCCTGTGTGCTTGCCTGTAATTTTCTTGGTGCTTCCAGCCACTTGGCTGCTATGTTGTGATTAGTTACATTCAGAATGTTCCCTCTTCTGCGGGGCTGGAGGGTTTTCTCTGTGCCCAACTCTTCTCTGCCTTGGGAGCCAGTTGGGGAGGGAGGTGAGCAGAGATTGTGAAGGCTTGCCTTCGGTGAAACAATCACCTTTGACTGACACTCTCTGGAAAAATCGACAAGAGCTATATATAATGCAAGATTAACTTTAGTCAACCAAATTCAAGTCCAGAGTTTCACTTGTTCTGGTTGAGGTTCCAGGACCTCACCATAGTAGGATTGGTTATAATTCTGTTGAGTGATTCACAGGGTGATAATAATATAGCACAGAGTTTGTTTTTGGCCTGTTTTAAGAGTTCAAATTCCTTACAGATACCATCCTAGTAATTCTCCAAACATGCCCACATCACAGAGGAAAGCATTGCACCTATGCTCACAGGTGGGTGCTTGAATCTGTTTCACTGCCTAGGGGCAGGACCACACCCAGTACATACTAGGAAAGTGAAATCTATTCTGGTTTAACTACAGGCCCTTAATGCCTTTTATCCTCCCAGGAGTGGAGTCCCTCAGCAACAATTTAAGACTGTTTATTATTGCTATATTATTAACATCACTAGCTAAGTATGATGATTTAGAATTCTAGATTCACTTCTGTGTATGTGTGTGTGTGTGTGTTACTAATCTGAATATGATGGCCTAAGTCTGTCTGTGTATGCGAATGTGTGTAACTAATGTGAAATTTTCCTCGCGCTGAAACGTTTTTAATTTTCTGAATTCATTCATAAGAGTGCTGAGTTTCCATCCTCTCTAAAGCTCCCCAGCACACAGACCGTATTACTCTCTCCTAGTTACCACCTTGAATGGCACTTTTTCTCTTTGGATAGAACTGAATTAAGTTCTGTCTTGAAGACGTCATAGACAAAATGTTCTAGCTCTAGCATTTGGGCAAAACTGTGAAAAAGGCAGTTTGTGTCTAAAATTCTTTCCTTCCCTCGTAGGCCACTTCCACTCGCCCTTCCATTCCCCTCCTGTTCTCACTTGTCCAATTGTCCACAAGACATCAATCTCTCTGTTGTCTGATGCTTCATTCATTTTAGTAGACTATCCTGGGCTCACACAATGATACAACGTACTACTTTACCAAGTTACATCAACATTTTAACAAAAATTAGGCATATGATGAAGGACCAAATGTCTTGTGGTCACGTTTTAAGCATCAGCCAGCAGAGAAAGGAGACTTTTTTTTCATCTGAGACTTCTTGCCTCACCTGTTTAGGATACCAGCCCACATTAACAGAAATATAGTCTTCAACTCAAATTGACAAAACATCTCAAGCTACCTGTGGAACTTTTCCTTGGACCCAACTTTTTTACCTCCATCATCAAAACTATCATCTCAACCACACATCAACCTAATTTCTTTACACTAATCTCTGACTCATACTACAAGGTACTAAATATAAGAGTATAAGAGTTCTGAACAACAATATGCAAAAAGAATATGCTTTGTGATCCAATGTTAAAACCTGGCATTGGTGAGGATGGAGAAAAGCACACATTCACGTACTGTATTGTTCTCGATGGTGTGGTATTAGATGTGAAAACTAGACCTACTGTATCAATTTGTGTCCATCATAAAGTCATCCAAGGATGAAGCTGATACCAGGGAATGCTGAGCAGACCAATGGAAAGAAACTGAGTCCTTGATGACATTACTGATCCTCTGATTCAAACCAACCCTGAAGTCGCCCCACCTATGTTCTTCCCAAGTAACAAACCTCTACATTCTCTTTACATTTTCAATCAGGTTATATGTTAATTGCTTCTCAAGTCAGTCTAAATTATAAACATAATATGGGATATGATACAGGTTGTAAAAAGAATAATGTGAATCTGTATATACTAATAAGTTGCTATATTTTAAAAGTCAAGATGCAGAACACTGTATAATACTGTACCATTTGTGTATAAAAGTAATTATAAATCTTTATGTATTCATATGTTAGTTTATACATGTATACCCTTGTATATGCAAAGAATATTTCTTTCTTTATGTTATATAGAAATAAAAATAACATCCAGTTAACCACGGCTGTAAGAATAGGAAGTTGTAAATGGAGACGAGGACAGATTTTTACCTTATACACTTCTAAATTGCTGGGATTTTTTAAATGGGATTTTTTTTACCTTAAAGGTGAGAATAACAACTAATGAAAAATATTTAAATTCTCCTTGTGCCAGACAGTGCTAGGAGTAGATATTATACCACTAGACAACAAGGAACTAATTGTCAAGAGGAGATAAAGATACATAGACAAATGCAATAACGTGTTTATTGAAAGTGCCAAGATAATGTCGAGAAGAAGGTGCTTCATTCTTCCTGGAAAAGTCACAACGACTTTCCCAGAGGAAATGATGCCTAAACAAGTGTCTAAAGTGGCAAAAGGACTTTAACAAACTGACTGAATGAGGCTGGGGTGGGGATTTCAGGCAGAAGTATAGCATATAGAGGGATAGAATGTGTTGATAGTTCCTTGTATCTTTCAGGAACTGTGAATAATTTAGCAATTCTGGAGAGGCCAGAGGGAGGAAAATGAGGGCAGAGCAGCAGGGAGAAACTAGATAATGACAAGCTTGTTTGCCATGCTTAGAAGCTTGGGTCTTACTTTTTCAGCATCTGGAAACCGTTTGCCAAGTCTGAAGATTCTATTAATTTATTAGAAAAAATTTTTTAAACAAATAGGGAAGTATAATAATAGAGAATATACGGTATAATCTAACAAAGCTCAGGTACTCATCACCCAATTTTGTCAATCTTAATATTTACTACCTAACTTTTAAAAGGAAATAAAACACTACACATGTTCAAGCTCATGCAGTACCCTTCCTTTATCTCAATCACCATCGCCTACAAAGAAAAGCATACCTATACTTTATAGGTTAATATTAATAGAAGGAACAGAACACACAAATGTGCTACAACCATTGGGCTTTTTTTACTCTTAATTCAGCCTGTTCTCATCTCACTGTACAGTGGACAAATTGTAACATAACCATGTAAATAAGAAACCATGGTCATCATCATCATCCACATATTACTCTCTTTTTATAAAATGACACCCTTTAGAATCAAAAGATGTGTGTCTGCTATATCTTGATACGACTTGAAAGTTACCAAAAGACTCACCCATTTTTCCAGGATGTTGTATCTCTTTAAATTTTGCTGTAAGTTCCATAACATCTTCTTAAATATGTATTTTAAGCATTAGGCACTGACCTGATATTGGAAAGGGACATGATGGTATGTAAACTTATTTTTAAAATGAGGATCAAGGAATGTGGTCATAAAATCATTGCTTTAAAGTCACCAAATGATTCTTCAGTTCGTTTTTTACTTACGTCATTGGTGTGCGTGATGTGTGTTGAGTGGGTGTGTATGTGTGTGCATCAGGATATAAAACAGGCTGGTTTGTGTTTCACTATCTGGTTCATAAGAAATATAATAAAACCAACAAAGTGGTTCTTGGATGAAAAGCACCTCTACCATGTGCCACCACTTTATGAAATGAAGATTTGAATGATACTCACGAAGCTAGTTACCTCTACACAAGTACAGAGCATTGAACATGCTCCATGACCTACACTACAGAGAAGATATACTTTTCAGCACTTCTTTGATATACTTCATATTATTTACTCCACATTACTTAATATTAACAAGGCTTAAATTCAATTATATGTTTACTAGAAAAAGAGAAATCTTATTAAGCACAGGAAAACATAAACGTTTACTGAACACTCCACATATTTAAGAGAATATTATGCAACTTACAGCAAACTTTAAAGAGATACAACATCTTGGAACAATAGGTGAGTTCTTCAAGTGGTATCAAGTACTTGTGTTTATAACCTACAAATACACACTAAAGTCACTTTAAATAACTTTGAAAATAAATAAATACACATGCCATATTTTCTAGATTAGTGCTAGGGATTTTTAAGTTCCTATACAATCTGTTTATAACCATGTTTTGAAATCTCACTGCCTCAAAGACAATTGTCTTCCTTCTTTTTTAATTACTCAAGAACCGGCCCATTCGTTTATACTTCAAAAATTATCTCCAGGTAAAATTATTCATTCAACTGCCCTTCAAAAAACTCAAAGTTTATCTGTTTTCTTCTTTTGTCCCTAATTTTCCAGCAACGAAGAAAAGAACTAGAGTTTCAGTGTGTCTTCTTTCAAAAAAATCTTAAAATGAAAAACAAAACACAACAATGCAAAAATAGTGTGATGATCTTTTACTGTTTGATGATTCACCTGACCTGCTCTCTTTATCCAAATATTCCATTCCATCCAACATCCCAATCCAAATAAAATCAGCTTCTTATTAAGCACATTCACAATTGGATACAACTGCTCTGCTTTAAAAATTCCATAACTCCTTTCCCCAATCCAATATTTCAAATCCCACTTAATCAAAACAAAACAAAACAAAATTTAACTAACATGAAATTATTTGCAACTAAATAAAAGGAAAGTAATTAACAATCTGGCCTTTAAATAAATAACTTATAATAAACTATATTAATACTATATTTATATTAATACCTAAATATAAAACTATAGTTTATTTATAAAGTAATGCTCTTAGTATAGTCTGTTAATTGTATATAATAAACATATTTATAAAATAATGTCTTAATATGGTACATACATTATTTTATAAACATAAATTTGTTTATTAAATATAGAATTTTTGCATATATATGTATACTTTTTCTCATTAACCCAACATTCACTCTTTTTCTCGAGTTAAGAATTTCAAAAAACCAAAATCAAACAATTTAGGATAGCAGAAAACATAATTTTGTCTTTCTCTTATTCAGACTATTGAGTTGAAGACTATTTCAAAGAGAATGAAAAAGTCACTTGGAAGTGCTGTCAAAAATGGATCGAAAAGTTTAGACTTTCTAAAGAGGGAGACCAGTTAGGAGGTTACAACTGTAATCCAGATAAATGCTGATTGGGCCTCTTGTGACATGGTGGCAGTTGGAAGGGAGAAATGGAGATTGCTATAAAAGACATTTTGAAAGAAGAAATAACAAGTTTAGCAGACCGTTTGAAAATAGGGCATGGAAGAAAGAGAAGTCTCAAAGATAACTCTCAGATTTTGGAACTAGAAACTTGAGGAATTGAAGGTGCCATTAACTGATAAAGGGAAGCTGTGAGCAAGTGTCAGTTTCAGGGAAAGAAGCTAAATTCAATTCTGGAGCTACTGAATTTCAAACTCTCTAGGAAGTAAATAACATTATTATTACAATTTTACAGATGAGGAACTTAAGCAGCAGGCAGTAAGTAATTTGTCCAAGGTCATACAACTAGTAAGTGATAGAGCCAGAATCTGAACGCAGGCAGTTTTCTTTCTTATTACCCCAGTGAAATTTTACATCCCTTGAATGACACAGATCTGTCTTTTTCTTTGGAAGCAACTATAGGTAATAAAAAAAAATTGTAATTGACGTTTGCTCTTTGTCAGCCCAGAACAGTTGTTTGAAAAGAAGCTTATGTTTTCTGAAAGTTCCATTACCTGGTTTTCTGACCCAAATTGTCCACTTATTATAATCCAACACCCGGGATCATTGATTGGTCCAAGGATGGGTACCAAATCCAAGTTAAACCAATCACTGCATTGCCTCAAAAACGTATAACTTGAAACCTGGGACTTTCTTGGAATTGCAAACTTGGGTTTGCCAAATAGCCATGTTTCTAACTTCAGGGAGGGAGCTATGTGATAGAATGAAGCCAGAAATAATGGGTATGAGACGGGGGGAGTGGGAGACTCTTGGCAGCATTTGAACTTGATTCCAGTCATTCTTGAGGCCCAGCTGTACTTCCTCCTTCTCATGGTTTGGTTACATGAACCAATAGTCTTTTTTTCTGCTTAATATGTTTTAAGTCAAATTTATATCACTCACTCAATCAAAAGAGTCATGGTTGATAGAACCACACACCCCTGGGGGAACCTGAACAAATTATTTAAAATCCCTCAATCAGTTTGCTGGTCTGCAAATGGGAGAAGCAGACGTGCACTTTTCAGGATTTTTCAGAGGATAAAATGATATAGGTGAACTATTTGCCTTTTCTTACTTAAAACTCACTTTATTACCTTGAAAAGTATTAGTCACATTCTTGGAGCTCTTTCACTACAGTGAAGTATTCTCTTCTTTAGAATGGTTAATAACCTAGCATGGGACATACTTCTCTCCCTAGAGCACTGTAGGTTGCCCATTATAGAGACTCTCAAAGTCTCTCAGATCCCTAATTTACCCTCTCCCTCCTGCAACATTTCCCACAGCTTTATATAAGTGGTGAGAGACCACAGCAAATATCTGGTTAATTTCTGTATCCACAGCATATGACATAGTATGTAACCCTGACTCAGTAACTCTTTTATAAAGATTAGAAGCAAGTTGAATTTCCTTAAAAAATGGTCATAGGATGTGATTGTCTAATTCCCAGCATATTAAAAAGTCGCAGTAAGTGGTCATTAGTGCTCCAAAATCTGCAACAGTAGCTTTTAGTTGTCTCTTTATTGGTATCTTTTATTGATTTTGCAAAATTGCAGGTTAATTTCAGCTTTTTTCTCAGCTCCCTTCCTTCCTTCCTTCCTTCTTTCTCCTTCTCCTCCTCCTTCTTATTTCTCTCTCCATCTCTCTTTCTTTCTTTCTATACATTAGGAACATATTCTGGATTCAGAGTCCCAGACACTAGATATTTCACTCTTTGCTCTTTCTTGTGAGCTATTCTTACCTCTTGGGACCATCTCTGTTATTACTCAGGTCAGCAAGGAAGGGTCACTATAGCAAGAGACCAGAATTAAGGCCTTAAATCAAACATCATGCATGCACTGATACTATGAATATTTAAGCTACTTGTCAGGTTTTGGCATAAACAATGGCACACAGTTACTAATTTTTTTTTTTTTTTAAACATCTTTATTGAAGTATAATTGCCTTACAATGGTGTGTTAGCTTCTTGTTACTAATTTTTACCGAGTTGTTTGAATAAAAAAAAAAACTCCAATGATGGTAGGAAAATAACAACTCTAACCTTTACCAAGTTTAGGCTTAATGACTTTGTCAGTAAAGGCATGGAATCTAAGAAAGATGCTATACCTTCTTTAGGTATAAGAACTGGTATTTATAAAATATGTGTATATTCAATGCTCACCTATAATGAGGAATGCAAAGTAATTAGCAAGACACAGATTTCAACATTGGTTTCACCCACTTCAGCAAATGCTGCCAAGGTCTTCGTGGCTAATTTAGCATCGTGCTTATATGAGATAATGTGGGTGACATTTTCATCATAGGTAAGAAATAGGATTGTAAGAAATTCATTACCTTTAATGCTTATTATGGACAGTTGCCAGGCACAATTGCGTTTCACACCGATCAAGGATTAAAAGAGAACAACTTAAATGAGCAGAGTTTTAAATGAACTGGAATCTAAAAACAGCTGCAAAAATTTTACCCTTTTTGAATGGGAGAGCACTTCTTTTCCGGAAGTCTTCACAGTATATATTATTCTCTTTCTGAATGGAAACGTTTGCTGCCAAATACCTGCTTAGGATGTGAAAAGCCAAATTTAACTTTTCTTTAGTACAGCCTGGAAATTAAGCTTTTGCTTTAGAGGAGAGTTGGCTTATTCATTGTAATAATGGTTATCATCATGGAAAGGTTTTATTAAGTATTCAGATCCTATTGGACAATATGTATGTGACACAAAAAATAATCCCTGTTTTCAGAGAACTCATATCAGTAAGATGTGTATCACAAAGAAAATGCCCTAAGTTAGATGCACACACACCATACAGTAATCACCAAGATGTCTATCTTACATTTGCTTTATGTTGCCAAGTTCAAAAAATCATAAAATATATCTGCATAGTCATTTGTATATTCTTAGATCAGTCCTCTAGACATAAACATGTGAATTTATCTCCTATTTTACAGATGTGAATATGAGGCTCCTGGTGGTTAAGGGACCTGCCCAAGGCCATAGAAGTGAGAAAGGTCAATTATCTTTCTGCTACTCCATGTATCACATCATTTTTATGTGTTTGAATAGGTCTGGCCA
This sequence comes from Balaenoptera musculus, assembly GCF_009873245.2. Taxonomy (NCBI): domain Eukaryota; kingdom Metazoa; phylum Chordata; class Mammalia; order Artiodactyla; family Balaenopteridae; genus Balaenoptera; species Balaenoptera musculus. The sequence goes on from NC_045790.1 coordinate 75,210,045, forward strand.
GAGGCAAAATTGCAAAATTGGTGAAGATTGTCTTATTTGACTCAGCTTCCTATTCTGGGGTTTTCTTTATTATTAGATGCTTCACCTTCTTGAAGCTCTCTTGACTCTGTCTTCCATTACACACTTCCTCCTACCTCCTAGGTGTTCCTTATTCCCTTCACAGATACTCTCCCTCGGCCCACCCACACCTAACATGCTAGTGTTCCTTGGAGTTCTGCCCTAAACCTTTCTCTTGCCTTATTGTACTCAATATTCCTGGAGGTTATCTCCCATACCTGTAGCTTCTGCTACCACCTATGTATTGATCCCACCCAAATTTGATATTCCTAGTTCAGACTTCTCTCCTACTTGCTACCTCTGCCTTGATAACCTGCAGCTACTTAACATATTCCCCGAACTGAACTCGTATTTCCTTTCCTACATGCTCCTCCTCCTCCTGTGTCCCGTCTTACTTGATGGCACCATCTTCCCAGCAGTCCAAGCCAAGAGCCTTAGAGACATCTTTGAGCCTTCTTCCTTTCTCACCCTATGTAATTGACCTCCATATCCAGAGATTTCGTTAAAGAACAAGAACTTTTCCGCCCATTTTTCTTTCAGTTCTCATTGCCATTGCCTATTTTTGGTCCTGCCCATCTCACTCTAGAACTTATTACTATAGCCACGTAAATATTTCCTTGTGTTTCTCTGCTCAACCAATTACTCAAGGCATTCTATTCTACTCCCACCTGAGAAACCTCCTTCTAATCATATCCAGGAAAATAAGGAGGGTGATATTCGAACTGCTTTCCTCTTTTTCAAGCTATCAGGTCTGTACCTTACCATGTTCCATGTCAACTTTCAAAGCTTGTCTGGTTTTTATGTCAGCCCCCTCCCCAAACCTCATCAAGGTAGGAGGACCTGGTGAGAGCAGCCATGCAGCCAAGTGCCCAAGCAGCAGTAGCTACTTCAGCCCCCTGGGTCTTGGCAGCTGTTGCACTGACTCAGCCATGTTCCCCGGTTAAATGGTTACAACATTCTTTAAAGAGCCTTTGTTCTTGATTTGTTTGAGATGAGTGTTATCTAGTCTTTAATGCAATCCAGAAGGAAGACAGTAAGCAGAAAGAAATATGACAGCTAAATCAATGGTAGCACAAAAACATGTCCAGGTGTAGTAATAAATGAATAATCTTTGGCTCTTCTTATCAGTGTAAATGCCTGTGATACTATCTTGTGCTTCATTCCCCAAACTTGCCCTTGGGAGTGGGAGGGCGGGGGTGAGGAATTCTGTAGCAATGCAGCAAAGTAAGGTACACACAGAGCCTCACCCTTCTCTTCTGCCTTTTGTTTCTCTAAATGGAGTCTTCTTGTTTCTTAATGTAGACTTGCCTTATAAACTCATGAGGATTTGAATTCACGTAATTCATTGTTCAATTTTTGACCCCCATACGGTTGCAGGAGTCTAAGCTGAAACTTTCAATCAATAGCACACACTCTTGGATTGTTAGCACTGGAAGAAATCCTATAGATAGACTTACTCAACTCATTATTGAGAAAAACGAGGCTCCAAACAAGGAAACCATGGGTCTGTGGTCACATAATTAGTGGATAGCAATCAACACTTAAATAATACTTGTGTTGGCTTCACTTGACTTGAGTCAGTGCCCTGAACTCTCATATAAATCTGGCATACTGAAAACAAATTGGTTTGCACAGAAAGCACCATGATGCAGTGGGTAAGAACGGACAGTATAGTCAGACCAACTCAATCCAAGTGCTAGCAGTCTGATTTTAGTTCAGAGTAGTTAAATTCAAAGTTCAGTTTTGCCACATGTAAAATGGATATAAAATTAACTATCTCATGGAATTATTATGAGAGTTAAATTAAATATGTCTGTAAGACGTTAACATTTTGTATAGCATACTTTTAATCTTTTACTCAAAAAAGAAAGAAGAAAAAAAAACCAATAATGTAATATATTAATTGATTTACCAGCTTTGTCTAAACTCCAAGAGAAAAAAACCACACAGCTCTTGGCTATAAGGAGTATTCAAAAAAGTTAAGATGTAACCACATCATTTAATCTCTCCTTCCTTTAGATTTTCATTGGTATAAAATGGAAATTAAGGGAGCTAGCCTCCCTACCCCAAAGATTAGCTCCAATCCAGAATGACTTATCCATGTAACCACAGTTTACATGGATAAGGTCATTTAAGGTCTATTAGTTAATAAAATACATACATTCTAAGCTATAACTATAACATAAATAATATGATTAACAAAGTTACATGATATAAATGTCCAGTAATAAGAAAGAACTCTGTTCATCAGGGAAAAGGCATGATGGAGGTGGAGGGAGATAAACAGGGCAAAGCTTCAGAGACAAGATACAACGGACTGTGGGCTGAAGTTTGCAGGAAAGGAGGGACCTGATTTAATAGTAAAAGGTCATTTATGTGTGGGAGAAATTATTGCATAGATTAAGGCTAAGCAATTTGTTTCCTTGACAGTGGATGAAATATTCTCAGTTTAAATGCACTAAAAAACTATTGTGTAACCAGATGTTTGTCTTCCCTTATCTTCCCAATCAGCACACTCAACAATTACACCCTTTGCTCCAAGGCACTCCCACCCTAAAGATTTCACCCATAAATCAGGGAGTAGCTTTAAATATGTGATTTGCTACCTTCTGTTGCAATAGGACATACCAACAGAACATAATCTCCGCATGGGGTTTTAGTGGAAGCTGTGATCAAATCCAATTTAAATAAGAAGATACAGCAAAGAAACTAATTTTTTACAAAGTTGCCAAGGGAAGAAACTAGTAATAGCAAACATAGAATGGTGCCTCTAGGTTGTATATAAGGACTGTTATTAGGAGACAGTGTGTGTGTGTGTGTGTACGTGTGTGCACTTTAAATAACTAAAAATTTAGATGTGAGAAAATTTTTTTGTTAGCTTGGCTACCATCAGACTTTAAGAACTTGAGAACAGCTGACTTTTTATTGTGTTTCTCACTTAGAGCTAGAGGGATGTGAAACATTATCTAGTTTACTGGTTTTCCAGCCACATTCTGGAGAGCCCAAATGTTTCACAGAGACAGTTAGCGGGTTGACCCTCACACACACACATAGGATTTGTGTTGGAGGTTAACTCGCTAACAAATAAAAGAGATGCAAGAAAGCACTTGTGACTTCAAAAATACAGTCATTTTTAAGTCAAGCGTGACTAAAGAAAGCATTGCTGACTTTTAAAAGTGTTTGTTTCTAGGCAGTCTTCATGAATAATTCCACTGTGCCAGTTCTAGGTAGTCAACCCCAAGAGCACTCATGTGAGGGGCTGCTTATTTCCAGTCAATAAAAATAGGAATCAGCATGTTGCCTGTCCCATGACACTCAGCTCCAGCTCACTCCTCAGTCAGGCTCCCTATATTCTCACCTATACACCTATCTGGGCCTTGTGGTCCCCAAGAAGGTCTTTTGTAGATTCAAGCACCAGGGTTTCCCTCTGAACCACTGACAGACACTTTTCCGGTAATCACAAATTTTTAAGCTAAAGCACAAGTGATCACCCTAATAACACAAGTAATTTTTCAGAGCAGGTAAACAAACCACGTTCCAAATGGGAGTGATGATCATCATTTGGGTGATGATGGGGTGCCTTGTGGGACCATTCCCTGGTGATTTCCCATATTACGTATACCATTGTCTATTAACAATCCCATTGTGTACTATTGTGACAACCTAGGATAGCTTTTGTCCTCATGACTAACAAGTTTCTTTTGAAGAATGATGCACTAAAAAAGCATCTAAGCATACATTAGTTAACCATGCTATACATGAACCAACAACTACTTGTTTGAGGGTTATTAATATTTAGTTTATGAAAAAGGTCCTATTCCACTAAAAATTCCAAAGTTGATTCATACTAATCATTTCTTCTTATGGGAAACTAAAGGCCCGGGAGCTGAAGCGAATTTCTCAGTCACACAGCTTTTAAATGATGGATCAGAGGCTAAGGATGCTGGTGTTTTTTGGTGTTTTTAAAAAATTTATTTATTTTATTTATTTATTTTTGGCTGCGTTGGGTCTTCGTTGCTGCACGCAGGCTTTCTGTAGTTGTGACAAGCGGGGGCTACCCTTCGCTGCGGTGCGCGGGCTTCTCATTGCGGTGGCTTCTCTTCTTGCGGAGCACGGACTCTAGGCGCGCGGGCTTCAGTAGGTGTGGCTCGCGGGCTCTAGAGCGCAGGCTCAGTAGTTGTGGCGCACGGGCTTAGCTGCTCCACGGTATGTGGGATCTTCCCAGACCAGGGCTCGAACCCAGGTCCCTTGCATTGGCAGGCGGGTTCTTAACCACTGTGCCACCAGGGAAGTCCCAGGATGCCGGTGTTTGACTAAGCAGTCAGAGTTACCTGCCCCCACTCTTCCAAACAGTCACAGAATTGCAGGATGTCAGAGAGATAAGGGGTACTTGAATCCGTTTAGCCGGTCAGTTTTCTAAAGCACAGATCAATGCTAGAAGAATGCTTGCATCCCAGCTTGATTCTAGACTTCTGGCACTACCTATCTATGTGAGTATAGCCTCTTTAGACTTCAGTCTTCTCAGAAAATGAGTTCACACTAGGCAATCGTCTGGGTATCAGTGAACATCAGTTTTTGGTAATGGTATCCCATTACCCCTTGGAGAAACTCCTTTCCCTCAATCCCTGTCACTTGGTGTGGGTGGGACTCACCCTCCTGCTACGGGTTGGTCAGTTAGCATCATGTCTCAGTGGATGGTCAGGACAGTCTCCTTGACCTAGTCTCCGCCAAGGAGAACCAGGGTGGACTTTTGCTCTCTCTCCATGAGGGTGGTTTTGCTGGGAGGATAGGGGCCTGCGGCTGCTGAAGGATTCATATGAAGAAAATCTACCTGAGAATGAAGCCACATAAAGGAAAGAAGAGCTACCAGATGGGGAGAGAGTCTTAATGCCATCATCAACGGCCCTGGATTCAGTATCATTAGCCAAGAGATTCCCTCTTTTTGTTTAAGCTAGTTCAGGTTAGGTTAGGTCCATTTACAACCTGAGAAATCCCGTGACAAAATCTTTGGGTCATTTAAAGTGTTCAAACTGGGACTTCCCTGGTGGTGCAGTGGTTAAGAATCCACCTGCCAATGCAGGGGACACGGGTTCGATCCCTGGTCCGGGAAGATCCCACATGCCGCGGAGCAACTAAGGCCGTGTGCCACAACTACTGAGCCTGCACTCTAGAGCCTGCGAGCCACAACTACTGAAGCCCGCACACCTAGAACCCGTGTTCCGCAACAAGAGAAGCCACCATAATGAGAAGCCTGCGCACCACAACGAAGAGTAGCCCCTGCTCACTGCAACTAGAGAAAACCTGCATGCTGCAACGAAGACCCAACGCAGCCAAAAATAAATTTAAAAAAAAAAGTTAATTTTTTAAAATGCTGTGAATTCAGAGCACAGAGATAAAAAAAATTTTTTTAAGTGTTCAAATTGCACAGCTGTGTGAAGAAAGTATCAGTGATAACAAATGCATTTAGAAATATAGAGGAAATTATAAAGTAAAATTTCCTTAGAATAGTATTCTTCAGAGCTCTCGGAACACTTTTCATTGTTTTCATTCCTTGAAGATACTACCAAGCTTTAGTGCTTTGGAAATAAATTCCTACTTTTTAAGAGACTGTCCCCTTAATTCAGCTATATATTCTTTTGCTCTGAATCATTAAAGGGAGAAAAGGAGTGGAAGAAGGGGAAAGGACATGGCACCATATTTTTAGCAGCTTTATAAATGTATATATTAGATTTATTCAATTAATAGTTGTCTTTAACAGGTTGGACAATTTTGTCATTAACTCGAGGTTTCATTCATTTACAATATCATGCCCTCATTAAATATTCTTTAAGAGGATTTCAGTTGAGTAGGAATATTTGAAATGAGGCATGATAAATCTTTTCTCTTTAATGAATTTATTCTTTTTTGAGGGATTAATTAAAATCAGTTGTAAAGGAGAGATACGCAGTAAATGAGTAGTGTCCGGGTAAAGGTTAAAGAATAACTGCCATTAAATGAAGTACATTCTGAAGGCAACTTGTTAACGAAGAATTTTCCGATTTACATGAACCAACAAGAAGTTCATTAATCAAAGAAATTATACTCTTCTGAGATTGTGTTTCTTTCCCTCCCTCTGTCTTTTCTTTCTTCCTTTCCTCCTTCCATCCTTCCTTTTAAATAAAGGAAATTGGCTTCGTTCCTGTTCTGAAACAAACTTACACTTTTGCTGATAACTTGGACACTCTGGGATACAAAATTGTCATAAATTAGCTTGCTTAAATCCAGAGGCTTCATTCGTAGAAAGGCATAGTAAAGGTGGTATAGGAAAAAAGAAGAGGCAGGAATGGTGAGAGAGCTGAACTTTCAAACTAGAGGAAACATCCTTTCAAATTTAATTCACAAACTGGGAATGGAAATGTCATTGCCTCACTCAGAGGGTTAATCACTTTCTAATTTGAACTGGCAAATTTTATAATGACACTGTGAAATTAGCAGCATTTTATTGTGTTAATTATCTGCAGGACACTATATCATTACTTCTAATAAATGTAAATGAGACTGTGTCTCCTAGGACAGTACACAGACAAGGTGAATTTTTATTGGCTATTTACGGGATTCCGGTACAGTCTTTCTTCTTTTTTTTAATCTCTTATAAAATACTTTCAAACAGTGTTGGCTTACCATGCCAATTTCCCTCTATTTTATTTAATATAATATTTTAAAGGTCATTAAAGTTCCCTTAGCTCACTGGAAATCATTTTTACTCAAAGCATGGTGATTATTAAAAACCATGCCAAGTGTGAGCCCAGTCGACCAAGACTGAGAACCACAGTCCTGCTATAAGAATAATAAAAAAATTCAGCCATTCCTTTTAAAGGCATTTAAAAACATGTTGCCCATCCACCCACTTCATTCAACTAGGTAGCTACAGATACAATTCTGCAATGGAATGAACTAGCAAAATGTTGAGGTCAGTGGTAAAAAGGAAATAAAGTTGTATTTTTTTCTAAATTATTCAATAAACATGAAAGTTAAGAAATACACAGTGCTGTGCTAATCTGAGTTGATAAATACTGTTGGAGACTTCCTCTAAGTCACCACAAAAGACTGCAGAGGGTGTGAAGAAAAATAAAAGGCAGTTCTCAGCCTTAAAAAGTAACAAACTAAGAGAAAGAGGGAAAACAAATATACAAATAAGTGATGAAAGAAAAAAATATGCAAAACATATAAAAAATATATCACAAATAAGAAGATATTAAGATTAAAAGGCAAGGGGTGTTGGTCACATGCTAATTATAGATATCAGAGAAGGAGGAGATGTCATTTAAGGTGAGCCTTGGACAGAAAAAGTAGATTTTGATAGCCCGAGATAGGGAGAGGGCAGAGTGATAATGAGTGATAATTATTCTAAATAATAGCTACCAGTTGAACAACTACCATGTGCCAACACATTCTATACATTAACGTTCATTATCCGAAGGGCCTTGCAGTGTAAATATGATTCCTGTTTTATAGATGATGAAATCGGGAAAAAAGATAGTAAATAATATACCCCAGGTCACAGAGACAATAAGCAGAAGAGTCAAAATTCTAACTTGTTTCTGTTTAATGTAAAATGCTGCACTGTTTTCAATATAGGATGCTGCATCTAAAAGCAAAATTTGTCATTAGTCATTTCCACAATGGGTAACCAATGAGTGTGGTACCATAGTTCTCAGAACAAATCATAAGCAAACCTCTCTCTCTCTCTCTCTCTCTCTCAAACTCTTTCTCCCTCTCCCTCCCCTCCCCATACCGCTCATCAATTTCCCTTGTTTATAAATAGGAAGAAAAGTAGGTTTAAGGTAAAGATTATATCAGATAATTAATATGAGCACTTAGCATTCATTAGAAGTCATAGCTATTATTGTTGTTCCTTATTATGTTGTTGTAAATAATGTCAGTGTTCCTGTCTCTTGAAGAATTTGTTTCCTTTCTCATTTCAGTTAGTTGCCTACCTTTTGATCATTCCTCTTTTTCTGTCATTTTGTACATAGGGTGAGGATCAAAAATAAATGATAGATCTGAACGAGGCTGCTATATGCTGGTTAACTTTTGCAAACTTAAATGAGAGAAGAAATTTGAAACTCACAGCTGAAATTTACCATTAATGTGATTAAACAAGCAAGAAATATGTAGCCAGTGCCCACAGTGTTCATTGCCATTCTAGATGACTGGCTATGCAGAGAAAACAGAACGTGGCCCCTGCCATCAAGGAAATAACTATTTAGTTGGTGAGATAAGACAAGCATGTGAACGATAATGAGTGATAATAGAAACTGGATTATAATTAATGTCTTAATTATAAAACATAAACCATGAATATTATAGGAAGACAAAAGAGGGTGGACTGCAAAGGGAAGGCCCTTAATGGGGGTGGGACATGAATTACACCTTGTATGATGAAAATAAGGTTGCACAAATGGCACAGAGTCTCATGTGGATTATGTTTGCCCAAGCTTTACTACCATGGTAATCTAACTATCTCTGTTGTGAAATTATCAGAATAAATTACCTCTTACTTCAGAACTGAGATATACTGAGAATTGGGGAAGGAGTTTTGACTCCAGGTAAATAAACATGACTGGGATCACTGCAGAAATGCAAGTGTTGTTGGTTATAAGACGCAATGATTCTATAGCTAGCAAAGTTGCTTTTTAGTTGTGAGAAAGATATATAATGAAAATTCTACTAATGTTAAATTGGGTTCAGTAGCTCAAGTTTTACAAATCCCCTTTCATTAAAATTAAACAGTGGGTATGAGTGGGTAGGAGGAAACAAAAGCATAAAAATTTTCTACTCATTTTTAGAGAGAAGTAATTTGCTTCCTCCGTTATTTCATTTGTTCATTCCTTGATTGGAACAGGACATTGGAAAACTGAGTTATCTACTAAAGCATCATTTTTAAAAAGACAAGTAGTTGTAGGCTATAAAACAAAATGACTATTTTCCAATTTACCAGATGAAAATAACTTAGGAAAGCAAATTATTTATTTAATTGATAAATTTATTTGCAATTAAACAGTTTAAACAGTTTAATTGACAAATATAAAAAAGCTTAAAGGTCTCTATTTAAGGACAAAGACTATTAGATTGGATCAAAATATTCAACTACATACAATCTATAAGAAACACATAAAACAAAGTGATTCAGAAATGTGATAACAATGGCCAGGCAAATGCAAACAAAAGGGAAGCATGAGTGATGGCATTTATTTAAAGCAAAATAGAACCCAAGGCAAAAGGCATTGATGAGTAGAGTCACATTATGTTGATAAAAAGCAAAATCCACAATGAAGATATAAGTATCATAGATTTGTATGTGATTAATTACATATAATCACAATATATGAAAAAATTGTTTTAAAATATTTTTAAAAATTGACAGTTCAGCTAAACAGATGACTACTTGCCTCAATAATTCTATAAAAGTAATGTTATTACATCATTCAAATGAAATATTTTTTAAATAAAAATATCAGTTTACAAAAGAATTAATTCACTGTATGGCAGAGTCTGATGAATGATTCAGCACACTCCTTTTCTTTCTTCCTGGAAAGAAAAGGATAAACTATATTTCCCAGCCTCCCCTGCACTTGGATGGGGACATGTAGATTGAGTTCTAGCCAATGGAATGTAAATGGAAGAAATCCATGCCACCTCTAGGCCTGTCCCTTAAACCCTTCCACATGCAATCACTCATGCTCTTTGTTCTTCTGTGGGAACATAGACACCTTGGAAACTGCTAGGAAGATTGCAGAGCCACAAGATGGAAGTAGTCTGGGCCCCTCATCTTGAGGATCATGAACACCTATTTTAGACATTATACAAATGAGTCCTAAATATCTATGGTGTTTAAGCCATTTTACCCTTTTCAGCTGGGTTTTACAGCAGCTTGCATTACCTAATTGATATAAATAATGACCATGATCTGTGTGCATGTGTATGTGCATGTGTGAGAGAGAGAGAGAGAATATTAGTATGTGGTTATCTGTATTTTCATACATATAATCTTTGTCACAGTTGTTTGCTTCCATGACCATATGGATGTATTTTTAATTTCATGCAAATAATAGTTGTGTTTATCTTTGGGTGATGGGATTAAAGATGAATTCTGTTTAGATATTTATTCTTATTTTCCAGATTTTTTTATAAGGAACTTGCATAATTTTATTATAAGAAAATATTAAGCTTATTAAATTTTTAAACAAGAGAAAAAGCAGTCTCCTTCCTCAAAGATCTTATAAGGGCAGAGACAGGCTTCTTGCACATTAATGACTTGTGAGTAAATGTACATGTCTTAAGAGCTTTTAAGAGCTTACTAATCACAGAAAGGACTAGTCATTCTTTCATTTATTCATCAAACATTTATTGAACACCAATTATTTGTCCAGTGCTAGGCCAGGCACAAGAGATACGATGACACAGTAGATATGCTTTTACCTTCACAGAGAAAGCAAAGTTTCTACACTCTGCACAGTCTATTATGAGAGATGGTTATATAAACAAATAATAGTACAGTGAGATGAGTATGATAGTGGAGGCTAGTGATAGCCCAGATACAAGAATAATTAACTCTGTTTTAGTAGTCAGGGGGATTCTCATGAGAGTAGACAGTTGAGCTTGATTTTGAAGAATACATGTGTTTGCCAAGTGGGTAAGCAGGGAGAACATTCTAGAAAAGATACTAACACATGCAAAAAGCATGACATGTTTGCAGACACCATGTAAATAGCTTAGAATGACAGACATGCAGCTCCCTGGAGGGAGGACGTAGGGGAATATGAAGCACGAGGTGGAGTTAGTGGGGACAGATCATGAAGGCTGCAAATGGCCAGACTGTTGTTTCTGTCGAATTTTAGGTAGAAGGAAACTGTGATCAGACTGGTATGGTGGAAAGATGTCTTCATCAGAGTGAGGAATGGTTGGAAGAGGGCAGGCTGGAGGTGGGGCTAATTCAAGGTGGATCACGTCTTGGGTCCCATCCAGAGCAAGAGCTGGACGAGTGGAGAGGAGGGGTCATTCATCCCTCTGAGCATTTCCCAAAGCATCCATCGTAGCACAACTACCATACGGCTCTGCTTGACTTGATGGTGTTGTGTCACCAGCCCTGTGCCTTGGGCAGCCAAACAGTCTCATTAGCACATGGCACATACCGACATTTATTCCTTTCTCTGTTGCTACCTACATAGAGAACACCTGCAAAGTCAGGATGACCCGCAAGTGACTGAAGCTGACCTTGAGTTCCTTTTCCTGCAACTGAAATTTGAGACAGTTTTAGATATATCTAGCACACATGGCACATATTTTACAAAATTGTAACACATTTTTGAGGACAATTAAACATTAGCTTGTTGCAGCTGTGTGCTTTGAGCGCCCATTACTTATGTGCAGAATTATCACCAGGTCTTCTCCCCACCCACCGAGGCCAGTGCTGTAAGGACTTGCCATCTTGCTTCTTTCCTTCTCACCATTCAAAAATTTGCAGGGCAAATCCCTTCTTCCACTTCACAGCCCTCCTAAATCCCTTACATACAAATTTGAGGGGAAACAAATTAGTAGTGAGCAATAAAGGTGCATTTTGTTATTACAGGATAGTAACTGTTCGCAGATATCAGTCTTGGCTTGCACTGTGTATTCTCATAAAGTCAAGTATGTGGGAGGCAAGGTTAAAGCTATTCCAAGTCAGAGGAGGTATTGGTTTCCTAGGTCGGCTGTAACAAATTACCACCAGTTCCGTGGCTTCAAACAACAGAAATGTATTCCTTCACAGTTCTGGCCAAAGCCCAGAATCAAGGTGCTGGCAGAGCAGCATACCCCTTGGAGGCTCTGGGCGGGGTGGGGGTGGGGGGGTTCTTTCCATGCCTCCTAGCTTCTGGTGGCTGCCGGCAATGCTTGGTGTTCCTTGGCTTGTGGCTTCATCCCTCCAACTCTGCCTCTGTCTTCACATTACCTTCTTCTCCCTGTGGGTCTCTTACAAGGACACTTGTCATTGGATTTAGGGCCCACCCAGGAAATCCAAGATGATCTCATCTGAATATTCTTAATTACATTTGCAAAGACCCTTTTTCAAAATAAAGTCACATTCACAAGTTTGGAGAGTAGGGTATAGACATTTCTCAAGGGGACCACCATTCAACTCACCACAGAAGTCAAAGAGTTAGAGCCTCAAAGCCAGAAACAATGTGCAAATCCATGACTGGTTAGGGGACTTATACTCTTTGAGGGCAGGTGTTAAACGCTTTATGCGGCATGTAGTAACCAGGACCTTGCAGATCACATAGTGGAGGCTCATCAAAGCCAAGGCTGAAAGCTTTGTCTTGGGATCCAACAGTATAAGAGACTGGATTCACTGGAATAGATGGTGCAGATAAACATCCAAACTCCTGCTCCCTCTGAGAATTTAATTCCAGTGCATTTATCTTCTCTCAGAAAGCAGTTCTCCACATCTTAGCTGGCAGTTTTATGTGAATTCAAGAAAATGCCTTCCACAACCCTCAGATTAATTATGTTATGTAGAAAAACACCTTGTTTCATATTGTTCTTTGCTCACATTTGTCTTGTGAAATGTGATTACCTCATCCTAGGGTCACTACCCTGCTGATGTGAAGGTTTCAAACATTGCAGGCACCTAAAAGAAAGCTTTTCTTGAAAACTGGTTCCAGTAGAAATGTACAACTTGATGCAAGGGCCTCTGTTTCCCTCCCTCTCTCCCTCTCTCTCTCTCTCTCTCTCTCTCTCTCACACACACACACACACACACACACACACACACTTCTCTCTGTTAATAACACTCCTGGCTGATTTATTGATTGCCTGTAACACTGCTGGCTTTTCTTGAAGCACTTGTGATCTTCCCAGTTGTAAGTGCCACCCCCAGTGGAAAGTTGCCCCAAACTGGGATGTTTTTATTGCTGTTTGACTTCCCCAATTTGACTGGTCAGGTCTGAACCTTCTCGGCTTCCCCGGAATAAGCTCCTTAAGCCTTTTCCCTCCAAAGCATCTGTAAACAGTTGAAGGTCATGATTGTTCACTCTGCAAGATCGATATGCCATTAAATTGTGACAGAAAGGACTGCCAGCCCATTAAGGGCTCCCTCCTGCCCTCAGTAATCCTGATAAAGCGATGAGCTCTTTTAACCTCTCTGGTTCCCATTGCCAACTACGTAGCAAACTCCTAACTGCTGAGATAACCCCTTCCGCAAAATCAGGACGACCCACAAATGACTGACACTGGTTTTGAGCTCCTTCTCCTGTACGTTTTTTTCCGGCTATTGTAGTCACTTTTTAATTTAATCTTCTGGGTTTTTTTTTTTAACCACACAGTCTAAAGTCTAGTGTTATTCTCAAAACTATTTTGTTCTGGGATGAAGCCACCCCCTAACAGCCTCAATTGCCTACTGGTTGAGAGACAGAAGTAGAAGTATCCATGGGGACTGAAAATGACACAGGGCTAGTTCACCCCAAACACATGGGATTTCCCTAAATTGATTCAGTCTTAGACATGTGGTGAGTTCACAGTAGTTAAATCTGTTGAATTTCTGCCTATTCTATTTTCTTAGTGATAAAAGGTGAGGAGAGAGGCAGAAGGTTTTAATAAAATGGAAGAAAGGCAACTTTTGTGAACTGAAAATATTTTTAATGGATCTAAGCATCCTCAAAACTATTTTAGAACTAAATCTAGACCAATCTAGTCTTGCTCAGCATTACATGGTGAGCTCATTTATTATTTGAAGAATGTTGCTTTCACTCAGCTAATGCTAAAATCAATGGCTACTATGAACTGATATCCAGTGTGTTTGAAAAATCCATGACTGTTTAGCCAGATAAAGTTGATCTCACCCTCTTCACTAATGTTGAAGTTATCCAATATCCAAAATATATTTTTACATTTTTGTTTCCAGTTTCCAAATTCTTCACCAGCCCTGTTGGCTTGTGTAAGCTAATGTAATCGTAACTCAGGGTTTAGATTTTATATCTGGTGTGTACATGCACAACTTGCATACCCACATACACATAAAGCTCTTTTCTGAACTGTTCTAAAAAAAATACATCATCTGGGTGGCAAAATCGTGTTTGAAAAGTTATATCTCCAGCGTCTCACTTCATTCATATTTTTTTGTGTTACACTCTTTAGAAGATTACCAAATCTAGAAAAATCTGAAGGCCATTACCCCAGATGTGCTTAGTAAAATGCACCTTGATTTAAGTTCCTGAGGCTTTGTTGCAGGTTCATCAGCTAATTGCACACAGGACTTTCTGGGCACAAATACCTGTTCATTTATTCCACTTTCTATTTTGCTGATTTGCAAGCATGAATTTTCACGGAAACCTTCACCTCAATTCAGGTCTGGCCCTTAATAGCTTATTATGTCAACAAAACATACCTTCAAATGAATGACCAAACACTTGAAACCAGCAGGAGTTGCAGGTAGTAAACAGAAAGAAAACAGGCTTAACATCTGCTGAGACCATTAGCTCTCATCTGCGCGTCTTTCTTCAGCATATCAATGGAATAATCTAAGAGGACACAAGAATAAGAACAAAGCTTCAGGTCATTCACTGATCCACCAGCAAAGCTCGATAAGTGGTATATTAGCTTAAAATCTCTTACATGCTGCTTAGACATCATTGCATAGGTTCTGAAAAGAGGCAAACAGACCCTTATTAAATGGTACCAGACACTAGAAGTTTTTTTTCTGCTTTGTCTTGTTTGTACCCCCATATTAATCCTGAATTTAGATTTTATGGCTTTGAATTTGCTCTGCACATCCTGTGACATAAGTTAAATGGATAATGATGACTTAATGAAATAGATGTCTCATCCCTCCTGTAAAGCTTAATCATGCCAAGCCCCATTTACAGATTTCTAGCTTACGTTACTCAATAACATATTAAATATGTATTGTGTGCCTACTAGGTGTCCTACCGTGTGCTAAATTTCTGGGGACACAATAATGAGCAGTATCAAGCAGCTTCTATGCTTCTTGGGTAAGTGTTTCTGTCATTAAGAGCTTCCATTACATGATAGCGGAGAAATTAGAGCAATAAGACTTGCAGTAGTATTGTCGTTTCCAGCGACTTTAATCCTTTGTACTGGATATTTGCATTCTGACTCAAATGGGTTACCACTGATAACAGAATACGGGTGGCTCCCTATTACAAAACAGAACAGACAGAGGTCCCTGACACCACTCCGTAGAGCACCTCACTGGCCGATGGTAAAATTTTTCTCTTTCTCCCGCTTACCTTGAGTCTGATTTCTCCATCAGCCAGTGAGCTACCTACGCTTTGGCCCAAACAACAGCTGATGTATATCAGCTGCACTTCGTGCATTTCATAGGAAGGCTGGTTGCCAAACACATGTTAAGAAGCAAATTTATCTATCATGCTCACTTGCAAGGTGTCACGGAGTCCTGGCCCATTCATTCAGAGGAGCTTCCAAGTAACAGACATCCTTTAGCAGAAAAACACTTACTCTTTGAATCAATCACCCCACATTCAGATGTATTACCTGAAGATAAAGTTTACTACAAAATTTACCATAAAATTTACTACTATTAGAAGGAAAGATGGGAGAAAGGAAGGGAGGAAAATGTGGACAGAACAGAGAATAGTTCTTGGCACAGATAGAGCCAGCATAGCCACTAAATCATTCCAAGGAATGCAGTGGTGCAGATTATTTATCTTACCATGCTCTCCCCTCCAGTGTTTGGAGTGGAAAAACTTGAAAATTAAAAACTCTGTATTTACATTCTCCTTGGGAGGTATGGAGGATTTTAATAAATCTGTTTGGCTGACTCCAGGAAATCTGCCTCTTTAAGTTGCATCACACCCAGCTGTTTGCATTAAAGTTCATCCAATTTGATTTTCATTTGTCAAGCTGATGCCTTTGATGTCAAAATTACTCTCTCCGTTGCATTTAGCCCTTAAGGGTTTCCAGCTGCCATTGGCTCTGTAGTTGCGTTGAGGTCTTCAGCCAGGCTTGGGTCATATTGTTCTGCTTTGCAGTTGTCTAAACTCTATCTAGGTGACCTCATTCAGCTTGATGACCTAACTTGAGACACTCATCCAAGATGTCTTGGGAGCTGCTGTTGCATTATGCTCACCCTCTGGTAACCAGCTTCAGCTGTATCTACTTCTCAGGGAGAGTTCACATCTCATACCAACATCTTCTGTTCATTTGGACAAAGAATATGTTCTATTCCCTTTGGAATCACTGATTGCTTCCTGATTTACAATGTCTCTCTTTCTCCTTCAGAACAGATGACCTCTTAGTGTTGAATGAGTCACAAATTGGTTTGGGGATCATAAGTAGACCACAGAGTGTTGAATCAACATTTAAAGAGCTCTTCAGTGTCACAGTATTCAGTTCTATTCCTTGGGATTCTTTATGAGAGAGATGTCTATTGTTATTTTTCCTTTATAGAGGAGAAAACAGGAGGCTAGGTGGAGTGTCCAAAAGGTTTTTTTTTTTTCTTTTCCTAATAACTATCTAGGCCAAACTTTGCTTTGCAAACTTTTGGCCACACTAAACTCTATTTGTAAAATTCTGTGATTTGATCCACTACTCTTTTATCTGCTTATCTATCTTTCTCTCTATTTATCTAATCTGTCCCTTGTATATTTCCTCTCTAAAGGGAATACAAATTACCAACATTCTGATCTCTTTCCCATTAGTGAATTTTTCTATCACCAACTTGAAATGTGTCTAGTTGTTTATTTTCTCTGAGAATCAGTTACTCCATTTGTAAATCAGACTCTATACTTCCATTTTAGAGTTTTTATGAGGATTAATTGAAATAATAAGAAAAATATCATCACTCTGGTGTGGTATGAGAAAGGATAGTTCTTTTCCTCTTTCTCTTAGTATGAAGGTGTCACTGGGCCAAAAAACTATTAGAAAAAATTAATAAAATTACTGATTCATCTGGCATAACCCTTTCCAAACTGAGAAATCATCTATTTGGAGAATCGAGTCTGATTCAGTGTGAATTTTCTTTAAAAAGTAACGCCCTCCACCCCCAGATCATCCAATGTATCAGTTTCCTATTGCTTCTATAGCAAAGTGTCACATATTTAGGGCTTAAAACAACACAGGTTTATTATCTTATAATTCTAGAGGTCAGAAGTCCAAAATGTGCTGGCGGGGCTGCATTTCTCCTGGAGGCTCTGGGGGCGGGGGGATCTGTTTCCTTGTCTTTTCCAGTTTCCAGAGGCTGCCCACAGTCCTCGGCTCATGGCCTTGTCACTCCCACCTCTGTTCCAGTTGTCACGTCTCCTTCTCAGACTCTCCTGCCTCCCTTTTTTTTCTTGTAAGGACTCTTGTGATTACGCTGCACCCATGGAGATAACGCAGTATAATTTCCCCATGTCTAGATCCTTAAACTTTATTACAGCAAAGTCCCCTTTGCCACGTAAAGTAGCATACACAGGTTCTGGGGATTAGGACAGGACATCTTTGGGAGGCCATTATTCTCCCTACCCCAGCTAATAGTTTGATTTTGAAGTTTTCCTCTTTGAGTTGAAATCCATTTTTCATTCACTATTTCTATATCCTTTAATTATCTTATTGATATTTTCAGTTGAGCCTTATATAAAAATATGATTAAAGATAGGCTGTAATTCTGGAGGGAATTTTATCCTTGAGGGCGGTGCTTTTTAACGGGTACATTCTGCACCATGGTACATTTTTTGAGGACAAGCAGGATGCTGAGTTAATAAAGACACTGACATTCCATTTCTGGTCAGGGTGCATCATCTCTAAGGACCTTGGATTCTGGAAACGTTGTTCAGCTAGCTTTATCTGGAATGTATGAGCTTCCCTTTTTTTGCAGCCCTGGGTATATAGGTTAACTACACTAATGGATTTTATCAACCTAAAACTGGTTTTCAAAAGTTGTTCTCTGGAACCTATGTGAAGGGAGTGTCTAATGGGTATCTGTGTGTATCTCATCATTTCCAATTAAATCTCACTCTACTGTAATTGGAGTTCCAGCTTATTGAAAAGATTACAGAAGTGTACCATTATCCTTAAAAGTTTGAAAACCATCAGCCTACACTAAGTTTAACTCTAGCTTCATACATTATTTTTAAGTAGTGTTAACATTACTCTTGATAAACTACTTTACAGGTATATTGGGATAGCACTCTGCCTTCCTACTTTTCTTCCTTCCTCCAATTTCTTTATTTCTTTACTTCCTTCAACTTCTCTCCTTCCTTCCCTTCCTCCCCCTCTTTCTTTTCTTTTCTTTTCTTTTCTTTCTTCACTTCTCTTTTTTTTCTCCCTTTCTTCCTGTCTCCCTTCTTTCTTTTTCTTTCTTTGTAATAGGACAGGATATAGGAAATGATAACGTCTAGCTTTCTCCTATACACACATATGATGGTAGATTCTGATTCCTTGTTGTCCACCTTTAAGTGCTGGTGTGCACAAAAGTCTAAAAACATCTATGAAGTCAAGGGGCTGATTTTTTGGCAGCCACACCAGAACTTAAGCAGTAAAGTGATTATTTTTCTTCAAAGTAGCCACATACAACAGTTAAGTGTTTATTTAGTGAGTGCCTCCATTACTCAAAATATTTTGAAACTGCTCTTTTGAACCTGCCTTCTGTGACAGTTTCAGAGTGTCTCACTACATTTTAACCTCCCTCTATTTGTCTCAAAATGCATTCCTTGGATTAATCATCTACCTTATGTGCCAGACTTAAGTCCAATACCTTTTGCTTATTTTCAACTGACAACTCCAAGGATGAATGTTTACCAACACAGAAGACAATCAAAAGAATGCATCCACTTAAAGATCAAAAGTCTTTAATCTTTTATCCAGTGATTTGTAATAGCTGGAATATTGAACAAAAATCTAGGTATGCTGCCCAACGCAATATGATAGCTAAAATTAAGAAATTAAGTTTATAGGAAAATATACATAATAAAACTTTAAATGCAAAATCATTCATACAGCATTACATGATACACACAAAAACATACCCCTACATACATTTATATAAAAGGAATTACTTTACAATGTTTAGGATAGTTACCTCTGAGTGATCAAATTATGGGTGGTTTTAATTTTCTTCTTCTTTCTCTAATTTCCAGAGTATATACAATTACTTTTGTAATCAAAGAGGAAAAAAACTAATTTGAGCTCTTAAAGATAATTCTAAATGCAAATTTTAAAAATGCTGTGAGTAATGACACCATCACTAGAATAAATGCATAACCTTTAAGGGTTCACAAGTATTTGAATGCGTTTGGGTTATTTTTGTTTAGAAATAGTCATATTGATTTAAGGCAGATTGTACAAATATATAATACATATTTGTAAATTCCCTACTGACTTTTCCCTGTTACAACTGAAACAAATAGGAGGCATAGGTGATGACTTTAAAAATCACATCTGTTGAGCCATGGTCTGAGTGTCATAGAGCATTCGATCCAATAGGTGCCTAACTGATATGGTCAGGAGCTCTAGTTTCTGGAGCCAGCTGTATTATGCTCTGAAAGGCAAGCACTTACATTAGCTGGGCCCACTATAAAATAAGCTTAAGATCTCTTCCATCTCTAAAATTCAGTGAATCCTTTTACTCACTGGTTTGGTAGTAATTACTAGATAGTTGACTGTTCCATTACTAATGCTACCCACAGCAAACAAAATTCATCGGAGGCAACAAAAAAAGGATTTGATGGATTGTCTCTTAAATCATACTGGAATTTCCCCAGATTAGTTTGGCAGTGGGTGTAGGGCCTCAGAAACAATGAAGTTTAATTGTGCCGTCTCTTAAAGCTAAGCGACTGCATTTTCACCTTTTCCAAAAACAAAGGTGGCCCTTGTTTTTACTCTAAATAAAATTCTCTTCAAAGTCTCCTACTTGAATGTTTCTAGACCTAATGCTACTCTGTATGACTTGAAAATTCTGGAAAATATACACTGCCAGAAAAGTAATATGCAGTGAATTTTAAGTAATCACAACTTTCTTTTCAGTTTTTTTTCTTAGTTTTCTGACTACTGCTCTTCCAGCTTTCATTTCTATATTATTCAGAGTAATGCTAGATGCTATTATAAATAATCACAAATTTTATATGGACACACAATACACATTTTTTTGTTTTGTTTTGTTCCTATTCTCCTCACAGTCTGACAAGTAGCTTTCTCCCTCATTCTGACTCAGGGCTCTAGGATCTCTATCTATGGCTATGCTGAGCCTTAATAGCTTGAAGTTCTTGACTTCCAGCTGGCAGGGGAAAAGGGCTGATGGAGAGGTCCCACCCACTTCATAAAAGGAGGAGCAAGAGTGAAACACACAACTCTCCCCACATTGATTGGCAGGAATTAGTCACATGGCCATGTGGATGCGAGGAGTGCTGGGAAATGTAGTTCCTGCTTAGGCAGCTGCTTCCCAGTGATAACTCCCTACTATGGAAGGGGGATCATAAATTTTAGTATAGAACCCCACATCTCTGCTCCATTTCCTTGGCCTTCTTGTTGAAAAAGTTATTTTAAAATATATAATATAAATAAATATATGAGAAATTTACCAAGATATAGCATTTATTCCTACATGCACTGATTTTCTCATTCAGTAATGTTTATTTGATAGTCTATCATGTGTATGGCCCTATGTATTCTAACACTGGGGCTACAATCATGAAAAAGACAATTCTGGTATTTCTACCCTCAAGAGCTAACTGTCTTGTTATACTTATAGATAATAAATAAGTAGCCAGGCAAATAATCACATCTTAAGGAAACAGACAGGGCACTATGATACAGGTGGCTGGTGAGAGGCCTGCTTTGATTAGATAATCAGAGAAATACTCTCTGACAGTAGACATTTGATTCTAGACACAAAGTATGAGAAGGAGCTAACTCTACAATTAGCACAGCAGGAGAAACAATACATACAAAGGCCTTTAGGTGGAAAAGAGTTTGAAGGGCTTGTATGATTTTTTCTAAAGATTAGATTTATGTCTTTAAAATAATTACATTTATCACCTTGCAGATTGAAATGGAAATATTCCAAGGTATTTGGGCAATATGTTGACCAAATGATCAAACTTCACATCACCTGCAGTGGAATAAATTAGTAGTCTATGTCTGTGCCATGAGGTACTGAAGGCACACCATCAACTCCATAGTGTTCTTACAAAAATAAACATGAAAAGTTTTAACCTGAAACTAATCATGAGAAAACAATCAGTTAGCTCCTATCTGCAAGATATTCAACAACACCGTAGACCTGGACTCTTCAAATTGAGAGGAAAGACTTAAGACAGATAAATGCAATGCATGATCTTAGATGAAATCATGGATGAGACATACACACGGATGCCAACAGCAAAAGAAAACAACAGCTATGAAGGACTTTATTGAGACAGTTGTGGAAGTGTGACTACGATTATATATTAGATAATAGTATTGTATCAGTGTTAAATTTCCTGAGTGTGATAAAGGTGTTATGGTTACACAGGCTGCTCTTACATTAGGAAATATATGATGAAGAGTTCAGGGATAAAATGTGAACCTAGGTGACAGGTATATGGGTGTTTGTTGTATTTTTCTCACAAACTTTCTTTGTTTTTCAACATTAAAAGTTGGGGAATAATTAGATTCCTGTTTTTAAAGAATTACTCAAGGTGCTCTGTGGAGAAGAAATTGAGGAGGGGGTGAGTGGGAATGCAAAAAACAGTCAGAGGGTTATCTCAGTCGTCCGGGAGAGAAATGCTGATGTTTTACCTTGGTTATTGCAGTGGGCATTAAGGGTAAAGTTGGAGGTGGCATAGATGGATTTAAATACATTTGGGATGTAGAACCAACAGCTTTTTCCTAGATTGAATGTGAGAAAATGAAAGTGAAAAAAATAAAATAATGATGGGAGTGATGTAATACACAAAACACATGCTGGGGTGAATCTCAAATTTCACTGAGATATTTAACTGCTGAAACTAAAAGAAAAGCATGACTCACATACACAAGATTCACAATATCCAGAGGATACAATATACCAGCTGTGTCAGAAGAAGCGTGGCAGTTCTTAGTACTGAGAGATGCAAAGTTTTTCCTCTGGGTTCTCATAACAAGGGTGACCGTGGTGTAAATATCATTCCTTCTTACATCCATACACTTCCAGTGACCACAGGAACAAACATTTAAATGACACAACTGGGCTTTGGCAAGTAGACATATTATCAGCAACAGGCATCTTCAAAATTCCTGCAGAAAGAAAACCTGCTGGGCCTGAAACTCTAAGCTTAATGCAATTCAAAGAGAATAAGCAGTTTTGTTCAGTTCAGGCCAATGTGTTACTTGGTATTTTATGCCAGAGCTGTTATTGCAATCACATGGAGGAGAAGATTCAATGTGAATGGTAAATTATAAGAAATGCCCACACTTCCTATTTCCTACATCTATTTTAGTTGGTGGCAATTACGATTTACTACGCAACACTCAAAATACAAATGGTGCTATGTTAAAGGAGATGGAAGTGACAGATTTGCAACCTCAAAGCGTGACTTCAAAATATTGGTGCCGGAAAGATTTCCAGTTCCGGAAGGCGGTAGAGACACAGCACGTGGGGCCTCCACAGGTGAGGGTGACGGTGGGAGAGAAGAGCTCGGAACCCGCTGGATGTGGAAGTGAAGCTGTGCAAGCGGGTGGGAGACGCCAGAGTGGGCAGATGGAGGAGGCCTTCGGTGCCAATCACACGATAGGATGGCACAGACAGTGAGCAGAGAGTGAGGAAATACTGCTAAGCAGGGAAACTGAGAGCATAAGGACGGGAGGAGAAGATCCAGAAGGAAAGCCAAGAACTTGAGCAGAATGAAGAAGCAGGGTTATGTGAGGAGAATGCGTGGGCATCCTCCATGCCCCCCCCAACCCGGCTCCAGGCTCCTCTGCCCTGATCTTGGCCAGGAGGCTGGATTCTGAGGACTGCACTGCACGGCGCTCCTGTGCCCTCTGCAGCCAATTGGTTTCATCTGATGGGAGCCACTTTGAGGAAATCAGAGGACCAGCAGAAGGAGAGGTTTGTTTCTTCCCTGACTCCTGCCTACCTGGTCTCAATACTCTCTCCATCCCCACTGACAGCCACAGCTGTCACCGGCTCCCACTGTTCTTACCCTCCAGAATGTGCTTGGTCACGGCACCCCATCTGTGCCAGCCCAGAGGGAGGGCATCATCCCTCATATTTTCCCCTCAACTCATGCTCACACCTTTGTAAGCAGTCACTTGATTAATGCTCAGGAAAATGCCATCTAGTTTTGCCTGGGATCCTGACTCACACGGGGTGTTGCAAGTACCCACGTCCAACTTCAGGGAGATTGATTAAGGACATAATGGGAACCACACTGAGTTACACGGCGAATAGTCTGGCTCTGAAGTAGGACACGTAAATGATGTCTCCACATTCCTAAAACAAGAAATGATGGATTCGTTAATCTTTCCGCGCTTGCATCATTCTTCAGCCCTTACGACGCTCATATTCTTTTGAACCAGTGTCTCTCGTGTTCCTGTCTTAAACCTAATCCCTGTCCACATTCAGGTCTTTATATCTGGATACATAAGAACCTAGAGCTCTAGACAATTCAGAGCAATAAGGAAATTAGCTTGAGAAGACTTCCTTTCAGGATAGTTGCCTTTATCTGGGTGAGCATCACAACCTCAGAGGTATGCTTACTTCAGAATTAAGCTTCAAAGCTTCCTAATTTATGCACCCACGCTGACTGCTCTTCAGTTCATCTGCCCTGGTTTTTGCATTAATAGCAGAGAGGAAAATTTGTTGAGAGTCACGTGCACATGTAACATAGCCAGGAGGATGCAGTATGTTATAGGTATCGCAAGGACGGTAAGAATGCAAACTGAGATTCATACACAAAGGAAAACAAAGAGATGTTACACCTTATTCTAAATCATTAGAAGAGCTTCAGACTGTATTCTAGTCGCTAGGATTATAATAATTACATTTTGAAAAGTCGCTTATGTGTAAAAATGGTCATGTGAAATTAAACACTCAGACACAAACATACAGAAAGATACCTACCTCACTCTCTGCCCTCATTCACCTCCACCCACACAAGCTTTCTGCTTCGTCTACGAAGTGCCTGTGATTGTCGCATTCAGTGTGACGCTGATACACAGAGCGCATCAGTGGAGTGCAGAGAATGAGAAGGATCTCAGCTACAATACCTCAAATTAGAAGTTGCTCTTGAAAATCTGTCCCTGAAATAAAAGTAATCTGAGGACTATACTTGATTGAATTCAAGTGACACTGTTTTAAGCACAAACAGCAGAAGTGAGGGACATTGGTACCTCTTAGACACAATAGCAATGGCCAAGAATGGTTTGTTATTAAAACTACTCAAACTTCCTTTAAAAGGAAAGAAGCGCCTTTTGTTCTCTCTGCCCCTCTACTAGGAGCAATCTTTTTCCATCTGATATAAATTATGGTTCAAGTTTCATGAAACAAGGCTCTAGAAAGATAATCTTTTACACTGCCGGCACTGACATTATAAGTTTGCATCAAACTACGTACGGTGAGGATGGTTGTTATAGAATATTAGAGTCACATCTTACAAAGGAAAGTTTGGAAGAAATAAATGGAAGAACAGAACTACAGAATAATATGAGACTAATTCATGTCACTTATACATAGAGAAATATTGTTGGTGCAATTAGAACAAGATCACAGAGAAATAAACCAGGACAAGGAAGAGAACCCTAAAGGTTAGGAAGAAAAGGTATGTCAGATGAATGATGATATTACAGAAAAGATCAAGCTTAATCATACCATCTATAAAAGCTAAGTGACTAAAATTTAACCTTAACCAAAGTCATGGTTTAGCTCCTCTTTTTCCTTTGCAAAACTCTCTTCACCATCTCCCAATTGAGTGTTTCTATGCCTAATTCTACTCTGACAAATAAGCTTTGGAACATTAAAAAAATATGATGTACAGAAAATTAAATAATTTCTGAGACAAATATACCAAAAATTGGAGGCCGAGGCATCTTCCCTTGGAAAGAAAAAATTCCCTCATGACAAAGAAGATATTATGGAATCTTGTTTTAGTCATTCTTAGAAATTACAGCTGTACTTGTTAGAGCAAAATCTGGAAACCATAACATTTGAAGACAAAAAACTCAAAACTTTTAGGCAGGAGTGTGGGCCAAACACGTTGGTGGACAAAACGTAGCCTAATATAAATAGTCCAATCTAACTGGGGGAGTGGGGGTGAGAATGAGAACAATCAGAAAACACAGACTTTTAGAATTGCTTTTATGGGGAAAGATGCTGGAAGAATTCATCCTGAAAAAAATATACATAAAATACTAAGAAATGCTTCACTTACCACGAATGAGGAAGGTCTAATTCACAAAAATAATCACGTTCTACCACCCTTGAAAAAACAATTTGATTAAATATCTAAATGAGTTGACTCTAGAAACACCATGGGCATATTTTACCTGGACTTTATAAGAAAGCTTTTGATACTGTGCTATACACAGGGGTAATCTGTCAAATAATTATTAAACTTGGGAGGCATGCACGGGCCTTGGCCAGATAAGTACAGCCCTGTAAGCTGCATCAGATAAGGCAGCCAGCAAAGTGGCACAGAGCAATCCATTTGAGGAACAATTTGGTTCTCTCAATATTTTAATGAGGTAGGGGGAAAAAAAGAAAAGGAAGAAAAAGAACAGGCAGTCAAGTCATTCCATTTGCAGATGATGAAATACGGGAGGCCATGTTGCAGAGGGAAAGCCACATCATTTATCTCAGTGGGAAGAACTCCGTCTTGGGCAGCATTTTTCAGTCCTGTTGCACTGTACTCGGGCTTTCCAAGTCCTTCTTGATAGATTTGCTTTTTCTTTAATAATACATCGGGTTTGTGTAATACTTTTCTTCCTAAAAGCACCAAGTACTTTTCATGGATTTTATTTCATATATACTCATGAAAACCTGTGAGTTTAAAAAGGCCAGCTAAAGTTGCCTATTTCACAAGCAAGAAAGAGAGGTTCACAAAGGCCAACTGATAGGCCCATGGTCGCAGGGGACATGCTGTACGGAGTTAACCATTCATCTTCATCAGTGGGCACACTGAATGGCCTCAGAGGGGGCTAGAGACCCTGTCATTAGGTATTCTAGCACATCCATGGTAGAGAATGCTCTTCATGCTTCTTTAGGCTTCTAACTGGCCAGGAATTAGCAACCTATGACCCAAGGGCCAACTCTGGGCTGCGGCCTTTTTATGTATGGCCCACAAGTTAAAAATGATTTTTACATTTGCATGTGGTTGGAAAAATTCAAAAGGAGAGTAATATTCATGACATATGAAAACCATATGAAATTCAAATTTTAGTGTTCCATAAGTAAAGTTTTATTGGAACACAGAAGTGTCCATTCATTTACTTTTGTGTCTGGCTGCTTTTGTGCTACAGAGCAGATCAGGGTAGTTGTCATAGATACCATATGGCCCATAAAGCCATATTTTTTTTGTTTGTTTTTTTATTTTTTTAAATTTGTTTATTTATTTATTGGCTGTGTTGGGTCTTCATTGCTGCGCGTGGGCTTTCTCTAGTTGAGGCTAGCGGGGGCTATTCTTCATTGTGGTGCACGGGCTTCTCCTTGCGGTGGCTTCTCTTGTTGAAGAGCGTGGGCTCTAGGCACGTGGGCTTCAGTAGTTGTGGCACGTGGGCTCAGTAGTTGTGTCTCGTGGGCTCTAGAGCGCAGGCTCAGTAGTTGTGGTGCACGGGCTTTGTTGCTCCATGGCATGTGGGATCTTCCTGGACCAGGGCTCGAACCCGTGTCCCCTGCGTTGGCAGGCGGATTCTTAGCCACTGCGCCACCAGGGGAATCCCAAGCCATATGTCTTTATCTGGCCCTTTCCAGAAAATGTTTGCAGACTCACTGAGTTTCTTTCCTTCCTTCCTTCCTTCCTTCCTTCCTTCCTCCCTCTCTTCCTCCCTCCCTCCCTCCCTTCCTTCTTCCTTCCTTCTTTCTTTTAACAATGAACATTTCCTTCAAAAAGCAGTGGAGGCAGAATCTTGACCTAGAGCTCAGTTTCAAAACGGTGAAACCAAGGAGTCAGAACTTATCTGTCTCTCTCTTAAACCAAAATAAACAGATGTGTGAGAACACATAGCAGTTGGTGCCATCTCCCTAAAAGTGAAGGACAGTTACTTCCCCAGGTATCTCCTTCCCTATTAGATTGTGAGCCCTTGTGACATAAGCATGCCTTACCTGTCTTTCCACCCCCAGCCCCTGGCACTTAATAGGACTTAGTTCCTATTAATTTAATAAATGTTAATGGACTGAAAGAATGAATGACTTAAGTCCAACTGACATCTAGGACAGACGTAGAAGGCCCATACTCTCTGCCTCTTGTCCCATTTCCTGTCTATTGAAGCAGCATCTTTGTCCTTTGCAGAGCTCCTTGAACTCACAGAGATTAATGGAAAAGAGTAAACACACAGCATCCTCTCCCTAAAAATACAAAACAAAGCAGGTATATAATTTTTTCTACTGGCAGAAATGAGACACACAGCCTGAAAGCGGTTGATGATATTTAGAAGCATTAGTAAATGAATTCTTATTAGTCAACATTGGATAATTCCACAGAGACTGAGAAAAGAGAAAAAAAAGTTTAAAACAAGCCAATCAATAACTCTGTTCTGGAGGAAAATTGGGGCTGGTTTCAAACCTACCAAGTAATCATGCCCTTTTATAAATAAAGTTGGTGAGGTTTTTTTTTCCAGGTATAGTTGCTCACCCTGCAATAGTTCAACAAAACCAGGCATGTTTTTGTCCACTGAATGTTACCAGGTTCTATATAGAAAGACAATGTTCTGGAGACATGCCTCATTCTGCCTATGGAATGCGTATCTCTGCTTTTACTTTACTCTGGCTCGCTCTTGAGTTCTTTCCTGCGCGAAACCAAGGACCCTCACTTGGTGGCCCGTACCAGGAACTCGCCCGAGACCTGGGACATGACCGTCCTCTCGTGTCCCATTTTCCTGCAACCTCTTTTACTTCTGGCCTATCCAAAAAAAAAGGCAAAGTTCTTACATCAGTCTCCATAATTCAGGAGTAAGTGTTAGGATACATTGACATAAACCAGATATAACCTTTGCTCTAGTATCCTCCTGTCTGCTAAGGATCTTTTGCACATTTAGTGTCAACCAAACCCCAAAGGCAAAAATGCCAGTGGAGGTGAGAGTCAGTCCTCTACTCAGCTCAGCTGCATTTCTCATGGATTAGCAGATCCGTGAGATATAAAAGGAACAAGAATTGATCCTATCCTTTATGGTGATGGCTTTGCTGCTGCAGCAAAGAAGAAGATAAATTGTGACTTCAGACTATGATTAACCTCAAATGACCTGTTTCAGTCAGTGCCCGGGCAAGCAAAGAAAGCCTGCCCAGATGAAAGTGTGAGGAGACAATTTATAGAGTGTGAAGGCACTCTTTACAGAGCAGCAGTAAGGGACCCTCCAGGGGACGTTGAGGCACCCAGAGACTAGCAACAAGCAGAAGCTATTACCATCTCAAGACCTGAGGAGGGAGGGGAGGGAATAGTCCTAGAGGATTCTAGTAAGCGCTGGAGCCATAGAGAAGAGCCACCTCACAGAAGCTGTCGTGGAGGGATGGAGGCATTGTCAGAACCACAGAATAAAGCAGAGAGAAAGCAGTGGGGGAAATGCCCTCTCCTCTCTCTTCTCCTGCCCTTTGATCTCCTGCCAGAGCTTCCCATTGGCTGATTCCAACCAGAAGCCAGAGGTCAAGGGAGTCTGGCCAATGCCATTAGTAGAGGTCATAGAAGTCTTCCCTCTCTCCCCAGCCTGGGCAAATATCAGTGCAGGTAAGCGGGTGGACCAGGGTGGGCTCCTGGAAAATGACCAGCAGATGAGCCACAGTATGAATCTGTTGTCCATATCCTCCCTGTCTCCTGTATCCAACCAACCACATACCTCTCTCTAACTCTCTTCTGCAGGCTTCTATGCTTTCCAAGTAAAAGAGAACAAATTCATAAGCAACTGAATTTGCTAAGCCATCAGACAAGTACAGGAGAATAATTAGCCAACCATCAGAAACCGACTTGCCTGAAATGTTGGAAACAATAATTAATTCCCTACCTTCTCCCAAGGGTGCCACAAGGATGTCTCTTGGGTGATAGAAATAATATTTTAAATCTTTTAAGATTTTACTGGCATTTAGAAATTTTAAATAACTTATTTTCCTCTAATATATAACACTCTCTTCTTGATTGCCTCTTTAGTATGCTTTGTTACAGCCAAGCCCATAGGGTGACAGGTTCACTTCATTAGGAAGCCTCAGGGTTCTGGAAGATAAACACTGCGTGAGGTAGTGAAGTACATGCTGGACTTGCAAACAGAACCCAGAGGTTTGGGTCCTTGATCCTTCACTTTTAGTGCTTGAGTAATCTTGATCTTATGCCAGGCTCTTAACCTCTCTAGGCTTCAGTTTTATCATTTGTAAAATGATGGAGTTGAACTGCATGAAGTCTAAGGTTCCTTTTGTCTCTGAGATTCTGTGACTCTGTGCTTCTACTTACACTCAACCAACTGAAAGTGTTGCATTGCAG
This sequence comes from Balaenoptera musculus, assembly GCF_009873245.2. Classification (NCBI taxonomy): domain Eukaryota; kingdom Metazoa; phylum Chordata; class Mammalia; order Artiodactyla; family Balaenopteridae; genus Balaenoptera; species Balaenoptera musculus. The sequence continues at coordinate 75,239,711 of NC_045790.1, forward strand.
AAAGAATATATTACAGACTTAATAGTGCCCAGTATGGGACGTGGAGGGAGAGAATCAATACCACTAACATAGGACAGGAGATGAAAAGTGAGTGCAGAGGGCGGTCAATCAAGGGCTAATGCACGCCAGGCTTGTTGGCCAAGGCCAAAGACCAAAAGAAAAATGAGGAATGTGGAGGGGAGGGCTAGGCGTCGGTATCAAGATAAGGCTCCCTTTAGGAGTAGCTGCTGGTGGAATAATTTATAAATCATGGCAACTTTTAGTTTTTATTGTTTGGAATATTACAGGTTTGTCTGTTACTGCTAGCTGTTAACTAGACATTGGTATATTGTTCCCTAGGCCCTGAGTATGGTTCTGATACTCAGTATCTAAGTAAAACAGGCTTGGCCCATCACACAGCCCAGCCACAGCCAAGAATTCTGAACTGTGGAGTGTGAACATAGTTGTGTGGTTTGTTTGGATCTGGTTTCTCCTGCATCCCCCTGCAGCAACTATGAGGACTATTAACAGGAATTTTGTACTAGGGAGTGCCTAGTGAATTTACTAATAGGGAAACCACCTTTGCGTGACTCAAGAATGATACTGTCTACTGTTGACACTGTTATGTATTGCATACATGCCAAGATGGTACTGGACAATATATTAGAAAAGAATTATTATCCTGATTGTCCTAGTAATTTATTCTTTCTCCTTCTGTGATTGGGTACTACACAAATATTTTAATGCAATGATAAGGAGCCTCTCCAACCATTTAAAATAGAATAAAAATAAAGATATCAATTGTTCATACTATCTGAATGCCGTCTGTCCCTGTGCATACAGCTAAAAGTTTTTTCCTCTCTCTGTTAAGTGGCACAATTCAGGGGGACATCCTGGTACCCAGGCAGGTGACTGAGTTCTCTAGCTTGATGTGTAGAGAGCAGTGGGCAGCTGGGGGTTAGTGGGTTACCAGCAGACTTGGATAGTAAGCGCTGGCAGTCTCTACTCCTAGACATTGTTCTCTTAACAAACCTCTGCACTAGGGACAAGATTGCTATATATTCTGTTTCTTTACCTACATTGTAAATGAAGATACTACTCAATAAAGAATCCAGTAGTAATCCTTGAAAGAGGGAAAAATAAGTAGCTAGTATTTTTCGCGGCTGCAGAAAAGAACAGAGAACATTTCCCAGATCACAGAACGTGGTTTAACCCCAAGCACTTGGCCTTCTCCTGGTCATCCCCCAAGAGTGTGGCCTTGAGTTGTTATCAACACAGATACATCAATGCCTAATTTTCTTCTGAGGCTTCCCCCATGCTTCATGAAGGGCCATTCAAATTTCTTTGAAGATGCATAAGGAAACATTGCTTAATTCTAGCCCCTTTTCCTCAGTGATGATTTTTCCTCCCTTTGAATTTGTTCATTGAGAAATCAGGTCAGAAACAGCACACAAACCTCATAATACTCTTTGTTATAAGATGTACGTGATATTGTTTTATTTAGTTCTGAAATCTTTGCCCAGGGCTGAAAGTACCTTCTTGATAATTTAGTCTTCCAGATGACTCAGATTCATTATAACACCAGCTTGGCCTTAAACCTGAGCTGGTTCTGCTTTGAACTGAGAATTGTGGCTTTTCAATTCATAACCTTGGGAACAGACATCATTTACAAAAGCCCACAGCAAGGTATTATTTTGTTTTGTTTCAAAGGCTAAACATCAGCTTTTACCTACCAGACTTTCAAATTTTTCTAGAGATCCCAAATAATAAAACAATCTCTACAGCCGAATGAGTTCAGAGAAGTTTTGTTTTTTAAAAATTGGAATAAAATATCTCTTCTCTCTTTGGGGAGCATAAGCGAAGTCTTCTGATAGCGACAGTCTTGAGCAAACAGCTGTGTGCCTGTATTCAAAGTATTTGTCAGCTGATAATGAAAGCCAGTCGTATTCATTTATGTTTATACTTTATACATATTTCTCTGGTGCTTTTGTTCTGAATTTATGGAAGGCCTTTACATATTTTAGCTAATCCTAACACTATCCATATGAGATATGTGGATAAAGATTAAGATGATGGGGAAGCAGCCTCTCTGCTTGTAACCACATAACCATAGGCAAAACCAGGAGGAAGGGATGAGAGAGAGAGAGAGAGAGAGAGAGAGAGAGAGAGAGAGAGAGAGAGAGGGAGGGGGGGTGAGGGGAGGGGAGGGGAGGGGAGGGAGTTTCCTACCAGTCTAAATCCTTACTGAAAATTTTCCCCATCTCTATCTCCTTATTTTCCTTTCCTCTTGCTACTTATTCCAATACTTAATCTGTCAAAATTGTTTTCTTCCTCCCTGGCTTTGTCCGAAGACCACTTCCTTCCCAAGTCTGTTCTCAATACTGCCCTCCCACTTAAGAAATGACCCCTTCTCTCCATAAAGTCCCATAGAACTTGACTTTTACCTTTGTAACAAAACCTATCATATTCTATTTTGTGCAATGCTTATTTGTGTTTTGTTTTACCTTGACTACAGGCCGTAAGTTCCTGGGGGGCAAACTTACATAATTCAGAGCACTTAGTGTAGGGTCTGGTCCATAACAGAAACTAAATATCTACGTGTTAAGTGAATCAAAGGAAATTTTGATTCCCAAATTTATGTTTCCCTGCAGGAGAATCTGCAAACCAAACCTTTTCTTAATCTTCCCTTCCCTTATCCAATCAGTTGTCAATTTTCAGTCTTCTTTTCTAATACTTCTTGAATCTATCATCCATTCTCTGCCATCGACCACGTCAGTTTGGTTCACCTGGGGTAGCTTTCCGCCTCTATCTCCTTCTACCCCTCACCCTGCCCTCTACCCCTTCCTTTCTACTCACTGCTTCAACTCTTCTTCACGTACAGTCTTCTGTGTAAAATAAAAAACAAACAAGCAAATACACTCAAAGTCAATATCCAGTGTCCATCATCACCCACTGTATTACAAAGTCCTCTGACATATGGCAGCCTTATTTCCCAGTATTGGCTGACATAAAACCTATACACTAGCCTAACTGGACTTTTCGCTGGTTCTGGAAGTTTCCTAATCCCTTATATCCATGTCCTTTTACTCATGCTATTCAGTCTACCTAGAATGACCACACCTCTAGACTGCCATCTGCAGCTATTTTAATTTCACTTGTCTTTTCAGCCTTAGCTCAAAGATATAAGCTTCCATTAAATCTTTCCTTATTTTTCTCTGCATCCCTAAATGAGATGAGCTCTCCTTTGTTGGGAATTTCTCTGTCTCTACATCATTTGAATTATTTGCTAATCAGGAATTATGTTCGATTCATTTTGGTATAACCTACAGTACCTGGCAGAATGCCTTGCACATAATAGGTTTCAATACATATTTGAATTGAGTCTCTTAAAAGTCATTCACACTTATCCATAAAGGGCAAAAGACTCTATTTGGGACTTCTCTAATTCTCAACATCATCTTTCAATTCCACTTCATTTCTCACTCTCAGTATTTAAATGTCATTTTGCAGTTCCCCAAAGAAAATGAACTTCCGCTTTTGTTCCTTTGCTCTATACCATCACCTTCTTTTGCAGCCATTTTAAAATTTTCTTTCCCTTCTACTCTTTCCTTCAGTTTTCCCCACAGCTCTGAGCAAACCAGTGTATCACTCTAGAACATTGGGCATCAGTTCAGGTGAGATTTCTTTCATTTCCATTAGTCAATGCTTTAACAAGTTACATAACTTGAGAATCCAAGTTATTACAAACTTAACACTTGTGTTCCCATTAGTCTTTCTTATTTTTAACTCCATTGTACTAAAGGGGTCTAGAGGTCTTTGGAACCCTGGGAAGGGAGAATTCAGGATTCACTAGTCAGTGAAGCCTCCAACCTGGAAGGGATCCAAGCCAAGAGTGGAGATCAGGATGTGTTTCTAGCTGACAGCAGAATTGCAGACTGGGAAACTCCATTGTCTGGATGTTCAAGGGAAGGCATGCTACCCTGTCTCCTTGTTTCCAGCATGCCTTTGGGGCATGTTTCATATTTTTATCAATTTTGCAATAGCAATGTTGCCAGTTCCCAAGATACCTTGGGGGATTGTATATCAATGTAATGTCCCAGGAATATGATTAAATGAAACTTAATTTTGAAAAACTGTGTATTGCAAAATTTAACTTTTGCCTAGTCTTCAGTTCTGGAAGATGACAGAGGAATAAGCAAAGTGTGTGGCAGAGGCAAAAAAGTTAATGCTGATTCCCAAGGAAATCTTTTGAAATGAGTAAGGAAATGAGAGGAGCAACAGTGATTTGAGCCCCATTCATCCAGAGAAAATACGTGGCAGAAACTAGGATAACAAAATGAAAATAAAAACAACAAAATAAAAATAGAACACGCAAATAGAATATTTACCAGGTGATAAAAATAGATAGTTGAAGAAGGAATAGGAGATGTCTCCATTGCTGTCAGTCATTATGTCTTATAAATGTTTATTTTATATAATAAAATACATGGTTATCTTATAGCATTATTATTAATCAAATTAACCTGCTCTCAGGAATCCCTTATGAGTCCTGAGTAGTAACACTGGTAAGTAAGTCTCTTAGCAGTAACGTAGGTGGCAAGCAATCTCTCCTTTCTTCATGCCTCTCTCCCATTACTAATCTGTTGGGTATGCAATTAGTGTACAGGAGAACAACACAGCCAGGAGACCGGAAACTGCGTTTCCTTTGATATACAGTCATGTCCCCCGTGCTTCAGTTGCTCTGCCAAAGGAACTTTCGTTTCTTTCTTCCATGGAACATATCATTACATATGTTTCATAAATCCTCTTACAGTCCTTACAAAGCAAATAGGGGACACATTTGTTTCTCCTACCTGGATGGATAGGCTGACGGAGGCACTGCAGGTTAGAGGTGGAGAGCTATTTGTGATGTCAAACAGACCTGGCTTTGAGGCTTCCATTGTGTCAGACTAGCCATGAGACCTTGAGCAAGCTTGACTTTTTTCATTCTGGACATGAAAATATACTTAGTGTCTATCTGAAAAGATTGTTGTGAAGAATAGATATCATATATATGAGAATATATATCTACACACATAAGCATGCATACACACAGGCACAAACATCCACTGCACATGTATGCTTTGTGTAACAGCCCACACACTGTAAGCATTCATTAAGTGTGGCTAGTATTTTTATTATCATGAAGCAATTAATTGTTCTTAGTTTTTCAATAATGTAACCGTACTGTCCAATACACCCTTCTAGATGCTGGAGTTAACTACTAGGCTTCAGCACCCTCTAGCCTGGCTCGGAAGACTGGACCATGATCTACTTCAGCCTTTCACGAATTCTAGATGTGTTTGTGTGTATTGTGGCCAAGCTGTCATAACGAAGATATAGGGCATCCTTGTTCTTGACGTTATATTTAAATACAAAGCGTTTAGCAATCAGGCCATTTTCTTATCTTTTGTTTCAATGGAAGAAATCAAAACATGCAGTGCCTGGCATGTAATAAGCTCTCAGTAAATATCATCACCATCTCATTTGATGGCCTGAGCTCGAAACATCCAATCCTGAAGAAAGAGCAGACACAGAAACAGATAGACTTGATTTTTTCAATTATAGCTGCTATTACCACAACTACACTATTACCATATTTTTAACCCCTTTTTCTTGAAATAATTTAAAATTTACAGAAGAGTCACAAGAATAATACAAAGAATATTTCAATTTACCCTTCATCCAGATTCATCAGTTGCTATCATTTCACCTCTCTCTCTCTCTCTCTCTCTCTCTCTCTCTCTCTATATATATATATATGCTTTGGCATATTTTTCTTAAGAACAAAGACATTCTCAGTATAATCATCAAATGCAGAACCAGCATAATACTGTTTCCTATAGACTGTCTATATTAAAATTTACCACTTATCCCTAAATATATCACTATAGTATTTATATTCCCTGATTCAGTATCCAAGCTAGGCTTATGTGTCACATTTAGTTTCCTGTCTCATTTGCCTCCTAACTAGGGTTTACCTCCTTGTTCTAGGAGCTTCTTAAGAGAGTAGTGCAAAAATCAGTGAAGACAAAACTTTTCTTTCTAATGAGAAGCAAAATATCTTTATAAAATATAATAGCTTTTTATAAGAAATATTATTGATTCTACCAAAAATCCAAAAAACAAAAAAAATCAGAAGGGCTTTATTCTTACCTCTGTGGTTACTTTCACCAAGGTTACCCAGTAAAGTCTTTTACCATGAAAAAGCCACAAGGCTGATCCTGCTTTGATTTGACCTGTTTTCCAGGATAATTTGAATATAAATCAAGTCCCTACTAAGTGCCAGTATGAGTTCTGGTTCTCATCCTGAAATGGTTAAAAGATCTGGACAGAACTACATATTGTATAATTCCATTTATAGGAAGTAAAGCAGATTAGAAGTTGCCTGAGGCTGTGATGTGGGAACTGGTACTATTTGAAAACAGGCATGGGGGATCTTTTGGAGGATAAAAAGGTTTAAAAATTGGATTATAAAGAGGGTTGTGCAACTCTACATTTACTAAAAATCTTTGGATTGTATGATTAAAATAGGTAAGTTTTATGCTACGTAATTTATACCTCTAAAAATCTATTGGAAGGAACGAAGGAAGGAAGGGAGGGAGGGAGGGAAGCGAAGGAAGGACTCAGAAAAAAAAAAAAAACCTGCCCAGAGAAATCTTAGCCATAGAACAATTTAGGCAAATATCAGGGAGTTGGGCCTTCCAGATAAAGGCAATAGATAACATCAGTTTTCTGTGTCTGCTTTCTTACCTGTGGCCTGTTTTGAGTGATGAGCAAAGCTTGCGAGTTATCTAACCTGTGTGGTACCTAGAAAACGTTTCTTCTTTGGCAAGTGGAAGAGAGATCCTGTACTATTTCTTTCCCTCTGTAAAAAATCCTACCTGAATTTGTGAGTACAGGCTCATGAAACCTTGATAAACATTAAAGAGAAGTGGTCTCCACACATGTTTTGAAACTTTTGAAGAAAAAGAGAGCTAACAGAAGTTGCCAAACTTGTCTTTCTGACAAGCGTCTCTTTGTACAAAAATGGAAACACGTCTGCATCCATATCAGCATTTAAACATGTGGTATGCTGGGAAAAAGAGCATCACGCAAATTTCATTGCAGAAAAAAATGTAAATGTTGAGGATTTTTATGCATCAGTGACCTCAAAATTATTTTGGCTATTTAATTATTTTTAATAAAATGAGGTAAGCTCTCTAAGCATCCCTTCTGTGGCCTCAATACCCACCTTCTGTAAAAAGCGTGAAGAAAACTTCAGTGGAGCAACAAGGCTGTAACACTGGGGGAAATGACTGATTTCACTTGAACACCACCACCAACAAAAAATGTTTAAAAACAGTTTCACGGCTCGACTTTCTCCTTTTTTTTTCTCTTATAGTTGGAATGTATTTTATCGTCTGTCAGTTTTGCCCTATGATATGTCCTCTTAAATTGGATCTGTAAGCCCTTCATAAAGTTTAATAAATCTTCAGCATTTCACCCTAAGGAAATTATATTAAAAACCTTCAAATGTGAAGTTGGGCCTGCAGACACACAGCGCTGGGAATTTTATCACCATAATCAGCGTGTAATGAAAGCCTCTGTCGCTGTTCCTTCCCAATCATAATCTGCCTGTCTTTATGAAAAAAAGGGGGGTTTGTCTGGGTTCATCTGCAAGCTTTAATTGGAAGATGTCTTCATTTCATTCCAGCCTACTGGGATAATAACTCAGCCCCGTGTTTAAACACAGGCCCTTGCCGCTGATATTTTTTCATTTAGTAAAGCATGTCTCTTTAAATGATTTAGCAAATCATCATGAATGCCAAGCGAGGGTGATTGGCAGCTCATTGCTGGTGCACCATTTGCATGACATTTGTTCTTCAGCTAAGAAAGCTGCCGCAGGTAAACAAGCAGGCCCTGTACTGACTCCCTTTGAGTCCCTTCCTGTTTATTTTCTCATAATCAAATGACATTTATGGAGAGGCAAATGCAGCTGCACATATATGAGGGAAATGCAATCAGGCTAAACATGATGACTTCATTGAGGTGATATTTTGATTAGAGAAAGGATATTTTTATGACATGGGGGCTTTTTTATTGAGAAATCTGGCAAATTCCCTTTTGTGTAACTAACACTTTATATTTTATCTATATTTTAATGTAAAGCCTGGACTCAAATAATTGGTTGACTCGGCATTCACTTATGAGTGTTTCATTAAAACATGGGAAAGCATCAAGCAGGAGACACAACTTTCTTTGTCTCATGCAGAAGAAATTAGCCTTTTCTTCCCTCAAAGGAAAAAAAGAAAGACAGAAAACAAAGCAATGTGATATAAAGCTATTTTATGCCATCAATGAATGTAGCTTTTCCTAAAGGAGATTTCAACTGGGATGTTATTTTACAGTGGAACATTTTATGCATATTTTCTAGCTCATTGTGCTACCAAGGACAAATCAGGGTTGTTTTTCCCCCTTTCCTTTAAAAAAAATTGAATAGTAACATAGTATCTCTCTAGTTAATGTGGTCGAGGAGGGTACGAGAGAGCAAGCTGCTGGTTAGCAGGCTTGCAAGAAATGCAGGAGTCCATAGGACTTGCTGAAAGAGATACTTCTTCATTTCTGGAAAATGTTTCCCCTGCAGTATGAGCAGATATAATCTTTCAAAAGTTCCTCAGTTTTGGACTTCCCTGGTGGCGCAGTGGTTAAGAATCCGCCTGCCAATGCAGGGCACACGGGTTCAAGCCCTGGTCTGGGAAGATCCCCCATGCCTCAGAGCAACGAAGCCCGTGCGCCACAACTACTGAGCCTGCGCTCTAGAGCCCGCGAGCCACAACTACTGAAGCCCGTGCGCCTAGAGCCCGTGCTCCGCAACAAGAGAAGCCACCGCAATGAGAAGCCCGCGCACCGCAAAGAAGAGTAACCCCCGCTCCCTGCAACTAGAGAAAGCCCGCGCGCAGCAACAAAGACGCAGTGCAGCCAAAAAAAAAAAAAAAAAGTTCCTCAGCTTCTCCTAGGGTTGGAGGCATTTCAACTCTGTGATAAGGATGCATTTTCTCAATCAGCTGCCAGATCCCTTCTAAGGAGTGCCTCAGACCATCAGAAACTACCTGATTCTTGATGAGCTAAAATAATCACTCTAAGAAAAGTATTGTCTTTTTCCATCACTTCTATGTGAAGAGAAGAATGGAGAAATATGCTTATTTTAAGGATGAGAAAGTAATTCCTAAGCAACCCCAATTTTTTTTTTTCTTTTGTCACTGTGATTTTGCGTTCTCTTCTGGATAGATAGGATCCCTCCTGTGCTTTTTTTCTTTCATCTATGAGTCTTAAATGGCAAGGAATGATTCATCTAACCCACAAGTCCTTGATTGCCCCCCAGGCCGTCTTGACGAAAAAGACACAATGCTTACAGCCGGAGACTCTGGCTATTCTGGGGCTGGCTGAGAGAGCAAGCCTTAAGGAGCCCAAGAAGTGAAAAGAGAAAAACTAGTGACAAGTTTGAGAAGGAGATAGAGCCGGAATGAAAGAAAAGGTCTAACATGCCTGTAGTCCCTACTGGTCTTTTTTGTTATCCTTGAACACAGAGGAAGTACTCTTTTCAGCAACATCTTCCAACCTGAAGTTCAGTGATCTTAAGTAATAACAACACCATTTATATGGTTCTTTATACCTTCTAGAAAGTTATGTCATTTGATATAATAGTGTGTAGCATAAGCTCTATATTAAGAGGGTGCTGAGTGTTCACTGACTGAAGAAGCTTTAGCAAGAACTTGGTTCTTTCAAGACAGATGAAAGAGAGAAATTACTTTTCCATCAACAGAGTACTGTAGTTCAGAATGGGGCACTGTCCCATGGAACTATTCTTGTTCTTCTTGGACTGTATTTGTGGGTAGTCTGGGAGAGGTTCCCAACCCTCTCCTTACTGAAGATAACTCATGATTTAAAATGTCTTTTTATTCCTTTGTTTATTTGTTTTACTCTAAAATTCAAGAAATCTAAATACTTTGCAAGAAATCTGACTCAGATTAGGTAATAGAAATAATTTAAGAATTGTAAGATGTGGACTGCTGTCAGAGAAGGAGGAAGGGAAGTTATCCTGAGGGCTTTCTAAGCAATTTGTAGACAATGCTGTTGGAGGATAATTCTGACACAATTTGCATAGTAAAGGAAACCCCTTAGGGAGACTGTAGACTCCTAATGAACCTGTGACCAAATGGAATCAGATTGAAGAGAGGGCTTGTGGCTCATGCATCCTCCAACATGGCAAGATTGCGTTAAGTACCCTTGTGTCTAGCCTTGGAATTCCACACTTAATTTGTCACAGCGTTTATCATACCATTGAATAACTGCCTATTTCATGGTCTGTGCCCCTTAGAAATTATAAGGAATTGGCTCATGTGATTATGAAGGCTGGAAAGTCCAAAATCTGCAGAGTGGGCCGGTAGGCTGGAGACCTAGGAGAGCTCATATTACAGATGAAGTCTAGGTCGTCTACTGGAGAATCCTCTCTTGCTTTTGGGAGGCTGGTCTTTTTGTTCTACTCAGGTCTTCTAAAGATTGGATGAGGCCCACCTACATCACAGAGAGCAATCTTCTTTACTCAAAGTCCACCAATTTAAATGTTAGTCTCATCCAAAAGCACCCTCACAGAAACATCCAGAATGTTTGACCAAATACCTGGGCACACCGTGGCCCAGTCAAGTTGACACATAAAATTAACTATCACATTTTTCTACAGTTATCTTTGCTAGGAGGAAACAAATAAAAGAGAGAGGGAGAGGGAGAGGGGAAGAGAGAGAGAGAGAGAGAGAGAGAGAAAATAGTACTATAATCATTATTTGGGATTTGAGCTGAGCTGCCACCACAGGAGTGACTCAGCTACAAGAAGGACCTACCCAGAACCAGGGTACCTAATATTCCAACTGAGGAGATTCCAGTCAGCTCTGTCCAAAGAAGTTTTTCTCTGTTCCCATAGGGATTGGTCATTTTCATCTGAACATGACATTCTCTTCTAATGATGCTTCAGACAGAGAAATTGGCATTCAGAAGAAGCCTTTTACTTCTCCCAGTGAAAGCGGAAATATTTTCAGATTCCTAAGATCCTGTAGCAGGGCGATAAATAATAGTTTAACTTTCCCACCTTGAAAAGAAATTAGTACTAACACTGAGTCTCTAATAGAATTGACTTCATTTTCTTCCACGTTAGAAGGTGGTAAACACAACTACAGATGAGGCATTTAGTTTCCTCAACTGATTTTTTAGGCCATATCCCAAGAATTTGAGGCAGGGGTTGATCCTCTTTTCCCATCACTGCTAAGACACTCAGTTATATTTAACATTCTGGATTGGTCAAAATTCAACCTAAAATGAATCATGAAGATCTCTTTTGCATCAAGTATGTCCAGATCATTAAAAACTTAGAGTTTTATCAAAGATAGAGACCATTTGGTCATTTTTATTTCCCTATGCTGAAAGTAAATTTTTTCTTTCTCATCCATATCCTCAAGCTGGAAGTAAAATTTTGACTTAGTTGAGTTCATTTTTTATTTTCATACTTTTTACATACAAGATGGTATGGTCTAACATGGAACTGAATTACATTTATTTTGCATATCTTTCCCACTACTTTCTGTATTTATATCGTGCCTGCCTTTTTAAAGGCAAAAATCAGAATGAGGCAAACCATGTGGCATGATGGAAAAATCAACTTCAGTTCTAAGCTCCTTTTAAATGTGTGAGTCTAGGTATAGCAACCAGAGAAGACGAAATTTCAGAAAGTATATGACACTCATGAATTGAAAGCCTAAATTTTCGGTAGTACGGTTCTGAAAGTGAAAACTTGACATTGGCTCATACATACACTTGCCAGTATAAAATCTGTGCCTGCACACAGACAATAAACCACCCTTTGCAATGAGCACAAACATGCAGGCTCATGGTCCATGTACATAAATACAGAGATGAGAGGCATAGAAGAGCTAACTGTACATCCCGTTGCCTGCTCCCACCAATTTCTAAACCCACCAATACTGGATTTTACTCAGCTATTGCAGATGCATATTTTAATACAAATAAGACATTTGCCTCTTTCTCTTTCTCTGTTCTTCTCGGAAAGAGAGAGAATTTTCTCCCGTAAATATCTCTAAATTCAGTCAAACAAATTTTTCTTTAAGAATGACAGTAAAGCAGTATAGCGCATGGAGTGAAAATCCTAATACATCATCCAAATGTCTTTCCCCCGGAAGTATTCTGAGATTCTTTTGATACAGGACAAGTAAAATTTCTGCCTGCCTCCCTAGTAAAAGAATTAAGGATCAGTTTTAGAACCTTCTAACCATTGTTTTCTGGAAAGCAGATTTAAGGAGCTTATCCTCTAGTGACTTAATCCTATGAGATAATTGTAAAAGGGAGATTGTCATGTCAGATATGAAAGGAGTATTGGTAGGTTTACTGAAGAAGAATTCTATCCTGTGTTTATGTTTGTACTTCTTATGTTTGCAGATTCCTTTGCAACATGGGTGAATATAGGTTTTTACATTAAAAATTAAAAAAATTTTATCATCTCTCCATTTTTCATGTCAGACAGGTTCCTTTTGAAATAAAGTAGGTGGAGCTCTATGAAATGTACCTTTTGTTGCCTGTCTTCAGAGATTACATAGTTTGATTAATAATTAATATCAGTTATTCTCTTGCACCTCTAAAATCACGAGTCAGTTTGCTAAGGAATTTAAACTATTAAATTAAAATTAACAAAGTTTTTTCAAGATTCATATATACAGAAAAAATGAAGTTCTGGTCAAAATGATTGCAGTAAACAAGGGACTAATGAGTCAATGTCATCAATCAGTTAGAAAGTCAGCTTATCATTTTCTGAGCATCAGAGAGCAAATGACCCTACATGGAAGAGGAGAAGGAACCTTTTCTCCATCCCTTTCCCCTTAAAAAAAAAAAAAAAATGAGAGAGAGAGAGAGAATGGGAAGCCAAACTGGCAAGTGCAGGATGAAAACTCATCTGCTTGGCATGTTCAGTGTTGTTTTTCATGCTTTTCTCTCTGTCCAGAGGCACACATAAGCCAAGAACTTCATCTTGCCTTTTCTTTCAGTAGATCTGGCATGTTTCCTGGTTTTTAGGTGCCTTCCTAAATGTGAGAATCAGGTGTAAGTTGGATTTTCATGATTTATCACATCAGCATTGACTGCATCCACCAAAAAGAATCCAGAAGAATATGATGAGTAAAGGTGTTAAACTATATTGGTGGTTTTCAAACTGTGCTCCTACAAACCCACAGAATTCCATGGAAAGTCCTTGAAAGTCACTCTGAAAGGCAAAGGAGCAGCTGAGTGGGCAAGGAGCCAGGCTGCAACTTACCCTTGACCACATTCATTTCAAAAAGAAACACTGGAGTTTTATTATGTTTTACATATTCAGAATCCACATAAGATTTCATCTGGAGAAAAGATTGTATGGAAACACACACACACACACGCTAAACTTAATATGAAAGCCTTCTAAACAATTTGTATTTCCCTTCAAACTCAAAAGGGTTTTGATTGGCTATTGACACAGGACCTGTAAAATACCCAAGATACATGTGTTAGGGAGCACTGTTGTTTATTAGCACTGTTTATTCCTTTATGTGTATCCATTTCATTTCTGTATGGTTCAGGGTATCAGGAGTGGGAGAAGAGCTGTGTGATAATCCAGTCATTTTTCACCAGAAAAATTCTTCTCTAACTTTGACTGATTACTAGAATCACCTGGGGATTTGGCAAAACTTAAAAGTTCAGACCCACCTCCTTCAACCAGCCTGCTCCTCTGTGTTCTTCCTTATCGCTCCAGATAATGCTGATACACATGGAAGTTTGAGTATCACTAGTCTAGAAGAAAAGGGCTGTTGCTCATCCTTTACTTATTACTGTTACAAAATCTAATCTTCACCCTTTGGTTTGGTCTGGGAAAAGAATATCACCACTGTTAACACTCACAAATAGAAAGAAACCTAGAGAACAATATTTGTTGTTAAACCGTGAGACATATGTATAATACAGAAAATTTGATACAGCATGGCTTAGGCAAATATTAAATCAAAATTCTCTAAGAAAGTAACATATTCCAGCTACATTATTTCCTTGTGCTTATTCATTGATTCATTTAATACACATTTAATGATGGAAGACAGAGAAATAAAACAATAATTACAGGGCAATAAGTGATGAAAGGAAATACAGTGGGAGCGTGAGTGATAAACCATCTAAGTTTGCCTCTGTTATTTCAAGAAATCCTTCACAAGGAAGGAAAATTTGCATTGAGGCCCACTGCTCATATTTACTTTGTAACTTTGCCAGAATCAGAGAATTCAAAGTATTCCTTGTCTGTTTTATCTTAAGAACTATCACAGGTAATTGGAAATAAAACATAGCATTTCCCATTTTAACTGTGCTTCTGTATAAACCATTGGACTTTGTTAATGACTCAAAAAACTTTGAAATCTTGAATTGGAAGCACACAGATAATCATTTCAAAATCAGTGTTGCTTTTCTACTTCCCATCTCAGAATTGGTCTACTCCCCATTGTTGGTCATGTTTTTTTTAATACAGCCAGGAGCCAAGCCAAGTAGATATTTGTTGTAGTGTAGAAACTGAGCTTCAAGGTTTTTTGATCATGAGAGAATTTTTAGCATCCACCTGTTGTAATTAAAACAGGTTTGTTTCAATGTAGTCCTAGATCTGAGAGGTGTTTTGACGACCCAGCACTCTTACTAGTTAACACAATGCCCCTATCAATACGCTTTAACCCCATCCCACTCTACCACCCACCCCAGGCCCCACATCTCCCAGATACTCATAGGAACTGCAGATCTGGACCAGAATCGGTCCAGACTACAGATACATTTCAATTGAATAGAAGAAGGATTAGGTAGAAAATTTTAGAGCCGAGAGTAAAGGTATTCTAAGTGTCTTCTTTCCTCTGGTATAAAGAGTCCCTCTTACTACAACACAGAAAATATAAAATGTAATGAATCATGTCACAATAAAATAAGTTAATTCCTACATAAAAATTAAAACACATGTTTCAGAAGAGTGAATAAACCATTGGACTTGAAGTCAAGAGACCAATATTTAGATCCGTATTTTGCTATTTACTATATGTTATGTTAAGCAAGTAACTAAGTCTCTTTAGCGTTGTTTCCTTATCCGTTTAAAGGAAATCTTTAAAAACATCTGTAAAATCATGCTCAACCGTACTTCCTTTGCAGAATTATTGAGAATATCAAATTAAATAATATATGTGAAAGCACCTAGGACTGTAGCTAGCACGTTAGGAGCCTTGTAAATTATTATAAACATTACATTTATTTTTCCAAAATGTTTTTTATTGTTGAGATAAAATAAATTAGATTATTTTCAAGACTCACGTGAGAACTGAGGGGTATCCATTTTGGTTCTCTATTATGGAGAAGAATGAAACATAAATCATTTGTTCATTCAATAAATATTTATTGAGGGTTTATTATGTGCCAAGAATTAGTCTAAGTGCTAAGGATTCATCAGTAAATACAAAAGACAAACACCCTTTCCATCATGAAGCTTATATCTAGTGAACAGCCAGATGTTGTCTTTTTTAGTCTTCTTCAAAGCCCATCTCTAGTCAACACAAAACACACACACACACACACACACACACACACACACACATACACAAACACCATATTCTTTGTGACCATTGTAAAAAAATGTTTCTCTTGCTCTTGCCAAAAAAAAACGTGTACAGGGATGCCACATAAGACCATGCACATTGACTATATGATGTGAATCGTGGCCTTAGAGTTGTCCAATTTGGTGTCCATAAATATATATAAAAGGAAGACTCTTCTTTCTAGCTAACTTCTGGCCTTAATGATAGCTTCTGTCAGGATTCATGCTCTTCAGGGAATAACAAATGAACATGAGGATTGAAAATTATTTTGTTAATGCCCTAAGCTACATAAAAAGTTGCCCTTGTACTCAAAGGGAATTGTCTTAGACCTTACAGATAGCCTCTTGGGGATATGACCTAGCCCTAGACTGAGAAAATTCTTATGATATTAGATCACTGAGGAGTGCTCCCAGGGATTGATGCTTGGATAGAAGAATCGCACAGCAGCTCTTCTCATATTAGGGAGTAGATGACTATTAAACAAAGCATTCAAATCTTTTGTGTTCACCCTTACAAAATCTCAAGTGACTATGTAGCTTACTTCTGCAAACTCCCCCATTTACAGGACATGGGGAGAAGGGCCATATGGACCACAGCTTGTGGTCATCATTTGAGGACTACAGTGTTGTTCCCAGCCCCATAGCTCCAAGAGTTGTCTCTTTGGTGGATTAAGAAGGATAAAAATGGATGAAGTACTGAAATGTGACATGTCAGGGGTTTTAACCGTGATCTCAGTACCTGAAGTTGACCAAAGGAGCAACACTACTATGGATGATGCGTACTCCTAGGGTATCTCAGGGCAATAACTGAGGGATTGTTTCCCTTGTACCAGATGTGGACCATGCATGAGAGAGGACTGGCGTTGGGGCACCTTAGAGCGTGTCCAAAAGGGTTACTGCACCTCAGAGAGGGTGCTGGGGGATCACTCTATTCTTAGCAGCTGAGGAAGGAGTAAGCCAGAGTAGAGATGTCCTGGTCCTCAACAAGTGAATTTTATACAAGAAATCCTCAGCAATGAGGGGAATGAGTCGGGGGGAGGGCGGGGGTGGTCTCTGAAGAACTCACAAAATCTCCCATTAGAGAAAGAGTCACATTTTATTTATTTTTAAAATTTATTTTATTGAAGTATAGTTGATTTACAATGTTGTGTTAATTTTTGCTGTATAGCAAATTGATTCAGTTATACATATATACATTCTTTTTCATATTCTTTTCCATATGGTTTATCACACGATATTGAATATAGTTCCCTGTGCTAGACAGTAGGACCTTGTTGTTTATCCATTCTTTATATAATAGTTTGCATCTGCTAATCCCAAACTCCCAGTCCTTCCCTCCCCCACCTCCCCTTGGCAACCACCAGTCCGTTCTCTATGTCTGTGAGTCTGTTTCTGTTTCATAGATAAGTTCATTTCTGTCTTATTATAGATTCCACAGTATAAGTGATATCATATGGTATTTGTCTTTCAAGATTCACATTTTAATATCTGTTGAGCCCAGAAAGTACTGACCCTAGATTAGAGTGACAGTACCCATTAAGTTACAGATCTAACTTATTACACCTTTTCCCATCTGATGAGCCATCCCTGGTTAGCAACATAGAAAAGGAAAAGTCAATACACTAGGTTGAAAGGAGGGAAGCTGACCACGTTGTTTGTGAACAAGAGGCTTCTAGTATGAAGCAGACAGGAGTGGAGGAGGGGAGAAAAGTTTTTAATTTCAAATCATGATTGAAGTGTTAACTTTAAATCAAGATGGACTTTGTGATTACTGCCATGGACTGAATGTTTTAGCCCTCCCCAAATTCATATGTTGACACCCTAATTCCCAATGTGATAATATTTGGAGGTGGGACTTTGGAAGGTAATTAGGTTATAAAGGTGGAGGCTTCATGTTGGGATTGGTGCCCTTATAAGAAGAGACTGGAGACAGCTTACTTCCTCCCTCTACTGTTTGCCACATCAGGACACAAGGAGATGGCCTTCTGCAAACCAGTAAGAGTGACCTCACTAGACACTGGATCTGCCAGCATCTTGATCCTGGACTTTCCAGCTTCCAGAATTGTGAGAACTAAATGTGTGTTGTTTAAGCCACCCAATCTATGGTATCTTTGTTAGAGCAGCTCAAACCAACCAAGACAATTACTCAACTGAGACTGTGTTTTATGACAGAAAGTGACTGGAGAACACTGTTTTACCCAAGAGTGACTAGTTAGGGAGTGTCTGAATTTCTATTCAGGAACAAAAATAACTAACCCAACAGAGCAGTTAGTGGAAGTAAAAATAAAAGTTGCTTGAGGATTATATCATATGGGTTGCACCTTATTCAAAGTCAAGGTGACAGACAGTGTTCGAATTCATTTACTATCCACAGTGACAAGGTCTGCATCAGCTTTGGAAGGAAAAGAATGTGCCCAGTTTTTCCAAATCTAACAGGGAGACTGTACCCCATCCCTTTTTCTGCACAGTTTTGGAAAGTCTTTAATGTTGGTGAAATTTACCATGAAGTATTTAAGAACTTTAGATAAGGGTGAGGAAGCTGAATGAACGAAGCGTAGTAGCTAGCCAATAGGACTTAAAGTTTCCATGAGTCATTGGCCACATGCCTAAACACTTTCTGGGGTGCTCCATCACTGTCTTGGCTTCACGCGTATCCCTCCTTTCATTCAGAGCCAAGGTTTCGGGTTAAACCATGTTACTGATAAATCCAGCATGCTTCCTAAACTGAGCCAAACTACGTAAGAGTTTGACATACTGGTACTATTATTTCTTCAGCATTAAGAACTTTTCCTTGCCATCCATATAATGTGACTACAGGGGCCTAAAGACAGGATTTCTTACATGACAGATTATCTCTTTATCTCAAGCTGAAGCTTGACATTTCTATAACGAGGAAAAGTCATTTATTCCATAGTTAGAGATAAGGCTTACTTGATACACCACCATGTTGACACAAAGACACCCTAAATTGTAAATTTCAGGACATTTCCTAAGAATAGATCTGGGAGTAAATGTGAGATAATCAAAGGTGCAGCAGGGAGTACAATAGGTGACAGAAAGAGAAATACTGGCCTGGGGAAGCAGAGCAAAACTTCCTCTATCTCTCACTTTTGCTTTGAGCTTCATCTATGTCTGAGGAGAATTGTGAGGGTGAAGCTTGCAGAAGCTTTTATCATTTTTGGTCACTGAATTACAAAGTACATACTTTGGCAACCAAAGATATCATGTTGTGAAGTTTAGATTCTTTGGCATCAAAAAGACGGTAGACTTCTTTATTCAGTCTAACACCCTTTGAAATATTTCCCGAGCATCTAACTTTTAAACTGCTAGACTCTGCTATCACTATCTTCTCACACTTTAGAGAGTTAGTTTTGTCAAAACTGGACTTCAGGGATTTCAAGTCAGTGAAATGATTTCTGGAATAAATGGCCAGATGTGAATGGCCAGATCGGTGAAAGTTTGATTTTAGTCAGTCTCTGAAATCCAAAGTGTTCACTTTCCTCTGACGGGTTCTTTTTATTGAAACATGGTATTGTTTCCTTTGAATCACTCTGAATCCTTTTTCTTAAAGTGAAAAAATACTGTTATTCTTAATTACTATAGAGTATGATTAATGTACTATTAATACATGATAAAGATAACTGTAATTCTCAATTACTATACTCCTAGTAGATCTGACACATTCAGAATGTTTTTCAACTAAAACGGGAATATCAGCTTAAGAATTGCTTTTATATTGCTCTGTTTTTCATAAATGTAATATTACTATTAAAGGTTTTTTATGAAAAATATTATTCTTGGAGAATTGACTCAGAGACATTTATTTCCAAGTATATGAGAGAGAGTGGAAGTCTTCGTACAAATGAATTAAATGTTTTGAAAATTGCTGGTTTTATAAAGATGTTTATTTCCAGTAGATTGTGCACATAATCTGTCAGGTAGATAAACAAGCAAATGGTGCATGTGGTTGATGGATGAGGAATGATGACACATCTTCCTCCTGTGAGTCTGATTTTCTCCTGGAGAGCCAGGACATGGTGGGGACAGTCCCTGGCAATGCCACTGTAATAATTCCAACAAATTGCTACAAATACAGCTTTTGAGCAGCCAAGATAAGGAAAAGGAATACTAGAAAGACCTCATGACAGATACACATATCCATCTAAAAAGCAATACGTTTTTCATCTCATTCCTTCTCTGAGCAACAGCTTTTCCCCATGATTTCAAGCTGCCTTACACCCTTCCAGTGCCCTACACCACTCTTTCCTATTGGCCAGTACTCAAAAGTGACCTATCCCAGATACACACTTAGATGAAAATTTGTGTCCCCACGTTGGAGATGGTCCAACTTTTAGAAGTTCCTGAAAACATTCAAATATCTGATCCTCACAGTCATATTCTAGACATAATGTAGGAAAGGCATTTATATACTGTATATATATATATACAGGATTTTAAAACTGAGTGCTTCGAGATTTTAAAATATCCATATTTCTGGCTTCTGTTGAAAAAAATTCAGATTTGTCCATAATGGGCTGGTATTTTCCTCTTGCAGCAATCACCAGGAGGGGAGTGGAGCCTGCACTTTTTAAACTGAGCTCGCCGGGGTTTTTGATAGTCAGTGGTTCTCAGCCTAGGGGGACTTTGTTCTTGGGGGTATCTGGCAATGTCTGGAACCTTGTTTGGCTGTCACAGCTGGGGATGGGGTGTGCTACTGGCACTAGTGAGTAGAGGACAAGGATACCATTAAACATTCTGCAATGTACAGGATAGCCTGCAACAACATGGAATTACCAGCTCCAAATGTCAAGGGTACCGAGCTTGAGAAACACTGCTGAGGTCCATACTTGGTCCACTTCACATGTAGGTTACCTGCCCACCACCCTTGTAGACATTTGGCTTTGTAATCTTTGGATAACCGGATACATACACTATATATATAACATTAACAACCAGAAAGAATCTTCAGGATCTTCCCATCAAATCCCTCATTATGTGTATGATATCTGAAGTATAGGGAAATGAGCTTCAGTAAGTCTCGAGGAAGATTGAAGTGCAGGGACTTCCCTGGTGGCACAGTGGTTAAGAATCCACCTGCCAATGCAGGGGACACAGGTTTGAGCCCTGGTCCAGGAAGATCCCACATGCCGCAGAGCAACTAAGCCCATGCGCCACAACTACTGAGCCTGCACTCTAGAGCCCGGGAGCCACAACTACTGAGCCCATGTACCACAACTACTGAAGCCTGCACACCTAGAGCCTGTTCTTTGCAACAAGAGAAGCCACCGCAATGCGAAGCCCATGCACCGCAATGTAGAGTAGCCCCCGCTCACTGCAACTAGAGAAAGACCGTGCGCAGCAACAGAGACCCAATGCAGCCAAAAATAAATAAATAAAACTTAAAAAAAGAAAAAGATTGAATTCCCGTCAAAGTAACTTATCTAATTTGTTTTTTATTTATTTATTTATTTATATTTTAATTGACGTATAGTTGATTTACAATGCCGTGTTAGTTTCAGGTGTATAGCGCACACACACACACACACACACACAGACACACACACACACACACACACACACACACACACACACATACTTTTTCAGAGTCTTTTCCCTTATAGGTTATTACAAAATATTGAGTATATTTCCCTGTACTATAGAGTAGGTACTTGTTGTTTATCTATTTTATATATTGTAGTGTGTCTATGCTAATCCCAACCTCCTAATTTATCCCTCCCCCACACCTTTCCCCTTTGGTAAACATAAGTTTGTTTTCTATATTTGTGAATCTCTTTCTGTTTTGTAAATAAGTTCATTTGTATCCTTTTTTTTTCTTTAGATTCCACATATAAGCAATATCATATAATATTTGTGTTTCTCTGTCTGGCGTACTTCATTTAGTATGATACTCTCTAGGTCTATCCATGTTGCTGCAAATGGTATTATTCTTTTTTATAGCTAAGTAATATTCCACTATATATACCAGATCTTCTTTATCCATTCCTCTGTCGATGGACATTTAGGTTGCTTCTGTATCTTGGCTGTTGTAAATAGTGCTGCTACGAACATTGGGGAGTATGTATCTTTTCAAGTTATAGTTTTCTCTGGATATATGCCCAGGAGTGGGATCGCAGTATGACATGGTAGCTGTTTTTAGTTTTTTAAGGAAACTCCATACTGTTCTCCATAACGGCTGTACCAATTTACATTCCCACCAACAGCATAGGAGGGTTCCTTTTTCTCCACAACCTCTCCAGCACTTATTATTTATAGACTTTCTGAAGACGGCTATTCTGACCAGAGTGAGGTGATACCTCATTGTAGTTCTGATTTGCATTTCTCTAATAATTGGCAATGTTGAGCATTTTTTCATGTGCCTGTTGGACTCCTGTATGTCTTCTTTGGAGAAATGACCCTGTTACTAACTGGATTACTAATTATTAAGTCATATGAGGCAGACATTTGGAGGCAGGGCAGGGGGGAGTCTTTCCTACTGTGGTCATCATCTTGCCCATTGTTTACACGTGAAAGAACTGTCGAGCAGGCCCAGCTGACAAGTTGCCAAATTTCTAATCTTGGCTCTCCCTAGGAATTTATTACTGATCCAAGTTCAGAATATTTTAATATTTAATCTGTATTCCATGTACTTTTTCTTTGCTTGAAATCCATATATTATTACTTCTTATTGTTAGTGGAGAAAAATAAATGAGTCAGAAGTGCACACATATACTATACACATATGCACACAGAGATCTAACAAACTAAGTTCTCTCATGACTTAACTTTAAAATTTTTCTAAACAAAAGAATATTCTTTGAGGGAATTTAAAAAAAAGAAAAGAAAAAATAATTTATGCTCAATTTTGTCTTACTTTCTATCAGTGACCATCGTATAGTCTAGTAGTTTCCTTGACAAATTTTGCAACTTATGCTGGTGTGGAGGACACAGTTTTCTTGTCAGAGGTTTCTACTGAGAAGCAAGATGTTTTTAATCTTCTAAAAACTTTATATGCATTTGAGTAAACAGGGCAGTCTTAAAATGCATATTCAGTGTTTTCTTTCAGTAATTGTTTTATTGAATATATGATGCTTTTCTGGGGATTATGCTACTTCCTGGAGTAAGAATCCAGAGTTTATTTTAGTTTAATTTAGTTTTGGGGTGGACAACTTACAAGTAGAGAAAATTAAGAATGGTCTATGATACTGTTCTCGTTACATGTTGTATCAAACTTGAGGCTTCATCATATCATATTTGATGAGCTGCTGTCAGAAGTCAGATATAAGCCACTGGAATCAGAGGGCTCTGTGAATGTCTTTACATGGAGTTCTCAGTTGTGTTCATACAGCTCTGTTTGATGAAACCATCTTATTGATAATATTAATTTCCTCATCCCACTCTTTTCCATAATCAGGTAATGAATTAGTTATTAACATAACCAGCAAAAAAAAATCATGAACAAATACACAGCAAAATAGTCTAATTCGTTGTGTCTTAAGCTCAGTCTCTATGTTTGGTTGGAATATGGACTTTGGAGTAAGAAAAAACTGAGTTCAAAATCTGACTCTCTTGCTTACACTTATTTTGAGCAAGTTTTTAAATTTATTTGAGCCTTAATTTCTCCATCTATAAATACCTCTATTTTACTGTAAGATTCAAGTAGAACAATGTAGGAAAAGCATTTAGTACAGTTCCTGGTGCAACACAGATATTCAATAAATTCCAGCCATTTTATTGTCATTGTTTAGTGGGGCACAAGTACAAAAGGATGGCAAATAATTCCAAAAATTATTCATTGCTTTTTGCTTTCAAGAGACTCTAGGCATCCTAATTTTTGCCTTGGAGAACCATTTTATCTGTTAGCAATAACAGGCATCGACAAAAGACAAACTGAAAGTTTATTTCCAGCTTTCCTCCTAAGGCCACCCCATTAAAAGGTGCTGCAGCTGAATCTTGCCTACTGTGGTCACCACATATTAAGGATCCTGTGAAACTGGTGGTGTTGCTTTGAAAGATTTTGCTTTAGTTTCTTCCTTGTCTTTTTCTTCTTAAGTCTTTCCTGAACCTCCTGACCAAGGTCACCTTTAGGGTATCACTGCTGCCCCAAGTGAGTTACATTAGGAGATGCTGCCACTCTTCTGTAAAGCAAGGATTCTTGGATATTCTGTGAACAGCCTTTATTTAGTTCATTTGTATAGAATAAATTATAATTTTTATCCTAAATTTTAGTCTTTTAAAATTATTTGCTTCTTTAACATTCAAAATGTCTGAGAACCCTGTACATTTTCATATATTTCACCATATTTGAACATTTATAACAAATAAGATGTATGTCATCTACAGTTTAATGTGTCCAATTGTGCTTCTTTTTAAACACTTAAGAAACAAATCCTATATATCATCAATTTACTGATGCAAGGCAACTAATAACTTCTTTAAAACCTTCAAAATCTAGTAATCTCTTTGGGCTTTATTTTCTTCCTATTTAAAATAAGGAAATTGCACTCAGTTTCTCCGAGATCTTTTCTGATTCAAAGACTACCACATACAGTTACATTTTATAACTATGTTATATAATCAAGCATTCAGAGCAGAACCTGTCCCATAAGAAGTAATAAATATTTGTTGAATGTTGAATGATTAAATAATATAGGTACTCTAATATAGAAACTACTTCCTAAAAACTAACTTGGATTAATGATCAAAACAAGTGAGCAGTTATTATTAAGTGCCTTTATCACTGCTTGTTAAGATTAAGGTTTTTTGTTTAAATATTTTTAATAATAATTTATTAACTTAGTGAAGACTTTGATCCTTACAGAAAGTATAAATCTATTTAAAAAATCAATGGAGTAAAGGGGAAATGATTTCGTAAGAAATATAAAATTAAAATTCAGATTTCCTATTAAATATTATAGATATAAGACAAGTGCTTATTTCAACTTTCTCCCAAAACAATAGTCAACAAGAGAAAATAGATTTGCAAAAAGAAGACAGAAACCCATAAGGACAAATAGAATAAGAAGAGAGAACATATGAAAGATGTCAACACAGTTTTGCAAACTCAAAGTCGGAAGGATGACTGAAGCAACATGAAGATCAAGTGCTGTGGAGAGGGAGTCTTAGGGGAGGAGAGGAAAACCAACAAGCTCATTTGTGCCACAGAAGAATGAGAACACAGGCAGCAGAGGAAATGAGTGCCTTGGAAGAATGGGGGTGCAAGTAGGACTGTAAATAGAAAAATTAGTTTGAAATGTATGTAATAGGTAGTGAGACACATAAATCCAAGGATAGCTTCATGGCCTGCAACCTGTGCCCTTGCACAAGGCTCCACACTCAGGAAGCTCCCATGCAGTTTAATGCTCTTCTGTTGCCATCTTGAAATTCTTAATAATTTTTGAACAAGTGGCCCAACATTTTCATTTTGCACTCCACCCTGCAAATTATGTAGCAGTTCAGCCTAAATCCCCTTTCCTAACCCCACACATCCAGGCATCTCTCCCTCCTTCACCCCAGCAGAAGGCTGAATGTTGAACCAGAGGGACTATTTGGAGACATCAGACACAGCTGAAAACAGAAGACTAAGTGAGTGTTACATAGAAAACAGTGACATTGGGACTTCCCTGGTGGTGCAGCGGTTAAGAATCCACCTGCCAATGCAGGGAACATGGGTTCAATCCCTGGTCTGGGAAGATCCCACATGCCGCGGAGCAACTCAGCCTGTGTGCCACAACTACTGAACCTGCGTGCCACAACTACTGAAGCGCACACACCTAGAGCCCACACTCCACAAGAGAAGCCACTGCAATGAGAAGCATGCGCACTGCAACGAAGAGTAGCCCCTGCTTGCCACAACTAGAGAAAGCCCACGTGCAGCAACGAAGACCCAATGCAGCCAAAAAAATTAAATAAATAAATAAATAAATAAATAAATAAAATTTATTAAAAAAAAAAAAAAGAAAGAAAACAGTGACATTACCAGCCCATTTCCTCCACCAGGCACAGAGAATATTGGCAGCCAAGGTTATGCCCCCAAGCAGAAGATTGCCAGATTCTTCCCAGAGGAAACGGAAGGAACAGTTTAGAATCTCTCAATTAACAGTTCTTGTTGGCTCACCTGATAAGTCCTGATCATGGACATAGAGCTTCTAATCAACCCTTTAGTGCCTTAAATATAAATGGGAGCGCTAATAGGAGTTCCCTGGTGGCATAGTGGTTAGGATTGCTGTGACCCAGGTTCAATCCCTGGTCGAGGAACTGAAATCCTGCAGGCCACATGGTGCGGCCAAAAAATAAAATAAATAAATAAATAAACAAATAAATAAATAAATAAGATAGCTAAGGATCACCAGAGATTTGAGGAAAGCCTCTATCAGAAACACAAGGATTAAAAGTAACAAAGAGTAAGAGAGAATTCTGAGGAATCACAACACTAATAGTAGAAGAGGAAATTATGTTATAAAATATTGTTACTATCTTTAGAGATATAAGAGAAGTTATTACAGTAATAAAAAAGAGTACTAGTTGTTTTTTTTTAAGGAACACTCAGAAAATAAAAAAAGAACTATTGAAATTAAATACATATAAGATAAATAAAAAATTTATCAAGACTTATGGAAGATAAGGTGATGTCTGGATTATTTCTTCAAACAGACTGCAAAACAAAACAAACAAAAGAGATGGGAAAGGAAGGATAAAATATAAATAAATGAAAGGATCTGTGCAGAAGGTTCAAAATCTAAATAATAGCATTTCCAGGAAAAGAAAATGAAACAACAAAAGCAGAAGGAAAGAAATAATTAAATAAAAAATACTCATACTAAAAAATTCCAGAATCGAAAGCCATAAGTTCTCAGATTGAAAATGGCCATTCATTCAGCATATCATTGTAAATTTTCAGAATACCATGGCTAAAGGGATGATGCTAAATCTGTCCAAAGAGGAGAAAAATGAAACATGTCACAGAAGATTAGGAATCAATAGGACACTGGATTTCTCAAAAACAAAATTGAAAGATAGAATACAATGACTAAATGCCTTTGAAATTCTGAGGGAAAATGGTTTTCAGCCTAGAATCCTCATGGAGCCAAACTATCAACCAAATTTAAGGATATAAAGACAAGAGAGCAAAAGGATCAAACTGGAGCAAGAGTATGAATATATCCCAAGGAAAAATAATAAAATGTATTAAAAAAATAGATTACCTGTTGTTTGGGGTTATATTAAGTGAAGAATTATGCTTCTAAAGAGAGTTTGTGAATAAAAAGTTTTAATAACAGAGAAAATGAAAGAGCAAGGCGATTACTAACTCCAGGAAAAACAAAAAGTAGTGCACCTAGAAATATAATCATTGTGCTTTACACGGTTCAACTCTAAGTAACATTCATAGAACCATAACCATGTAAGCATGGACTATTGATTTATGTAAAGTAACTGCATTAGGAGTTTGGTAAGAGTCGATGTGTTCTTTTCAAGGTGGTGGGTGTGGAGGGGTTGTCAATGGTCAATAGGTAACATCTAAAACAAAATAAAACAAATAAAAATCTTATGAAAATACTAGAAGAAAATGCTAAGGGATTAATGGTCACCTGCTAGAAACAGGAATCAAGAATAGAAAGAAGTGGAGTTAGAAGTGCTGTTTTTTGTTATCAGCCTTGTTAAGCCAAAGACATTTCAAATTATTCTTGTGTATTCTCTGATCAAAAAAAAAAAATGAAAAACATAAATCTGTGATTCACTTATACTTGCAAAATGCAATTATAATTCTATTTATCCCTAACTGGTAGTAATGACTGAAATAATGGCAACCTCAAGAGAAACAAACAGATTGTTCTAGTTGGCAGAATAAGCAAAAATACTATGACTAAATGAATTCATCATGAATTATTTCTTTCATAAACAAACCTTTAGCATAACTACATATAAAGCATTTGACATTTTAAAACATAAGCATATGCTCAGAATGGTGGAGCCTGAACATTTTAGGATACTGAAGTGACAGGTGGATCTAAATTGGGGAGGGAAGCTTTCCTCCTGGCTGTGGAACTATAATCCTAACCTCAAGATTCCCTGAGAGAGGAGATAAGCACAAGGGGAGCAGCTGTGTTAATGGGGCATAAAAAACAGTTTTAATAGTGATTGGGGACAGGCAATGACAAGAGAAACAAAAGGGGAAGGAAACCAGGATAATTATAAATGGCAGGTCCCCTAATCAGATCACCTTAAACTAGTAATTTCAGTCTGATTTGGAAGGGAAAATAAGCACACCAAGGACTCTAGGAAAGTGCAGCACTATTTACAATAACCAGGACATGGAAGCAACCTAAGTGTCCATCAACAGATGAATGGATAAAGAAGATGTGGCACATATATACAACGGAATATTACTTAGCCATGAAAGGAAACGAAATTGAGTTATTTGTAGTGAGGTGGATGGACCTAGAGTCTGTCATACAGAGTGAAGTAAGTCAGAAAGAGAAAAACAAATATCGTATGCTAACACATATATATGGAATCTAAAAAACAAAAAAAATGGTTCTGATGAACAAAGGGTCAGGACAGGAATAAAGATGCAGACGTAGAGAATGGACTTGAGGACACGGGGAGGGGGAAGGGTAAGCTGGGACAAAGTGAGAGAGTTGCATTGACATATACACACTACCAAATGTAAAATAGATAGCTAGTGGGAAGCAGTCGCATAGCACAGGGAGATCAGCTCAGTGCTTTGTGACCACCTAGAGGGGTGGGATAGGGAGGGTGGGAGGGAGACACAAGAGGGAGGAGATATGGGGATATATGTATACATACAGTTGATTCACTTTGTTATACAGCAGAAACTAACACAACATTGTAAAGCAATTATACTCCAATAAGGATATTTAAAAAAAAAAAAAGAAATATCCAATGTCCTTAGGGTAAAAAAAAAACAAAAAACAAAAAAACAGCCTCTGGAGGGGTGTTAACTTTCCATTGCACTTGCTAGTAGAGGCTGCCCAGTCTGTCTGAGATCAGGTATGGCCAGGGCAGGGAAGGCTCTCATCCCCACCTCAGCTTCAAGCAGAGCACCTCTAGATTTGCACAGTGGGTTTCCAGATAAGTGTTCTGCTTGAACAAATTGTTTCATGGCTGAAAACCAAGTTTGAAAAACACTCATCTACCCAAATTCTTTATTTTACAGATATAGAAATAAGGAACTTGTAAGTAATCACTTACCCAAGGTGAAAAAAATTCTGATGGAAAAATTAGAACCAGGAGCCAGGCTTCCTGAAAGCTAATTAATGTACTTTCTCTCACACCAGTGATCCTAGCAAAGTTGCCTTTCTTTTAAAGTAAGCATATTTTATTAAATGATATGTTAATTACTACTTTGTTTAACAAGTCTTAAGAAAATATATAATGCAGAACATAATCAAGGGCTTCCCTGGTGGCGCAGTGGTTAAGAATCCGCCTGCCAATGCAGGGAACATGGGTTCAAGCCTTGGTCCGGGAAGACCCCACATGCTGCGGAGCAGCTAAGCCTGTGCACCACAACTACTGAGCCTGTGCACCACAACTACTGAGCCTGCGCTCTAGAGCCCGTGAGCCACAACTACTGAGCCCACGTGCCACAACTACTGAAGCCGGCATGCCTAGACCCCATGCTCCGCAACAAGAGAAGCCACCGCAGTGAGAAGCCTGCGTACCTCAACAGAGTAGCCCCCGCTCGCCGCGACTAGAGAAAGCCCGCAAGCAGCAATGAAGACGCAACGCAGCCAAAAATAAATAAATAAACAAAATACATTAAAAGAAATTTTTTTTTAAAAAGAACATAATTGAAAGAAATATGAACACCTACAGATGAGCACCCCAAATTGAACTCTATTCAAACACTCTGCAACATCTAATTTTGGTTTTAACTTTTATTTTATTAGTAGGTCTTATTCCGTTTTATACAATATTGCCAGTTCTGCCTGTTCCATCTACTCTGTGAGCTGCTTTGTTGAATAAAGTAATTAATTACTTGGTTGCAAATACTATAGCTTGATGATTCATACAAGTAAAGCACTGTCTCTTTCATACTTGTTGGTTTACTGGTATACGAATCCTTCTCAGGCTGCTTACTTTTTTTTTTTTTTGGGCCACGCCACGAAGGGCAGGATCTTAGTTCCCCTACCAGGGATGGAACCCGTGGTCCCTGCAGTGGAACCGCGGAGTCCTAACCACTGGACCACCAGGGAATTCCTTCTCAGGCTGCTTCCATTCCTTCTCTCTTCTTCTCTCCTCACTCCTCCCCTTTAGAATTAACCAACTGACTTTGCTCCCAGCAGCTCTCTGATTGATGTATTCCCTTCTTCCTTTCATGGACAGAGCAACAAAAGGATGTAAGATCATTTCCCACTCACTTTCTCTGCAAAACTGTCTGTGATTCTTTAAACCAGAAATGTTTTATTCTTAACAACCATAGTTATGTCACCTCCCTGCAGCTAACTTTTTTTTTAATTTAATTAATTAATTAATTTATTTATTTATTTATTTATTTATGGCTGTGTTGGGTCTTCGTTTCTGTGCGAGGGCTTTCTCCAGTCGCGGCAAGTGGGGGCCACTCTTCATCGCGGTGCGCGGGCCTCTCACTATCGCGCGGCCTCTCTTGTTGCAGAGCACAGGCTCCAGACGCGCAGGCTCAGTAATTGTGGCTCACGGGCCTAGTTGCTCCGCGGCATGTGGGATCTTCCCAGACCAGGGCTCGAACCCGTGTCCCCTGCATTGGCAGGCAGATTCTCAACCACTGTGCCACCAGGGAAGCCCCCTGCAGCTAACTTTATTTTGACTATCTAAGCAAATAAGTTAATTTGCATAATGGAGTTAAAATAATCCAATAACAAATACTCCGTCAAAGATCTTTGGTAGAAATTGCTTCTATTACTCCCCCCGCACCATTTTTAATATTTTAAAAAGACAGCTGAAACAGCAGGCCACTTTAAAAAGCCACTTTTTACATAGGATCCTCTTTACAAGAGAGTTGTCATGTGCTTAAATGGATGTACTAAGTAATTATATTGATTGTAGCATGCAGAACAGGATAAAGAATTTGACAAAATGATGAATATTCTATATGAAAGTTCTTCATACTAATATAAACAAGTTATATGGTATCAAGTGAAGAAGCAACATCAGAACCAAGCTTAAAGCCATTAGGTACCTTGAGCTTGTGCTGATTAGATTTGTTCTCGTGTTCTATCTTGCAAAAGATACTAAATCACAAATCTACTTGGAGATGGGCTGGTATACTTCTAATAGTTTATAGCTGAACTGATGACCTGATTAAAGCAGTTGAAAGGATGACCACTAAATCTTAGTTTTGGCAGACCTATTTACAAAATGCATTTCACATGGCTGAGTATCAGGTAGCTTTCCAAACAGAGGATTAAAGTCTTTAAAAGAGAAAATTAAGCAAAAGTAAATAACTTACAGGATGATACCTTATATAAAAATATCATCCTGATAATTCAAAGGCAAATTTTGAAATATTAAAATGCTTTTCTTCACGGAAATAAATTAACTTGCACACATTTCCTTTTTGTTAGCTTGTATGGTTTTGGAACAAATAAGTTTTTCTCCACTTAGAGCCAAAACAATTTGGAATCTTAAAGAAAAATAATTATTTTAATAATTGTAATAAAAAATCCCAAGAAATCACAACTTCAAGAGAAACCTACTATTTCCGTGAGGAAATAACACATTAGCCTGGAGATCTGAAGAACCACCAGGGCGCTAGTCCTAGTTTTCCTGCTGAACGGCTACTGTACCCAGATTGTGCTAAAAGCAGTGATAATTAATTGTGCTATCTCTTAACTCAGAAGGACGTGGGCAGGGTTTTAATAAAGTAGTATCTTCCAAGTATTGGGTTTTTTTCAAAGGAAGTTGCAATATTAATAAGTGATAATTATGTAGTATACGGCAATATGTGGGACAGTTTTCCCTGAATTTGTATTCAACTTCTTTTAATAGCATAAATTATTCAGGGCTTGTTTGGTGACTTGGCGAAAATAAAAATTATTGCTTTAAACCGTGAAAATACATGCAGTTGTCACTAATGTGTTTAGTGATGTCAATAAACTAACAAATTTAATAGCACAGGCTGTGTTAGAGGAAAAGAAGAACTTTTGTTAAAAGCTGTTAACTTTTCACTGATTAAGATTCAGGTTTATTCTGTTCGTTAACATCACAGGGGCATTCCTCTTCTTGTTATCTCTAAATTACCTACTGTGCAACTGTGCTTGGAGCTTTGTGGTCCTTTTTAAACTGATTTCTTTTCTGCCCATCAGCTAGGGTTCAATCAGAGAATCAGAACCACTAGGGATTTGTTGCCGGGACTAGATCTTATACAATTGTGGGAGCTGATTAAGCCATCTCTCTCAGGCAGTTGTCCTTGCTTCTGATAAGAGAGCTTGAGGTCCACAGGGCTGCCTTAACAAAATATCACAAACTGGGTGACTTAAAAATAAAATTTATTGTCCCACAGTTCTAGAGGCTAGAAGTCTGAAATCAAGCTGTCGGCACGGTTGCTGCCGTGGATTTCAGGCGTTTCTGGGAATTAGCATAGCGATCTTTGGCATCTCTTGGCTTGTAGATGCATCACTTCAATCCTCCACCTTCGCATGGTGTTCTCCCCGTGTGTCTTTACACAGTCTTCCCTCTGAGCATATCTGTGTCCAAAAATGGCCCTTTGTATAAGGACACCAGTCATATTAGGTTAGGGTTTACCATAATGACTTCCTTTTAACTTATCTCTGCAAAGACCCCTTTTCCAAATAAGATCACGATCTGAGGTATTGAGGATAAGGACTTTAACATATCTTTCTTCCGGGGCACACAATTCAACCCATAACAGTGGGAAGAGCAAGGACAAACTGGGACCCACAAGCATGAGCTGGAACCCACAGGGATGGTCTAAAGCCATGCCATTTCTCACTGCCTCTGACTTTCATGCTGTGGGAATCCTGTAGGAAAAGATGTTATACTTCATCATGGAGCTAAACCCTCACCTGGTATAGCCTGTCTGCTGCCCCACACCAATAAAGTGAGTTTATTCAACTAAACAAGAATATGTAAGCGCCAAAATGGCTGCTGCTTTGCTTCTGCCCACCAAATCTCATACAAGAATCTCTCTGGTGGCCCGCCCTAGCCAGGAACCTACAGGATAGGGAATTCGGGAAGTTGTAGTTCATTCTAGCCAAGTTGACACATAACAAAGCCTCCACACTAAAGACTTTACATGCTCACTATTGGATATTTGATAATCTGACTGAAGAAATTAAGAAACCAAGTTATTCTCAAGCTTATATGCCATACCCACCCATTCCCAACTCAGACATGGGAAAGACATTTTACCTCCTAATGATGTTCTGATCGTTACTACTAATGAAAATACATGTGTATCAATCACCCAAAAAGTTTCAGCTGGATAACAACTTAATTTGCTCTTGTGCCATTAACTGTATGGCAATAAGGAAAAGATTTGAAGCCCCTCAAACCTTAAGGCTGATGTTCTTAAGGTTGTGTTCAGTGATATTAGGTGAATTTGGAAACAAACAACTGAAAATCAATTGCTCTTCTTGATAGTCTTATTAGCAAGGGAGTAAATGCAGTGGATAATCCCACAGGCTTTGGAACGCATGGACTCAAGTTTCAAACACAATCCTGCCTCTTAGCACGTCTTAATCTCTCTCTCTATTGGATTCCTGGTCCATAACTATAGGGATAACCTTAATAGTTGCCTCGAAGGGTCACAGTGTGGTTGAAATGAAGAAACGTATGAGAGGAACTTGGCACAGAGCTGGGCATGTAGTATGTACTAAAGCAATGTTGACCTGTCTCCTTTCCTCCTCCTCTTCTGTCTGCTTCTCCTCTTCCTCCTGTTCTGTTCTTTTCCCTCAACTCTGAGAGCAACAAAATGGGTGTTTTCAGTTCCCCGCAGCACTGAACTCTGCTTTTCCACTACGCGTGCCCAACCTGAGCGTTATGAACAATAAGCCATGGGACTCTTAAAATATCAATCTATTCAGACCCAGAGGGGGCAGTTTTTCAGGCAGCATCTTTGAGAGCAGTTGTGAATGGAAATGCATATTTCTAAGGCATCGAAAGGGGGAAAAAGTTCCATTTGAAAATCCTCTGTGATAAGTAAATATGCTGAACTTTCTCCAGAGAGGTTCTTGAAGTTTCTTTGGGCAGAATTTAAAGAACAAAATTAAGCAGTAATAAACTTCCTTCCTCCCAGAAAGTGGAAAGTATGTTTCCAGGCCGTTCTTCCCTCTGTCTGTAGTCTCCACAAATACAAAACCAAACCCTCTTCCCAGTCCCACTCAAACCCACCACTCAGTTCAGTGCTGTCTCTCTCCTTTCATCAGTCACAGTCAACACTCATGTGAGCACGAACCAGGACCTTCCATAATCAAGGACCCCTAGTGTGCTGTCCCTGTCTCGTCTCCTCGTCTCCTAAGCCCCATGAAAGTAGAGACTTCATCCAGCATTTCAACTTACCAAATGCTTAAAGCAATTAAGGCACATAGGACCTACTCTAATAATAATGAAATGGAATGGAGAAGAAAGAACTGGAAAAGGACAGAACAGATGGGAAGATATGGAACAGAGTGGAAAAGAATGAAAAAGTAGCTCATGGGGAATCTGTGAAATCTTTCCAGATGTTAGTGCTTGAGACATATAATACAATGAACTTGTCTGATAGATGTCACTATGGCCCAGTAGGACTCACCTTTCCAGCATCATCAGGTACCTGTGAAATGCGCTCGTCTCCTACATCAGATGTCGGTTCCCCGTAGATTTATCAATTTTACTGTGCCCTTTCTAGTCCTTCAAACTTCCCTAAACCATTCCCTCTCCACTAAGAGAACACAAGCTAATCTACTAAAGCAGTAAGTCCTCACACACATCAATTGCTGAGAAATATTTTTTAAGAAACAAAGGAAAGAAAGGATATTCTACATTTAATTTATTTTTTTCACTTAATAACTGGTTTCTTAGAGATTCTTGAAGGAAGGGCATATACTCATAATAAGCTACAAAAAATTTTTAAAATACTTAAAACAAATACACATAGGTGCCAACTGTCTCAAATCACCACTCTAAGATGTACTAACCCTTCATACTCAAACTCCATTTTATAACCCTTTATAAATAAGCTAATAATTTGAAGTACTGGGTTGGAGGCAAGGGCCATAAGGTTTCAGTGAATCCATCCTGAAAATGCCATATTGAACTGGGGCCTTTCTACAGAAGTCAGTGCCTTCTTGGACTGCTGTATTTTCAAAGATGTTTTTGAAAAGGAAAGGCATAGATTTTCATAGCAGCTAATTCTAGACAAAGAGTGAGGCCAATGGTTATTTTAGTCCCACCTAATTTAATGTCACAGTGGTGGGTCTGGCTTTATTTATTTATTTACTAATTTAAAGAGGCTGCTACTATGTTGAAGGGGGCTGTGTGTGCTTAGAAATGGATAATGTTGGCAAAGCATGGAAAAGTTCTCTTTTTATTTTTTTCCTGAAAAACAATAACCTACATTTAATGGTAAGAAATCACCAGCAAATTCCGTTATGTTTGTGGGCTTGACGTGTGGTGCTTATTAAATGTAGGAACAAAGCCACTTTATACATCATAATGTTCACATTACAAATTCACTGCTCATAATGGTGCTGGGAGTGTATGTGCAATTCTTCTGAACTTATGAAATATATTTCTGACACCTCAGGTATTGATGTATGCACGCATGATATTGTCCCAGTGCAATAGGGAGACTTAACTGATGTCTGCAAGATTTGATTTATTACAAGTAAATATGATTGCCTTCATAATCTGATTTTATTATGTTCGGGGCTCTCGCAGGTAAACTTTTAGGAGAAGGAAGAAGGCCAATTTTATTAAACCAGTGAGTTCCTGAAAACCATAGAGTTTCTTGTCAAGGTGGGAAGGGGGACTGCCGATCCAAAAAGTATATTGAAAATTTCAAAAAAAGAATTTACTTCCAACCTTCCCAATATTATATCTTCTCAATTCCCACAACTATTTCAAATGTGCTTTTACTATTTTGAGCTCTTTATTCTTTTCTTAAAAGCCACATTAAAGTAAAATTCACATATCTGTGGTCAACATTAAATATACCTAGGAGGATAAGTATACCATCTCAAAAACATGGGCAACAAGAATGTTTTTCATTTGTAATGGAGAAAAAGAGATTTGATGAACTTGAAAAATCAGGATTGTTCTTGATATTTTGAAGCCTTTTGATTGATATGACTCCAAATGTCAGGGCCATAGTTTTGCTATAAAAACAACTCAAAGAATTAAAAGTAGGTCATCCCATCAGATCAGAGATGGACCTGGTCCCAATGTTCTAGATGAGAGACTATACATAGAAACAGAGATAGTGAGTAGAAAAGGGCTGAAGGAGGGGACCTGTCAATTTTCCTCTTTAAAGAAGACTAGACACAATGACCTTCCCAGTCCAGCAGTATATAATCCTATTCTGAGTGTAGAAGAACAAAAAATTTTAACATGAGAGTTTGCAAACTTTCCCCTTTCCTCTGCCCAATAAAAAGGATCCTGGCTTCACTTTCTCAGTTTTGTCCCCTCCTTCCCCAACTTGCTGAGGAAGCTTCCATTACTTCATTGCTGGCGTTGCCATGGTAGTAATTCAGGCTTTTGTAATGCAGAATAAAAGATGGGAGATGAGTAGAATAAAAGAAGGGAGAGAAGAGGAATAAAAGAAAAGAGAGAGGCAGAAAAAGAAGGAATGCATTGGCTTGAGTTAGGGGAAAGCTTTTATAAGGGGAGGAGGGCAAGACTTTTTAAGGAGTTACCAAGTAAATCAGTCAAGAGCACCCTAAGTGGTATGAAGGAAATTGCTAAAAGAGAAAAAAGGGTAGAAATGTTGTGTTGTGAGCTCTGAATGTCCTTCACTGTTTTCAAAAAATACAAGGAAGATACCTGAATTAATTTTAAGTTACTTTTTCTTTGACTGTCTGAGTTTCTTGGATGAAACATGTTTCAAGACTGTGGATTAGAGTCTAACAAGATTGCATGCGTATGATATGATCAAGATATTGTCATTTATTTTCCATGAGGTAGGCATTATTGCATTAGGGTAACCAAGTAAACTTTTCATTCATTACCAATGAAAGAGCCCTCCCATAACCTCCTTCCCAGAAGCCCCAAACCCCTTTTTTTCCTTTGTTTAGCCTAAGACAGTATATAAGCCCAAGTTCCAACCACCCCTTTTGGTTACTCATTGCTAGGTGCTCCCGTGTGTATGCACGATGCACATATTAATAAACTTGTGTTTGATTTTCTCTTGTTAATCTGCCTTTTGCCAGCCTAATTTACAGTGTCCCAGCCAAATAACCTCAGATTCATAAAAGGAAAAGAATTATTTTCCTCTTCTACAAGGGGAATGGTCTAGGAAATAGTTCCAATAATAAAAAATAAAGATTTACATACCCAGTGGAGGTCAGGAATCAAGAGATCAAGAAATCAAGGCCAATATAGTAGTTCCAGCTATTAGAAGATCACGATGTAGTATTTTTAAGACAAAAAAGCCCCAAAACTTGTATTTTCTAAATTTTCTTCATGGATTTTTCTGTTGATGTAGTCTTTGATTACATTATTACTTTTGTCTCCCTTAGTGAAGTTTCCCTTGAAAATGTCAACCATGTTGAGGGAAAACAAAAAGAAGGGTTTAGATTCATGTTAGAGTAGAATCTGAAAGAGGAGCCATGGACCCCTGGCAGCTGAACATGGTGATGACAGTAGGAATCACACAGCCTTAAAAACTCCCAAAGAGACAGTTGCAACCCAGGGGCAGCAGGGGAGGATGGGGACGACCGGGGTCTAATCAAGTCCCCATTCCCTACTTGGAGAATCTCCTTCCTGAGTTCAAATCTAGAGACAGTTTTGAATGATGTTTGTCAAGAGAAGCCATGCACTTAATATGCCCATAGCATTCATTCACCACCACCACCACTCTGCTTGGGATATCACCATGGCAAAACAGGTGAGCTATTCTCTCTCCACCTTGCCCCTCCAATGTGTACACATTACCTCTTCAGGTTGAGTCCTTCTTTCTTTTGTTCTGACAAAGCAACCAATTATTTTAACCTGATTTCACCCAGATTTGGAATAAAATGTTGAGGAGGAATGCAGTGTGATCTGTTCCAAGTAATTGTATGCTTAGAAAGCTACCATCTGATAATATTAGCAGGACTTTTGTCTTCACATTTTACATTCAATGCACATCTTCTGCCTCTTCTTGCCCTCCATGAAGGATCAACTCCTTTCTGCTTTAATTGAAATGTATTGGACGCTGTATCATATCCAGTATTTCCTCCTGCAGGAGATCCCAGTTGGGGACCCCTCTGTAAACACATTGAGTATTGATAGCCCATACATCAAGGGTTTCCATGTGAGGGGCTGTGTGCTTGGGAGAGCCAGGATGCACATCTAAGACTTGGAGTGCTTCAAAGCAGGGGTGTAGTGTTTTCCTCACGCTGTACTACTGTAGACCCCGGGTGTGGCTTTCTGTCAGCCTAACAGGGAATGAAACATAAGTCAGTGAACCATGGCTTCCTATGTAGGTGAAGTCTTGTATACTTACTTCATTGACATGAAACTATTTCCTGCCAAATTTTGATTATAGTGAAGAAGTAGTTATCGGGTCCTCTCTGGTGCCACCTTCCATACGGTAGTGTCTCTTTGATAAAAATAAACTGAAAAGATATTCACGGGCAAGTGAGTGTAGAATATGTGTGCGCATATACAGCATGTGTGTAGGTATGTATCAAAATGCATATTCTTAACTGCTTCCAAAAAAAAGGTGCAAGTGATTTGGGATTATCTATAGTTCTGCATTCTCAATTTTTTCTCTATCAGTGAGAATAAAACCTATAAACAGGTCGCTGTCAACTTATACTATAGATGCCAGGCTGGCCTTTTATAGGTGTAGGATAAATTTTCTCCCGCAGGATATTATTTAAAGAGATCTTAAAGAAAATTCTCCCTCAGCCATTAAAAAAACAAACAGAAAGCCCTTCCTTTGCAGATGCCTGTGAATCCACTATTATCTATACGCTCTTGTGGATTAAGCATTTCCTGGGGGATAATTATTGAATATCTAGCATCCTGTTATGATGTTAGAGTATTATCTTCCTATGGGAAAATAAGAACTCCAAAGGGTAATGGTAAGAAAAAGAGAACTGAAACTCTGTCAAGACAACTTTTCTAGTCATGTTTTGCCCCGACATCTTTATACCAGCCTGTGCTTTAAATTGATCTTGGCCATACAATCAACAGGGGTCCAGTGTAGATGCCTCGAAATATTCTGACTTTTTCCACACATATTTAAAAGAATAGCTACTTTAAAGCTGATAGAGCAAGCAGGATGAGAATCTAAACATTTAACGTTTTAAATGAACACCTTCATTCTGAAGAGGCTAATTTCAACTTACTAGGGTTGCATAAATTGGCCTGTAAAGCCCAAAAGGAAAGGACAGTGTTGTAACAAAAATGAACCCGATAGCTGCTTAAACAAATAAGGAGAGGTTTATTTACATAATAATCCTGGAGATATGGGGCTGCTCAGTGATGTCCAGTACAATATGATTTGACCTCATAGTCACAAGATGGGTACCGAAGTTCCCATCCTTATTCATATCAGGAAGAAGGAGAATGGTCATTTATATTATCAGGAAAAGCAAAAGTCTTCTTTGAGCTCCCAACTTCTTAGGATCCTTTGGCCAGAAGTGTATCCTACTTGCAAAGGATGTTGGGAAAGTAATGATCTCTCTTAATGCTGGATGCAATGCTGGACCACACACCCCCTTCCAAAAACTAAACATTAGCTTTTCGTTAGCTAGAACACAGGAGGAGACATATTGGGCAAATGATAATATCACAGATGGGAATGCTACCCACATTCTCAGACAACTGAATTGCACAGCACACTTCACCTCAAACTGTCGTGTGAGGCTCAAAAAAATGGGAAAGGGTCTGAGAAGTCATCTAGTTCACTTTCATTGTATAGATAAGAAAGCTGAGGTCTTGAGAGGTTCATTCTCAAAAGCCAGTTTTCTACCCAAGACTAGGAACCAGCTTTCCTGGCTACCATGCTTAAATACTTCCCATATGGCTTAGTATTTTCTTACGATTCTTTTCAAATGCACGTCACTGTTCATGCAATAAATACACAGAAATCCATTGTGCCCCTGCCCAAATCCCTTTTTTAGAACCCAATAATTGGAACTCTCACCTTTGCTATGGAAATGTCAACAAGTATTTTACATGCAGTATTCATTTATTCAAGAGAATGATGAAATGGTATCGCCATCTCAGATAAGACACGGAAGGCAGAGATCGG
The DNA here is from genome assembly GCF_009873245.2 of Balaenoptera musculus. Taxonomy (NCBI): domain Eukaryota; kingdom Metazoa; phylum Chordata; class Mammalia; order Artiodactyla; family Balaenopteridae; genus Balaenoptera; species Balaenoptera musculus. The sequence goes on from NC_045790.1 coordinate 75,279,808, forward strand.
CTTTTCCCTATCAGCTGTCTTCTTGCCTTAGAGAAGATTAAGGGGGGCAGGGCGCAGAAGGAGGAAAGTCAGGTTTTATAATTAAATATATCTGGTCATTTCTTTGTTAACTCTGACCTCTTAGGTGGAAGCCATTTCTCCTTCATTGCTCAGAATATGCTCAGTGGTAATAAATACTAACATATTATAGGTTTAACATCTCTTTGTCTCCCCAAATTTTCTATAACCAGAGTTATTAAATCTGCATAATGCTGCCAGAAAAGCAGAGTTGAAAAGCTACCCACGCTCCCAAACAGAAAAATCTCCTCAGCAAAAGTAATCACAGACTCAATCATATTTGGAATGGTTAACAGCTCAAAAGGAAAATTAAGCTCAACAGTATAACTAATCCAAGACAATCAACCTTGATTGTCACAACACAGACATGTACCAAGGTAACCTAAGAATGAAAAGAGAAAAGACTCTGCCTTTGAAGAAGGTGACATGAATATAAGTGGAGTAGGTGTGGTTGAATGGTATGTTCCCATATCTTCACCTATTTTAGCAAGCTGTTTCAAAGTATGTGGCCTTGGGGGATTTGACAGGTCATTTCTGTCTCTATTGGTCATATATAACATTGACATTGGTCCGTGGTATTTTTAGTCTCCCATCCTCTTTATTACTAGTCACTTGCTGAATGCCTTCTCATTCTCTAAGATCTAGAGAATACAATTCAAATGCCACTTCCTCCAGGAAGCCTTCTGGATTTTCCCAGGAAGAGTTATTCCTACCTCTGGCTTCACTGTACACAACTCATGAACAAAACCTGTCAAATTATATCATATTATGTCAATTTTGTCTATTTTCCTTACTAAAATGTGAGAATGGATATTTATGTAACCATCTCAGGCCAAGCACAGACACAGTGGGCCCTTGATGACTTTTCTGAGTAGAATAAAATTGAATTATGAGTGAGTAACTTTGATAGTTGTCTGTGAAGTGTCATTTGATGGTGTTTGGCTAACTCCTTTTACTCAAAATATCCCCATTAACCTCTAGTCACTCACAAACCCTCTTTTAGAGGTTAATGGCTTTGGGTTTTCCAGGTTTGTTTGTTTCATTTTTTCAAGATACTTCTATTAAAATTCAGATCTTCCTAGGGTGAGGCAATCAACCCTTAAATTTCCACCACATTCACTCATTTATTTGCTCAACATACATTTTAGATCCCCTGCTAAGGGACCCCACGCCTTGGTCAAAGTTTTGGCCAGGAGCAAACTTCTGCAGGAACAGAACAGCACCTTCAGAGCATAATACAGGTTGTAGGGGGCTTGGAAGTTACCAGAAACTAGGAGGAGGAAACTCAAAGGAGACATTAAAATAGAGACCCCAATTACACGGAGTAGACTTTTATTCTCTGAAATTATAAAAAAAAAAAAAAAAAAACTCACCAATTATTTTACACAAAAAGACTGCTTTATACCACAGTATCACACCTCTGCCCCCCAGGTAAACACCTACGATTCTATGTAAAAAAAAAAAAAAAAAATCCCCTTTGCCTCACTTTAAAAATATAAAGTGATCCTTCCATTAGTTTATGCCAGAAACACCTCAGAAATTAACCATTAGGGAGAAAAGAAGAAGCAAGCAGCTATTGACTGTTAAATGTGAGACTAGAGCACTAAATTTAGAATACTTGAATTTCCATTTTCAAAATAGAAAGTCTTCAGGGGGAAAAAAATCCTTAGAGTAAAAAGTACACACAACAAACTATCACAGTATCGATGAATGGCGTGTATAATCTCACTAAATTAATATAGTTTTTAACAGAATCGTGGATAGTAAAAACCAGCTGGCAAAATTCTTTTTTTTCTTCAGCCATATTAATAACTAAGCAGCTAGGTAAAACTAAAAGTGTATTTACTCTGCAAACAAGCCCCTCGAACAAGGCATGAATATTACACGGGATGATGTGCAATGTAATAGACTTCAGTTTTTCATTCAACAAAGGCACTTGTACATAATCCATTGGCAACTTGGATTCTTCTTGAAACTCTTGCTGAGCCTGTCATTTCTTTTTTTTTAATATAAATTTATTTATTTACTTATTTATTTTTGGCTGCGTTGGGTCTTCGTTGCTGCCCATGGGCTTTCTCTAGTTGCGGCGAGCGGGGGCTACTCTTCCTTGCGGTGCACGTGCTTCTCATTGCGGTGGCTTCTCTTGTTGCGGAGCATGGGCTCTAGGCACGCAGGCTTCAGTAGTTGTGGCTCGCAGACTCTGGAGCACAGGCTCAGTAGTTGCGGCGCACAGGCTTAGTTGCTCCGTGGCATGTGGGATCTTCCGGGACCAGGGCTCGAACCCACGTCCCCTGCATTGGCAGGCGGATTCTTAACCACTGCACCACCAGGGAAGTCCCTGTCGTTTCTAATTAATGAGAATTCAGTACATGCTTTCCTGTTACCATGATAATGCCTGTTTCTATAAAACTGATGCTAAAATGTACAAAACTCTGTATACCATTCCTGGGCATCTTTACCACCCCAGAATTTGAGTAACTTGGGTCTGCCTTCTTAGAGAACAGTTAGCATTCATCTTCTTGCCATGGAACAACTAGGAATTGGGAAAATATGAAAGGATGAGCTGTGTGGTGAGAGAAGAGGAACTGCTGAGAGCTTGTTACCCCACCCCAGAGTGTGAGGCATTCCAGAGGGAATGGATTCACCCAATGGTCACAAGGACACCTTGTCCAGAGAGAAGAAAGACCTTAAAGGGCCATAAATGTGCAATTTAGGGAAGAGGGATCTCAAAAGTTTAACAAGTTCAAACTTAGTAATCAGAGAAATGTAAATTAAGAAAGCAATGCGATATCTTTTTATACCCATCAGAATTATGCACCACAGCTGGCCAGTGCAAGTACTGGGGAAGCTGTATGGGTCTTGAAAGCTGAGTTTGAAGGTTCTCTATTCTGGAGAGTAAGCTGACATTACCTAGTTAACTTAAGCCTATGCGTATCCAGGTATACATTCTGCTCCCATATATATATATAGATGAGACAAATAAATTCTTACACAGGGCCATAAGGAGGCATGTGGATGATCATGGCAACTCATTCATGGCGACAGAGACTTGGAAGCAAGATGGACGCCCATCAGTGGAAAAAGAGAATAAAGAAATATGGTGGGCGCACACAGGAGAGCACTATGGAGCATCAGATAGCCACATTTATGTCTGTACAATAACAACATAGATAGACCTTAAAAATACAAGGTGCGCACAAAAACCTCCACATAAAGCATGAATTTTATTCATAATTGTCAAAACTTCGAAGCAACTGATATCCTCTAATAGGAGAATAGTTAAACAAATGGTGGTGCACGCATACAATGAAATACTATTCAGTGCTCAAAAGAAATGAGCTCTCAAGGCAGGAAAAGACATGTAGGAGACTTCAGTGCATATGACTAAGTGAAAGAAGCCAGTCTGAAAAGGCTGCATGATTCCAAGTATATGACATTCTGGAAGGGTAAAACTATGAAGACAGTAAAAAGATCAGTGGCTGCCAGGGGCTGAGGGGGACGTGGAGGGGAGGAATGACGGGAAGAGCACAGGGGATTTTTAGGGCACTGTATGATAACTATGTATAATGATGAATACATGTCATTATACATTTGTCAAAACCCATAGAATGTACAACTCCAAGAGTGAACCTTAATGTAAACTATTGGCTTTAGTTAATAATAATGTATTGATATTGACTTATCAATTATAAAAAGTGTACACACTGATGTGAGTTAATAATAGGGAAATCTGTAAGCACAGGGGGAAGGGGATGGAGCAGGAGAATACCAGAACTCTCTGTACTTTCCACTCAATTTTTCTGTGACCTGAAATTGCTAGAAAAAATAATTATTATAAAATAATTATTTAAAATATTCATTAAAAAACATGGTGCTGAGTTAAAAAGTAAAATTGGTTTTGATACACCAGACATTACATAAATTTAAAAGGTGTGCAGAAAATAATACATCTCTTACAAAAACAAACAAAATTTGCATTAATCTGATGAAAATGGTTGCCTAATGAGGAAGGGGAAGAGAAGGGGTATGGGCTGTGGGTAAGAGGAAAGGATGAAAGAAAGACAACAAGGAGACTCTAGGCACAAGTCATGAGAGTACACTCTGAACTGGGGAATGGGATGAAGCCAGCCTTCTGCACCTGCGGTGAAATAAAACAAACATGCCGCTGAGGAATTGCAGGGAAGGGAAAAGGTGAAGCCTGGCTGTGTGCCTTGGGGACTATTGGCTTAAACGGTGGCTGAAGTTGTGGAGTGTAAGAATAGGCGAAGGCAGAGGTTTGCAAATCTAGGAATGCTCTCTCCTGATCAATTTCTTCCTGATCAATATCTCAGGACGGCTGAGATCGAGGAGATGCAGAGCTTTAAACAGCCAACATCTGTGAAGCAAGTTACAGTCGGTCTTCTTAGGATAATTTTTTTAAACAAACGAGTTCTTTAAAATTAGATACTGTAAAGCCAACAATTTTGCTAGCTTCTACAAGCCAAAAAAAGTCCCTGGGTGATAGGACAACATATCTGTGTGTCCTCCAAGATGAAAACCTACAGATTATATTTCAAGACTCCCGTACAATAGTAAATGGAGCACAGCATCTGAAACTATCATTTCTTGGTGGACATATATGGGCTCATCGCTATTGGCAAGCATGATTTTCCAAGCAAATATTTACAAATATTGATTCTAACTTTAATGGTAGGTGTTTAAGGTAGAGCATAACCTTTAAAGAAAACCATAAGGGTGTCTCTATAGTTCTGTTAATTGAAAAGAGAATGTTAACCCATAATCCAACTACATCTTTGCAATTTTGTAGTCATCCCACAAGCTCTGCATTTCCTAACTTTTTGGTTTAGCATTTTGGCTTAAATTGTGGCTGAGGTTGGGGAGTTAAAAAATAGAGCAGGGCAATCACTACTGAAACAAGGAGGCTTCCCTAATGGAGATGGCAGTCTGTGGGCAATGGGAACTGTCCCAAAAGCGTTGTGAAACTTTCGTATTTCCAGTGCTATTTAGATGACATTTCCATGACTCTTCAAATGGCAGAGCCCAGATCTTGGCAGTGACCAAGTCTTGGCTGTGAAGTAAGACTCTCTGTGGCTTTTGAACCCCTGTATTGGCTCCGTAACAAACCAATCTACCCATGAGAAAAGCTCATAAAAGGAAGCAAAATCTTCTGGTTTTATAGTGAGCTGCGTGTTACTAGGGGCAGAGAAGAAAGGCAGGCGGGAGCAAAATGGCTCCTTTCCCTACTGAGCCATGGCCATTCCAGGACATGTGAGTTATTTTCCACCATCCTTTTTCCTTCCCAGGAAACCTTCATGAGTAGGGGGAGGGGTGTGCATTTCTCTGTCTTTCCCCTTAGAAGATCTGCTTATATGCTTGCATTATGGGCACAGATTAAGACGATAAGGAGAAACCATGTGCCAGGATATACAGCATATCCATAGTGACTGTACCGAATAACTGAAAGAATATAGGACTTGGATTAAGAAACTTAATGTGAAACCCCCCAAACAGACAAGCACAATCATGCCTCAGGGCTTTTGCACTTACTGATCCTTCTGCCTAAAAGGCTATTGTCTCAGCTACCTCCTTCACTCCAATCAAGTCTGTTCAAATGCCACCCCGTCAGAAAGGACATCCTAACCATCCCGTATGAAGTAGCCTCTTTCATCATCTTCTGTCTCCAGGCCCTCCTTAGTTGTCTTCAGAGTACTTTTCACCCTTCACATATTATGCATTTGTTAGTTATTGCCTTATTATCTGTCTTTTCTCCTACAAAAGGGAGTTCCAGGAGAGTGGATTTCCCAGCACTGGGAACATTGCTTGACATATAGTAAGCACTCAGTAAATGTTTAGTAATGAACGTGTCCCATCTATAATCCATGATGTGTTTTAGCTCTGTGATTGGGTATCACATATCTTCTATTTCATTAATAGTGAAATATGAATTTAAAATATGTATTCTGCCCACCTCCTAGAATCTGTATGATGTGTACTGTACTCTAAGATATCAGCCATCAGACATCTGATGTTCTTCAACTGATATTCTCAGGGCAGGATCAATTCTGCATAATAACACTGGGTGATGTGTAGTGCTGACCAGGTAAGACAAGAACTGTGTTTATCACGCTGTGAAAGAAGAGGCAGCAAAGAAATTTCCCCAAATGGCAGCTTGACATGGAAATCGATGTGCTCCCCACTTTTGCTCCCAGCCTCTCCCGTGCTGGGTGTCCTGCCCATCACCACTTGTACGGCACCACCTACACGTGGTAGATGTGAGGGCCTGTCACTCAGAGGGTAGACCCTGATGCTTTGTGCTATAGTCTCATGTTATCCAGATTAAGAGGATAAGCAATATTGTCTTCTTCACTGAGCAGTACCTAAGGAGGGCAGGCATTTGTAGGGAAGACTATAGTCATCCTGCTGTTTTGCTGTTTAAGGACTGAGTTATGCAAGCAGTCACAGAAATCTTCACTTCCTTTGTTTGTAAGCTCTGCCTGTGTGTCTTAATCATGCAGAACAACACACAAAGTTTGGAAGGAGCGGTGGGATACTCATTCTAATTCTTTCTCTCTTGATAGGCTAACCCATTATGTCTCACCCTGGGCCTAATGCACAACTCTCAAATGAAAAACTCTGGGGTGGGCCCTGAACAGCATTATTAAAAGCAAGTAAACAAACAAGTAAATGTGACCTTAGTGTGCATTCAGGGTTGTACATGAAGCACAAACATTTGGGTAAAGAAATAAGGTCGCAATTCTGATGTAGAAGAATTAGATTCAAATTCTGTTTCCGCTATTGATTATTAATAGCAGAGAGCAGTGACCCAAATTCTCTAAACTTAAATTTCCTCACCTATAAAATGAAAGGTAGTAATATTTGCTTCACATGGTTGCATGAGGAGTAAATGAGGTAGTATATTCGAGAGACCCTATCACCGTGTCCCAAACACGCCAAGCACCCAATAAAGAGTGCATGAGTCTATGCAAACTTCCCTTATGATTTAGTATAGTTATAAGTTGCTGCCTTGTTAGTAAAACTAATAATGGTACTGTGACTACTACTAATAAATCTTACATATATTTAATGTTTTGTAGATTACCAAGTACTTTTCTATACCCTCTCTCATTTGATTCCAGCAACTCTCTGTAAGGAAGGCAGAACAAATACCCACCCCCCTTTTTAATGAGGACACAAACTCAGATTAAGGTCCTTGCTTGTGACTGCACAACTGATAAATGACAGAGATGGGTCAGACCCTGGAGCTCCTGATCCCTAGCCCCTAGCCCTGCTGTCAGATCCTCTCCCCTTCCTACTGGCTTCTGAGATGTTGGACTCAGAGTGTGCCCATAAAGTAATTAAACTTCTTCCATCGGCCATCTGTGAACATGCGTGGCATTCTTTTACTGCCATCCTTCAAACAGGCGTAAATGCTGAAGTCCCCACAATTCCATGGCTCCTTGGTTCAAGCTCTCTCTGGTCTGTTTAGGAAGCATCTCTTCCCTTTGAACAGATGGCAGACAATGTGCTCAGATTTAAACACTGATTCAGACTCAGGGATGAAAATGGCAGCTGCATTCCTGATTCCCCAATCCAAATCCCACTCGCTGTACCACCTTGATGTAAACTGACTCTGAACCAGACGTGGACGTGGCAGGTCTCGAGAGCCAATGCTGATGTACATGCACATATACACCTTCAAAAGTATTTTTGTCCTTTTGAGCCAGGAGGTCTAGGCCGAACATTTAAAGAAGAAAATTCCCTCCTTAGTGAGGTGGGAGGGAGGAAGAGAAGAAGGATACTGAGGGCATTTCCCACAGGAGCACTGTTTATTGCTATTAATATAATTAACCTTTCACTGTTACTAATAACCAAGGTCATTTGCCTTGAAAACTTCAGGTCGGTTTCTCACTTGCTTTGAATGTATGTACTCACACTATTTTGTTCATATCCTGCTCTCTCTCTCCCCTCTCCCTCTCTCCCTCTCTCTGTCTTTTTCTCTCTGTCACCTCTTGCATCAGGAGCCTTCCAGGGTCCTGGCTGTAATCTGTAATTCCTGTTTGTATGATTGTGGGTGTTTCAGGACATCCCCTGGCTGTTATGAAACTACTGACCAGTGGAGCCTTTTCTGCTGATGGATTTCATTCAGGACTTGTGCTATTATATTAATGGGTTTAATTTAAACAGGACTAGCCTCACTGGCCAAATTACTGCCATTTAAATCAATTGGTTTAGGGGCAAAGACAGCCTGACCAGAGCTATTAGACTTCAATTTATTACTGTATCAGCTTTTAAACTGGGCGAAGCAAGTTTGCTAATGTCTGTCCTCTGTCCTTTGAGCTCGAGTACAAAATACTGTAATGAGAATCTGGAGTTTAAGAAAAGGGAAGAAGAAGGAGAAGAAAAAATATTAATTTTGAGTCAATGTTTCATGAGACAAGACCAGGTAGCCCTTGAAAAACTCCCCACCCTAGGATCCTGTGGGCACCTTTGATGTCCTTTCATTAAATGGAGATTCAAATGATCTAACAGATGTATTAGTTTAAAAGGGGCTTTTTACTTGGATTTTCTCCCCCTTCATAAAAAATAAGCACTGCTTTTTTTCCCCACACATTTCAACCTGATTCAAATAGAAAAGCAAAAGGGAAGAAAATGCTTTAGATGTGCTCTTTTGATTTTTTCCAATCTTGCCGAAATAAAATGGAATGGGAGATCAAGAACACTCAATTAATTGCAACACTGGGTGTCACTAGGAGAGGGAGGGGGAGAAATGAAGGGGGGCATTAGGGATGCACAGCCCTTAACAAATGCAGAGATTCAAAGGAGGAAGAAGAAGGGGGAATAAAAAAGCGTGTCTGTATTTTATTGCACTCGGTAAGCTTTTCGCTTGTATTTATAGCTGCAATTATATCTCAATGAGGTTTGTCTACAGTGTTGGCTTCACGCTAATTTTCCCCCTCACTGCATTCTTGGAATAGGCTCGGACTGTTTATGAACCAGACATATTGACCTCATTTACAGCCAGCAGTTTAAATCCATAATTTTTCCACCCACAATCCCTCTTTGACATTCCGGCGGTGCGGCCGGCTCAGCGAGACTGAACTAAAAGTCTCACACTTCATTGAACACCATTATGCGGCTTTATGCTTATAAGCCTGTTTCCCTCGGCTGCCTTTCAGCTTTGCTGGAGATCCGTTTGGCCACAGGCCGGCAGTGATTAACTGGAAGAATCCAATAAATCACCCTGTCAGCCAGCAGGCTCTCCTCACTCTGTCTACACATCGACATTTGGATTTGCACCTCTCTCTCTGTCTCTCTTTCTCTCCCTCTCTCTCTCTCTCTTTTGATTTTCTGTCCCTCTTTCTCTCTCCTCCCCTCTTCCTACAGAGCATTAAAGCACCTCTTTGCCTTCACACAAGGTGAACTTGAACTGCTATTGTGAGTAAGCCTCGGTCCCACATGCCGCCCTCCGGGGAGATCAACCTCTTTGATTTGTCTGGTTTTCCCTGCCCTGGCTTTTCCAATTAATTCACCCCTTAACTCTTGTGGCTGTGTCAGTGAACCAGCTGCCGTGCTGGGAAAAGGATGAGCAGATGGGGGTGGGAGAGAGTGGCCAGAAGCCAGATGCTCTAGAGGAAATCCCAGGATTCCTGGGCTTTTTCTGAGAGCCCAGCAGTACGGGGGAAAGGAGGGAACTAAGAACACCGAACTCTGTTCCCCAGATGCTGAGCAGCCCGGCTTCTATAGGAGAAACCTAGACCAGGATCAGTTTCTTCCCTGGGGGGCTATGCATATGGGTACAAACTGTGCCCATACATATAACTAAACAGCTGTGCCCAAGTTTAGGAACATTTAGGAGACTGCTCAAGTGTCTGCTTGTGAAGAAGGTAAGGCGATGCAGCCAATGACTCAGGAGAAAGTCAGGAGAAGAAGCGACCTTGCTTGGCATGGTCACCATCCAGGGTGGCTGGGGGCAGAGGTCTCTGAGCAGATTCTTGACAGCGCCCCACTTCCTATTTCTCACGGGTGAACAGGGCTGGTGAAACAGCCTCTTCTTTGACTCGACGGGTAATTTCCCAACCCCATGTCTTTCGTATTCTCTGCATGGCCATAGTCTTCTTTTGTCTGGGATGATTTCTGCACTGTGAGCCCAAGAATTTGTTTGATGTTCCAGACATCAAATATACAGTGCGCTCTCCGAGTGGCCAAAGGAAGCGAGATCCTTGCTTTTGAAAACTCCACTGGCAAGAATGACAAAAGGCAGTCTGAGCTGCAGACACAAAGGATGGGAGAGAGAGGAAGGGACGAGATCAGTCAGGAGTGATACGGTCCTCCCCTCCCAGCAACACACTGCGGGGATGACCGTACCGCGTGTACAGGGAACAGCAGTAAACCTCCTGCGAGCGAGAAAGGAAATCAATCGATGCAGCAGTGAAGGGGTGGCCTGCCTTTGTGGAGGCTTCCAGCTGCTGTGAGCTGAGAGGGAGCCCTTCTCAAGACAGTAACGCCTTGCTATCCAGGCCACCACCTTCAGACGGAGCTTTAGTATATGTTTCTTACTAAATTTTGCATTTTTGTAAACTGCCTTCTGTCTTCGTAAGTCAGCTAAGTAGATAGACAGATGGACGGATAATTAGATAATAGGCCTACGGAGAGAAACTAGGGAAGGAAACCCTAAGTATCTTGTGTATCGCACCTGGTAAGTATAACAAAGTACCTGGCACATAGTAGGAACTTTAAACATGTTATTTCTCCCAAACCTGTATACAGCCTAAGTATAAAAGCCAGTCAGGAGCAACGGATGCACCCCTTGGGCATATGGTAACCCTCACCATCCATTTGCATTTCCAGCCCCCCCCTTCATGTCTCCAGTTCTCTCTCATTCTTTGTTCATTTCACTCCATTGGATTCACCACCACTGATGAGTGAGCAAATTTTAACCAAATATCCAAACAGCTGTCCAGGAGATGAAACTCAGTCTGATCAGTTGCTGCTTTGCCAACATTCCAGTGCATTTGTGTGGGAACGCATTGGAGCTACTGATGAAAAAGATGTAGAGAAATTATCTTGAGGATTTATTCCTAGTCCCCATTTCTGTAGATCATAAAAGTGAAAGAACACTCTTGGGAACACTTAAGTCAAGGACATTTCTTGCATACCTACTAGGTTCCCAGTATAGGTTCATTATATAAAAATATGAACACTGCTCACAAACTGTAAGTATAAGGCAAGGAAACAGGTTTCACCAGCCACCCAATTGTTGCTGTAATTGTAGAGAGGTGGGGTAGGGAACCGTTCTTTCAAAAAATAACTGTCAAGCCTGGAAACATTAGCGACACTCACATAACCTCATTGTCAAGAGTATTTAAGGTACACCCATCTCCAAAGGCCATTGTAATTATTGCACAAAGAAAGTACTTCAGCATGACTCAGTTTCCCTGTTTGTAAAAGAAGAATAAAAATATTTACCAACTTCCTGTGGTAGACACCTCTTTTGAGAAAGAATAATCTATGAATGTGCTTCGTATACCTTAGAGACAATGAACAAAATTATTGAAACTTATGTCAGCATTATCATTAAATCTGTTCTCCCAGGGACTCAATATTTCCAATGTTGTCTCATTGATTCTAGCAGCATCATAAACAAGAGGAGGAAGAATAGTATAGTAGCAAGATCATTAAAACACAAGCAGGAGAACTGGATTTTCTTTCTAGTTCCGCCCCAAAGTAGCTCATGCCCTCAAGAAAGCTCTCATGGGCCTCTGTTCTTTTCCTATTAAATGAGAGAGTTGAACTAAATAAAGTCCAGTGTTTCTCTGGACTAAGTTCAACCATAGGAAAAAGAGAATGCCTGTCCTTTGTGCTATAATTTTGCATAACCACTTCCTCCAGAGACCTTTTCTTCTGGGTTCTATATTTGTTGTCTTTTTGGTCTCATTTGGCCTCTTTGTTAACTTCAGGTTGCCTCCATGTCTCTTGTCCCTGCCTCTGGCAGCGTCCAAAGTTCTTTCCTTGGCCACCATCTCTTCTTTTTCTGTACTGTCTGTCTCCATGGCTTCATCCGTTGTTCAGCTTCGATGATCATCTCTATGTGGAAGACTGTCTGGTTTCTCTCTCTAGTCCTGGCCCCATTCTCAAAATCCATACCCATCATTCCTACTATCTGAGAAATACATCTCCACCTGACTATGCCACCAATCTCAAATTCTACAGGTGTAAAGAGAATGGATTCATATCTCTTGACCCATTGAATCAGCGTTCAACCAGAGAAGCAGCACCGCCATGAATGTATGTACAATAAAGGATGTAGGATGGGGATTAGACCTTCCACAATCATGGGAGCTTGTAGCGGAGTGTCTACAGTGCTGTTGTTTCTGTGCCTGGAGTTGAGCCTGAAGTCCCAAGGGTCAGCCAGATTGGAAGTTGGAAAAGAAAGCTGACTTGGTCAAGGACAAGGATAATTGGGAGGATGAGCTAGAGCCTACATCAGTCTCTCACCGCCTCCAACTGCTGCCATGGGTCATTTGCACCAGAAGTTGGTGCCCTTCTCCACAGAGCTGCATTTGCACTTGGCCTAGGCCTTGAAGAAGCTACAGGAGGAGAAGTGGCAGCAGCGGCAGGAGGAGCATATCCAGGTGTGGCCCCACACCAACAAGATGAGCTGGCCGATCAGTGATGACACCCATGGGCTGCCACAGTTCCTGGAGTCCTGCCCCAAAGTTCCGAATATAAAACAGATGGTTCTGCTTCACTTCCATGTCCAGAACTCATGGGACATGTGTCTTGTGGTCAACACTCAACCAAAACCATACAGAGAATTCTAGAAGGATTAAGAAGATAAAGCTCCCGGGGCTTCCCTGGTGGCGCAGTGGTTGAGAATCTGCCTGCCAATGCAGGGGACAGGGGTTCGAGCCCTGGTCTGGGAAGATCCCACATGCCGCGGAGCAACTGGGCCCGTGAGCCACAACTACTGAGCCTGCGCGTCTGGAGCTTGTGCTCCACAACAAGAGAGGCCGCGACAGTGAGAGGCCCGCACACTGCGATGAAGAGTGGCTCCCGCTCGCCACAACTAGAGAAAGCCCTCGCGCAGAAACAAAGACCCAACACAGCCAATAAATAAATAAATAAATAAATAAATAATTTAAAAAAAAAAAAAAAGAAGACAAAGCTCCCTCACCCACAGACTGCTCCTCCTATATTACCTAATTCTGTTCATGGCATGAAATCTTCCCATTATCCAGATTAATGGGAAGTTCCCATGAAGTTCCCTTGTTTCCACATCCAATCAGCTGTTAAGACCAGTTCATTCTACTCTCACAATGTCTTTTCCATTCATCTCAGCCTCTTTTTCAATCTCTGGTTACCATCCTTGTACTCAATTGAGGCTCATTATCTCTTACCTGGACTAATGCAATAATCTCCAAAGAGAGCTCAGTTGCTGTCATCTCTTCCCCCTTTCAATCCATGCACAGCTATAATCACCTTTCTTCTCTGACAGTAAGATTCCATAGATTCCTGTTATTCAAGGATAAAATCGAACTCCCAGGCCTGGCACAAAGACCCTCTACAATCTGAGCTAAATTAATTTTTCCAAACACATTTCCCTTTATTGGCTTTCAGGAGACTTCCGGTCCATCCACTATCCCATCATCCCTGTCCAGGGTTCCCCCACCCCTCCCTTGCCCACACTGTCCCTCCCCCCTGGAACCCTTCTTCCCTGATCTCGCTCTACTGTCCTCCCAAAATATTTAAGTCTGCTCAGATTCCATTGCTTTCACAGTCCCCCTCCCAAACATTTGTAATCATTCCCACCTCTGAAAATTCTAAAATAAATGACTGAGTCCCCTTTTCATATACATGATTATACCTTGAATAAATGTCATAGACCCCAAATTGTACCGTAACTTTTTAAAAATGGCGACCCCGTCTTCTTTATCTTTGTATCTCTCCCAGCACCTTGTACACAGTGGACGAGCAGTGAGGACCTTCTCCCTGAATGGGTGATTCGTGAGATGAGGCTTTCACAGGGAAGAAAAGTAGTGGGAGAAAGGCAACTCAATGGACCAAACAGCTTCAGCTATTTTTAATTTGGTAGTGAACTTCCATGTAAAAGGTTGATAGAATTATATTATTGATAGTTAAGACTCTTTCAAGAGTCAGTAACCAAATGCCAAACTCAACACTAGCTTAAATTTTGTTTGTAAGAAAGAAAACTATTGACTCATGCGATTGTCCAGGCATGACTGAATGCAGGGCTCAAATGAGTTTGTATCGGGACTTGGTGATTTATTATGTCCTTTATCATGGGTTGGCCTCACTCTTACGTAATTCCTCCCCTGCTGGTGTCACAGTTCCCCCCTGTGCCTCCCACCTTACATGATGTTCTGTTACCAACAGAACATCATGTGCTGGTGTTTCCTCTGATGGGGGCTACTTTGTCACACAGCAGCCCCTGGACAAATCACTTTGACCCAGGAGACAGAATTTCCTGACGGGTGTGGGTCAAAGACCATCCACATTCAAACCAGACTGAGAGTGGGAAGGGTGGATTCCCAGAAGGAGATCAAGTACCATCGGAAGAGGAAAGGGATTCTGGGCAGGAAAAGCTTTAAATGTCCTCTCCAGGGCCTTGCAGAAATGGCCAACGTGAAGACCTCTGTTTGTTCTCTCTCATTTTGATATTTTCCCCATCATTTCCCCACAATTTCCCCCTCAACATTTCAACCAAGTGGTTGTTTATTTTTTTAATTCATGAATACTTGGTATTAATCATATGTTCTATGTGTTTATGGAAATAATTCAAGGTGAGTTCCTTGAGCACCTAAGGATGATTTTGATGTGAATACGATACTATTAATTCTTCCCACTTGTGTTGTGCCTTGCATCTTCAAGACACTTCACAAACATCATTAACTAATTAGTCTTCAAGATGCCTCTCTGGAGGTGAATAGGTATTACCCGGAGTTGCAGATAAGGAAACAGTACACAGAGAGGTTACACAACTTCCAAGAAAACTGTCAATGAACTCAAAATAATTGCCTCATTATGATTCCTCCCTCAAAGTCCTTTCCAACAGAAACCTCAGGTTCACACCATACCAGGAAAGGAGGGGCTCTGTGTGCAAATCTCACAGCAGCTACCTGCTACACAGAGGAATGCATCCATCATTGACGTGTTTACATCAATTGCATTATGGATTACCTGAACAAAATCCCACACACATATTTGTAGGTTAGAGGTGGTCAACTTCCTTATAGTAGGGTCTAGTGGGAAAGATGGCTGCTACAGGAAAGAAAATGAGACCTAGTAATCAAAGAGGAGTGGGTAAAGAAGGGAAAAAAAAAAAAAAAGATGAGCTCCTTTGACTCCCTTGGAAGTGAAAAAGGTTCAAAGTTCCTGGAAAATCTCAACACAGCCCCATCTGGGGTTTTGGGGATTATTCAGGCAGAAACCATCCACTTTACCACCAGGCAAGTGACAGCCAGTGGAAGTAGCCATGTTGGCAGGTGGCCAGGAGTCCCAGCTGGACACCAACTTCCCCTGTTGCTTGCTGGGTTTCCCTCTATCTCTCTCTCTCTCTTCTTCTCCTCTCCCCTCTCTCAACCCTAAAGTGGAAACCACAGATCTAACTTGCCCCACAGAGTAGGATATAAGCACCATGATAAAGTGCTTTGCAGCAGGAGCCAAGTTCTCTGTGCATTGCAAGGAGGGTATCTGTGATGGTAATAGCTCCTTCTCTAACAATACCACAGCCTGTACCTGGTGATCGAGCGGCTGCTCCTGGATCTCTGTACTTTTCCCTGTAATTCAAGCGAGCAACACATCTTCCTGTTGGAGTGTTCATAAGGTTCAAAAATGAAGTCCTGCAGGGGACTGCTTCTAATTGCCAGAGTGAGTCACTCTCCTTTCCAAGCAAAGAGGTTTCTGTTGGTGACATTAGCGAACAGGCGCTTGTCTGTATTGTAACAGCTTAATTATAAGTATGGGTATAATCACACAATCTGTCATTATACCTCTTTTATCACCCTGAGAATGTGTACTACAATCGCCGTAACACTATAACAACATGAGCAACAGACTGCCTGGCCTCCCCTGATCGTTGCCTTTGCCATGCCTGGTAGGGATGAGCAGGCAGTTTTGGATGGAAGATCTGACTCCCATCTAGCAGCAAAAACAAGTCTGAATCCTTCGCAGGGTTTTCAGGGCATCCTGTTCATTTGGATTTCTCTAAAGGACAGTCGAGTCCTTCACTTTCCTCCCAGCCTCGCAAGCCCTCCCTCTGGTTTCATCTGTTTGAAAATTGCACAAGAAGAAACCACCCTTCTGCTATTTTATACCAAACCAAGTGAAGTGGAAATTGCACGAGGAAACCTATCCATCTGTTATCCCTCAGCTCAGCAGTGGATGGAATTTATTACACTGTGCATCCTGCCCCCTGCCTCTGCCAGGCAGCCTGTGGGGTGAAGTATGGGTGGGGAGGGAGGCTTAGGTCTCAGAGAGGGGGCAATTGCTTTTGCGGCTATTGTACAAACCTATTTATTTAAGGCAGAAGTACAAACCTATTTATTTAAGAGCGAGAGTTGGGCAGTCACACAACAGCAGCAGACAGGAGGCGGAAAGGTGTCGTTGTTGAACTGAAAGTAACCTTGCATCCCACAAGCCACTGGCCACACCACTTCACACTGCATCTCAACCAGGAGGCAAGTCCAAGGGCAAACTCTGAGAGGCCTAGAATCTACCTCCTCCGGCTGACAGAAGAGATTTTAGAGGGAAGCCCTATTTCCAAAGGGACTACGAAAGTTCATCGATGCCCTGGTTCCATGGGTCAATAATTCTCAGAAAACTGGCTCCAGGACAAAAAGAAATACCTAGTTGCCAGCCCCTTCTTTGGATCCAGGAGAATTTGTAGCACCATCCTCCACTTCACCTTCTGGGAGTGATTGTGAAATAGCTGTGGTTGGCATGTTGGCGACTGATATGTACCGCTGGCCCCCTGTCAACATTGATGATTCTTTTATAAGGGAATAGCTGACTGAGTTCCAGACTTGTCAAAGGTGAACAACAGAACTAAACCTAATGCTTCAGATTCTCCTTTTCCTACTATGTTTATGGGCCTCTTTATCTTCCCAGAAAATATGATTATTTGTTTGTGTCTTGTGAAATTTCTTTGATCCATAATGGAGTACTCCAGGCACAAAGAAAACATTGAAGATTTGATTCTTAATCATTAATGATACCCCTAGCAGACCATCAAATGTAACCTAATCCTTTAACGTTGCCTCACATCTTCTCTCGGGCCTTAAAAGAGATTAGGCAATTAGTGTAGGATCCATTTAGTTTTTCTTTATCAGGTGGATATTTAAACTAGCATCATCAAGCCTCCAATATCTCCTTGAAACAAAACCCAGTTAGGAGGGTCTATGAGATGTTGGTGTCTGGGGACCATTTTGATGTCATATGTTGTATTAATTTCTCATTCTTTCTAACAGCACAGAGATATGGCCCTTTTCATTGATTCAAGTATTCCATTTGTGCAGTCATCCAAGAGTTCATCCTATGAGCCAGATACTTACTGTATTCTGTTGGGGATAAAATTCTTAACAAAATAGACATGGTCCCTATCCCTTAGAACCCAGTGAAGGAGACAGTAAATAAAATGGTCAAATACAATGTGGTGTTTAAGAATAGGGTGATATTCAATGACTGGGAGAACTTTAAGAGGGGCCTATAGCCCAGAATTGGAGGTAAGTATTAATAAGTTGGAGAATAATGGGGAAGAGTATTCTGTTTATAAAAAAAACAAAATGGAAAGTTTCCAGAGGTGAGAGAAACATGATATGTTCAAAGAATTTGAGAGAGAAAGACAGAGAGATTTTAAGGAATTGGCTTACATGATTGTGGCAGCTGGGAAGTCCAAACTTGCAGGTTGACCTGCAGGCTGGAGATCCAGGGAAGAGCTGTTGTTGCAACTCGAGTCCAAAGGCAGTCTGGAGTCAGGATTCCTTCGTCCTCGGAGGACTTCAGTCTTTTTCTTTTAAGACCTTCAACTGATTAGATGAGGCCCACCCACTCCTTGGAGGGCAATCTGCTTTACTTGAAGTCTACTGACTCCTATGTCAATCTCTTCTAATAAATACCTTTACAGTGACATCTAGACTAACACTTGACCAAATGTCTAGGTACCATGGCCTAGCCAAGTTGACATTTAAAAGTAATCATCACAAATAGTAAACAACTTATAAAGAACCTTGTTAAACCTTGTGAGCAGTTTAACATTTATCCCAAGGTGAGGGCTATTTGGGATGAGGTTCAAGTCAGCTCATAGTGGTGATCGAATAAGAGCTGCTGCTTAGGAAGATGACTCTGGCCACATCAAACAGAAGAGAACACTGGAGAAGCAGGGGCCAAGACTGGAGACCAGAAGACTAGAGAGGTCTTTCTACTACTGTAATCATTATAACTGTTGTGATAATTTTGGCGAAAGGAAATAGCTTTCTGAACTAGAGAAATGTCCATGAGAATGGAAGGAAATAGATTCAAGATATTCAATAGATTGAATTCCTCCCCTTCCCCCTGGCTTAGGGGAGGAGGTGGAATCATTAAGACTTATAACTGGCTAGCAGAGCAAGGTGCATAATCTGTGGGACCCATGCAAATGAAAATGGTGGGTCCCTTTTTCAAAAAGTGGGGAAAAACTTTTTCCTTTTCTGCAGTTTCCCTCAGACACAGGAATATTCACAAAGCATGTGGAGATTCTCACAGGAGCCCTGGGCCTGACCCCACCACTCAGTGGTTGGGTCCATATGCCCACACCCATGAACCCATGCATCCTCCTCTGTTATCCTATCAGACTCCTCTTACAAAACACAACTTCAAATAAAAAATTACTAAGAATTTCAGGACAGCAATCGTAGAGCATTAAACCCCAAGCAGGAGACCTTTCCGAGTGCAGAGTCCTGTGTGACTGCAATGGTCACATGCCCATGAAGCTGACCCTTCATTTAAGATATAAAGGGAGGGACAAGAAAGAATAACACCAGTTTTCTAACTTGAGAAGGTTGGTGGATGGTAGTCCCATTAACATAGAGAAGAGGGTCAGGTTTGGGGCTATGGGAGGAAAGGATGCTAGCAGCTTTGGATTCATTAACTATATAGGAGACAAGTCCAGTATGTAGCTAGATACGTGCATTTGAATCTCAGAAAAGAAATCTGAGCTAAATGTATAAAATTGTGCATCATTGGTGCATGATATATGGTGGTATAGATTATATTTAACCATTTATTCAAGAAGCTGTGACAGGTTTGTGCTTGTCCACATACACACGGCCATTCCACAGAGATCTAGAAGAACTGATGTCATCTGTGGACCTACGAGGCCAGATAGCACATGGGAAAGGGCCTGGTCTTGAGTTCAGTCGGATCCAGCAGAGACCCTAACATTTCCTAGCTTTGTGACCTTGCAGAAATCACTTCCTCTCACTAAGCCCCTATAATTTTCCTTTGTCAAAATCAAGATAATTAAATATCTCCCACTTTGTTGGGAGGCTGAAACCAAAGAGTGAACCAATAGCTTTATATGTTGCAAAATGACTACAGGTGTGAAATTTTATTATGGCCATAGCAGATCTTGGCAGCTTGGAAAATTATGTTAGCCCTTTCATGCCACCCTGAAAAGTGTGTGAAAACAGAAGTATTCTGAAGGGCATGTGAGTGCCTGCCTGAGGAGCCTGTGGTCCTGAGTAGCCGTTTCTGGCTCAACTTTGTAAATGATGCTTGTTTTCCTTTAAGCCAAACAAGGTGGCCATAGGTAGCTCCTATTACCACGTCTCCCAGTCTAACTGTTTGATGGGGCCCACCCTCTTCTCTGCCCACTGATTGCATTGTCTTTGCTGTTTCTGCTTCTCCAGCTAGCCCCTGGCATCCGCTGTCTGGACCTCATTTATTAGAGGCATCCCTCATGATTCCTGCCATGCTCTGTGTTCCCTGCAAGAGGCACTAGGTGGAGAAAAAATAATTAGTAATCCAGGCACTGCAGTTCTGATGAGACACCTGAAGCATAATCATCCAAATCAAATATTTGGCTCGGCTTCTTCAGATGATATATCTCTTCCTGCAACTGCTGAATGGCAGCTTAGCTGAGCTTGTACTGAAAATGAAGAACATATCGGAGAAAGGAGGGCTTCTTCCTGTTCTGTTTTGCTATGGTCTGTCCCTGGGCAGCTGTCTCCAAGGCTCAAGCCCCATCTTATATATTCAGACCCTTCTAATCCCATCAGCTGGAAGGGACAATTGTGAGGGAATGGGAAGAGACAATGTAATTTACTCAAGTGATTCAAGAACGAATAGTTGTACCGCCAAGGAAACACCCAATTGCGTTCTCTGAAAATCACTACTGTCTGACTTAGGTGCTGGCAGATTTCTGAGTCCCTGTGAAGATATTTGAGTTTACAAAGCATCAATTCATCCTTATTATTCCACAGTTCAGAAAACTGAGCCCAGACCTCATAGTTTTTCACAGTAGATTCAAGACTAGCGCCTGGGGCTCCTACCATCCTAGAACCCCCTCCACTAAGCCACACTGTGTCTTGGAGACAGGCCACATCCCTATCCCATAGAATTGTGTACAATAGCTCTATCATTGCCAGACTTATTCAGTATAGTTTCTAGATTGTGTGCTGCATTCAGAGCTCTTTTCACTTAGAAAGTCATATTAAGGTTAAGAATCACAAAGAAGATTCTAGTCTATTCCATCTCTACAGCCTATCCCTTTCGCTGATTTTCTTAACTTGTAATTTTCCTGGACCTAGCAAGATATATTCTAAGAACCATATTTAGAAAGTTAATGACTTTTCTTCTTTGTTTTGGGTTAATAAAATATTAATGCAAATAATGTAAGGAGAGCTTGGGTTCTTCAACTGAGTTAATGTCCTCTCTTATATAAGCCATAACACCTTTCTGCCCTTTAATAAGCACTTAACCAATTGAAAATAAGTTGTTCTTGTTTAAGAAGGTTTTTCTGGTCTGTCTCTCTCACCAGACTGAAGAGGCCACAAGTGCGGGGTCAATGACCATTCTCCTATCTATGGCCATATGCCCAGTACTCAGTATTTGCTCAAAATATATTTGTAGAAAATTTTAAATAATTTCGAATTATAAGGAGAGCAGTAATGATGGAGGGGAGGCAGCTAGAGATTCTGTAATCCACCCCCTTCTTTTTACAGATGAGTAAACAGAGGTTGTGACTTAACCAAAGTGTCACAATTACTTGACCCATTCATTCAAGACATATTTATTCAGCACAGACTCTATGCTTGATGAGGGGGATTGTGGATATACAGAGACTATTATGATATATCACTACTGTCAGGGAGCTCTTAGTGTAAAGGGAGGAATGTGCAGTAAAACAGATAATTGCAATAGAATGATGTAAGTGGTAAGGCAGAGATGCAAGAAGTTGTCTGCTTGGAGAAGGTAGAATAAGCTTCACAGAGGAGGAAATCTGAGCCATGACTTGAAGGGTGAATTGAGCTTATCATTCAAAGAAGGGGGAAGTTCAGTCCAGGCAGAGGAAACAGCATTTATAAAACTTTGGAACCATAAGCGCAAAGAAGAATCAAGGAAGAGTGGACTTGCCCTAGTGTGTTGGAGACACAAGGAAACTGGCAGAAAATGGTTTGAGAGATGGGAGTGTGGGCCCAGGTATTGAAGAGCCCCATCTATTGTGGTAAAGATTTAGACCTAGACTAGTGTTCCTCAAACTTTGCTGAGCATAGAAATCACCAGGGGTCTTGTTAAAATGCAGGTTCTGACTCAGTAGGTCTGGGATGGCACGAAGGTTCTGAATTTCCAACAAGCTCCCAGGTGATGGCAACACTTCAAGGCCTCAGCTTTCACCCTAAGAGTAAAGGTACAGGGAAACAGGAAGCCTGCAAAGGTGTATAGATACAGGGCAGTGGTTCTCAGAGCATGTTCCCCACATTTTTCAACTTCCCGCAATGACCTACTGAATGAGAAACGCTAGAGGATGCCCAGCACTCCGTGATTGCACAAGCTCTCCAGGTGATGCTGAAAATTTGCACTGAAATTTGAGCCCCACCAAACTAGGACAACAACATAATCAGATTTATTTTGTTGGAAGATGACTCAGGTAGGAATCACCAGACCCCCAGTCCAGTGCTCGTTCCATTGCAACCCCCCAAATTATGCACAGACCTCTAAGTACAGTATTTTAGATCCAAGAATATTCTGCGATTTCAAAATGACAGAGTTGTTAATGAGGAATAAATTTTCTCACACAGCATTCAGAATCATCTTTATGATTACAAATAGCAGAAATTACCCTGTGTTTGATGACATTTTTAAGTGTTAGTAATTGAACTGCACATTTAATAAATACAAGTAGAGAATTAACATAAGCCTATATTCGGCAGTCAAAGTTGACCCCAACCAATTGGTTTTTAAATTGTTGAAAAACAATTTATGCATTTAAAAAAAAAATTATATTCCCCCCTCAGGTACATCTGAGGTAGGAAATGAATAATTGAAATATTTTATCAGTATTTAAAGTCAGACTGAGGGAAAATTTCTGACAGTGATTTATCCTGGAATCATATCATTGGATCTGATCATTTTAAAGGAATCCCAGGTTTTAAAAAAAAAGCAAACACCTTGCTTCATGGTTTTCTTTCCTTTCATTGTAGGTTGTATGGTACTGTACAATGTTGAAATAAGCAAGAGGAATAAATGAATGAATGGATCAATGAATCAGTTAATTCATAGAAAGGCAGTAAGCAGTTATGAATGAACAAAAGAAAGAAGGGACAAATAAATAAGACTGAATTAGTCAGAGAATATAAAAGACTAATTTTATTATCTAAGAGCCTAGAGCACGTTAGAATCAACTGGAAAGCTTTTAAAAATTTCATGCCAAGGCCTCACTCTGGATTAATTAAATCAGAGTCTGTGGAGTAGGATCCAGGCATCAGTATTTTTTCAAACTTCTCAGGTGTTTCTCAGGTACTCACCAAGTTTGATATCCATTTGCCTAAAGGATCTTAAGCTTCCCTTAAGAGCATTTTTATAGTTAAAATTGCAAATGACACGTCATTTTTTAAAATTTGTTTTATTCAAGTATAATTGATTTACAATGTGTTAATTTCTGCTGTACAGCAAAGTGATTCAGTTACATATATATATACATATATATATACTTTTTCATATTCTTTTCCATTATGTTTTATCACAGGATATTGAATATAGTTCCCTATGCTATACAGTAGGACCTTGTTTTTTATCCACATATAATACATATATATACATCGACTATATATATATATATATATATATATATATATATATATATAGTCACACACACACACACACACACATACATACATACATACATATAATAGTTTGCATCTGCTAATCCCAAACTCCCAATCCATCACTCTCCCACCCCTCCTCCCGCTTGGCAACCACAAGTCTGTTCTCTATGAATGACACTTCATTTTTTAAAAATCTTTTGGAGTTTTTGAAAGCCTGGCCTCTCACATTCTGGCGGTCACCCTGGTCTATGTAAGACAAGAATGTTCAAATATCATGATGTTACTAGAACCCAGGACTATATTAAAGCTATAAGAGAACCAGACCCAAAAACAGTAAACTAGAGGATCTTTGGGTGGAAAATTCCTTCTTGGTGGAAAATACAAAAAGTGACAGTTCTGTAAAGGGAACCCTGAATCCCCTATTAAGATGCTGGTGGCCACGAAAGTATACCTTGTCCAAGCATTTGTTTGCTTTCAAACAGGCCCACAGGAAAAGTAATTTTCCGGACCGTGAGGATAGGGTGCTGACTGTTTGCAGAAGCAGCAAGTGTGGATGACACACACCTGTCTTAATTGCTTCATGAAGCATTGTGAGGTTTTTGCCTGAATCTAGAAATGACACAGAGGTTTCCATTTCAGCTCTGGATATTACAGCTAGGCCAGATGGAATCCTGTCGACTATGTGATTGAGAGTATTTTTCATTTGAAAATAGAAGCCATTGGGTCCATCATCTGTAGGGTAATCTGGGAGGACATTTTTCTTCATTCTAGCCAGCGGACCATGCAGAAACACCTGTTTCCTATCTTGGAATCATTTGCAACTGCTATCTAAGAAATAAGTGTTGAAACAATATCATTAAGCCACTTTTTAAAATTCATATACTTGAGCATAGGAGAAAGTCAGAGCTTGCTTTGCCATTTTTACCAACATAACACTCAGAGTTTTGGATTAATTAAACACGCCTGTCCCCACTTGTAGGCTCGTCTGACTAATGGTCCCAGAGTTCCCTGGACTGCAGGGCTTCCTGGGATGAGAGAATTTCAGTGCTAAAACCAGAAAAGGCCAGGGCAAAGCAGGACATGTCCGTCACCTTGTTATAGACACGTGACCTGAGGTACTGAGGGGCTGAATGATTTCTCAGCCTTATCAATTAATGGTAGAGTTATCTCTGAGTTTCCACTGGGACATTTAATGTATATTCCCTCGAGTGAGTCATGACACTGTCAGGTGTAATGACCCCATTTGCTGAAAGTTAATCTAGAACCAAAAACTATCCAAAAAGTTATGTAATTCCATCACTTGAGAGTGATTCAGGAAGCAAAACCGTGTGCACCCAGAGGTCCCAGGGCCTGTTAGAGACAGACTCTCCTCTGAAAGAGCCATGAATAACGTCTCTCATATTCCCAGTCATGGCTACCAATGCGCAAGGTTGGCTATAATATTATTTCCCATTATATCAAAATATAACAGAGAAAAATGAAGTTTAATTAACTTCAATTTTCACAGTAGACATCTACAATATCACACTTTGGAATGGGTTTTGGAGAAACTAAACAACTTTTGAATCTAGTGATTGGGACTGTCTTTATTAGATCATTGAGGTAAGCCCTGGACCAGTTTTCTAACAGTGCTTTGCAAAGCTTTAACTTGCTGTTCCTCAAATGTACACTGGAATCACCTGGGAATCTTGGTAAATTGCACACTGTGATACTAGTGGACAAAGGTGGGGCCCAAGATTCTGCATCTCTTACGAGCTCCGGGTGACCCCAGGTGGCCCAGAGACCACACTCTGAGTAGTAAGGCCCAGAGCTTCTGGGAGGTTTCCTGTGAGGCTCAGGGGAGGATCAGGGGAGAGCTCTGCCTCTTCCTCCTCCACCTTTTTCTCCTATAAGAGTTTGTTTGAAAATGCATCCCATAAAAACGCAGACATGGAGAATGGACTTGAGGACATGGGGAGGGGGAAGGGGAAGCTGGGACGAAGTGAGAGAGTGGCATGGGCATATATACACTACCAAATGTAAAATAGATAGCTAGTGGGAAGCAGCCGCATAGCACAGGGAGATCAGCTCGGTGCTTTGTGACCACCTAGAGGGGTGGGATAGGGAGGGTGAGAGGGAGATGCAAGAGGGAGGGCATATGGGGATATATGTATTTGTATAACTGATTCACTGTTATACAGCAGAAACTAACACACCATTGTAAAGCAATTATACTCCAATAAAGATGTTATAAAAAAAAAAAAGAAAATGCATTACACTGCTTTAAAAAAAAATGAAGACTACGGTATTAAAAAATGCCCACCAGTATGAAAACAAATAATTCTGCAGAAGCACAATATCTCCTTGCAAACTCTTCTGCCATTACACCGAGGTTCCCTTTAGGTTGGCTGAGGGCACTGCTTCCGCCTGAGAATCTAGTATCTCATCACTTGCTTTCTGACATAGCATGAACCCTACGGCAGCAACGCCAAATCTGTAGTTTAATTAAAAAAGAAAGGGAAAAACAAACCTCTCTCCAACACATAGAACAACAAAAGAAAAGCCCCCATAGGGAATGGCCCTGGAGACCCCAACTAAATGATGAGTTTCATTTGTAGAACCTTCCACTTGACCCATGTAAGCAGGAACAAAAACAGATGTTCAGTAGGCTGGTACCTAGGGTCGATTTCAGGAGGAAGCAACTGGCAAATGTAAGCTGTAGGTGGAGGGGGCCCAACTTAATTAGGGAATGTTTCCAAATCAAAGCAGAATAGAACTGTTCCCACAGAACAGTTGTTCTTCGGAGCAAGGTACCTGTGAGAAGGCCTTCCTGCAAGTTTAAAGCCTCTTTTATCCAATCAAAAAACTTATTACACTTGGGCAAAGAACCACTGTGGGTTCAGAAACACCTAAGCATCTCTCACTAGAGCAATATTCTCTAAGACTGCATTTGATTTAATTATTCATAATGGAACTTAATGCTTTTTTTGTTGTGTTGTTTCAGTGCTACACTAATATTTTAAAGGGCACAGCGAGGTAGACTCTGAGACCAATAGCTGAGGTCTCCAGGATGGATTTTGCTAATTCATACTTAAATGTCGCCTGCCATCTTTGCCTCCTAGACATGGGACAGAGGCAGTTCAGATGGAAATAAAGTGGTTAATGAAGAAAGATACGTATAGACAGGCAGGAACTGAGAGAGTTATGAAAATTAATTTTGCATGAGATCTGGAAATGAAACCTCCTCGCATAATTCTAGATCAGTGTCTGTCTGCATAGGGAAGCAAATGAACTCGGCCACACATAATGTGAAGAGAAGTGAGGTGTGAAACGAAGGATGATCCCCAGTTAGAATGCAGTTTCTCTGAGCCTTATGGAAACCAGGACAGGTATTGTGGCCTCCCTTAGCATTTAAATGAGTCTTTGTGGTGACTAAGGTGAGCTTGGGTCATTGCTTAGAGCAGAGATAATATATTGGAAGGCCATTGATGAGGAGTGTTTGTGCCCATGGATAGGATGCTTGCGGAAAAATGGAATTAGCTGTCAACTCAGAATAAGGCTCTTTGACACCAAAGTACACAGTGAGAAATAATAAGAGACAGAAGACGTAGGCACAAAGGGCCTTCCTCCTGCATGGCAGCGAGTAGCTGGAGCTGAGAGGTTGCTCCTTTTACTACATCCATGTGTCAGTTCACTGCGGTTTTGAACCGGCTCACTTCCCTCACCCGGCTGGCCTGCCTGGCCCCCATAGGCAGTTGGGTTTGCAATTCCTGAATTAGACTCTCTCCTCAGAATCACGTTAGGATCAAAAAATGAGAAAGGATAGTTACTGAGAGAATTATCTTTCTCCCCAAGATGACCCTTGTGCTTTCCAGGCGACAGAGATGACAGAACATGGTAGTCAGTAATGAAGTCCCATAAATGAGAAGAAAGCCACAAGTCCAAGTTGCACTTTCTTGGAGGCACTTAATTTATTAAGCAAATATTTATTGGTAAACCCCGAGGTGATAAGTACTGAGCCCCCTGCTCCTGTGGCATCTTCAAAGAATCCTGATACGTGGCTTATGTTGGATTCCTCAGGCTTCCTTGGGAGACGTTCCCCTGGCTCTTCCATTCATGTGGGAGAGGTGAGGCTAGATGGTAAATGGACGACAGTAAATGCCAGTGCAGAAGGTGTAATGAGCAAGTTACCAGGACACGGAGGGCTCAATCCTGCTGGAGCGCTCTGGGACATGGCGTTGAACATGCCCCATATTTGTCCTACCTGAGGGGCAAGGAAGATGTATATGTCTATATATCCACCACTCCCCATTGTGATTTGTTGAGGGCTGCTCCCGGGGCCTCGACTCCCTAGCTTGCCCTGCGTGTGGTCTGGGCACACTCTAGAGACCAGAGAAAGCCCTTGGGCAGAGAGTGGCTAATGTTTGCCCTAAGAAGCTGCCAGCATGCAAGGAAGCAGTGGTACTGAGGGGGTCTGGCAGGGCACCATGGCCTCCACTATAATATTTATATAATCACTGACTTCAGAGATCATAGTCTCATTGGGATGATAATAATAAGTAACATTTATCGAGCAAATGTCTATGTTCATGGCGCTGTATTAGGTAGGCATTTTCCATTTGATTTTCACAAGTCTATGACATTAGGTGATATCATTATATCTATTATATGGATAAGAAAACTGAGGCACAGAGGCATTAAATAACTTGACCGTGTTTGCCCCAGCTAGTAAGTCGTAATATTAGTAGTCATCCTGATGGGCTGGCTCCAGAGCCCACATTTGTAACAACTTTTCTCCATTACTTCTCTTTATGACTCATGAACAATTAAAAGGAACAATATGAGTCAACATAAAGGGATATCCTTGCATCAAAATGTACTCTCAGGAGATGCTTTCTTCCTGAGGCAATTGCATTTCATAGAGGACAAAGACTTAATCCAAAGGAATGTGCATCTAATGGTGGAACCACCAGGACTGGCAAAAATGATAGAGCTGTGGAGGGACTGGGGGACCCTTAGCAGCTGGAGCTCAAGGGTGGGTCACTGGCTCCCCCTGGCCACTCGCCTTTGGAATAAAAAGCTTCTGATCCCTCCCCTGAACTACAGTCCAGCAATGCTGAGTAATCAGCATTATCAGACAATGACAAAGGTATGTGAAAAAGTGTACCCATCCTAGGATAAGCAAGGTCCTACTGTATAGCACAGGGAACTATATTCAATATCCTGTGATAAACCATAATGGAAAAGAATATGAAAAAGAATATATATGTATAACTGAATTACTTTGCTGTAGAGCAGAAATTAAGACATAGTAAATCAACTATACTTCAATAAATTTTTTTAAAAAGTGTACCATCCTACAACCACTATGGAAAGCAGTGTGGAGGTTCCTTAAAAAACTAAAAATAGAACTACCATATGACCCAGCAATCCCACTACTGGGCATATACCCTGAGAAAACCATAACTCAAAAAGAGACATGTACCACAGTGTTCATTGCAGCACTATTTACAATAGCCAGGACATGGAACCAACCTAAATGTCCATCGACAGATGAATGGATAAAGAAGATGTGGCACATATATACAATGGAATATTAGCCATAAAGAAAAGAAATTGAGTTATTTGCAGTGAGGTGGATGGACCTAGAGTCTGTGATACAGAGTGAAGTAAGTCAGAAAGAGAAAAACAAATGCTATATGCTAACATATATATATGTAATCTAAAAAAAAAAAAAAAGGTAGTGATCAATCTAGTTGCAGGGCAGGAATAAAGAGGTAGACATAGAGAATGGACTTGATGACATGGGGTGGGAGGCCGAATCTGGGGCAAAGTGAGAGTAGCACTGACATATATACACTACCAAATGTAAAATAGTTGGCTGGTGGGAAGCAGCAGCATAGCACAGGGAGATCAGCTCGGTGCTTTGCAATGGCCTAGGGGGGTGGGATAGGGAGTGTGGGAGGGAAGCTCAAGAGGGAGGGGATATGAGGACATGTGTATGCATATGGCTGATTCGCTTTGTTGTGCAACAGAAACTAACACAGTATTGTGAAGCAATTACACTCCAATAAAGATCTGTTAAAAAATAAAAATTAGAAAGTGTACCATCCTAGAAAGGTTTATGATCACAAAACATCCAACAAGAGGGAACTGTTCAAACTACAACGTACCCATAAAATGGACTAAAACACAGCCTATAAAGGGATGGGGGAACATTCTAGAAACAGTCCTTCAGGTATGAGCTCATTGGTTTCTAAAACCTGTTTGGAAACTTACTTGTTCACAAATCCAGATGGACACCATAAAGTGACTCCTAGTACTTTCTAACTGTGGCAGGCAGAGTTGACGTGCTTTAGCGCCAATGCTTAGCTTTCTTTCATTCTTTGAACTTTGTAAATCAGAAGTTTATCACAAAGAAATTTCTGTATTTATGGACATGAGGAAGATGTGCATAAAATACCATTAAATGAAAAACAAGTTAAAAACAGCATTTCTGGTATGACATCAGTTTTGAAATTATGTGTATGTAGACACAAAGGGTGTCAGCCATATAAATCAAAATGCTAACAGGGGCGATCACTGCCTGCTGGGACTCGGGGGTGATTTTTGTTCTTTTTCTCTTTCTGTATTTCTGTTTTTTCTATCATAAACACACTTTCTCTCCTCTTCTCTCCCAATCTCTCTCTCTCTTTCTCTCTTCCCCTCTATCCCCCTCTCTCTCTCTCAACCTCTCCCTCTCTATTTGTGTGTGTGTTTATGTTTCCCTTGAATAACATTTCAGAGTTTGGTAACATATGCTGTAGCATGAGAAACTGGGAAATCTTCTCCCCACCCTGCAACTGATACAGCAGTAGTATGAACAAGAGAACCTGACTTGGGTCTAGCCATTTGTTAGCTTTATTCTTGGCCTCTTGACCCTTCCTTTCTTTTCTCTACAAAATGAGGATGACAGGATTTCCCGCTATAAATTATATACACTGGTTTGAGATATTATTATCCAGCTCTCAGGGAATGGTCTTCATTCAGGCAATGGGACAATGAAATACCCTACTCTGAAAACTAAAAGGTATGGAAGCCATCAGTGTTAGGAAAGATACATCAGCAGTGCTCCTAGCAGGGGAACGTGAGTGCCTGAAGGTGACGGTCAAGCAGCTGAGGCAGGGCACAAAGGAGCAGCACAGGCCAATCAGCCAAACCAAGAGCCTGACTTTCAACAGCCCAGAATTGCTGGCTTGGATAGGTCATCCAACCATTAATAGGGAAAATTTCCAGGGGAGAAAATCTTGCGGGCGTATTCACGTCTGAAGAATTATTAAATAAGGGGTTAGTCTCTGTTGTCGCAATTACATGGGAAGCTAACTGCGATTTTTCTTGATGAAACCGACTCTCCGAGGCCTCAGATGAAAAAATGCATCTGCCTTCCACTGCAGGATGTAGCGGGGTGGCGGGGAGAGGCCTTTGCCTCATTCGGTGCCTTTTCTTTCCTTCTTTTTTTTTTTTCTTTTTTCTTTTTTTTCCTGCAGCTACGACTGCTGCTACTGCTGCTGCCATTTGTTTTTGTAATTGTTCTTCGAAGGCCTCGGGCGAGAAAGCTGTTCTAATTGTACAAATCACAGCGCTGCTGGATCACAGGACAGTCCCAAGTAATCAGTGCAACCATTTGACTGATCTTTCAAACTAGCTGGGGGCACTTGCCCTACTCCCGTGAGGCCAGCGTCTGACGATGGACGTAAAGCAGCCGCCAAATGAGATGTGGGAACAGCTTTGTCATAAGTGTCAGAGATTCAGTGCTGAGCAGGCAGAAGTCAGGCCGCCCTCAGCCACGTGTGATTGGCAGTGTGCTCATGCAGGCTCCCAAGCCCCAACCCGTCTTGTTAAAGTGGGGTCCTGGATGCAGCCTGGCATAAAGAAAGAGGATGTCTTTTGGAACTGGTCAGTGCTGGGTTTAAATGACTCTCTGCCACTATAGCTGTATGAACTAGGCAAGTTATGTGGAACTTGCTGAATGCAACTTTCCTATTGTCTTAGAATTCCAGCTAAAGTCCAAAGAAGAGACCCATCCCTCCACACTGTTCATTCTTGCAAGGCCAAGAGATGGCTTAAATTGCCCTGTGACTCATAGCCCATCATCCCCAAATAAGATAAGCCTGGGGATGCATCGAGGAGACTGATCTGTGTGAAAGAACCTTTGAAGAACATTGTGTCCTAGGAGGAAATTCCCCAGGAGGGTGAGGGAAAGGGATGCTTTCCACCCCTTCAACCATTTAACAAATCTGAGTTGAGCCCCTATTAGGTTCCAAGCATAGTTCACGGCACCAGGGATATAGCGGTGAAG
Organism: Balaenoptera musculus; assembly: GCF_009873245.2. NCBI lineage: Eukaryota > Metazoa > Chordata > Mammalia > Artiodactyla > Balaenopteridae > Balaenoptera > Balaenoptera musculus. The sequence goes on from NC_045790.1 coordinate 75,311,503, forward strand.
AGAAATTGCTTACGTTCACAGCAAGTGAGGGGGGATCCCTATGATGCCCTTGGAGAAATTTGGTTGTCAGTAAGAAGGAAGACAGAGATCTCAGCTGTAGGCTCACCTGTGTAACTATGAGAATACAGAACCAAAATTCTTAGGAGCAACCTGCAGGGCCATAATGTTTGAGTTTTTCCATAGGCTGAGTGAATTCTGTGGAAGTTAGGTGGGTGTGAGTTGTCTTGCAAGGCCTGTGTTCAAGAGGGATTCCTGCCCTGACCCCTGAGCATTAATGGACTCCTCTGGCTTTCCTCCAGCCGTGCTCCTCTTCTTTAGAGAAACAGTTCATGAGGCCAAGGAGACATGTCCCCTTTAGAGACATGCCCCCCTGGAGAAGATGCTCTCTTGTAAATCGTGACTGGGGTCACTGAGACTGCAGAATTCCATTCCCAAATGGCCCCAAGTCAAGCCTACTTCAAGGGTAGACCCATCACCATGTGCACATGCCTAGGCCCACTGGGTGTTCAAGGGCTAGCTTTTTGCTGGTGGCTGGGAGGGCGAGGGTGCCCACGTGCCTATATGTAAGACCGCTTGCAATAGCCAAAGATAGCAGAGAGGTTAACAGGGGGCTGGAGGCTTATGCTTGGAGCCAGCTTCTAACATGAAATTCCAAGGAGTGTGAGAATTCTAGATGCAAGCCTGCTTGGCTGTCCAGGTTAGGATAGAACACATTTTATTAAATAATTTTTAGCTTGATTTAAAATGTTTAAATACACCTATGTATTTAAAGTTATGGGCTTCTATTTGTACTTCTGCCTGGAGCCCACAAATGTCAGGAGTGGCTCTATCCACAAGGGCTGCCTGTCAGTGTGTCAACCCCCAAAGAAATAAACTGAGAGCGAGAGTTATAAGTGGATGGTGGGAGGATCCATCTCTGAAGTCAAAGTGCACAAGGTCAGAAGGTCCTGGAGCCAAGGGGAGGGATGGAGCAAGTCTGGGAGAAGGTTAAGATAAGTGAAGTGGGAGGAAATAAAAGAGTTAAAGGGGTGTCTGGCGGAAATCATAAAGAACACTCCAAACCTTCCATATATAGTTAGAATTTGGACATAAGCCTTAATAGAGGACATTCAGCATCCAGGAGAGAATCCCAAACACAACCCTGAAAGATGCGCTCACAATCTGCCCCTCGTTCCTTCTCCTGCCTTGACCCAGAGAAAGGGGGAGCACAAGTACTAAAAAACAAACCACACAGCATTCATTCTCTGCTGTACTTTCTAGAGCCTGGTTTCAGCCTGAGTTTGGGTAAAGAAAAGCTTTTATTTGGATGAGAAATTAATGTTTGATTTAGATTTAATTGGGCTTTTAAAAAATCTGGAAAGGAGGCTTTTTGAACAGCTGAAAAGGACTTGGAAAGCTAAGGGATCGGCCGAGATATCTCAGGAGGTGAGAAAGTGGAGTTTGACAGAGGGGGTTTGAACAGCAGTGGTGGGAAGGAGAGAAACAGCACTATTTATTGACTGTACCCCCTTCCGCTCAAACTATTCAGTTGACGTTAACTTTTCCAAAATTCAGTTTCCTCCTCTCCAGTAAAATGAGGGCAAAATCACCAACTTTGAAAAGATGTTGTAAAGAATAAAGTAACACAGGTTAAAGTTTCCAGCGTGTTCCATGCATCTAGTGAGGTAGCTGTTATAATTGCTATCATTGTCATGACTAGCATTATTATTGAAATTGTGTGCTAATAATACAGAGCTTCACTTTCGTTCCCTTCACCTACTTATCCTTTCCTGAGTGGCACTGAAACTTTGGGGAAGTAGAAGTTTCTAGAAGGTCCCCCTCTTTGAATTCTCTGGGTATAAATCTGGTAGCTATCTAGTAGGCAGTGATTGTCCCTTGACATAGGGATTTCATCACTGAATCAGTCAACAGCAAGAGCAGTGGGAGAAGGTAATATTCACGGAGAACCTACTGAATGTCAGACTTTACATATGTTTTCGGCATTTAATAGTCACAAGAGCTAGAGCCAGGGACCAGAACGTGCCCTGGAGCCCTCCCTCAGCTGATTCCCTGAAAAGTGAAAGAAACCCAAAGAATGTGTCTGAAACCTTAAACCGGAAATCTTGGGAAGTGGGGAGTTACTGCTCTGTAGAGGCTGCCTGGGAAGGCTTTCAGCTCTCTGCAGCCAAGACCAGTAAGAGCTCTTCAGAGAGCACTTGTGTGACAGGAGGGGAGGGACAATGCGTGGAGGACGTGCAACGAGCCGCTCTTCTTCAGGAGCATTTGTCCTGAGCCTCTGAGTCACGCCCATTTTCAAGCTCTGAGAGCAGGGGAATCTCGCCTGATGAGGATAAAGGCTATTCAGTCCTCCTCCAAAGTCTGCCATTTTGGCCAAACTTGCACGTTACATTGGTGCTTCATTCAAGAGCCAGTCTTGAATTTTAGAGCAATAACCCAAAGCCAGAGAGCCGGAACACAAGTACAGACAACTGGCAGTGTAGGTCAGAGATTTAATAAATGTGAAACACCTTTACCTGGAATGTTCCTGTCAGGGGTATCATGCATGAAAAAGTCTCTCCTGGTTTTGCCTTGGTTGGTGGCCGAGGTGGGACTTCCCAGGAACGGTACTGCACTCTTCTTGGTTCACAGAGAAGGACTTGAGTGAGCAGCTTTTTAACCCGCGGGCTGCAGACAGGTATTCACTGGTGAGGACTGAAACACATGGGATCCGTTGGGAGGCATTCCTAATGCATGGTGCCTTGTAACCACAGGAGAAGGGAAAACAAGTAATAAAATGGCCTGGCAGGCTATTCACAGAAAAAAATGAAAAATATGTATACATGTGGAACATAAGCAGGGGAAAGGATTCAAGCACACCAGTAATGAAGAAAGCATAAATTCCAATAGCAATTTTTTCAGACCATATTTCATAACCACCTACCACATGCCAGGTATTCAGTCCTAAGAACCCAAAGATTAAAAGGCAGGTTTAACTTTCATATTTTTGGTGCTAAAAAAAGTTCAGGAGTATGTGCTCTGGGCCCTTGGGATTTTCAAACCTTTCACCTTGAGTTGTGACCAGTTGTGCTGGTCATTGAAACTGGGAACTTATTGGCTGACCATTCACACCACAGTGGGGAGCGTACTCATTTTCAAATGGCCGAAACTTCCAACTCCCCGCCCTCGAGATCTCTGTGTATCTGGGCAGTAGGCCTGTTATATACCTAAGGGGCAGGGCAGGGGCGGGAACTCAAATTGACAAGTGTGTTCAACGAAGAGTTTTGACACCAGAGATGGAGGTCAGAGGCCCTGTGGAAAGTTGGTGGCCATTGTGTTTGGGGGGTAAGGGTAGGGGGTGGAGGGGAGGATCTATGTAACTAATGACCTGTGTTCCGCAGGCCAGTGTAGAAATGCCCTTCATGTCTGTGTGTTGGTTCTCTGCTTAAAGGTTTGAGTTTCTAAATAAATACATAAAAGGCAGGTCTAGCCCTCAAGGATCTTACACTCTGGTGGTGAGGGAGACAAATAAAGACTGTGACAGAGCAGAGCCATAAGACACAAAGAGATTGGTTGGCACAAGTTGCCACAAGATGTCATAGGACACCCGCCCAGATTTAGAAGGTCTGGAAGAACTTCATTCACCAATGGAGTGACATCCAACTGGAAACCTGGAGGACAAGTGAGGGTTAGATCACAAAGATGGGGAGGAGTGGTCAGAGAGAGGCAGAGGAAGCCAGAAAAGTACAGGCAACATCCTGTACAAAGGCCTGGAAGGAGAAGAGTAGGGCTGGTGGCTCAATACAGCTGGAGCCAAAGACAGAAAGAGGGGAGGATTGAGTGAGGAGGTTGGGGGGATACACAGTCGGCAGATCGCGGAGCGCCTTTGACACCCAGCTAAGTCCAAGGCACTGGAACTCTTGCCTAGGCATAGGTAAGAATCAATGAATGGTTCTAAGTCTGGGAATGCCAAAAATAGATTTGCAATTGAGAAGGACCGCTCCCATCGAGGGTGGAGAAAAGCTGCAAGAGCCCTGAACTAGCAATGGGTATAATGGGAATAAGGCAGAATCATCCAGATTAAGGAGGCAGTCTTATTCCAAGACCTCTCCCCTCTAAAGAGGGGCACAACTTGAGACAAAGATTTGCTTGCAGGTGGTATTTTGGGGAGGTGAGCCCTGAAGTATGATGAGGAAGTAGTGAAGAGAATAAAGCCAAGGAACGGTATATTAATAATCAAGCCACTGCTATGGGCAATTGTCTGTATAGACGAAACTTAGGAAACTGGGTTGTTTCTCTACCAACTCCGGCCTCTAATTGGTTCACTGTTTGGCTTTTCCCATGCCAGAGGGAGGTCTCCAGCAGTGAATTCCAGAGCTGGAGATAGGAAGCCACTAGGGCACTGTGCACAAAAGCTGCAGCGGACCTCCAGGGTGGGCCAAGTGCATGTGGGCAGCAGCATGGAGTCCCTTCTATGAACCAGACTTCGACAACCGGATCTCCCAGCATCTCCAGATTTCTATGGAAATTTACACATGCCCGAGGTGTAAGCAGACCGTGAGTTAGACCCAAGGACAGTGACAGGGTCCCTGGGGAGTCAGCCTCCCTCACTGTGTCTCCACATGACAGCCCTGCCTGGATGTGGGCTGGGTTAACAGCCCCTCATTTCCATAGGTGTCAAATATGTCATGATAATTACTAGTATGATTATTTATTGAGCACTGACAGGGCTCACATAGAAAATGTTTTGTAAAATAACTAACGCTGTAAAAATGCAATTACTAGAATTTATTTCTTGAAACAGATCCAAGAGTACTAGAAATTACTACAAATAACAGGAGGAATGTGCAATAGCCAACCGGCATCAGGTCACGTGGGGGAAAAATGTATATTTCTCTCTTGGTTTTCATCAGAACTAACTATGTTACAGGCACAAAAATGATGGCTCAAAGCCAGCTATTGTCTCCTCATTCTTAAAAAGTTGGTAATTCTCGTTGATTGATATATTTGTGAAATGGTTTAGATTATGGATTTTGGAGTCATGAGACCAGAGTTTGGGGCCTGATTCTTTCGCATACTGGCAGTGTGTTGGGGATGTCATTTTATTTCCTGTTCAGTCTCAGGTGAAGCAACTATAAAATGCAACAAATAACCCCTGCCTTTCTGCACAACATCTGGATCATAGTAAGCACTTGTGTTGGTCAAACAGATACACATAAAGTATATGCATGAAGCGTTTAGCACATAGTAACAGCACAAAAAAGTTAGCAATTCTTATTGTTTTGTGTTTTATAATAACACAAAGCTATTCAATAGTCAAACTAATTTCACTGTAATTCGTTATTGCTATCATTACTTTATAGGTCGTATAAAAGCAAATTAAGCTATCTTGCAGAGATTGCTGAATTTGGAGCGAGACGACCTGAACCCAGGCCTCTGCTCCATCTCTTGCTGGCTGTTTGAACTTGAGCAAGTCACTTTACCTCTCTGAACTTGGTAGCTCCATTGTCTGTAAAATGGGATAATGATACCTGGTCTCTCTACCTTATAGGTGTGGGTCAAAATTAGAATCAGATCCCTGAAAGCACTCATGACCTGCAAAATGCAATAAGGAGAAAAGAATTTGTTGTTTTTCTGCTGGTATTGTGCTTTATTTTATGAGGTTTTTAAAACATCAATTTAAGACATTAATTTCCATCCTTAAAGAGGTCTGCTCTGTTCAGGAAGTCACACTGAAGGACTTGCTGGTCAGTGGAGGACTGCCAAAGCTTTCTCCGTTCTCCTTTGCCTGTGATGATGCCACGGCTGCCCTCTGGGGGCATGCTTTCTGAGAGCAGCGAGGGGGTCTCCCACCAGCATGGCAAGTCCTCTTTGGGGAACCTGCAAGATGTCCATCCAGCGTTAAGTGCAAAGTGAAATTCCACGGAACCAAGAACGGTGGACTGGTCTCAGCCTCTCTGACATATGCAGGAATAACTTAGACCGGGGATGCACATTGAAATCTCTATTTTCTGGTGTTCCTACCATCATTAAAAAGGAAAGAACTTGGAGATGACATTATTCCCATCTAACAGGTGAATCCATCAGTAAGTTCCTACGGCAGTACAAGAGTCAAAGGAAGTAGCACATTAGACTTACTTAGACATCTCTGAGACCGTATTTTGATGCAAAACTGAGAGGATTTGCAAGTGTTGTTTTGTTTTTTGGTTTTTGGTTTTTTTGGCTAGATTTCACACAGCTTCAAAACCTCAAATCTTCTTTTTTTTTTTCCCCCTGAGTACAAAATAGAATGAGCTAGAAAGACAATCCGGGACTGAGAGATCAGAAACCAGGAAGTGAATTCTTAGCTCTTGGAAGCTGATACAAGGTTTAGCTAACTCAGGCAGATAAGCAGCCCAGTTTAGTGGGAGCGCTTATGGGCTGTGGGATCCACAAAAGCTGAGGACACATCCCAGCCCCATGACTTTTTAAATTTTTATTCTTATTGGAGTATAGTTGCTTTACAATAGTGTGTTAGTTTATACTGTACAGCAAAGTGAATCAGCTATATGTATACATATATCCCCTCTTTTTTGGATTTCCTTCTCATTTAGGTCACCACCCAGCCCCATGTCTTATTGTGTGTCATACATCAAGTCACTTAACCTCTCTGAGTCTCTGAGTGTCATATCTCAATTGTGGATAAGAATATCTCACAGCATTGTTCTGGGAATTAAATGAAGTGGCTATAAAGGGTTGAGCACAGCATCTAGCATAGAGGTGTTAGCCCTCTCTTCCTCCCTTCTCTTCTTCCCCACTAGCTCAAAATTAATAACCCAGGGCAAAAAATAAAGAGTCTGATTAGGCCAATAAAACTTCCATTAATATGACAGGCAGCCAAGCATATGGCTAAGGGCATGAACTCTGCACAAGTTTGCCAGGGCACAAACCCTACCTCTGACCATTATTATAAGCTGTGCTGTCTTGGGCAAGCTACTAACCCTGTCTGTGCCCTGTTTCCTCGTCTGTGTAATAAGAAGAATAAGACCTATGGTATGAAGATTAAATGAGTCCACATTTGTAAAGGGCTTAGCGCCTGATACATAGTAAGTGTCACACAAGCACCTGTGAACTCAAGTCCAGTCTTGTCTGCCAGTCTTAGAGCCAAGACATCGGGTGGGCTTTTATCTGCCTGGGAGAACTTCAGCAGAGAGGTACCAACACTTCGAAGGCATCAGTTGGCCTCATTTTTTGACTGACAGCTTCAAAACCAGATGTGTTGCATCTTCGACCATCCCCCGATGCTACATAAATCTTTATAGAACTGGATTGTAAAGAGCCAAGTACTAGAACACTGAAAACCCTAATATCCCCATCGATCGCCTGAGAGTAGTTCAATGGCGTTTCTCTAAGCCCTCTAGCATCACCCAGGCCCTGCTGCAATAGTCCTCCGCCTCGGACCCAGAAGGCAGAGGGCAATGCGATCTCGCAATTTGTCCCCGTGCGTCTCTGGCTGCTGTCAGTTGGAACAAAATAAATGTTCAAGGGAGTTCGGTTAGACTCACTTAGCACCGAAGCATGGGATCCAGCTGTTGGCGCTTATTCCCTCTTAAATATCCCCAGATTGAATAAATCTAACTCTATGTTGGAAGGGGAGCTATGGAAGAAGCAAGATGCTGAAGGATGGGAAATGCCACATTTGTTTTAGCCCCACTACTGTCTTGGTCTGCGTCAAAAAGGCAAAATAGAAAACCTGTAAGAAAAGAGGCTGGTGTTCTTTTCCTTTCCTTGGGTCCTGCGAATAAAATTCAAAGCCTCTTCTCTTTTTGAGTGATCACAGATAAAAATTTGATGGGTAAAATCTCCTCCAAGGATAGCAGTGGTCCCTGTTCACAGTCTGTGCCTTCCAACTCAGAAAGCCACAGAGCAGGCGGAGTCCCAAGCTCCCCACCAACAAGGGTCACCATATCCAAAGAAAGAAGCATTTTGAGGTCTGAGCCATCTGGGCCATGTCAGAGAAAAAGTTTCCTAAATGCAGTTTCGAGCAGGTCGTTATCCTCACCCTGCCTTATGTCTCCTCTCTTGGTGATCCTGAGCCAGTTTTGAACGAGGCAGTCTTAAGGCTTGTTTGGATTCCTGTGCACTCAGCTCTATGAGCCCCTTAAAAGCTTGAGAGGAAACATTTAGGAAGCATGATTGAGGCCAGCTGTGCTGCACCCCAGCCAAGCCACTCGAGCCACCCTTCTCCATGATCGATTCTGATTGCTGTGGCTGCAGGAATTCCATCATGGTCAGCAAAGATGGCTAAGGTGGCTGGAAGGAATAAGGCGATCAGGCCACCTTCCCTCCATACGATCACGCCAATCCAGGAAGCGTTCCTCCCTCAAAGCGCCTCTCGTGCAGACAACTTTCTGATGTTTTCCATAATGACAAAGTCACCATAAAGGAAAGAGAGGAAGAAATGTTTTAAAATACCTTCAGAATGCTTGGCCTTTATTCAGCCTCAGTTGCCTGATGCATTTGCTTCTTAGGCTGAATCTCACCTCTCATATTAAGCATTCCAGTGGCCCCCAAGCAGCTTGCGATTTGGAACTCCCAGGGTGTGGTAGATTGTGAAAATGGCTATAACTCTTCACCTCTCCCTATATCACATCACTGCACACCATGACTCTCTGGTTCATCCCATGAAAAGGCAGCATCTCTCTCCCCTGCCCTTGATTCTGGACTTGCCTTACACTTGCTTTGGCCAGTAATTAGTTTTCTGCAGACACGACAGTGTGACATTACTGAACTCTTGGCCTCAAGAATACTTCGGCTTTCTCTCCCTCTTAGCCCTGCCCAGCTGTCATGTTAACAAGCCCAAGCTGGCCTCTTGGGTGATGGAAGACCATGTGGCACAGAGGCAAAGCATCCCAGCTGAGGCTGTCCTAGACTGGCCAGTTCTCAGCGAGCACAGAAGCTAACTGCAGATGCATAAGTGAGCCTCACTGAGATAAGAAGTAAGCCCAGCCCATGTTGCTAAACCCCAAATAAGTGTTTATTAAGCCAAACCAAATAAGTGTTTATTATTTTAAGCCACTAAATTTTAAGGCTATTTGTTACATAACGAAAGCCCCTCTTGTAGCTCATATTTTTCAAAATGACAAAATCACCTTAAAAGAAAGAGAAGAGAAAGAAGAATTTAAAAGGGAAATGGGGGTGTGCCGAGAGTTTCTGAATGCTGTCTTTTCTCCAGCCTCAATTACCTGAGATATACTTATTCGGAATCTCATCTGCCACTTTAGCAGCTCCAAAGGCCTCCAAGCTCTCTCAGCTGGGAATTTCCGAGGCTTCTGCAGTGCATAAGAGGTTTCTCTTCAGTAGGGTCTCCAGCCCAGCAGACCTGTCTCTGTACCCGGGTAAACAAAACCCTGTTGGATGGACAGGCAATAATACCCAGATCCCACCCATCTCTTGTACGGTAATTCTCCTGTAGAGGGGACAGTTGTGTGCTCTGAATATAAAGTAACTTTATTAACATAGAATAGCACTGTTTCTTATATTTAGGGCTGACAAACGGAGATGACCGGAGGCAGCAGGATGTCTTGGGAAGCAGCAGGTTCTTTTTTTTTTTTTTTTAATAAATAAATAAATTTATTTATTTATTTATGGCTGCGTTGGGTCTTCATTGCTGCACGCAGGCTTTGTCTAGTTGCGTCAAACTGGGGCTACTCTTTGTTGCGGTGCACAGGCTTCTCGTTGCGGTGGCTTCTCTTGTTGCGGAGCACGGGCTCTAGGCGCGTGGGCTACAGTAGGTGTGGCTCGCAGGCTCTAGAGCAGAGGCTCAGTAGTTGTGGCGCACGGGCTTAGTTGCTCCGCGGCATGTGGGATCTTCCCAGACCAAGGCTCGAACCCATGTCCCCGGCATTGGCAGGCAGATTCTTAACCACTGCGCCACCAGGGAAGTCCCAGCAGCAGATTCTTGAGGGTGCCTGAGTGTGTGTTTTTGCATGCACATTGCAAGTGGTGGGGAGAGAACCAACATTTATGGGGTGCCTACTATTTGCCTGGCATGTGCTCTGTCTTTGCTATTTTTGATGAAATCTTACAGCATCACTGTGAGGAGGTTTGGTTAGCATTGATTGATGAGGACACTAAAGTCCCAAAAGGTTAAGTAAATTGCCCAAGGTCACCCAGCCAGCAAGTAGTAGAGCCCCATGTTGTCCTGTACAGTCACACCCTGAGTGTTTGAACTGTATTGACCAAATGAGAGGCTCCTGCGGAAGCATATCAGAAGTTCTACAAATATTTGATTAAACAGTTTTCTTATATTGACTTATTTAAAAGACTGTAATAAAAATCCATACACCTCAAATATGCTACATTCCAACATTTAACGTATTAGAGAACAGTTGGGAGGGTAGGAGATCTGTACTGTTCTTTTTCTTCTCCTCCCCCTCCTCCCCCTCCTCCCCCTCCTCCTTCCCCCTCCTCCTCCTCCCCCCCTTCTCCACCCCCTCCTCCCCCTCTTCCACCCCGCCCCCGCCGCCTTCTTTTTCATTTTGAACTCAGGCCCATGCACATCAGCTGAAGTGAGCCTACAACTGTGTGCATATGCACCATTCTTAATTAAATACCAGGCTCGACCCATGCCCAAATCATAGCATTATAAATAGTTAGTTGTACAATGATTTGGGAATGCATCATGATAAATCTGTATTGTAGACAGTTTCAAAAGTTTTTGATAGTTTGGAGTGTTTCCATCCTGACATTTATATTTACGATTAGAAGGGCAGGAATTTGTGGGGAAAGTAGAGCCAAGGTGAGGAGGGTCAAAGAGCAACAGTGTCTAACCAGCTGGGCATTATAGTTTAGGGAAACAGGGTATGACAGACCGTTCCATGATCGAGATGAGAGCTAATTCTCAGACTCCTGGCTACCAGCCAAGTATTGGGGCCACTCAAGTTGCAGGTTGGAAAGGGCAAACTACCCTGTAGTCTGCAGAGTGGGCTTGGACAACCTCCTGCCTGGACGAATCCTCCCTGGGCCATTGCCACCTTCCTCACCCTTCCAGGAGAAAGAAGGGGGAAAGGAAGAAGCAGGGTCAGGACAAGCTTGGATGAAAAGGAGGAAGCTGCCTTCTTTGCCAGAGCAGAAGAACACTCGCTGAGGGAGGTAGAAGGCCAGGGCTGACTCTCCCAAATCTTGAGTCAGTGGATGATTCAGCTTTGAGACGAAAATGCCCCACTATTCCTCTTCCAAGCTTCTGTAACAGTTCAATTAAAGCTTCTTCTGAGATTGAAAAGCAAGCTACTTACAAAAATAAAACAACAAAAATCTGTTTTGATCTGTAGGCTTATCTATGTGAATCCAGACTCTCTACAAAGAAAAAATAATAATCAGAAACAAATTCAATGAAAAGTTAGTCAAGTTTGTTTTCAAATACTGTAGTGTAAAGAACATCTGTTTTAGGATCTGACAGATCTGGGTTTGAAACAGTTTTCCCACTTATAAACTGTATGAGTTTGGGCAAACAACTTAATTTCTTGAAATTCAGTTTCTAATCTGTAGGTGTGGATAATACCAACTCACAGAGTTATTCAGAAAATTGAATGAAATAAATATGTGAAATTTCCTAGCACAGCAAGGAAGGCGCCAAATAGATTTGTTCACCCCATTTCCATACCTAAAGACCTTCCCACCATGTCACTTAATATACAATCTTCTTTTTCTCCTACCCTCAACAAAATCTATAAGAGCCTGAAGAACTAAATCCATCCTGAGTTGTCAATGATGCTTAATGATTTTAATTTTCACAGAGCTCTGGGTCTGAAATTGTATAATTTCAGGGTCAGATACTCAGAAAGCCAGACATTATTTTGGACAGGGAGACTTTTATGGCATCCCTGAAATCACTCTTCTCTCCAGTTAATTAGTAAAACCATCCACAGTCTAGGTCATTGATCTTTAGAATGATCAGGAATGTTCACCCCTGGGGCTGTACAAAACATCCCACTAAGGGGCAGGAAGAAAATATTGGGCCCTTTATATATATTGATCTTAAAAAGTAAGAAAAAAATTAAGCTTTCCTAATACTTAACATGTAGATTGATATTAGCACAATCCATGAGCTTTTATGTCTAAATGTCACATGCAGGAAAGAGTCACATTTCTACAACACGAAGGGATTGACATTGACGTATTTTCTCACTCATGTACTTTCATTCTTTACCTGGCTGGTGACCCAAACCATCATTCCAGAGGGGAACCATTAGTGTTCCTAACAGTACTTAGTTCTACAGTTTTCCATTAACTTATTCCATTGGACATGGAATTAATAAGAGAATTCTTGGAGAATGTCCTGGATTCAGGCATAGTCATCCTTCTACTATATAAAAACAATCTAAATTTCCCACTGATTATCAGCAAGAATCACCCCAGCCAGTACAGTAACCCATCTCTCTTAGTTCAAATCACAGGAAGCTCAAAACAGCCAGATAGATATCCCAGCTTCCAGTTCAGTGGGACCCTTGTATTTCCTGGTGAAAGCATTCATTCTTTAGGAATAAGACCTCTCAATAAGCAAAGCTCAAAGCTCAAGAAAGAGAAGCAAAAATGCTGCCAATGTATCATTAGGAATAATAGAGAGGAGCCACTCCCATCTCCACCCCTTGGTTCTCTGGTCTGTGTAGTTGGTTATGAGAGAAATGACACCATATAAGTCCCTGGATCGTAGCACATACTGTATTTTATAGGGTGATACCCCAGCCCCATGAAAAGATTTTCCTCAGCCAGTGCTATACCTGAGTCTTCAATAGACCACTCCAATATGCTACAAGGCTGACCACTTTGGATGACAGAGTATATGGTAAACTAGTGAATTCTGTGGATTGGGGTGATTGCTGCAGTACTTCACTGTAAAACGAGTTCCTCGTCAGAAACAATGTGGTGTGGGATACTATGGCAGTAAATAAAGTCCATGCAGCAGTGCTAACTGAAGCACTGCAACCAGGAAGGCCAATCCAAAGTATATTCCAGAAAAATCAAAGCACTTTCCATGATGGAAATTCCTGCTGCTGGCCAACTTGTCAATGATCCCATTAAGCAAGGATTGGGTGGCTGGAGAAGAGGTTGACTGATGTCCACACAATACTTCATCTCATCCACTTGATCACTGAGTCTCCTCTCTAGTGGTTTTCCTTTGTTAAACATGCACAGGGACTCAAAACCCTCAACTTTGTGCTTATTCTTAAAGTTCCGTCCACAAACTTCTTTCCTCAGACTTTTTTTCATTCCAAATCCCTGATTATCTAGCCAAACCATTGGACTCTATCTATCCATGTATCAATAGAGATCCACACTTTTGCCATATCTTCTTCCAGATGAAATGAACAACCATAAGGTGTACTGCTCATTGGGAGGATTTCCCTCCCCAATGTGCTTCAGGGCCACTTCTGTGATAGGCAGAATTCCAAGAGTGAGCTCCATCCAATGACTCTCACCATCTTATAATGCCCTTCCCTTTGAATGTGGATAGAACTTGTAAATATGATGAGAAATCTCTCATGATTATGTTACTTTACATGGCAAAAGGGAAATTATCCAGGTGGGCCTGAATTAGAAAGCAGAGTCTCTCCAGTGGGTAGATAGAAGAAGTCAGAGAGATTCTAAGGGTGAGAGGGATTTGTTGAGCCATTGCTGGCTTTGAAGATGTAGGGGCCATGAGAGAAGGAATGCGGATGGCCTCTTGGATCAGAGAGAGGCCTCCGAGCTGACAGCCAGAACCAACGTGGGAACTTCAGACCTACTACAAAGAACAGGATTCTGCCAACCAACTAAATGAGCTTTCAAGCAGATTCTTTCTTAGAACCCCTAGATAAGACCCCAGCCCAGGTGGCAAATTAATTTTCACCTTGTGAGACCCAAAGCAGAGAACCCAGTCAAGTCCACATGGATTCTGATGTACAGAACTGTGAGATAATAAATAGGTGTTGTCTTAAGCTGCTAAGTTTGTGATAATTTCTTAGATAGCAATAGAAAACTAATACAGTTCTGGAATAGGGATAAAATTCTACAGCCATCCTCTTCTGTGTGGTACCAGAATATCATGATTTTATTTTTTTAATTCTGCAGTCAGTTGATTATAGGGAACTCCCACAAGACAAGAGGTATGGGTTGAGGGAGAGGAGGCAATGAAGCAGGACGAGGTAGGTATTAGTTTGCTAGGGCTACAATAAAACAATATCACAGATTGTGTGGCTTTAACAACAGAAACTTATAGTCTCACAGTTTCAGAGGCTTGACGTCCAAGATCAAAGTGTTGGCACCTTGTTTGGGTCCTGGTGAGGCCTCTCTCCTTGGCTTGCAGAGGGCTGCCTTCTCGCTGTGTTCTTACACAGCCTTTCCTCTGTGCCTACACATCCTTGGTGTCTGTGTCCACATTTTCTCTTCTTATAAGGACACCAGTCAGACTGGATTAGGTTCACCTCTTTGAAGGCCCTACCTCCAAATACATTCACATTTTGAGGTATTGGGGTTTAGGGTTTCAACATATGAATTTGGGGGAACACAATTCAGCCCGTAGCGAAGTACCATCATAGTCTGAGTCACTTGCTTATGAACTTTATTTGAAACCTTCTGGACCTACTTGAAATTGATCTTCTACTGATTGATGGAAGGCTACTGCACACTCCCAATTTGATGGCTGGGGGGATCAAACAGCACCCCATTCGTGATAGGCAATTTAGGATCCATAGAAACTCCTAGGTGTCACCTAGGCAACTGTTAAGTTTCTATCAGGGCCCAGGAGCAACATAGAAGCTATTTTTCAAAAGGAAAGTAGTTATCTGTGAACAGTATGGCTCCTATGCTGTGATTCTCCTATCAGGGACTGACACAGGCTCCATACATCATCCCATCTCCTGTTCTGGATCGCATGCAAAACTGGTGGCTTCATGTGAAACTAAGTCAGAACAGCATGTCCAAACATTCAACGGGGGGGCTTCCCTGGTGGCGCGGTGGTTAAGAATCCGCCTGCCAATGTAGGGGACACAGGTTTGATCCCTGGTCTGGGAAGATCCCACATGCCATGGAGCAACTAAGCCCATGCACCACAACTACTGAGCCTGTGTGCCACAACTACTGAAGCCCATGTGCCTAGAGCCTGTACTCTGCAACAAGCCACTGTAATGTGTGTGCACCACAACGAAGCGTGTGCACCACAACGAAGAGTAGCCCCCGCTCGCCACAACTAGAGAAATCCTGCGTGCAGCAACAAAGACCCAATGCAGACCAAAATAAATAAAATTAAATCTTAAAAAAAAAAAAACATTAAATGTGTTTCTTCCAGAATCCAAAGAAGCTCACCAGACATTGTGCCTCTTTTTCAGAGATAGGTGGTATACAATTAAGAGCTATGTCCTTTCCATATGTGAATATTTCTGAAGTCTTACAAGGCTGATATACAAGTTAAAACTAATCCAATTTATCCCATCCTGTGAAAAAAGGGATGTTTCAATTTGTATAGCCAGAACATTATCTCCACCTCATCAGACCCATAGACATGAGATTCTAGAGCAATCTGTTCAGACTTCTAGGCCTACCTCCTGCAGAGGTTATGTGCAGTAATGCAAATCCGCAAGCTTATCCCTTGGTAAAAGTGAAACAGAAAGTCCAGTAAGCCTGATATATAAACGGTGGATACATGAGGTAAACAGCATACCCAAAAGAGCATAGATATTTAGTCAAGGTTAAATGTAAAGCCACTAATATTAGGACTACAATTAGACCCTCTGGTGCCTTTGTGCTAATTAGAAATGGACATCTCGTGCTCCAGGGAGATGCAGGCCCGCAGCATTGGACATGGAAGCATGTCCAGGTGAGAGGAGCCCAGTCCCACCCACCACTCTTTCAGGCACCCTTGTGCAGGGTGCAGTCTATACCACCATCTGTTCACAATGACCCTGGCAAAAGCCATGCATGAATTGCAAAGAGACACATCAGCCTATTTAGAAAATGCTGTAGAAAAGTGCAGGCATCTATATTCTCTCCTGAGTTCCTGGGCTGCTTCTCCATGACCTGTGGGGAGATGGGGGTGAAAGCATATGTAGGCAGAAGGAAAGAAACAGCCCCTAATAACCTAGGCATCCAAGTAGTGCTTGCTGGAATGGATTTGGGTTGAATTGAATCTCTTTAACTTGACCTTGTCTAGACATGGTTTTCTTTTCTTTTATGTCATGATCACATCATCTAAATAATGAAAATAAAGTAATAACTTAACCAATTAGTTTTGCCAATTAATTATTCATCAAGTAGTTATTTGGTTCCTTGATATACTCGATTCTGAACTAAGCAATATAAAAGTCTTAAAAGAAATAAAACCCTCAAGATTTTAACAACCTAGCTAGGGAACTGTTACTCATGCGCAGGAAACAATAGGATAATTCAGCCCTTAGGTATTTATTTTCCCCAAGTGGCAAGAAATATGAGAATGACGTTTGTTTGAATATTCTGCTAGTTATTGGTAAATGTTTTTCCTTTTACCTTACAAAAGATATACCTCTCATTTCACCAGTGTATTGGTATATAAGAAAAATTTCATGGCCCTAAGTATTTTTCCTACATCAAAGTTACATCCAAGCTCAAACTATGAAACCAGTCTGTGATGTGGACCTGGGCAAGGGTACTTTCTAAGTTTAAAGTTTAGCCAGAAGGAGACGCAGCTAGGAACAAGAGGGTTGAATATTCCAGCACTATCATCTCAGCAGTATCCCTGCATCACTAGGTTTGCTGGCATGTGAAGGCATCAAGCCCTCATAATATTTCTAGAGCCCGCAGCCTCTATATGTGTCCACAAATATAAATCACTTGCAGTGATGAATCCCTGCATGGCCTCAGCTCCAGCCCATTCATCACCAGGCAAGCCTGATGATTGCTCCACTGAGGTTCTCACCCTGACCTAAAGGCATGACCTTTGCTGAAAGGCAAGGGTGAGTGAATCGCCTTAATCCCTAGTATTTCCATAATGTGAGTCCTTTCCCTGACCAATGACTTGTGCTCCTCATCCCCTAGCTGCATAGGCTTGCTTTGGATTGTGTACCCGTACAGTACCTAACACCAAGGCCATGTTCAACTGCAAAAAAACAAACAAACAAAAGTGAATGGGACTCTAAGAGCTTATTGGGGAGAGAGCGCTTGATTTTTTTTACCTTTTTTGTTTGTTTCATTAATGAAAAGTCAAAGCACATGACCATTTTCTTTTAAATATGAAATTGCATATTGAAATTTGTTCAGAATGGGTTTGTCCACTCTTGTTCGTACAGCGGTCCTCAAGATTAACAGTATATAAGAATCATATATGATGTAGTTGTTTAAAATGTGAATTCCTGGGCCTCATGTCCTGAGAACCTGATACTGCACAAATGCGGTGTGGCCTAGGAATCAGCATGTTTATTAAATACAGGTAGGTAAGAGTCTGATCAAGAGGTCCTTGGACCTCACTGTGAGAACATTAGCTTTTGCCGGTTGCCATTGCTGCTGTATGGCTGCTGGAGCTGCCGCTGGTATTCTCAACAGTTGTTCTCTTCGTGTGTACTGAGCAGCTGCTCACTCACTGTTTGCTGCTCGTGAAGGTGAATTTTCAAGTCTGAGGCATGGTGTCTGGGACAGAGCATCAGCCAGCAGTCAGGAAGCCTGAGCCCAGGTTCTGCTGCTAAATAACTATGTTATTTAGCCTCACTAGTATTTCACTGAAATAAATAAATTTCAAAGGCCTTTGCAGCTTAAAATATTTAGACATTATGAATTTCAATTACAGTGACCCATCCATGCTTTCTTTATTTCATCTTTCTGAAGGCATTAGAGAGTTCTGATTCCTGGCACTGCAGCCACCACTCACCGTGTATGTTAATCTGAAGAAATGACTCCATTTCCCAAATCTCATTCTTCTCATTTGCATAAAGGAAAGATGAACTCTTCCCCTGTTCACCTCATGGGGTAATGATAAACTCAAATGGGATTAGGAATATAGGATTTACAAAGTACTACAAAGGTGCGATATCTCATGCCCTCCAACTGTAGGTCATAGCACTAGATTTGTCTCATAAATATATCTTGAAAAAAATCTGTTTGAATTGTGTTCAAATGGAATGGGAGGTAAGAAAATGGAATCAGGCAGCATGGACAACATTTTTAGAAGCTTGTCTTGTGGAAGGAGCAGAGAAATAGGTCAGTCACTGTAAGGGTATACTGGGACAAAGAAGAGAGAGGTAAGTAAGGTGAGGGATATTACAGCACATTTATATGTTCAGAGGAGTGATCCAGTAAAGAATGAGATAGCAGAATGAAGGGGTCAGATTGTATGAGGCTGTCCTCAAATGGGTGAGAGGGGACAGAATCCAGAATATTAGGTTGGAGTACCCAGTAAAATAAAAATCAAGATCAATATCTGAGACTGAAGAAGGAGATGGAGGAGTTGAAGGTTTGAGGAGAGAGGAGAAGATGCAAACTGGTTTTCTGGGATAGTGGGGGCTGAACTGACAGAGTAATTAAAACACTAAGAACACTTAAGGTTTAAAGTCATGAATTTCAAGTGAGACCATTCTTCATGACTGTGTGTTTTTCTTCAGCTACATTCAGCTGCTTGGTTCAGGTGCAGAATAGGTATAAAGTTGGATTTTTCCAGGGTTGATTTTTTTTAAATCAGGGGAGTATGATGTAGTGAATAGGTTAGGGAGATGCGGTTGTATGCAACAGAGTGATTATGATAATGGATCATTATATCCAAGCTTAGTAAGGACCTGTGTCAATGGATTGGTAGCCCTGATAACCTGGAATCTGATTATTAGAGGGAATCAACTGGAAGAGAGAAAGTGGTAGCCAGAGAATGAGTTGTTTGAAATTGAAAGGAGTGGCACTGACAAGGCAATAGAGAATGGCTGGGGAAGTAGGTGACTATGGTGGAGTGGAAGAAATATGTAACTTGAGTAGTCCAAGGAACTGAGGACAAGGATGTTGGATGGGCCATCTACATCAGTGTTTGACTTCCCAAAATGCTGCGTGAGTATGATGGCCATGAGCCAATGTCTTTCTTCAGTGAATGAAAGCAGTGACCAGGGGGATAACAGAGGCATGAATAAGATAGTCCCTCTGGCTTATGCTTCAAAGGAATACATTTGGAGGGGAGTGAGAGTGAACGGTTGTCCTGAAGAGACCCTGAGGAGTGGAGAAAACAACTCCAGTCCCAGTGGTATGCAGGTTATTCACATGGAAATACAGACTTCTGTTTCTCTTGGGAAAATTTAGAAGTTTCATCACAAGGGACCCCTTCTCCACAGGTTAACAGGTGGCTGAAGTTGAGTGTGGCTCTCCCCTTTAGATGGGTCATCGAGTCTCCATTTCTCCACAATCCCCACCATATCCTCTCTTCATCCTGAAACAGGGATCCCATTTAACTTCCACTTACTATGAGTTGTCTTGTCTAAAAATAGACCTAACCTATAAATAAATGTCTTACTATATTCATATTTTTGTTAAATAGAGAATTGAAAGCAGAAAATAAGTCAGACCAAGAGGGCCATGTATATAACTTGAGCTTCTTCTCTTTTTTTATATTATCTGTTTGACCCTCATAGGCATTTGGTCATGAGACTTCTGCCCTAACTCTGACTGATGAATTTATCCCAATTAAAATCTACCAGAAATTATTTTCCATAGGCCAAAAATTTGAGTTTCTCTTATGTGATAATTTTATAGCTTTGAAATCCCAACTAGGCTTGATGGCAGAACATGCAGTGAAACTCAGAAATAATCAGGTAACCTAATTTTAGTTCAAGAAGAAAGCATTCGCCTAGAATATGGGTGTTAGAAAGAGTATATATAGCCCCGTGTGCATTTCCCTCTAACTTCTCACCTTCACACCAATCTTAAAGTAAATAGAGCTCTTGAGCAAGCCCAGAACTCTGGGATTTTCTGCCCTGATGGATCCCGTGCTCTACACTAGCTGTCAAGACCAACACACTTTGGATGTACCTCTAGGACACACAAAGGACACAGTAGAAGTGGCATCCATTTGCTCTGTCATGGACCTGTAATATATTTTTTTTATTTTTATTTTTTATTATTATTATTATTATTTTGCTGCATTGGGTCTTTGTTGCTGCGCGTGGGCTTTCTCTCATTACGGCGAGCAGGAGCTACTCTTCGTTGACGTGCGGGGGCTTCTCATTGCGGTGACTTCTTTTGTTGCAGAGCACAGGCTGTAGGCACACGGGCTTCAGTAGTTGTGGCGCATGGGCTCAGTAGTTGCAGCGCACGGGCTTCAGTAGTTGTGGCATGTGGGATCAGTAGTTGTAGCTCACGAGCTTAGTTGCTCCGCGGCATGTGGGATCTTCCTGGACCAGGGAATCGAACCCATGTCCCCTGCATTGGCAGGCGGGCTCTTAACCACTGCGCCACCAGGGAAGTCCCTGGACCTGTAGTGTTGAGTGTATCCTTGACATCGCTCAAAAGTTAAAAAGATAATAAAGCAAAGGGAAAGCATCCAAGATCAAATTATTTCTGCAAGTACATCACACAGGGATCTTCTGGTTCTGGCCTAGTTACTCTGAAAGGTAGCAGGTTCCTAATGTCTTAGAAAGTTGCATTCTTAGAATTCCTCCCCCACCACCTCCACAAAAGCAGTTCATCAGAACAGATCAGACTTGCGAGATTTATTTAAAACACTTCATAACAGTTACAGAGTAGAAATGGGTATTTCTAGGAGCCTGAAACATAATTAGGAAGTTCCCTTGTGTGCTCAGTTTCCTGAAGCTGAGTTCTAGATTATATAGCTAGGATGACCGTATGATTTATTGTCCAAACTAGGACACTTTTGAGAATAAAGGGGTGTTGCTATTAACAATTGCTCCGGGACAACAGGTGTGAACAGGACTTCCAAGCGGGCTAGGTGGTATGTTCACCTGAATTACACATAGCTCATTTCACAAGACTCCAAAACATGTCACCCAGAGACCAGAGAGGAAAGACATGGGAAAGATTTAGCAGGATTTACCCTTCTAACAGGATTTACGGAGCTAACCTGGGTTTGCTCCCTCTCACTGCTCACAACTCAGAGACAGGTTTTCCAAAATATACATTTAACAAACTAACTTTATTTCGTCTCTGTGAAAAGCTTAGAGGGGATTTAGAGGAAGAATGGGTAAAACCAGTTCTTCAGCAGCAGAATTTTCTGCCTTAGCCCTAAACTGTTCATTCCACCCGCCCTCCCCTTGCCTCCTTCCCTCCCCACTCTGCCTACACCACCCTCAAGCGGAACCTTGTTCACAGCCTGACATAATTGGCAACATGCTTTGTTGTTGGTTTGCCTTGCTGATGCCTCATTACTGGAAGGTTGCCAATGGTAGCATACCAGCTACATGCACCAATGGTCTGATCTGGGATGGGAAATCCTACTGTATATTCCTGTTCAGGAGAGAGTGCACCAAACAGCTCTGAAGAGGAACTAGACAAATGTTTGAATAAAAAGCAACTGAAGGATGACTGCTAATTCAAAAGAAGTCATGGTCCCAGCTGACTTTCTTGGCTTCCTTCCCTCCTAGATTTTCCTGCGCTCCTTTGTTATCTGTGGTTTAATCCTCAAGTACAGTTCTGGTGCTATCCATGAGGCAACATTTCTAAATGCTAACATATTGGCTCAATTATTCCAAAAAAAGGGAACTAAAAATGTTTCACCTCTTGCAGCTAACACACATCCAATTTTGGACAGCTTGCTTAAAAACACATGTGTACAAAATGGTTTGCCTCTTGCCTTCATGCTGAAGACTTTCTTCTTCCCAGGAGGTGGCAGGGGCCATGATAAAAATATAGGATGTAGAGAAAAATCTGTCTCACTTGTTTGTATTGTTTTTAAAACTTGAGATAAAAGAACATCCCCATTGTCTTTCAGGTTGGATTTTCTAAAATACATTTTTGTTTTCCACTCTAAAACAAAGAATTGTCTTAGCTTGTTTTGCCCCAGTTTATGGGATTAGCAAATAAATGTTTAAAGTCTCTTAGTGAAATCTTAGAAACTTTTTCATCAAAATTTCAAAATGTTAGGTATATGTATTTGTGTGTATACATTCCTGTTTCCAAGAGGTAAGGCATGACCCTATTCAGGACTCGCATGGGATAATAAGTGATTGTTTTCTTTCATGAGTGAACTGCTGCTGAAGGTTGCAGGAAGACTTTAAAAAAAAAAACTCTGCTAACTAGTTTCCATTGTATTTATTAAAATTCCCCAAGCTACTTTTGTTTGTCTTCCACACTCTTCCTTCAATGGAAAGCAAAGACACAAAGGCCAAGCAAAGCCCTGACTTGCTCTTGATAAATATGGCCCATATAGCATTCTGTACAACTTGGAGCTGAGACCATTATTTCATTGAAGCCTGTATTGTTCATTAGTACAAAGAGTGTGTAATAAATATAATGAAAGACTGCTGGCTTTACTCTATCTTTGTCATCTAAAGCAGTTCCATGAATAAGTACAGGGATTTGTCTCCAAATGACTTATTTGCTTCCTTTCTAATAAATAACATGTAATTAGGGTAATATATTGTTTCCTAGTTATGTTAGCCATGTAGTGAAGGGAAACAAATGCACAATTTTAGATATGAAAGAACAGTGGATAATTTTTATATTATCCCTTAAAGTATTTAGACTCATTATGCATAAGTTAAACTGCTGGGAGGTCTAAGTGCAAAGCAAGAGCCAAGCTTCTACATTTAATGAGTTTCTTTATTACTCAGGGCATGAATTACTACTCTGATACTATAAAACTGCAGCGAGTGCTCTGCATCTCAGATAAGACTCTCTTTGAGGAATGCACTCGTCAGTGAAGTGTCAGCGATGGGATGGGCTAATCTGATTTAGAAAGGATTAGGTTGGGAACTGTGCCTCTGAATGTCAAGGTATCTACATCTCTGCACAGAGGAGTGGAATGTTTTAACTCTTCACATCCAGGGCCCCGGTGCTAGGATAGCCCTGTGAGACACAAGGTCACATCCATTACTGAGCACCGAGCCGGAAATAAATTGCACTGATGACCTCCTCAGGTCCCCTGAGAGAAATCCATCTTCAGTCCCGCGATACCAGGGAGCTACTGCCAAGCCTTGGCCTTGGAATTCAAAACATTCTTCTGGGAAAAAAAAAAAAGAGAAAGAAAGAGAAGAAGGCCTCTGCTAATTATTAAAGAAAAAATAATGATACGTAGCAAATCTAATCTCTCTTAAGCACCCCACACTTCACTGGACGAGGGGAACTAGCTGTTTACTAGGGTTGGAATCTGCTGAGTATCTGGATATGGGATAGGGAAGGGGAAGGCATCAGGGAGTCACACCTTAGTGGACCAATCCAGATCTGTGGAGTCTGTGATGGTACAGACTTTCCATATATTGGGGTCATTAATTTTGCAAGCTAGGTTGCCTATTAATAAGACAGAAGGTGATACAGTGTGGTCTCTCATCTCTCGACCTTGTGGACAGAAAGCATTGGGGGTGGGGGGCTTCTCTTTGCTCAGTTCTTGCCCAACTCTGAAAAAGCTGAGCCCTTTACCACCGGTTCAGATAGGCTGGCAGGTCCACCCAGACATTTGACATGTATTAAGTGGAAAGTTAATTGGAAAAATGGTCAGGAGCTCCTACCTGGTCTCAATGCGAGCATCGGGACATGAGTCCTCTGAGCTGGGGATGGAGGTAGGAAAAGGTGTGCCTAAGAAGTAATTGTTGATAGGATCTGTGGAGTCTTTACTTTGCGCTAAGCTTTGATGTACTTTCTGCACACATAGCGACTCTTTCAATCC
Source organism: Balaenoptera musculus (assembly GCF_009873245.2). NCBI lineage: Eukaryota > Metazoa > Chordata > Mammalia > Artiodactyla > Balaenopteridae > Balaenoptera > Balaenoptera musculus. The sequence goes on from NC_045790.1 coordinate 75,335,273, forward strand.
TCACGATAATCCTGCGAACAGGCACGGCCGTGCCCATTTTCCAGATGAGAAAATGAAGAGACAGAGGCTGAGTACTGTGGTCCCTGCCCCACACTGAGAAAGTGTCAAGATCTGAGTTTAAACTCCACTGACTGGCCGCATAGCCCATGCTTTTAAGCCATTCCAGTGGCTCTCTCAAGGTCACCTACTTCCTCAGTTTTCTTCCCACTAGTTAGAACTGGAGCTAATTCCACATTTTTTTTTTAAAAGCTACATCAGGAAGGTTGAACTCTAAGACTTTCCATTTGGGAAAACAGAAGCAGTAGGCATCCTATTGATGAAAGGGAAAAAAATTCAAATCTGAGACTGAGAGTTCCAATTTTCCTCCTTATATTTGAGGACTAGAGCCACAAGCTAAAAGTATAAAGAACAAGTCATTGAGAGAATAAAATTTTAGGCCCAAAGTATCCAACTTCAAGCATATCTCTGATAGAACTTATTTTAATGAGAAATCATTGCAAAAGAGAGCAAGACAGAGGGCTGAGAGAGGCTTTCTTCTCCAATCCAGAGTGGAGAGAGTTCGCCTCCCATATGTTGTACAGAGTTGACCAAGGGGAGATTCAGGTAAGATGTGGAAAAAGCAACCAGTTTTCTGAGCAAGGAAATTGGAAAACATAACAAGGCATGCTGGAACACATCCTTTAATAATACATGCTGGAAAAGTGTTTTCTATTAATTAGCATGTACATTATTCATAAAGTATTTAGAACTCTTACCTTAATTTAGGTGTTATCAGGAAATTAAAGTGCTACTAATTCCACCCTAAAGGTTGATGGCTGAATATTCAGAAGAGAGCGGGCAAGTCCTGACAAGCTGCAAATGTACAACTTATCGTGAAGGAAGATGCTCCGTGGCTCACGAAGGACGTTTCTGATTTTAAGTCACGCACGTCCCATTTTTACTGTCATCAGCATGTGCACCAGCTATGCAACTTCTCGCTTAGAAATTCTTCCAGCACTTCCACTAAGTACTTCTCCCGATAACTCTGCACCCCATTAGCTCTGCATTCTGGAGAGGACATTAGCATTTCCCTTCACATTTAGCTCTTAGGATGGGAAGGAAACCTACGGAAAGGACCCTCTTTATGCAGACGCAGATTTAAAGGGTTCCTTGGGACCTAAAACTTCTTTCTCATTGAAGCCTAAAATTTCTCTCCTAACTTCACTTGCTGCCACCAATCTGTCCTCATTCTGGTCCTCCACAGAGCACTGCCAACTTCATCTTCCAAAAGCACCGAGGGTTCAAGTCTCTTTTGGTTTGGTTTCTGGGTGTTATATCTGCACCTCTATCCCCCTACTCACATCATACCCCAAGGTCCCGTCTAGAATGTTCTACACCTTTCTAAGGGTCTTTCTTGGGTTACACTCAGCTTAGATTCCCCCTTCTCCTTGGTTTTGTCTCCCTCTTCTGAAATGCCTTCATACTCCACAGTAGGCTTTGCAATTAATAATGCATCATAATTTATTATTATTATGTGCCAGAGGCAGTATTATTTCATAATAATGTAGTGTTACATAAAGTCCTCACAGCAGCCCTATGTGATAGGAATTATTGTTCCCTTCACTTTACAGATGAGGAAACTATGGCACACAGAGGCTAAATAACTTGGCTAAGATATTAAGGCTGATAGATAGCAGAACCATTATTCAAACTCAGCTAATCTAAGCTGGGAATCTGTACTTACCCTTGTGAAAACTCCTGCTATCGTTTGAAGTTTGTGTTGCTATTTGTAGTGTTGTCATTTTACTTTTGTAGACTTATTCCTGGTCAACCCAAGGAAAATGTCAGCTTTTGAAATCATGGACCATTTCTGAGAGTCTTTATCCTTCACAACGCTTTATACCTTTGGCACTAAATGAGCGAGAGTTGATATTGTTACAGTTATTCCTTTCATTATCATTATTCACTGCTGTTTGATTTTAGTTATTCTAAACATTATTCTCTTCCTGCAGTCCTCTTTCAAGCTGCATCTCCTCTTTATGCTCTGAAAATATTGCTGTGCCTTCCCAATACATTTATGTGGATTCCTTTATTAGATTCGATGACCAGAGAAAGAAGCAACAGAACGGATGGGGAGTTTTGAAAGGACAAGCAGAGGTGATGTGGTGGCCACTGAAAGCAAGCCACCTACCTCCCAATTATCCACCTACAGCTGGCACTGCCTAGTGACATACTGTTCCTGATTAACTGTACAACCGCTAATAGAAAACATTAACTAATGGATATTAATATTAATTTGTGATGAATAGTCGTTGGCATGAGTCTCTGCGGCTTGCCTTCTGACCGTCTCAATTTGATTTTAGAGAATCTGCATTTCTGCCTACGTAGAGCCTTTGGAAGACCAAGGGAGCTAACGGTGTGGAGTGCATATGGAGAGAATAATGTTCATTATCTTATTAAACCCCACTTATTCCCAGGGAGGTTAGGAGACAGTTGGCAAATTTTATCCCTCATTTGCAGATGGGGACTCATTGGCTTACAGTAATTCCATAGTATGCCTTAAGTCCAGGAGGGAGCAAATGGAAAGCTCAGAGTGAACAGTGGATTCTCTTGTCCTGCTGGGCACCTACCTGTAGCTCTCACATACTGAAGAACAAAGGAACATGATGACGAGGACCAGTACAATTAGGCTGCCCAGGACAGAAAAAAGAGCGCTTTTATGCCTCTCTCAAGGCATTTATTCTTTATGCTAGCATCTAGCACCATCAAATGCATTCTATTAGTCGCTAGATCTTCACCAAAGATGTTGTAAGCTCAATTATAATACACATATGCACTGTGCTTTAAAGTTTTTAAAAGACCTATTCATAAACATGATCTCACTTAATTCATAAGGTCTTCGTGTTTGCACAGCCCTAATTTTTATAACCAACTACCCTTTAGTGCTTCGACTTGGAGAATAAAATACTTGCTCAAATACACCCAGTGTATTTGTGGAAGAACTAGGAACTCCCCCCACCACGTCTTGCTGCGACATGGTCTACGGTTCTTCTCACTACCATTAACTTTCTGTCCCTCTGTTGGCATCCCTTTTCCCCATAGATGCCTCTCACAAAATGTAGACAAAGGAAGTATTTGCTGCTGCTGATGATGATTGAAAACATACTCACCTGAATACTTCTCAAGGAAGAAGCAAGGTTTTTAAGTTTTAGTTCCAGCTAAAACTCTGGACTTCTAGCATGAACAGAGACTGTGGAACATTAGTCTGCCTTGGAAATGGAAGCTATTCATTTTCTTTCTTCAGGGAATATTTATTGAGCATCTACTATGGGCGAGCCACTCCTGTCTACATGATGACAAATAATAGAAGCACAACCCAATCCCAGCCCTCATGAATCTCAGTCCAGTGGGCTAGGTGGAAACAAAAGTAGATTTTGGCTGAGGTCATTTAAGAATTTACTGAATCCCATTCCTATATTTTGGAAACTCCAGTATCCTCCCCAGGAGTGTGAGAATTCCCAAGGAATTGATGTTTTTATTCTATGTCTGGTTCTGAGCATTTCCTTCTGCTGAAGTAGTTGAGTTTAGGAAAGTTTTCCCTGTTGGTATCACATTTTCACTAGACCAGAGACTCAGACCTCTTCTTTAGTTTACACACACACACACACACACACACACACACACACACACACACCATTAATAGCACTGCTTTAGTGAGTGAGCGAGACTTAATGGAAGTTTTGAGAGATAGAGAAATACATCACAGTAAACCTGACAAGTGCATCTTCCAAATATATTTGGAATCTGACCACTTCTCACCACCTCTGTGTCTCTCGTTTGGATTATTGCAACAGCCTCTCTAACTGATCTCCCGCTCACCTCCAGAGTATTCTTCACACAGCACCCAGAGTGATTCTTTTAGAATATGAATTAGATCAAGTCCCAGTCTTCTCAAAACCCTCCAAACACTTTCCCCTCTCACTCAGCATAAAAGCCTACAGAGACTTAACCTGTTCACAACTCTCACTTCCTTCTGACCTCATCTCCAGCATTCTTACACTTGCCACTCTGCTCCAGACACAATGGCTTCTAGAAGGTTCCCCAGAAACAACAAGCACACTCCCCCCTCAGGATCTTTGCATCTTCCTTTCGCTCTGACTGGCTCACTCCTCCCCAGATATATGTGTGACTTGTTCCCTTGCTTTCTCCAGGTTTCTGTCTAATTATCAGTATAAGCAAGGCTCCCTGCCCCCAACTTTGAAAACAGATTCGAGAACAGTGCCTAGCACATAGTAGAAGCTCATTAAAAATTGTTGAAGGATAAATAAAAAGTTAAAAAGTTAGAAATCATACTGCTTAAAATATAGTCCCTTGGCATCTCAACATCTTCTTCTTGGCTCCCCCCTCCCCCATGCTGTGTGGTTTTCAAGTATCACTTTCTCTCTGCCTGTCTCCATGGCCACTTCTGTCTCTCCTGTGCCCCTTCTCTCTCAAGAACATATTCCAGCTACATCATGTATTACATGTGAAACCTTAGGAAAGATATTGTTTCCACATTATAAAATAGGGATAAAAATGATATCTTCATGAGTGCTACTGTGAAAATAGTGAGTCAATACGTGCAAGACATTTAGACTAGGCCTGGCACATAGTAAGTGCTCAGTATTTGTCAGAAGAAAAGAGCAAAACAAAAACCTCTCTCTCTTTTTTTTTTAATAAATGCAGAACAGATCAAATCATCCTAGGCCCTAAATCTAGCTCAGCTCCAGCCCCAATTTTGATTATCCAAACCCTTCCAGACACTCCACATTTGAATAAGACCCAGCCACTTAGAAATGTGTCCATGGTTATAAATATCAATTCATTTCCCAGTCACCTAAGTTTCCACAGTAAAATATTCCTGTCATGAGAGCAGATGTGCAAAGAGTGATGGGGACAATTCAAAAGTCATAACCTGAACTAGGGGTCAGAGAAGGCTTCTTCAAGGAAGTGATGATTGTCTGAGATGTGAAAAAAGAGTAGGAATTGCACAATCAAGAGCGAAAATTTCCAAGCCAAAGAATCAGTGTGTGAGGAAGCCTAACGCGTGAGAGCATGGCATGCTTTGAACTCTAAAAATGGAGTTCATTTGGTACCAAAAGGTCAGAGCAAGGGTTGAGCACCAGGTGATCCCATGAAGGCAACCTGGTGCCCAATCTTGGAGCTTTGTAACCTGACTGCTATACTTTGATGTTATCTCTAAAAGGGAAGGGGAAGAACCCATTGAAGTTTTAGGTTTGATAATCACAGTATCAGACTTGCCTTAACTGGAAGATCATTATGAATGCAGATCAGAGAAGGGATCTGACTCATATGGCAAGTTGAGTGGGTTTATCTTTAACAATAAGTAAGAGTACTTCCTGGACATAACTCTTGAAGGCCTTTTACTCCTCTCATGAACAAGGGCCACTTCTTGGTCATTTTTTTCTTATGCATGGTCCTCTCCCTACAAGCCTCTCTACTTCTGTGTTAACCCAAGACCCTAAAGGAATATTTGGCAGCTAATGTGACTGAATCAAATAATTCATGTTACATTCTATTAATTTTGGCAAATCTACTTTGTCTTGGTTGTGAGTGGCAGCCATCTAGAACTGGAGTCCCAGGAAAATCCCTTGTGTGTAAGAAATTGATGTAACTTTACTTGTGAACCCACGTTCCTAAGGCAGTGCTCCCACCAGGTGCTGCTCCAAATACTTGTCTTCTGTACCATGTCCTATTTAACTTAAAAAGATAATCTGCTTCCTCTTAAAGTGTACTGTTTTTGCCGAAGTGCATGGGGGAACAGTCCAGCACCTAGCTTGCCTGGCCAAAGGTTGCTTTAAAGCCAGGAGCTCCAGATCTGAGCCTTTGGAAAGTGGTGTATGATGTGAAGAGTGGTCCATGGGCAGGAGAACTGGCTCAAGGTCTGATCTTCCCGTGGTTAAGTTCATGGTCATGGGCAAATCTCAGCACCCTCTGAACCTTGGTATAAAGAACAGTGGCTGAACATTATTTCAAATGAAATCTTACCAGGACTCCTCCCCAGTAATTAACACTAATTAAGGCTGCAGTAGGCAGTAGCGCTGGGGTCAGGATCCAGAGCACTTGGCCTCACCCTTCCCACTTTACCAGCCCCTAAGGTAACACTTCTTGAAACCAGGCTCTGCAAGATGCAGTTTGAAAACTTGGCCAGATAACCACAAAGATCTCTGCCCACTCCAAGTGTCTTTGGTAGTATTGGCTGTGATTTGCATTCCAGAACATTAAGTGCAAATGATTTCTCCAGTGTTAATGTTTACCACTGTGCCTACACCATGGCGATATCACATGATTTCTGTTCTTTTTCACTCTGTCTCTTGATCCCTGTGCAATATGACTCAACAAATACTTATTATAAGAATAATAATATGTTATGTTTGAATAGTATTTGACAGTTTTTTTAAACTTTTCCCTTCATCTTACTTAGCCCTCTTCACAACCTGTGAACTTCATATACAATTATCACCCGTCTTTAACAGCAGAGAAAACTGGAGTGCAAAGAATTAGGAGACTTGTACAAAGCCACAAGGACCGAATTTTGTCTTTGTTGTTGCTATTGTTCTTGGCTTGTGGTGTACATGACCTGCTCCATTTTATAAAGGATTTGCAATAATTTAGAGAAAATTATCTTTCGACATCTTAAAATACCTTTACAGTATTCTTCCTTTTTTACCTTACAATAAAAAAGAAATGGGTAAATAATTAGACATCAGGACTACTGAAAATTAAAATTAAAATAGAAGATCAAGGCCAGCAGCAAGGGAAGAGAAAGATAAATATGTTATAGGTCATTGAACTCCCATGAGGAAGGGAAAGAGCTCCAGCCGAGCTCTTTCTGCTGTGTGTGCAGGGCGTGTTCTAATCCACCATACCTGCCTTTCATCACAGTGCACGGCTCTAGTGCAATTTCCAATAGAGGGATGAGCAATTCTCCATTTTCACCTTCTAATGAGGGTGCGTGTGACTCAGTCGTTGAGCACCTCTACTCTGAAACGGTCTTATTTTTCCCGATAACTAATATCCAGTTCTGCTCCCTCAAACCCCCTCCCCTGCTGGGTCATCTGTTCTCTTAATGAAAACTCAGTTCAGTTCCATAGATTTTTTCATCTCTTTGGGGTATTAGAATAATCTTATGCTGGTTCTTCAGGATTCAGTCTTCTTCTTAAAACCTAAATCTCGCACTCGATTTCATGTCCTGCCCTCCTCCTCCATCGAGGGCAGGCTGCACAGGTGTCTCCCAGGCCCCGGCAGACGAGGGGAAGCTCTCTCACTCCTGCCTCTTCCTGAGCCTGTCACTCTGTACCAGGTGTCCAATGTCTGGATCAACTCCAAGGCTCACTTACTCACACTTGGAAGGGCCCACGCAGACCGCCCACTGCACGGCCCACCGAAGTGGGTTTGCAGCTTCAGAGGGACCTCTTCCTCGTGTCTCTCGTGACTCCACCAATGGCCCATCCTGCACCCTTTTGCGGCTGGTATTTCTTTGCCCAGCAGGCAGCCCTCTGGGGTAGGGGTGGGGGGTAGAATCATACCAACCAGACGCTTCAGCCCAGACAGCGTCGGCACTGCAGGCCTGATCCGCAACACAGGCACATGGCTATGCAGGCTGCCCAGCTGGTACCCCTCTCACGGCTCCGCCCTCCTCTCCTGACTCTCTGTCTTTGTTCTAGCATCATTAGGGGCTCTACTGATTCACTAACTTGGCAATTGGGTACCTAGCACATGTCCTGAAAATCAAGCCCATTGAGAAAGAAACGTCATCCTGTTACAAATGCCAGGAAATCGTTATGAAAGTTAACTGGAAAGATAAAAGAGTGAGAAATTAAATTCAAAGCTGGAAAGGTAATTTGGAGCTTCATGTTAGGGGCAGAGCCCAGGCTAGGGTGAGGGGAGGGAGGCCCGTGCCTCAGGCCCAACATGTAAGGGGGCTGCCAAAAAGCTCAGTAATCAAGATAAGTAATATTTTAGTGCTTTCTTTTTTTTTTTTTTTTTTTTGGCTGTTTTGGGTCTTTATTGCTGCACACGGGCTTTCTCTAGTTGCGGCGAGCAGGGGCTACTCTTCGTTGTGGTGCGCGGGCTTCTCATTGTGGTGGCTTCTCTTGTTGTGGAGCTCTAGGACCGCAGGCTTCAGTAGTTGTGGCATGTGGCCTTCAGTAGTTGTGACTCGCGGGCTCTAGAGCGCAGGCTCAGTAGCTGTGGCTCACGGGCTTAGCTGCTCCGTGGCGTGTGGGATCTTCCCGGCCCAGGGCTCGAACCCATGTCCCCTGCATTGGCAGGCAGATTCTTAACCACTGTGCCACCAACGAAGCCCTAGTGCAATATTTTTAAAAATCAAAATTAATGCCAAAAATCCAGGAAGAACAAAATGTCGGATTTGTAAATAAAGAAGCATCAGTGAGAATGGAGGGAAAATCTTGGTGGGGCGGGGGGCGTTGGGGTGGATAAACCAAAAAGGTCAAGTTAGGTTCCTGTGTAGCTAAAGCATATGGTTCCAGGAGAGAGGGAAGAGCATAGAACAGGTTTGTAAGATCAGGAAAGGAGACATTATAGAGAGTCTGAAATGCCGTATTAAAGCATTTTCTTTCATTGTTGGAGAATTAGTTATTATTCTTTGGTTATTGGAGAGAATCATGGAAGAATTTTTTGCTAAAAGATAACATGATCAGACCACGTTTAAATAGGATACACAGACCACGTTTAAAGACCACGTTTAAATAGGATACACACAGGTACTAGCCATCACCTTGGGATGTTGCCACCCAAGGTATCCTGACGAGTGGTTTCTACAGCTTCCTTCTCTTTGGCAGCCAGAACTTTGTGATGCAGCATGCTGGGTGGGTGGGGAGTGGGAGTGATGGCATGTGCTGTTCACATACTCCCCAGTGGGTTACTGTGGGGGGCACTGGGGCAGAAGGGCAGGTGAGGAATGGTCAGAGCATCACAGAGATGCTCCAGGCTTAGTCCATGGGGATAAGAAATGGTTGAAGGACAGAAAACTGGTTTTCCGTTCATTTACTGAAATGAAGCAGTTCATTTACTGAAAGATTCTGGCCTTTTTCATTTAAACGGTTAAAATACATGGTGTCAGAGGAAATTGCAGCACTCAGCTTTTTATTAGTACTGCTGTCTCTACGATAGATGTTCCTAAAAAAAAAAATCAAAACCTTTTTGAGGACATGCCTGCCATGTTTCTTCAAAACCCCAGAACTTCAGCTCTTACAGAAAAATAATAAATGACTCTGAGCAAGGTCAAATCATTTACTCCTTGTATCCATGGTCAATCATTTAGAAAGTTTTCTTTGTAATTAAGCACATGTATATAAATATGAATTCACGAGCTGACCTTGTGCAAATGATATGCTTTTATTTTAAAAGGACTATTTCTCTGTGTGTAATTATTTCTCTCTTCCCTCTCTGCTTATGTAAGTATGAGTGTCGCTATGGGTTTTTTTTTTTTTTTTCTGTCATATATATACAGACAAAAAGGTTGTAAACTGCAAATTCTTCAACTAGGGTCAAAGGGCTTGTTGGGATCTTTGCATTTTCACTCGGTGGAATTGCCTCTCCCCTCAAATGAGATAATTTTCCACTAGTAGAACAAGTGAAAAAGAAAAAATATAATGTTAAAATGCTGTTTGCTGGATGGGAGGTTTCCTTTATCCTCATTTGCTATGTGTCGAAGTCATTTTTGTCAGTGGACATAAAATAATTAATCGGGGAACGTGGATCCTTTAATTAACTTGAGGAACATAAGCGTAAGGGAGCGGCCACCCAGTGCAAGGAGATGGCGAGATACGGCCTCTTTCCTAGTGCAGGAGTCAAGAAGGGAAGAATTGCCTGTCCTGCCAGAGGCTGTGCACCATTTGTCATGCTGTCGCATCAGTGGGAGGACCCTGGAGAGCCCTGACCGTGAGATTGAAGGTTGGTGCCAATTTACGGCAACACAAATGCATTGAACAGGAAAGAGATAGCTCCCAATCTCTTCAATTTTCTTACATTACCCTGAAGGCCAGAGAATTAAATGAAACAGAGGCTGATGACAACTTTAGAAGGGCCTGAATGCATGACAGGAAAAGTATTAAAATACCTCAATAGTTTTATTGTATACGTGTGTTAATCTTGCCCCTGAAAGAAGAGCAAGGGTAGGAAGTGCTGTCTTCTGGTTATACCTGTTCATCGGTGAGAAGATGATACATTAATTCGGTTTGCCTGTCAGAGACTCTTACGCAGCAGTAAAAATGGAGAACAAGAAACGTAAGGTAGACTGAAACTGAAGACACCCTGACACACACATTATCTGGATCATATGACTCACAATTTGTTGGTATGTCTTTAATGACTTAGAGTGAATCCATTAGTCTGCTCTTGCCAGCCGCGTCTGTCAGGAGAATATCTTTTAAGAAATTAATATTAACCTCTGGTCACATTGGGTGAAACGTTCTCTGATTAAGTACAGGTTCTATGTACACATGTGGTTAGTTTGGACAGGGTTCAAACATCCAAACCAATTCAGGGCAATGGATCACAGAAACTGAGCAAATACACAGCCAAACAGGCCCTATTAGGGGGACTTCCAAGAATTGTATTCCATTTTCCAGTTTACTAAGTTGTTGTTGAATGCTTATTAAGTTCCAGGAACTGAATCTGGTACTAGAAATACAAAATTCCATAGGTTATTATTCTAGTCCTTAAGGGGAATTTACTGGAGCAGTGATTTAAGAGGTAGTTAAGAGCTTTAGTTTGGGGGGTCAAATAACCTGTTTCAGATCCTTGTAGATACTTATCAGCAGTGTAAATGTGAGCAAGTTAGCTTTGTTAAGCCTGTATTCTCTTCTGAAACACTGCAGGTGATAAAGGTATCTGCCTTTTTTTTTTTAATTTATTTTATTTATTATTATTATTTTTTTAATCAGTCATCAGTTTTATACACATCAGTGTATACATGTCAATCCCAATCGCCCAATTCAGCACACCACCATCCCCACCCCAAAGGTATCTGTCTTATACAGTAAGTATGAGGAAGTGTATGGTATACATTCAACAAATGTTCACTTTTATTGGCTATTATAATATGAAAAGAGTTATGGGAGCACAGATGAGGAAGCATCTAATTTGGTGGGAGAAAGAGAGCTGAAGTAAGGAGGTATAATATTTGAGCTAAGTTTTAAAATATGAATAAAATTTGCCTGCCAGAAGTGATGATCTTAAGAGTCTGACTATATCAGTTAACTCACTCAGTCAAGTAGTTCTCTCTTTGTTAGAGCATGGAGATCAGAGGTCAAAATCAGAGTGAAAATTAGAGCTTCTGTGCCTAACATAGAAATGTCACTTCACACAAAGAGAAAATTACTATTCTATGAGCACAGGCCATGCCCTCAAGCCCTACTTAAAGGGCACTGATGATCAGTGGGCTGTTTGAGGGTTAATAGGGTAGGTTAAACCCATGAAGAGTTTAGAATTATCAAAAAAAATAGCTAGAGATCACAAGTATTATCTTTCTACAATACTTGGAAGTTACTAAATTAATAAACCAGGACATGCTTTATTCTATTTTTATTTAAAACTAAGATTAGGGGCTTCCCTGGTGGCACAGTGGTTAAGAATCTGCCTGCCAATGCAGGGGACACGGGTTCAAGCCCTGGTCCAGGAAGATCCCACATGCCGCAGAGCAACTAAGCCCGTGCACCACAACTACTGAGCCTGCGTTCTAGAGCCCACGAGCCACAACTACTGAGCCCACGTGCCACAACTACTGAACCCACGTGCCACAAAGACTGCAGCCCCTGTGCTCTAGGGCCCACATGCTGCAACTACTGAGCCCACGTGCTTCAACTACTAAAGCCTACACACCTAGGGCCCCTGCTCCACAAGAGAAGCCACCGCAGTGAGAAGCTGGCACACAGCAAGGAAGAGTAGCCCTCGCTCACCGCAACTAGAGAAAGCCCATGCGCAGCAACAAAGACCCAACGCAGCAAAAAAAAAATTAATTAATTAAATAACTAAATTTTTAAAAATAAAATTAAAATAAGGTAAATTTTAGAGGGGCTCAAGATAACAATATTTTAGAGGAAAAAGACAAATAAATGGATATTTTAGTCAGAAAACTAAGTCAAGAAAAATAAAGTGTTATTCCTGTTCAGTTACATTGAAAATAGAAAATAATCTAAGACAAATTATGTTTATTAGTTAATAAGAGAGTTTAGCAAGATTCTTGAATATGAAATCAGTATACAAATAGCAAAAGCATTTCATTTTCAAGTAATAAATATGTAGGGAAGGTAATCTTTAAAGAGACACCATTTGCAATAGCAATAAAAATACTAAAGAGAGAAATAAATCTTATAAATATGTTTAAGGACTTTGAGGCAAAAATAATAAAATTATAATGAATACATTAAAGAGAACCTAAATGACGGTAGTGATATACCTTGTTTGTAAATAGTAAGATTCACTACTGTAGATAGGTCAGCATTCCCCACAATGATTTATGAATTCAGTGAAATTTGCCTTAAAATTCCAAAAAGAATTTGACAAACCTACTTAAAAGTTTATATGTAAAAACAAATGGAGAAGAACAACAAAGACATTCTTGAAGTAGAAAAACACGTGGCATGGAAGATTAGTGGGAAAGGAAAGACTCTTGATAATCAGTCCTGGGGTAGTTGGGTATCTAATATCATAACATGGAATTGAATCTATACCTCATTCCTTATATTAAAATTAATGGGAAATGGATAAGAGAAAAATGTGAATAGCAAAACTTTAAACCTTTTAGAAAAACAATATACGAAAATTTTTATGTATCAAGCCAGGAAAAGAGTCCTTGAATAAGACATATAAAAATACAAGCCATAGTAGGAAAATATTGATATATTCAACTACATTAAATTTAAAAACTGTTATTCATCAAAACACACCATTTTTTAAAGTTTTTAAAAAAATCCACCACCTGGGAATAGATGTTTGCCGCACCAGCAGCTGGCAAATAATTAATTTCTAGAATCTATAGAGAACTCCTAAAATGTAATAAAAACCCCTATTAGAAAAATGTCTAAAAGGACGTGAATAGACAATTCATGGACTAAGAAACAGGAATGGCTATCAGTCTATGGAAGGAGGTACAACCTCAGAAGTAGTCATGGAAATGAAAATTGATGAGACGTCACTTTATAGGCACTGCAGTTGGCAAAGATTTAAAACACTTACGGTATCAGATTTTGGTGCGGTGAGGATGTGGAGCAGTAGAAAGTCAATACTGTTGGTGGAAATGTAAATGGGTAAAGTTAAACGTGATTTAAATCAATAATAGAATGAGATCTTGGGCTTCCCTGGTGGCGCAGTGGTTGAGAATCTGCCTGCCAATGCAGGGCACATGGGTTCAAGCCCTGGTCTGGGAAGATCCCACGTGCCACGGAGCAACTAGGCCCGTGAGCCACAACTACTGAGCTTGCGCATCTGGAGCCTGTGCTCCGCAACAAGAGAGGCCGCGATAGTGAGAGGCCCGTGCACCGCGATGAAGAGTGGCCCCCGCTTGCCACAACTAGAGAAAGCCCTCGCACAGAAACGAAGACCCAACACAGCCATAAATAAATAAATAAATACTTAAAAAAAAAAAAAAAAAAAGAATGAGGTCTTGAAAGAAATAAGAATTGCTGAAGGGGGAGGAATATAGATAATGCAAAAAAAAAAAAAAAAAAAAAAGAACTGTGAACAGCTAGAAGGGCAGTAACTAGGAGGTAACTTATTTCTGTTCAACTCATAATTCACATCTTGAATAGGAATAGTCACTTTCTTAATTCATTCCCCTATAATTTTTAAAATAGAATCTTTCGAGGGTTTTTTTTTTCCCCATGAATTTGTATCTCCAGCTTTATAATGATCATGGTAGTGGACACCAGTTGTTTTATCTGTGTCAAAATTCCTTTCAGAAATGTACCTCGTCTTCTGGGACACACTAATTCCCCTATTGCAGGCATTCTGGGCTGACATTATTTTAACAACCTCAACATCACTGGCCACAGAGATTGGAACTGGGAACCTCATGTTGAAGATAATGAGTTTCAGTCCTTCTATGGTTATAGGTAGGCTAGAAGATGTAAGCCTCAAATTTATTGGCAACTATGTTTCCACTGATGTGAAAAAGTCTAGACTGGCAAAATAAAGTTTGGACATGTGCAGAAACAGAGATGAGAAAAGAGACAAATACTTTTGAGAGAATTTAAGTCCCTATACCCAGGGTTAAACAACCTTGCCCTTCTTGCACATTTACTATGTGAGCCAGTATAGTCCCATTTTGGTCTAAGCTGTTCTCAATTAAGTTTCTTTTTTGAAATCCAAAAGTTTCAAACAATAGCTAATTTGAATTTAAAATCAATTTATGCAGTTCATCCTATGGCTAATTTCATTTAAAAATATATACCTTATAATGTGAATGAATAAAGGTTGTTCCTGCAATGAAAGACCAAGTCTAAACTGATAAATGCAGTGACATTTATATTTGAAAAATAGAATATTTTATTTTCATCTCCCTCCCACCCTCCCTATGTATACGTATAGCTGATTCACTTTGTGATACAGCAGAAACGAACACACCATTGTGAAGCAATTATACTCCAATAAAGATGTTTAAAAAAATAGAATATTTTATTTTCAAATATGTGTATGATAAAATGAAGTCAGTTACACTGAGCATTTCCAAGAAACATTTGATGCCAGTCATATAAACCAGCTTTTTGTAATATTGTTTCTAGTATGTGCTTTTCAAATAGTCTATATTCTTCTAGCATTGGTGATACAAATAGCTACCATCATTTCAAAAGATTGTTTTATATCAGATACTCTTTCAGTATTATAAATATTGTCACTAACTAAAAGTTGAGATCAGTTGGGATTCCTGGGGCAATGAGACTACAAAAAAAAAATTATCAAAATTAAAATCCAGTGGCAGACTGGAAAAAACATTTGTAATACACACATTTAACAGACAAAGAACTTGAAGAATACAAATTTTTAAAACCTAAAAGTCAATAATCAACAGAAAAATTAGTATAAATATGAACAATAATATGAGCATACAATTCACAGGACAAAAGTACACATAGCTTAGAAATACATGAAAATATGTTTAATCTCATCAGGATTCAATAAGTTGCAAATAAAACAGTTAAACATCATTTTTTTAAATCATGATACTTAACTACCGTTTAAGAGTTAAAAAGCATTATATTATACTAATTGTAATAACTGTGCGGCAACTAAAATAATAGTTTAACTGGTAAAAAGTAAAACGGTTAGTGATATCAAATGTTGATTAGGGTATAGGGACAGAAGTATTCCCTCTCCCACTGATGAGAGTATATATTGGTTCCGTTCCTTCAAAGCCAATTTGACAAGTATCTATTTAAATATTGCATGCCCTCTTCCCTATAATTCCTTGATATTCCCTAATTTTCACATACATGGGGGGAAAAACATGTAAAAGCTGTTCTTTACAGCATTATTAATGACAGCAAAAAAAAGAGGATGTAATCTAAACATCAATGAAGTGTTAATTTATGCTACATATATTCTATAGGCTACTATGCAAGAATTAAAAAGAATGATTTGATCACTGTGTACTGATATGAAATATTCTCCAAGACATATAGTTATGTGAAAAATACATCTAACAAAGCAATTATTACAATACAATTCAACCATTTTAACGCTTGATAATAGTTTATCTGGGTATAGAATTCTAAGTTGAGTGTTCAGTATTTTTAGAAACATAAATCATTGACCTCTGATTTCTAGTTAATGTGAAGACCTACAATTGTCCTTTGTAGTTCTTTTATCAAACCTGTATTCTAGATGTCTGTATTTTTACTATAATATATCTACATGTAGATTTATTATTTTTTAATCTAGTTCAGCATTTAGTATAAACTTTTAATCTAAAGACTTATCTTTCTTCAATAATTGAAAACTCTCATCCTTTCTTTCGGAATACTGTTTTACTTCCACTCTCTATTCTCTTTTTCCTGGAACTCCCATTACAGATATGTTGGAGCCTCTTGCTTCATCCTCCTTTTCACTTAAATTCTCTTTTATATTTTTTATCCTTTCATCTCTCTGAAATTTTTTCTGGATGATTTCTCCACTGTTATATAGCAATCTATTAATTCTTTCTTTGATTTCAAGTCTATTATTTTTTTCATCTATTGATGTATTTCAATGACTGTATTTTTTAATATCTGTGATTTCGAATATATATTTCCATATTCTGAGTTAAGAATAGTGTATTTTGTCCTATTTTATGGGTTGTTATTATTAATTTGATCTTTTTGAGAATCTTAAACTTACAGATTTTAAAATCACTATCAGATTGCTTTATTATTTAGATTTTTTATGGCATGAATTCTTCTAATTGTTGCATTTATTGGCATCTTTTGTACGGAATCCTTTTTTTTTTTATGAGTAGTTTTGAAATTTTATCTTTATGAGTAATTTTGAAGAAGACTTCTCTTTTATCCCTCCTTGTCTGGTAGTTTTAAAGATGCCTCTACCTAGTCCCTGGAGCCCCCAGTATACAGCTGAGTCTTACCCTACCATTCTAGGAGTTCTGTCCTGTATGGGAATATGGAAAATCCAGCCATTGGGCCAGCAGGCACCTTGGCACAGTTCCTCATTGCGTCATCACTTTGTGCCCTCTGACCATTGAATAAAAGCTACATCCCAGGGTAGCAGTCACAGCTTTTACCATTCTTCTTTATTGGTTTTGCACTGAGGACTCAATTTTCAACTCCAGCCCTATGTGCAGGGCACTGTTTATCGACCTACCCTGTAGTAGTTTCATCTGTGGCTATCGCTGTCTGTGTAGGATCCCACAACCCAACAATCTGTGACTTTAGCCCCCATGTGCTTATGCCACATTTCTCTTCCACAAGATTTCTAGCACATATTTTAATCTCTGTTTTATCATTTATGTCTATTTTTAAATTGGCGGTGGGTGAGCACTTAAAGCAGGAACTCACAATGACATTTCACCAGGTCTGTAAACAGAATTTCTGGTTGAAAATAAAAATATATTACCCTCTGAGAGGACGTATAGAGAGGATGTAGGGAAACATTTATGACAGTTTGACTTATGAGAAGTATTAAAATGTTGGATTTGGACCAGAGACAACAGCTCTGATCTAACTAAATGAAACTTTTACTGAAAAAAATTGATTAATATTAGTAAATACAACCAATATGTAGAAGTTGCAAGAATTCTGCCAGGAAAAAAACAATTGATATATACATCATGACTAACTTGAGTTCACAAGAAATTGTAAATTGATTGAAAGGACTGAGTAAAGTACATATTTCAAAATAAATTTTTCTTATTTGTTTTAAAAAATTTGCCCTAACATCATATAAATTGAGAATTATTATCATTTGTGTAGCATACTCAAATGTTGTATCTTGGTGTAAACAGGGAGTATCTACAATCTGAAATCATCTTCATAGGTTCAATTTACACATTACTGACTCTATTAAGCTACTGACTCAAAATAATGGTACCTTTGCAAATTTAATGAAAAGTCCTCAATTGGACTTGTAAATCTTGCTTAAGTCTTGAAAATATTAATTAAGAATTATTTTTGTCCTTAAACAATAAGAATAGTTGGTTAGCATTAATTTCGGTAAATATTACAAGTGTTGCCTGTGACAAATGTAACTTCCTTAACAAAATTCAAAAAATGAATTAAATTCTCTAATTTGCACAAAGATGTGTTTCCAATTTTATCCAAATCCAATCTCCTCTCCTAAATAGAAATCTTCCTTTCTCTGGCTTTGTGGTATTGTGTTTGAAGGACATTTTATAAAGAGAACATCATATTATCCTTTGAGGATATTAGTCTATCAGGTATTCAACCTGGATTAAACAGCCCTGAACCCTCATCTTAATTTCTTCCCTTACATTCAGATATGTCCCACACCCTTTAAGAGACAGCTTTAAATGCTGCTGCTGCTGCTACTGGTGGTTTTAATTCAGCTGTTTCAGTTTGATGGCAGCACACTAAATTAACTCTGAATGGAGACAGTAAAATTAATTCTCACTCTACCCATCAGCCAACTCTAGCAAGAACCAGCCTTTGAGAGAAAAAAAATTTTTCTGTCCCACAAAAAATTGTAGTGCCCAGCAGTGCAGAGTTATAAAACTAAAGCTTAAGAATGCATTCCCTATGGAGACAAAAAGTATGTCCATTTCGCCTATACACTTCTATTTTACTACAATTTGCTACACCACTTCTTACATCCATTAATCGGTTTAAAAACTTTTCTCCAATATTCCTCGAGAGGATTTAATATGAATGCATTTACTGGGTAGGATACTTGAGAGCTTAAATACGGGGACACTGGCTCCAATTTTCAACCTTACCACCAACTCAGCCTGAAATATCTGGGAGTGACTTAACCTTTCAAGAGGAAGGCACCTTCAGTTCTTCTTGCTTTACTTTCCTGCACTGCCAGTGGGTTTGTTTGAGCCAGGGCTACTCAGCTTTCCTTTATGAAAAGTGGATTCTAATTTGTACAAATCTTTTAACCCCAAAGTTGAGATGGAGGAAGGAGAAGGAAGTGAGGCAATTAAACAGTACCATTTTTTCCATTTCTTATCTTCATTACTATCTTCATCACTGTTGTATTTCTTCTTTTCCTGTATCTTGTCAGGGCATTTTGTCTATCTTCATCTTAAACAACTTACCCATTATGTCGTCAGTATGGTCATCTGAGCTGGTAGCTATACTGGCGATGCTTTCTGCAAATGCAAGGACATAGATTGAATTTAGTTATCCTTAGGCTTTTTATTAATTTCAATAAAAACGTGGATATACTATATAAACTTGTTGCTATTTTTATACTTTAAAACTATGAGTTATGAAATTTATAAGCCTAATCAAAATATTCAGAAGACACTTATATTCAAAATGGAGGACCTATTCTGACTGTTAACTTCTGATTTTAAAAATTCAGCTGCAGTCTGTTGCAGCAGAGTCAGTTGCTCACTTCATGTCTACCCACCACTGGCTGGTTCAACTAGAAGTTTCAGGTATAGTCATTTTAGTTCTAGCAGCTCTATAACCAAGTTTACAGACGTAGCCTAAGATCACCTATTTACACTTGGCTTATAAATGTTATGCACATTTTCAAAAATGACAGAATCATTCAGGTGACATAGTCTTACCAGGAAGATAACTTATCAAAGTTGGTTTCTGAAACAATCAATTTATCTTTAGCTTCAACACAATAGCCTCAGTAACAATGCCCTTTTAAGTAGGAAATACCATGACATTTGATCTAGCCATGGAGGCATCATATGTGAATTCACTTCAAGAGAAAGAAATGATTAAATACTTCCTTTACCAGAAAGAGTAGAATTGAATTACTGCTCCCCAAAATGAAATTATGATCGATGAACTGATTAGCCTCCAAGATTTCCTTACAGAGAGATTAGGGAAGGGATGAAAAATTTGCACATACCACCCAAAAGAATAACTAAGTACTCATGGCAAATGAGCTAAGGGATGTGGGTAGTGTTAAAATGAATAATTTGACAATATAAACTGTCATTGGAGGGTCTATCATTAAATTGTCATTAGAACAGCCTCTTGCTATTGAGCAACGCTTTTATGAAGAAAATAAATATTGCCAATCACATGGAGAAATAGAATTATCCTTTGTAAATCTCAAGACACAGTCTCGAGAGAGGTTTATTATAATATTATTTTTAGATGAAGAGGGCAACGAAAAGCACACTCTTCTACTATAACAGCTACTAGACAAACTGTTGAAAAACCACAAACAGTTCCAGACAATCCTGTTTATTCTAAAACAAAAGAGAGCCTTAAAACTCAACTGTTTGTGAAAAACTATTTCTTCATTTTAACAACTACCAAACTAGTATCCATAAGATTTCAAGGCCCTGTTTAAATAATTATTTTAATTAAAATTTGTATCTCTGTTATTGATTATAATCATACAATTCCCTCTATAATTGGCCAATTTTTGGAAGACAATGTAAACTAAAACTAGATCACTAATAGTTATGTTTGGCTGGGAGAAAGTGAGAAATTAAAGCAAATCTTTCACTCCAATATTGGTTTGGTCAGTAGCTTCAACATTCTCTATTGAGCATTATGACATGCCAAAGACAAGAAAAATTAACAAAATATACTTTCCATTTTCACTTCCATACATTGCATGTACCTTGATCTAAAATTAAGCCTCAGGAGGAAGAAAAGCAGCATTCTTTTTTTTTTTTTTTTAACATCTTTATTGGAGTATAATTGCTTTACAGTGGTGTGTTAGTTTCTGCTTTATAACAAAGTGAATCAGCTATATGTATACATATATCCCCATATGCTAACACATATATATGAATCTAAAAAATATATAGATAAAAAAAATAAGGTTCTGAAGAACGTAGAGGCAGGACGGGAATAAAGACGCAGACATAGGGAATGGACTTGAGGGCATGGGGAGGGGAAAGGGTAAGCTGGGACGAAGTGAGAAAGTGACATGGACATATATACACTACCAAATGTAAAAAGCAGCATTCTTGAATCAACAGCTGACTCAAGTTCTTGAGGATTAGCTATGACAATGGACACTGATCTAAGTTCTAAATTGTCAAAAGGCAAAATAATCCCGAAGTGAAATGGAAAGCATTATAAGCCAATATAATTACCACCCAATGTAGACCCCAAATGAGTTACATATCAGTAAATGACATTGTCTTCTAAAAGAGGTTCAAGCCAAAAACCCATCATTTTGGTGGCCTCTATTGCCCTCAATCGTCAAATCTTCATCTCCAGTCTACCAGCAACTCTTGATGGCTCCACTTCAAAACCACATTCCTCCTTGGTCTACTTCTCTCCGTTTCCATGGCAATCACTCTAATGCAGGCCACCATCATTTCTCACCTCATCTATGGCAATTACTGGTCTTCCTGACTCCCCTTCTCCACAATTCATTATCTAAACAGAGTGGTTAACTCTTGTAATTGATACCTCCAAAGTGTGTGCGTGTGTGTGTTTGTGTGTGTGTATATATATAATTTAAACTCCTAAACTTTGCCCATAGGATTCCACACAATCTGGCGCCTTCCTACCATTTCAGTTGCAACCCATACCCATCCTCTTCTCTTGTTCTCTCCATTAGGTAGTGGTCTCCTTCCAAATCCTAAGGGATTTTTGCATTTAATGTTCTCTCTCTCTGGAAGGCTCACACACTAGCTCCTTCTCATCAATAATAAGCTCAAACTCCATCTCTCCAGAGAATCTGTCCTTAACTACTATCCCAAATAATCTTTTGGATTACTCCCTAGCATATCCTCCATTAATAATTGTTTACTTGCCTTTCTCTGTTCTCTAAAACGTGAGTTCCATAAATAAAAGTAACTTATTCATTCATTTATTCATTCCACAAGTATTTCAATCTCCTATATTTTTCAAGCATTTTTCTAGATCTAATGTTGAACCAGACAAAACATGTACTCTTGAGCTTAAGTTATACTAGAAGAGGACAGAAAATAAATATGTCGTAAAATTTCAATAATAAGAAAGGTGAATAAAAATTAAAGCAGTGTAAGAGGATAGACAAAGATGGAGGGTGTGAAGGGAGTGTATAGATAGGGAAGGCGTATTTGAAGCGGTGACTTTTGAACAGAGACTGAGTTAAGTGAGGGAGAAAGATAGGGGAGGATCTAGAAAAGGTCTATGTTCCTATTAAGGAAGTGTACTCAAGGAAGAGGATAAAAAAAAATGTAACTGTCTTGGTTATTCTATTCACAGCTAAATGTCCAGAGCCTAGCACAGGACCTACTATTGTTCAGTAATATATTTGTTGTACTCAATAAGTATTTGTTGAATGAATGAATGAGAAAGCACTCTATAAGGATTTATTGCATGAATGAGAAATTTGAGGTGTGGCTCTTAGTGTTGGTAATCAAAAGTGGATACCTGGGGAAGTGAATAATTGTTAGTACAAACTCTATATGCAAAAAAGAACACACACACACACACACACACATGGAATTATCTTTAAAATGAGAGACTGGCTACTCTAGACCCAGTGGTGTAGACGATGACAAGAGTAATAATGAAGGCATTTAGACAAACACATTAGTGTAAAATCTGCTAAAAATATGAAACTATGAGACCAAGTTGACCAGTGTATAGTCAAATAAGAACTTTCAGCTGCTGAAACAGGCCATCAATCAAACTGATGTAAAAGTTATCAGATTTATTCTAAGCATTGCCTGATTAACCAGTAAAATGACCTTTTGAGGGTTGATCATTGTTGTCTTTTGACATAACTAGTCTGATATCTGATATGGGCTATGAGTTGACAGATAACATAAAAAGGCCATAACATTTGGTCAAGCCTTTAAGAAAATGTCTATATGAGATCATTTAAGTGGCTATTACTCAACAATGTACAATATTTCATAATGAATAGTGGTATCTTTTGTGTCTTGGAAGATTTTCAGACTTTGGATCTTGTATTGCCAACCAGTTTTCAAAATAATCAACGACAGTGCCAAATCAGAAAATCAGATTCTGTTAGACTGCACAGATAACAGAAATGTCACCAAAAACACAGGTACATACACATATGCTTTTTCAACTTTGATATTCATTTTTTCCCCTTGCCTCTAAACCTTCTTTAAAGTAAATTCTTTTCCTGGAATTTTTTTTTTTCCAATGCCAATGCTGGATATGAAGCCTCCTAGATTTCAATTTCTGCTAAAATTGTAGTTGGTATAGTGGATGCAAAGTTAATCCTCACTAATGGACCACTTCACTAAGCAGCTACCCCATGCCTTTTTTAGCATGATTTTCCAAGTTCTAGGGAAGAGTGCCTAAGTCCTCTGTCCCATTCATTTGAATCTTTCTGATGTTATCCATACAACTGAGAAATAAGATTCCTGATATAGTATCTGGATTCCATAGCATCAGGTCCTTTCATTCCCTGATACCTTCCTCTTGTCTTCTTTAAACAACAGGCAATAATCTCTGTATCGTGGACTTTGTTGTTTCCATTTTTCCCCATATCTCACTGCATAGCTCTGTCAAAGATTAAACACAGGGAGTAAACACTCCATCCACCTGAGCAGTGAGTCTTAATGGGAAAGGAATCTCCTTTTCCCAGAAATGTGCTACATTTTCTTACTCACAGGCAGATTTTCCCTATAAAATCTTCAATTTACATTTTTAGGTATAGCCTTTTAGACATCATTCATGTTTTTTTCATTTTCTTCTAGAATTCAAAATAAGTAAGAAAAAATGTCCCACATTTCCAATATTTCTAAAGTTCTCTTTTCTTGGAACCCTTTGTTTCTCCTTCCCTGGTGCCTTCTGAAATCATCTCATGTTAAGAATATTATTCGAGCAGTGCTTTGTGTTCATCCCCTTTAATCCTCAGTCACCGTGCGAGGTAAATATTCTTTCAGTCTCCAATTCACAGTAGGAAAATGAAGCAAAGAGATCTTAAATGATTTGCCCTAGGTCACCTACTGCCAAAGGGATGGAGCTGAAACTTGAACATGGAGCCTTCTGAAGTGAGATCCTACACTCCTTCAACGGTGCCCAAACATTTTAGGCCAGTACATGTCTCTCATTGACCCAATTTTCTCTAGGTTATTATTTTCATGTAACCCATGACTTCTTTAACTTTTATTCTAAAAGTAATACATTTATCCCATACAAAATTGAAAGATATGTGCACATCTATACTACTTTACTATTTCACATTGTATTGTTCCAGAAATACATGGATAATAATGTATGTGTTCTTTTGGAATCTGCTTTGTGCATTAATGACAGATTCTCGAACTCATGTTATTTTTAATGTCTTCTGTGGATCCTTCTTTTTGTGACTCTCTTACAATTTATTTAGCCAATTTCCAATCTGGGGAAAGTTAGTCTGTCTCCAGTTCTCTAGTATTATAAACTGTATTACAACAGTCTCTTGATTTTATATTTGTACCTATCCATAAACATTTTTGTTGGGATATGTTACTTGAAAAAAAATGTTTTGTTCACAGCATAATTAAGATTAGCCAAATAGTTCTCCAGAAAATTTTACCAATTTACTCTTCCAACACAACAATAGGTGTATATACATTTTTAGTGGTCTCCAACATAGAGTATTATAACTTAAAAAAAAGTTCTTGTCCAGTTTGATAGTCACATATTTCTTTATTTAGAATGAAATTGGATTTTTCGTGTTTATTCATATTTTTGCTGGTAGCCTGTCATATTTCAAAAATCTTTTTCTTCTTAATTAATGAGAGAAATTTATGTAAGACTTGCCAACATTTTTCTAGTTTATCTTTCACTTATAAATTATGTTCATAGTATTTTTAACAAATAAGAACTTTGTTTTATTTTGTTATATATATTTATTTGCAAAATCTGGAAATATTTTTCTTAATACTATCTGGTGTTAGTATCCTGAAGATGTAATCTACTTATAAAATATTTTCTACTTAATTAGCATAAATATTATATGGTATTCTAATCTTTAACTACCTGTCTATCTGAGGTTATATTTTCCAGTATCTCAGAATGTGACCTTATTTAGAAATAGGATTGTTGCAGACGTAGACAGTTAAAATGAGGTTATAATGGAGCAGGATGGCTCCCTTATCGATTATGACTAGTATCCTTATGAAAAGGGGAATTTGAACTTAGACTGGCACACAGAAAGAATGCCATCTGGAGATGAAGGCAGAGATTAAGGTGAGGTTTCTGCAAGCCAAGGAATATCAAAGATTTCCAGCAAACCATCAGAAGCTAGGCAAGAGACATGGAACATTCTTTCTCACACCCTAAGAAGGAACCAACCGTGCTCACACTTTGATTTTGAACTTCTAGCCTCCAGAACTGTGAGACAATAAATTTCTGTTGTTTAAGTCATCTAGCTTGTATGGCTATAGTACAAAAACCTGGGAAACTAATACACTTTATTTTGAGCCCTTATGAATGATATATAACTAACTCAAGATTAATAAAGATAATGTGGGCCATAGGGTCACAAATAACCCCAAATCACTAGCAAAACAAAACTCCAGTGACACTTTACTATCCAATTTATCCAGTTAATATTCAGATTAATGAGTTCAGATTAATCATGATAAAGGTACCACAAAGAGCTAGAACTCACTAACTTTCAGTGGGTGTGATATTTGAGTACTTGCTTATTAATGCTCACTATTATAGTCCTTCATAGCAGAATAAGATGATACAAGCCTTGAGGTGGGAAGGAACATCAAGTCTTCCCCCTTAGTTCAAAAGGGCTGCTGTATGTCTGCCTCAGACCTCCTCTCCCAAGGGGACCATGTTTTCTTCATTATTTAGGTTTTCATAAGTCTTTCATTTTTTAGTTGCTTGTAACTTCTCAATTTTTTTTCGGGAATGTTACTTGTGTTTTATTCTTATTTTTTTGTTTTTGCAGAATCTGAGAACTTTTGTGTTGCCCTTACACAGGAATGATAAATATACTGGGTATAGAATTCTCCTATAAAGATATTTTTATGGTGAAACTCCATAGATATTTCTATGTTGTTTTCTGACATTATGGGTTGCACAGAAGTCTATTGCCAATCTCATATTTTTTCCTTGTTGATAACCTCTTTCTTTTGCTTGGATACTCATAGGATTTTTTCTTTAATATTGGCAGTCAAAAAAATTCATGAAGATTCACCTAGTTCTGTGTCTTAGTTATTAAATTTGCCTATCATTCAGTGTAGCTTTTTATTTTAAACTTACGTGTTCTTTAGCTTAGGAAAGTTTTCTTCTGTTCTATCTGAAGATATTGCTTCTCTTCAATATTTCCTCTCATTCTGGGATTCCTAGTAAACAGAGTATCCTAGCTCACTGTAAAGCTCTAATTGACACTTTTGCCTCATCTTTTAAATCTCATTTTTCTTTCCCTCTGTATTCTTTGGAGAATGTCTGGATTGTGCTCTAAATCCCTGACATTGTTTTCTGCAGTATTCACTGCATTTAATTAAAACATTGTTTATTGTGAGTATTTAAATCTCAGTCCCCAAGCTTTTGAATTCATAGTAAAGTTTATGTCTCAAATGGATGGTACTGATATCACTTTCTGCTTACACCTTTGCCTTTTGGCTCTCTACTTCTGATATGTGGGGTTTTCTTCCTTTTGAGCTTGGCTATGGATTTACAATGAAGTTCTGGGACCAGTCAAGATACTAATCTCAGAATTTTTGTTCTCTTCTTGTTAAACCTGGGAATAAGTAGTACACCTCAGATTATCTAACATAAATTTACGGGTTTCACTTGGAAGTAATTTTTAAACACCATAGTGAGTAAGCTTAGTTCCTCTGTAAAGTCCCAATGGAAGGTGAATTCCCAATTGCACAGTTCAGGGACACTTCCTGTGTAACATAAATAGCCCAGGGTCCAGATACTTCCTGTGTGACCTTGTTAAATTTCCCTTCCCCCTTTTTTCTTCACAACAGTTTCTCAAGAGATCAGTTTAATCACTAAAACTATAATTCTGGATAGCTACCACTGTTACAAATAGAGAACTAATACCATGTTTACATTCCTTGAGCCACATGTCACTATGGACAGGATGATTAGAAACATAGGAAGACACAGATTTACCCAAGGCACCAAGAGTTATAGTAAGACCACATCTAGGGTGATATGAAGACATAAATGCTACAATTTAACCATCTCAAAACAGAGAGATTCTCAGGTACTATTTTATATGATCTAATTTATTGTAATAGGTGTTGAATTTATTGCATTGATTTAAAACTGAATGTTTGATATCAATGGATCATAAAAATTATTTAGTCCAAATTTTAAATTTTAGGCATGAGAACATTCAGGCCCAAAGTGTCTGGATGACTTGTCCAAGTTCAATTACACATCTAGCTAAGGGCTATGAACTGGGTTTCCTACTTCCTAGTCCAAGTGCTGTTTCTTTTACTACATGCAATAAACCATCTTATAGAAAAATTCTGTGTATCATTATGTAGTATCATGCAACATATTTATTTCTTTTTCTTATAGCTTGAAGCAGTGGTTGTGATGGGGAAAAAAATCCATATTTTAGCTAATCACAAGCTCACTGTAAAGCTAATGGAGAATCATAAGAGCCATTTGGGGATCTGCAAGGTACCAAATGCTGGACTTTATCACTTACCCAAGGGATAGGAAATTTTGAAACATGTAGCAGCTCAAAAATCCTGACACATGTTGCTGGGAAGAAAAGGGTAAAATAATGCTACTCATCTTCAAGGTTGTCAAGTTGACCATCAGTGCTATGATTCACCTCTGAGGCCTGATAACTTGGCACTACAATGCAATAGATGAACGTAAACCAAGTGACAGTGTTCAAATCCGAACTGATTTTAGTGTTCACCTGTGATAGATACGAGGTATCTTTCACTGTTTCTTAAATGGGAGAACTTAGAGGTGACAAAAATGCTTTGATTTTAATGCTCAGTTTTTATTATTCTGAAAATAGCATGTATTTTCATATTTATGTATGTTTTATAGCACCTAAATCAGAGATGAGCCAAATTTTCCAATGAAATTCATTAATTTATGAAATTATATCTACATTTGGCAACTGGAATTTTTTTAACTCTTCAGTGTTATGCTCCACAGAATTAAAATAGCCAAGATTTTTGAGAGAACCTACAACCTGTAGACTGATAGAAATGATACAACTCACTATAAAGAATAAAAGGAAAGCAGATTAAACCAATATGAGAAAAGGCCTTTCTCTAAATTCTATACCATGAACGAACCCATTGTTGCTCTTTGAGAATATAAAGACAGGATGGATCCAAATTTTCTCTGGTCTGAGTGTATGCTCACAGTAGCCCAAATACATCCTCCTGTTTAAATAAAAAATGGCAAGAGTTTCATTTATTCAATCAACAAACATTTATTGAGTGCTTGCTATGGGTTAAACAATGTGCTAGAGAATAGGGATGAACATGGCACCATATCATAACTTATAGTATACAGGGGAGATAATTAACATAATTCTATTACGAATAATTGTACCCCACAAAGAAGAAAATACCAAGTATCAAGGAACATGGAAAGCAGTGACTACCTCATGTAATCACTGGCTGAGGGGGAGGGAAAGAGACAAAATGGAGCACACATAAAAAACTATTGTTGTAAATTTATATGTTCAAAAGGAATACATTAAATCTCTAGATATCAGAAATAGAAAACCAAAAGCCAAAAAAGTAAGCAGAAATTAATGCCAGCCTGACCCATATGGGAAATGGACTTGGATACAAGCCCAAGAGGCTGAGGGCTGGGATTATAAATACTCATGGGAAGCAGACATCATGGCTCCCAGCCTGCAAGGCAAGGAACTGATACTAATAACTATGCTTAAAACCTGGAAACTCAAAGAGCCGAGCTTTCCATAAAAAGGAATCAAGAAAATTTGTGCCCATTGTCCCAAGCAAATGGCAGTGAAACTTTCATCCTTTAAGGGCAGTGGATGAGGACAAACAAAAAAACAAAACTCAAGCTTGAGTTATATCTAAATTAATAGAGACTAGAGTTGTCAAATAGAAGAAAGCAGTGAAATGTCTGCAAAATACTGAGAAAAAATTAAAATCAACTTGAACTTTTATACCATCTAAACCATCATTTGATAATGGTGATAAAGACAATGATTTACAGTTTACTACACACAGACCCTCACCAAAAAATTATTAGAGAATGTACTTCTGTAAAGTAAAAATATTAGTAATATAATAGTGATAATAATCATAAAAGAAAAAAGCAGGATACATAAGCCCTGACAAACAAAGGAATTGATAAGTATTTTGGCAAATATAAGTAAGCATTAATAATAATAATAATGACAGCAATGGAGAAACATAATAAATCATTTTGGGGTTTAAAAAGAAAGATGGATTCATAGGATTTGGGGGGAAATTATGGCTGAATATGTTACAACTGCCCTCCACTCTCAACCCTTATTTCAATTGACTTACCTCTCTTTAATTATAATAATGCTTTTTTTGGGGGGCGGGGGGTACTTGTCTGGTATATCTTTTTCCATCCTTCTACTTTTAATTTTTATGGTCCTTGTATTTTAGGTACCTCTTATAAATAACATAAAGTTGGATTTTGCTAGTTTTAATCCAAGCTAAGAATTTATAAATGATAATTTATTATATTTTTATTTAATGTGATTAATAAAATATTTGAAATCTACTCTACTATTGTATCTTTGTTTTCTATTTGTCCTATTTTTTTCTAAGCTCCTTTTGTTTCTTCTTTCTTTGGGATTAATATTATTTCTATTCCACTGTCTTCCCTCTATTGTTCTGGATATTATTCAACCTATTTCTATTCTCCTAATGTCTAAAGTTATTCATCAATACCTCTCTTCCTGAGTAAAACAGGACTTTTAGAATACCTGAATGCCAATCTCCCACATTCTTTCTTACCTATTACTGTTGTCCAATATTTAATTACATTTCATATTTATAATCCTCAAATAAGATAATATAATTATTGTTTTACTTAGTTAATATTTACCTATACTTTTACCAGTTCCTTTACTGTCCTTTCTTCCTTGAATATCAGACCTTTTTTCCAAGACCACTTTCCTTCTTTTTAAATGAATCTTTTAGAATGTCTGTTAATGTGGGTTGGTTGGTGGTAAATCCTCTCAGATCTTGCTTTGCTAAAAATTTATTTTAGTTCTGTTATTGAATACCTTGAAAAGGTAAATAAGTTTACATTTACAATGGTTTTCCCCTAGACTAGTTGTAAGTTATACAATCTTTTTTTAGCCTTTTAGTGGTTATCCCTAAAAATTTAACATATATAGATTTTGTTTCCTGAATTCCACTTAGGCTTTACTGTGAATACTAAATCTGAGGATTTACGTATCTTTCTCCATTATCAAAAACTCTCAGATATCTCATTGGGTATTACCTCTTCCCCCACTGTGTGCATCAGATTGACAAAAATTTAAAGGTTTGTAAAAACTACGTGTCGGCATGGAATGTGGAGATGGGAAATCTATACACTTCAAGAGAGAGTATAAATGGGCAAACTGCTTCAGAGAGCAATTTGACATTATCTAATAATGGCGAAAATTTTATCCCTTACAATGCAGCAATTCCACTTCTAAGTATATACCAGATAGACACTTACATACGTGCACAAGGAAACATGGGCACTGAGTGCATAGCAGCATTGTAGGTAATTACAGAATGGTGGAGCTACCTAAATGTTCATTGAGATGGAAAAACAAACTACTATACTCACATAATTTTCAATTAAAAATGTATTACACAGCAGTTGATATTAATGAAATTAATCTAATTATATTAAAATAGGAAAATGTTGAGTACCCTTGCAGTATGACACATTTTGTTTATTTTAATCAGCACTGTCTATTGTTATGTATGTGTTGACAACTTCTGAAGATTTGGATGCAAGCCACCTTCAGGGAAGGGAGGGAAGAAAGAAGCTTGGGAAAGGAAAGGGAATTGGAAAGGACAAGGGGATTCAACCATACCTATAATGCTGTATTTCATTACAAAAAGAAAAAAAGTCTGAAGAAAAATGTTAACATTTTTTAGATTTTGTTCTTAAGCAAATCATTTTGATATTTTCTGCTTTGCTTGTTTTCTGTCACTTTCTGTATGTTTTAATAGTTAATCTGTACCTACATACACCCACCAATAGCACTGTAAGCTTAAAATCTTACAGATTTCCAACACATTTTCATCCTCTTGATTTATGCCTCTGGACATTCTAGGACATGGCTGGCTACCACTGTCTCCAGTGTTCTTGTCATAGCTCCTTGTTACTTCAGTATGCACATAGACAGTCATTCCAATCATGGGTTCTCTTCAGTGATTACTCCCTACACTGCATTTGTCCATGACCTCTGGCTTCTACCTCCTAACCTCCCAGCTCGCTCCATCTTATACCTCAAATCCAATAATTCCTCAGTCACAAAGAGACCTACAATTCAAATTGTACCCCTGCTCTGACTGCATGTCCCTACATGTCCTCTGACTCCCAACTTAGGTTGTAAATCTGTCATTAAATCTCTCCTTTGCTCAATACTCTTCTAGCTAAACTAAAATCTTGTTCATTCCCCTCCCTTTGTCTACTGTGGACCTATGCCCAGATGGATGAATATGGGCTGGAGATAAACCCACAACTATGCTGAAGGGTTTCTCTTTAAATTCATGACATACGCCTTAAAAGGATCTTTATTGCTGCCCAGCAACACTACTAGTTTATTTTATTCTCTCTCCCAAGCTTTTAGACCATTACTTTATAGTTTCACTTCTTTCCTCAAACTTCTGTCACCCCCTTCTCCTTCTTCAATCAGTTAATGTTTTTACTTCCTATTTCTCTGAAATATAAAAACAGAACTTCTACATATTCCCACCATTATGTCTACCAATCCTCCTCCATCTGCCCCCAATTTCTCTGCCATCTACTGTCCTATTCCTGTACATAAATTGTCTCTGCTCCTTTTTATATATAACCACCCCCATTCTGCACTGATCCCATTTCCTCTCTCCTATTCAAATCACCCCTCCAGCAATTCTATCCTCTCTCTTCTGTACATCATTTTTTCTCTCTCTATTGACTCATTCTCATCAGCATGAAACATTCTATAAATCATCCAAAAGAGACAGACTTGCTCCAACATTTCCTTTCAACTACCACTCCATTTCTCTGCTCCTCTTTATAGCCAAACTCTTTGAAAGAGGTATGTGTGTGTGTATATATATATACAGCTATATAGCTTTCCTACTTTCTTTTTCCCCATTTTCTTGAAACACCACTGATTAGTCTTTCATCCCTACCACTGTACAGATAGCTTTTGTCAGGTTCACCATTGATCTTTACATTGTCAGATCTAATGAACACTCTTTTGACCTCATCTTAATAAGATGTAGCAACAGCATTTGAAGCAATTGATCACTCTCTTTTCCTTGAAATGCTTTCTTCACTTGGCTTGTTTTGTTTCACTTTTCCCTGGTTCTCCTCCTTCTGCATTGGGAAATCCATTATAGTCTTCTTTATCTCCTCCTTTCCTCATCTTCCTGATCTGTGAACACTGAAATGTCTCCGGGCTCAGTCCTTGAACTTCTTCACATATAAATCTTTGGTAATTCCCTTGATGATATCATCCTGTATTATGGATCTAAAGGTCATCTATATGCTGATAACTCCAAGGGTTTTATCTTCTAACAGCAGCCCCATATATACAGCTATCTACTCAACCTTCCCATCTGAATGTCTGATAACCATCTTAAACTTACTATGTACTGAAAAGAACTCATGATTCCAATGCCCCATTGACCTGAAACTGAGCCTCCACCTGTCTTCCCTGCTCAGTAACTGGCAAGTCCATTCTTTCTGTAGCTCAGGCTAAAATCCTTGGTAGCTTTCTTCACTCCTCTCTTTCAGTCATAGAACATAACTCCATCAGCAAATCCTGTCAGATCTACCTTCAAAATATTTCTAGGATCAGACTAGAATGATATTTCCAACCATCTCCATCTCTACCACACTACGCCATACCACTGTCATCTCTCCTCTGGACTGGTGCAGGAATCTCCCACTAGTCTCCTGTTGTTGCTCACCCATAGCCTACTCTCCATAAAACTGCAAAGAGGTCATTTTAAGACATAAATCAGATCTTATCAGTCCTCTGCTCAAACTTTCAAAAGCAAAGTCCTTAAAACATAAGCTCACCCCTTGCTCCTCTCTGGCCTCATCTTCAAACTACCACACCCACCCCCATTGCTAATCCTTCTCCAACTACTTCAAAATTTATTTTTGTTCCCAGAAAATAACCACCTATGGCAGTTAATGGTATGATCGCCAGGACTATTATCTTGGGTTTGAATTCCAGCTCCACTTCCTAGATGCATGCTCTTGGCCAGGTTGCTTTCTCTATGTGTTTCTTTATCTATGATCAGAAATAACAGAACCTATCCATAGGGTTACATCAGTGGTTCTCAGTGGGGGACGATTTTGCCCCTAGAAGACATCTGGCAACGTCTAGAGACATTTCTGATTGCCACAACTTGGGAGGTGCTACTAGCATCTGGTGGGTAGAGTCCAGGGGTGCTACTGAACATCCTATAATGCATAGAATAGCCCCCACAGAAAAAGAATTGTCTTGCTCAAAAAATCAATAGTTCTGTGGTTGAGAAAACTTGGGTTATTTTGTAATGATTAAATGACTCAATATTTGTAAATCATTTAGGACAATATATAACATATAGTAAGTACTATATAAGTATCAGTTAATTTTTAAAATATATACTTGTATAACTGATTCACTTTGCTGTACACCTTAAACTAACACAACATTGTAAATCAACTATACTCCAATAAAAATTAATTAAAAATAAATATATATATACATTATATGTGTATACAGCATATATATAATATATACTCCTCATCCAGGGTTTCTGACCTAGCTGCTCTCTCTGCCTGAAATGCTCTTCTCACATTGTGTATTCCCACTTCTCACAAATCTTGCTCAGATACAATCTTATCAGAGGAAACTTCCTTGACTACCTTATCAAAATCTCACCAATCTCGCCACTTTTCCTCCCCCACCTACTCTGCTTACATTTTTCTCCATTGCATGTTCAGCACATGAAATATCACATATTTATTTATTGGTTCATCGTCTGGACTCCAACAATAATCGGTTGCTGCTCCAATATTGCACTTACATTCTGCTGTGCATTTGTTTTAGCGCTACAAAATAGGTTGTAAGATGCTTTCAGACATGAATCATAATTTATTATGTGTTCTTTTCTGGAAATTCTAGCATAGCACTCTGCAAATGGTAGGTGTTCAACCAACATTTGTAGAGATGTTCAGCAAGCAATTGGAGACACAGACCTAGAAGTGGGGAAGGAGTTATGAAGTCAAATATGGCTATTTGGAAGTCATTTGAAGTATGAAATTATCAACATAATTCAGACTCCGAAAATATCTTTTAATTTAAAAATGTATTTACCAAGGGAAAATTAGCCACCTTATTAGTCTTCATTAAACTTAGTCTTAGGATCAGTCCCTGAATTTTCCCTCTGAAGATACATCTATTTTGATAATTATGGCATGTAAGTCAGGCAGCAGTTCAGAGTTTCAGAGCCAATTGCCAAAGGGCAATATTACATCAGGAATGGGAGAAGGAAGGGGAAGGAGAGCAACTGGGATTTTCTTGAGTAAATACAATATAGAGTAATTCAACTGTAAAGAGCACATATGAGACCCCCAGTGCATCTACATTTGGGGAGAAATGGAACTTTAAAGATGTGCTTTCATGTGGGAAAAGCCCTTTTTATTACAAATATACTCCCAGTAAGTGACAGTTTTCATACCAAAATGGTGCTGCATTCATAGCACAACACCTGTCTCATGTGACAAAAGCTTGGAATGTGCAAGCCATTTCTGAGTGCTCGAAATTCTTTGGAGACTGTACAGATTATATTATATGGTATTTATGGAAGTAAGTGCTGCTGTAGTCAGCTGGCAAAAACACTTCCAGTGTAACCCTCCCCCATTTTCACAAACACAAAACTTCCCAGATGAATTGTCAGCTAATAAGTGGTGTTTGTTGCCTTTGTTTCGTTTTTAGTTTTCACTTCCCAGTTGTATGATTTAAAATTATCTTGACACATGTCAGTTATAAAAATTATTTCAAGAGAATTTTTAAAACTTGAGCAAATAATAAATGCACAAGCTTAAACATCAGATTTCATCAATGCCCAGTTCCTTGGACAATTAAAATTGTACTTGGGAAATTAAAATTTGCAACAAATTTGATATAGTCTCATTCATTATAATGCTTTTCCATTATATATGTTTTGTGAGGTCCAGGAAATAAGAAACATTCCCTGGAGAGCAATTTTTTTCTATTTTCTTGGGATTTTATTTCTTAGTTTAAACTATCCTTCAATGTTATTCATTAATATGAGCTCTTCCTTCCTCTGTAAGCTTATTTCCTAGTGATCCTCCTCATGCACTCCTTTTGCCAGGCCCACTGGCCTCCTTATTTTCTCCCCCTTGTACCTGGTATACACTCCCACCTCTATCTCCTTTCTCACACCATACCTCCTCTTCCTCCTTCTCTGCCTTTCCAAATCCTTCCCCTTCTTTAGTTCATACCTCAAATCCTATATTATCAGATTTCTGCTTTGACCCACAGTGTTCTATCTATCCTCTAAGCTTACTGTAATTAATTTGAACTGTATTTTTCTTTAATCTTAAAGTAAAACATATATACACAAAAATGTACAAGTTGAAGTTTTGCAGCTAAGTTAATTTAAGGTGAGCACACCTTGTGTAACCAGCATCTAGATCAGGAAAGGGAATATTAACATATCCTCAGAACTCAACTAAATCAAGGATCTAAACAAAATGCCTGCAGGGGCCATGCTTTGTAAATATAGTTAAATAATGACTTATCTTTGAAGAAAATTGAAATCATCGGAATGCATTATGGATATAGTTTATACAAGAAAGATGACAAGGGATTCCATTCCTCAGCTTTAAATTAAAAATGATAACAACAATAAGAAAAGCCTGGACCCTATAGTCTAATGCTAAAAGATTGATTAATATGAATTTCATATTTATAATTAATATGAATTTTTATGGTTCTATTAAAATGAATTTTTTAAGTATAATTTTAAATATTTCACCAGTTTTGACCTAATAAGTAATGATAATGGTCAGCAGTGGTTGTAGAAATGGAAAAAATATGATAAATTTGAGAAAAACTTAGAATGTAATAGTGTTAAGACTTGGTTCAATGTTAGAGTGAAAGAGAGACAGGAAATGTGAAAAAGTTCCCATTTCTAGTTTAGACACCTGAGTGGCATAAATAACAATAGAGAACATAGAAGAAGAAAAAGTTGGTGATGGAGAACAATGATGAATCTGTGGGATAATTTGAGATTGAGTTGTCTGTGGGACACCTGAGTATAAGAATCTAGTAGATCCTTGGCTGTAGGCACTTGAAGTTTGGGAAGCTGAAAATGAAGAATTGAGAGATTTGGGGATGAGGGCTGTTCTTAAAACTATAAGTTTGCAAAACCAACCAAGAGGCATGAAAATTTGAAGGGTAGATTAAGGAAGAGATACCTACAAAGGAGAAAAAAATGAAGTACAGTTGGTTCTGGTTATTCACTGTAGTTATAGTCTAGTAAGTCACCACTGACATTGAGTTAGAGAATCCTGAACCATTGCTCTGGTCACAACATTTTCATCAGCCAATAAATACATAACTTTGTTTTTTGTGTGTTTCTATTTGAAGGTACCTTATTTAATATATGTATTGTTGATGCATTAGCATTGAATTCATGATCAACAGCACTATATCTCATGCCTGAAAGAACACATTTTCTGCAAAAGGCACATCAGAGTCTTCTTGCTCTTAGAACATTAGATAGCACTTCAGCACTATGCTTTGGGGTCATTTTGAACATTGAAATCACCAACAAGAAGCACAGAAATGCAAAAACTATGGCACTAAATTGACTGTGGAAAGGATACATGTTTACAGTATGAAAACTGAAACAAGAAAGCAGAGCATTGTCTTGTAAGACCTCAGCTAGGAACATACATGTTGAGTGCCTCAAATTTTTCACCACTCTCCTTATGACCATGAAAGTGCCACGAGTATGATCTGGGGTTACAGATCAATTTTAGCAAGTAGGCAAATTTGCAAGTATGGGATCTGCCAGTAATGAAGATCAAAATGGTAGTTAGAAATAATTTAAGAAGCCATGGTGAATTTATCCGTTCTTAAAGCATGTGAAGGGAAGAAAATAGCTTGCAGTGGATTGAGGAGCAAGTGTGCAATGAAGTGAAGTGAATAGACATTTTAAGGAATAACTCTAGAAAGTTTGAAGGGAAAGGACTAGGAAACTAAAGGCATCCTAAGGCCAAAAGGAATGCATACCTTTTTCCCAACGAGATCACTGGTACAGAGATCAAGCCGATTCTGATATATGTATTTTCTACCTAATTTGGGAAAGCAACCGGAAGGTAGGCATTTTAAGGATTAAGGAATGTACCTGCTTGACCACTCTATATGCAATGTTTGCAATCAACTTTTTTTTTTTTTTTAAAGAAATTCACGTTCTTTTATTTATTTATTTATTTATTTATGACTGTTGAGTCTTCGTTTCTGTGCGAGGGCTTTCTCTAGTTGCGGCAAGTGGGGACCACTCTTCATCGCGGTGCGCGGGCCTCTCACCATCGCGGCCTCTCTTGTTGCGGAGCACAGGCTCCAGACGCACAGGCTCAGTAATTGTGGCTCACGGGCCCAGTTGCTCCGTGGCATGTGGGATCTTCCCAGACCAGGGCTCGAACCCGTGTCCCCTGCATTGGCAGGCAGATTCTCAACCACTGCGCCACCAGGGAAGCCCCTGCAATCAACTTTTGTTAAAATAATTCAGTCTCCATGTCAGGCAAGCAGCCCAGGAATGATGATTCCACTGATGCCTGATAAGACAGGTATAAAAGAACACAATAGTGTTTGACTCATTATTTATTTATTTATTTATTTATTTATTTATTTTGTAAATTCTGAGCCTCTTGCTCCAGCTGCAACATTAGCTGACTCAGTAAAGTGGTTTACAAATGAGTATTATTCTTTGGGGTTCACAAAGTAATGTCTGCCCAAACTTAATTATAACCATAAATGTTTCTAACATTTATTTGTGCAAAAGTACAAATAAAAAGCAAATCCTGAAGATGCTGTGCCTTCTAAAACTCTGTATAAAGCTAAGAAAACTTTTTAAATTGAAAAATATGTCTTTAATATGTTCTTTTTTTTTTTTTTTTTAAAGCTTTTATTATTTATTTATTTTTTGGCTGTGTTGGGTCTTCGTTTCTGTGCGAGGGCTTTCTCTAGTTGTGGCAAGCGGGGGCCACTCCTCATCGCGGTGCGCGGGCCTCTCACCATCGTGGCCTCTCTTGTTGCGGACACAGGCTCCAGTCGCGCAGGCTCAGTAGTTGTGGCTCACGGGCCTAGTTGCTCCGCGGCATGTGGGATCTTCCCAGACCAGGGCTCGAACCCATGTCCCCTGCATTAGCAGGCAGATTCTCAACCACTGCGCCACCAGGGAAGCCCGATCTGTTCTTTTAAGGGACCACTAAACACACTCTTTTCAATTTGTAGAATGGTTGTTGAATCAACAACCACAGAGAATTTGCTACAAGAGAAGGCAGATGTTTTCAACTTTTTTTCTCACCTAATCTCTAAACTTATATTTTATGTGGGGAAAATTACAGTTTGCGAGAAAGACCCCTGTGAAACAGTTTATACAGTATTATTTATATTTTCAATCATTTCTATTACGTTGTTCAAATAATACACTGAGGAGCCAGAATAAAAGGAGCCATTTGAAAGCAACCAAAAGAAAATGACTATGTAAACACATTTTGACAATTTAGGTCAATATCAGGTAAAATACTTTCCAGTACACAGAATGTTGACCCATGAAGCCCTTAGTATAATAAATATGTCAGTGAGTAATAAGAGTGGCAAGTTCTGCTTTGAGCACAACTAAATTCCTCCCAGATTGACACCGAACTGCCCCCTCTCCCAGATAAAAACTATAAACTCTGGTCAAACTATAAAATTCAACTATCTAAATGCACTGAAGAGTGAACAAGAATACAGCTTCTAGAGAAAGTCAACACTTGAAAGAAGGGAACTGCACAGGGTGAGTTTCCCATTTTTTCAGCTTTTAGCTTTGGAGAAGGGTACAATTATCATCATGTGGGGAAACCAAAACTCCAATATAAAACTTGCAGTTTTTTCTGCCTAAAAAACCAGAGAATAGAGATCCGGGCAACCATAATCAATGGAAAATAAGGGGTATCCTGGAGAAGCCAGAGTGATGAAACCCCAAATATTTGTGTATAAGCCCTGCCCAAATCTTTAGCTAAACCTTAATCATGCATGTGCAGGGCAGACTCAAAATAGCCCAGGTAAGGATCAAAGAACTGAACTGACATTTGAGTTCTCTGCAAGAGAGAGTCTGTGGTTTGAGTTCAAACCACTTAATTGTATGCTAAAACAAAAATATCAACACTCTTCAGGTAAATAATGGGAACCAGAGTGTCCATATATTCCCAAGGCACAGAATATGATCCAAAATTACTCAATATATAAAGAAACAGGAAAATATGGCCCCTTCTCAAGAGAAAATACAGTCAACAAAGATCAGTCCAGGTATGTCCTAGATATTGGAATTAACAAGCAATGGTTTTAAACAATAGACCAGAAAGTGTTGTAACTATGTTCAAGGATGTTAAGGAAAATATGTTCACAATAAATGAAAAAGGAATTCTAAGCAAAGAAATAGAAACTATTAAAAAGAAAGCAAATGTAAACCCTAGAACTGAAAAAAAAAATCTGAAATAAAATTTTTACTGAACGTGCTTAAAGAAAATTGGAATGACAGAGAAATGAGACAGTAAACTTAAAAATGTATCAAAGGAAATTATGCAATCTGAAAAGAGAAAGAATGGATAATTAGGACAGAGACTGGATAGCTAATCATCACACATATTTCACGTTTTGCCCTGTGCCTGGCGCTGAACTATATTTCCGAACCCCATTGCTGTTGAGTGTAAGCATATGTCTGTGTTCTGGCTGATGTAATGTAGGTGGAAGTGAGATACATCACTCTCAGTGATAGAACATATAAACATTCCATGTCTTTCTCCACACCTTCTCTTCAGCTATCTACCAGAGGAAGGCAAATACTTAGGGTGATCACAGGAGCTATGCACTGAAGATAGCACAGCCTCCATTCCTGAATACTGAGCAGGGCACAGCCATCTTCTTCAACCCAGACACATTAGCAAGAAATAAATTTCTATGGTGTTATGGTCCTGAGTTATTTAGGTTGGGTTTTTTTCAGCAGATATTATTACCATACTAAATCAGTAATTGCTGTTATAACCTTCAACGTCATCTTCATGTAATGATTTCATACTTTGTCTTCAGCCTTCTTCCAGTCAGTCTTTACGTTAAGAATGAAATCCACTTCTGAACCATTCTTCTGTTACTAATACTTTCTTCCTAGACTAATCATAAATAATAATAGTTAATTAAAAACATTTGATTAGGTTTTATGATTTAAAACTTTCTTTTGCTAAATCAACTCATTTGATATTAAGAGTAATCCCTTGAGATGAACATGGCAGTTGTTAGTTTCTCCATTTTGTAGAATGAAAAAATATTAAGAAGAAGGAAAGGAAAGGAAAGGAGGGAGGGAAGAAGGGAGGAAAGGAGGGGGAAAGGAAACAACATAAGCTTAGAGAACTCTAACCAGTTGCCTGAAGATGATGCAAATTCCATGTAAGGCAGACAAATTCTCATACAAGTCTGCCTAGTAGCTGCTTAAGGATGACTTTGCCCACTGAAACACTTTATCTCCTAGTTCCTTCTAAAAGTGAAATTCAAACTCCAACTTCATTATACACTCTCATCTTTAGAAGCTGCACATCCTATAGGAGTTAGTTTTATCAGTTTTCCTTTGGGCACCTGCTCTTACCGTACCAATAAACTAGTTTGGAAGGTTGAAAACTTCCATAGAGAAGACCCCGCAGGGCACCAAACATCTGGTTAAGATGATGTGTTTCCTGAATTGATGGATTTTAGATGCTCAGTTTGAACTGCGCACAAGCCCAGTACTCTTGTTCTGTGACCTTCTCTACATCTTCCATCGTCTCCTGAGCAAGTGCTCTCACAAAAGTGATCCTTAGGTTTTTAGGTACGTG
Source organism: Balaenoptera musculus (assembly GCF_009873245.2). NCBI lineage: Eukaryota > Metazoa > Chordata > Mammalia > Artiodactyla > Balaenopteridae > Balaenoptera > Balaenoptera musculus. The sequence goes on from NC_045790.1 coordinate 75,376,171, forward strand.
AGAATTTTTCATCCACAATGAACTTTGTTGCCGTTAGTCTGGTGAAAACCTACTCTTCTCCTATTTGCTTGTCGAATTGGGAGGGGGTGGCAGAGAGGGGTTAGAAATGTTGTTTTATTGTTTTATTTCATAGTCAGAAGAGGTATAGCCTTGCTGAGAGGGTGACAAATTCAGTTATAGTCAACCAGGACTTGACAGGTTTTATCAGAAAACCAAACAAGGAAAGAGTATGTATGCCTGCTACCAGCTGTCACAGTATTGAACAATAAATGTTTGACGAAGCCGACCTGCAAATACACACATCTCTGTGGAAGTCAGCTTTAAGTAGCAACTAGCTGACAAAATTAACAAGAAAGGGACTTGGTAGAAGATATCAAAAGAAAAGGGGAAAAAAGGAAACCCCCAATCTACCAATTCCTTTATTTGTTTAGGTGTGTACTGAAAGAGCCTCCACACAAGGTAGAATTTGAAAGGCAGTTGCAGTTTTGTTAAAGATAAATACACAGTTTCCATCTCAGCCCATATTGAAAATGCAGTTTGGATAATCGTCAGATTTTCCAAATTAGTGTGCCGTGAAAAAAAACAGAAGCTGGTCTGCTGGAAATGTGAGGGTTTGCTCGTGCTTCTGAAGCAGCTCCTGGCTTCTTGCTGACATGACAGGTGTTGGAGAAGCAGCCAGTGAGGCACAGATGGAGGGACGCTCCCAACCCCCTACCTTACACCGGCCAGCCCAGTTTTGGTTATCCTGTCTAAAATCATTTTTTCCTGAAACCTGAAGAGGAAAAAAAAAAAAAAATGTGCTTGAGCCAACAAAAAGACCTCTAGCTAAAGATTCCTATATCATACCCTAATTTCTCCCCTCCCAAGTCAAAATCAGTAACATTTCCCACCTTTAAGGGAAAAAGCTATATGATTATTATAAGCTATAGGGTAAACCCAATTTCTCTCAGCAGCTAATGAAATTACTTCACATTAGAGAAAAATCAAGTATTATTACAAATTTTTCAGGTAAACCAAAAAAAAAAAAAAAAAAAGCTTTCTCCATCTTCACCTATCCCCTCCACAGTCTTTTTACTGTACTGTTTTCGTACTTCCATTACTAAGCCTAAGTTGCATGCTGACTTGTATTACTTTTGCATGTTTAATTGTAGGATTCCTCATGACAGGCATCTGATCTTATTTAACTTTGGTACCTCTCCAGTTCCAGGTATTATTCAGAGCAGGTCTGAATGCGTGATAATAGAATTGACCATCAACCCAGAAATGTTTAAGAGACTCATTTGAACCAGACTGTGGACATCCCAGACTGAGTACTGCAGCCCCTACATTATTACTCTAATGATATTATTTGAGCTAGTACTTAGCAAAGCAGAAGAATAAATCCACTAGCTATGGAACAAAGACATAAAATATTACATCCCATGCTTTCCATTCAGGTGATTGAAGTAAATAGAAAACTCAGGAAGGAAATTCCACATCCATATCCCCAGATACAGGCTTTAATAAAATATAATATACCATAATTAAACTATCTCTCAACACATTAATGAATTTTCACATGTGCATTTTCCTTGTGAACTTTCATTCTGTTTGTACATTTTTGAGCTCATCTCATGATAGCATCTAGTATTTTATGGCAAAGAGAGTGGTGTTATAAATATAAATTATGTGTTCTGTCAATCTGAAAAAGTCACAAATATTATCTGTTGGGGTTTCTTGCTTCTTATCTCTGCCTCTCCAAATTTTTCCAATCCATATTGCATTAAAGAATGTTGAAGATTTTTTAAAAAAACTGTTCTATTATTTATCTATTTCCAGAGTGTTGAATAAAGTTTAATCTTGGCAATAGAGATACAGAGATGAAAAATGTCTACGATGGATTCTATAAGCAAGACATGTCTGTAAAACTAAATTACCCTTCATGCTGCATAGATGTGGGTCTCCATATGTACATGAAAGGGCAATAGTTGAGTGAAGTTTGATAATTTGCTATTAAAAATGTGAAGAAAAGAGACATTGGAGGAAATGAATGCTTTTATATAGACAAATGTTAGGGGACAAAATTCCACAAAGAGAATGATGACAAAATGATGATCTGTGGTGATCAGTGAAAAGAAACAGACGTACAGTCACTGTTGTGTAGAAATGAAACTGTCAGTCAACCTTCTATTTCTCCTTGAGAATAGGAGAAAAAGCTTGCTAAGAAATCTGACATCTATCTTTAGTGTAATGACCAAGACACAACTTAGATATGCTTTTTGCCAATATCAGGCACAAATCTAGGTGTTCAGATAGATTGCCACAATCCCACACCTCCAAAAGAAGGAGGAAGAGCAGGAAAGAGAATAGTGGTTATGCATAAAGCCCAAACAAATTGTCAAATGCATTTATACTGATTGTGGGTGTGTGTGTCCTTTAATCAAGAGTTCCACTGTGAAAACGGAGAAAAACTAAATTTTAGTACCAACCTTCATCTACCTCTGCTTCATGGGCATCTGCAGCTACATTACAAATTCACACCACATTTCTGTGAACTGGATATAATGTGAACTTGCAGCAAAACTCTCTTACAAATCTTGCTGAAGCAGAGATTCAATTACATATGCAGTCCACTCCTACCCCCAGAGCTTTTCACTCAGTGAGGAAAATCCAGGCTCTTATTAATATTATCAGTGCAGTTAGACCAAAGGATCTGGCAATCCTACTTCTGGGTATGTATGCAAAGAAAATGGTATGGAAGAGATATCTGCACTCCCATGTTCACTGCAGCATTATTCACAACAGCGAAGATATGGAAACCACCTAAGTGTTCATCAACAGGTGAATAGATAAAGATTATGTGATATATATACAATGGAATATGATCCAACCATAGAAAAGAAATCCTGCCATTTGTGACAATATGGATGGACCTAGAAGGCACTATGCTAAATGAAATAAGGGAGACAGAGAAAGATAAATACTGCATGGTATCACTTTTATGTGGAATGTTTCAAAAAAAAGTCAAAATCATTAAAACTGAGTAAAAAAGTAGTTTCCAGGGGCTGGAGGGTGGGGGAAACAGGGAGAGCTTGATAAAAAGTATAAACTTTCAGTTATGAGATGAATAAGGTCTGAGATCTAATGTATAACATGGTGACTATAGCTAATAACACTGTATTATATACATGAAATTTGCTAAGACAATAGAATTATCTTATGTTCTCATCAAAAAAATTTTTTAATTGAAGTATAGTTGATTTACAATGTTGTGTTAATTTCAGGTGTACAACAAAGTGATTCAGTTATTCATACATATTTTTTTTTCAGATTCTTTTCCATTATAGGTTATTACAAAATATTGATTATAGTTTCCTGCGCTATACAGTAGATCCTTTTTGGTTATCTATTTTATATATAGTAGTGTGTATATGTTAACCCCAAACTCCTAATTTATCCCTTCCCACACCCTTCCCCTTTGGTAACCATAAGTTTGTTTTCTACATTTGTGGGTCTATTTCTGTTTTGTGTATAAGTTCATTTGTCTCATTTTGTTTAGATTCCACATATAAGCGATATCATATTGTATTTGTGTTTGTCTGGCTTACTTCACTTAGTATGATAATCTCTAGGTCCATTCATGTTGCTGCAAATGGCATTATTTCTTTTTTTATGGCTGGGTAATATTCCATTGTGTATGTATATTTATCTATTCATCTCTATTCATCTGTTGATGGATATTTAGGTTGCTTCTATGTCTTGGTTATTGTAAATAGTGCTTCAGTGAACATTGGGGTGCATGTATCTTTTCGAATTATGGTTTTCTCTGGATATATCCCCGGGAGTGGGATTGCAGGATCATATTATACCTCCATTTTTAGTTTTTTAAGGAAACTCCATACTGTTCTCCATAGTGGCTGTAACAACTTACATTCCACCAACAGTATAGGAGGGTTCCTTTTTCTCACACCCTCTCCAGTGCTTATTATTTGTAGACTTTTTGATGATGGCCATTCTGACCCATGTGAGGTGATACCTCACTGTAGTTTTGATTTGCATTTCTCTAATAATTGGCAGTGTTGAGCATCTTTTCATGTGTCTATTGGCTATCTGTATGTTTTCTTTGGAGAAATGTCTATTTAGATCTTCTGCCCATTTTTTGATTGGGTTGTTTGTTTTTTGATATTGAGCTGTATGAGCTGTTTGTATATTTTGGGTATTAATCCCTTGTTGGTTGCATCATTTGCACATATTTTCTCCCATTCTGTGGGTTGGCTTTTTATTCTGTTTATGGTTTCCTTTGCTGTGCAGAAGCTTTTAGGTTTAGTTAGGTCCCATTTTAACATTTTTGTTCTTATTTCCATTATTCTAGGAGACGGAACTAAAAAGATATTGCTCTGATTTATGTCAAAGAGTGTTCTGCCTCTGTTTTCCTCTAGGAGTGTTATAGTATCCTGTCTTATATTTAGGTCCATTTTGAGTTTATTTCTGTGTGTGGTGTTAGAGAATGTTCTAATTTCATTCTTTTACATGTAGATGTCCAGTTTTCCCAGCACCACTTATTGAAGAGACTGTCTTTTCTCCATTGTATATTCTTGCCTCCTTTGTCATAGATTTATTGACCATAGGTGTGTGTATTTATTTCTGGGCTTTCTGTCCTGTTCCATTGATCTATATTTCTGTTTTGTGCTAGTACTATACTGTTTTGATGACTGTGGCTTTGTAATAGAGTCTGAAGTCAGAAAGCCTGATTCCTCCAGCTCTGTTTTTCTCTCTCAATATTGCTTTGGCTATTTGGGGTCTTTTGTGTTTCCATTCAAATTTAAAAATTTTTTGTTCTAGATCTGCAAAATATGCCATTGATAATTTGACAGGGATTTCATTGAATCTGTAGATTGCCTGGGGTGGTATAGTCATTTAAACAATATTGATTCTTCCAATCCAAGAACACGGTATATCTTTCCATCTGTTTGTGTCATCTTCAATTTCTTTCATCAGTGTCTTATAGTTTTCAGAGTACAGGTCTTTTGACTCCTTAGGTAGGTTTATTCCTAGGTATTTTATGCTTTTTGATGTGATGGTAAACAGGGTTGCTTCCTTAATTTCTCTTTCTGATATTTTGTTGTTGTACACACAGTCCCCATCAGAGGCAAAGAGTAAGGCAGGCGTTTTATGGGCATAATGCCCCAAGTCCCCATTCCTCCCTCTGGTCCCTGCCACAGCTCCTGTGGCCCCCCTACAACCTCACCATTATAACCCGATATTAAGAAAGAGACTGATAAACCTTCTTGGCCAGTGCAAAGATGTCTGAGAAAGCAGCCAGAACACGGAAAACAGGGTAGGTTTTGGAATCTGACAGGGGTACAGTTGGAAAAGTAGTTTATTTTCATAGGAAAATGCACAAGAAGGTCTAATTTTGCATGGAGTTTGCCACCTATTATCTTCAACTGCCATATACTTAATTATTTTTATGGAGAGAGAACAAGAGTGAGAGTGCTGTAGCTGAATGCCTCAAAGAACATGAGAAGAGTGTTTTCATATGCCTGCTCTATTCCTATCCTTTTGAAGAAAAAAAAAGTTCAGAAAAGGTATGCACAAACAGAAGGATTGTGTATTGATGATCTAAGGCAGATGTTCCTAACATGACCCCAACATGTGACAGACACGTGGTTGAGATGCAGTTGGTTGGGGGAGAAGGGGTGACTATGTGGGAGTGATGCTTCTTTTTTTTTAAATTTTTTTATTGAAGTATAGTTGATTTTACAGTGTTGTGTTAGTTTCAGGTGTACAACAAAGTGATTAAGATATACATATGTGTGTGTGTATATATATATGTATATTCTTTTTCAGATTCTTTTCCATTTTAGATTATTACAAGATATTGAATATAGTTCCCTGTGCTATACAGTAGGTCCTTGTTGTTTATCTAGTTTATATATAGTAGTGTGTGTGTATGTTAATCACAAACTCCTAATTTATCCCTTTCCACCCTTCCACTTTGGTAACCATAAGTTTGTTTTCTATGTCTGTGAGTCTATTTCTGTTTGTGTATAAGTTCATTTGTATCATTTTTTAGATTTCACATATAAGTGATATCATATGATATTTGTCTTTGTCTGGCTTACTTCACTTAGTATGATAATCTCTGGGTCTATCCATGTTGCTGCAAATGGCATTATTTCATTCTTTCTATGGCTGAGAAATATTCCATTTTATATATATATATATATATATATATATATATATATATATATATATACCACATCTTCTTTATCCATTCCTCTGTTGATGGACATTTAGGTTGCTTCCATGTCTTGGCTATTGTAAATAGTGCTGCTGCGAACATAGGGGTACATGTATCTTTTTGAATTAGAGTTTTTGTCTTTTCCAGATATATGCCCAGGAGTGGGATTGCTGGATCATATGGTATATCTATGAATGATGTTTCTAATAAGAGCTAATGTACCAACATCTGTAAATAGTTCATTTGTTTGTTATGAGTCTGACAAAGTTCAAAGGCATTCCTAAAGTAACACCCATCTTCCTCATATACATCTCAGCTTTCTGGAGTAAGCGTGAAAGAGGTGGGCCCACAGGTAACCAGGAAGTCATTGAAAACAGCTCCCCACTCCACCTCTCCTCTGCTATCCATGCAAGCACCTTTGTGAGAAGCTACTTGAAGTGTAGTGTGAGTTTTTTCCTTCTCTGAACTTCCTTTCAAAATTTTAGCATGAGAGTGTGTTTCACTTAACAACATCCCATGTGTCATGGTTGAAAAGAGCTGAAGCCCTCGTATCCACAGGAAAACGTATCTTACTTGATTTTACCACATCAGTTCCTGAACTGAATGGCTTCAGATCATTCCTGAGGAGATTTTAAATGGGTTAAAAGCGTAAAGCACTCAGATCAGTGCCTGATGCTATGTATGTTAGTTGTTGTGTCCTTAATAAGATCAGGCCCAGGTTTATAAGAGACTGATAAGACCTGTTTCTTTCCAAGACTTGCCGTGATGTGAAAGGAATACCTTTGCACTCTCTAATCTCTCTTCTAAAAGCAGTAAAAGGCAATAAACCAGAATCAGGAGGAAATTATTAACGAATGGATTGTCCTTTTATCTGTTCTCTAATTTAGTCTGACACTGATTTCGGTCTTTCCTCCATTATGACTTTCTTCTCCTCAGATCACTTGAGGTTTCTTTCACCTTTTTACTCCTTCTTCTTAATTCACTTCTACAAACATTTGCTGGTGACCAGAAATTGCCAGAAATTGTGCTAGATAAGCTCAAACACAGAAAGACAACTTCTCGAACGTTATTCTTCCACCCTCATTTAAAAGTCTTGTTCCTTTGCACTTTGTGTCATCCAGCTGTAACGCCCACTTCTCTTCTTTCAAAGTCATCTGCAAAACTCATAGCCACTTCCCACATTTAGTTAAGATTTGACCTCACAGTCTTCCTCTCCATTCTCAACTCCTCTCAATACCCAGTGTGTCTTCAGTTTCCCGATGGAGAACCCACCTTTTAACAACTTAATATTGCAATTCTTCCTTGACTTCCTCAATTCCAGTGAGCTTCATCTTCACCATACCCATTCAGCCCTGCTTTAGTCCCCAACACCCAGGACCACACCTTGGACATTTTCAAGACTGTTCTACAACAGAAGTCACTGTTTCAAACATGCTACCACCACCTTCTATCTCTCCAGCCTTCTCACTCCCTCACCACAGATATTTAGACCTTACTGAGATTTGTCATCTTCGGAGCCCTTCACTCTCTCCCATCTCTGCTCTCTCTCTGCACTTCCATCTCTCTCCAGCCCAACCCCCATGGTCCACTGCCTCCATGATACTCTTCAAAATAGTCCAAATCCCCCAGTCTTTACGTCCTCCCAATACACATGAAACAAAATACATATGAAACGAAAGTATGCTGAAAAAAATTTTAACTCCCTCAAAAACATTACCTTCTTAACACTATCATTCACTTCATAAGTAAACTTTCAGAAATTCGCCTCCACTCTTTCATCTGCCATTTAGTCTTTAACCATTGTCTTATGTCTTCCACCTCCTTATTTCTAATGAGAATACCTTCCCAAGATCATTACAAAGTCTTTGTTGACAAATCCAGAGGACTCATTTCATTCTTTGTTATCACTTGACTCTCGGGACTATTTTAAACTCTCAGTTACTCCCTTTTAAAACCTGGTACACCTTTCTGAGCCCTATTCCTCCTCCTTCACCTGCTTAATTCCTACATTATCCTCGGAACTTAGCTTAAATGTCATCTCTTCCAGAAGCCTTCCTTAACTCAACACAAGTGAATTATGTGTCCATCCTATGTGTGTATGTTGAACCCTTTACTTATCCTTACAGATCATCCTGTATTGTAATTCCTGATTACTTCCTTTAAGTGAATGACTGTATAAGTACAGATGGAACCATAACACCATTCTCTCATCACATCTATACCCCAAGTGCTTTTGACCTCCCTGTGGTTATCAGGAAAATGTGGTGAAGGTTCCCACTAGAGTCATGGGACTAGATAGCAAGTCACCTCTCAGACATCTCATAAGAATAGGCTTTCAGAGAAGCTTTTAATAGGTCAAACTCCTCTGTTTTGCAATATTGTTACCCCCATCACCATAATGACATCTTTCCAATTATGAGCAATGGGGACCATTAATTGGAGGGATAACTTGGAGATGTCTGAACTCATAACACTTGTCTAGTGATCTCATCTTCTCCTATAGGTCCTTCCTGTGCATTGGTGTGCATCACCAACAAATCAACACCTGAAAGCTCCCTTCAGGGTCAAAACCATCCCAGTAACTTGGCCCCAGGAATATTCTGACCCATCTTCTTCCACAATATTAACCCTTAATATTCATTAAATTACATATATCTTACATATCAAATACAAGAAAAGCAAAGCATCCCAATTCTATCAAATCATAGTATAAATCTATAAAATATTTAAGGCCAAAGGCAAGTGAGGTCAGCGGGTGGCATATTAACCATCATGAAGTTATTGAGGGACCTTTTCCAGGAACAAAAAGGATAAAAGAGTGCAGTGTAAACCGTGAAATTTCGGTTCAAGATTACCACTAAAAACCCATTGGCTCTGGAGTTCTGTTCCCACCATATATTCATATTCCATAGTAGACGAAAGGAAGGAAGGATGAGAGGAAAGAACAAAGGTGAGTGGGAATGGAAAAAATAAGAGAAAGGAAAGAAAGAAGGAAGAAAGGGAATAAAATTTTGGTCCTTGCTCTCAGTGAGTTCATAGTCTAATGATAAGGGACTATGTATTATGATAACTGCTAACCAAAAAATATAAGCAAGATGCTAAGAAGATCTTCATTAAGAAATTAAGGAAGCAATCAAAATAGAAAGCTGTATCTGGGGTCGTGAGAGCAAGCACCCATTTGGAAACACCTGGCAAAAATATTCTCTCCTTCTGCCGATGCTCACTTCCTCAGCACCCAGGAAGAGGCTGAGGAAAAGGACTTTGGAGTCAGCCACACCTGGATCACAGTCTCTTTGTCTGCTGCCTACCTATGTGATCTGGGGCAAGTGGCATCCCTGCCCCGTGTCTCCATTTCCTGTATGACACCACCTACCTCACAGGTTCACTGTGAGGGTTCTGTGAGATATGGAGAATGAAATGCTCAACACTGTGTCTCCTGTTGTGCTTCCTTTGGTGTTTGTTTTAACCAAAACTCACTAGGATAACATGGACAGGGAGAAGTCCCCACATAGACTATGACTGTGGAGATTGCCCCGTGCAGGTAGGAACATTACTTTGATGGCGGCTAGCTCATCGTTTCTGAAGAGACTAATGTGTGCAATCTTCCTTCAGGCTCTGGCTCCACACTTACTAAGAGGTGTGGAAGAAGATATGAGTTTGGCTGAGCATAAAGAAAATTTGAGGATGCTTCATGGCATTTAATTACTTCTGTGCATGTCAGAACTTGCATGGCCATGAGGTAGAGGAGAAGGCTAATGCTGTGGAAAATCTAGCAGATATACATTTTATTTTGTTCATCATTAAAAGATAAGGGTAGTTAAGTTTCTCTGACATTTTACAGAGTCTTGTTTTCAGTTGCACAGAAGCAGCTGACCTCAGGAAAAAGTAGATTATAAAACTACCCACGGTATCTGAAATTCTATTGATTAAGTTTGTAAAAACAAGGGCCAAAAATGGTCCTTATTAAAACATAAATGTCCATCGGGGAATAAATACTTTAAGCTGTTATCTGTCATTTGTACCTTAGGATTAATGAATGTCAGAGTCTGTCCTGAGAATATGTTTTGATAAGTCAGGCAGAGAAGAGGAAGCACCCAGTCACTAAATTCCTGAAAGTATGAGGACAAAAAGTTACTCAAGGGAAAAGGAATTTTAACCCAGGAATCTGAGTGCAGTAAACAATTACTTTGAGCACTTCATCACTGTACCTTGCAGCAGGCCTACTTAGAGGCAACAGATGGAGTATTTTTTTTAATTGAAGTATAGCTGACTTACAATGTTGAGTTAGTTTCTGGTGTACAGCAAAGTGATTCAGTTATACATATGCATACACATATATATATATGTGTGTGTGTGTGTGTGTGTGCATGTGTGTTCTTTTTCATGTTCTTTTCCATTATGGTTTATTACAGGATATTGAATATAGTTCCCTGTGCTATACAGTTGGTTCTTATTGTTTATCTACTTTATATATAGTAGATTATATCTGCTAATCCCAAACTCCTAATTTATCCCTTCCCCAACCCTTTCCATCTTTGGTAACCATAAGTTTGTTTTCTATGTCTGTGGGTCTGTTTCTGTTTTGTATATAATTTCATTTGTATCATTTTTTAGATTCCACATATAAGTGATATCATAGGATATTTGTCTTTGTCTGACTTACTGCACTTAGTATGATAATCCCTAGGTCCATCCATGTTGCTACAAATGGCATTATTTCATTCTTTTTCATGGCTGAGTAGTATTCCATTGTATATATGTGTACTGCATCTTCTTTATCCATCCCTCTGTCGATGGACACTTAGGTTGTTTCTGTGTCTTGGCTATTGTCAATAATGCTGCTATGAACATAGGGGTGTATGTATCTTTTTGAATTAGAGTTTTCTCTGGTTATATTCCTAGGAGTGGGATTGCTAGATCATATGGCAACTTTATTTTTAGATTTTTAAGGAAACTCCATACTGTTTTCCATAGTGGCTGTACCAATTTACATTCCCACCAACAGTGTAGGAGGGCTCCCTTTTCTCCACACTCTCTACAGCATTTATTTGTAGACTTTTAAGTGATGGCCGTTCTGACTGGTGTGAGGTTATACCTCATTGTAGTTTTGATTTACATTTCTCTAATAGTTAGCAATGTTGAGCATCTTTTCACGTGTCTATTGACCATCTGTGTGTTTTCTTTGGAGTAATGTCTATTTACATCTTCTGTCCATTTTTTGACTGGGTTGTTTGGGGTTTTGTTGTTGTTGTTATTTAGTTGCATGAGCTGTTTGTATATTTTGCAAATTAAGTCCTTGTCGGTATTTTTTAACAAATGTGCTATGCATAATCTCAATTTAAACGTGCATTATTTTGAGAATGTCAGAGGGAAAGTTCCTGAAGCATTTTGAGTCCCTGGAGAAAGAAAAGAATGTGATAGATAGATAGATAGATAGATAGATAGGTAGATAGATAGATTGGTTTTCCCATTAAAAATAGATTGTATTTTTAATGTGTTGGCAATTTAGTGACTAATCTTTTGCTCAGTATTAATACTCAGGCAGATTGTTTATTCATTTAGATTGCAAACTTTACAATGAAAATCTCAGCAATATTCTGCTAATGTTTATCTGAGCTTAAGCCTCATCACACTATGAAATAAACTTATTGCCAAATGAAAAACAAAACATTTCTGAAATTTAGATTTTGTTTGTTACCTTACTACTACATATCTATATCATATAACTCTTTATATATAAGCCTGAATATGTTTCAGTGAAGAGTTCTTCTCCTAGTATGCTCAAGTGGTACCCACACAAAGCAGCATGTTTGGTGGGAAGGAAGACAAATTTAAGTCGAACATTTTGGATGACTCCTCTCCCAACTCTGGAGCAGATTTAATGTATCTATCTGTGCTTTGCTTTTCTCTCTGTGAAACTAAGATAATAGTAATGCCTACCCACGGGCACTGTGAGGTCTTGTGCTATAAGTGTTTGCTGAGACAATGCATGTGTCTGCTTTGTAGGCTCAAGTCCGCTATATTTTTAGTTTTATGGATGTTTTCTATATTATGTAGAGACACAAAAAACATAGGTCTTTATGTACAGGTGTAAAGCTTGGTCTCTAAATCCTACATGTAAAAAAAAAAATCATCTCTACATGTAAAAAAACATGTCACAAAATTCCCTATGTTCATATTTAAAAGATGGTCATTAAGTACTTCCCTGGGTACATATATAAAATATTCATAAAACCAGAAGTAAGATCAAAGAAATGACTGCTTCAGCCCTCAGTTCCTCAAATAAAATATCCGGCTTCAGCTCCCTGGCACATCGAGCTTATCACTGGCCGAGTCATTATGATAAGATCCCTAAAGGCTTATACACATACGTGTGTAAGTGCATGTGCAGTGACATATGTCAGAGTTCAAATGCCACCTCTTCAGAGGGGACTTGCCTATTTTCTTTCTAAAGAACCATTATCTCACTAATCACTCTCTGTGCTAAATCTATTTTATTGCTTTTAGCCCCTATTACAAACTGAAATTTGTTTATCTTTTCCTTGTGCATTATGAGTCCATATCATCTCCCCTATTCCTGTCCCCACACTACACAAAACATGAGTGTAAATTCCTAAAGAATAGGGTATGTGCTTGTTCACTGTTACATTTACAACATCTAGAATAGTGCATGGAATCGTGTTTAATAAAGAGACATCAATTAAATGAACATTGAACAGTTGTCCATGTAAAAAATATACTCTCTGCATGTAATGTGAGTTAAAAAATATACTCTCTGCATGTAATGCGAGTTACAATTTTATCTCAATCAGATCTGTTCCTTTATCTTGACCAGATCTGGTGACATCGTGTGCTGTGTCTTTCTTCTAGAACTTTGAAAGTACTGGATCAGTGGCTCTACCTCTGACCCTGATTTCTCCCTGATGACCCAGGTATTGGGTCTTGAAGTATAGAGGCCATTTCCCCAGAGCTGTGGAAATACAAGCTAACAGAGTGTGAACTGCCAAAACTCTCCTTCCAGCTCAGTCAGAACATTGTCAATGACAGTAATGTTGACAGTTTTCACTTCAGAAAATACAGGGATAATGTGATTTCAGTTGTTCATCTCCTCAGGTTGATGGGTGGAAACCTGAGCACTCTTTTTAGACACTTGGTGAGGAATCTATAGTCGTCCATTTTTTCCTCCTTCTGACAAAGCTGCCATCACACTGTCGCATCTTAAGAATCTTCCAGGACAGAAAGAACAGACAAGAGTTGTTAGCTTATTTCTAAACTGGCTTCAGTGTACGCAAGTATCAAGAATTTATCTTCAATTACTTATACCCACTCCTATCATTCCTTCAGCCTTGTGGTTATGAAAGCACCTTTCTTGGTTCCTTTATGTATATGGTTATTATCACTGTTTAAAGTAAGGTTTGGCAGTCTTGTCAAAACAGTATACCTGGTTTCACTATTTTTTTGGGAATACCAAAACCCTTAAGGTATTATTAGCGGTTTGTTGACCAAACACTAACTCACCCCCAAAATAACTTAAGACAAAATATAAAGGGTTATCTGTAAATAGTAGATCCTCTTCCCTTGCAAGGTGAGGAGATAAGGGTGAAGATAAGGAGTGGGTATATATGTCACATGAACAAGAATAGAGATACTGTGTTGGCCCATAAGGATAGTATTGGCAGGTGTAAGTCTAATAAATTATTGGGAGAAATCTCTCTAGTGTCAGAAAGCTGGACTTGGTGGCAATGACTTTCAGACCATCTTTGATGCAAGCTTCCTATATACTAATCCTTGGGTTATAACAAAAAAGTTGGCACATGCGATGGTTAATTTTATGTGTCAACTTGACACAGCCACAGGATGCCCAGATATTTGGTTAAACATTACTCTAGGTGTGTTTGTGAGGGTGTTTCTAAATGAGTTTATCATTTGAATCAGTAGATTGAGTGAAACAGATTGCCATTCCCAATGTGGGTGGCCATCATCCCACCTGGTGAGTGCTGAATAAAACAAAAAGGCAGAGAAAGGGAGAATTTTTTCTCTTTGACTGACTTTGAACTGAGCCATTAGAATTCTCCTACACTCAGACTGGAACTTAACACCATCAGCTGTCCTGGTTCTCAGGCCTTCAGTCTTGGATTAGAACTAAACCACTGGTTCTCCCAGGTTGTCAGCTTGTAGTTAGCAGATCATGGGACTTCTCAGTTTCCATAATCACATGAGCCAATTTCTTATAATAAATTTATCTATCTACCTATCTTTCCATCCATCCATCCATTGAGAGAGAGCGAGATCTTTTGATTCTGTTTCTCTGGAGAACCTTGACAAATACAGTGTATGAATAATGTCCTTAAAATACCCTCAGGCTAAACACTCACAACTATGTATCTTTGAAAGACTTTCTTGTAGCCAAGAACACAATATTTGAATCCAATATTTAAATAGCTGATTAAAGATGGTTATTTTAGCTTTCTCCTCTTCAAAACTATCCAACAGCAACAAGAGATTGGAGAAACAAAAACTCAAATTCATCCTTGCCAAATTTTGGAGCCATCTATACCCCAAAATCACAAATTCAAGGCAGGGCTAACGAATAAAAAGAAGGTTCAAGAGGGTACTACAGGAAGAGGATGCCTATGTTCTCAGATCCCAGAGAGAACCTCAAGAAACAGAGCTCCAAAATTATTGGCCTAAACAGAGAGGTGAAACCAAAAGTCCCCTGTCTGGAACAATGAGGTGACAATAATTTTCCTGGAGCAAAAGTAACACTAAGTCTCAAGAAACACACTGGCCAGTCATATTTGCAGGACACATTCTGTTTGTGAGGCTAGAGAAGAAGAAAAATTTGGCATTGTGAGTAGTTCTGCAGTGTCAAGCATGGTTGGGAAAAGTAAAGGCTAAAAGAAATTGTTCATTCCCACAATACCCCACTTCTTTTTTTTTTTTTATAAGGAATTAAAAAAAATTTTTTTTTTTAATTTTTTAATTATTTATTTTTGGCTGTGTTGGGTCTTCGTTTCTGTGCTAGGGCTTTCTCTAGTTGCGGCAAGTGGGGGCCACTCTTCATCGCGGTGCGCGGGCCTCTCACTATCGCGGCCTCTCTTGTTGCGGAGCACAGGCTCCAGACGCGCAGGCTCAGTAATTGTGGCTCACGGGCCCAGTTGCTCTGCGGCATGTGGGATCTTCCCAGACCAGGGCTCGAACCCGTGTCCTCTGCATTGGCAGGCAGATTCTCAACCACTGCGCCACCAGGGAA
Source organism: Balaenoptera musculus (assembly GCF_009873245.2). Classification (NCBI taxonomy): domain Eukaryota; kingdom Metazoa; phylum Chordata; class Mammalia; order Artiodactyla; family Balaenopteridae; genus Balaenoptera; species Balaenoptera musculus. The sequence continues at coordinate 75,391,647 of NC_045790.1, forward strand.
GCCCCTACCCCACTTTTTTAAATGGTTTCCTTGTGACCTAGAACGTAATTTTTATTCTTCCCACCACATGAACCTCCAGTAAATATACCTGATTCAAAAATAAGTAATAACCAAAAATGAGCAAGCATAAGAATTATACAAATACACTGTGAGTATAAAATGAAGACAGTAATGGGAAAAACAAATAGCAAATGAATAAAACACACTAGACACTGCTGTGAATATATGACAATTTTGACTGAACAGATCAACAGGAAATTTTTAAAAACTGTATACAACATGAGAACATAAATGATATATACTAAAAATTAGAGAAGATATGGCTAGATAGGAAAAATAAAATAAAACATGGACAGGCAGACCCCAAGAAATAGGAAAAACAAAATAATCACATAAAAGAAAGCTAACTTCAAAGGAATATAAATAAGAATAGACATTTCTGAAAACACACTAAGAAATATGGGGTCAAAGATCTGAAAAAAGCCAAATGAAATAATATAGAAATGAACAAAGAATTAAAAGAAACTGTACACTGCCAGGGGCCTGGGTTTGATCCCTGGTCAGGGGTCGAACTGCAAGCTGCGTGGCACAGTCATAAATAAATAAATAAATAAATAAATAAAGGAAACTGTAGAGAAAATTACAGGTATGAAACTATCTAAAAGTTGTTATTATGCCTATACCAATTTAAATTTCATATGTGTTAAATATTTATAGTGAAAATTTTTTTTAATTTCTAGAAATAAACATGGAAAATTATTTTAAGTACTATTAAAGTGAGCAGCATTTTTAAGTATACACAAAATTCTCAACCTGTAAAAGAAAAAAATGATAAATTTAACTATATAAAACTCAGAAGTTTCTGTATGGCAAAATATTTTTTAAGACTTCAAAGAAAATAGCAAATATCATTAAAAAGTCAAAAGTTAAAAAATAAAAATGTGAGAAAAATATTTTGACTCATATCACAAAGGTCTAATGTCCTTAATATGTAAAGAATACCTGCAAATCAATAAGACTAACAATCCAATAGAAACATGGAAAAAGGATTTAAAAAGACAGATCACCAAAAAAAGAAATACAAATTACTCAAAGATACGAAGCAATGCTTAACCGCACTCATAAACAGAGAAATGCCAATAAGCAATTTTTCAGTATGGTCAAATATCAAACAATTTGGTAAAACTCTATGCTGATAGGAGCATGTGGAACATAGTTCTCCAAACATCAAAGCTTGATACAATCTCTGTGAAGAGCAATTTGTCAAGATCTATCAGAATTTAAAATCAAGTATCTTTAATCCCAGCAAATGCACATCTGTGTATTTCTCTTACTAAAATACAGTCACATGGATAAGATAATGTATTTGCAAGGTTATTGGAGAACTGTTTGCAATGTCAAAGGATTATAAATAACTAGAGGTGTATCTATAGGGGATTAGTTAAATAAATTATCGTATTTCTTTACAATGAAATATACAGCTTTAAAAAGAATGAGGTAGCTCTATACATACATTAAAATAGTCTACAAGATAAAGTCTTAAGTGAAAAAACGATGTGAAATACAATTTAATGTTGTCATTTATGAGTATATATTTGTGCATAAAATGTCTTTGAATGACTACACTAAGAATAAATAAAGATATTTATTTCTGGGAACAAAGGTGGCCAGAGGACAGGAGTAAGACGTATAGTTACTTTTCAGTGCCTTTTGAACTGTGTTCAATGGATGGGAGTCTATTCAAAAACTGTTCAAAAAACTATTCAAAACAATTGGAAATTTAAAATAAAATTAATTCAGGGCTTCCCTGGGGGCGCAGTGGTTAAGAATCCACCTGCCAATGCAGGGGACACAGGGTCGAACCCTGATCCGGGAAGATCCCACGTGCTGCGGAGCAACTAAGCCCGTGCGCCACAACTACTGAGGTCACGTGCCACAGCTACTTAAGCCCGCATGCCTAGGGCCCGTGCTCCGCAACAAGAGAAGCCGCAATGAGAACACCATGCACCACAGTGAAGATCCAACACAGCCAAAAATAAATAAATAAATAAAATTTATAAAATTAAATTAAATTAATTCAAAAAATAAAATATACAAAATATAAAATACAAAGTACACAAAATCTAAATGATTTTGCTTTTAGTTTAATTATACTACAGAACTTTAAGGGGAACTTTTTTTTTTAACATCTTTATTGGAGTATAATTGCTTTATAATGTTGTGTTCTGCTGTATAACAAAGTGAATCAGCTATATGCATAGTATATCCCCATATCCCCTCCTTCTTGCATCTCCCTCCCACCCTCCTTATTCCACCCCTCTAGGTGGTCACAAAGCACCAAGCTGATCTCCCTGTGCCATGCAGCTGCTTCCCACCAGCTATCCATTTTACATTTGGTAGTGTGTATATGACAGTGTTACTCTCTCACTTTGTCCCATCTTACACTTTCCCCTCCCCGTGTCCTCAAGTCCATTTTCTACATCTGTGTCTTTATTCCTGTCCTGCCCCTAGGTTCCTCAGAACCTTTTTTTTTTTTTAGATTCCATATATATGTGCTAGCATATGGTATTCGTTTTTCTCTTTCTGACTTACTTCACTCTGTATGACAGACTCTAGGTCCATCCACCTCACTACAAATAACTCAATTTCATTTCTTTTTATGGCTGAGTAATATTCCATTACATATATGTGCCACATCTTCTTTATCCATTCATCTGTCAATGGACACATAGGTTGCTTCCATATCCTGGCTATTGTAAATAGTGCTGCAATGAACATTGGGGTACGTGTCTCTTTTTGAATTGTAGTTTTCTCAGGGTATATGCCCAGTAGTGGGATTGCTGGGTCATATGGTAGTTCTGTTTTTAGTTTTTTAAGGAACCTCCATACTGTTCTCCATAGTGGCTGTATCAATTTACATTCCCACCAACAGTGCAAGAGGGTTCCCTTTTCTCCACACCCTCTCCAGCATTTATTGTTTGTAGATTTTTTGATGATGGTTATTCTGACTGGTGTGAGGTGATACCTCATTGTAGTTTTGATTTGCATTTCTCTAATGATTAGTGATGTTCAGCATCCTTTCATGTGTTTGTTGGCAATCTGTATATCTTCTTTGGAGAAATGTCTATTTAGGTCTTCTGCCCATTTTTGGATTGGGTTGTTTGTTTTTTTGATATTCAGCTGCATGAGCTGCTTGTATATTTTGGAGATTAATCCTTTGTCAGTTGCTTCATTTGCAAATATTTTCTCCCATTCTGAGGGTTGTCTTTTCATCTTGTTTATGGTTTCCTTTGCTGTGCAAAAGCTCTTAAGTTTCATTAGATCCCATTTGTTTATTTTTGGTTTTATTTCCATTTCTTTAGTAGGTGGGTCAAAAAGGATCTTGCTGTGATTTATGTCATAGAGTGTTCTGCCTATGTTTTCCTCTAAGAGTTTTATAGTGTCTGGCCTTATATTCAGGTCTTTAATCCATTTTGGGTTTATTTTTGTGTATGGTGTTAGGGAGTGTTCTAATTTCATTCCTTCACATGTAGCTGTCCAGTTTTCCCAACTCCACTTATTAAAGAGGCTGTCTTTTCTCCATTGTATACTCTTGCCTCCTTTATCAAAGATAACATGACCATATGTGCATGGGTTTATCTCTGGGCTTTCTATCCTGTTCCATTGATCTATATTTCTGTTTTTGTGCCAGTACCATACTGTCTTGATTACTGTAGCTTTGTAGTATAGTCTGAAGTCCGGGAGCCTGATTCCTCCAGCTCCGTTTTTCTTTCTCAAGATTGCTTTGGCTATTCAAGGTCTTTTGTTTTTCCATACAAATTGTGAAATTTTTTATTCTAGTTCTGTGAAAAATGCCATTGGTAGTTTGATAGGGATTGCATTGAATCTGTAGATTGCTTCAGGTAGTATAGTCATCTTCACAATGTTGATTCTTCCAATCCAAGAACATACTATATCTCTCCATCTGTTTGTATCGTCTTTAATTTCTTTCATGAGTGTCTTATAGTTTTCTGCATACAGGTCTTTTGTTTCCTTAGGTAGGTTTATTCCTAGGTATTTTATTTGTTTTGTTGCATAGTAAATGGGAGTGTTTTCCTTATTTCTCTTTCAGATTTTTCATCATTAGTGTATAGGAATGCAAGAGATTTCCTTACATTAATTTTGTATCCTGCTACTCTACCAAATTCATTGAATAGCTCTAGTAGTTTTCTGGTAGCAAATTGAGAATTCTAAAGGTATAGTATGATGTCCTCTGCAAAAAGTGACAGTTTTACTTCTTCTTTTCCTATTTGGATTCCTTTTATTTTTTTTTCTTCTCTGATTGATGTGGCTAAAACTTCTAAAACTTTGTTGAATAATAGTGGTGAGACTGGACAACCTTGTGTTGTTCCTGATCTTAGAGGAAATGGCTTCAGTTTTTCACCACTGAGAATCATGTTGACTGTGGGTTTGTCATATATGGCCTTTATTATGTTGAGATAAGTTCTCTCTATGCCTACTTCTGGAGAGTTTTTATCATAAATGGGTGTTGAATTTTGTCGAAAGCTTTTTCTGCATCTATTGAGATAATCATATGGTTTTTATCCTTCAATTTGTTAATATGGTGTATCACATTGATTGATTTGCATATTTTGAAGAAACCTTGCATTCCTGGGATAAACCCCACTTGATCATGGTGTATTATCCTTTTATTGTGCTGTTGGATTCTGTTTGCTAGTATTTTGTTGAGGATTTTTGCATCTATGTTCATCACTGATATTGGCCTGTAGTTTTCTTTTTTTGTGACATCTTTGTCTGGTTTTGGTATCAGGGTGATGGTGGCCTCGTAGAATGAGTTGGGGAGTGTTCCTCCCTCTGCTATATTTTGGAAGAGTTTGAGAAGGATGGGTGTCAGCTCTTCTCTAAATGTTTGATAGAATTCACCTGTGAAGCCATCTGGTCCTGGGATTTTGTTTGTTGGAAGATTTTTAATCACAGTGTCAATTTCAGTGCTTGTGATTGGTCTGTTTATATTTTCTATTTCTTCCTGGTTCAGTCTCTGAAGGTTGTGCTTTTCTAAGAATTTGTCCATTTCTTCCAGGTTGTCCATTTTATTGGCATAGAGTTGCTTGTAGTAATCTCTCATGATCCTTTGTATTTCTGCAGTGTCCATTGTTACTTCTCCTTTTTCATTTCTAATTTCTAATCCTGTTGATTTGAGTCTTCTCCATTTTTTTCTTGATGAGTCTCACTAATGGTTTATCAATTTTGTTTATCTTCTCAAAGAACCAGCTTTTAGTTTTACTGATCTTTGCAATTGTTTCCTTCATTTCTTTTTCCTTTATTTCTGATCTAATCTTTATGATTTCTTTCCTTCTGCTACCTTTGGGGTTTTTTTGTTCTTCTTTCTCTAATTGCTTTAGGTGTAAGGTTAGGTTGTTTATTTGAGATGTTTCTTGTTTCTTGAGGTAGGATTGTATTGCTATAAACTTCCCTCTTAGAACTGCTTTTGCTGCATCCCACAGGTTTTGTGTGCTCATGTTTTCATTGTCATTTGTTTCTAGGTGTTTTTTGATTTCCTCTTTGATTTCTTCAGTGATCTCTTGGTTATTTAGTAGTGTATTGTTTAGCCTCCATGTGTTTGTATTTTTTACAGTCTTTTTCCTGTAATTGATATCTAGTCTCATAGCGTTGTGGTCGGAAAAGATACTTGATGTGATTTCAATTTTCTTAAATTTACCAAGGCTTGATTTGTGACCCAAGGTATGGTCTATCCTGGAGAATGTTCCATGAGCACTTCAGAAGAAAGAGTATTCTGTTGTTTTTGGATGGAATGTCCTATAAATATCAATTAATTCCATCTTGTTCAATGTGTCATTTAAAGCTTGTGTTTCCTTATGTATTTTCATTTTGGATGATTTGTCCACTGGTGAAAGTGGGGTGTTAAAGTCCCCTACTATGATTGTGTTACTGTCGATTTCCCTTTTTATGATTGTTAGCATTTGCCTTATGTATTGAGGTGCTCCTATTTTGGGTGCATAAATATTTACAATTGTTATGTCTTCTTCTTGGATTGAGCCCTTGATCATTATGTAGTGTCCTTCTTTTTCTCTTGTAATAGTCTTTATTTTATAGTCTATTTTGTCTGACATGAGAATAGCTACTCCAGCTTTCTTTTGATTTCCATTTGCATGGAATATCTTTTTCCATCCCCTCACTTTCAGTCTGTATGTGTCCCTAGGTCTGAATGGGTCTCTTGTAGACAGCATATATATGGGTCTTGTTTTTGTATCCATTCAGCCAGTCTATGTCTTTTGGTTGGAGCATTTAATCCATTTACATTTAAGGTAATTATCAATATGTATGTTCCTATTACCAGTTTCTTAATTGTTTTGGGTTTGTTTCTTTAGGTCTTTTCCTTCTCTTGTGTTTCCTGCCTAGAGAAGTTCAGCATTTGTTGTAAAGCTGGCTTGGTGGTACTGAATTCTCTTAGCTTTTGCCTGTCTTTAAAGGTTTTAATTTCTCCGTTGAATCTGAATGAGATCCTTGCTGGGTAGAGTAATCTTGGTTGTAGGTTTTTCCTTTCCATCACTTTAAATATGTCCTACCACTCCCTTCTGACTTGCAGGGTTTCTGCTGAAAAATCAGCTGTTAACCTTATGGGGATTCCCTTGTATGCTATTTTTTGCTTTTCCCTCACTGTTTTTAATATTTTTTCTTTGTATTTAATTTTTGATAGTTTGATTAATAATGTGTCTCCGTATGTTTCTCTTTGGGTTTATCCTGTATGGTACTCTCTTTGCTTCCTGGACTTGATTGACTATTTCCTTTTCCATGTTAGAGAAGTTTTCAACTATAATCTCTTCAAATATTTTCTCAGACCCTTTTCTTTTTCTCTTCTTCTTCTGGGACCCCTATAATTCGAATGTTGGTATGTTTAATGTTTTCCCAGAGGTCTCTGAGACTGTCCTCAATTCTTTTCATTCTTTTTTCTTTATTCTGCTCCCTGGCAGTTATTTCCACCATTTTATCCTCCAGCTCACCTATCTGTTCTTCTGTCTCAGTTATTCTGCTATTTATTCCTTCTAGAGAATTTTTAATTTCAGTAATTGTGTTGCTCATCACTGTTTGTTTGCTCTTTAGTTCTTCTAGATCCTTTTTAAATGTTTCTTGTTTTTTCTCCATTCTGTTTCCGAGATTTTGGATCATCTTTAGGATCATTACTCTGAATTCTTTTTCATGTAGGTTGCCTATTTTCATCTTCATTTATTTGGTCTTGTAGGTTTTTACCTTGCTCCTTCATATGTAACATATTTTTTTGTCTTTTTTTTTAATGGGTGGTGCTGTATTCCTGTCTTACTTGTTGTTTGGCCTGAGACGTCCAGCACTGGAGTTTGCAGGCAGTTGGATAGAGCCAGGTCTTCTTGCTGAGATGAGGACCTCCGTGAGGCCTCACTCTGATTGATATTCCCTGGGGTCTGAGGTTCTCTGTTAGTCCAGTGGTTTGGACTCGGAGCTCCCACCACAGGAACTCGGGCCCAACCTCCGGCCTGGGAACCAAGATCCCACAAGCTGGCCCAAAGTGGCCATCCCTGGTTTCACATCAAAATTATCTCAGGCACAAACCTCCTTATTTTTCCATTTTGTCTATAAGTTATTTCTTGAAACAACCGGCCCACCGTCCCCAGGAGGGTTGCAGCTTCACTGGTGGGACCCCTCCAGAGCCAGCAGCACAGTGAGGCCACCCTTCCCTGGGGCTCCAGGACAGCTCGGTGACGGCGGAGGGGAGGGACCCCAAGCCAGGTCTTCAAGGGGAACATTTTTACAAGCTTGAAATATTGCTCTGAATTAGGTCAGTGTCATGGGTTTCCCAAAGTAGTGTACTGAGAGAAAAGAAAACAAGGCATGGTCTTCAGATGACAAACATTCAGGGACAAAGCTCTGCTGGAACTGTGGAGTTGAGTACTGTTAGAAATGGTTTTGAATGTTTGCTCTTGAAATTTTGGAAAGTAGAAGAAAAAAACTGGTCTTGCAGTAGGTACTTCAAGAGCCACTTTTTAAATTTATCAGGAGATTTGTGGTCTCATACCTCCCAAAGATGTTAAATGAATTACACCTACACTTTTAAAAAGAGTTTTTCACAAGGAACTCTTCCCTCTACATTTCTTTAGTTAGTTAAGAGTTAATAAAGGTAGGCAGTATGGTCTCCTTGCAAAGAACCCCAATGGCCTTGTCTTTATTTCTCCTTCAACCTATATACTCACCTTTGGACTCTTCTTGAGAACAGAATAATGGCTGAATTTGAACTGACCGTTTCTCTTCACAAAAGAATCTGCACTTGGAAGGGTATGTTGGGCCCTCTTTGGGAGTCTCACCAAAGAAAAAGAAACAAAAATACCTTCACTCAGGAAAACATAGCAACAACTTGTAATCGCTTTTGTCTGCCTTCATCATGCTCACGTTCTGAAGCAAGACAGAATGTTCGACACTGTTTAGTCTAGTTTGGGAAAGAAATGACTATAATATAACAATTATAATATAAATTGCTTTAAACAAATACGAGGCTATCAAATTTTGTGGAATAGATGAAGGATGTTTATCATCTACACTTTGCTGTCTTATCTATTGCGATATATCATAGTTCTTTCAACTGAATAATCTGTCAGCATTGAGGGGAATATCCTCTTTGTTATATTTATAAATGTAGGAAAATAGATCTATCCATAAAGTGAATATTGAAGCTATTTCTTGGAGAGGAATAATGTGATTGCTATTGCAAACTACCTGTTGAAGGAATAAGCTTATGTATTAAGAATCAGTAGTTCTACACCTCCATCCTACAGCGTTTCAGTAAGGATGACCAGAAAAGCTTATGGTTGTCAACAAATCTCCCAAAGGTTAAACAATCTCAAGGGACCGAGAGACGTGATAATATACTACCCACTTGATAACAGAGAATGTCATAACTTATTCCAATAGCTAATTTTCTCCCACAGTATTTCTTGCTTGGCCAAATAGAACGTTAATATCCTTCAAATGTTAGTCCTGTCTCATATGAATTCAAATTTTAAAATATGTAATGAGGACTCACTTGCATTACCCACACACACATATTTGCAAACAGCCTTCCTGTTTCAAACTCAAAATGTAAGCAGGCTTTTTTTTTTTAACATCTTTATTGGAGTATAATTGCTTTACATCGTTGTATTAGTTGCTGCTGTATAACAAAGTGAATCAGCTATATGTATACATGTATCCCCATATGCCCTCCCTCTTGCATCTCCCTCCTACCCTCCCTATCCCACCCCTCTAGGTAGTCACAAAGCACCAAGCTGATCTCCCCGGGCGAAGCAGCTGCTTCCCACTAGCTATCTATTTTACATTTAGTAGTGTATATATATCAATGCCCCTCTCTCTCTTCGTCCCAGCTTCCCCTACCCCCTCCCCGTGTCCTCAAGTCCATTCTCTACTTCTGCATCTTTATTCTTGTCCTAAGCAGGCAGTTCTTAGGGTACTACCTGGGAAGGCCTAGGGGGCATGGAGAAACATGGGCTGGCTTTCTCCCCTCCTGCCATCACGAATCACAAATGTAAACTCATTTTAAGATTAGCTCCTGCCGGGCTTCCCTGGTGGCGCAGTGGTTAAGAATCCGCCTGCCAGGGGCTTCCCTGGTGGCTCAGTGGTTGAGAATCTGCCTGCTAATGCAGGGGACATGGGTTCGAGCCCTGGTCTGGGAAGATCCCACATGCCGCAGAGCAACTAGGCCCGTGAGCCACAACTACTGAGCCTGCGCGTCTGGAGCCTGTGCCCCGCAACAAGAGAGGCCACAATAGTGAGAGGCCCACACACCGCGATGAAGAGTGGCCCCCACTTGCCGCAACTAGAGAAAGCCCTCGCACAGAAATGAAGACCCAACACAACCAAAAATAAATAAAATTTTAAAAAACTTGTCAATTCATTTAAAAAAAAAAAAAAGAATCCGCCTGCCAGTGCAGGGGACAAGGGTTTGAGCCCTGGTCCGGGAAGATCCCACATGCCACAGAGCAACTAAACCCGTGCGCCACAACTACTGAGCCTGCGCTCTAGAGGCCATGAGCCACAACTACTGAAGCCCGCACATCTAGAGCCTGTGTTCCGCAATAAGAGAAGCCACCGCAATGAGAAGCCCGCGCACCTCGACGAAGAGTAGCCCCCGCTTGCCGCAACTAGAGAAAGCCCGTGGGCAGCAACAAAGACCCAATGCAGCCAAAAATAAAATAAATAAATTTAAAAAAAAAAAAAAGAGGACTTGTATCCTTCTTAAAAAAAAAAAAAAAAAAAAAAGATTAGCTCCTGCCAACTGTAGTTAGGAGAGTAAATCCACCGGAAAAAAAAAAGATGTTCAGCAAACCTTCTGTCATCCAAGGGTTAGGCTATGGCATTCAAGAAAATAGGCACCAAAATGGCTACGAGGTAAAGAGCTCATGGCACATGAGCTCAACAAAACCAGGTCTCGGTAATAACGATCTCTCCCATGGAAATGTAAAGACTTGTTTGTGTATGACTTACTTCCTTGCCATCTTCTGGCAAACCACTGAGTGATTAAGTCTTCCTTTCTATGGACATTCAGTAATTTAATGTACAAACAGAATTTATGTTGCAAGGTACATGTTTCATGGAGAAGGAAGAATGACAGTGACATTATTTGTTGAAACCTACTATGTACACTGACATTTTGCACATGTGAATGTGTGATCTCATTACAGTCATCACAAAAAACATAGGTGATAGAGGTTGTATTACTTTCCTACTGCTGCTGTAAAAAATTACAAACTTAGTGGCTGAAAACAGCAAACATTTATTCTCTTTCAGTTGTGGAGGCCTGAAGTCCAAAATGAGTTTTACAGGGCTAAAAATCAAGGTGTCAGCTGGGCTGGTTTCTTCTGGGGGATCCAGTGAAGAATCTCTTCCTTGTCTCTTCCAGCTTCTGATGGTTTCTGGCATTCCTTGGCTTGTGGCTGCATCACTTGAATCACATTGAACTTTCTTCTTCTGTAGTCAGATATCTCCCCCTGCCTCTGTCTTATAAGGATACATGTGATTACATTTAGGGCCCACAAAGAGTTTTCCCATCTCAAGATCCTTAACCTGATCATATCTGCAAAGTCCCTTTTGCTATATAAGGTGGCATAGCCATAGTTCTGGGATTGGGACATGGACACCTTAAGAGGGCATTATTCAGCCTACCACAGACAGTATTATTTCCATTTTATAGTTGAGGAAACTAAAAGTCAGAAATGATAACTTAGGGTATAAGGGGAGGGGAGGGATAAACTGGGAAATGGGGATTGACATATACACACTACCATATATAAAATAGACAACTAATAAGAACCTGCTGTATAGCACAGGGAACTCTACTCAATACTCTGTAATGGTCTATATGGGAAAAGAATCTAAAAAAAAAAAAAAAAAGAGTAGATATATGTATATGTAGAACTGATTCACTTTGCTGTACACCTGAAACTAACACAACATTGTAAATCAACTATACGCCAATAAAAATTTTTAAAGAAAAGAAATGATAAGCTGCTTGCCCATTCTCATGGGACTGTTACAGCCCTAGTTCAAAGCCCTTGCTGATTCCCCTACACCCGGCAAAAGATTTTGCATTTGAGAATTATTTCAAATTTTTAAAAATTTATATTAAAACCAAAACAAAAAGTTTTTAAACTGGAAATGTAACTTAAGATCTTTGTTTAGAACTGATAAACTGATGTGCTCCAAAAAGACATGAAATAAAGTTCATGCGATGTAAAACTGTCACCCAGTTCCACAAGCTAGAAAGGGGTGACATCCCACCCCTTTCCACAAAGACTAACACTCCAGGTGTATTTATGGAAATGTTTAAGTGTGTGAATGTAAAGTTATTGATGACAGATAATTGGTAGTTAATTCCTTTTAAAGCCACATAGAGTTGTTTTGGAGCTCCAAGAGATGCTCCAGAGGCCAGAGAATAGGGAAGAGGGGTAGAGCCAGTGGTAAGGAGGAAGCTAAGCTCTAGGCCTGCCAGCCGGAGCTCCACTTCTTCCTCTTTCATATTTAGACGTCCTGAGTGAAAATTCATCTGGGAGTAATTTCTCTGCGGATAAGATTAATTTGAAGATCATTAGTCTTAACCTTTAAGAGCTTTTGTGATTCCTTATGTGTCTTTTACACATCTAATACATTAGTGTGTGAGTGTGTGTGTGTGAGAGAGAGAGAGAGATTGAGAGAGGGAGAGAGGAGGAGAAGAAGAGAGATAAGAGAGCCTGAATCTCTACATGGAGGATTCCTCCGTCATTTTTGCCATCTCCAAAACATTCTCCCATCCCTCCAGGCAATTCGGCCAGATCACAGTCTTTATGGGATGTGAACCTGGTCAGAGTGAATGGACCAGGTGTGCCCCACACAACGCGTTCGGCCACTCTTGCCAGCCAGGAGGGTCTCTTTAGTAAACCACTTCTTCAAGTGCGCTAGTCTATCATCACAGCAATAGACACTTAAAGCCCTCTCACTGTCAGCCATTGCCTCCTTCTCAGTGAACCACATATGCAGGCACTTCAGTTGTGTCTACAAACACACACTAGTAAGGGGAGAAACAAAGTGAAAAGCACTGTTTATTTTGCAAACAACTGCTCTGAAACTATATATTCTTCTAAATTTAATTATTTGCAAAATAACATGGTTGAAGACAGTTTTTTTTTTAAACACCTTCAAACCAGTCTTTGTTGATACATTCTTGTACATTTGTGAGCAGCATATAAGGACTTCTCCAGAGTCATGTGGTTCCTAGTGTAATCAGCTCATAACCTCAGCTCACACAGGAGAGAGGATAGAAGTCACTCCTCCATGTGAGTTCCTGTCCTGGTAAGAGCTTGTAGTAGACTCTAGAAATTACATTAATGCTTGAGTACCACCGGAACACTTTAGCACTTCGTACCATCAAGCAGGCTCCTAGGATTACTTGAGAGATTTAAAGCAACTTCAGAAGTATTAACTTCAACCAAGCTATACAGGAGATCAAGCTGGCTCCTTTAGATTAACTCCTTCATTCCTTCCTTCCTTCACTTACTTATTTCCCCCCTATACATACAACTCTTTCATTTCAGTAAAAGGATAAAACCTCTGGGTTTTTTTTGTTTTTTTCTTAAAGCCTCTGGTTTTAATGTAACGTCCCATCTTTGTAAAACGAAGTGAGTTGCATTGCCTCCCTTAAGAATTATTTTGTGGACCCTGCCCATTTCATATACACTTTTTCCCCAGTGCCCATTGAAAGTTAGAAAAGATGACTTAAATCAAAAAGAAAAGATATAACTTTAGTGGCGATATCTCAAGAAAATAAAACTGATTAAAGTGCAACTTTCAAATGATGTGCGTTTTTATCATTGGTAAAACATTTAGAAAACATGGTTTAAAACATGTATAAGAGTTTATGGTGGGCATGTAAATGCCATCACCTTGTGAGTTTAATTTTCAGAATAAAAGCTCCAGTGAGTAGCAGTTTTATGAGTCCTAACACAGAGTACAGGATGTCACTGTGGTGGCAGAAGGAGGGACAGTCAGCTATGCTGACAGGGCACCATAGATATATACAGAGGACATAATCAGCTGTCATTGGGAAAGGCTTTGACCTAAGTGGCTTAACAAGCATTATGAACATTGCCTCTGGCAGTAAACAATCAGCACAGGGGAGACCTGTAAAGAAAAGTGAGGACACCAAGGTGGGGGGGCAGGTAATTGCCTCAAAGAAAAGCTCACCTTCTTTTTTTTTTTTTTCTTGAAGAGTGGGCTCTTCTTTTTCATTTCTTTTTAAATTTATTTATTTTATTTATTTATTTTTGGCTGTGTTGGGTCTTCGTTTCTGTGCGAGGGCTTTCTCCAGTTGCGGCGAGCGGGGGCCACTCTTCATCGCGGTGCGCGGGCCTCTCACTGTTGCGGCCTCTCTTGTTGCGGAGCACAAGCTCCAGACGCGCAGGCTCAGTAGTTGTAGGCTCACGGGCCTAGTTGCTCCGCGGCATGTGGGATCTTCCCAGACCAGACCAGGGCCCGAACCCGTGTCCCCTGCATTAGCAGGCAGATTCTCAACCACTGCGCCATCAGGGAAGCCCTCACCTTCTTAAGATCAATTCCCTAATACATGTGGCTTTAGAAGGAAAAACTCCTCTCTGCTTGCTGGTTAGGCTGGCTCATAATTACTTCTTGCATCTTTCTCTACCTAACTTTATTTAATCCATCATTTCCCATTTTGCTTCCCACAAAGACCCCGTTCCTAAAGCATGCTCCATAGAAGTGGAGTTGCCCAGAGGAGGAGCCAGTAATGCCAAAATCATCTGTAAGGCAGCAGAAGGGGGCTCTGGAATTGGAGAGCCTTGCTGCCGCAGCTCCACGCGCTTCCCTCTCTCTACAAACGTGTTGGCCTTGTGCACTGGTGAGCCAGAGTTCAAGTGCCGTTATGAGTCACATTTCACACCCCTTGGCTACTGCAGAGTGTTTCGGAGGCAAACACCTCATGAGGCTTGTAGACTTGGACAAACAAGCCTCTTGAGAATCATGAGTGATTTTTTTTTTTCCCCTCTTCTGAATAGGCACCCTCTCTGTCACTGTTTCAGTGTAGGTTCTGAAAGGCAGTTCTGAAAACAAAAACACAGAAACTCAAGCAGGTTAGACTTGCCAGTCAGTGAAATTGCAAGAGTGGAAGAAGGAAGACAATTGGGGTTGCATTGACAGAAAGTTGGGGCCATCCTCCCATTTCCTCTACTGCTTTACCCCATTTCGCTGTGATAGAAAAGAATGCCTGGTCCCCAGACACCCTAGACTCTTGGAAATCCGTATTGGTTTTCATCTCCTTTTGTGAATATCAACCCCATGATGTGAACCAGTCAATCAAATCCAGGCTCTTTATTTTGGTGAGGCCCATTCATTTGCACCTTTACCTGAGGACCTAACTCAATTTCTGATTGCAGAAATTTTAGCTTCCTCAAAAATGCCTTGAGAATTTGAAATACAAGCTATTTCTGGCAAAAAAAAAAAAAAAAAAAAAAAAAAAAGCACCATGATCTCATGTTAATGCAACAAGAATCTGCTTCTCTGAAAAGGTGAATCAGGTCACACATGGAGTGGGCATGATGTACACTGATGGAGAAAAGCACATTTTAATTCAAATGGGTCCTTTTTGTATCTTCTTGGTTATAAAAATATGTTTGGTACTATTTACTAAAATTTCTAGAGGAATAAAAAGTGACTCATAACATGAACTGTGCCTACCTCCTCATGATTAGAGCTGTGAAAAAATCCTGTTCTCTTACTCTTCATCATTAGTCAAAAACAACTATTGCCTTCGTCTCCATCTCATGAACGTGACCTGATCAAATAATGATTTGGCCACTGCTACTCTTTTACCTAAAATTTTAAACTTTTAAGAAACTGTGCTGTCTTATCAGTTGGATCCTCAGCTTCAGTACTCTTCTGTAGACTCTCCAGGTAGGGTCTTTAAAACCCCCTTGCCTATTGCAAACTAAAGAGCACAACTCTTTGCCTTTGTCTTTCTTCCAGAACTCACAATGGCTTATCCAGTCTGTTCCACCACCATTTTCAAAATTCAAGCAATGATGACACTTACAGGAATATTGTATGCATTGTCACATAGATGCTGTATTGGTTTGCTACGGCTGCTGTGATAAAGTACCAAAAAGTGGGTGACTTAAACAAGAACAATTTATTGTCTCACAGTTCTGGAAGCTAGAAGTCTAAGATCAAGGTGTTGGAAGGGCTGGTTCATCTGAGGGCTGTGAGAGAGAATCTGTTCATGGCACCCTCATATCTTCTGGTGGTAGATGCATCACTCCAATCTCTGCCTTCATGGTCACATGGTGTTCTCCCTGTGTGCATGTCTATCTCTGTGTCCAAATTTCCCCTTTGGATTAGGACCCACCCTGATGACCTCATCTTAATTTGATCCTCTGAAAAGACCCTATTTCCGAATAAGATCACATTCATAGGTACTATGTGTTAGGACTTCATTGTCTTTGGGAAGGCAAAATTCAATCCATAACAGATGCTAAATAAACATCTGTTGGGTAGAAATTAATTGTGCTTTATAAATTGCAAACCTCTACCCAAACCTATATACTACGTGATTATAGAAAAAAGCAGAACACAAACGTCCTGTCCAAAAGAGGGCATGGGAAATGCAGGCAGCAAACATTTCATTCACCAGATATTTTGAGTGGGTTCAGGAAAAACATTGTTGTAACTAGACAGCTAATAATCAAAATTTTTGGCCACAGATTTTTAAAACTGTAGCCAGTACTGTACATTCTAATGAGTGAATTGACTCCTTCTATAAGCCAACCTGCCTTTCTTCTGATTTGTGTTTTGACCTAGATGAGTCATATAGGTTGACCCTCCTGTGGTGGCATTTCCCACAACCTGCTATTAAAGCAGCTGTTCACTCTCAGAATCACCCCCACCCTGTGAACCCCCAGCAACTGGGTTCACAAGTTAGCTAAGTAGAGAGCTGGATGGAGTGGGGTGCATAGCGGCTGCATCACTTCAATGCAAGTTTGCCTTTAATAAGTTATTTTTAAGTGTAAAGAATTGATTTATATCCCCAATCAATGGAATATACATTGACCTCAAAATTTTCACAACTCTTTCTAGTCACTGTAGATTTCTCATTTAGTGCATTTTCCTATATCAACCATGCATTCTTTTTAATTTCCTTTTTTTTTTTTTCTGAGAAATACAAAAGCATAAAGTTCTTGGGCTCAAGAAATCCTCTAATAACTGACAATTGATGAGTACCAAGGCTTTGTTCATAACAGAGAGGGTTGTCTGCTTTTGTTCTCCAAATTAATTTGTTCGCAGCATGGCTGTAGTGTTTCTCTTCAGCTTACCTAAGCGCCAAGCTCTGCTTGGATGGAGCGGTTTATGGCAGCAAGTTATAAAAACAAAGTCATGAGACCCTCCCATGTTTGCATTCTAGGTTCCCATATCCACAGGGAATTCTTAATAACTGTTCTTATTGTACAAAGATATTTAAGACTATTGGGGTCTCAAGTTGTCCACTCTTCAGAAGGAGCAAAAGAGAGAATAATAATGTTAAGTAATATTTATTAAAAATGAATCATGCTTTAGGAACTGTGTTAGATGCTCACATATATTAGCTCTAACTCAAACCAATTCTGTAAGAAAGGTATTATTATCCTCACATGGCAGAAGAGGAAACAGAGACCCAGAAAAGTTAAGTAGCTTTCCCAAGGCACAGTTGGCAAGAAATAGAACTAGGATTCTATTCCAGACACCAAAGTCTACCCTCTTTCTCTCTTATCATAACGTTAATGCTTAATGTTTTTCACTTCATCAACTACATAAAAGCTAAACCCAACACCCACTCTTGTTATATTCATGAGAAAAGCTTATTACAGTCACTGGTAATTGCTCTTATTGTTTGCAAAAATTATTATATGAATATATTCTTTCTATTTCTGTTTGGGTTGATAATCTGTAGATATCTGGGTCACTCATAAGAAATCCTGAATCTAACAGGATAGGGAGAGAATATCATCTTACATGCCATTTTTTGAAAATAAAAATTTGTACATAAATCCATACTTAATTGAATTCAGCAGCAAACACTGATAAGAATTTACAGCTTACAACAGGGGTCAGCAAACTATCACCCGTGGGCTGAATCCAGCCTGCTGCCAGTTTTTAATACAGCCCAAAGAGCTAAAAATGGTTTTTACATTTCTGAAAGCTTAAAAGTAAATCAAAATAAGAAGACTATTTCGTGAGAATTATATGAAATTCAAATTTCAGTGTCCATAAATAAGAGTTTTTCGTTGGTTTTTTTTTTGTTTTTTTTGTAACACCGCCATCCTCATTCATTTATGTACTGCCTGTGGCTTTGAGCTACAACAGCAGAGTTGAGTAGCTGTGACAATAGTTTTTCTGTCACAAAGCCAAAAAAATTTACTACCTGGCCCTTTACAGAAAAAGTTGGCCAAACCCAATTATACCAGTCACTGTGGAAGGATCTATTACTGTGACCAGATAGTACACAGACTCTGCTCTCCAGGAAAGTACTATCTAGGAGAGTAATAGGATGTGTACAGGTATCTTAAGGACAGATAAAGCAGGATCAGTGTCATAAGAGATGTTCAAGTTCAGTGAATATTCAGAGGGGAAGATATAAAAAGGCATGGAGATAGAGACTTGCGATCTATCTTATATCCTCATCCTAGTTTATACAATAACTGAAAACCAGGGTTAGTTCACACTGGGCCTCTTTTTCTTTCTCTACTCTGCCTCACACATGCACACGTGCACACACACACACACACAAGAGAGCATAAAAGGTATTTTTCAGGGATGACCTTATTCTCAAAATTCTATTTTTATCCCAAAATACACCAATTGACCCAAAGTCATTTATATGAAATGCTCGTACATCGTCCATGAATTTTAGAGCTCAGAGGAATTTAGACATTATTTAATCCAATGCTTTCCTTCTACAGATGAAAAAACTGAGCCCGGAAAGGTAAAGACAATTCCCAAGTTCACACAACTAGTCAATGACTGAGCTAGCAGTAGAGGCAGGGAAGGGACCTATAATTCATAGAACACCTGCTTCCACATACATCATCTAATTTAACTCTCACAATAACCCTTCAAAGTTGATATTATCTCCATTTTATGAAACAAAACCCTGAAGCTCAGAGAATGAAAAAAACTTACCCAACGTCTCACAGATACTTTTTATAGAAGCCAGAAACTAAAACTTAGACTCCAAATCCTCTGATTTTTCTACTTGAGAATCTTCTAGAGACCTTTAATAGAGATACTTTTATCCTAGTGCACACGAATCGCCTACTTTCAAAAAGAAGTTTATCCAGCTTCAAAGCCATATGTTGCCCAGAAAAACTGTAGTTTTCTTAAACCACCATACATGCACCTTACCCTGGGCATCATTCTGGCAAGCTTTATAAAATAACATTGGTCAGTTATAGATTCACCTTATCTCATTCTTGCCTAAAATTAAATTGGTACGGATAAACATCTAGAAATGTTGACTCCCTTTCAGAAGGACATGAGGTAAAAATCCAGCAGTAATACATTACTTCCTTTCCTACATTAGGCATGCACTAGGCCAAACCACTGAAGCATTTATTTTCATCACAAAATACAGGCATACATGTTAATCTGGTCCTTAGTACTCAGACTCTTGACCATTTATTAGTTTTAAAATTTGGTTATATCGTATATGTTCACTTAAACACACACACACACACACACACACACACACACTATAACTTTTACCCCTCAAAGACCCTGTACTCATACCTGTAAAGGATATATTAGAGACTGGCTGGGTGTTCACCCTGAACCCATTTATTCTCCTTCCTGACCTTATGACTAGACTACATTTCCCAGGATCCACTGCAGCTATATGTGGCCATGTGACTGAGCTCTGGCCAATGACATGTGGACAGAAGGGAACCGTGCCCCCTCCAGGCCTGCCAATAAACCTTCAGCACAATCATCTATATTCCCTCTCTTTCCTTAACAGTTGACCACACACAGACAATCTGCTGAAGATCCTCAAACCATCTAAGAGGTGATTGAGCCTCTAAAGGGAAAGAAACTGGATCCCTAAATGACTGCATGGAGCAGAGCACCTTCCTCTTGCCCCTCTGGCCCTAAAGCTTTAAAAGTGATTCCATTGAAACCGCTCAAATGTTTCCAGCTGTTTGATTTTATTTCCTTTGGATCCTATCCTACTTTGTTTTGAATGTTCATATTCTCAGTAGAGGTGGCTCTTTATTGTTCAGGGTGAATTTGAATATTGGCAACAAGCGAATGACATCTGATGCCAAATTTTGTAACTGAAGATTAATCAAACTACAAAAGTCTCTTTAAAAAAATTAATTAAGCTGTAAAGTTACTAATCAAAATTAATATGTGACTCTAAAGCAGTGACTCTAATGCAAATGCACCCACAGCCTGCCTTTGTAGATAAAGTTTTATTAGCACACAGCCACGCTCACTGTTTACATACCATCTGTGGATGCTCTCCTACACCACATGAGCAGAACTGAGTAGTTGCCACTTGGCTGGCAAAATTTTGAATACTTACTATCTGGCCCTTTATAGAAAAATTTGTTGACCCCCTGCTCTAAAAGAACAAAACTCATTTTCATTTTTAATTGACTTTGAATGTAATTCCAAACTAGAAATTACAAAAAGTTTTAGGTGTTCCAGCATTGTAGGACCAATTATAGAAACCCCTGAGAAAATGATGTTGAAAAAATATTACTTATGAAAATATAATATATGCTCCATGAGACTAGTAAAAATTCAGTCGCTAACATCCTAATTCTTTTAACAAAAAGACAAGTTACATACTAGAAAAAAATATTTGTTGATAAAGAGTCAGTATCCAGAATAGATACAGAATTACAAGTCAATCAAAAAAGATAAATATACTAATAAGAATATAGAAAAAGGATATGCAGAGGCAATTCACCAAAGACAAAATCTAAATGTCCAATAAACATATGAAAATTACCAATAATCAAGGAAATGCAAGTAAAGCAACAATGAGATCATGTCACACCCAAAAAACTGGCTAAACTTTAAAATCTGAAAATCTCAAATCAAGGCAAGAATGTGGGAAAGCATAAACTTTCTTGCTAGCGGGTGTGTAATTTGTATTACCACTTTGGAAAACATTTTTGGTAATTCCTAGTCAGGCCGACTCCATACATGCATATCTTACAACCCAGCAGTTCCATTTCTAGAAATGTACCCTAAAGGAATTCTCACATATGAGCATAAGGGGACTCCAAAGATGTTCATCGCAGCCCTGTTTGTAACAGAGAAAAGTGGAAACAGTCCATTAGTAGGCAACTGGATAATAGAACTAGGGATTATTCATATGTATAAAATCACATGAGTTAAAATGAATTAACCACTTCTATCTGGATACATCTCAAAAACATAATGGTTAATTAAAAAGCAATTGCAAAAGGAATGTACAGTAGCATGCCATTTATTTAAATTTTTTAATGCACAGAATTATAAATTTTCATAGACACTTTTATATAGTCAAATTATAAGTTTAAAGTAAAAACGAAGTAAACATAAAAAAAAAACCCTCAGAGATCAGGTTCAGATGATAGTTACCTCTGAGAAGGGAGGAAGAGGGCATATATGGGGTGTTGCACCTTAGCTATAATCTAATGGTTATTTCTTTAAAACAGAGAGAGAGAGAATGAAAGTAAGTGTGGCAAAATTATAACATCTTTTTATTAGGCGGTGGACCAGTAAATATCCATTTATTATGTTTTTTTTGTATTTTTCTGTATGCTTGTTACATTTTATATAACATACTTTTTTAAAGGCTAAAAAAAAGTAATCAATCACTCCCTGTTACAGTTGCAATGGGTTCTCTGCTCTCTGCACACAGTAAGACACTAGGCAGAATGTAGCAAGTGACATTCAGGAGACCCTAAATTGCCTTTCCATTCAGGGCTGGGTCCACCTAGAGAGACCAATTTCCATGACATGTTCTTGCCTTGGAATTTCTGGAGAAAGGAAATGATCTGTGGACCTCAAATGGATATGTACCTATTTCCTCCTTAGGGAATTACTGGCTCTGCAAAATCACAACTTCCACAGATTTTAGAATTTTCATCCATGATTAGGCATCTCCTCCTCCTCTCTCATAAGGTGAGTTCCCTTCCATTGCCTCTGAACACGGATGTAAGTAAGAGACCATCGCTCAGAGCCTTGGAGTGTGCTCCTGCCTCAGTCTCTACCCCTTGTCAGGTCTCTGCTGCAAAGTCACTTTCTCACGAAGTAAGTAGGTTAAACACTCCTTTCCCATTTACCCTGTCGCTGCACTCTCCCCTTATTAACACCTGTCACAGTCATAATTCATTAACCATTTATTAATATACAATTGATGTCTGTTTCACTCACGGTTCTGCAGAGAAACAGAACCAATAGAGAGAGAGAGAGAGGAAATAAGAGACTCATTATAGGAATTGGCTCATGCAGTTATGGAGGCTGAGAAGCCCAACAACCTGCCATCTGTGAGCTGGAGACCCAGGAAGGGCAACGGTATAATTCAGTCCAAGACTTCAGGCCCAAGAACCAGGGGCCGCTTGTGTTAAGTCCTTCAGTCTGAAGGCATCACAAGGTCTGTCTCTCCCTCTAGACAGCAGGCTCACAGAGTAGGCCCTTGTCCACAACAGTGTCCCCAAAGCCAAGTTCTGTGCCTAGAATCGGTACTCACTAATTATTTATAGAATGAGATTCAACTTTCTGCTGAAGTGCAGAAAAGAGTCCTGTCTAGAATCGAAGCCAGTGCATGAACCAAATAGATGCTCCGTGTGTGCTCGTATAAATAACCTTAACAGGTAATGGATTAGCAGTACTCTGAAGATCTGATTCCCAACCCTGGCTTGGCCACTTACCCGCCCCGGAGCTCCAGAATATTAGGGGTGCAAAGAGAAGTCTGCAGCCTCAAGAGAGACGTGATCTAGCCAGTGTTAAGAGGCCCAGCTCTCTCACTCACTCGCTGTGTTGTCTTGGGCAACTTATTTAATCTCTGAGTCTGTCTCTTTATCAAAAACAGAAAGCAATAATTGTACCCACAGTACAAATTGTTACGAGTATGACTGTATGAGTATGAAAACACTGAGTGGTGCTCTTGGACTGTTAAAGCAATCACGAATTATACGAAAGAAGGAGGAGAAGATGACGTAGAAGCTATAGGAAAGCTTGTAAACCAGAAATTATAAAATAATGTGGTATTATTATTCTGTGCAAAATATCATACCATGCTCTGCTGGAAATGCAAAGAGATATAAAGAGATATGACACATGTTCCTTGCCCTCAAGCAGCTTGCAGTCTCAGAGAGTAATGTGTGTGCATGTTAAAAATTAACAAATCCAGCAATTGTGCTCCTTAGTGTGTATGCAAATGAGTTGAAAACTTATGTTCACACAGAAACCCACATGCATATGGTTAAAGCATCTTTATTCAGAATTGCCAAAACTTGGAAGCAACCAAGATGTCCCTCAGTAGGTGAATGGATAGACTGTGGTCCATCCAGACAATGGAATATTCTTCAGCGCTAAAAAGAAATGAGCTCTCAAGCCATGAAAAGACATGGAGGAATTTTAAATGCATCTTACTCAGTGAAAGAAAACAATCTGAAAATGCTACATACTGTATGATTCCAACTATATGACATTCTGGCAAAGACAAAACTCTGGAGACAGTAAAAGGCTCAGTGGTTGCCAGGGGGAAGCAGGGAAGGAGAGATGAACAGGCGGAGCCCAAAGGAATTTCAGGGCAACTGGAACTATTCTGTAAGCTACTAGGATGGAGATACATTGTATATTTGTCTAAACCCATACAATGTACAACATTGTACAACATCCAGTGAACCCTTAATGGACTTTGTGTGATAACGATGTGTCAATGTCGGTCCATCGATGGAAACAAATGTACCAATCTGGTGCAGGGTGTTGATAGTGTGGAAGGGTGTGCATGTAGGGGGCAGAGGATATCTGGGAATTCTGTAGTTTCTGTTCAATTTTGCTGTAAACCTAAAAAATAAAGTCTATTTAAAAAAACAAAAACAAAAACAAATAATGCAAGGCAGTCCTAAGTGTCAAGGGTGTGGGGTAGACCAAAGTGCAAAAGGAGATCAGCAGAGACCAGGGCCATCAACAGAAAAGTAGCATGAGCTCAGCCTCAGAAACAGAACTGGAATGGCTCCAGAATCCAGGACTAATCCGAGGCCTGCAAGGAATCCCACCCATCCAAACACCGCTGAGGATAAGGGAGGAGGCCCCTTTTTTCCAAGAACAAATTCAAAGGGTTTATTATCCAAACTGTTTGCACTAAAAAGAGCAATAAACAGTCATCTCAACAAAACTCCTTAAATACAAAAATATTTAGTATGCCCAGGCTGGCTCCTCTTGGTTATTTTTTTGTTGAATACTCAATGCAGAGTACAATTTACTTCTCCATTAAAAAAAAAAAAAAAAAAAAAAAATCTTTTTTCCATCCTGTTTTGGTTCGTGGGTTTTTGTTGTCATTTCTTCCTAAAGCGCTGTTTCCTCACATTTGCATCTCCCAGCCTTTTTCATGTGATATTCCATTTAAACTGCCTTTTAATTGTACGTGCTGCCTTGGCAGAACATGACTGATGTACTCGCGTTAATTAGGGCTCCAGTCAGCAGCCCATGCCAGCTGGAAACTGAGAAACAAGCGTAAATTATTCTGTCATCAATCAGCTCGAAAATGTTTGAATCGCTAATTAGTTTGCAATTTGGGTGACAGTTTATCTGACGCAGGCGGTGTCAGAAACTTCAGATCTTAGATGAATAATTTGCCAGGAACAAGCGCAGATTCCCTGCTTTTAAACACATGAAGGTTTATCTGCATGTTGAAAGGTGGCTCAGCGGTCGTCATTAACTTCCAACTGGGACTATGTAAATCAGAAATCAGTGTGAGCCTCTTCAGGCCTTGGTGGCTTGGCAGATGATATTTAGAAAAAGAAAGTCTCTTTTCTCTTCCTTTTTTTTATTAATAATTCATCAACTGATAGACAAGGATGTTTGGGCTTGAACAGCTTAAAAAAATCACAACGGTTTAAAAAAAAAGCAATCACCACCCCCCACCCTTTACATGAAAATTAGTTGTGCTGTATCTTGCTGTTTAACTGATTTATTCTCCTTCATCATCATGTGACTGGAATGTTAAACAAGGAGTGATTATTAGCCCTTGTCCTTTCGAGAAGGATCATTATTGAGATTTTATTAAATGGCAGACTTATGTTTCCATTTAAAGAGAAAGGTATGCAGACCAAGGTGAGGGTAGGGGGTCAGGGTGGGGAGGGGGAGAGAATAAGCAGTGAAAAATAGAAAAGAGAAATTTTTGTCTAAAAACATCATAAAAATCTAGTATTTATCCAGGAACGGATGCTAGTATGGCCCCCGGTTATTTGAATCAAGATCAGGCCTGCGTAATAACTCCCTGAGTTAACTGTTGTTGGGAGGGTATGTCATCTGTGTGATACTTTAGGATTATGGTGCGATTTGGATCTGTAGCTCCATTATCCCTGCATTTATAGGCCACATGCTGCTATATGCATAGAAGACTGAGGATAAAGGGAGTTGTCACCTTTCAAAAGTTGTTAGCAAGAGGTCAAGTCAGGCCATCCTATTAATTGTAATAGACCTAGGGAGTAGCGGTGGCAAAAGCAATGCTGCCCGCTTCTAGAATGGAAAATGGGAAGAGAGAAAGATGCGTTTAGAGTTTTCCGGGCCCTCTTCATAGCTGGCTTAGAGCTTGAGGGCAGCTGTCTAGATGGAGGAGCAGCGGGGTTTAAGGCATCCCCGAAAAGGGAAGGTTGGGGAGGGTACAGAGCAGTGGGCAGGCGCCACAACCTGCTGTATGCCGAGGCCTCACTAGCCAGGAAGGGAAAGACAAGGTGAGAGAAACAGAGCTAAAAACTTAGTGTGTCACTTTTTTCTCTCAAAGCAAGGTCCTCATTTCTCTTGTTGAGAGGTTTCTTGACAGCCCCCCAGAGGCCAAAACCACTCTGTCAATCATGCCTCCTCCCAGAATTTTGGTTTACCATTTCACCCCCCAAGTCACTTCCTGAATTCAGGTGGGGCGGTGTCTCTCTGCATCAGCAAAGCTAGTTCCTAACCAGGCACCCACCTGGGTCTCTTGGTCTGCTCCCTACTCACCTGCACCCTCACCTCGGTCCATTGCACTCATTCCCAGAGCACAGATGGGAGTTGTGTTTGGCAAGGGCAATGACAGTAGAAAAGATAAGAAGCCCAGAATCCCCACAGTATGTTGAGAAGACAGTGAAAATGTCCTGATTAATGAATACTGTAAAACACCTAGTGTTTAGGTTTAGGGATGGAATATTTAGCCTGTGGATAATGCAAAGTCATTCAAAATTTCCAATTATAAGTGAAGGGTATAATATGTACAATTTCAGTAATACTGTTTTCATTATGTGCCTTAAAATTGGCTTATTTGGAACAGAAATGTCCTAAATATCTTCTTCTCTGTTCTGCCACAGTCCTTCATTCAATTAAAGGAGAATTTTAAGAAATTTTTTGTAAAACATAAACATAAAAAATTGATGAGACAAGCTACAGCCTGGGAAAAAACACTTGCTAGTCATACATCCAACAAAGGACTAGTATCCAGAATATATAAAGAATTCTCAAAACTCAACAGTAAAAAAAAACCCAATTAGAAAATGAGTGAAAGACACAAAATGAAATTTCACTGAAGATATACAGATGGTGAATAAATACATGAAAATATGTTCAACATCATTAGCCACTGGGGAAATGCAAATTAAAACCACAATGAGATAGCACACACACCTAGCAGAATGCTTAATACACAAAATAGTGGTATCACCAAATGCTGGCAACAATGCAAAGAGACTGGATCACTCATACATTGCTGGTGGAAATATAAAGTGTTCCAGTCACTCTGGAAACGATTATGGCAATTTCTCACAAAACTAAATATACAACTACCATACAAGTCAGCAGTTGCACTCTTAGACATATAGTCAAGAAAAATGAAAACATGCTTATATAAACACCTGTACATGAATGTGCATAGCAGCTTTCTTTGTAGTAGCCAAAACTGGAAAGAACTCACATGTTCTTCAATGTGTGAGTGGTTAAACAAACTGATGTGCATCCGTACCATGGAAGACTACTCAGCAGTAAGAAGGAGCAAACTCTTCCTACGTGTAATAACTTGGATAAATCGCAAGAAAATTATGCTGAGTCAAAATTCAATCCCAAAAAGTTACATACGGTACAGTTACATTTTATGTAGCATTCTTGACACAACAGAAGTATAGAGATGGAGAACATATTGCTAGGTTTTAGGGGTGGAGGAGGGAGGACAGGGAATGGGGTTATAAAGGCAACATGAGGGATCTTTGTGGATCTGATGATGGGAGTGTTTCTGTATCTTGACGGTGGTGGAGGATGCATGAGCCTACAAATGTGGTAAAATTGAATAGAATTAAATACACTCACACACACACACACACACACACAAATGAGTACAAGTAAAACTGGGGACATCTGAATAAGATGGGTAGATTGCATCAGTGTCAATATCCTGGCTGTGATATGCACTATAATTCTACGTGATGTTACCATTGGGAAAACTGAGTAAAGAGTACATGGGATCTCTCTGTATTATTTCTTACAACTTCATGTGACTCTTCAATTACCTTGAAATAAAAGGTTTAATTAAAAAAATATAGTCTAGAACAAAAACTGACAGTACCTCTGCTTAGAAGATCTACAGAAACACAAGACCAATGGAGAATTTTCTCCCACCATTTCAGAGGTGAACATGGGAGTGGGTGTAACTCAGGGATCCAGACTGATGGCAGCTCTACCGTGTTCAACGCATGGCTTCTAAGGTCGCTCTGGGGTTGGAGAAGTGGGGTTACTATCCCAGACGGCTGGAAAGAGGAGAGTCTGGAGGAGCACACAGGCAGATTTTATCAGCCAAGCTCGGAAATAGTATACACCACTTGCTGAACAAACAAACAAACAAACAGGAAGATTCATCAGAGCCCAGGAGGAGACTCTAGCATTATTTCAATCTTTCCCATCCTCAGTACTTCTGAAAAGAATCAAAATAGCCTCGTAAAATGAAAATATTGAAAATTATATTTCTCGAATCTTTGGGAAATGAAAGGAAAGATGATGGTGCTGCTTACCACTGCCAGTGAAAATGATATATCTTTAAATCTTGATCACTTTTTTTCAAATCACTTATTTCACTGTCAAGCTATTCATTAAAAATTCAAAATTGGCAAAACAATCCAATGACTACCATATTAGCCTAGTAGAACCTAGATTGCCTTTTATAACCCTCAGCATATTAGTACAAATCAAGTAACTGAAGGAGTGGGACAGGAGACAGGTTAAGGTTTCTGTTAAGAAGGTGGAAGGGAAGGTGGGCTCAGAGGCTATTTTCAATAGATCATTCCTAGGTAGAGTATGATAGGAAAGTGCCTCAGGGAGCTAAGCTGTATCGTAAGAACATTGACTACCAGGCAGAACCTACAGGATATTAGCCCTTACCTGCTTTACAGCCAGCCATCTGACTTGTCCAACCATTCATTCAACCAATGTGCACAAGTGTGCAAGTACTACACTAGGTATTAGGAATTCAACAGAGAGCAAGATAGACCCAGTCTGTGCTCCATGGAGTGTATCACCCCTTTGAGGATCAAGCTATTTTAAATAAAGTGTGATTAGTGCTATGATAAAGGAAGTAGGGTTTACTATGAGAGCATATAGCAGGAGTCTAGGCTTAATCAGTGAAGGCTTCCTTGTGGAAAGTTAAGCTAACTTGTGATGAGTAATTAGAGTTAACTAGGAGAAGAAGAGGGGAAAGAAGTAGAGCTGCATGTGTTGGGTCAATAATTTTTTTCTTGTGATGAGGGCAGTGGTAACAAAGAAGTGGGCAAGTTTGGGTGAGCACCTCAGGCTCCAGCCAATGAAAAGAAATGGGAAGCTTGATAATAAAATTCATAGTCTAGACCCCCTACAAATGTAAATAACAACTCTGTAATGATGCTCAGGAATGGAGTGGTCATAGCAGAAAAGAAGTGAATAGGAGGAAACATGCTCTTTCTCCACTCTTCAACCTCCTTCCTCTGTCCACTCGTCAGGGATAGAGAAGACCAAATCCCCAGCTGTGTCTCCTTCCCTTGGGATACATCTCTTCCTAAGTCAGTTCTAACTTTTAAACTCATACAGCAGTGTGCTTCAACCTTCTCCTGGAGAGTCTCTAAAATATTGGTTTACCACTTATATTAATATTAACAGGGCTATGGATTCAGCTGTTCAATTTTCTTTCTTTGCCATCCCTAGAGTGTTGCCTTCAACTGCATGGTCTAAGGTGGCTCATCACCTTGTCCCAGTCCAGCCAGCAAATAGTGGGGAGGGGGAAGTGGAAATGGGGGGAATGTCTCTTTCTTCCTAGGAACTGGCATACCTTCCACCTGCATGCATTCTATTGGCCAGAATTTAGCCACGTACCCACATCAAGCCCTAAGAAAGGGAGGGAAACATAGCCTTTGTTCTAGGTGGCTATATGCCTAGAAAATATTAGAAATTTGAATAAACAGTGAGATGAAGGGAAGAATGGATATTGGGACAAATATCAGTCTCTGCCACACCATTTTCTTTAAATGTGATTGATCCTTCCAGTAAGAGATTAAATGCAGTTTTAACTCAGACTAACCCAGTAGTAAAGCCCCACTGATGTTGAAATACAAAGAAAGAAAAATCGTATGTTATGAAAAGCTCTGATCATTCATTTGATGGGGGCACATTAGGCCACATCATTTGATTCTAGAAATTTGTAGACTAAAGGAAAAACTGTCCTGTCCACCAGTCATTTTGAATCTTACATTCAGAATTCCCATAGCTTCGGGAAGTTTGTCTAAAGTTAAGGAAACAGGAAATGATTTTTTGGCCTAGTGTGACACATTACATCTGTTAAAAGATGGAGATAATTGTTGGTCTGCTCCTTTATCCTATCTCCCAACATCAGAGCATGGTAGTTCCACCCTATAACCTACAAAGATAGATCCACCTACACTCTATCTGCAGCTCCTGACCCCTGCAGACTCCATGCAGTTTCCTGGAGGGAAAATATAAAGTTGGTACTGCTTTACTATTGATGCAGTTTATTCCCAGTTCTGCTCTAACCTCAAAATCCCAGTTGCTCAGAAATTGGGTCTCAGTCTACTCCTTATGACTGAGTCCTGCCTTGTTTCTCACTAGCCAAATACTTCCCTCAGCCCCATTTCTCCTGTAAATCAGTTCCCTTCTCATGTTTCCTTTCTATTGCATTTCTTCCTTGCCCCACTTCCCATTATAGCCTCCCAATAACTGGATTCCTTCATTCTTTAAGTGGAATCCCTGTCCCATTCATCACCTAATTTGATGATTAGATGCTTAAACTCCAGTCTCTTTGGAAGACAAGCCAATGCTAGGCCAAGCCATCTTAAATTCTTCTGGGACCCACTTACACAAGCATTCTCTCTTTCTCTCTCTGTGTTTCTTTCTCTCTTTCTCTGATAGACCAGTATTGATCTTTTATTAATAGCATTATCAGTTATGCCCTACATGTAATTTTCCCTTCATTGGCTTCTTTCCTGCTTTGAGGATTGCTATCTGAATGTATTCATCCTTTGAATCACCAATTTGGAGCCTAATTTTCATTTGTGGACTTCTAGCCCTTTGGTTCTACCACAGGTCCTGATATTGCCGTCTACTGTTGGAGATAGTCCATAACTACCTGAATTGGTGTGCACCTTTTTGGAGTGGTGTTGCAACAACCAGCTTTTGCTAGGTTGTGCTGCAGTAAGAAACAAACCCATCAGTTCAACAGCTTACTTAAACA
This sequence comes from Balaenoptera musculus, assembly GCF_009873245.2. Taxonomy (NCBI): domain Eukaryota; kingdom Metazoa; phylum Chordata; class Mammalia; order Artiodactyla; family Balaenopteridae; genus Balaenoptera; species Balaenoptera musculus. Next base: position 75,422,155 of record NC_045790.1, read on the forward strand.
GAGGTTAATTTTTCACTCACTCACTCACGTTACATGTTGTCTGCAGCCCTACTCCATGCCTTCCTTGTCTGGGAACAAAGTCTGAAGGAGATGCCCCTACCTGGGACATGCCAGTCTCAAGGCAGAGGAGAAAGAGGGCTGGCAGAACCAGCAATGGCTCTTAGAGCCTCTGCTCAGAGGTGTCACATGTCACTTCCACACACGTACCATTGGCCAAAGCAAGTCACAGTGCCAAGTGACACACCAATGCAGCAGAAATTATAATCCTCCCACAGACAGAAGCTAGGTAGAAAAGGGCCTATGTCTTTTAACAGAAACACAATCTTCCATAAACTCCAAAAAGGTCCCCACAAGCTTTCTGGGTTGCCTGGCAATGGCGGGTTAAGGCTAGGGGTGCCTTCCCTGTAATAGGAGATGTTGAAACGTCACACATCTCTCACTGTCTCCATGGACCGGGTAACTGGTTTTTCCATTCATTACTATAAACACCTGTCCCTTAAGCTAAGTCTGTTTAGCATCCAAACAGTCTTTTTGATCCCCCACTGATAAAGCTGCTCTCAAGCTTGAACCATAAAAAGGACAACAGTGGAGTGGAGGGGGGGTGGGAAGGGTCCCACCCTGAGAGTACAACCACAGAGCTCCCACCAGACCCCGGCACAAACAGGCCTCTACTCAGGGCGCCAAGAAATAGGAGGCTGTGTGCCTGCTCCTGCTAAGGGATCTGTAAGCAGCTTCCTTAACCCCTGCTGGGTTGACATTTTGGAATTCATTCTCACTTCAGTCTTCCATGTTGGAGCTTTGATTTACAAGGCTCCAGTCAAAAGACTATTTTATTTCCCCCTCAATATCATAATCAAAATCTGGACATACTGCTACTATGTATATGTTGTGAACAAACCCCAGCCTTGTACTGCATATAATCTGGTTTCCCATATTCATGGTTAACTACATCCAAAAGGATTTAGCAAGCTCTTCCATTTATGTGGTTGTTCCTGGAAAAAGAAAAAACCAACATAGCTATTAAAATAGCAAATGTCAACAGTTATTAACACTAGTTTATTACCTTTCATTTTTTTAAAAAATGAGCAGAATCTAAATAAGCTTGAATATCAGGGCAACCCTAAGGAGTTATCTTTAAATTTTTCATTTCCTTTAATCCTCTCAAGAGATGATGTTTAACTATTTCTCTTCCTTATTATAATATAGTTGTGAAAAGGCCCCAGGCTTGAAGGGTTCCAAGTTCTACCAAGAGCTTGTCTATGTAACAGTGTCTATATGTTTGTCTGTATAAAATGATCTGTGATCATTTAGCTGCTAAAGTAACTCCTAACAGAGTTAAATATATGGTATCCCTTTGACCATCATTCGCCCCAACCAGATCCAGGCAGACATTAACAATCAATCTCAGCACTCTTTCCTTCCATACCTAAAGTCAGCCTTAGAATCCTGCTCTACACAATGCTCCTGGCAGCAACCTACCACTGAAGAAAAACATGCTGGAGGTGGAACTCGAAATGGAAACTGCCATCTTGGTCTCAGTAGTCACTGGAAGTTCTTTGGCACCATGACAGCTACCTGTGATCAAATTCTTCCCTACCTAGTCTCTGAGGTGTTTCTCCAGATTATCTTAGTTTCCTTTTGCTCAGAACTTGACCTTTTCCATCCATATAAAACATGATTTACCCATCACTTGATTTTAATTGAGTAAGTTTTCTTCCATTCAATACCTCTCCTTGGTTGACTGCCCTTTGTGCCTAGAGTTTGTATTAACCCTATTTCACTTTGAATATTTAAATCTACATAGAAACTTGCAGCAACACTATTAATATCTTTAGCAGACTCCTGGCTCATTTAAACACTTTTCCTTTCTACGCCTTTGCAAGCATCAAAGTTTTGAGCAGAGATATAAAATAATGTTATCAAATAAATATCTGGGGTTCTACCTAAGCTATTGTAATTTCATGATGTATTAATTTCCTAGGGCTGACATAACAATGTACCATAGGCTGGGTGGCTTAAAACAACAGAAATGTATTGTCTCACAGTTCTGGAGTCTAGAAGTTCAAAATCAAGGCATTGGCAGGGCAATGGTCCCTCTGAAACCTAGAGGGGAGAATCTTCCCTGATCTCTTCCTAGCTCCTGGTTGTTTGCCAGCATCCTTGAGGTTCCTTAGCTTGTAGCTGCAGCACTTTGATCTCTGCCTCCATCACAAGGCGTTCTCTCCTCCTGTGTCTGTATCTCTCTGTCTCTTCTCCTCTTCTAATAAAGACACCAATCATATTGGATTAGGGCTCATTCTGATGACTTCATCTTGACTTGATTGCATCTGCAAAGATAATAAGGTCACAGTCTCAGGTACCATGGATTAGATCGATGTATCTTTTGGGGGGACACAATTCAACCCATAACATAGTTTTGGATACAGCGCTAATTATCTAAGTTAGCATATTGAATCAGAGCCCAGTTGAGGGTGATGATGCTTCATCGTTGTATGAGAGGTACATCTCAGCTCATTCATCTGCTTGCAGGGGTGCGTCATTCCCAAACATTTATGTTTCCAAATGAGACACCATGTACCAAGTGACGAGATTTATTGGCTACTTTTCCCATACGTAATCTCACCCTGAAGGAGTAGTTATTAATCCAGCAAGTGCTCTAAATATGTTCTGATTCCTTTTCTTTGAACAATATCTTAATTCTTGATAATGTCCTTTGTAAGGTGTAATGAATCTGGATGGAAATCAAAGTATTTTATTTATACATTTATTATATATCATGTATAAATGCTGTTGGTTTATTCTTTTTATAAAAAGTAGCATACTGCCATTATGCAAAATGTTTTTAAAAGATCTGAAAGTTGTTAAAGAAAAATAAAAGGTATGTAATAGTCTACCATCCTCACCGACTTTATTAATATTTTTATGTAACTCCTTCTAGGCTTTAGGCATAGATTTGAAAAATAATTATGAGCATACTACAAATAAAACATTTGCATGCATATTCAAGTGAGCAGCTTTAAATCTGTAGTTTAATTGTGATGAAAGAAACAAGGTCCACTTAGTACCTAGTAAGGGGGAAAAAAGAAAAAGACAATACCTATTCATTAGCTCCAAGTCTCAAAAGTTACATGATATAAGTGAACAACTTTAGTTTATAGTAGATAACTAAGACATTAGGTCTACCTACCAAAGAGGTTTAGATACACATGGCCTAAATAATGCCACCCTTTGTTCGCCTCAGTTACATGAACACTATGTAAATATCCGATGGGATAAGTTTGCCTGTAGTTATCACATAAGCCTAAATAATTGGCAAGGCAGGATTCCGACATTAAATAAGCTGCTATATGCTTCCTGCTTTGCTTGAAGAAAATGATATATTTTCCTTAGAGCTAGTGAAATATGTGATAGAAATATAGGCAACGTCTTCAGTTTCTGACTTGTTTTTCTTCTTTGCTTGTAATTCTCATCAATTTCAATATATCTACATGGGCAATCCCCCCCGACATTCTGATCTCTCAGTTTGTCATCTTTCTCAAATCTAGTTACTGTGATCTCTGTGCCACTAAAGTTGCTCTCTGATGAAGCCACACCTGGAGTCCAGTATTCACTCAAAATTCTATTTCTCTAGCCACCACCTCCTTAATTTCTATCTTGTTCACTCTCTCAAACTTAAAGCATGTCCAGTTCCTTGAAGATTGCCAGTTTTCTTTGCTTATGAATCTCATCTTGACCTCATATTTCTATACAAATGCTCAGTCCTTGGTCATTCACCATTTTCTCCATTTCTACTACTGAGCAAAAGAATTACAGAGAAGTCAAGAAACTTTGCTAATCTAACTTCAACCAAGCCTTCATTGCTTAGTGTCTCATTTCAGTGTATTATAGCCCACACAACAACTTTTCCATTTTCACTTTCTTCAAACCCTCAGCTCCTCCCTGAGATTCATTCCCCACACCCAGAAAATGACCACACCTGCCACTTTAAAGGGAAGGTCAGAGCCTTTGTGGTCAGGCGGACCTGGAACCTTCGCATAGTAGCTGTATAACCATGGCAGAGGCAGTTCACTTCCTGCAGCCCCGGGGCCTCTTGTAAGGATGAAACAAAAGAGGTTTGTGAGAATACACCACCCAGTACCTGGAAGATGGTCAAAGCCCAGTGAACGTGAGCAGAACCTAAAGGTTGGATATTAGACAACCACCTACATTGCCTTTGCTTAAGTCTGGCCCAAGCAGAGTTTCCGACATTCAGACTCAACTCTCACAGAGACAGAGGGATAGAAGGAGGTGATGAGACCCAACCACTCAGGCCAATTTGAGGAACCTCATTTTCTTCCTTTCTTTTGCTTTTCCTGGCCTCTTTCCAAGAAGAATAGATGTGGGATTCGTAAAAACCATTGAAGAGACAGCAGAGAAGCATGTGGGGTGAAACTAGGAGAGAGAGGATCTGGGTCTGTCAGGATTGGTTGTTAAGTTTTCTGTGTTCACTTGTGGAAACTAGGATGTAGAATTGCATGTCAGCCCATCCAAACTGAATAGACTCTATGTACAATTTACTGATTTATAGCTAGGGCCAAACCAAGGCAGAGTGAGGCTTCAAAAGCTGGCTTTGGTGATGCCTTCCCACTTCTCTCTGATGGTCCCCATTGCCAGTGGGCCTCCCACAGCAATCCAGTATTCCACCCAAGTCTGCCCTCCCTAATCCATGGACCTCTACTTCCTATCAAAATTTAGCCGTCCTGTGTTCCATTCCCTAGGGACCAAGTGACAGCCACATTCTCTAAGAGAGAAATTTTAGAAGGTTGTACATGTGTTTATGAACCCTGACTCTCCGTCCTTTTCCAGCTAATGTATATTCCTGTTACCCCAGTGCCGTGGCTCTAATGCTGAGGATTTTGGCCAGTTTGACAGAGCTTGAGGAGATATTTTTAGACGTTCAGTACTTTGGGGCCCACTGTGGAGATGACTGTCTTTGTAGTTTACGCGAAAGTTCAATCCACTGTCAACAGCCCATAAATAGCAAAAACCACAGCTACTGAATCAAAGCAAAAAAGATGCTTGAGTAATCTGGGGGTTAATGAATGTTCTGACTCACAGGGGCTGGTTCAGTGAGCAGCAGGTGCCATGGACCAAACTAGAACTCACTGCCCTTCCTAAATCGGTCAGGTCACTGCATGGGGAGAAAATGTAAGGTCTGCAATGTACTAGGCACCATGTAATTTTTTTAAAATCCCATGGAAAATAAAAGTCCTTACCCCAAATAGAGGGAGGAGTCGGATGATGCAAATGTATGTTGACATCTTCCATGTGGCAGACCTCACGTTACAGACTTCACGTATCTGCTACTACTGCTACTACTCACAATTAGAATTGTATTTATGGGGGCCTGTAACATGCACCCCAGATGTTATTCTAAGTACTTGACGTAATAACTTACTTAATGCTCACAATAACCCTGTGAAGTAGATACTATTACTAGCTCCCTTTTACAGAAACAAACCTGGAGGGGCACAGCTGGCAAGAGCACGTGCTGCCTCATTCGGCCCCCATAGCAAGCTGTGAGATGCATGGTATTATCTCCCCATTTTGCAAAAGAGGAAATCAAGTGTCATAAAAATGAAGTAATCAGTGGCAGGTAAAGGTTACCTAGATTTGGTCCCAGGTCTTTGGGCTCTGAAGTCTGTCTCTTCTCATCACCTCATGTTGCCTGATCTCCTAATGTCACCACCACTCCTCCACGCAGAAGTGGCAACTGACACCCAAATGGATTCCTGTCAACAGACACACAAAGAACGGATGAGCTCAGGCATCTTGGCAGGTCTCCCCTGTGCATGATGGTCTCAGTGAGGAGGGCTATAAAACAGGGACAGAATGAAAGGACTTTTGAGTACTAAAAGGCTATAAAATCTCCTTGGATTTGGTTTCTAACAAATCAAATGTAGAGGAAAAGCCATCCTGTCTGTGTCTGAGCTCTGCAGAGGTGGTCTAATTCTGAGTCCTTTCTGAATGCTTCAGCACTTTGTAACACAAAACTCAACTCCTGTTTTTAGGGTGCTGTTATTTTGCATGCGGCAGTTTTGAAGCTGGTCCATGCTTCTGTTAAGAACTCTTGATTAGGACCTAATTCTGGATTGTCTAAAAGGAATTCTCTCCCCCATACATTGAAAGAATGCTTGTATCCCCTCTCCATCCAAACTCTCAGAAGAATGACTTCTGACATCAAAACAAATCCTTTGTGACTTGTGTTAGTGTCCTGCAGAGGTGTGATAAGGAATGGAAGAAAAGGCACATATATACAATGGGATATTACTCAGCCATAAAAAGGAACGAAATCGGGTTATTTGTAGTGAGGTGGATGGACCTACAGTCTGTCATACAGAGTGAAGTAAGTCAGAAAGAGAAAAACAAATACCATGTGCTAACGCATATATATGGAATCTAAAAAAATGGTACTGACGAACCTAGTGGCAGGGCAGGAATAAAGATGCAAAAGTAGAGAACAGACTTGAGGACACGGGGCGGGGGCGGGGAAGCTGGGATGAAGTGAGAGAGGAGCATTGACATATATACACTACCAAATGTAAAGTAGATAGCTAGTGGGAAGCTGCTGCATAGCACAGGGAGATCAGCTTGGTGCTTTGTGACAACCTAGAGGTGTGGGATAGGAAGGGAGGGCTCAAAAGGGAGGGGATATGGGGATATATGTATACATATAGCTGATTCACTTTACTGTACAGCAGAAAATAACACACCATTGTAAAGCAATTATACTCCAATAAAGATGTTAATTAAAAAAAAAAAGAAGAAGAAGAAAGGAATGTTGTAGGTAATTATGAAGGATGTGGCAACTTGGGCAACAGAGAATAGATGAATTGGAGAGAAATATAAAAACAGTATAACTTGTAGCCATTTGACAATTTAGATAAGCATTTTGCTCTGCAAAGGAAAGCTGTATAAATGTTTGGATTCACTCACTTTTTTAAGGGTTTGCTATTTATATAGCATTAAAGATATTCTAAATGCATAGTAGGACTCAGTAAATTACTATTGAAGGAATGGATTAATACAGGTACTAAAAGGGGATAATGCCATCTCTAAAATTTACAAAAAAGGATAGACAATAAAATGTTTTAACATTCACGATTTTACTTTATATGTTGGGAAAAGCTTCTTTTAAAATATTTATTTCCTTTCACCACTGCTTTTGTAGTCTTTCTCCCCTTATGAATAATGCTAGTACATTATGTGAAAACTCCATGTTGTTAAATGTACTTGATTAAGACTGTGGCTGCTGAGTTCTTGGGGGTTTTCTTTTCCTCCAGATGAAAATGTTAGTTACCATTGGTTGTTCGGAAATGACAGTAAGAACAGGCAAGAAAGAGGGCCACAATCCACTGTCCAGTCTGTTCTCTTCACCCTGGACCACACCTAATTAATTAATTAACTAAAACCAGCCATGGTAACGTTGTTTGTTGCACATTCTCTTCAAGCTTTTTATCCAAAGGGTGCTGTCAACCTTGACTGCCAAGTTGAGGTTGGATTAATTCCCCACCAGTGGATATCAAGAGCAGAGAGGAACCTGCTTAAATGGGGTGTATTCAGGAGGAAGACAGAGTGGTTGGTGGCAGCTGGGGTCTTTAGTAACAAGGAGATTTCATAGAAAGAGTCTTCAGTAGGTAGCCAGAAGCAACAGTAAAATTAGGGCAGGAAGAACAGCCTGGGAGTAGAGTGAAGGGAAGGATGGAAGCAACCATCAAAGGTCAATCACAGCCATTCCGGGTGACATGGAGGTCTTCATGGGGTCTGGTGGGGGCGGGATGTGTAATGAGCAGTGGAGTAGAGTGAGTGTGATTCCCAAGGAGTCATACGAATGAATGTCTGAAAACAAATCAAGAAGAATGTGAACCAGACTGACCAGGAGCCATTCAGCCAACCTAAGTGGTGGCTTTGGACAGGTTCACTTAAGTGTTCAGGGTGGGGATGGATCAAAGGTGGAGGTGAAAGTGATCTAATCAGGCATCCAAGAAATGCAGGCACAAGGGACGCAGACAATCTAAATGTCCTATGAGGGTGTGGCAGCACTGTTGAGAGAGCTACTGTCTCTATTTTTCAACTGGGAGAAGCTAAGACTCTCCCCAAACTTTTCAAGCTCAAAGAGAGAAGATAATCAAGGCCATATGCTTGACCAAGACCTGACAGTCCTGGCTGATTCCGGGAAAGGAGGTGAAAGTCTGGGGCAGATTGGGGGGTGAATAATGTAAATAATTGAAGACTCGGGGTCCATTCATTTAACACGAAGTTATTAAACACCTACTATTGCCAAGCATTGCACCATGTTCTAAGGCTTCAGTTGTTGACAAAAGAGAAATGGTCCCTCTGATGTGGAGTTTATAAGTGAAAAACAATTAGAAATACAGAATGAAAAGTACTGTGATGGTGGTGGTCCAAGGCTTGATGGAAACACAAGAAGGGTCTCTAGTCTAATCTTGGGAGTTAAAGAATATTTCCATGAAGTGACACCTAAGCTGAGACCTGGGGATAATGAGCCGTTTAGCAGATAAAAGGGTGAGTGGGGTATTAGAGAGAAAAGAAGACTCATTTTTTAGAGTGCGGAAGCTACACTTTTAGTACAATGGAGAACTGAAAGTTATCCAGTTTCGTTGATGGGGGATGTATTCAGATACCTGGCTGGAGAGAATACTCAAAGGCCAGTTAATGAGGCGCTTTCTAAGGATGTTAAAGAGGACGTTTATCTATGCATCCCAGCCCAGTCCAATGTGTTCAAACTTAGGGTACAGAAGGTAGAAATCACACCCTGTACTGTATTAAGACAGCTTGAGTTTTAGCGTTGAGAAGGGCTGGTTTAGATCGTGGCTCTGCCATGTACAGGGTGAAAGTGGGTGATTGCTCATACTCCCCGAGCCTCAGTTTTCCCTTCTGTGAATGGGGATTCTTTTTTGACATTGCATGGTTATTTTTAGAATTAGAGTGCTTCTCACGTGGAAAGAGAAGCCGTCCATTTGGGGAGGAACATTTAGTAGATGGAAATAATGATTCATTCAGATTTCTTGTACTGTTCTTAATATCTCACAACACCATTTGAATTCTTGATGTTCTCAGTAAGAAAGTACAATGGATACAGCACTGATACAGAAGACAGATTTAAAGCCTCCTCTCCAATATGCCATTAACAACGTGAGCTGAGGCCCAGAGTAAAGCGGTTTCCTATCTGTTAAACGGGGGCAATAACACTTGATTCCTCACTTCCAGGCATGTTGTAAAGTTTAATTAGATGTTATCCATAAAGTACTATGAACTTTTGAGAGAAAGACAGCATATAAATACAAGTTACAGAGCTCTCATTATTCATCTTTCTTCTCTGATTTATCTATAAGCCAGTCTCCTGTAACTCAGAACCTTGGCATTTTGTCCCCAGATATTCCTGATCTTTCTTACGGGTAGAGGCAGGCTCTTGTTCTTTTTCTCCATCTCTAAATGGCTGCTGTTTTGAATTTCGCTCAGCCTCCCCCGGTCACTTATTTATTACACCATGTGATGGATTGCCTTCACTCACCTGATGTACTTTGGTTGGAAGATGTTTTAAACCACGGAGACAGCTTGATCTTCCTTAGTTCTCTCTTGAACTTTCAGCTTTCAGGTTTAATAGGCACCAGTGGGATTCTAATCAAGGCAAGGCAGATTATTGATTATTTGGCCCTATCGTGTATGCACGACCCTCTAAATCTCTTAGATTCCCTTGGTTTAAAAGTAATTGATAAGTCATTAGGACTGAGACAGTGCCCTTCTAAACTGAAGACAAATTGCTAACTTGTTCAGGTCACTTGTGGCTTAGTGCCTTAAGACTGTCATTTCTGCCCAGTTTTATTTTTCATATATTATTAAACAAGACAGATGTTATCACCTGCTTTTTTTCTATGAGTGGGATTTCCACGTATAGAACTAAAAGCGATGTAGTCTTATAGAACTGTTAAAACCTGCAAATAGGTTCCAGCTCTTTTCCTCCTCAAATGAAATTCATTGTTTTTGTACAAACTGCAAAACAGGAACAAATGTTATTAATACTTAATGGGGGATTTTGAATTTTAATGAAAATCAACAGTTGAGTTTTTCAAGGTTGGACTCAGGTATTAATCTCTCTGGTATTTTCAGTGTTTACAACAGATACTGCCGTATGTCACACACCACAAGTATATGGGCTAAATATTTTACCGGCAGTGGGAGGGGATCAAACAATTTCAGTGTATCCTGGGAAGTTCAAAAAAATCACTCAATCACTATTTGAATGTGATTTCTACCAAAATTTAGCTGGGGCACAACAAATATGATCTAATTCTGGAGATCAGGATAGACGGATGGGTTCAAGGAGAGGCTCGCAAGAGTTTGCAATTGTATCCATAATATTTAACTTTTGAAGAAAAAAAAGATCTAAACAAAAAAGTCAAAATGCTAAGATTTTACAAGTGGCAAATGCATGGCTATTCATTGCACTATTTTTATTCTTGTCTAGAGGTTTGAAATAAAAATATAGTTTTGCAATAACAGCACTACTTACAACACTTGTAATTTTGAAAAGAATAGAATTATACATGTAAATTGGTTTCCACCTGTATGGAAGCTTCAGGGCTCTAGTCAAGGACATTGCAAGTGTTCTTTGCTGGTAGGATGTTATTGATGAAAAGCTGACACTGAACGTGGAAATGGAAACCTTCGCTTGGTTTTGAGAGTGCCATTTATGAGCTAGTTCTAAAATTCTTTACAACTAAAAGCATAAATTTACATTTGTCCTTGTTACTCTTCATCTTAAGGACCCACAAATCTAACCTATTGAGGTAGTTCTTTTAGAAGCATTTATTGTTTTTATAAAATCAATACACGCATAAGTTTTTAAAATAAGCAATATAGAAAAAAAGAAAGCAAGAAATTGCTGAAAATGCCACCCTCCAGAAATAGATGCATTATTCATCCACATTTTCATTTGCAAATTGAAACAGAAAGATAAATGAATGTTTAAGTGGAAAAGAACAATTTCATTAGCAGTTAATACTAAACATATTTTCATTTAAAAATATATTAAATTTAAGATTATTGTAACAGAAAAAAATCTACTGTGGAAACTGAAGGAATTGTTAAACTTTGGATAAGTGAGTCTTTTCCACAAACTAATTCTATGCTAATGCTCTAACTTAAAAAGTAGATTGTGGACTTCGGGTTCTGGTCCGCCATGTAAGGAGTTTAGAAGTCCTCTCCATCCTAACAACAAGTAAAAAACTGAACTAACTGAAAAATCAACAACACTTCTTAGATCTGTCAGAGAAGTCACAGAGCAAACCATAGCCCCCCAAATTGAAGAGACATAGAGGCAAATACAGAGGACCACAACTTATGGGAGCAAAAACCCAGAGACCAGAAACTTCTGTGGGAACCAGTACTGGGGTAGAAAAACCAAAGATGTGATTGACAGATTCCTGGAGGCTCAGTGTGAACAAGTCTGAGAGATAAAAACTCCAGGAGGACCAAGTCATAGTGCGCCTCACACTTTTGTGAGTTTTACTTCTAGGAGTTCTACCAGTTTCTCACAGTGAAGATCAGAGAAAAATCCCCTCTGGTTTCCCACAGCGGGGAAGAGAAAAAGTGACTATTTTGAAACACACCAGAACATTGTGTTCTTAACAAGACATGCCCTCAGCAGAAACTATTTTACCAGAGCCTAACCTATCTGGGTTTTATCAGAGCCTAACCAACCTAGAGGAAGGGAAATTCCTAATTCCAGCCCCCTCTAGCCATCCTTTCTCACCTAAGGAGATGGAAAAATAAGAAGTGCTTGTGAAGTTTGCAGCCCAGGGACACAGGCACACTAAACACTGAGACCCAAACATAAGACTATAAACACTTCCCCTCCCCCCCATCTTACCACCACATTACTAAAGGCCTATTTACTGCAGTTTCTTTTACCCAATACATCATGTCTGCCTATCGACAAAAAATTACAAGGCATACCAAAAGGCAAAAACACAGTTTGAAGGGACAGAGAGCATCAGAACCAGGCCAAGATCTGATAGTGATGTTGGAGTTTTCAGATCGTGAATATAAAGCAATTATGATTAATATGCTAAGGGCCCCAATGGAAAAAGTAGACAACATGTAAGAACAGATAAGTAATATAAGCAAAGGGGTGGAAATTCTAAGGAAGAGTCAAAAAGAAATGCTAGAGATCAAAAACACTGGGACAGAAATGAAGAATGCTTTTGATTGGCTTATTTGTAGTCTGGACATGACTGAGGGGAAAAAAACATCTGTGAGCTTGAGAATATGTCAATAGAAACTTCTAAAACTAAATAACAAAGAGAAAAAAAGACTGGGGAAAAAATGGAACAGAATATCCAAGAACTGTGAGACAATGCCAAAAGGTATAATATATATGGAAATATCAGGAGGAGAAGAAAGAGGGAGAGGAACAGAAGAAATATTTGAAGCAATAATGAGTGAGAATTTTTCCCAAATTAAAGTCAGATAACCATACCATGGATCCAAGAAGCTCAGAGAACTCCACATAAGATAAATCCCCCCCACCTAAAAAAACACACACAAAAAATCAAACAACAAGACAACATCTACGCATATCAATTTTAAACTTCAGAAAATCAAAGATAAATTAAAAATCCTGAAAGAAGACAGAAGAAAAAGAAAACAACTTACCTATAGAAGAACCCAGATAAGAATGTATCTGACTTCTCCTCAGAAACTCTGCAAGCAAGATGAGAGTGGAGTGAAATATCTAAATTGTTAAGAGAGAAAAACCCACCTAGAATTCTGTACCGTGTGAAATTACTCTTCAAAAGTGAAGAATTAAAGACTTTCTCAGACAAACAAAAATTACATGTCACTATACATTTGTCACTATACATTTGTCAAAACAGTAGAATATACAACACAAAGAGTGAAAAATTGAGGAAATTTGTTGCCAGTAGAACTTCCTTGAAAGAAGTGTTAAAAGAAGTTCTTCAGAGAGAAGGAAAATGATGTAGGTCAAGAACTTGGATCTACATAAAGACATGAAAAGCATTGGATAAAGTGAAGGTAAAATAAAAACTTTTCTTTATCTTTTTCTTAATCTAACAAGTAAGTTTATTCAAAATAATAATAGCAACAATGTATTCAATTATATGTCCTTTTTATGGCATACTTCTGTATACTTATATATTAGTGAAATAAATGACAGTAATGATACAGGGGATGGAAGGGAGGAATTTGAAATATTTTGTTATTATAAGGTACTGGCACTTTTGTGAAATGGTATAGTGTTATTTGAAAGGGAACTTGGATTAGTTGTAAAAGTATATTGCAAAAGGCACAGAATAGCCAACTCAATATTGAAGAAGAGCAAAATCAGAGGACTGACACAACCTGACTTCAAGAATTACTACAAAGCTACAGTTTTAAAATGTGTACTGTTGGTTATATATGTATATATATTGGCAAATAGATCAGTGGAATAGGATATATAGCCCAGAAACAGACCCACATAGATATAGTTGGCTGATCTTTGAGAAAAGAGCTCTGTGAAAGAAAATGACAAGAGAATGAGAAGACAATCCACAAACTGGGAGAAAATAGTGGCAAAAGACACATCTGATAAAGGACTGTTATCCAAAGTGTACAAAGAACTCTTAGAATTCAGCAATAAGGAAATGAACAGCCTGATTAAAAAATGGGCAAAAGACCTGAACAGACGCCTCACCGAAGAAGATATATAGGTGGTAAACAAGCGTATTTAAAGATGCTCAACACAATTTGTCATTAGGAAATTGCAGTTAAATAGCAATGAAGTATCCTATGAAAATGCCCCAAATCCAAGACACTGACAACACCAAATACTGGTGAGGATGTGGAATAGCAGGAATTCTCATTCATTGCTGGTGGGAATGCAAAATGGTACAACTACTTTGGAAGACAGTTTGGCAGTTTCTTACAAAACTAAACATATTCTTACTGTAGGATTTAGTAATCATACATCTTTACATTTACCCAAATTAGTGGAAAACTATGTCCACACAAAAACCTGCACATGGATGCTTATAGAAGCTTTATCCATAATTGCCAAAACTCGAAAGCAACCAAGATGCCCTTCATTAGGTGATTGGATAAACTGTGGTATATCTAGACAATGGAATATTATTCAGCACTAAAAAGAAATGAGCTATCACACCACGAAAAGACATGTTGGAATATAAATGCATATTATTTAAGTGTTAAAGATTGAATATAATATGTTCCCCTAAAGTTCATATTTGAAACCTAACTCCCAAGGTGATGGTATTAGGAGGTGGAGCCTTTAGGAGGTGATTAAGTCATGAGGGTGGAGTCCTCCTGAATGGGATTAGTGCCCTTATAAAAGAGGCCCAAGAGACACCTAGCCTCCTTCCCCCACTTGAGTTTACAGGGAAAAGGCAGCTGTCTATGGATCAAAAATGAGCTCTCACCAAACACCAGATCTCCAGACACCTGGATCTTGGACTTCCCAGCCTCCAGAACTGTGAGAAATAAATATTTGTTGTTTACAAGCCACCCATTTTAGGGTATTGTTGTTGTTGTTATAGCAGTGCAAACAGACCAAGACATTAAGTAAAAGAAAATAATCTGAAAAGGCTACATACTGTATGATTCCAACTATATGACATTCTGGAAAAGGCAACACTATGAAGACAATAAAAAGATCAGTGGTTACCAGGGACTTGGGCAGAGAGGAAGGGAGGAATAGTGAAGCATAAGAAAATTTTAGGGCAGTGACACTATTCTGTATGATACTATAATCGCGGATACATGTCACTATACATTTGTCAAAACAGTAGAATATACAACACAAAGAGTGAACTCTAAGGTAAACCATGGACTTTGGGTGATACTGATGTGTCTGTTTAGGTTCATCCATTGAAACAAATGTACTACTCTGGTGAGGGATGTTGATAGTTGGAGAGGTTATGTTTGTGTGAGGGCAGGAGGTGTATGGGCTGGGCTTTTCCTTCCTTCAGACTTCAGCTGAAGCACCAGCTCTTCCCGGGTCTTGAGTCTGCTGGTTTTCAGGCTGGGACCACACAATCAGCTCTCCTGGATCTCTAGCTGGCTGGCTGACACCTTGGGGCTTGTCAGCCTCCATAATTGTGTGAGCCAATGCCTTAAAATAAACTATTCATATATAACGTACATCATATTGATTCTGTTTCTCTGGAGAGCCCTAATACAATTTCTTTTTAATAAAAGGTGTGTCATGGCACAGATACTAGCCACTCAAAACCTAACTTTTTAGAAAACATTTGTTTAACCTCATCTAAATGAACCTTAATTCTAATGTCACAGATACAGGATATATAGCTCTGAAATTCAGAAAAGCAGTCTGGGCTAGAGACTGTAAATCACCAGTCAAAAGTTCCAGCATCCACATTTTCCCTCTTTGGAGAACAATGTTTACCATCTCCATTCCACAAATTCTCAAATGTTCAAGTCATCTACAAGTTTGTCTGCCCCATAACATATAATTCAGCTGGGCTTGGAAGTCTGAAACTCAGTTAGCATGTCCAGGTGCTTCCTTAGTCTACTCTTCTATTTAATACTTTAATTTCCTCTTTGAAATGCTTTATCTATCCTCCTCAGTTTGAAAATTATTCTCCCTCAGGAGAAGACAGAAGCAAAATCATGTTTTGAAAAACACATGGGTTTTGAAGATAGAGAGTCAAAACTTCAGGCCCTGGAACTACCGTTAACTCATTGTGTGATCTTCAGCAACTTATGTGGCCTTTCTGACATGCAGGTTCCCTACCACAAAGTTGCATCTAATAATATTCAGCAGCACGATGTTTAATCAGAACAACATTGCAATGAGCAGAAAGACACCAACAGACAAGAGAGTCAAGTTCCTTTAATGTTTCTGAAGAGTAAACACAATTGACTTAACACAGATGACTTCACAGGTCAGAAGAGACAGCATCAGTCCCTTTGGATAGGCAAGCTTCCCTGATCTTCAAAACCCCATGAAGACACCCTACCACCAAGATATCTCCTGATCATTGTGAAGATACTTTCAAGTTCTTAAAGAAGCTTTCTTTGCCATTTCCACTCTTTTTTCTTTTCTTTTCTTTTCTGTCTTCTCTATGCCTTCCATCCACTAGGTACAAGTAACTAGTACCACCCATAACACATTACTGCAAGAATAAGTCCAGCGGAATTCTGCCTCTCAGGGTCAATTTCCCAACTAGGCATCCCCTCTCAGGTTAAGGCTTTAGGTCTGCTGAAATTTATTGCTGTACTTTCTACTCTTGGAGATGCTATGAGGATTCAAATGTTCTCAGAAAATTCAAAAGTACTCAGAAAATAAAACTTACCCCCCCAAAATATAGTTCCCAATTAACTTCACCATGTTCCCTGTTTTCTGATCAGTTAAGATTTTGGTTGCAAGTGACAGCAAAATTTGACCCAATTCAAGCAGTCTTTGATAATAAAGAGTATTTATTATGTCACAAAACTTAAAATTCCAGAGGTAATTCTGGCTTTAAGAGAGAAATGATCAGAAATTCACTAGATCCATTTTTTTCTCTTTTCTTTCCTTTCTGTCCTTTATGGTTTTCCATTCAACTTCAAGGCTCTTCCCACTATGATTTTTTTGTTTTAATGGCTAGAACAGTTCAAGACTTCACACTGTTTTAACACCAACTCATCTAAGAGAAAGAGAGTGTCCGATGGCTCTCACATATGTCCTGGAATCCACACTTTCTCACTGGCCCTAACTGGGTCAGATCTCTATCCCTGAACTAAACTTTGATAGTCAGAGGGAGGGGATAAATTGATTGGATTAAGTGAATCAGGACCCAGCTCTGGAACTGAAAATGGGATCATTCCTGCACAAACCTCCGGCATGAGAGTGAATTAAACAAAGGAAAATTAGGGTACTATTGAAAAGAGATGCAGGGAATAAATGTGAGGGAGACAACAAATGAATGTCCACTACATGGTTTTATTTTTTCTCCAAATAAAATGGTTAAAGTACTTCTTGACTCTAGCTTCAACCTTCATGATGCCTTTCTTATAGGCATGCTGTTCTCTTGTATTTCTCTTTTGGTTATCTGGCCCTCCTCTTTTGTCTATTGTTTGTATTGAAAGCTGAATCTACTGGATAATTTTTATGCCCCTTTGTTGATTTCTGTAATTGCTTCCCCCTTCCCTTTCTTATTGGGTTAATCAGGATTATGTGAATTACATTTTAGAATTACATCATCTCTTATTTGTGTGTTTTCTATATATTTCTCCAAATAACTATATTGTTATTGGGGGAGGTATAACAAGCATATCAGCTGGCTCTACCTCTCCTTCTATCAATATATTATACTTTGTAGGGATGGGGCATAGGTGTGAATGTATCATGGGAATAAGGTTAGAGGAAACGTGATATTTTCTTTTTGCTAAAGGAATAAAATTTACTTAGCAGTCTTTACAGGGGTCAGATAAAAAAAACATCTGATTCCTAACCATCAGCCTAGAAATCGTTCTCCAGATTGCTTCCCAGGCTCACCTCTCCTCTGATCAGAGTTTTCTATCTGTGAAAGAAAGACACTTTTGTGGCGGTGAGAAAAAAACCCTCAGGCTGATTGGCTGATTGTATGCCATTTTGTTTTATCCACACTTCATTAGCCCAGGTAATTGAAAGTTGAGTCCATTTTCCTCTCGTATTGAGGCTCTTCATTCTCTCTCTGTCTCTCTCTCTCTCTCTGTCTCTCTCTCTTTCACACACACACACACACACACACACACCATCCCTCTCACAATCTATCTCTTTCATCTAAAAGTACGAGATATTTTAAATATTCCTTTTAGCCAGGAATCACTTGACAACTCTTAATGCAGTGCGTTGAGGATGCAGAAAAAGGTGGCCAATGAAATTTTGGTTCAACTGAAATTTTTGTGGGTCTTAAGGAACTAAATTATGTGCATGTGTGTTCATCAAGGGTACTTTCATTATTTTTTTAATTGCTACAACTTAAAATCTTTAAAAACTAAGTAGTGAGTTATTTATAAGAAAGTTAGAGGCAAGATTTGAACAATCATCTTTCCTGTATATGTGTTCAAGATATTAGGAATATAACCTTTAAAATTGTGAATCACTATGCGGTACATATGAAACATATAATATCGTACATCAACTATACCTCAGTAAAAAAAAATCAGGAATATATCTTACATCATCAGTCCCCACCCTTACCCCACTCCACAAAATACCCTGAAGTTTCTGAGATATATATCTGATATTTGTTTCCATGACATATTTAACCATATATTATGATGTTTCTCACAGACTTTGAAATTCACTAAAAACAACTATGAAATATATGTGTATACCTTCCTCCTCAATTTTTGGTATAAATTTTCTTAAGGGGGCTTCCCTGGTGGCGCAGTGGTTGAGAATCTGCCTGCCGATGCAGGGGACACGGGTTCGAGCCCTGGTCTGGGAAGATCCCACATGCCGCGGAACAACTGGGCCCGTGAGCCACAATTACTGAGCCTGCGCGTCTGGAGCCTGTGCTCTGCAGCAAGAGAGGCCGCGATAGTGAGAGGCCCGCGCACCGTGATGAAGAGTGGCCCCCACTTGCCGCAACTAAAGAAAGCCCTCGCACAGAAACGAAGACCCAACACAGCCATAAATAAATAAATAAATAAATAATTTTTTTAAAAAAATAAATTTTCTTAAGATAACTTCAACCAGGATTTCGTTTATCTCCTAATAAGAGATTCAGTTTTCACAACTGAATTCTTATCATTAAATACCACTTTTTATTAAATTAGCACTTACTTTAGCTCAATAGATACCTTATAGTAACAAAATAAAACACTTTACCGGTTCTTTTTATCATGACTGAGGCCACTTGGACATATTCATTGTGCAGGTGCCAAACTTATGTGATTGCAACAGGAGGTTTGGTTCCAAGCCGATAGTTAACTGAGTCGTCTAAGAAATTACAAATATTAGCCCTTAACCTAATATACAAATATATAGCAAATTATTTCATTGATATTTTACTTTAAAAAAATAAGTGATTGAATGACAACACTAGGAATCTCTATTTTAAGCCCTATAAAGCTCTGTTTAATTGTTTCCAGATAAAATGCTTTAAGATAGCATAATCTTACTGGATTGCATTTCCAGTAAAAAAAAAATAAGTATTGCCTTTGTTGCTTTTTTTTTAAATAAAGTTTGTTGGGTTTTTTTGTTTTTTTGGCAGTGTTGGGTCTTCGTTGCTGCGCATGGGCTTTCTCTACTTGCAGCGAGCAGGGTCTAGTCTTCGTTGCATTGTGCGGGCTTCTCATTGCAGTGGCTTCTCTTGTTGCAGAGCACGGGCTCTAGGCATGCAAGCTTCAATAGTTGTGGCACACGGGCTCAGTAGTTGTGGCTCGTGGGCTCTAGAGCGCAGGCTCAGTGGCTGTGGCATATGGGCTTACTTGCTCTGAGGCATGTGGGATCTTCCCAGACCAGGGCTTGAACCTGTGTCCCTTGCATTGGCAGGTGGATTCTTAACCACTGTGCCACCAGGGAAGTCCACCTTTGTTGCTTTTTACCATAAGTATTTTCAAAAGGCTCTTCAGAAATAGAAAGGAGTTGTATTCCAAGGGAGTCCATGAGACCTACCACATAATAATGGAACCAAGACAGTGAAACTGGCTGATAAGATCAGCTGTGAGGGAGCTGGAACTCAGTGACAAGTCCCAAAGCCAAACTCCAGAAGATTTAAGAGGTAACCAGAAATGCCACATATGGGGGAAACAGAGTAACATTTTCAAATCACAAAGCCATGGGCTAACTCATCAGAGACAGATAGGGATGGGTTAATCAAAGAACATGGAAGAACAGAAAAGTCAAACAGAGCCACTTTGGAAGAGTAAGTTTCACCACTCCCTTATATATGTGCATTGTGCTTCATTGGCTACTTCTTGAGCTTCAATTTTATAAAACTAATTTGAAGAGCTTACTATGTATTATATAACTTGTTGCTAAGGGAAGTATCACAAATAAGTTTAAGATATTTAAAGATTGAGAAGCAGTTTGGGGTCAGTTCTCTCTTTCCCTCACCAAAAAACAACCAAAAATTTATAAAATGTATCATCCATACAAAGCCCAACCATCTCATGACCCCTTGTGGGCATAATTTCATGTTAAGAAAGCCTTAGTCCAGCATCCAAAATATTTGAAAAATAATGTAAATTTTTATTGCCACCATTCATAAAAAATGCCTAAGAGGGAATGCATCCAGAAAAACTTTAGAAATACTCTTTCCTATCCTGTCAACTCTTTCTACATGTGGCAGCTTCTGCAAAGTCCCGGCTCTTCTCCGATGTGGCATCTCTTGTATCCTCCCTGATCTGTCTCTGGTGCAGCCTCTTTAATATGTGGCTCATTTTAACCTATCTGATTTCTTTCAAGTCCCCCGTTCCTCCTTTACCAAGATTCTTTAGAGCAAAAGAATGCATAAGAACTCACACAGCAAGTAAAAAATTCCTCTTCCTGTTTTCCAAGATGGTTTGTTGAGGTTGGGGAGAGGTTGTAACTTGTAACTTCTTTCTTTTATCCTGTCTCACCAATGACATATAGGGTCTTTCCTTTTAAAGTAAGTTTGTTAAGTAGCAAGAGTATAAAGGAAAACTAAGGCTTTACTTTTGATTTACAGAATGCAGGCAAAGCTTTCATTTGAAAGACAGCAAAGCCCAAAATCCTTGACCATGTACATACACCAAGGAGACTTTGAATCCAACTTTACAAATACAAGTTGAAAAAACAGTCAAGTCAAGCTCAGAGATAAACCAGGGTTAGGCTTCACGGTAACTCAGAGCAGATCTAAATGTGTATATTTCCTTTAGGAACTTGCTTTTTTGACGTTAACAATTTTTTTTTCTTTCATGATAAATATTTTTATTTGAATTAACAGTTATCAAGTGGGCAGACTTACTCATTTATCTCAGTGTTACCTGTGCTTAAAATATGGCTGTTTGGACCACAGACTCCTAACTAGGTCCAACTACTGGCAGAACATTGTAATTTCAGGTAAGGAAAGAAGAAACAGAGTCACTTAAGTGACAAGTCATCCCCAAATCTGATAAAATATGTGCAAGAGTATGATAAGAATATTTGAAAGTTAACAAACTTTCACAGGGATCATTTATTTTGTATTTCTAGCAGTGATGTTTCTTCTTTATTTCACTCATCACAACACCCTTCCTTAAATCATGTCACTATCCATCATTGTCCACAGTGCCTCACATGGTGTCTGTTAACAAGGCATTTATGTCTAAAGTAGATAGGCAGAATGGAATCAGGGGTCATGATAATGAAGGCAAGAGTTTCCCATAGAAGAAAAATGTAAAAAAAGAAAAAATGGGCGTGGAAGGCACATAATGAGAAGTGTTGTTATTTGATTGGTGTTTAATCAGCAAACCCAAGAGAAGACATGAAAAGTATAGGCAAGAATTAGTGAAGGTCTATGGCCAAGAGCAATTTGATTATGCAGACAATGGGAGGGGCAAATTTAAGGTATGAGCAGATTACCAGCATCAAAGTCAGGAGCAAAGGAGGTAGTGAAATTACAGTAACTATATCTATCTTTTGTTCTGGTATATTAATTTTGCCTAGCCCAGTACCTGGAGTATAGTGGGTCCTCAGTAACAGCCAGTTCATTTTTCCTTCCTCTTTCTTATTCTGGATTTATTTCTATGCTTAAAAAATGATCACTGATGATGTATATGCATCAATTTGCTGCCTAGCCAAAAGTAGATATGGTTCAAATTACAAATTCCAAAAATTAAATTATAGTTCTGCCAGCGCTGTGTAACAGCTTAGATTAGCCTCATGTACTCTGTCCAGTGAAATCTTCATCTTTCAATATGGGTTATGGCTGCATAGAACTATAGTTATATAATTAGTTATATAATAATTATATAACTATAGTTATATAATTATGGGTTATGGCTGCATAGAACTATAGTTATATAATTAGTGCTTACAGCATGACTTTTAAACTAGAGTAGATAATCTTGTCTCTTCCCTCTTCCAACAGATATGGTGACTGGGACACATGAGACTACCCCCCACATCAACTGATAAAGGGAAGGAGATAGATGATGGAAATAAGATGGATAGACTAGTGTGGCCAAGGTAGACTATACCTGACCCCATCCCAGAAGCCTACCCTCTGGCACTATAACTATTTCCACCAGCAAATATTTTGGAGGTATCTTCTACCTTGGCTATAATCACCTGTTTCTGTTTAATTCTAGCTGTTTAAAACAACAAACATTTATTACAACATAGTTTCAGTGCATCAGGAATTTGGGAAAGGCTTATCTAGGTATTCTGGCTCAGGGATCTTATTAAGGTTGCAGATAAGCTGTCAGCTGGGTCCGAAATCATCTGAAGGCTTACCTGGGGCTGGGAGATCTGCTTCTAATATGGTCACTCACCTGGCTGTCGGCAAAAGGCCTCACTTCCCCTCTAGCTATTAGAAGGAAGGTTCATTTCCTGGGCCTCTTCCTAGGACTGCTTGAGCATACTCTCAAAATGGTAGCTGATTTTCCCCAGAGAGACTGATGGAGAGAGAGAGAGAGAGAGAGAGAGAGAGAGAGAGACGGAGCACACAAGGTAGAGGATGCAGTGCCTTTTATGACCTAGTCTCAGAAGTCACATATCATTACTTCTGCCATACTCTGTTTGTTAGAAGAATGTCACTAAGTCAAGACCTCACTTAAAAAGAAAAGAATCGGGTTCCACATTAAATTGGGAGAATAGTCAAAACTTTTATGGATTTTTTTAAAAATTTATTTATTTTTATTTATTTATTTTTGGCTGCATTGGGTCTTTGCTGCTGTGCACAGGCTTTCTCTAGTTGCGGCGAGCGGGGGCTACTCTTCGTTGTGGTGCTTGGGCTTCTCATTGGAGTGGCTTCTCTTGTTGCCGAGCATGGGCTCTAGGCACGCGGGTTTTATTAGTTGTGGCACACGGGCTCAGTAGTTGTGGCTCGCAGGCTCTAGAGCACAGGCTCAGTAGTTGTGGCACACAGGCTTAGTTGCTCCGTGGCATATGGAATCTTCCCGGACCAGGGCTCGAACCCATGTCCCCTGCGTTGGCAGGCGGATTCTTAACCACTGTGCCACCAGAGAAGTCCCTGGATATATTTTTAAACCACCAAACCTACAAAGAAGCATGAGTCTTCCTACCCTAAAGTAATTCCTGATTCTGTGCCTTATGCACATGGTCCAAGATTTCATCAAAGATAGA
The DNA here is from genome assembly GCF_009873245.2 of Balaenoptera musculus. NCBI lineage: Eukaryota > Metazoa > Chordata > Mammalia > Artiodactyla > Balaenopteridae > Balaenoptera > Balaenoptera musculus. Next base: position 75,445,481 of record NC_045790.1, read on the forward strand.
ATTATAATACAGAATACAAGACAATATGGTAACTACAAGAATTTTTTTTATGGTAAGGCTGGCATCACAAGTCAGTAGGAAAAAAAGGATTATTTTAAATTATGTTATTATAAATATGTTGACTACATTATATGTACAATTAATTGAGCTTTTATTTTCTTAATACTTTTTGGAGTAAGAGCTAGAGCATATAGTCACATTTTTTTTTCTCAAAGCAGCATTGTATATCTTGTATTTTCTCTGTAGTAAGTGTGAAGAAGCTTACACTTCCCTTTTTACAGTGCTTTTCACAGCAACATCAATTGACCTACATTTGGCATTCTTGGTAATGACCATGTTCCAGAGATTGCAAATTTAGTACAAAGGAAGATGGGGTGGAAAAAGGCAAAAGGTGAAAGAGGCATTTTACACTTGAGCGCCAGAAAATACCGGGTTATACAGAAAGGGAAAGGAAAGAAAACCCAGGAGGGTCTAGAAAGACAGTCACACAGAGGAGGTCCCTGGCAACAAGAGAGACAGGAGAGAATGGCCCAAAGCCCTTGGGAGCACTGACAAGAGAAATTGGTGAAGGTAGAACAACAGAGATAAAATTCGCATTTGGAATCTAAATTAAGTATGTGAATGAAAGAAATAGACATTCAAATTCAAACACTTCTCAGGATAAGAGAGTAGAAGCCATCAATTCTCTGACTGTTCTGAGAAGATGTCATAGAAGAGGTGGGGTTGGGAAAACTAAGATACTGAAGATCTTGTTAGAAAGTACAGATTGGAGTCAAGCAAGGATGGACATCAAAACTGCCCACATAACTTGGGGCTGTCTCCAAAATTACTGTACGTGAGACAAACTTGGAAAACTGAGCCCTAGAGATGAGTTAGATTTGAAAGAACCACTTCCAAGTTCTCAGGCTTACTAATATTGAGATAGTAAAGAGGTTGCAGTGCTACTGCGTCCTTCAAAGACTTGAGCAATAGTTGTTGGGACTTCAAAATCTGTTCATAGAGTTCTATAAGGCAAAGGCAGTTCACCCTGTGTGTACAAGTCATTAAAGAAGAGAACCAGGCCAATGACTGTTTTTCTTCTGATCTAAGACACTATGTATTCATCATAAGATGAACCATTATTTTACGTAGTACCAATGCCGGCAATTAAATTTTAATGCAATCTTTTTTCTCACTTAAGAAAATGTTACATTTATTTAGACAGAAATTTTGTCACCATATTATTCCTGGTGACTTAAAGAGAATTAATGATTCCGAATTTTTTAAAGTACTCTACTGCTCTCTCCAATATTTTCTTCCAGGACACCACCCACTTTGTAAGTTTTGACACCAACGCTTTTTTAACTCAATTAAATCACGTGATGCTGGAAGCTAAGCAGGTTCTGTTCAAAGTCAGCAAGTTGTTTCTGATCATTTAATGCCTTATGAATAGTCCCGCACAATACATGAACCAGTCACATATGTTGCTCATTGCTTGGAAACTTCTTACATCTATTCCAAAGGATTTGGCAATTTCTCCTGTCTTTAGTTGCATTGCTTAGTGCGTGATACACAGTCTTTTCCATGTGTGTAAGTGCTTCATCTGCTAGGAGACATCTTCCTTGCTTAGGTCACATAACACACATAGGTGTTTCTCTTGCTAAATAATATGAAATCTAAGTCCCTCTTCCAATAAAAAAATATTGTTTTCTGTTTGGTTTTCACATCTGAATTTATACTAACTCCTTTCCAATGCACAAAGTATACGCTTGAGGACATCTTAAATTGTACAAATTCAACATATGTAATATTAGCAATGCACAAAATGTAATTGAGGTGACCGCAATAGAAACAGCTATGAGCACGTTAGTGCACGTACTTATAACTATTTCATGACTGCTGTTTGCTAACGTTGATTGCAGGACAGATCTCAATTTCAGAGGTGAAATTCAAAATGAGTACATCTTCTAACTGAAGAAATAAAATTTTTCATGAAAGAATGTGAAATTTTTCATGTTGGAAATTCTGTAACATTAGCTACTTTGGGAACAGTATTCTTGAGGATGAGGAAGGAGAAGTTATTCAACTTGCTTTAATAAATGGATATTACAGTGTCATAACTATTAAAATTCAATAACAATAAATAAGAAGAGTCAATAAAACAGCGTGGAGAGCCTCCAAAAAGATTTTGGCATATGTTCCAATTATGTACATGGTAAAGATGGAATCATGAGGGAAGAGTAGGAGACAAGTTGATACAGAACCATTTTCAAAAGAATATTTTTGAATGTTTGAAGTAATTATACTGTATTGCAGGTAATTTTGATTTATTTCTGACACTTTTCTATGTCTTCCAAGATTCCTACAGTAAGTAGGCATTATTTTTATAATGAGGACGTGGCAAAAAGGGGAGCACTTTGGTCACATAATAAGAAGGCAAAAGCGATGCATTCTTATCAGATAATGTAATAGGTAAAAGGCACATAACACAGATATTACAATAATTGTGATTTACAGCTGCTTCCTGTGCCTGAAAGAATGAAAATATTATCACTCTTGTTTCTGATTGTGAAACGTAAAAAGACAGTATTTCATTGGTAAGCAAAGAATTCATTTAAATATATAATTTGATGAGTTTACATAATTGCTGTGCACTTTTGGACTTTAATATTATTTCGTAATGTAAGGTCTTGAAATGACAATTAGCAACCTATCATATGCTAATCCCAGACTCTTTCATTATCTAAGGTTTAAAGAAGCACCCAAATAGAAAAAAAGAAAATGCATTGTCCATCAGAGGAGTTTAGATATTTACTTTCAATTCATACAGACAGTCTGACACGTAATTATAGATAATTTTAAAATAAACCAAATCCTTCTGGTACCAGAATTGGGAATAAGCCACTAGATACCCAGAACTGGAATGCTCATACCAAATACAAGCAAGTTTTCTCTAAGACGGATTAGAAAATATACTTGTCATCTTAAGGGGATGGCTTTCCCTCCCCGTTCCTCCAAGGTACTTCAACTCTGATTACCTTCTCTGGGATGAAGGCAAGATTCAGCCTATATACTCATTAAATTGGGAGATATTTTGAACAGCCTGCCACTTTTGTCAGCTTGCTGGGAGAGACAAAATTTCTTTCACTTTTTACTAGATCACTGACACACAGAGAGAATTCAAAACGTCTCCCCAGAGGCTGGAGGTCGAACGCTTAGGTGGATTTTTGCTCTACAACCTGACTCTGAAAAACAATATTTTTTTCTAAGTGGGTGGAAAGCTGAACGAACAATTCATCTTACTTTGATTGATGGATTTATCAATAGTCATATAGAGGTTATGTAAGTAACGCAGTTCCCCCAGTTGTGTTATTAAATGACAAGTACTGGGGAGAAAAAAAAATCACTTTTAGCAAATATAAAACTTTAAAACTGTTTCAAAGTACAGGGGAATTGAGTGGTTGTTTACCTATGTCTCATGCTGCAAGATTTAACATACTTCTTTTATCCGAACTATACAATTTTAAAGTGATGTCTGTCTGACTGAATGTGTTTAAGTGTCAAAAGATTCCCCCAAACATATCTCGTTTGAAACCACCATCCGGGTGACAGGAACAATGGCATCAATTACAGAAATGTTACTGACAACAAAAACATTCAATTCACCAACAAAGGTCAGCAGTAAACCTCTTTAAAATATGTATAGCTCATAAAAGTAATGGGTTTGCAACTGTGATCGAAACAGATGTTCATAAAATCAGCATTTAAACATGAAACACTGTAAAATAAATGAAGATGAGATTAATTGAGCAAGTTAATTCTAAAGCTGAATGGGGGAGAAAATTAACACTAAGGCATACTTTTCAACATAAGATGAGTTGCATGGCGAAGACAAGAATATTGTAGTGAGTTAAACTCGAGAGCCAATGAAAGGTTTTGTGTAAGGAGTGACTTGAATATGGCATAGACATTTACTTTTTACTGTTTTATTATAGCAAATGACTTTGTATTCTCTGATTATGTCAATATATAAAACATTAAAAGATAGAGACGTTTGGTCAGTTTCTTTTCTTCATCAGTTGGAGATGAGAGAGTTTCATCTCAACTAACTGAATTCCAGTTTTGCTAAAATACCCAAGAAAAGGAAAAAAGTACTAGAACTGTTAATAATGATTATTTTCAAAAGCCAAGTTTGGGGGTGCAAAGGTAGCAGTAGAACCAAAGCCGGAGTTCTCTAGAACACTTAGGGAGTATTTGAGAATTTCTTTCCCAAGCAGGTGCGAGCAATTATCCAAGCCTCATAAACATGTGCCTATAGCCCAGCTCTCTCTGTTTGCGTTTTTTTTCTACAAATCAAGGGATGCTGCAGAAGGGTCGTTTCTGGGGCAGAAAGGCCATGCCCGCTGCTTTACATATCCACACACAAAGCACAACCCTGAACCCGCAGACATTTCCCATTATGCTCCTGGGTGTGAAGTAAATCTTGAAGGACTTCTTCAGTGTGTTCTCACCACTGGTAAGCGGCAGGCGGAATTTGGGTGGCCTGGCTGTGTTTGGGCCTCCTGCCGTTGGCTGCAGTCTTTCTTGTAGACACTGATGAAGGGCATGAGGTCAACACTGGCTTTAAATCTTCATAAAATAAAGACAACTGTGACTGAAGTTTGGGTTGGCCTGCTCACATAAGAGAAACGTGGCCAGAAGTGTTTTGTACAAACTTTCTGTCCCCACAAAGCAGACAAAGAAGTTAGCACTGGACTGGGGCAAAAGGACTTGGCCCCAAAGGGAAGTTTCTGAAAGTTATTCTCAATGAAAAATTGATTTATACTCAAATAATCCTTTCAGTGACCACTATAAGAATGGCTCCTCCAAAGACTGTAAAGCTAGCTCCTACCATGACAGTAGTTTTAGTTGGGGTCTTTCTTTATGATTTTTGACATAATTTACCATATAGCTCAACTTGGCCAAATAGATTGGCACAGATATAATCCCTCAAACAATTAAGATGCACCTCTTTAAACAAAAGCCAGGTCTAAAGCCTCCAATAATTAACTATGTTGGACTTCTTGAGTTCTTCTGTGGTTTTTACTGACTCATTTCTTCATCCATATGTTGACCAAAACTTGATCTCATTGAAACTGAACAAAAATACCAAATTGATCATTTTTCAATGTAACAATTTAAGTCGATATAACTAGTTGATGTCAGTTAACAGCATGTATTGATCTAGTACTATGAGTATAGCACTATGATAAATGATGGGGTGGACTGCTGGGAAGAAAGAAAACAAAAAGGAAGGAAGAACACTGTATTAGTCTTACCCTCAGGAAACCTACCATATAACTGGAAGAAAATAAACAAATAAATAAATGAACTGAAAATTGTTTCTTTTTTAACAAAATATGTACTTTTTTAAAAAAATTATTTATTTATTTATTTATTTATTTATTTATTTATGGCTGTGTTGGGTCTTCATTTCTGTGCGAGGGCTTTCTCTAGTTGTGGCAAGTGGGGGCCACTCTTTATCGCGGTGTGCGGGCCTCTCATTATCGCGGCCTCTCATGTTGCGGAGCACAGGCTCCAGACGCGCAGGCTCAGTCATTGTGGCTCATGGGCCTAGTTGCCCAACGGCATGTGGGATCTTCCCAGACCAGGGCTCGAACCCGTGTCCCCTGCATTGGCAGGCAGATTCTCAACCACTGCGCCACCAGGGAAGCCCCTGTACTTTATAATATTAGAAAACATTTTTTCTGGTATTAGAAGTAATACAGGTTCATTATACCTGTATTATCCAACAATTCAGAACACTCAAAAATACAGAGAAAAAAATTTTTAATTACCCATAACACCAATACTCAGAAAAAAAACAGCGTTAATATTCTTAAATAAACTTTTTTTAAAAAATAGTTTTAGATGTACAGAAAAATTGTGAAGATGATACAGAGTTCTCATATATTCTACACTCAGTTTCCCTTATTATTAACATCTTACATTAGTATAGTATATTTGTGATAATTAATGAACTAATATTGATACATTATTATCAAATAAAGTCCATAATTTATTCAGATTTTTCTTTTCATTTTTGCCTACTACTTTCTCCAGGAGAGCCCTTAACATATTAATTCTAATAAATTTAAGTTCCCTGTGTGATAATTCTAACACCTGTGTCATATCTGAGTTTGGTTCTGTTGCTTGCTTTACCTCTTCAGACTGTTTTTTTCTTACCACTTGGTATGCCTTGAAATATTTTGTTGAAAGCCAGACATTTTGTATTGGGTAATAGGAACCGAGGTAAATATGCCTTTAGATTGTAGCCTGTAGATCCCAGAGTCTTTACATCCCTCCTGTACCCTTGTTTTTGTCTCCCCTCTTAACTTTGGGCTCCCCTAAATATTCCTCCTCAGAGAGTCTGTGTCTTGCAGCTTTGTCAGCTGTAATCCACTATTTTTAGATTGGAGCCCAGTTGGTGTCCTAGTAAGGTGTCAGGGAGGGGACGTGTTCTATTCTATAATCTTATGACTGAATCTCAGTTTTTTTAGTGTGCCTCTTTCTCTGGTCCATGACCTTCCCAAATGTTTCTCGCGTGGGATAGCTTTTTTCTGTTAACCTACCTTAGGTGAAATAGGAAGTCTAGAGGGTGCAGAGTGGGAGGACATCTCTTCTCCCAGCTGGAATAAAGCTCTGGTAAAGCCTTTTTTCCCAGGAGTGTAAGCCTCTCTTATAGAGAAACCTCTGGGTGTATTTCACAATGATTACTTATAAAAAACATAATTTTGACTCACCTCTGATGTTTCTTTGACATAGATTCCTAGAAGTAGAATTTCTAAATCAAAGAATAGTCTTAAATTTGTTATTCGTGTTGCTGAAATCCCTTTCATGAGAATTGTACCAATTAATCCTCTCATTCTCAGGGGATTACAATAGTGTCCTTTCTAACTTGAATATATATACGTACCATATCTTCTTTATCCATTCATCTGTCGATGGACATTTAGGTTGCTTCCAGGTCTCGGATATTGTAAATAGTGCTGCAATGAACATTGGGCTGCATGTATGTTTTTGAATTATAATTTTCTCTGTATATATGCCCAGGAGTGGGATTGCAGGATAATATGGTAACTCTATTTTTAGTTTTTTAAGGAACCCCCATACTGTTCTCCATAGATAAAAACTCTTTGTATACCCTCTGACATCTGGTTGCAAAATTTTTTTATAGTTTACCTATTGTTTCTTAATTTCATTTATGATGTATTTTGGATATACATAAGTTTTATATTTTATGTAGTCAAAATTATTTTCTGCTTTTCTCTTATGCTTAGAAATGCCTATATACTGACTAGTATTAGATTGTCACTACTGTTTTTTCTAATTGTCTAATACCTCTATTTCTACATTTAACTTTTAATATGTATAGAACTTATTTTGGTGTCACATGTGATGTAGGGATATAATTTTTTTCCAAATTGTTAACCAACTTCTTGAACATTGGTTTTAAATATACTTCCTTTCTCCCCTGATTTGAAATGGTGCCATTTAAATACACTAGATTCTTTTGTATAAATTTTTTTTCTATAATATCTATTCAGTTCTGTGGATCTGTCTGTTTGTTCTTGCACAGTACCCACTGCTTTAATTAACTATATAGTGATTTTTAACAGCTGCAATCCTGTTCTATTTCTGAATTCTTACCTGTTTATTTTTCTACGTTAATTTTAAAATAACTTTGACAGTTTTCCAGCCCCCAAGAAAGTCATTTTTAATGGGATTACATTCTTAAAATAAACTGGGGACAATTGGGAACTTGTGAAATATTGAACATTTCCATCCAGGAACATGAAATGTTCCTTTTATTAGATTCCTCTTTAATGTCCATCAGAAAAGTTTTTTTAGTTTTCTTCATTGCTGGTTCCACATAGTTCTTCTTGGATTTATTACTAAGTGGTTTATATTTATATTGTTTTGAAAGCCTAGAATGTAATTTTTATATGTTCCATAGTCATTTCAAAACTATGTGTTCTTCCGTTACAAAGTGGAAGATTAAATATATATCTATTAAATCAACCCTTTGAGTTATATTTCTCAAATTCTCTGTATCTTAACTATCTTTTACCTATATGATATGGTTCAAGAACAACTTCGTAACAATTTCAGGTCTAATATTTACAATCATGTGCGTCACCTAGTTGCTCTAAAACAGGTATTGAGTCAGAATAGGTCTTAGAGATCTGGACCCTGGCTGCAATTAGAATCACCTAAATAGCTTTTTAAAAATATAAATGTCTGATCACCCATGCCACAGTGATTTAAAAAGAACTTCTCCAAGTGAGGCCTGGGCTTTAGTATTTTTTTTTAAAGTTCCCCCAAGCAATTCTAATGGAACCAGAGTTGCAAACTACCATCCTAAATAATTATCATACTCATGTAAAATTTACTAAATAATTCAATAGCCAATCACATTAAGAAGTGGGTAAAATGATACCTGGACACTCAAGAAATTAACATATTAAGCCACCAGCAAGGTAGCCTGTGAATCTGAAAGGAAAACACTGAGCACTGGAAATCTGAGTTTTAATCCTGAGTCTCTAACAGGCTCTACAATTAACTTGAGTAGCTATTTTGTTACTCTCCTCTGTGCCTCATTTTTCTCTCTAGTAGTATAAGTCAGATGAAGTAATTATCTCTAGAAGAAAGTTTAAGCTCAACCATTAAAAATGTTTCCATAAGAACAAGTCAAAAAACAAACAAATCAGGGATTAGATGCATTAAATGTATAATGCAAATGCATAAATAAAAATAATTATATTGGGAAGGGATGCTCAAAACTTTTTTACTTATTCAATACATGATTTTGAAAGAATGCTTAGACACAACTGATACAAACTGGTCATGCATCCTTGAACAAGTTACTTAACTTCTTTGAATTCCTAATTGTAAAATAGGAATAATAACAGAAACTTTCTTGCATGGTTCCTTGCAATAACAGAATCTTCTGTTCTCATCTGGCCTTCCTGTTTCAAATCCTTCTGCTATACTGTTAACTCAATTATTTTTCTAGAACTCAGCCTAACAACCATTCTGCTTAAAACACACACCTGTTCATGCACACACATGTGCACACACACACACAGATCAGATTCCCCCCCACCCACCAAAGCAAACTTGGTAGCTAATCCAGCAGTCAGGACCATTCATGAACTGGATCTTTCACACCTTCCCCGGTTATTTTGTCTCTACTCCTTGACACAACCCAATGTCCCATTGGCAGTAAACACTGTCCCTTCTTCAATGTACCAAGCATTTTCATATCTCCTTATTTATCTCTTTTGGGAATTCCTTTCCTCTGCGTTCTTTTACCCCTAACAAAGTCCCACTGCTTGAGTTTGTTGATTGCTTAATGTCCCTAGAGCATGTCTGGTAGAAATAGGAATAGAAAAATCAGAACGTGTTTGGGATGTCTTGGAAGACATCAAAACTTGCCAATTGTGCCTAGACAAATGATGAGTTCTCATGAGACTTTGAGAAAATCACCAAGCCTTAAACCATCCAGGTTGACATGATCACTACCCAGTGGGCTTGACATTTACTATGACAGCCAAAGAAAGCTAGGATTAAGATAAAGGTAGGTGACAGGAAGAAGAACAAGGCAGGGAAGAGGAAACACTAAAATGGAAGGATTAGCGGGTAGGTTTTGAATTTTATATGTGAATATGATAAAAAAAGTATTGTCAGTGATGTTGAAAGCCTTTCTTCATTAAAAGACTTTCTAGATGCTCTCTACATGAGCTTTATATAGCCTGCTTAGAAAAGAAAGTGCTTGAGGTAGCAGAATGTACAAAAACCAACAAATAAAATGCAAGTATGGGAAGTACAGAAGTGGCTTCAGTTATCAGGCAACACTTTGCTGCTTCTAAGTCAAAAGTATACACTCTGTGTATTAAGTTAGTGATTGAACACCTAGAAGTGGACTCCTAATCTGGCTTAAAGAATGACTTCCTTTCATTAAAAAACAAAACAAACAAACAAAAAAAAACAAGAATACTTCCTTGATATGTTTGTTTTGAGCCTCTTGCTTAAAGAAAGTTAGGCTTGGGCTTCCCTGGTGGCGCAGTGGTTAAGAATCCGTCTCCCAATGCAGGGGACACGAGTTCGAGCCCTTGTCTGGGAAGATCCCACATGCCTCAGAGCAACCAAGCCCGTGCACCACAGCTACTGAGCCTTCACTGTAGAGCCGGAGAGCCACAACGACTGAAGCCCACGTGCCTAGAGCCCATGCTCCGCAACAAGAGAAGCCACTGCAATGAGAAGCCCACGCACAGCAACAAAGAGTAGCCTCCGCTTGCTGCAACTCGAGAAAGCTCACGAGCAGCAACGAAGACCAAACGCAGCCAAAAATAAACAAATAAATAAATAAATAAATTTTAAAATAAAATAAAATTTAAAGAAAGTCAGGCTTTACTCAGACATATAAATTATTCGCAGATATTAATATCCTTTTGTGTAAAACTTTTGAAGTGGGACATGTAATAATATGTGGAGCTAAAATTTTTAAATCCCTGACTTTTTTTTCCACGAAGTTTTAGATCTGCAACTAATTAAAAATAAGACCTCTCTATGGAGATTCGAGTTCACAATAAAACTGTCCCAATGGCAAAGACCTTTCACATTTTGGAAGACATAACTTTGTTTTTCTCTTTCCCTGTTGTTTCCTTTAATGACTGGTAATAAAACAGAAGAAAATACATTTTAGCCCTAAGACACATCTGGAAATGATATTTCAAATAATCCTCCCATAGGTCCTCCAGAATGGAGTTTAAGCACCCCAGTGACCTACTTCCCTTACCTCTGGAAACTCTCTAGATGAAATAAGAAGAATATTGACATTGCAATTTCCTTGGGGCTTGGGGAAAATAAATACACATTCCTCTCCTTTAAAACTCAGCAGTAGTTATACCCTTGTTCATAACACTGCTATTCACAATAGCCAAAAGGTAGAAGCAATCGAAGTGTCCATCAATGGATGAATGGATAAACAAAATGTGGTATATACATATAATGAAATATTATGCAGACTTAAAAACAAAGGAAATCCTACAATATGTGCCAACATGGATGAACCTTGAGAACATTACACGTAGTGAAATTAACCAGTCAAAAAAAAGACAAATAAGGTATGATTCGGCTTATATAAATTATCAAGAGTAGTCAAATTCACAGAGACAGAAAGTAGAAGCGTGGTTGCCAGGGGTTGGTTGGAGGAGGGAATTATTGTTTAATGGGTATAGGGTTTCAGTTTTGCACGATGAAAACGTTCTGGAGATTGGTTATACAACAATGTGAACATATTGAACACTATTGAACTGCACAATTAGAGATAGTTAAGGTGGTAAATTTTACATTATGTTTAAAGTTATTTATGTTTCTGTTTATTTAATTATATTACAATTTAAAATGTTTTTAAAAACTCAGCTGTAATGCCCTCTTTAATTCAACTGTTTGTCTGATTGAGTCAATGATATTTGTGCTCCTCAGAAGACATCAAAAATCCACTTTGGCAGGGAAGTTCATCGAGTATTCAGTGTTGGAACCAAAAGGCCCCAGAGACAGCTGACCCCCACCCCTCATTGTACAGGCAGGTAAGATGAGTGAGGTCCAGGGAGGCAAAATGGCTTTGAGTTAAGACCACAAAGTTAATTGGCAGTTCAACCAGAACAAAAATTAAGTTCATTCACATCACAATGCTCCGTTTTCTTACACACATGTGATCCAGCAAACTTTCCTGAAAAAAACATGTCATTATGAAACTTTTTTAAAATGAAAAACCAGCTTAGGTGTTAATCACTGCCAAGGTCTTGTTTTCATCAATTGATTGCCTGCCCCAAAGTTCTTTAGCAAATGTGAATAGAGTGAAATGTAGAAATGATGAGGTATCATCAGTATAAAACTTCCCTGAATATCTAGACTTCAGCAGTGCAGTTTTCATGGTTTTGATCTTTGACACTAATGCCAGTTGCTGCTGAATCATTTGTTCAGAGAGCATCAAAACTGTAAGTTGGCCTATGGTGAGGTCCATATGGCGAGCATGTTTAGAAGGCTGAAATTTTAGACTTGTGATTAACCAAAATTATTTGAACAGAATACCTACCTAAAGAGATTGAGACAAAATAAAAAGAAAAAGTTAAAGAGAAGGGGCATGCATGAATAGAGCTTCGTCTTCCTTACTTAGAAACTTCAGATTATGCATTCCTACACTAAAGTGTCTAATACACCCCCACTACATTCCTCATCTAGCCCTTCAGAAAGCCAGGCCGCCTACAAACACAATTTTTTTAAATAGTTCCTTTTCCCTTGTTGAGGACAAAAATGATTCCCAAAGTTCACAACCAGTTCTATACATAACACCCACATCCTCTCGCTAATCCAGACAAGCTGTGATTTCTGAAAACACGTTCAACATGGCTTTTGCTTTTAACTTGGTCAGTCTCTTGAGCACAATATCTCAAAAATAATGTTATTATTTTTGCTCACAGTTACTACAACTTTTTAGAACCGCAGCTCCCTACCTCTTAACCGAGGTGACTTGATCCTGCTGCAGCAAACTCAAAGGGCACAGTAGAACATTTTAAATTGTTAAGAGAACATAGCAATACTCAGTCACAGGAAACTTGGACACCGTGCAAACTACTAGCTCCAGGGAGTTGATAGTTTCAACATTAGATCACACTAAATTTCTTTGATGATATCCTACCTTTGTGTAGCTGGGTTATTAAGCAGCTGCTGTGATATAAAACAAGCACTGTGGAAATCAAATGTGGACCAAGAAATGAGGGTGGCAGTGTCCAATTTGATTCCAAGTTTGTGAATCTGGGCAGTGAACAACAGGTACACTCACTCTATTAGTAATTAACTCTGGTTACCTAAGAATAAAATTAAAATAGTATGTTTTCTTTCAATATTTTTTTCAGATGGTTACTAAGTTGTAAGGACAAAAATGCATACTGAGTTGTTTGGACCAAAGTAGTTAAAAAATTGCTGAGGGTTTTTTGGCCTAGGGACACCATGAAAAATTACTGAGACACTAGGGTCACCATGAGCTGACAAAGTTGGGGAACTTCTGCTCTAGGAGGTCCTAGAGTTGATCTTGCAGTGATTTAGAGTGGTTTGAGCCCCCACAAAGAACTGCTTTGGAAGACCTGTGCCAGATTATTGATGCCCCAGCACACCTTCTGACGATGACGAGGAGGAATTCTATTACCCAAAAAAGCTGGACAACAGCAGAGAATGAGAAGCTACTCAGAAATACCACTGCTAAGCTATTGAATATGGCTTCCAACCAGAAACTTAAATAGATTCTTTGTTTAAATGATGATTCTAAAGCATATTGAAGACACAGCCATCAGTAGCTCTGCTTCCTGGAATCATATACTAAGAAATTCACATTCTGTTTTACAGTAAACAAAGTACAGGAGCCCTAAACAAATTTCCTTTTAGCCTTGACATTCCTGACCCTGCCAAAATGCAATCACTAATGAATACCAGTGGGGCACCTGCAACAATCATCTCTTACTGAGACGCATTTCCAGTTAGGTACCTCCAGGTAAGAATTTTCATTAACTTGCACATTTTCCTGGAGATCTGGCTCTGAGGATTCCAAGTGTGACTACAATGTCATGAAGAATTTGGTGGAAAGAAGTCATGTATGAATTTCACTTGTCACTATCAAAGAAAAAACAAGTAATTTCTGATACTATTAAGAATTTTCTTGATTATAAGACAGACTCAAATGCTTAAAATGCCCCTAACTTGATTTAAAAGTCCTGTTACAATCACAGTTCTGTAGCCTTTGGTTGCAATACATCGGCCACCAGCAGTGATCATTTTTCACCATCTTCAGATTTTGCCTGTTGTTTCCACTTACGTCTTTTACCAGAAGCCACCTCAACTGTATTTGGAAAAAAAAGGGGAGTGATACATTCCAATAAAAAATTGTGGTGATGCTTATTTGGATTTCCTTGAAGCAGATTTGTCCACAACACTGATTTCTCATCATTCAACATGTTTCTCCATGTTCAGCAATAGTAGCTATTCCTGCCAAATGGGGCAACTTTTTGAAACTTAATTATCTTCATCCATAATTAGCTAATGACCAGCAGACACACAAGAATGTATCCTAGATGCTCTTTTGCCTGTATCTAGTCTTCATTCATTTTACCCTAAGAGATTTTCCTTGTTAAAAGCCATGTGGCTGGCACAGACGGCCTGCATGTGTTATCTCCATCTTTATCAGCATTAGGACATTTCTGTTGGGGTGACTTGACAGTAGCAGAATCTTCAGGAGTATCTATGCCACTGCCATCTGGCATTGACTTTTCAGCCACAATCCCCGAGGTTTCATGAGTGTCTCAACATGAAGGAAGTAATAAGTCTCTGGCCACTGCAATTGCTAAAGTGAGTGACCAGAACTTTCTATGCCTACTAATGTAAGGCAGAGATAATCTTGAAAAAGATGCTGTCTCCTTAATAGTCAAAAGACAGTAAGATTCAACTGAGACTTTGCTTTATGTTTATAGGATAATATCCAAAGGCAAAGGACCTGAGTGCAGTCCTAGCCCCTGATGAGTCCTAGCAGCAAAAGCTGGACTGAGTCACAGATATCCTTGGCCTCAGTTTCCCTGTGTGTAAAATGCGAATGATCTTAACACCCTAGTCACAAAATGGTTAGGAACTAAATTTGAAAGTGATATTCAAATATGAGCTGTTCTAATTACCTAAGGGGAAACCGGTATTTTGAACTCAACAGGGTTGGGTAATCTATTGGATTTTAGCATGTGTATTGTGTTTGTGTCTGTTTGTATTTTTGATTGTGAGTATAACTAGTATAACTGTGATATTCAAAAGAATTCTTGCAGTAGAAAAGTGCCTCTGTTGAAGAGATTCTTGTATCACCACTTAATACAACAGTTAGGTACCCATTTCCTTAAAAAGGCACCTGTTTAGCGCTGGTAATATCTAACATAAAACTAGTGTTTAGATTATTTTAAAAACCTCATCCTTTTTACAAAGCTTTTAGTAATGACAGTGTTATAACTCCATAATCATCTTTCCTCTTAACCCTTGAAATTTTGACTTTTGGAAAATCCCAGTTTCAATTTCAATTTTTAATTGTATCTTTTTTTCTCAAAAGCTGAGAGATTTTTTCCCCAGCTTTTCAGTTTTTTCCTTGGTTGTTCTTAACCTGGTTATGTGGGTACAACATTCTGAAAGTTGCTTACTTAATGGAAATTAGTGAACAAACAAAAAGAGGGAGGCATTCCAAGTGCCCAGCAATGTCCTTTTCCATTTGCCTTCATCTTATACATCACTCAGGGACAGCACAGTTGCTTAAACAATTTCGGTAGAAAATGTACAATCCTTTTTCTTTTTCTTTTTTTTCTTAAGTTGACTTAAGATTGACTCAGTCTGAGGCCTGCTTTGGATGCCACAGCTGACCATTCTGTTCCTGTCAGCGTCTTGCAAAAAGGGGGGCTTTTCCTGCTTGTCAGTTAATGCAAATCACTTGAATTACATTTTCTTCCCTTATTGCTGATGCTTGCCTGGCAGATGCAAAGATACTGATAAGCACTGGTCTCCCACAGTTGAATAAGATGGAGGTGCTTCTGTACTCTTGACATCAGCTTGGGCCCACTTTACCTTCTGATTTACTTTTGAGAAATGGTCCCTCTTTTATCCCCACTCTGTGGTAGTTGTTTAATTTTATTTTGCTTTTCAATCATAAAGATTTTCATAATAACATCTTTATCGACCAAACGCTAAACAATTATTTAAGATGCCCACCCAGCTTGAGACACTGCTCAGGTAGCCAGCTTGTCTCAGTTTGCTTGGTACTGTCTTGGTTTTAGCACTGAAAGATCAGCATCCCAAGATCCCAGGGAAACCAAAATAGTTGGTCATCCTAGCAGTACTGAACAGTGATTAATTTGGCCTAAATTTAGATTCTCTTAACTTTCTCTGCCATCATTTCCAAACAAAGCTTTTTTTATAGATGTGAGCTCTGTATACAAACAAGTTCAACTTGTTTCATAGTGATTGAGAGTCAGAGAACTCTTTGCAAGTCTGCCCTTCCTTTATAAAACACCCTCTTTTTCCTAATGCCCAGCATCTTATTTTTATCTGTTTTCTTGTTGCTTTCACCTGTAAGTGTTGAAGGATTTTATGAATTGTGAGCTCTTAAACTCTGTTTTTATGAATTAGTTGGTTGGTTTTAACCTAAGCAGTTAGTTCAGTTATAGGAAAAATAATAAATAATGCAATTTAAAATATGAACTATGGACTCATCTCATAGTAGAATTATGGGCAACTTTATTTTCTTCTTTTCTAAATCACGCTGTTGCATGTATTACTTTCACAAAATAAAATCTTTTTATTTATTTTATTTTATTTATTTATTTTTGATTGTTATAAAGAATATATTTATTAGGGTGCAACTTATTACATGTATAAATACACATTTATTTGGTTATAAATCCTACAGACAGGGTTTTTAGCAAGGAAATGTGAGTGCACTTTTTCTTTTTCTTTTAATTGAGGTATAGTTGTTTTACGATGTTGTGTTAGTTTCTACTGTACAGCAAAGTGAAGTAGAGTTCACTGTGCTATACAGCAGGTTTTCATTGTTACCTATTTTATACATATTAGTGTATATATGTCAATACCAATACAAAATCTTTTTAAAATAACTTTAAAATTAGGTTTTTAAATAATTTCAATTAAACAAAATTTATAATGTTCACCAAAATCCATTCCTAAGACCTCACTATTTCTAGTCAGGTCTGCCCATGGGAATATACATAGAAAATTACCTAGATCTTCTGTCCACAAAGACATCGTGCCAGAAAAAAAAGACACTAATCAGGGTCCAAGAAATTGAGAATTGTGAAGCAGGTCAGCCATGTAATAAGCTGACAAGGTCAGTTGAAGAATGAATGAAATTCTGGAACAGCTTTGCCAGAGGCAAAATGGAATTTGGAAGGGGGAAAAGGGGGTGTTAGGAAAATAAGTCTTAGAATATTTTTTATTGAACCAGGGAAACTTTCATCCATTCATTTACTCATTCATTCACTTGAAAATATTTATTGAATACCTTCTATGTGCCAATGTTTATGTCAATGAACCAAAGGTATTAAAAAACCATTACCCTTACAGAACTTATATTCTAGTGTGGTAGTGACAGTAGAGAGCAAATGTAATAAGTACATAGTATTTTTTGAAGCGAAAAGTGCTAGGGAAAAAATAGAGTAGGCTTAGGGGCATCGGGAATGCAAGGCAGTGTGGGTAAAAGAAGGATTATAATATTAAATTGAGAGCAGAGAAGGATGCAACTAGTAAAAGTTCTTAAAAGGAACCAAGCTTTACCTAGAGGAAACAGTGAATGAAAACAATGACGTTGCAAAAATGCATTGCGATTCAGAATGCTATTTGACATCTGACCTTAAACTTGGTAGGACAAAGGGGGGGACAGTGGGTTAATGTCAACAGAATCCTGCCCAGTTGGGGCCTCTTTACCTTCAAATGTGTCTGTTCCTATTTGTCTTTACTATAGATGAGATCAGCAAGGCAGTGGTGCTAATAGTTTCCAGGATAGTTCCACTAGGAAACTATAGAAAGGTTATTTTGTGTAGATAAGCATCCCCTATCAAAATTTTTCTGCTGTGATCTAGGGTAAGATGTAACCCATTACGTTACGTATTCACTAATGCAGCAAACAGGAGAGATTTCTATTTTTATTCTTTTTTTTTTCTGATATCAAATGCTACTGAAAAAGTTTTAGTATTTTAATTAATGATTGACTTTATGGTGTATGTGAATACATTTGTGTGCTGTATAAGTGAATGACAGAATTTAAAAGATTTTAAACTTCATAGATAAATAAAACCGTTAAGCCAGTGATAACAAGAAATCCCTTTAGGGGGAAAAAGCTATGTTGCCTGGAACCCAGCATTCTATAATGTATTTAACTTATATATCCTTTTTTTAAAATTCAGTCTTGAACTGAGTAAAACTCAATTCTGCAAAAAAAGTGCAGAAAGAATACATATAAATACAATGAATGAATGAAGTGGAGATGAATATAATCATGACTGCAAACCCTCATGCATTATGAAAACTTAGTCATATATCCACTGTTGCCTTTTATTAAGAAAACTAAGCTTCCCAGAGGAGAAACATTATATAAATTGTACTGTTTAAAAATTGCTGCGTTCATTATGAGAAGCTTAATTATGGTCATCATTTACCCCCCCAAATCAAAGTCTTGTCAAAGAATTCATAATAATGAATGTTTCTCATTAAAAATTAATGAACAAGTGGCTTATTCTAAAGGTATCAAGTCTGTGGAATATCATCATTTTCCTTTCTTGTTTAAAAGAATTAATATTCATGCAAATTAGATCCAAATGACTACAGTTTAGATGGTTACTTAGTACTACAGATTATGGATTTGTTTATTACCATAGAAGCCAATTATATTTGTCAGCATAGGCTAGATTATGCTATGATAAACAAACCTTGGAATCTCAGTGGTTTCATAAAACAAAGGTTTCTTTCTTGCTAATGCAAAATGCGATGTAAGTCAGAGTACCCCTCACAGCAGCTCTCCTCTCTACAATGACTCAGCAAACCACGCTGCTTGCATTGTGTATCTCTATCATTTCAACCTTCTAGATCATCATGGAACAAAGAGAGGTAGAAGGTTGTGCATCAGCTCTTAAATGCTTCAGCCTGAAGTAACACACATCATTTCTGTTCATAGCCCAATGCCACGTGGTTTTGACAAACACATCTGGGACAAGTGGGGGAAGCAGATGAATATTCAGTGAATATTAATGTGCCTGCAACAGCAGTAGCAAAACCAAAAGAAGAGATTGGTGAATAGCATAGTACCTAGTAAGTACTGTTTGGATATTTTGCATAACATTGGGAGAAGGGAGAGGGCAAATATTCTAAAACACAGCCAAAAACACCTCTGTCTCTTGAAAACAATGAAGTAATGTACGAATCCGTAAGTTAGTAATATAATTACCCTTGTATTCCTGTGATCAGAATGCTACTATGATAATTGCTCAAAGTGCAAGAGGGATCAAACCATCAGTGCAAAAGACATTTGGTAAATCCCTCTCTTGAAGGAAAATGGAAAGAGTTACTTCTTTGAGTGTGGGGTTATAAATGGCACAAAGCCCCACTCTTCAGATGGATGTACTATTCTTTTAAGATCTGAGGAATGTTTTCTTGGCCAGATTAACAAGGGAGACAGTGCTTTGACTGAGAAGGAAAAACTCTCCGTTCTGAAGTCTTGTTTGAGAATACACACAATTTAACTTCACTTTCTTCTTCATCCCTAGGCTAAAATAGCAAACAAATGAAGAACTGAGTTAATTAAATGCATATTTTAACAGCATTTATCTGGCATTGATTGGCTGAGGCCACTTACAGTAAAGTGTGGAATAGTTAATACAAGTGCTGGCCGTCTCCTAGAGGAGGTGACCTAAAGGTCATGTAATTGTAGCAGTAATGTATTTAGCTTAAAATGAATGTGTTCTCAATTAGGTTGGTAGGCATTATAATAACACAAGTGGGATTTATACTTGCTTATGTCTTGGTTGTGAGGGTTTAGTTATTGGCTTTGTTGGCCTCTATTTAGTCCTCTAATTCATGATCCCTCCCAGTAAAGGTCAGGAGGTTTGTTCAGGCTGATTAATAGGCACCCGGTCCTAATGTTGCAGGTAGTGGCTTGACCTTCCCAGAGGCAGTGGAGGAGCAGACACAGCACAGCTGCCAGAAGACAGCATTATCTGGGGGTGTTCTGCTCATGGGAACGCTCTCTTCCCCCCAGTACAGATCCATCAGCATCTTAAATTTGCCCCATAAATCGGTGCTTAATATGAAAATAAACCACCACTGGAGCACTTCAGTATTTATTGCAGGATTTATTTTGCTGGAATTCATATTTTACACACACACTTCTCTTCCTCTAATCTGCTGGTCCTCTAAGGTGGAAAAATGGTTATCCCTGGTGCTCCACTCTCAAATTTGAAAACTGAAGATAGGGGAATCATTCTTTGGGCAGACGTGGTAAGGAAATTTTAAAAGTCAATGTGCAGGGGCTGATTCTTTACCAACCCTGCCCACCCAGACCTCTGTGAATTTTTCAGTCTCCGCCGGTACACCAAATGTGCAATGAGTAATTGTGTATGAACAAATACAATAATTATTATTGTCATCTTCCTTTATTTAAAAGCTGTCAGAGATGAGAGGTTGGTCAATCACAGGGTCCAGCAGAGACTGGTCTGGAAGCAGAGGACTCAGCCAGTAGATGTGTCTGTTCGACTCATGATAGTGAAGTCTTCATGCCCCCCCTTGGGAGGGCACTGGCCCTCTCAGGACAAGTGTAGCCTGCTCACAAAATGTGTATTTCTGTCCAAAAATTTTAAAAATCTAAAAAGGAAGTCTGGCACTGGTCATACTTGTGTTCCAGTTTAGACTGTCAACTTCACAACATAGTTCCCGTTGAAATCACCCAGAGGGACTTCCCTGGTGGCGTAGTGGATGAGACTCTGCGCTCCCAATGCAGGGGGCCTGGGTTCGATCCCTGGTCGGGGAACTAGATCCCACATGCATGCCGCAACTAAGGAGCCCACGTGCTGCAACTAAGGAGCCGGAGAGCCGCAACCAAGGAGCCCGCCTGCCACAACTAAGACCCAGCGCAACCAAAAAAATAAATAAATAAATATTTTTTTAAAAAGAAAGAAATCGCCCAGAGAAGTGGAAGGGGTCACTCGTTCTCCTGATGGAGACAGGTTTAGTCTCCCCTGTTACAGCCCCTGCATAAAATACAACCCATGCGCAACCTTCCTTCTCCAGAACTGAAACTAACCCCCACCTTACCGTCTGCTCAGAGGCCATCGGCTTTGCTCTGTGGGCTTTCACAAGCACAAATTTATGGTCCTTGGGAATAACAGAGGCTCTTTTTTTTTGGTCTCTTATGCAACAGATGCAAGTAAGTAATCAAACCTGTGAAACTGCTAGAGATGAAAACTGTCACCCAAGCGAGAAGGAAGGTGTATAGATGTGTTCTCCAAAGCAGAGCACTCACTACCAACTCACTTTTGTTTGATGTACATCAGTGGCTTTGCAACTCAGAAAAGCAGTCTCTTCAAGTATCTCCCAGCACATCAGTGGTGGATGTGAGGACTTTATACTTAAATGTCATATAACTGAGCCTCAATTACTATGATGCTTCTAGTCTTAGGAAACACTGTCCAATGGTAAGAAAATTGGACTGAGCATTAGGAGACCAGTGTTTAATTCCAATTCCCCTCTTCATTCTCTGTGTGATGTCAAGGTACTTAACTTTTCTAATCTTCCTTAGTTCTGTGTGGCATAGGAATATTAACCAGAACAAAGGAAGACAAAGTTTTTGGAAGACATTGAAAAATTCTTACTTCTCAGGATTGTCCCAAGGCATAAATAAGATAATGTATATAATACTCCTGAATTGTACTCAGTTACTGTTTATTCCTTTTCTTCTCCTCCTCCTTTTCTTATTGATCTGATCAACAGGAAGGTTAAGAGTGCTTTTTTAAAAAACTGATGAGAACATTAAGTAGCTAAAATGAAGTTTGGGATTATTAGAGCATATCAGAGATTTTAATTTACTGTGTTCTATTCCTTTGAACCTAGCACAGGTGTTCAGAGTCAGAAGAATAGCATAGATTATGTGTCAGATTGTTAATGTATCCTTTGGTTTGAAAGCTATTGATTAAGCTATGTTTTTCTCAGTTATCAAACTGTGATAAAAGAAGAAGGTCATTTGCACCGACAAATATAAGGTACCAAAAGCAAAGTATGGATAACTCTCCAACATTCATGCATCCATCACTCGATCATTTGTGTGTTTATTGGGCACCTCTTTTATGCCTGGCCATCTGCTGATGGAAAGGCGACTCCCGGATCATGGTCCCTCCTGTCAGGGGCATCACTCTACAGTCTGGGAGGAACATCTCTAAATGAATATCTCCAATGCTAACTGATAAATTGGATACTAAATAGAATTTAAAGCATTAAGAGAACCCAAATAAGGAGATTTTGCATGCTTGAAATAGTGACGGGAGCTTGGGTCAGAGAAAGTCTTAAAAAAGGACTGATATAACAGGTGGGACTCAATTGATAAGAGGAACAATAGCTGGACAATAGATGGGGGAAGAGGAGGGTGACGTCTTAGGTCCCGGGAACAACGAGAACAAAGGAAGACAAGTTTTGGAAGAAGGTGAAATCTCACCCACCCCCCGCATACTTCACTATAACAAAGTGTCCTAAAGTTGCAAGTGTATTCACGCTAAACACAGACGTGCAGAGGAAATGCAGATCTTATTCCCTATAGCTGCTATGACCTTTGTGGGTAGTGAGGGGAGGAAAGCTTAACTGTTTAAAACCTGTTCCAGTTCAGTATTTCAGCAGCCTCCTTTGGTTTGACTTGGACTCTTTTTGGTAGCTGGTCGGTCCTCCAGAACGCTCCTCTCTTCCCTGATTCTCTCATTTCCTAGGCTCTGATGCAGGATTCCTTTGCTCAGCCACAGAGGTCCCTGATTTTTGATTCAGTGTCTCCTTCTCAAAGGGCAAATCAGACTTCTCTGTTCATCCAATAAAGCTCTAAAGGCAGGAGAGCCAGGCACAGTTCTGACCCTGTCTGTCCACTGCCTCAGTTTCTTCTCTCCCCTTCTCAGATCATCAGATTGCAAAGTGACCTCTGTCCTCCTTGTTTTCTAAGGTATATATATATATATATATATATATATATATATATATATATATATATTCACGAGATGTAGTGGGAGAGAAGCTGACTTGCCCACCAAAGAATATAAATTGAGAAGCCAAAAATATTATATTTATTTCAGAGCCACACAAATTCAACAGAGAGTTCTTGTGTGTGTGACTTTAAAGCACTTTTTAAAATTTCTCTTTCAGCACTGCAGAGGGACCCAGGTCAAGACTGCATCTTGTTCACATTTCAGATAATCAGCCTATAGACACGATACTTCTACCCTCATTGTCAGGTTTTTGGCTCCTGAACAATAGATGGAAACTGGTTCATATTATATAGAAACATATCTTTCTCTTCAGCAATGATATGGGAATGCTATATAAAGTTTACACCTCCCACAATTAGGATAGCACCAAATACTTGAATCTATTTCATGCTAAAGATTTTCCCAATATCCAGCTTGTAGTGCTTATGAGCCAGCTCAAATAGAAACATTGCAGAAAGACTACAACTGCAAATGCAGCCTCTCAGAGAGTAATAGCATCTATTTGAAATGTTTGAAAGAGAAGTATAGTAGTCCCCCCTTATCCGCGGTTTTACTTTTGGCAGTTTCAGCTACACACGGTCAACTGTAGTCCAAAGATATTAAATGGGAAATTCCAGAAATAAACAATTTATAAGTTTTAAATTACATGCTCTTCTAAGTATCATGATGAAATCTCATGTCTTCTGTCTCCATCCTGCTCCGTCCCACCCAGGATTCCCAACCATCCTCATGGTCTGCCCGTTATGGCTCTATGACCCAGGATGACTGGACACAAATGATCCTTCTTCTGATGTATCGTCAGAAAGTCAATAGTAGCCTAACACTATGTCACAGTGCCTATGTCATTCACCTCCCTTCATCTCATCATGTAGGCTTTTTTTTTTTTTTTTTTTTTAAATATTTTTTTTTTATAGCTACTTTATTTATTTATTTATTTATTTATTTTTGGCTGTGTTGGGTCTTCGGTTCGTGCGAGGGCTTTCTCCAGTTACGGCAAGTGGGGGCCACTCTTCATCGCGGTGCGGGGACCGCTCTTCATCGCGGTGCGCGGGCCTCTCACTATCGCGGCCCCTCCCGTTGCGGGGCACAGGCTCCAGACGCGCAGGCTCAGCAGTTGTGGCTCACGGGCCCAGCCGCTCCGCGGCACGTGGGATCCTCCCAGACCAGGGCTCGAACCCGTGTCCCCCGCATTGGCAGGCAGATTCTCAACCACTGCGCCACCAGGGAAGCCCCCATGTAGGCTTTTTATCATCACAAGAAGAAGGGTGAATATATTACAATAAGATACTTTGATCAAGAGAGAGACCACATTCACATAACTTTTATTACAGTATATTGTTATAATTGTTCTAGTTTATTATTATTGTTGTTAATCTCTTACTATACCTGATTTATAAATTAAACTTTATCATAGGTATGTATGTATAGGAAAAAAAATGTAGTATATGTAGGGTTCAGTACTATGCGTGTTTTCAGGCATCCACTGGGGGTCTTGGAACATGTTCCCCATGGATAAGGGAGGACTACTCTATCTAGAAAAGAGAAACATTGGGGCAGATACAGCTCTGAAACACATGTGCATTAAGTCTGTAAAAGAGGCTCTGATCAATGCAGTTTGTGTAGTTTTACTCTTTGAAAGTGAAGGTTTTCCCCTGAAGGCAATAGAGACTGGCCTTGTCCTGCAGCTGTTTTATAAGAACCTGGAATACATTAAATTTTCAATTTTAGGGGCTTCCCTCGTGGCGCAGTGGTTAAGAATCCACCTGCCAATGCAGGGGACACGGGTTCGAGCCCTGGTCCGGGAAGATCCCACATGCCATGGAGCAACTAAGCCCATGCACCACAACTACTGAGCCCTCATGCCACAACAACTGAAGCCTGCGTGCCTAGAGCCCATGCTCCGCAACAAGAGAAGCCACCGCAATGAGAAGCCCACGCACCACAATGAAGAGTAGCCCCCGCTCGCCACAACTAGAGAAAGCCCGCGCGCAGCAGTGAAGACCCAACGCAGCCATAAATAAATAAATAAATAAATAAATAGGTTACCAGAAAGAGTGAGATATATATATATATGCTCGTGCTAGGTATTTTTAAATATGAAAGTGGCTTTAATTCATGTGGTAACAGAGACATTATTAGTTACATTTATGAGGATTAACAGAAGAGAATATCCTAGTGCTAGTGCACAACCAGTTCAGGGTGAGCTTTCTGTAACCTGAGTGTGTGTATGTAGGATTATTACTATAATCTACAGCAATGGTTGGTTCCAAGCTCCCCCGTGATAACATGGATGGAATTATGCAATCCAATAACTTTGGAAAGAGCTTTATCATGAAACTGAATGTGTCCAGTGGTTTTTATATGGCTCAGACCTCTTACAGATTGTTTTCTCTGACACAATTACTGTAGCCTTATAGAACTTATATGTTTAACCTATACATATGAAATTCACAAGATGAAAGCCCAATACTGCTAAGGTAGCAATTGCTTTTCCCATAAGGGAGACCACATGTTCCCATAAACCTTAAAGAAAGAACATAATTTTACTTTTCTGTCAGGCAGTATTTCTAATGCTTAAATGTACGACATGACCCAAGCACATCTGAGGTACATTTGTAAGCTGGACAAAATTGAAAATATGCAGGGATTCGAATAGTTCTGCATGTTGGTAAAGGGCTGGCCATTCATAGAACTCTGATTTTATGACTCTTAGGCATACATTTATCTTGCCTTTGAGAAAATGACTTGTAGGCTATTGTAAGGAAAGAGTTTTCATTCTGCAGACACCAGCACTAGCAGATAAAGATCTAACCCCCAAAGAAAAATAACTATTATATCATAGAAGACACCACATACCCTTCACCGAGCCACGTCTGAATTATAAGAACTCCACTGAGCTCTTTGGTTGGAATGACAGTGTCACCAGCTATTTCAGTACATTTTTAATAAAAATTCTTCTACCTTGATCAATCCATGCTCTTCAATTTAGAGCTGAGATTAATTCTCCAAGACACAATATGGTACAGTATTAACACTTGAAATCATCTTATAACTGCTTGCTTTCATATTTGGCATAACTATTGTACCACCTTAGAAGCTGCTTCTATTGACCTTTAGATTAAAAATATGTTGGATTATCATGATTGACACTTTTAAAATGACTCATTCTTGCCAAACACAGCATAACAACTTTTTAACATTCCCTTTTCTTTACGACCGCCTCGCCTTTCATTATATGAAACATGGCTGGATTCTACATGACCTCTCATTGCCTAACATGATTTTTTTCAGAGTTCATGAAGATTTACACTGGGAGCTAAATGTTTCAGTGATTGCTCTGTTGGGTTTCATTATACCACTGTAGTTAATCAAAGCAAGTCTGGCCTTGCTACCATGATTCATTGTATGGTTTTTTGAACTTAATCATTTACACAGAATGAATATACACATTATCACCAGGGCTGGATTTCTTTAACAGCCTGCGTGACACAGTACTGTAATGCCTTTGCCGACTGCTGATTCCCAAGAACTCCATAGTTACCAGAGTTTTTGCTAAGACATTTCAATGATGGACTTTGGATTAGAAAAAAGCAAATAGGAAGCCCCTAGGTGGAGCTACAGAGGGCAGAGGAAATGCCGGCTGACTTATCTCCAAGTTGGGCTAACTGGGAATCCTTTCATTTGTACAAAATGTTTCTTTTCATGGTGTGTGGTCTTCACAATCATAATTAACAAGGAACCTTTCTTCACTCTCCTTCCTAATCCCCTCATAAATTATTGGCTGCTGGCATCTGGGTAGGGTTTGGCAGATCTCAGATTTTATGTATAGCCTGAGGGAATTACTGAGATTGTTGTTTTTAAACTGAAGAAGTTAATTGTGTAAGTATTAACATATGTGAACTAGGACTAACAAGTCTAGTTTCTGTGTCTAACAAGTCAAGTCCAGTGATGTTCCCATTGACAGCTTATTCCTCAACAAAAAAGCAGATTCACATTTAACCACAACCATTGGAGTGCAGAAGCTCGCTCCCGGCTCATGGGAGTCAATTGTCAATTTCTCAGGAATTTTATAAACTGGTTGTTAAGCACAGCCAGTATTTATAATCAAAGTATATAAACTTTTAATTAAATAAATCATATTTTTAAAAGGTAATAATAAATACTCAAAACTCAACTCTTCCTAAATATTTTACTCCATTGTACTATTACCTGTGCTCTTGAGGTTATTTGTGTCTAGAGTATCTGTACGCCTGGTGGAAATACCACATGGTGTGCTACTGTACATCTCTTCCCCACTCTACACTCAGGGACATCTCGTTGGTAGCCTGATGGGAGTATTCACATCATGGAAATCACGAACGCTACAAACCAAGACTTGATTTGTTGTTTTGTCTCCTCCTTGTGTATGAAGGAAGTACTATTTTATTTTCCCTACCAGAAAACTAAGTCTCCGAGAAGTTCAGTAAATGATTTGGCCGTAGGATTTTTTTACTTATTGAAGTATAGTTGATTTACAATTTTGTGTTAATTTCTGGTATACAGAATATATATTCTTTTTCATATTCTTTTCCATTTTAGGTTACTATAAGATACTGAATATAATTCCCTGTGCTATATAATAGGACCTTGTCGTTTATCTATTTTATATATAGTAGTTTGTATCTGCTAATCCCAAACTCCTAATTTATCCCTCCCCTCACCCCTTTCCCCTTTGGTAACCATAAGTTTGTTTTCTATGTCTGTGAATCTGTTTTGTAAATAAGTTTATTTGTATCATATTTTAGATTCCACATATAAGTGATA
Source organism: Balaenoptera musculus (assembly GCF_009873245.2). NCBI lineage: Eukaryota > Metazoa > Chordata > Mammalia > Artiodactyla > Balaenopteridae > Balaenoptera > Balaenoptera musculus. The sequence goes on from NC_045790.1 coordinate 75,473,125, forward strand.
TCATATGATATTTGTCTTTCTCTGTCTGACTTACTTCACTTAGTATGATAATCTCTAGGTCCATCCATGTTGCTGCAAATAGCAGTATTTCATTCTTTTTTATGGCTGAGTAATATTCCACTGTATATATATACCACATCTTCTTATTCATTCATCTGTGGTGGACATTTAGTTTGCTTCCATGTCTTGGCTATTGTAAATAGTGCTACTATGAACATTGGGGTGCACATGTCTTTTCAAATTAGAGTTTTGTCCAGATATACGCCCAAGAGTAGAATTGCTTGATCATATGGTAGCTCTGTTTTTAGTTTTTTAAGGAATTTCCATCCTGTTTTTCTTAGCAGCTGTACCAATGGACATTCCCACCAACAGTGTGGGAGGGTTGGCCATAGGATTTTATTGCAGGTGTTTTCTGAGTTCAAAATTCATTCTCCTAAGTCTTGTGCTCTATATATCCCTTCTAGTGGACTTTTCATTGCCACTGTATTATACACTCATAAAAACTACTAATGGTGTTAACTAGTGTTTGGTTTGTATGTTCACTGTGTTCCCTGAGTAAGGTACAACTTAAGTACATTTAAGTCTGCATTTTTTTTTTTCAGAAAGCCACTTGTTATTCATTTACCAATACACCACTATCCAGAACTGGAGGTTGCATTTAAACAAATCTAATACAGACTTACTGTATAGCACAGGGAACTCTACTCAACACTCTTTAGTGACCTATATGGGGAAAGAATCTAAAACAGAGTGGGTATATATATATACATATATATATGTATATGTATAACTGATTCACTTTGCTGTACACCTGTAACTAATACAACATTGTAAATCAACTATGCTCCCATTAAAATTATTAAAACAAACAAGCAAACAAAAAAAACCAAATCTACCCCTAGGAATAACCAAACTCAGCTGCAGCAATCCTATCACTTAAATTTCACATCCTCATGGCCTATCTTCCACACCATCTCCTAACCCCAGAAAACACTGAAAAGTACTTTCTAGAAACAACTATTTTTTCCATTTATAAAACAAATCCCAATTATTAGAATTTATTAATTGTCAGAGCTCTCACTGCTCTTCTTCAACCATTCTTCAGGACTCACTGTTACTACTACAAATTTTATTTTCTAGCATCAGCCAGAATGCTCCCATTTGATTTCAATATGTAAGCAACATGAAGGCGACACAACTAGAAATAAAAGAAGGAGGCAGTTACACAGACATGCAAAGAGGCACCAGCCCAAGTGCCAGGTTTAATGGGCTTTGAAAGAATCAGGTATGAGACTACCTGAGCCTGTCCTCTCTCTATGCCTCTCTCTAAGCCATTTGTTTTCCACGGAGAAAACAATGTCTCAATGGGAAATTCAGGATAATTTCTCAACCAAATACTACCTGGCTAATGTCAGATGAAAGAACTGAGTAGAGTGGTAGCTGAGAAACAGAGACTACAAGTCTGATAAAATTATATGGGGCTCACCCACTTCTGTTTCAGATTTTCTTAGCATTATTGGTGAGTACACTCACCAAAGAAGCACTAAGTCGCTCTGTGTGTGTGTTCAACTATCTTACCAGATGTTTCTGATATTCAAATTTTGTGTGAGAGTGAGGATGAAACACGCACATGCTCTGTGGCTGGAGCTTCTCTACTGGGATAATTAACCCCCGGCCCAAAGTTTTTTATTTTTATTTATTTATTTTTTAACATCTTCATTGGAGTATAATTGCTTTACAATGGTGTGTTAGTTTCTGCTGTATAACAAAGTGAATCAGCTATACATATACATACATCCCCGTATGTCCTCCCTCTTGCGTCTCCCTCCCACCCTCCCTATCCCACCCCTCTAGGTGGTCACAAAGCACCGAGCTGATCTCCCTGTGCTATGCGGCTGCTTCCCACTAGCTATCTATTTTACATTTGATAGTGTATATATGTCCACATCACTCTCTCACTTCGCCCCAGCTTACCCTTCCCCCTCCCCGTGTCCTCAAGACCATTCTCTATGTCTGTGTCTTTATTCCTGTCCTGCCCCTAGGTTCTTCAGAACCTTTTTTTTTTTTTTTTTTAGATTCCATATATATGTGTTAGCATACGGTATTTGTTTTTCTCTTTCTGACTTACTTCACTCTGTATGACAGTCTCTAGGTCCATCCACCTCATTACAAATAACTCAATTTCATTTCTTTTTATGGCTGAGTAATATTCCATTGTATATATGTGCCACATCTTCTTTATCCATTCATCTGTAGATGGACACTTACGTTGCTTCCATGTCCTGGATATTGTAAATACAGCTGCAATGAACATTGTGGTACATGACTCTTTTTGAATTATGGTTTTCTCAGCGTATATGCCCAGTAGTGGGATTGTACTCCCAGCCCAAAGCTTTTTAAATGGTGACTCCAAAATCTGACCTCCTGATGACATGTTTCAGTCTTTCCATTCATTATTGGTACCATATGCAGCCAGAATTTACCTTTAGCTTTACACTGACCGTGGAAGTCATGGCTTTCTCACAACTTTATCTACTGTGGCATAAAGATTGTTTCTTCAAAACTATTAGTCACAGCGAATGCTTTCCTCCTGTTTACCATCATCAACATCTTTGCCTGTTTGGTAACTTCTGAGGGAGAGAAACCGACGACTTTCTGCCTCACTGCTGTCTCAAAGAGGCCTGTAAATAGCTCATAATGGAAATTGTTTGGTGTGTTGCAGTTAGATACAAATCGCACTTTAACTTTCCAAGAAGATTTGTTCCCAAATGCAAAAAAAAAGAAAAAAAAATGATAGCAAAACTCTTTAAGTAGTTACAAAACTTCCATGCAGAAGTTATATCAAGGAAAGAATTCATTTAACTGTAAAACCTAGAATTAAAGAACTGAAGACAATTTATCACAAAATTGTTGTCAATTGTTGGGACTCTTTTTATTCTCTCTTATCAAAAAATGCACTACAGGGAATTCCCAGGCGATCCAGTGGTTAGGACTCTGTGCTTTTACTGCCGAGGGTGCTGGTTCAACCCCTGGTCAGGGAACTAAGATCCCTCAAGCCATGCAGCGTGGCAAAAAAAAAAAAAAAAAAATTGCACTACAGCATTTTTTCCTATACATGTATTCATTTTCCTCTGCAGTTGGACTAATAAAGTATTTTGCAAACAAGAGTTGCTTGAAAACACTAGTCTACTGGCTGACTTCAAAAGCTGTGGGATTAAAAAAAAAGAAAAAGAAAATAAAAAGCTGTGGGATGGGCTTCCCTGGTGGCGCAGTGGTTAAGAATCCGCCTGCCAATGCAGGGGACACAGGTTCGAGCCCTGGTCTGGGAAGATCCCACATGCCACGGAGCAACTAAGCCCGTGCGCCACAACTACTGAGCCTGCACTCAAGAGCCCGCGAGCCACAACAACTGAAGCCTGCACACCTAGAGCTGGTGCTCTGCAACAAGAGAAGCCACCGCAATGAGAAGCCCGCGCACCGCAACGAAGAGTAGACCCTGCTCGCAGCAACTAGAGAAAGCCCGCGCCCAGCAACAGAGACCCAACTCAGCCATAAATAAATAAATAAAAAGATTCCATCATCTCTTCCTTAAAAAAAAAAAAAAAAAAAAAAAGCTGTGGGATTATACACACTGACCCATTAAACAGCTGCTCCCACCTAAAAGTCCTATTAACACTAAAATGCAAGATTAGACCTCACATAGGCTTGGTAATGACAATCTCACCTAGTGTGTAAATCCAAAATGTCAAAATTCCAATCAGGTAGCAGGATGCTGGAAACGTAGGTGTTAAGGGGCCTGAAGATTTGACCTATTCCATCCTATTTCATCCTATTTTATTAAGGAAAGCTTCTAGCTAACCTACCTTGGGGTTGAACTGGAATAAAAAATAACAATTATTATGTACAGTTAAACTTTAGGAGAAAAAAATGTTAACAGTGTACTTTGGTATAATCCAATTTGGTTGAATGAGCAATTTGTGTTCTGGAGTTTTGCTTTAGATTGCTAGTATGTTCTGCAACTTTAACAATGTCACTTGAGCTTGCCCGCTGTCATACCTTTGGTGAAACAAGGGCAATAATATTTTCTTAGTCTGTTCAAGCTTTTATACCAAAATACCATATGTGACTTATGTGCTATGACAGAATACCTAAGTGACTTTTAAACAACAGATATGTTTTTTCTCACATTTCTACCAGGCTAGATGTCCAAGATCTGCTTCCTAGTTTATAAAGGGCCATCTTTTTTACTGTGCCCTCACAGGGTACAAGAAGTAAGGAGTTTCTGGGCTCTCTTCTTATAAGAGCACTAATCCCATTCATGAGGACTCCACCCTCATAACCTAATCACCTCCCAAAGACCCCCACTTCCCAATACCATCACATTGTGGATTAGGTTTCAACATATGAGTTTGTGGGGGGGGGGGAAGGGAGGAACACAAACATTCAGTCTACAATGAATGCTCATTGGAAAATTTCCCTGGAGTTGCAGAAGATGAGAATTCTGGCCTTGATATCTGCAAGTGCTCAGAATGCTTGGTCTAAGATACTATTGCATTTCTTGTGCAGTGGCAGGGGGTATAAAGAAGTCAATCTGAAGGAGAGAGGCATAGCTGCAGTGAGAAGTTTTCTCAGCACATAGCAGGATTCTGGCCTCCTGAGTCTCTGAAACACTCAAATTCACAGAACACAGAGAGGAGGAGGACTGTATATATTTATATATTGATCTGCATGCTGAGGTTTCATATGTGATTCATTATGTACCATTTCCTTTACCCTAATCCATCTGCTAAGGTTTTCTTCTGCTGTGCAGAAGGAATTTGAAAAAGAAATGTGACTTTAACTGAGAAGAGAGGAACAGCATGACATAGTTAGAACCACCTGCACTAAGAAAGATTCAAGATGGTATTTGTCAAATATTGGAAGATGTGTGTCTGCTAGCTGAGGAATAACGGGATGTTTTCAGAGACTGTTTTAAAGTTCTATGGCCAAGAAAAAACAAGCTGCATTTGCTTCTCATAATAGTGGTTATCATTTCTCTTGTGAAATATTTATCTACTGGTGATCTCACTATGGCTTCCTTTGGATTGTCTTCTTGTTTTATTTTCTCTCACCAGAAAAAGCAAACATCTTGGTTCCTGTCTCTTTCTAAGTACCAAGCATGTGCAAAGTTAAAACAAAGGCTGCACATTTCCAAGGAACTGGACAAATACAGTCAAGTGGACCCTAATGGGAATGACATGGTGTGGGAATTCGGTAACGCATGCTTGTGGATTCCGAAAGAAGTGGAGGAGAGGTGGATAAAGAAGAGGGGGAGGGGCAGAGAGAGAAGCGAGAATAAAATAAACACTTAAGGACCTAGCCTCTTGTGCGGGAGTGAATAAAGCACTCTTCAGCTCCACTTAGAGCTGGTCAACTATGCTTTATGTATACATCATACTAAATTTCATCTGTTGAAATCAGAAAGATCTTCAATCAGGGATAAGCAAAATGATGTATCATGCCTAGCTGGGCATACGTGATTTGTTTATTATCCACACATATTGGAAGCTAAATTAACTTCACAAAATTGCTCTTTTTGAGCTTGACCAAGGCATTTATTGTAGCTGTATATTTTCCTTTATTCCTGAGTCTAAAAGAAATTTTTTCTCATAAAAGTAATTTAACCATGTAACTAAAAGTTTGCAAAGTAGTGAAAATGAGAACAAAAAAGTATCCAGAATATAACCAACCACATGTTCACCATAAAAATGTTGGCATATGCCTTTTGCTTTTTTTTTATTATTATTAATTTATTAATTTATTTATTTTTGGCTGTGTTGGGTCTTCGTTTCTGCGCGAGGGCTTTCTCTAGTTGCGGCGAGCGGGGGCCACTCTTCATCGCGGTGCGCGGGCCTCTCACTGTCGCGGCCTCTCTTTTTGCGGAGCACAGGCTCCAGACGCGCAGGCTCAGTAGTTGTGGCTCACGGGCCTAGTTGCTCCGCGGCATGTGGGATCTTCCCAGACCAGGGCTCGAACCCGTATCCCCTGCATCGGCAGGCAGATTCTCAACCACTGCACCACCAGGGAAGCCCCCCTGCATTATTTTGTACTGTGAGGCTCCAGGAGAGAAGATTAGAGTGCTCATTTCTCAAACTTAATTAAACATGGAACTATTTTCACCATGGAGCATTGTACAATGTTGTTCCCCAGAGCATACTTCGGAAAACAACGATTTAACCATTTCCTTGTTTTTGGATAGCTAGGTTGTAAGAAATGTTTTACTATAATAAATAATAAAGAATTTAACATTATACACAAACAGATTTTTTCATATTTAGAATTATTTCCTAAGGATTAATCCACAGAACTTAAAACAAAATAAAACAAGTGGAACAGTTTGTGTATTTTTAAGGTCTTTGATACATATTGCTAAATTTGCTCTCCAGTTGCTTCACCGGTGTATTAAATATCCTTTTGGCAAGTATAACAGCAATCCACAGAGTTGATTATGAGAATATGGATGATGACTGCTGCTCTTGGATTTGGGTATGGTTGAGAAAACCATCCAATATACAATCAGCAATATAGTTCCACACTGTACTAAGTGCATATACTGTTATACTCTCAATGGATGTGCCCTGCGAGACATCAATTTTATGAGCTGCGAAGTGAGCTACTGACTATCATACACTCAGATTGGAGGCTGAAATTCTTTTCTGCTGTTTATAAAAGGGCTGAAGATTGTGTTGTATTTTGAGATACCTAGAAAGTTGCTGACATGTGGTCAGTGTACATTTACCAAGTGAAGGAATGATTAAACGCATGACTGTACACCCATATACCTACAAAATGTTTCCTTCTAACCAGCTATCTTGAAATAGCCCCTAATTCACCGATTATGCCCTCACCACAAACCTCACCGTAGAACACTTAGCCAATGCTCTGCACCATGGATGATCCAGTTTGGCATCGAACTTAAATAGGGCCAACAGGAAGTTGTTGAGCTACTTGAAAATGCTTATTGAAACGGTGATGTGAGCAGCAGGCCTTGGGAGCTACAAGCCATTTGCTGGCTGTAGGGTCTCTTCAGGAAATCTTAGCCTTCTCTAAGTTTCCATTTCTTCTTATCAAAATACTGTTAATAATACCCTTTCCTGGGTGTCTGGAAGCTCATATAGATACAAAAGCACTTTGAAAAGTTAATACCACATTGAAAATATGAGGTGTAATTATTATTTTTACCAACTCTATGGTACCCGTCCCAAACAGTAAGAAAGTCTGGAGAATGAAGTGTTAGGAGTTTGTAGATTAAAGAGAAAAAGTAATGGAAGCCCTAGGCATTCATTTTCCTTCAGGTGGCAGACCTAGAGACAACACCAGTGTTTTCCCTAAAAGAACAAAAGTCTTCCCTCATGCTGGGGTTTCCAGATTCTTCAGAAGTTGCTAGGAGGAGCAGACCTCAGAGTAATTTGCTGACTTTGCATTGTTGACAAATGGGCTTATATGGTATCTCTTTTATCCTAGACTTTTTCCTGATACTAGTTTTATTAGGTTTTAATCAGACATGATCTGGTTAAATGCTTTGAAATCTGATTAAAAAGCAACATGAATAAAGGTGAAGGGGAAATAACAGCAGTGTTGCAGACCTAAATAATAAATTAATGAAAATACAGTGGTAATTATATGTAATTAGAGTAGGCACTTGACATTCATGAGGGATACAGACTGAGACCTTTGGAATCCCAAATTTGTGAATTCAGAAATATTAGTACAGGCATTTCTGTTGAGAGTCACACATTTCTTGAACATATCTTCATATCAAATTAACCACTCTTTCAAACTTTGAAATTTAGATCCTAGTAATCTTGGCAGTGGCTGGCACATTTTTCTGAACAGTTCCATGAATCTACTTTCCTGGTTTCCAGATAGAGTTAATGATCTCTTGTCTAGCTTATTTACTCAAGTCACTGACAAATAGATATTGCATTTATTTTTTTTCCTAAAACTCCTAGTTTTTGTCCAAGAACCCATTATTTTTTCCCTTTCTTTCTCTCTCTCTCTTTTCCTCTTTTTCTCTCTTTCTTCTTTTTTGCAATTACTACAACCCTGAGACCTGTTAAAACTGTCAGGTATATAGCAAGTGTGGTCAATAAATATTTATTTGCTGAATGCTTTCTTATACTTCTTCACTTCCATACCAGTACTAATTGTTGGATATGGGGGAGAGATAATTTTTCCACAAAGAAACAAACTGGGTTTGTTTCTTTGTTTTGTTTTGCTTCATTAATTTCATGAAAGTTACTGTAAGCATTCCCACTCTGATGTTTCCTTCCATGTGGAAGCCCTAATGGAATAACACACTTTTGGCCTCTCCCTTTTATTCTAGGGTGGTGGTTCTCAACCAGGGGTAATTCTGCCTTGGCCAAATCACATCTGGAGACATGTGTCACTACTGGAGGTAGGAGGGATGTAACTGGCCTCTAGTGGGTAGAGGCCAGGGATGCTCCTAGGACAGCCCGTCATGACGCAGAATTATCTGATCCAAAAATGTCACTCACGACAAGCATGAAAAATCTTGATCTAGGGAGAGTTAGAATAACGTGAAGCTAAGGAGTAGTTGAGGATTCTTAAACTAGTTCCTTGCCCTTTCTTTTCCTCTTCATGATTTGCCTCTTATAGAGCAGACACATTTCCATCTGTCTGCAGTATTCCGTGGGGTAAGTTTAGTGGGACAGGATCTGCCACCCACGGGGCAGACCTGCAGTTTGGGGGTATATGCTCTACTCAGGGGAGTGATAGCAAGCCCATATATCTGCGGTCCCTACACCTCATTAGCTAAAAAGGGAGACATTTTAATCTCTTTCTGCTCAAGTCCTGAATCTCTCTTTTAGTTCTTTCTAAACTTGGGTATGAAAAGTTACTATCTGGGGGGCTCCCTCAAGCTCCAACATTATATAATGAAGACAACATGCAATACAGATGCTTAATGGCCAGCTGGGTTTACTGACTAGCTACAGCTCTGCCCTCCTCATACCAGCTCTGCTAACGAAGAGTTGAAATGGTGATGGTACAGCAGTGGATGCTAAAGAGTTGACAGTTGGGAAGATTAAGGTCCTGACAGGCAGGGAAATTGAAGAGCTTGTTTACTTAAAGATGACAATGACTATGAATGGAAACAAAATATATAGACATGGTGCCCATTTGGGATAGGTCCACTAATATATCTGTCTCCAACTTGGATGCTAGAGAAGACATGTGTTATTTTTGTCTGTCCAGAATACATCTTTTCAGAACAAAACCTACATTTTCCTTGGGGAACCATCTTTCTTACACTCTTGGTCCATGTAGGCCAACATCATACCTGGCTCCAAGGATAGGCATGAAACGCAGGCCTGACCCATGACAATCTCGATTCCCCTAGGCCTCAGTGAATAGATCAGCAATGGGCACATGCCCCAGTCAGAGTCAAACTGATGCCAGGATTTTGCTGGAACAAACAGGAGAGAGATATGTTTTATTTCTGCTGGACGTGGGGCTATGAGTATGTTAGCCTGAGCTGCCATAAACAGGATGCATGAAATAGAAACCAATACACAGAATAAAATAAACCGAGAGATGGAGAGAAAGGATCCAGGACCTAATGGTATCATTTGATCACTCACACCTAGTCCTGCCTAAATCTGGGATTCCCCACTTCCATGAGACAATAAATTCCAAGATACCACCCTAAAAAAAAAAAAAAGACCAAAAAAGTTTTACAATAGAAAGAGTCTTGAGTAATAGAAACATCAACTTTGGACTCACCACCTCAATCTGTCCCAAAATAAAATAATTCCTCTTAATTCTGGATACTTACATTGACCATTGTCTTCTCAAATTATACTCTTGATTCCCCTCTTGATTTCATTTGTTCATCTGCTTTAGTAACATTTGAAAATATTTCCTACTGGTCGCTGGATACCCTGACAACCAGGGGTAAATTGATGCCATGAATCAGGTTATAGGTGAAACACCCTATAAAGAAGGGGTCTTGGCACTCACCTAACCAAACCCCGGGAAAAACCCACCTTAACCAAATGCTATTCTACAATAATGACTAAAATAACAACAAAACTAATATTAATAGCACCTATCCTTGATTAGCACTTTACTGCTTTTCACATACTATGTTAAGTGCTCTCTGTATTATCTTATTTAATGCTTCCACCAACTCTGTATTGTAGTCCTAATTGTCCTACTTTATGGAGGAGGAACCAGAGACAGAGAGAGGTTCCACAACTTACCTGTAGTAACAAAGCTAGCAGAAAGTGGTAGGATTGAGAATCAGATCAGACTCCAGACCCTGTGGCCCTAACCACTGTTCTCTCCTACTTATCAAGAGTACTTCCTGGAGGATATCTTTGTAGTGAAGTTTCACAAACCATCAAGAATGGGAATCGATGACAGGCCCTCTTACTCATTTTTCCCAGGAAGTTCATTCATAAAGTGGTTCCTTTATGGCACCTACAGAGAACAATTTTAAAATAAAAAATTTACATGTTAAAAAATATAGTAGGAGATGTGATGCCCACATCAAAGACAGACTCAGTGGTTCTTCCATGGTAAAAGTCTGTAACCTTGGTCAACTTTCCTCTCTCAGTCTCGGTTTCCTCCACTGCAAACAGAAGAGGATGTTGTAGCGTATACCAATAATGGCAGCCATTGATTGAGGACCTACTATGCACTGGGCATTATACTGGCCTTTTACATCCATTGACTCTAAGCAATCACTTATGCCTTTTTAGGTCTTAACCTTCTGTGATTACAAGCTTCCTATGAATTAAAATGTTTTTGAAAGGGACATGTGAGAATATGAAAATGCAACTGCTTGAAAGAGTTGGATTAAAAATTCCAAATAATACAGTCCCCCCCCAAAGTTAATTTTTACTTCTATTCTCCACAGGGCGGCATTGTTTGTACTTGGCAAGCAGACACACTGCGGCCATTATCCTGGTTCAGGGCAGTAACCAATAGATGTGGTGTGACTAAGAAATCAAATGCCGAGAGCTGAGCTCTTGGTGGCCTGCTTAACCTTTGGCTGAGTCCTCTTGCCCTGCTGACACCCCAATGGACACATGAGAAGCCAGAGCATTTTGTTAATATGCAGAAGTTCCCTTTGAGGGCCACGAAAGGCCTCTATGACTCAAAGAAAATTAGGCTCCTCAGCAGTAAACTGCCCTTTGGGGAAAAGGAAGAGAAATTCCAGAGGAAGGAAGGAAAAAAGAAAGAATAAATGTCAACTACTCCTCTCAATTATAATTAAAACAACGAGGGCAGTAAATGACAACTGCTCATTTCAGACGTTTGCCTGCCTCAGAGTCATCTTGGAACTGGTTTCCTCAGTATATATTTATTTTTCTTTAAATATCCTGGGACGTGCACATTATTATCTTCTGTGGACATCTTTAGTAAACAGGGAGCTTAGGCATGTTTGCATTGTTCTGGCTTGTTGCAGTTGTTGACCTGATTGGATCATGCACTGCTTTGATCACTTAAAAATGAAAGCAGTTTTTACTGCAAATTGCACTGGAATGATTAGAAAACTAAACAAACCAAAAGGACATGTTCTATTTATTCTCTATTACTTACACATTTAAAAGAACACACAGACCTCCCTTCTGTCACTCCCCAAAACATGAATGTGTTTAGAAAGTACTTTTTAACCACCTTCCCTTTGAACATTCTAGGCAAAACCCTCTGGATTGTGCTTCTGAAAAAAGGGTCTATGGGCTGGCATTTCGGTTTGGAAAAGCACACTTTTTTTTCACCAGACCCTCCTGGCAGCCCTGTTTTACAGGCTCAGGAGTTTTTGTCTTCACTCCAGCACTTACTGGCTGTAAAAACTTGGACACAATAGCTGAAGTCTCTGAGCTTCATTTTTCTCACCTGTAAAATGGGGATAGTAGTTCAAAATCACATTGAAAGGATTAAATTATTGAAAGTACCTGGTAGGTATTCAAGGAAAGATGGATACCATTTTAATTTTGGTGTTATTTTCAATTTACAAATGAGAAAATCGGATCCCAAAGAAATTAAATGACCTGTCCAAATACTCCCAGCTGACCAGTGAAGAGTTTAGAAATGAACCCTATTCTTATGCAATAAAATTCACCTCTTCCTATTTTCCTCATATAATAGAAACAACCGAAGTAAAAACTCTGTGCTTGCTTTATACTCACAGCTTTAAGATGAATCCACCCCTTGTCACCACTCCCCAACTAGACTGTCAACTCTAATTCGTACTATGAAGACATTCTAAAGTTGCCATTTTCTCCATCATCGGTTTGTGATTTAAATGCCCCCTAATTAGAAAAGTACTATTAGGAAGTGAATTGAGAGGCAATGGTTTTAAAACCACTGTTTGCATAACGATATGTCTGTTGCTGTAGTTGCCTTTTCTTGTCTTTTTGATCAACAGCCCTGATAGCCTTATCTTTTCAATGCTACAGTCATGAGGTTATTAAAAGGCACCAAATACCCTCACAGCCTTGTACCTTTGATTTTCTGCCACAGACTCCAAGTTAATGAGTAAGGGGGTCAAGGGAATTTATTCCTGTGCTTTAGGAAATCTACAAACAATATTAAAAGAGAAGTTGGTGGCAGATTAAGAAACTTTTAATAACCTTGTGCAAACCTTCCAGACACTCATTACTCAGCTTCAGTTAGCACATATAGGTGATTGAAATATGCAATTTCCAAATATGCTGTGGGAGCTAGGAGAGAGCCAGAGGCTGACAGAGAGGTAGTTTGGGCAAGAAAAACAGAGGTTTCAGGGCCAAGGAGTTCAGTGGAAAAGTTGGCTCTTTTATTTTGCTGTATTTGTAACTAGAATACCACATAAGAAGGAATGTTGAGAGCTGCAGAGGGTCTTGCATGCACACCATTTTGAAACCCACTAAAGACCACTGATTAATTTATGTGAGGCATGTATACTTTGGTTGAAAGAGAGCATAGTATTCTCCTTCCTCTCTCCCTTTCTCTTTTTCTTAAGATGCTATTTTTCTAGGCAATCAGGTAGCCTCCTAACTGCTTTATCAGTTCCAGTCTAAGAAATGGAAATTCTGAGATATTTTCCGACTCATCTTTGAACAAGTATTTATCTTCCTAATGTTGTTTCTCAGAACCAGCTGTGAATTTGTACATCGCTTGAGATTATCAACTGGATTCCAACTTCTAGCCTTAGCTCTTTCTAGTTCTGGGAATCCATGCCAGCCACATAATGGTCTAACATAGAGTACATGAAGTATTTTATCTACATACGACTGATGAAAATCTGAGGCTCAGAAAAATTAAGTGATTTGTCCAAAGTCACAAAGCTACTGAGTGGAGTTTTGGACATTTGACTGAGATCAATCTAGCTCCAAAATCCTTGCTACTGGACTGCATGCACCCTGGCATCAGTTTCCTCTCAATAATAATAATCTCTGCTTTATCTTCTCAAAGAACTTTTTATTCAAGTAAAACGATATTTGTGAAAGTGTTTATAAACTCAGTGTAGTGATATATTCAGAAAGACTAGAGAAGGACAGTTCCAACAGAGAAAACCCCATGGTCAAGGGCATGGAGGGAAGAGAGCATGACATGACTAATATACAATCAAATCACACTGACTTGAATGGGGCTTCATGAGGAGGGGTCTGCAAATTTTTTCTATAAAAGGTCCAGGAGTAAATTTTAGGCTTTGTGGCTCATCTGTTCTGACTCAAATACTCCTCTCTGCCTGAAAGCAGCCATGGACAATATGTAAATAAATAAGCATGACTGAATTCCCATAAAACTTTACTTATGGATACTGACATTGGATTTTTATATAATTTTCACTTATCACAAAATATTATTCTTGTTTTGAATTTTATTTCAATCGTTTAAAAATGTAAAAGCCATTTTTTACCTCGCAGGCCATCCAAAAACAGGCAGCAGGCCCACAGGACATAGTTTGCAGATCCTTGCTACAGAGCAAAAAACTAATGAAGTGGCTGACTCATCTGTGTAATGTTTGATAGGCCACACAATATCACTAAAGTTCATTAGCAAGAGGATTACAAGACTGTATTAGTTTGGAGTGCTTTGGGCTGCAAGAAACCAAAAAAATTGACTAATAGCAGATTGAACTACAAAGAATTTTATAGTATAGTTAACAAGAAATCTGAATGTAGAGATTCCAGGGCCTATTCAGACGTTTCACTGTGTCATCGGTGACCCAAACTCTTTTCATCCTTTTGCTCCCCTATTCTCAGCATGTTGGCTTTCCATACTTATGCTTCCTCCTTCACACTCTTAAGATTGCTGCTATGGCTCCAAGTATCATGTCCTCACAATAGTATCCCCAGCATGAAAGAAGGGGAAGATTATTTTCCAACAAACTCTCCTCCCATATCAGTGTCTTTTGTCAGAAAGCAAATGCTTTCCCAGAAGCCCTTCAGCAGAATACCCTTTGGCTAAAATTGGCCCACATGGCCACATCTTTGAATTGCAAAGGAAAATGCAATTGTCATGACTGGCTTACATCAATCATCATTTGCCTTAGTCTGTTTCTGCTCCTATAACAGAATACCATAGACTGGGTGGCTTAAACAGCAGAAATTTATTTCTCATAGCTGGAGAGGTTAGGAAGTCCAAGGTCACAGTGCCAGCAGATCCATTGACTGGTGAAGACCCTTTTCCTGCTTTGCAGATGTTGAGCATCCCTCTCATGGATCTCTTATAAGGACACTAATCTCATTCCTGAGGGTTCCACTCTCATGACATACTTACTTCCCAAAGGCTCCACCTCCAGACACCACCACACTGGAAATTTAAGCTTCAACCTATGAATAGGGGGTTGGGTGGGGACAAACCTTCAGTCCATAGCAATCATTTATCACTTTAGCCCAGGCAAAATTAGGATTCCATTAGCAAGGAGGAAGTGGAGTGATGACTGTTGGATATGCCACTGACAGTGTGTGCCTCAGTGAAAGAAGCGGTGTCTTATGGGAAATTGAGCTAGAAGCCAAGTTGAAATAGGATGAAATTTCTGTGTCCCCACAAAATTCTCTCTTACTCTTTACCATGTAATATGCAAAGTAATAATACATACTTCCATTTTCTAAATCAACCATAAGATTGCTGAAGGCCAGGACCATGCTTTATTCATTATGGTGCTCTCAGTGTCTGGCACATGCCTGCAATTTGGTAGACTTTGAGAATACTTGCCAAATTGAAATGTTAGAGCTTGCAGACAGAGTTAAAGAAATCCTCCAATAAAAAAAAGGGGGGGAGTCTGAATTGGGAGGAAGAAGAAGAAATGGAAATAAGGAAAAGGAATGGTCCTGAATTGAAGCTTATGTGACCTTAACTCTATTTTCGCCATGGGAAAGACTGATCTCCCCTACCCCCGGCAGGAATACCTGCTCCTTCCCATGGCTTCCTGGTGCATCCTCAGTACAATGGGAAAGACTAGATCCAGTCTTTTTGCATCACAGTCAGTTAGCCAAAAAAGTTATCGGTGCCCCACTGAGAATTGGACCAAGGAAAATCTGAAAAAATGTAAAAGAAATGTCAGTAAAAAGGAGATGATGGACTCATAGTATGGGTACTTCACTGGTAAAAATTGGAGGCTAAGATTCCAACTGCAGAAAATTAGGTTTTCATCTTCTGTGCCCTCGTTTTATGATACATTATAATGTGTTATAGTCTCTTCTAACTGGTAAATTGGTGGCCATGTTCTCCGAGATATGGCAGCACCCCAGTGAGTAAGGTATGCAAAACTTTGTCACTAGCAAGGAGAACCAAAAATGCCTCTGTTTCTAATTTTTGACATCATGTATTGTGTGAGTTTAATATTGTCAACAAATAAAAGGTACAGCAAAGTTAACCTACTACACCAATAATATGCTTACTTTTTGTCATGCCACATGGATAAAAAGACAAAGTTAGTAAGCAGTTTCATATACTCGGTTATAATTATTATTCATCTTAGGTAGCAAAGCTAAGGTTTCACAATTTACCTCTCCTTTATTAGCTTACCATTATCTATAACCAAGTCAGTGTTTATTACTTTTGCTAACATTTTGTGTAGTTTGATCCCCATCACATCTACGGACACATGTACTCACATTGCACAGTTCATACCAAGAGACATGCACGCTTATCCACAGACAAATGTCTGAGGTCTGTTTCCTTCATAGCTGAAGTTTTCTATATGCTCTACCCTCTTAGCCTCAGGGCTAAGGCCCCTTGATCTACCCACCCCTCATACTCTTGGTTACTTCTCCCACCCTTCCCACTCCTCCCCATTTCCCATGACCTCAGACAAGGATGACAAAGGAGTCTGATCTGGGGCGCCAACTCCAACTCAACTGCAGTGGTGGCTAGAGAAGCTCTGTTTGGAGAAATTGTGAGCATGGGACATAAAGAGAGCCAGGTGTCTGTCTGTCCTAGCTTCAGCAGTTCTTAGGAGGTATTGCTTCATCCTTCCCATACCTAAGGAGGCTCTGCCCTCAGCGTCACAGTCACTGCAGGACTTAAGACAGCAAAGACTAAGGGGCATGAGACTGCGGTGGCCCAGGCCAGCAAGGACATTCTTTCAGTCTGCAGTAAGAAAGAGAGAGACGATGGCCAAATTATGGGCTGAAAGCCAGCGTGGGCAGCAGGAATTGACACAGAAAGAATGGACTTGAGAAAGAAGAGGAAAGAGTGAGAGAACCATTGGAGCAGAAGGGACTATTTTCAGGCACAGCATCTCATGCCTGCAAAATCCATTCTCTACGCCCATAATCGTTACGGGAACAGCTCTTAAATAAACCAGGTCTAAGGAAAAAAGTATCTAGTGACTGTACCATTCCCTCAATGTGTGTGAGAACAGTCCTACACACACACACACACACACACACACACACACACACACACAGAGTCTTATGTTTTTCCATCATTCACCCTGCTTCGCCTTGGATCTTCACCCTTCTTAGGAGCATTATCCTTCTCTTGGATTCTCCTGTCACCATGAACGAATTGCTTGTGCAGCCCCAGAGCTGAAAACTCGGCTGTTTTCTTATCAGTATGCTGTACTGGCCTAGAGGCTTATTTTCATTTTAGGTATGCGTGTTGCCAGGAGAGCTGAGTGGGCAGCAGATTACAAACAGAGGCCTTAGGCAGTGGTAATTGAGGGCTGGTGCAAGCACAGTGGCTCATGGCTTAGAGAGAATATTGCTCCCGACCAGGTGGGGAGAGGCTAGAATTTTCTGGTGGAAATAGGAAGTGCAGACAATGAATAATGACTTCAGCAAGTGTCAAAGTATCTATATGCACGGTTGCTGTTAAAGTCCCGCTGCTGAAATTCATCCTGCACGTTGCTAATATTGACTGTGTTGTCCTCACCTGGCATATTACCTGAGGTCATTTGAAAGGCCATTCTCCCACCCCCATCCCACCCCATTCATTGATACCCGGGATTTTCTAAACAGAAGGTAAAACTTTTCTTCCACAAATTAGTTCACATCGAGGGACTGTCTGTCATGTGGCAGGTTATTTGGCGCTTTGGGAGATGAACTGTACTTACCTGAAGAAGTTTACAATCTGGAAAATTAGATTAAAAAAATAAATTAGAAAAGGAACATGCTGGCTTAAATTGGCACTCAGTTACTTATCTCTGTCACCTTTTGGGATGTATCTCAAAATTGTCCACAAAAGAACCTCAGTGATGAGGAGAATGAATGTATATGACTGACACTCTGGGGACAAAGCCCCAAATAACCCATCACTGCCCCAAATTTTTGGAAACGTCATGCCATATATTAGTGGTTTTCAACCAAGTGGGATTTTGTTCCCCACCCCCAGAGGACATCTGGCAATGTCTGGAAACATTTTTGGTTGTTACAGCTGGGAAGGGCATGCATCTGGTGAACAGAGGCCAGGGTTGCTGCTAAACACGCTACAATGTACAGGACAGTCCTCCACAACAAAGAGTTATCCAGCCCAAAATGTCAATCGTGCCGAGGTTGAAAAGCCCTGCCTTACATTAAAATTCATGCAAATTTTGCACTTCACTCCATGTTGGTAATAATATTATTTTACATGGTTTTTTTTTTCCTTTGAGTAAAACTGACACTGAAAAAAAATGGGGTCGTGTTTTTCGGATGCCCTGGCTTGGGCTCTGACCCCTGGCGGTGCACCAAGCGTTGAAAAGCATGGCCCCTTCCCGGCCTCTCCATTGATTCCAGTCATCCTTCAGCTCAGTTCCCACCTCTTGTGTGAATACATCACCAAAGCTGTCCCTAAGGGTTGCCAGATTAAACAAATAAAAATACAGGATGCCTGGTTAAATCTAAATTTCAGAAAAATAATAATTTTTTATTGTAAGTATATCCCAGGCAATATTTTAGACAATTGAAATTCAGAATTTAGTTTGAATTTGGGGTTTGAATTTCAAATAAATACCAAACAATTTTTACTATGTGTGTCCCATGTGATATTTGAAATCGATTTATACTAAAAAGTATTCATCTTTTTAAAATTTTTATTTTATACTGGAGTATAGTTAACAATGTTGTGTTAGTTTCAGGTGTACAGCAAAGTGATTCAGTTATACATGTACAAAAGTATTCATTTTTTTAAATCTGAAATTCAATTTTAGCTGGGAATCCTATATTTTATCTGGCAGCCCTACCTACCTCAGCTTTAAGAGCTTGCTGTCTCCTCTCAACTCCTATGATGTTATGGGTTGTATTCCTCCTTAGGTAGAAACAATTCAAACCATTGTTGTTTTTAATGCCACCTCCTTCACCCAGCTTTCTCAGGTTCTTCTTCTCACTTGTCTGCTGCTCAGGCACTACCCAAGCACTTTATGTTCCTTTCTTGGGCATGCACGATTTTTACCTTGCTTCATAGCTATTTCTGTGAGTTCACATATCCCCCACTAGACTGTAGATGTCTCAAGGACGGAGTCAATTTTGAAATCATGTCTGTGGCCTCTTTATGTCCTGCATACACCAGGGGTTCAAATATTTGTTTCATGGGTGAACGACAGTCTCATACCTGTGGGTAAGAAGTGACAGCCTGGCAGAGATGCACAGGCACACAGGGAGACATCCATGTTATCTTTAATGGTTGCAAAGATAATGTATTGTGGAGATTACTTCACTTAGTTAAGCGGATTTGGAAAAGGGGAAAATGAGTTTGTTTGGGGACTACTGGGAGTTTTTTAATACAACCGATGCTGAGAGTCTCTAGATTCGGGATAAAATCCTACCCCAAACTGCTCATGAAAACACCACATCTACAAAATTTGCCATTACTGAATGACATGGTGTAGAAAGGCTGTTAGTGAGGGCTAATGCCCATACAGATGGTGTAATGAAGAAATGGGAGGTTTAGGCACAGGAAACCACAGCTCCAACAGAAGGAGCTGAAAAGATATAGATAAGATTAGTGACATATGTAAAGGCCCAGATACTGTGTGACAAAGCCTACCCAGCTGAATAGACTGAAGCCAGAAGTAATAGCAAGGCCATGTTCTCCCTAATCCTCCAAGATAAGCTGTTCCATCCAGAATTATCAGCCAACAATCTTCAGGGTATCAGGCGGAAAACGAAGTTTCAGACTGCTTTGATTCCTCATCCATAAACGAGAAAGTGCCTGAAGGATCTTTATTTATTCTCACTCCCACCGAAACTCTCTTCGAAAAGTGCCAATATACCAGCAACAGATGCATAAAGCTTCCCTTCCTTTGATTGACAGAACATGATATAAAGCAACCCTCACTTGACATTTCAGTTTCATAAGTCTCTTGGCAGGGGGAGGAAAAAAAAAATTCTTGAAAAAAAACCCACTAGAAAATAAAGAGGATTTATGCAAACTCACATGAATGTTTTCAGAATCAAATTTAACAGTTATATTTCCCTCCAGCCCTTATTTGATATTTCAGGCTGCAGATGAATGATTTCAGCAGGAGTAATTTCAGCCATGTGCTTATTAATGTTTATGGCTTATTAAAACAAAGTATTTACATGTAAATGTTTGTTGATTACTGGCTGTTTAAGTTGCTTAGTTATAAATGATTGGGCTGTTCACTCTGGGGAGGAGATATTTAATTTGGTGCTATGTGTGCTTTAATTTAGATTTCAAAATAAGTAACTGAATGAGAAAATGTCATCCACACCTATGCATTTCAGTTTCGAAAGGTCATCCCGTGGTTAGTTTGTACATTTAAAAATTCTTGTCACATTGTTCAATAAGGTATTAAAGTCAGCTGCCCCCTTCTACATTTTTCTTGCAATTGACATATAAATGTTCTGTTTGAAATAAGAACTGAATTTAATGCCTACATATTTCTTAAGGAAGAAAGATTGAAATATCTTCCAGAGGAGCCTTTAAGAAAGATACTAATTCTTTCCTGTTATCAAAGGTATCTCTTTTTATATTTAATTTCTCTCTGAGTTTTTGCAAAGGTTACCTGGAGTTAAGTTGTTCACGTTCTGTGGCAATCATGGTGTACTAGAACTCCAGCAGGCCAACATTTTCCTGACAAACATCAAAGCTACTTTGGATCCCAGGGTTGACTTCACATCACTCAAAGAGCATTTCAGATGGTATCTTCAGACTGCCAAGACAACTCTGGGAGAGTAAGAGCAAGAGGAAGAATATACGAAATTGGACAAACCTTGGCTAGATGCAAGTCAGTTTTATTTCAAACATAATTTACTTCTCTGTGTCTCCTGCTTTCCCTACTTTCCAACAAGTGGAACAGTAAAGAGAAAGCAGCTGTTGCTAATAACTGTATCACCACTTTTTGTCATGCGATGGGTGGTATTAGGGGTGGAGTAGCTTAAAATCTTGGTTGTTTTACCGGAAAGAAGTAGAAAATTGAGAAAAGCAGGCAGGGTGGTAATGTTCCTTTTATGGACTGCATGTTTGTGTCCTGCCAAATTCATATGTTGAAGCTAAGTCCCCAATGTAATATATTTGGAGATGGGGTCTTGGGGAGATAATAAGGTTATAAGGTGGAACCGTTATGATGACATTAGTGCCCTTAGAAGAAGACACATCCTCCTCCTCTTCCCTTCCCTTTTCCTCTCTCCCTCCTCTTCCTCTCCCAGCATCTTCCTCTCACATGGTGAGGATACAGCAGGAAGTTGTCCTTGCCAGACATCAGATCTGCCTCACCTTGATCTTGGAATTCCCAGCCTCCGAAACTGTGAGAAATAAATGTTCATCATTTAAGCCATGCAGTATTTTTGATATAGCAGCATGAACTAAGACATGAACTAAGTTCCTAATGATAGTACATTTGTTGGCATAGAAATACTCTCAGATAAGCCAGAAATGAATTGCTGAATTGCACCCCCCACCTTTTTTTTTGATTGGATGAAAGATTCTGTAATGTTTCCAGATTTCAACCAATGACCAGGAGCACTAAGAACTCATTATGAAGAACAGTCTTCACTTTGGAAAAGAAAGCTTTGTCTGAATTACTATAGCAGGAAAACAGAGGAATTAGCTTGAAAAGACTGAACAGAAAGTATATAGATAGAAGAATTTACATAAATTTAGGAGAATTCATTTAAAAAACAGACTTTTACTCCTCTTTTCATTTAGGATCCAAATATTCATCTTAGGTACAATAATTAAAATGATACGTGAGAAATGGATGAAGAGCATGGGCTTGGGTGGAGTATTGGAGCTACACAGTTTAGCCCCAGAAAAAAGGATCTGATTAAATTTTACATATATGCTCAACTGTGAACCCCGAATTAGAAATAACTTGTTAAGTTTAAAATATATATTTAAGATTGGTTCCTAAAATGTTTCAGGCTTGACTACCAAAGCCTGTATATTTTGATTAACTGTAGTTGACAATGCCTCTACCCCTTTCAATCTATTTTATCAGTTCACTTGATGATTAAATAAATTATATTATGGCATAAAGTAACTTCTCTTTCATTTAAACCTCTAAGAGACACCCAAGGTAATACAGGTTAGGAGTGGGGATGTAACAGTAGGAACTTCCATCCTCTGGGGGAAAATGTGAAGATATCCCAAAGCATTTTAGAAGTGTTTTATCATAACTGAAACTTAAATAAGGAGAGACACTTAAAATCAGCAGACAGTATTAAAATAGATGGTTGGCACAGAAGTTTCTCCTAAAAATTAAAGGAAAGTACTTTTTAAAAAAATTCATATCATAAGATAGGAATTCTGTATACTTTATCTCATTTATGTTTCACGGTAATCCTACGAAGTGGGTACTATTATAATCCCCATTTTACATAGAAGAAAACCGAGGCTTCTTTCTGAGCCTAACTGAGCAAGGTTCCATAAATTGGTGGAGACCACACAGCTCATGAGTGGCTGAGTCCATGCCATACTCAGCTCTGCCTGACAGCAAGCCGAGCCTGTGGTCACTTTATAGTGCTAGTTTCCGGTTCTTTTGGTTGGGAGTCCCTTCTACACATCTCTTGCACAAACACTTATTTTATATTGTAATGAAAAACCACCAACCATAGCCTATGTTTTACTTGCAAAATCTCTGGCAAGATGAAAACTTCAGAATATGCAGTATGCACAGGACTGCCACTGCAATGGTTATAATTAGTGTGGTGTGTGTGTGTGTTTAAAAGAGTCATTCTATCATTCAAAAATATATTTTCCATACATCAGAATATATGCTTTGCTAAAGGCAGCACATCAGAATGACACATAATTTCAGGATAAGCACGAATTAAATTTACCACTTAAAATACAAAAACTTCAAATATATAGACTAGATTCCAAAAGCGGCCATTTAACACAGAATTGTTGAATAATTCATTGTGTGCTATATAGGCAAATCCTGCATTCAGTTGGGATTGGTACAGGTCATGTATAAGATGATGCATTTTACTATAACTCATGGCCACTATTTATTGTCCAAATTTCTTAAAAACACATAATGTTGCTTATAGAGGGGCCAGATAAGGATGTGAATGAATCAATCCAGACTCATTTACTCCCTGACCATGTCTTCTGTACAAGTCAGCAATAGATGGTGTTTAAAGATAAGGACTGGACTTTTTTTTAAGGTAAATATAGGCATATCCTCGTTAGCACAGGAAATGCATTCCCAGAAATGGGAATGCTAAGTGAATCAGTACCATCCGTTCATTATGGCATAGCCATAATGTGAGGATGTGGTCCCCACGTGGCATTTGTTCAGTCACTAACAGTGCCTAAAATAGTCCTTGTTCAAGAGCAGACACTCAATAAATATTTGTTGAATGAATGAATGGTTTATCCATTCACTTCAGCATCCCTGAAGTCATCACATGCCTTTCAACATTGTTTCTTCTGGGTACTAGCCACACCACTGCAGCCCGTCTCCCTGTCTGCAGAGATATTTATCTGGCTGAGGGCTTCCGTGCAACCTGGTTGCGGGTTAATCTTTTTACCCTGTTACCCCACCTGCAAGCTTGTCTCTTGAAGGCACCTCAAGCCGCTGTCACCCTCACATTTGAAAATCCCGCTTGGTAGTCTTATTTGTACTGTTGCCCCACCTCTGGCATATTTACAGACACACTTATTATTAGCTGTTCTGAGTCAAAGTAGTTCAGCCCAACATGAAGCAACAGCAGACCCAGAGAGTCAAGAGAGTAAATAAACTGACTGACAAGCCTTATTCAAACTGAACCCAGTATCTCATGTCTGTCACCAGTCATGGGTGGGGCCTGGCATCCAATGCTGTCTTCTGTACCAGCGGCCCTGTCATAAGAAACTTCGATATTAATTACATTATTCAGTATATATGTCTTCAATAAAAGTATTTCAGATACAAAGAATAATAAAGCAGATCGGTGGTATAGAAGGGATTCCTAAATACACAGCTGCATTCTACTTAGAAAACAACAGATTTGGGACTTCCCTGGCAGTCCAGTGGTTAAGACTTTGCTTTCCAATGCAGGGGGTGCAGGTTCAATCCCTGGTCAGGGAGCTAAGATCCCACATGCCTTGGGGCCAAAAACATAACAAAACATAAAGCAGAAGCAATATTGTAACAAATTCAATAAAGACTTTAAAAATGGTCCACATCAAAAAAGAAAAAGAAAAAGAAAACAACAGATTTGTTTTACTCTTTTTTTAACTCATAAAGTGTACAAATCTGAAATATAAATTTTAATGAATTTTACAGAAAAACTAGCCATCACACAACCCAGATATTGATCACTATCAACAAACCAGAAGCTTCCCACCTACCCCCTTCCGGTCATTACTTACCTCATTCTCAGCAAAGGAAGTCTGGAATCAATTACCAAAGATCGGTTTGCCTATTTTTTACTTCTTGTAAATGTGTTATATAGGGTAGACTCATCTGTGTCTATCTTCTTTCATTCAGTCCTTTTTCTGTGAGATTCATCCACATTTTTGCAGGTAGCTGTAATTCATTCGTTCTCATTGCTGTATAGTGTTCCATTGTATTAGTAAATCAAAATTTATCCATTCATTTTTAATAGACATTTGGATTTTTTTCCTAATTTGGGGCTGTTACGAACATTCTTGTATGTGTTTTGGTGCACATATGTAACATTCCTATTGGGTATATATCTAGGAGGAAAATTATCAAGTAACAGGATAAGCAATTATTAATTGTAGAAGGTTATCCTATACAGTTTCTCAAGTTGTATGAGATTCCATTACTCTACAACACATAAAACATTTGATATATTCTGGAGTTTTTTGGTTTGGGTTTATTTTAGTCATTCTTGTGGATGTGTGGCTCTATTTGCATTTCCTAGATACCTAATGATCTTGCATATCTTTTCATATGTCCATTGATCATTTAGATATCCTTTTTCATAAAATGTTTGTTCAAATTATTGCACATTTATATGTTGTCTTTTTTTTGATATACAGAAGTTATATATATGTTATATATGTAATACGATGTGTTATATATATTATATATATATGATAGGAGTTTTTTGTTGAAGATACACATAGAGCAAGTATCTTCTTCCAATCTCTCTCTAGTCTTTTCACTACTTGAAGATGTCATCTGATGAACTGAAGTTCTGACTTTTAATGCAGTCCAAGTAATCAATCTTTCCTTTTATGGCTAGTATTATTTGCATTCTATTTAAGAAAATTGCCTAACTCAAGGTTAAAAAAATTCTTCTATATCTTCTAAGAAGCTATATCGTTTTAACTTGTCCATTTAGTTCTATATTGCTCTGGAATTGATTTTTGTGTACGGTATGCATGAGGGATCAATATTCATTTATTTTAATAGGGATATCATCTTGATTTGGCACTGGTGTTTCTTTTGTTTTGATATTTTTACAATTTTTTATAATGAAAATTTTTTAAATTAAGATATAGTTGACGTGCAATATTACAAGTCATAGGTGCACAAAATAGTGATTCACAATTTTTAAAGATTATATTCCATTTATAGTTATTATAAAATATCTGTTATTTACCTGTGTTGTACAATATATCATTGTTGCTTATTTATTTTATACATAATAGTTAATGTACCTCTTAATCCCTTACCCCTATTTTGCCCCTCCCACATTCCCTCTCCCCACTGGTAACCACTAGTTTGTTCTCTATATTTGTGAGTATTTTTGTTATATTTACTAGTTTATTTTTTAGATTCCACATATAAGTGATATCGTACAGTATTTGTCTTTCTCTGTCAAACTTATTTCATTTAGCATAATACCCTCCAAGTCCATCCATGTTGCTGCAGATGGCAAAATTTCATCCTTTTTTGTGGCTGAGTAGCATTCCATTGTATATATATATACCACACCTTCTTTATCCATTCATCCATCCATGGATACTTGGGTTGCTTCCATAACTTGGCAATTGTAAATAATGCTGCTATAAACACTGGGTTGCATGTATCTTTTCGAATTAATGTTTTTGTTTTTTCAGATATATACCCATGTGTGGAATTGCTGGCTCCTATGGTAGTTCTATTTTTAGTTTTTGGGAGACTTCCATACTGTTTTCCACAGTGGCTACACCAATTTACATTCCCATCAACAGTGTACAAGGGTTCCTTTGTCTCCACATCCTTGCTAACATTTGTTTTTTGTGTTCTTTTTGATGATGGCCATTCTGACAGGTGTGAGGTGACATCTCATTGTGGTTTTAATTTGCATTTCTCTGATGATTAACAATGTTGAGCATGTTTTCATGTGCCTGTTGGCCATCTGTATGTCTTTCTTGGGAAAATGTCTATTCAGATCTTCTGCCCATTTTTTAATTGGGTTGTCTGTTTCTTTGATGTTGAGTTGTATAAGCTGTTTATACATGTTGGATATTAACCCCTTATCAGTCATATCATTAGCAAATATTTTCTCCCATTCAGTAGGTTGTCTTTTCATTTTGTTGATGGTTTCCTTTGCTGTGCAAAAGCTTTTAAGTTTAATTAGGTCCCATTTGTTTATTTTTGCCTTATTTCCTTGCTTTAGGAGACAGATCCAAAAAAAATACTGCTATGATTTATGTCAAAGAGTGTTCTGCCTATGTTTTCTTCTAGGAGTTTTAAGGTTTCTGGTCTTACCTTTCGGTCTTTAATCCATTTTGAGTTTATTTTTGTGTATGGTGTGAGAAAATGTTATTTCATTCTTTTACATGTAACTGTCCAGTTTTCCCAGCACTACTTATTGAAAAAACTGTCTTTTCTCCATTGTATATTCTTGCCTCCTTTGTTGTAGATTAATTAACCATAATTGCATGGGTTTATTTCTGGGCTCTCTATTCTCTTCTCTTGATCTATGTGTCTATTTTTGTGCCAGTACCATATTGTCTTGATTACTGTAGCTTTGTAGTATAGTCTGAAGTCAGGGAGCATGATTCCTCCTGCTCTGTTCTTCTTTCTCAAGATTGTTTTGGCTATTTGAGGTCTTTTGTTTTTCCATACAAATTTTAAAATTACTTGTTCTAGTTCCATGAAAACTGCTCTTGGTATTTTGATAGGGATTGCACTGAATTTGTAGATTGCCTTGGATAGTATGGTCATTTTAACTATATTAGTTCTTCTAATCCATGAACATGGTATATCTTTATAACTGTGTCATCTTCAACTTCTTTCACCAGTGCCTTATCATTTTCCAAGTATAAGTCTTTTACCTCCTTAAGTAGGTTTATTCCTAGATATTTTATTCTTTTTGATGCAATGGTAAATGGTATTATTTCCTTAATTTCTATTTCTGATCATTTGTTGTTAGTATATAGAAATGCAGCTGATTTCTGTGTATTAGTTCTCTGCCCTGCAACTTTTTTTTTAAAGAACCTTGTTTTACATTGCCTTGAAGTGGCACATTGGTTGTAAACACATATTTATATGAATTTGTTTCTGGACTCTATTCTTATCATTGATCTGTTTGTTCATACTTGCATCAATACTATCAATAGTTTAGTTTATGTGGTCTTAATAAATGCCTATATAAGACCTTTCTTTCCTCTTCTTTAAGGTTATCTTTGCTAATTTTGGCCATTTTCACTTCCATATAAATTTTAGAATCAGATTGTCAAGGAGTCTGTTGTTAAGGACTATGAACACCTAAATACAAATCTGTCAACAGAATTTTATAAAACTTGTCAAAACTGGTATAGATGGTAGGTATGTAGACAGATAAATGATGATAGATAGACAGATAGATAGATAGATAGATAGATAGATAGATAGATAGATAGATAGTTAGATATGGCAAGCTTCTCCTACAGTGAAGGGAAAACTATCTTATGGTAGAATGCTATACATGTAAAAGGAATGATGGAATTTATGGAATCACCATTTGCCAGCCATTATAGAAATAATTGATTCAGGCAAGAGTCGTCGAAGAATGCTAAAACTGGTGGGTAAAAGTCTGATGAAGAACAGGATATTTACATAGTCTCAAACTTTTCTCCACAAATTGCTCAGTTACTCATCAGTTAATAGGTACAAAACACATATTAACTAAACTTACAATGAAGAAACCTGGAAAATATCGTCTAAAGTAAGTTATAAAAGTGAATGGCACCAAGAATATGGATATCTTGTACCTGCAGAAATGATGCACTGAGAAAAACACACTTCACTTCTATGATACTTCTGCCAAAAATGCACAAGAAAACATCAAACAAATCATAATCGTGGGACATTCTACAAAATAATTGGCTTGTACTCTTCAAATATATCAATGTCATGAAAGACAAGGAAAGACTGATGAACTGTTCCAGATTGAGGAGGAATGAAGAAATATGACAACTAAATGCAATGTGTGGTTTAGGATTAGATCTTCGACTTTATAAAGGAAATTAGTAGGCAAATTGGCAAAATTTGAATAGGCCATAGATTAGATGGTAATACTTTATCTGTGTCAATTCCCCGAATTTAAAGATTTGACTATGATTAAGTGGGAGAGTGTTTTAGGAAATACACATTGAAGTATTAAAGAGCAATAGGGTAACATGTCTGAAAATTACTCTCAAATGCCTCAGAAAAATAAAATGTAATATGCACATCCTCTTTGTGTGTGTGTGTGTGTGTGTGTGTGTGTGTGTGTGAATGAGAGAGAGAGAATGGTAAAATAAATGTACTAAAATGTCAATATTTGGGAACCTGATTGAAGGATATACTAGAGATTTTTGTACTGTTTTTTGCGTCTTTTCCGTAAGTTTAAATTATTTCAAAATGAAAAGTTAAGAAAAAACTCAATTATCCCCACTCTTTAATAAAAGGCGTGAAATCATGATTTTAAAACAACAGAAAGACACAAACACACACAAATACAAGAAGCAATGGTCCAGAGAGTCTACAAAAATGATTCAAGATAGTATCAACCTATCAAAATATAATAAGGGAAAAAGGTGTCTATTTCACCCAGTTCTGTCTCCCAGGAGATGGATATCAAAATTTGGGTTCCAAATTTATGTCCACTTTTCTCTATTTCAGTTTATTGATTTCTAGTTTCTCAAAGATTCACTTTGGCAGATTTCATCCCTTTCTAGCATTTCTCAGTGAGGCCACCTTCCAGGTATTCTTCTAAAGTTTTATAAATGTTCTCAAAATGACCACATATCCTTTCTCTCTCCTGTAGGAAAATAAAGAGATTTCTAAATTCCTAGACAATTTCTAAACAATACCTAGTACTTTAATTTGCGGTATTGTACCTAAAAATTATCTCTTTTCTACCCTGGATTTTGGACTTAAAGTAGGGAACCTTAGATGGTAGGCAAAAAAGATATTGAGTAGATATTGTGTATCCTACACCCTCCATTTCTTTACAAGATAGAAATTTTGTAATACAGCCAATTTCATGTTTTCTCTCTGATTTTCTCTGATTCTAAATATTGAGTTTCATGATTAAAGTTTAGATCTTCTAAGTATGATTCTTTTTCAAGGGAATCTTAGTAAATCTTAATTTTATTTGTGTTATAAACTACAACAAGCAGTACTTTCTCTGTGTCACATTCTACTAAGTTTCCAAATTCTTGATCAATTAACTTAGAAACTGTGTTTTAGGAAGTTAAAAACTTCTCCTTCAGAAGAAACTAAATAGTATGTTTGTTGTGTTGGGAAGATAAAGTCATTGAGTATTAGTAGAAATCTGTTGTTATGGAGGTCCCAGCTAGATTCAAGATGATGATGATGATGATGATGATGATGGTGGTGATGGTGATAGTGGTGGTGATGGTGATGGTGATGGTGTTGGTGAAAGAGGAAGGAGGAGATAAAATGATGATGATAATTATTATAAGTGCTAACATTTGAGAACTTACTTAGGCCCTCCTTTGGATGTCTTACATGCCCTTGACATATTTGAATAGGCCATAAATTAGATGGTAATACTTTATCTGTGTCAATTCCCCGAATTTAAAGATTTGACTATGATTAAGTGGGAGAATGTTTTAGGAAATACACATTGAAGTCTTTAAAATAACCCTGTGAGGTAGGTATTATCACTATGCCCACTTTACAAATGAAGAAACAGGTAAGTTGCCAGAGGTCACAGAACCAATAAAATTTGGAGTCAGACTCCAAACCCAGGTCAGTAGGTCCCTTTCACCTCAACATGTTGAATTATGAGTTCTGGTCCCCTGTAACAACACACACCTGCTAGATTTCCTGAATTTTCATGGAACCCAGGAGTTGAATGGGAAAGAATTTTAAGCCTGTCCACTATTGTAGTTCAGATTTATAGACATGTCTGACACAGTTCTGAGGCAAGGGGACTATGGAAGCAAGATTGTAGGTAGCAACCAAGAAGCCTCTCTGTGTTGTGTGTGTGTGTGTGTGTGTGTGTGAATGAAAGAGAGAGAGACAGAGAGAGATTGAGATTCATAAATGAGGGCAGACTCAGTAACTGCTTGAAGGGAAAGGGAGCAGTGCTTCAAGATACAAAGGACCCTGTCCTGGAATCCACCCTAACTTCAAGTCAGGGAGATGTCTCTGCCCTGGGAAGATGAAGACTAAACTGCAAAACCAAAAGAAGAAAGAAACGCAACTGAGAGTTCAAGCAACTCTGCCAGGCGGCCTTCTCCCATGCCCATTGCAACTGAAGAGGGGGGACGTGAGAGGGGACAGGCACTCGCAGAGGACAGTGGGGAGAGCAGTGACCCCATCGCGTTCGAGGTAGCGGATGGATTAACACCGCTGTCTGGGCAGCGTAAGGTGACCAGCAGCCAGATGGTGTCAGAGCAGCCCAGCACTCAGCCGCCAAGTGGGGCAGGCCGAGCAAGGCTACAGGAAGGGCAGCTGAGGAGCAGGTGCGCTGCCCTGCACCCTTCACGGGAGGAAACCTTTCTTGGAGCCTGAACCGATACCCAAGAAAGCAGAAGGCCTGAGTTCCTCTCTCTGAGGGGCAGGAGTTCTGGAGTTCTGAGCCTTAGGAATAAAGTCTTAAAGTGACTTGTTTTCAGATCCACACGCTCTTGGCACCCGAGGACATTTGGTAATATGAAGCAGACTAGTCTATTAGGTTTCCTTTCTATTATTGAGTTCTTAAGATCCCTACTTTTACTTCATAATTTTCTGCTATAAAGATGATCCGGGAATGAACAAGCAGATTATGAGCCTGTATATTTTCCTGACAAACCATCCAACCATCTAAATGTGAAAACTGATGATTTGCTATCTTTCATGCTTTTTTTTTACCCAAATATAGGTAAAATTTTGTTTAGACGTTTAAATGCATCTGGTATACTACCATGACTTCATTCTTTCACTCATTCAGCAAACATTTGTTGAGTGCTTACTCCTTATCAAGTAGTTGATACATACTGTGAACAAAGTTTGTAGCGTGGGGAGAGAGATCATTAACTCAGTGTATAATTAATAAGTTAATTATTGGGGATGTTAGAAAGCACCACTGCTATGGAGAACAGAAAAAGTAGAGCAGAGTAAAAAGAAACAGGAATTAGAGACAAAGGGAAGGTTGCAGTACTAAATAGTATGAATCGTTTTCATGTTTAGCAATGGGAACAAGTCAGAATTGTTTAATCTGACCCATTCCCAGGCTATCTCCAAATGTGCTGCCAGTAACGCATTGTAAAGTTGTCCAGATGAGAATTTCCAGTTGGAGTAATTTAATTGGAATCATTTAAATTATTAAATTTAATAATTTAACTTTGTATATTATGATATAATCCAATGATACATTATAGAATTGCAAAGTTTTAGAAATGAAACGGTTTAATTAGAAAACTGTTGACTGCTCATCCCACAGGTAGGAAAACCAGATGCTGAGAGTTTAAGGGATTTGCCCAAAATCACTCAGCCATTAAATGGCATAGAACCAAAACATAGTTTCATCAAAAAAAGTCTTTTTTGTAAACACAATTTTCAAATTTTCTGTAACAAGTTTACTCTCCTATTTCCTGTTTAATTTTTATTCCTTATTCCCACACCATCCCCAAATCACACTATTTCTCCCTGCCTTGGCCGTTAGTTATGTGGTGGTGGTGGCTTGTGTGTGTGTGTGTGTGTGTGTGTGTGTGTGTGTGTGTGTATCCTTTAGGTTTTTCTTCATGTAAATACAGGAAAGTATGAATACATTATTCAATCCCTTTTAAACACAAAAGCAACATATGGACGCCATTCTGTACTTTTGTCCACCTAGTTGTCTTTTTAAAAGAGATCCCTACCTAGTCCCCTAACTTCTCCAGTTCCGATCTTGCAGTGAAGGACATAATGCTAGCAGTGATCATTTCTTAGCAGAGATTGGGACTGTGGAAGAATTCTTTAATCACAGTTTCAGTTAGAAAGGCTGCAGTTTGATTGCAGATAACGGAAACCTGACTTACAGGGACTCAAACAAACAGGCATTTTATTCTTCTCTTATAACAAGAACTCCCGAGGTAGGTGGTTGCTGGCATTGAGTCAGTAGCTCAGAAATGAATCAGGGACCTGGATCTTGTTTTTTCATGCTACCATTCTTGAAAGTTGGCTTTTATCCTCTTGCTGATGCTTTGCGATTGTATCAATAAAAAGCTATTGCACCTTTAGGCATTATCTACATTGGGGGGAGGGGGATTAAAGGCCTCTTTCTGAAGCAGCTTTCAGGAAGGAAAGACTCTCTGCCAGGGCTCCCATTATACCCCAGAACTGATTGGCCAAAACTGAGTCACATGCCCACTCCTAGACCAATCAAAGGCCAAGAATAATAATGTCACCTTGGCCCATATAAACCCATCAGTTCTAAGTGCTGATGCTGGGATCCTATCCTCCCAGAGATCCAGAGAATTTTTTTCCCTCTACCTGAATAAAACAAGGCTCTTTTAGCAAGAAATAAAAGGGTCAAGAATGATTATTAGGTGGGCAACAGCCAATATCTATCACTAGTACTCACTACTTGTACAATATATTTTATCTTAAGAAGTATGAGGGTTCCATTAGCTGATGAAGGTATATTACATCTTCTTACAACCCACCCATTGTTTCATTAGGTATCCTTGCTTTAATACATTCTTTCAAGGACATAGATAAAAAAATTAAGAGGAAAATTACATGAGAACAAGAAAAAGAAAAAAATGGGGGGGGGGAATTAATTTCTTTTACTGCCTGTGAGGAGAGGAAAGGAAGACAGGGCTTCTATACCTGGTTAGATTGAGGGTATGTCAGAATACAAAACCTGTGCTCTCTTAAGGCTATCCCAAACTACACAATCAATGTAGATTAAATAAATATATACATAACCTAGCTCTATCCTTCTTAATACGTTCTAACTACAAAGGGAAAATGATTAACTTTACAGTAGAGAAATCTGGCAGACATCACCTTAATCAAGGGATCAAAGTTAACATCATTAATAATGAGATAAATTGAAACCTTGTGCCACCTGATAGGATGCAATGAGCACAGTAACTTGCCAAATATGTATAACCTATATCTAATCATGAGGAAACATCAGACAAGCCCAAATAAGAGATATTCTGCACATTGACTGGCTTGCAACCATCAAAAGTGTCAAGGTCGTAAAAGTTAAGAAAGCACAATGAGGAACTGTTCCAGAGTGAGGCAGAGACTAAAACTCAGTGACAGCTAAATGCAGTGCATGACTATGGACTGAATCCTTTTTCTGTAAAGAACATTATTAGAACAATTAACAAAACTGGAAAGGAGGCTGGGGAGTAGGTGGCTGGAACATACTGATGTTAATTTCCTGATTTTGATGTTTGTATTAATGGTATGCAGGAGAATGCCCTTTTGGGGGAGTAGGAAATACACACTAAAAGTATTTAAAAGTGATGAAGCATTACATCAGCAACAAATTCTCAAAAGGTTCAGGAAAAAATAACATTTTCATATTATCTTTGCAAGCTTTCTATAAGTTTGAGACTGTTTCAAAATAAAACCACTCTTCTTTTGTTTTCACTTAATGATATATAGAGATGCCAATTCTTTGTAATGGCTGCATAGTATTCCATTATAGGGATGTGACTAGGTTTCTAATGACAGACATTTAGATTGCTTCAATCTGAGGTGATTACATCCTATGCTGCAGTGAATACTTCTGTTCTAACACTATTTTGCACGTGTCACTTTATCTGTAAAATAAATATCTAGAAGTAGCAATTATTTTAACCGATTTTAAATGGAAGCCATGTTCTAAGATATATAGTGCACAATGCAAAATGATGAAGTATTCACTAAATGTATTTTTAGGCCAATTGATTTGATTTAGTAACATTTTCATTCATTGTTTCAATAAATATTTTTGGTTCACTACTGTAGAATAAGCTCTGTATTCTAGAAACAACCACAATCTTTTACCTTCAAATGGCATGAAAATTTGAGAGATTTAGCAGGCTAAATTTCATTAATTTAAAAAATTTTCCAATTTAAGATAAGTCTTTATATTGATAATTTTTTAATGGAAGAAAAAAAGAATTAATAACCTTTTTTGCCCCTAAGGTGTATAGAAAATTTTTGCCAATATGGAAAGGAAACCCTTTAAAAATTTTAGATACTTTACTAAAATTACTTTTCAGCCGTGCTGCTATTAATATTATATTAATTAATAGTCATTGTTACAGTCATTTCAAATAATCCAGTTAGCAGTTTAACACTCAAATTTCTCTGTCTTTGTTTCCTACACCTTAAGTTTTCACTGTGTTTCCTTAGGTATAAGTTTTGTTAACCCGCTCCTGAAAGATGGAGAACGGTAGGCCATCTCTTCAAGAACAAAATATTATTTTCAAGGTTGTTTTTTCCACATCTTTTCAGAAAAGAAATCAGAAGTAAATACATTCATAAAAATGTTTCAAACATAAGTGGAGGCCACTAAAGACACCACTCTAGGAAATTGACACTTACAGAGCTGACAAATTGCATAAATGGCCTTTTATGGATATTGATACCAGCTGTGCAGACAGAGGAGCCTCTCCATCAAGAATTTATCAAGGAGATTCACAAAATAAATAATTGTGCAAATCTCAGACTATTCCTAGCCAGCATTGTTAAGGAATAAATAATAACAAACAATTAAGCCTCCAATTACAAGGAAATAAAGCTCTTAAGGTCAAAAAAGTAATTACTCTAAATTGAGGACCTCAGTGTAAAGGTTTTGAGTTGGATCTAGAGCTGTAGTCCAAATCTGAAGTCAAGCTCTGGTTTTTAAAGGGCCAGGCAAAGCCCCGGGTGCAGAAGAATGTAGTGGTCGGGAGAGTGACAATGGCTTGGAAGCACAGCCTCAGTATTTTATAGTGTGAGTATCCCATGGGCCAATGATGTACCTTCTGGGAGTCTTAGTTTCTTCAGCTATTTAATGGAGATAATAATGCCTACTTTTATCTAAGACCTAAAGAAAACAACCTAACCTAACTAGTAGCCTGTCTGAAATTTGCATATGAATGTGCAGTTTGATATTTGTTGGGCACCTTAGTTAGCATGTCATTAAAGAGCTGCCCTGAGCCTGCTTTTCCGGCCTCACCTGTCCCTACACTTCCCCTAGTAACTTAAACTTCAGAAATAATCTGGGGTCGGACTGGGAATTGCCTTACATGTTATGCTAAGGAGTTTGGCCAAATCTTTAGGGTAAAATCTTATGGAGGCTACAAAGGGTTTTAGTAGAACAGTGGCAGGATCTGATATATATATATATATATATATATATATTTTTTTTTTATGGCTGTGTTGGGTCTTCGTTTCTGTGCGAGGGCTTTCTCTAGTTGTGGCAAGTGGGGGCCACTCTTCATCGTGGTGCGCGGGCCTCTCACTGTCGCGGTCTCTCTTGTTGCGGAGCACAGGCTCCAGACGCGCAGGCTCAGTAATTGTGGCTCACGGGCCTAGTTGCTCCGCGGCATGTGGGATCTTCCCAGACCAGGGCTCGAACCCGTGTCCCCTGCATTGGCAGGCAGACTCTCAACCACTGCGCCACCAGGGAAGCCCGGATCTGATATTTTTATTTAGGAAGATGACCTGGCTGCAGTGAGGAGGATAGCTTGGAGAGGTGGGGAGGTATCACAGATGCAGATAGGACCATGAGAACAATTCTCCCTGCAAGTTTCCTTCTCCTCTCCTTCGGGTTTCACAGGAGTTGGTTGGTTGCTATATGGGCACAGTGAGGTGGCATTTGACAGGACTTTAGGAGACTTACAGAGCATCAGGGGGTGGGTGTCAGGATCCCTGAGGTGTGAGTCAGACTGTAGCAGCACAGCTTCTCCCCAAGCTCTGCTCTCCTTTTAACAGAGAAGACAGAGGCAACACATATATTCTAATAATGAAAAAATACAGAGTTGGAGATACAGGGGAAGATGGCAGATAAAGAAGGAGCATGCTTATAAAACTAGTTACCACTTTGCACATGGACTCCGTGCAAATAGGGTCTTTTCCTATTTCAGGGGTTCTCAAATTTTAACATGCACCGTAATCACCTGGAGGGCTCATTACACCATAGACTCAGCAGTTCAGATTCTGAAGGTCTGGCATGGGGCCAATAATTTGCAATTCTAACATGATCTCGCGTGATGCGGATGCTGCTGGTCTAGGGACCACACTTTGAGAACCACTGGTCTATTTTATTCCTTTGATCCCCCCCCCCCCCCACAATAACCTGCGTGATGCTATTATTTTAACAGAAGAAGAAACAGTTAT
Source organism: Balaenoptera musculus (assembly GCF_009873245.2). Classification (NCBI taxonomy): domain Eukaryota; kingdom Metazoa; phylum Chordata; class Mammalia; order Artiodactyla; family Balaenopteridae; genus Balaenoptera; species Balaenoptera musculus. The sequence goes on from NC_045790.1 coordinate 75,509,681, forward strand.
TGGAAGACTAAGTAACCTGTCCTCTGCCCTAGGTAATAAGTAGAAAACAAAACTGCGGAGCCAGGTTGTGTTTGGCTTAAAAGCCCACATTTTTTCCCCCCACTTCATGTTCCCCTTTCCTCTACAAGCCATCCTGAGAACTTATGCAGGGCAGAGGGAGCTCCCAGCTATTTTCTTTCCATCGGTGCCCCAATTGCCCACAGCTGTTAGGTGTGAGGGTGGAGCTTAAAGGAACCTATGGAACTCCTGAGCGTTTCTTTTTGTCCAAAAGCCGTGTCAACTCCACGAGCTGTGGTTCCTCACTCTGGCCAGAGGCTGATACACAGACCCTGCATTGCTGTTGCCCGTAGAACACTGCCTGAGACGGAGGTACACAATGAGCATCCTTCTGTTCCACGTGCAGCATAATGATTGGAAGTCTGCGATCCGCCCACATGCATCCTGCCCTTAATGCCTGTTCCAGTAAGTTCGCGCCTCTCGCATGCTTGTGCTATTTCCCCTAAGCGCAGACACAACCAGGTGATTCTGTATGGAATCGCCCACCGGTTCTCTCTGTGGGCCTTTCCCCTTTATTCTTTCTAAACATTTCCACATGCTACGGATGTCCTGCCAAACCCTATTTCTGACTTTGGATCGTTTTTCGGAGCGTCTTCACTTGCTGGTTGTCCACTTTGGACTAGGGGGAAAAAACACCCAGAAAAGCATTCACTCGGATCATCTCTGTGCTTTGGAATTAATGATAGGCTCTACAGGTAGTAAGTCTGTAAAAAGCCAAGACCTTTGTTTTTGGCCAAAGAAAATATTCTAACCCAATGTTTCATTGTTGCCATTGTTTTCCAATGTAATATTCAACCTGTAAAGTAGGCAAGGTTTGTTTGAGGAATTTTATAAATTCTTTCTTTCTGTGTTATTTACAATGCATATGTTCCCTCATTGTAACAATAAAGAAGACTCCTTGCCCTGAAATTTTTTTTCTGAATTAGATTTTTTTTTTTTCCCTGAATGGGGAGGTGGTAAGCACCAACAATAAATTTTGCCCAAAACAGGACTTGATAACCCTCCTGAACTTCCAAAATTACCTCCTCAGTGTAGTTTTCTTTTTTAAAATGGGAGTATAGTTGATTTATAATGTTGCGTTAGTTTCAGGTGTACAGCAAAGATTCAGTTCTATATCTCAGTATAGTTCTTATTAACATAGTTTAGTATTCCTTGAATCTAGGTGGCATTTTTGTCCATGTGTTTTGTTTGTTTGTTTATTTTAATTATCAGACTGTATACAGTTTAGGTAAGTGAAAAGTTTATTTTCATAAATATAAATTTTAAAAACATATTGTATTCTTCCTCTTCCTCTCCCTGTCTCCTCTGCTTTTCCCTCTTTCTTCTTTTCCCTTCTCCCTTTCCATCCCTTCCCTTCCTTTCCCATTAGGTAGGGCTGGGCAAGGCAGACACAATGGGGGAGGGAGTCAGCTCAGCTTGGGATGTTAAAACTCCAGTGAAATGAGGAAGGTTCCACTTTGGGTCCTGATGGGTGGCCCAGCATGTGAGGTTGCCAAATTTAGCAAACAATAAAACAGGAAGCCCAGTTAAATTTAAATTTCAGTTAAACTATGAATTCTTTTTTAATATAAGCATATTTCACACAATATTTAGGACATACACTAAAAAAATTATTGTTTACCTAAAATTGAAATTTAACTGGATGTCCTTTATTTTATCTGCCAACCCTACTGGTGTGGGTTGTCAGAGCCCCGACTGTCATGGTCCAAATGCGGGTTGGAAAAGAATTTCCAGACCCAAGGCAGAATGTGAAGAGGATGGAATTTATTAGAGGGAATGGTCGCTGCCAGAACAACGGGCCAACTTCCTAGTAGTCTGGGAGAGCCGACCCCGAACATGGGCTATTAGTCAGTTTTTATAGCCAGAGAACAAAGGAATGGTCCGAGGTGAAAATTTCGTTTACTAATTGGTCGAGGCACATATACATTCCTTCTATAGGGTGGGAGTGGGACAGGACAGATGCTTTTCCTTATTTGGGACGAGAGAGGAACAGGTCCCTTCGCCCAGGTAGGCTCAGGAATTTCTATGTACGCATCGCAACGTGGAGGGGAGGGCGATGAGAGTGCGGTAGGGTGTGTGACGCCGAAACTTTTTCAGGCAGGGTTGTCCTTTGTCCTTGAAGCACCATTGTCCTTGGAGCACCACACAGACTAGATGAGAAGGGCATCCATGTGGTGGAGGGGGCAGTAGGGACGGCAGCTTAGAACAGGGTGTCAGAGCCAAGTGGGATGACAAGAATACCCCTAAAGTAGAAGGAAGATGGCCCAGGGGATTGCTTATTAAGGAAATATCTTGAGGATGATATTGTAGATGGGAGCTACAAATTTGAAAAGGAGAAAACTAGAATGAGTCCTGTATTGTGGGATTGGAATTGGAGATATAAGTGTGAATTCATAGTTGATAATTTGAAAATGTGATATATATTTGCTTTATATGCATAGACTATCACTGGAATATGCACAAGAAAGTGTAGCAGTGTTTACCTTAGGGAGCAGAAGTGAGTGGCTGGGGCAAGAGATGGAAAAACTACTTTTCTTTATATTTACTTTGCTACTTTTTAAATGTTATGCCACGTGCTCATGTTACCTGCACTAGACGATATTTTTAAAATTTTTAAACATTTAAAAAATAAAATTGGATCTTTTTCAAATCTGAATATTAGAGGTGGCCGAGACCTTAGAGATTTTTCTAGCCAAATTCCTGAATTTAAGATGGTGCAACTGAGGACTAGAGAAGTTAAGTGACTTTCAATGTCATAGGACCAATTAACGTGTGACAGTAGAATGAGAAAGGGCTCTGGATTCAAATCCTGCTTCTTGCCCTTGGGCAACTCACTTACCTCTCCGAACCTCCATTTCCTCCACCACAGCACAGAGCATGAAGCCAGGTGGTGGCAGGGGGACGGCAGCTTGCTCAGGAACAAGTCCTACTCAGGTTCACCTGTCACAGCACAGGATCTTGGGCAAGCCAACTGGCCTCTCTAAACTGCAGACTCTTTTTTTTTTTCTTTTTTTGTATCAATTTTCTTTTTTTTCTAATTTGTTTTATTGAAGTATAGTTGATTTATAATGTTGTGTTAGTTTCTGCTGTACAGCCCAGTGATTCAGTTATACATATATATACATTCTTTTCCATTATGGTTTATCTAAGCCTATTGAATATAGTTCCCTGTGCTAGACAGTAGGACCTTGTTGTTTATCCACTCTATATATAATAATTTGCATTTGCTAATCCCAAACTCCCAATTCATCGCTCCCCTACCCACCCCTTGGCAACCACAAGTCTGTTCTCTATGTCTGTGAGTCTGTTCCTGTTTCGTAGATAAGTTCATTTGTGTCATACTTTAGATTCTACATATAAATGATATCGTACAGTGTTTGTCTTTCTCTGACTTACTTCACTTAGTGTGGTAATCTCTAGGTCCATCCATGTTGCTGCAAATGGCATTATTTCATTCTTTTTATGGCTGAGTAGTATTCCATTGTATATATGTACCACATCTTCTTTATCCATTCATCTGTCAGTGGACACTTAGGTTGCATCCATGTCTTGGCTATTGTAAATAGTGCTGCTATGAACATAAGGGTGCATGTATCTTTTTGAATTACAATTTTGTCCGGATATATGCCCAGGTGTGGGATACATCCCACAGTGGGATTAATCCCCAGTGTGATTGCTGGATCATATGGCAACTCTATTTTTAGTTTTTTGAGGAACCTCCATACTGTTTTCCATAGCAGCTGTACCAATTTACATTCCCTCCAACAGTGTAGGAGGGTTCCCTTTTCTCCACAACCTCTTCAGCATTTGTTATTTGTAGATTTTTTAATGATGGCCATCCTGACCGGTGTGAGGTGGTACCTCATTGTATAAATTGCAGACTCTTCATTTGTTATGACTGTAGTAGCTTTATTTCATCAAATCTAAGAAGGCTTAGATTGTTTAAAATGCACCACTATTTTATGTTCTGTCAAGAAATTTAAAAAGTGCTACGATTAATTGTAACATGGCAGCCACTGTGAGGTGCATGCTGATTTCAGACATGTTAAAATGTGAAAAAAAATATACATCTTAGAATCAATGTAATAGGATAGAATTTACCAAAGGGAAAAGATATATAATATAAAACGTTGTCCATTGGTAACTGAGAAATAACTGGACATAAATGAAGAAGATTAGGCTGGCATTTAAAAACATTACAAGGACGGGGGTGGGGGAAGAAACAACATGAAGATATAATGGGAAGTAAATACCTCAATCTTTATACAATTTGGATCAAGAAAGCATAGACAGTTTGCACACACTGGGAAGTAAACAAAAAAACATAAACAAAATAGAATTGGAGTACTTCCTAGGAAGACATGCACTGTTGTCAGATAATTTGGCCAAGAACTGAAACCCATTCCCTGTTTAATAATGACATATTAACGGGAGGTGGCAGATGTGCAATTCTAAGTTGGACACAAAGCAGTTGGCAACACCGGGGACCACCCAGGCGAGGTGGGGGTAGAGACTGCCTCTGGGCCAGCACGTGGGTGAAGTCAAAGGAGCAACAAAGTAAGAAGGGAGTTTTGTGAGGTCTGTAAAACAGGTAAATCTAAACATGAATGCCTGAGAGAACCGTGGGCCTGTTTACTTTTCCCATTGACCCTCGTGAGATACAGAAATTGAAAAATAATGTGGTTATGTATTCAGGTTACCTCCCCCATTCCACCAACTAATCAGCACCGTGTACCAAATCTGAATCCCGAAAGGAGAGAACGCTGTTTCCAAAAGGAAGCAAAGGCTCTCCCTAGTATCCCAGTCCGGATGAGAGGTGTCCAAGCGGTCGGTGGATCGTGTCAACTTGACCTTACAATCACCCAGGAGGTTGAGGTTGGAGAGTGGGGTGTTGAAGAGGTAGTCAACACTTACCTCACAGAAGTGTTGAGAGAATTAAATGAATGACGTCACCACATCCGGCACACGGTAAGTGCTCGGTAAATATTACCTATTGTTAAATTTTTTTAAAAAGCTTTGTCAACCATAAAATGCTATACAAATATTTATACTGTATAGTTTATTTTAAACACCATCACGATTAGATCCTGATTCTTCAGGATCGCAATCTAGACTTCTTTGCAACATGCCACATTATGCTTATTTCATGTACTATTACTTTAAATTGAACCTTTTTTCAATAAACTGCATTATATAAACTTGTTCATAAACACTAGTTTTGTGCATGGGGTGCTGTATATCTTTCAGATATTTCCATAATACATATGCACAATGTAATATAGGAACATAGATTTTTCTTTTAAAGAGCAAAGCTTCAGCAGTTTCTCCTGAATTTTATTCTGTCATTTGACTACATTATATTTCTGATGTTCAATTTGTACTGAGTACATTACGGACTTCTCTAGGGAACAGAAAATTTTTTAAGTAAACATAAAATGCTTTTATAAATCAAAACATGTGAATAAGATTTCTGTTAAAAATGTTCCAGTCAGTTTTGAGACTTGAAATAAAGCTGTCTTTAACATAATAAAAACCATTAACCCAAAGGCAACAACAAAATAATAACTTATTTGTTATAGAAGTAATGCATAGGCTTATTTTAAAAGGTTAGTTGTTATATAAATACAAAGGGAATCTTGCTCTAAGCTAATTGTAAAGAAACTGAAAAAGCTGTAAATTCTGTGCAATCTGATTTAAGCTGGCAATAAGAAGTGAAAATTGTTTGGAATCCATACATAATGGTTTATATCATAAACTAGCCATAGTGTCTCTCATGCTGCAGACTCAACCATATTCTAAATATCATGGAATATCATCTCCATATTAGGTCTGTGAGAGCAAGACCTTGCCTGGGCCACTCACAGCTGCATTCCTAGTAACTAGAGCAGTGTTTGCCATTGCAGGGCTCAATAAATATTTCTTAAATGAATATAAATGAATGAATAATTCACATAGACACTCAGTGATTTAAGGAATCCCAATCATCAAGAGTTTGGGATTAGCAGATGCAAACTATTATATACTGAATGGTTAAACAATAAGGTCCTACTGTATAGCACAGGGAGCTATATTCAATATCCTGTGATAAACCATAATAGAAAAGAACATGAAAAAGAATATATATATATATGTATAACTGAGTCACTTTGCTGTACAGCAGAAATTAACACAACATTGTAAATCAACTATACTTCAATAAAATTATATATAAAAAAGAAATCCCAATCATCAAAATACCAAATATAAAAATAGGTAATTAGGGGACTTCCCTGGTGTCACAGTGGTTAAGAATCAGCCTGCCAGTGCAGAGGACACAGGTTCGATCCCTGGTCCGGGAAGAGCCCACATGCCGTGGAGCAACTAAGCCCGTGCGCCACATCTACTGAGCCTGTGCTCTAGAGCCCCTGAGCCACAACTACTGAGCCTGCGTGCTGCAACTACTGAAGCCCCTGCACCTAGAGCCTGTGCTGTGCAAGAAGAGAAGCCACAGCAATAAGAAGCCTGCACACCGAAATGAAGAGTAGCCCCTGCTTGCCACAACTAGAGAAAGCCCACGTGCAACAACGAAGACCCAACGCAGCCAAAATAAATAGATAAATAAATAATTTTAAAAGTTAAATAATTTTAAAAATAGGTCATTAGGGAATGATAATTTAATATACAAAAAGTCCTGTGAGCTTGCAACTTTGGCACAGGTCAAAGTGCAATGGCATGGAGGTCTGGAAATGTCAACTCAGCTGACTAACAAACTATGTTTAGTAAGTCACACAGTTAAGCCATTTACCTTCTCTGATTTCAGTTTCTTCACCCCTAAAATGAAGGGGGTACTGGCTGGAACTAATGATTCTGAGGGCTCTTACAATTCTAAAATTCCATGATGCTGTGAGGTATAAAGGTCCATCTCTAAGGCATTTATGTGTAGGTTTACTCATTTTTCTTTGAGATAAAAACAGGGAAACTTGTAGCTAAATCACTGTCAAAACTGGCAATGGAGACTTCTGGGTGCCCCCCAAACCTGTTCTCCCCTTCTTCCTGGGCACAGAGTTAAACTGCATTTCCCATCCTCCTCTGCAGTGTGGTGTGGCCATGTGTCCAAGTTCTAGGGATGGAATATTAGGCAGTGGTGTGCACCGCTTTGAAGTGTGGCTCAGAAAAACCTTCCGTGTATGCTCCTCCACACCCTTCCCCTTCCTGCTGTCCAGAATGGTGACGTCCCCACCCCCTAGAGTGCCTTAGAAGCCATGTGTAGAGTCACCATCAGTCTGCTCTCTGAATAACTGTGTTGAATAGAACACCTACTCACTCTCTCACCCTGAAATGTTGGGAGACAGTTCTCCATGGGTCTCTCATGTTTCTGTGAGTCCTGTGAGCAGAGGCATTGGCTGCCTTTGTTTCAGGCTATGGTTTCCAAAGATGTGAACAGCCTTGGAAGACAGAGATAGTGTCTCCCTTAGAAGCAAAGCACAGGTTGCTTTATTGTCCAGTATAATCAAGATAATATCTCCCTCTGGGACAAAGGGCATCTTCGCTTACAGCTCACTATGAAAGATGCACGTCCCCTAAGCTTATGGCTTCTTAGCTTTGACTCAAACCCACTCTATGTGCAATGTTCACTTGGGACACTTCACATCACCCCTGTGGGACTTGGGGAACATGGAAAAATGACACAGACATGAAGCTTTCTGTGGCATAAGTAATCAAGTCATTTGTCTCTGACCCGGAAGTTTCATGTCTTCTGCCAGCTTCCAGGAAACTGTGGTAGGCTAACTCATCAGCTAGTGAGTAGGGTAAGATCTCAGATGTTCACAGTTTTTGATACCCACCCACCTTAGAAAAACCCTGGACTCTTATGTGAGCAAGCCATTACATTTCAGGTCTGTTTTTATAGTTTTAACTAATACAGCAGCAGTCACTTTCCTATTGAAAAATCAATAAGAACTTAGAGTAAATTATCTGCAGTCAAATAAGATGATGAAAATAAAGGATATGATCTGTTAGATGAAGGATTGAATTAGGTAACTATTTTCAAAATGTGTTCAAGTATACACTAGTCCTATCCGATATCTTGCTGAAAATAATGCACTATATTCAAATATGTATGCAATGCACTCACAGTTTCAATTTTATTCCCCCTCCCTCCCTGGAGAGTCACAATGCACATAAGTTTATTAAAGACTCAGAGAAATCCTGTAGTAAAGAAAATTATTTGCATTATTTAACCAGCAGTATTTTCTAAATTTTTTCAGCATAACCTCTATTGACATTCTATGAAATGAGTATTCCATGGAATACACAGAGGGGAAATGCAGGGCTAGATCATTTCTAAAATCCCTTTATACATCTATGATTCAAATGTCTGAAAATAAGTAAGAAACACATTTTTTCATGTTTTAGACGAACATGAGTACACTCAGTGCTTCTTAAACTTTAATGTATCCCTGGGAATCCTGTTAAAATGCAGATTCTGATTCAGAAGGTCTGTGTAGGACCTGATATTCTGGATTTCTAACAAGTTCCCAGGTGATCTCAATGTCGCTGGTCCACGGACCATTCTTTGAGTAGCAAGGATCTAGCAATACAAGATCTAAAAAATAATCGTCATAACTTATGATGATTAAGACATTAGCAAATTGGCAGATAAGGCTATGTTACTGCAAATTTTTACTATATGTTTAAAGAAAAATGGTCCACACTTGTGGCTTCATATTAGACGACTTAGGGGTGATTTCAGAATTTCTCAAAATTACCTGATTAATTTAGGGACATGTTTACTTACTAGAATAATGTATGTATCAGTGTGGGGTTCTGCATCATTGTGTAGCCTATTCCCAATTTAGAAGTTTGAACACAGACTCAGGCTCTACAGTAAAGACACTGACAAATAATTTATGATTCAACCCAGGAGGAGGGATTAATCTGGCCATATTTTAACCTATATGCTCTGGATTAAAGATGACTAAAATCTTTTCCCCCCCAAATTTTTTTTCTTTTTTTTGTTTTCTCCTAGCTCAGATTTGAACGTTGTTGACCTATGTTTCAAGAATCAATTTCCCCACTCTGCTCTAACAGCTCTAGAGCAGAATTTTTTAAACAAAATATAAAGGCAAGGCATGGAGATCATGTAGAAAAGTTATAAGGAGATGAGCTTACAGGAGCATAAAAATTTACCATCAGTGAAGTTACTACCAACAATGAAAACGAGAGAAAGTTTGGCATGTGCTAATTAAGGAATTTGATATGTGTGAATTTGTTTCCAATTATGAGATCTGAGTCCAATAATGAATTCTTTGAACCTGTTTCCGAAGTAACATATTTGGTTCTATAATAAAATTTCATCCCAATCTCTAAGTAAAAATAATTTGCCACCTTCATGATAGTGAGAGGAAAAATGTCAAAGAAGGTACACTGCATGCTCTCAATGGAAAAAATAATTTAAAAAAAAAACATTTAAAAGGATCTCGGAAAATTCATGATATTACATGAAATAAGAATAAAAAAGAAAGTACATTGTTCCTGTAAGTAGACAATAAGAAAATGATAGCAGTTTAGTATAAAAATCATGAGTGAATTTTTCTTTCACTTGGCTTTCTGTTAATATTGGATTTCCACTATTAGTAGACATTATGTTATTTAAAATAAGTTTATTAAGACAGCTTTTGCTGATGGATCTGTGAAAACAGTATTAATTATGTTAATGGGACTTGGAAAAACACTATTTGTTTTGTTAATTTTTTTTTTTATAATATGTTTTTTTTTAATTAATTAATTAATTTATTTATGGCTGTGTTGGGTCTTCATTTCTGTGCGAGGGCTTTTTCTAGTTGTGGCAAGCGGGGGCCACTCTTCATCGCGGTGCGCGGGCCTCTCACTATCGCGTCCTCTCTTGTTGCGGAGCACAGGCTCCAGACGCGCAAGCTCAGTAATTGTGGCTCACGGGCCCAGTTGCTCCGCGGCATGTGGGATCTTCCTAGACCAGGGCTCGAACCCGTGTCCCCTGCATTGGCAGGCAGATTCTCAACCACTACGCCACCAGGGAAGCCCTGTTTTGTTAATTTTTTTAACATAGAGTGGGAGAAATATTGATTGATCAGAACTTTGTCACTGTAGTGTATAAGACTAAGCTATACATAGGGAATAGATAAGAAACTCAGCAGAAAATAGATGGCATACCCAAAATGAACCGTTGAGCAGTTTAATAGACTGTTTACAAAGGTGCAGTCTGTCAGGGTTTTGGGAAACCAGCAAGGTTTAGGGCAGTTCCTTGGGGTGGCGGAGGGTAGCAGGCAGGGAACTGTTTTCACCACTGGGCTTGAAGGATCAAGGATGGAGTAGTCACTGGGACGAGGCTGGGTGGCTGAATGGAAAGGGGTCATTGAAGGAGGATGGCAGCTAAAGCACAGTCCCGATTCTGGCAGTAGGAGCCCAGGGAATAGATACCCCAACATCCCGTTCCTCCTGCCCTCTCATCTCCTGCCGATGCATCCTAATCATAGATCCCAACCAAAGCCAAAGGACAAGGGAGCTGGTTGGTGCAGGTCAGCTTCCTGGGCCCAGAGCAAGAAGGGTGAACCATGGATCTGGAGGGATAAGTGGAGGAGAAGCAGAGCAAGGGGCTATACAGCAGGGCAGGAATGGGGTCTGTCTGTTTACACACGGGTTCACACAAGGGCTCATGCTAAGTGCTTCAGGCCAATGCTTGTGAAGAAAAATATGGCTAAAGGCATTTCTGAAAACCTGGAGCATTGCATAAACATGTTTGCTTCTCCTTATGTGCAAGAGTGCCCGTGCTGTGTTTGCTTGGCTGAAATAAAATGTTCTAAGACATCCTGCACTCTCCTTTGCATTAATAGTGAGAGCTAATGGATCTTAAAATAAGAAGCCTCTCACTCAGACCTTTGTTTAAAAATCTCTCCTGATCACACACTCATAGCAGATTATATATGTATATATACACATAAAAATATATTATATAAAATTAATAAATCACTCTTATTCCCTCACTGAGACTTCTCTTGACTTCCAAATTTCTCCCCCAAAGATACTTTTTAAATTTTTTTTTGCTAGAAGTGTAAATTAATGATGATGGTGATGATGATGATGATGATAGCTATCACTTATTGAATGCTTCCTATGTGCCAAATCACCTACAGGGTAGTTACTATTATTATCTCTATTTTAGCATCATATGGATTTGGGAATTGAGGCTAAAGGAAGTTCATTAACTTCTTCAAGTCACATGACCAGAAATAAATGACTAGGGTTTTGGGGGCTGTCAGACTACAGAGCTCAAGATTTTAAACACTCTTTTGCCTCTTTCTCTGGAAACAGTGCTTTATACATTTTTTTTAATATTGAAAAAGATGACTGATGTTATTTAAAACTTTTGCTTGAGGGACTTCCGTGGTGGCGCAGTGGTTAAGAATCTGCCTGCCAATGCAGGGACACGGGTTTGAGCCCTGGTCCAGGAAAATCCCACATGCCACGGAGCAACTAAGCCCATGCAGTACAGCTACTGAGTCTGTACTCTAGAGCCTGCGAGCCACAACTACTGAGCCCACGTGCCACAACTACCGAAGCCCACGCACCTAGAGCCCGTGCTCCGCAACAAGAGAAGCCACCTCAATGAAAAGCCCGCGCACTACAACGAAAGAGTAGCCCCCGCTCACCGCAACTAGAGAAAGCCTGCGTGCAGCAACGAAGACCCAACACAGCCTAAATAAATAAATTAATTAATTTTTAAAAAAACAAACAAACTTTTACTTGAAAGCTAATCACATAAAATGCAAGACTGCCAAAGATGGAGGAAAACAAGAGAAAAAACATCAGAGGCAGGGTGAACTAAGGGGAAATGTTGACTAAAGAAGGTTCTAAATTGATCTCAGTCTCCTTGCAAGCACCTGCCATTCACGAATGTTCTCTGTTCTGTGCCTTTCCATCTAAACTGGAGTATTTGTCCTCCCCTTTCCTAAATGATTGCTGTGAACACTGGTAGCTAAGTTTGATCATTTCATTGAATCTATATTAAAGTCCTACAAAGCTCTAATAGAATGGTTTTGCTGTAGGCCTTAAACTTATCCCATGTCAGCTCTGTTCAATGAAATTCTGAGAAATGTGATAGAATCGTGTAATGTGCATATGGCCACATTGCATCTGTCAGTGTAAACCAGCTTTACTAACATGTTAAGCTGCTTTTATAAAACATACTGATCAACCAAACCAAATATGGAGAGCCAAACGTTATCCATGTTACTTCATAGACATCAGTGCTCAGAATATTAAAACATATTAAAGAAATAAATAATAATTCTCACTCTACTTTGGAATATCAAGGATAAATAGACAATTATAGATTATTGAGGCTTGATACTTCTCCAAATCTGGATAACTTGGCTCATTTCTCTATCATATGACAGCCCAGAAAAAGGTATAAAAATGGAACTCTTCGGTAAGCCAATTTAATGACTTGTTAACAACTTTGACAAAAAGTTGGTGATGAAATTAAAATATTAATGTAAAATGACATATTGAGGTTAACAGTGGGATTCAATTATCCATGATATCCATTAACATGGAAGGTTGAGAAGTTGCTGTAAATTTCCTAAAGCTTGGACTGCCCCATAGCTTAAGCCATATCTTGCAGAAGAGATGAGAAAGAATTCATTGGCTCCAAACTGATCTGATTTACCTTGTGGCTGTGTGCCAGTCTGTGCTAGTGCAGAGGTGTGAACTGAAGGCTACCAAAGACGATTCTGTTGTATCTCTTGTTTTTTACGACAGGCTAGAAAAGACTTTATCTGGGCCAGACCTGAACTTCTGAACAGCTTCGGGTAGCTGTTTGTTGTTTTTGCCTCACTGGTATCTATTCTCTTTTTCCCCAAGTTACAATATTTCAGATTTCCTTTGGGAAGCTACTCTATGCCCAATCTCAGATCACGTGGTTTGAGATGGGTCAATATGACCCACATTTCAGCTACCAAAAGCACTGAATTTCCTTAGTTGTGTTGATTCATTCAGAGGTGGGCTCATAAACTGGGCCTGCCCTAGCATCAAAATTCCATCCCTCTAGGCATACTGATTGGTTCAGAGAGATGAGCATAAACCCAAGTTAATCCAACCATGGTCAATTCAGGCTTGAGAAGGTACACCCCCCAAAAAAGTCTTTTCTGCTAGGATGACTAGCGCAAACAATGATATAATCTTAGAGTTATAGGGCACCTGTATGGAGTTCAGGAATGAAACCCATGAACATAATGCAGAAAAAGTGGAGAATCTGATACCTGATCATGTTGTTTGAGCCCCTGGATCAAAACGTGCCTGAAGATATGAGTATTGGACTTCCAATGATATTAGTTAATTTATCCTTCTTTTTGTTGAAGTTAGTTTGAATTGAGGTTTCTGTCACATGCAACAAGAGAGTTCTAAATAATATACTTCCTATATTTAGTCTTACCTTCTAGTTCTTCTAGAAAAATCCCACTACTTGATCTAGCACTCCCCCGTTAAAGAAAGTTTAACAATGACTCTTCAGTGCTTAGCCCGACAGGCTGGATCTGGTTTAGGCCTTTCCTTGGCTGACTCAGGCATGTGGCTTAGCAGCATGAGGCCAGTTGGGAGAAAGAACAAATAGGACTTGATGGCAAATAGTCAGGGGCCATAGCCTGCTTGGGAGAGGACAGTTGTGGTGTCTGGGAACAGTGCCCTGTGGTCATTTCTAAAATCAGGAGTAAAATAAATATGGACAATTGGAGACATAAAACAAATATTTCAGAGACGTCATTCTGGGAAGTCTCCGTCACCAAAAGGAATAGCAGTGACACTGCAGCTCAAGGGCCAGGTGAGTTTCCCTCAGTCCATTGGTTCTGCCTGGCTGCAGGCAGGCAACTAGCCATGTGGTTGGGCCACCAGAGCTCACTCTGGACAGCGACCGTGCTGAGCCTCACCTGGCAGGGGAACACAGGCCACTACCAAATGCGCTCACCCTGTTGATAGTCACTTGAGAAGTCAGATGGTCCGGAGCCCGCCCCATGAGCCCGTCAGAAGCTTCAGCTGGAGAAAACAGAGGCCGGGAAGCAAAGTCGCTGCCAACAGGTGCAGCCGGCCTTCCAGCCCCCGGGGTGGAGTTGTGTGCATTGGCTTGGAGAGCAACTCAGACCTGGGCTTAAGTCCCAGATCCACCACCAGCTAGAGGTAAAACCTTAAGCAAGCGTTTAAATTGTCTATGCCTCAGCCTTCTCATCCACAAAATAGTAGTTCTTCCCTCAGAAGGTAATTGTGAAGCTTCATTGAAAAACGTGTAAAAATGCTTCGCACAGAGAAATACTCTACATGCTATCTCTCATTATACCCCTACACTGCAGATAAGCTGGATATACCATTTCCTATACATAGCTGGTGCTCCCCATCTTTACACGTTCCATTTTCTTCCCTTATGTTTCCCTCCTGAAATTCTACCCATCCATTAAAATTTAATTCAAAGTCATTGCTTTCATGAAGGCTTCCTTCCAACTAGATAGAATCTTTCCTTTGGCTCTAGCTTTTTGTAAGAGATATAGAAACTTGCTTCATATAGGGCAGGAGTTCTTAATCCTGGCTGCATATTAGAACCACTTGGAAATCTGTTAAAAAATATTGATGCCTGGGCCCCTATCCCAGAAATTCTGATTTAATTGGTCTGAGGTGAGGCTCAAGCATCAATATGTTTAAAAAGCTCCCTAGGTGATTCTAACGTGCAGCCAAGATTTAGAACTGATGGTTGAATAAGTATGTTCTTAAATAATGTTTATCAATGAATTCAAGCTAAGATATTAATGGCTTAAAGTTTTAATAGATTAACCTTTAAAAGACTTGCATTTTTATTAAAAGCAATGCAGTCCTGTGTCCCAAGAATACAAAGGTAAATAATATTTTTAAAAAATGTTTAACCTAAAGGAAGGAATCATAATTTAACTAAGGAGGTGCCTGAGCACTGTGAGCATAGAATATGATATGTGAGTAGTATTCTAGAAATATGTCTAAAGTATTTTGGAGCAGGAAGGGGAAAAGCCCCCCAATTTAGAAGTGGCAGAAAAAGAAGAGGAAAAGAAGCCTCAGAGTGTCGGTGACATTGGGCTGAGTGTTGAAAGGTGAAAACAGGTTTGCAAGGTCAGGGGTGGGAAAGCTTTCGTGGCCATATAAAGAGGTGTCAAAGTCCATGGCTTATTCCAATTCATACACCTTCCTAAGGCAAAAAATGAACTGCTACTAGAGAAAATGGCAACTCTGTCTGCCTAGGTCTTAGTCGTGAGAGGATGAGAGCATGTTTTGGGGCAGGAGGACTATTGTCCCAAATCACAGCTACAGTAGACTACTTTTTTTTTTTTTTAATTTTATTTATTTATTTATTTATTTATGGCTGTGTTGGGTCTTCGTTTCTGTGAGGGCTTTCTCTAGTTGTGGCAAGTGGGGACCACTCTTCATCGCGGTGCACGGGCCTCTCACTATCGCGGCCTCTCTTGTTGCGGAGCACAGGCTCCAGACACGCAGGCTCAGTAGTTGTGGCTCACGGGCCTAGTCGCTCCGCGGCATGTGGGATCTTCCCAGACCAGGGCTCAAACCCGCGTCCCCTGCATTGGCAGATTCTCAACCACTGCGCCACCAGGGAAGCCCTACAGTAGACTACTTTTGTTGCAATGGACCAACTCCAACTTGAGTTATTTTTTCTGAAAAGAGAGCAAGAGTTGCCTTTCAAAACCAACTCATAGGAAGGATGAGTGTGAGACAATTTGGGGATAACTGTACCAGGAACTGGGATTTCCCCCGTGACTCTCTCCTCCTCCTTTCCTCTCTGCTTCTCTCTGGATGTCAGTTTCATAGTTGCAGGCTTGCTTTGTTCAGGCTGCCATGGCTGACGTCAATTCCTGGATTCACAAGTTCTCAGCTCTCCCACCTGTGGAAGCATTTTAAGTGGCCTGAATTAGGCTTTGTACACAACTAAACAAAGGACTAAGGCAAGATATGGGGTTCTCTGATTAACCTAGGTGGGTCAGGTGCCCATCTCTGTCTGGTCACTATGGCCAAGGAAACAGAATCAATAAGAAGATGTCAGTTTCCTTTTAAGTAAGGCCAGTGGTGAAAATAAACATTTCTTAGAAGACAGGGGGTGAGTGCTACTTGTAAAAGAACAGAAGAGTCCTGGGCAGATCGTATAGATAAATCTCTAGCACTGTCCATCTCTTGGCCACCTAGCTCTCTCATATACCTTCTTCTTCCTATTTAAATAATTTCCCCAAAGTCCCTGTGGTTGACTGATTGCCAAAATGGCTCCAATTCCCCTCTTTGCCCTCTACCTATGCCCTTTGCAATATGACTTTGCAACAACTTCCATTAATAGGTAGAATATATTTCCCCATCCTTTGAATCCAGGCTGGCCTATGACTTACTATGGCCAATTGAATAGGACAGAAGTGACAATGGGCTTGTTCTGAGCCTAGGTTTGAAAAGGCCCTGTGTGCTTCTGCTTTTCAATTAGAACCCTGCCACCAACATTAGAACAAGCCCAGTCTAGTCTGATGGAGGATGAAAGACTCTGGAGGCAGAGCCAGATCATTCTAGGTGAGGCCATTTTACCTGGCAAGCTCCCCTCTCCCCTCAACCCACCAGCTGAGTCGCAGACACATGAATAAGTTCAGCCAGGATCAGTTGAGCGTAGCCAAGACTGAAGAACTGCCCAACCAACCCACAAACTCAGGAGCTAAATAAATGGTTGTTGTTCTAAGCCACTGGATTTTGTGGTTGCATGTTAACAGAATTGTAGTGGAAAGAGATAACCAATATAGCCACCAGTTTACAAATGCAATAATCCCACATATAAACACAGATGTTATTCAGCTCACCTAAATGCAAATACCTGAATGTCCAGTATCACAGAGTGATGTCTGTTCCTGTCCATTAGGTGTAGATGTGACTTTTAAGACATTAATATTTAATGGTGTCAGAAAATTAGGATAATGCCAATCAAAACTTGCCACTTAGAAATGGGGGATGGAGAAGTCACATGTAGGGCAAATGCTACTCTAGCATTGAGTCTTCTTATTGATCCTTGCCCAGAATGCTCAGTTTCCTTTGAAAGTTGCCCTCAGGCATTGTATGCATGTGGCCTTGGCAGGAGGGTGATTCCAGTATCCCCCATCCACACACACACACACACACACACACACACACAGACACACACACAAATGTCCTGCTGGTCAGGGATAATAAGATAAATGATGACCTTAGTAGGTTTCATTGGCATCTCTGTATTGAATCATTTCCCTGGCAGTATATTGAGTTCTTTAATTGGCCAATCTGGTGGCTCAGGTTCTGCCAGCTGGGTGACTTTCCTCCTCCATTTCCATCAGCAGCAACCCCAAGAGAAGGGAGAGAGGCTTTGGGAAGTTTGAACACCTCAACCATCCAGCTCACCTACAATGGGTGCAGACCTAGAGGTGCAAGGATTTCCTTGGGGCTTAAGCGATCTCTGGCTCCTGTGTCCAGATTTGAGATTTCTCTGGCAACATCATCATAACTGCCTAGTCACCAGTGCCAGAAATGTGGTCCATCTTGATATCTGAACTGAACAACAACTTCACTTCTTTCCCCCAGCCTCTATGTGCCTAGGCCTTAGTTTGAAGAATTAGATCTCTGCCTCTGTCTTGTGTTTGGAAGGGTGGGTGGAGAAGGGAGGCAAAACTAATCTCTCTCCTAACCCCAGCTAATGCTTGGGAGCAGCCTGGGAGATCAGACTTCCTAATGCCCCTGGGGTTTCCCCCGTATGTCACTTTAGCTTGGGCTGAGAAATAGACTTTTGCAATTTGCCCATGCCGGGATACCACCCCTTCAGCAGTATAGGACCACTGCGGAAGGACAGAAAGGAATTGGTTTAACACCACCATTTCTCTCTTCTGCTGGTCTGCCCTCAACAGAGACAAAGCATGTCTTTCTTTTGCAGCACCATACTGAGTGTCCTAAGAGGCCGCCCTCACACTCCACCAGCATGACATTTTCTACCACATCTTCCAAAACTTTTGTCTTGTGGAGATGGGGTTTGAATTCCAAAAGACCACAGCTACAGTTTAACCAATAGCTTCAAATCTGCTTAACAGCACAGGATTTAGACCACATGCTTGGAAGAAGACTTTTCCAGAGGAAGAAGGGTGCTCTTCCCAGAACTTCAACATACTGGGCAAACAAAAGAAATCCTTGACTGGGACTTCCCTGGTGGCGCAGTGGTTAAGAATCGCCTGCCAATGCAGGGGACACGGGTTGGATCCCTGGTCCGGGAACATCCCACATGTCTTGGAGCAACTAAGCCTTTGCCCCACAACTGCTGAGCCTGCGCTCTAGAGCCCGCGCACGGCAACCAAGAGTAGCCCCCGCTCGCTGCAACTAGAGAAAGCCCGCGCACCCAGCAACAAAGACCCAACGCAGCCAAAAAGGAAGGAAGGGAGGGAGGGAGGGAGGGAGGAAGGGAGAAAGGAAGAAAGAAATCCTTGACTACTACAACTCCGTACTGAATACCGCTCCTCTAGGGTTGCCAACTCTGATTGATTTGTAGGGGCTGCTTTCAGCGCTGCATAGAGAGGGATTCTGAGGCCATGTCTGGACTCTGGGAAGGTCAAGAGATAGGCAAGTAACAAGGCATATGTCACTTTTTGCCATTCTTGTTCTACACCAATTAAATGTAAGATCAGGTCTGCTATGTGGCTTTGTCTTTACAAGATAAGAATTTAAAAATTTGATAAGCATTTGAGATAAAATTTGAGAAGAGTCTAATATGAAAAATAATCACCTTAACTTCCAGACAGAATACCTTCACTTTTTGGAAAACTAGTTCATTTGTATATATAAATCAACATTGTCTACAGAAGATTTGTTTGCACTTCAAATATGCTAATGTCATCCCCAATTGAAACTGTCACATACTAAAGGTTACACATTTCTTTCTTTTTAAATAAAAAGTCAGATAATCACTGAACACCTTATATTCTATTAAAATAATCTCATCTTTTTGAGGCTCAGATATAACACCTGTTCTGCCTGAATCTTGTATTGTGATGATCAGATGTACTTTGAATAACTTAAAATACTGTATGAAAGTTATTTTTACTGTTTTCTACCTTGAAAACTGGGATACTCTATTGTAAATTATTTTTACCATCATGAACTTTTAAATTTTGGCTACCTAGCATTCGTCCTTCCTCCTAGAGTGTTCCAATCTCCTTTTGGGGTAGCCTTCAGGCACCGTGAGTGTACCCTTGACAGGAGGGTGATTCTAGTTCTCCCCCATCCACACAAAACTGGGCAAGAGTGGAGGCACCACTCATTTCTGAAATTGCCAACGTGCAGGCATCTGAGGAAGCTCAGCAGAATTGGATGCTTACTTCTGAGATGTCAGCTCTAGAATACGGGCGGAAGTCAGCAGCCACAGTAGATGTGGTCACAGCCTTAGTGGAGGCTGTGATGGAGACCGTGGCCTGATTCTGACTTGACCGTTCTTGGGGGTGACCATGGCCATGGCTCCTGAGGCCCAGCCTCCCTCCTTGTCTTCTGTCCATTTTCCAAGTCACATTTTCCAGTGTCCCAGTTAAACTCTCGATATCTAATATCTTCTATGAATTCCCTCTTCATTTTATTTTACATTTTCATGTACGTATTCATTTCTATTGCAAAAAGGAGCCACGGGTGATGCAGCACCTGATAGGAGCAATAAATGTGGACCTCAGACACGTGTCAGTGTCTTGTTCGTTGAGCCTGAAATGTAGCAAGTGCTCAATAAATAAGTGTCAAATAAGTGAAAGGATGGGATACAACCGACCTCTGACCTCCGTACTCTAATCAGCCACATGCTGATCCCAGTGTAGCTCCAGACAACGTGTCTGAGATCAAGGGGGAAAGAGCCAAGCCGGCTGCATCTGTCCTCTTTTTTTTTTTTTAATAGCTACTTTATTTATTTATTTATTTATTTTTGGCTGTGTTGGGTCTTCGTTTCTGTGCGAGGGCTTTCTCTAGTTGCGGCAAGCGGGGGCCACTCTTCATTGCGGTGCGCGGGCCTCTCACTATCGCAGCCTCTCTTGTTGCGGAGCACAGGCTCCAGACGCGCAGGCTCAGTAGTTGTGGCTCACGGGCCCAGCTGCTCCACAGCATGTGGGATCTTCCCAGACCAGGGCTCGAACCCGTGTCCCCTGCATTGGCAGGCAGATTCTCAACCACTGTGCCACCAGGGAAGCCCTGCATCTGTTCTCTTTGATGAGGGAGGTAAATCTTTCCCACAAACCATCATCCTGAAATCTCCTGCTTACTTCACTTTCAGCATCCCCGGCTGCCACGGAAGGTGGGAAATCATGTATCCCACCTGAGGCTGGGAACTGTGTTACCACAGACATGTGGTTCTGTCAGTAAGGAAGAAATGGGTGACCAGATACTGGGTAGGCAACAAATGATGTCTGCCAGAAAAAAATCAAATACCAAAGAGATAATAATCCTGGCCTGCTGAGAGTTAGAAACCGTGGGAATCTGGACCACTAAGGAAATGGGAAACCTTCCTAACGAACATGACCCCTGGTCCCCAGGGTCCACCCTCTCTGCTCCAGGCCAAGCAAAATGTCCCTGCAGAGGTTGCGCTAAGTCTAAAGATGGGGCCCTACTTTCAGATACAAACATGTAAGCTCTGGCTGGAGAGGAGGACTTATTTCTTCAGAGGAACCAGAATCACTATAGCTGACCAAGGTCTGATAAGTCTAGAGGTTTCTACCTGTCAGCAGAGATGACCCTAAACTGCTCAGAATCAAAGGCTCTAGTCTGATGTGTTTTCTGTGATGCAGCTATCCTGGCCAAGTGTTCTTTGTGCTGCCAACATTCCTGCTGAGTCCTTTCTGATGGCCTTAAAGGGCTGCTGCAGACTCCTGTTCTTTCAGGATAGATGGTCCCAGGAGACCCTACTAACCCAGCAATGACCTTTGTCACTCTGACCTCTCCTGGAGTTCCCTGCCTCTGACCGCAAGAACTAAACAGTCCCATACTATGCCCTGCAGAGGCCCCAAACACTGGGCCCAGGGAGCGGCTAATTGGTTTTTTACAAGCCTAAGATAATTCTGACATTTAAATATTGATGTTCACTTCTGGGCAGCTATAAACACAAAAGGGGGGAAAGAGCATGTTTAACTGCTTCCTCACATTCAGTCTCACTGTGATAATGGTCTTTAGTCAATAAGCCCAGCTTTCTAAAGAGGGGACTCATTTGCATCAAAAGGGATGTGCAGTGCACTCTGTCTCATGACAGAATGGTCCATCACTTGTTGTCTACCCTGTCCTCCCATATTTTGGGGTGGCAGGAGGGCTGTAGGAATCCTGAGTTCTAGGCTGAAGGAATAATAAAGCAGATTGTATTCAGCATCCAAAGAAGCATTTCCCAGTAGCCAACGAGACTCTGCTGAGGGTGGGGAGATTCTGATAATTGAACCCCAGATCAAGAGTAGGAGCCACTGCCTTCCTCTCCTTGAAACACAGCTATGAGGGAGGATACAGGTGGGAACTTAAGATGCCAGGGGTAGATCACTGAGCTGACACATCCAGAAAGGAACCAGGGTACTATTTCTATCCCCCTCCCAATCCTGTTTATCTCCTCTGATAAAGTCATTCTGTGCTTGTCTTTTTGTCAGGCCCTCAAAACCACTTGCCCATATGTCCCTAACATCTGCTCACCCTTTTTTTCTTGTACTATTTTGTATTGTTTCTTGAAAGTGCCCCTCAACAAGTAGACAATAATTTATCCCAATGCTGAGATTTCAGTTTTCCCATGTATCTGACTGTTATATTAAAGGCTCCTAATCCACCCATAGGATCTGCTTCTTTTTTAACCAGGATCAAGAAATACTATCAAGATATAGAAACGATGTTAATAATGACAGCATCCTTTGGTTCAATTAAAGCACCATTAATATTACAATATAGGTCATAGAATCACAATTTGCTAATTTATGTATAATTGAAAGATGGTCTTTCTCTCACAGACTCTTATGTTATGTTAATGGGTACCTTATGTTATATTTGTGTAGGTTCTCATATTATCTCTCTATAGAGTCTAGACTTTGTTATTCTAGGGTCCTAGAGTCCCATATTCACTTATAGTACAAATCTGATGTTAACAGAAAGCACAGTTTCTTTCATTTTTCTATTAACAGATACCTTTTATAAATGCCTAATTCAGCAGCAAGGGGAAAAGAAAAAAACTAAATTTCTTTTAACAACCCAGAAAATTTCATCCTCTTGATTAATTTTCACACTTTCTCTACCTAAATGCTCAGCCTATTTTGGAAGAAATGTTCCATGTTTCAGATTTCTGCTTTCTCTCCCTGTTTTCCCTGGGATGGCCTCTGGGTAGAACATGGGAAGAGGTGGGGCTTTGTGACTTCGTGGTGGTAGTGGGGTGACAGGGTCTTCAGGTCAGCAGAGTCTACCCTGGATTCCCATGAGGTCTGCTGCAGAGACACTGGACTGGGCTGCTCGGGAACTGATGACCACAGAGGATTAGTGGCCCTCCTTGTAGAAGGTTCTGCTGAGAACTGATCCTGGAGCCTGGGGATAGTGGGACTGATGGTCAGGTTTCTCTTCCATCTTGATCTGGAGCTGGTCATTTCCCTGGTGACTTAGTCCCACATTGCCCTTGCTGGTGCTGAGGACTCCAAATGGAAACTCATCCAACCAGTCTGCCCGGAAGTCCTCATTGCTGACCCAGCACAGTGACTGCCTGCCTCCCAGAAAGTTCCTGCCAGACTCTCCTTTAACTTTCCAGACTCTCCTTGGTTCTTCTGGGTCTCATCCATGCCACGGAGAAGCAGAGAGCAGTTCAGGAGGTCCGCCTTCTGCCTCCTTTGGGGGGATCTGTGAGTTTACTTTGCTATGGTCATTCTTGGTTGCCGAGGGTGGGCTGAAGGGTTCTGTCCTCACAGAGTCCCGAGTAGAAAAGGAGGACAGAAACCCCTCTCTTCACCTTTTCCCCCAACTTGGCACATTTTACGGAATCTAAGATGCCATTGCTTTTAAGATATACCACTGTTCTGTATGCTGCTAAAAAAAGAAAATAAGTACCTAGCAAGATCCATGTACACATCCTGATGCATTCTGATTTCAGACATGAGAAAGCGTGAAAATATGTGTACATGAAATGAGCGAATGATTTATGTGTGTAACATAGGTTCCTGTCCAAAGAACGTTGGCCCCATGGCAGGCAGATTCTCAACCACTGCCCCACCAGGGAAGCCCGAACCATTTCTATAAAAATCCTCAACTTCTGGGAGGCATGCTTTTTGGATGCCCCTGCCAGAATGGGGAGGAGCTCAGTTTAAGAAAATACAGAACAAATAAAATCAAGCACATCAAAATATTACTATAAATTAACCTGTTTCATTTTCATCTTCCCATAAGGCCTAGCATGAAGCAATGAGCAAAATTGAATATGCAGTAAATTCTAGTAGAAAAACAAAGAATGAAGGTATTTTACTTGTTCCCACAGCCCCTTCTTGTGAATACCTCTGAAGGTAGAATTTGTATCATTGATTTTTGGGGCAATTTCCCATCAAAAAACTAAATTAGATCACTTTTCAAGAGACACACCATGGATGCTGACTTAGTAGTTGACCTCTTTGCCATTTCCAAATTGATAATATCTCCCCTACCAAAAATAATCCTGGAGCCTAGTACACTTTTGTACTTCTTTGTGTTGCAATCTTTGGATGAAGAGTGAATATTTGCTTCTTTTTGCTATTCTGGTGTTAGTATCTCATACACGGAAAAGAGGTTACACGTGAACATTGTTATTATCTTGTATAAATGTGACTTTTTTAGTATTATTTCAGAGCAGGCCAAAAGAGAAATTCCAGGGGCAGGACCTGCTGTAATGTAGGGGTTTTGTGCTACTATTGAAGCTTTTTCTTCCTGGCTTTCTTTAAAAAGAAACTTTATTGAGATGGCTGGTGAGGTAATAGGAGTGGTTTCTCTGGCCAGGTCTTAGCTGGCTGTACAAGGAACAACCATCTCTAAGGGCCCTTCTCCTGGCTAGCCTGTCCCAAGACACTGCCAACAGATCTAAATATAAACATAAAGTAATTGGCAGGTCAAGAGTTGATAGTACTAGAAAAATACAAACGAGATCACGATATGATTGCATTTACTTGGAAATAGGCAGTTGAAAGAAGTGAAAAATTTACAGAATCACCTGGACTTTTTCCTTCATCATTTTGTTCACCAAAACCTCATTATTTCTCTTTTTTCAGTTGCAGTGTTGTAATCACATAACTGTCATTTAAAATATGATTTAAGGGAAACCATCATATTTTTTTAAATATGCATTTTGAAGTGTGATTTTTTACTGTATTCATGGCAAAACTGTGTGTGTGTGTGTGTGTGTGTGTGTGTGTGCAGCACTAAATCTCTAGTACACTTGACTTTAATATGGAAGTCATCAAAAGTGGAAGTGAGTGAGTGTTCCTGAAATTCAGATTACAGAAGTTTCTTTTGGATACTGATAGTGAGCTTTAGCTATGATCAGTTTTGCAAACTGATCTTTAGGGCCCTAAAATGAATGAACTATCTTTTTAGTTAAAAGATATTTGCATGTATTGGAGGGATTACTGAAAGTGAACATTTTTTTTAAATAGTAACTAACTATTAACAGCTTTCTCTAGCTGCAAGTATGAAACAATGTTTCCTCATCAGTTTTTCCTTCTGTTTGCAATCACTCCTATGCCTTACCCTGAGTAGAATTTCGCCCCAGCAGGTTAATAGGCTGCAACACACAAAAAGGGCCAATGAATCTGTTTGTTACAGTCTACTTACTAAAGCTGTGGCTACAATACTCCAGTGCTGAAGTCAGTGAAAAGGCATCATCCAAATACAATCCAAGGAAAATGCAAGCTGATACAGCACAAAGATGCTTTGTTTAAGAATGGCAGAAATTTCCAGCAACTATCTGAAAAAAAAAAAAAAAAATGCAGGATGGGAGGGAATGTAATCAAATAACAAAACAAACCCAAACTAAAAGAGAATCTTTATAAACCAGCACAAGGACACTTTGTTTTTAAGTGCACACAATGAATTTTAAAGATCTTTGTTCAGAAGGGAAATAAAGTATTATGAAGGACTGACACATTTGATGGATGGATGGTTTCTGAAAAACCACATTATCAATTACTTTTTCCTTGTTTGGCTCCAGTCCAGTAATTTTTATTTGAACAAGCCACATGCTAGCATGGTTTTGATTGCAGGAAGTGACTGGTTGTTGTTAAAGGCTACTATTTCACTGATGAGCTTATCTCTTCCCACCCCCTCCCCGTTCTGATGGGACTCTGATATGAAAGGCACAGCTTCAGTTGTTATAAACAGAGTCAGGGATTGTTTGATAGACCCACCCGTGTTTTGCTTTCAGCCTTCCGTGGTACAATACGGACAATGTATTCAGCAGTGCCTCAGAAAACAAACGAATTTGGCTTATTTCTGTCTTTGACTTTGATATGAAATTTTGAGTTTTTTCTGGCATTCAAAGCTCTCATAAATCTAAGTTTGCTAGCAAAAAAACAGTTCTGAATATGGTATGTGTGTGTGTGTGTGTGTGTGTGTGTGTTTTTACATAAGACTACTATCTCAAGTGAACCTTGCTGAGAAAAAAGAATCTTTATGAAAGAGTCAACCTAAAATGTATCATGGATCTTCTCAAACAATACAGTGCCCTGTTCTTACTTCACGTATTTTTCATCTAATCAAAACAAGTACATTAGAACATTGTTTATTGGCCTAAACATAAGAAATATAGCTAATTAAACTGTATTATTAGGTATTATCAATTTTCCTCTGTAATTAAAGACAGATTTGGGAGCAGCCATCAGTGGACAGGAAATTATCTATGGAATCAACTGTTGATACTCATGGTGTGTGTATGTGTGTGTGTATCCGCTCTTCATGATAACTTCCTTTATGATTAGAGTTTTTGCATGTTACCATGCCTGAAACTTCAAATATTTCTAAATTCCCAGGGTAGTGTGTTTACAATAGACTCTGGATAGTTACTTGAGTATGGTTCCTTGTTCTATATTTTAAACATTAATTTTAGTGACTATTTCCTCTGGTGAGAATTAAAAAATAAAAGATATGAAATAAAAAGATGGACTTCGGGCTTCCCTGGTGGCGCAGTGGTTGAGAATCTGCCTGCTAATGCAGGGGACACGGGTTCGAGCCCTGGTCTGGGAAGATCCCACATGCCGCGGAGCGGCTGGGCCCGTGAGCCACAACTACTGAGCCTGCGCGTCTGGAGCCTGTGCCCCGCAACGGGAGGGGCCGCGATAGCGAAAGGCCCGCGCACCGCGATGAAGAGCGGTCCCCGCACCGCGACGAAGAGTGGCCCCCACTTGCCGCAGCTGGAGAAAGCCCTCGCACGAACCGAAGACCCAGCACAGCCAAAAATAAATAAATAAATAAATAAAAAAAAAAAAAAAAAAAAAAAAAAGATGGACTTAGAGACTGGGTCATTTGATTATTCATCAGAACATGAAAACAATTTGAATGAATTAGGATTTAATCTGCTCAATGGAGGAAATATAAATTTAGCAACCATTTGCTGATTCACTGGTTCCTATCAAAATTCTCCTTAAGAAGATCCCATAGCATAGCGAGGTTTATAAAATTTATTATTAGCCACAACTTACTCCCTGAAAACAAAATGAAAAAAGACACAAAAGATATTTTATATCAAAATTATGTATCATACTTTTGATATAGGAGTATAAATGTCATACTCCTTTCTGACCTAGAAAAGGATGGTTTGAAAACAGCAGAAAACAAAACAACACTTCTAGAGAAACAGTCCTGGATTTGAATATTACTCTGCAATTTGCAGGCTGGGTGGATTTATGCAGGTCTGGGAACCTGTCCAATAGTCCGTGGGCTCACCTTTAAGATGAAGATGAGATGGAGATTAAGGCATCGAGGTAGATTATTTTTTTTTTTTTTTTTTTTATTAATTTATTTATTTATTTTTGGCTGTGTTGGGTCTTCGTTTCTGTGCGAGGGCTTTCTCTAGTTGCGGCGAGCGGGGGCCACTCTTCATTGCGGTGCGCGGGCCTCTCACTGTCGTGGCCTCTCTTGTTGTGGGGCACAGGCTCCAGACACGCAGGCTCAGTAGTTGTGGCTCACGGGCTCAGTTGCTCCGCGGCATGTGGGATCTTCCCAGACCAGGGCTCGAACCCGTGTCTCCTGCATTGGCAGGCAGATTCTCAACCACTGCGCCACCAGGGAAGCCCCCCACTGCGCCACCAGGGAAGCCCCTAGATTATTTATATGACAATGTCTGGCACACTTAGTAAATGTTAGCTACCAGTGGGCTTGATTACATGAACCTAACTGTGAGATAAATACAGGTCCTTCCTAGGACATACTAGAAGGCCATGAGGCAAGGTTCATAAGAGAAATTACAGGCTTTCTAGCCCCCTAAGTCTTGACCCTCAAAATGTTAAAAACAAAATTACACATCCCTTTTTATCACTATTTAAATTTCCAGTTGAATTGACCAAATAGTACTTTATTTGGCAATTCCTTCTCCCTAAGCTATGACTTTGTATATATCTGGTTTTAATAATTAGTAAAGTTCTAGTTGTGCATGCAGTAGCTTTACAGATGATAAAAATTTAATTAAACTTACTTTGATGCAACTTTGATTATAAATTTTCCTAAGCATTGCATAAATAATTCAAAAATGTATGTGACTAACATACTTCATTCAACAAAAAGTGAGTTTTCAGAACTAAGTGTCAAATATGGTTGTTTGTGTTAGGCTATTGTAAACACCCTGCCCTCAAACAGATAGAAAATGTACAGTTAGGCTATTTTTTGCCAGTGCAGTTTTTACTATCTAGCGTTTTTATATCTTTGAGTAGATTTCTGAATCTGACTAATTCTTACAAGATGATTCACATGTTTACTGTTTTTGGAGCAAGTTGTTAGAGAACACTGATTGCTGCATAGCAATCTAAATGTTATAAAAATGTTTCTAGATACAATTTGCAATAAATATTTGACAATTCTTTATTTCACATTTTCAATGTCTTATTAAAATATACATGACAATTACCATCATAATAAATCATTTTCTACACGATAAAGTATATGTCTTAAAATTTTCAAAGAATATGAAATCCTCCCAGGACTTAAAAACAAACTGTTTCCTTTCAAGAAAGCATAAGCACCAAATTGCTTAAGCCTGTAAAGGAAAAATAGTCTATGCTGCTGTTTAAATCCTTGATGAACGTCATTCCTGGAGATTATAAGATTATTTCCAGCATGGCTTCCCTTTTAAAAGCCTTAATTTCTCTTTTAAATTCTCTCTGGATAAGTTCTAAAAAGTGCCTCAGTTTGGATTATAAACTTAGAATGGAGAACGAGTGAGCAAAAATTGTCAGATTCAGAAATCAACCTTAAGCTACAAAAACACTGCACAGTAGTAACTGTGCTGGGGAAAGGTATGCCAATCATGCTATTGGTAACTTTGCTGTGATATGAGGGGAGATGAGCAAGGAACGTGGCTAGACTGAACAATGGCTGGGTGGCGTCTACGATTGAGCAGTTCAAGGGGCAGCTCTAGTGGAGTGGAAACAAGTGGAATCTGAAAGCTCAGGTTTGATTCCCAACTTGCTTGTTTACTAGCTGTATAACTTTCAAGAGGCCATTGGTTTCTCTGAACATCAGTTTCCTGGTCTGTAAAATGGGATTTTAATACCCATCCATCCTATCTCTCACTACCTTTGCATACTACCAGATGTAATAATATGTGGCAGCCCTAGGTAAACCCCTGTGGTCCATACAGAGATAAGGTATCAGATGGTCTCTCTTATGGAGCTATTTAATAAAACTCTATAATTAAATCACTCAAATCTTGTTCTATATAAAACCAAGCAGCGAAGGCGGGGGTGTCTCCATGAATGAAAATTTCCCAGAATATCATAGTCTTTTCTAAAAGTAGTAGTGCATTGGATCAGATATTACACTGTGAATGATGGCTCATTCACACTATTTTACAAGGATTTCTTGTAAAAAGAGAGTCATGTGATTTACCAGAAGTGTTCCAGGCTACATAACGTTGAAGACAAGTCCTGAATTGAATTATAGCAGTGGGAGCCCACAGACTAGCATTAAGATTATAGACCCTTATGGTTTTGCTCACTTTACAAGACAACTGATCAATTTTCAACAAAATGTGTCTGCTTCCACTTCCCCCAAATAATATTCATTCCAGAAGTTCATTTCTTTGGAAGAGGGAAAGAAAAGGTGATCAAGCTTAGCAGATGATCCTGAATCCAAATCTATTCTATATGACCAATGCAAGTCCCAAATTATATTTTTCGAGCTGCAAATGTTTGCATTTAGAATGGAGGGATCATACCTCCTTTATGGAGGAGAAATCAGAAAGGTTAAAAGAGTAGGCAAAGTTAATGAGATCATGGTTAATTGTGAATTTTCACAGTTCCAGTGAAAATAATACTAGACTTTCATGACTTATTTTCTCGTACAAAGCAGTATGGTATTTAGTTATACTTTCCTACACCTACCCCATTCCCATGCCACCCATTTCAGAAAGTAAATCCGTAGTTTTTCTCCTGTAATACCTACCCTGCAAGCTGTTGTGATAGTTAGCATGAGTGGGAGCCTGTGTGAAGGTGTGGTAAGAGCAGCTGAATAGGTGTGAACCCTGCTGTTGTGAAAAGTAAAAGGACTCACGCTTAAAGGGCCCAGATCCATTTTCACAGAGCAGGCAAAGAGCATGGAAACATTTGGAACTGAGAGGCAATAAATCAAAAATAGCCACATTTGCTGCTAAATTCCCTTATCCTGGCACATATTAGGTGTTCAATAAATATTTGATGGAGGAATAAATTATTTACAGCATATAACCTAAGGGGAAACAATATGTTTGCTTTGCATGTCACTTTAAGATTGAAAGCCCCAGGCTTAGTTTCCAACCGGAATGCTGCTTTGGAGTCCGCCCCCCGCCCCCCGGCCGCCCCCAAGGCCCAACAGTGAGGTAGGGATAAGACAAGCCCTCAAGTGACTGACGTCACAGCTTTGCTCAACAGTTTGGGAGAACTGCAATGAGAGAAGAGAAGACACTTTCTGTGTTGGGACACCGGGCTGGGCTATGGGTTACTTCACTTGGCATCCTTCCGAGACATCCCTTGAATTATGTAGATCTGCTACATGGTCAAAATGTGAAACATATCCAAGTGCTGTATTTTAAAATTGTACTCAATAAAAAATAAACAACCTTATTTCTCCAACCACTCTTCTGTTGACACAAACTGTCAAGAGAGATTAGGAAGAAAGGCCCCTAATACAAGTATTTGATACTTCCTAACAGAGCATAGTTTCCCCTTTGTCCACTGACCCTTTCAATAGCTCTTCAGGTTCTATTATCAGGATTCTCATTCCCTGTCCTGGGAAATAACTGCATAGCATTTCCATAAATATGGCCCAAATGATGCTGAAGCTTTCTGTATTGACACAGCATGGCTTTCACTCATTAATGCTGCCAACAAATATTTACTGAGCACCAAGTATGTGTCAGACATCATTCTAGGCATTTGGAGTGAGGCTGTGAACATAACCAGGTCCCTGTTCTCATGGAACTTGCTAACATTCTGGCCAGAACGGGTAACATAGAACCTCCTACAGAGGCACGGTGGGTAATTTAACAAACTATTGAAAAGCTCCAGTGGGAGCAAATAGCCAATCCTAGAATAGTTGCTGGTGTTCTTAGAAGATTCACTGTCCTAGTGTAGAAACTGTATCGCCCAAGTCTTCTAACTTTTGGTTTCTGGGAATGTTTCAAAACAGTGCAGTCCAATGCAAATATGTGAGCGACATAAGGAAACTTAAAATTTTCTAGCATCTGGGTTAAAAAGGTAAAAAGAAAGAGACAAAATTAATTTTAGTAATATATTTTGTCTAACCAATTATATTCAAAATATTGGAATTTCAACGTGATATTATTAATTGTTGAGCTATTTCACTTTTCTTTTTTTGTACTCACTCTTCAAAGTCGGTGTGTATGTGTACTTACAGTGCATCTCATTTTGGACTGGCCACATTTCAAGTGCCAAAAAGCCATGTGTGTCTAGGTATTGGACAGAGGAAGTTCAGAAAACTGCCCGTGGAGTCTTTCATTCTCTTATTTTGGGGATGGAGGGGAAGATATATGCTGAACTGAAACATTCTGTGAACTCCACTTCCAGGATTTTAGTAAACAAATTAGAGGAAGGTGAAGACCATCAGAGCCGTCCTTAGAACCAGCCCTTCAAAGTGCCCAACACAGAGTGAGGCCCATAGAATGTGCTAGGCTGTACAGTAAGTCATTGTTCGATTCGTCCACTGAGGCAAGGGTTATCATTAAGAAGGGTTTTCCACGAATGCTGAGACATCTCGGCCAACGTCTCAAGTTAGAGTAGGCAAAAGACACTCATAAATACACATCCAAAACTCAGACCATTAGGTTAGCCAACCCCCCACTTTATCTGAATTCCTCCTGCCCGCTCCCCCCCCCCCCCCCCCAAAAATGGTGAGAGGCAAGCTAGGAAAGTTGCAAGCCGAGCCGTGCAGCTTCCCCTTAAACCGAGGAGCTGCCCCCGGCTGGACGAGGACTAGGGGTGGATATGCTGCCTGCCCCAGGCTATTCCTTCATGCCACCAAGTCCACTCTCACCTCTTTAGCCACTACCACAGGGATGTCCCTCCCTCAGGCTCTGCCCCCCGGACCGCCCCCACCTTTCCAGCCCTAGCCCCCCGCCGTGGCCGACCCGCCATCTCTCGTGCCCCGCGTGGCTTCCTGCCAGTTTCAACCGCGACAAACTCGACTTGCTCCTCCAAAAAGCGGGAAAATGAGGGGCGGTCTTCGTCCTACTGATACGGGGGAGGGAGCATCTCGGGGTGTGGAGGGCCGTTTTCTTCCCTGTGCGGGGGGCCAGCACCTAGATGATACTGTTTTCGTGCGGAGCGACTGAGTCTCTGGGGTGCAGGTGGCTCTCTCGACAAAGTTTCAGACCCCTGCCCCACGGGCCTTCAGCCCCACCCCGAAACTCCAAGGTTACGCCCCCGCGACCCCGGGTCAGAGCGTCTTGGGGAGCTTCCATGCAGAGTTGCTCGGGGGAGGCGGTCCCGCTTTGGGGTTAAACTGCAATCACAGCCCCCTCTGGGCTCGGAGAGGCGCCCCACCCCCACCCCCGCGTCCCCGCCCCTCACCCGGGTCAGCGTCTCGCAGCTCAGTCTCCGGCTCTAAACAAGAACAGGGGCCCGAATCCGCGTTCACACGGAAAATTATGCCGGCTCCAGCGGCGCGTAAAATTCATGTGAACCGAACGATATGGGATCGGCGTGATCCTCCCTTTCTTGTCTCAACAGGGGTTTCGCAGCGTTACACAAGGCCGAGCTTGTCTCTTTAAGGAGACATTGGACCCTAATTAGTCCGCATTCCTGGCGCGGCCCGGAGCAAGGGGCCGAGGGTGCTTGGGTTGGAGGGGAGCGGCTGGGAGGACGAGACTCGAAAGGAGATCTTCTGACTAGCCTCTAGTCTCACCGCCCCCCCCCCCCCCCCCCTTTATTTTGCCGCCACCATCGCCGCCAACACCCAGTTCTGAAGATGCAGCCAGGGCAGCAGCAACAGCAGCAGCAGTCACCGCTGCTCCCATGCCCACGTTACTTTGATTGACAGCCGAACAAATGTTTCCCAGGTTCGAACGCTCGCGCTAAGGAACTTCAGCCAAGGCGAAGCTCCGCCTTGGGCGGGCCATCTCCGCCCCGCCTCCGCTAACCCCATCCTGTTCCATTCATTGGTCCGAGCCACCGACGACGCCCGGCCCCCACGTGGGTTCCAGCCCGGCTGGCTCCTCCCCGCTAGCTCGCCATTTGTCAGCAATGAAATGATGGGCAGTAACACAGAACGGCGATTAATGTTCAGCCATCTCTGATTGGTTGCTGGAGACGCCCACTGCGCCGGGGTGGGCGGGGCGCTTGAAGATCGCCCCAGAGCGGTCGCGTGGCCGGCCGGTGGTTGTAGTCAATCTGGCCGAATCCTCAGCCGCGGTCGCCGGGGGTGGACTACATCTCCCGGGATGCTCCGCGGTCCCTCCACGGACGGTTGTGAATATGTATCAGAATGTTAATGATTAGCCGCTGCTAAATTTGGTCAAAGAAGTCACCTACACAGAGCGTGTTGTTAGAGCTGTTCTGAGCGGGTGTTTGAGCTGTTGGCTGCTTTCTTTCCCCTCTCTCACACACTTGTATATTATTTTGAGGTGCTGTTCGCAGAGTTTGAAAGGAGAGAGAATTAAAAAAAAAGCCGCAAGCGTTCCACTCTCTTTTATTTTTATAATCCCCTTCAATTTGGGGTTAAAAAAAAAGACGAGAAAACAGGAAGGAAGAAAAATAAGGAAATGAGATGTGGTAAAAGAAGCTAAAAGGTGCCTTTTTAAAGATCGTTGCTGTGAGGTGAAAAAAAATCTCCAGAGAAACCAAAAAGCACCGCCGAGACCTCTTCCGAACCAAAGGAGTTTGTGTTTGCTTTTAGGAAAGAAGAGAGAGATCATTCATTTGGAGGAATAACAACCAATTAAAAGGCAAATAAAAAAAGTTTGGAGTGGGACGCCGAGCGAGCCAGCGAGCCAGCGAGCGAGCGGGTGGCGCTGCCGGCGGGCGCTGGGGCGCGGAGCTCGCACTTTCCCCGCCCGGGTGAGCGGCGCGACCGCGGCGCCGGGCTCGGCGGGCACGCCTCGGCGGAGCGAACGTCGGAGCGTTGCCGCGGGAGACGCGCGCCGGACAATGCCCGCGGCGGGCCAGTGACGCCCGCGGGGAATGCGGAGCGGCCCGGCTTCCCGCACCCAGCCGCCGCCGCCGCGCGTTTCTGCCGCCCGCGTCACGCGAGACCCGGCGGGGGCCGGGACCGCTCGAGCCGCCCCTCGGACCCGGCCGGCCGCCTCCGCCACCGCCGCCTCCGCCTCCTCCTTCTCGGGGCCATTAAAGCCAATGAGCCGCGCGCCTCTGCCCAGCGCAGCCAACTAAATCGGTTTGGATGATTCGCGACCTGAGCAAGATGTACCCGCAGACCAGACACCCGGTGAGTGCGGGCGGCGGGGGCGCTGGCTCGCCCGGCGCCGGGGGATTCTCCGCGTCGCCTTCTGCGCGCCGAGTTGTGTCTTTGGCCGGAGGGGCGTGGAGGTCGGCCCGAACCCCGCGCCCCGCTCGCGGAGTCGCCCGCCACTCCTCCGCCTCCACTCCTCCCGGGCACTGGGGCACTTTCGGAGAGGGGGTGCGGAGAAGCAATTGAGTTGTAGCCATTTTCTTATTGTTGTCTTTGAAGCCCCTGGAAGCCGCGCGGAGCCGTTCGCCGTCCCCGCGCCGCGACTCCTGGAGGAGGGGTGGCGAGCGATGGAGGAGGCGCGACTCCGTGCCGGGGCGGGGAGGGCGCCCTCGGCGGCGGCGCGGCGGGTCCGGCGGCGGCTCGGGAGTGCGGGACGCCGGCCCCTCGCGCCGCGGGCCCCGGGGATCAGCGAGCCAGCCGGCCAACCGTGCCCCCTCCCCCGACCTGTCCGCGGCCCGACGCCATGGCGCGCGTCCCCCCGACGGGCCAGTTTCGATTCCGGGTGGGGAGACAGTGGGCGAGGCGCGCCGGCTCCTGGGTGCCCGCCGTTGACGTGGGAGGGGAGCGGGGTCTCGAACTTGTGGGGTCCGGGGCGGGCACGGGGACGCGGGGGCCCGGGGCTAGCCCGCAAGCGGCTTCCGCCGGGCTGTGCGGCCGGGGGAGGGGGCGGGAGGAGAGTTTTAATCGCTCTTTGCCTGCCTGCGCCATGACCCCCCTCCTCCTCCCCCAGCGCCGCGTGGTTTTCTCTCCATCTCTCCGCCTCGCCTGTGCTGTGGGCTAATCAAATATTTTATTGTTGTTTCTTAGGCACCGCATCAGCCTGCTCAACCCTTTAAATTTACAATTTCCGAGTCCTGTGATCGGATTAAGGAAGAGTTTCAGTTTTTACAGGCTCAATACCACAGGTAACGATATTGACTTTAGCTGATCCTCCTATTTGCTTAGCTCTTGTCTTCCCCCCACATACACACACAGCCCCCCTCCTTTTTTTTTTTTGTTTTGGCCACCACAAAGGTATTATCGTTTTTCCTTGTGGGCAGAAAGGGCAAGTCAAGGCCTCTTTTCCTCAGGCAGGTGTAAAGAAATTAAGCGTTTCCTCCTTTTCCTGTAAATTAAAAAAAAAAAAGGCCGAGCAATCGAAACTGGGGAGACTTGGAAAACGCTGAGGCCAAACTTTCGATATTGATTTATTGGGGCCAGGAGAATGGAAGGTTGGGAAGGTTCTGGGGCCTTTTGACTTCCTTGGTTCTTTATTACAACGGGCTTGATTCCTTCTTTCTTCTTTCTGCCCTTCCGCTGAAATACCAAGAGCCCAGAGCCGTGGGAAGTCGCCAAGTGGGCGATTTCATTACTTTTATGCTGAAAAGATGTTTTCGTCTTAAGAGACAATCATTAGACCTTAGAGTGCCTTTGAAATATTTTTCTTTCGCTGGATTTTCAATGACGTGTAATTCTTACTTCATAAATGCCGGAACCAAAACAAGGCACTGAACCCCATCTACGCCTTGCCCCTGGGTGGTGGTATTCAACTTGTCTCTGTGTTTTGGAGGGAAGAAAATAAGATATCTTTCATAAGACATGCTTGATTCATATTTTTATTAATCTCTTCGTGGAACATTAAAGAAAAAAACTTCTTTGACATTTTGGGGGACTTATTAGTGTTTGGAGATGTAGACATTATTGATGTTTATTTCCTCGTTCTTAAGTGAATTTAGTGAATATTCATTTCTGGATGAGATTATGGAGTTAAATTGGCCAGAGGGTTTTTTCTTAAAACAAACAAAAACCCCACATTTGATCCTTGTTGAAAGGGCAAGCCCAGGCTGGTTCCACTCACTGCCTGTTTTTCAGTAATGAGGGTGGTATTTAAGATAGTTGATTTGGCGTTTTGTAGGTGATGATTTAGAGGAGGGAGTGTGTCTTCGAAAGATGTTAAGTCAAGGTCTGCGTTATACTTAGATTTCCTTATTTCTTGAACAGCCTGAAGCTGGAATGTGAGAAACTTGCCAGTGAGAAGACAGAGATGCAGCGGCATTATGTGATGGTAAGAAAACTGTATCACAGATTCAAAGTGCCTATTAGTTTGGGCTACCGAAAACAAGAATATGTCCAGATTGCTACAGGCTGCAGGATAGAGCGCAGTCACAGTGCTAGCGCAGTTAAAGTTGTGGGAATGTGACCATTAGCAACCTGTAATTCCAGGATGTGTTAACTTGCCTCTGACAACCAGCTTTGATTTGAATTTTCAAAAACTTTAGCTGCGTGGGGTATAATTTTCTGTGCTTTGTTTTTACAGATTGAAAAAACAACCACCTGATTTACATTTTGTTTAGTCACAGGCAGAATGTTTTTGTGTTAGTGGTTTTCTTTGTTGTTTTATTGCTCTCGCTCCAAACAATTTTAACCAGATAATTTTTCAGTAAACTGTTAAAATTTTAATGCATTTTATTTCTTTTAAAGAATGATGGGTAAGGAAAGACACCAGACATCTTTTCAAATTTTCCCTCCCTCCTCCTCCTGCCGCTCTGTATGTTCCTAGTGTGTGTATTTGTGTGTTTTCAATTTCTATAGTGTTACGTTGGTTTGAGGAGTGTTGTAGTCTCCTGTATAACCGATTTGTTCTGCCAGAATTTCTGTAATGCCAGTTATACTATATGTTTAAAACATTCAGATCTGCTTTTTCAGAAGTATTACCAAGTGTATTCTTACGTTTGTTCATAAAGGCTCCAGAGTAACTCATTCATTTCCTATCAAGCCTTTTTCCTTTGAATGCATGAACATGAACAGTATGCTAAAAATGAGAAACGGAAGTCTGAAGTAGCATCACCTTTTTGAACAGTTCTTGTCAAAGCATCAGCATTTGTATGAGACACATTGTTTTTGTTATTTATTTGCCCGCTGTGCCTAGGAATTGGAGTCCATAGGGTACCAAATTTTCATCAGACCTTTGTGAGTCATCTGCTTGTGATGTATAAAGACCACTGGAGATGTTAAGAGTGCTATGTTTGAACTTGATTTTCTTAGTTTTGTGAGTTATTGTCTTAGATTCTGTGTGTTAAGGTGGCTTCTAGTTTATTAGGCTAAAGATAGCGGTAGAGTGTTCTTCCTGATGTAGCAGCATTAATAGGATGGATATTTTGGTTTAGGTGAGGCTTTAATGTTTGCTTGGGGACTTTTTGAACAAACTAGGGAGATTGTTTGATGAAAGGCATGAGATTAATTGCTTTTCCTTCTTTGACAGTATTATGAGATGTCCTATGGGTTGAATATAGAAATGCACAAGCAGGTAAGCTATCATTTCTTTATAAGCATTTTAAATGACAGTAATACTGTGCACTTTAGAAAGGAAATTGTATGCTTTGCAGTTTTATTCTGCACATTTTTTGTGGCCACCTGTATTTTACAAGACCATGTACTGGAGAGAATGCTATTTTTTTAGGTGCGGTTCCCCATCTTTTTTGCGTATTATCCGCATTTTAATCATTTAAGAATGTGATATAAAGTGTCTGAATGCATATTAAACTTTGTACACTTTCAAAAGCAGGATGCTAAAGTTTTAAAATATGTTTTTTTCTTTTGAAAGAATTAATTTATGTATTTTGGGCATTGCAAACTTGTCTTATGAAAGCTTTTTTTGGAAAATAGTAAGAAGTAAAATTGTAAATTGTGTGGAGCTTTCCTTGGATTGGTGTGAAAGAATGGATAGAGGGTGAGCTGGGAGGATCAAAATGAAATCTGTGGAGCTACAAAAGAAATTGATGTAAATTCCTTGTACTGGTCCCCTGAGGCTACTTACTTGGGTTTTACCAGGAACTGTAACTGTTCCTTCCAGAATTTGTACAGAGTACATGAGCCTGATAGGAGGATGTGATAAAGTTCAACACTGGGTCTTGGGTCTTGAAGTCTAGCAGTTAGTTCAGCCCAAAGAAAAAAAAAAGAAAGAAAGAAAAAAGATAATGATTAGTCAGAAAGCGTTGAGAGGTATGACTGAACCAGACTTTTTTTTTTGCAGGAGACTGAATAAAATGGTTTGGTTTAAGTTTCCTAGAAAGAAAAATAGCATATATGTATAAATATTGTTTGGCAATAATAATCCCACTAGGAGGCATTTATTTTTAGTCATCTAGTGAAAGTGCTTCAGATCTGTCTTATCAACCATTTCAGGATAGTTGTGTTTATGTGTTTACCTGCTGGGAAAAGATGAGGGAAAGCTTAGTGCTTTTCATCTCTTATTTATACTCATGGTGGATGTCATTACCTTCTAAGTTTAAAAAATATGAAATGATCACATATTATTAGGCTCTTACTACTTATGGATTCCTTTTTGGATATGGTTAATTATCACATACGCGAAACATACTCAGATCTTTAAAAGATGACAATTAGACAGTAAAAGCTATCAGATAGACAGTATTTGAAAACAAAAAGTTGGGAAAAAAAAAAAAAGAGTCGTCACACTGAAGACTTCATTTCAGATACTTTTTTTTACTTCATGTACTATTTGGTTATGTCAGTATTAACATTATAGTATCATTTGCCGTGTGTTAAAATTCTTATTTTGGCATCCTTGCCATTTCTGTTTAGATAAGTAATGTAAATACCTCCTGCTTAAACAAAATCCATCAAACTTATGGATGGGCTCCCCTTAGCTCTACCTTATAGGAATAAATTACATGAGAGATATTGTTTGTTAATTATCCTCAATACATGTCATTTTAGGTCTGGATCTTGTACATGTCTTTTTTTTTTTTTGTCTTCATCTACCACCCAGTACTAATTAGTGTCTTTTTAAAGATTGGACCAGATGATTAATGTCCCTTTATTTCTTCTCCTGTATCTTATTATTTACCATAACCACTTAGTTTCCAGATCTCTTTATACTGTTTACAGTTCTCAGAGACACAGAGCTTGTATGTATTTCTTTTAGGGGGCAGGGGGCGGTATGTGAGATCCCTTAATTTTACACATTTTATACTTCTGTAATTCTGTCATCTTCTTGTCCAGCTGGCCTCAAATGCCATCCATTTGAAATTGAGAATGGAGTACATTTTCCCTTTTTTTCTCTTGCTTTTAAATTCAATCATATCAAGAATCCTGAGGGCAGTTTATCACATTATGAAATACAGACAGCCCTGCAAACCACCTACTTATTATATTTTCTTTCTTTCCCCCCTTAAGCACAGAGGCATATCTGTCTTTATTTGTTTTCCTAGGCAGACAGCCTTGGTTCCTCTTGGCCTCTCTTCCAGATGCACTTGCTGGATACCCTCATAATGGAAAGCAGCAATAATGCAGAGAAGTTGCCCTGCGGCATAATTGGGCCTAGTTCTCAAGATCGGGTTAGGCTTATTCACTTATTAGATTTGTGTCTCTGAAGGATTCAAGAGTAGGAGTCCCCGGAGTCCTTGGAAGTACCCTAGTAATTGGTGGCCCTGATATTTGAAACCTTTGTATATTTTTTGGTTAATGCTTCTGTTCTTGGCTGCTGCCAGCCACAGAGTATTTATTTTTAGAGAAATTTTTCATTGGAACAGAAAATGATGGCTGTGATGGAGTCATGACTCTGTGACTTAGCAAATTGATAAAAGGACAGAAGCACACAGCAGTGACAAGCAGGCTGGCGGGGGGGGGGGGGTCTAGTATTATGGTCCCTCCCCTTTCTGTATGATACCCGTCAGTCACCCTGTGCTGGTTCTGTTAGAGGACTATAAAGTGAAACCTATGGGGAATTTGTCATTCTGAAATGAAAGCTAATGTAATTAGTACCAATTAAAGTACATTCAGTAAATTGGATTTAATCTTAATTAAGCCTGCATAATTT
This sequence comes from Balaenoptera musculus, assembly GCF_009873245.2. Classification (NCBI taxonomy): domain Eukaryota; kingdom Metazoa; phylum Chordata; class Mammalia; order Artiodactyla; family Balaenopteridae; genus Balaenoptera; species Balaenoptera musculus. Next base: position 75,549,744 of record NC_045790.1, read on the forward strand.
GCCAATTTTTAACAATTATGTTTGAGAACATAATTAATTTAAATTTTGGTAACTGAGTAAATAGCATTAGTCTGGTAGAATTAGTTGATTTTTTTTTTTAAAGGGGAACTCAGTGACATGACACGGAATTAGAGCATAAAATATGAATATAATTTCTGGTAATCTTTAGTAGGATCGATAGAGCTGAGCAGATAAAGCTGGGAAAAAACCCAGAAAGGTTAAAGTGGAGTGTTCTAGGCTATAAAGTGAATTAATGCTTTGCCACTGTCTTAAGTTCTAGCATGAAAGTGAAGATGACAAATGGGACATGGTTAGAAATGGCACGTGTTTCATTGTGATATCTTCATAATGGAATTTTTTAAAATGAAAGAACATTGGCCTTTATTCCTTGAGGATATCCCTAAGTTGGGTTTTTTTGTTTTTTGTTTTGGATGGGACAGGTGGCCCGTGGTTTAGTTGTTACTTTTTTTTTTTTTTTTCCCCCTCTGCTGATTGTTCTTTATAAATACAGTGTGGCTTCTAAATGGGTCAGTGACCGTGGGCAGAACAGGGTGATGCATGCAGTTGATAACATTGCTAAGTGCTGCTTGTTCCCATCCTTCACTCGTAATGCTGTAATTAAAGAAGACTGCCCTGATTTAATTTGATTTAATCTGGCAGCGGCAGTTACCACTTTAAAAAGTGAATATTGGATGTAGATTAGGAACAATGGGTATGTAAATTCGACCTATAAGTGTATATATACAATTATTATTTTTTTTCAAATCAGAGCAAGAGAACTCCAGTTTCACTACAAGCCATGTAAATTTTATTATGAGACTTGGGCCACAACCGTTTGAGTGCTGCTAAAATATTAATTGAATAGAAATGAAAGGGCCTTGCCAACTGACAGGATATCATAATCATAGCCTCTCTGGTCGATGGTAAATGATGATAAATGACATTAGGAACCTTTTAGCAAACTGTAATAACTACAAGGAGGGAAGCAGTATGGATTTGCATTATATCTGATACCCTCTAGCACCAAGTGGATTGCCAATACTGCTTGTTTAGCATTTTCTAAGGGCAATAGGATATTGATTTCTGACTTACAAGGAACAGCTCTATTTTCACCATTGAAAAGTATTGCAGGTTGTTCAGAAGAAATTGACTTGAAGAGGCCGACTGCTGCCCATCATGGAGCAAATAAAGCAAAACTGCCGAAGCATGGTGGAGCAGCGAGAGGGGCCCTCAGCAATTTGTTGCTATTAATTTACCATGCTCGACAGCAAATCAATCGGCATCTACTTCATCTGCTGGAGAAAATGCTGTCCAGGGCAGATAAAAGGCTCGGCATGGTGCAGAGAATAGACTGGATTGGCCAAAAGGAGGCTCCAGTTAATGTGTAAATAAGTGAAATCAAGGCCACAGTTGCAGAGGAAGCTGTTGTTAATTAGGTTGGTGCTTTTTCGTGAACTATTTTAGAAAGCAGCCGAGGATTTGGAGAGTAAAAAGAGATTTATTGAGGTTGAAGTAATATACGACTGGCATGGCATTCCAGCCTTGAGTGTACTTGATTCTAGGGTGCAGTAAATTTATTTGGGGACAGTGCTTGCAGTGGAAGTCAATTTGTTTAGAGTTGTGTTTAGACCAGATTTCCCATAAGAAAACTTTTTTTTGGAGCATTACTAATTTCTTACACATCTCTTGTCTTAGATTGTGTATGCTTGGATATGGAGGAGTAGATGTAGGAGTAGGTGTTTGAGAATATAGGCAAAAAGGTGACTGTGGTATTCTTAGGCAGTGACTATTTTTTTCAGGAATGGATGTGATTGAACTCTTGTGTGATAATGAAAAGTGAATTATCGAAGGTGGGAAGTTCTAGCTGAAAGTAACTAATAAACCAGTGAAAATTCTGCTGACAGAACTTTCTTTTGCTGTATAAAATTAGGAAATAATAATCTAGAGGGGCTGAACAGTGGTGGACACTGCTGGACTGGAAATTCTCAAAGAGAGATTACAAGTGAAATCTTGATGATTGTGCAAAAAACTCCAGATACAGTTAGAGCGTGGGGAGGGGGTTGTGTTTTTTTATTTGTTTTTCATTAAGGTTTAAAGCCACCTTTTCTAATTTAAGATTACTTATCCTTCAGTAGTATTCTGTAATTAACCAAATGGAGGTTATTGGTGGTAAATTTTCCCCTGCCTCTCTGATTTGAACATTTTGGGATGAGGGCCAACTTAAGTCCTATTTTTTAAGTCTAGATATATGTAGATTTTAATTAATTTTTTTCCAAAACAGAGGTTCTGGCATTCGGACAGTGGATACCAAGGGGCAGTGGCTTGGGCGGGACCCATGGAGCTGTCATTTTACATGTCACAGGACCTTCAAGAGAAGTAGATCTGGAGGAGGAAATTTAACCTGTCAGGGCGTGGGCATAATTAGGGTCACTTTCTGGATCACATGGGTTTCCCCTTTTTCTCTTCTTCCATGTTGGGTTCTTAATTTTCTTTCTGAGGTTTTATAGACTACCTGAAGATTTTTCACCTGAAGCAGTGTTTGTTGAGTGGAATTGGCATTTCCTCTCAGTGGACGTAAATGTTTATTACATATCTGGGTTGTGCTTACCACTGATCTGGGCCCATTGCCAAAATTCTGTAATTCTCACAAAGACCCTAAGAAAGGGATTACATCCCATCAAAGGATGATTAAACAGAATCAGATCTGCGCAAGGTGATACAGTTATTAGGTAGTGGATTCAGGACTTCAGATGAATTTGCCTGGGAGGGTGTTTGCTGGGAGATGGGTCTGCCCTGGGTTGGAGATTCAGGCCCCAGCTCATTTCTGGAGTGGAGAGCCCCTGGGAGGCTGGGCTAGTGCTTCGGTTTGTCCTTGAACCACTGAACTTCAGGCTTATACCCAGACCCCTGCAGCTCTGCCTAGAGTCAGGGCCAGAAGGCTTGGCCTGGACTCTCTCTGCATCCATACTGCTTTCAGTGGGTAAGAGGGCGAGGGTTGCTGTCTCTTGGAGTCTCCCACAAACGGGGTGAGGAGAGCTGCTTGTTTATCAAGATGAGTTTACTTCCTCCCTGGGTAACCTATTTCTCATTTGTTTACAAACTTGCTTTTCCATTTAACCTTTATCTTTTCCTTGTGGCTTTTAAAACTGCCTGAGGACAACGGGGCTGTTTGTTAATCACCATCTTGTGGGTTTTTGAAGGGGGAAGCTGGGAGGGGAAAATGTGATGTTTTGTGGCCTCTTTGTAGTTCAGAAAGAGGTTCTTAGATGCAGGAAATTGCACACAACTCAAACTTTTAAATGAAGGCAAATGTTTTGCTTATACTGTTAAAAGACTTTCTTTGCAGCATTCAAACAAAAGGGATATTTCCTTTCTCACTGCCCCTTAATCCCTACTGGATATTGCTTATTTTTGTTTAGCTTATTTTATTTGCTGGGCAAAATTCTTTGTATCCTGAATAATATCATTTTGAGCCAGGTTAGACTAGTGGACTGAGGGATAAGATGCATCTTTTTAGGTGCAGTTCCAGCCTCGGTGAAGCCGAGATGGCGCAGGCACTGGCCCATTGTTCTCACATTCTTCGTTTTGTCTTTCCTAGAATTTTACTTCTTTTTTTTTTTTTAACTTTTTCTTTTTGTACTATAGAATAGATAAAGTCAATTGGGAATTAAATGTTTCAAATGTGTACTGGGAAGTAATTTGTGTTTGTTTTTAGTGAGAACAGTTTTATTTGACATGACTGGATAGACAGGCTTAACACTCCAGGACAGTAATATATTTGATGGCTGCAGAGCCGGTGAAAAGGATGTGATTTTTAGAAGGTATTTTTCCTTGATCCCTCCCCATACCTCCTCTTAAAAAACTCTAGCTCTTTAGCTGCGGTGGCGGATCCAGTGGTCCTGTGGCTAAGTTACGATCAGTTTTGTGAGCTGGGCTGTGGGAGAAAAGCTGGAGGCAGCACGTGTAGGTGTGGGCAACTGAGTAATTTATACTGATAATGATGGGTTGCGAGACTTAGGACTTGACTTGTTCAGAGGAAGTTCACTGCAAACAGAGCTCACCAAATTACTCACTCTAAGGGGGACGGGCCTGAGAACTTCTGGTCAGAAGCGAAAATTAGAGTCGTTGTGACTCTGCCTTAGCAACAGCTGTCAGTGGTAGCTGCTTTCTATCTGTAAAGAGGGATTTAGCTGGCATTCATCAACGCAAATCTGTATGCCCTCTCTGTTTTCGTTGGCCTTGACCCAGCGTTTATGCCAAGCTTTTGCTGTTTCTCTACCACTGAGCCCACCTTTCCTCAGAGAGCTGCCGTGTGTGACAGTACTCTGTCCAGGGGGACAAAGGGAAGGTGTGGGTTTTCTTAGCTGGTTTGTCAAAGAAGCGGAAGAAAAATACCCGCGGACACCTCTCAGGTCCTCTGCTGTCTGGTGCATGGGTCACTTTGTCATCATTTTTGAGGATTTTACCCACAGATACTTCACGGTTGTACTGTGGAGGGAGTTTCTGTGATGCACGGACAGAAAGCTGGCTGCTCTGCTGGGCTCCACACAAAACCTGGCCAGCCCGCTGCGTCTCAGCCCCGGCAGCTTAGGCATGAGAGGCTGAGGCAAGGAAGGTGGATATTGACTTTCTGGTTTCCTAGCAAGCTTATTTCACTTAATTGTTATTATTCTAATTAGGATTCTGTTCTTATTTTCTACATATGTATTCTGCTTCTGAAGGTCTGTGGGTTATTTTGGTTAAAGAATTTGAGAATGCAAGGAAATATAACTGGAAAGAATTGTAGAAATTATGAGCACTAGTACCCTGTAACACCCTTTCTTTACAGAGAGCTTAAGGCGTTTTATATGTTCTCCTTAATCTTCCTGGTGTTCCTGTAGAGCAAGTAGCAAGCTTGGATCCGTGTATTTATTTAAATAGCTTCTGTCAGTGGAGTGCCCGACAGTTTGCCAAGCAGTGTCATTCCACTGCCCTCCTTGAACAGATGACACCGAGGCTTAAGGGCTTAAGAGACTAGCCCAGTGTCACGGTACAGGAGGATCAGCCTGCGGGTGGGGAGACCAGGGTTCACGCGGGTCAGCGGACACCCGAGGTGGCACAGCGAGAGTTGTTGGCAGAAAAGGAAACAGTAGGTTTCTTGACTTCACTTCCAGGGCTCCCTTCACTGACCGCGCTGTTTCCAATCAGCAAATAGTGCGCCTGTTTCTGGGATGTCCTCGGCTGCATGCAACACGAGACGATGGGGACGCTCCCGGCCGTCCAAGAAGTGTTAGAGTGTCACTCTAGCTAGAGACCTGATCTGGATGTTTGTGTGCGAGCACAGAGCCTCCCTCTCCTCCCTGCTATCCTTCCAGAGTCCAGGCCCCGCCGAAAGGGAGGCTTGGGATCACAAATTAAAATACAGAGCCTGGATCCACTTGGAGCAGAGCGCTTAATGAAACTGGCTGTTTCTGCATTCCTAAAGTATACTGTGCAAACACTAGATGTGAACTTGTTTCTTGCCAGTCTCCTCTCTCCCACTAGAAGGTAAGGCTCTGTGGGAACAGGGGTGTTTATTGTTCTCTGCTGTGTCCCCAGTGCTGAGAACTGCCTGTCACACAGTAGGTGGTCATGAAATATTTGGTCAGTGAGGGAATCCCTGCATTCAGATCGAGCTAGCCAAGAATATGCGCGATTTAATATTTTTAAGGGCATATTGTGGTTGTAGGATAACAAACGCTGAGCTTCCAAGCCTCGTTAGGCCTGTGGTGCCTACTTGTTAAATTTGTGGAAAAATGACAAGTGGAAAGACAAAGTAAAAGCAACTGAGCTCAGTTTGCTTTTCAGGAGTGAGTTAGGCTAGTTAAAGTAGAATATATGTGTTTTAGCATGTGGAATTTGCCTTCTTAAAGATGAAAACATGAATCTTTCCTAACTGAATTTAAAATTCAGTTTGGATATCACTCTATCACTAGTCGCTGTGTATCTGAAGAATTCTTTTACTATTAATAGGTCTGTGTACATGTGGTTAGAGTGAGTGTGGGGAGATATTGATCTTAGCCATACTGTGGTGTGTTTAGCTAACTTCTTTCCAAATCAGTAAAAATGCAGGCTTCTGGTTCTTTTCAAGGGACAAGGAACTTTGAATATATCTTAGTTTTTTTATTGGTGGAGATGGTACCGTGTCGTTACAAGAGTAGTAATCATAACAGTAAGTGATTTTAGAGAGCTTGCTGTGCAGATAATATTTTACTTATTCTCACAATAACCTTATGAGGTTATTACTGTGTATTATTATTTCCATTTTGTATATGAGGAGGCTGAGACACATAGAAATTAAGTAAGTTCTGTCAATTCTCCAGACATTTCAGATGCTGTGTTTGGAATACTCTGCTACTTCCCCCAAAGTACTTGACTGAGTCAGGAGATTCAGGTTCTAGTTCTGACCTCGCCAGTAACCAGTTGTGTGTTATTGCTGAGTACCTTAACTTCTCAAGACTGTACTTTTCTCAGCTTAAAATTGGAGTGTAAGTGAACACTGAGATCTCTTTTAGTTCCTTTGGTCTAAAATGACCATTTGGTTTTGGTTATTTTCTATGACCCAATGAACAGAAGTGAGACTTCTTTTTAGTCTCAGAAAGTCCCTTTTAACACCTATTTTCAGAGTTGTTTTTTTTTTTTTTGTTGTTCACGCCGTGGTTGTCGGGATCTTAGTTCCCTGACTAGGGATAGAACCTGGCCCCGGCAGTGACAGCGATGAGTCCTAACCACTGGACCACCAGGGAATTCCCAAAAATTATATGTATTTTATAGGTATATAATATAATTCCAGTGCTGCTTTAAAGTGATTAGTTTTTATGTTTTTCATTTGGCATATATAGTGTTAAAAAATTTAATCATACAACTTCTGAAATAACATGAATTATAATGTGATCCAGTAATTTTCTCCCAAAGTGTTAAGGGGGGGGGGTGTATATGTAGTAGTTTATTACCTGTTGTGTAATTAGCTCCTGGGATTAGTTACCCTTCCAGAATCCAGTGCCGATGTCAGTTTCTTTAGCTAAGGTTTACCCTGATGACACTGCAGGCCTGTAAACTGGCTTACAATGAACTTGAGATCTTAAGTCCTTGGGTTTCTCACATTGTCCTTTACTTAGAGAAGGTTTGGACTTTTCAACTTGGTTTATAATAAGTTAACTGTAATTAAATAAAAGAAGGGGGAAATGTATAATCTTGACCTTTGATGAATCAAGGACATAGTAGAGATCAGTAGTGATCATAGTAGAGATCATAGTAGAGATCCATCACTAAGGTATAAGCTCCAAAAGAGAAGAATGTGTTGTGTTACTCCTGTATTTCTGGCATCTGAAACAATCTTTGGAACTAAACAGAGGAAACGCTGGAGCAACTGAAGGGATGCTTTAATGTTTCATTGCACTGCATTTCCTGTAGTAGAGTGTCAACCACCAGTATATAAGCTTTGTTTCTGAGCTCTTAGGCAGGACTCTTAGGAAGAGTAACGATGGCCTCGATAGGCAATCCGAGGTTAGGAGTTCTCATTGCAGTTCTGCCACAGGCCCTTGAGCTGGCAGTTGGGCAGTTTTAAAATTTAGGATTGGATTCATCTCCAGATGAATGGAGGTCCAGATGGGGGGGTCCTTGGCTGGGTTTTAAAGTATCCACAAAGTCCTTGAACTTATATCCAAAATTGTATGCCTTATTCTGTGGGAGAAGAGTTCATAGCACTCATTGATCCAGTGAGGAAACCTGGACCCAAATGGAGGAGTTTGGGAACTATTTCTCTAGAGCAGTGGTGTCAAACAGGGCAGTTCCTTTCTCCCAAGGACATTTGACAGTATCTGCAGATATCTCTGGTTGTCACAACTCAGAGGTGCTACTGGCATCTAATGGGTAGAGGCCAAGCATCAGCCTTGTTTGGCTTCTAGTTAATTACATAACTTTGAGAGAACCTGTCAAACCATACTTGTATTTTCACCTTTTCTTATGCTGTTCTTATGATGATTAGCAAAGTAGGGTTGTTGGTGGTGGGTTCTTATTTCAGGTTCAGAATGAGGGTGTTACATGATCTTCTGTAATCATCTTTTTCATTGGAAATTTCTTGTTTTAAGTGAGGCCCATTTGTCTTGGCTACCCATTGAGGGTCCCAGAATTAGTCTTAATTCTTTTTTTTTTTTTTTTTAAGTTTTTTTTGATGTGGACCATTTTTAAAGATTTTATTGAATTTGTTACAATACTGCTTCTGTTCTATGTCTTGGTTGTTTGGCGGTGAGGCATGTGGGATCTTAGCTCCCTGACCAGGGATTGAACCCGCATCCCCTGCATTGGAAGGGCGAGGCGAAGTCTTAACCACTGGACCGCTGGGGAAGTCCCAGTCTTACTTCTTAGTTCCTTTCTAGGTAACAGTTTTTCAAAAGTATTGTCCTTCATTAGCCTTCCTTTGTCCATGCTGAACAGTCCCAGTATTTCAGCCATTCTCTGGGATACCTGTTTGGTTATTACCAAGATAGGATAATATCTTGGGCCACCTGAGAATTCAGCATAACACCTTGGCCTGATCTACCCCAGCTGAAAAACCAGGGCAGATCTTGCTACCAAATAGTCCTTCTGCTGTTTCACTTAGCTTCTTGATTAGGTCAAAGTGCATTGTGCTTGTGTTTGTCTAGTCCTGACCACATTGTGATAAACAAAATGGAGTCTTGAGTTTTCTAAGTAGCCTGTGAGCCTACTCACATGGGTTTATTCTATTTTTGAATATTTGGGCACTGTTCAGTGAACATGTTTTATTTGGGATTAATTTTTCCCCTTGCATATTCCATTGTGCCATGCTATGAATGTGGGCGACTGTTCTAAAGGCTTTTGATTTTGGGGAGGATGTAGAACTGTTTGAGAGTTTGGCTTATTACCTCTAAGTATGTCTACCTTGGTTAACCTCAAAAAATATTATAGTTCACCTAAAGTGGCCAATAAAAAACGAGGTGGCATTTCCACAGTTACTCGCTTAAGCAATTTTTGGCCCAGTTGGGGAAGACAGAGTGCATGTTTGGGCTTTTTAATGGAAAAATTGTGTCCTGCACTATTCCAGAGTGTCCTTAAACTTTCTCCTTTATGTACGTTCCAGGAATGTGGAGATGACAGCTCTACTTCCTTGTAAGCCTTCAAAATTTTTTTTAGAAATTGTTTACATTTTTGAGGTTTCAGATTTGGGAGACTGGGTCAGACATAGTACATTTATGTACAACAACCTTTTTAAACGGCAGCTCACTTTCAAATGCTTGATATGGCTGACCTTAGGAAGGAGACCCATTGTTAGGGCATACTTTAACCAGATCTAAGCATAGCCAATAGGATTTTCTTAAAATCTAAGCAAGAATTTAGGATATTTTGCATCAGTGTAGGATGGATATAGAAAAAAATTTGGTAAGATCTTTGTTGGATTTGTATTGTGAGATGGGATTCATGCCAACTTCCCAAGATTTATAAATTCCACTTTTTCTTTGGTATTTGATATTACAGTTTGGGGGCATGCATTTGTCATTTTTGTTTGTTTGTTTGAATCTCGTGCAAAAAATAAACTTTCTAAATCGAAATTTTTAGCTTCTCAAATTGAGATATTTAGAACTAGACCTACAGAGATTAAGATTATAACCTAAAGACTTAAACCTGAAAAAGAACTGAATCCTCATGAGGTTGTTTATTCTTTCTTCACTGGGAGGGTTGCATGGTTAGGAGTTGGTAGTGTTGGATACCTGAGATGGAGGGCAAAGGCTATGGTGGCTTATAATCGTTCATTCAGCAAATGCTAATTGACCTCAGACTTTGTGCAGGGTGCTTTGAGGGTTAGGGAGTTAGGGGAGGTAGAACTCTTGCCTCCATGGATTCTAAGCTTTTAATGGCATTTGGACCAGTGTGAACAGTGCATGGCAGTGTGTGGTGATGGCACACTTGTGACATAGGCAGAAGAGGAGGAGGTGTTTCTGGCTTGGAAGTGATTAAGAATCCTGTTACAGAGGATGTAGGGACATTTTAGCGGGACCTCAGAGGAGGAGGTCTCTTCGGCAGGAAGAAGGGAAAGGGGAGGATTCCAGGTGGAAGGCACAGAGACAGGAAAGTGTTGTCCACGTTCAGGTGGTGGTTACCATTTCCAGCTTGGTTGGTTGATAGAGGAGAGAATGGTTGAGGAGGTGGGTTTGGGAAGCATTATGGAAGGCCTTAAATGCTGGTTCTATTACATGGGCTATTGAGGGAAAGCATAAGGAAGACAGTAGGGCAGAGACTGTGTCGGTTTTGCTTATTTGCTGTATTCTCAGCAAGTAGCATGGGGCCTGGCAGCAAATGTTCAGTAAATGTTGGTTGAAATGATTTGAGTGGAGAGGGACATGAAGGAGAGAGGCTGGGTTGAAGAGGTGACGTGTACTAGAAAGGAGGAACCCAAGTGACCCCCGGTTCATTGAATGAGGGGTGTGGAAATGAACAGAGAAGGGCCTAAAACACTGACCTCTGCAGACTCTCAGAATCAAGGTACCATTAATAGAAAAAGAGACCTTGGAGGGGAAACTTGGTCTTGATTATTCTAGGGGATGAGGTGCCTAGGGAGGAGGAAGAGTGATACGAGGAAGAAGAGGGAAGGACAGGGAGTTTGTTGCTTCTCCCCTGCCTTCATATCAGCACCTTCCCTTCATCTCCTGCCAAATCTGTTTTCTTACCAAGAACTTCAGGTATTCTTTTTCAGCAAGATTTGTATTTGTGCCTTAATTCTATACCCAGACCACAGTGGACTTTGCCAGGCAGCCCTTTGTGGGCAGTGGTTTTAGGAACTTATCATTTTAAGGAAGGTGTTTGACCTTTGTGTCAGTGTATGAGAGAGATTTTCTTCATCATTTTGCTTGATTACTGCCATTACCTTTATATAGATATAATAGTGGGAGTTTGCAAATTATCTGATTTTGGCTTTTTTCCTTTTAAAGTTTTTTTTGACATTAAAAATAGGTACAGAATCCTTTAAATTATTCATCAGCTATGGAAATTCTGCTGCAGTCATTCTCTTCTTCTGTTGCTTTTTATTTTCTATCATTTGGCCAACAACTGTGAATAGGTCAGTGATTCTTTATCCTTTTTGTGCTGAGAAATTTTATGTAAGCACGAGGCTGAGTCTGTAATTGTCTTGAGAAACTACTATATTTCAATAATTACTCCCATTGTCCATTATGTATGAGCTATATACCAAAATTACAATGGATGCTTTAGTCAATGTGAATTACATGTGTGTGGTTAATTTTCTTTTTTTCCTAATGTGAGGCATATTCTGTGTTTTAAACTTTTTCCTCCTTTAAGACACTTGTCTTAAGCTGCTGTAGTTGAGTGAGAACAACAGTGATAGTAAGGAAAGTTAAGTAAACATGAAATTAAAAAGGCCATAGAGTACATTTTGGTAAACCAAAATACTGCTTGGTGGCATAAAGCCACAGATCCATTCCAGAAAAAAAAAAAAAAACATGCGGAAATGTGGTTTTGCTGTCTGTCATGCAGTCTGTTTCAACTGTCAGAAACATACGTTGCTTTATGGGGTATTTTTTTCAAGTCTGACCGCAGCTTTTAATTTCCTTCACTCCACCCACACCTCCCACCTCACCCCCCTGTATCTAGTGCTAATTTATGGGCATTTTGAATGTAATGACACCAACACCAAAAGGGTCAGCAGTTGTGGCAGAAGTTTTTTGTCTTAGGTATGCTAAGTATCACTTCTGTACTTTTGGACACTTTTACCAGAACACAGCAATTGTCCTTGTTTTTGGACTCTTCGATCTAAGTTAAATTGAGATCTTTAAAAGGTGGTTTTGGAATGCTTTTTTCTTTCTTTTTCTTTCCTAAAAAAATAGTATATTCACATTAAAGAGATTTTAGAAAGAAAGAAAGAAAAAGAGTCACCCACAATCCTGCCACTATGACCTAGGCAGAAGCCGAAGGCTGAGTCTTCACTGTGTCCCCACCAATGGTGTTGTGGCTGATGGAGAATTATGCCCCCTGCCACCCCCAGCGTCGGAAAAAACTGGTCAGGGTTCAAGGGGTAATACATAAAATAAACATAAGTATGTTTTGGTTTCATTTAAAAGTATAAAAGTGTAAAAAAGTATATACTAAAATGAAACCTTAGATCTTTAAAATTAGCTTGATTTATTGGTAACTTTACAGTTTCTTCAACTTTTTTTTACGGGCAACACAATCCTAGATATTTTTTAGATCTACTCCTATTTCAGCCACTAACTTCCTGTGATCTTGGTAAATCATCTAACTTTTCTGAGTCAGTTCCTCATCTGTATCCATAAAACAAGGGAATAGAACTGGATCAGTATGTTTTATAAGATGCTGGGTCCCGGGCTCCCCAGCCTGGGGCCTGGGCATCAGTATTTTTCTAAAAGTTCCAGGGGTGATTCTGTTGTGCAGCTGGGTTGAGAACCAGTGAACCAGAGCAGTGCTTCTCAAACTTTGATGTGCCTACAAATCACTGGGGATCATGATAAAATCAGATTGTTGCTGCAAGTCTGGAGTGATACCTGATGTTGTCCATTTTTCATGCCCCATTGATGCCCATGCTTCTGGTCCACTGACCATGTTTTAGTAGCAAGGAGCCAGAGACTCTCCAGAATCTCCAAAATTTCTACCAAATCTGTTATTTTATATTACCATGGTGTAGTTTTTGTAGTACATGGGAGTCTGTGTGCTGTTTGAATGAGACTCTCCACTTAGGATGTCAAGATTGATAGGTAGTGTGGTATCTCTGCGTAACCTCTCTTTGCTTAAGTTCCAGACAAGCATCTTTGGAACAGTTCAGCAGATAGAAGTAATTTTAATGGTATCTTGCTTAGGTAGCCTGGCTGAGCTCCAGCTGATGTTTGGGGGTTGTTTCATTGCTACAGAGATGAGGGGCACTTCTCATTTCTCCCCATCTCTGCTCACTGAGACCCCAGTCTGATAGGTACTTATGCTTTCAAATTCTGGCTCCTTTCTTCTCATCCTTCAATGGCTGCCCTGCTCATATTGCCCTCTAATTCCTGAGCAATATTTTGGGTAAATGGGCAAACAGAATCATGAAGTAGTATATTTTGTTGTAATTTGGTTTCTCATGTTGGCGCATTCCTTGCAGAAAAAGAAACAAGTTAAAGCAAGGAGAACTCCAATTTTGGAGTGTATTTTGTTGTGAAAGATGTGAAAACATTCTTAAGCTGTAACATTTGTCATGCTCTCCTTTAACCCTGTCATTTAGAAATAAGAATACAGTATATAATTGTGGTATTTTATTTTTGTTTGTTGTTGCACAGCGTCAGACTAGGAGGCAGCATGATCTTGTGGGAAGACCCTGTGGCTGGGGTGTCTGCAGAACTGATTTCTAGACCATCACCTACCCCTTACGTAGTTAAGTGTTACTGTGGACACTTGCGTCTCTACACAAACCAGGCAGGGGATCAGGGAATGCTCCACTTATTGGAGCTGTGTTGGAGAGTGCTGTTGCGTTGAGGGAAAATATCTATCACCTAAACTACCAGGCAATGAGAAGTTACAGTTTGTATCGTAGGAATGTTGCTCTGGAGCAGTGCTACTCAATGTGGTCCATGGACTGGGGCAGGTCCGTGCACTGTTTGCTAAAGGTGGGCGTTATGGTAGGGAGCTTGTACCAGACTATATAAATCAATGCACTACTCCCTTCATCAGGAATGTCTTTATTGTTGAAAAAACAAAACTGAGGAACAACAACCAAAAAAACCTATCTAGCTGAAGTAAACAGTAGTTGACTTAATTCTGGCATGAGCCTATTATCTTGCTGATGGATAACAGTGTGGGGACTGACTACTTTCAGTAGCACTGCTTTAGAATCTTTAATCAAAAGGTTTATCAGGGCTTCCCTGGTGGCGCAGTGGTTGAGAGTCTGCCTGCCAATGCAGGGGACACGGGTTCGAGCCCTGGTCTGGGAAGATCCCACATGCCACGGAGCAACTAGGCCCGTGAGCCACAATTACTGAGCCTGCGCGTCTGGAGCCCGTGCTCCGCAACAAGAGAGGCCGTGATAGTGAGAGGCCCGCGCACCGCGATGAAGAGTGGCCCCCACTTGCCGTAACTAGAGAAAGCCCTCGCACAGAAACGAAGACCCAACACAGCCATAAATAAATAAATAAATAAATATATAAATAAATGGATCATCACGTTTAAAAAAAAAAAAAGTTTATCAGGGTTGTTTTATAGATTAGGAATAGACAAATTGAAGTTCATAAAATGAAGGAAAGTGTACCCCCCAAAATAAAAAAGTAAAAGCAAGTTAGGTGAAAGGTAAGATCAAGTTCGACGTGTGTAAAATATTAAGTCAAGGAGTTTGACACAGTCACAAGAAGAAAGCTGAGAGGCACCGCCTTTTGTGTTTTGGTTAATGCAAAACTCGTTTAAATTCTTCTGAGTACTTCTGACTTCTTAATTTAGTAACTTGCTTTAGAGAGAAGTTTTGTTTTTCATTTTCACCATCTTCCTAATAGAAAGAATGTGTTTTCTGTAAGTCTCACTTAACTGTTACCTGTGGCCTTAAATTGCAAGAAGCTTTGAAGTTGAGCCCGACTTCCCCTCTCCCTCTCCTCCTCTGCCCCCAGCCTCCTATTCTTTACTCTTTACTACTGTATATAAAATTTATTGCATCCAGGGCAAGTATCTGTTTACCAAGAAAAGAGGAAGAGAGATCCTTTGCCAGTAGCGAAACATAAATACTGAGAATGTCTTTTCTGGGTCACAGTGCACGAAACTGGAGAAACAGCAAAATTTCTGGGGCCAGGCCTTTGACCTCATTCCTCTTTTCCATCAGTCGGGAGGCACTGTCCTTTATTATTACTGTGCTGGTGAGTCTGTCCTCCCACCCCGCTTTAGATCTGCAGCCCTTCCCCCATGTAGTATAAATTAGTGAGGGATGTCTTCTTAATTGAGAGACAGGAAGAGCCCTAAGCGTCAATCGATACCTAACAATACAGCTACTCAATTTGTAGCACTATCTAATCTCAGTCTGTCTTAAACCAAACTGTACTACTTACCTTAAGGGATTATATTAATAAGTCTACTCTCATAAATATTTCTGCCAGTGGGATGTGGGGCAGCATTATTCTTCCCATTTCATGGTTGTAGAAATGGAGTCCCAAATCACTTAGGGTTTGCTTTAAAGTCATGGTTCCGCTGGATTAGTAATTAGAGTTAACCTGGGATCTGGCACTGCACAGTTTATCATTCACAATATCTGGTGTGCTTTGCAGAATGTTCTGCCACTTAAGTCTGGATTCTTTCCTTGCCTTTCCATAACTGTCCCCCCAAGTAAACCTTGAAATCAGCCTTGTGACGTCCCTATCTTAACGAACGGTAGTGCCATGTCCAAGCTTTACATGTTGGATGGAATCATGGATTCCTTACTTCCTTTCATTGTCCAAATCTGTTGACGTCACAGCATGCTGCTGGTTCTCCGTGTGCAGCCTGTCTCCCTTCCTTGGCCTCCCCATCACTCCCCGTCACTTCCCATCAGACCCTTGTGGTCATGCTGGGATGGCTGTGCTGGCCTCCTGGCTGATTGCCGTGTCTGCAGCCTTTGCCTTCTCTGCTCCCTTATCTGGGCTTATGGGAGCTCTGGGTACACTTCTGTATCTATCTGTATTGGGTCATTCTTCAGGGGCCCTTCTCCACTCCGGGAAATCTAGCCAGTATTTCCAACAAGGCGCTCTCCTCTTCTTCTTTTACCCTTGACCACTCTGCTAAGTAGATGAATCCCCATTTTTTTCTGCAGCCTGGATCTTTCCTCTGAGACCATTGCATGTAACCAAGTGCTCCTTTCCCTTGAATGTCTCACAAGTACTTAAACTCAGCATGTCCCCAGATGACATCCTCCCCCACAAGTCTGCTTGTGGTCCAGAGATCTTTATCTCAGGAAGTGCCAGCAGCATCCACCCGATTTCCCAAGCCAGAAACCCAGAGGGAGGTTGTGATTGCCTTTCCCTCTCGCTTATTAGCCACACCCAGTCAGTCTTCTGGTCTCTTGGAATCTATTCTCAGCTGCTCCTCCAGCTTTCTGATCATGGTGAATGGCTTAACCAGTTTACTCTTCTGTGGCTTTAATATGGGGACAGAAGTCATCCTCTTAAAATTGTTCTACACTTAAGTGAAATATCTGGCCCAGAGGAAACCATCCAGAGGAACGTTAGGTTGCGGAGGATGATACTGATCATGGTCACGAGTGGTACCTTTAGCCACCACATGGTGAGACATGGTGATGACTCTCTCCACGAGGGATCTGGTTGTCTCCTAACTGGCCTGACCTGGTGGAGATAATCCCGGTACGTTGGGTTCTTCTGGATCTGCTTGTTCAGCCTCATCTTGTCCCCTTTCACTTGTCCCGTTTGTAGAATCTGAATGTCCCACGCTGTTGTAGCAGGCTGATCCCTTTTTGGAATGTTCTTGCCCTTTCCCCTGCCACTCTCTCCTTTGTCTAGCAGACTCACTTCACCCTCAGTTACTCAGGGAAACAGTGTCTCCTGTTAAGCATTTAAAAATACCTTGCATTTTGTTTTTTTCAGTGTCTGTCTCATTTGTTAGATTATGGGCTCTATAAATCCTGTCTTGTTCCCCTACTCTTTTCTCAGAGGGTAACATAGTGCCTGGCAGTATAGAGAAAAGTATTGAAAAACTGTGGAGTTAATACGGCTAACATGATGTTGCTCTCTCCCCAGAGCCTCTGTAATGACTTCAGCAAGAAGGGGTTTCTTCCGCTCTCCCCCTTGCATTGCTCGGGCTCCTCTGTGTACCACCTAGGTACCACGTGCTGTCCGTTATTGTGTTTATTTCCATTTAGTCTTCCGCTATACCAGATTATAAAAACTTCAAAGGGTCCAGATTAATTTGGCATTCACCTCTGATTCTACCCTAGCTCCTAGCTTAGAGTCGGAGTGAATGAATGAGCTGATATCTGAAAATGTCTTGTTGAATTTCCTACGTTTGTGGTGCTATGGGAATTCATATTGTTCCTATTCTGAAATTATCTTTCATCCTCCATCTTTCCTCTTGCGGTATGTTTTGTGGTTATAAATCTCTTGTGCCCTTCCACAGCCACTCAAATACAATCAGTGGCAAAAGGGGGTGGAGAGCAGAAATGCCCTGGAGTGTCTTGACCTCCTGTCTGGTATTTATCAGAGCTTTCCTAGGAATTGTCCTTGATAGGTCCTTGCTGCCTTCCAAATAAAGTTCAAGCTCTCTAGTGTGGCATTCAAGACCTTCCACCATATGACCCCTGTGAACCCTTTCTGTCCTTATTTTCCACTGTTTTTTCATTGCATGCATCCTGTGCTCCATCTTAATGGCTTTCAATCCTGCCTGTACCTTAGAATCACCTGGGGAGCTTTAAAATAAAATGCTGACATGTGGGTTCTACCCTTGGAGAGTATGAGTTCATTGGCTTGGGGTGAGGCCTGGGCGTTGGTGTTTGGGAAGGATTCACTACTAATGTTAGTGTAAAGCCAGGGCTGGAAACCATTGACCAGCTCAGTGTTTCCCATGAAATATAATCTCCTCTAAGAGCGTTGAGAAGAAGGGGTTCCATAGTCAGAGAAGTTTGATTAGTACTGCATTTTTATGTACACTTTTTCAAAGATTTATTACATTGTCAATTGAGAGGCTGTGGGATGTCAGCAGCAAAAGAATCGTGTTTAACTTTGTTTAAGCTCTGCGAGGTCATCTGACCAAGGAGCTCTTTATGTATATAATACTTGTTAATGACTCTGCAGAACTTGGTATAGAACCTGCTTTGGGTGATGCTGCTTCCAGCCACATTTCAGCTTTTAAGTCGCTTCTTTATTTGTCTTTCCTTGATCATCTCATCCAAACCAGATCTCCTCTCTGCCCCAGGCTCTTCTCTTCAACCCTCCATTTTATCTTTTTCATAGCACCTTTCAGCATCTGAAATTCCTCTTCATATATGTGTATGTTTGCTTCTGTCTCCTTGCCCCTACAGTGTGAACTCCATGACAGCAGGGACTTGCTCGTCTTGTTCACTCCTGTGTCTCCAATCCCTGTGTCAGCACCTAAAGTAGGCCTGACAGATAGTAGGTGCCTGATAAATATTTGTTGACTGGACAGAAAGGCAGTATTGGGCTTCCCTGGTGGCGCAGTGGTTGAGAATCCGCCTGCCAATGCAGAGAACACGGGTTCGAGCCCTGGTCTGGGAGGATCCCACATGCCGCGGAGCAACTAGGCCCGTGAGCCACAACTACTGAGCCTGCGCGTCTGGAGCCTGTGCTCCACAACAGGAGAGGCCGCGATAGTGAGAGGCCCGCGCACCGCGATGAAGAGTGGCCCCCGCTTGCCGCAACTAGAGGAAGCCCTCACATAGAAACGAAGACCCAACACAGCCAAAATAAATAAATAAATAAATAAATAATAAATAAAAAAAAAAAAAAAAAAGAAAGGCAGTATCATGTTTGTGGTTTTGGCTTTTCCTAAGGTTCACATGTTGAAAATTTTTAAACTGCCTGCACAATAAAAAGCAGCTTGATATACATTTTAAAAGTAACTAGGAATATAGGAGCACAAATAGATGACAGTAGTGTTCCTCACCGTTAAATTTCTCAACTGCCTAATGAAGTATTAAAGAAGGAAACAAGCAGAGGTAGATGTGAGCCTGATGATAGGGAAAATGCTACTATTTTTCTGATTATAGAGAGCTCTTAGTCTGTGGTATGGGATTCCTTTTTTAATTTCTTAAGCAGCCTGTGACAGGCAGCTTCTCCCAGTGTATAGGAGTCGTACCTGTGTGAGTCACTAAAGAGTTTGGGTGAGGAATCAGTGAGTGATAGTGGACTTTTGTGGGGTGTACACTGCACCCATGACAGAAAAACTCCACAGAAACAGGCAAGGAAGTAGTATGTTCTAAGTAAAGGCTTCCTAATTATTAGAACCCTCTTACAGTGAGCGTATTCACACAGGTTTGTCTGGGGTTGTGGGGAGTGGATTTGCGTATCTAAATCCACACGTGGGATCCCATGAGTGTGGTGCTGCAGCGATTCCTGGACCTTGTTTGGAAGGGATTCCAGTGGCATATTCTGCCTAGGGGTCCTCATGCTGTGGCTGTGCCTGTCGCTCCCCAAGCCTGCCACTAAATGTCCAGGTTTTGAGCAGGGTTGATATGCCCGAGCTGGTCTACACTTGAGCTCATGTGTGTAACCCCTGTGACCCACTACACCTGGAATTGTCAGGAATCGCTCTTCCCGTGAGACCTGTGAGGGGTGCTGGTCCCTGGCTAGGGCCTGCTCTTCAGCCGTTACTAATTCACTCTGGAGATCCCGTTGGGGAGATTTATCATGACTCACCATACAAGGTGCCCTCCCAGTGTGCCTTCTAACAAATACCCCAATTCCAGTGGGTCAGGTGATCACAGTCTGGTGAATAATCTTGGGAAGGAGGTTGAGTGGCATCTCCTTTGTATTTCGCAAATGATCTTTTAAAACATACGTCCTGCCATGATTTCAGAATGGAAGCTTTAAGCATTTACTTACCAGTCAAGAATTGTCCAGAGTGGATTTGCATTTGCTTTTGTGGCCCACTGTAATTCCTTATTATTCTTTTTGAGCAGTATGGCATCCTAAATGCTAGAGAAGATGTTGTTGGAGAGGTAAGCAAACCAAATCAGTATAAGCAGGTCTTCTAGACAGGTATTCCTTTATGGGTGAAGTGCCATAACTATTCCCAAACAGTTTTAGCATGCTTGCAAAAGATTTCAGGAGATTCCAACCACTGAACCTGGACTGCAGTTTCTTCTGGTCATTCAACAAATATTTTTGAGTGTCTTCTACATACCAGGACTGGGGTATCTCTGCCCTCATTGAGCCTCCATTCTCTGTAACCTTGCTGCAGACCTAATGTTGGTCTGCAGACCGCTAGTGCCAGTGTCACTTTGGAGTTTGTTAGAAGTGTAGACACTTAGGCCCCACTCTAGGCTGGATTTTTAACCAGATTCCCAAGTGATTAGCATGCACACTAAAGTTTGAGAAGCACTACGCTAGTACATGTAAACAAAAACATAGGTGAGGTAATTTCAGGTGATTATGAATGTTGTGAAGAAGACTGTAATGGGCTGGAGAGTGACAGGGAGAAGGAAGGAGTCCCAGAGGATGGTGCGTGAAGTTGTCTGAGGAGGGGTCCTGTGGACTGAGCCTGAAATGATGAGTAGGCAGTGAGCCATGAGGAGGTCTGGGGGAGGTGGCTCCGGGCAGAGGGACTCTCCCTTATCCTTGCCAGGCTTCGTTCACCCCCATTTTTGGATGCCAGGGTCAGATCTCTGGCGGGCCCTGTGGATGCACTTGCCTGCTGTGCCAGGGACCTGTATGGTAGGGCACATGTTGGGCAGGGCGGTATAAGTGCAAACAGCAGAAGAGCAAAACTTTGCTTTTGAAAAGAGCTGACTGTTTTATTAAACAGAGAAAACAGTTGAAGGGGATGGAAGGGTACCTTGGCAGTGATGGCTTCAAAGAGGTGACATTTTATATAATTGGGAGGAGGAAGAGGAAACAATAGAGGTCATTCTAGAATTGAAAGGACGAGAGAAAAGGAAGTGCTGAGGAATATGGATATAGATGAAGGTTTGTTGAAAAATGGAGATAAACAAGAAGGAAGTAGACAAGGAAGCCTTTAGCCCAACCTAAGAGTATAGACTGAAAAGTAGAGCGTGGCTCTCAGTGTATGAAAGGTGGCTCGTTGCTTTCCTGGAGAATACGTGTCCTTGATGAGAACTTGGTAAGACCCTTTATTGTTTTTGTTTTCTTTTTGGTTTTATTCCAATATTCACATTCCTCTGTTTTCAGATTTTTCTCACGTACATTTAAATCATTATACATCATTTTGGGGGGAAATCAAGGTGAATGATCTTCGCCTACTGTGGGCACAAGGAATATTTGTGCCCTCCAACCATTGCTGAGAATGAAAATGCTTAATTGTAAATCCTCATTCAAGGCACCTGTACATTTATGTCAGTGGGAAAGAGTAGGGCAGAAAAAAAAAAAAAAGAAGAAAGCGATTCAGAGACAGGGAGAGAGAGAGAAGAGAAATCAGAAAATAGCTGGCAGGGCTTGCTGGGTGATACACTGGCCCAGGAGTGCTGAGGAAATGAGCATGTGCAGAGCCCTGAGTGTCTTGGTATTCGGTCATCAGGTTCTCTGACCAGCTCCACCTGGTTCTGCGGAGGCTGGGGTTAAGTCCACCAGAGAAAGGCGTTTGCTTTCCCTACTCCTGACATCCCACTTTTCCCTCGCATCCTTTTTTCCATTTTCCTTGCCCCACCCCTCTGGTAGAGCTGAGTATAACCTTACCATTGGTTCCAGTGTTTTTCAGACTTGAGAACCAAAATGATTTGACCTTGGGGTATTAATTGGATGTCTGTCAGGCAAAATGACTGTCATTCTCAACCGTGATAAAATATCACTCTTAACGTTTGGAACAGTAGTTAAACACAATGACCAGAGCCCGGAAGATGTAGGTAGGATAATAGACAAATATCTGGGAATTCCCTTAAAGACCTTCTAGAAAGCTCAAGAGGTGAGAGGAAGGGACCCTGTTTTCTAACCATTGCAAAAATGCTTCAGTAAAATACAGCTTCACCTTTGGGGATAGATGGAAATAGTTTCATGAAATGTAGGTATTCTGTGATACTCTTTGGGAAAGACATCATCCTGCGTGTTCCTACAGTAGCACCACGAACAGTAGCACCTGAATATCTTGTTAGGACAAACAAGTGGGATACCTCAGTATATGCAGTTAATAACTGCATGCTGGGCACTTTAAAAGCACAATTGGCATGCAGTAAAGTAGCATAAACATGAGTTCAGAACACAAAGCAGATTGACATTGCTTGAGATATTACAATCAGTAGAATCATTGCTTTAGTTCAACTCACCAGGGGAGTGGGAGTGGATTAAAAAAAATGGTTGAATATTGGCACTTTCATATCATTCAAGGTAATACTAATTGAGTACTCCGAGACAGTACCTCTTTCTTGTGAGAGGAAGTGGGATGATGAGAGCTTTTACAGATTGTCTTAATAAATCGCAAAAAAAAAAGTCTTAGTAGTTTGAATCAGTCCTATAGGGAACTCATAGATGTCCTATTACATTGATCCTTACAATGTTACTACTTCATTTTATTGCTTTATTAAGCAGTATAAAATATTTTGTGCAAAATAATCACCTGTACCAAAATAACTTAGGCATCTGGTTTACCAGCTTCCTGGCAATGCTTGACAATACCTTTGATCTAAATCTCTAAGCCTTATTCCAGTCTGGCTTTTTAAAAAAATGCATACAATTAATTTTATTTATTACATGTTCTTACCTCTTTTGTCAAGTTGAAATTTGATGACAAGATAAAAACTGAGTTCTCAGTTTAGAGAAATAGTACTACTTGAATATTTTTTCCTGTGTGTAGTCTGGATTTTTATTAAGTTGGGAAGAATTTCTCATTAGTCTTGTGACTTTTTAATCTCTGGACAGGCAGGATCGGTTCCAGAAGTTGTACTGTTTCTCAGATAATTTGGAACAAATCAATAACAAATCAAGATGTTTTTGGATTGAAACAAAAAATTGCAGTCTTGGTTCTGTAGTGGTAAAAGGGGGTTGAAGGAGAGGGTTGCAAGATTTATTTGTACTTATTCTGAAAAGCATTTCAGAATAAGTGGGAAGTTTTTGGTGTTTGGTGTTTCTTCACTTTTTGGTGTTTAAATAATAATAGATGGGTGTATGTTCTTGATAAAACACTTAATACAATAAATAGATTCATCTTAAAACATTTTTCTGGCAAAGAAACTGCTGTATAAGAACAAATCAGTTGTGAAATGTTATTCTTCAAGAAAATTTTACTGAAACTATAATAGGTTTTTTGCCCCTCCCTCCCACCCCATTGGCTACTGAAATGGTTTCCTAGTAATGTTTTGTTACTCTGTTTTATTTCAACAATACTATATAGTAGTGTTGTTCCTATTTTGATGAGAGAACAAAAACGCAAACACTTTTTAAACGAACAATTGCTTTTGATACTTGTCTTTGATAAAGTAATCTGTACTTTCTCTCAAGTTTATTATGTCATTAAAATAAAATTTATTTTTTAAGGAAATCATAGGTGGAAATAATCAAAATAAAAATTAGATTTTTTATTATATTAGGACTATTTGAGGGGATGTAATTAAATAAAAGTGTAGGCTTAACTAGTTTTTTGTCTTACTTAAATAACTAATTTGTTACAAGTAATAAAGAAAATATCCGATATTGTGTGCTTTAGTTTTTGTTACTTTTTAATGAAGGGATTGAACTGTGGCATTCTTTTCAGTGTGTGACATTACTTTCCCACGATGCAAGGTAGTTAATCAATTTTGCCATGATTCTTGAGTTGGGGTGTGAAGAAAGAAGGGGTAAATGGTTTTTCTCGCTGTTTCTCCATTTCACCACTTGACTGGTCGTGCTGGTAGTCTGCTGGCCGTCACCACTTCGGGGTTGGTGAGTCTGTCAGCGTTCATGTGCCGGGTGTCAAGTGCATAACCAAGGGATTTCATAGACGCCTTTTTTGTTAAGTTGCCTTTTTCTAAAAAATTTTGCCCAAACAGATTTTTTGTTTTTTAAGTGGAATGGTCATTATTTTTATTGGTTCTTTTTATTGGAGGGTGGCATAAAGGAGGGACATTATAGAAGGAGGAAGTAGAATGGTAGTGCCTTGAGGGTAGGAAAATATTACGTGTGGGACTTTTTTCTTTTTAGTGAATATATTGATGGATCGAAGAAAACGTAATAGAAGTGTCAAAATTGTTAATGTATTTAACAAACGATGGCTGCAAAAACAATCATTTTGTTATATTTTGGCATGAACAATTGTTTTTTTATGGAGGCCATTAATCCTATTTTGGAATATCATGGGCATCTGAAGGCAATAGTTAGCGGTTCCATAAAGCATTGAATACCATGATAACATCCAGTAACCCTCACAGCAGTATTTCAGAATCTCTGCCTGTTTAAATGGGCTGTGAATGTACTTGCTCAGGGATGCATGAGCCACATCGCCTATAAATTTGATTGGAAGCTACAGCACTGGCGTAGGCTGATGGATAGCAGATTAGAGCCCTGATTAACCATGTGATTCGAAGACTGGGAAATATATTGTCTAAGCAGGATTCATCAGATGCAATCAGAATTTCAAGTGGTCAGATGAAATTCAAATGTGCATTGTGGCTTTTCCTCCCCTGGTGCTTTTCCCTCCTAGGTTGCCTTTTTTCCCCCTCTCTTTCCCCAAAGCTGAAAAATACTTCTTTGATGAATCTGCTCCTTACCCTAAAGCTGTCTGTCTGTTATTCATCAGAAAGCAGGTCGCAGTTCAGTGAGCAGAAGAAAAGATTTTAATAGAAGCTGTGCCAAGGGCTGTAATGCATCATTTTAGGGCCCTAATTACATTACAATGACAAATATCAGTGGTGACAACAGCAATAACCTACATCCTTTAATGGCTGTGCTGGAAAAGGAGTTTGGGCCCCAGCCATTAGATTAGACTCAGTTTCAAAACATAGGCCATTAGAAGTGTGTGTCCACAGTATTATTGGCTGATCGCTGAAGCCCAGTGGAAAGGCCTGTAAATAAATGATGCCTCCCTAAAGCTGGGTCCTATGGGACAAAAGAGGCAAAATTAGATGCCCATGGAAGCAGCAGTGTTTCCGAGGCAACTTTAGCTTTCAAAGTGAGGAATGACCCGCTTAATTTTATGAAATCACACACACACACATCCTACCCCCCTGCTGCCAATTAGCCTGACCAGGAAAATCCGTTGGTGTGACAACTTAAAGAAATTAAGAAGTCTTTTAGACAAAAGGAGACCTTTAAAGAAAAAGTTTGGAAGGTTTCTACCCCCTTTTTTCTGTTATGTATGTATCTTAACATACATGAATCAATAAAACGACTTTTTGGCTTTTCTACATTTATTTTTAAGGAAATGTAGTTTTTTTTTTTCATAGTTGCTCAGACTTAACATGGCCTAGGCTGCACATTAAAGGAGTCAAATAAGTACCTCTTGGTCTTTATTTTGACAGATGAGTGAGTTTCCTTAGAGTAGTTTTTGTTGCCTGGGTTATGTAGGCAAACTAGAGAACTCAGTTTTCTTATGTGCCCACACATTTTTCAACCCTCCTAGCAAGGGACTATTTTATTTATGTAAACAACATAATGAGGGAAATATGCTTGGCAGATGGTTCTAAGCATTAGAATCATCAGTTTGGTTTGCCCCAAAGTGTCTCATTATCTTTTATTCTCTCCCCCTCCACCTCTGCCTACAAAAAGCTTAACAACCAAATGCCTCTGAGACTGGTGCTTTCAGCCTGGTGCATGCTGCTCTATTTTCTCCGCTCGCACTGGAATTTCACCCTGTAACCACTGTGGTATGTTCGGTCCAGGTGGAGAGTGGTTTGGTGATTCCCATTGCAGCTTTTCATGGTGGTTTGAGCATTCTTAAAGGATAGCTAAATGCTCCACGGGGCCAGGGCAGTAAATTAAATCAGGTCAGCACAGTTGGGTCCTTATTCACTGCTGCTTATTGGTACTGGGTTTTTGTCCATCCTGTTAGGAATGCAGGCTGGAAGGGAAAGCTTAGGTTTGAAACTTCATGGTGAATTTGTGTTTTCTCTTGGCTGGCAAAGTTTTTAAGGTGCTGGTATTTAAAAGATTGCATAGCCACAAAGTCAAAAGGGTTGCTGATGAAAGAAGGAAATCTAGATTGCGCAAGTGGCGTGTCGCTGTCATTCTGGTAATGACTTGGCAAGAAAAGGAGAATTTTTGTCCTCCTGTAAAATGAGGAACTGACCCTGGGTGGAATTTACATTAAGAATGTCTCAGGAATAGTAATTGCTTTATGTTTTCTGTCTCCCGTCACTTCTCGCCTCTCCTTTTTCCCGCTCCATCATTAAAAAATAAGCTGTTTTGATGGATGTTAACTAAACTTACTGCAGTAATCATTTCACAGTATATATGTAAGTCAAATCATTACGCTGTACACCTTAACCTTATAGAGTGCCATATGTCAATTATATCTCAATAAAACTGGAAGAAAAGTTTTTTTTGTGTATGCGTGTAAAAACCCTGTTGTCTACGTGTCACGTACTGAAGTATATAAGGAGCCACCTGATAATGTAAATTACGGTGGAGATCAGTGAAGTTCTGGGTAGCTTTTTAAAGAAAACATACTGGTGGCGTTTCTTTTTTTTTTTTTTAACTTACTGTAGAATCCTATTTGTCTAAAATTTGAACACTTACCAAATTAATAGAGAATAAGCTCTATTATCTGACATTATTGGGACTTTTGCAGATCTATAGTACAACGGTAATTAATGTTCCCAAGGTTAGTCACCATATATAAATAATTGCTTTTTCTGCTAAGTATAGGAGGATTTTAGCATGTTCTAAACCTCTGCACACTGAAAACCCTAGTGGGACACATTTGGAATTTTTAATGGTTAACAAAAACATGCCATTTCCCAACAATTTATAACTAAGGATCTGAAGTAGTCAACTCACCTGAGTTGGTTGGGTGCTGTTCTTTAAGGAGGTTGGGGACTCGCTCATGAAATCTCAGTGCCTGTGTTTAAAGCAAAGGTTGCAAATGTCGAACTCCAGTGAGTTATTAGGTGAGGGAAGTTAGGGTGTAGGGAAGAATGTATCTTTACCATCTAAACTTAAAAAACTCAAGGTTTTATGTAAAACCACATTAGAATGAACAAGGGTCCCGTTGAAGGCTTCTGAAAACAGATTTCCAGTCATGAAAATTAAATTCCTTTTTATGTTGTCCTGGTGCTTGAAGTTTGACTTTTTAAGATGAATGCTGGTTAATAAATTGTGCTATTAATGTGGCACTGTTGTCACTGCCTCCTTTTAATGGGCTTGCTGATGAGAGTTTTCCTCTTCCTTAGGAAATCCGCCAGCCAGAATATAAAGTGTGTTTTAATATCATCCTGTTAATATTTCGGGAATTTGTAACCAGCTGACTGTTCTCTTTATTGCTTTCCTTTCCTTTTTTTTTTTTTTATTTTCTTTTCTTTGCAGGCAGAGATTGTCAAGAGGCTGAATGCTATCTGTGCACAAGTCATTCCTTTCCTGTCCCAAGAGGTAAGGCAGTTGGTTTCAAGCATTGGGCTGGAAGGTACCATTTTAGTGGTTTTGCAGATAAAACTGACTCCTTGGCCTTGTCTGTCTCTTGGTGTTTGTGTTGCACTTTTCTAAGATACAGTGTTCGCATTCCAACTTCTACACCTTATTAACATTCAGTGGAATATAATTGTGTTTATATAATGGAGTATTTTCTAATGTGCTAAGCAAAATTCAGTTGTTAAATCTTTTGCTGTCATTGGACTATGTAGTGTTGCTCAGAACTATGACTTTGTCATAATGGCATCTGATAGGGGAGATTGAAAAATTGCCCAGAAGACAAGAGCTTGTTCTATACTTTTGTCACTGGGCATTAAGAGTTGCCAGAAGATATATCAAACAGAAAGCCTTTACATAGTAAACAAACTGATGTAACTTTTGGCTAGGGACTTCTAAAAAGTTACTTCTTATTACCTGATGAAGTCTTTATATTGTGGGTGCATTTGGGAAAAAGACACAAAAGATGGACTCAGTGGACTCATTTCTCCGAGTACCACGGACTTCACGCCTCGCCAAGCCCCCACGTGCCGCTCACTTTGCTTTCTTCTGCTCCCACTAGTGGAAGTGTGCACGCTGCCCACAGGTGCGCACGTGGTGGAATGAGGAGGTGCATTTCTAGTGCATGGTGGCTTTTTTTTTTTTTTTTTTTTCCCTCCTCTGCTTGCTTGCTTGCTTTTAGTACTTACAAAGTTTAGGTGCACCAGCTGGAGAGAGTTTTTGCTTCTGGACTACTGAATCCTTCATTTGCTCAGGTAAGATCAGCTGTGAGAAGGAAGAAGCTAATAAATGGAATAGCTGCACGTCTTGCAGCCACAGTGCTTGGTGTTGTGGGCTGGAAGGCACCGAGGCACTTCCCTCCTTCCCTTCAGTTGTGTCACTGCTTTTCAGGAGAACAGTTCACCCGCCTGCCTGCCAGTGGGCATGCGCTGAGGTTAGCGTGCGGCCGGTATTTGAGCGTTCATGTGTGTTATAGATATGTGGATCCCTATCTGACTTCTTATTTGGTCTGAGCTGGGTTAGACCTCCGTAACCATGAGGAACTTTCATGGGAATATATCCTTTGGGGGCGCTCATATTCACAAGCCACGGGCCTAAGTTAATATCCTGAACTCAGATGCTCTTCTGGATCACAAACAACAAAGGATGTCTTTCTCGTCCTTGAGCTGTGACCACAAAACCACCACCCACTATATTCCCATTTACCTGTTTCTACTCAGGATTTGCTTGTTGACTAGATTACATGGAGTGCTGAAGGAGAGTCAAGGGGCCTGTTCGCATTTCTTTAGGAAGTCTGGCTGCCCTTTGCCTGATCCAGACCAGCGTGTGTTTCTTCTTACTTTAAGCAGCTCTGCTTTATGGGGGTGGTGAATGGGAAGGATGTGTAACCCACCATGCCGTGACCAGGCTGAGGTGTTGTTCCCCAAGGCAGAGGGAAAAGGAAAAGTTTGAATTTTCTCTGGGGTGGTGTTAGATTTTAGGCTTCTGAAGACACAGACTCCTACACATAATCACCAGTACAGCTTATTCCCACGGCATTTTTGCAGGATCTGTGGGGTAATGTTCAGATGTGGGAGGAGATCTTGGGGTGTCGGTGGAGCTAGCTGATTTGCCAGTAGGTCGTTTTCCCACCTGAGTTATGTTGTTTGTGTGAGCAGGCCCGGTAGGAACAGACTATGTAATGGTAGTGGTGCTGAGCAAGGCGGGACTGGAATTAATTGGCTAAGGAGGTCGTACCCTGTAGAGGAAAGCCGTGGGGAGACACTGGCAACTCCTTTTCTGCCTTAAGCTGGGAGGGTAGGCATCATAATCTCACTACTCACTGTTTACTTCCCCGATACTTTTGACGTTCCCTGGTTGAAATCCCTGACACGTGTAATGGATGACCTGTGTCATGGTTTTCTAAATCCTGATGCTGTATATATCTTTTCTTCTGCTTGCTTTGGATTTAATTGGCTCTTCTATTTTTTAGTTTCCTAAGGTGTGTGTATATCTTTTAATGTGTGGGCCACAGACACGTTAGTTGCCGTCCAGTCCGGGCCTCTCGGATGTTTTGTGTCTGCACGCGGCCCACCTTGTTTCCTCTTCTGGGCATTCTGTGAGCATCGCACTACTTGCCTCTACCCTGAGGCAGATGGACTGTAGTCTGGAGGGAGGGCAGGAGGCAGGTTATTGGAGGAAGATGAATTCTATTTCCTGTCTCGTCAGAGACGTGCAAAATCACTGTTGCGTGGCTGCAAGCGTCACTTGGTGCTAGGGCTGAAGGCTCTTAATCTGATCTTTTAACACCGGCTCTCTGTGTGACAGTCTCACTGCCAGAAGGGCAGCTGCGGCATTAGAATTTATTTTAAAATATCTTTATTTAAAAACTAAATGATTGTATTTAGAAAAAAAGAAAAACGTTTCCTGAAGACTAGTGCATAAGCTACAGGACGGTGGTCGGAGGGGTTTTTTGGAGTTTGGCAGGAACAAGAAGTGAATTTACAGACATCTAGATAAGTCTATTTTTAATTTAGCTCCCATGTGCTGACTAATGTACCTGCTTAATATTGCTTGTGTCTAGTGTACCACAGTTTCTAAAATTAAAAAAATATGTACTGAATGACAACTGTTGAATAAATTTAGTTTTAACTGCAAGACATGTTTTTGGGAAGTTAAGTTGTATAATTGTAGCTCAAGGACTCGAAGTGTGTCTATGTATGTAACATCAGAGAAAAGTATTTTCCCATTAGATTTCACCAAAACACTTAAAAAAATTATAGCCAATATCTATTTTAGTGATGTGCTTATTATTGCACTTGTGTACAACTACTTCCAAAGTCCCAGGCATTAAACAAAGATATTGCCAACTCTTTTCATTAAGTGAGTAACTGTCACTTACAGTTCTTAAAATTTCACAGGATCCTTAAAATCAGGATTTAGAGAAACCTGGTGAGTGAGTCCTCACCTGTCTGGAGCTGTTCTTTTCTCCCACTTTCTTTTGGCTTCTAGGGATGGGTAAGACTTTTCTGAATTCTGCTGCCCTCAGATTTCTTCTGTAAAAGGCAAATCTCAAAGTAGTAAATGGGAAGTTCTTCTCTGTCTCACTTCAGGTCTCGTTTGCTGAGGAGGAACTATACCAACTTCCTGTTGGCAGTTCCCTAAGCAAGAGATGGCCAGGGATGATGACGGTCACATCTGGGTCGAGTCCTGGCTTCCCTGTTACAAATTGCATGGCTTACTGTAACCTGCTTAAGCTGGGTGACCTTTAGCAAGTGATTTGCCTCTTTAAGCCTCAGTTTCCTCATCTGTAGGATGAAGTAAATAATAGCATGGAACGCATAATGATTGCTGTGAGGATTCCCTGGGATTGTCTGGTGCAGCTTAGCACGTAGTAATGAGTGGCTCCTGAGGTTGGCTGGCAGTAGTACTAGCTGCAGCAGCAGCTGAGAAGCCCAGAGTTCCCTTCTGAGAGGACCTGGAGCCAGCCCTCCCTCCCCTTTCTAGTCATTGCCCTTTGGAAGAGCGTGTATTGTTTACCTTCCTCTCTGATGTGCTTATAGGGGGAAAAAGTATCAATTAAAACAACCCAGGGGGCTTCCCTGGTGGCGCAGTGGTTGAGAATCTGCCTGCCAATGCAGGGGACACGGGTTCGAGCCCTGGTCTGGGAAGATCCCACATGCCACGGAGCAGCTGGGTCCGTGAGCCACAATTACTGAGCCTGCGCGTCTGGAGCCTGTGCTCCGCAACAAGAGAGGCCGCGATGGTGAGAGGCCCGCGCACCGCGATGAAGAGTGGTCCCCGCTTGCCGCAACTAGAGAAAGCCCTCGCACACAAATGAAGACTCAACACAGTCATAAATAAATAAATAAATAAAAGAACGTGAATTTCTTAAAAAAAAAAAAAAAACAACCCAGGGCTGTGAACTAGCTAAAAATCTCCATGAGGCATATTAGGTAGCCTCAAGGGTGATTCTCTTCTAGCTCCCAAAATTAATTTTCCAATTTAGCAAACTCCCGTCTCTCCCCAAACAGCAAGCAAAGATCCAAAACGTGACAACTCTTCAAGGTGTTCACGCTGTAGAGTTTGCCTCAGAAGACACAGTGATTTTGGATGGGGTCTGTGTTCTACACACACTGTGATCTTAAAAAACAAATTTCTCAGTCTAGTTGGGGGACTGGCTGTTTTCAAAATACCTGGTGGCTTAGTTGGAGTTAGTTTTGTCTTTACAAGTAGTTTCTGTGGATGGGCTCTCCGTCAGCGATTTCAGGATATAGCGTGTAGACGCTTAGACCTTAGTGAGCACTCAGCAGAATTGAAGGATGCCAGTAAGTACTGACTTATCTCCAGTGCCCCCTAGCCCCCCTTTCCAGGAACATAACCTTTAGGGCTATTCTAATGTAGATTGAAAACTATGCACCACTTGTTACACCCTGGCAGCAAGGCACAAGTGTTCCTGCTAACTTGGAATCAGACCAACTCTGCATCTTACTGGCTTTATATTGGGAAGGTTGATCTCTGAGTTGTAATATTCCTGTAGATGGTGAGAGTATCCCCATTTTTACAATGTGTACTATATGTATTAAAATGTAAAACACTTTGGATAGTAAATGCCAGTTTTTGTTGTTGTTGTTTTTAACCTTTTCTGGGAAATGAATTTTATTCCAGCTTATTTTGGGTCCCAAGACATCTGGAGAGGAGGGAGGGAGTCGGTAAAAAAACTGGGAAGAGTTGAAGGTAATATTTGTGAATGGGCGGGCTGGCTGGCGGTCTTCCTGTGAAATAAGCTAGGCTCGCAGCTCCAGGGGATGCTTGCAACAGTGCGTGGTTAGCTCCACACAGATGATCTTTCAGAAGGGTGGGAATATTTTATTTTTTTGGAAAGCCTGTAAGTATTGTCTTATCCTGCTCGATTAAGCATTAACTAAATGTTGGGCACTAGCTGAGGGTCTTACTTAGAGGACAGTTGTGCTTTTTGAGGACAGTTGTGCTTTTTGTACTTTTTTCCCCTTGGGTTATAAAATAGTTTAGTTTTGAGATGGGCAGGGTATGGTTTGTGGTGACTAACAAGATTTTCTTAAGACGTTTGAGAACTTCAAGCCCCTAATAGGCTGTAGGTCAGTAATGTATTACATGATGGTGACGTATTACGTGATAATTTAAAGTCTTCTTTCCTCAGAGTACCATTTGTATTTTTCAGAAACTTGCTGCTCCCCTAACAAGGAGCAGAGTCCATTGGAAGAGTTATGTTATGTGAGGCAGTGTGATAAGAGCCTGAGGTCAGGCAGATTTGGGACCAAATCCTGGCTTAGCCACTTGCTTCTTTTATCATATTGAACACAATACTTTATTTTTCTGGGCTGCAGTTTCCTCATCTGAAAAATGGGATACCTGCACTAGAGGGTTGTTATATGAGGACTAGTGATAACGTGAAAGACCTAGCTGGGTATTAGGCTGCTTTAGCAGAGATTAAAGGAACAGTGGTTTAGGCAAAATAAAAGTTTGTTTTTCTCTCACATCACAGTTTGCATAGAAGCAGCTGTAGCTAATTTGGTGGCTCCACGATGTTGTAACTCAAGTTCCTTATATATTGATGTTCGTCGTCCCCAGCATCACCGTGTCCTGCCCCCGCCAGCAGGAAGGACGAGAGAACTTGTGCTTTTTCTTTTAAGGTCGTGGTGTGGGTGATGCTCACATGTTTGCTCACTTTGCAGTGGCCAGTGCCTGGTTACTTGCCCATGGCTAGCTGCAAGGGAGACTTGGAAATGTAGTCTTAGCTGAGTATGCCCACCTAAAACTTAAACTAATGTAAGAGAAGGGATATCAAGGGACAGCTAGCAATTGCTTCTAGACTAACAGTGCTGTGCACAAAATAAAAATAGTGAGCATTATTATTATTACCAGTGTTGATCTGAAGGGAAGTCACACTGAACCAGTGGTGTATCTTTATGTGACAGACTCTAGCTCTGACTATATAATCAGCACAACTTGTATTTTAATCTATCACATAAAATATAAAATAATGCAAAGTTCTTGTTATAGAAGTCTCCTCCAAGGTCTGAATTGTAGGGAAAAAGAGTCACCCATCAGGCATTCTTTATCATTCATACATGCACAGGGGGTGAAAAGGAACCCCCATGAACAGTGATAGGCCCTGTGGGCCATCTAGGTCTAGATACACAGCTTATGTTTATGCCCATATTTTTAAAAGCACAAAGATTTTTGAAGACCCCTCTCAAGTGAAGGATGGGATATAGGAGATCACTCATAGGGCTGCCATATTTTGTAGTAGACTTGCTGGAAGGAACATGCTGCTTGAAGCTGAAAAAGTTATTGTTAAGGAAACTGCTTCTCATAAGTGGGACATTTGTGAGTCCTTGAATTATAGTTCTTTTCCCCTCATCTATCTCAGACATACTCTTTTGTGCATGTGTCTTGTCCTCAAACTGGAGAAAGTGGGATCAAAATTTTCGACAGTCTGCCTCCCCTCCAAATCATGAAAGATACATTGGATAAGTCACTCTTGGTTTTGTGGAATTTTAAGACATCTCAGAAAAAGTAGCTCAGGTTGATTGCTTTGCAGCATCAAACTTGATCCATTTTTAATGTCTTGGGCCTCAAACCATTTCCAGCCACAGCCTGAAGTAACCTGAAATGTATGTACCTTACTGGATGGGGTGAGAGAACAGAAAGTAGTTCCTTATGACCAATGGCTTCCTAATTCCCATTTATTAAACCCATGGTCATCGTTAGATTTGGAGAAATGGCATTATCCATCTTTAACCTTGTTTTCAGCAGGTCGTTACAACTAGTTTCTAGTCATCCAGTGCCGAGGAGGTGATGGATATTGCCCTCCTCCCCTAGTCCTCTGCAATTCCAAAGCTAAATTTTCTTGTTCCTTGAGTTCTGCAAGCAGAAGCAGGCGGCGTGGAGGCTGTGGAGGAGCCCAGATTGGAGTGAGCGGCTCTTTTTGCCTTGCATCTGTGAATATTAACAAATGAAAAAAAAAGAATTCAAATCATTCTTCTGAGCACGTTTAACCAAAGTTCTCTGATCATTAGAATTTTTAGGAGTGAAAAATTTAAGCCTTCTTTCTACTTTTATTCTTATATTTACCCAGAGAAAAGGGAACATTCCAACTTAAATTCTTTCTGGTGCAAATTTAATTTTTAATTTTAACTAACTCAAAACTGTGTTTTTATTGCCTTGTTAGCTTTTCTAATGAGTAGTAGTTGTGTTTTCTCCAGAATTCTGTAGATTTATTCGAATGTTCTACATTGCATTTAAATAGTAGAAAATAATACACAATTACATAGTAGTGATAACATTCATTTAAGTTCCAGTAGGCTAAGATAGCCAGTCAAATCATTGAATTTCTATTTTGGGCTTTCCATAAATTTAGTCCTTTTAATTTGATGGAAAACAAACCCTTTTGCTGTGTTATGAGATATGGTTGTATGTCAAGTGCTGTTTATTTGGCACCTGGCTTAATATGGTACTGAATTATTCTGAACCACATTTTGCATGTGTAGAATAATCATGAAATAGAAGTTGAAAAATGTGATCAGTCACTTTCATATTGTGCCTTAGGGAGGAAATGAACAAAATACAGTGGTTACATGCACTGGTGGTAGTGTTCTCGCCTCATAATGGCACCAGGTTAACTTGTCTTCCTGCTTGTTAACTTTGTAAGGAGTCAGTGGCTTGTGATAACATGGTTTGATGTAGGAGAGCTTGGCTGAAATCACCAGAGATCCCCTGATATGTATGCAGTGACACCCATAAGACCTGAGATCATTCATTAAGTGCCAGCAGCCTTTACAGGACACGTCTGCTTCCCAGCCAGGGCCATTTTATCAGTGTTGGTAATGTGTTCTGACAGTGTTGTGTATCTAAGGAATGTCCTAAAGTGACTAATACACCTGGATTGGGGCTTTAGAGGATTTGGACCAGTTTTCTAATTTTTACATTGGGCGGCCTTTCCTTTAAAATATGTTTTTTCTCACAATACTGAGTGAGGCATCAGAGAGCATAATCCTGTCCCAAGTTCCATGGTTGACAGATTGACTTGTTCTGCATGGCTGTGTGTTTGGTTGACAGTTGGATATTTGGTGAGATCCTTATGGCCTGCTTCCCCTCAGGAGATGAAAGATGGTTCTCAGGAAGGAGAACTTTTTTCTGCAGGTTTAAATGTGGGCCTCCTTCCAAAGGCAGCAATGCCACCTCTTATCTGTATGTGTCTAAAAAAATTAGTGTGTATTTGAGAAAGTGACTCATTTCTTTGACTTTCAGTTAGGTAGCGGTTGGATTATTATTACTAGACTTAAGCTTTAAGGTACCTTAAGTTAGAGCTGCATTGTCCGGTACAGTAGCCATAGCCATAAGTAGCTATCTAGATTTAAATTAAAATTAATGAAAGTTAAATGTGGTTAAAAATCCAGTTTCTCAGTCGCACTAGCCACACTTTAGGTGTTCGATATCCACCCATATGTGGCTAGAGCACAGATCTAGAACATTTCCAGCATTGCAGAAAGTTCTGTTGGAAAGCTCTGGACTCGTAGAGCTTATTGGACATATCAGTGAAGAGTGCCTTGCCTGCGTATGAATGAGAATGAAGAAGACAAGGCCAAATGGTCAGTACAAGAAGACTTGGGCAACATTTCCCACGGTGTCTCCTGAGAGCCTTAATCCCAAGCTCCATAGCCAAAATTGTTTGGAAAGGCCTACGTGCATATTCACCCTCTTTTGAGATTTGAAGCTCTGAGAAGACAAGCAGTTTGCCAGGTATTAGCCAAATTACACCTTGTGAATTTTAAAATCGTGTTTTGTATAAGTAATAACCTAATTTCTTGTGGGCCTAAGTAACATTTCTTGGGATACCATTTAGGAAAGACTGACTAAAAGAGTTTTGGTTAAATTTATAGCTCATTTGTGTTAATAAACTTGGTAGACTTGCTGGAAAAGGCTCTGACTTAATGGACGTGGAGTGACACTTTTACTTGGATTTGATCTGCTCAGGATCAAATTGTGTCTAGTCACATTGAACACAGCCAGAGGAGTAGCCAGAAGGATGAGTGAGTCTCTTAAAGCCAGTGACCTGGGGATATCTGACCTGGAATAGAGAAAGTTGAAAACACGCATTATGCCATTTTTAAACACCTGAGGGTGCACTACTGTGGGGGAGAATTTAGAGACAGAATCGCGTGGGAAGGAGTTAGGGAGCAGTCTTCTCTCCTCCTCCAGCCACGCATTCTTTCTCTTCCTTGATGGACAAGCTTCTTTATCCTTCAGGAACCTTATCCAGGCTGTTCCCTTTGCCTCCAGTTCTTTTCTCCCTGCTTTTCACTCGCGGAACTCTTGCACATTCTTCTGGTCTCAGTTGTCCGGTCCACTTGCTTACGGAATCTTCCCCCAACCCTAAGATTTGATTAGATATTTCTCTGATGAGTGATTTCGTAGCATCCTGTCATTGTCTTCATGGAAACTATCCTGCAACTATAATTACAAAGCCTCTTGAATATTATTAATTCACTGTCTTGTTCATTAATCCCAGTTCCTACCACAGTGCTTGGCACACAGTAGGTGCTTAATAAATAATTGAATGAATGAATGAATGAATAAGAAAACAAAGCCTTTCCTTGATGCCCCAGGAAATGTGCTGACCATTCCTGCCAATAATCTTCCCTAGTACTTTAAATCCTACGTTCCTGTATTGTGAGATGCTCTGTGTGAATCATGTGAGGAGGGGGGGCCATTATCTCTTGCTCACTTTTGCATCTCCACATGTCAGGATAAGAATTTTAGTTCATTTCACATATCTGTCCTTACTACCCCTATACTACCCCTATCAATAAGAGGGATATTAAAAAAAATTGTAAGTTGTGATAATAGTTTTAAATTAAAGTTTTTATTACAGGTACCAGATCTATTGCCATGCCTCAAAGTATTGGCATGGCAGATACTGTCCTTGTAGTCTCTTCTGAGAAACATACGTTCAACGTGTAAGGTATATATTCTAGTGGTTTGTTAATGCCAGTTTCTCAGCAGGCTTTGTTGGACTTATCATAAGCTTATATTGTTTTAGTCTCTTTCTTGTGGAAAAAAATATTTTCAATACCTTGAACAAGTGTAAAAAGTAATTTTATGATGATGAAAGTAAGTAGGCAAGTGATTTAACGTATAGAATTTCATTTTACTGGTCTTTTTTTTACAACCATGCTTGTATTCCTTAAATCACAGTATTTTATTGAGATGTAATTTACGCATCATAAAATTCACTCATTTTTTAGGTGTACAATTCAGTAATTTTTAGTAAATTTACAGAGTCGTGAAACCATAATCAGAATCTAGGTTTTTTGTTTGTTTGTTTGGATTTTTTAAAATTATAGGTTACAGTATTTTAAAGAATACATATTTGAGGTTTTATTTATTTTTTTCGCTCTCTCCTCCAAATCCCAGTTAGAGGCCCCTCTCTCAGAGACCCTTGGCTTATTAATGTATTCCTACTGGCACTTTATTTGGTGGTGCTGGTAGAAAGTTCAGACTGGGAGCTCGTATCAGAGTGAGCAGCTTGAGCAATGAGAGGGGCCACAGGACTCTTCCTCCTGCAGATTTACTGGGGCTAGAGTGGCTGTCACCACTTGCGGTGAGGCCACAGAGGAGACCAGCAGGAAGTGGGAGAGGAAATGAGATGTGGGTGGAGTGGGAGGAGAGGAGCAGATGGGGAAGGGGAAGAGAAGGGGAAGAGATGGCAGACATAATAGGAAAGCCTTCACGGTTCTAAGAAGATGTGAAAAACTTGCCATATTTTCTGAGTCAGAGAGTTTATATGTTGAAATTTGAAAATGGAAAAACAATGCCTCTTTGGGTCCTATTGCGAGAGTACTTTAGGGCTTCTTCGCCTAGTGTTCATTTTTTTCTTTTGTTCTCATTTGCCCTTCTTCATGCTTCTTCAGTGTGTGGTACAGTGTTACTCGTGGCTGAGTGAGCAATGTCCGAGTGTTTCTGGTGCTGTCAGAGCACAAGGGGGGAGGAGGCATTCTTTGCCTTAGGGAGCTTCTGTTCAAAAAGTCCTTCAGCGCCACATGATTCACGGTTGTAAGCAGAAATAGGGAAGTAAAATCCTGAACTACAGGTAAAGTTCAGATATGGTATTAGCCCATGGCCATTGCCATGAGAGAAAAGGAAGGAGCTGAATCATGACTTCCATTGTCATTTTAGCTTTTTAGCAAGACTTTCTATAAAAGCATCTGATGTCAGTGTTAACGGTTCACTGGTGTGTTTCTGGTTTTCTCAGTAAATGTACCTGATTTTAATGCCAAGTCAGAAAGCTATCCCCACTGCGTAAGGCATCTTTGCTCATATTGGCAGTTGGAATCCAGTTTATGAAGCAAGAATTGAACGATCTTCATGGTAGAAAGGCCCTAACTAGATGTATTTTCTGCATTTCTGTCTCATGGAACTGTTCTTTGAATACTTAATGTAAAGTAGATGATATTTCAGTAATATGGAGAGGTATTTAAGTAATATACAGAAATGGCGGAGAGTAAGAGCTTTTAAAAACTTTAGTTGAACGAATGGATGCGTGAATGGAATGAGAGGTATGCATGTTGGGTAAGTGTACATGTGTTCCTTTGGCTTTCAGTTTCATGGAAGTTTTGAGCAGCCATTGTTGAGTGTTGGAAAGTAAAAGGTAGAAAATTCCATAAAAATTTTTGTCCATAAACTCACTTTGAGTATTAGATAATTCCCAGAGTCGTCCTACATGTTTTTTGTTTGTTTGTTTGTTTGTTTTTTCTGCTTTCCAAGTACTGCTAGTTTTCACTGCCCTGACAACCAGATTTGTCCTAAATCTAAATACGAGCTCTGTGCTTGGCACATGGTAGATGCTCAATAAACATACATGGTCAGGTTGGCTTCAAGGGAGAACAGCTATTATTACTGGCCGTTTTATCGACTATACCTCTCTGTTCCTTCTAGTGTTTTCATGAATACTTTAGGATTTTTACTTTCAGAGAAAGAGGAAAATGAATTATTTCACTTTGGTAAATATTTTATTAAAGAGTAAGGATGGTTGGAGATATCTATTATAAAGATTTTGGGGATTGCTTCTGAAGCCCTTGTTTTGAAACAGACTCTTAAAAGGTGTATAGTTTAATGATCAGAGTCCATTAAAAGTGTAAAATGCAGGGATCTGTTATTATTTGACAGTTTTCCTTGCATTATTAATAGGCATAAAATACACATTTCTATTAGGAAGTCAAGGGTGAAAACACTGCATGTAGATAAACTAACTTAAAGCAGTTTCCTTTCCCGTATCACCCCCCCCCCCACTACCCCTACAGAGCTGGGAAGTGGAAATAGTGGCCACCCTAGTTAATCCCAGTAGCTGTATATTTGGGGGCTTTTCAGTGTAGTACCAGGTATGTCAAGGGGAATTTCACATATAACTGATGGCTTAGCTCTTTCTATGTATTAAGCAGTATGATAGTTGAGCTTCGTACTCACTTCAGATCAGTAGAGAATGTTAGTGCATTTCTCAGCTGGAATCAACCAAAACAAGACTCTTCCCAACCACAGTGAGGAGTACCTGTTTCACAGCACAGTCTCTTTGGCTCTTCATTCACTAAACCAAGTTGAAAAGAGTACAGAAGAGACCTATTTCAGACTGAATTTGAGTGTGTATGTACTAGAGTGTTCAAGTGTATTTAGTTGGGAATAATATTTACATTTTGGGGGTACTGTATAAGCACTCGTGTGTGTCCAGATGTGAGTGCCTTCATGCAGAGACTTCTGTGCTATTTAATTTTTCTAATATTCCTAAAATTATTAAAATCAGATCTTGCTTATTCTCTTTAGAACTTAATTGTGGTCAGAGGGATTTTCCTATGCTGTCCATCCTAAGTTTTCAAAAGAAAAACAACTTAAACTTGTAGGTTTTAGTTTTCCTATTGCATTTAAAAAAAATACCTGAAGTCCTTAAACTTTACTGCTGGCAAGAGTTGTACATTTTTAATATCTTTTAAATATGCAGCCCTTCATGACAGGAATGAAAATATGAGCGCTTTTTTCACATTTACAGAAGAAACGTAAACATTGAATTCTATATGTCCTTCTAGTGTCTTCGCTAACAAATACCAGGTGGAAACTTAATAAGCACTTGTAGGAAATATTTTCAAAACATGTCTTATGTAAGTGGCAGAGAAAAAGGCAAAGAAAGCAGGTGAGATGGATTGTGTTGTTTTGTTAGTATTTGTGGAAGATGTTGGGTCAAAGTGCACCACTGACTTGAAAGTAAAATTTAAGTTGCTTCTTCTATCAGTTGTAAGGGAGCATCTTTCATGGGGGCGCAGGGATGATCCCTGCAGTTGGATGTCCAGTTACTTCTCAGCACTGTAGACACAGAGGTACCCTAGACATTTAGTCATCCACCACCCAAGAGCTTTTATTTGAAATATGGAGACCCCTGAATCCTGTTTTGCATGTAATTAAAGTTAGAGGACATGTTAGGAAAAGCTGTTCTTGACTGACTAGAAAACAAATAATTGTATTCTGTTTCTGATCTTCATTTATAGCACCAGCAACAAGTGGTGCAGGCTGTGGAACGGGCCAAGCAGGTGACCATGGCAGAACTGAACGCCATCATTGGGGTACGTGGCCTTTCCATTTTAGCTCTCATCATCTTAGTGTTTGTTACCAGCTCTCTCTCGCTCTCTTTTTAAATTTTGTTCAACCAAAGGGGCAAAAGGCAATAGAGGACCACAAAGTGAAATGAAGCACTTTGCCTTCAGTCTCACATGAAGTTTGTCAGAAACTGTGGACATATTCTCATCAATTCAAGTTGACAGTGTTCCTGAAAAGTTTCCCCCTAAGGAGACTGGGTAGTTCTTTTTCATAATATTTCTTTCCTTTGCAGTCAGCCTCTGTTGCTAGCCTATTGCCAGTAAAAAGACACATTGCCCTGATGTTAAAATGACCTGATTTCTTTTATCTTTCCTCAAATATAGAGTATCTTAATACCATTTTTAGTGAAATAAAATGTACATTTTCGCATCTCCCTGCTACTCTTCCTCCCGTGTGATGAGTGGTTCTTTAAGGACTAGTGTCCATTGGTAGTAGAAATAATTGATGAACTACACCTTTTTGCAAAATCAGCGGCCCAGTTAGAAAATCCTTCCTAGTACCGTTAACGTTGCATAGAAATCCTGCTGGAATTCATAGGTTTGAGCAATCACTCCAACTCCACTTACATTTTTGTTCTTCCCGATTAAGGTAACCAGTAATAAAATAAGATGCTAAAACTTAGAAATAATAAAGGCAAAAAATCTTAGCTGAGAAAAGCACAATATTCACATCTCTGTTTATGCAGCTGTTAGGAGCAGTTCCTTAGGTTATTCTAATGAAGACACTACAACTGTACTTTCCTCTTTCTGCCCCCTCCCAAATACTTTCTTTTGTGTATAGATTATACACAAAAGTCTTCTCCCTTTTTTCTCCCTCAGTGTATCAAACACACTTTGAAATGCTAATTATTCCATTTACTTTCATTAAAATTCAAATTGCTGAGTGAAGATGCGGATAAGGGTCGCCTGATAATCAATCTGAAGTGAAGATATTGCTTCAATTATGCCTCTGTCTTTTAACAAGGAAATCAGAACTCTGGGATGGCTGCCGATGGTGGTGGAGCAATAGTCTGATTGCAGCTTGTTTTTAATGGGCTATTTTGAGCTCTATTTTGTGTCCCTCTGACCACAAGAAAATACCAGTAGTAAATTAGAAGACATAATAAATGGAAAAGAGTAACCTTTATTTCCTCAGAAGTGCCCCTTGGAAAGAAGAGGCTGAATCAGAACAAGCCATGTAGAGACTCGTTTGTTGTATATTTTCTGTGTTCGGGGGGTGGTGGAGAGATGAGAGATGAATACATTTCACAATTAGTTTTTATTTCCAAAAATTCCAGAAAACGGCAGTATAAAAATTTCTTTTTTTAACGTTGAGAAAGCTTTAATTTTAAAGTTAGTGTATATGTATATACCAGCTGTGTTTGCTTGAAGCACATGTTGTATTCCTTTTGGGATATACTTCGATTACCAAATCTCCCAAGGTCACTAGGGATAGGACCTCCTTTCCTCACCCGCTATATAGTCTGCTGTCGAAGGAGAGAATACGTGGGCGAGGACCTATAGAAGAGCTGCCTGGGTCATTTCTGGCTTGGTGTTTATTTTTGTATGAACTGCTAAAATACACGTAGCCATCCTACCTTATGTCTGGTTGGCAGCCCTTTCTAGGAAAACAGAATGCTTTTATGTTTCTTTTTTGAGTCTTATTAGTTACTGTCGGTACAGTGGTGAGATTAATCTAAATCAAAAACACATTGTTTTGTGTTGGATGTTGCTTAAAAATATGAGGGAAGGTGTATAAGCAGAACAAGTTCCCTTTCTTTGATCACATCAAGTATATTTTTAATACTGTTTTATATCTATTTCATTTACATACTTTGTTTTGAATGGGATGGCAGATGGCCTTTTCTCAGGGAGAAGATGATTTATTAGACTGTAGCCGAGTAACTGACAGACATATTGTGTATATATGGATTTAATTATTAAAACAAAGCTAATTTAATTTGGTGACCTAAAAACTTATTTGAAGAACTAACTCAGAGCTGCATGCTATCAAAGCAGCATGTGCTGTAGTTGGTGGATCTGGTGGCAGTTCCAAATTATTTGTATCTGAGCAGTAAATGGAATCAAAATCACATAATCTGACTGTCCTGCAAAACAGATTGCAGAAATAGAAAAAACAAACCCAGCAGATTTAGGGAGCCACAAACCAAGTGAGAAGGAAAGAGCCCCATTACACCCAACTCGCTTGATGCATTTCTGTGGCTGCTGTTCTCGGTCTCTGTCTGTTTCAGCCCTGCTTAGTGCCTTGTGTCCAGTAGTTTTCAGTTGTAACATTGTGGAACTTTAAATGCACCTGCTGTTCTGTGTCTGGTTAGGCATGGCTGTGTTGTGAGGTGGTGGTATTTTGACCTGCTACCAAAAGTGATGAGAGGTCAATTTTAGATTTTTGTGACTTGATTTTTAGGTAGTCGTCAGTGATTTTCTGCACCCAGGGAATAAAAGTTTTCCTCCTGAGAGGCAAAGACCCACCTAAGCCCCTGCAGACCTTCATTTATTTCTCACTGCGTATGTGTCTGTTTTATATGTATGCACACCATCCAGACAAGCGCAAATGTTCCCAAATTTAATGAAATCTGATGAAGCACCTTTTTAACTCTGCAGTATTATTCTACCTTCGTTGGTAAATGAGCCAAACCAGTGATCCATGCAGTTTAAATGCAAAAAGCTGAAGTGAGCCTGAAACCTGGAGAGGCGGCTTGTTCTCTTGACAGTAAGCTAGTTGTGTTTAATGGAACGAAACACAGTTATAATGATTTCTTTCACAGGTCATGTTCAGTTTAAAACTGTTGATAGATTGAAATAAGTTAAATATCATTTATCTTTTATTTATAGGGAAAAAAACCCCCAGGAAAATGCCTGTGTTGTTTTCTATAGTTAATATTTTGTGTTTTGTTTTGAATTGTTCGTAGTTCACATTTCCTTGAAGCTTTCCCGGAGTTCCCCCAAATGGGCTGTGGGAGCGTTATGCGTCTAGTTAGATCTTGTCGTGTGTCCTGCTAGCCACTGTGTTTTTAAATTAGAATCTCTGTAAGATCACAGTGTTGGAACAACACACAAATTGTAGTTTTAAATCAGTAATACGATCTAATTAGAAATGATGTTTTCATTTCCTGTATTATTAAACTGAGTCATCTGACTATCT
Organism: Balaenoptera musculus; assembly: GCF_009873245.2. NCBI lineage: Eukaryota > Metazoa > Chordata > Mammalia > Artiodactyla > Balaenopteridae > Balaenoptera > Balaenoptera musculus. The sequence continues at coordinate 75,593,762 of NC_045790.1, forward strand.
TAAAATGCTTTTTAAATCCATTACACTATATAATCAGCACATGCTGTGTGAATGTGGTTATGTTTAATAAAGGAGGCTAAGTTGGAACCTCATAAGAATTTCACCAAAGAAACTACCATTAAGAAAAAAGTTCTGTTGGTACAAACATCGGAAAAGAAAATGTTTGGCTTGTAAAAATAGAAAATGGGGTTCCTTTGGATTCCTTCCCCCTCTTTTTTAACCTCTTTGAGGAAAGAAATGATAGAAATGTGCATTTTTTTAAAAAGCACACCCCCTTAAAAAATCCTTAAGAACAGGTATGCCATGGTGTTGTAGGAAAATGCAGTTTAGCACAAGAAATGCTGAACCTCAATTTTTAGCAGTGACATTTTAATGATGGGAAGTCTGCAGAATTATTTGCCATCAATTGTAAAGGCAATAACAAGCCTTGGTGGTTTTTCACACTCTCTGTGTTAAGTGCTTTCAGAATGACAGCGTAAACTGTGTTAGAGAACTCCAAGGAAGTAAAACTGATTAAAATGTTCATGCTTGAATGGTGCTGATGGAATAGTTCATTTGGACTTTCTCTACCTCCTGCAGCTCAAGCTGAAATATTAAAATTCAGTGGATTTAAATCTCTCTCCTCTCAGCTCAGGAAAAAAACATTACATTTTAATAGGTTTTAAACCCATAATTCATTGGTTTGGAGCAGCACTATTAAATCTATTTAAATATTACTTGTATTACTAAGGCAATGATTTAAATGACTATGCCTTTACCATTCTGTGTGTTTGAGTTAGTTTAAAAAAAGAAAGACAATACCCTTGGGGTTTTTTTCCTTCCTCTTAGCATTTTGTTTTATTGTCCTTGTCCTATGATTGGCCCTTAAATTGTGTGTGTGTGTACACATATATGCATTTTAGATTGGCATTCGGGCACAAGGTCTTGCAGTATGACAGTTTTAAAATGGTATGTCCCTCTTTTTCCATTATAGATTTAAAAACAGCCATTTTAAGTTTCAGAGGCATTTAGATCCACCATCGTGATAATTTCCCTTGTTATCTTTATAAACTAATTAGCCATTAGGCAAAAAAGCTGAAAGATATAAATAACTGTATATATTAAAACGTGTGTATATGTGTTTTCCCCACCATTACATCACAGCCTCTAATAGCACAAAGTTTGAAATAAAAATACAACTTCACTTTTTTGACAAAAGCAAAAATGTGTGAAGTCTCTGAGAGCCGTATTTTATCTCTTCTGTGTTTGCTAATAAAGGGCTTTCCAGAGGTATTCTTAATTTTGCAGAAGTTGTACTCTTCACCCCTTTTGGGCACAGGTATCCTGCAGTGCAGAAACGGTGTTGTCCTTCCCTGGCCCACCTCATACCCTGCTTATCTGCCTTTCTCTCTAGTGATCGCCACTACAACATGTTTTCCGTGGCTTGACGACGCCTCCCCTCAGCTGCACTGGGAAGCTCTTTCATTTCCCCAGTGCGTTTTGTGGGGAATCCACTGCTCGCTTCGGCGTGTGCAGCGTGGAGGGGTGAGGGGGTTTCTCGTCTCCATGGGGTCGTCCTGGGCTCATACGTAAACAGTCAGTGGAGCGCTCCCCTCCGGACCCTTTGGCGGGCGACTTTGAGATGCTTTCCGCGTACAGTCCTTCACAGAGGGGTCCCCGCAGGATGGAGTTCAGTTGCCTAAAGTAGTGATCAGCTACCTTGTTGTGAGTTTTTCCCTCCTTCCCTGATCGCTTTCTTCAGGCCCCACTCCTGTTTTGGAATCATTTTTCCCGATTAACTGCAGCCAAGCCCCGTCCCTCCGCTTTCCTGGAGAATCTGAGACACTCAGTATTTGACCTCATAGGCCTCGAGCTCTTAAGGTGGCTTTCTGGTGTAGGTAGGCAATTGAACTCATGTGCTACAATCATAGTTTGTTGTGCGTTCTGTGCATAAAACATTTTCTTTAACGTCTCAGCTTTTACACTGTCTTTTAAATGACTACTTTTCAGTGAACTTACAGGTGAGCTTCCCTCTCTTGTTGTTCTGATTACTATCGGTATTTTCTAAATGTGTATTATATGGAATAAACTTAAAAACAAGCTATAAAATAGATTTCTGTTATATCAGAGATCTTTATTCCAGCTTTGTTACTGTCTTTACTCAACAGTGTGCCTGGAGCTTAAAGACTTTATAAAATATGCCGGCCACTGACTACATGATGTACGTAGAGTGGTGGGATAAGGGTTGGGGGTGGAGAGCGGAGGCTGGTTTTCTGCAGTTGTGGGGCTTTGCTTACCTGCTCATCTAATCCAAAGAAAGCAGTTTTAACGTCGTTCTACACATTCCTCTATCTTATATTGGTATGTGTGCCCCTCACTTTTGGTTGTTTTTTTATTTTTATTTTTTTAACTTGTTCATTTACTGTGGATCAGGGGACTGTGTTATTGAGTGATGTAGTCATAATCTTATCTTTGTGCTCTAATTTGATGAGGCTCTAAGAGGCAGTAATTTCCCTTCTCTCATATCAAAGACTCTCATATACTTAAGTAATTTTTAAACCCTGTCTCTACTTCAGAACTCCCTAATAAACCTAGATAAAGAACAGAATTTCTGATTTGTGCTTACTTTGTACGCTCTGTTAATTTCTGTTACAGAGCTTCTCTAGAAGAAGTTTCTAGAAGCTAGTCAGTTTTGTTTGTTCTTAATTGTTGCTAAGCTGAAGTGCTACCGTTTTGCTCCTGTTGAAGGGGGAGCCCCCTTTCCCTCCTTCCCCCTAATAAATGCGTTTCCATAGCTCCTGGTAGACTTAAGCGCACGGTGTTAACGGGAGTTGCACAATGTGTCTGGGTGGGTGCATCTGACTTAGCTTAAAGCATGTGGGCTTTGGGCTTCCACTAAGAAGAAAGTGGAGTTTCCCAGAGCTGTGCATCTGCATTTCATTCACACCAGTGCACAGCAGGCTGGAGCCTGTGTAGGGGTCCAGAGGACTGGTTGGGAAGTGTTACACAGAAAAGCAGGTTTCACTCAAGGCAGCTTGCAAGTTTGCACGTTGTTATCCCTTTTTTATTGGTGGTTTTTTGTTTTTTTTATTTGTTCCCATTTTGCTTCCCCTTTTCTAGTTCTCTTACTGACTTCTTCCCAGTAATGTTTCTACAAGCAACATCACCAACTCCCACCTAGCCAGACCTTTTCCCGCGTGGACCCAGCCTGCCTTGTGTCCCTCAAAGCTGGGAGAGAGGAGGCAGGCTCCCGCCAAACAGGCAATTAAAGGATTGATGACTTAGGCTACGTTTTAAGGACTGTTGGTGTGTGTTCTCCTCAAAGCTCCCTAGCATATCAGTCTCCCTAAAAATGCATTTGTGATCTTATCTCCTAAGGACTTTTGTGAAAAGGTTAGAACCTTTTATAGAATACTAAGAATGATTTAATGATTACATCTACTCATTCATTTGTTCATTCATTCGTTGCAGCCCATTAAAGGGGCACATTTAAATATTTTTTAGTGTTTCCTGAAACATATTCTGAAATGATCCTCAGATTACATTTAAATCATCTTACTAAGGTTTTGGTGTTTGTAAGCTTTCTGGTTTTACATTTTACTACACATAAATCAACCTTAATTAGCACATTTTAATTTCAGTAAAACTTTAGTGTCCAAGGATAGCAGAATAAGGAGAAACAGGTAATAGAAAACTTGGTAAAAATGAGGCTGCATGCATTTATAGATTTGTATTTTTTTTTATTTGGAATTGGGAGCAATACATATTCATTATTAATATTCTATATATTTTTAAAGATTTATCAAGGTATAATTTACATAAAGTAAAATTTACTCTTTCTAGCTTATACTTCTGTGAGTTTGACAACCCAGTATAAGTCATGTGACTGCCACCACTATCAGGGTACAGAAGTTTTCTCTCCTGCCTTGCCCTGCCTCCCCAAATTCCTTTGTTCTTTGTAGTCAGTCCTTTTCCCTACCCCAGTCCCTGGCAACTGCCCATGATGTTTTTTCTCCCAAAGTGAGCCTTTTTGAGAATGTCATATAAATGGAATTAGGCACTATGTAGCTTTTTGAGTTTTCATCTTCAGTTAGCATGATGCATTTGAGGTTTGTCTATGTGGTTGCCTGTATCAGCAGTTAGTGCCTTTGTATAGCTGAATAATATTCCAGTATGGATATACCAGTTTATGCAGCCATTCACCCCTTGAAGGACGGTTGGGTTGTCTCCAGGTTTTGGTGTTTGTGAATAAAGCCTGAGTAAATATTAACATACAGAATTTTGTAAATTTTGTAAGTTTTCCCCTAGAAGTGGGATTGCTGAGTTATATGGTTAGTGTATGTTTAAAGTAACTGACACACTGTTTCCCAAAATGACCATACTGTTTTTCAGTCTCACTAATATGTATGAGAGAACCTTTTTTCCACATCCTCACTAGCACTTGGAATGGTAGGTTTTGGGAGTTTTTAGCCCTTTCTGATACGTGTATAGTGGTACTTGTGTTTTTGTGCATTTCCATAATAGCGAGTGATGTTGAGTGTCTTTTTATGTGCTTCTTTGCCATCTCTGTATCTTCTTCGGTAAGTATCTGCTCAAATCTTTGCCTATTTTTCTTGAGTCAGTTATTTTTTTTTTAATCAAGTACTTTGAAATTTTAAAAAAATATTCTGGACGTATGTACTTTATTTTGCAAATATTTTCTCCCAATCTGTAGTCATCCTTTAATTTTTTTTTTTTGATAATGTCTTTTGACGAGCAGAAGTTTTGAACATTGATGAAGTCTAATTTATGAATTTTTTTTCTTTAGAGTCCTAACTTTTGACTCCTGTTGGTTCTCAGTAATCTCTGCCTCACCCACAACCACAAATATTTTCTCTTAGGTTTTCTTCTAACAGCTTTATGTTTAGACCCATGATCCAGTTTGAGTTAATTTTTGTTTATGGTGTGAGATACAGGGATATGGGTTGAGTTTCTTTTCTTTTTCTTTCCTTTTTTATTTTTCCCCCCCTAGATGGACATTCGATTCAGTTGTTCCAGCACTGTTTGTTGAAAAGACTGTCTTTTCTCCATTCAATTGCTGTGCATCATTGTCGAAAATCTATTGACTATATTGTGTGGGGTCCATTTTCTGGACTTTATTTTGTTCCATTAAACTGGGTGTCTGTTTTTTTTGCTAATGACATGCTGTCTTGATTTTTGTAACTTTCGTTATTGCTATTCCCCATTCCGGGTTTTTTGTTTGTGTTTCTTTTCTTGGTTGCCTTCTTTCCAGTACCCCTCAGAACTCAGGTCCTTAACTGTCAGTATCCAAGAGACTGGCTGATGGAGGAAGGGGAAGAATCCAAGCTCAATAGAACAACTTTCTCTCATTTAAAAAATGGTGTCCAAAAAAAAAAAAATGGTGTCTGTTGTGCCTCTAGACTGTTCTCTTAAGGGTGACTGCTTCTGCCATCTCCCCCTGGTCCTGGGTACTCCTGCTAGTCTCCAGCAGCTTCCTCCTGATAGAGTTTCTTGTTTGTGCATTTGTCTTTCTGTTCTTCATTCTGTACACAGCAGCCAGAATGATCGTCTTCTGAAATATAAATTGGATCTGTTTGGTCCCCGGCTTAAAGCCTGTCTCTCATGGCTGCCCATTTTGCTTAGCATGAAGTCTGAATTTCTTACCATGGCCCACAAGTCTCTGTGTGTGCTGACCCTTCACCCCCCTCTCTGATTTCACATACCCCTCACTTGATTCATGTGACTTTTAGCTACATTGGTCTCTTTCTTCTGTCCCTGGATATCCCAGGCATCTTCTTGACTGAGGGATTGTGCACCAGCTCTTCTACCTTCTAGAACCCCCATCCTCCATGTCTTGACATGGTCTTCCTCATGCACCTCTTTAAAATCTCAGCTCACTGTTTACAGTAGCCAGGACATGGAAGCAACCTAAGTGTCCATCGACAGATGAATGGATAAAGAAGATGTGGCACATGTGTACGATGGAATATTACTCAGCCATAAAAAGAAACGAAATTGAATTATTTATAATGAGGTAGATGGACCTAGAGACTGTCATACAGAGTGAAGTAAGTCAGAAAGAGAAAAACAAATATCATATGCTAACACATATATATGGGATCTAAAAAAAAAAAAGGGTTCTGAAGAACCTGGGGGCAGGACAGGAATAAAGACACAGACATAGAGAATGGACTTGAGGACACGGGGAGAGGGAAGGGTAAGCTGGGACGAAGTGAGAGAGTGGCATGGACATATATACACTACCAAGTGTAAAATAGATAGCTAGTGGGAAGCAGCCGCATAGCACAGGGAGATCACAGGGAGATCAGCTCGGTGCTTTGTGACCACCTAGAGGGGTGGGATAGGGAGGGTGGGAGGGAGGGAGACGCAAGAGGGAGGGGATATGGGGATATATGTATACGTATAGCTGATTCACTTTGTTATACAGCAGAAACTAACACACCATTGTAAAGCAATTATACTCCAACAAAGATGTTAAAAAAAAAAAATTAAGATCTCAGCTCAGATGTTATCTCCTGAGAAAGGACTTCCCTGGCTGGCAGATTTTAGTAGCTCTTTCACCCAGTTCATTCTCTGTACAGTAGCCTGTTTTATTTTCCTCAGAGCATTTACCATTTATTTGTTTATGTGTGTGTTAATTTCCCTTCACTAGCAGGTGGGATCTTGTTCCCTTTTATAGCCGTGGTGCCTAGAACAATATGTAGCTCATCATTTTCAATAAATATTTGTATAATAAATACTCAGTAACTGTTCAGTAAACATGCAATAATTTATTATATTTAATAAATATTTGTTAAATGAACAAATATTCTATTTTGACCTATTTTTGCATTTTGATTTTTTGTCCCACAATTTTGAGCCAAGGCTGAGAGGAAGGAAGCGTGGACTGGTAGGAAATACATACACGATCCTGGGTGTCACTTGTAGTGTGATCTTAGGAATTTCATTTAAAAGTTTTTTCACCTGTAGAATGCAGGACTGGAGCTGATAGCCGCTAAAGTGCTATCCAGTTTTCTAATATTGTATGGTTTGTAAACCTATTTGTTTTGATGACTCTGGAATTTTTATTTTAAAACTTGGGGGCCTTTTGTGTCACAGTTATTTCTCTAGGTTTACATCCCTAGCCTTATATTCTTTTCCCTAAGGGAGTAATTAAAAATAGCAAGCATTTATCGACTATTTGCTTTGTGTTAGTACTGTGCTTAGCATTTGTAGACATTATTTTGTTTAAGCTTCATATCAACCCCATGAGGAAGGGAGTATTATTGTCCCAGCTTTACCAATAATGAAACCAAGCCTCTGAAGGGGTAAGTAGTTTTCTGAAGGCCACACAGGGAGGAAGTGACAGAACTGGGAACCAAACTTAGACCGACTTCAGAGCTCACACATTTAACCATTCTGTTACACTTGTCCCTCATTTGTTCCCTTGACTCTGTTCTTTCTTTTACACTGGGATCAATAGGCTGTTTATCCTGAGATCCATTATAGTATTGTCCAGTGTTTAGGGTCCAGAGCTCAATAAGGGAAGTGAAATTGGTTGTGCCTGATGCACATAGTAATTGGTTAGCCTAAGTTGAAGTGTATACTAGCTCCACCTATCAGTTGGATACTCCTGACTCATACTGTGTTTCTTCCTGCTTTTTGTAACTTACTGTCATATGTAAGAATCAGAAGTTGTCATAAACACCAGTACCAAGACAGGTATTTTTAACCTGGGTCCTTGGATCTTCTTGGGTTTCATGCTTGGTTATCAGGCTGTCCATTAGCTCCCTGAAATGTTGGCAGAATTGTGTGTGTTGGGGGTGTGTGGAGGATGTACATTGTCCAGAGGAGAAATTCTGGTCTTAGGTTCACATAGGGTCTCATGACAAAAAATGTTTGCGCCTGCACCTTACCAAGAATCGAACTGCACAAGATCCTGACATAGTACGATACTTGTTGGAATGTGTGTAGACAGAAGGCAGTTGTCTATAGCATTATAAGGAGACATTGCTGCATAATTGTTCAGAAACCTGGAAATCAGAAGTTTACACTGAATTTGTTTCTGAATAGTGCCCCGGGGATGAGGGAGTTTCTTGAACTATTGGCGGGTTAAAAACAACAACAACAACAACAAAAAACTGCATTATGTTGATACTGTCATAGGTATTACGGAAAATAAGTTAACCACATTAAACATTTAATCTTGAACAACTAATGATAATGATTGCTTGGGATATTTTTTGTATTAAGAGGTATTAACTGGAGCTAGCAGCTGCCTTCACATAGTTGTATCAAAAGAAAATACAGGCAAGTAAGTATTTCAGAATACTTTTGTTAGTCTCCTGTTCATACATGTACCTTTTAAAGGCCTGGGGCACAATGATGACTAAGAACTGGTCCCTGCCTCTTGGTCCCTGTGTTCATGATTTCGTGGGAGAGGTAGATCCATAGATGGATGAATCGTGTTTATACAAAGTTATGAACCAAGCACATGGGGACACCGGATGGGGTAGCAGTTACCCATTGAAAGCAAAAGCCTGAGGGTAAGCTAATTATAGGCAGTAGTGGGTGACGAAGGGGGATAGCTGCTGGAGGACCACACAAAGGGCAGGGACCAGTAAGGGGGGACATAAAGCACAGGGATTGCCAATACATTTGGGGGAGTCCTGTTTTTGAAATTATAAATTATCTTATTCTCTTATGATAAACTGTACTTTTTCTTCATTTCTCCATCTTGAGAAAATCTTGTCCATCTTACTTGTGAATAACACTACTTCATGGGATATATTAATATTGCAAACTTAAATAATGCTGTTGACCTAATAAGCAAGAGCTAGAGCTAACCCCGTCCCCCAAACCTTTAAGTAAAACTTAATGGCACGTTCTTGAATCCTTTTGAAGGCAGCTCCGTGGCTATTCTGCCTTTGTGATTCTCATGCATTTTTTTCCCCTTGGTAGATTCCGATAAAGGGGGAGAGTTTATCTTGGTGCTCAGGTTGTCTTCTGTGACTAACAGGGACAGTGCCACTGTGATCCCGAAGCAAAGTGGCAGTCGTGTATTTTTTTTTATTTTCCCAGATGTTTCTGGGTTGATCCAAAGCAATTTATAGACACAGCTCTGTATAAGTTAATATCTGGGAAAAGAAACTGTTGAGGGCAGGAGAACAATTTAAGCTGCTGTCTACCTGGATTGAAAACTCAGAGGCTGTTTTGGGGTTCCTTTCAACTCATATCCTCAGGCCCACGAGCAAAGGTAATGTCAAGGCAGGCTTTGTTGGTTGTTTCTTGCAGGCTGAACCTACCTCCTACTGTGGCTAAAACATCCAGGTGCTCTGTCCAGCCTTCCTCACAGATGAGCGGTGGGCATGTGACCCTGTCCAGGTCAAGGAGATGTAAAGAAATGCCTTTGTCTCTTTAACGAAAGACCCATAAAGAGAAAATTGCCCTCTTTCCGTGCTTGACCATGGTTGTGTGAGGATGAGTTAATGTTCAGTTCTGCAGCAGCCATCCTGGGGGACATGGGATATGAGAGAGGTCAGGAGAACCAGAGATGCTGACCCAGAGCCTTGATACTGCCGCCATCCAGCCGAGCCTGGACTTGTTATGCGAGTAATAAAAACCCCTATTATTTAGGCCACTTTTATTTGGGTATTCTGTAACTTGCAGAGGAACTGTCTTAAGTGATACATTGCTAAACCATGGTGACTCTCCATACATATCTCAAAATTGGAAACAGCCTAACCTTTAACCAGTTGGGAGACTAGTTAACTGAACTCTCATATCTATACAATGGCATGTATTGTACAGCCATTAGGAGTGATATAGTCAAAGCATTATTTAGGGGTATGGGAAAATGTTCTTTGATATGCTGAATAGGAAAGGAAGCATTTAACAAGACAGCATGATGTTATTTTTGTTTAAAAATGCTTATATATGCATTGAAAAAATGCTGGATGGGCTCATCAACATTATAGTTTTGTTTGGCTGGTAGGATTATGCGTGACTTTCAATTTCTTTCCATTCTGCTTGTCTTCGTTATTCATAAAACTTTTCTAATCTTAAAAAAGCTATAAATGTGAACCTAAAACTACTCTATAAAAATATTAATTAAAAAATTGTAAAACAAGATTGTATTTGTAGGCCTATTTCTCCTCTCTTCTGACCCATCTGAGTAAGTAGTACAACCATCTACCCAGTTGCTTGGGGCCCATCTTTGCAAGGTATCTCGATTTTTCCAGTTATTCTCACCCCCTTCTCCTTCCATAACCACGTCTTTCGGTGCCATCTCCGAAATAGGTCTTAACTCCTTCTACTCTTTGCAACTTGTACTGCCACAGCCCTAATCCAAGTCATTATTTTTTGGTTTGAATCCCTGTATTACCTTCTCGCTGGTCTCTCCTTTCATCCTGGCCGCTCTCAGATCCAGTCTCCACATACCATGTGAACTTTAAAAATGTTTAGATTATGTAATACTCTAGCTCAAAATACTTACTATAATGTCTTTATATAGGCCAATGAAATAGAATAAAGTACTCAGAAATTGATCGACTTATGTATGTCAGAGGGGCAGGCAGATCAGTGTGGAAAAAGATGGACACTGGAGGGGTAGTAGGTTCTTTTTGTGGAAAAAAATGAAATTGGATCCACCTATCTCATCATATGCAGAAGTCATTCTGAAAACTATAAAAAGACAGAACTTTAAAACTTTCAGAGAAGAAAAACAACCAAGAAGACTTTTTATCTTGGGGTAGAGAAGTACTTCTTAATGGGTCACAGAAAGCTCAAACCATAAGAAAAAGATATTACTCAGTTAAAATTAAAAGTCTGTTCATCAGAAGATATCTTAAAGAAAATGAAAAGATAAGCCAGAAACTGAGAGAAGGTATTTGTTAACACATATAGCCAACAGATAATTATCCAGCTTTTTTACCAGTTTTGTACAAACTAAAAGTTCAAACTTAACAACAACAAACTCACCACTGCCTAAAGCTCTCATTGTTCTTAAGTGAAAGTGTAAAGCCCTTTCTGTCTATGATCTGATTCCCATAATGTTGCATCTGACCCCACTTCCTCCTTGTTCACTGGGTTCCCACCAGACTTCTTTTTCTTCCTTGGTCACTGCAGGCTCCTTTCCCTATCTGGGCCTTTGCACCTGCTTTTCTCTCATCTCCGATTCTCTTCTCGCAGCTCTAGGTGCTCTCATTCTCATCCTTCAGGTCTTAGTTCAGAGGTCACTTCTTCAGAGGTGCTGTCTCTTGATTCTTATGAATGAACGATTACTTACCAATTGTGTTAAGACCTCCCTAGTTAAGAAAGGTCCTGATGGGGCAGCAGGTACTTCACTGGGCTGGATGGTGAGGACTTGGGTTCCATTCTTGATGCGGATAAAATTTCCCACTGACTTCCACTTTGCGCCTCACATATGCAGTTGTTGGCCTGTAAAATTCTGCACCGAATTCCAATGTGGTATAGTTTGCCAGATCGACAGGCAATTCTCTGACACCAGCTGGGTGTGTCGTACAATTCAGCTGGAGATAGCATCAGATCCCACAGGTTAAGGGCTCAGCTCCACAGGAATGCCGCCCCTCCCTGCACGTCAGACACCAATCCCAAATACAGGTTATCATCTGTGTTTTTAACAACCTCCTCCTTGAGTTTGATTAATTTGCTAGAGCAGCTCACAGAACTCGGAGAAACATGTAACTTACCAAATTACCTGTATTTTAATAAAAGGATGTAACTTGGGAACAGTCACATGGAAGAGATACATAGGGCAAGGTATGGGGAAAGGGTGCAGAGCTTCCACAACCTCTCCAAGTGCGCTACTCTCCCCAAATCTCCCTGTGTTCACCGACCTGGAAGCTTTCCAAACCCTGTCCTTTGGGTTGTTCTGGAGGTTTCCTTACATATGCATGATTGACTAAAACAGTGGCCACTGGTGATTGAAGTCAACTCTCCAGCCACTCTCCCCTCCCTCCCTGAAGGTCTGGTGCGTGGGACTGAAAGGTCCAACCTTCTGGTCATGTGGTTGGTTCTCCTAGCAACCGGCTCCCAACCACAAGTGCCCTCCGAAAGTCACGTCATTAACATAACAAAAGACACCTTTTATTGCTCTCTTCACTTAGGAAATTCCTAGAATTTTTGGAGCCCTGTGCCCGGAACTGTGAACTAAGACCAAATATATATTTCTTATTGTAAATCACAGTATCACAGCCTGGTTCAGTGTTTTTCAAATTGCAGTTCCTGAGATTCATGACTATGCAGTGAAATCAATAGTCAACATTTTTTATTTTAAAAAAGAAGAGAATAGAAAATATAAAAATGTGCCGCACATAGTATTTGGTATTTGTTAAACTTTTGTTTCATTTACATGTCTATTCTATGCAGATATACAGCATTCACACACAGGAGTTGTGGTCGAAATGTTGGAAAGCAACTCATCTAGCTGTCATCTGAGGTGCATTCTACTTCTAAAGTTCTAAGGTCAACTGCAGGGTTACTGAAGAATCTGAAGTAGATAGGCTTTTTAGATGCAGCTTTACTTTTAAAGAATACCGTGAAGTAACTAAAGAAAGCTTTTCTGAGCAGGATCCCTTAGCTTGGTAACTTTAATGACTACAACACAAAATAGCAGCCTTGGTTTCAGTAAGATAATGTGTTAAAATCTCTTCAAAAAATTCATTAAATAATTTAAACAAGCCTCCAGGAAAATGTATTTCTATTATTAATTTGCTTAGAAATACTTCTCCTAGTAAACTATGGACCAATTCAGAAAAAATTCTAATAGGATTTCTGATGGGAATGTTAATATAATAACTCAGGTTTGGGGGACTTTTGTCCTTTCCTTTTCTTGCTGTTATTACTTTGTGAGTTAAACTGCAAGTTAAGACAGTGGAATCCTTGGCACAGGACTCATGGAATTTGCTTCTTCGCTTGTTACCTGTCTTCCCCTTAAAGACCAGTCCAGAGATCTTGAGGACCATAGAGATCTGTGGTTTTAGTGTGAGGAACTTATCCTTGCAGTGATAATCTTTGTTGGGTTGCTATAAATGCTGGTCTTTCCCCTGCAGTAAATCTCATGTTTTAAGTCATCAGGAATGAATTACAGATAAGCTTAGGTTGTAAAGTTCCTTCCTTTGTTCTTTTTTATATTCTTGCTTCTTTCTATGGATTCACTTAACTTTTAGCTTTTGCTAGAGATATTTGTTCAAAGCAAGAACTCCCAATCTTCTGTCTAGAAGGGCACATCCTATTTTCCCCACCTCTACAACTACAGGGAAGTGGAAAGAATAGTAAAACAAACACTGTGTACTCATCACCTAGATTCACCAGTTAATATTTTGTCACTTTTGCTTTGTAATGTATATACATACAGACAGATATATACTTTGTGTGTGCCAAATTATTTGAAAGTAAGAGGCAGGGAGACATGATATTTCACCCCTTAAAGCATCAGTGTGCATCTTCTATAAACAGTTTTCCAGTATAAGCATGATACAGTTACGACCTCTGTATATGCAGTGTATAGTTCATATTCGTATTTCTCTAGTTGTCCACAGAAAGTCCTTGAGAGCTCGTCTTTCTTCGTAGCAGTTGTCGCCTAATCTGGTACTCACATTCAAGAGTGGCTTTGTTGTGCTGTCTCTTCAGTCTTCCCTCACACCCCCAAGAAATAGTCCCCAAGCGATTTCACTTTATGACTTTGGCATTTTGAAGATTCCAGGCCAGCCTGGTGGACTGCCCTACAACCTGGACTTGTCTGATTGTTTTCTGATGTTTAGATTCAGGTTAAGTATTTTTAGTAAAAACACTACCTTGGTGATGTTGTGTACCTGGGTGATGCTGTGTATTTCCCAGTTGTATCACATTGTTGGCGAAGCTAGTAATCTGGGATGATACTTTGACATGTGAATAACCTGTTCCCCAACAACATTTTACCCAGTGGTTTTAGTATCTGTTGATGCTGTTAATACATTTGGAGTAATGAAGTGGTAAATTCTAAATTCTTTTTCCTTTTAAATTAATGTTCTTCTGTAAAGAAGAGCTTTTCCTGCCTTCCTCCCTTCCTCCTTCCCCTCGTTTTCCGTGAGTGAGTGTGTGTGTGGGTATAGACTTCTGGATACCTTTTTCCAATAATAGCAGCAACCATTTATTGAGTGTTTATTATTTGCCAGGCACTGCGCTATGGGTTTTATATGCACGATCTCATAATTTTCCCAACAGCCTTGGGGAGGTAGATTTTATAACCCTTTCCACTTTTTACATGAAGGAACTCTGAGGTCTGAAATCGTAAAGTGACCTGCTCTTGCTCACAGAGATGGTAAGGATTCCAGACAGTAGCTCTGATGTCACTTCACGATGTTGCATCCCCACGTATCATCCAGGATCTCCTTTCTCAGACTCAGCCCAGCCCACACAGACAGGGTCCCTCCTAACGCGCACCCTCACGGTCCGAGGACTGTAGTTACCAGCCCAGTTCCGGGCCCTTTTCTGTGCTTGCTGCTTCATTTCAGAGTCTGCTGCCTTCTCTTGCCCAGCTCCTGGGTCTGTTGCTCCCTCCCTTACTCGTCCCCTAGAATAATGTCTCCTGCTTGGATCAAGGCACACATGTTCAGTGCACCTAGCTTGGCCAGCTGGTTGGAAGAGCCATTTTCTAGTCCTTGGCCTCGTGGCATGTCCCACAGCTCCACCTGTTTTCTTGTGGTACCGTGGACTCCACTCCTGGCAACTGGGTTTAAAATTATGTTGTAATCTACTACAGTTACTGTTCTTTATGATGCTTGAATTGTCTCAAGTTTTGCCAGTGAGGACCCCTTCAAGTGGGCCCATTGTCCTATTTGTCACACCCTGTTAGTAAGTGTGCTCATGGCTACTGGGGTGTCATTGCTTCTAAGAATGAAGCTTTTTGTTTTTTTTTGGTTTTTTTTGGAGGCTTCTGTTGATAGCATAGTAGAAATGAAGGGTGGTGGACAAGAAAACCTCTGCTTGGTTTCCAGTTGGAGTTGTGCAGAGTTGCTAGGGATTTGTGTGGATTAAGCTTCTGCACTCACCCTGCTTCCTGCTTGGTCATTGACCAGTCAAGCCCTGGTCATCAAGCAGTTGGGGACATTTGATTAAAAAGAATTTCTCTTTTTGCTGGCAGATAGACATTTCAAAAGACATTTCCTATGAACTTGATTCTCTAGTGGTTCTTTTCTCCCTTCATTCCAAACTTGAAACTGTGAGGAGATAATTCTTTGTTACAGAATCTCCAGTAAAAACCTGTTAACAGAATTGAAGCTGCATTTACTACCTCACTGCTGTGTATTTTTAGAACTAATTACTGGCTATTTTTCAGAATTAAATTAATTACCTTAATGGAGTACTTATTTGCCTAAGTTTAAAGTTCACTCCATTTTAATGTTTATTCTCTTGAATGGCCCATAAAGGGAAAAGAAAAAAAGATTTTTATTTTGTATCCTGGTTTGATATGAGAGTGTTTTCTTTCTTTTCTTTTTCTTTTTTTTTTTTTAAATAAGGCACCCAAGATAGTAATGGCCTAGGAAGCCCAGTCAGAAGAAATTTTTCAAGATATGTATCTTTCTCAGTAGGTTTTTTTTCAGTTATGGTTACATAGAGTGTATTTTATTTTAATGTTTAAGTGGTACTGCAGTCTATGCTCTCCTCTTTTTATTTTTTTGGCTTGATCGTTTTCTTTTTTCCTTATAAGGTAAGCATTTTTTAACCTGCTGCTTTGTGATTAGAGTGGTGATTTATCTTAAATTATTTTAATAATAAATCAGAGTTGAACTGGTGTACTCTTAAGATCCATTTCCTTTCTCTCTGTCTTCAGAAAGCAAGAGGTTTTATGTTTCTTTGGTGACTATAGGATAAAGTAAACCTTTGCAGGTTAATTGCTGTGTAATTAACACAGACAGGGTGGAGATCAGAGGACAGTAAGCTATTGGGAAACATCCACAAGCTTTTGCTGTCCTATAGGGAAGTCCATTAGGTTATGCTACCCCAGCTCCTTGAATAATATCCAGAGAAACCTGAGTCCTTTTCCAGGGAATCTGCTATAAGTTTTTCTCTATTGATGAGAGTCCTTGATAGAGATTCTTTTTAATTTTGAATGCTTGAATGTTATTTGTAATTTGATAAAGCCTTTTTTTTTTTTTTTTGATGGAGTAAAGGGTAAAGTTCAGTTTAGCTGTTGGTGACTTACTGTTTTTATGTAAAGAAGATGGTCTCTAATACATTGGTTTTATTGACTAACCAGTAATCATTATCAATTATACCTGTCACTGTGCTGCTAGGATAGTTTCTAAGGAGAAAACTTACAAAGAAATTTAAAAATGACCACTAAATACAGAAAGTGATTTGCTTGATGTAAATATTTAAAAACCTACTAAAGTATTTCAGTATATCTGTCTTATATTTTTATCATCTACCTTTTGGTAACTTACTTAATCTCATTTTTATCTGATAGTTTTATATTTTAAACACTTGCTAAAAATTGCTCCTTTCTACAGGATGCCCTGAGTGTGCTTTTTTGTTTGATATTTTGTACGTATAGTGGATGACTTGTAAAATGGGTTTATGGTTGTCCCCTCTCATTTGTTTTCTCTCTCTCTCCTAAGTTCCAGGCATATTCTGTTTAACGATACTATTGTAATTTGGATGTTGTTATTCATAAAATCATTGGAAGGGCTTTATAATTTTGGTATAAAAGCAAGTGAAAAATTAAAACCTCTCAGTGCAGTGTGGCATTGTGGAACAGAAAAATGACATTAATGGAAAACGAGAAATCTGAATGAAGTCTGTGTTTGATTAATAGTAATGTACAATGTTAATTTTTTAGTTTTGGTAAATTGGGCATGTAAGATTTTTTTTTTTTTTTTTTAGTTTTGATAAATTCTATGGGTAGGTAAGACATTTTAACATTAGTGGAAGTTGGGTAAAGAATATATAGGAACTCTCTTTTATTTAGTAGAAACTTAATTTACCAAAAGCTTTAAATATATGGCCATATGACTAAATAGTGGTGAGCCAGGTGCCAGGGGTACAAAGAGTCCTGAGGGTGGTCTCTTCTCTCCAGAAGGTCACAATCTTTTTGGCAGGTCAAGGTCTTCTTATCCGTAAAAAGATGAGTGACAGTACCTTTATGAGGCAGCCTGTGCCAATGAATGATACAGGGCGTCCTGTAAGTAGACACATGGCACGTTTGGAGAGGCCTTTGCAGAACAGGTGAAACATGAGCTGAGCAGGATGGGTGAGTACAACTTAGATAAGTAATGGAGAGGTTGTTCTAAGAGACAGGAGAGGCCATGAATTGAGGAAAAAATACTGGCAGTGATGATGCAGGGTGGGTTCATTACAGTCAAAATGAGCTAATGGAGACTTGCGCTAATCAAAGTGTGGGATGATGAGGGTCTGACTAATATGCTGGAATTGAGATTTGACAGGATCTGGTGATGATGGATATAGGAGCACAGAAGGAAAACAAATCAGTGGTGACATAACTTGAGCCAGTGGAAGTTACTTAAGGGTTTGTGTTAAGCATTTCATTTTCAGGTAATGCTGAACTGCCAAGTAGACTGGTCTGGCAAGAAGTTAGACCAGGGCTACTGGAGCATGGGAAAGGAGCCAAAGGTTTAGGACTCTACCTCTGTAGTAAACAAGGAAAAGCCGAGAAGGAAATCTAACAGCAGCATTCAGAGAGAGAACTAAAGAGAGGCTGTGGCGATCACTCTAGTGTTCCTGAAGCAGGTGGAGGAGAGTTTCCTAAGGAGGATATGCTGGCTCTGGCTGAGGTGTATCAGAGAGATGACTGTGACATCTTGAAAAAATAGCTATCTGAATCATCATCAGTTTTTTTGAGATTGGTGGGCCTGGAGTCCAGATGACAGGGGGTTAAGGAGTAAGGTGTGTGTGTGTCTGTCTGTCTGTCTACAGGAGGAGGTTGTTAAGAACTGGGGACTGCAAATTTACACTAGTTTTTAAAGAAATTTGGCTCTCCATAGACAAGGAGATATATATATATAGAGAGAGAGAGAGAGAGACATACACACACAGACCAGTAGCTGAAGAGGGCAAAAGAAGGTTAATTTAATTAAATTTAACAAACATTTATCAAGTGCCAATTATGTGCCAAGGCACTGTGTTAGGGGCAGTGGAGGACACAAAATGTGATTAAAATATAGTGGTTTTTTTCCCCTCCTGAAAAAGTGCTACCTCAAGTTCTCTTAGTGTTAGGTAGGCAATTCGTCTTAAACACAATGCTAGAGATGCTGGAATTAGGCTTGCAAGCAGAAGAGCAAAATCAGTGACAGAACCACCTGTCTGGTGGACGTGGGGGTGACCGGAAGTTGGAGAATTGGTGGAGCAACGAAGGGAGAAGGGAAGAAAAGATGATGCGGGGGGGAGGAGTCTGGTCCTTAGAAGGGAAAGGGATCCTCCTTTAAGACGGGCACAATGGAGAATAGGAGAAGATTAGTGTTAGAGCTATTTTGAGGTAGAATAGAGTACAAGTAAGGAACCCAGGAAGTCTTCACTATGAATGGCATGTGCTACAGACTAGGGGTATGTTTTTTGCCTTTGGAAAGTTCTGGATGGACAGGAAAATGAGGCTGTTAGTGCTTATTTTTGGTCCTATGAGACAAAAATAAAAGAAACACCTGGGCCACTGAAAGTATTGCTTTTGGCTGAGGGTTTTTTTTTTTCGTATCTAATGAAATAGACATATTTTTTAATTGCTCAGATATTATATGAGCGTCTCAGCGCCTGCAGTTAGCTAGGGTGTGTGTCGGATGCAGACTCTCACAGAGCTTAGAGTCTAGGAAAGGTGGTAAGAGGGACATCTGCAGACTCTTAATAAATGCTTGCTGATTGAACTCTGATCTGAGATAGAAAGTGGCTACATGCCCGACCCACGCACATGAAGTATTAGGGGATATAGAGTAGAAGGAGAATTGGAGCACTTTTCTGGCTATTTCAGTAGAACAAGGACTTGAAATAAATTTGCCATATATTTAGCTGAAGGCCTTGTTTCTTCATAGACCTATTTTCTACATGTTTAGAAACTATTGTGTGCTCGTGTGTTTTGGTCACAACTAAGTAACAGTACATAAAGAGTTAACGAACATGATTTTGGCCACTCAAATGAAAGACGACATTATTTTGAACTCTCCATTTAGGTAGCACGTTGGCAGGACTTAGGGTGGGCATTGGTTGGTGGAGTGTCTTTATTACTGCTCCGATTTGCCATTTTATGTATGTAAAGTTGTCTTAAAAGTGTTAGTACTATTTTATTGACTGTACTTTAAGTGCATGTAGCCAGAAAGTAGGTGCAGGTCAATTGGAGAGAGGAACTAAGTAGTGCTACCTTTGGACGTTCATTGTCAGACGCAGGAAGAGATACCGAGGGGTAGAGAAGGGAAGTAAAAGTAATTTGGGGAGGAGAAAAAAAAACTTCACGTTTTTCTTTGAAATATTTTTCAAGATGCTTCTTACCAGTGAAGGGGAGCAGAACGTGCCACCCCACACATTTTTGAGAAACCTATTTTGTGCCGTCCTACTTGGAAAGAAGATTATAGAAGGGACTGTTTAGCTATCCCAGGATAGGCCTAAAAAGTGATTCTAAGGGTATTAATTAAAATGTAGTCACTACAGAAGTTGGTCTGAGCATCTCTCAGCACTTGCTCTCACGGAACATCGTTAAGCAGGGTCTTGGTTGGCGTGGGGCCCCTGTTGAGGGATATATTTAACGGAATACCCTCCCATCACCACCCCTCCCCGCCCCCGCCCCCCCCCCCCCCCAAGAGGCAGCAAGGCCTGCCCACCTCGCTCCCTGGAGCCCAGCTTGCTGCGGCCTCGGCTGAGGTCACGCACTCCCCTTCCGGCCTCTTGAGGGCTTTCTCCATGTGCTGCCAGTGTGCTGGTAAAAATGACTTTAAACTCTTGTCAGTACAGTTACTGGTGCATGCGTCACAGTCCCACTCAGATAAACCTGTCACAACACAGAGGCGGCCGCTGGAGAAGAGTGCAAGGGCAGGCCTCTGGCTTTCCATTCGAGCATCACTAAACGTGCACAGAGTGCCCAATTATTTCAGCATTATTGAGCAAGCCTACAGGAGGACCCAAGCCTTGCTACATTAGATTTTCTTTAGTAATTTGCTCAAGTACCGCTGAGGACACTTAAAGGGCTTAAAACGGTGGCTGCAACCAGTTTCCTTTTCTGGGTTGTTAATTCAGGTTTTCTCTTTCAAATTAACTGTCGCCGCATGCTGTGTAGTGGTTCTGGGAGAACTGTTTAACACTAATTTTCTCAATTTTCAAGCTTTTTTTCTTCAATATAACTGCTTTAACAGTTAGTCACGTATGTGTTTTGATTAGAGTTGTATGATAGCGAGGCATTATGTTTTGGAGACCAAAATACAGATGCTTTGTTAAATCTAATTTCATCTATTAAAAAGTAACTTAGTTTCACTATTTAAAAATTAGGTTATTTACAGTGCATTGCAAAACCACCAAATCCAAGTAAAAAAGATAGCATTTCTCTATTATTCATCTCCTCCCCTTTTATATATATATATGTATATGTAAAGAATAAATCTTTCCTTCACGGGGGCTGGGCTTTCCAGGATCTTTTTGCACCTCTTTCCTCTCCTTTTGTTGTTGGGCGCTGTCTCGGATATAGGGAACAAGTTCAATATCTTTGTCTCGTTCCCACAGCAGCAACAACTCCAGGCCCAGCATTTATCACACGGACACGGTCTGCCAGTGCCTCTGACGCCGCACCCTTCGGGGCTGCAACCCCCTGCCATCCCGCCCATTGGTAGCAGTGCCGGCCTTCTGGCCCTCTCCAGTGCCCTGGGAGGCCAGTCCCACCTTCCAGTTAAAGATGAGAAGAAGCACCATGACAGTGATCACCAAAGAGGTAAGCAGTTTTCTCGGGATGTCAGTCTGACATCACCTACCTGTTGCCGAGGGTAGGTCTGGATGTCATTGTTTATTCTTGTTTCTGGATTCCGTTTTACCAGCGACTAAACAAAGGATTTCGCCTGGAAGGTGAATTAATGATTGGAAGCAGTCTTTTGCCAAATGATACCGTAGTGGTTGGCAAGAGTTAATGTGCTTCCCAAAGGCAAGGGGGGGGGGATGCATTTCCTGGTTATTGCCTCTGATCCCTTGCTACCCCCTAAGTTCCCCAAGTCTAAATCAGTAATGAAGTGCCACAGTGCCCTGTGTTTGAAGTAGTGAGTGGCAGTAATAGCTAATTTTGACCAAATCTATTTTGGGGAAAGATTTTACTGATCATTTACTCATTTGACAGACTCAATTATTATTTATAAATCACATATAATGCAGTGAGAATCTTGCAGGTAACAAAACAATTTCAGTGGTCTTAGTAATTGAGAAAGTACAGCCCAAATTAATGAAATCTGTTGGTTTAACTACCTCTTTCACCCAGTCTGTTTAGAAGCATGAAATGAACTCATCTCTGCCTGTAAGAACAACAGCTGTTTACGTAAATAATTGATTGTAAGGCCAGTTGTGCTCCTTCTAGGTTGGTTTCTTCCCTCCACTAAAATAGATGATGGTGCAGAGACATTTTGATGTGACTCTTATGTTTGTATGGTGCTTATTAGTAGTTTTTATTAGTTAATGGCAGAAAAACAAATGAAAGTCTCTCCCAGCATTCCTTTGTGGGAATTGACGTAGTACATGGGTGGTTCATTGGTCGAAAGGGTGTGGTTATAATTAAAACCTCATATCTGTTCTTGTTTCAGTGTCATTACCATGAATTATAATCTTGGGTAGATGATTTTTATCACATAAACATAAATTTCCCATCTCTGATGTTGGAAACACTGAACTATGCATCATTCAGTTATCTTAGTGCTATGGTCCAGAGCCGAGGCATGTCTATAAACACTTCTATAAGTGGAAAAGTCAGTAAGGAGTATAAATAACACAAATATACAGCTTTGGTTTCTGAAATTGTGTCAAAGGTAAATTGGCGCTTTGTGGATCTGGTCAAGTAATATTAATAATTAACTTTACAGCAAAGTTGACAACTGTGCCATTTACTATTTAGCAGAGATCAAATTTGACAAATGTATGATTTTATGTAAACTAACTGGTACTTTTCTTTTTTTCCTTCTTCCCATTTGCTCTGCCTTTGCTGCTGTTTTGCCTGTAGACAGAGATTCCATCAAGGTAGGACTCAAAATTACAGATGAAGGAATGGCTTAAAAGGGGGCTCGCAATGATTTGAATAAATGTAACAATGGATTCTTTGAGATTTACAGGATGATTTGGTGGGCTGTACCAAATAGTGGTAAACGGCGTTTTTGTATTGCTTTCAGTTGTGCGTTTAAGATTTTTTAAGCTATTGGTCCCATTTCTCTATCAGAATCAGATTTATAGACCAAGATTGAGTTATAAGATCTGGCTTGCATTGCTCTTTTTATTATGTCTTTGCCATGTGAAAAAGAATAACGGCTTTTCTTCAGTTAAGCTTTGGCTATAAGATGAATAATAATGGGAAAAAATTGGTTTTTAAGGAAATAAACATTTTGGGAAACAGTTCCATCCTACAAAACTCTTTATCAAAACATTTAAGAGCATTTTTCTTCACCAGAAAGAATTTTTTTTTTTTTTTAATTTAATGACATCTTGTTTTCCAGTATAGCAAGTTATTCTCCTTAGGTTTTGCATTTGTCTTATCTGCCTTCTCTATCTCTTTATAGAGAAGTTGTAGGGAAAGAGGAAAACTAGTTAGGGCCTGATGATTTGGATGTGCTTGTGTAATACCATAATGGGGTATGCTAAGGATGCCTGAATTTATATAGTAAGCAAACAAGAAAAACAGGCTACCACGGCAGAAAATGAGTAAAATATGAAATTGCCTGGTAACTTTTGAGCCAGGCACAATGTAAATATGCTACTGTATTGTGGATAATTGTATTACACATGCTGTTGTATTTTGTATAGATTAGAAAGCAAGGGCAGTTCTCAAGCATTGGCCAAAGCACAGATGCTGTCAATTCCTTTTCTTGTATTTGACAACAGTTGAATGTTTTGGAGCATAGGCAGTTACATCTCTTGCAGTTTTTTTTGGTTTGTTAATTTTATTTATTTATTTATTTATTTTTGGTTGCATTGGTTCTTCGTTGCTGTGCGCGGACTTTCTCTGGTTGCTGCGAGCGGGGGCTACTCTTCGGTGTGGTGCGCGGGCTTCTCATGGCGGTGGCTTCTCTTGTTGCAGAGCACGGGCTCTAGGTGCGCAGGCTTCAGTAGTTGTGGCATACGGGTTCAGTAGTTGTGGCTCGTGGGCTCTAGAGCACAGGCTCAACAGGTGTGGCACACAGGCTTAGCTGCTCCGCGGCATGTGGGATCTTCCCGGACCAGGGCTCGAACCCGTGTCCCCTGCATTGGCAGGTGGATTCTTAACCACTGCGCCACCAGGGAAGTCCTCTCTTGCAGTTTTTAATGAAGTTATGTATACGGAGACTAAAATCTTCCCCTGAAACCACCTGTGCTGTCACTTTGAATGCCTCTTTATTCCTCGTCTTTTTATAATAAAAGGGAAGTAGGGGTTTTTTTCCCCCAAAGTCATTAAATGGTGGAAAATAAAATGTATCTATTTTACCCTTCAAGAATCTTTGTAATTTGAAAGGGTATCTGCACACCCATAGAAATGTCAACGTTTACAATTGGAACTGCACACATTGAATTATTTAATTATGCATTTATAGCTGTGTACTTTGTTGTATAATATGAACATCAGTACCTAAATTAAAAAGCATTCTTAATCAGAGTGTAGTAAGTATTCCACACAGATGTACTTAGGAAGTAGTAAGTAGACGCATTGACCAAGATTTGCTGGTAGCAGCCGTTGGAAAGCCTGTCTAGTTATTCTGAGGCCAATAACATAAACATTCCCTGCTTCATATGATAAATACATACCTTCAGGCAGGCCAGCGAACTAAACAAAAGCCTCCTCTCATGCCCCACTCCCAGAAGACTGTGAAAATATGTATACTCCAGTGCACACTTTTGTGTCAATTACATTTTATAGTCCCTCACGTCAGAGTAGGGTATATTTTGAAATCATCTATAATCATTCAGGATGAGTCTGGGAGTGAGTATCTATATAGCTTGGAAGCCAGGGGAAAAACAAAAGGAAATGGAGACGGATGATTTTGCCTTGATTTATTATGGATTGGTAGCTATAAATAGATATTTTTTTGGGTACCGTTCTTGAATTTGAAGTCGTGTTGTGTCAGGTTTGGGGCTGTCCTGTGGCTTTGCAAGGTGAAATAGTTCACTCATTTTTGTAAATGTGTTCTGTGATGCTCAGAGAAGCAGTTAGTTGCTTGTTCCATCTATCGTCCTCATCCTCCCGTAAGTGGTTCCTGGTTAAGAGGGGCTTTTTATGATTGTCTGCTGTGTGACTAGAGATGGTTTTTATCATCCGGAGCATGCCAGTTGCCTGCAGCTGGAGTCGGGCTTGTATGAAATAATTTATTCATGCAGGATAATGCTCCTTAACATTTAACAGGTAATGAACGTGACATAAATTTCCTTCTTGCTTTTAATTTTTCCCTTTCCTCTTCTAATGTGCAAACAGGCAGCTCTGGTACTCTAAATAATAAGTAATTTTTGGCCATCTGTCAAAAGGAAATTTCAATACAAATTTAAATTAATGGTGCCTGAAATTTTTTATAGCTCCTCTAAAAGCCTCTAATGTGCAGAAAATTCTGAATCTGCTGGTAGTAATTAGTGTTGCATGTAATGAGGATGTGGGCAATGTTATACAGCCCCAGTGTAACATTTTGTTATGGTAGCAAAATTTTGATTTATGCAAGGTTGTGGATGGATTTAATTGTGAGAGACACTTTAAAATGTTTTTTTTGACGTTACAGATTATTAAACAGGGCAGATTTCAGAATAGCCTATAAAATATAAATTTAAACTTACTGTAAAGATTCAGGTAATTAAGGTGCTTTACCTTTAGGTATCAAGTACAAATGAAAGAAATTCCCGTGTTAAAATGTTGGGCCTTTTTCTTCCTTTTCTTTTCTCGGAAGTTCTGTGACCACTAAACCAAATGCTATTGGCTTTATTGACCTTGTTTTCTATAGCTCCAGTAGCCAAGTTCATTCCTAAGCCTGTTATTTACAGACCTGTATCTGAAGTTTTTCAACAAGGATGGAGAATGTAAATATGGACCTACAGGAACAAGCACTGTAGGAGCCCAAGAATCGTTTTATTTAGTGAGGAGAAACCAGAATGGTGTGTGCTCTAGGGCCGTTAAAGTAAGGATCCGAGGCGCCTGCTTGTTACTCGGCCATCCAGTGTCCCCATACGTGTGCCCACACTAAGCCTCGGATTTGGGGCCGAAAATGGCAGGAAACTCAGGCCACGGTCCACTCTCACCCTTAGCTGATAGGGTGGAAAGCCCAAAATAGGTTCCTACTTCTCTTTCCTGAGTGGGGACTTTCTAACTTCTTCTATGGTTTCTTTTGAAAGGATATAAGTGAAACCAAAGAAGCATTTTCTGAGGTAATGAAAGCTTCCACTGCCTATCCCTCCTGTGGGCTGAGGGGTAGAAATGGGTTGCCTCCCAAGTGGTGAGAGAGCAGACATTCCCACATGCTGCCAGGAGTTTCCTAGTTGCTGGAGGTCCCAGTTCGTGAAGAGGGGTCATTAGGTTCCTCACATCACTCTCCGTTTCCACCTGATTGGCTGACATGATTCAGAGCCGTGAAGGCCAGATTGCCTAAAACTTAGTAGGAATCTGAGATTGAGAAATTAGTCTCATTACACCCCAAATGTCTACACCTTCTAGCAAAAACTAGCCACCAAAATCAAGACCAACTTGAATATAAATGGCAGAATTCACTATCACCAACTATTGATTAGCTCCATGACCTCTCCCAAGTTGGTATTATTGTGCTTATTATTACCTCCTAAGTCCTTCTTATGTATATTATGTATCCTGTTTTTTATCCTGAATGCAGTAACCTCAAGTCAGTCCTGTGAGGGATTTGCCATTTTTTATTTGTAAAATATAGCATAAGTCCATTTTTTTTTCCTCTAAGTGGTGGTGTTTTTATTTTTATTATTTCGTTGGATTGTCTTCCCCAAAGTGCCGTATGCATCATCGAAGAGTATGATCATTTTTAGTGATTTGTACATTGCCAAATTAATCTCCAGAGCGCTGCAACATTTAAAAATGCCATATGCAATATTTGAGTATGTTTCCACACAATCCACCAATACTGAACTTTATAGCTTTTGTAATTTTTGCTGGTATAAGTATGGATAGTGCACTTTTTAAAAAAAATTTACGTATAGATATTTTTCAAGCTAAATGCTCTTCTGTGGGTATATATACTATATCCCCCCCCTCCCCCCAACCCTGTCCTGCATGGATTCTTTGTTTTTGTTTAAGGGTTTTCATAATGATCTGCTTATTAGTTGTATCTATGGCAATGCCTGTTTATTCTGTCGTAGCTATATTTTGGTGTTTATTCTATGTAGATAACTAAAACATGATACGGTGCTTTTCTTCTTGTCTCTCCAGTTATTCTCTGTTGGCAATAAGGGTTTATCAATGAGAATTAGACGAAGACTCCTTTTATGTTCAAATTGAAGTGTATGATTCGGGCCAAGAAAGCACTTTTGCCTCATTAGTTGGGTGTTACAGGTGAAGGTGGGTTTTTAGCTTGCATTAACAGAATGATTACTTCTATTTGCCGCTTCACTTTGTACATCAAGACTTAATGGTGAAGGGTTCTGTTCCAGGATCTTGTGTGACCTGTGTGACTTGGCTTTTGTTCCCCTCTGCCTCTTTTTCCTGTTGCAAAGGAATATCAGTCTGAAAAGAGTGTGCCTTTTAATATGTTTAACCCCTTGCATGTCCTGTGTGGGAGAAAGCAGAGAAGAAACCACTTGAAGGAGGAGAGGTTGGCCAGTAGAAGAGAGGGTAACTGGCCCAGGCAGTTTCGGTTTTAACACTCACTCCCTTTCCCCCATAACAACTGTGTGACATAGGAAGGTTTGTAATCTTAACCCTTGGTGAGAAAGCTTGGTGGGATTAATTGCCTAGAGACTTTAGAAGGACACATTATATAAAGACAAAGGCCTAGAGTTGAAATCCATAAAATACTATAAAGAGAAGGTATAATCAAAAAACCCCAAAAAACAAAAAACCCTGAACACTACCGACAAACTAAACTGTAGTGGGGCTTGCACTATCTCCTATTTTCCCCTTAGTCATCAGTAATCTGAGAAAAGAAGGTATGCCATTAAGGGCTGTGACTTGGACACTCCAGTTTATCCACTCTAACCTCTGTGGACCCTAGTTGCCTAGTCAACCCCACTGATCTCTGAGCATGTATAGCTCATAGTTCAGATTTCATTGTGGAGGTAGGTGGTGAGGAAAGGTTTATTGATTTATTATTCATATCGCATATGAGGAAAGGTTTAGAGGTGTTGAGGCCTTGCCCAAGGTCACACAGCCATTGCCATCCTCAAAGGAAAGCTTTCTGGGTGGCTCAGTCTCCTCCTGTGTTATTAAAAATTTGAAACATACTCGGCAGTAGAAATAATAGTGCCAAGGTCCTCCATATCCTTCACATCAAGGTATAAGAGCTATCGATTTTTAGTCACATTTTAATCGATTCCTTTCTTTCTTTGCTAAAATATTCTGAAGCAAATTCCAGCATGCGTTTTACCCTTATGTACTTCATTACCTAAAATGAACACATTTCTCTAAACAATGGACATTTTTTTAGTAACCATAATGCCTTTAATCACTTAATAAACATAATGCCTTGATAGCTTCTAATATCGAGCCTATAAGCAGACTTCTTCGATTATTTCAAATAATTGGTTTGCAAGAGTTTCCCTCCTTTTAAAATTTTTCCTGTGCCACTGATTTGTTGAAGAACCTGGGCCAGCCTTCCTACGAATGGCCCATATTCTGGATGTCTCTGCATGCTTCCCAGTGGTGTCAAGAGGACTTTCTGCTGAATCGTACTGGGAAGAGTCTTTTTCTTATCATGAGAGAATGGGTAGAAGAATGACGTCTAGGTTTGCATGTACATGTTGGTGATAAACAGTTCAGTGAAGTTTACCAATAATCGGGGAGTAAAATTTTTAGAAATGTATGCTGATCATCAATAAATAGAATTCTATTTGTATCCTTTTCCCTTCAAACACAGACTGTGATGTATTTGCAATCCAACTTCACTTTCCAAACATACATATTGCTTAAGCTAGGCTTTTAAAAATACATTTCCAAGTAGGGTTTTTAAAATATATTAAGTACATCTATTTCCTTAAGGGTGTAGTGTCCTAGATGCCCCGTGCTCAGCACAACATCGGTCTCTCCCACTAAATTCTTAGCTCCTTGAGGGCAAGAATCTTACCTTCTTGGTGGAACTGTACAGGAGGACAAATCAAGGATGAGTAAGAAGGGAATTGTAATAGAATTAGGATTCTCTTCTCTCTCTAGGTCAGCTGTGTGTCAATGGGCAAGTCATTTAACTTCCCTGGATCTCAAAGCTACTACTCCAGGCATTTTTTTCCCAGGCATTTGGAATGTAGATGTTTTCTTATGTTATTCAGTCCTGTCCTATAAATGAATTTTACAGTACACATCTTATACCATAGGGTATGTTTCAGCAATAAAGTTGGCCATACCATTAGCCAAATAAACACAGTGGTAATTATATTTCATTTTGGGTGTTGAGTGGTAGGGGAATAGTTTAATGTTCTAAAGTATACCTTTCAAGGATTTAATGTTTAACTCTTTGAATTTTCCAAAATAAGATGGTAATTTAAAATTAAGTGTTTCAGCATTATGCTTGCTTTTTTGTTTCGTTGTAGAGGTATTTGTTTCTGCCATGTATTTTCCTGTTTAGAGTTACCTTATCACAGAATAATGAGGAATTTTGTTCTATGGGTTTATGATGCAGTAATTTGTTCAGTATTAATTGATACCTGCCTCTAGGCGTGTAAGCTGTGTGAAATGTAACAGGTGCCCTAATTCCAGAAAATATGTTATAATTGTTTGTTTGTCGAACAGATGAGTAAATATCTTTAGGGCATAGCTGGTCCTCAGGTGGTGAGCATGAATGGATTAGTGATGGGGGGGTGGGGCTGTCTCCACCAATCACTGAGGCAGAACAAATATTAATTAGCAGGGGCGGGGCTGGTTGTGAGGCCTGCCTTCCCCAGCTGATTTTTGGCAAGGGCAGTTTAATTCTTTTCCTCCATAAACCGACCCTCTTAGTTACCAGACATTTTCATCCCCATGTTTAATGTCTCTGATGTTCTTAATTAGAATGCATTTCATCTCTTGCAAAAATATTACATCATAAAGTTTTTATTCAACATGTTTTTTTTTTCAATTTTAAAGGGGCTCAATATTTATTTGTTTAAACTGGCGTTTGAATTTCAAAAGCATTTGTTTCTCAAAATGTAGATAATTCTTCCAAAAGAATTATTTTGAAAGAATGGTTCATAATCTTTTTTATATTCTTATATAGTAATACTTACCATAACCCACTCTGGAAAAATCATAAAATTACCCAGGGGGATGCTCAGTATCGTCACTTCTCTGTTTCTTGAATTATTTCTGCTACAACACTTAACTCTACCCAACTTGTATATTTTGTTTTATGGTGCTTTTGAAGTGCTTCAAATATCTTCTGGGTTAAAGACTCTGTACATCTGGGGGCCACCCACTAACAAGGGCTGTAATTTTGGACGTGAAGAGGAATCATATCTAGTAATTACCATGGCAGCTGCCTTGGGACAGGGTTGAACAGAATTCGGGCTTCATGAAAGAGGACTGGAAAGGAAGTTCGCTGAGGGCTGACTAATACCTGCTCTAAGAGTTTTGGATCCTTTTAAATAAACTTGCTGTTAGATGAAACTAATGAAATCATATTTCAAGACTAAATGCTGCTTAGGTCTGGCAAATCAAAACTAAATCTTAGAGTTTGAATACTTGGTTGTTCTACTTTGAATCTAAAAACTGAACAAAGTAAGTAATATGACTTTATCAGATTCATTATTCAGAACCAGTCCAA
The DNA here is from genome assembly GCF_009873245.2 of Balaenoptera musculus. NCBI lineage: Eukaryota > Metazoa > Chordata > Mammalia > Artiodactyla > Balaenopteridae > Balaenoptera > Balaenoptera musculus. The sequence continues at coordinate 75,623,836 of NC_045790.1, forward strand.
ATACTTCAGTTATGTAATAAATTTTAACACTTTAAAAAAGCATTTTAAGTGTCAACTACTAGTATTGTCACTTTAATTTCTGTTTATGTGTGATAGTTGTAATTGGTGGCTAAGTACCCTTCTCCCCCCATCCCTAACGGGAAAACAGCAACATACACATGCATGAAATCTACTCAAGTGCAGTCTGCCTTTCTTCCCTCACACTGTTTGTTATTCCATCCCTTCTTCAACCACTAATGTTCATGAAAAGCTTACACTTTCCGGTCCCTCACCATGGCTGTAGGGTGAGCTTGAATTCTTTTTCATGAAAATGGACTCATTATTTATAATTGTATCACACCCTAAGGATTCATGAATCTTCCCCCCCCCCCCCCCAAATTGGTACTTTTCAAGTTGCTGAGTGTTGATATTTAAGGGAAAAAGGAGAGGGGAGGGGGAGGAAAGGTAAGCAGGTTAGTGATGCCACCCAATGAGAGAAGCCAGTAGGCAATATAATAATACCTCATTTTTATTTATTCTTCCTTATGGTCATTTTAATTATTCTAGAAATTTTTGAGTATTCATTTATCTTTCTTTAAACTTCTGTTTTCTTGAGCGACATTTGGCCTTTTGAACAACAAAATAAAATTGGAAATGCTAATGTTTTGAGCCAACCAAAGGAGGAAAATAAAAATGTCACCATGGTAACAAAGCTGCTTTCTAGATGGTTTCCTAAGATATGCCTGAACTAGAAGCAGATGTCTGATTTGAGAATCTTGCCTCCTTCAGTGTAAACAAATAACTTCTGGGCAGGTGTTGGAAATAATATGGAAATCCTATTAAGGGGCCCCGGGTTCCTGTCAGTCAGGAAGCCCGTGCCACAAAAGGGCTGGTTGTCACATAAAGGAGCAGAGTAAATTCTCATTAGGCTTGAGCTTTTCCCAGGAAATGATTGTCTCGGTGTGTTCTTTCTCCTGTGAATCTGAATGTAAGCTGTTGCTTCTATTGATCTATTCACTGGCTTTATTTTTCTCCTCTTCATTCCAGATCCTCCCTCGTCCCCGCCAGCCTGTATTCTGTATTCTCCCCTTCACCCACCCCTTCCCTTTAGGTTAACACTTGATCTGTGCTACTGCTCTGAGAGTTGTGACATTTGTGATTTTAACCTCCCACCCTGAGTGGGGGAGGGAGGAAAGTCACTCTTCATCCCGGGGCCTGTTGGACAAAGAAACAGGCTGATTAGACCGAGTCCCGGGGGCTGTTAGGAACCACACAGCGAGAGGCAGCCACAGTCCTGAATACTGTTCTGTGTACATTTACTCGGAGTTAGAGTTTTATGAATTAAGCGGAAACTAAAAGCATGAAGAGGCAGTGTTTTTATGAACTTTTCAAAACGTATGTAGTTGTCTGGTAAGCCAATAAAACTGCGCTGTCCAGTATGGTTGCCACTAGCCACAGGAAGCTATTAAATTTAAGATAGCTAACATGAAATAAAATTTAAAAATCTAGTTTCTCGGTTGCACCGGCCACACTTCAAGTCCTCGGTAGCTGCGTGTGGCTGTCTGTCATAACTGCCCTACCAGTGCAGGCGTGGAAGAGAGCCATCATCACAGAACGTTCTGTCGTATAGGGAGAGACTTCGGCCTGATAAGGCTTGCTGGTTGTGCTCTTCTGTCTGGTGAAAACCGACCCCTGATAGTCAAAAGCAAGGTTCCTCCTGATGCACAGAAAATAAGGGGCATGTGTGTGTGTGTTCTGGTTTTGTAGCTTCTTTACTGTTCCGAAGTGGTTGATATGGTCGACTGTACTAATACAGTGATCTTTTAAATGATTGTAGGCCTCCCCCCCCCCCCCCCCGGTGGAATTGGTTGAGCACTTTAACATGGATCTTCCCAAAGTGGACCCCCAGGAGATGCATTTTAATGTTTCTAGATAGGAAGTTGAGGCAGTTTGGTGGCGGTGGGGGGTTTGAAGGCTATGCATAACGATGCTCTTTATAAAACTCAGAAGGTTAAATGTGGATAAACACTGAAAACAAGGCTTCAGAAAAGCCACACTATTATTATGCAGCATTTCTCGGACTATAGTCCCCGAGACACACTTCATAAAGCCAATAAAGCGCGCACTGGTGGTCTCCCGTTGCCCTAGCAACGGACCATGGGGCACTGTGTATGTGCAATGCATGAACATCTGTGAATTAATCTTTTTTGGTTTGTTCTTTTCTTGGCACTGATTGGGCCACTCGGGCTTGTGCCTGTGACACTGTGTGTGTAGGGGTAATCTGGAGCAGTCCCCAGGACCTAGCCCTCAAGTGGATGCTGGAACAGCAAGTGAAGGGAGATTTATCCCGGTGGTGCATCCAGCAGTGCAGGGATTTGGCTTGACAGCACTCTCAGTGGGACGTTATTAGCTTACTTTCTGGTGCATGGGGAAATGAATAAAAAATTTCCTAGTAAATCTGGGCACTATTGGGTTTATTGGGCTGCCCTGAAAAAATAATCTTTAGAGAAAATTGAAATAATCACTTGTGTTTATACCACAGTTATCAGGACTTGAAAGGTGTCTGAGTTATTCCACACCCTTTGCCCCAGCCCCAGTCCTGCACCAGGGATTATAACCAAAGCGTATTGGACTAGTAGGCTGGAATCTGTTTTGATAAGAAAATCTTGTAGTAACCTAGTCTGACCTTATTTAGAGAAATTTTAAACTGAGCTGGTGACAGTTTTGCCCTTGGGAGAAGAGAGCAAGCTATGACTAAATGGAGACACATCCAGGAACAGTACTTTGGAATTGTTTGATTAGGAGTTACTCCCCCGCTCCGAACGGGATTGTCTTCAATTCTTGCCCCCAACACAATTTTCAGCCGGGCACCCCTCCCTCAGCCTGCAGTACCCTCCACGTACTGTGTGTGTCCCGTTCCTCCTGTCAGCGCCAGATGCTGCCTTGTTAAATCATTTGCTCACCCTTGTCATTTTCAGTTTCCTTCTCTTCCTTTTTTCTCCTTCTACCCTTTTTTCTCAGCCTCCTTTCTCCCTTATGGGTTGACCCTCTTTCCTGGGGAGGAAAGAAGAATATTACGTATGAAATGTCTCACGTTGGATGTAGTCTGTTATGTTTAACCTGTAGGGTGAGAAATTTTGTTAATAAATGTATGAAGACGAAACTCTGTGCTTTGTGCTAGTCCATTCGATTTGCTTGATTGTCACTAATATTGAGGGACTTTTAAGTAGGAAGAACTATTTGTCAATTTGTATGTTTTCCTTTGCACATTAAAAAGACACAGCTGTACCTCTGTAGCTGAGAGATTTTCCTGATTTCCTGTTAGACAACTGAGCAAAAATTATTATTTTAATGGTTTCTGACTTCACAACCTGTTGGTATTGATAGATGAACTTGAAAATTGAGCAATGCAGTTTGAATAAACTATTTAAAGTTAGTCAGTAGGTATTGATTTGCAGCTGTAGGGCAAATAGGCCTGCACTGCATCATTGGGGGTGCATAGTAAAGATTAGATGCAATCCCTTTCCTCAAATCGTTTTCCTATTAAAGTATGGAACTGAGATATAACGTCTTTTGAGTAGAATAAAATACATTAGTGGATTGTTCCCCTTCATTTCTCTGAGCTTCCAGTTAGTCCTGAATTCTCTTAAAATGTGCATATAGAACGAGTCTGTGCTGATTGGAGGACTAGCTTCTGAAGGCAGTCTTCCCGGGAAGCTGCCCGGGCCGATGTGCAAATACATGCAAACAGGGAACCTTTAGCAAACACCAACAGCAATGCCAGTGGCAACGTTCTGTAGCCTCCTAATCTTGATGGTGCCTTTTACTCTCATTCAGATTCTGTTTTGTAGGAATCAGTGAAACAATTGGACCACAGAGCTAAAATATTATCATCAGACTGGGTGTTTCAGCCCACTCACTTGCTTTTCAGGTAGTTTCTCTGAATGAGGAAAAAAAAAAGTTTTCTGTTGCTGCTCCCAGTAAATAGCCTCTTTTCCATTCAGATGGAATTTTCTTCTTTCAAGAGTCTTTTTTAAAGTTACCAACTTCGTAGTTGTTACCTGAATGCAGCCTCAGAAATACAACAGTTACAGGGAATATTAAAGACTTTTAGAAGGAAGTAGAATTCTCAACTTGTGTTTTTTGTGTCCTGGACAAGTATTTGTTTTTTGCAAGCACAATTTGTTATGCCCCAAACTAAAAATTCTTACACACTCATGGTAAGAAGTGAAAATTCCACAGTAATAAATGGCAGTGAGTAAGCTGGCTATAGTGAGGAGAGGAAAAGAGTTTGAATGAGTTTGAATCTCTGCTCTTTCCTTCATCTGTGTTTGACAAAGTGTGTTAAAAGCAGTAATTTTGTAATCTGGATGTTTGAAGGCTGGAAAAGGAAAGAGAACACAAATAATATAGAAAGGAAAAGGTTTCCAGCATTCTGATATTTTATCCTTACTGTATGTACTGACCCAGCAAATGGGAATAATCCTTGAATTTTATTTTTAACTTTTTAACTCTTACTGTGTTTTTAAAATACCTATAGAAATAAAATCATACTTTCATTACTGTTGTAGGTATGTGGATCTATAAAAACAAATGGGAAAAAATTCTCACGTGATTTTCTTATACACAGTATTGCAGTGGAACGGTTGGTGGTAGGAGTGGTCTCAAAAGTTGGGGTTCCCAAAACTGTACACAGTACCTTCCTGTTGGGCCAACCCCTAGCCTTTGTGGGGCCTGGTAAAGATTACAAATAGAGGCTCTCCTACCATATGTTTAAGTATTTTCAAGTTATAAATTCAGTTAATAAATAACCTTCATAATTTTCTGAAAGGCCAGGTTTGAATTTACAGTTCTCAGGCTCCTTAGGAGTTCATTGCTAGACGACATGGGCCTTCACATACTTTCTTGTAGATGCCCCAGCTCTCACGTCAAGCTTCATTACACCCCAGTGACCTCCTCGCGTCTAGGTGTGCCCACACCAACAGTTATGTCTGCCTCTGGGAGGCTCCAGGAAAAAGAACTGAGTTGACCCTGACCGTGAGCCTTTGGGCAGGAAATTTCAGGGTCCTGGTACCCAGCTCATGGTTTAGAGGCGGGTAAGCAGAGGGTGTGGATGGGGACGTCCCCTTGGTCCTGAGGGAGGGGCTCTGCAGGATGAGGGCCCGGACCCCAGGTCAGGCCCCTCTTATCAAGCTGTTTGGTTTGTATATGATTGCACAAGCCTGTACATTTAAGAGGAAAGAAAGGGAAGTGGGGATTTGGAACTGTTACATCTCAAAGTAATTCTTTGTTAAATAAACATCAACATTTTATTCAAAATTAGGCCAGGAAATTGACATTGTCAAATACAATCTATGCTTTGTAGGTGGTTAACTACATGCTTTGTACTTTTAAACTGTGCTTTGTGGGTGGTTAACACGTGCCTAACTATGCTTTTAAAATACTCCATTAAAAATCCTAAATGCATATCGTACCTGTTCGCAGTGCATGAGTAAGGCAGGGGGAAACTTTTAAAGCTGAGGAAGGTAAAAGACAGTGGAGCACCATAATCATGGGTTGCCCTGAATGGCCGAGGGGCCTTCCCCTGGCCGCCCCCCCCCCCCCCCAGTCTGGGCCACAGGGAAGCAAGCGTGGGCCTGTAGTGACAATGCCCAGCAAAGTTAGACCTAAAAGGATTACTTGTAAAGACTCTGCTTTCTTAGACCAAAGATTATCACTTGGAAGTAACTTAGGTCATGATTTCTGTTTTCATCTGCTTTTGTCCCTTTCATGTGCTTCCATGGTTGGACAGCTGGAAGTGCCACAGAAATATTTGAAGAGCCCTGTTTCGTAGTTTACATGGAAAGTCGTTGAATAATTCACACAACAAATGATTAGACAAGCACTTGTCCATCTGACTGAGTTATTCTACATGTTTGCTGAAGCAGGGAAGGAGGAGCACAGCGTCTCCTCCTGCAGAGGGTATACAGTGGCCGTATTGACCCATCTAGTTATTGGGTTTCAGCCTTTTGTTGACATTGTTGTAAATGAAAGCGGCCCTGACGAGCTCGGAGCAGCTGGGCTGGATAATTGTGAAGGATTCATGCTTGTTGCTGTTACCCCCAGTGTTTGCAGTGGGTTGTTTGCTTTGACTTTTGTTGAACTGTTGACAAAAGCATTAGATACAAATGGGAACAAATAAAGTGGTGAGATGCCAGGAGGGCTTGGCAGTAGTAGTGGTTTTCATTCTGACTTAAATGGGGGATGTCAGAACTTATCTGGATGGGAAATGGAAGGTGGTGTGTGTGTGTAGAACTGTTTTCTTTACAGGCACCTGGAAAATCGTTTGCTGTTTATGTACCTTGGCTCACAGAGGTGAGAGAATTAAGAGGCCACCATGTCTTGTAATCTTAAAAAAAAGCCACTCTGTACTTAGGCCCTTCAGGTGTGTTGCTGGCCAGGAATGCTATAACAGAAATGGTTTCTGGATTCCCCCTCCCCAGCTTAAAAAAATTTTTTTTTAAATAATGGAAGTATTTTGGATTGGGGAGATGACAGGCATGACGTTGAGGTAGGGAGGATTAAGAAAAACAGTATATGCTAAAATAGTATAGCTAGCAAAATGGAAGTCATTTACTGGAACGCTTTTAATTTGTTTTAAACAAAATACTCTTTTGTATATTCAGATGGGGAGTAGCTCAGCTGTTGTGAAGCCAGAAAATTAATGGTATTTTTAGTGAAATAGCAAAAGCATGTCAACAACATAGCTGCAGATGATAATGCTGGCATTTTATTCATGAGAAATTATCAGTGCAGGTTACTGGACAACATAGTGTGACTGAAAATGATTGAGTGTCAGAGAAGCCACTGTCCTTCTGCACGATGATTTCATTTTGCATGTGGTCTTCCTCGGGCTTCATTTGTGCATATATTTTCCCTATCGCAAACCAGAATATAAGGTCTTCTTGGCTGAGAGTTGTATGCATATTCCCCCCCCCCCTTCCCCGCTTAAAATGCCTCGGAGTGAACGTTCTCTTTTGAGTGTTGACTGAAAGGCTGCAGAGTGTGTTTTCAGTGCACAGATGGTTAGTGGAGGTGGGTGGGCTTTGGAGAAAGGTCCCTCTGAAGAATTCATCTGAATACGTCTCCGGGAGTTGTCTAAAAACACCAACCAGAAACCTTACCACAATGCAGGAGGTGGATAACTGTCACAGAATTTGCCTTCCTGGCAAGTAAAGGATTTGGAATACATAGTAAGGGCCAGAAAAATGTTTATAAAACATGGGCAAGGATAAACAGAAACTGTATTTAGGAAGTTGAAATACCCTTTGGGACAACGTGTTTCCGTGATATGATAATGGAAAGTTTACTGAAAATGTATTGGAGTGGTTCTGTTAAGCCATGTCTGTGTGTTTGGTCTCCAGTTTTGGTCCGGAGCACTCTGGGTGCCGTCAGTAAGATGTTCTTTTGTTGGTACTGCTTCACCCGGTGTCAAGGCAGGGAGGCGGCGGGTGCTTCCTCTTCAGTGTGTTCTGTTCTCCAACATTATCTGTCGGACTCTCCTCCTCTACCAGTGACAGAAAGAATAGACCTACCTTTATGTAATTGTTCTTTGGTTCCAGTACCTCATATGACCAAATCTTAAGGAATTAAAGTGGAGAAGAATAGGAATTTACGAGTTTATGTTAAAAGTGGGAATGTTAGATTGTTTTAATCTTTGCAGCATCTCTAGTCCTAGAGACTAGTAATCAGTTGGGAGGTGGGGGGGGTGACTTCATGGGCAAATTGGTTAAAAAGGACTGCAATCCGAATGCTCCCCGGGCAGCAACTTGGGGTGGTATTTTGTTTATTTCATCACTAGGCAATCAGGTGTAGGGACCTAGATCTGAAGTTCATAAGGAAGAAATCCCTGAAAAGACTGTACTGAGTGGGGATAAATGCATCTGTGTGACCGAGTAGGTGATGTTTCTGACAGAGGTTGGTCTTCAAGGGAGGAAGGAGGTGGGGAAATCATGCAAGTTAGAAAACGTGGAAAGACAGTAAGGCAAGAAGTTTTCATTGTTAACAAGCAAGAAGAAGAAGTGAGAGAGACTAAGACTCCACAGACTTGACTCAGCATGAATCCAAAATTATAAGAGACCTTGGGCAAAAATACAGTAAAAGGCTTACCAGTGAAAGGAATGAGTTCCAGAGAAATTCACTTAGGCCAAGACAAATAGATCGACCCGCTGCACCCCTCAGGCCGTGGCCAGGGCCACAAGGGTGAACATATTTTGGAAGAGACCGGTTTTACAGACAAATCTCTTCCCTCCTCCTTTCCCACTCACTACTGGAGCAGTATTCATGTTTGCTGTGCTCTTAAAGCTAAAATTAACACCCTTGTAAAGGGTGACTCAATGCGGCTCTTTGTACACTCAGTTTGAACCACACTTCTCAATATTGGGAAGCTGGTGGGTGTTGGGACCTGTCCATATCTGTGCACGTGACACGCGGTGAACCCCAGCCAGCCGGCAGGTGCAAGGCAGTACAGGGATGCTGGTTAGAAACTCAAGCTCTGGAGTCAGGTGGCCTGGGTTCAAACCCTGCATTCTTGCCATTCACCAGCTTTGTGGCTCCGGGCAAGCTACGTCCCTCCTGTTCTGTTTTCTGTCAGGGAGGAGTGGTAAAGGTAAATGTTCAAAGGTGCCTGACACTTAGTAAGTGCTCAATGAATCTTACTATTTTTTTAGTGTACAGTATGGATAATTTGAAAGTAATTTGGTTCCATTTATTCTTGGGGGGGTTAATATTTAAACTAACTTGAATTCCACAAGCAAACACCAGGCTGATAGCAGAAAGGAGCAAATTAGAAATGTGCCAGGCTGTGGGGGAAATTATTCTGGGATTAAAATTTTGCTGCAAAAAATCTACAGAATGAATCTTGTACGTGCAGATGGTTGAGAATTAACTTTACCTGATCTGAGCACATATTTAAGTCCAAAGGGGATTTTGTGATTCCAGATAGTTCAACCTCGGCTGAGAAACGTGGCTTTTATGTTTTACAGCCAAAACCACTTGCCACTCATAGTTGAAATTGGAGACCAAACAGGAAGAACCTTGTGGGTTCCTGTCAGCCTGTATTCCGGTTTTAAAAGGCATTCCCCTGTTGTGGGCTGTGTGCTTCTGCTGGTAGGAGAAGCTGCTGAGTAGCCTGACTAACTAGCCTGACGGGTGCCAAAGGAGTGGCCTGAGCACCGTGGCTCGCGCTTTACCTTGCGCTTCGCAGGGAGCCTCTTTTACTCTCACGTCAGATTATCTGTAAAATGGACTTCTCCCTCCAGGATCGTAAACCGTCACAATTCCGGCGTTCCTCTCATTGTTTGGGGAGAAGGATATACCCAACAGGTGCTTGTCGAACAGCCGAGATTCTCGGTGCTTTTCATTATTTTACTACTCATGCACCTAATGCCTGTCAGTAAGGTTGGCTGTTTGGGGAAGGAGCATACATCCCCGCACGGTAATACTGCTTATTTGCAGCTCCTTCTCTTCGGGCTGAGTTCACAGAGCAGTCTCGCGAGGTGAAAGTCAGTCTTGGTATGTCTGGGCTTTGGCAGGGGTGCATCTGAGGGGAAAAGGACGCTTGCAACATCTGGGGTGCTGGGGGCGCGCAGGCCTGGGTCCCGCGGGGCAGGCAGAGGTCTGTGCCCCACCCCTGTTTGAGTGTGCTCTCCTGAAGGTGAATGTTGACAAAAGAAGTATTCTCTCAGAGTGCTACCTGTTTGCTGTGTTTCCAGTAGAGGGATTAGCCTCAGTTTCTCTATAAAAGTGTCAACCTGGAAGATTTCATACGGCCTATGCTTTCTGGGGTGATAAGTGTGCTGCCACAAAGCTGTCTTCCAGAGCTTACAAAAACGAGAAACCCCTCCCATTGTGGGGAGATGGTGCCCAGAATGCAAATTCAGATTACTCGAAGAGTCAGTACCAACAGGGTTCAAGCAAATTCCATATTTTCTTAATAGGAATGAAAGAAGGGCCAGAGTTCTGGAAAGCAGGATAACACACTGGGCGTAGGGGGGTGCTTGCCCTCCTGGGGAGAGTGCTGGCACCGCCAGGCTTCCCGTGGGCACTGGGCAGTGAGGGCCCCTGTGCAGGTAGGATTGCAGCTCCCCGCGGGGGCCAGGGCCTGTCTGGCAAAGCCTTTGAGGGGTCTTGCGGATGACTGTTCTCTGAGAATTACTTCCTCTGGAGGTTTAGAGCCATCTTCCTCGATGATCTGTTTCTCTGAGAGAGAGGACCTGAGAACCACAGGGGCTCTATTTGGGGCATCCCATTTTTACCAATCACCAAACCTTTGTTTTTAGAAAAGTGACATCTCCACTGAAGGCACAAGAAGCTTTTGTGGGGTCAGCTATGCTTGAGAATTCTCGAGTCTTTGTTTCTTTTTCCTTTCTCCTACCTGAGACGCCACTTTGAGAGCATATTAGCTCAGGTTTGGAAACTCACATTTCTCTGGTTATCAAAACTAAACCCCAACTGCTTCTTTGTAGAGATTTATTTTATTTAAAAGTTAAGGAAAAGGAATATACAATTCTCTAGCTCAGAAAACCCTAAAAAGAAGGTCTAGATTAAGTGGAAAGTTTCTACAGCCACAGTTAGAGTTCTGTTACAGAAACAAGAACAAGTGAGGGCAGGGGGGCGTACAGAGCACTCTCAGGGCAGGGACTCAATTAAAAATGCTTTAAAAATGTAATTCCAATCAATTTGGGTGGTCTTAGAACATTGCAAGATGTGTGAAAACATGCCTTAAATGCCAGCAACCAGTGAAAAGGGCACAGTTTCAGAAACGCTGCTATAAATTATGTGCCTTTGGCTTTCAAAAATGTAGAGGATACATCACTGATACTCAGAATAAATATCAGAGAGAATTGTACAGTCTTTGCATCCTACAAGCAATGAAAGTTTTAAAGAGCTAGTTTTGTTTGGCCTAAGATCTGGAAATTTTTTTCTGGTTGTCACAACATTTGTTTTGGGAGATGTACAAATCAAATCTGATTATAACAAATACCACTACAACAAAAATATCCCTATAACCACACAGTTTGTAGACCCCAACCAAAAACCCACTTACTTAAAACAATATTGAATGTAACCCAATCTCATTAAGGCAAAATAATGTGGGTTAGTCTTGGAGGTTTTTCCTTCATGATTTACTTAACCTCCTAGAATCCATATACGTGGATTGGCAGTAAGTGATTTCAGAAATATTTGTTTACGTTTGGAATATATTATATGATTTTTAAAGTGTTGTTTCCTTTTCAAATTATTTTCTGTAGAAGTCCATATTGAAGTATTTGCTTTTTTTTAATTTTAAAAAAATTTTTCTTTTTATAAGTTTATTTATTTATTTATTTATTTTGGCTGCATTGGGTCTTTGTTGCTCCGTGCGGGCTTTCTCTAGTTGCGGAGATCGGGGGCTACTCATCATCGCGGTTCGCAGGCTTCTCATTGCGATGGCTTCTCTTGTTGCGGAGCACGGGCTCTAGGTGCGCGGGCTTCAGTAGTTGTGGCTCGCGGGCTCTAGGCGTGCGGGCTCAGTAGTTGTGGTGCACGGGCTTAGTTGCTCCTCGGCATGTGGGATCTTCCCGGACCAGGGCTCGAACCCGAGTCCCCTGCATTGGCAGGCAGATTCTTAACCACTGCGCCACCAGGGAAGTCCCTGAAGTATTTGCTTTTAAGGTGGGAGGGATCCACCCCAAATGAAATGTTTCTGTCTAATTCCCTACTTTGCATATTTTAGTTTCTCTTATTTTTATATCTAGAAATTTTTTCATGCATAACTTTCCCCTAAAAAAAATTAAAATTCGAGTATAATCTACATTTTACTTATTGTCAGCGACCAAAACCACAGGCTCAAAATTTTTAGTGATTGGCCATTGTCGCCTGTGAGTAGTGTTTGCCTCTGAGCCCTGGTTGACAGTTGCTTCCAATCCTGGCTGTGTTGCCTTCCTCAGAGGGATGGCTTTGTAGACTGGGCAGTTCTGGTTGGCGGCTCGTGCCTCTGGCTGTCCCTGGGCCCAACACCCTGGAATCTTCCTCTGAATTGCCCTCACCTTCTGTAGTCCTCTTGTATGACACATGCCTCAGGCTTCCCTCCCCAGAGAAGAATTGAGAGGTGGTCTGCTGCTTTTCTGGACGTTGATGAAAATCGCTAGAAGGCAGCTTAGTATAGAGTGAAAACATGCACTTTGTAACCACTGTCGTCATGGGTTCTAGAGACAACTGTGCCACCTGCTTAGCTTTGTGATCTTGGACAATAATAATAAAAATAATCAGCACAGAGGATGCATTTACTCTGTGCTGGCCAGGTCCTTATAGCCATCCTTCTGTTTAATCAAAACCTCTTACTAAGGTGGAGTTTACTAGTATCTCCAAGTTAGCTTGAGGAATGTGGGACTCAGTTGACTAAATGACTTGCCCACGGTCACCCAGAAGGTAATCTGTCAGATGAGCTGATTAGAACCAAGTTAGTCCCTAGAGCCCATCCTCTTCATCTCTACCCTAGGGTCAGTGTAAAGTTCATCTGGATGTGTACCTTACTTGGTGTAGGGTTTTAAGAGTGAGGATGAGAGTCATGTATGAGGAGACCCAGCAAAGTGTCTGCCACTTAGGAAATACACTTAATAAATTGTACATGAGCTTCTTATCTTTCTTGTCTGTCAAACCCACAGAAATCCAAACTCAGTAGATGCTGATTTTGTGTATCTGTAATAATGCTGTTGTGATGTGTTCCTTTGTGTGACTTACCTGTCACATGTCATATGTCCTAAGCTCTTCACAGGGGGAGGTGTGTGTTTTTCATATTTCACATTTTGTGGACCTTCAAAATGATGATTCGAGGCCATTTTTATTTCACAGCATTTTGGAATGTCATCACACAGTCCTGTGTGTGTTTTTGTGTTAAATTTCTCATATCCAACAGTTGTATCCTTCTCCTCTTACAACTCAAAATCTGTTGTCTGATTGATTAATATTTATGCAGATGAGAAGTCTGACAAAGACTTTAACTTGCATCTTCATCCACTTGGCTGGAGGTTAATAAGAATACTCTTACAGTAACAGAATTCCCTAATTTGGGTTTTATAGTTTGATACCATTATCATTTCATGGAGAAGCAAGAGTGGGGTTTTTTGTTTTGTTTTATTTATTTATTTTTTAATAAATTTATTTATCTATGGCTGCGTTGGGTCTTCGTTGCTGCACGTGGGCTTTTTCTAGTTGCGGAGAACAGGAGCTGCCCTTCGTTGCAGTGTGCGGGCTTCTCATTGCGGTGGCTTCTCATGTTGCAGAGCATGGGCTCTAGGCACGCACGCTTCAGTAGTTGTGGCGCGTGGGTCAGTAGTTGTGGCTCACGGCTCTAGAGTGCAAGCTCAGTAGTTGTGGTGCATGGGCTTAGTTGCTCTGCGGCATGTGGCATCTTCCGGGAACAGGGATTGAACCCATGTCCCTTGCACTGGCAAGTGGATTCTAAACCACTGCGCCACCAGGGAAGTCCCTGTTTGTTTTTTTATAATCACTGCATTTAGTGATAATACTTTCTAACTTAAGTGTCTGTAATCATTTATAATGTTTATGTCTATTTATGCTTGCTGCTCTTCCTTAATTGATGAACAAACAAATGCTCATGCTTTCTGTGTTTTGGCTGTTGTTCTTATCAGCTGACTTCTGGAACTTTAGGAAGGGTTGAGGAGGGACCTCTTGTGTTTCATAACTCAGAGGCCCGTTTGGACTGTGCTGAGTTTTCCTTTCCAGTCCTTCCATTCCCTCCCTCTGCTGCTACCCCTCCCCCCCTTATACCTTTAGAAAAGAACAGATGGGGTAGTTGGGTGGGAATCACAGAGGAATGAATGCTTGATTCCAGTGCTATATCAATTTATTGAAGATAACCTGAAACTTAAGTTGAGGGCTGCATATCTTTTAGAATACCAAATTGAGGCCTATGGTTTGACAGAAACATTTTTTGTGCTGATTTGTTAATCTACTTGAAAAGAATTAAGACATAGAAATTGAATCTCATTTATCCTACATTTAACAAAGCACTTTTATTTAAAATGAAAATAAGGCATGCTATCAGGCTATCCTGTAAATTCGAGTGTATAGTCATTAACAGCTGTTTGTGGCTGGGGGCTTTGATCATTTTCAAGGTCCCTCTTTCATTCACTAAGCAATGTCAGTGCCATCCTGATTAGTCATTTGCTTCTCTTTTAAACACAATTCTCAGCTTTACATTAGAGAGCTAAAGTGAGGTGAGAGAGATGGTATCTTAGACTCCTATACCAGCCACTTTGATCTTATTGGATCACAGGCATCATGCAAGATGCTTAAACCTAGATTGCCCTGGTAGACTGGCAGGAAGGGAACACTATTTTATGCTCATTTTATTCTACTGTCATATTTGATAGTCTGTTAATTGCCACTGATGTTTGTCTTAGATAGTCTAGTCAATGGCACTCTTCACTGTTTTTGCTCCCCAAGGTCTTTCTAGCAAAGGACACAACAAAAAAAGTAAATAAATTATTGCTTTTGTTACCACAGAAACTATTTTGGGTCAGTAGTCTAACTCATTGAGTGTTTTTTATTATTTTTTAAATTAAAATATATAGAAGGAGGGGGGAAAAGCCAACTAGGGGTACAGTAGAAAGAGCACCAGATTCAGGAGATCTGGCACCATCATCTGACCTTGGACATGCCCTCTATTCTCTCTCCGCCTCAGGTTTCTCATCAGATTGCGTGACCACTCAGGTTCTTCTGGACCTAGAGTTTATGGTGTACTGTATGATACGCCCTATGAAGTATTTTGTTTATTGAATATTTAATAGCAGTACTTTAGTGTGCAGAAGCCTCAGTGTGTTATTGGAGCTAGGTGTTATTCTCCTATACCTTCAGGTATTCTAAATGAAACGTTGGAGCTGCCTCAGACTTGAAGATCAAAGACTTGTTCAGTGTTTTAATTTACTTCCTATGTTTGAAGGTACATTTCCCACCCTAAATCCATGTGACAATGATGGTTTCAGCCATGAGTCAAACAATGGTATAATGGAAGGAGAGTGGGTTTGAAATTGGATAGATCTAGGTTCAAATCAAGAGTCTTTCTTAGACTAGCAAGTTTAACTCACTTTCTCCCAATTAGATTCTTCATAATAATAATAACAACAGTAATAATATTATCCATATCATTGGGTTATTACAAGATTATATGAGACAGTGTGTGTAAACTGCCTTGCAGAGTGTGCTTGGCTTCTAGTCAATTCTCAGTAAACGCTGGTATCTTGTATTCAAAATGGTATTCTGGCTAATTCAAAACACTGCTTGCATGCTACAGCTGTAGTGCCTAGAATTAATTAAGTTTGTTGCATCTTTTGAAAAATAACCACAGTGGAAATAATAGTAGTAGTTAGACCACTAGAGCATCTGGAGCACATGTTGTGGGCCAGCATTGGGTCCATGTTATTTCCATGCCTTTCCTCATTTTAGGGTGTCCTTTCCTTTTCCTTCAAGATGTTCATTTTAATTACCTGTAAGTACTGGACTGTGATAACAGCATGGGACAAGATGACATGGTGGGAACTTTTTCAATTGCTAATCACAGGTCCTGATAACCTGTCGTATAGTTATATCTTCATTAGGCTTTTTGTAAGACCCTTCTGTATTTTGAATTTATATGTAACTAGTGATAGATTTAACTTTTTATTTTCTTTTCTGGAAACAAATTTACGTGGAGCCTGTACTATCCCAGAAGTTTACAGATGAGGCATCCTTGTAATTATCCTGCTTCTGAGTTTTGTAGGCTTGTCATTAATTTCACACCTGTATAGTTGTAGTGCAATTATGGATGGTCTTTTGCCTGTAGAATCAGAAGTGGGCAATGTAAGAGGTTCTTTACATTTACCAAACTCAGAAATTTCAGAGGGAAGATTACTGAAAGATTAACCTAACTGGGTGCTCTTAGTAAAACTTCTCTTTTGAATTCCTATTTGTGTATAAACGTGAGTATCGAATCAGTAACTTGTGAGCAAAGCAAGTAGTGAGGATGCAATTGTTATACAAGTTAGAGAACTGTTTTATACTGTATACAGTCCCTGTGTTCTGTTATAGAAATTAGTAGGAAATATGTGAACTATATTCTGAGACACATGAAAAATGAGGCAGAGAAGAAATCATGCACAGCCTTACCAAGGATCCAGGACGCTTGGGTCCAGGGATGATCACTTTCAACGACTTATGTGTGTGCACCTGGCTCTTTGATGATTAGAACCTTTGTTTCCTTATAATCCTGACTCTGTGCGCCTAATATAGTAAAGCCAAAAATAATATGTAGGCTTTAATCTGTATACATTGTCTTGGGTAAACATACTTATTTATCAGCAGAATTCCATTACAAACTTGAATTGGAAACCATCTGCAGACCTTGTTCTAATCCTAGCTTCTCCTCTTACTAGCTGCAGGACCTCGGACAAGTCCCTCACCTGCTTTTTTACTTAGTATTAACATCAAAGTAGTTGGACCAGGAGCTCTCCAAGCTTGTGTCTACATGTAAAAATTCAGATTTAATCTGGGGAAAATTATGTATTGATGAGTTAGAATGAGTCTTTAAGTACACTTTATCCACTGTGGTGAAAGGAACTCTCCATCTGCCAATCGGATAAACATTTTATTGTTTTTCATGTTGAGGTGTACAAATGAAAATAGCTTTTGTATATTTTTTAGATTTTTAGGTATTTGTTAGATAAAGTGCTTGCTTCATACAGCGTGCTGCAGCAGAAGCAAAGGTCAGTTGGGCACAGACTCTTTCCTCCAAGTGATAAGACATATACAAGAAGATCTCTGGCTTTCATATTATCAGGTGTTGGAGCATGTTCTCTTGGGAATTGAAGATGTAATGTCCATGTTAAGGTGGCCCTTCTAAAAGCATATTGCCTTTTCTAGCCACATAGCCACAGGTATTTAGTGATTTGATGGGTAATTTATTAAGAAAGTCATGCTACATACTTTCCAAGGATTCATTAACTGCCTACTAGGGATTATTTTATGTATTTTTAAAATTTGATTTTTATATGACTTTTGGGTGGTATAAGAAAATGTTATTAAGTGTCAAATCTTGGTTAGCTTGAACTCACCCCACCTGCATCTCAGGTAACCTGTTGTTGTAAAGACCTGGTGCTGTACAGGAGGCCATCCTAGTGCAGCAGAAGTTGGCAGTTGCTTAGTTTGGATGGGGAATCATCATATTCTGTGGTTTTTCTTAAGTTAAAACTTTATTTTAAACAAGAGCGAAAGGTATAATGAACTTTCAGACTCTTGTAAGATTAGGCAGGCCCACATTCCCCTGTCCACTACTCTGAAATCCAAAAATTTATGGAAATAAAGTGAGTTTTTCTTTTGGGGGTGTTTTTTTTGTTTGTTTGTTTTTTGGTATCTCATTTGGTAACAACAGAATTGACTATGGAAATACTAATGTTTGATTATGGGGTGTTATCCCAGACCCTGCTACAGTAAATGTATCTTACTGCCTTTCTCAAATTCCCAAAATACTAAATACCAAAGCACATCTGGCCCCGAAGAATCTTCTGACGTGCAGTCTCTAAGCGCAGCCTTGGAACTTGTGTACTTATCTTATCTCTGACTTTTTCATGGACAGAATGCTTTGAGGGCAAAGACCTTGTCCTTTTCAGCTTTGAACATTCCTGTATTCCTGTCAGGGTGCCTCTGTTACAGTAGTCATTTGTTACACTCTAGAATAAATCAGGGAAGGGAGAGAAGAATGTTCGGACAACTTTAGCCCATTCTCCGCCAAATCAGTCAGCTAGCAATTTCTTGTCCAGTGTCCTAGGCGCAAGTTAAGTCGTGAAACTGAGCCGACTGATAACTGAATTTATCAGATGACAACTTATGACCTTTCTCTTGCACTTAAAATCATGACAGTTAAAACGCTCCAGCGTCTGAGAGTGGTGCACTGCCTCGCAGGTGGAGCTGCACATCCCACCACGCAGACCCTCCTCTCTCCTCTCCTGCTCCTGTTGAGTGCACCCTGAGGAGAGAATGCCGCAAAGTTGATGTGATTGTTGTGGTGATAGTCTTTAGATTATAAAAAGTATGGGAATACAGCACATTCTCTTGCAGTTATATAGACCAGACCTGAAGGGGTGGGCAAGCTTTCGCCCACAGGCCAAATCCATTTCCTGGGGGGGTGTGTGTGTGTGTGTGTGTGTGTATGTGTGGCCTGTGAGCTAAGACTGGTATTTACATTTTAAAGGGTTGTAAACAAAGAATATGCAGTAGACACCTTATGTGGCCTGCAGAGCCTAATAAATGGATTGCTGTCAAGCCCTTTCCAGAAAAAGTTGACTAACCTTTGATATAGACCATTAGTTTAACTCCCAATTTACTTCTCCCTATCTTTAGGAAGAATTCTTTCCTTCTCTTCCCTATTCTCCCTTCAAGCATCTACTGACTCTATGGTCGTTCTTCTAGGTCTGACATGGTACTTTTGTTCATGAAATGATAACCTTTAAAGATGGTTTTTATCCCCCTTTTAAAATCTCCTCAGGAGGAAATTTAGATGAAGATGAGATGTAGAATTAAGCTAAGCATAAATAAACATGAAGTTGAGAGTTGTTTTAATACTCACATGTGGAGAGTACCAATTACAGAGCTTCCATGGTGCCTGTCCTGACTAATTTCATGAAGGTATCATTTCTCTGGTCCTTTTATCTTCAAAATTCCTTTGATTCACAAAATTGTGTACATAATTTGAATACCGAGAGTGATTTCAAAAATATAGACTTGGGAAAATATTTATTGCTTTTTAAAGATATGATATTGTAAAAATAACCATATCTAAATTATGTAATACTGGAATATCAGTGTAACTTAGGATTCCAACTGCGAGCCATTCTATTTTTTTCTAAATTATTTCAGTTACATCAATATACAGTTTTTTAGGGCTTCCCTGGTGGCGCAGTGGTTGAGGGTCTGCCTGCTAGTGCGGGGGACACGGGTTCGGGCCCTGGTCTGGGAGGACCCCACATGCCGCGGAGCGGCTGGTCCCGTGGGCCGCAGCTGCTGAGCCTGCGCGTCTGGAGCCTGTGCCCCGCAACGGGAGGGGCCGCGATGGTGAAAGGCCCGCGCACCGTGATGAAGAGCGGTCCCCGCACCGCGATGAGGAGTGGCCCCCGCTTGCTGCAACTGGAGAGGGCCCTCGCACGAACCGAGGACCCAGCACAGCCAAAAATAAATAAATAAATAAAAATAAAAGTAGCTATAAAAAAAAATTTAAAAATATACAGTTTTTTATATCTTGCCTTTTTACTCCATGAATTGATAAAGTGTGAGTAATCTCACTGACCTTGTCATATCCTCCTTATTTTGGGTCAGAGTACTAGTGAAAATCATTTGAGGTCTCGAGTCAGAAGTCCTGTATTCTAATACCAGCTTTATTTCTCTATAGCGGTGTGACCTTAAGTAGTCACTTACCTCGCTCGAGTTCTATTTTCTCATCGCTAACATGGTGGTGTTAATACTATCCTAACAAAGTTTGAGGGAGGGCAGATACGATGATATAAGTAGAAATGATTTGAAAATTATAGAGTGCTTTTAATATGTTAGTGGGGCTGGTGAAGCAGTAACAAGTTTATGATAGTTTACTGCTTATACATGTCGACTCATTTCTTAAGCATTAGAAGTCATCAGGATGAGAACCAGAAAGGAATGAGTTTGCTTTTTAATTTACATTATTTTCATGTATTCCCAATATGGGTAGCTTAAGAAGGGGAAGGGACATATTTTCCTATAGTGCATATACTCAGTTAAATGATTATATCAGTTAGCAATTGCTGTGTAATAGACCTTCCAAAACTTAGTGGTATAAAGTGAAAACTATTTGTTATATCTCATTAGTCTTTGTGTTGGCTGCAGGGCTGGGGAGAGTTCTCCTACCTGAGCTGGGCTTGGCTGATCTTGGCTGAATTTGCTCATGTGTCTACAGTCGGCTGGGTAGTCTAGAATGTCTTCAGCTCAGGCGATCTGGCTCTTCCCCACGTATCTCTTGTACCCACCCCTCCGACAGGCTAAGGCTTGTTCTTTTGGCAGCAGCAGAGTCCAAGAGAGCCTCTGTTTGCATCGAGTTTGCTACTGTACTGTTGGCCAAAGCAAGTCACATGACCAAATGTGGCTACAGGGACATGTGAAAATTGTGGCCACTATTGTAGTCAGTCTACACAATGGTCTTAGAGGTAAAGGAAAATCAGCCCAAGTGGGAACCAGATTGTAACCTGGCATGTGAGTGCTGGTGGTCCTCTGTTCTTGAAAACACCTTGCATAATTTCAGCGCTTACACACTCCCATTCCCCATCACTGTACCAGAACCATAGCAGCCTTACGATCTGCCTGTTTTGCAAGGAGTAGCCCACGTGCAAATATGCATCTCTTGTGTTTTAAATAATACAAAGAATATTGTTTCCAAGACAACTTTGATGAAATGTCAGCTTTCTCTAGGCTCGAAACCCACATAAGAAGCATTGCTATCCTCATCTCTGCTGGGTAATTTGTATACTGCAGTAGTTTGTTTGAAAACATGCCTGTTGTTCTTTAAAATATGGTTAATGCTAGATTAAAGAGCAGATTTTTTTTTTCTGTTTATGCAAGCTCATTTCTAAAGCATTTAAAATAAAGAGCTTGGGCATGTATGGTATTTAAAAACCCTTCACATGATGTTTTTAAAACAGATCAATTTCAGCATTAAAATGTTAGGAATTCAGCCAAGGAAAATTCAACTTGGATTGTATAGCTGGACGATAATGTATTATAACCATCTTCTTTGAATGTGATTGTACCAGCAGACTTGAACCTGGTGAATTACATAACTTAAGAGTGTTTGCCAGAACACTGTTGTAGGGTGATTATTCAAGCCTTTCCTAAACAACAGCAAAGCGAAGGATGGATTGTATTACGAGGTACTTAAATCAAAAGAAGAGTCGTCACAGAATATCTAAAGATAACTCATTTGAATTGAACAGAAGGTCATATGTCTGAATGTCAGTTATCACGCTAAACTACTTGGCAGAATATTAGGATGTAAGACAGTGTGATTTCTGCTTTTTAGCTACTTTGGCTTGAATTAAAAATGTCTTGAGTTTGCTTATTACTTATCGAAAAGGTATTTTCAAGTTGGAAGTAACGTCATGGTGGAGACTTTTATTGATTTCAGATATGTACAGTTAAGGAAATGTATGTATCAGTCACATCTTTTAGGCATATCACTAACCTTTTAAAAACTTTTTTTTTTTTTTTAAAGAAAAAGTACATGTGTTCTTAGTTCATCCCCATCCCAGTAGCCCTGTGTCTCAAGGGGCCATCCACTGCATAAGGTGTGTTTTTGTGGGTCTGTCACATCTTGTCTGCTGCTGCCCTCACTCATTCAAGGTCTTGAGTCAGAGAATGTTTTGGAGGGTCAGGTTCATCATTTTGCATCATAAATATTACTCCTCTGGAGAAGTGCTACAGGTTGAATTCCTTAGTACTTCCAAAGGTGGGGATGAGGCAGGACTCTGAAAGAAATGAGAAGGGAGTTGGGGGAACTTTTGTATGGAGATCCTAGCTTTAAAAAAGCCAGTGCCTCTGCCTTAACACTGAAGCCACATGGATGTGGTGGGAAGGTCATCTAGAAGAAATAGTTCCTGAGACACTTCAGTGATGTTGTCATCATTATTGGGGCCAGGGAAGTACATAAACTGAGAGAGAGAGAGGCCATGTAAAGACAGAAGCAGAGATTGGAGCTGTGCTGCCACAAACCAAGCAATACCAAGGATTGCCAGCAACCACCAGAAGCTGGAGAGGCAAGGAAGGATTCTTCCCTAGAGCCTTCAAAGGGAGCATGGCCCTGCCAACACCTTGATCTCAGACTTCAGCCTCCAGACCTGTGAGAGAATAAGTTTCCGTTGTTTAAGCCACCTGGTTTGTGGGAATTTGTTTGGCAGCCCTAGGTAACTAATGTAGCTCCCAAGAGTTAAATTTATGTCAGTTCTGTTTCATCATCAGTGTCATTAGTAATTGCTGTGTGATGCTTAATACAGTGCCAATCTACATATAATAAGCCACAAAACTTACCTGTTAAATGTTTTTAAAATTTTGTTATTCAGTGGCTAGCCCAGTACAGGCACAGTACTTAGGCTCTGGGAATATAGTGGTGAACAGGATAAAAATGTCTGCCCTCCCAGGGCTCATATTTCATTGGGGGAGAGACATTTGTTACACGATTAACAGTTCTGATGAAATTGCTTCAGTGGCTTTTATGTAGCCTACATTCTTGTTCCCCTTTTTTCGTCCTCTGGAATCCTAATTGACCTTTGGATCCAACCTTATGTGATCCAACAAGCCTGCCCATGCTTCTCACTTCCTTGTGGGCTTGGGTTAGCCTGGCCACGCATGGTTGTGCAGAAGTGCGATTTATACTCCCTGGACTTGTGCGGTCCACATCCTCTGCAGTCACATGTGGTGTCCCCATAGATGCCACATTTTCTCTCTTGTTTTCCATCGCCCTTCAAAAAAATAAAGTGGAGACCTCAGAGCTTTTCCTTCTCTGGGTTGTGGGTTTTGTTTTGTTTTTACACGTTTTAATGTCCTTTTCATCTTTCCTGTTTACAGAATTTAAGTTTTCACTTCATACGTGTTTGATGGAATTCTTGGCCTAAGTCATATAGGTTTTAAAGCCATCCAGATCTGTCAGACCTAATGAAGCAAGCCCCTTTGTCATTCCCTTGACCCCTTTTGTGTCCTCTTTTATTGACGATGCCTTGCTGCCCTGTATACAGGTTTGTTTTGTTTTCACAGTATGCAGGCATCATTTCCTGTGCCTCTTATTAAAATCAGAAGATCATCTTCTAGTATCATCTGCCCTGTATTAGCTTGCCCGAGTTACTTCAGCCCTCGGGATTCAGGTTTCTTCCTGTATAAGTGAGATGGTTGAAGTAGACAGGTGCTTCTCAAAACTTGTAACGAGCATAAAAAGCACAGATGTTGGTTACAATGCAGGTTCTGATTCAGTAGGTATGGGGTGGGCCTGAGATGCTGCATTTCTCACAAGCTCTCAGGAGATCTCACTGCTGCTGGACAGTGGACCCATACCTTGAGTAACAGGGGACTAGCTGACTTCTCAGGTCCCTCCCAGCTCAAGATGGGAGCTTTCCTGCCTCGTTCAGGAGAGCCTGTTTGTACCTATGAGCTCACATCAAAAAGGCCACCGCTGATCTTGCCTCCCAGTATTTTTACCACCCCTGCACACTGTGTTCCGATGGAAAGGGCAAGGGACACACTCGGTGCTGTCTGGTAGTGCCTGAAAGGGCCTGATGTCTGCAGTTCTTGTTTATAGCTTGGCCCTTTTTTTTTTTCCTCAGACTGAAGATAAACCCACTATCTAATGCATAATTAGCATTAGCCTTCAGGTTACATAGTTCTTTTTGTGGCTGTTTGCCTTGGGTTTTCCCCATTCCTTCCTCTCACGGTAATGGTAGATTTATAACCATCCTCATAACTGTGATTAAATGTCTCAGTTCCTGTGCTTTATGTGGCGTTCTCGGCCACTTAATTACACTGCATTAAATGGTATGTTGCTGCTGTCAGTGCAGTTGGATTGCATTGTGGATAAACATCTTTGGATATTTTGAAAAATGTTCCTATCATACAATTTGAGCTTGTAAATAGAAGTGCTGAGCATGCATAAATGTGCTTTAAGAAATGATTTCTTTATTACTGTTTAGTTGAACTGATGGTGACACTAAACATCGAGACTTTGATGTTTTATACGGCATTCTTCCCTACTGATTAACTTCATTAGTGCAGTTAATTACTGGGGAAGAATACTGTATAAAACTTCAAAGTGTTGATGTTTAATCACAGCTCGAAAAAGAAGTTTTATACTCTTCAATTGTCAAACACATTTCAACTAACTGAAGGAAGGTCAGAAATTCTGTTTTCCCTCCTCTGGTCTTCAAAGCTTTTCCTGACTCTTTTCTGGTTGATGGTTGGTTACTGGTTACTTGAGCCCAAGTACTAATCTAGACAAGCTGACAGTGGCATGTGGAGGGTGAAATCTCTTCCCACAAGCTATAAACTGGCAGAACTGAGAGACTCAGTTTCTGCAAAAGGCAGTGAAGACTTCTGTAATCTGTTGATGAGGGAAAATGCAACTCACAGAGAAATGGGTACTTGGTTTTCTCTTGTACTCTCTAATTTTGTTATTGATTTAGAGCCACTCCATTTTCTTATATGTTAACCATATGTTGCCCTTCTGAGCCACTTCTCCAATGTCTCACAGGCATATTTCCTTAATGAGCTATGACTGCAAAGCTGAGGACGCATACCTGTTTTAAAGGGATAGGGTGTAAGTGGAGGCGCTGAGAAGCTGGTTATGTGAATTCTCGATTGACCGAGCGACATTGCAGCAGTCAAACAACAGGAGCAATAAGAACCCCTTCTCAGGTCATTTCCCTGTAGTGTGTGCTATATCAGTTTTTATTGTTTTTTAAAAATGAAGCGGGGTTTACAATAGCAATCATGTAATTCAGATAAGCAATTGTTGTAATTGACCTCAGTGATGAGTATCCTTGGCTTTTACCACAGTTTGCTTAATACCTGAGGATGGCCAATTATCTCATAATGCGCACTTTATTGAGATTACTGTTTTAATTACGGCACTCAAAATACATCACTTTGTCAGCATTGTAGAGCCGTGTGTGGGAACACCACGTTCAGGCGTTCAGAGATGTGTAGAGCATCTAGGTTCATCTAGTGACATGGTCTTGGTCGTGGTTTTTCTCTCTCTCAACTCCAAACTGTGATTTTGAAAGACATGGTTTTTTACAGTTAAATGTGGTTCTTCCTGGGGAGAACGGCCACAGGGAGATAAAGTCTGGGCTGCCGTCACTGACGCTATCTTAATTGTGCTCTCTGAAAGGGCTGGAGGTGACTGGCACTAATTGGCAGGCGGGTCTAGTGGATTAGGAGTTCGGATCACAGGAGTAGCTGATTCTCTGAATATGCCGTAGGTCTCAACATTAGAATCACCTGGGGGCTTTTAAAATTGCCTAGTCGCACCCCTCTGACGGAAGCTGCCTCATTGCTTTGGGGTGGGGCCCAGGTGGGGCTTTGTTTTTAAGCTCCACAGGTGATTCTGACGCTGGTGATGGCAGCCAGGGTGGAGAACCGCCATCCAGTCCTTGAATTGGTTGCTCCCTGCCACTTGTCTCATCCCAGCCCATGACATCATCCCAGAGAAAGGACACCTTTTGGGGTCTTGGCTGCACTGTGCCTTGTTCTTTTCCATTTCCTCCCAGACTTAGCCTAGCCTCCTCACACGCCTGAAGTGGCCTCAGTGCAGGTTTGAACCCTAACAGTGCTTGTTCCTCCTTCCCAAGCAGTGCCTAGCCTGCCTCTCCCATGGGACGTCTCAGTGGGTAAATCCCGCCCCTTCTGAAACGGTCACTGTACTCTTATCATCCAGTTTTCTGATGATCACAGAAATGGGTCTTACCTTCCTTCCTTCTAAGTTTCTTTGAGTAAGAATCAGCATTTATTAAGTATTTGAAACATGGATAGTGCAACTTGGAAAGTTTAGTTTTAATTTTACTAATGTAAATTTTTACATAGCCACATATGGCTTGTGGCTAACATGCTGACAGCACAAGGTGAGGTTTTTACGTGGCCATTGTACCCTGTCTTGAAATTTTCAAATAAATATGCCATCATGCCTTTAAAAAAAAAAAAAAAGAATCAGCATTTATTCTTTAGCATCTGTCTTAAATACCTGATATGCCACCTTATAGGAATTTAGTTCTGGTTGGTGAGATCAGTTGTTTCCAACCCTCTCCTCCCCCCCATTCCGTGATAAGCCTGGAAGATGCTGCTCACATGCGCCACGTGGTCCCATGAGCCCCTTAAGGTCGGGAGCATTCCTGTGGGACACCTAAGGCTTACGCCTTTCTTTTTCCAGGACAAACCTAGATCGGACTGCAGATGCATAAAGACGACACCAGTATGTTGACAAACTTGATTCCATTCTAATTATATACAGGCGTCTCTACCTACATACACTCAGGAATACATGCATCCTTACTTGCATGTGCGCGTGCACACACACACACACACATATATGTTAATATGAAGTAAGACACTGGGTTATACCTCTACCTCTCTCTGAAATCCATCCTCTTTTCCCCTTCTCCAGCACTCCCTCCAGTCCGAGCCACCAGCATCTCCCCCTGGACCACTGTTTCCCCTCCAAAGCTCTACCAGCTGGCAGGCTCACTTAAGCCCACACTAACAGCACTAGTAAAGCAAGGACACCAAAAATGATGAAAGCTCGGCTTTGATGATCTGATTCAGAATTTTGCTCTTTTAATTTTTATTTATTTATTTATTTAGTTATGGCTATGTTGGGTCTTCGTTTCTGTGCGAGGGCTTTCTCTAGTTGCGGCAAGCGGGGGCCACTCTTCATCGCAGTGCGTGGGCCTCTCACTATCGCGGCCTCCTGTTGCGGAGCACAGGCTCCAGATGCGCAGGCTCAGTAATTGTGGCTCACGGGCCTAGTTGCTCCGCGGCATGTGGGATCTTCCCAGACCAGGGCTCGAACCCGTGTCCCCTGCATTGGCAGGCAGACTCTCAACCACTGCGCCACCAGGGAAGCCCAGAATTTTGCTCTTTTAAATTTAGCATTCATGTGAGGTTTATATTGTACACTTAGTATTGTTTTCATTTTTAATTACCAAGCGTGGAAGTAGGCAACATAATCTTTTCTGCTCTTAAGTGCTTCTAAAAGTCTTAACTCTGACTCTGGCCCCCTCTAACATAGAACTTTTCAAGGATCTCCTGAACAGTGTTTAGAACGTGTGTGCCATCTCATTAGTCCCCTTCAAGGGCACTTAGAATAAAACACAGACTTCAGCATGGCCTGCTGGGCCCGCAGAGCCCAGCCCTCCCTCCTCCCAACACGGCCCCTTCACGCGCTCCCTCCCCAGCAGACGCCCAGCCCTTCTGTTCCTTTTCCGGGGCCTGTGCACGTGCTCTTCTCCTTGTCTGCAGCAGCGTTCTCCTGGCTGTTCACGTGCTGGGCTCCAGTTCCCACGTCGGCCTGAGTGTCCTCTCTTTGAAGAGGCCGTCCCTGAGCACCTGTCATTAGTCTCAGCATCCGGTTTATCTCCTTTGTAGCATGTTGCCATTTGCACTTACTATATTACTGATTTATTAATTTCTTAATAATAACTTAATTTACTTTATTTTATGTCCCTTACTTGGAAAGAGTGCTCTCTGAGGACAGGGTCCTCATCCTCACTTTCTGTTGTGATCCAAGTCACTGCCGTAGGGCCCAGCAGGGTGCCTGGCACCTAGTTGGTTCTCGAGTCAGTAGCTGATGGTATTCTGTTATTAACCAGGGGGTTTGTGCTGTGTTCCCACCACCCCGTTAGTCCTCACACCTCACTCACTGTAGAGTCGTTAGTGACGCTCCAGTGAAGTTGGTGTGCACGTCTAGTCTTCACTCTGTTACCCTGACTCAAGGCCACGCTGACACCTTTGGCATGAATTCTACAAATAAGGAAAAAGAGTAGAACGTCTGAAGAGGGCACCAAGCCAAGGAGGCAGGTAGGTGCCCAGACTGGAGAATAGGCTGTCTGAAATGTTTGAATCCGGACAAATAAGGTGGCTTTTCCTCAGAATCTGAGGCTTGAGAAACTAACTGCCCATGACCCTCTTTGAAAGGAAGGCAAGAGGAGACTTGCCCGGATTGGGTTGCTGATAAAGGCTTAGCCTTCGCCCTCTAGGGCAGATTCCAGAAATAAGCGTGAAAGAAAGGGCAGTGTATACCTGCCACTTCTCCTAGTTAGCTCATCTAATCTCTATTACAATCCTGTGGGACAGATATCCTTGTCTCCGTTTTACAGGCATGAAAATTGAGGCCTGGAGGGGTTAAAGTGCTGGAATCACATATGTGTTGGATATGTGTGTGTTGGAGCTGAGACTTGAAACCAGAGCACTCTCACTCTGCAGTCTGTGATTATTTCATCCCCCCACCCCTTCGCTGCAGACTCCACTGCGCTGCAAAACGGTGCCTTATTCCCCTTGTGTCCCCAGTGTCTAGAACAGCCAACACAGAGTAGCCAATCAGCTCAAGTCATAGGATTGCGACGGAGTCGCAACACCAGGCCCTGCTTGCGAAGTCTTTGTTAGCCCTTCTGACAGAGGAGCAAAGCCTCATTCCACCAGCTGGTGTTGAAAGCACTTCTGCTTCCGGTGGGGTCTGGCTGGCTCTGCCCCACTCTCCCTTCCCGCTGGAAGGAGGCTCATGGCTGTGTGTTTGAGCAAAGCTTCTCAGCGGCTCAGAGGTCTGTGCCGTGACCTTTGATTAATCCCCTGCTCCTGGATGCTTTCTTGTACACACTAGATTGTGGGATCTTCTGCATCTAGATTCCTGTGCCCTGGATGCTTACAAAACCAAAAGACTAGCAGGATGGTAGAGTGGCTGTTAGCAGAGGGCTGTCCTGAGATGG
The DNA here is from genome assembly GCF_009873245.2 of Balaenoptera musculus. Lineage (NCBI taxonomy): Eukaryota > Metazoa > Chordata > Mammalia > Artiodactyla > Balaenopteridae > Balaenoptera > Balaenoptera musculus. Next base: position 75,652,365 of record NC_045790.1, read on the forward strand.
ACTTTGTGTGCTTGTGTGTGTACCCGTGTGAAGAGAGGCTGTCAGAGGGGAGACACTCATACCACAGAAGTCGTACCTACACTTTGAGTTATTTTGATCTTCATTCATTCATTCAGCAAAAACTTTACTGTCCTTACATTGCAAAGTGCAGGATTCTTTCAAGCCATATCTAGTATTAAATAGCAGAAGCATACTACTGAGCTGTAGGGTTCTTCCTTTTTAATACAATAGTGATTGATGGAATGGTATCCCCCTCATTTCTCAGGGTGATGAGGGAGAATATTTTCTTCCGGTGTTCAGCATGCTGCTATTACCGCACCATTTAGCTCGATGCCAAATTGCAGTTGGCTCCATTCAGTTCTGTTTACCCAAGTAGCGCTGTAGTGATTAAATGTCACTGGGTACACCGAGTATACAAAAGTAATTAACCTAAAAGGACATGTTAGAATAAGGGTCAACAACCTCCTTAGCCCGTAGTGCGTTGGGGAAGACAGTATTGATAGAGATATTGCTGGTGGGGCAGGGCTGGGTGGTCGGGGAGGAGAAGGGCAGGAGGGAAGCAAGGTCAGCAGGAGCGCACTGCAGCACTCACAGCTGCCAGGGGTGGCAAGCAGAGCTCTGAGACCTTCTCTGTAGTTCCCTTATAATTTAGCTCTCTGACCTCCGATCATTTGAGATGGGGGACAGGGTGGGATTAGACTGTGACCTGAACCCCCTTTCAACATCTCAGCCCCAGTTAGTGGAATGCTGTTTTCCTGTTTAGCCTAGAGTAGTCGCAGCTTAGCTCCTGCTTGTTCTTCCAGTATTTTACATATTTGATCAACCCTTGCATCTTTAGACCTAGTTGTCAAATAAAAGCTGCTGCTTTTGAAATCACTTCTTTGGACAGATTTGAAATTGTGTCTCTGAGTATCTGTGTCTCATTTATTTTTAGTCCTCAGTATACTGAAGTCACTTTCTTAAACTGACTGATATTAATATGCTTTATGTTGCTTTACCTACTAAAAATTTACATAAAACTCGAGATAGTCATCTTTGACTTAGAAATCAACCAATGTAAAGCTCTTTGTTAAAAAAACAAGTATGCTATCTGTCTGCCCTATATTTGGCTTTTTCTTTCATCACCTGTGTGTGGTGACTTCCTCTCCGGAAAAAAAAAAAAGAAATGGGAGTGTTAAGGATTTTTTTCCTTGACCACATAATCTCCTTGGGAGATAAACATTTCAAGGAGATCCCCAGGGATCACTGTTCTCTGAATGAGTGGCCTCAGAAAGAACTGCTGACGCCTGCATTCTTCACTGGTGGGTCTGTGAAGCAGGGTTCATTTAGGTCCTGCCTTTTCGGTGGTCAGACTTGAGTAAGATTTGTTTCTCCCTGGCTGCAGACAGCTGCTGAGTACATGATGAGAGCCGAGGAAGAGGGGAGCCAGTTGAAAAATGTCTCCCTTATGCTGAAGATGTATCTCTTTTAGAATAAGAAAAATTGGCGGCCTTGATACATTTACAACAACAAATATTTCTTGCTTGCCCACCCAGAGGTCAAGCCTGGTGCTGACCTTGGGGGAGGGGGCCTGTGCCCTTGATTGGTTGGGGAGCAAACAGGGAAAAGGCACCGCCTTTGACCAGATTCTCTGCCTGGCACCATTGTGACTTTTGTTTCCATTGTATTTTTTACTCTGCTTCCTCTTGCTGTCTTTTTAACATTGTCCTGAAAATTGTCTTGTCACTACATCACTTCCCAAATTACCACTTTTGAGGGCTGCCCCCCTCCCCCCCTCCTTTGGATGTGCCTGCTGCATGTGCTTGCACCAGGCCTCCCACCCCAACTCCAGCTGTTCGTCTGACCATGGCGGGCGTCATATGGAGGGCTGAGAACACAAAGAAATACTTAGCCCAAGGGCACACGCCCTTTAGGAGTGTATAATCTCTACTCTCTAGATAGTAAAAATGTTATGGGAACAAGTAAGACGTATACATGAGTATCGATACATGAGCAGATCAAGTTTTGTATTCATTCATTTGTACAGCAGCCCTTAATTGAGGCAGCAGACCAAGTCTTCGTAGAATTTCTAGTCAAGTAGAAGAGACTAGCAAATAATCAAAATACTGGCCGTGATAGAAAGGCTAGGAAGGAAGTAAACAAGGGACTGTGGTAGGGATTTCCGGGAGGGATCACCTTGGATAGCATCACCGACAAGATCTTTCTGAGAAGGTGGCATTTCAGCAGCTGAGGAATAAAAGGTGAAAAGATGCTAGCTGCTCAGAGGCCAGGGAAGGGCGTTCTTGGCAGAAGCCTGCACTGAGGGGTGAAAGAGTAGGGGGTGTCCAGCGCTCTGAGAAAGAGACTTTCCACTGGATTAGAGAGGGTAGACAGTGTCTGTAAAGTGTCAGATGCTTGTGTTAATTCCTGTTGATTCCTACTGTGACTTCAAGAAATTTTAGACCTGTGTCATCTAATATGGTAGCCAGACACCACATGTGGTTACTGAGCACCAGAAATGTAGCCAGTCCAAATTGAGATGCACTGTAAGTGTAAAATGCAAACCAGATTTTAAAGACTCAGTACTTAAAAAAAATAAAAATGAAAAAAAATAAAATGTTTCATTAATAATTTTGATATTGATTATACGTTGACACGATACTTTTTTGATACATTGGGTTAAATTAATATACAATTAAAATTCACCTTACCTGTTTCTTTTAAATTTTGTAAAAGTCTGGCTACTAGAAAAAATTTAAATACATATATGGCTCACGTTATATTTCAGTTTGTCAGTTCTGTTCTGGAATACAATTCACTTTGATATTTTAATGAATGACAGTAACCAAATTGGCTAAGTGAACACTGAAAACTGTTTTGCCCTTTTGAGGTGGTATGAAGAAGACCTAGAGTTTGCATTTCTGATTAGCGACATTAAAACTGTTAGGAAGCCTACCTTTAAATTGGTACACTCTTGTTTCCTTCTCTGTTCCTGCTGAATTACCCTCTGATATTGTATAGAGTATACTTGCATACATAATGCATAAGAATATATATGAGGCTCTGTGGAGTTAACACTCTTGGGGGAAAAAAATGTTTAGCCTTTCAAATAGATTAAAACAGTTTACTGGAAAAAAAATAGCAACACGAAAAGATTTTCTTTTCCAATAAATTTTAATAGTTACTAAAATGAGGGTTCTGGTCCATTAAGATACAGCTTGCCAAGTCTTAAAGCTGAGTCACTTTTTTCTCTGAGCACCTACCCTACTTCAGCTTCTTTCCAAGCAGCTGTTAGAAGTATGTTGATATTTTGATTCAAGAACAGAGCCCAGCACAAGAATGAGTCTAAAGCCAATTCACCCTTCCCAGAAAATGCAGGAAGGAAAATTTTGCCAGCCGCTTTCCCCCCATTTGTTTGTAGGGCAGTCAGCCTCAGTGTACCACATCTGATGTGTCAGTAAGACTTAGTAACATTGATTATATTTGTTAGTAAGACTTAGTAACATTGATTATAAGGCATTAGGAGAATGAATGATTTAGGATATATTTTATAGGTACTATACTGAAAAAAAAAATCTCGGAAGAAGGTGGCCGGTGCATGTGACTATAATTTACATAGTGTCTGCATATAAGATTTATAGAATCTGTAGAAATGAGGGGAAGGAAATTCTGGGTGGAGGACAAATGCACATAGGAATGTTAGGTCTTGCAAACTTTGAGGATATTCATTGGACTGAAGGGCATGAAGTGACTTTGGGGTGATTAGACAGTTTAAAAGATGTATAAGTGACTTCTGTGCAATATTTGTGTGCACTTGGTAATTTTTATTACAGTTTCTGGGAGACTGTTCATACTGTGTCATCTCTGATGATCAGGAGTGAGGCTACTTGTGTAATTCAGCCTGTGCTTTGGGCTGTCTCCATCAGTGGTCATGGGATGTACTTGGCCCCCTCATCCCCCCAGTTGGTTCCTCATGTGACCCACACTTTGGACCACATGCAGACTGTGGCTGTCAAGAGAGGAAGCTCAGGTGCCTACATAAGAAGCAAACCTGTACCTTTAGTGTCAAAGCATCGTGCTCCCGCAGCTTAGCTTGCCAGCTAAAGGAACTGTATTTAATGAAATTTCTGGGGTGGAGCCAACAGCTTTATTCCAGGAAGAGGAAATAAGTCAAGAAACCTCAAGAGGACATTAAGATAATGTTCTAATTTAAAATCAATTTTATTGATACCTTATAAATTATTATGGCATTTTTTTCCTGACCAAGTAATAGATAGCACTGAAGCCTTGGAAGCAAAACATGAATGACTAAATATTGAAGTGCTGTAGATTCTACTGCAGGAAGGAAAAAAATATGTAGGACTTTTGTGTATTCTAAGTATATTTAACTCACGGAGCCCTACTGGAGGGCAAGGGGTATATTTCATTCATCTCTGTATTTCGTACTTAGTGGGTACGTATCCATAAGTGGACTAAGATTATGTCATGTTTTCCACATTAGCCAAAGAGGTAAAGCTCTTCATGATGCTCCAGACTGTTCTTCACAACACGCACTCTCTAATCCTCACAGCCACCTTCTAAGGAAGTACTCCTGTTGTCCTCGACACCCACTGGAGAAATGGAAGCTTGGAGAGGTTCATTAACTTGTCCAAGGTCACACAGCAGATGGTACAGACTGGTCTCGAACCCATAGCTGTTTGACTCGGGTACCCATAGCGTGACCATTGTAGATACTTCGTCTCTCCTTAATCATTCCTCTGGTTTGATAGAATTTTGATTACTATCTGCAAAAGAAATTTATCTTGAACTGAGTTTTTCTTACCCAGAGAGAAGCAGAAAGACAAAGACGACAACAGACCATTTTAAAGAACATGTTGTTCACAAAATGTTATAGAAGGTGAAACATTTATTAAGAACAGACTCATTACTTTATATGGAGATTATATTAAATATTGTTTTATCAAGGGCAGGCCTTCAGAAAGTCCCAGTTATTTTTGAAGGTGAATTTTGATTTATGTTAATTTGAAAAAAGCAAGTTCTGTGAGGATTATATACAGATTGTGTTTTTAATGACTTCCCTAATCAAGCAGGTTATTTAAAAAAAAAAAAGGTCTTACTGTAACGAGCAGTAAACTGACAACCAGTGACTGGCTCAGAGCCCTACCATGTTCAGGCTTTTCACCACCAGCATGCTATAAATTTTAAGCTAATTTACATAAATTTGCATGTGTTACGAGTCAGTATGTAAGACGTGTGCATTTTGACAAAATAATTTTCATTTTAAAATTTTTATACTTAATTTTCCCCAATTGAGGATTATTTTCTCCATCTCTCCTGGTTATTTCCTTATAAATGAGATAATAAATGTTAAAATGTTTTATTATAAAAAGAGCTCTGTGAACAGGAATATAAACATTTTATGTAATGCTATACAATAAAACCTTAATCAGAAATGCTCTGGGATATGGTATGGTTAGTTTTGTATAGAAGTTTATTCACGACATTACCTTTCCTTCACAACTTGTTGAAAGTGTTTTACAACCGTGAAATGCCCTGAGGACTAATGACTGTAATTGAGTCCGGGTGACTCAGGGTGGTAGGGCCCTCCGCTTGGAAGGAGGAGTGGGCTGGGTCCCTGGCTGATCTCCAGCAGTACCTTGGCCTTTCTGTATTCGAGAAAGTCACCAATATCTGTTTCTCTTCTAGATATCACTCTTTTGCAGAGGAAATGATGATTGAGGACTTTGATTATGGCATCAGTAAAAGAGTCTACAGGGCTCTTGGGCCTGCCTTCTCTGTCTTCCCTGCCCCAGCTGCCATAAACAAAGTCCCCCTGAATTGTCCCTGACCCAAACTAATTCCTGTACTGAAAGAACTACAGTTAAGAGTAGCAGTGTATTCATCTTCTAAAGTGGGCTGGTTTTGAGGGTGAAGAGACCTGGACAACAGGTGTGAAGTGGGGACAGTCCGGGACTTGCAGTCACCCTGGCCAGATTTTCGTGGTGACCTTCCCTGTCCTTATCCTCTTTATCTGTTTGAAAGTGGATTTACCCTTTGGTGCCAGGTAGATAGGGTGTCTGAAGGCCGCAGCTGATGAGCAATGAGTTTTAGAGTTCTTGATCATGGTTGTCCACTCGACCTTTATAGCATATTCTTGCCGTTTGGGATCTTGTAATTGGGCAGGGACATCGGAGCACTGCACCTGTGCCAGTGGAAAGCAGAGTTAGTTTGATGTGCATTTGAAATCAAATTAGAAAGTCCAGCGTGGAGGTGGTATTTATAGTCTTGCCTGCAGTATTGAACCAAAACCTTATTGTAATTGTTGAAAGGAGATGTGTTTTGGTAATAGCAGCCTATTGGAACGATTATTATGGATTATCTGCATATCTATGCTGAGGGGCAGTGCTACCCAAACACCTAGAATAGTCCTTATGTGAGGCTTAAAATAGAAGATCCACACTAGCTCCGTAAGTAAATAGTGTGCAGCACACAGTCACAGGGCTGAGTTGCTAATGCTGGGGCTCAGTTATTTGCCAAGGGCTGTGCCTTATGCTTTATGTGGCTTCTTTCACTTAGCCCTCAGAGCAGCCTGGTTGACGGAGTGGGTGGGGTGTTGTTGACTGCAGACTCCAGACTGATTGAGACTGAGCAACATCCTCAAGGCTACAGGGATATTAAGTGGAAGATTTTTAACCCAGGCAGTCTGGACTCCAGAGAGATGCTCTTGCCTGCTAGTAAAATCTGTGCTACCTGTTATTATAATTAGCTGACTGTAACAGCACTGCCTCTTTTGGGGCGGGAGAATGCTTTATGGAGCTCTTTCTCATACCTGGTCATCTTTGATCTTGAGGTGGCAGAGGAGTCACAGCAAAGGGGACGGTGGGGTCACCCGTTTAGATTGCTGGAGGGCTTTGGTGTGACATCAGTAAAGGGTCTTACAGGGCTTTAAGCCTGCCTTCTCCATCCTCCCCACCTCCACCGCCATAAATAAACTCCCCCTGACTGTCCCTGACCCAAACTAATGCCTGTACTGAATGAATTACTGTTAGAGTAGCAGTTTTGCAGCTGACTTAAACAGTAGCCTTAGTAAAGTCCAGGTTGGATTTCAAACTAGGATCTAGAATTTTTCTCATTTTGAGATAACATGATTTATAATGTTAGGAATTAACTGACTTTAAAGCTTATCTTTTATTATCAAAGCAATTAGGATTTCCATATAAGATTCATAAAGATATATTATTTTATTCTTATTTTCGCTCTGTTTCCCTCCTCTTTATCTTTTATTAGACATCTACCTTGTTTTTTCAATATCCCAATATGTGTTTATTTTTTAAAAATACAGAACTTTTTGTTTTTTAATTCTAGGTTATTACTTTATTTTTGAGAGGTTTTTACTAACAATTCACATTTAAGGTATTTTACCCTTTCCACATCGGCCACCGCTTTCTGATTGTGACTCTTTGTTCATAACTAATTTGCTAGTATATTTACATGATCAAACTGTAATGAGAAAGATTTATGTTTGATGTTTCTAAGTCTGTAGATTTCTAAGGAGTAATAATGCAGCTCCAGTAAGTTTCTTATGTAATAAGTTAGGGAAATATCTAACCTAGCTAAGCTTTTAAAATAACAGTAGAGAAATAAAAAATAAGCTTTTCTTGTAAAAGCGTGACTTTGTCTTCATCAGTATTTCATTCCTCCTGTTCGCATGTCTAGCAAAGATCCAAATGGCCTTCCAGTGGCAGAATGGTGGACTTGTAAGATTCATGATGAGAGTCCGTGCCAAGTCCAATTTGATTCTAGAGCAATTATGTTATTAGAACATTGCTGATTGCCCCAGTGCCTATTGTGCAGCTTAACCTTTAAATGCTAGTGATAATTAACTACTTGATCATTCTACCAGGAAACTCCAACATGCAACTCTGTTCTGCAGTAAAATTCACAAATAAAATACTGTCCACAGTGCCTGAAACAGCCGGCTTAAAAAAAAAAAAAAAGCTCTTTGTACATGTGTGCCAATTAATAAGCATTACCATTCAGTATTAAGTTTTAAGAAAGTATTTTGTCATCGTTTAAAAATCAGTTTTCCTGACTTCGTCCCAGCTTACCCTTCCCCCTTGACATATACACACTACCAAATGTAAAATAGATAGCTAGTGGGAAGCAGCTGCATAGCACAGGGAGATCAGCTCGGTGCTTTGTGACCACCTAGAGGGGTGGGATAGGGAGGGTGGGAGGGAGGGAGACGCAAGAGGGAAGAGATATGGGGATATATGTATATGTATAACTGATACACTTTGTTATAAAGCAGAAACTGACACACCATTGTAAAGCAATTATACTCCAATAAAGATGTTAAAAAAAAATCAGTTTTCCTTTTTGACAGAGTGAAAATAATGTTAAGTGTGTAGTATCAGTAATCATACACATGTACACACAGTTTTTCTTCTTTTTGTAAAATATCACAGTAGTAGGATGAAGGCATGCAGAAGTAGGTAGAGGATTAAGGTGAAGAAGGGGGCAGAGCTGCCAAGTTGCCAGATCCAAGGGGTGCCACGCCTCAGATCCTACTCTAGTGAACGGTTTCCTGTGGATTTGTTTGGCCAAGAGGCCCTCTGAAAAGGAATGTATCACATGAATTTTGGATTAAGATTGAGGAGTGCCGAGGGGTTGTTCAGTCATTTAAGTTCGAAAAAAATTCTTGGCAGTTCTGTGCCACTCACTGCGCTGGGTGGGTGCCTCCGCCCCCAGGAACCCACAGCCTGGAGTGGGAAGCACCTTGTAAACAAACAGCTATCAATTGATTGGGAGCGCTCCACTCATTGGGTGAACAAAATGTTAAGGGAACAAAGAGTGATTAATTCTGCCTGACAGTGTCTGAGAGAGCTTTGAACAGTGACGTTTAGAGCTGGTTCTTAAGAATGGTGAGGGAGGATTTCAAAAGGAAGATACTGAGGGAAAGGGCATTCTTGAAAGCCAGGAAAAAAGGCTGCCAATGCAATGAAAATAGATGGCGCACCAGGGAGCAACAAGCTCAGAGCTCTGAGACAAGGCCCAGGCCCTGGATTGGGGCAGGGAGTGAAGGGCTTTGGAAAACAGCTATACTCAGAAGTTTGGTCTTTTTTCCTATGGACGACGGGACACCATTTGTCATTTTTAAGGAAGAGTGAGAATCTCTGTTTGGGAAACGAATCCCAGAAATGTGGAGGATAGACTGGAGAGGGGAGAAACTAGATACAGGCCCTGGCATTAAGTATGTTAGGTAGTAGCTCACAGATGGTGTTTGTGTGCATGATTTCAGAGGTAATGGTTGTAAAAACCTGATTGCCTTGGGTCATGGTAGGAAAGCAAAGCAGAAGCATTGAATCAAGTCTTATGGCTTGGGAATGAGGATTGGAACTCAGCGGACATATATGAAAGTCAAGAAGCAATCAATCCACTTTTTAAAATTGTTTGGCTTCTAGTGTTTTGCTTCTGTCTTCAGCCTTAATGAATAATGCCTGCCATCTTTTCTGCCACCAAACATAAGAGTGTATGTTTGAGTAGGGATAGTTAGAGGGCTTGGTGCCTACATTTAAGGGACTGATACAGGAAGGAAGGGTTTAGGGTTTTCCAGCCTCTTATCAATGGGAACTCACTGATCCTTCTCAGTCTTCCTCCTCCTCCAAACTCCCACCCTGCACCCCTGCCTTTGGAGCTAGTGGAGGAGTTGCCGTCACCACAGCTGACCACTAGGGGGTGATCTTTTGGTAGCTATACCGACACAGGGGTGGAAAAAAGACTTAATTGCTAACAGACTAATAAAGGAAAGAAAAAAAAGTACAAGGAGTAAATTTGATGTAAGATGAGTAAAGTTATAAATGAGGAAAAGCTTTACTGAACAGTTTTCTGAATTGATTTTGGATGCCAGGCAAAGATTCTGGTGGTGATTCTTTGTTCTTGCTAGAACTTTTTTCCCATATCTCCAAGTTTCCTTGCCTTTGCCCTCCAAGATCAGCCCTTTCCCACCCCAACTGGGTTAATCTAGTACTCGGGAGTGCTGCCCTGGTGCCCCCCTGAGGGACTTGGCTCTGCAGGCCTTCAGTTCACCCTCAACAGGTTAGGCCTGCACTCATCCCTGCTCCCTCTCCTTATACCTCCCCTTTATTTTAGAGCTTCTCCTTGGTCTTTGTGGGACTGAGTCACTAGCCAATCCTTGAAGTTAGTTACAGTTTTTATCAGTGCTTTCTTCTTCATCTGTGGTTTTAAGCTGTCGTGTCATCTCAGTGTGCCCAGTAACCACCTGACCTCGGTGGCGGACTCATTCTCTGCGCTTCAGAGAATTTCTCTGTCACTGGTGTTTGTTTTCTGTGTGTGGTACTCCTCCAGCTGAGAGCTCTTCGGAAGAGCAGAGATGACAGACATGGCCTGAGCCCAAACAGATCACCCCCAACTGTGATTCCAAGAGGGAGGGGCCATCTTTCTATTCCCTGGTCCTAATGGGGTTCCTGGATTTCCAGAGGTTAAAGAAAAGAGCAGATCATGGAAACTCTAGGAGTCAGAAAAATAATAAAGGGCATTTTTGTAGGTGTGGTTTTGTTGTTGTCGTGTTGTTGTTGTTTTACCTGCCACTCTGCATCTCCCAGGCCCTTAAGTTGCGGGACTGAAGCAAAATTCTGGAAGCATGACCTTTGTGTCACCATATTTGGGTGCTAAAATCCCCAAGGAGTACCTCTCTTTTTTTCACTGAAGAATTAGTAACTATCTCTCAAGGTGGACTCTAATTTATTCAGTTTCTCTATAGAGGCTTGAAACACTGGCTTCTCATCAGCTGGCAAATTAGGGCTGGGCGGGGGGCTGCCTTTTCTTTCTCCTCTTTCTCTTGTATCTGCTTCCTTTCTCGATAAAATATAAACTTCTCCTTTAGACCAAACCCCCTCTGCCTTTTGCGTTTAACCTATTCCCTGCCTCCTCTTTTTATTCCTCTGCTCCCTCTGTCCCATCTCTACTTCTTCTGTCTTGTTCTTTCCTTCTTCCCCTTTTCTTTTTTCTCTATACCTTTGTTCTCATCTTCCTTTCACCTCCTCCCCTCTCTCCTGTCTCCTCTTAACAGCTCTGTGAGTGTGTGCTAAAGAATGAAAAGGAGATGACGTCTCAAGTGATTAAAAACAATGACATTGTTGAATGGCTGGTCATCTCTCAGTCCCGCTTCCCTTTCTGATTCCAGAGCTCTTCGGTATCCCCGTCAGCCAGTTTCCGAGGTGCTGAGAAGCACAGAAACTCCACAGACTACTCCTCTGATAGCAAAAAGCAGAAAACTGAAGAAAAGGAGATCGCAGCTCGTTATGTAGGTTCACTCACCTTTGCTTTGGGGGAGGCAGTTTACCTTGCTTTTTGATCAGCGGCCTTTTTACCGTCTTACTATTACCAACCAAAACTAGAACACAAGATAACAACATCCTAGGAGAGAAAAATAGTTATTGCAGTTCTAGCTGTGTCTCAAGTGGCTGGCTGAAGGTCTGTGTTTGCAAGTGAGTGCACATGTGTCTGTGAGCCGCAGAACAGTGCTTTATCCTGCAACCGATAGAAGACTTGTGTTCCATATTATTTCTATTAGATGTATTTGCTTCCCTCCGTAAATTTCAAGGTGGTCGAATTTTCTGTGGCCAGCTAGAAATGTTAAGGAAAAAGGTGAAATCACAGACAACCTGTTAAAATGTCTAGATGACCTCCTGTGCTGAGCAATGTAGCACGTTTTGTGGAATATAACTTGCAGAAACATCCAGATGTGTCCCTAGCATGAGTTGAAGCTCATTTTCCTTCAGTGGCTGGTTCTTCAGATCACACAGTGAAGGGGGCAAGTGGGATGGGACTCATTGGTGTGGAGGCAGGCCAACTCCACCCTGCTTCCTCTGGTGGTGCCCTGCAAGACTGCAGGCCTCGAAGGAAGCTGAGAACTTGAAATTGCATGTGAAACCTCCCAGTTTAAAAATTGCGGCTCTTTATCTGTCTTTGAAAGACACTGACAGAACAAATCCCACCCTTCTGTAGGCTGGATTCTGTAGCGTGGGCCTGCCAGTTGGCACCTGATACTAGAGTAATAAGCCATAAGCTTCAGTTTTTTAAACTACAGTGGAATCGTCCTGTGTTTCCTATTACCTACCTCGTAACATCGTCATGAAGATGAAAGAACACAGTTCATTGTGGAGTGTTTAGCACTTGTTTGGTGCAGTTGATTTTTATAAAATGTGAGGAGTTAATGACTCTGGACTTACCTAGGGTAAATCTGGCTGCCTTTTTTTTTTTTCTTCTTCTTCTTTTTCTTTTTTTGGCTGGGGGAGGAGATAATGCTTCTCAATTGTCAATGCAGGACAGCGATGGTGAGAAGAGTGATGACAACTTGGTGGTTGACGTTTCCAATGAGGTATGTTTGTGGCTCATTTGACTTCCTGCTCTTAACCAGTTACAACAATGATTAGTGTCCCAACAATTAGTATCCACAATGTTTCCTTAATTTCTGAAGGGGCCCACGTTTTATTTACCTGAAAAATTCATATTACTGATCCTTTTTTATTGCTACTCTACTCTGTGAAGTGCAAATGTGTTGTCACCACCATGAATGCACACCCCTTGGCAAGTGACCTGCAAATTTGTAGAGTTTTGATTTTTGTTTCTGCTTTAAATTAAAGTACTATAAATTTTGTAGTATTTTCATTGACCTCTACACTGAATATTTTCTTCAGCAACTTGCTGAGTCTTGCGATCTATTCCAGAACATTTTTTGCTTCTGAGCTGTTGAAGACTTTTGGCTAGAAACGTCCACGCCAAGTACTCTGGCACTGTGCATGCGCTGTGCTGCATCTGATACCCTTGATGTTCCCTTGTAGGATCCAGCCTCACCTCGAGGGAGCCCCGCACACTCCCCAAGGGAGAATGGCCTGGACAAGACACGCCTTCTCAAGAAAGATGCCCCCACCAGTCCAGCCTCAATCGCATCCTCCAGCAGTACTCCTTCCTCCAAATCCAAAGAACTTAGCCTTGTAAGTAAGCAGTTCCTCACCATCTTTCTTAGCGTTGCCCGTTCCCAGATGGTTAGGTTAAATTGTTTTTAAAATTTTGTACTTTCCACATTTTTCCACAGGACTTTTACCACCGAGCATGTGTGTATGTTCAGTATTCAAGCTGAACTGACAAAAGTACTTTTGGAACAGAGCGGGTTCACTGACTTTGTTGATGACGGATGTTTGTTTTGTGAGTCTTTTGGCAAGGATAGGGTAGGGACATGAGGAAACTGAGTGAAACAAGTCTCAGCGAAGATGAAGAAAAATATATACTGGGGTTACAGAGATGGTTTTGTCACCTGTGGTTTATGGTAAATTTAGTTTTTGGCTTGGATGTGATTTTGTTGCTAGCTTTGTTGGAATTACCAAGCTATATATGATTGCAGTAATTTTCCCTTCCTATCTAAAAAGTAATCTGTCATTTATAAAAGTCTACCTTGACTCACACCACAAATCAGAAATGCACAAATAAAACTGCTTGCAAGTCCGGGTAATCTCCCCATACCCCCTTCTTCTGTGGCTGTGTAGTTAATTGCATTTTTATGTAGTGTGCCTTCCTTTTTCCTCACCAGTTGTGTCCTTGTAACATAACATTTAAAAAAAAAGACGAATTCCGTTTTCAAATAACCTTTTGAATTCACAGCTGAGGGAAAGAAAATTCCTCAGTTTGTCTGCAGTTTTGGAGAATGTGTCTGGCACAGGGCTAGATTAAGTTTTTTTCTGTTGTTTTCTCTTGGCCTTCCGGCCTTGTAATGGCAGCTCCTCTGTGCTGACCTCTGTGATGATTCAGGCTTGGATCTTTTTTTTTTTTTTAATTTATTTATTTATTTATTTATTTTTGGCTATGTTGGATCTTCGTTTCTGTGCGAGGGCTTTCTCTAGTTGTGGCGAGCGGGGGCCACTCTTCATCGCAGTGCGTGGGCCTCTCACTATCGCGGCCTCTCTTGTTGCGGAGCACAGGCTCCAGACGCTCAGGCTCAGTAGTTGTGGCTCACGGGCCTAGTTGCTCTGCAGCATGCGGGATCTTCCCAGACCAGGGCTTGAACCCGTGTCCTCTGCATTAGCAGGCAGATTCTCAACCACTGCGCCACCAGGGAAGCCCCAGGCTTGGATCTTTTTTAATGGGACCTGTTAACCAGGGGAGCCTCTTGTGGCACGAGCAATCCATCAGGAACCCAACTCAAACCACTCAGTATTAAAGCAGCCAGCAAGTGGCCAGTCACATCGGGACGTCATGATTTGTCAGCGTCTGTCTAACTCAGACCAGTTTCCTGGAAATGGTCTACTCTGCCCCAAATTCAGCTTTGATTTATTTCCTCTTGAACATTGGTTTTGTGGTCTCAGGAAACACTTTTTGTTTCTTTGATAGCTCTTTTTAACTAATGACAATAGAGGCCCATGCTGAAGAATCTTTTCCATTTCTTTTTCCTTTTCTTTTACCTTACCTTTTCAAAGGTTTAACATAATTGTTAAAATTGTGTTCTAATTAGCAGTGTATTCCATTACATCTCTTGTTAGAATGAAAAATCTACCACTCCTGTGTCGAAGTCCAATACCCCTACTCCACGAAGCGATGCACCCACCCCAGGCAGTAATTCCACTCCCGGATTGAGGCCTGTCCCCGGAAAACCGCCAGGAGTCGACCCCTTGGGTTAGTGAGAAAAAAGTTTCTCTATATATTTATGCTTCCTGTTTTTAAAGAAATCAAAGCAATTTAAAGAGTGTAATACATTAAGAGTACTAATGACCAGCATTGACTGGCTGTAGGTTCTTTAATCCAGATCAAGCGCCTGGCACTTACCATGTCTGACACATAGTAGGTGTTCAGTAAAATAAGGGGAAGACATGAACCCTGATGAAGGCTTGAATGACTTTTGAGAATATTAAAATAAGCTTATTTGAACTATGGATCCTACTTTTTAACGTACGTAAGAGTGTGTTGCTCCTGATGTTCATTATACTTCATTATTGTCTCATGTGTGTATCATTGGTTTTTCTCCTTCCTTCCATTTGGGTCTGTAGCCTCGAGCCTAAGGACCCCAATGGCAGTACCTTGTCCGTATCCGACCCCTTTTGGGATCGTGCCTCACGCTGGGATGAATGGGGAGCTGACCAGCCCCGGAGCTGCCTACGCGGGGCTGCACAACATCTCCCCGCAGATGAGCGCGGCCGCGGCTGCCGCAGCCGCAGCCGCGGCCTACGGGAGATCGCCAGTGGTATGTTTGTGCACTTTTACAGCATAAAAGTGTTCCAGAGCTCAGAGGGTTGCCACACGTTTTTTTTTTTTTTTTTAAGGAAGTTTATGAAATTTGAGGGATTTATAGAGGGACCTGTGTGTATTTATAAATTAAACTGCATGTAATCATATTGTGAGACTTATTTTCTTTTGTAAGGTGAGGGAATTCCTTTGTTTTATGTTCCTTTTTTAAAAGAAATTTTTAAACCTACAGAAGTAGAGCAAATAATATAGTAAATATAGTGAACCCTTCATTTCCATCATGAGCTTCAATAATAATACTGTTTTTTTTCATGTTTGTTCCACCCCCAAGTATGTTACCATGAAATCATGAACATCCTATCACTTCATCAATCAGTACTTGTGTATTTATCTCTAAAATCACATTTTTAAAGCATCTATTCTCCTAGGATTTGGAAAGATACTGAGTAGGATGCAATGAGTTGATGTAACCATGTTTGTTTTTGTTGTCTTGCTTGGGAAAAATTTTAGGTTGGATTTGATCCACACCATCACATGCGTGTGCCAGCAATACCTCCAAACCTGACAGGCATTCCAGGAGGAAAACCGTGAGTACCTGCCTCTGTGCTTTGTGCTCACTGTGTGTCTGGGCCCTCACTGGCCCTTTGGACTCTGAGCACTGCTAGACAGTGTTGGCAAGTTCCTGCGGCTTGTGGGGTGGTTTTGTTGCTGTTTTTTGCAAAGTATTTTTCATTTTCTCTTAGCACAAGGGAAGAGGTAATGAGGTGGGGTTTTGTATTTTCAATCTAAAATCTCAGGCTTCTAATACGGAAATGCAAATTGCTGAGGCATCTCCAGCAGTCAGGTCTTCTCTACATCTGTTACTGATTTCAAGGCATTTCTTTTTGTTGCCTTGGAAAGAAGAAGTCGTCTTATGTGCAAACCTAGATGCTCAGACTTTGAGCATGTTAGGAAAAGATGTGCCAAACTTCAAAGGCTGAAAAGAAAGAAGTGTGGTCTTACGCTCATTTGTGTTTCTGGAAAAGGTGGCTTGCTCAGTTGGCTTCTTGTCCTGTAAGCTGGGTATTTGGAGCCTCTGTTTTCATGACCCCCTGGAGCTATGAAGGCAAGACAGACACATCAGTTGTTCCAGCCTCTTCTTGTACGTTCTAACCTCTCCCCATATGTCATTCCTCATCCTGCATTTTAACCCAGTGCACCTTTCTGTTACTACCTGTGCACAGTTCTCTTGGCTCTTTGGCTTCATCTTCACAATTGGTGCTCACAATTTATGCTTGTTCAGTGAATGAAGACATGTGCCAATCTCTCCTTTCACTGACCTCCCATTGCTTATTTATTCACTGCTATACACTCAGGCACTTAGTTGTCACCCTGTTGTTTCCTGTGTGTCTTCTTTGTTCCGCATGTTGCTGGCTCCACAGTGTTAAACATCCCTGACCTTGACCCTTCCTTCACTTTCCACCTGATAGATCATGTTCTTGGCCCTTCCTTCTGTAACTTCTCTACGCACTCTACCCTAAACTTCCCTGTTGCATCAAACACAGTGCGGGCTCAGTAAGTATTTGACAGATTAATAAGGGAGGCAAGGCAAATTAGACTTTGAGTTCCTTGAGAGTTGAAGGTATAAATATCAATTACTGTAAAATTCCGTGCACTTGTGTGTGTTCTGCAAACACTTGTTGACTGACAAGTCTTGTTGACCAAGAACCCTGGTGTACTTGAAGGTGAAAGTTTGGTCTGTCTCAAGCAGTGACTAAATAACAAGGCCATAGGATTCATCAAATAAACTGAATACCTACAAGTACCATATGAACCTGTGGGGATGGAGAGGTTCCTTGAGGGAAGCGGTATCATCCCGTTTTCAGGTACTGTAGAGTTACCACTTAGTTAACCGGCAGTTGCACCCAGAATTATAGTGTAACCACTACCAGATGAGGTGGTGCTTCTCGTCTCTGCTGCTGCCCAGAGGCCCCGAGGGGTGAAAGTGTGTTAGGTGTATCTAAAGAAACAACAACAGTCTCAGTGTGGGGATTGGGCCAGTTGAACCACTGTAAAATCACAGCTGGTCTGATTCAGGAGGCACTTCAGAGCCTTGAGCTGGGCTCCCTTCCTTCCCCCAGTCTTGACATATAGCATTATAAAATGGTTGAGATCCTTTTGGGAGGAAGGTTGATGGGTTTCAGGATGGCTGAGGAATTTTTTTTTTTTTTTAATTTTTGAATTTTATTTATTTTTTTATACAGCAAGTTCTTATTAGTCATCCGTTTTATACACATCAGTGTATACATGTCAATCCCAATCTCCCAATTCATCCCACCACCACCACCACCCACCACCACTTTCCCCACTTGGTGTCCATACGTTTGTTCTCTACATCTGTGCCTCTATTTCTGCCCTGCACACCGGTTCATCTGTACCATTTTTCTAGGTTGCACATGTATGCGTTAATATACGATATTTGTTTTTCACTTTCTGACTTACTTCACTCTGTATGACACTCTCTAGATCCATCCATGTCTCTGCAAATGACCCAATTTTGTTCCTTTTTATGGCTGAGTAATATTCCATTGTATATATCTACCACATTTTCTTTATCCATTCGTCTGTCGATGGGCATTTAGCTTGCTTCCATGACCTGGCTATTGTAAATAGTGCTGCAGTGAACATTGGGGTGCATGTGTCTTTTTGAATTATGGTTTTCTCTCAGTATAAGCCGAGTAGTGGGATTGCTGGGTCATATGGTACTTCTATTTTTAGTTTTTTAAGGAACCTCCATACTGTTCTCCATAGTGGCTGTATCAATTTCATTCCCACCCACCATGAAAAGAGGGTTCCCTTTTCTCCACACCCTCTCCAGCATTTGTTGTTTATACATTTTCTGATGATGCCCATTCTAACTGGTGTGAGGTGATACCTCATTATAGTTTTGATTTGCATTTCTCTAATAATTAGTGATGTTCAGCAGCTTTTCATGTGCTTCTTGGCCATCTGTATGTCTTCTTTGGAGAAATGTCTATTTCGGTTTTCTGCCCATTTTTTGATTGGGTTGTTTGTTTTTTTAATATTGAGCTGCATGAGCTGTTTATATATTTTGGAGATTAATCCTTTGTCCGTTGATACGTTTCCAAATATTTTCTCCCATTCTGAGGGTTGTCTTTTCGTCTTGTTTATGGTTTCCTTTGCTGTGCAAAAGCTTTTAAGTTTCATTAGATCCCATTTGTTTAGTTTTGTTTTTATTTCCATTACTCTAGGAGGTGGATCAAAAAAGATCTTGCTGTGATTTATGTCAAAGACTGTTCTTCCTATGTTTTCCTCTAGGAGTTTTATAGTGTCCAGTCTTACATTTAGGTCTCTAACCATTTTGAGTTTATTTTTGTGTATGGTGTTAAGGAGTGTTCTAATTTCATTCTTTTACATGTAGCTGCCCAGTTTTCCCAGCACCACTTATTGAAGAGGCTGTCTTTTCTCCATTGTGTATTCTTGCCTCCTTTTTCAAAAATAAGGTGACCATATGTGCATCTGGGCTTTCTGTCCTGTTCCATTGATCTATATTTCTGTTTTTGTGCCAGTACCATATTGTCTTCATTACTGTAGCTTTGTAGTACAGTCTGAAGTCAGGGAGTCTGATTTCTCCAGCTACGTTTTTTTCCCTCAAGACTGCTTTGGCTATTCAGGGTCTTTTGTGTCTCGATACAAATTTTAAGATTTTTTGTTCTACTTCTGTAAAAAAATGCCATTGGTAATTTCATAGGGATTGCATTGAATCTGTAGATTGCTTTGCGTAGTATAGTCATTTTCACAATATTGATTCTTCCAATCCAAGAACAGGTATGTCTCTCCATCTGTTGGTATCATCTTTAATTTCTTTCATCAGTGTCTTATAGTTTTCTTCATACAGGTCTTTTGTCTCCCTAGGTAGGTTTATTCCTAGGTATTTTATTCTTTTTGTTGCAATGGTAAATGGGAGTGCTTCCGTAATTTCTCTTTCAGATTTTTCATCATTAGTGTATAGGAATGCAGAGATTTCTGTGCATTAATTTTGTATCCTGCAACTTTACCAAATTCATTGATTAGCTCTAGTAGTTTTCTGGTGGCATCTTTAGGACTCTGTATGTGTAGTATCATGTCATCTGCAAACAGTGACTGTTTTACTTCTTCTTTTCCAATTTGTATTCCTTTTATTTCTTTTTCTTCTCTGATTGCCGTGGCTAGGACTTCCAAAACTGTGTTGAATAATAGTGGTGAGAGTGGACATCCTTGTCTTGTTCCTGATCTTAGAGGAAATGCTTTCAGTTTTTCACCATTGAGAATGATGTTTGCTGTGGGTTTGTCATATATGGCCTTTATTTTGTTGAGGTAGGTTCCCTCTATGCCCACTTTCTGGACAGTTTTTATCATAAATTGGTGTAGAATTTTGTCAAAAGTTTTTTCTGCATCTATTGAGATGATCATATGGTTTTCCTTCTTCAATTTGTTAATATGGTGTATCACATTGATTGATTTGCATATATTGAAGAATCCTTGCATCCCTGGGATAAATCCCACTTGATCATGGTATATAATCCTTTTAATGTGTTGTTGGATTCTGTTTGCTAGTATTTTGTTGAGGATTTTTACATCTATATTCATCAGTGATATTGGTCTATAATTTTCTTTTTTTGTAGTATTTTTGTCTGGTTTTGGTATCAGGGTGATGGTGGCCTCACAGAATGAGTTTGAGAGTATTCCTTCCTCTGCAATTTTTTGGAAGAGTTTGAGAAGGATGGGTGTTAGCTCTTCTCTAAATGTTTGATAGAATTCACCTGTGACGCCGTCTAGTCCTGGACTTCTGTTTGTTGGAAGATTTTCAATCACGGTTTCAATTTCATTACTTGTGATTGGTCTGTTCATATTTTCTATTTCTTCCTGGTTCAGTCTTGGAAGGTTGTACCTTTCTAAGAATTTGTCCATTTCTTCCAGGTTATCCATTTTATTGGCATAGAGTTGCTTGTAATAGTCTCTTAAGATTCTTTGTATTTCTGTGGTTTCTGTTGTAATTTCTCCTTTTTCATTTCTAGTTTTATTGATTTGAGTCCTCTCCCTCTTTTTCTTGATGAGTCTGGCTAATGGTTTATCAATTTTGTTTATCTTCTCAAAGAACCAGCTTTTAGTTTTATTGATCTTTGCTATTGTTTTCTTTGTTTCTATTTCATTTATTTCCGCTCTGATCTTTATGATTTCTTTCCTTCTACTAACTTTGGGCTTTCTTTGTTCTTCTTTCTCTAGTTCCTTTAGGTGTAAGGTTAGATTGTTTATTTGAGATTTTTCCTGTTTCTTGAGGTAGGGCTTGTATTGCTATAAACTTCCCTCTTAGAACTGCTTTTGCTGCGTCCCATAGGTTTTGGATCGTCGTGTTTTCGTTGTCATTTGTCTCTAGGTATTTTTTGATTTCTTCAGTGATCTCTTGGTTATTTAGTAACGTTTTGTTTAGCCTCCATGTGTTTGTGTTCTTTACGTTTTTTTCCCTGTAATTGATTTCTAATCTCATAGTGTTGTGGTCAGAAAAGATGCTTGATATGATTTCAGTTTTCTTAAATTTACTGAGGCTTGATTTGTGACCCAAGATGTGATCTATCCTGGAGAATGTTCCATGCGCCCTTGAGAAGAAAGTGTAATCTGCTGTTTTTGGATGGAATGTCCTATGAATATCAATTAAATCTATCTGGTCTATTGTGTCATTTAAAGCTTGTGTTTCTTTATTAATTTTCTGTTTGGATGATCTGTCCATTGGTGTGAATGAGGTGTTAAAGTCCCCCACTATTATTGTGTTACTGTCAGTTTCCTCTTTTATAGCCATTAGCAGTTGCTTTATGTATTGAGGTGCTCCTATGTTGGGTGCATATATATTTATAATTGTTATATCTTATTTTTGGATTGATCCCTTGATCATTATGTAGTGTCCTTCCTTGTCTCTTGTAACATTCTTTATTTTAAAGTTTATTTTATCTGATATGAATATTGCTACTCCAGCTTTCTTTTGATTTCCATTTGCATGGAATATGTTTTCCCTCCCCTCACTTTCAGTCTGTATGTGTCCCTAGGTCTGAAGTGGGTCTCTTGTAGACAGCATATATACAGGTCTTGTTTTTGTATCCATTCAGTGAGCCTGTGTCTTTTGTTTGGAGCATCTAATCCATTCAAGATTAAGGTAATTATCGATATGTATGTTCCTATTATCATTTTGTTAATTGTTATGGGTTTGTTTTTGTAGGTCCTTTTTTTCTCTTGTGTTCCCCACTTAGAGAAGTTCCTTTAGCATTTGTTGCAGAACTGGTTTGGTGGTGCTGAATCCTCTTAGCTTTTGCTTGTGTGTAAAGCTTTTGATTTCTCTGTCGAATCTGAGTGAGATCCTTGCAGGGTAATCTTGGTTGTAGGTTCTTCCCTTTCATCACTTTAAATATATCATGCCACTCCCTTCTGGCTTGTAGAGTTTCTGCTGAGAAATCAGCTGTTAACCATATGGGAGTTTCCTTGTATGTTATTTGTTGTTTTTTCCTTGTTGCTTTCAATAATTTTTCTTTGTCTTTAATTTTTGTCAGTTTGATTACTGTGTGTCTCGGCATGTTTCTCCTTGGGTTTATCCTGCCTGGGACTGTCTGTGCTTCCTGGACTTGGGTGGTATTTCCTTTCCCATGTCAGGGAAGTTTTCGACTGTAATCTCTTCAGATATTTTCTCTGGTCCTTTCTCTCTCTCTTCTCCTTCTGGGACCCCTGTAATGTGAATGTTGTTACATTTAATGTTGTCCCAGAGATCTCTTAGGCTGTCTTTATTTCTTTGCATTCTTTGTTCTTTATTCTGTTCCACAGCAGTGAATTCCACTATTCTGTCTTCCACGTCACTTATCCGTTCTTTTGCCTCAGTTATTCTGCTGTTGATTCCTTCTAGTGTATTTTTCATTTCAGTTACTGTATTGTTTATCCCTGTTTGTTTGTTCTTTAATTCTTCTAGGTGTTTGTTCTTCAATTCTTCTAGGTCTTTGTTAAATGTTTCTTGCATCTTTTCGATCTTTGCCTCCATTCTTTTTCCGAGGTCCTGGATCATCTTCACTATCATTATTCTGAATTCTTTTTCTGGAAGGTTGCCTATCTCCACTTCATTTATTTGTTTTTCTGGGATTTTATCTTGTTCCTTCATCTGGTACATAGCCCTCTGCCTTTTCATCTCGTCTTTCTTTCTGTGAATGTGGTTTTTGTTCCACAGGTTGTAGGATTGTAGTTCTTCTTGCTTCTGCTGTCTGCCCTCTGGTGGATGAGGCTATCTAAGAGGCTTGTGCAAGTTTCCTGATGGGAGGGACTGCTGGTGGGTAGAGCTGGGTGTTGCTTTGGTGGGCAGAGCTCAGTAAAAGTTTAATCTGCTTGTCTGCTGATGGGTGGGGCTGGGTTCCTTCCCTGTTGGTTGTTTGACCTGAGGCAACCCAACACTGGAGCCTACCTGGCTCTTTGGTGGGGCTATTGGCAGACTCTGGGAGGGCTCACACCAAGGAGTACTTCCCAGAACTTCTGCTGCCAGTGTCCCTGTCCTCAAGGTGAGCCACAGCCACCCTCTGCCTCTGCAGGAGACCCTCCAACACTAGCAGGTAGGTCTGGTTCAGTCTCCCCTGTGGTCACTGCTCCTTCCCCTGGGTCCCGATGCTCACACTACTTTGTGTGTGCCCTCCAAGAGTGGAGTCTCTGTTTCCCCCAGTCCTGCCGAAGTCCTGCAATCAAATCCCGCTAGCCTTCAAAGTCTGATTCTCTAGGAATTCCTCCTCCCGTTGCCAGACCCCCAAGTTCGGAAGCCTGACGTGGTGCTGAGAACCTTCACTCCAGTGGGTGGACTTCTGTGGTATAAGTGTTCTCCAGTTTGTGGGTCACCCACCCAGCAGTTATGGGATTTGATTTTATTGTGATTGCGCCCCTCCTACCATCTCACTGTGGCTTCTCCTTTGTCTTTGGATGTGGGGTATCTTATTTGGTGAGTTCCAGTGTCTTCCTGTCGATGATTGTTCAGCAGTTAGTTGTGATTTCAGTGCTCTCACAAGAGGGAGTGAGCGCACGTCCTTCTCATCTGCCATCTTGAACCAATCTCCATGGCTGAGAATTTTTGTTCCTGGAGTGACAGAGACACACCGAAAGCAGTTGGCAAATGACATCAAGAACCCCAAAGAGAGCGTGGTGTGTTCAACAGAATATGAATTCTGGAGTGTGACAGATCCAAGTGTGAATTCTGACTCTGCCAGTTGACACTAGGAAGGAAGTGACTTTATTGTGAGCTTCAGTTGGCTCATCTTTAAAGCAGGGCTGGCATCTCCCTGATAAGGAGGGCATGAGGATGAGATGATATGGTATATGTTTAGCACAGTGTTTGATACGCAGTGGCTCTTGAGTCAACTGCAGCATCATTTCCCCTTGAGCTTTGCCCAGGTTATTACCCGTCTTTCAACTGCTCATGCAGTAGAACATAGTGGGAGGCAGAGATGGCCCAAGGAGATTAGACTGAGTAAATTAGACTCTGTTCCTGTCATTGGTATGTCTTTACCAAGGCACCAAGGCATATAAATTCACACTCATTTATGCATATAGAGAGAAATACTTTCATTAAAGATTTTTACAGAGTTGTGAAACTTCTACATGTTTTTCAACAGGAAAACTATTTTTTGTGCTAGAACATAAAACATAATAAATCACCTAAAGGCCTCACTCACCACACACACAAAGTAACTGCCTTTCTCTAGAAAGACAACAGTCGCACATCTCTGTCCTAATTATTTTTACAGAATAATTGCTAGATATTATCAAAAATTATAATTAAATGCATGTTCTAAACTAATTAATAAAATAGCATTTATTTGATAATTTACATTGGGTCCACTTGCTTATGCTGGTGAATTAGCAAAGGTTCCACTCAGTAACTAACTAGAATGACAGCAGAGTTTAATTTCAACACAAGCCAAAAGTGGACTTTTTTCCTCACTTGCTACTTATATGAGACTTTTATAAATAGCGTAAAAGTATTTGATTAAAACCGTTGCGCTAATTATATTATGGGAAATGACATGTGATTTCAGCCATAACAAAAAATCTCAGATTTATGGGTTTTAGGCCGCTCAGAATTCAGAAATTCTTCTCTGTTGTTGTTTTTATTTGTTTTTATAAAGCAAGATTTTTCAAAATAGGAACAATTCCTGACACACAGCAAACCCTCAAGTATTTGTTGGCTGGCTAACCTGCTAGTGGGTTCACATGCTACTAGAACCCAGTCTTCTGTCCTCCTGCCTGAAGTATCAGTACAACAGCCAGACCTTTCATTGTGAATTCAAGGTCTACTTCTATCTCATGAGACCTTGGAAACTTGGGAAGGTGTCGCAAAGCATGGAAATGATGAGTATGGCATTACAGAAGTGGGCCTCTCATAGAGGGAGGTGGAGGTGGGAAGGCCAAGAATCTTCTCGACTATGCTGGGGTTTCATCGAAAGATGATGATCCAAATAAAACAGCAACTTCGATACACATGTTTTAAACATAGATTTGCAGATGTCGGAATTGTTTGAAGTATAGTTCTGTCAGAAAGTCCAAACTTCCGTTCTTTTCACCATCTCCCTTGGAGATCACTCTTAGCTTTTAGTAGCTTTGCCTGCCGAGAGAGAATTTCTCTGGCTCCCTGCACCTATTCCTTCCAACCCTGTATTTTTAGTTATTTGTTGGACATCTCAGCTAGGCATCTTGAGTGTGTATTATTTGCACTACAAATTCATCATATTCACAAAGTGCTTCCCCAGACTAGATGTTCCTCCCAATTTGCCTGGTTTTCAGAGTACTCCGTTCCTTGTTTCCTGAGTTCAGAAACTCAGCTCTTATTGGCTTCTTCCTCACATCTCATTAGTTGAGTCCTACGCAGTTTCATATCCAGTTACTTCTAGTGTGTCATCCTTCTCCTTGCCTAGTTCAGGGCCCCCATTGCCTCTCGTCTAGATTATTCAAATAATTGTCTCTTATTCCTCCTATCCACTGTACTCCTTGCCACCAAATTTATTCTGTGAGTGGCTTTGCCCCAGTAACGTCCCACTCCTTCTCCTCCTAAAAACACTCTTCAGGAAATTGTTTGTGAAATTCTCAGGCTGACCTTCTAGGCCCTCCCTTTTATACGTTGTGTGTGTGTGTGTGTGTGTGTGCGCGCGCACATGCGCGCACAGTGTATTTTATCAGGCTGTGCTCGGGCCAGCTCCTTCAACCACTTACTGTGTTGGGTCATTGTTGAATAAATGAATTCCCCAATTAAAACCAATCCAGGACTTTCCCACATCATTTCACCTCTTCCTTTTAGAGCTACTCCCTCCACCTGGAATGGTTTTTCCATCTTCCTCCCTCTTTGGTAAAATTCTTCCATTCTCTAAAACCCATCTCCAGTACCGTGTCTCTCATGAAACATAAGCTTTATTTTTGGTTTTGGAACCACCACAGAACTTCATCCTTCCCATCTTGCACCTGGTATTGTAATCACTTCTATACTTTTCTCATCATGCTTCCTAGATTACAAGCCACTGATGGGCAAGGCAAGTGTCTTACCTGATACTGTATCTCAGCATGATGTCTAAATCAGAATATGTGGATAAGGAGTACTGATGTATTTAATTAGGTAGAAAAAGAAAAGTTTTTCAAGCCTGGGCCTCCCTAATTTCTAGGAAGGTTGGCTTTCATTACACATTCCAGTACTCTTTGCTAGCTACACATCAAAGAGTTTGTTGAAATCTGATGATAAGTATGTACTAGAGCTTTCTTTCTTCCAGTTTTGAGTGTCTTATATATATTAATAGTAAACAAGGGGCTACATTATATCCTTAATGCAATTAGGCTCTTGAAATTCTTAATAAGTGAGTTCCAGGAACATAGTAGGTGCTCACAGAGTGGTTGTGGTTGAGTTGAATAATGTCATATTGAAAACCTCAAAAGAAATGGTGTGCCTGATTTCTTAACTATTTAAATTCTCAAGGCTCTTTAAAAACCATTTAGTTATTCTAGAGAGGAGAGAAGGGATGTCTTTTCAAGGAAATTATCATTAAGAATGTATAACACCATCTCTAAACTTGGAATAATCTTTCTTTTTCTTTCTTTAAGATTTAGTCGTCATGACCTCTTAATTGCTAAATCAATTAGCCTTTGTCTCCATCGTCATCCCTCAGAATCTCAGCCTTTCTCTACATCAGCAGTCGGAGCCAGTGGCAGGGCTGATAATGGCTATGGTTGATTCCCTCCCCCACCTCCTGTTCCTTTCCAGTCTCTTCCAGAACTGAACTCATTCTACCTTCTTGTGAAAACCCAACCCCTTTCAGGCCTGTGCCATGGGTCTCTACTCCCTCCTCAGCCTTGTTGGGAGATTTCCGAATTAATTAAAAACTTGACACTTGGTCCACTCAGAGCCTGCCATCATCCTGGGTGTCACTGCTGCTCACAAGGTCAGCCCCCCAGTAACATCATCTCAGGGCTTGGGCCACATCACCTCTAGTGAACCTCTGCCCTTCTTGACTTCAGTTACCTACTTATAGACCCCAAAGAAGACCTTGTCATCAGCCCTCACTGTCACCTCCAGGATCCACGCATGCCATCCAGTACAGCCTTCTCTGCCTCTACCCAGAGAAATCTTGAATTGCAGATCCGTTCCCAGCTTTCTAACTGTCTCTCAAGCCCTGGCTACTAGCTTTCCCCCTAGATTGCTGCACTAGCCCCCTGACTAGTTTTCCCTCTTCCATTCTGCCACCTACAATCCATGCTTCCCCCAACAACCAGAGCAATCCTTTGAAAACATGAACTGAATCATGGCGCTCACTGCCCCACACACAAGTCTCCAGTGACTTCCCACTCCACTCGGAATAACAGCCCAAACTCCGCCTCACAGCCTATGAGGCCCTTTTTCACATGGCCAGGCTGCACCCCTCTGCAGCCTGTCACTCTCCCCTGAGTGCCCCTGGCTTTCTCCCTTGCTGCTGCTTCTAAGACTTGCATTGACTGCCCCCTCCCTTCGCTATGCGTGCAAGACTAGGTCCTCCCTCAGCTCTCAGCTTGCACACCGCCCCGGACCTTGCTGCGTGCCTTCCGTCTCTTTTATCTGAAACTCTGTGTGTGTGTGTGTGTGTGTGTGTGTGTGTGTGTGAGAGAGAGAGAGAGAGAGAGAGAGCACATTTACTGCCGTCTGAGGTTACTGATTTATCAGCTTATATATTAGCTCTTTTCCCTTCTAGGATGTAGACTGGAGGATAGGGACTTTGAATATCTTATTCACCTCTGATTCCCCAGCATCTAATAGTACCTGACTCATATTGGGTATTTAATAAATATTTTCTCACTAAGTGAATAGTGTAAGCGTCCTACCTCCCTCTGGCCTTCAGTGTACCATACTCCTCCTCATACCATCTTCCTTTCTTGGCCAAGGAAATTAATACCTGTTCTTTATATTGCAGCCCCATTGCCATGAATTTCCCTGTTCTTCTCACTTTGTCAAATTCCCAGAGTACGTGGCCTGTCCATTGTTCATAGCATTGACCATCTGACATTTTAGTCTTTATATATGTTAGTATCTCACTAATGAATCAGCCCCTCAGCCCACCTGCCACCTACCCCCAGCCCCCAGAAGGTAACTTCTGGAGAATAGGGGGTAGGTGGGGTTTTTTCTCTCTTGTATCCCCAGTCCTTTCTGTTGCATCCCCAAGTGCTTCTCGCACTGGGATAACCCAAGAAATATGTGACTGACCATCTACTCCCCCTTCCATGTTATTGTCTCTCCTGATTATCTACCTCTCTGGCTGCTCTTGCTGGAGGTCCCCTACATGTTGTAAGCATTTTCTTAAATTTTGCATCTAGTCTACTCATTACATAATCTGCCCCAGGATTATTCTTTTTTGCTCCTTTAGCTTCAACTATCACTTCTTTGTGGATGAGCACACATTGATCTTTCTGATCTGAACTCCCTTGTGAATCCGAGTGCTCAACTTCTGGTTGAGATGTTTGGGCTCTCACCTGCCCTCAGGTTGAAGAAAACCATACCATTTACCTCCCCGCGTATGTACCCTTCGGTTATGCTTCCCTGTCACCTTCACTAGTGTATTGTGGCCTACCTAGCCACCTGGGTTCCAAGCCTGAGAACCCTGCTCGGCATCTCTCTCTCCCAGGCCACGCAGCCAACATGTCTCCAAGTCCGTTGCTTCGACCACAGGAATATATCTCTTGTCTTCCTAGCTTCCCACCACCTCCGCCTCAGCAGTCCGACATACTCCTTCTCTTCTACAGCCCAGTTCTAACCCACTTCTCTGCATAATCTACACAGAGAGAGAAAGCCCTCTGCCCTCTGGTCCCCAAATCTGCCACAGTCACATCCTTTCTGGGGACATTTGGGACTTTGTTGATGATGTCCCCTCAATAGTGGGCTGAATTTTGATGCGTGTGGCTAGCCTGTAGATTTTTGCGTTAAGGAACTATAAACTGTTTTGATTCTAAAACTTCCCTGATAGGTCCAAGCTCCTGTGCTTTGTCTACCCACAAATGTTTTCCCTTGGTATGTCTTTCATAAACTTCTTCCCGTAAACGGAGCACATTCTGAAGCTCCGTGCCAAAGACAATGCCATCATCTCCAAAGTGGGCTACTGCCCGTGATGGTTCCCCAAGACAGGCCCTGCTCCCTCCTGCCTACCACCGACATCTCCTGCCTCCTGAAACCCAGCATGCATCCCAGCGGCCTCACTTGCTGACTGTTCCCTGACTTCAGTGCCTTAAGAATACAGGTGTCTGTTGAGGGAGATGCTTTAACTTAAGTTGCATTTTAGAGCCAAGTGCCTTCACAACTGGAGGGTTTTCCCTGGAAATGACCTGGAGATGGAGGTACTGATAGGAACTCACAGGTGGGCCTCTGGGGCAGTCACACAGGATGCTTTTTTTAGGTTCTAATTCCACTGGGAATGGGATTACTAGGATTTGTTATTGTCAAGTCTGATGGGACTTAATCCAAAAATTTTTTTTCATTTTTTGGTGGGTCATATGCCATTTCAGTATCTAGGCCTAGATCCTCTTATCATCTTAAAACTTCATAATTTTAGCTTACTGATTTTCATTAGTAAGTCACTTGATTGGAGTGAAGTGATCTGTAGGTTAAAATCTTATCACAGCCTTCTGAATCACCCGAAGTAGAAGGCAATGCAAGTTTGTCGAGTGCCCTGGAGGAGTAGTTACTATGCTAGGCATTGGTGATCTTATTTAATTCTCTAAGAAGCGTAGGTAGCATTCACTCCATTTTAAAGATCAGAACCAAGTAAGGTTCAGAGAGGTTATGTAACTACTGATGTCACACAGCAGCTAGCGAAGAGTTGACACGATATTTGATCATAGATTTAACTCTGTGGCTCTGAAAGTTATGTTCTTTACACCATATGCAGTAAATTTGACTTGTTTGCAAATCATACGTAGCACTGAAAATGTTTTATTTCTTGTCTCATTACAGTGATCAGTTAAGTAACATTTTTTACATTCTCCCTTTCCTGTCTTTTCTCCTCGCCACTGCCTTAGAGCGTACTCCTTCCACGTCACCGCAGACGGTCAGATGCAGCCTGTCCCCTTCCCCCCGGACGCCCTCATTGGCCCCGGCATCCCCCGACACGCTCGCCAGATCAACACCCTGAACCACGGGGAGGTGGTGTGCGCGGTGACCATCAGCAACCCCACGCGACACGTGTACACGGGTGGGAAGGGCTGCGTCAAGGTCTGGGACATCAGCCACCCCGGCAACAAGAGCCCTGTCTCTCAGCTCGACTGTCTGGTGAGTGAACGTGGATGAACATGGTTTAAGCCTTCATGCAGAAAATAGGACCTGGATGTACCAGCAACACACAGAATTGATCCCAAGTGGGTAGTTGTCTTCAGTGGTTTGTGCTGTTTGACTAGGAGCGCTGACGAGAAGGTGTGTCTTCTTTCAGTTACTTAAGGTGGATTTATCCGGTTCTTCACGTGTGGCACTTGCTCCAGTGCAGTTTTCATTCACCCTGCCCAGTGCATGGGAGCAGGCAGACCACTTGTTTTCCTATCTGATAAAGGAGTTTAAGAAAACTACAAGCCCACGGTGGTTTCTGTGAGAGTGCACCCAAGTATCAGAATCTGTCACGTTATGAGACAAGAGTAACTTAATACTTCACGTGGCAAACACTAGCTACCCCATTAGCTGTCTCATGGGTATTCGTCCTCGTGTTATTTAGGAAATTTCAGTTTGATTTTCATCCTTGGACCAGCAGTAGAATGTTTCGTGGCAGCACGATGCTAGGTCAGTTTAAGGTAACTGCACAAGATTCCCATAACCTCACGAGCTGGGAGGAGGTGGTGTCTTCTGTCACGTAACACGCCTTGGTCAAGCCTTGCCTCCAGTTGATGCTGCTTAATCAAGCCCGTGCTGCCCCTTGGCCAGGTAATGCAGGGCCAGGCGAACGGAAGGGACCACAAGGTCTCTAACTCCCTGGCACTTGTTTGGCGGCAGAAACAGGGCCTTTCAGCAGCCAGGCCGAGTGTACCCGGTTCCCGGTGGGGCCCCTCCAGGGTTGTGAGGGCTGCTGCGTCTGCGTGTGCAAATGACTCAGGCGGCTGGTTGATTTGCTGGTGCCGAGAGTGGGTCTAGATCTTTGTGTTTCCATGCTAATTAAGATTAAATATCTCAGTACTGAATTTTGTAGATCAAGTTTAAGTACTTCCTTAATTTCATGTAATTTACTAGCATTAATCTACTTTATCATTGTCATAAGTGAAAATAGCTCATTGAAACCAGGAGGGAACACAATACTTTTATGGATTTCTGCTCTCATGTTAATGCTGTTTTCCTTTCCTCATGAGTAACCTCTTGATGGGTTTTGTCTCTACAGAACAGGGATAACTACATCCGTTCCTGCCGATTACTCCCTGATGGTCGCACCCTAATTGTGGGAGGGGAAGCCAGTACCCTGTCCATTTGGGACCTGGCGGCTCCCACCCCGCGCATCAAGGCAGAGCTGACGTCCTCGGCCCCCGCCTGCTACGCCTTGGCCATCAGCCCCGACTCCAAGGTCTGCTTCTCATGCTGCAGCGACGGCAACATCGCCGTGTGGGACCTGCACAACCAGACGCTGGTGAGGTGGGTCAGCAGGGTCCCTGACCAGGGCACTGGATTTGCCTGTGCTGTGCCGGAGAGCTGTGTGTGTGTCTTTTTAAAAAAATGAAACACAGCTGTCTTACTAAACATTGTTAAGAATAGCGCCGTTTTAAGATGCTGTAAAATCTTGTCTTCTGCACCATTTGAACTTTTATCGGATGAGGGATTGTTTTCTTTCTTTTTTTTTTTTTTTTTTAATTATACGAAGCATCAATCACCAATTCAGGTTTTAAAATAGGAGGTCAATTTTATTTATTTTTCTTTTTCATAAATTTATTTATGTACTTATTTATCTTTGGCTGTGTTGGGGCTTCGTTGCTGTGCGTGGGCTTTCTCTAGTTGCGGCGCGTGAGCTTCTCATTGCGGTGACTTCTCTTGTTGTGGAGCACGGGCTCTAGGCACGCGGGCTTCAGTAGTTGTGGCACACGGGCTCAGTAGTTGGTGGCTCGCAAGCTCTAGAGCGCAGGCTCAGTAGTTGTGGCACACGGGCTTAGTTGCACCGCGGCGTGTGAGATCTTCCCGGACCCGTGTCCCCTGCATTGGCAGGCGGATTCTTAACCACCGCACTACGAGGGAAGTCCCAAGAGGTCAGTTTTACATAATTAATGCACATAAGGTGCCCATGACCTCATGAGCTCGTTAGACATACGTCGTTTGCCACCTGTGCTAACAAACCATCGTCGTCAGTAGGTACTCACTGAGAAGGTTCACAGTGCGTGGTGCAGTCCTTGGTGCTGTGTGTATCTGACACATTCTTTCCTCCGACAAATGATCATTGAGCTCTTACCCTGGGCCCAGGCATTGTGTTGGGTGCGCCTCACCCTGAAATGATCTACATAATCTGTTGTCCCACCTTAACAGGATGGATAGACATAACTATGTCTGTTTAGAAATGAGGTTGTGTAGGATCGGCACTGATAGGAAAAGCCCTGAAACACGTGTGTCTCCAGATGTCAGCACCTGAGAGAGCAGGAAGCCAGAGGTGTGATCCACTAACGGGTGTGCAGAGGGTGTGATGGAGCCCAGCTGCAGGTCCAGGGGAGGGTGGAAGGAGAAGAGGCCCCTGCTGTCCGTCTGTAACGTATTTTGCAGGACGGAGCTCTATAAATGATTCCAAAAACAAAATAGTTATCACTTTTTCCCCTTTTGGGTAAGGCTCTTCTGAGGAACTGCTTCTAAGCCCCAGCCCCCGTGTCTTTCGTACATTCTGCCTGCTCCTGGGGCAGCTGAGTCACACGGAGGCTCTTTGCACACTCCTTACTTGAGAGCGCGGCCTTTCACCTGGCACAGCCGCCTACAGCTGCGCTGCTGTTCGCTGGCAGAATTCGTTCTGCTGCTCTCTGTGCCCATCCCCAGGGCTTTTAGAAGGGAAACGACTCCTTACATCCTCTGAAATTCTCTCCTCCTTTCATATCACACTGACAGAATAGGTCTCGGATTGTGTCTTTGATTAGTTCATTTTCATGTGGCCGTGTTTTCTTTTGATTCAGATGGAGATTTTTTTTCCATCAGTTGTTTCAGTTGTGTTTTAGCATAAGAGTAATTTGAAGAGGACTTCCTAAGTGTTCGAAAATAAACTTGCAGGAGATTCGGCATCTCAATTAAACTTTAATCTCTCTACGTATATGCTTTGTTACTACTTTGAATAATAGAAAATATAATAAACCAAAAGGAAATCTGCCAATAGGGCCTGTAATGAAATTGATGGCTGAGGAATTCTAAACTGAGTTCACCTAAAAATTACCTGTTGAAGGACTTTTCTCCATGTTGACATCTTCAGGCAGTTCCAGGGCCACACAGACGGGGCCAGCTGTATTGACATTTCTAACGATGGCACCAAGCTCTGGACGGGCGGCTTGGACAACACGGTCCGGTCCTGGGACCTGCGCGAAGGGCGGCAGCTGCAGCAGCACGACTTCACCTCCCAGGTGCGCACTCGTGCACGTGACATTTTAGAGACCTGGTTTTGTGAAATATATGAGAGACTTCAGTGGCAATTCATTGACCATGTGACAGAGTCACTTTTGACTCAGAATTAGATAACTAAAAATTTTGTTGTTTTCTGTCAAAATACAACAGTATATATTTTATTGAAGGACAGAAAAAATTTCATTTATTACAGGCTTTAGCAGGTTTTTATTTCAATGACCATTACTCTATAGGTCTTTGAATTTCACAGAATTGATTAGTAAGTTAGATTGTGGAGATCTGACTCATTACTTGGGATCACACCTTTGACTTTGATTTCTTCCTGTACAATTCACATTATCTTGATTTCCTTCATTATTTAAGTAGTATCCCCAGAGGAAGCAGTGCCTCCCCTTTAAAGGAAGTGTGTCCTCTGTAGCCATCATCACCGTCACCTGTTTTAATTCTAGATCTTTTCTCTGGGCTACTGCCCAACTGGAGAGTGGCTGGCGGTGGGGATGGAGAACAGCAACGTGGAGGTGCTGCACGTCACCAAGCCCGACAAGTACCAGCTCCATCTCCACGAGAGCTGCGTCCTGTCACTCAAGTTCGCGCACTGTGGTAAGCAGGCCCCTGGCGTCCACTGCCTGTCATTCCTCCTTCCTCCTGATTCATTTCAAGTCCGGTCTTTAGTTCATTGGCGTGTCCCTCTTCAGAATTATATTACTTCCTCACACATGCCTACTTCCCTAATACCATGTAATTTTCTGCAGTTTATCCACTTTATCGTTGCCCTAAGTATAAATGACTCATTAAATCTAGGAGAGTGGGCTTAATTTTTCCAGTGAAAAGAAACTCTTATTTGTTGCAGATTAGTTGAGTTTTCCGTGTATCATTTGATGCTCTGTAACACAAGTCTCGGGACTCTGACAAAGGAATAAACACTACCTTTTTTGAAACCCTGTTCCTGTAGGCAAATGGTTTGTAAGCACGGGAAAGGACAACCTTCTGAATGCCTGGAGAACACCTTACGGGGCCAGTATATTCCAGGTAACACTTCACTTGCGTAGCCTTCACTCACTGTGCGCTCACTGCTTGGTTCTCTGTGCGTTCTCGCAGGTTAGTAACGCACGGACGTGTCCTAGGAAGTAGGAGCTAGTGTCACTCCCGTCGCACAGAGAAGAAAACTGTGCCTGAGGGGAGACTAGGGTCCCAGCTGCAAGCCGTGCCGCCAGGAGTTGTGTGTCCCATTCTCTCTGAGCTCAGAGCCAAGGTGCCGTGCCCGTGGCCCTAACTAGCTCTTCACGCCCCATCCCTTTTTACATGTTAGAGTAGCAGTTTCATGTCTTCTGTGTAATTTATTTGTTTATTTAATTTTAATTATGGCTTTTAAAATTTTTGTTTAAAATTTGAGCATTTTGCTTGAATATTCATTCGTGTTGTTATTCCTGATTTCCCGCCCCCAAAAGAGTGCTGTGGAAAAGTGTAATAAATCTTGATTAATTTTATGAACTTTTATTCTTATTAACTCAGTGGTACTTTGTGTAGTTTGTGGAATTATTTGCAGGAGAACCAGATTGTAGGCATGATACACACTCACATACAAATCTCTCTCTTCTCTCCTGCTAGTAGGTGAGAATTTCATAGGCCAGTTAAAGA
The DNA here is from genome assembly GCF_009873245.2 of Balaenoptera musculus. Classification (NCBI taxonomy): domain Eukaryota; kingdom Metazoa; phylum Chordata; class Mammalia; order Artiodactyla; family Balaenopteridae; genus Balaenoptera; species Balaenoptera musculus. The sequence continues at coordinate 75,687,340 of NC_045790.1, forward strand.
AGATTTCCTTTTTAATCTTCTGTATTTAGGATGTTATTTTCTAGGTGGTGGTCTTTTTTTAGGAATAACATAACAGCGTTGCAGTTTTCTTGACCATGTGGTACTAAGTCGTAGAGGAGATTAATTCATTTGAATCTAAAGCTGCATATATTGAGTGAAAGTACTGTGCAAGATAATAGGACAAAAATAGCAGATTCTTACTGTCATGAAGTTTATAATGTAATACAGTGGTTTTTGTATTGTCGATCACAACCTTTCAGATGGTCCCAACCAGCACTTCTTTAAAAAATGAAATTAAAAAATGTTAAGAGTATATTTTTTGTAGTGAGTATAAGTATTATATCTCGTTTCTCTGGGTTATGAAGTAAAATTATGTCTCGGGTCTCTGGGTTGTGAAGTAAAATGTATTTATTACAGGTTGCGTTCCAAAAGTTTGAGAAACACTGGTAGTGGGTTAGCATCTGCATGTCAAACGTTTATTTTTTAACTGTTCAAAGTCCCAGTTAAAATCCTGTGGGGTTTGTTTGTTTAGCACAGTTTAGTTAAACGTTAACCGTGACTGCTTTGCAGTGGGTGTAGTTGAACATGGTATTTGGAGCTCTAACAAGAGTAGTAACATTTTTCTTCCTAACTATTGAACTCCTCCCCACTTGCACATTTACATTCTATTTTTACATAGGGAACAACGAGGTTTTACGTTAGACATATTTTTACATTCCCTATCTCAAGAACTATAGTATTTTCAATACGGTTCCCCATTATTACCTCACCTGGACTCTGAGGCCACCTTCTGTCGTGGCAGACAGGTAAGCTGTCTCTACCTAATTACCTCTTCTAAGGAAAGTGAGGGCCACGACAGGTTAAGTGACGTGTCTAGCATTCTGCAGCTCCGTCTGCATCCAGGCCATCCGAGTGAAGGCGAGGGTTTTCACACTGAGAACCCTCTGCTCTTAGCTGGAGACTAGGCTTTGAAGTAGAGCCTTCCTTCATCAGCGGCCGGGACTGCCTTTCCTCGCTTGGGCTCCTGTTTTGGTCAAGGGAACATGTTATGCTTCTTTTTGCTCCAGATCCTCCAGTCCTGCCTCTCGGTACTCGTGGGTTTCCTTTCAGTCTTTAATGTGTTTGTGTGTCTCTTTCCCAGTCCAAAGAATCCTCATCGGTGCTCAGCTGTGACATTTCTGTGGATGACAAATACATTGTCACTGGCTCTGGGGATAAGAAGGCCACGGTTTATGAAGTTATTTATTAAGGACAAATCTTCATGCAAACTGGACTCCTCCTTGTAGCACTTTGTTCTGTCATCCTTCTGTTCCCCCGCATCCGAAACCAAGGATTTCCAGTACTCATTGCAGTCGTGGAGCTCAGTCCCCGCCTTTCCCCACTTCCTCCCTGCTGTTGAATTGTGAATACTCGTTAAGAACCTGTGATACCAAATCTTCAGCTATCTACTCGGAAGAACACGGATAACCCTACTTAACAGTGAAAGGAATCTTTAATTATGTATTATATCTGTAATATATTTATTTTGTTTAAAGAAGGCTTTCTAACAATGACTGACTAAATAAAGCTGTCTGCTCCTGCATTGATAATGAAGATGCGTTGTATTTGATACCCCTCCCCCCCTTTTTTTGGCAAAGGAGGGGAAAGGAAGGTTTAAAATAACTGATTAAAAATGTCACTAAATGTAGACTAATGACTGTATAGAGATGTGAAATGTATAATTACATATGGAAGCAATATGTTGCTGTGTTGTTAGATGTTTTTGTTTTTTACTTATTTTAAAGATGTTTGGAAATTTGAACAATTAGAAGGTGACAGACCATGTCATATTCATTTGAGTCTATTTGGACAACTTTAACCAATATATCTATAGCTTTAGATTATATTCGATAAAAGTAATTGGACTTTTTCTTTTTTTCTTTTTTTGACTTGCTGACAAGTGTCTTTGTAATATGTTTTTAATTCCTTTTTTTTTATTGTATTATAGACATATGAACAAATTAAATTTGGCCTCAAAGGGAGAAGTTAATCCCTTCTGGGTATTTTTGCCACATTTCTTTGCAGAGGGAGATGTATACCTTTGGGCAGTTTTGTCATTACGAGAAATGATGGGTTATTTTTTGGCATGTTCTTTGGGAACCGCACAGATTCAGGGGAGGATTCCTCCCACTGTGCAAGTCAAGTCTTTTACAAGACAAGGAGCAGAGGAGGATTTGCAAGGACCTCCCTCTGAAAATCAGAAAGAATGGACTCTCACCTGGGCTGAGGACTTGCTTTCTTTACCTCCGGTTCTTTCCATGTCTTAGCTGGATGTCCCTGAAATGGACACAGGCTGTGCCATTGTGCCAGAAACATTGTTGTTATCTTTTATGTTGTTGTTGTTGCTGTTAAACTATGATATGTGACTCCTTTTTTTTATTATTATTTTTTGTTTGAATGCTTTAAAAATCTTTTAAGTCTGTGGATCTGCTGATGTACAGTGCCTTTGCTGCTATGGATCAAAATCAAGAGAACTGTGTAGATAAACTTTATTGTATAAGTAGAAAATTACTTAATTTCATACTAGAAATGGATGGATGCTGCAAGTTGAAATGGATTGTCCATTGACGTTCCTAATGTGGTAGCAGGAAAAAAAAAATGGTGTCTTAAGTGCTTAGTGTTTGATGTCTTTAACAGTTTCGTAAAACTCTACAGTGTAGAAAGATTTTGATACTAAACTGTGCATTGTACATAGTTCTAATGCATTGTATTGACCACCAGTACTTCTATAATGGTAGATTGTTTGTGCATTCAGACTTTTAAGCATTAAACATAAATAACTTCTAGTATGCTTATTTCTAATTCTTCATTTTGCTGATTTTAGTTTATTTTTCATCTTTGACTATGCCACTTGTATATATTAAAAATTACTAGTTTTATTCAAGGGAGATTGCTGTAAAAAGTCATGTGGGCTTTTTTATTGTTGCTGTTTTAGTTCTGTGTTCTTACTTGAGAAGAGCTAGTAGGGAGGGTGGATAAAGGTTATCGATGACGGCAAATATTTATTGCGTGACTCTTTAGTTTGTCAAAACGTTGTCGTGTTACTGAAAGCCTTGATGCTTTAGAGCTGTGCTGTTCAATATAATTACCACTAGCCATTTGTGGCTGTTTAATTTTAACTTGATTAAAATTTCAGTTTATCAGTCATACTAACTACATCTCAAATGTTCAGTTTGCCACATACAACTAATGGCTAGCATGTTGGACTACATAAATTTATAGAACATTTCCAAGATCACAGAAGGTTCTGTGGGACCAACGCTGCTTTAGAGTTAGCCAACGCATACCATTTCCAGCCTTTGGGGTTTGGGAAACATTTCCAACGTGATACACTGAAGTCTTTGAATGCCTGAGGTCCCTCGGGCTGCTACTGCTTGGCTTTGTGAAGCTTCAGCATAAGAAGGCACTTAAAGAATTCTAAAGTTTTGGGACTCAAAAACCTGACATTTTATGCATCCCCTGGGTAGAAAGAAGGCTGGGCGTTGGGAGCCCCACGGTGGTCTGGAGTGTCTCAGTGATCAGCTGTGAGAGGTATTGAGTCTTTAAGTGCTAAGAGTTCAGCAGTGTTCATCATGGAAGCAGCACTTCAAACGTGAGTGCTATGAGTGCTGCTACATCAGATGATAACGTTCTTAAAGTATTAGCTTAATTAATTTCTGTTTATCCTTATTAACATTTCTTATAAAGCAATAGAGAATTGGAGTAAAAGAAAAATCATTTTGACACAAAGACTATGACACTTGGCATACTGTGTTGACACTTGCAGAAGAAGGGAAGTGCCTGCCTCAAGGAGTTGGAATTTTTGTTTGGTGCCTGGTGGGTCAAGTCTGTGATGCCCTTCAGTTTTCTCTTTAGAGAGATCCAAAACACTGGCCGTTGCACTGGATTAAAAATCGAGGCGAGTGCATGAATAAACCTAGCTTTTTAAAATAAATGGGCATCTATTCCCTCTCACTGCTGAGGTTTTATCTGATTAGATTTTTATGTCTCTGATATCAGTCTCAGGCCTGGATTGATGTGCACAGCAGTCTAGATGTTGTCGCTGTTTTAATTATAACTTGGTCTGCCATAGCTTTTACTCCAAGTATGGTCTTGCAGAGTCTGAAGAACGACAAAGACAGAATCACCCTGAACCAGGGAAAACTTAGTTCCAATGAAAGAAGAGAATGGTGTGTAGGACCGGAAGGTTGACTTACGTAGAACTACCAAGAAGTAAAAAGAATCCCTGATGGAAGACCTTCCAAGACTGGCAGGTCGAATGTACAGTGATAGATGCTAACCTCTTCAAGTTTTTGCAGATAGACACCTCTCTCGTGGGTCACTACTTACTGGCTTCTTGGCCAGTGAGCTGCAGAAGACCAGTCTTACCCTGGAATGGTGTGTGTGGAAGCTTGAACCGCAGCCCTGTAACACCTGCAAGTGGTTGGAGTTCCGCAGCCATGGGTTATCCAGAAACTCAGTTTCAGGCCCTCTCGTAGCCACGAAATCCTGGGACCCTACAGCCAAGAGCAGGAGAAATTGATGTCCCAATTTCTGGACGGAGGTGCAGTCCCCGAGCAAGACTTTGAGCAGCTAGACCATCCGTGATGCTCTCAGCCATCCATATGGCCAGTTTCTGTATCCTCAGTTGGACATTCTTGACTGGCATCGTATAACTCAAGGGATTTGTCAACTGATATTTTTGGCGGTTGTAAGGAGATTTGTACTGGAATTCCTTGCCCAGCATTAAGTAGGCAGTTACAAAATTATAGAGATGTGGGTACCAAAAGAAATTCTTTTGACACTCTTGGATGTACATTTCTGTAGCTACCAGCTCCTGGGCAACCTGTAGGGTGGCATCAGCAACGAGCTCTGGGTCCTGCCACCCCTCAGTTTCCCACTGGGGCATCAGCAGCAGAAGCAGTGGCTCACCACCATCCCTGTTTTTTGTTTTTTTCTTTTGTTTTTTGTTCTTTTGTTTTTTGGTTTTTTTTTTTTGCTTTTAACTAATTGCATTTATTTGCCTTTCAGTTCAAGCTTCCATTCAGAACTGACAATGGAAATACTTTATTTTTGACAACCCAAGCACATCAGAAAACCTCTCGTGTTGGAACATTTTAACACCAATGCTGTTCTAGTGGTAGGAACTAACTTTCGTTACAAGCTGCTGTTAACATTTTATTTTAGTTCTTTTAGTTTTAGTTCGGGTTTTTGGCAGCAAGTGACAGAATTTTTTGGTCCCAGATAGGAGGTAGCAGCGGAGCTGGGCTCCTTCCCCAGGGAAGGAAGTTCTCAGCTGGGATCTTAGGTATTTGGCCTACAGGGAAGGAGAATTCCCACAGGGCTGCCTTTAGTCCAGAGGAAAACCATGAGCACAGTGCTTTCACAAAAGTTGTTCTGTCTGATCTCACAGCAGGCCTAGGCAGGCTGGATGCTAGAATACTGAATTTACACTAAAGGGCACAAAGCATCAGAGGAGAACAGTGATTTTCCCAAACTCTCTAATCTCCCAGGGAAGACAAGTCAGCCTAAACCCCAAGGCTCTGGACTTGCAGTTGGAATTCTGTGCCCAGCGTGGCAGATTAGAAGAAAATTGGGAAGGGAGTGTTCCAGATGCTTATACCTTACTGCCTTTCACCCCTTAGTTTCACATGAATTAACTGGCTTTGGAGACTTTGGCATCACAGCATCTCTTGAAAACTCCTTGAATCAGTCACAGATTGTCTTTTGAGTTCTTGCAATGTGTGTACTCACTGTGTACATGAGGCAAAGATCCACGATGGGCTCGTAGAATTCCCCACGCCTGACCCTGGCATCTCACTGCCTGAGGCAGGGAGCCTACCCCGTTAACCTGACACTGTAGTTTGATGAAAATATTTGGAACTAACAAGTTTTCTGTTATTTTGGCAGAAGACTTAAACTCACATAAAAGTCATGCTTTATTAGACTCGGGTGCAGCAAATAAATGTACCCACACTAAAAGGTACTTGTGAGGTGTTTGGGTTTTGAGAATTTAGGCAGTAAATTTTTGGACTCTTCAGGTAGAGTCCAAACTAATGCCCAAATGGTTTCTAGTGGCCCAGCATTTCTCCCCAGACTTAGGTAGTAGTTGGCCATTTCTCAATCTTTACTAGATGCCTCCACAGCCACTTCTAAAAGAAGCTACCATAGGTGGTACCCTGGCCATGTCTTGTGTCATGTGGCAGAAAGAATGAGCTGAGTTCGCTATTTTTGTTCTTCCAGGAGGCTGGGAGGTAGCAGGAGAATGAGTTAGTGGTGGGAATTAAAGGAAACCGTCAGGGCGAGCATGTGCCCTTCCACCTGTGGACAGCAGCACATGGAGGAAGCGACCCCATCAGGAACCACCAGGAGGGATGGCGTGAGACCCCCCCAACCACCAGGCATCGAGCAGAGCAGAGTCTTCCTTAGGACAACTACCCACTACTTGAAGAACTTCAGTCAGATGCCTCTGTGCCCCCAAGGAGTTCAGCTGAAACACATACTACTTGCCTCAACCTTTACTGGGTCAAGTCTTAGCATCATGCATCCAACTCGGAGAAGCTTGGTGCTGCTGAAAACAAAGCACCCTCCCCCCCCCCCACCCCCCAAAGTCTGTTCATCTTTCCCAGATGAATGAAAACAAGACTTTCTGGATTAGTTGAAGGAGTCGTCTGTTAAGCTTTGTTCTTCAATCTCCTGCAGATACTCATAGCCCCTTTAATTTTTCTCCCAAGTAGACAATCAGTGTTAAAGAAATGTGATTTCAGGTTTTATGGCTGGGTTGGGAAGTTAGGGTTTCCACGCTGACGGTCAGTCAACCCCACTGCATGCACATCTTTAGGCCTCAAAGTTTTCTTGGGAACAAGACCAGCCTCCTGGGCACAAGGTGGTGGTTGTGAAGGTTACTCTGAGGACAAAGGCCTTGATTCACAGACACCTGTTCCTGAGTGACAGTCTTAAAGCATAAAGTGCCCCTAGTGAGAATTTTAGTGATACTCAAGCTGCCTAAACGTGAAGGATTTAGCTTCAATCCCTGAGGGGCTGTGGGCTTGCATTCCCATCAAGAGGCTCAGCACGAGGTAGTTGCCCTGGGCCGATGCTGGCTTTGCAGACATCCTGCTGTGCGTGCAGCTTTGAGCCAGGAGCACCAAACAGACCTGCGTTCAACACCTTCAGACGTCTAGCTGACAGCATTTCCATCCCACAGCCTTCTTCTGTTTGTTTGAATATGTCTTTTTCTTGCCGAAGATTTGTTTTCACATGAGTTACAGAGAACAGCACTATGGTGTCTTTTTCATAATACATGCTCTTAGATTTGTGGAACTCATAGAAAGTTGGAACCTGACCCCAGACCTGCAGGAGTGCATAAGATAAGGCAAGTTGATGGTGTTCAAGCTTATAAAGGTTTATCTCTTTTTTTTCCACAGCTTTACCGAGATATAATTGACAGTAACGTTGTGTGAGCTGAAGGTGTACAACGTGATGATCTGATACACATATAATGCTGTGAAATGATTACCGCAGTAAGGTTAGCACACCCACCACTTCACTTAATCGCTGTGTGTGTGGTGGGGATATTTAAGGTTTACTGTCATAGCAACTTTCAAGTGTATAATACAGTACTGTTACCTAGAGTCACCGTGCTGCACATTAGATCCCCAGAACTTATGTATCTTATAACTGGAAGTTTGTATCCTTTGACCGATGTCTCCCCTATTTCCCCCCAATCCCCTTTCCCTTATCCCCAAGCCCCTGGAAACCACTATCCTATGCTGTTCCTATGAGTTTGGCTTTGTTTAGATTCCACATATAAGTGGGATCATAGAGTGTTTGTCTTTCTCTGTCTGACTTATTTCACTTAGCGTCATGCCCTGGGGGTCCATCCATGTTGTAAATAGCAGAATTTCCTTCTTTCTCATAGCTGCATCATATTCCTGTGTGTGTGTGTGTGTGTGTGGTGTGTGTGTGTGTATGTATCACATTTTTTTAACCCACATGTTGATGGACACTTAGGTTGTTTCCATTTCTTGGCTGTTGTGGATAATGCTGCAGTGAACATGGGAGTACTGTTTTAGTGGCTGCACCAATTTACATTCCCACCAAAAGTGCACGAGGGTTTCCTTTTCTCTACAACCTCACCAACATCTATTTCTTGTCTTCTTGATCATAACCATTCTGACAGGTGTGAGGTGCTGTCTCATTGTGGTTCTGGTTTGCATTACCCTAGTGTTTAATGATGTTGAGCATGTTTTCATTTACCTGTAGATATCTGTATGTGTTCTTTGGAAAAATATTTAGGTCCTGTACTCATTTTTAAATCAAAATTATTGTTTGCTATTAGGTTGTATGAATTTCTTAAATATTTTGGATATTAACCCCTTATCTGATATGTGATTTGCAAATATTTTCTCCCATTCCATAGGTTGCCTCTTCATCTTGTTGATTTTTTTCTTTTGCTGTGCAGACAGCTTTTTAGTTTGATGTAGTCCCACGTGTTTATTTTTGATTTTGTTGCTTGTGCTTTTGGTATCACATCAAAAAGGTCATTGCCAAGACCATTGTGAAGGAAATTTTCCCCTGTATTTTCTTCTAGGAGTTTTATAGTTTCAGGTCTCACATTTAAGTCTTTAATCCTTTTTGAGTTAATTTTTGTGAATGGCATAAGATAAGGGTCCAGTTTCATTATTTTGCATGTGATTTTCCAGTTTTAACACCATTTATGGAAAAGACTATCTTTTCCCCATTGTGTATTCTTAGGTCCCTTGTCAAATATTATGTGGCTATATAGGCATGGATTTATTTCTGGGCTCAATTCTGTTCCATGGCCTGTGTCTGTTTTTATGCCGGTACCATACTGTTTTGATTACTATAGCTTTGTAGTATAGTTTGAAATCAGGGAGTGTGATACTTCCAGCTTTGTTATTCTTTCTCAAGATTCGGCTATTCAAGGTCTTTTGGGGTTCCATACAAATTTTAGCATTGTTTTTTCTATTTCTGTGAAAAATGCCATTGAGATTTTGATAGGGATTGTATTGAATCTATAGATGACTTTGGGTAGTATGGATTTTTTAACAATGTTCTTCTCATCTACAAACGCAGGATATCTTTCCATTTATTTGTGTCCTCTTCAATTTCTTTCATCATAGTTTTCAGTGTAGAGATCTTTCACCTTCTTGGTTAAATTTATTCCTAAGCATTTTACTGTTTTTTGATTACCTCCTGCCCAGAGGCACTCCATAATCAAGCACATTAATATCTCTGGGGCAAAACATAAATGTTCATACTAAGTGGAGTAGTGATGACTATAAACTTCTACATCTCAGTTCAGGGCAATTTTGCCCCAAAGGCATCATGAAAAAACTTCTGGTATTCTTCAAATTTTCCATCTTGGAATAGGAAATAAGGGATTTGTGGACCGGTACTCGTGTTGTCCCCATTTTATAGATTAGAAATCAGATCCACAGAGATCAAGTGACTTGAATGACAGACGCTTGTTCTGTCTCGCACCAGAGCCAGTGTCAGCCCGTCAGTGACTGGAACGAGGTTGCCCAGATGTTCTTCTGGCTCTCGCTTTTATACTGCTGTGTCTTACTCCCATATACACTTCCAAATCTTATGCATCTCTTCTTCTAATCTGTCACTGAAAATTGCTCTCATTATGCCCAAGCAAAATTCCATACTTTTTCCTTAAAAAGAAGAAAATAGGCCCTGAGCTTTGCTATAGTGTCCTCAGTTCTGAGAAGCTTACTTCTTGGTTTGATGCTATTTTCTATATGATGAAAAGTCTGATCTTTAGACATGAGGCATTGTTAAAAGCAATATGCTTCAATGGTAACAAATACATCAGCAAAAAACATGAAGCATCGAAATATCTTTCAAATAATTTTCTGATTGGAAATGTCCTAATCCATGTTTTGTTTTCCTCTTCCAAACTTCAAACATGCTTAGCTTTTTTCGTTATTTTTTTCCATATTACTCTTTTGATAAAAAGCTGTGTTTTGTTTTGGCCTTGTTTTTGTTTTGTTTTGCTTTGTTTGAAAAGTACTTTGTAGCATGTACAATAGACTTGTTTGAAAGATGGGTCACACAGGAAGATTTTCTTTGATTACTAGTGTGTGTTTTGATTCATGAGCTCATAAAAGCCCAACCATGGTGGTTAAAACAAAATTGTTTACTGCACTGAGATAACAGGAGGCCCAGCTCACAGGATAGACTGAGCTGTGAGGCAAAGGACAGAGGTTGCTTGAAATCATGGGAGCCACTATTCTGGGTCCACAAAGGCGTTTTGATCCAATGTTATAGTTTGGGGACAGTTTGATTATGTACCCTGCGTGCTTGCTATCACACACCTGTATGAAACAGGTTGATTCTCTCCATCGCCAAGAAAGGAACTCTCAGGGAATTCAAAGAGATGACTTTGTAGAGTTTTAATTAAGATCTCATCACAGAACTTGGACCAGTTAAGTTACTGTCTGAATTGCTTTCCTGTGAAAAAACAAGGGCTGCCAGAGCCAGTGCAGAGATGCATAGCTGTTTAGACAGTACGTAATTGGTTCCTTGAGGAGAATTGGGCAGCTATGAGTGTTTTAAGTGTGTTTTCAGGGTCATCTTCTAGAGATGTTGCAAAATTGTAATCCTGTTCATCTGTGGTCCCTGACAAATCTTTCCTGAAATCTCCAGCCATCCAGGGAGGTATCACTATGTCCAGAATCGAACACTGACGCCTTATGTCACCCTCTCTTTGGAGATAGGGATTGTACACGATGCCACTGGTGGGCACAGCAGGCAGTAGTGAGTGTTATTAGCTCTCTGAACTATTTATAGGACTAACTTATGTGTATAGAAGTTTCCATGTAAAATGTGGCAATAATCAAGCTGGTTAGCAACTGTGTCAAAAAAGAAAAATTTGTGGAACTTTTACGATGCAGATGAAGGAAACTTTTCTAAAGGAAAAATTTCCATTCCAAAGTTTTTGAAGACCAAGTCTTAATGTCCAAGCAAATACATACCCTATCAGATGTGTGTGGCTACCAATATTAAAAGGATATTGATGGGAAAATCTTGGCCTTTTTTGCTACATATCTTTATAGAGAGATGTTTGTTTTTTAGCATTCTACATGTGGCTCAAGTTAAATTCGTACTTTAAAACATAAAGTTTGCTGAAGCTGAGTTGTAAAAATCCTATCGCCCATGTATTTGCCATCATGACGACTTAGGAAAGTGATTAGGTTCTATGATTAGGTTGGTAGATAATTGAGAACAAATCTGAGAAGAGTTAAATACCCATCCATTTATTCAACAAATGTTTATTACTACTATATTTTAAAGAGCTGAGCTAGACGCTGGGGATACAGATACGCACAGAACAGAGACAGTCCCTGACTTCACAGAATCTAGGATAGAATAGGACTTCATGTAGGTAATTCAGTGATTACAGCATAGTTGGATGCATAGGACGCCAGGGGAGTTCAAGACTCTATAGGACCACATAGAAGGAAACATAACCCAGACTTGTTGGGTCAGGGGAGGCTTCTGAAGGAAGTGACATCTAAGCCAAAACCTGAAGAATACATAAGGATTGGTCAAATGGGGAGTTTTTGTATATGGGAAAATACTCAATGCAGAGGGAACAAGTGCAAACACCCAGAGGTAACAGAGAGCATGGGGACTTCCAAAAACTTGGGAGCCCTGTGGTTTGGCTGGTGGTTAGGGCGCAGGGGGTGGGGCTTAATAACCAATGACAGCTAGACTCTAAGACCCTTGTGAGCCATGTACAGATCTTCAACTTTCACTAAGGGCCATGAGGACCTATAGAGGATTTAAAGCAGAGGAGTAGCATTGTCAGGTATTTATTTTGAGAGGATCACCCAGGTACATGTGAAGAATAGAGCAGAAGGAGAATGGACTGCAGGCAGGGACTACTTAGGAAGCTATAGGAGCAACTCAGGTGAGACATGAGGCCAGCCCTGAACAAGGATGGTGACAATGGGGGTACGAAAGGGCCCTAGAGACATTGAAGGGGATAGAATTGACCAGGACTGGGCGATTTATTGCCCACTGAATTAAGGTGGTTGTTTGTTTTTCTGTTCTGTTAGCAAGCAACAGAAAGTGTCCTTGACTAACATAAGCAACAAAGGGATTTCTTGGAAAGCTATCAGTATAGGCCACAACAACCTGGGGTCCAGAAAGCAGAAAACTTTATCTCTTCAAAGTCTTCAAAAGTCCAAGGGGCCATTTTTTCTAGAGTGCTGCCATGAAATGTGTTGGTTCTAATCATTTCTTGTCTCTCAGATATATTCACTCAGAATTCAGTCTCAGGAGAGAAAATCTGAATGCACCGGCTTAGACGCACCCCATTCCCCTGTGCACCAGGGTTGGTACATTCTGCTACTGGCACAGTGGAAGGAAGAGGAGCAGGGCCAACCAAAGCAGTAACCCCAACGATGTCGAGGGGGTGGCAGAGGGAGGGGTCAAGTGTAGGCCCTGATCCCTGGCATGGATGACTGAGTGGATGGTGGTACCATCCTCTGAGAGAGGAGAAGGAGCAGGTGTGAAGGGGGCAGTGGGGAGTGGCATTTAGTACTGGGCATACACATGAAGAGATCTTGTCGGAAAGTGAAGATATAAGTCTCAAATCAGGAGAGAAATATCTAGGCTGAGGAGATAGTCCTCAGTACTCACACTGTAATGGAATCCATGGGAATGGAGGAGATGGTGTAAGGACAGAGTGTAGTATGCGGGGAAGAGAGGCTTGGGCAGAATCCAGTAGGTCCCCTACATACAAACTTCCAAGTTGCAAACTTTCAAAGATGCGAATGTGCATTTGCATGTCCAGTCACATAAGTTAGTACAGTACTATATAGCCGACTGTGTTAGTTGGGTACCTAGGCTAACTTTGTTGGACTTAACGAACAAATTGGACTTAACAAATGCACTCTTGGAACGGAACTCATTCATATGTAAGGGACTTACTGTCCTCAGAATTAAGATGGGTAGATCTAAAAGGAAAGGGGGCTAAAATAAGTTGAACACAGGCAGTAGCCGCCAGGCTCTGAGATGGCCACCGATGATCCCCACCTCCTGGTATTCACACCTGTGTGTAGCCGCCCTCCCCCACTACCAGAATCCATCCGTGTAACCAGTAGACTGTGTAGAAGTGATGTTGTATTAGGTTACAGGAGGTTATGAAATTCACAGGGGCTCCTGTTTTGCTCTCGCTTTGCCTCTTTGGACCACTTACTCTGCCAGCTGCCATGATGTGAGCACCCCGTGGAGAGGCCCATGTGATGAGCGTCTCAGGTCCTTGGCTACTCCCTTGTGAGGGGGCTGGAGGCAGATCCTCCAGCCCCAGTCACACCTTGTTTGTAGATTCATGAGGGACCCTGAACCATCACCACCCGGCTCAGCTGCTCCCAGATTTCTGACCCATAGAAACTGAGATAATAAATTTTTGCTGCCTTAAACTACCTACTTTCGAGGTAGTTTGTTTTACAGCAATAAATACCTAGTATGCAGGCTCTCTGTAGCTTGGATCTTCTTGATGTTTTTCCTCCTCCATTAATTCAGTTCTCTTTGCATCACTTTTCATTTCTGATCTCCCTCCAAATTACTAATAAAGAAAAATTAAAGGATGATAATATTTTTCACCTATCAAGCTGGAAAATATTTTTTTAAATCCAGTGTTAGAGAGAGGTAGGTAATAGTACATTCTCATGTACTGCAGATGAGAGTTGAAATTAATAAAACTTTTCTGAAAGACTTGGGAAATGTGCTTCAATCATTTTAATAATGTACATTAGCTTTGACTCAAAAATACAATTTCTACGATTTTACTCTAAGTAGCTGAGGATATGATCAAAGATTTTTTTAAAAAGGATTTTGGTTGTGGTAATTTTTTTGAAATCTGGTTGCAAACAACGGAAACCCAACCTGAAAAGGCATAAGCAAAAGCAGTTTATTGGGTAGGAGAATCTGAAGGTTTGAAGAACTGAGCCGCAGAAGGGCAGAGATGCAGCTGGGTCTCAGGAACAGTTGGAATCAGGGCTTGAATGTTGCCAGGTCTTGTCCCATCACCCGTATCTGCTGCTCTCTGAGCATTCTTTTATTTTTAGGACAGACTGGCTTTTCCTCACGGTGGGAAGCATTGGTCCAATGGATGTTCTTAACAAAGGAGAGGCTGACTGATCTCAAACTCCATGAGTTCTAGTTCAGAACAATTCTATGGAAAGACTCTGAAGGCTCAGTCTGGATCAGAAGCTCATCCATGGAATAGTCAATTGCTGTGGTGATGACTGGCATCTATTGACCTAAGTACCCAATTTAGATGGATTGGTGTGGCCAAGATGGCAAGCAAATGAGAAAACATGGTTGTTTCTGTTCAAATTTTTATATTTGAGTTTATGAAGTTTGATTTTCTCCAAAATAAAATGCATAGTGTCATTTCTGCATATCTATAAAACCTGTCAAAATAATTTGTAACAGAATCTATCCCAAACAATGTAAATTCCATACCTGTATTGTCTCAGGTGTCCTTAGAGAGTTGGCTCTTCATAGGGAGGGGAAAATATTCTTCTTCTCCAACATTCTGGTCTCTGACCACCCATTCCTCTTAGAGTCATGACAATGCACCAAGCAGCAGCTATCGTACCTGCCATTCCTCCATTGGACAAGTGTTGTGGAGCACAGGCTAGGACTGTGTTTGGGACTGGTGAGCATAGTGAAGGGTCCAGGAGCAACTCATTCCTGTGCCAAGTATCACACCAAATTTCTCCCACCCAACCCCACCCAGCCGCCACCAACTGAACACTGGAACGCTGAGAACCGTGCTTTCCAGTAAACCTGTATAGCAGATTTCTTCTGGTGTGAAGTCATCTGTTGATAAGCATATCATGGAAGACAGAATCAAGAGCTTTGTAAAATTCAAGCTCTATTACATCTATTTCATCCCTCTGATCTACCAGGCCTGTCACTCTGTTTTAGAAGGAAATTAGATGGTTCTGACAAGACTGTTCTTCACAAAGCAATGTTGATTATTACCTAGTATTCTGTGAGCATATGGGTGTTTGCAAATTGATTTTTTGATGATTTGTTCTAGTATTTTCCAGGTATGAAAACTAAATTGACTACTCTATGATTTTCAGGGCTGTCCCTTTCTCAGTTTCAAATACAAGATCTTATCTCTACTTTTTTACTGTTTAGTGGCCTCACTGATCCCTGTCGAATTTTTTAAATTGCTTTTGTAAAACATCATTAGGCTTGCTTAAAAGTTATGTAAGGGGAAACAAAGGAAATGATGACTCGAATATTTACAGTTTTTTTGTTGTTGTTTTTTAAAGAAAACACAGTAACAAAAAACTAAAATCTGGAATTTCTTACAAATGGGCAAACTCCTAAAAGATGTACTAGGCCACCATCCACAGCTCTAAGGTTGGCCTTAAACAAAATTTAAAATTCATAAGGTTACCATTACAGGGGCAAAACAATAAGTAATGCTTAGTGAAATAGTTAAGGATGTTTAAGGAAATTAATTCAAATATTTCTTCCCCTTGGCAAGCTCGCTTTGTAAAAGATACAGATTACAGGATAATGTATACTTTTGAGCTGTAAAGAGATTTGTTGATTAGCAGACATTTGATCCTGTCCAAAACGTCCATTGAGAAACTTGGCCATGACAAAAGGTCCTTGAAATTTGGTCCTATCAAAAATATCCATGAGCATATTTGGTTCATGCCAAATGGTCCGTGATATTTGGTCCTGTCAAAACATCCATGCTTAGAAGACATCCCTGGGTTCAAATATCCCATAATGTTTATTTATACTTTGGTTTATAGGAATAATACATAAAAAATACTATCATGTATTATTGGTCCAGTAATTGTGTTGTGACTGTATTGCCAATAATAATGCTTCTTGCCTCCATAGTGTAGCTGGTAATGGCACACGGGGCTAGGTGGATGGGTCAGGGTCCAAATCTTGTAGAAGAGCAGGATTTATGTTAACTGTGTAAACTGAGGAAGAGTCCTAAGTTAGAGAAGTGCACAGAGGACAACAAGTCAAGGATGGATCTCACGATGAAAGGTACGTTAATGCGTTTGCTATTAATACATTAATGGTACTAACTAATGGGCATTTGGTTGGATGTGGCTGGTTTGCTCAATAAGGGCAAAGCTTGAAAGGAGGAGCTTGGTCAAGCCACTTTGTAAAATGGGCAGAGAACGTGTTGATATAAACACTTTAAGAGAAGCTAGCTTTTTCAGGAGGAGTGAGGGCGTGTATGGCTCTCCTACCGCACAGCTGTCCAGTGTAAGAACCACCACGAGGGGGATATTGGGTATCTAATTAACCCCCCTACAGCTATCCTGTCACCCAGGGTTAATGGGCGATGTTTCCCTTGAATGGATGTCCTAGACGGGGACAATCATGGTAGACCACAAGGAGTGTGAACCTCTCTTTGTAGAGGTTTTAGTGGGAGTGACTGCCCATCAGCGTGCACCCTCAGCTGCCCCCACGCCCTCAGCTGGTGCCTACGTACTGGCTGATCCTGCCTGGCGAACCAGGTGTTGAATCCATAAGACATTAGTAAGGTTTCCCCTACCAAAGCAGTGACCACTGGTCAGACAGTCACAAAAGAAAACACACACACACACACACACACACACACACACACACACATACACATTCTTCTGTTGCTTTGCAATATGACATCTTTATTTGAAAATTGTCAGTAGAATATGGCAGAAATAGTATACTTACAAGAAGAAAAGCCAATGTCGCATTATAATGGTTTTTACCATTTCCATTCCTTTAACAGAGATAGGAGTAAAAGGTACTTGGTGCTGTGAAGAGAGGAGAATCTGCAGAGCCCAGCGTACAACTTGTCAGGATTTGGATAACATAATCATCCAAGATGGGACAGAAAAACATCAACACAATGTTGGTGTTGAAGGGGAAGTAAGGAAAACCCAGAAGAGGTTAAAAGGATGCACAGAAAGAATGAAATGCAACAACGTTGCAGGTACTTTGAAGAAATCTCCATGACATGCAGGATGAAGAGGTCCCATTAATGCTACCACAAAGAAATTCATTAAAGAGGCAAGTAAATAGAATTCAAAGCAGACATCAACCTCCAAACCCAACTTCATTGCATGGAATTGAAATTCAGAGGAGTATAAAGTGACCACATGCAGAGAACCATTTCTTATGCACAATTCCTGTGCTCAAGATGACAAAAGAATTCTTATTTATACAGCTTTGACAATATTTGATATGAGTGCCAGTTCCACATTATTCAGTGATGGCACCTTCAAGATGGCAACCAACACAGTTCCCTCAGTTATTTCCTGTGCACAGTGTGGTATTGGGTTATATTATGTCATTAATTTATGCACTAACAATGAAAAGGCAAGAAGATACTTACAGATATACATATTTGAGAAAGTACTTACATTTACACGGGAAAGAAAGCTTGACACTAACCCTTCATTGTGCATGATGGGTTTTTTTTTTTATTGAAATATGGTTGATTGACAATGTTGTGTTAGTTTCAGGTGTATAGCACAGTGATTCATTTACACACACACACACACACACACATTGTTATACAGCAGAAACTAACACAACATTGTAAAGCAATTATACTCCAATAAAGATGTTAAAAAAATAAAATAGATAACCAACAAGGACCTACTTTATAGCACAGGGAACCATACTCAATATTTTGTAATAACCTATAAGGGAAAATAATCTGAAAAAGAAAATATATGCATGATGGGTTTTGAGATTGCAAATGTGAATGCGATTTGACTACTCCTACCAAATGCACAAGTAAAAGGATGCTTGTTTCACTTTTCACCATCACGCTGGCAAAAAATATCTTCTTTGGGTCTAACACACGAGTATGTGAGAATGGAAACTAACACCCAGAAGTGTGCATCTAAGTTGTTTGGACTTCCATTTGTACTTTAGAAGATGTAAATGAAACTCTTGAGTACATTGTGGAGAATGCAGAAGAAAATTTAGATGACCTAGTGGATTATGTTGAGAGGATATGTGTTCATAGAAGGCATGGAAGAGGCAGAAGAAGATCAGAAGCTCCAAGATTTCTACCAGAAACTAGGAATGTTCATACAGCAGTACTGAGCAACAGGACAAACAATGCACTGGAAATCTGGCATACCACATTTCAGAAGCTGGCGGTAGTACATCATCCTTCATTTGGAGATTTATTGAAGTGTTAAAAGGTGAACAGCAAAGCAATGAACGATTTATATCACCCAGGTTCTTGGTGGTCGCACTCAAATATGGCCACCAACTTCACGGCAATACAGACAAAATCAAATTCATATAACTGAAACTGTTAACAAATAAACGCAAAGCCAATAATCAGGTGGGTATATACTTAAGAGCAATTGCTTATCAATTTAAGAGTAACCTTGCTAAGCTTCATGATGAGGAAGAACAAGAATGAATGTGAAATCCAAACTTCCTCTCCAATTACAATAAAAATAATGTAAATAAAATTTTAACAAAATTAAATGTTTGCATTATTTAATGAATCATGGGCCAAATGTCTCAATGGACATTTTGGACAGGACCAGGTGTCCTGCAAGGGGTTCGTTTAGCCCTCTCAAAAGAATAATCAATGATAGAGATCAGTGTAACAGCCTTTTCCTGGCATTAAGGTAAGTTCAATACCCTATTGGAAGCACAGGTGAAATCTTCTAACTAACGTATTATGAAAATGTAGTCAACAACCAGCTTACTAGTGTGGAAATGATATAAAAATGGCAATTTTTGAGGTTGCATTAAATTCATAGGAAAACAGCTGTGAAAATCCCCTCCCCAAAAACATTTGGGGTAAAAACTAGGTGAATATACCTGGATGTGCTCCTGAAAGAGAAATGATGGGATTTTCTTCGTTCTCTAGTTACTTTCTTGGCACCATCATAGGCTCATTGGTACACTTAGCTTTGAAGTCTCCAAGCACTAGTTCAGTAAAAAGAGCTTTGTGACTCCAAGGCAGACAGAACCATTTTTCAATTGCAGAAGCACTTAATTCTTTCTCACTTTAAGTGTGAAAGCCATTTGGGCGATAGCCCAGGCAGGGTATTGCAGACCGGGAGTGAAAAACTCTTGGCCTGTAAGAAGAAACAGTAAGGGAAAAAATTCAGTTACCATTTAAGAGACCAAGAAAAAAAATATTGCATTTAGAAAAAAATTGCTTTTGGCAACTGTACTTAAGACTCTCAAATTTGGAAGTTAAACATGGGAAAATGTTATAAACGAGTTGCACCATATTTGTCTATCACTCTCTTTTTGAAGTGGCAATCTGGGTGACAGGAAAGTATGAACACATCTCTATTCTGGTGCAGCTTGCTGAGAAATGCAAGTTATAGAATGAAGCCTGCCTGTTGGGCTGCTGCTTATAAATAGAAGGAATCTGGTTCTGCCATAGAGTGGGAGCTTCGGTTTGATTGTTTTGCATGTGTGTGAAGGCAGCTAGTGTGTATTTGATAGGACCGCTCAGCTGTCGTGAGCTGGCAAGTAGCGACAGAAGGGAAAAAGGGGCCCAGCAAATAGCCATTCTCTGAATGTTCTCCTTGATGAGTCGAGATGTTTCCTGTAGCAGGAATCCTCATGCTTGACTTAAGACGCTGGGGCTGGCTGGAGTGTCACAGAGGCGGCCGAGGGAGTTCTGGAGTGTCACAGGCCTTCACAGATGCCCATAGCCGTTTGGCGACAACTCATCTTCCAAGATGACGGGCATGTACTTCCTCTTCCTTATTTTTTGCTGGTGGTAGTCATTTTATGAGATGATGGGCCTATAGAAATTTTGAGAGAATTACGGGATGTTCATATTCAGGTAGGAATATATATCATTAAAAAAGAAACAATATCTGCTGAGTAGGTTACTGCATTTATAGCATTTTATTTAATTCCTGCAGTAACACAGTTATGCGGGTGGCATCAGCCCAACTTAAATGCGTTGAAATGGAGGTTCAGGGAAGTGAAGGGATTGGCCCAAAGTCTAAAACCAGTAAGTGGCGTGATCAGTCTACCCAACTTGACCTTGACAGCCCGTGATCAGTTGCTTCACCTCTTCCCCATGACAAAAGCGCACCTGTGGGCTGCACTGAGAGCCCGATTATCCTAGGAGACCAGTGTGCCTTTGCCTTGTAAACTGGGGATGACTTAGGTCTTCACACCTCTACAGAGGAGCAGTGGGAGCTCAGTGGCCAGCCACTCTCTGGCAGTTCTGTCCAGAGGCCACATGGTTCCACACCAGACCTACTTTATAGAGAGGATTATAAGTCACTTGTCAACATTCTGTGAGCCTTTCAATTTTCAGGCTGAGCAAAAAGTCCTTATTCATTCTTCTGGGACTGTTGTCATCCAGCTGTCATCTGGGCCCTTGGAGCACAAAGTTTGTGCTGTTCACTTGGCCATATTTCTCACAGCAACATCTGTGTTCCTTTCTCTTTCCTTCCCTAGCACCTGGTTCAATTTAGATGAATATACTACTATTTTCTTATGCTTAATGTCTATATAAGCCAAAACCATCTTGATTAGCTGATGCAATCACAGGGGTGTTTTGAAGCTAATGCATACACAATGATTTTTACACTTCTATCAGTTTGGTAATAAATTCCTCACCAACCTGTTCTCAAAAACATGTGTCCTGCGGTATCGGAGCTCTGCAGTGTCCTTCAGCAGAGACCTTGCAAGAGCTCCACTGGGTCAGCCTGGTTGAACATGCCCAGGCACTGGATCCTGAAAGTTGGTCCAAGGATAAGTCCATGTTCCTGATGAGGCTTTCACTAAATCTTGGCAACAAGTGAATGAACAAACAAACAAATTAGTAAATAAATACAAAAATAAGTTTTTAAAAATGAATCAATTTAAAGAAATCGTCTTTAATCTAAGTTTATGTTCTTCATGATTGTGTGTATATGTATTAGAAATGTCTTTTTCCTGAATTGATGGAAAACACAGATGGTTGATGTCAATTTTCAGTGGCCTATTTTACCCTTCCCCTTTGGCAAATGGTCAATTCCATATAGATTCCTAAAATTACCCCCACCAGAAAAATTCCTACTGTTCCCTGAAATCCTATATCTGGGAACCAGTAATGCCAAATATGATGTCTGTGTCTCCACCATCCTACACCTGCCTCCCTCAAAAACTCCATCAGTGGAGATGTTCTAAGAGGGTTAAAGCAGAAGGAATTGGGAAGAAGAAAATAATCCCATTTGCTATAGAAAAACAAGAAAAGGAAATATATATTTACATATTTATATATTTAAATGATGTAATGTAATTATATATTATGTAAGTTATATATGTACATATTTATATGTATTTGTTTATAGAAGTTCTTTGAATGCAGGTGAGCTGACAATTTTTCATTGTGTGCTCTTGAGCCTCGGGGGTTTTTTTTTTAATTTCTTTATTTATGGCTGTGTAGGGTCTTCATTTCTGTGCGAGGGCTTTCTCTAGTTGAGGCAAGTGGGGGCCACTCTTCATCGCGGTGCGCGGGCCTCTCACTTTCGCGGCCTCTCTTGTTGCGGAGCACAGGCTCCAGACGCGCAGGCTCAGCAATTGTGGCTCACGGGCCCAGTTGCTCCACAGCATGTGGGATCTTCCCAGACTAGGGCTCGAACCCGTGTCTCTTGCATTGGCAGGCAGATTCTCAACCACTGCGCCACCAGGGAAGCCCTTGGGGTATTTTTGACTGAGACTGTTAAGGGCAGAAGCTTTAATTTCTTGTGGGGTGTGAGAGGTAGCTTTCGATTCTTTCTCATGTGTTTTCTTTTAGTCGTTTTCCTTCTCTTCATTCCCCCTTCTTCTCAGTACTGAGCTTGCACCAGACAAAAGGGGTCCTTCCCTGCCCTCACACTTTAGCGGGCCCTACTTATCACAAAGAGACATAAATGAACTCATTCAAGAACACGTGAGCACCTCTGTCTCTTGGGACCCAGTGGTCAGTGCTGGGACCACCTAAACATCCACCCTCAGAACGAACACCGTTCAGGCTCCAGAGAATTACTTCTCATTCCTTGCCCTTTGTTCTTAAAATAAAAAAGGTGACTCCATCCAAAGGCCATGAAGTCTTACGGCTGTACTACTGCTACTTACATCAGAAACAAGCACTACTTTGGAGTGTGGGAAAAGATTTGAGTGGCAGAAGCTCTTAGGTAAGAGAAAAGACGAATTAATTAACTTGTCACGTAAGTTCTCTCTGATAGCATGAATGTGATGGAGTCTCGTGTGATCAGATATCATTTCCCAGTACTGCTGAGCATCCACTTTCTTATTTCTCTTTGTGGTTCCAGAGGTGTTTACAAATTAGAGCAGTGTTCAGAGCACTGCTGTGCGGAGTCTGAGGAACATTTTCCAAAATTAAATACTCCCAGTTACTACTAGTCTGTATAGATGTGGATCTAGCTACAATGGGAGAAGTGTTACATTATTACCTGGCTCTAGACATTGCTTTAAAAGGTGGTGAAAATCATGATATGACAATTTATATGTTGAAACTAAAATATTCTGTAATTTTTTGTGGTAACGATAATCTATTATACACAGCCAAATACAATGTTTGCTCATGATATATAAAGGAATTTTATTAAAAACTCCCATTACTACTGCCCTAGCAGAGTGAATGTTCTCTACATGGAAATTAATAGTTAAAAAATTATCTTAGAACTATAATATTTCAAGAAATGTGTCTATTTTAGCATTACTGTCAATAGAACATAAAATATATGAAAGCGTTGATTATAATATAATTAGTGTTTTGCTGAAACAAAGGCAAGAAAAACAAATTTTACGGAATATATTTGTGAATTAATGAGAGAGATCTTACTTGTCAAACATCACTAGCCCTTCAAGAAAACACTCAGACATGCGCAATATAATTAAATCCAGTCATCTTTGAGAGTTTGCTGACTTTCCGTCATATGAAAACCATAGTTTTAAACAAAGTTTTTCATTCTATCATTGTGAATACGTATTTATCAAGGAAGGGGGTGGACTATGTATCATTGAACAGTTTAACTTGTTTTAAGTCTTATCATTATTTAGATCTATGCCTGTGGGTTTCCGTTTGAACACTTGGCACATTTTGTCTTGATTCCCCTCACTCTCTCTTCTTTTTCTCTCTCCTCCCTTTGATACACCTTTATTTCTCTCTCTTACTCCTCTCTTCTCTCCTCTTTGGCTTTATAAGTCTTACTGCATCATCTCAAGTGCTTAATAAGTGCAATTTTTGTTTATTTTTGTGAAATCAAATCAAATCCATCTCTGAGGCTCCCTCTCTCCCAAATGGCAAGAAAATCCAATCTCAGCCATGATGGAGAGGGGCATGAGGGTGGAATTCTCCTCCTCTTTCTCTTTCTCTAGGGCCATATAGCAAATTGATTTTAGTTTTTAAGGGAAATTTCAGATTTTGGTCTAGGCTATCCATTCAGCTCACTGGAAAAGCGATGGAGACAAGGACTCAAGGTTGTACTACTGGCCAGGAATGAAGTCAGTGTACTTGGCTGCTGCATTCCCTGAGGTGTGTCTCTTGGAATTTGGTGTTTTCTTCAAGCTCCTGGATCTGCCTCTCTCCAACATCTGCCTGCTGTCCCATATACACTAAAATATAGACAAAATTAAACATGCTTAAAGGTGAGTTCCTTCTTTCTTTTATTCACTTATTCATTCAACAAATATTTGTTGAGAGCCTTCTAATTGCCAGGCATTGTACTAGGTGCTGGGTGTGTATTAGTGAATAAAATAGACATGATATTGCCTTATAGAATTTGTAGTTCAATAGGGGAGATATTCAGTAAACAAGAAAACAAATAAGTATGTACACAGAGAATGACTAGGAAGTTGAAAGAACCTAAAACATGGTTGTACGAAGAGGTGAAGGAATTAGGAAGGTTTGGCCTTCTCCATGGAAGGCTCAGAAGAACTTCTTAACAACTACATAAATTTTAAAGAATTTCACATGAAAAAGTACTTTCTTTCATCAATTCTAAGCAGCTGAGCTAGCATCAAAAGCTGGAAGCTTTAGTAAGATCCATGTTGGATGAACAGGATGCAGAATTTTTTGAGTTGTGAAAGAATGGAATAGGCTGCTTGGAGCAGGAGGGGAGTGGGTCAGGTCAGGAGTTCTCTTGATTAAAAGTAGCCACAGTTACTACTCCATAATAAAGAGGAGTAGACATGCAACAACATGTATGAATCTCAGAAACATTACGCTAAGTGAAAGAAGCCTTACACAAAAGACTATATGTTGTATGATTCCATTTATTTGAAATTCTAGATTAGGCAAAACTAATCTATAGCAGATACCCAGAACAATGATTGCCTGGGGAGGGGAGCAGGGCAGTGAGGGCTAAGATTAATGAGGAAGGGGTATGAGGGAACTTTCTGGGATAATGGACACGTTCTCTATTTTGATAGAGATTTGGCTTACATAGGATATATGCATTGTCAACATTCATCCAATGGTTCATTTAATATTTGTACATTTCACTATATACATATTTCATCTAGAAATAAATAAGGCAGGAAGACAAAGTCAAAGAGAAAGAAAAAGGAAGAAAGAAAGAAAAAGAGACAAATATTGAACTTTAGTTAATCATACACATGCTGGAGTTTTAGGGGTGTCTGCACTGATGTCTGTAATTTACTTTGAAATACATGAGAAAGTAAGATGGACTGATGAATGGATATATAGATAGAAATGCAATAAGGCAAATGTAATCAAATGTTAACAATTGTAGAATCTAGGTAGTGAGTATATGGGGATTCACTGTACAGTTCTTTAGCTTTTTTGATGTTTCAATTTTTTCCTAATTAAATGTTAAGGAAAAAATACTCACAATTCATTGAAGATTTACTACAACCTGTTAGTCACCGTGCTATGCATTTTTGATGTATTACCACAAATACTGAAGAGAACAATTTATGGTAGATATTATATTTTCTTTTGTTGTCAATTACTAAATTTGTAAATTGTAAATCAGAAAACTGGGGCTTGCCCAGGGCCATATGATTAAGTGGCAGGCCTATCTTCAAAGTCTGCACCTGTGCTATCCAATATGGTGCCCACTGGTCACACGTGGCTCTTGAGTACCTGGAATGTGGCCAGTGCGACTGATGAACTGAATTTATAATTTTATTTAATTTTAAGCTGAAAAAATTAAATTCAGTTATTAGAAAACTCACTTCAGTTACTAGAAAAGTTTCAAGTATGTTTGAAGGTATTTTTTCAAACGTAATATTTATGAATTCTAAATACTTACTAAATATTCCCAATGAAAAATAAACACATTTTGAAGACTTATTGTGAAAAAAATAATGTAAACTATCTCATTCATAATTTTTTATTGATAAAATGTTGAAATGATAATATTTTGGATGCATGGGTTAAATTTTTAAATATTAAAATTAGTTTTTACTTTAAAAACTTTTAACATTACATATGTGACTCATATTTCTATTGGACAGAGTTGGCATATACTCTTACCAGCGTACCCCAGCATGTATAATATTCGTATTAAGGCTAGGGGATGCAAATTACCAGGAGTGGGGGTGGAGTGGTGTAAGGTGGGGTGGGTGTGCACCAACTCACTAAAGATCCTTTGTAACTATGAGATCCTGTGAAATTTTATGTAGCACTTACTATGAACCAGGGACTATTTTCAAGTCTTGACATTTATACATTCAAGGATATTTAATCCTCACCCCAACTCTATGAGGTACATTATCCCCATTTTACAGATGAGGAAACTGAGGCACAGGAGTGCATACATAGATATTTAGTTGCAGCTAAATCAAAGTAAAGGAAACACTGCCATTAAGATACACTCAGAATTTAAAACTTACCCTTTCAGAGCTTTCTTTAAATGGCTTCGATTTAGAGATTTGGTTTCAATCTCTCAGACTCTGGAGAACATTTTCCTCCAAGGACACTGGCCCCTTTTCCATGCACAAGCAGCTCTTTGAATTGTGCATCCCTTCCCAGAATTCTAAGGCATTTATTCAAACAATGTGGATCAAACTAGATAATTGGCCAACAGGAGTACACTGTAGCTGAGCAAATGGGTATTAGAGGGGTCCCATTTGAGAATTCGTCATTTTCTTTCAGGAGAAAGGGCAGTTTAATCTCTCTAAAAGCCTGCCACATCCTGTGATAATTGACTTAGCAATGGAATTGCCTTGCAGAAATCTTCTGCATTTCTATGGCGGTGATGCTGATGGAAGTCTTGAGGAGGCCCAGGAACTGCTGGGTTGTTCTTCCTAAGTATTCACAGAAGGAGTGAAGGTGACTCCTGCATCCAGAGGCAGTTAATTTCCTAAGTGCAAGGCTTTATTCATTTTGAAGAGAACTTGGATTGGCTGGTGTTCCAGAAACTGCAACAAAGAAACTCAGGTGAGTTGTCAAAAAGTTACTTGAGCAGCTTGCACTGTTGGTTTTCAGTACCAGGGATCAAGCCTTTCCCCTCTTTTATGAATATGCCTTAAAATTCGGGTTAGTACCAATGCCAGTTATAATCCATGTCTATTTCCAGAAGGCATTGCCTGCTGTGGTTATGAGACCCAGCATGTGCAGGCTGTTAATGCATTGGCAAAGTTTTCAAACAGTAAAAGAGGAAGCTCTAAAAATTCAGGAGAATGTCACCCTAGTGCCAGTCCTCAAGAGGGTAGAAGGTGATAACATGGGAGAGTCTTAGACCATTGCTACTTAAAGTGTGGTTCTGACCAGCAGCATCGGCATCACCGGGAAGCTTTGTGGAAATGCAAACTCACAGACCTCACCTCAGATCTACCGAATCAGCATCTCTGGGATTGGTGATCAAGAATATGCATTTTAACAATACCCCTAGACCAGTGCTTCTCAAACTATCTATGGCAAAAGACAAGTTCTGTTTTAGTTTTTTTAATTTGTTGCTAACTCATTCTTTGGTAAAACATCCTGTTCAATGAGACAAATTCAGTAATCGTTCCCTGGGCTGTTGCAGCAACGTCCTTTGCTTGTACAGAAGTTTTAAACACTTACTCTCAGCTTGTAGACCTTTCTTATTGGAGACTGGTAACAATGAGTTCATGGGATGCACCGGTCCATGGACCACACTTATCTAAGTAGCACTTACCTAAGCCATAGTTCTCTGGTACACCAGCCTTCCTCAGCCCAGAATGATCACTGTTGCTGCCTGGAACTCATGCATCTTTGCCACGGAACACCGGTGAGCCTCACAGAGAACAAAGACATGGAGATGAGAGTTAATCAGGAACCACCCCTTCTATCTAGTTTGGTCATACAGTTACTATACACACTTTCAAATAACCCATTTCAGCTGAACTAGATCAGGCAAAGTTTGGTCATGGATGGATCACCTTCTTATGTTATTGCATTAAGGTGGTAAATTGCAAAGATTTGCTTTTCATGTAGTATTACTGCTGTGGTTCATGAAACTCACAGTTGCCACGAGTCCGTAGACGTTATGGAGCAAAGTAAATTTCTTTTTGTATCTCTCTTCCCGTAGGGCTGAATTTCTAATTTTCTACTGAAAGGCTGTGTTACAGAATTTGGCTGGTCAGATGACATTTGGAGTTCATCAAATTCTAATTGATGAATAAACACAGGGAGAATGTTTCTCTCCTGGACTTGATTATAGAGTTGTCACTATCACATGACACTGAGGTGTTGTAAAAATGTTGCTTTAATCTGTACTCCATTTGGTTAACCTCATCCCATAGCCACATCTCTTAAAATTTTGTTAAAATACATTAGGGCTTATTACATCCCTTGTTTATACTAGGGAATCAGTAACAGAAGGTGTCAATGATGTAAACATTACATAAAAGTAAAGGCTTCAGAGGTGAAAACAGTGCTTAATGGAGCTGCTTTGCCAGTGGGAAATGAATTCTGATATTATCCAGAACCAGTTCTTACCCTGAGATGCTCCCCACTTACAAAGAGTGTCAAACAGCCTTTTAGCAACCTTCCAAAAAAAATCTATGATTGTTTACACGAAAGTGTTTCAAACTCTTCATCTGCTATAAATTGTGTACAGCCAAGTGGGTGCATTAGGATTAATACTGAATCTCTTTATCTGGTAAGGTAAAAGAAATGTTTATAATATCCTGAAATGTATTTGCTTTTCCCATGGCTTTAGATAATACTTCTCATGGCTTTAGATAATACTCCTAAAAGGAGCCATTTATGAAATAGTTGGTTAACATACAACACAAACAGTAGCATAAACCCTTTGGTATTTTCTAAGTCCAAAAATGAATAATTGTGCCTTTTTCAATTATTTGACCTCTTCTATATGAAGGACCCTGGCTTGTGAAGTTTATCTGGCTGTTTGAAATACCTGTGGCAAATCATTTTGAATGGTTTCTCACCTTGGTTTCTTGAATTCACATGTGATGAAAGTATGCCCTAAAGAAAATGCAAACTAAAACCACAATAAGATACTATCTTACACCCACCAGAGGGGCAAAACAAGAAAAGGCTGACAATAGCAAGTACTGATGAGGACATGAGGCAGAGAGAACTCTCATACAAGCTTGTGGCAGTGTGAATTGGTACAGCCACTTTGGAAAACAATTTGACCCTATGTAGTAAAGTAGAGCATGTGAATACTCTACAACTCAGCATTTCTGTTCCTACGTGTACACCCTACAGAGATTCTTTTATACGTGCATTAGGCTATATACAAGACTATTCTTATTAATGTAGTTTCTAATGGCAAAAATTCCCAATAGGAAACTCAGGTGGCCATCTAATAGGAGAAGGGATAAATTCATATTGTTACATTCATACAACTGCAGCAAAGTGAATAAAATATAACCACATGTGTCAGCAAAGATGAATCTTAAAAACATAAAATTAGATAAAAAAGCAAGTTCCAGGAACATACATACAATAAGATTTCATTTGAATAAAGTTAAATAATGTGCAAAACTAAGCAGTATACATGTGAGATAAAATGATTAAGAAATGCAAATGAATTTAACAGAAAATAAGATAATTCTCATCTTCCGGGGGGGAAGGAGGAACAATCAATGGAGGAGAGTCACAGTGGAATCTGGAGGCACTAGTCATGTTCTATTTCTGAAGCTGGGTGGTAGTTACGTGGGTAGTTACATACCAACCATTTAAAAAAATCAGACAGATGTGGTGTATATACAATTTGCAAGCATGAACTTTTTCATGACAAAATAAAAGTAAATGGAAAAAGAGTATGTCCTAAAAACAAACTGGGAGACCTCTATCTGTTGGGTCCCATTAGGTTATTCTGGGTAACAAACCATCTCCAACTGGCTTAATGAAGCAAAGTTTATTTTTCTCTCATGGCTACATGTCCAATGAGAGTCATCAGGGGCCTCTGATTATTGTGGTAACTGAGGGACACTGGCTGACAGAGTTTCTATGGAAAAGAGCCTCTAGGACTACTGCCTGTGGGAAAAAATTATCACCAGATCATCACCGAGGGGAGGAGGGGAAGGAGGGGAAGGAGGAGAAGGAGGAGAAGGGACAGGACAAGTCAAGCACTGGCTCCTCAAATTGCTCTCTGGAAATGGTAGGTCACTTCCATTCACATTTTATTGACCAGGTTAAGCCCTGCTAACATCAAAGGTATTAGGGAAGTGCAATCTTACTCTGTCTCTGGAAAGAGAACCTTAATATTTGTGAACAGACCTGATGACCATAATGACTTCAGATAATTATCTGGGACAAGTCCTCCTGTCATATAAGAGGGGCTTGTCATCTTTTCTTACTACCCTCAAAATGGATAGGCAAGCCAGGCTTTGCCCATGTGTTGGGTGCTCATTGAGCTGGTATTATAATTTGAACACATATAAATGCTTCAACTGACAAAAAATTTCAGTCCCACTTAGACATTCTGGTTGTCTGGGATTTTGAACATTGGATTACCCCTGCAGATGATATAAGAGCTGGATATTTTTAGCAGAAGGTGTGATATAATTTGAGATGATATAATTCTATAAATGTCTGGACAGGCTGCTTTATATGCTTTAGGGTCAATTGGGAACAATAAGCCCATTTGGATGGAGGATACAGGCTCCAAATGCTATTTTATGTTATGTGGAATATGGAGAGAGAAATGCCCAGAGGGGAAAAGGCTGGAGTCCAAACTAGATGAGCAGACAAAAATGGTGGTCACGAAGGAAGTTATCCAGTGAATTGTTTTTTTGGCAGTGAGAAAAGAAGATAAAATGCAGAATGTAGTCACAGTGATGGGAGCTATAAAGTGACACTTTTGTGCCCATGATGGAGATGCGGTGGCCCTAAGTGGGTTTACTATTCCTTACAGAAGGGGAAGAATAAGTTTGTGCTTGGTCCAGGACACACAGTGACCTTGGGAAAACTATAATGGCTGGGTGACCTCTCAAGAAGAGTTAGTGACACATCAGCTGAAGCATTTGAAGTGCTTGGCCCTTGTCACATGGAGCCTTGAATTCTTGCTTCTTGTATGCACGTCCAAGAAGCAGCCTGGTCACTGGTTGACTCATGAGTTAGAAATCTAAACCTAAATGTTGATTCCATGACTTGTTTTAGGTGTCACCCTGAGTAAATTCTATCACCCTTTGGAGCTACAATGTCCACATCTATAAAATGAGGATTCCGTAGAAATTTTGTGAGATGCAAAGGACAAAACATGTGAAAACAACTACAGCAGTGCCTGGCATATTACCAGCATTGAGTCACATTTGCTCCCTTAATTCTTTCCTCTATTTGATAGTAAGTTCCTTCGGGGAAGGATCAGGGCACATTCATGCTGCATTGCCCCAGGGGCTTGGAACACTGTCTGGAACACTGGAGATGCTTGATAAATGTTTATTAAATGTGCAAATGAAAGGGCTAGGGTGAGACTTTGGGGCTAACTCTTAGACGCTGGTAAATAGTGACCTTTTCCCCTTTATGAAATATCCCTTAAGATGGATATGTTAGGGAGACCTTAGTTTCAGCAGCATTTAACAGAGACCGGAATGACAGTGGCTGAAAAGATAAAAGTTGACTTCTCTCTCATGTAAAAGTCTTAACAGGCAGTGCAAGGCTGGTGTAGTGGCTCCACTGGGTGTCCCGGTGGCCTTGGACCTCGTTGTCCACGATGGAGAAGAGGGAATAAGAGATGGTACACTGCCACTGCCTTTAATGACACAGCCAGGAATCTCTCCTCTCTCACCTCTCGTTACCAGAAGTTCTAGCTACGACAGTGACTGGGAATGGAATTTTTATCCCAAGCGTCCAAGTGACTTCCAATTTCTTGGAAA
Source organism: Balaenoptera musculus (assembly GCF_009873245.2). Classification (NCBI taxonomy): domain Eukaryota; kingdom Metazoa; phylum Chordata; class Mammalia; order Artiodactyla; family Balaenopteridae; genus Balaenoptera; species Balaenoptera musculus. Next base: position 75,718,663 of record NC_045790.1, read on the forward strand.
GGGAGAGTAGATATTGGAAAACAACCTGAAGTTCCTTCCATAGTCTTTCTTCTATAATACAATACTTTTTGAAAAATGGAATGATTGCTGGTCTCCTGTGCTGGACCACGAGGATGGCAGCCACTTCCCAGTGATAGAGCAGAGAAAGTCTAGAAGCATCCTGATTCCCAGATAAATGAGGAGCCTCCAGAGAGTTTTGAATTGTCTGTTTATGTGTGAGAAATAAATTGCTTTCTTGAAACCCATATTATTTTGGAACTTTGCTATTCACAACTGTATATATATTTTAAATAATGCATAGGGCTGGTGTGCAGGTGGGTCTTTGTGGCTCTGTGTGACATGAGGAACTTTAGCCCTTCTTCCCATGAGGGAGCGAGTGGTTCCTTTCTCTTCTGACTCGGCAGCTACAATGACCGGCAGGAAACCACTCTTCTCTCCACCCAGCTGTGACTTCATTCTATTAGGCTAAAATCGAAATCAGGGGTGAGTTAATGTACCGAATTGTACACTAGTAGCCTCCAGTTTATCCTCTTCTCACTTACAGGGTCTGTACATGTGTTTTATACTAGCAGTGCAAATTGTACAAGACTTAAAAAAAAAATCAAGCCAATCAGAGGTAATAAGATTATAAAACACAGTCCTGCCTCGCTGTAGGAAATCTCAGTGTGTGAATATTCAGATACATTTAAAGTGATAATGCCTCTACAATAAGATTGATCTCATTACAAAATAATTTACTGAACACCTAATAATTTACTGAATACCTAAATACTTTTAGTGACACTTCCTTACACATTTATAATACTGCACCCAAATTACTTCAAATTTTCACCTAATCTGTCTGTTACATAAAGTGGGATACATGGGCTCAAAGACCCATCCTGGGTCTGAATAAAATAGATGGAATTTTATCAATACAGCATTGTGTTTTCTGCTTTGACATTAACAGACTGTATTAATAATCGAAAGAATAGTAAAGAAATATTTTCTTCTTTTAAACTTTTTTTTTGGGGCTGCATTGGGTCTTTGTTGCTGTGTGTGGGCTTTCTCTAGTTGCGGTGAGCAGGGGTTACTCTTCGTTGCGGTGCACGGGCTTCTCATTGCCGTGGCTCCTTTCCTTGCGGAGCATGGGCTCTAGATGCGTGGGCTTCAGTAGTTGTGGAACTCGGGCTCAGTAGTTGTGGCATGCGGGGTCTAGAGTACAGGTTCAGTAGTCGTGGTGCACGGGCTTAGATGCTCCTCGGCATGTGGGATCTTTCCGGACCAGGGCTCGAACCCGTGTCCCTGCATTGGCTGGCGGATTCTTAACCACTGCACCACCAGGCAAGTCCCCAAGAAATATTTTCTAAAGAAATAATAAAGGAATGAAAATGGTGTTCCAGTTTGCACAAGATCAAGCCTTCCTCATTTCTTCCTGCTGTTTTACCACAGTTTTGACAAATCCTTTTTTCTCACATTTTAGAATTCATACCTTGTGTACTTTATAGTTTATACCTTGTACATTTTTAATGTCATTAAAAAAAATCTCAAGTCTAGGCACTTTCCCTTCTTACACTGTAGCTATGATACCACAGAAGGTTGGAACTAAAATAATTATGATCCCTTAAGGCAAGACCTCCAGCTTGTGAAGTAGGCCAGTCTTCATACCTAACAGCTTTAACCTCTAATAATACAGAGAAATAGAAAAAGTGTCTACAAGGAGAAGCCAGCCTCTCATCTGGGCTATCTTTTCATTGTGAGTTCTTTAAAAAAACAAAACAAAACAAAACCCCCAAAAAACCTACTTTAATGATCTACTCCCTTGCTTTTCTTTAAGAAGAAAATTTTCTGTATTTGAATGTGGCATATTTCATGAGTCTCTAAGTCTATTTCCATGAGTCTATGCAGAAGTCCACTTTTTGTGAGAAGTCAAATAACTCATCAGCTTTGCAGCTTTAGTCCCATTTGCAACTCATGCTGCTACTTTGCGGGGGAGGAAAGGCCTTGGCAAATGTCTGCGTTCCCACACCAGGCAAGAAAACCAATGTTTGCAAAGAGTGTTGAGTACCATCTCTACTGGATCATGCCAGGACAAGTGGACCATTCAGAACCACTATTGGAGTCCACGTTCAGGTGTATTATCTTCTCTTCCATTCCAGAGAGCATCTTCTCCAGATAGGCAGGGGTTAGAAAATCTTTTATCAGTACTCTGATAAATGCAAGTTTATAGAAAGAAATGCAATTAGCAGAGGAAAACCATAACATAGATACAAGTGATGTATGAGTATACAAACAACTTTTACATCTGTAGGCTCTTTTCTGCCCAGAATATCTGCTCTACAGCCCATTCTTCTCACTCTCTGCCTCTGGGAAGCAGGAGGCTCCCTTTCCAGGGCTGCCCCATCCAAGGCTGGTTTACACTCCCAGCCCTGACCTGGCCAGAGTCCTCTGAGACTTCTCCAAGACTCCAGTGGACATCTGCATTGGGGCTTTTGCTTGCCTGGTTTCTGGCTTCCCCATGTTTGTTGCTGAACTACAGTGCCCTCCAGTTGGAGGAAAGAAGCAGAGAAAACTCTCTCAGATTCACTTCTGAAGTCTTGCTTTGCTTTTTCTTCTTGCCACCGTGTTGCTGGCCCATCTCCGGCCTCCATCTATCTTCACGCCAGACAAAGAAGACACGAGAAAAATTCAAGCAACTCCTCTCCATGCTTCATAAATGATCAGCAGAACTCCACCTAACCACAGACCAGGTGTTTCCGGCTCGCATTTTTCTGCCTGACAGACCCCTGCAAAGGATCTGGTAACCACTTTCTGTTCTGCCTTTTGTTTAGTTCCTGCGTGAACCATAGACACCCTTGGGGTGGAGGACAGTGGAGTGGAATGGAGAGAGCTTTGAACTCGAAGCCAGTCATTTTAATCCTCCTGGTTTGCAAGCTTAGTGTCTGTGTGATCTTCAGATGTCATTTAATTCCCTTGAGACTCAGTTTCATCTGTAAAATGGGTATACACATGTCCCCCTGATGAATCAGCAGGAGCCAACAGAAACCCCTTCCCTAGGGGCTCCCCCTCAGGCTTAGTCTCCGTATAGTTTTTAAAAGATTCACCACACGTGTTCTATTTAATAGCTAAAAGCTGGACCACTTAAGAAAGCAGTAATAGAAATTAGTATCAAAATCTAGAGATTTTCTAATAATGTGCAGTTGTGAAGTTTAGCTGCATTAATTGACAGAAGAGAGCTGGGGGAGCCGGCCGCGTGGTGGAAGCTTCAGGAGGCTGGTTCTCCTCTGGTTTCCCTTAGAGCAGTCCTCTGCGGAGCCCGATGGTCACATCTCCATCGCCAGATTCCAGGCGTTAAGTCCCAAGGAAATCAGGGAAGAGGGGTGAAAAGTATCCTATCCCCATGCAGGGCAGTCGGAACGTCGGGCTTTCCTTCCTAGAGCGAGTAGTGATATATAGTTCCTTCAAACAGAAAGGATATAGCTAAATCCCACCGACTTAATTCTGTCTAGGCTGACCCCCTCCCCGCAAGGTGTGTGAGTGGATCCACGCGAGACTTCTCGAGACTTCCGGTGTCTTTTTACGGGTCGCGAGCTAGGTCACGGAGCATGCGCACGCAGGGACCGTCTTGGCTGGGCTGTGGTCCTTGGAGACGCCTTCTAACGACACTGTGGTTGAGACCGCAACGGCTCAGAGCGGTGGCTGTGGCTGTGAGGTGAGGCCGAAGCTGTTACCGGAGAGGGTCCTCTCTTTAGAAAGCCTTCCCGTTTCTCTCAGTGTGTGGTTTTGGTTGGCTGCAAAGAAGTGGAAATCGGATTCTGGTCAGCCTCCATCGCCCCGTGTGGCTCAGGCCGGGCAGTCTGCAGGATGCTGGGTATTAATTCTGCATCTAAGGCTGCCGCGGAGAGATTGATGGCTGACCTTGTATTCATTCATCCCGTGTGCACGTGTACTGAGCCCTTATTATGTGCCATATATTGTTTTCTAAGTGCTCTGCTGGTCTTATTTTTTCCCCGCAGCACCGCTGTGAGGTGGGCACTGATTTTAACCCCGCTGCACAAAGGAAGAAACTGAGGCAGAGGGCGGCAAAGCTGTCTTCGTGCCCTTCTATTATTAGGAATCGTTTTAGTTTTACAGTTATTGACTTGAAGGTGGCAATTTCCAGAGAGTTTTTCCTAAATGATCTGGCCTGAACTATTTGCTAACTAAGCAACTGTTTGTTTCAGACAATGACAGACGAACCAGACGGGGCCAGGGAGAGCACTGTGGGGAGGTATCACTGATATTAGACCCTTCCATGCCACGGAGCGGGTGGCCTGGGTAACCGCGTTTATAGGAGACACCTGTAGTTTTCAGATCTTTAATCAGTCTCTGACTTTAGGCCTGTGGTTCTATAAAACATCTCACGTTTCCTTCCAAAGCAAAGGCATCAACCTGCACCCCTTCTCAACTGACTCTTTAAAGGGGTTTCGATAACCCCTGCAGATTCCAAATTGTATTGTATCTTCTGTCATGGTTATCTTAAAACAAATAAGGAGAGATTAAGAATGGAATTAAATATCTAAAATTACTCCATTGGCAATGAGGAATAATTTGGGCAGGATGGTAGCAGCTCTCACACTGCATTTGAGATCCAGTCCTGCCCTTGGAACTCAGTAGAATCTGGTGTGAGATTTGACTGCAAATGTGACTGAAATAGGAGGCCCAGAGCCAGGCTCTGGTTGAACTGGGACTGTATTATCAAAGCACCGAGGATACTGTATGATACATAATGATAAACTGGGCTTATTGGGGGATTGTTGGCAGACGATATTGGAAAATTGAAGTAAAGTGAAACGATGTGGAGGGCAAGTGAAATTGATTAAGGCAAGTGGTTCACAATTTAGGCTGTTAATTCCAGGTGCTGTCACCACATTCTTTTTTCTAGTAGTTGGCATATACCGTAGTGGTAGGCGGAGCGCCACCAGGAAAGTAGGCGGAACGGCACTGGACTAGCTCATTATGAGCCAAAGAAATGCTTAGTTATGCATGACAACCAACCGCTTTAAGGGTGGAGAAGGAGCAGGGCCTGATGCTCTGCTCTATTCTTACCCCATGACCTAGTGACAATGCATTATGTGTTTCCATCCCCCGCCCCCCCAATGCTGTGATCTTCAGGAATTCTGTCCATTTGGCCTCTTAGGATGGGTTAGTCCGGTGCAGGTTGGAAGTGCTGGTATTTGAGATATTCTCTGGCAGTCTGACTACCTCTTGCATCTTACTTCCCTCTCTCCCCAGTCTCTTGACATCCTTTATACACTTCAGTGTGCATCTCAGAGGCTGCTTTGTCTCTAAGGCTTCCCCAACATTCTGTTTCCTCCTATCTTGAGCTGGTTTTAACCTTTCTCTCCTTTGTGCTTCCTGAATTATAGCATGCACCAAAGACTATCTTGTGTTTATCTTTATTATTTCTGTTCCTGTCTTACCCTTACCAAAAGCTCCCTGAGGGTAGGTTTCATGTTTTCTTTATCATAGCCGCCTCCATATCACTTTGCACAGTGCCTTGCACAAAGTGGATGCTTAATACCTTCTTGTTGAATTGTAGTAGTTTAAAAATCTTCCATAGTCCAGGTTGAACTGAGAACATCAGACATTTCCAAAAAACGCTAAGATTTGTGTGGCAGATGAAGGCAGCAGCAGGTGAGCCCTCCCAGGGAGGGGAGACATTTGCAGGTCCAAGTATTTCTGCACCAAGCCAGTCCTGATCGCTTTCCTCCCTAAGCAACGGATCTTTCTCATTGTTCCCCCCTACCCAGTGGTCCCTTTGTCCTTGTTTTGCAGAGGTTAAATGGCCTTATTTTTCGGTGGCATGCTCTAAAGATCTCGCTAGCATCTCCTTTGCTTTTATGGAGAGCTTGGTTTGTCAGCAGAAGGGAGGACCTCTCTGGTTCCCAGTAGGGACGTTGTGCTCCTCTCTTCTCCTCTCTCCTCTCTGTTAACCTTAGTCTGGAGTAGGGAGGCCAATTCCTACTCCGCCCGTGAGGGCGCCTCCCATCTGACCACTAGGCTTGGACTCGTGTGGCCTGAGGAGATCATGGGATAATGTAACCAACAAGTTACCTTTAATATCAGCTGCTCAAGGAGCAGCCTCACCAGCCCCAAGACAAAGCTTGCCATTGCCGTTTTAAAAATAATAATCCCTAATCATTTTTGTATATCTTAAGCTCAGGGCCCAATAGTTCAAAAATGAAAGGTGAATACAAAGATTTTTCTTCTGCTCTTACTCCGTTTTAATTTTTTTTTTTGGTGGGGGGCATTTGTTTTAAAACCTAGGAAATATTCTATACCTGTGATGGCCCCCAGCTGAATAAAGTATTAGACAGTCTCTAGATCTTGATACCAATTTCCATCTCTACTTTCTCAAGACAGCCTGGCTTTTAGCTATTTAACAGAATTCTTGTGATAGGTAAAGTCTTATAAAAATACATGGAGACAAAAGTATGAGGGCCTGGGCAAGGGATTTGTCCTCAGCTCCTGGCAACTCAGCTGGGATATCTGGGTAGGGAAGACACGTAAGAAGAGAGGACTTTGGAAGCGGGTGGCTGGAGTGGCCACATCTTATTCAGTCCACGTGGTCAGTAAAAACTTGGAAGGAGGTATGAAATGTCCCCTAGCCCTTCTAGTATACCTTGTCTATTTTAGATTCCAGTGTTCTTTGATTCCTGACAATTCTCATCTTCTACAGTCTCTGGTCACGACCAGGACCTAGTGACTGAAAGCAGAAGAATTTCACCTATTCCTAAGTGTGGGCAAGACACTGGAAAAAGTGTGTATCAATCATCAAGGGTCGAAAACGCAGCTTCAACAGTATGTAACTGGTGAGTTTAACAAGCCTCACTTTTGACATAAACAAAACACAGCATTATAGTGTTTCACCCATGTTACCTTTAAGCGTGATTCAGTGGGATTAATTTTCCCCTGCCCCGGGATGTCAACTCTGGCAGATCTTATGCTTTTGCCTCCAGTCTTATAGAAAAGATACTCCAAGGTCACTTTAGGTTGCAAACACAATCTCAATTCAGAAATTAGAATGTCATGGCAAAGATGTTAATCAAAACTTGGAAAGTGACAGCATTCAGTAGTTTGCCTTCCTTCAGCTCTGACCTGCTTCAGGGGTGGTCCTCCAGTCTTCACTCCTCCCCTGCCCCTCCCTGGTCACCCTGCCCTCTCTGCACACTTTTCCTCACCAAGGTCAAAGATAGGAGGAGAGAGAAGGGAACGTTTTGGTTTTCACTAGGCTGGCAACTTTGTTATTCCTGAGCCTACAGCTGCCATCCCTAATTAGTTACTGATGATTAAGACAGACCTTTTCCCCACGGCTGCTTTTCTGGGCTCTTTGAGGTGCTCTGCTGAAGTCTTCCTCCTGCAGCTTCCATTAGCTATTCGGATTCTTCGCTATTTCAGCTGGCCGTTTGTAGCTCCTCCCTCAGCCTGTAGGGATCCAGTGACACCCTTCCAACTCCTTCCACTCAGGTCTTCTCACCTTCTGTGTTACCTTATTGCACAGGACCAAAGACAAGATGAGCTGGGTCTCTCTCTGGAGTGGCTTATGTCAGTTCCCATGATCCTTTGTCCAGTGACCCCTTTGTCCAGTGAGCCCAGGTTGCAGGCTGACCCCACCACAGAGCACAGGACGATGCCCCTTGATAGAATTAAAATTGGTTGGAAACCTTCCTGCATGAAAATTAATTGCACATAAAAATTAGTTAATTTCTGTTTTTCTCAGTTGTATCTTGTTAATTTTATAAGCAATATTTCTATGCGTTAGAGGTAGTGAATACAAAAATTGTATTTGATTCATCATATAGTCTCATACATTTTTGAGTTGCAAATTCTCCCAGAGAGATATCGTACCAATTCTATGTTAGTGTGTAATATTCAGAATTTGGTTCCTTGCTTTATTTCAATGCAGTAACTTCACAGTTTTTTTGATATTTAACTTTTGGTTTTGTGAAAATAAGATATGAGGATTGAAATAAAGCGTTGCTATTAGCATGATTTAATTTTTCTTGCTTTTGAAGTAGCAAAAATTCATTGACTTGAGGGTAAATTATTTTATTTTGCTGAAAAAAATGTAGTATACGATGAGTGAGGGCTGATGATATGTTTCCTTGACAAGTCCTTTTAAGAAGACTGTTTCTAAATGCAAAATGCCGAGTGAAATCTTGGGAAGGAGAATTTTTTTTAGTAAGTTCATAAGGATCCACTGTGCCCTTCTGTTTCTTTCATGCTCTTTAGGAATCCTTTCTGTATATACTTAGAATTTTTTTTCTGCTTTAAATTGAAATAGTCTATGGAGCAGCCACTTTATGTATGTTTTAAACTCTTGCTTGGTTCATAAAAATGCATTTTTAAGAGTTCCCGTGCAGCATAGATTTGTTTAAACATTTAAAGTCAACAACATGTCAAGTCTGGTATGGTTGGTGGAGCGGAGAGAATATTGAGTGCAAAGTACTGAAATTTTATAAGCTTTGGCAGTAAAGGGTAAAGATCTCTATTCATTTAGAAACTATTATTAGAAAATAATGTCTTGTAACTTTATCATTTGTTATCTCAGTTGATTCTCAGCCCTTGTCAGGGGTTTGTCAATAGGCAGGTCGGATTGTCATATCCTCATGTTAATGATGAGGAAACTGAGGCTCAGAGAGGTTGAGTGAATTAGCCAGTGTCATCCTGCTGGTACACTGAAGAACCAGGATAGGAATCCAGGTTTGCTGTCTTTTAAGTCCTGAATTTTTACATTATAGCACTATGATTTTCAAGACAGCAGTGATTAGTTATGGTTAGGGCATGCAAAGATGGATGACACTGTCCCTATTTCCAAAAGCTAGTTGAGAGGTGGAGCTGGGAGACAGACAAGTCATGAAACCCTTGCAGTGAGATTTGGTAAGGACAATAATAAGAGCGATTAAATGAGGCACTAAGGAAGGCCTAATTCTGTCAGGGGTGGAAGTGGGAAGGACTTTAAGCTCTTGTATTTAGGAGAAGGAGTTTTGATCCATGACAGTATTTCTCTTCCACAGACCTGTATATGAAAAAGGAAGTCCCTCCTCTCTCCATCCTCCCTTACCCCAGCCCCTGTGGTCAAGAGACTGAGTGATTGAGGAATTATGTTGATGGTATTGAATATGACAACTCCAGCTGAGCAAGAAAGTCTGTGGCAATTGAAGAATTCTTGGTCTGGGAGTAAGGAGCCTTCCCAGGGAAAGGCAGTAGAGTTAAGGCTTTATAGAGAGGATGGCTCCAGACCTTGGACCTCACTTGGAGCTTCAGAAAGTCATTGCAGCACATGGTATTTTCTAAAGATGGCCACAACAATATCTTTTGTCCCCATGCTCTTCTACAATGTGATCTTCTATTCGCCTGTCAAGAGGTTGGAGGTTGAGTCTCATTCTTCTTCCAGACTTGTGACTGCTTCAGCCAATAGAGTATGCAAAAGAGCGGCTGTGTGATTCCCAAGACCGGTCACAAAAGGCAAGGCAGCATTGTTTGCTGGAACACTCTTTCTTTATTCAGGCTACTTTCTATAAAAATGAAATCTATACTGTTAAGGATGAACTAAGCTGTTTATGTATCTTTTTTCTCCCTCTCATGTATCTATGTCTGTCTATCCATCTATTGATCCATCTATCTACCTATCTAATCATCTATCATCTATTATCTTTCTCTCTTAATACAAGAGAAAATGTTTCTATTGCAATTAGTTCTATCCTACTATTTGTTCTTTTAATATTGGAGTCAAATTATGGATATGTGAAATTTGTTTATACAAAGAATCAGAATGAAAGTTGAAGTTGAAAATGGATCCATTTGTTTATTAAGAAGACTTGAGAAGGAGGAGAACTGGTGAAAAAGAGGGAATGTTGTACCTATCCTAAAATAGTCTGATGTTTACTCCTCTATAACCTCATGTTTTCTGAGGTTTTTCTCTTTCCCTCTGGCTCCTCCTACTCAGTGTTTTGGTAGCCTCCTTGGCTTTGTCCACCTCTTACTTTTTGGTGGTTTCCACGGTTACTTCCAAGACCCTCTTTCCCTTCCTTTTTATTCCTTTTTTTTTCCATATCTCCCTTCCTTTCTCCCTCCCCACACTCTTCAGGGATGATCTTATTCCCTCTTTTGGCTTAACAACTACCATTTATTGTAGATAGTCATTAGCTCCACAAACATTTATTGAGTGCTTTCTGTGTGCCAGGCGTTCATCTAAGAGCTGGGGATACGGTTATAGCTTAACATTTTTAGTGGTTTTATGCTTGTGAATTTTATTTTCAACTGGTAGTGATCACCACAGAAATTCAAATATTATCATATACATTTACATTAACGTAAAATATGGGTTCTGAAGATGACGAGCGTTTAGGAAAGAATGACTAGCTGGTTAGCAGCTTGAGCCAGCAGACTCTTCCTGCCTCTTAACTTGGAAAGCGTATCTGTTTATCCTTGGAATCAAGGTAGCACGATTGATGAGAAAATACTTTTCCCTTTTGACACATCTTGCACTGGGTCGGATGCAATTGGGAAGTCCTCAATGATGACAGTTATTAATGGCAGAAAGCCTGTTTGAGGCAGATGCCAAGAGGGGAAGAAGTCATCTTACTGAGGAAGTGTCATCTTACTCTGGTCTCCTTGGCTCTCAGACATTGTGGATTGTACTGGATCACTGTGAGCCAGGCTTCTGGACTTTAGGTTATCCTGATTGACTTCTTTCTTGGACTGAAGTTATTTGGTAATGGTACTAATAGGGACTTTCCAGAGAAATAACTAGGGAAAATACCATAAAACCATTCATGCAGTTGAAAGCAGATATCTCTGGTGATATTTATATTGGGCAGAGACTGTGCCTTATTTTGGGTTGTATAGAAGGACATTCTTGGCTTCCAGCAAATTCTAACCCTAATGTAATTTGCAAAATTATTTGGTTTGGAAAGATGCAGAAAAGTAAATTTTAAATTGTTATGTAACTTTTACTTTCAATCTATTGAGGAGCTTGAAAGTCAACATGAAGCCACATCCCACTGGTACTGTTTAAAAAAAAAATAACAGTTCATTAAAAAAAAAAAGTCCATCTACATCAAAATAAAAAGCCAACGTCTTTCCTAGACTTTATGGGTATTTTTTATTTTTTATTACAGTGCTGTTTAGGACTCCTTTTCCTTTTGAATTCAAGACACCAAAGGGCTTTGTTCTAAACCTGTCTTCCACCAAAGCAGCTGGTGGTCTGTTACACACAAAAAGAGTGCTTAACTTTTACAAAGCTTAGCACCCTCTTCTTACATCCAAGTTCTACTGTTCTCTAATGCCAGTCATTACTAATTGTCTTCAGCTGTGTCACGCTGTCTCCTGAGGTGCACTCTGATATTTTAGTAACAAAGACCTATAGGGCAATTATTAAATTACACCCAACCTTAGTGATGGGTTTTGTTGCAGACAGCTAGTTTGAGTTTCCTTTTGTTCTGCCTCATCCAGAAGTTGCCAGTTAAACTGAGGAGAAACACAAGTGCGTTTGTGATAGGTATGGGATAGAAAATAGACAGGAGAAATTAATAACATAGTGGAGTGCATCTTTGGGTAGTTGCAATATCAAAACTCATAAAATTTCTCTGAAGCATGGTAACTGCTGAGTATAGCAGAGTAGAGTGGGAGGGAGTGAAAACTTATTGAAATACCTACCGTGTGTCAGGCTTCGTGCTAAGATTTTCCTACACTTTCTTGTTTAAATTTCACAACAAAAATTAGGAAGTGATTATTCTCCCTAACTCACAGATGAGAAAGCTAAAGTTCAAAGATGTGAAGCATTGGTGCCAGATCACACAGCTAGTAAAGGACATAGCCAGTATTTGAACCCAAATTTGAATCCAGAAGCTTTGCTTTTTCCCAATATATTATGAACACCAAACTATATTTGGTATCCATCAACTATTTTATTGCATGATGCCTCAAGAAAGAGTGGGCCAAGACATCCTCAGAATTGCTTGAAATGTGACACTTGACCTCCGTAAGTGAAAACAACCAGAGGGATGACCTTCACGGAAAATGAGGAAAACAGTTTACGGTCTGCAAACATCAGCTCAAGAAACAGTCTTGACACTCAGATTGACAATCCCTGTCTATACCATCAGAGATGAAAACCTGAGTCTCTTATTTTCCTGTTATAACCAAAGAAAAAGGGAAGCATTATGCTGGTTTTTCTGTGTGTTGAAAGGAAGGGATCAGGCGACTGTGAAGATGCTGCCTTTCCATGGTTCACCCTTTACCTTCCACTAATTGGCTTCTGAATGTTTTTCCTCCAAGTCTTAATTAGAAACATCCTACCTGGTGCTTTAGAAATATGAAGTTTTTTTTCATTGTTGTTAAGCAGTTCTTTAAAAAAAAGAAGAAAGAAAGAAACTTAATTCAAAGTTTAGTTTCAATATGCTTGAATTTTAATCTCATATTTCTTAGCTGAGGCACACTTTTTCTTTTGGATCAGAAAGCACTCCTGGCTGCTATCAAGAGTAAGAAATACCGTCTTGAGACAGATGTCTGTTTCCTCTGCCAGGCTGGTGTGGAAGCCGACCCATGTTTCCTCCCCCATCTGAATGGTGGGGAAGCAGCAAGGAGGTATCAAGCATTCTGCCTAAAACATTTTTTCTCACCGCATTGCTCTTGCCACATCCAGTGTCTTTAAAACTAACAACAAAATGACTCTGAAAGTAGATGGCATTCATGTGAGGTGAGTCCCCAAGAATCATGCATAACCTGAGAGTCGGGCAGGAACAAGCGTTGAGTTGGGTCAGACCTGGATTTGAATCTCGGCCCCAGTGGTTTACCAGCAGCTTTGTCTTGGAATAGTGATGGGGCAAGACCTTTCCTGTGATCTTGGAATTTTAATTAAGGCTCATAAATTGAAGACAATGGGTGGTAAGTGCCTATACTTTGTAAGGAGAGGTCTAGACATTTCTTTGTAGACTTTATTAGGAAGTGGTAAAACTAGTCTTTGAACTCTTGGCCCCCATTACCCAGCTCCAGTCTACATCAGAGAAAGTTAGATGGTGTGATAGAGAACAAGGGGATTCTTTGAAGGGTATGAACAGGATTAGAAAATGCCAGGTATTTCTCCTGTGCTCCCTTCTTGGCCTCAAACCCTGGAAAACCATTGTTAGAGACAGGGGCCATCTGATGGAAAGGAAAATTGACATTTCACAATCTTGCTGTTTGCTTGATGACCTAAAGCAGAGGTCAGCAAACTTTTTCTATAAAGAGCCAAATAGTAAATATATCAGGCATTGTGGGCTATGCAGTCCTAGTTGCAACTGTTCAACTGTGCTGTTGTGGAGTGAAAGGAGTCCTAGGCAATAGGTCAGTGTGGCTGAATTCCAATAAAACTTTATCTTCAAAATTCTGCTGATCAGACTTGGCCTGAGGGTCACAGTTTGCTGACCCCTGACTTAGAGGTTCACCCTTTAGTTCTTTGGGTTGGATCACAAGTGAATTCCTAGCAGAATTTTTGATGAGCATATGGGAAAATAAAGGCTAGGGTATCCCATGGTGGCCTTCTCAAGAAAAATGGGTAAAGACTTTGAAGTGGGCAAAAAAGATAACTGGGTCTTTTTAAATGGAAGCTAGGCATTGTCTAGAACACTCTCCTTGGTTATGTGATTCTCTGGGACTGCAGCTTTTATTTTCTTTGAGTTACTTTATAACTCTGTAAATTATAGAAAATTGATAGTAATGCAAATTATTCCTGTTCATAGAGATGCAAGTGGATTTTGTCTGAGGGAGATGCAATTGATTCCTCCCTCTTTTTTCTCCAGAGAAGCTAGTTTTATATCAATTAAGCAAATTCCTTTCATTCTGGTATTCCTAAGGGCCTAACTATGTATCTGCACTTTGAATTCTCCTTTGAACAGGTTCTGACATCTTACTGGTTCCCTCATTAGTTAATAAGTTAAAGGTCATCTTTGATAAACATTCATTTTATATTTGCGCAAGAGTCATGGCTTTGTCTTTTAACATCCAGGAGAAGAGAGAGAGGGTGTTAGAGAAAGTGTGTTGGGCACCTTTTGTGCATCACTTCACAATTCTCTTGGCTCCTCACCTCCTACTGAAGTCACTGCTGGTGTTTTGTGTAAGTACAATGAGAGAGGGTCTGGCCCCAGGCCCACACTGCATAGCCTTCCCTTTCTGCCCTAGGGCTTCTCTGATATAGTGGCCCTGAATTCATTCATACTCAACTTGAAATTGTGGGGAGCTAATACCAGCGGGGCCACACTTGATCAATGTGGGAGGAGAAACGGTATATAAACGCTTCCTACTTTCCTCAGCACCTCCAACTCCCCACCCTCACCCCACCCCCAGATGCATTTCTTACAGGTCTGCAGTCTGTCCTGACAGGATCCCCATCCTTGTCCTTCGTGGTGGCCAGCTTGATAACGTGTACCTGTATTGGCTTCGCCTCCTTCTGCTTCTGTCTTCTTCTCCTGCTCTCTTGCTCCCTGGGATCATTACCCCAAGTAAACTACCTGCATACAAAGCTCTATCTTAGGCCCTACTTTTTGGACACTTAGGCTAAGACAGGGAGAGACCTGCACTTTAATGGTTTGCTGGGCAGGCGTTCACAATGTTTGCTGGAGGCCATGTTGACCATGAACAGGACAACCAGGAGTGAACTCTGCTGGAAGAAACCTGTCCTGGAGGGGGGTTTGCTGAGGTGAGGGAGCCCTGACAGAAAGAGTTTGCATGAAGAGTACAAAGAGAGGGCGGGAATTAAGGTGAAGTTAAAGAGGTCAGCCTGAAATTGCATTCCCTGCCCCGAGAATGGTACACTGGGAGGTCTCTGAGGAGGACTTGGAAAAATGTACAATGAACCCCATAGAAGAACCACAATTTGATGACTACTTTGCAAAGGTTATCAGTCATATCAAAGAGAACCATGGGGGCTTCCCTGGTGGTGCAGTGGTTGAGAATCTGCCTGCCGGTGCAGGGGACACGGGTTCGAGCCCTGGTCTGGGAAGATCCCACATGCCGCGGAGCAACTAGGCCCGTGAGCCACAATTACTGAGCCTGCGCGTCTGGAGCCTGTGCTCCGCAACAAGAGAGGCCACGATAGTGAGAGGCCCGCGCACCGCGATGAAGAGTGGCCCCCACTTGCCACAACTGGAGAAAGCCCTCGCACAGAAACGAAGACCCAACACAGCCATAAATAAATAAATAAATAAAATTAAAAAAAAAAAAAAGAGAACCATGAACTGCATCAACTGAGAAAAGAAGCTTTTACTCCTTTACCACTATTCTACCTACTGCCCTTGACCGTGAGTAGGTGAGAAAGGCTTTGGATTAAAAGGAGGAAAAGACGAGACCATGCCACTTCTCCCTCTTCACTCATGGTCTGTAAAATTGTGGGTTAGGATTAAGGGTACAGGAGGGGAGAAGTTATTTGGTTGAGGGATTGAAATTTTGATTTCAACTGGATTAGACTTCAGTTAGGAGGCAGGGGGCTGAGATGCACATTTTTTTATTCTCAAATGCCTTACCCTTAACAATTTAATCCTGGGAGCATATACATATACATCTTATGACTTAAGATGTTATTTGTCCCTCATCAAAATAAAGATGACATTTTCAGGATGAATTTACAGAATTGCCAGAACTTAATCTCTCTGAGCGAGGCAGGAGTGCTTCCCTCTTTGCTCCATGGTGCTTCTGACTTAGGCTTTGTTCTTGTTATTTTATCTTGCTGAGAAGTATGTGTACAAAGCATTTTGTCTGGGGACTGTGATCAGGTCTGACAATATTTTCGAAAAGTTCAATCATCAGTAGGAGAGTTTCTTTTATCAATCCCCCCTCATTTTCTCCCCCCGACCCCAATTCACTTTGTAAAGTTTTCCCAAAGAAGAGAATAGTGGTATGTGAGGAAGCGTAAAAAATTCCTTCTGTGATACTGCTGATTATACCAGCGGCCCATAAAATCTTCACAGAGGAGCTGTAGACATCCTGACCTTAGTCCGTGATGTGCAGGGTCTCCTTAACACAAGCAGTAGCACGTCTCTGACCAGGGTTGGTCCAAACATACGCCTGTCTCCTCTGAGGAAGAAAGGAAGTCTAGGGAATGTCTCTTTGGGTGGCTTTGTGGCAAGTCTCAAGCAGGTCTGGCCCTTAGTAAAATGTCCAAGTCACAGAAGTTTGAAACAGGTAACATTTTGGCTGTTATTTTAGGTTTTTTTCCCTACTCCCACCCCCACCCCCATTTCCACGTGCTCCTAGCTCCTCATGGTGCCTTGCTGTCCTGTAGGTCCAACTACCTTAAAGTGCACCATGCTTGGCTACGCAGTAGGTCTTCAGTGAGTATTTGTTGAATGAGTAAATGACACACATGACGAAGGGACTTTTTTTTTTTTTCACACACACACACTGTATTTTATTTTTACAAGAGATAAATAGACTGACACCAAGCATTGTACATGGATGACCACAAGAAAAGCAACAATGATTGCAATTACCAAACATGAAACACACTCATACTATGTCATAATATTGACATTCAGTCCAGTATTCCTCCACTGTAACAGCTCCTTTACTTTGCAGTGAAAATTGATTTGTATATTCTTTGCCTCTGAGTCCTTGTTGGATTTTTTTTTTTTTAATTCAGACAGAAAGTCACAAAAATTATACTCCTCCTCATCAGTTCACTCAGTCCCATGTAATTAATTTTTTTTTCATCTTGATCTTTTGTTAGCACTTTTATGAGTTCATCAGTTTTTCATTAGAGTTCTGAAAATGCTTATTCATTCAATTCAGCAGTACAGTCAGTTACCAGAAACCTGTACTTGTCAGAGTCTTTTCCATGAATTTCTTAAAGATGAAACCCTTTTATAGGAACATATTTGCAAAAGCATCAGAGTACACCCAGAACTGTCTGTAAATGAAAAAAGACTTAAAAATGACCACAGTTAAAAATTTGATGAAAGTTCATAATAATGCAGTTGAAAAGAAAATTAGTTATTTCTGAGATATACATTTTAAGGTAATAACTAGGATTATGACTTATAACATTATACCAGAACATATAAGATTTTTAGAAATTTCATGTAATGTCTGAAACATTTATATTAACATATTTCCATACAAATAACCCAATGAAAGTTTAGTATTAGTTGTTTTGTTTGTTTGTTTTTTTATACTGCAGGTTCTTATTAGGCATCAATTTTATACACATCAGTGTATACATGTCAATCCCAATCGCCCAATTCAGCACACCACCATCCCCACCCCACCGCAGTTTTCCCCCCTTGGTGTCCATATGTCCGTTCTCTGCATCTGTGTCTCAACTTCTGCCCTGCAAACCAGCTCATCTGTACCATTTTTCTAGGTTCCACATACATGCATTAATATACGATATTTGTTTTTCTCTTTCTGACTTACTTCACTCTGTATGACAGTCTCTAGATCCATCCACGTCTCAACAAATGACTCAATTTCGTTCCTTTTTGTGGCTGAGTAATATTCCATTGTATATATGCACCACATTTTCTTTATCCATTCGTCTGTCGATGGGCATTTAGGTTGCTTCCATGACCTGGCTATTGTAAATAGTGCTGCAATGAACATTCGGGTGCATGTGTCTTTTTGAATTACGGTTTTCTCTGGGTATATGCCCAGTAGTGGGATTGCTGGGTCATATGATAATTCTATTTTTAGTTTTTTAAGGAACCTCCATATTGTTCTCCATAGTGGCTGTATCAATTTACATTCCCACCAACAGTGCAAGAGGGTTCCCTTTTCTCCACACCCTCTCCAGCATTTGTTGTTTGTAGATTTTCTGATGATGCCCATTTTAACTGGTGTGAGATGATACCTCATTGTAGTTTTGATTTGCATTTCTCTAATAATTAGCGATGTTGAGCATCATTTCATGTGCTTCGTGGCCATCTGTATGTCTTCTTTTGAGAAATGTCTATTTAGGTCTTCTGCCCATTTTTGGATTGGGGTGTTTGTTTCTTTAATATTGAGCTGAATGAGCTATTTATATATTTTGGAGATTAATCCTTTGTCCATTGATTCGTTTGCAAATATTTTCTCCCATTCTGAGGGTTGTCTTTTCGTCTTGTTTATGGTTTCCTTTGCTGTGCAAAAGCTTTGAAGTTTCATTAGGTCCCATTTGTTTATTTTTGTTTTTATTTCCATTACTCTAGGAGGTGGATCAAAAAAGATCTTGCTGTGATTTATGTCAAAGAGTGTTCTTCCTATGTTTTCCTCTAAGAGTTTTATAGTGTCCAGTCTTATATTTAGGTCTCTAATCCATTTTGAGTTTATTTTTGTGTATGGTGTTAAGGAGTATTCTAATTTCATCCTTTTACGTGTAGCTGTCCAGTTTTCCGAGCACCACTTATTGAAGAGACTGTTTTTTCTCCATTGTATATCTTTGCCTCCTTTGTCATAGATTAGTTGACCATAGGTACGTGGGTTTATCTCTGGGCTTTCTATCTTGTTCCATTGATCTATGTTTCTGTTTTTGTGCCAGTACCATATTGTCTTGATTACTATAGCTTTGTAGTATAGTCTGAAGTCAGGGAGTCTGATTCCTCCAGCTCCGTTTTTTTCCCTCAAGACTGCTTTGGCTATTCGGGGTCTTTTGTGTCTCCATACAAATTTTAAGATGATTTGTTCTAGCTCCGTAAAAAATGCCATTGGTAATTTGATAGGGATTGCATTGAATCTGTAGATTGCTTTGGGTAGTATAGTCATTTTCACAATGTTGATTCTTCCAATCCAAGAACATGGTATATCTCTCCATCTGTTGGTATCATCTTTAATTTCTTTCATCAGTGTCTTATAGTTTTCTGCATACAGGTCTTTTGTCTCCCTAGGTAGGTTTATTCCTAGGTATTTTATTCTTTTTGTTGCAGTGGTAAATGGGAGTGTTTCCATAATTTCTCTTTCAGATTTTTCATCATTAGTGTATAGGAATGCAAGAGATTTCTGTGCATTAATTTTGTATCCTGCAACTTTACCATATTCATTAATTAGCTCTAGCAGTTTTCTGGTGGCAGTTTTAGGATTCTCTAAGTATAATATCATGTCATCTGCAAACAGTGACAGTTTTACTTCTTCTTTTCCAATTTGTATTCCTTTTATTTCTTTTTCTTCTCTGATTGCCGTGGCTAGGACTTCCAGAACTATGTTGAATAATAGTGGTGAGAGTGGACATCCTTGTCTCGTTCCTGATCTTAGCGGAAATGCTTTCAGTTTTTCACCATTGAGAATGATGTTTGCTGTGGGTTTGTCATATATGGCCTTTATTATGTTGAGGTAGGTTCCCTCTATGCCCACTTTCTGGAGAGTTTTTATCAGAAATGGGTGTTGAATTTTGTCAAAAGCTTTTTCTGCATCTATTGAGATGATCATATGGTTTTTATTCTTCAATTTGTTAATATGGTGTATCACATTGATTGATTTGCGTATATTGAAGAATCCTTGCATCCCTGGGATAAATCCCACTTGATCGTGGTGTATGATCCTTTTAATGTGTTGTTGGATTCTGTTTGCTAGTATTTTGTTGAGGATTTTTGCATCTATATTCATCAGTGATATTGGTCTGTAATTTTCTTTCTTTGTAGTGTCTTTGTCTGGTTTTGGTATCAGGGTGATGGTGGCCTCATAGAATGAGTTTGGGAGTGTTCCTTCCTCTGCAATTTTTTGGAAGAGTTTGAGAAGGATAGGTGTTAGCTCTTCTCTAAATGTTTGATAGAATTCACCTGTGCAGCCATCTGGTCCTGGACTTTTGTTTGTTGGAAGATTTTTAATCACAGTTTCAATTTCATTGCTTGTGATTGGTCTGTTCATATTTTCTGTTTCTTCCTGGTTCAGTCTTGGAAGGTTATACCATTCTAAGAATTTGTCCATTTCTTCCAGGTTGTCCATTTTATTGGCATAAAGTTGCTTGTCGTAGTCTCTTAGGATGCTTTGTATTTCTGTGGTTTCTGTTGTAATTTCTCCTTTTTCATTTCTAGTTTTATTGATTTGAGTCCTCTCCCTCTTTTTCTTGATGAGTCTGGCTAATGGCTTATCAATTTTGTTTATTTTCTCAAAGAACCAGCTTTTAGTTTTATTGATCTTTGCTATTGTTTTCTTTGTTTCTATTTCATTTATTTCTGCTCTGATCTTTATGATTTCTTTCCTTCTGCTAACTTTGGGTTTTGTTTGTTCTTCTTTCTCTAGTTTCTTTAGGTGTAACGTTAGATTGTTTACTTGAGATTTTTCTTGTTTCTTGAGGTAGGCTTGTATAGCTATAAGCTTCCCTCTTAGAACTGCTTTTGCTGCATCCCATAGGTTTTGGGTCGTCCTGTTTTCATTGTCATTTGTCTCTAGGTATTTTTTGATTTCCTCTCTGATTTCTTCAGTGATCTCTTGGTTATTTAGTAACGTATTGTTTAGCCTCCATGTGTTTGTCTTTTTTACGTTTTTTTCCCTGTAATTCATTTCTAATCTCATAGCATTGTGGTCAGAAAAGACGCTTGATATGATTTCAATTTTCTTAAATTTACTGAGGCTTGATTTGTGACCCAAGATGTGGTCTATCCTGGAGAATGTTCCGTGCGCACTTGAGAAGAAAGTATAATCTGCTGTTTTTGGATGGACTGTCCTATATATATCAATTAAATCTATCTGGTCTATTGTGTCATTTAAAGCTTCTGTTTCCTTATTTATTTTCATTTTGGATGATCTGTCCATTGGTGTAAGTGAGGTGTTAAAGTCCCCCACTATTATTATTTTTTTTTTTTTTTTTTTTTCCCCCCACTATTATTGTGTTACTGTCAATTTCCTCTTTTATGGCTGTTAGCAGTTGCCTTATGTATTGAGGTGCTCCTATGTTGGGTGCATATATATTTATAATTGTTATATCTTCTTCTTGGATTGATCCCTTGATCATTATGTAGTGTCCTTCTTTGTCTCTTGTAACATTCTTTACTTTAAAGTCTATTTTATCTGATATGAGTATAGCTACTCCAGCTTTCTTTTGATTTCCATTTGCATGGAATATCTTTTTCCATCCCCTCACTTTCAGTCTGTATGTGTCCCTAGGTCTAAAGTGGGTCTCTTGTAGACAGCATATATATGGGTCTTGTTTTTGTATCCATTCAGCAAGCCTGTGTCTTTTGGTTGGAGCATTTAATCCATTCATGTTTAAGGTAATTATCGATATGTGTGTTCCTATGACCATTTTCTTAATTGTTTTGGGTTTGTTTTTGTAGGTCCTTTTCTTCTCTTGTGTTTCCCACTTAGAGAAGTTCCTTTAGCATTTGTTGTAGAGCTGGTTTGGTGGTGCTGAATTCTCTTAGCTTTTGCTTGTCTGTAAAGCTTTTGATTTCTCCATCAAATCTAAATGAGATCCTTGCCGGGTAGAGTAATCTTGGTTGTAGGTTCTTCCCTTTCATCACTTTAAGTATATCCTGCCACTCCCTTCTGGCTTGTAGAGTTTCTGCTGAGAAATCAGCTGTTAACCTTATGGGAGTTCCCTTGTATGTTATTTGTCATTTTTCCCTTGCTGCTTTCAATAATTTTTCTTTGTCTTTAATTTTTGCCATTTTGATTACTATGTGTCTCGGTATGTTTCTCCTTGGGTTTATCCTGTATGGGACTCTCTGCGCTTCCTGGACTTGGGTGGCTATTTCCTTTCCCATGTTAGGGAAGTTTTCGACTCTAATCTCTTCAAATATTTTCTCTGGCCCTTTCTCTCTCTCTTCTCCTTCTGGGACCCCTATAATGCGAATGTTGTTGCGTTTAATGTTGTCCCAGAGGTCTCTTAGGCTGTCTTCATTTCTTTTCATTCTTTTTTCTTTAGTCTGTTCTGCAGCAGTGAATTCCACCATTCTGTCTTCCAGGTCACTTATCCATTCTTCTGCCTCAGTTATTCTGCTATTGATTCCTTCTAGTGTAGTTTTCATTTCAGTTATTGTATTGGTCATCTCTGTTTGTTTGTTCTTTAATTCTTCTAGGTCTTTGTTAATCATTTCTTGCATCTTCTCAATCTTTGCCTCCATTCTTATTCCGAGGTCCTGGATCATCTTCACTATCATTATTCTGAATTCTTTTTCTGGAAGGCTGCCTATCTCCACTTCATTTAGTTGTTTTTCTGGGGTTTTTTCTTGTTCCTTCATCTGATATATAGCCCTCTGCCTTTTCATCTTGTCTATCTTTCTGTAACTGTGGGTTTTGGTCCACAGGCTGCAAGATTGTAGTTTTTCTTGCTTCTGCTGTCTGTCCTCTGGTGGTTGAGGCTATCTAAGAGGCTTGATGGGAGGCTCTGGTGGTGGGTAGAGCTGACCGACGAAGGGACTCTTATCCCTCCCTGTTGCTAAAGGGCTTGTTTTTCCCTGTGAATTGTTTTCCAACGTGTGGACCATAGAAGTCATGGAACAGAGGTATTGCAGTGATCCCTGTGTCCCGAAACATCCAGGTCCACCAGGACACCCAATTAAATACATTTCCATAATGTATATGCTACAGTTTTTTCATGTATGTAAATGAAATTGGGATTAATAAGTGATAATGTTTATAAGCCTTATTGGACAGGATTTAAAAATAATGATGGAAATGTATAAATCTGTATTTATTGCCATGATAGGATGTTGATATGTAATTCTGTGAGAGAGCTTAGTTATAAAATGGTGTACAAAGTGTGATATCATCCCTGCAAGACAGTACATAAAATACCAGATAGATAAATAGATTGGTGTAAATTAGGGCAAAAATGAATTATCCGACAAGTGCTCTTCATTTTTAGTTTATTTCTTCATTTTGGTGCAATATATCATCCAGTTGCTTTCTGAGAAAATGAGCACAGGAGTTTTTTTTTTAGATCATTCATTTTATTTTTCCTGTCATATTTTTAGTTTGTAAGATTTTTTTTTTTCTTATTCTCTCCATGTTCCTTCTTAAAAATAGTGTTCTGGGGGCTTCCCTGGTGGCGCAGTGGTTGAGAATCTGCCTGCCAATGCAGGGGACACGGGTTCGAGCCCTGGTCTAGGAAGATCCCACATGCCATGGGCGACTAGGCCCATGAGCCACAATTGCTGAGCCTGTGCATCTGGAGCCTGTGCTCCGCAGCAAGAGAGGCTGCGACAGTGAGAGGCCCGTGCATCATGATGAAGAGTGGCCCCCACTTGCCGCAACTAGAGAAAGCCCTCGCACAGAAATGAAGACCCAACACAGCCATAAATAAATAAATAGTGTTCTGTTCTTGTCCCATGGATATGAGTTTCCCTAATGTCCTGGAAATTTAATTATAATTTTTAAAGTGTTCTTCTCTCTTTTATTTTCCTGCAATTTTTTTCTTATTTTTTTGTTTTGATCTTAGACTTTAATATTTGTTGTTGGCGAACCCTGGTGATCATGTTTAAGACCAAGGCATTCAAGGTGAATGGAAGCTCTGGGGTGTGATAGAGCTTTGCCAACTGGTGGCCTTTACTGGTGGCTTCTCTGGCACTGTCATTGGGTCGTCTACATTTCTCCAGTTTCCTGCTAGTGTGAGACAGATTAGGAGTCTGCTTGCCATCATTCTGAAAGGCAACCAGGAAAGGGACTGGGAGATCACTGTTTAGTATGTACATTTTCACTGTAATCTCCCACTGTTCAGCTTTTTTCGTGATCTCAGTGATCAGCTGTGCCTGGCTAGTAACTCCAGAGCCGCTTGTTTAAGTGCTCGGGATAAACCTCTTCAATCTTTCCTGGGAGGAATAGGTGAGAACTGAATGCCTAGGGTAGAACTGGCATCTGGGGATCTAACTACTGCCTATACAGACTTCAACCATAAAAGGTCTGAAGATATAATATGCAATATGTATAAAAGATATAATTGACTTATAAACATACATTTTGATATATTTTAAGTATACTTAATATGTTCAAAATATAAATTTAATATATTTAAGATATATTTGTAGCTATATTTCACTCACAAAAATAAATAGTGCTTTGACCATAACTTTAATGTATATTCTTTGCTGGAAATAGCTAATTACTTACACAGGCAATTAATTAATTTATTTTTACAGTTGTTTATGCAGTTAATTTAAACAGGTGATTATTTTTCATATACTTTCTTTTTATCATCTTGAATTATAGAATATACATGCTCGCTATAAAATATTAAATTGATACAGAAGGGGACACAGTAGAAATTGAATGTTCATTCACCGTCTTTCCTACTCCTCAATCATGCGTTCCTTCCCAGAAGTAATCACTTTTAAGAATTGGTATCAATAGTCTATACTGCCTTTTGGGCTGTTGTTTTGGACCTTCTCCCTTTAGTTAATTTAATATCTATTAGCATGCCTACTGGAAAATGGATGGAAAAGTTCAGGATTCTACTTCTCAAATGCATATAATTTACTCGAATATTGGAGCAGGTTTGGTGGAAGGTGAAGAGCTGTGCCTTACATGAATTCTGGTTCCTTTCAAGAGCTTTCAATTAATTATAACAGGCCAATATTTCCCCAGTTGCCATGGCTAACTGAAGACTGACTATGATGCAAATTGGTTTTACAGATCATAACATTGGGTATCAGACTTCAAGAAAGATGATTTTAAAGAGTTTCCTTGTATTCTGTACGAGGAGAGAGAACCAATTGGGAGAAGTAGAATGAAATGAAGAATCCGAGCAGACACCACAATGAAAGCCTGTGTGCTGTGAGAGGCATTCAAATAATTTTTTAATGAACTGGTTCCTTTGACTTATTTTAAGATCTATATGTAGGGGGAAATAAAAGCATGACAGGAATAGAATAGATGGAAAAAAATTAAACAAGATTGTGTCCCATTAGTTATGACTGACAAGGAAAAGATAATAGCCAAAGAGCAAACAGAGTTTTTTAGCAGAAAAAGATAATGATAATGGAACTTTCACAAATATATCAGGGAAGAAGTAGATAAAAGTTTTAAAAAAGTTCAGTAATCTGTAGAGATATGCATAATACGAATGACTCAAAAATGGCTGAGATATTGGTGTTTAAATTCTGTCATTACTGAGAGAAATAAAGAAGGGAAGTTTAGAGCACTAATGACGGGAATCGCAAACATGGCTACTAAAAATGCAGATAAGTGACTGTTCTTACTGAGAAATTTTGAACTTAGATTTATCAGCACATCTGGTTGACATGCCTTCTCTTGGGTAATATGAGAATCAGCTAATGTGCTTACCAAGCCACTTATGATGCATAATTTTTATAAGATAATTGTGCGGATTTAACATGAACTAAATATTGAAATGCTTTGAACTCTGGGGCTGCCAATTTTCAAAGAAGGAAAACAGGAAAGCTGGAATAACAAATATTTGAAGGCTCTATTGTTTTATTCTTCAGATCTACCTCTCCTTCCGTTAGCTCAGAAGGTCATTAGTCACAAAAAGTTATGCATAATCCCTTTTCTAATGTGAATTTAAGAGGAAATGTAAACACAGTTGCCATCTCATTTCCTCTTCACCTTTATTTTCAAAAGAAAGAAAAAAACCTGTTTGCTGATTAAATTCAGGGACATCATATAGTAGTAGACTGGTCTACAAAGCATATCTCCACACAAGTATCCACTGAACAGTGGGAGGAAAATATTAGAACTTCTATTTATCTATTAATTTGCTATTAATATATTATCTAAAATGAGAAATAAGTTTACTAATATTTAATTTATTGATTGACACTTATTTTGGGGTGTTCCAAAAAAAACTGGATGTTGGTAGATAGTTGACTGTTTGCTTTCAGCATCCTGCAAACTTTTATAGACTATATGGGCCTGTTTTAGTAGTTGTATAGAGGATATTATCTTGTTTGCATTTCAGTCTTTAGATGGAAAGTGGACTAAAAAGATTCTGGCAGAGACACCACAGATAAAATACAATAATAACAGTGATTAAGCACAGGCAAGCATTTAGAACATGGCAGAGCTGACATTTTACCCACCCCTAATATGAGTTCATGTTTAGCCATTTAAGAGACAAAAGCAATAACAATCTAATCATCGAATTATTAGACATAAAACTTGGAAATTATTTAAAAAGCTTTTGTGAATTTACACCTACAACAAAGGCATTAGCTACTGATAGTGTGAAGTCATCATGATTCACCAAATGTTTAAAAGTAGTTTTATTTCACTTTATCTCATCCTCTAAATTGTCTAAATTTGTTACATGTACAAATGTATAAATAAGTATCTATATTTTGGGAGTGCTTGCCAAAATTTATTAATGGTGTACAAAATTAAAAATGCTTGGAGATCACTGTATGTGAGAATGTATTAAAAAGAGATGTTACAGAGATTCTCAAAGGGGGTACTCTTAAAGGTTTACATGTATTTCTTACCTTGTATGTCATATTTAGGTATAAATTCCATGATACACACTTTGCAATAACTAAATGACTTTGCCTTTTTATGAATTCTTTTACAAGTTTGTCATGGCATTTTCTCGGTTCTTCCGTGGTGTGGAAATAAAACCAATCAAATGAGAAAAACAAAGGATATTTATTTAGAGCTTGCTGTAGCAAGGAAGTCAGCCACCATCACTCATGTTTGGCAGAGACTCAAATGCAGGGAGAGGCCTGGGAAAGCTTTATAGTGGAAAAAGGCGAAGGCTTCAGGTATGCCTTGCTTGGCGGTTGTTGGCATGGTGAAACTGGAGGTGGGATAACCAGAAGCAGGGTATCCTATGTGACTGGTTAGGGGTATATTTTTGGCTTTCTCTGGTTGATCCTAAGCTGGAAGCAGGGACAAAAATTAGGGAAGCTGTCAGTTATTAATTAAGTCCTGGCCGTTTTGGACTGATTGTTACAGATGTATTTGTAGAACAAAGTTTTCCTACATGGACAGACCATGAAGGGTGCCTATCCCAACCAGTTCTCATTTTACCGAGCCATAGGAGGTTCTAGAATACTGCTCTAGACTGGTAATTATGCAAAAGGGTGCATGAGTATTCAGGATAATTATCCCACAAATATAATGCTCATCATAAATATTTTATACATTAGAAGTATATAATTAACATATCTTTTTCTGGTTCTATCCCATTCATCTGTGTTAAATAATTTGCATAATGTTTCAAACCATAGCTAATATTTAGGTTGCGGTCAACTAAATTATTATAAATAAGACTACCATGAATAACTTGGTATATAGCTTTCTGAATTTAAGATTAAGGTAGTATTCTAGAAGAAAAAGTTTTCTGTAAAAAGAGGGTCTATCAACACATAGTCTTATCATTTTCTTTTTGTTGATTTTTTTTGAAATCTACAAAATTCTCTTTTTGGTGTTGTGTAATTAAAAATAATCCAACTAATATTTCTTCATTATAATACCAAGGATATATATGTACTTATTCCTCCCATCTTTTCTTCCTATTTGTGTGTTATGTTACAATTTAGTACAACATGTTGGTGAAACTGAATTTCTTGTTTATTCAACTAAAAGTGCATTCTTTTAATTGAAAATTAGTCAGATAATATTGCAGTTTAATAGTGAAATGCCTTAATTTGAAGAAATAAACTGAATTATGTGATGACTTTCTTGAATAGATTTTCTGAACTGCTAACAAATACGTATTATATTAAAATTTCTTCCAAAAGATTACACCAATGAGTGATTTCAAAATATGAACTGGGAATTCCCTGGCGGTCCAGTGGTTAGGACTCCGTGCTTTCACTGCCACGGGCCTGGGTTTGATCCCTGGTCTGGGAACTAAGATCCTGCAAGCCACGCGGCATGGCAAAAAAAAAAAAATGCACCATCTCATTTTTAAAAAAAAAGCAAAACCCAAAAAACAAAATATGAAGCAATTTGTGTAAAAATAAAGATTTTATTTTGAATTATCTATAAAATAAAAAGAATTATTATCCCTCAATTTTTTTTTGATATCCACGAACATTTCTAATAAATGCTTTAATCCCCACATGGTTTTTAAATTAGCTTAATTTTTAATTAACTAATTAATTTTATTGAAGTGTAGTTGATTTACAGTGCTGTGGCAATCTCTGCTGTACAGCAAAGTGACTCAGTTATATACATGTAGATATTCTTCTTTTAATATTCTTTTCCATTATGGTTTGGGGTTGGTAGATGCAAACTATTACATTTAGAATGGAAAATTAGCTTAATTTTTGAGAAATCTTATAATAAGTCTAGAGAGTGGGAATTCACTGGGAAAGTAAATCATTCTTAGGTTTTAATTTGACATCTCATCAAATATTTAATAATCTGTGTTGTATGGGATACAAAGAAATACAGAGTAAATTCACTGCATTCAAAGAATAATTTAAATGAAAAAGTGCAGAGCATAAAAATATAAAAAGTTAAATATTTTTTCTGAGCCTCAATTTAATTGCAGAATTGGACCATCTGACCATTCATTACATGTAGTCACAAATAATACTACATTTCTGAGAAGCTGTAGCTACATCTGGACAAGCTCAATGTCTTTGGTTATACTTCTGGGACAGTTTTTACATCTTACCTGGTTCTTAGTCAGGAGCTGAACTAGGCTAATTTTGGTCTTCTCTGAAACTTCCTAGGATTTCCTGTGATCCGGGAAATTTACTTAAAGGTAGACTCTTCCCTTGGAATCTCTAAATCTCAGGATTTTCTTCCTTTCTTTCCTTCCTTCCTTCCCTCCTTCCTTCCTTCCTTTCCCTCCCTCCTTCCTTCCTTCCTTCCTTCCGTTGTCCTAAAATCCCTATCTTTTTAGCATCCTGAAAGCAGCTATGGCTATTGGATTGGCCAAGCTTGTTCTAATTAGGCCTGAGTCTGGGTGGCTCTTGGGATGTTAGAGCTGTTCTGAATTTTATGTTATGGCAGGAAACAGGGAGTTTGGGTTATCCTTGTACTAGGTATCAATGAGCTGTACTTCCCCACTGTGTGGCTGGCTCATGTGGTTGTGTTAGGGAACCCAACACAATTTAGTTGGTCTAGCCTTGTGTGCCTTCCTTAAGCTAATGTGACCACCTCAGAAATAAGGCCCAAGGCACCAAAGGGAAGCCCTGTTGGGTTCCTGCAATGCCTAGTCCTCTTTCCGAACTTCCTCCCACTTTGCTTTAGCTCTCTAGGCTGCTGACTTTGCTCCACATAACCCGTGGGGTAGATACTGTTGTGCTCCCAAATATGATCTTGCCATATCCATGGACTTGACTTCATTTGTTTTCTGGCTCTTATGGCAGTGATTTCCATTGTTCCTTTATCCTCTGTGTTTCCTCAGTTAAACAGCCCTCTTAGTTAGATTTCAATCCAGTTTGAGAACCTGTCTCCAGTCCAGCTGTGACCTGGGCTTGTGGAAGCACAATATCGACAATAGATGTCTGAGGTGGGGATCTGTGCAGAGTGAGATAGTTATTCCACAGTTTTCTAATTAGTGGTATTTTTTCATAACATAAAATATGTACTGAATTGTGGCAAGTTTAAAAAATATAAAGAGTATAAAGAAAATAAATATGACTTGTAATCCTACCATTTAGGGAATTCCTTTGTTAATTTTTGGTACATTTACTACCTGAAATTTATATGTGTACGTAAATGACTAAATGAATACATTTTTAAAGAAGAAATGGATTATACTCTACATTCAGACTTTATGCTACTTTGTTCCTTAATACAAATAAATACTATGCCAACCTCATAAAAATCTTTATAAACACAATTTTAAATGATTGCATAATATTTCAGCATACATGTGCTTTAAACTTAATATTTTATTCTGTTTTTAAAATTTGTGCTATTTTTTTTTCTCCTGGAAACCTCATTTTCTTCCTGAAAAAACAATGACATTTGCTAGTATTATTTTTTCTTGATATCATTACATTTTCTCAAGTTAATGTCTTATATTTCTAACTATAATTATTTTTTAAAAAGAAGAATTATGAATGCTGGGATTCTTTTTTTTTTTTTTTTGGCTGCGTTGGGTCTTCGTTGCTGCAGGCAGGCTTTTCTCTAGTTGCGGCGAGCAGGGACCACTCTTCGTTGCGGTGCGCAGGCTTCTCATTGCGGTGGCTTCTCTTTTTGCGGAGCACGGGCTCTAGGCGTGCGGGCTTCAGTAGTTGTGGCACGTGGGCTCTAGAGCGCAGGCTCAGTAGTTGTGGCGCACGGGCTTAGTTGCTCCACGGCATGTGGGATCTTCCCGGACTAGGGCTCAAACCTGTGTCCCCTGCATTGGCAGGAGGATTCTTAACCATTGCGCCACCAGGGAAGCCTGAATGCTGGGATTGTTAAATGCAATGTAATTTTACCTTTGTGAAAGGATTCAATTTTTTTAACTTTCTGTTTACTTCCTTTCATAAGTGAATTCACTTTGGGTATTTTTGAAGATTTAGAGTCTTATTAACTTAATGGAGTAACAACTAAATCTCCAGGTTCTTTAGAAATAAACTTCTAATGTCTGAGGAAGACTAGCTAACCAGAATTTCAGTTTCACTTTTCTAGGGAGAATAAAAATTGTACTTTGAAAAATGTCCCTGACGCTTTCAGACCAATGAGCATCTCCTTTTATAAACTATCAGAAACTTCAGAAGTAGAATTATTTTCTGTTTCATCTCTTTTATCTCCCCAATATCCAGTCCACGCTCCACCACTGTCTGGCTGTGAGTTTTTGGCCAAACGGTGAACCTCTCCAATCCTCAGTTTCCTCCTGTGTAAAACTGGGATGATGGCTGTACTGTTCTCAGGGGTTGTGGCAGGGATTACAGACACCCTGCACAGTCTCTAGCCTGGCTCATTAAAGTTTAGGTATTATTTATGGTGTTATTATGCTGCTGGTGGAGATAGCGCAACATGGTGGTTAATGTTGTGGACTTTGGAGTAAGCCTACCTAGGTTCAAACCTGGACTGCCACTGACTAGTTCTGTGGCCTTGGAAAGTCACTTATCCTCTGGGGCCTCAGTCTTCTCATCTGTAAAAGAGATATAATAATAACATCTACCCCATGGGATTTTTATGAGGATCAATTATTGTAATATGCATGAAAAGTACTGAGAACAATGTCTAGCAAGTGCTGTATGTGTGATTGTTTAAATCGAATAGAATACCTGATCCATATTTTAAGTAATAGGTGGGTGAAGTAGTTACAGAGCAAAACTAAATCATGTCGCTTTTGTTTCCTTACATGTGTAATATTTCCTTTTCTTTGAAGTGTTCAGTAACCAGAGGAACTGCATGCTTTGAGATCGTTGGCCTGAAGGGTGCTCAATTTGACCAGTCCCCAAGGAGGTACTTGCCAAATTGCTAGGATGGAACGTAAATGACTCCGAATCATCAAAATCTGAGGTGAGTCAGCTGATGCCTATCTTAGAGTCTTTAGTAGAACCCCACCAAGAACACAAGAGAAGTACTATGAATAGGTAACCTTCTCTATATATGTTTATGGGACTATTGCCATCCTTTCTAGTGCAGAAGAGTAGTTGTGGATTAGAGAGACTGATTTGCTTTTAGAGATTAACTGTCTTGGACTATCCCTGGGCAAAAAGGAGTTCACATAGAACGAAGAAAATATAAACAGTGTAACTCTATTTCTCTTACTCTAAGGCTCTTCATAAAGAATGATCCAATAGGCTAGAAGATTTTGAAGCAAATTAAAATTATTTTCCACAAGGCACATGAGCATTTTGATTGCTTCCCTATGTTTTAGAACTATTAAGAGTTCTTCAAATGAGGTCCAAAGTGCAGCAAAACATAATCATCCAACTTGGAAGGCAGCCATGGAATGGGATGACTGAATAAATATTACCATCTAGCATCATTTATCTCAGGCTTTGGTGCGAATGGGAGAGAGGTTGGGGAAGGATTTCCTGCCAGAATCCAAGGTTAAACCCGAAGAGAAGTTAGTACCCTCCAGGGGCCATTTTTTCTCCATTATGAGCCTTGGCTATGATTTCATTTCAATGATTATTTTAAAAAATTGTATGTTGAATGGGGGTAGGCAAAGCTGGTTTTGAACATGTATAATTTGAAAATTCATCTAGAAGTGTGATGGTCAATTTGAATAGATGAATATACTTTAGCTGCTGACCTATTCTTCAATATGTTATTTTGTGCTGACAAATTAGGGCTATTAAAAATTCCTCGCAATAGAGGTATTTGATTGTTTAAAGTGAGATTGTAGATACCTCCGTCAGCCTTTGACAGGGGACACAAACTATAATTTGGGAACTGTAATGTAAACCTTGAGACAACGAAGTAACTTAACAGACCTGAGTCAAGCATAAACAATGAAGTGGTTTGAAAGGATTGGTCTCCCCGAAATGGCACGTTCCACGGAAGAATGCTTTCTCTGTTTGATCTGTCACTAGAGCTCTCAAAACATGACACTCCTTGAACATAATATACTTTGATGATAAACTAGATTAACTTTCCCAGTGCAAGTGAAAGGCCACCTGTTGCCAGAATGGCCATATTCCTCATTGGCTGTCTTGTAGCTGTCATCACTTCAATGCAATCTGCACCCGACATGCTGGAATATAATGAATATGTCAGAAGTTGGAGGTCAGCCATCCAAGTACATGAAAACTTGGCTCGCCTACAGTGTCAGCATGGAGGCCTCCCCTATCATCTCGTGCAGAGGATTTCTGCACCACTTGATTTGTTTGCACAGGGTTTGTTGCTGTTGGATGGGGCGTATTTCTGAGAGGCTTTTTGACAGCCCGTTCAAATATTTTCACTGTGGAAAAAATAGGGCTTCTGGTTTCAAGCTCTTCAAATAATAATAGGTGGTGTAAAATGCCAAGGTACCTGAGGGTGGTGGGGGTCTGTTGTTGCTTTTTACTGGAAATATCCACAGAGGCTGTTAGAAGTTTTTTGATTGGAGTGGAGAGGAGGGTTGGTTGGAAGATCAGAGCCACTAAAGAAATTGTAGAGATGCTCAATTTCTGCCTTCTCCTCCCCACCCGTAACATATAGTGGTGTTGGATCCACTGGACCACAAACTCTTGCTATAGGGAAATATAAAGTAGTGCATCATATTTACTTATATGTCAAATATTTATATATCGTATGCAATATAGTACGGATCAGTTTTCCGGGTCACAGTATTAAGGAACAATGTGAGATTCTTATTTATTCATGGAATATCTGTTCTTTCTTCTCAAAAAGTGAAGTCTGTTTTAGCTGACAGCATCAGGAAGAAGCTTTCTGAAGTCTTGGTCAGTATGATGAAAGAATCATGAGTAGTTCCACTGGCTAAAAGTAAGAGAGCTTAAAGTCAGTCTTAGCTGTTGTTAAATGCTTGCTCCAAACCTTTAAAGGCCAACTAAAAGGAGAATTCTGTTCTTGGCTTTAGCTTGGGCAGAGTTTCTCAACCTTGACACTATTGACATTTTGGATTGGATAATTCTTTGGGGGGAGGGGGACTGTCCTGTGCACTGTGGGATGTTTAGCAGCATCCCTAGTCTCTACCCTCTAGATGCCAGTAGCACCTTCTCAGTCATGACAATAACAAAATGTCTCCAGATGTCCCAAATTGCCTATCGTCCCCTGGAACTCACTTGGGGGCAAAACTGCCCCTGAATGAGAAACCCTGACTTAGTTGGATACTGGGTTCCTAGAAGTATATTACATTGCAATATCATAAAGGAGCAAATTACATGCATAAACCCATCCTCCTAACTTTACCTCCCCAGTTTTAATATCAAAATATCAACCGAAAAGGAGCGGGAATTTTATTACACTCCGTACAGTAATTCACATTCATACATACTAAAAGTATGGGTTTGGGTAGCCAAGGGCCTAAGATTATCTTCTGGTGGTTTTGATAATAACAGCAATAATAGCTCTCATTTACGGAGGGGTAATTACAGTACCCCACCCTGTGCTAAGTCATGTGCTATTTCACTTGATCCTTGCAAACAAATGTAGACGTTAACTACGTTGTCATACTCTCTTATCAGATGAGCACAGGGAAGCTTGGGGCATTTAAAGAATTTGCCTAAACTTGTACCCTTAATAAGAAAAAGAGTTTGTGTTTAAATTCAGGTGGTCCCACCCAGAACTTGTAAAATGAACTACTTATACATTGTTTCTCCCTTTGTGGACTGGATTACAGCTGCTTCCAGGGACTACAGGTCGCCGGGCCTCCACAGCTGACGCTCAGCAGATTTCTTTCTAGCACTTTCACATAATTTAGGTCTCAGTGAGTCACATCCTATAATCGTTTTATAAGAACGAAGTGGCAAATAGCTAATTTAAAATTATCCCTGTCAAAAGAAGATAAGAAAATTACGTGTGGGTTTGATAAAAAACATTTTATATCTCTTCTAAAACACTTGTTAAATTTTATCGAGATGTGACCTTATTTTTTTTTTTATTATTTATTTTTGGCTGTGTTGGGTCTTTGTTGCTGCGTGTGGGCTTTCTCTAGCTGCAGCGAGCGGAGGCTATTCTTCGTTGCGATGCACGTGCTTCTCATTGCGGTGGCTTCTCTTGTTGCAGAGCACGGGCTCTAGGCATGCAGGTTTCAGTAGTTGTGGCACGAAGGCTCAGTAGTTGTGGCTCGCGGGCTCTAGAGTGCAGGCTCAGTAGTTGTGGCACACGGGCTTAGTTGCTCCATGGCATGTGGGATCTTCCCGGACCAGGGATCGAACCTGTGTCCCCTGCATTGGCAGGCGGATTCTTAACCACTGCACCACCAGGGAAGTCCCTCGAGACGTGACCTTATAAACTTAGAGCTCTAATGTCTCGGCAGGCTGTACGCTCCATGGGAATTTGAATCCACATTCAGTATTTAATTTGTGTGAATTAACTCAGTGTTTAATTTTTTCTCTTTGTTTCCATCATCTTTAGCATTTTCTACATGTGTTGACAAGGGGAAATCTGTGACTACTACATCCCTTTTTTTTTCTCTTGCCCTGCTGGTAGAGGTTTAAAAACGAGTGAAATTGTCAAAAGTCAGGCAGATTGAACAAAACAAAACAAAACCAAAAGAAACAAAAACAGAGACACTTATTAATTCACAGCCTGGAAAATGAACTAACACATTTGCCCTCATCTATTCTTTCTTAGTCCATTGTCAGAGGTCCTTTTTTCCCCTTCTTTATTTATATATCCTTTTAATCATCACTTTAGTTTACCTTCACTTATTCTGTTGCCATTCCCCAAATTGATCATAGACATAATATAAAAAGAGCCTTTTCTCTTAGTTTTTTTTTTTAAGTCAGTGCATTAGACCATTTTTTGATTAGCACTTAGCAGATACTCAGTAAACATTTACTGTCTTATGGAGCCCAGTAGACAAATCAGAGCAGGAAACACAGCAAAACACAAGATACAGAAAAAGTGCAGCCATGTGGTGGATAACTACACTGCCGTGAAGTGGTGGGGCACAGGAAGGCCGTGAATTGTTATTACCGTATTTCACTGATTGCTTTCCAAGTACTCTTTATCATGGAGAATTTTAAACATATACAAAAGTAGAAAGCCTGGTAAATGAACCCCCATACACTTTTAGTCACCCCAAAAGTCATCAAACCATGGCCAGTCTTGTCACATACTGTATTAGTTATCTACTGGGGTAAAATGAATTACCCCAAATTTAGCAGTTTAAAACAACATACATTTATTATCTCACAGTTTCTGTGGAGTAGGTCTCTAGATGGGGTTTATTTGGATCCTCTGGCTTTGGGTCTCTCACAAGACTGTAGTCATCTCAGATCTCACCTGAAGGGTCCTCTTCCAAGCTTACTCAAGTGGTCGTTGGCAGGATTCAGTTACGAGAGCTGTTGATGGGAGGCCTCCCTCCTTCCTTTCCACATGGACATCTCTATAGAGCATCTCACAACATGGCAGCTTGCTTCATCAGATTGCCCACAAGAAGGAGAGCAAGAGAGGGTGAACAAGAAGGGAAGTCACAGTCTTTTGAACCTAATCATAAAAGAAGTATCCCATCATCCTTGCTGAAGTCTGTTCTTTAGTAGAAAGTCACCAAGTCCAGCCCACACTCAAGGGGAAGGTATTACATAAGGGTGTAACTACCAGAAGGTGGGGACCACAAGGGACTGTTTTAGGAGTCTGCCCATCACACATACACGTTCGCATTCTTTCTACCCTCCCAGATTATTTTGAAGCAGATCCCAGATTTCATATCATCCCTTCTGTAACTGTTTTAACATGTATTCCTAAAAGATAAGGGTTCTTTTGAAAAATACATAACCAAAGCACCATTATTACACCTAAAATTTAATAATAATTTGCTAATATTTTCAAATATGCAGTGTTCAAATTTCCAATTGTCTCATGAATATAGTAATCCATTGAGATGTAGTCGTGTATTTTAAAATGTCTTCTAAGTTCCTTTTTAATCTATTGTTTTCCCCTTCTCTCTCCTTTTTTTCCTTCCTTGTAATTTATTTGAAACAGCTACCTTGTTTGACCTGTAGAGTTTCCTGCAGTCTGAGTTTTGCTGATTGGATTCCTGAGTTAAAGTTTATCACCTTCCTAATATTTCCATATAAATTGATAAGTATTGATTTTAAGATGGCAATATTTACACATTGAAATCAAGGTGCATCTTACCATCAAAGGCATTGTATAATTTCTCAGGTGACAGTTATGATACTGTTGTCATTGCTTCAGCATGAGCAAACTCGTCTTGACTATATTGTTATCACTTCAGTTGAATTATGTGCATTGTTCCTATTACATGTGTTGAGTTTAATTGCTGTTTAAATTTTTTTTCAAGAAGATTACATTTTGATTTTGCATTGACAGAAAAAGTCACTGCAAGTGCAGGAAAACACAGAAACAGAACAGAGGGGATTAAATTTGATTCATTCATGACTGGGCCACTAAAATCCCTTGATGTTTCAGGCTGCAAACCAAATAAGGACATTTGAAGAAGGAATGGAAGTCCTGACGTTGTCCGAAATGGATCAAGGAAGCACCAACATCAGCATTTGCCAACAGAGCGTCAGTCCCTTGGAATAAAATTCCATAGTCAGTAGCAGAGCACTCTTTAAAGTTCTATTCAAGGTATATATTATCCTTCAATAAAATAGTGTGGAAAAACACAGAGATCAATGGCTTTGAATATAAAAGTGATTTCTGTTGGATTATTATTTTTTTTCCAGAATATTCTGTTGGCTTCAGGAAATGCTAAGTGAAAACAAAACTAACAAAATTACATCACTAGTATTAGTCTAATTAAGGCACAGGAAAAGGACTGGAAGGAAATACATCAAATTGCTGTCAATATTGATGAGATTCTGGGGCATACATTTTTCCTTTATATTTTGTTATTGTGTTGTTTTCCTGAATTATTTACAATGAACAAGAATACCTTTTAAAATCAAGGGGAAAAAAACCCAGTAAATATTATTCTTGTAAAAGCACTATGTCAGAGAAGTGACAAGCCAGATTGTGGGATGGCTTCTGTAGGGAGGCTGTGAGGTTCTCAGGCTTGTAGGCTGCAAGATGAATTTTAGTTCTTGACCTTGGAGGTTCTTGGCAGTCTTCCTGTGGATGGACCGCTGCCTTCTCCCCGCTTGGGAAGTGCCCCATCCATCCTGACTCTGGAACTGTTTCAGTGCTGTCTGTGAGGGATGTTCTTCAATCCTTGTTAATTTTTGCCCGAAGTGCTCAAGTATGTTGTTCTCATGATGATCTTGGAGTTCAGAAAGGTCTGTTGGATTCTTCAGCTGAAGAATTTTTTGTAGCATCTTAATCATTGGCATTTTTGCTAATATTTTCCTTTTTGTGGATACTACGTGGGAGTGGTAAATGATATAAATCTCTAAAAATAAGTTTTAAGAAATCATTCCAATAAATGTGAAATAAAAACTTCTAAATGATAGGAAGAAGGTACTTGTATCAGTTTAATTGGCAGGGTTTTTTTCTTAGTCACTTTGAAAATAATTTTGTGTTTTTCAATTAAGTTACCAGATTCAATGAAATGCATTACTAACAATAAAACTAATAAAATTAAATAAAATAAAAAAACCTCTGTCCTCTAGAGCTGAGTTTAGGGGATTGGGGATTTGTCTTTTCTCTCCTCATATGTCTCTTCTTGCTGATAATCCCATATTTCCTTGATACCAGATATCATAAGTTGTTAGATATATCATGAATTTTATAACAACTTTTCAGAAAAAAGAAGCACCTATAAAATTACAAAACTTTTTTTTCCTGATAGACATACATTCTTCAGTTTATAAGTTTGGTTGGAGCCTGAGCTTTTTTCACAGTCAAAATCTGAACGTTGGGGCTTCCCTGGTGGCGCAGTGGTTAAGAATCTGCCTGCCAATGCAGGGGACACGGGTTCGAGCCCTGGTCTGGGAAGATCCCACATGCCGCGGAGCAACTAGGCCCGTGAGCCACAATTACTGAGCTTGCACGTCTGGAGCTTGTGCTCCGCAACAAGAGAGGCCACGATAGTGAGAGGCCCGCGCACCGCGATGAAGAGTGGCCCCCGCTCGCCGCAACTGGAGAAAGCCCTCGCACAGAAACAAAGACCCAACACAGCCATAAAATAAATAAATAAATAAATAAACAAACAAACAAATAAATAAATAAATAAATAAATAAATAAATAAATAAATTGATTTAAAAAAAAAAAGAAGATCAAAAGGCTGACTTAATTCAGGCTGAGAATAATGTGGAGTCAGTCTCGGGCAAAAGCTTTAAAAAAAAAAAAAAAGTCTGAATGTTCTCCTGAGTCGATTTTGGTTTGGACACTATCTGTAGCACCATGGTGACCTCCTCCACCCCACCTCAAAACCTATCTTTTATAATCTGTTCCTCTTTAGCATATTTAAGAACAAAGGACATTTCAAGGCATATCTCAGTATTCAGGCTTGATGAACAATTCCTGTGTGGTTAAAATCATCATTATACTTTTCCCTCTGAATTATATATTAATGGACATTAAACAGTTCTTAAGAATCAACTGGGTATTTCTGATAGATGGATACTGGTACCAGAATGATCACTAGAATTCAAGAAAAGATATCATCAAACCTTCATAGTTTTGAGAAACCTATTCCTATTCCAAGAGATTTGGCAATTTCTATTGCCTTTAATTGTATTGTGTAGAGCCTGACAATATTCTGCAAAGACAATTATTGTTTGTTGCTCTGTTAAATTTTAATATATTCTTTTTCGAAGACATTTTCAAGGACAATTGGAATCCAAACTTAAAATAAGGTTCAACTACATGCCATGCAAACAAGGCTTATTTCCCAGCTTAGGTGAGACTCAGATGAATCTATAACCTTCTACACACGTGCTAATTTGCACATGTGCAGGCATTGACATCTATGTCACAACTCACTTCTCTGCCAAGTTTCTATTGGCACTGACTGTAAATTACATACAAATTTGAGATATGTTAAAATGTGAAAAGTTCTGCATCTTAGACTTGATGAAATACAGTAGTAAATAACATTTATCAATTGTGTGTAATATGCTAGATACCTTACCTATATTATTTCACTTAATTTTCATAATTACCCTATAAAGCAGTGCTGTTATTGTCTCAGTTTTACAGATGAAGAAAACTGAGTCTTGGGGAGTTTAAGTCATTAGCCTAAGGAAAAGGCAGAATTGAGTCAAAGCTTGAACTTGGAGGCACATAGGATCTTTACTTCCCTGCTTCTCTCTTGGTAAACCTTATGTTTTTATGCACTATTAGCACTGTCCAATAGAACTTTCTATTATGGAAATGTTCTCTGTGCTGTCCAACATGACAGTCACTAGCCTCCTGGGGCTATTGAGCATTTGAAATGCGGTTAGTATGACTGAGCAGTTAAAATTAATGTTATTTAGCTTTAATTAATTTTAATTTAAAGGGACACATGTGGCTGGTGGCTCCCACACTGGAGAGTGCAACACTAGAATGAAGGTCACTATAGTCTCAGGATAATTCTAAAGAGTTGAGGACACAGAGTTCACTTTTGTGCTTGCAAAAGTCAGGCCTACACAATTGCAAATATTCGGAAGTAATTACTTTTCTGAGACAACTTGACTATTCTCATGGCTCTTTGGAAGCTGATCAGCAAATTTTAAACAAGAAGGGACAGCTAGAAAACTATCTTACCACTGTATAGGGTACTTACTCATGATCTAGAGAAGTCCCTAATGGGATTCTTCTTAGGTCTACTGTGATGTGTTTTTGTTGATGTTGTTATTTTTTCTTTTTTCTTTTTTTTTTTACAGTTTAAATATTTTATTTATTTATTTGGCTGTGCCGGGTCTTAGTTGTGGCATGCGGGATCTTCGTTGCTGCATCCAAGGTCTTCACTGTGGCATATGGGATCTTTTAGTTGAGGCACGCGGGATCTTTTAGTTGTGACACGCGGGATCTAGTTCCCTGACCAGGGATCGAACCCAGGCGCCCTGCATTGGTAGTGCAGGGTCTTAACCACTGAACCACCAGGGAAGTCCCTTGTTGTTGTTGTTATTAGTCCTGTACTTTACATTTTACCTACCAGTTTCCAGTTATCTTATGAAACTTTCCCAAACATTCTGTAAGGTAAGTAGATTGGTATTACCATTCCTATTTTACAGATGAGGAAATTAAGACTCAGAGAGGTTATGTGATTTGCCTAGGGTCACCCAGATAAGGACTGACTTACCTGGGGTTGGTATCTAGATCTTTGGACTTCTTATCTGCTGTGCTTTCCATACTAGGAGCTATTTCTCCACTTTTGCATTCAAGCATATTTTATTTAAAAACACACAAACACCAAACAGACTCTGCAGGAAGAAACTCTGACTTTGGGTGGGGATGATTCCAGGCAAGCTGGTAGAATAAGGTGTCACCCAATGGGCATTGGCCCTCCCAAAGGTAGCCTTTACCATTGGCTTGAGTAATGTCATTGTTTTCAGGGTGATTGGCTTCAAGCCAGGTGGTTGCAGTGGAAGATCAGTTGCTGGGGCACTAATTCTGCTTCTTCTCAATGTGACCGTTTTTTTTGCACTTTGTAGAGAAAATGAGTAGGTCATAATATCAATTACTTCTTGGGTATTTTGGTTGACTTCGAGTACTTTTCCTTTTGTAATTAAGTGGGAAAGGAAAAACAGATGGTCACCTTGTCAAATCTCATTTTCAAGTTAAATACACTCAGCCCTCTTTTCTAAGTAGGCTAATTCCCTTTTAATAGGGATGCTTTAAAATAGGGAGACACTGGTGGTTTTGCATAGGATCTAATGAATGTGTACATAATGTCACCTGCTTGGACAGTGCACTTGGAAAAAATGCCTTAATTTTTATGGAAGTACCACCTGTAATCTTCTGTGTTGTCTAGAACAGTAATCATTTAGCTTCTCTGTACTTTAGTCTCTTCAGGGTTATACCTTCTGTACATATAGCCAAAGCACACACAGGGAGCATTGGTATATATCTGGGCACTGGAAGGTGCCATTCAGTTGGAGGTTACAGGAACAGTGGGAGAGTTCCGCAGATCGTCCCACTGTCACCTCATTTTGGTTACTTTTTGGATATTGAGGAGGAGCTGCAGAGATGAAGGAATAATAATTACTCAAAACTGGAAGTCATTTCTTTCTTTTTTAAAATTTTATTTTATTGAAGTATAGTTGATATACAATGTTGGGTTAATTTCTACTGTACAGCAAAGTGATTCTGTTATACATATATATATAGACACATTCTTTTTCATATTCTTTTCCATTATGGTTTATCACAGGATATTGAATATAGTTCCCTGTGCTATATAGTAGGACCTTGTTGTTCATCCATTCTATATGTTATAATAGTTTTTGTTTTTTTTAAATTTAATTTTACTTATTTATTTTGGCTGCGTTGGATCTTCGTTGCTGCATGCGGGCTTTCTCTAGTTGTGGCGAGTGGGGGCTTCTCTTCATTGCGGTGCGCGGGCTTCTCATTGCGGTGGCTTCTCTCGTTGCGGAGCACGGGCTCTAGAGCGCAGGCTCAGTAGTTGTGGCGCACGGGCTTAGTTGCTCCGCGGCATGTGGGATCTTCCCGGACCAGGGCTCGAACCCGTGTCCCCTGCATTGGCAGGCGGATTCTTAACCACTGCGCCACCAGGGAAGCCCTGTTATAATAGTTTGCATCTGCTAACCCCAAACTCCCAATCCATCCCTCTCCCGCGCCCTCCCCCTTGGCAACCACAAGTCTGTTCTCTATGTCTGTGGGTCTGTTTCTCTTTTGTAGATATGTTCATTTGTGTCATATTTTAGATTCCACATGTAAGTGGCATCGTATGGTATTTGTCTTTTCTCCTTATGGCTTACTTCACTTCGTATGACAATCTGTAGGTCCATCCATGTTGCTGCAAATGGCATTATTTCATTCTTTTTTATTGGAAGCCATCTCTTTCTATCCCACCTACTTCCTAGAACAGTGAGGACCAGTTGATTAGGGAGATCTTAGGCCCTTCCCAGAATTATTCTCCATATTAAGGAGAAAATAGAAAAAAATACCTTCAGTTTAAAAAAATTCTTTTTTTGAGATGGTGTGAAAATGAGAAGCTGGTCTTGTTGTCTTTGCCAATCCTAACGTCTCTTTTTCACACCTTTTTATGAGTGTCTCCTTACTTCCTTGCCCTTATAAAGTTACACTCTCTGAATCGGCCACATTACACAGAATAAAAGTGGACTTCCAGAAAAAGAGAAAGCCTAGATTCTGCCTCTATTTCTAGAAAAACATGAGATTCTTGTCACTGCTTTTATGTTAATCAACAATTTATTGAGCACCTGCTGTGTACTTAGAACTGTGTTGGAATTTTCTTTCTTGCCCTGAAGCAGAGCACATTGATTTTTAAAAAAGATTTAATTAATTAATTAATTAATTGGCTGCATTGGGTCTTCGTTGCTGCACACAGGCTTTCTCTAGTTGCGGTGAGCAGGGGCTACTCTTTGTTGCGGTGCGCGGGCTTCTCATTGCGGTGGCTTCTCTTGTTGCGGA
The DNA here is from genome assembly GCF_009873245.2 of Balaenoptera musculus. Lineage (NCBI taxonomy): Eukaryota > Metazoa > Chordata > Mammalia > Artiodactyla > Balaenopteridae > Balaenoptera > Balaenoptera musculus. Next base: position 75,761,543 of record NC_045790.1, read on the forward strand.
GCACAGGCTCTAGGTGCACGGGCCTCAGTAGTTGTGGCTTGCGGGCTCTAGAGCGCAGGCTCAGTAGTTGTGGCGCATGGGCTTAGTTGCTCCTCGGCATGTGGGATCTTCCCAGACCAGGGCTCGAACCCATGTTCCCTGCATTGGCAGGCAGATTCTTAACCACTGCACCACCAGGGAAGCCCCAAGCACATTGATTTTTAGAACCATCTTTAGTTAAGACTTTAATTTAAAATCCAATGGTGCCATTCCTCTTGGAGTTCTGAAGTCTTCTGCTTTCTGCCTATGTGTTGGCTTGGGAGAAATCTCCTTTTTATTTCATTTAGCCAGAAGTAAAGGAAACAACTTAAGCTTGGTATTTTTATGAAATTTCTTTTAAAGTGTTTTGACATTGTGGCTAATGGCCTGGCTAATTCATAAAAGATTTGTAGTTACTTTAAATTCTTACTATTTGAAAACATACAGTGTGGAAGGTTAACTAATACTGTGTGCACACATAAAATATATGCCTACATACAGCACGAGTGGATTTAGGCTTAGTTTATTGAAATATCTTTTAAACTAGAACAACATTACATACCACCCCCTAACCCTTATGCTTAAATGTTGGCTAACTAGGGGACAATAAAAGATATATATGTAAAAACTTATTTGATAATCATTTTGTATCCTGTGAACATATTGTAGAACCTACATAAGTCTAAATTTAAAAGACAAACAAACCCTGTATTCTACCATTACTGAATAAACATTGTTACTAGCTGGGAAGTGGAGACTTAGATGCCAATTCATTGATATTTAATGAAATTTATTTTTAATGAGTTAATTGGTCAAAAGACAAGTCTGGGTCATGTTAGTTTCACTATGTATGAGGCAACACTGCAAAAATAAATGACTTTTTCACTGAATCTTGTTTTCCTCTATAGTTCTTAAGGAGGGTCCCCTTTGCATTATTCAGTGTTTTGGGCTTATTTATAATTCTTGGACGAAATGTTACACAAAATCACAAATATTTCAGATATCACTGTTATCACTGCATTACTCATTCAGACTGCACACGAGACCAGGAATGTTTTTGCCATTTAAAACTTCCAGAGCAAGAGGGAGCAAAACCACGCGTCTCCAAGGTTAAGCAGATGTGGTAAAAGCACATTCACTTGATGTTTGTTTTGCTAACAAAAGCTAAAGCTTGGTATGTGTTACAGATCTCGTTCCCTTTCCTTTGTTAAATTGTTAGTTGGTTATTGTTCCGACAGCAATTCCTTTTATTGCTTAAAAAGGAAATTATAAGAACATACTCTTCTTTAAGATCTGAAGACTCAAGTATCCTTGATTCTGTGAAATATATCTTTTATTTTTTAATGAATGCATTTGTCTGTGTGTTATTAGAATTTAGAAGTTATATTTTACTGGAAATGGCTTTAATAGTTTTGTTTGCTAAGCCAAGTTCAACTTTATATGTAAGAAAACCATATTCAAGCTCTTCAGAATCGTTTCTAAGACTCAGATCTCCTTAAGGATGCCTTATTCACTGTTGGCCTTTACACTTGACCTTTAATTTATAAAATGAGATTTTCCTATATTTCTATGCCCTATATCCTAACTTCCTACTTTCTCTGTGTGGGGCAGATTTGGAGATGGTCACAAGTATTTATTTTTTTCCCCTCTTTGCATTTTGAAGATGAAAAAACATTACCTGTAGAAACTCCTAGATTATTATGTAGGATAATAATAATGGCATGTGGTATTTACATGAAAGGGTGCCACAAATTAAGAGAAATTTGATTCTGATTTCCTTTTAAATGGTTTTTAATCTGGGTACATTCAGAAAATGTCCATGAGGTACTCTGGATGGTGCGCTTCATGTTCTTGTTGCCAATGGTTTCTGGCATTTATAACTATTTTTAAAAATTTTTATCTTTTTGGGTGCGTTGGGTCTTAATTGTGGCATGCAGGATCTTCATTGAGGCATGTGGGGTCTTTCGTTGCAGCGCATGGGCTCTTTGTTGTGGCGTGCAGGCTTCTCTCTAGTTGTGCCGCGTGGGCTTCTCTCTAGTTGTGGCGCGCGGGTTTTCTCTCTCTAGTTGTGGTGCACAGGCTCCAGGGCGTGTGGGCTTTGTAGTTTGCGGCAGGCAGCCTCTCTAGTTGAGGGGTGTGGGCTCAGTAGTTGTGGCATGCGGGTTTAGTTGCCCCGTGGCATGTGGGATCTTGGTTCCCTGACCAGGGATCGAACATGCTTCCTCTGCATTGGAAGGCGGATTCTTTACCACTGGACCACCGGGGAAGTCCCTGGCATTTATATCTAGATTTCCATTTTTTACCCACTTTTGCCTTCCCCTTATCTTCAAAGCCTATCATCCTGCAGTCACCATCTGCTTTCCCTTCCCTGACACGAGCACACGTTATTTCATACTCAGCATTGAATACCATCGTTTGCTATTGAGTTCAATATCTAACTAAATACGAATGATGAGTGATCAATATCCATCTGATAGTTAAAACATTCTATGAGGCCTCACCTTCCCCACCCCAGGGGTTACAACTTGAAAATCAACATTTGTATCCACCTCAGGGAAAATTATTATGGAAATTTTTGGAATAGCTACACACTCCCTATTTGATTTCAAATGATAATATAATCAATCCAGGAAAGGAAATGATAAAATTTCATATTATGATTAGAAGTGTAATCTGGCTGAAAGAGAAAATTTCTAATTATTAAATTAGAAGAGTCACAGTTCCTCAAGCACAGATTCTGAGCACTGCATCTCTGGAGAAAATGGCTATTTTGGATGAAAAAGTACAATTGGCACTCTGCCTGTCACATGGTAAGTGCTCAATAAATATTTGTCGTATTAAAATGTAAAAGTTAGCCCACTCCCCAAACCATAGGAAGCTTTTCTAATTTTTCTCTTGCCATTTTAAAATAGCATACTGATTTATTTCCATTACGAAAAGAAAATTTTCCTTCTAAACCTAGCTAAAAATTTAATTATATAGTGGAGGCGTAAGAGAAGAAAAAAGACTGAGAAAGAAAAGAGAAAATAAGGGGAAAAAAGGAAGGGAAAGAGGAAGAAAAGAGAAGGAAGGAAGTGAAGACAGTCTGCATTCACATTTGGTTGCTGTCCTGAGATTAAGCCCGACCACACAAAAACCCAAAGGAAGCAAGCATCATTTAACATTCAACTTGCAATTGATTTTGTAACTCTATCATTATGCCAGCTCATTTGCAGTTTAAAATGTGTTATAAAGTCAAAACTTAGAAGTAAAATTCTTTCACTTCCTGATACTAGAGTGAGCATAGTACATCTGCCTGTTTTGGATCATTTCTAAGCATTTCTCAAAGGTTAGTTCCACTTTGCCTCAAAGATGGTGTTTTGAACTATTGAAAACTGTTTCATCAAAACTTTATCAGATCATCATTTCTTTTTTAAAACTCCCTATTGGTAGATATTACTATTCAAACAGTTTATCATTAGTCACCTTGCCCTATTAATTTTATTTCTAAAATGTCTCTTGAATATGTCCCCTTTTATCTCTGCCGCAGACATCGTCTTTATGTTCTGAACGCCTCTCACCAGGCCTGCTACTGGGTCCTGGGTTGACTTCTGTTCCACTCTTTCCTAATTTAATTCTTTCCTTAGGCAGGGAATTATTTTCTGAAGGATTATTTTCTGAAGAAATAGGATAAATCATGAGTTTTTTTTTTTTCTTCCAGGTTTTCATTTGCTTACATAATAAAGTCTGAACTGCTTCAAGATCTTTTATCATCTAGCTCCCAAATACTTTCCCAGCCTCAACTTCTCCTTCCTCCGTCTATGTATATATATATTTTGTATCAGTGAGTTCCACAGATGCACCAGAAGCTTCCACATTTCTTTGTGAAAGTCTTTGTTCACACTGATTCCTCATCCCAAATGTCCTTACTCTGCTTTTACATGGAAAACCCTAGCTCAACTCAAATATCACCCCTTTATGAAGCCTTGGGTACCTTCCGCAGCTGAAGGTAATCCTTCTTTCCTCTACCCTCCTATAGCACCTGGAGTAAATTAATATATTAGAGATGGAATAAGTTTTACAGTTCAATTGAACTTCATTCAGGAATCACCTTGGTGTTAGATTATTTAGTTTTCAATGAAAGAAACACAAAATAAATTTGGGTAAATAAAAGAAGTATTTATTGGTTCACGTAACCAGAAATGGAGCTGGCTGAATGCAGTGCCCAGCTAGTGTTCTCAGGGATCTGTCCCATTTCTTGGCTCTGGTTTCCTCCCTGTTGATTTTAGTCTTCAAGAGACCCTTCATTCAGCATGATAGGAAAGTGGTTCTCAGAAGCCCCAGATTTACGTGGTATTTTTAGCTCTTAATCTCAGAAGGAGAGACACCCTCTTCCACAGCACTGATGTCAGCCCTCTTCCCCCTCGGACACTGATTGTCCCTGTTTGGGTCATTTGTCCACCTGGGCTCTCTCACTGTTTCTGGGAAGTTGGGCTCTCTCATTGGTCAGTCCAAGTCTTGTGCTCCTTCTGGTGAAGGAGGTGGAGCCACGTGATGGACAGATACACCAGAATACTGTAGAGTGAGAAAGAAGCAGTCTCCAAGAGGAAAGTGATTTTTATTACATCCTCTATTGGGTATTTTAATTTTACCCTTTGTTGTAACTCAGTGTTCAAGTATATCTTACCCTTTTAATTCTAAGCTTCTTGAGGGCAAGTATCAACACACATTCAATAAATGTTAGCTGATTCAATAAATGTTAGCCCAGTGAAGGACTTATCAGGCAGATAACAAATGAAATAGCACCCAAAGTTACCATTTTAATGGACTAAAGGTTCTTTTTGACCTTTTCAAAGCCTCATTAGTGAGACTTGATATTTTCCGGTGATTAAGGGAGATTGGAGTTCACAGAAAATGGGGAAGGGGATTAATATTTAAGATACAACTGATTTATTTAAAATATCAGATGCCAAATGCTTCTAGTTATGATTTGGCTATCAGAAACCATTTAAAGTAAGATGTTTTGAAGTAGAAAAATTATTGCTTTTAGTAGAGAAAACGTTGATATAGTTTATTACCATCACAAAAACAATACTACTTAAAACGTGCATTTCTGATCTCTCACAGTTAGACAGTTTTGTTTTACACTCTTAGAAAGTATGAGGTCTTGCCAACTAGAGTTTTAAAATATTCAAAATGGAAAATTAAAGTTTAGTTCCTCATTTCTTTTCTTAGTAACTTTAAATAATCTAAGAAAATGACCCTGCTTTGCATTTTTTTGCTCTAAATAGTTTAAGTGCTTTATTTAAACTAGTTATTTCATTAGCATGATGCTACACAGGAAAATTGATCACACTTGGCCATGACACGAGCAGTACCATATTGTGAACACTGAATCTGTATTGTTTCTTTTAATGAGCTTTTAATAAAGCAATTTCTAAGCTTGTTATCATCAAATCTGTGCTCTAGAGGTTGTTAGTGTAGAGGTTAAGCATTCTGGATTTGGAACCAGACTTAACCTGATATGAAATCTGACTCTGCCACTAGATATCTTTGGGTGTCCTTAGACAAGTTACATCGGCTCCCTGAATTTTTTACCCATCTGTAAAATGGGGTTAATACTAACTGGCTCAGAGAATTGTGAGAGTTAAAGGGGATAATGTGATATTGTGTATGGAGTGTATGGGACATTATAAAGGCTCAGTGTAAATAATATATGGGCTATTGTCACAATAGCCGTTACTGTACTTCAACCGGTACCTATTGCTTTAGAGAGGAAGCAAGGCTGGAAATCACTGGGGAAGGAATATTTGAGCAGTTATATTAAAAGTACTCCTGCTTAAAATGGAAAATGTGGCATTTAAAAGACAGAACAGTGTCCTTATTTCATCACCGATAAGATGTCCTGCTTTCAATCCTTCATGGACTGGCGCCTCTATTGCTTGATTCTCTCTGCCTCTCACCCCGACCGCCAATGCTTCTCTTCCGTAACTGCAACTACCAGTATTTTGCGACCAAAGACTCCTCCTCCATAGATGGACCATGAGGACCACGAGGCCAGACCCAGTGTGACTTTTCATCCCCCTCAAGATAAAAATATCTTGCTCCATTTGAGATTAAATTTAATCTTTTTGCCAAATGTGAAGCTGCTATACTCCAGTTTCTTAAATATAAAAGATGTGAGATGAAGCAAGGCATAGCATACAGGGAGATCTAACCAGACATCTCAGAGTTCCAATGAGGCCACAAATCACAGAGCTTCATTATTTGTGATGAGAGTAATGGTAGAAATAGACTGATGGTGGCTTGCTCAACCTTACCCTTGCCGCAATTCTGGATTGAACACACTGTCTCCTGTAAAGAACATCTCTGCTTAGTACGTGCACACAGCAGGTATTGGTTCATTCTTGCACCAATTTCCACCCACTGTCATTTGTTGTTTATAGTGATTTTCGAAACTTTTTATTTTGCAAAAATTTCAAGCTTACAGATTACAGTGCTGCAATCTTCGTTAAGAGAACTATATAGCTTTTACCCAAGTTCACCAATTTTGTTTTGAATGAACACGTTAAATATTTTAACTCATTATTAATGAGGGAAAAAGGCAATGTCACAACCGGTTCAAAGGTTCATTTATAGATCAGAAATATGGAAATAAATTTGCAAATGGATGCAAAACTGGCTTCTTCCACAAAGGGGGAAGGAAGTCAGCTGTACCTCCACTTGACAGAATTTATGTACAAGAATTATTTTGCCTCGCTGTGATTCACTAACTTTTAACATTTTGCCACAAATCCTTTATCATTCCCTTTTTCTCTAATTAAATTTTTCTGAACCCTTTGAGAATAATTTGCATGCATCGTGCCCCTATAACCATTAATACCTTTAATTCACTGTGAATTGTGAAAGAAAACACATTTTCTTATATAACCATGGCAAATTATTGAATTCAGAAAATTTAGCATTGATATACTTTTCTTTAATCTACAATCCATGTTTTGTTAGTTATTATAATAACATCCTTTCTTTTCCTGTTTTATCATTTAAATTTTATTTGATTTATTTTTTTATACAGCAGGTTCTTATTAGTTATCTGTTTTATACATATTAGTGTATACATGTCAATCCCAATCTCCCAGTTCATCCCACCACCGCCCCCCCCCCCCACCGTTCTAATAACATCCTTGATGGCATTTTTCTTTCTCTTGTACTGAATTCAGTCTGGGGTCATATATTTCGTATACTTATCATGTTTCTTGTTTTTTATTGAGGTGTAATTGACACACAACATTATATTAGTTTCAGGTGTACAACGTAATGATTTGATATTTGTATATATTGTAAAATGATCACCAAAATAAGTCTAGTTAACATCTGTCACCATACATAGTCACAGAATTTTTTTCTTATGATCAGAACATTTAAGATCTACTCTCTTAGCAACTTTCAAATATGCAACACAGTATTATTAACTATAGTCACCAAGCTGGTCTTTACATCCCCAGGGCTTGTTTATTTTATAATAAACCACCTTCACTCATTTCACTCTTCAACCCTCCACGCCCCTGCCTCTGGCCACCACCAACCTGATCTCTGTATTTATCATATCTCTTTAGGTTCTTAATATTTTTCAGAAAAATTTTGAAGTTTGTCTGTGTTGGAAATTGTGGCATTTCTATATTTGTGTGTTTGTGTGTGTGTGTTTTGCTTCATTTACGATAATATTCTTAGCTGTTATGTCAAAAGCTGACTTAAAAAAAAATACATTTCAACTCCAAAGTGATACTGGGGGGAAAATAGCAAGCATAAATCAGAACATCAAAGTAAGTCCCACCATACCTACAGTGTACAAATAGCTGTTGATGAGTTTGCCATGCTTACTGAACTGAATAAGTATAAAAGCTTTTCGTGTGCATTCCTATTTTCAGGCCCAGTACAGTACGTTAACCTCAGAATATCAAATTGAATCAAGGCTTCTGAGAAGAGCCGCCTGCAAAGCAGTTAGAATGACAACTCTTCATTACACTATCTAGATTTGGGTTTCAGACAGCCATAACCGAGGCCTTTTCTAACCTCTCACCTATAGTCAGATACGCACAGCCACTCAAATCAAGAGCTCCGTACCTCTTAAACGTGAAGTCCACTGAGGCCCGCAAAGCTGAGCCCAAAATTGTTAGGAATGATGCCATTTTTCCTGGCGAGGCCCGAATAACCAGCCCCTGCAAGGCTGCTGGCCACACAGTATGTCAGCACATGTTATGCAGTCTGGGGCTGAGTGGATGTGTCAGCTGCCCATTAGACCACACTAAAATAGAATTGCTGGGTGCCTGAAGCATGAAGCATGATATTAGATAAAGTGATGAAATTTCACTCGATTAAAGAGCCAGGTCAAGGACAGTTACCTCAGGAAATTCCTTCTTTCCTCGAATATTCTCACAACTTTGATGAATTTATCGTTTTCTTGCTTATTTTTCATTATCGTTTGGGGCTTTATGAACAATAAAAGGTGCCCTCAGCAGGCACTGACATATTGGAGTGATCAGAATCATAGGTTATATTGATTCAAAGAAAGAATGGGGGGAAAAAGATGGAATTGACATTGCCGCAGGTCAAAAGCCCTTGGAAATGTTGGATTGATTTGTTTAGACAGTTGTTTGATTTCTCTCTGTCTTTCTCTTTATCTAGCTCTTTTGTTTTGTTTTTGCTTTTTGTTTTTCTTAATAAAGGCATAGGAAAAAGAACAGAAAATGGTAATCTTTTTTATTTTAGGCCAGTCGAAGGGTAGGAACAGAAGCATATGGCTTGGCAGAAAGTTTTATTTTTATTTATTTGATTTATAAGGACAGGAGAGAAATGCTTCTTGCAAAGGGCTTCTTTTATCAAAAGGACTTGCAGGCTGAGAGTAATGACTGCATACCTGCATTGCTTCTTAAATCTGTGTTGGAAAACCACAGCTAACCAGGGTAAAGCAGTTTGGCTGTTTCCCCCAGCAGGGAAAAAAACAAAAAACAAAAAACACCATTTTGTTTCATTAGTACTGTACTCTGACTTATTTTCATTTACAGTAACATTTGAGAAGGAAAAGAAATGAGAAGTGAATATTCAAATCACTTCAGTTCCATGCTTAGAGCTTAATGATTCTCCCACCTCTCCTCCTCCCCTCCTATCCTGCCAGTGAGGGTGAGGTTCTTAAGTGAGCATGGCATCCCGGGACATCCCCGAGGGAGCAGTGCCGAGGCCAGCTAGTCGGAACGTGTAGAGCTCTAATTCAGCTGCTCCTTCTTTGGGTCAGAAAATCCACATTTGCAAATGTGCTCATCTGGGGGGTTGAGGACATTTTGGAGGAATAAGCTTTCGGCACCACCACGTGAGGGTCATTACAAACTCTCAACTCAATAAATGATTGAGGAGCCTTAGTTTAGTAAATTTCGCAGGCAATATTTTGACTTTGGTGCTCCTCTTCTACCTTATAAGACTATAAAGAAGATGGAAAAAAAGGGCATCTATTTACAGGTTTGTTGAGTTCTAAAGAGAAAAGGTATTATCTAGATTCCAAATGGTGTCATGATTATATTTCCATATAATATTAATTTTTAATACTAGTGGACAAAGAATTTGTGTGACCCAGTGATCTGTACTTACTTGGAATGTGAACCATAGACACACCTAAAATTTACATCTGCTTTTTTAGCAGATTCCTTACGCATGACAGGAATGTTTCTATAAATCGAACTTCTTTTATAACACCATTTCCTAGGTAAGAGTCGCTATCCAAGGAAGAAATATGTTAAATGATAGCCTGGTGGAATGCACAGGAAATGCAGGAAGGCTTGTTGGGTATAATGCTGGTTTTTCAGCGTCTTTATAATTGATAGAACAAAAGTGAGAGGGCAAATTTTTTTTTTTTTTAATTACAGGAAAAAAGGACAATTACTTGTTACATAGAAATGTTTGGATCTGATCAAGTGTAGTCTTTCTTTTCTTTTTCCCCTGGGGGTTTTATTTTTTGTTTTTCAAAATATTGAAGTGGTTTGAAAGATCAGAAGGCAGTTATGCCAGGTTTTCTATTATTAGCATGGAAGCGATAGCATCTTTCTTATCCCTTGGGAGAAGAGGTGGCAGTTGGAGGCTGAAGAGTTCTCAATGCTGTATCGGCAAGCTTTTCACCAAAGCAAAAGCAGAAATAAGACTATCTGCCTGTAATAAAAGGAGAAGTCTGTTACTTTTTCTCAATATAAAGTAAGGGATAAAGACATACCAATTGAGATAAAAGTGCCATGAAATGGGAGGAATTTTAAACTCTCCCTTCCCTGTTCTGGGTGAGTTGGATTCTGGTCTCTTGGAGGCCAAGGACCACTTGGCTGCCACTCTCTGTGTTCTCACAGCTCCAAGAGTCAGCTCACTATCTCCTGTGTTTTTCACTGGTTGCTGGCTTTGTTTGTGTCATGTTATTTTGGCTGAATAAAATCCTTCACTCAGCTGCAGGATGGGGAAGGTCCACACCAAGCGTTGGTTGGCAAAGTAAGGGTGCATCAGTTTTTTTTTAAGATGCAGGAGGAAGCCTGTGACACATGTTTTCTTCCTCTTCATCAAACGCTTGGGCAGCAGGAGGCAAGGATTGTATTCTACTTATGGTCATCTTGCTTATGATGAAAATTACATGCTTTGTCCGAGCAACAATAAAAAAAATTACTTTGAAACCTCTCATTGGCACCTTTAATGAGCACAATAGATAGAAGAATATGCTTATCAAAATGTGTCCTCCTTTTCTCCATGATAAACTCAGTAAATATTCCATTAGAAGAAGGGTTTGGTTTCCCACGTGGATTGTGAAATCTCTTGGGTTATATTAAGGCTGTAAATGCAGCTCAAAGCAGCTCAGAGCCTCGCTCTAGGAGATGGGTGCTTTTTATTTTTGATTCTTTCCCAAGAGGTTCTGATTACCCCAGTGCTCATTTGGTGCAGTAATGGAAAGGAAATTTCCTACAGGCGACTGCAATAGAGCCTCGGTTGAGTGTTTGCTACCTTAGGAGAACCAGGTCATTCTCCTATCTGCTGGGGAAACACATGCTCCTTGAGAGAAAAGAATTGGGAAGACAAACTCCTCTGACAGGTGCAGCACTCCTGTTGCAGAACATTCCCAGACAGTGCCAGAGGGCAGATCTAGTATTCCTGATCAGATTGTCTCCACATTTTCTTCTTCTTTTTAAAATTTATGGGTTTTGTCTTATTTATTTTGTTTTAACATGAGAGAACTGAAAAGGCAAACTGTTCAAGACGTACATTCTTCTGATGTGAAGGCTTCATGATTTCAGTTCTGAACACTAATTTCTGTCACCTCGGCCAACAAGAAGGAAGAGACACATTTCTTTTTCTCTCCATGATGCCTTCAACGACATGACACATGGATGATGGACTATGTGATGATTTAACCAAGCCTGATCTTTCCGCCTGGGGGCACACACAGCACTTAAAGCCTCAGTGAGTCCTTATTTATTTATTTACTCATTATTTTTTAGATTTCTCTTGAGAAACCATGGTATTTAAAATCCACTTCCTTTTTCATCCTTTAAACAGAGAATTCATTTTTCTTATTACAGAGCAACTACCTTCAGCAGCCAAAGTAGTCAAGTTCTAATTACAGGGAAATTCCACAAATATTTCAATTGTGATTCTTTCATTCTTTAATTACCGGAGTTTTTGTATGACCTCTTCTTTACCTGGGCACTGTGCAGAGGAGAAATTGCATGTCCTTCAGTCTTAAGGTTAATTCATCAGTCATGTCACTTTGACTGATTATTTTCTTTCCCATGTACTACACGGCATAACACTTTCTGCTGGATTCAGCTAGATTCATTCCCGTCTGGTTTCCTGTGTTGCAAGTAATGTGACTTGGCAGGGAGTTTGCTTGTAGCCAATGCTGGATTGCCTAAGAGCAATGGAGCACCTCTTGAATGACATAGGAACTCCTTTAACACCATTGACATTGTGATTCCTTTAGGATAAGACATGCTACAGTCTTTTTTTTTTCTTTCTGCCTGGCTTATCTAGGTAGGAATTAATATACAGATAAGTGAGTGAACAGAAAAGAAGATGAGGTGTAGGTCTCAGATATCTGGGTTTTAGATTATTCACATGGAACATTAAAAATTAAACTACATTTGAAGTGGTCTCAGGGGAAATCTACCAGTACCCAAGATCCAGTGGCATTTAAATATCATTCAAGACAAAGCTGCAGAATGGCCAGTTGGTCTTAAAACTCATCACAAAATGTGGAAACAAAAAGGATGAAGGCTGAAGGCATAGCAGAAATACATTTTATTTAGGAAGGCCTCAACAATTCAGATGTGGTCAAAGAGAGTTCTCAGTGGCCATTTCTGAAAGATGTTGTTGGTTTTGACGAATGCCAATTATTACCTGAATCCAACTGAGGCTGAATTTCAAATCCCAAGCAATAAACAAGGGAAGAGGGGTGGCGACTGCTGGTCAGTGAGAGACAGAGGGGCTGGGTCCAGGGAAAGTATCATTGAGAAGATGACATTTGATCAAGACCATGAATAAGAAGTTCAAGTCAGCCTCATAGAATCTTCCGGGTAGGAATAATAGCAAGTTACAGGCTGTGAGGTAAATGGGTGCCTGGCAAGTTTAAAGAAAACTGAGGAGACCAGATTTTCATGGAATGTTGCTGTAAATGGTGCGATAGAAGAAAATGTGGGGTCATGAGAGGTTTTTCTTCAAGATGCTTGACACCAATGGGGATGACCCAATAGAAAGAAAGAAATTCATGATGTAGAGAGAAGACTTGGAGAGGAAGTTTCAGGAGTTAGAATGGGCTAAGAGAGGGGAGATGGAGTCTAGTACACATGTGAAGGGTTGGCTATAGAGAGGAACCTATAGAGTTTACCCACTGTAGCAGGAGGAAAGCACAAGGGCACCACTCCAGATAACAAAGGAGATTAGTGTTGGGAGCTTCAGAATCTCTTCTGATTGTGTGTGTGTGTGTGTGTGTGTGTGTGTGTGTGTGTGTGTGTGTAAATAAAGTCATTGAGTGTAAAGATGGAGAATATGTATTACAAGTCTGAGGAGAAAGAAAAAAACTTGAGATAGTCATCTAGGGCATTGTTTCTCAAAGTGTGGTCCACACCAGCAGCAGCAGCGTCACCTGGGCATTTGTTAGTGATACAGTTTCTCAGGCCCCACCCCCAAACTAACTGATCCAGAAACTTTGGGAGGGGACCCAGCAGTTTGAGTTTTCACATACCCTCCAGGTGATTCTGTGGTAGTCTCAAGTTCTGTGACCACTTGTTCAGGGTAACAGGAGAGTGATGGATTATGGAAATGTTGTATGATTGATGGGTAGAAAGAAGGACCTCCTTGAGGACAGTGGTCAGGAATTTGAAATGAGATCCGTCAGCAAGCTTGTGTGGCTTTCTCCAAGCATGGCCATCTCTGTGGGTGGACAGAGCAAGCCAGGTAGATTTGATCTGGCCTGGGGCTTCTTCAGATGAGAACAGTGAGACAAGATTGTTAAGAATATATGCAAAGATATAATGTAGTGATGGGCCCATCGTCACAAGCTAGGTGAGATGGGAAGCCCAGGGACCGTGAAAATATATGATTAATGCCTGATAGCTGCTGGTGGGGCCAAAGTTTCTTAGAGTTGGAGTATTATCAAGAATGAGCTGGAAAGAGAGGACCTTTGGAATTGCAATTCTGGAGGAGTTACATTTGCTGGTAAAGACAAATCTAGGGTATGACCTTTGGAGTGAGTGGTTTAGGTGGAGTAGAGGGTGTGAGAGTTAGAGGATTGTGTGTCAAGAAACTGAGAGTCTAGGATATTGTAAAGATCATATATATATGGGTACTGAAGTCACCAATATGTTGGAGAAGTGGCAGGGAGCCAGGAGCTAAAATCTTCAAGGAATTAGGGGAGTAACCTGGGAGCCTATAGGTGACTGCAACAAGTGGGATTGGTGATTGATAAAGACTAATGATGTGACATTCAAGGATGGGGATTTTTGTTGTTGTCGTTCTTGGGATGGGAGGGAGGCAGTATGAAACCAGAAGGACACCTACCGCGCCTGCAGGCCTGGTGTTGCAAGTCTTGCAAGGCCCGACAGCTATCACTTCAGAGGGCTGGGTGAAGAGCAAGTAGTTTCCTGAGAGGAGACTCAGTTCATTTAGAGCAAGAAGTGAAAGGAAAGTTCTGAGAAGAACTTAGCGTGGATTCCAGAAGACAGTGTGGAACGGTTCCAGGAATTGGGGATGAGTGTAGAGTGGATAAGAAAAGGGGAACTGTAGAGACTGTTGAGGAAAGCATCCAGGAAGGTGAGAGGTGATTGAAAGTCTTGGCTTCTTGTGGGGCTTGACACCCGTCAGAACACGTGGCAAAATGAGGTTTGCCTAGATGTTCTCAGCGTAGATACCGAGCACAAGGTTGGGAGTGTTGTAGGGCAGTGGGCCCTGGTGGTCTTGACAGCAGCACCCTGAGGCCCTCTCTTTCACTCCTGCCAGTGGTGGTGTGAGACCAGGGATGGGCGGCCTTATTCTCAGTACGTATCTGGAAATCCACAAGAGGTGTGGAGACCAGGGAAGGGTGTTCTTCTCCCCTGTGAGGCTGGCTCTCCAATCAGAGTAGATTTGAAAGCATCTATTTGAAAATGGTGTTGGAAATGAGTTGAAGAGCAGAGGAGTCAAGGCTACTAGAATTTCAACACCCTAAACCATGCCCTACTCGAGAGGTATGGGGTGGTCATCCAAGTTCCACTGACCTATGCTTGTCTTCTTTAAGCGTTGCAAATGAAAAAGAAAAAAAGGAGTTTAAAAAGTATCTGAATTTGTGTCCATTTATCTCTTCAGTTTTGTGAGATCCAGTGATTGTACCTCTGTTGTATTCATTGGTATAATTTCCAGCAAAAGAGCCCACTTTATTCCATGTTGGGGCCCCATTCATTTCCCCTGGCATGTTCCTGTATGTGGAGGTATTTGGTTTGTTTACCAGTGAAGAGATGCTCTTAGGACCCAGCGTGGTTTGATGGCTTGAGCACAGGTCCTGGGTGTGAGGAGTGTACCTAGGATGCAGTAATTCATACTTCTCTGGGGATGCACACCTGGAATGCAGAGATGGGGACTACCAAAAAAGCAGTTGTTGTAGATGCCAGATACTTTCAGAACAGCTAACTCCAGTGGAAGCCTCTTCAAATATGGCAAGAATCCAAGGTCTCTAGGCTGTACACACTGTTTTCACACTGTAAGCCATTGCTCTGTGTGGAAATGCTCGAATGCAATTAGAATTCTTATCATGTGTCTTTAGTGGTAGAATATTGAATGCAGACTGACAGGTCCCATTAGAAAATGCACCCCTTCTCCACCCCCAGCTAGGCTTAATGTACAGCAAGGGAAGGGACTCATGCAAAAATAATACCTCTTGATGAGTCAAGATTGATTCTAGAAAAATTTAAAGAAGAATTATGCGTTTTCAAGGAAATGGGTAATGGAGGAAGCTCTGGACAGCTTCTGGCAACTTTGAATATCTGCAGGGAGTTGGAGGGATGAGAGAAAGAGATTTGCTTCTCCAAGGCCACTCCTAAGAAACAGAAGAAGAGAAAAACAAACATGAAGTGACAACCAAAAAAACCCCTTTAAACCTGAAAGGAAGCCTTACCTTTAAAGTGGAAGGTCACAAAGAAGACATACAGATGGCCAACAATTGCATGAAAAGATGCTCAACATCACTAATCATTAGAGAAATGCAAATCAAAACCACAATGAGGTATCACCTCATACTGGTCAGAATGGCCATCATCAAAAAATCTACAAACAATAAATGCTGGAGAGGGTGTGGAGAAAAGGGAACCCTCTTGCACTGTCGGTGGGAATGTAAATTGATACAGCCACGATGGAGAACGGTATGGAGGTTCCTTAAAGAAGGAGGAGGTAAAAATAGAACTACCGTATGACCCAGCAATCCCACTACTGGGCATATACCCTGAGAAAACCATAATTCAAAAAGAGTCATGTACCACAATGTTCACTGCAGCACTATTTACAATAGCCAGGACATGGAAGCAACCTAAATGTCCATCAACAGATGATTGGATAAAGAAGATGTGACACATATATACAATGGAATATTACTCGGCCATAAAAAGGAATGAAATTGAGTTATTTGTAGTGAGGTGGATGGACCTAGAATCTGTCATACAGAGTGAAGTAAGTCCGAAAGAGAAAAACAAATACCATATGCTAAGGTATATATATGGAATTTTAAAAAGTGGTACTGATGCACCTAATGGCAGGGCAGGAATAAAGACGCAGATGTAGAGAATGGACTTGAGGGCACGGGGCGGGGTGGGGGAGGGGAAGCTGGGATGAAGTGAGAGAGTAGCATTGACGTATATACACTACCAAACGTAAAATGAATGGCTAGTAGGAAGCTGCTTTGTGACGACCTAGAGGGATGGGATAGGGAGGGTGGGGGGAGGCTCAAGGGGGAGGGGATATGGGGATATATGTATACATATAGCTGATTCACTTTGTTGTACAGCAGAAACTAACACAACATTGTAAAGCATTTATACTCCAATAAAGATGTGAAAAAAAAATAAAGTGGAAGGTCAATCATTTTCTCACTCACTTCCCTTTTTATTACTATTACCACCAACCACTGTTAGTTTCTTTACAGATATTTTCTATATTTAGAAAATATCATTTTGAAAAACACAAATGGAATCAACCTATATCTGTTATTTTGCAGTTTTGTTTTCAATTTAATGGGTTTTGGACCTGAAGTTTTACTGTAATCTTTTGTTCAGTTGTTTAATGTTCTGTGTATACTTATGGCATAATTTATATAACCTATCCTTATTAACCTTTAAATGGCTTTCATCTGGACTCTTACAACAGTTGCTGCAGTTAATATCCTTGTGCATATATTTTTGTGCACTGAGGCAAGTCTATCTGTGGGCTAAATTTCTAGAAGTGTAATTCCTGGGTCAAAGAATACATGCATACTTTTTTAGTTTGTTAAAGTATTTTATTTTAGGTTTAAAGTGTTCTTACAAATCAATAAGTAGAAGATGAAAAAATATGTAAAACTAAGTAATGGTAAAGGTATATGACAGGAAAAGAATACAATTGGTTAATAAACAAGTGAAAAGATACACAAAGTCACTCATAATTAAAGAAATGAAAATTAAAACAAGATACCATTTTACCTATGAAGTTCATAAATACTTCTAAGTCTGATCCCACATTTCATTGGTGAGGATGGGGAACCCAGGACAGGCATGTGCTATTGGTGGTGGTGTAAGTGATCATCACTTGTTTTGGAAGGTGCTTCAGCAATAGCTTTGCCAATATTTTTACTCCCGAATGCCCTGCCAGTTGGCCTGGACCTACACTCTGCTCACATGATTAGAGAAAGATCTTTAGGCTAAACTAATTATAGTTTATTTTTCAGTTTTGAAAGCTGCCTGACTTACCTCATTATGGATCGATTAACTAGTTTAAGTCTGAAGGCATTTTTTTCATTCCTTTAATTAATGTTTATTAGGCATCTATTATGTGCCAGTGGGAACAGAGTGGGGGACATAGTGATGACTAGCAGTGGAGTGACAGACAAGGCTTGTGCTCTCACAGATTTTGTATGCTAATGGAGGAAGGTGGCAACAAGCAAATGTACAGTCAGATATATAATGTATAACAGGAGATGACAAGTACTGTGGTGGAAACAAAACATGTAACATCTACTACCCAAAGCAATCTACAGATTCAATGCAATCCCTATCAAACTACCACTGGCATTTTTCACAGAACTAGAACAAAAAATTTCACAATTTGTATGGAAACACAAAAGACCCCGAATAGCCAAAGCAATCTTGAGAACGAAAAATGGAGCTGGGGGAATCAGGCTCCCTGACTTCAGACTATACTACAAAGCTTCAGTAATCAAGACAGTTTGGTACTGGCACAAAAACAGAAATATAGATCAATGGAACAGGATAGAAAGCCCAGAGATAAACACACACACATATGGTCACCTTATCTTTGATAAAGGAGGCAAGCATATACAGTGGAGAAAAGACAGCCTCTTCAATAAGTGGTGCTGGGAAAATTGGACAGCTACATGTAAAAGTATGAAATTAGAACACTCCCTGACACCATGCACAAAAATAAACTCCAAATGGATTAAAGACCTAAGTGTAAGGCCAGACACTATCAAACTCTTAGAGGAAAACATAGGCAGAACACTCTATGACATACATCACAGCAAGATTCTTTTTGACCCAGCTCCCAGAGAAATGGAAATAAGAACACAAATAAACAAATGGAACCTAATGAAACTTAAAAGCTTTTGCACAGCAAAGGAAACCATAAACAAGACCAAAAGACAACCATCAGAATGGGAGAAAATATTTGCAAATGAAGCAACTGACAAAGGATTAATCTCCAAGATTTACAAGCAGCTCATGCAGCTCAATAACAAAAAAACGAACAACCCAATCCAAAAATGGGCAGAAGACCTAAATAGACATTTCTCCAAAGAAGATATACAGATGGCCTACAGACACATGAAAGAATGCTCAACATCCTTAATCATTAGAGAAATGCAAATCAAAACTACAATGAGATATCATCTCACACCGGTCAGAATGGCCATCATCAAAAACTCTAGAAACAATAAATGCTGGAGAGGGTGTGGAGGAAAGGGAACACTCTTGCACTGTTGGTGGGACTGTAAATTGATACAGCCACTATGGAGAACAGTATGGAGGTTCCTTAAAAAACTACAAATAGAACTACCATACGACCCAGCAATCCCACTACTGGGTATATACCCTGAGAAAACCATAGGTCAAAAAGTGTCATGTACCACAATGTTCATTGCAGCTCTATTTACAATAGCCAGGACCTGGAAGCAACCTAAATGTCCATCGACAGATGAATGGATAAAGAAGATGTGGCACATATATACAATGGAATATTACTCAGCCATAAAAAGAAATGAAATGGAGGTATTTGTAATGAGGTGGATGGAGTTAGAGTCTGTCATACAGAGTGAAGTAAGTCAGAAAGAGAAAAACAAATACAGTATGCTAACACATATATACGGAATCTAAGGAAAAAAAAAAAAAAAAAAAAGGCCATGAAGAAACTAGTGGCAAGACGGGAATAAAGACACAGACCTACTAGAGAATGGACTTGAGGATATGGGGAGGGGGTGGGGTGAGATGGGACAGGGTAAGAGAGTGTCATGGACATATATACACTACCAAATGTAAAATAGATAGCTAGTGGGAAGCAGCCGCATAGCACAGGGAGATCAGCTCGGTGCTTTGTGACCACCTAGAGGGGTGGGATGGGGAGGGTGGGAGGGAGGGAGATGCAAGAGGGAAGAGTAATGGGAACCTATTGTATATGTATAACTGATTCACTTTGTTATAAAGCAGAAGCTAACACACTATTGTAAGGCAATTATACTTCAATAAAGATGTTTAAAGAAAAAAAAAAAAAAACATGTAACAAAACAAAACAGTGGTGGCAAGTGCCTGGAGGGCTATTTAGATAGTATGCCAGAGAGTCTCTCCGAAGAGGTGATATTTAAGCTGAATGATGAATGACAGGAAAGAGGTGGCTATGCAAAGACCTAGAAAGGGCCCTCCAAGCGGAGAGCACAGCATGGGCAAAGGTCCTGGGGCAGGCAGGAGGACCAGTGTTACGGGGTGAATTGTGTACTTTCAAAATTCATATGTTGAAGTCCTAACCCCCAATGTGACTGTATTTGAAGAAAGGGCCTTTAAAGACGTACTTAAGGTTAATGAGGTCATAAGGGCAGGGCTCTAATCCAATGTGACTCGTATCCTTATAAGAACAGGAAAAGACACCAGGCATGTGCATGCCCAACAGCAAGGCCATGTGCGCACACAGGGAGAAGGCAGCCTGCTGCAAGCCAAGGAGAGCGGTCTCAAGGGAAACCAAACCTATTTGGTTTGGGCTTCTATCCTCCAGAACTATGAGAAAATAAATACCTGTTGGTTAAGCCACCAGTCTGGTATTTTGTTATTGCAGCCCGAGCACACTAAGACAACCAGTGTGGCTGAAGCTTAGTGACAAGGAAGCAAAAGGGAAGACATGGAGTCTGCGACGTAGGCAGCGGCCAGAGCCAGGATGACAGGGCTTTGAGGGCCAAGGTTAAGAGGCTGGGTTCCATTCTAAGTGTGACAGGAAGGTATGTGGGGGTAACATTTAAAAATCTTGCTCTGATTGCTTTGATGAGAATGGAATGGAATGGGCAAACAAGAGGTAGAAAGGACATGAGGAAGCCTTCACAGAAGTCCAGAAAAAAGAACAGGTGATGGTGTCAGCTAGAGTGTAGAGATGGAGATTGAGAGAGGTGAACAGATTTGGGATGTGGTTTGGTGTAAGGGAGGGAAGCCTAGGAGACCCCTCCTCCCCCGTGGTGTACCAAGAGGTGGTGGGAGTGATCCATCCAATAAGGGATGCACTGTCTACAGAGGATTTAAAGGCATTAATAACACTGACCAAGAGTCTTCTGCTTTTAATTATCATCATGTGCTGATAATTCTAGATAATGTCCGCGATACCACATTCCTCCTGGCAAGCTTGGAAATCTCCTACTATCTCCCACCACCCACCTGCCTGGACCCAGAGGCTGGGGGAGGGAGTGTGAGCCCAGTAAGTGCAGCCACTGGTGCAGTGAAGCTGAGTCTCTCAAGTTCTTCCCTCTAAGACTAGCGACTTCCCCTCTCTGCCTGAAGGGTGAGTGGATAAAGGTGTGAGTGGAGAAAGCAACAGAATCCTTTCTGCCAGCACGTTTCCACAGGACGAGACAGAGCAGATCCCTCCTTTGCACCTGAGGCACAGACATAGGGAGAGGTGGCGAGGTATTCCTGAATTCTCCTTAGCTTTCTGTTCTGTTCTGTTGTCTGTTGAAATTAGAGTTCAAAAGTGAAATCAACTTCAACTCAAACCTTAAGACGAATGGTCAAGGCTATGGTCAACCGAGGGCAAGCCTGTCCCCTGAGGAAAGGGGCCAGCAGCATGTCGGGGTAGCGCAGCTCCTCTTGTGCCACTCCCAGCACCCAGCAAGCCTGAGGATCATTTCCTGGCACAAGTGAGCTGTGTAGTTCCGCTTTTATGATATAGAGGGGTCATAAAAGAACATAAAGTTATTTCAAAGGCCAAGATGAGTTTTAGGCTGACTCTTATCTCAAACTATACCCAAGCACATTAGCCAAAATAGCTCACCAGAGATTATGGAATGGATCCAAATAATACAGTATCGATTCCCCAAATATGAACAGTGGATCACTTCTTAAAGTCCTAGAAGAAATTAGAGTTCAAAAGTGAAATCCAAATAGAAATCACCTTTCCCTTGTAAACCAAGACACTTAATTCTAAAACGCCTCCCTCCTCCATTTCCCATTCTGCTCAGAGTCAGAGAGCCTCGCGCAGCTGCTGCAGCCTGTGCCATCTTCCTGGGAAGCTGCACCAGGGGCTGTATCCTCCTAAGAGTGGATCCACCCAGCCCCAGGACTCTAAGGTGTCCCATGTCCCCAAAGAGTCAAAAGGTCGACCTGATTCCTAAGATGGTTGATGATAGCCACAGAGCCATACAAATAGCATTCATGGATGATCCCCAGAGACAGCACGTCACAAATAGAAGCAATGTTCCCCCTTTTTTTTGAGCCAGCAATGGATCAAAGCTGAGAGTTGGTGGAGGAAGTAACACAGAGAAAAGAAAGTATGAGGGAAAAAACTCATTTTGTCTTTAGATTTGCCAGGATGCCAGTTACTCTATGCCAGCTGTCTGGAGTATACAACATGTTCACTTAAACTCAATTGGGAAAATTTTCCATCATGAGCTTCAACATACTGCCATATGCTTCTCCCTGAGCCTTACATAAGGCCAGAGCTTCTCGCCTGAGCCACTGCCGTTGGAACTTTCTTCCTCAGAATTCTGAGAAGAAGTAAAGACCTCTGTTTGCTGCATGCTTGTCCCACCAAACTTGCGGTAGCTGTGGATTCCTTCAGCTCTCTGTGGCTGTTGAAATCCCCCATACCTGTGCCTCAGTGGACCCCCAAAGCTTTTCCTTCTCTCAATTTTTTTCTTAATTCTCCAGGCTGTGAATAAATTTAACTGCTCAAGAGGCAACACAAAATTCCCTTGTTAAACACCCATTTCCTGGTACATTAAGACCACAGCTGTGGACAAATGGGAAGAACCAAGCAAATATCCTTTGTGTCTCGTATGCCCAGCCCTCCAAAAATCTCATGCATTCATGTCTCCACACATATCCCCAGACCTTTTTGAGGTGAAGCTCCTTACGTCTATTAAGGACCCTACTCTTTCCAGGGCCATGGGTATGTCAAAAGCTCTGTGAGACCCTGAACTCCTACGTGTCTTAAGTGAGGTGACCCAGAGAAGACTTTACTGATGCCAGATGAGAAATCTCTGTCTCTGCTATCCACCAGATGCCTGCTCATTCGTTTTGAGGCTCCAGATCAACAGCGGGTTGCTTTTAGTGATAATTCCTCCTGTGGCTGCCCACCTGAGGATTCTGGTCATGGATGCAGATAATTGTCAATTGCTGGGGCCTGTGATTACTAAGTCTGGACTCCTTGGCCTTGACATCCCAGACCTGCTTTAGCCATCCCCTTGTAGGAGGTGGAGGAACTGGAATAGAGGGAGAAGGATGTGGCCTGCATCTCAGTCACCATAACAAATGGGACAAGAAAGAAGTGAGTGCTGCTTCTGAGCACATGAAAAGTGCAAAAGGAAGCTGATGGCTTAGCTTCTGCATTGGCGACATGGTGTCTTAGTCCATTTGGGCTGCTATAATGAATTACCATGGACTGAGTGCCTTATAAACAACAGATATTTATTTCTCATGGTTCTGGAGGCTGGAAGTCCAAGATCTAGGTACTGGCAGATTTGGTGTCTGGTAAAGGCCTGCTTTCATTAATGGCTGCCTTCTCACTGCAACCTCACACGGTGAAGGGATGAGCTAGCTCCCTGGGGCCCTTTTATAAGAGCACTAATCCCGATCAGGAGGGCTCTAACCTCATGACCTAATCATCTTCCAAAGGCCCCACCTCCTAATACCATCACTTTGGGGGTTAGGATTTCAACCTATGAATTTTGGGGGGACACAGACATTCAGAGAACATGATAATCCTGGCAGTTACTATACGTGGTCAAATGGATGTTTGGTCCACTGACCCAAACAGTTCCATAGGCAAGGACTAGAAGCTTGCTGCAGAAGGCGGGTTGTGGGTGCCACTGGGTGGGCATGCCTGGGCTTGGGATTTGAAAGAAGATGCTGGTCTTTTTTCAATAACAAGATACAATAACTGTGAATTAGTAAAATATGAACCATTGAATATCAGGCTCTGACTATATGGATTGGCCACTACTTTTCCCATGGGGCAGAGAAACTTAGAGAAAGAGAGGGGACAGGAGAGCACCAAGTATTTACCATAATACTTGTGGTATTTGTGCAGAATGCCAGATAGAGAGGCGTGAGTAGGGTATCAGTCAGGGTTCCAGCAAAAAAGAGAACCAGTAGAGTGTGTGTGTGTGGGTGTGTGTGTGTGTGTGTGTGTGTGGGTGTATAAAATGATATTTATTGCAAGGTATGGGCTCATGTTGTTGTGGGGACTGGTGAGGCAAGTTTGGAATCTCTAGGGCGGTCCATCAGGAAGGGAAGGCTGGCCACTCTGGGGCAGGAGCTGATGTTGCAGTCCACGGGGGAATTTTTTCCTTCCTCAGGGAAACCTCAGTTCTGCTCTTCAGGCCTTCCAACTGCTTGGATCAGTCGCATCCAGATTATCCTGTCCAAAGGATAATCTCCTTTACTTAAAGTTAACTGATTATAGATATTAGTCACATCTACAAAATATCTTTGCAGCAACACCGAGATTAGTGTTTGAATAGGTACTAGAGTTGAGCCAATTTGACACATAAAAATTAAGGGGAAATGTCTGCCTTTTTCCAGCGGCTGGGCAGATGTGCAGGGAAAGGCGTTTCAGAGAGTGGGAACACCATATGCAAAGTGGAATCGGAAGAAACTTAGAGTGAAGGAGAAGAAGGTTACAAAGGCAGATGAAAAAGTAGGCAGAGGCAAAATCATAAGCACCATTCTGTTTTAGAACGAGAGAGTTTGGATTTTATCCAGATAGAGGAGTCTTGAGATTCTAAGGTAGTGAAGGATATGACAAGGTATGTCATAGAAAGATATGTTATAGAAAGATCAGACAGGTGACTATATAAAGGGCCTGGACGAGCAAAACTGGAGACAAGAAGGCTGGCTAAGAGATAGTGGACAGGATCCTGGTTGGAAATGTGTTTTGGGGTAAAGTTTGAGAGCAGGGTATAAATTCACCATAATTTAAAATATTTAAGAAGTAGAATTTCCAACACCTGGTCAGGATTGAAATGGAGTTGAGAGAGAAGTCCAGCTGCCTGGTCTGGGCAGCAGGGTTTTTGGCCATTCATTTGCTGAAAGAGTGAATTGGGAAGGAGATACAATTTGGTGCCTCTGCTGACATGGAGTGTGTGTCATGGGTTTGGTATCAGAAGGTGTCTGTGAACATCCGTGTGTTGATAGGCAATTCTGGAGTCTTGGAGAGATGTCTGAGCTAAAAATAAAGTTTTGTGATCTTTTGATGGATATTTACTGGAGAGTTACGCAAATGAAAAAACATTATTTAGGAAGTCTGTGAGCAAGAGAAAACCCCAAAGAGAATAGGAAAAGAGGAAATAATAGAGAAGAGAAGAGGGACAAGGAGAGACTCCTCAGGGACACTTAACATTTAATAGACCGAACAGGAAGAGAATCTTGTGAATGATGTAAAAATCAGATGAAGAGGAAGCGTATGCTCTTTCCAACCACTCCCTAAACAGTGATTTTCAATAAAGTATTGCCTTTGGTCCTCTTCTATTCTTTCACCAAAGATGTATCAAATGCCTTCTGGTGCCAGACACTACCCTGGAGATGCAATGATGAACAAGTCCCCCTTGTGATTTCTGCCCTTGAGTACTTTAGATTAAGATTTCTTGTGTCTGTCAATGCTAGGGTGGAGCAGAATCACCCCAGATGAGAACCACTGCTCTCAGGTCTCATGGCAGGGACAGATACATAAACAGAATATAATTACCTCATAAGATATGTTGTAAGAGGTTTAAAATTGGTCAAGGTAATTCGTTCCAAATGACAGAATCCATTCTTGCTATGTAAGCAGCAAGGGATAATGAATATTCCCAGAAAGGGATGTTAGGTAACTTATGGAATCTATGGGCGACTGCTGGGAGCAGCACATCCAGACACATCACAGCCAGAAAAAAACAGCCAAGTGTACCCCTCCATATCACTCTGGTAAAACACCACCACTGCCACTGCCTCCATTTAAGACCCAGTGTACTGGAGCCTGGATGCTAGAAGCCCTCCACAGCTACCCCAGAAAAACGTGCCCACACTCTGCCTGCATGGGTGCCGGATGATCTTCCCATTTGATGCTTGCTCACTTCCAAAATTTCCATAGGTATATCTGATTGGCAGAACTGAGGCTATGTGCCTGGTTGTGTTTTGTTTGTTTGTTTTGTTTTGTTTTTTGGCTGCGTTGGGTCTTTGTTGCTGCGTGCGGGCTTTCTCTAGTTGCAGCGAGCGGGGTCTACTCTTCGTTGCTGCGTGCAGGCTTTCTCTAGTTGCAGTGAGCAGGGGCTACTCTTCGTTGCTGTGTGTGGGCTCTAGGGCACACGGGCTTCAGTGGTTGTGGCTCGTGGGCTCAGTAGTTGTGGCTCACGGGCTCTAGAGCACAGGGTTAGTAGCTGTGGCTCACAGGCTCTAGAGCGCAGGCTCAGTAGTTGTGGCACACAGGCTTAGTTGCTCTGCGGCATGTGGGATCTTCCCGGACCAGGGATCAAACCCCTGTCCCCTGCATTGGCAGGCAGATTCTTAACCACTGCGCCACCAGGGAAGTCCCCTGGTTGTGTTTTAAGTGCAGTGGGAACCTGATGATTTTGAAGCAAGGAAATGATGAGATTTTATTCATGATTTTAAGATATCACATCACTTTCCACTTGTGACCTTTGAAATTTATGTTCAAATTCAAATTCATAAATAAATCTCTTTATTCCTTAGCACAGGCTTTCTATTTCTAATTGACTTCTCCATAGCTTCTCCTGGTATCTCAATCTGTATCTCAAGTTGACTCCTCTTGAAAACCACTCCATTCTGAGAAAAGGGACCTCTCCTACACTATTGCTGAGAATGTAAATTGGTACAGCCACTATGGAAAACAGTATAGATGTTCCTATAAAAACTTAAAATAGAGTTACCATGTGATTCAGCAATCCCACTACAGAGCATATATCCAGAAAAGACAAAAACTCTAATTTGAAAAGATACATGCACCCTATGTTCATAGCAGCACTATTTACAATAGCCAAGACAAGGAAGCAACCTAAATGTCCATCAACAGATGAATGGATAAAGAAGGTGTGATACATATATACAATAGAATACTACTCAGCCATAAAAAAGAATGAAATAATGCCATTTGCAGCAACATGGATGGCCCGAGAGATTATTATGTTAAGTGAAGTCAGAAGGAGAAAGACAAATATCATGTGATATCACTTATATGTGGAATCTAAAATATGATACAAATGAACTTATTATTGAAACAGACTCACAGACTTAGAAAACAAACTTATGGTTACCAAAGGGGAAGGGGGGTGGGGGAGGGATAAATTAGGAGTTTGGGATTAGCAGATATAAACTACTTTACATAAAATAGATAAACAACAAGGTCCTACTGTATAGCACAGGGAACTAGATTCAATATCCTGTAATAAACCATAAGGGAAAAGAATATGAAAAAAAAATATATATATATGTAAAACTGAGTCACTTTGCTGTTCACCAGAAATGAACACAACATTGTAAATCAACTACACTTCAGTTAAAAAACCAAAACCAACCAAACAAACAAAACATTCCATTCCTCTGGTCAAGAAAGCTTGGCAACTGTGAATGTCTTCACGCTATGTCTAATCAGCTGTCCCATTCAGTTGATTCTACTATCCTATTCCCTCTGTCCTCACTTTGGGTTTTGGACGTTTCTCTCAGTTTATCTGAGTCTAGCCATTTGTCCCATCCAAGTTCTTTCTCTTCTTGGCTTCCTGAGTATGGAAAGAAGGAACTAAAATTTATTGAAATTCTATGATGTGTCAGATGCTGTGGCAGGGACTTTGCATAACTGATCTCATTTAGAAGCAACTGGCTAGTGTGAGAGGAAGAACTATAAAATCAGAGGATTCTAAGAAGCACAAGCAACTAGAGGAAAAAAATAGATCAATTAGACTTTAACAAAATTAAAGTCTTGTGCATCAAAGGACACTCTCAAGAAAGTGAGAAAGCCAACCCATAGATTGGGAAAAAATACTTGCAAATCACGTATGATAAAGGACTAGTAGTCAAAACATTAAAGAACCCTTACAACTCAACAGGAAAAAGACAAAACCTAATTTTAAAATGGGCAAAGTATTTGAAGACATTTGTGTAAAAAAGATAGATGAGTGGTCAATAAGCACATAAAAAAGATGCTTAACATCATTAGACATTAGGGAAATGTAAATTAAGGCTACAGTGATATACCACTGCACACCCACTGGGATTGCCATAATAATAAAATAAAAGGAAAATTACACTTGTCGATGAGGATGTGGGACAATTGGAACCCTTACACATTGCTTGTGGGAATGTGAAATGGTGCAACTTTTCATAATAGTATCTAAAATTTTAATCATAAAGCCATTTAGGTGCCAGGCACAGTGACAAGCACTTACATGCATTATCTTATCTAGTTATTTCAGTAACCCTAGAAAGTCTATTCAGCTCCTTCTTTCCCAAAGTGGGTTTTCCTCAGACTCTCAAGATGCTCTGGGTTAAAGTAAAACAAAACTGGGACACATTGCATCTTCAAAGCACTTCTGCAGAATCACAACACACACTACCCTATTACAGGCTGAGAACTCCTGCAGTAATAAAAAATTAACTTGGATAATCTAGTGTTTTGCAGATCATTTGGCCACTTAACACACTTATTAACAGCAATTACATGGAACATACTTTGGGGGATATTGACTTGGAGTTGTGAGCTGTCCCACTGACAGTTTCTGCAGGGAACAAGGAATGGTCCTTTTGAGTTTTCACTACTGGCCTACATGAGCATGCCTGCATCTGATAGAGTTAGTTTAAGAAAAGGTAATCAAAATAAACAAGTCATTATTTGATGTTATAGAAAGTAATCAAAATAAACAATTCATTATTTGAGTGTGTGTTTGTTTGTGCATGCATGTGCGTATGTGCTTTCATATAGGAAGTAGCAATATTTTTGAAAGTTTGTTTTGTGCCTTGCCTACTTCTTGACTGTTTACTCTCAAGCTTAATATATTATCAAATGAGTGACTGTAAAGTAAACATAAATGTAAAACTATGTGCAGCATATCAACAGTTAAGGTTCATATTGGAATGGAGAAACAAGGGAATGGCATTTGGTGTCTGAGCTTCAGTTAAACAAGATTTAGAGCTGATACAATGCAAATGGTTTTGGCAGTAGAAAACCATATTGGTGCATATGTGGGCTCGGGTACCAGAACTCCATGTGATTAGATGCAGGACCAAAAGGACAGTTTAAACTAAGATTTCCAAGCTCAATTTGGAGAAGTCCTTGAATTTTTATTAAAAAGCCGAGCTTTATATGAATACAGCAGAAGCATTTTCTGGGAAACATGGATGGCTAACTATTTGCTGAGTGATAGCAAGTGACCCTAACTGGCCCTGTTTAGAAGGTAGTCATAATTTATTTGTAAGCCAGTGAACATGGTCTGTCAAAGGATCATTTTCTGCTTTGTGAATTTATTTATATAAGAAGTCTTAGAAAGATATAAAATTTAAATCACATTTGATGAATTTTTTTATTAAAAAGATTAAAATTACATGAATTTAAGACTTTTCTTAAAAACTGGCTTCTACAATTGTCCTGTGCTCCACGTACCTATTAACTTATGGGGGCATAAGAACATTTAAAAATTCATTTGGATTTTTTTTTTTTTTTGATTTAACGTCGAGTTTTAGTGCACCAAGGAGAAGGAAGAAAACATCTACCTAAGAGAATATTACTAAGTCAATTTAATGTATAGGGGAAAAAATTTATCATAGGTTTTATAGGATTTGAGTTGTATTTTGTGTTTTCACAGCTGACAATGGAGATTTTTAGATTGAAATATAATCACAATGAAACCTTTTTAATTCTTACTTATAAACTTACCAAATTTGTAGGTCCTATTCCCTTCCAGAAAGCTTTTAACCAGTAAGAAGCTACAGTACAAGTCTCAAGCTATGCATAATGCCTTTTTAACAGAAATGCTGGTTTTGCAAAATGCAAGAAACTTGTAAAGATTTAAATAATGCTTATGAATTTAAAAAAATATAATAAATTGAATTTTTGTGTATCCACTTTTACTATTAAAGAGAAAAGGGGAGCATTACTATGTTAGATTTGTGTTCACTATAAAAATATACAGAAACATTTGCTAAGTGAACTTTCAGGGTTAACTGTACATTTTAGAAATTTAATTTACACAATTACTCTGATTCTGAAGTATTTCACTTTTCACATAAAGTTTATTTTACTGTGATATTTTAAAATATCTTAAGAGGGATAAGTAAATATGCTATCGGATAATGAATCTACACCTGGACCATCTCATCATTACACATAAGTTGCTGTATCCCCCAATAATCAATGTAGCTTAAAAATACTCAAATAATATGGTACTTGCATTGCCCAGTTTCAATGCCACTCTTAGGAGTAAGCATAATAAAGTATTTTAAAATATACAATTCACAAAATTGCTAGCATCCCAGCATTCTGAAGAATGCACTAGTGCCCCTATGAATTTAATTACTACAAGGAAAGAATTTTTTTAAATTAATTAATTTTATTTTTGGCTGCGTTGGGTCTTTGTTGCTGCGCACGGGCTTTCTCTAGTTGTGGCGAGTGGGGGCTACTCTTCGTTGCAGTGCACGGGCTTGTCATTGCGGTGGCTTCTCATGTTACAGAGCAGGGGCTCTAGGCACGCAGGCTTCAGTAGTTGTGGCATGCGGGCTCAGTAGTTGTGGCTCACGGGCTCTAGAGCGCAGGCTCAGTAGTTATGGCACACGGGCTTAGTTGCTCCGTGGCATGTGGGATCTTCCCGGACCAGGGCTTGAACCCTTGTCCCCTGCATTGGCAGGTGGGTTCTTAACCACTGCGCCACCAGGGAGGCCCCAGGAAGGAATTTTTTTTAAAAATATATTTATTTATTTACTTATTTATTATTTTTAGCTGTGTTGGGTCTTTGTTTCTGTGCGAGGGCTTTCTCTAGTTGCGGCGAGCGGAGGCCACTCTTCATTGCGGTGCGCGGGCCTCTCACTATCGTGGCCTCTCTTGTTGCGGAGCACAGGCTCCAGACGCGCAGGCTCAGTAGTTGTGGCTCATGGGCCCAGTTGCTCCGCGGCATGTGGGATCTTCCTAGACCAGGGCTTGAACCCGTGTCCCCTGCATTGGCAGGCAGATTCTCAATCACTGCGCCACCAGGGAAGCCCAGGAAGGAATTTTTGACCCTGGGTAAAATTATGCACATGAGGGAGTTTTAGCTGGGCTGGACCAGAGGCTTAGATTTACCTATTTATGAATAGCCATCACCCCACTAAAGTTCCTCCTTGTGACTGGACAAATAGTACCATTAATTGACAGTTAAAAAGCCACACTCACCAATTTTATTGGGGTTCAGGATGTTCAAGGAAAAGAACTTGGACACGACCATTACTGGGATTTAGACAAACTAGTGAATTGGAAAGGTCACGATGGAAGTCAATTTCAGAGAATAACAGTGGCAGAAATTCTCTGAATGTGCAGAAGGAATTGGGTGTACTGGGGCTGACTCAGAAATGAGACCTTCAAACAGGAGCAGTGATTTTGGGTACAGAGTCAGGCTGTGATCCTGAATATACTTTGTATTCTTTCTTCCTAGACTGCCTAAGCACTTTGCTAAAAAGAGAGCGTTGTCAGTAGAAATTAAAGAATTGTGGCACTGGAGGCCCACATGAATTCTATTGAAGGTTGGTCTTTTTTCCAGAGGGCTCTGGATGGAACAGACTGGGCTGTTTCAATAGGGACTTTAATCATTTTACAATAGGATGTCCTACATGACTAGAAACTGAAAGAGAAGTAAGTGCTGGAGATAATGAGACAGATGGTGAAGACTTTTGGGTGTCAAAACACTGAAATTAGGTGCTCCAGGAGCTTGGGAATCAGAGCCTCTATAGGTGAGGCCCAAGCAGCACATTAGTAGTGGTGTTCCTGGACTGAATAGGTAGAGGATCTCCAGGCTTCAAAGGCAAGTATGGTGAAGCAAGTACCCTCGAGGGTCTTCCCTTGACAATTGTGTTTCTCACTGCTCTGGTGAAGGGTCTTGGTAGAACTTATTTGGGTATAGGAAGGGGTTGGGTGAGCAGTTCTTAGATGACAAATCTACTCTAGCATTCCAATTTCCCTGGGTCTTGGAGACTGTCTTCTACAACATACAAACCGAGCCGTTTCATCTTGGTTTAGCGTGGGCTACCAGGTTTCAGTTAATTAACCAAGGAAACTCTTAGAGCCACTTAGCCACTAAGTAATTCTTTTGCCACTACGTAGTATGCGCACTTCAGTTCTTTCAAAAATATTCTTCAAGCATCTACTGCATGTCAGAGACTCTTCTAGTCCTGGAGATACAGCCATAACCAAGACAGAGATCGTCCCTGCTCTCTCTCTCTTTCAGCTTGGTTCTAATGGGAAAGACAGATTAAAAATAAATTTTTATTAAATTTCAAGAATTTAAGTACTTTGTTGGAAAATAAAACTGGTAAAGAGACAGATACTGACAGGAAGGAACGCTTTTAGGTCTGGTGGCAATAAACACAGACATTAGCTCGTATTAGCAAAAGAGTGTTTAAGAATAAAAATAAGTATAATCAGTGCCCCTTACTTTGGAGACAAACTGAAGTACTTAACGTACTTCTATTTTTGACTTCTTCCTTAGCATGGTGAGTTGTTTGGGAAATGATTCAATAGTTATTTGTAGTTCCTAAATTCTCAACAGCAGTTGCCTCCTGATATGTGTCACTATGTATTCTGAGTTGACATCTGCTATCTGAATCACCAAAATAGTGCCTTGTTTTAAAATTTATCCACTATTGGCTTATGTTTTATCTTACTCTAGGCCATGTTATCACTACATGTGACATCTCTGTATATGTGTTTGTGAAACTGGGATAAAGTTGGCAAAACTTGAGATGGAGGAGACTCTCTATGAAACATGTTTTTGCATTGGTAGAACAGCAGGCATAAGCACGTTAGGAATAGAGGGAAGAAGAGAGACGGAGAGATATTGGAGAAATAGGATCTCACAAAGGAAAGTCAAATGCAATTTGGGAACTTAAATGCCATTCAGGCAACAACCTTTGGAGTTTAGACAACTATAGACTTTTAATTGTAGTTTTTGGTCTCCAGCAAATAGATTAAAATCTCCTTTAGAAATAAAAGCTTTTGCTTAGTGGAGGAAAATCAGTTAATGTTTATTGATGGTGATTTTGATGACAGCACTCATGATGACATTCTATTTGAGGAATGTTTCTCAAATGGGACTTGATTCGGCAAATTTTTACACTGATAGGGAGATGGACGCTCTGACACTTTAGATATTGACGTATGAAGAAGAGAAATCATTGATATGACTAAGTAATTGTGAAGCGTAGTATACGAGTCTCCAGAGTTTTGTGGAGTTAAATAAAGAAAATCATAGTACAGATTATCCTCTGTTGAACAATATAGATATGTGTACACCTAATGTCGGATAGCTATCAGAGCATCAGAGCAGTTCCTAAAATGCTTTGTTAATGATTGTTTTTAAGAATTCAAATAAATGTTAAACCTTGTAATTATCCTACCAATTCCCATTCCCTCTTCCCTCTGTGACCAAAAGATGAACCAGTCCCAGGGGAGCCTCAGCAGATAAAGATAGGATTTTTTTTTGTTTTTTTAGTGTCTTTCTGTCCCTGCTTTTTCAGTCCATTCCAGGCCACCCAGATCCTTACTGGCTATTTCATAATAAGAAAGCCTATTGATCGTTCACATGTCCTTGATAAAGGGCTGGTATAGTTTGGACAAGTGAGCTGAGACTGACCCTAACTGGTCTGAGCCTACAGCCACTGTTCTTTTTATTCCAAAACACCGACCCCTGGAGAAAGGCTTAGGAGAATTTTCAAGCCTGGTCACCCTAGGTTTGGGTTGTGTATGGAAGAGAGGACACGAGCCTGGGAGTTAGGCAGTGCAGGTACTCGTTCTACCTGGTACTCAGCCTACCTGGTCTGTCTTTGTGAAACATACTAGGTGTGTTTCCTCACCAGATGACTTCATGGGCCTCTTCAAAAGCTCACATCCTGCAATTCCTCTCTGTGACACTCAGAGGCCAAACAAATGATTTGACTGTTTTCCAACCTCCTCTCCAAAGTATCTTGTAATATTAAAGCAGAGTATTTTGATTGTCTTATATTGGGATCTGCTAATGAAATTGGAGGAGAACATATTATTGTTTTTCAACTCTCTTAAATGGATGTGCTGCTTTTTATATCCTCTCCCTTTTCCATCTGTTTTTCTGGTTTTCTGTTGGTTTGGGGCCATATATACGTGGGCAGTGAGGGCGAGCATTTCTGCAGAAGCACCACAGGCCCACTGTGCTTTAGCAGACTTTATTCTTGTTTGTTTCATGAGGGTTTGTAAAGATTGGGACTTTTCCAACAGTCAGCACATACTTAAGGGTACCTACTATGTGCTGGTTCTGCTTTAGTTTCTAGGAATTGGGAGAAATCTGCACATAGAGAGCCATGTGTATGTACATATTTAAACTATTATACCTATTTCCCTGTATTCTTTTGGGACTAAGGAGTTGATGCAAACCAGCACTATGAATGAACTTGATTATATTTAGGAGAATAATTTCTCACTTCTTGGGTCTTTGCTACAAATTTTAACAATGAATAGCTGTTTTCAGAACTAAAAGTTTGGCAGCCCACCAATAAGATGTAAAATGAAGAAAAACCAAAGACACCTCTATCATTTTGAAGTACATGGAGCTATTTTTCAGAAGCCAGCTTCGTTGGCAGAGCAAGTCCGTTAATAACCCTGCAGCACTCCCCTTGTTGGAATAACACAAATTAGCATTTAACCCGGGAGGAAGAACACATGAAGTTATTTAACATTTACATAAAATTATGGAGTAAACTCCAAACAGGTTGCCTCTGAAATGTATAATTACACTCAGCAGTCCTGTCAGCATACATGGAAACAATTTTACTTCCAATCATCTTCTGCTTTTATTCACTCAGGAATGTATCATTAAAATTTCCACAGAACAATGAACCTTAATAGGTGCTAATGCAATTGTGAATTATGGTAATTGTTACCTAAATTAATCTCTGTACTTTCCATTCCTTATTGCCTTATGCATAAGGAGTGTGAAAAAGATAATGTTGAAACTGACATTTGTATAAATGGTGTAAAAGATTTGTCTTACTTGATAAAAATTTCAGGAGAACTTGCTATTTTTTAAAGTAGTTTACTTGGAAAAAATGTTAGAATTGCTGCAAGTACAGTTTATGTAATCTTTTATTGATGAAACTTGCAGTGGACAAAGGCTGTTGACTCGTTTAGGTCGTCTTGGTGAATATGCACTCACTAAGATACCCAAATGGCAAGTGTGTGCCCCTGTGTCTATATTGCCAGGACAGAGGTGCATTCACACCCTTATCTGTATGGGGTCACCATTTGTGTGTTTACCTTCACTTATTTATGTAAAGTACATACAACTTGCTTGTTGTAATGAAGCCCATTACTATGGACTGAGTCGTGTTCCCTGCCTCCAAATTTGTATGTTGAAGTCCTAACCCCCCAGTACCTCAGAATGTGACTATATTTGGAGATGGGGTCTTTCAATAAGTAATTAAATTAAAATGAGATCATTAGGGTGAGCCCTAATCCAATATGACTTGTGTCCTTATAAGAGGGGGAGATTAGGACACAGACACCCACAGAGGGGAGACCACGTGAAGACAGAAGGAGAAGACGGCTATCTGCAAATCAAGGAGAGAGGCCTCAGAAGAAACCAACCCTGCTGACACCTTGATCTCAGACCTCTAGCCTCTAGAATTGTGAGAAAATAAATTTCTCACAATTGTTGTTTAAGCCACCCAGTTGGTGGTATTTTGTTATGGCAGCCCTAGCAAATGAATGTATCCACCTAGATTGGATGTAAAGAAATGTAGGTCAAATATATTCCAATCTAAAAAAAAAGGAAATACAGGTTTTTGTCCTGTCTCTGTCACTCCTGAGTTATATTGGACCTTGGGTATATCACTTAATCTTCCCATTTGTAATGAGGTCTAGATTTTGTATGTTTGTTTATATCAGACTGCCCAGCATCAGATCCTTTTTTTCTGCTAACAGCACCCCGGGTTTTCTCCGAGAGAATACTTGCCCTTTGTTTTCGGTCCCCACAGTTTGTGTGAGGCTGGTCTAATACCCTCGCTCTAGATGTGGGCCTGTTACTCGAGTCTGGCCAATCTTTATGTTCCATGCCCTCTGCTTGCAATGATGGGCTCAGGTATGGGACAGAGGACAGAGACCTGGACAATGAGATTTGATTTCAGGACTTAATTTGGAAGTATTGAGCAGTTAAGCTCTCCGTTTGTTGAAGCTTCTGAGGTATGGGAGGTGAGTGCCCGGGGCTTGCTATAGCTCTGGCAGCCATAGTGAAAGGCCAGGCTAAGAAGGATGCTCACATGAAGGGAGCCAAGCCACAAGACAGAGAACTAGTACTACGGATCCTTCGTGAGCCCTCACCCAGGCTTGCCTGAAGCTCATGATCCCTGGGACCCTGGCATTTTATTAATAAGCCAGTAAGTCTCTCCACTCTTTCTTCAACCTTAAGGCAGCCTGACTTGCATTTCTATTATTGCTACCAAGAGTCATGAGTAATATAATGGCTTAATGCTTTGTCTTCCTCTGCAAAATGAGTGCGCTCTTCTAATGGAAATGATTTTTTCCCCAAATTAACTATTACCTAGAACACTGATACTTCTCTGGCATGTATGTGAAAGGAGGCAGCAGCAAGGGCGGGAAGTGAAATCCGACCCATTTGATATTGTGCTGATCCCTTTCTTCTGTGTGGAAACCTTTGGGTTAGATGATCCAGACTCCTGCCAATACTTAAAATCATTAAATCTTATATACTTGGGAATACTTGTAGGTCTGAGTGTGCAGGAACTCTGGGGGCAAAGTGGAGAGCAGGGTGAGGGGAAAATGCACTAACAGGTAAAGAAAGCATGGTCAGAGGTCACAGGCAGACATGTGTCCTCCAAGGGCTGTGAAGTCACTGAATGGCCAGAGGCAACGGCTGCTTGTAAAGCGCTTTACCATCGGGTAGTTGATTTTGCTATCCGTCTCTGGCAGGGCTCCAGGCTGTCACACACAAGCTGAATAATCGACTTTAGAATGCTTATGGGCAGAGGTGTACTTGGCCTGAGAATAGTAAGAGAATTTAAAAAGCAATATCATTGGTGCCACCAGAAATCCTCCAGATTGGTGAAAAGCCCACTAGGTTGAAGTGGAATGCATCGTAATTAGTGATATTTTATTTTATAGAAAATGCTTTATTGAGCCAAGCCTGGGACCAGCTTTGCCATTTATAACAGTCTTTAGAACAGTGCTTATTAACCAAATCTGAAGAAGACTTTGAAAAATCCATATAGAATGTGTGATCAGTTTTGAGGGTTCTACTTTCACAGCCCATTTCCCTACTGGACCCCAAGAAAAGGGCTCCTGCTCTAGACAGATGTGTTAAACCCATGTTTGTTGATTTTTTTTTTCCAAACGTTCATAGCAGCTTTATTCATATTTTCCCAAAATTGGAAACAAAATGTTCATTAACAGGAGAATAGCCAAATTGTGGTACATTCATACAATGGAATACTACTCAGCAATAAAAAGAAATACATGGTTCAACCTCTCAAAACTTTATACTAATGAAAGCATTAAGTGATTCGATTTAGTTTCAGAGCTGGGGAGGAAGGAAATGCTAGTCTGTGGTGAAAAAATATAGATAGTAGTTAAATTACCAACTAAAGTAGCGGTAGTGCTTTGTTGCTTAGGTAGGAGTATAAGGGAACCTTCCTTTGTTCTGATATGGCTGTGGGCTAAAAGTATCCATTTTCAAAATTGTAGTTAAGATTTGTGTATTTCAATTTTATAAATCTTACCTAATAAGAGGTGTGTACAGCGGACAGATGAATGTACCAAAGCAGAATTGAGGACTGTTGAAGCTAGGGTGTGAAGGTTCAAGGTACTATTTTTTTAAATATACATCCAATTAAGATGTTTAATTACAAATCTCGACCTATTTTTATGGGCTCCTGGCTCACATATCCAACAGCATATTGGACGTCTCTTGACACTGCCAGTGGTTTTCTTCCAATCTTAGTCACATAACAGACCTCTATGACCCTGCCTCAGTTTCATCCTAGGTTTCTGGTTTGAGCAACTCAGGAAAATGCTGGATTGCAAGAAGTAGTCTGAAGAGGGTTCAGTTTGGGGGTAAGAATTGACACCTGTCAATTCTTGTAAAGGGTCTTGTAAAGGACTAACAAAGTGGACCCTAAGGAGCAAACTCAAGTGGGAAAAAACTAGAAAAGTAAAACAAACTGATGGTGATCAACAGTGGACATGCTTGCAGTGAACTCAGTTACAAAGTCTCTGAGGTAGGATGGGTGGATGGAATCCAAAGGACCATGCTTTCTTCCATTATGACAAAAAGAGAAGTGTAGATGGGAATGTAAAGTTTGAAGGTGGGTAGCCAGGAAATGGTGAGTTATCTGGCTAGGACAATAAAAGCCTTTTATCTTTCATAGTGTGATACCACATTTACCATATTTTTCAGATTATGTCCCTGAATCTGATTAACACCAAGTGCTTGCCAAACTCAGTTACCAGTTCATGTAAGAGAATCTGGTGCTGTAGGTATTGCACACATATGTAACAACCTGCTCTTCTACAATCAACCCTTTTTAACTCAGATTTTGGACAATATTCTGATAAGCTTATTCTGAGAAAGATCCAAATACACATTTTTATAAGATTCCAGTTCTTAGCTTATTGTAGATGAAGAACTGAAATTTTGCCAGATGATGAGATATGTACCTGCATGGCACAATGATGAAAAGCTTATAACTCTGTTCTAGTTAATAGAAATAACCATGAGTTAAACTCTGCCCCCACCCCACCATCAAGAGCCTCTTTCATAATAAATGTTGGACTATTCCACCTTCAGACTTTTCACTCTTCTAGCTCCAAACTCTAGCATTCTTATTCTTACTACTTACACCCTTTCTACTCTTTGATATCCTGTATATAGCCCAGATGATTTCCTTTGAGCTTCAGGTATGAAGCCACTGACAAAAAAAATGTTTAAATCTGTTCTCCCAGGAGCTTAAAGATCTTATCTTTATGACAACTCCTATAAATCTTAAAAAAATGATCATTAAATATTGATTTACTCAATTAATTATGAAAACTTTAGAGACCTAGTATTTGGTCATGTGTGCTATTTAAAAAAGTACATCAACAGAAAACTTTCTGAGTGTCACTAGACAATAAATTAAGCAAACCTTTATTGAAGCTTAAATTGTGGTACAGAAATACATTTCAATTGATTTAAGTCCAACACCATGAAGAGAGAAATTACGGCACCAAAATTTTCCCTCCTCTATCATACACACTAGGATTAATTTAGATTACTATTCAATCTATAGTTTTCATTTTTCTAGGCTTTGTTCCATACAAATTTGTGCAGTTTTTCAACATTAAATAGAAATCTTAAATCTGTTGTGGTGGGGTGGGGTGGAAATCAGACCTCAAGCCAGTAAATGTTCATCAAATCTACTGGGACACTGTTCAAGAACAAAATCCACTTTGAGCATTGGTCCTCATAATAGCACCAAAACATAAGGTACTGTGCACTATTTACAGAATCGGACTGATCCATTGATTGAAAGCTTCTTCAGTGAAGCTTTGAATCAACAACATGTTTAAAAGTCAAAAGTGTTCCAACCACTTGATTTCAAACCAAGTAGAATTTATGTTTAGAAATACTAAAAAAAAAGTGTTTCATTTATAAATACAGAAGGAACAAAAACATCACTGCATCAATCCAGAAAGAATCAAAAATTGTTTGAGGACAAGAAGAAATACAAAATTGTGTCAACTTTGCTCATTTATCAGCTGCTGAAATGTCCGTATTAGCAAATGCAGCTAAAAGGCTAAAAACTCTTTTAAGCCTGTATTCCTAGTCATTTCGCATTGACCATTTTGGAATTTTGTATGTTATGTTTTATGGATAGCATTCTGCTTCACTGTGTAGTATGTCTGAATAACCTGAACAGTTCTCATTCATCACTTGATGTTACTCCATGGAGAAAGAAATACCAGTAAGAGGAACTGTCAGAACACTATCACATGCATCACAAAGTCACAGAACTTTTTAAGTCACAAGATGGCAAAGACATCAATTCTGCTTTGAACCAAAGTTTATGGCATATTATTAATAGAAATTAGTGGAAATGGCTACAAAAGTAAAAGTTAAGGTGAATCATCTGAGCTAACTTGACTTGTTGAATCCAATACAACCTTTTTCTTAAATCTCCTTGCTAACAAATTTAGTGATAATTCTTTCATACTACTACTTAGCAAGTTAATAAAGGCATGGCACTCATGAGAAGCTAATCTCATTTAATGGGGGGCACAGAATGGCATACAGTTTCCATACAGTTCTGCCAGTATTCCCTAGTATCAATCTACACCTTCTTTGCTAATCAACACCAGCTTATTCCAAAAGAGCTCATGGTAACGAAAAATGCCAAACTCCCTTGACCTTAAAAGAAAATTAAGCCCAGGGTCCACCCCCCATACCCCCTCTGGGGTATAAGGTTAGTGTAAACCCACAGTGTAACAGTGTATTGCTTTATGGAGGGGGTGCGGTTGGGAGGGAGACACCATGGTGAGGAACGAATCAATTAAAGTCATACAAGTATAGGAAGCAGTGAGATAGTAATACACAAAATGGATAACTGCAGTCATTTTCGTAGAGGACTCGACTCGTGGAAGAAGAACTTTGATTGGTGCTGCAAAAACATCTGTATGAAGTAGAAATTGGTTTCAATAACATTAGTAGAGAATATGTTCTAGTAAGTGGAGGTAACTGGATGCAAAATCCTGGTAGCAATTGAATAGAACAGTCCCAGATGGCTAGGCTGAGGCCAACACCTAATGAGGACGAAAGCCTTGTCTGTGGGGAATTTTGGATGATACCTGGAGAAATATTACACTGTGCATAAACCAGATTGAATTGTTTTCACAAGTGTTGTAAAGTTTCATATAGTGAAAGGTTTTTTCTACATGTACTTCAATTTCACAACAAGAGTGGCATAGGATACCTAAACACAGAAGAGAGCATTCATGCAAGATATCTAACTCCTTGATACAATAATGCATACAATTCAAAATGATTACACTATCATAACATCTAGGGCTTTCTGCAACTACAAGGGGGTGGTTATGGAAACATGGCCCTTGGTATCAATATCTAAGAAGCAGCCACCACCTTCTTCTACGTGTGTTCTCTTTTTGCGTTTTTTCGTCATTTTTCTTAATCAACTCTGCTGTTGTTGCCGCTTCTTAGCAAAACTGGTAAAAACAAAATTGTAATCACTGAATAGAGCGCTCTGGCAATCAAGACCTTTAAAACTTTCAATCTTCTGGGGCAAAGAAAGCACTGTGCGACATTTAGAACTCTGATTTGCAAACAGGGTGGTCACAAATTTTCCTGGCTTGAAGACTTCCACAACTTTCCTGATCAGGTCATCATAGGAGGTCTGACTTAAGTTTGTTTCAAAGCTAACATAAGAAAATTCTGGTTCTGGAGTGATGTGGATAGTCCAGTAAGTTCCATCTGATTTCATTCCATTCATTGAATACCCACAAGGATCGAACAGTGTGGCATCAATGACAGAACCTGGTATCAGATCACGAATTCTACTCTCATGAGTGACATCCTTTGCAGTAATACCATCTTTCATGTAGCACTGGTCCATACTGCTGGGTCAAGCTCACTCATCAGAATTTCCAGGGTTTGATCTGCCTGATTGATTACTCGACTCTCTGGGAAATCCAAAGTATACAAGTACCAACAATCAGAATTCATGCGTCCCATACAATATGCAGCTCCATTTGGGAAAATTGCATTAAGAAACTCTATTTCTTCCTGGAAATTCCCATGTGGGTACCCTTGGTGAGAAGGCTTCATGAAATTCTTACGAGAATAAAAGAAGCATTGAATTGAGTCAAACCCATTGTAATCCCTAGCAAGTTTCAACAGGGGAACCGGTGCTTTCAGCAAGAGGGTGGTACCACGTTTTCAAAATGAAACGTCTCTTGGAGGCAAACATGCTACTCTCACTGAGTACATAAGCTTCCTGCTTGTCAGTTTTTGTCACACTTATGACTGAACATTGCACATCCTTCAAAAGTATGTCCCACTTGTGTCTTGGGATGGTGCGAAGATCCCCAGATCCTTGGTTTGAGTCAGGTTGCTGCCGGGAGAACCAAACCTCCAGCAGCTTCTCGGTCCCTTCGAAAAAATGTGCAGCTTCCATCACCGTGAGACTAGCAAACAACCAAAACCACAGAAAATCAAGTAAATTAAATCTCTTCTCCCACCGCTGCCGCCGCCGCTGTGGATTGTTCCAGCTGTGTTACTAAAGTTCAGGTTCCTTTTTTGCTATAATTTTATATTAACTTTTTTTTTTAAAAAAAG
Organism: Balaenoptera musculus; assembly: GCF_009873245.2. Classification (NCBI taxonomy): domain Eukaryota; kingdom Metazoa; phylum Chordata; class Mammalia; order Artiodactyla; family Balaenopteridae; genus Balaenoptera; species Balaenoptera musculus. The sequence goes on from NC_045790.1 coordinate 75,803,574, forward strand.
GGTTAGTAAAATTTCCCCGGCTTTTTTTTTTTTTTTTTTTTTTTGTGAGCGAAAGTTGAACGTGAGTCTGTTGGAAATAGAGGCAGATACAGCTCACTCTCTTGTAGTCTGCTGTTTCGCCATTAGAGAGAGTAGAGCGAGCGCTAGCTAATGTTGCTGGCCATACTGTGGGAGCCTGCTGATTTGTTTTTTAAGCTATTTGGATTTTCTGAATCCAGATTCTTTAAATTGTAATTTACGCAACACTAATTCATTTCTTCAACTACCTTTAATTTCTTTCTTTTATTTTGGGGGTTGCTTTTATTCACCTCTGCGTGTAATCTAATGGAGTTCCTTGTTTATTCAACAAGTTTTTTGGGAGGGGTGCATGCCGTGTACCGGAAACTGTGGTAGAGGCTGGGGATATAATGAGAGTAAAGACAGGGGGGCCAAATCCCTCTGGAACTGATGGGCTCCTGGGAGAACACAGGCCTTAGGTAATATTGAATCAGCAGAATCTAATCTTGTCGGTTCTGTCTCTAGAGTGAGGGCACTATCTCTGTGAGGCCCAGAGCAGCCAGGGACTGGAGTTTCGAGGGGACTGTGGAATCTGAGGACGTATAAAGGCTGCCCCTTCAGCTGTTGTAGCTTTGCAGAAATGCAGTGGGCATCACAGGGAGGGAGACAGGAGGATTGAGGACGGTTAAGAGTGGCCTATTCTTTTACCAAAGACCTCACGCTAGGGCCAGAACTAGGGTGAAGTGAGTGAGATACTTGGTCTCGGGCGGAAAATTTACACAGGTGCCAAAAAATCCCTGGGTAATCAGGATTCAACAGAACCAGGATTAGGGTGAGGGAGGGAGGTGAGCCGTGCATGGGATCTTTATTTAAAATTTTGATATTTTCTTCATCATGGCCATTTGGATCCTTTGTTCATCATGGATAAATTAATTTTTTTAGCAATATATTTTAAAAATTTTATTGAAGTATAGTTGACTTACAGTGTTGTGTAAGTTTCTGGTACAGCAAAGTGATTCAGTTTTATGTATATATATGTTCTTTTCCATTGTGGTTTATTACAGGATATTGAATATAGTGCCCTGTGCTATAGAGTAACACCTTGTTGTTGATCCATCCTATATATACTAGTTTGCATCTGCTAATCCCAAACTCCCAATCCTTCGCTCCCCCACACCCCTCCCCCTTGGCAACCACAAGTCTGTTCTCTATGTCTGTGAGTCTGTTTCATAGATATGTTCCTTTGTGTCGTATTTTAGACTCCACATATCAGTGATATCATATGGTATTTGTCTTTCTCTTTCTGACTTAACTTCGCTTAGTATGATCATCTCTAGGTCCATCCATGTTGCTGCAAATGGCATTATTTCATTCTTTTTTATGGCTAATATTCCATTGTATATATATATGCAGCACATCTTTATCCTTTCATCTGTTGATGGACATTTAGGTTGTTTCTGTGTCTTGGCTATTGCAAATAGTGCTGCTGTGAGCATAAGGGTGCATGTAGCTTTTTGAATTATAGTTTGTCTGGGTATATGCCCAGGAGTGGGATTGCTGGATCCTATGATAACTCTATTTTTAGTTTTTATAGGAACCTCTATACTGTTTTCCATAGTGGCTGGACCAATTTACATTCCCACCAACAGTGTAAGAGGGTTCCATTTTCTCCACACCCTCTCCAACATTTATTATTTGCAGACTTTTTAATGATGGCCATTTTGACTGGTGTGAGGTGGTACCTCATTGTAATTTTGATTTGCATTTCTCTAATAGTTAGTGATGAGCATCCTTTCCTGTGCCTATTGGCCATCCGTATGTCTTCTTTGGAGAAATGTCTATTTAGGTCTTCTGCCCATTTTTTGATTGGGTTGTTTGTTTTTTATTATTGAGTTGTATGAGCTGTTTGTATAGTTTGGAAATTAAGCCCTTGTTGGTTGCATCATTTGCAAATATTTTTCTTCCATTCTGTAGGTTGTCTTTTTTTGTTTATGGTTTCTTTCCTTTGCTGTGCAAAAGCTTATAAGTTTGATTAGGTCCCATTTGTTTATTTTTGCTTTTATTTCTATTGCCTTGGGAGACTGACCTAAGAAAACATTGGTACGATTTATGTCAGAGAATGTTTTACCTATGTTCTCTTCTAGGAGTTTTGTGGTATCATGTCTTATATTTAAGTCTTTAAGCCATTTTGAGTTTACTTTTGTGTATGGTGTGAGTCATTGACTTACATGTGGCTGTCCAACTTTTCCAACAGCACTTGCTGGAGAGACTGTCTTTTTCCCATTGTATATTCTTGCCTCCTTTGTTGAAGATTAATTGTCCATAGGTGTGCGGGTTTATTTCTGGTCTCTCTATTCTGTTCCATTTATCCATATGTCTGTTTTTGTGCCAATACCACATTGTTTTGATTACTGTAGCTTTGTAGTATTGTCTGAAGTCTGGACAATTTAAATTTTATATTTTAAAAAATACTACATTAAAATGTTACTTCTCTTGATTGCTAAGATTTTGGAAGCCTCCTTAAATTTTGTGCCCAAAGCAGGTGCCTAACGTTCCTCACCCTGGTCCCAGCCTTGTCTCACAATGTAGTGATAAGTCACAGCACTTTATTAGGAAATGTTTGCTATGTATCATTTTTATAATTTAGTTTATATAGGATATGAACTCTTTTGATAAATATTTTGCATAATATATGATATATATTTTTATATATATAATTTTTTGTATATATATAATTAATTTGACCTCAAGGAATACTTAAAAAGTGTAAAGTCAGGGGCTTCCCTGGTGGCGCAGTGGTTGAGAATCTGCCTGCCAATGCAGGGGACACGGGTTCGAGCCCTGGTCTGGGAAGATCCCACATGCCGCGGAGCAACTCGGCCCGTGAGCCACAATTACTGAGCCTGCACGTCTGGAGCCTGTGCTCGGCAACGAGAGGCCGCGATGGTGAGAGGCCCGCGCACCGCGATGAAGAGTGGCCCCCGCACCGCGATGAAGAGTGGCCCCCGCTTGCCACAACTAGAGAAAGCCCTCGCACAGAAACGAAGACCCAACACAGCCATACATACATACATAAATAAAAAGAATGTAAGCAGACAAGAATAGCATTAAAAAAAAAAAAAAAAAAGTGTAAAGTCAGTATAATTTTGAGTCAGTAGATTTGAGGCACAGAGAGAGAGTATGTGTCTGCGCATCGTTTTTTGACTCAACATCTCTCCGTTTGGCTGGGGAATCCTCTGCACTGTACCACATCTGGGTCTGAGATTTAGTGGCTGTCTCCATCTGCACTGGGTGGCCACAGAGAGCAGGTGAAGAAGACACTAACTGTGTGCCCGGTGGGGTGGCCTTGCCTGGAGACGAGACCACTGTGCCTTTCCCATTTCCCTGTCCTTCATGCAAGCCCTCAACCTCACCTCTGGCTTTATGTTGCCCTCATCTCCTCTTATCGCTCCATGTCTCACCTCTCTGTTTTCTCCTCTCCCTAATCTACTTGTTCCCTGATCTCCTCAACACCAGACTTTGCTCTGGGTTTCATCCCTGACTCCTCTGTCGCTGGCATATATCTGTCTCCCACACGACTTCTCCACCATCTGGAACAAGTTCTAGAAGCCTAATTAACTTGTAAAGTGTGTTCAGTTTGGATGGCAAAACCCATCTTTCTTCCCTGTGACTGGAACCTCCTGACCTTTCCTCATAAAACACTCATGTCCTATTTGCTACCCGTGCTCAGTTGTCGTTAGTTTGTGTTGACAGTTTTATTGTTTCCTGCTGACCCTTGTCCATCCACAATTACTATGGTATGTAGCAACCTATTTATTTCAGAGTTAAATGTGTAGAATAAAAACAAAACCAGAAAGTTCCGCATGCTAGGGAGAAAAATCCCAGTTTTAAAAATATAACCTATATTCATATATGTATGAGTCCTATTGTAATTTATTTCTCTAAATTAGTGAGTAGGTCTCTTAAACATGTCCAGATAAGAGTTAGTAATCCTTGGCTTTTTAGATCTCCCAGGCTCTAAAAATTATGTGTGTGAATAAACAAATATCTAATGCAAATTTTTCATAGAAGCAAAAATTAACCAAAGAAAGATACATTGCAGCAATTAACTAAATAAATGCCTTAAAGTATTGACTATAAATGAAGATGATTCACTCTTTCAAAATATCCTGGGCTTCAACATAAAATGAATTTTTATTTATGAAACTTGTGTGACCAAATCATAACTTGAGAATTAAAATAATGAAGGGAAAAATAGTTTGGTATGTAGCAGCATGGGGGTGAGGGTGAGGAGACCAACGTCTTTCTTTTAGTCATTGCCACTGATTGCAGACTAAGCTTGGGCAAGATGTGTACCGGGTAGATGCCTCATGCTGCTAAGTGAAGATGGGGGCTAAAATGAATGGCTTCTACCCAGTAATCACTAAAGCTGATTTAAATCAGATCACACAGCTCTAGCCTTATATTTAAGGAGAAATTTATCTCTGGTTGCATTCCTGTTATGAATTTAAATAGCAAGGGACTGTCATTTGCTTTTAAAAGTTGAAAGGCCAGCACAAAGATGCAGAAAGGAAAAAAAATGTACAGTGTGCTGCATAAGAGGCCAGAAAGTTTGGTGTTGTTTTCAGATACAAGTACTTAATCTTCTGTGTAGATATGTAATCTTTAGACTGAAAATAACCTATATTTTTATTAATTTCCATATTCCTCTTATGGTTCTGTGGATTCATATCTTTTGAGAGCATGAACTAGGAATGAAAATATATCTATTTGTAGAAGCATGCCCTGGACAGTTTGGCTTTGGATTAATTGATACATTTTATGAGTCAAATTATCCAGGACTTTATCCTGAGTTTCTTCAGAGAAGTGAAGGAAGGCAAAAATAACACTTCTCTGGTGCTTTGGGATCCTTGGTAAGAAGCTATGTGAGAAGCACAAAGTATCGCTCTCATTTGGCAATTGTGATTCTAAGGCATATTGAAGCAGACACCCGAGTGCTCCAAATGACAAGATAATCCAGATAAACTTTACGTGTCTTGCAGCTTTTGAAGTTTCTAAAGCCAAAGAGAGTGGAAGGATAAAAGACAAACCAAGTTCCTAAGTTAGTTCATATCATACACTTAGTGTGTCTGCTTCCTATGACTCCTGGCTGCCAGCAACAAATACTTCAGCCAAGCACCTCAAGTCAGTGTATCTGCATGTGGACAGTTCTATCGCACATATGTGCCACGGATTACAAAAATGAGACTATCTTCTTATATAACTTGCTTTCTTTTAATGAACATAGTACTGAGTAATTAAATATGCTGCTCTACAATATCAGTTGTAAAAGCAGAATAGTTCTCCATTATATAGATGAATCAAAATGTGTTTAACTAATCCCCTATAATTGGATATTTACATTATACGGCAAGCCACCACCAACATATCAACATGGAAACAGATTTAACCTTTTAAGTTTCCTAAAGCTGTTAATAAGAATGAAACCTGTGGAAGACCCAAGTGGATAGGGCCAGAGTCTTGTGAGGTAATACACAGTGGGAGACTTCCCTGGTGGCGCAGTGGTTAAGAATCTGCCTGCCAGTGCAGGGGATACGGGTTCGATCCCTGGTCCGGGAAGATCCCACATGCCGCGGAGCAACTAAGCCCGTGCGCCACAACTACTGAAACTGTGCTCTAGAGCCCGTGAGCCACAACTACTGAGCCTGTGTGTCACAGCTACTGAGGCCCGCATGCCTAGAGTCCATGCTCCGCAGCAAGAGAAGCCACTGCAATGAGAAGCCCGCACACCGCAAGGAAGAAGCCCTCACTTGCTGCAGCTAGAGAAAGCCTGCGCGCAGCAACGAAGACCTAACACAGCCAAATATAAATAATAAATAAATTAATTAATTAAAAAAAAACACATTTAATACACAGTGGGTCAGAGGCCTTGGGCCCTACAGATCTTGGGGGATGACTGGATGTTTATGTAATAATCCATGTGAAGCCATTGTGTAAACTGTATCAAATGTACAAAGTATGACACATTTAGGCTAAGAAATTACTATCTTTCAACATAAACTTACGCTTTCCAGCTAAAGATATTAGCATTTAATTATTGGCTAAGTTTTATACAGTTTTATTTTGAGTATATCTTTCTTAGAAGAGCCTTAATATGGACTTATATGTACAGTGCAGTTTAAAAAGTGGACAACTGCATTATAATCAAATGAATGCATTTATTTATTTTTAACATCTTTATTGGAGTATAATTGCTTTACAATGGTGTGTTAGTTTCTGCTTTATAACAAAGTGAATCAGCTATACATGTACATATATCCCCACATCTCCTCCCTCTTGAGTCTCCCTCCCATTGCCCCTATCCCACCCCTCTAGGTGGTCACAAAGCACTGAGCTGACCTCCCTGTGCTATGTGGCTGCTTCCCACTAGCTAGCTATTTTACATTTGGTAGTGTATATATGTCCATGCCACTCTCACTTCGTTGCAGCTTACCCTTCCCCCTCCCCGCGTCCTCAAGTCCATTCTCTATGTCTGTGTCTTTATTCCTGTCCTGCCCCTAGGTTCTTCAGAACCATTTTTTTTTTTTTTTTTTTTAGATTCCATATATATGTGTTAGCATACGGTATTTGTTTTTCTCTTTCTGACTTACTTCACTCTGTATGACAGACTCTAGGTCCATCCACGTCACTACAAATAACTCAATTTCGTTTCTTTTAATGGCTGAGTAATATTCCACTGTATATATGTGCCACATCTTCTTTATCCATTCATCTGTCGATGGACACTTAGGTTGCTTGCACATCCTGGCTATTGTAAATAGAGCAGCAATGAACATTGTGGTACATTACTCTTTTGAATTACGGTTTTCTCAGGGTATATGCCCAGTAGTGGGATTGCTGGGTTGTATGGTAGTTCTATTTTTAGTTTTTTAAGGAACCTCCATACTGTTCTCCATAGTGGCTGTAGCAATTTACATTCCCACCAGCAGTGCAAGAGGGTTCCCTTTTCTCCACACCCTCTCCAGCATTTATTGTTTGTAGTTTTTTTGGTGATGGCCATTCTGACTGGAGTGAGGTGATACCTCATTGTAGTTTTGATTTGCATTTCTCTAATGATTAGTGATGTTGAGCATTCTTTCATGAGTCTGTTGGCAATCTGTATATCTTCTTTAGAGAAATGTCTATTTAGGTCTTCTGCCCATTTTTGGATTGGGTTTTTTGTTTTTTGGATATTGAGCTGCATGAGCTGCTTGTAAATTTTGTAGATGAATCCTTTGTCAGTTGCTTCATTTGCAAATATTTTTTCCCATTCTGAGGGTTGTCTTTTCATCTTGTCTATGGTTTCCTTTGCTATGCAAAAGCTTTTAAGTTTCATTAGGTCCCATTTGTTTATTTTTTATTTTATTTCCATTTCTCTAGGAGGTGGGTCAAAAAGGATCTTGCTGTGATTTATGTCATAGAGTGTTCTGCCTGTGTTTTCCTCTGAGAGTTTTATAGTGTCTGGCCTTACATTTAGGTCTTTAATCCATTTTGAGTTTATTTTTGTGTATGGTGTTTGTGTATGGTGTTTGAGTGTTCTAAGTTCATTGTTTTACATGTAGCTGTCCAAGTTTTCCCAGCACCATTTATTAAAGAGGCTGTCTTTCTCCATTGTATATTCTTGCCTCCTTTATCAAAAATAAGGTGACCATGTGTGCATGGGTTTATCCCTGGGCTTTCTATCCTCTTCCATTGATCTATATTTCTGTTTTTGTGCCAGTACCGTACTATCTTGGTTACTGTAGCTTTGTAGTATTGTCTGAAGTCCGGGAGCCTGATTCCTCCAGCTCCGTTTTTCTTTCTCAAGATTGATTTGGCTATTCGGAGTCTGTTGTGTTTCCATACAAATTGTGAAATTTTTTGTTCTAGTTCTGTAAAAAATGCCATTGGTAGTTTGATAGGGATTGCATTGAATCTGTAGATTGCTTTAGGTAGTATAGTCATTTTCACAATGTTGATTCTTGCAATCCAAGAACATGGTCTATCTCTCCATCTGTTTGTATCATCTTTAATTTGTTTCATCAGTGTCTTATAGTTTTCTGCACACAGGTGTTTTGTCTCCTTAGGTAGGTTTATTCCTGGGTATTTTTTTCTTTTCATTGCAATGGTAAATGGGAGTGCTTCCTTAATTTCTCTTTCAGATTTTTCATCATTAGTGTATAGGAATGCAAGAGATTTCTGTGCATTCATTTTGTATCCTGCTACTTTACCAAATTCATTGATTAACTCTAGTAGTTTTCTGGTAGCATCTTTAGGATTCTCTAGGTATAGTATCATGTCATCTGCAAACAGTGACAGCTTTACTTCTTCTTTCTGATTTGGATTCCTTTTAATTCTTTTTCTTCTCTGATTGCTGTGGCTAAAACTTCCAAAACTATGTTGAATAATAGTGGTGAGAGTGGGCATCCTTGTCTTGTTCTTGATCTTAGAGGATATGGTTTCATTTTTTCACCATTGAGAACGATATTGGCTGTGGGTTTGTCCTATATGGCCTTTATTATGTTGAGGAAAGTTCCCCCTTTGCCTCCTTTCTGGAGGGTTTTTATCATAAATGGGTGTTGAGTTTTGTTGAAAGGTTTTTCTGCAGCTGTTGAGATGATCATATGGTTTTTCTCCTTCAATTTGTTAACATGGTTTATCACATTGACTGATATGCATATATTGAAGAATCCTTGCATTCCTGTGATAAACCCCACTTGATCATGGTGTATGATCCTTTTAATGTGCTGTTGGATTCTGTTTGCTAGTATTTTGTTGAGGATTTTTGCATCTATGTTCATCAGTGATATTGGCCTGTAGTTTTCTTTCTTTGTGACATCTTTGTCTGGTTTTGGTGTCAGGGTGATGGTGGCCTCATAGAATGAGTTGGGGAGTGTTCCTCCTTCTGCTATATTTTGGAAGAGTTTGAGAAGGATGGGTGTTAGCTCTTCTCTAAATGTTTGATAGAATTCGCCTGTGAAGCCATCTGGTCCTGGGCTTTTGTTTGCTGGAAGATTTTTAATCACAGTCTCAATTTCAGTGCTTGTGATTGGTCTGTTTATATTTTCTGTTTCTTCCTGGTTCAGTCTCGGAAGGTTGTGCTTTTCTAAGAATTTGTCCATTTCTTCCAGGTTGTCCATTTTATTGCTGTATAGTTGCTTGTACTAATCTATCATGATCCTTTTTATTTCTGCAGTGTCAGTTGTTACTTCTCCTTTTTCATTTCTAATTCTATTGATTTGAGTCTTCTCCCTTTTTTTCTTGATAAGTCTGGCTAATGGTTTATCAATTTTGTTTATTTTCTCAAAGAACCAGCTTTTAGTTTTATTGATCTTTGCTATTGTTCCTTCACTTCTTTTTCATCTATTTCTGCTCTGATCTTTATGATTTCTTTCCTTCTGCTAACTTTGGAGTGTTTTTGTTCTTTTTTCTCTAATTGCTTTAAGTGTAGGGTTAGGTTGTTAATTTGAGATATTTCTTGTTTCTTGAGGTAAGCTTGTATTGCTATAAACTTCCCTCTTAGAACTGCTTTTGCTGCATCCCATAGGTTTTGGGTCGTCGTGTTTTCATTGTCATTTGTTTCTAGGTATTTTTTGATTTCCTCTTTGATTTCTTCATTGATCTCTTGGTTATTTAGTAGTGTATTGTTTAGCCTCCATGTGTTTGTATTATTTACAGATTTTTTCCTATAATTGATATCTAGTCTCATAGTGTTGTGGTTGGAAAAGATACTTGATACGATTTCAGTTTTCTTAAATTTACCAAGGCTTGATTTGTGACCCAAGATATGATCTACCCTGGAGAATGTTCCACGAGCACTTGAGAAGAAGGTGTATTCTGTTGTTTTTGGATGGAATGCCCTATAAATATCAGTTAAGTCCATCTTGTTTAATGTATCATTTAAAGCTTGTGTTTCCTTATTCATTTTCATTTCGGATGATCTGTCCATTGGTGAAAGTAGGGTGTAAAAGTCTCCTACTATGATTGTGTTGCTGTCGATTTCCCCTTTTATGGCTGTTAGCATTTGCCTTATGTATTGAGGTGCTCCTATGTTGGGTGCATAAATATTTACAATTGTTATATCTTCTTCTTGGATTGTTGTAAAGCTGGTTTGGTGGTGCTGAGTTCTCTTAGCTTTTTCTTTTCTGTGAAGGTTTTAATTTCTCTTTCGAATCTGAATGAGATCCTTTCTGGGTAGAGTAATGTTGGTTGTAGGTTTTTCCCTTTCATCACTTTAAATATGTCCTGCCACTCCCTTCTGGCTTGCAGAGCGTCTGCTGAAAGATCAGCTGTTAACCTTATGGGGATTCCCTTGTATGTTATTTGTTGTTTTTCCCTTGCTGCTTTTAATATTTTTTCTTTGTATTTAGGTTTTGAAATACAAAGTGATTAATTTGTGTCTTGGCGTGTTTCTTCTTGGATTTATCCTGTATGGGACTCTCTGCACTTCCTGGAATGGATTGACTGTTTCCTTTCCCATATTAGGGAAGTTTTCAACTATAATCTCTTCAAATATTTTCTCAGTCCTTTCCTTTTTCTCTCCTTCTCCTGGGACCCTTATAACTTGAATGTTGGTGCATTTAATGTTGTTCCAGAGGTCTCTGAGACCATCCTCAATTCTTTTCATTCTTTTTTCTTTATTCTGCTCTGCGGTAGTTATTTCCACTATTTTATCTTCTTGGTCACTTATCCGTTCTTCTGCCTCAGTTATTCTGCTATTGATCCCTTCTAGAGAATTTTTAATTTCATTTATTGTGTTCTTCATCCTTGTTTGTTTGCTCTTAGTTCTTCTAGGTCGTTGTTAAACGTTTCTTGTATTTTCTCCATTGTATTTCCAAGATTTTGGATCATCTTTACTATCATTATTCTGAATTCTTTTTCAGGTAGACTGCCTATTTTCTCTCCATTTGTTAGGGCTGGTGGGTTTTTGCCTTGCTCCTTCATCTGCTGTGTGTTTCTCTGTCTTCTCATTTTGCTTAACTTACTGTGTTTGGGGTCTCCTTTTAGCAGGCTGCAGGTTCGTAGTTCCCATTGTTTTTGGTGTCTGTCCCCAGCGGCTAAGGTTGGTTCAGTGGGTTGTGTAGGCTTCCTGGTGGAGGGGACTGGTGGCTGTGTTCCGGTGGATGAGGCTGGATCTTGTCTTTCTGGTGAGCAGGTCCACGTCTGGTGGTGTGTTTTGGGGTGTCTGTGGCCTTATTATGATTTTAGGCAGCCTCTCTGCTAATGGGTGGGGTTGTGTTCCTGTCTTGCTAGTTGTTTGGCATAGGGTGTCCACTACTGTAGCTTCCTGGTTGTTGAGTAGAGCTGAGTCTTAGCGTTGAGATGGACATCTGTGGGAGAGCTTTTGCCGTTTGACATTACGTGGAGCCGGGAAGTCTCTGGTGGACCAATGTCCTGAACTCAGCTCTCCCACCTTAGAGGCACAGGTCTGACACATGGCCGGAGCACAAAGATACTGTCAGCCACACAGCTCAGAAGGAAAGGGAGAAAAAATAAATAAATAAATAAATTAATTAATTAAAATACAATAAAATAAAGTTATTACCATAAAAAATAAAACAAATTGCTAAAAGTAAAAAAAATTTTAAAGTAATTAAAAAAAGAAGGAAAGAACAGAGCAACCAAATCAAATAATTCTTCTACGAATGATAAGTGCTAAAAACTATACTAAAAAAAAAAAAAAGGACAGACAGAACCCTTGGACAAATGGTAAAAGGAAAGCTATACAGACAAAATCACACAAGGAAGCATACATATACACACTCACAAAAAGAGAAAAAGGAAAAGAAAATCTATGTATAAAAAAAAAAGGAAGAGAGCAACCAAATCAATAAACAAATATACCAATGATAATAAACTCTAAATACTAAACTAAGATAAACATAATACCGGAAACAAATTAGATGCAGAAAGCAAACCCCAAGTCTACAGTTGCTCCCAAAGTCCACCACCTCAATTTTGGGATAACTCGTTGTCTATTCAGGTATTGCAGAAGTGCAGGGTACATCACGTTGATTGTGGAGATTTAATCCGCTGCTCCTGAGGCTGCTGGGAGAGATTTCCCTTTCTCTTCTTTGTTCACACAGCTCCCGGGGTTCAGCTTTGGATTTGGCCCCGCCTCTGTGTATAGGTCACCTGAGGGCATCTGTTCTTCACTCAGACAGGACGGGGTTAAAATAGCAGCTGATTAGGGGTCTCTGGCTCACTCAGGCCGGAGGGAGGGAGGGGGACGGAATGCGGGGTGAGCCTGTGGCGGCAGAGGGCGGCGTGATGTTGCAACAGCCTGAGGCGCGCCATGCATTCTCCCGGGGAAGTTGTCCCTGGATCACGGGACCCTGGCAGTGGGGGGCTGCACACGCTCCCTGGAGGGGAGGTGTGGATAGTGACCTGTGCTTGCACATAGGCTTCTTGGTGGTGGCAGCAGCAGCCTTAGCATCTCATGCCCGTCTTTGGGGTCTGCGCTGATAGCTGTGGCTTGTGCCCATCTCTCGAGCTTGTATAGGCAGTGCTCTGAATCCCCTCTCCTCGCGCACCCGGAAACAGTGGTCTCTTGCCTCTTCGGCAGCTGCAGATCTTTTCCCGGACTCCCTCCCAGCTAGCTGTGGTGCACTAGCCCCTTCAGGCTGTGTTCACACAGCCAACCCCAGTCCTCTCCCTGGGATCTGACTGAAGCCCGAGCCTCAGCTCCCAGCCCCCGCCCACCCCGGCGAGTGAGCAGACAAGCCTCTTGGGCTGGTGAGTGCTGGTCAGCACTGATTCTCTGTGTGGGAATCTCTCCGCTTTGCCCTCTGCACCCCGCTTGCTGCACTCTCCTCCATGGCTCCGAAGCTTCCACCCCCCCGCCCCATCTCTGCCCACGAAGGGGCTTCCTAGTGTGTGGAAACTTCCCCTCCTTCACAGCTCCCTCCCCGAGGTGCAGGTTCCATCCCTATTCTTTTGTCTCTGTTTTTTCTTTTTTCTTTTGCCCTACCCAGGTATGTGGGGTGTTTCTTGCCTTTTGGGAAGTGTGAGGTGTTCTGCGAGCGTTCAGTAGGTGTTCTGTAGGAGTTCTACATGTAGATGTATTTCTGATGTATTTGTGGGGAGGAAGGTGATCTCCATGTCTTACTCCTCCGCCATCTTGAATTTTGGCTCAAGTGAGTACATTTAGATTTACTATGTCTGATGTCTTGTACTCTGCCAGTGTAACTAAGCAGAACTACATTTCCCAGAATACCCTTTTCTGTTTAGTTTCCCGTTCAGTTGATGGCTAGAAAAATTCATAGAAGATTTGAAAGGCCAAAGTGAAGTCAAAGCCTTTTTGTTGTTTTTGGAAGGCTGATGCAGCATACCAGACATGGTGGCAGGTCACATACATTGTCTCTGGTCTGCCAGCTCACCTTGCTGCTGGGGGACAGCAACCACACTCATCCTGCTCCCAGCTCCCACCAGATCTGCTCTTTGAATCCTGGGCCACAAATATATGCAGCTCCGTGGTTAGAGCACGGTTTTTCCTGTAGCTCATCCAAGGCACCAGGGTTGGAGGTGGTGAATAGCAGATGTGAGCTTCCGTTTATCCATCTTCTCATCCTCATCCAGCTTCCTTTCTGGCTGATCTTGAGTAATTGCACAGATTCCTTCAGCTTCCATGATTATGTACAGTCTAACGGCTATAATAAATTTCTATTGGAGACCATTCTTAGCAGTTCTGTTTCTCTTTAATCGAATGCTGATGGCTATAATAAGAAAAAAAATGTACACACACACACATGGAACCTGAAAAAAAGCTTCAGGAAGATGCATATGGTAGCAAGGCCTCAGCCACTGGAGAATGGATTGCCAGTGGAGATTGAAGGAAACTTTAGTATGGGGGCTGATGTGCAAGATGTGTGAGATGTATGAAAAAAATGATGGGACTACCCCTAGGGGCCTGATGGGGAATGACCCTAGGGACCTGGGATCATGGAGCACAATTCTAGACACAAAGGCTTTGAGTAGTATAACAGAGAGAGAGCTCTGTATTTTTTCAATTAGTGGACCAAAGTTTATGAATGTAGGACCCACAGAATACATTGAATATGCATATAAGAAACTTTAGGAAGGACAGAAAGGTATGGAAAAGAGTAGTGGACATTGGGTAGTTTTGCCTGCCTAGTAAACGTCTGCAATCTCCCAGGGCTGTAGAGCATGTGGCGACTCTCTGTGAATGTACGAAAGATGCTCCTTTCAGCCAGATGATCCAATCTAGGGTACCTGATTTGGAGACTGGAACACATCCTACCATCATCCTCTCATTTCACCACTCAGCTTGTGCCTTTGTGCCCTGATCATGTACAGCTGTATGCATACTTTCCCCACACTCTTTCTCCATGACGTTCAGGTGGATGGACTGCAGCCTACCCCAGATATGGGGTGGATAGTGGACCAACTCCTGGCTACATTCCCACAACTGATAATCCCAGTGGAAAGAGACTCTTATTTTCCGCAGAGAAATAGAATCTTACTGGCCTGACTTTGAGGAACATGCTTACTCCTGCACCCATCCCTGTAGCCAGCAGTATGATCTCCTATTTAGGCATGTGTCATGGGCTGAATTGTCTCCCCTCCCTACAAATTCATATGTTGAAGTCCTAATCCCCTAGTACCTCAGAATGTGACTGTATTTTGAGATATAAGGCCATTAAGGAGGTAATTAAGGTAAAATGAAGTCATATGGGTGGGCTCTAACCCAGTCTGGTGTCCTTATACGAAGAGGTTAAGATGCAGACATACACAGAGGGAAGACCATGTGAAGACACAGGGAGAAGACAGTCATCTGCAAACCAAGAGAAGAGACCTCTAAAGAAACCAACCTTGCTGACACCTTGATCTTGGACTTCTAGCCTCCAGAATTATGAGAAAATAAATTTTTGTTGTTTAAGCCACCTAGTCTGTGGCACTTTGTTATGACAACCCTAGGAAACCTATACAGCATTGTTCTTATTAAATGACTCAATTTTTATAAAATGATACCAAACTAATCTTTGCTGTCTGCTTAGGTATATGTCTGTGTTTAACAAGTGACATAAGCTAGCCCCACAATGATTACCCACTTGAACTTGAGGCCCACCCACCGTTTAGCAAAAATTTAGCTGAAACAGAATTTATGAAGGGAAGTTTGCCTAAAGGCCTTCACGTTTATCAATTTCATAGATATTCTAAAGCTTACCTCTGAACAAACTCCATCCTTTGGTAAGCTGGATCCTCTGCTGTATAATGTTGTTTTAACATTAGATTGTGCTTTTTGCTGGGGTGTCATCAGCATAGACTAAAGACTATTCTAGAAGAGCCTCAAGAAGTACATTTGTGTGTCTACTGAAAGTTTGCTACTGAAAACATTGCATGAGATTTTTGCTAGGAGGACCCTAGGGAGAAATTTCTAATTTAAGCACCAAGGATATCTGTTCTTCTCATGATCAATTAATCCAGAAGATTAACTTAGTTTTAATTTTTGCAAGCATGACTAGAAAGTTGGGTAATAGTTCTTAAACTTAATGTGCAAAAGAATCACCCAAGGAACTAATTCTGAAATTCTTCTTGAGAGTGAGTAGGGAAATGTGACAAAATATCCAATTTAGAATAAACTTGATCTGATCAAAAAACTTTCAACTGTTCCTTTATGTACTTTTCAATTCCTATTAGGTAAAATTGCTTAGGTCCCATCTCCCTTTATTTTCCTTCCTAGGATGGTACCTGGGTACATGAAGAGGTTTAGGTGTCTCCATGGTAGTGGGTGGAGGGGCCCCTGTTCTTGAGTTATCACTGGTTTTGGACCCTCGTTCTCTACTTTGCCTCCCATCTAGCCCTCTGGCCAGGCCACCCAGTTCCACCTTCTACTGTGGTGTCACTTTGCCCTACCCAGCACAGTAGTCCCCACATCAGTCTGGCTGGCTCTCAACTCAGACGCCCACTCATCATGGGTCTTGAAGGAGGATCAGAAGTACTAATCCAGATAATTCTCTAACAACATGGTCTGCTTTTCTTATTAGGCTGAGTGGCTCTATGTTGGTCATCTCCTCCTTGAATCCCAAAGGAAGAAAATGGGGCAAAGGTCCCTTCTCGTTGAGGTTTCTTCCCTTATATGACACAAATAACCCTCTCTAGGCAAAAATCTGAGAGGGGCATATCAGGAGACATAAGACTGAACACTTGAGTCTCATTTTTCTTTCTGTTCTGTTCCCTATAATTCCCCAAGCAGGAAATGGGGAGGTTTTTGTTTTTCTTTACCTACATTTTGATCTCTTTCTACAACTGAACAAGAGATTTCCTGCCATTGCATTCACAGGTGGAAATGGAATTTTCTCAGCACTAAGAAGAACTCAGTAGGCCTGGGTGTTCCCGGATTGGTTGATACACTAAAGAAGGAAATAAGAGCATTTGGGAAATCCTTTCTTTTTAAAAAATGCATGGCTCTAAGCTTATTGACTTTCTGCTAAATCCTATTTTGTATGTGAGATGCTGAATAGTACATCAGTCTTTATTTTTGTTTTTCTCTCCTCACCACATTTCCCCAAGTAGATGGATGCTCTAGGACACGTACTTGGAAATGCAAAACAAATAAAGCACATTAATAATTTAAAAACTGTCTATATTATAAATTATAATAAAAGATAGATATCAGAAAATAAGGAAAGAAGGGCCTTAAAGGAGAGAAGAAAAAGTAAACAGTAAACTCCAGGTGCTCAAAACTGGTTTTTTTGGTCCTAAAGGCATAGGTGCTGAGAAAAAATAGTTGGTATCTGGGCCATATTTTGGGTGCCCCTAATTTGGGGCATCTGTTGGTACACATGAATTACTTTGAAAATTAGATGTGGATTATGCTATGAGCTGGTTGTCTTTGGTAAGGGATTCAAGAGTTGAGTTCAAATATTTCTAAGGGTATTAGTAATCCAAGTAATCCACATTTTCTTTGGTTCAAGTTTTTTTCTTCGTTTTTACAAACTTTGATAAAGCCATTCTCATGTCTTTCTTGCTGACCTCAAAGGAGTGTGGTGGGGAAAAAAATTGAAGAAGAATAGAGATCCATTTAGAAGGTTGAGATATTAAATTGATTACATCATTTATTGTTACATATCAAGAATGGACAACTTTCTTATTCTGTATCCTTTATAATAGAATCCTTACAAGCTGGAGTCCAGTTATAGACTTTGAAAAGAAGTATGTTTTCCTATCTCATTTCACATTTCCTCACTTCTTGTTTTGATCGGGATTGAGAAGGACTTAGAAACACACAGTCATTAGGCAGGGCAGTAGGAGAGTCCTGGCATGTGATATCAGGTGACAGATGATTCCATATGGTGGCCAAACCTCAAAAAGAAAAAGTAGAGCACTTTAAAGAGTAACAGGAAAGATTTCAGAGCAGGATGATTTCATTACGGGGCTTTATTATTTAGGCTTCTTTAGCAAGCACACATTGACACAAAATCTTGGAAGATTTTGAAAACTATAGTTGGTTTAATTACAGGCTCCCTCATTTCCCTGTTTTCTTCCCAAAAAGAATCCCTGTTTTGACAAGAGGTTGTTACCAGCCTTAAATTCCATCTCTACCATGAAAGTAAGATGTGGTTTTCATTCCTTTTGCAACCCACACACCGATGTGGCACTCTACCCTAATCTCCATTTCCCTCTCCAAAATCCTATCCTTTTCCTCTCCACATCATAGCCTTTTTTTCCTGAGTACTTTTGTAGCAATAGGTACATGTCATCACTTTTTTTTTTTTGGTTGAAAAAATACTGTAATAAAGGTAGGCCATTAAATATATTTTGGTGGTGTGGTTTGTAAGTGAGAAATTTTTTAAAAGATGCCTTTCTTGATGAATCCATTAGTGTTGTCTTGATTGAAAAAAAGTGATGCCAAGGCGGAGTCTTCTTTTCTTCCAAGCACCTTTGATCCCAGTGTACAAATAATGTTTATATTCCAGTTCACAGGGAAAAAAAGGAACGTGAAAATATTTCATTGAAAGCTGACAGCTTTAACGAACTTTAAAGGTTAACCCTGGTGCTAGTTAGCATATCTATTCATGTCTCCATCAGTCTATTGAATTACTCAGCTGAACATGCACACAAAAGCAAAACTTGAAAAAAAATACCCAGAAAGCCAACATTAATAATTCATAAATACTGGAGGCTGGTGACTGACAATTTTCCCCCTACTGCGTTGAAGTCTGTTAAGAGCTGAATCCTGATAGCTCCTAAGTTACTTTAGAAACTCCATGAGCAACCCTGTCCAGGAATGTTAATGTTTCTGTAAGTGGTTCGCTACCGAAACATATCGTGGATTTTCCTCCCCTCGAGCACTTGTTCATGTTCCTTTGGATTAGTATAAGGTACAGCTTTTCATGAGATGTTTAACTGACAGTTTTTATATTTGAATTTCACAAGCATCTGCAGACCATAAAAAACTCCAAATTCAGCCATAATCCTCTGTTAC
The DNA here is from genome assembly GCF_009873245.2 of Balaenoptera musculus. Classification (NCBI taxonomy): domain Eukaryota; kingdom Metazoa; phylum Chordata; class Mammalia; order Artiodactyla; family Balaenopteridae; genus Balaenoptera; species Balaenoptera musculus. The sequence goes on from NC_045790.1 coordinate 75,822,037, forward strand.
AAAGTAAATCGGCATTTTTGAACAGATTCCAGGTACCAGTTATAGCGTTAATGAGGATATACAATCACGTTGTCCGCTTGGGCAGGATTAGAAGTGATGCTGCTCCTGACAGGGCTGGCCTGCCTCAAAATTCATTGTCCTCCTTCTTCCACATACATACAACTGTGCTTTATCAAACCTTCCCATTAAAAATAGAAGCTATCAGCATCTTCAGGTATTAGCCATTTTCCCAGGGAAATAAGGGATAAATACTACCACTGTTGCCTGACAATAAGTTGATTTCAAGCTCTTGTATAAAAAGAATAAAAATTCAGGCTTGATGCTATTAAAAGATTTAGCAAAGAGCTCCCGCAGAGGCATGAAGAGAAGGGGACTTGGCAGGCTGTCCACCTGGTACCAATTGCTTTTCTCACCTGGGTTTGCTTCCGAAGGGGTTCCAAGGCTGTCGTCTCCCCAGCTCATGGTCAGAACTTCTACCACTTGTCAGTGATGAAACTCCCTTTTATGTTTTTCTGCTCAGAGTTTTTATTGTCATGCCTGCCCTTTGGAAAAAGCAATGGAGGTATGTGGATGAGGGTGTCTTCTCAGACTTGGGAAATGGTTATTTTGACATGAGGTTTTCTGTTGGTTCTCACAAGCCAGCTTCTAAACATGAAACTATGGTGGTGTTCCAACGTTAAAAACCCTTACTTGACTTCCTAAATTGCAGTCTTAGTAATCGGTTTATATTAGGGATAGTTAGAGACATAACTCAACCTCTGCCCTTGGTAGCGACAAGCTTGTTTCCATTTCCCTTAAATTGTAGTTACGGTAACAACTGAAAACTATTATGCTAACTAAAGTCCTTCCTCACTAAAATCTTAGACTCATGAACTGCCACTAAAGGTTTAAGTTTCAAGAAGATTTATAAGTTATAGAGTAGAAACTCAAAAATAATTGATCAACATAAGGCACTGGTTTCCCTATTAAGTAATAAATAAAGCCCCAAACACATATTGAGCACCTTTCCTCTATGAAGAACTTCACCAGCTACAATTAATGTATTAGTCATTTGGGATAGATGTAGTTTGAAATCCTGCACTGCTGATTAATAACTATGCAAGTGTGGACAAACTGCCTAAAACTTTTGAGCCTCTGTTTGCTCGTCTGCAAATTGGGGGTAATAGTATTTACCTAATAGGGTTGCAGTATGGGTTAAATAAGATGATGTAGATGAAATATCTAGCAGAATTAACAGTAAATCTTATTTCCTTTCCCTTACATTTGAATCAGAACAATCTTTTTTGTCTCTGTGTGTGTGTTTCTTTAGTATAATCCTGTGAGGAAGAAGAAGCAGATGTTGATAACTTCTATTTTGCAAATGAAGAAATCCAGGCACAATCAAGTTACATGACCTGCCCATGTAGGTCATGGTAAACCGTTTCTTGGATTTTCTGGTCACTGTCTATGACCCTCACAGACCCATAAGACAAGTGGGTCAATCATTATTTCTCAGCCTGATAACATTTTAGAAAAATTTCACTTTAAAATCCAGAATTTTCCTGTGTCCAATGCACATTTAAAAAATAAGCTATTTGCTTTTATTTTCCTTTGGGGATTTGAGGCAGCTTATAACAGCAAACCAAAGTAAACTTGACAAAAAAGAAATAAAATATCGGGATCAAATAAAAAGAGAGCATAATTATACACATTATAAGGCTCAAACCTTGTTGCCATAGCTGGCTTGTGAATTTGGCTCTAAGCCATCATAAAATTCCTTGAGGGCAGTGAGTGATGTAATAGACAGTGACCTTCGTCACATTTTTGTAACTTATAAAACACTAAATTTCAAGACTATATGATGACATTTGATAAAAACTGAAGGTAAACATTACTCTCTTAGGAATAACCCTAATGCATGCCAAATATGTAACTTTCTGGTAGTTCAGCTCACTTCAGGGTATAAGTACCTAGCGAAGTTAATAGATTGCATAACGATTTCTTAAAATGGTTTCTCTGTATTACAGTTATTTTGCAAAAATCTCATTAACTTTCTGTCCCAAATTTATGAAGTGTATATAAAAAATACAGAGCAACATAAATACTAAGTAATTTTTCTCTCCACTCTCCTTTTCTTCCCTTTCCCATAAGCAGTATTAATAGTTGGTGTGTATTAGTCTATTCCACAATAGAGAATGCTAAAAATGCTAGGTATAATGCTTTAAAAAAATCCTTTTTTATAAAAGATGTACAACTGAGCTGGGGTTAAAGTTAACATCAATTTTAGACCAACTTTTCCAAAAATTGAAAAAGAGGAAACACTTCCCTATATTTTTCATCTGGCCAGCATACACTATCAATACCTAATTGGCCAAAGAAAACAAAACATATAAAATTATAAATCAATGTCTTGAACATAGATGCCAAAATCCTAAGCAAAAATATTTAAATAGTAAGTTTAGTGACATATGGAAAGGCTAATACATCACAACTAAGTTGTTTATTCAAAAAAATACAAGATTAACTTAACATTTGGAAATACTTGAAATTAAATTAATTAACCAAATAAAGAAAAAAATCATACTTACCTCAATAGTGACAGAAAAAGTATTTGATAAAATTAAAAAATGGTTCATGATAGAAAACTTTGATAGCAACTAGCAAACCAATAATAAAGGAGAACATTCTCAGCCTGATGAAGAGTATTACTATAGATTGAATGTTTGTGTGTCCCCCAAATTCATGTGTTGAAATCTTAATGCCCAATGTGATGGTATTAGGAAATGAGGCCTTTGAGAAGTGATTAATGCCTTTGTAAAAGAGGCTCAGGAGAGTTCCCTTGCCCCTTCCACCATGTGAAGACACAGCAAGAAGTTGGCAGTCTGTATAACCCATAAGTGGGCCTTCACCAGAATCTGACTGTGCTGGCACCCTGAACTTGGACTCTCAGCCTCCAGAACCTCCAGAGAAGTAAATTTCTATTGTTTATAAGTTACCCAGTCTGGAGTATTCTGTAATAGCAGCCCGAATGAACTAAGCAGGTATTCTACAAAATACTTAGAGTCAACATCATACTTAGTGGTGAGATGTTGAGAGCTTTCTCTCTTATATCAGGAACAACACTGGATCCTAGCTCCTGAAAGTAAGCAAGGAAAAGAAATAAAATATATTTGAAAGTGATGAAACAAAATTTTCATTGTTCACTGATGACATGAATGTGAACATGCAAAATTCGAAAGAATTAACAAAAAGTTAAAGAGTGAATTTAGCAAAAAACTGGGTAAAATATCAATACACAGATATCAGTTGTTTTTCTATATACTAACAAAGCAATTAGGAAATAAAGTAAAAAACACATTATTTATAGTTGCATCAAATAACATCAGATAACTAAAATAAATCTACTGGAATATGTGAGAATCCTCTACGCTGAAAACTAACTTTATTGAAAGACACTGAAGAAGACCAAAATAATAAAAGGATAAACCATGTTCTTATATGAGAAATCTCAATATTAAAAAGACATTAGTCCTTCCCATATGGATTTATAGATTCAATGCAATTTCATATTTGCTTGTTTATCTATTATCTATCTCCTCCACCCATCTGTCTGTCACAGAAAATGGCATGCTGATTCTGTAATGTATATGAAAATGCAAAAGGGTAAGAAGAGCATTTGATCTTGAAGAAGAGGAACAAAGTTGCAGGACTAAACAATCAGATACCAAGTTTTATCATAAAGCTCTTATAACTAAGATAGTGTGATATTGATATAAAGATAGACTGATTAATGAAACAGTATAGAGTCCAAAAAGTGACCCATCTATATAAAGTCACTTGATTTATGAAAAGATTATACTGTAGTACTATGGGGGAAACAATGGTCCTTTCAATAAATGGTACTGAGTCCATGAGATATACATATTTAGAAAAAGAATCTTATTTAGAAAAAGACCTACATGACTGTAGGTCTTACCCTGCAGGGGAAAAAAAAGACCTATTATTGGATAGGTCTAAATAGGAAAGGTAAGACAATAAGAGTTCTAGGAAATAACATGGGGACTGTAGGAACTGGAGCTTCTTAGCGGTATTTAGAATTCACCAAAGAGATGCAACCACTTCTCAAGACTGTCCAAAGTAGGGGAGACAGAGACAGAGACAGAGAGAGAGAGAGAGAGAGATAGAAAAGACAGAGAGATTGAGAATACCTGGCTGGACCTCGAAAAAAGTCATTTGTCAAGGAAATTTCGAAATGGAGCAGAGCAGGAGATGGTAGACAAATGGATCTTAGCTAAGAGCAAACAAAAAAAACTGAAAGCAAAAGAAACAAACAAAATATGCCAGACACAATCATCGAGTTCAAAAGCAAGCATGAGTTCAGAAATAGGAGATGGAGCGCAAGTCAGGAGATGGAAAGATATAAAAGACAGTCATGGCATCAAATGGCCCATTTTATTGAGGTCCAACTGTATTCAGGTAGAGACTGATCAGGTATAGGAATTCCACCTAAGGTTTCATGGGGGCTTCCCTCCTGCCTGCTCTGCTTCTTGAGTTGGATTGGTTAGAGTAGACAAATACTAAGAGGAAATAATAGTTAAGGATTTCTTAAAATGCCAGTCCCCTTTATTATTGTTTGGACGAATCTAGTCTATATGAGTCAGAAAAGCTCATGGATGGAATAGGATAATTATTAAAAAATAAGTTAAAAGTAAGTTATTTTGTTTAACCCTCCAGTTACTTTTTTTTTTTTAAATAATTTAGTTGACTTTAAGTTTCCTTAATATCAGTAATGCTAATCGTGTAAAACAATCTCACTACCAGTTTATTCTTTTGGCAAAATTGCTTTTTACACATTTAAATGGTCCTTTCACTTACAAGGAAATGCATAAAAATTGTAAAACGTTGTTGCCTGCTGAGCTTTACCTCTACTTTTACAGTAGTGAGAACCCAGCCCTGCATGAGTAAATTTTCTAAATGTGTTTTTTTTTCCACTCAAGATTTCTGGAGCCTGTAGCTCTTTCAGTCTTTCAAACTCCCATGCTTTGAAATTCTCACTTTTGCAGAAAGCCTTCCCATTTTGTCTGAATTAGGTACAAACTTTTCAGACCAGAGAAACCCTGTGCCTTTTCAAAATTCTACATTTTTTGAAACTCTTCCCATGCTACAAGTAGCAAGACACGGATATTTACTAGATCATTCTCAACATTAGCATAAGGAAAAAAAATATGATACAAAGTCCCAGAAAACCTGCAACAATAGAGTTTCCTAACAGGGTAACAAATTTTTTTAAAAATCGAAGATAAAATATTCTTCTTTCCCAGTAAGTAGAGGCTACCCTGACGTTTTCAATCACTCTGGGGGAAAATAAAACCATTAACACAACGTTCAGTCACAAGCATCCTTGGATAAGTTACATCTTACCATCATCCCGTTTCTTCTCACATAGTCTAGACAACACAGTATGACTTAGACCTCAAGACTCCCTAATAGTGTGGCTCCTAAAAAGTACAGAGAGAACAGCAGAAAACATCTTTCCCCACATTCTCTATTACTTCCTGGACACACATTACTCAACACCTGCTAACTAACAAAGGGAGGGAAATATACAACCTGGAATAGGTCTTAAGGTGTTATTGTCTCCTTTGTCTGCCATCTTTAATGTGCTGGAATATCTGGCATCAGGCCTAGAAAATCGAGATTTACATCCCCTTCTTTGAAGCTCTCTCTTTCCTCTTGGTATGGCTACTCGTCAGTAGGCAAATGCTCTTCGGCTCAGTTTAGCTCAGAGGGACCTAGACTGAACGCCTCCATCACACAAGCTTTCTCCCCAGGTGTTTGTATTAATGTGTTCCTTCCTCCCCCAGTCCTCTCTGAGGAGACTTCTACCTCCCTAGCAGTGTTTTCAGTGACAGAAATTAACCCTCATCAGTCTTCAGTCCTACATAGTAGTGTTTAGATATTTTCATGTCCGTTAGCTCACTAGATTCATTTGTTTGTTCAATAAATATTTACTGAGCTTCTACCCGGCCCTCTTACAGGTCAATAAGCAACGCAGAACTCTTGCTTTTGTGGAACAGCCAACCTAGTGGATCCTGCAAATGTCCTGTGAGATGGCTTCAAACAGTCAGCATGCTAGGATGTAAGGAAGAAGAAGCATAGAGAACCAGACTAGCACGTGCAGACTTCCTGTTCTCAAAGCTCTCATTATTACCCTCTGGGTCCATTTTTCTCACTGATAGGCTATGTGCTTTGCTTCTTACATTCCCAGAAACATCGGGCTTAATTGTAGGTGTTGTGGGAATACATTTAAGAAATTAACGAAAGACCGTAACGGAAATGACTCACTTGGTAGAAATCCATGTCAATAGTGTATCTGCAATGATCCGTGTTACTAGCTTGGAGTACAAACGCAATTACCTCACTTTTATTTATTCAGTGTATTGCTTGAGCACCCACCTGCCCTCAGTGACGGGAAGTCCCCTTATTCCCCAAGGCCTCCCCCAACCACCCTCCATGGTCAGGAACACTAGGGACTTAGTTCATAGAAGATCAGTCCTGCTTCAAAAAGCCAGGAAGTGAGCGAAAATCAGGAAGTGTGACCTGTCCACTAATGCCGTGGCTTGGGTCTCTGCCACGTGAGGTTACAGGTGGTCCTGTACATTCTGATGGCTGGAAATTTGTTCATGGTTGCTACAATACTCCTATTGATTCAGCTCTTTTCTTCCCATCACCCCAGCAGCATGCCCCTGAACTCTGAGGACGCTTTTCTTTTAGATCACACTTACATGCTCAGCCATTTCCCCTAATGCTTAGCACAGTGCCACGTGGGCCACGCTGGAGAAAAACCCAGCCCCAGCCTCCTGAGGTTCTGGAAGTCTTCCCCATGGAGCCTGGTTTGCTCCCCCTGCATGGGGCCACCTCGGCCCATCCCAACAAGGGATCTCCCTGCTGCACATAAGGGGAAAGGCAAATGTTGCTAAGCAACAAACACCCATTTTACATACCTACACCTACACACAAACTTTCACTGGCAAGGATTGCCTTAAATTTTCATAATTTAGAGGGTCTTTTAAATCCTTCTCTACAATGAAGCAATATCCTCCAAGGCAGTGTTCTTGGCTACACAGTAGAAGTGGCACCTTAGTGCCACATAGTATTCCAATACTAATTTTTTATAAAGAAAAATCTGCTCCAAGACTGTGGCTATTGAGTGAGGCCAAGTAATCATTATTCAGGGCTTGAGTGCTCATGGGGGGAGAGTTAATCAGCCATTTGCATCTCCCCCAGTATCTGGTAGTTTTACCCAGCATTAGCATTTAAAAAAAAATTGTAACACGTGACTGCAAAGCATTAATATGCAAAATATATAAAGGATGCCAGTGGTCAAGAAAGAACAGTGTAGTAGAAAAATGGGCATTTCACACAAAGGAAATCTAAATGACTAATAAGCCTTATTAGTGATCTTGGAAATTCACATGAAAACTATGAGATCAATTTCACACTCACCAAATGGGTAAATAATAGAAATTGGACAAAACCAAGTGCTGATGGGATGTGGAGGAATGGAGATGGCCAGTGGGAGAGCAAGTCGCCTCAGCACCTTGGGGCGACAGTGGCGCTCACCGGCCACCGCGTTGTTCAGGTAGCCCCTCACATCAGCTGGTCTGTGAGTTGTGGTGCATTCATCCAAAGGGTGTCTGCAGCAGGGGATGAGCGAGGCCTTTCTGGGACTGGGTGGTGAGAGCAGCCCATAGCCCTAAAGGAGGCCCCATGCCACCAATATCAATGAATCTCAAAAGCCTCCCCGGCCCCCATGCCTCAGGGGTGTGAGCCTGGGGAGAAGCTAGTGCTTCTCCAACTGTAATGGGTATGGTCGGCAGCCTCACGTCTGCTCCAGTGATTCTGCCCCTTGGCAGTCACGGCCCCGGCCATCCCTCCCAGTCTGAGTGGGGCCAACCTGTGTAATGACATAGGTGACCCTGGAGGCACAGAGACTTCCTCCTGGCTCTCTTGGACGACTTGCCGTGGTGCCCCAGCTGCCATGTTGTAAGGACACTCGAGTTGTCCCATGGAGTGGAGAGGCCCCATGATGAGGAGCTGTAACCTCCGGCCACACCAGCATTAACCCACCAGGCAGTGAGCGGGCCCTCCCATCCCTTTGGCAAGCCTTGGCCAAATCTTACTGCAGCCTTAGGAAGGACTGAGCTGGAGCCGTTCAGCGAAGCTGCTCCCTGACCCTCAGAAATGGTGTGAGATCATAAATGTTTACTGTTTTTAGCATCTGCGTTTTGGAGTGATTTGTTATGTAGCTATAGGTAATTGAGAAACCTTGTCAAATACAGATTCTCTAACAATCCGCTCCCAAAGGCCTAGGATGCGGGGCACTTTAATAAGATCCAGCTGATGCCAGTGGGCGGGCACGTGGTCCTTGATGAGGAGGAGGATTCGGCTCCACCCCCGCTACGTTGAGAGCCCGTAAAGCAAACCAGTGCAGCGTCAGCAGCGTCGCCTGTGAAGGAGCGGTCAGAGCAGCCAGGCGGCGAGGACGGATGGGTGCAGCCCCGCACCTTGGCGGTGACCAACCGTGAGTGCCAAGCCTGACGGGGAACGATGCGTGGTGGGCTCCCGAGGGTGCTGTGAGCCTGGAGCCTCCTGGTGAGTTCTGGTTCCATTTAATTCAGAGTTTGCTCAGTGGACTCTGGAAGGTTCTGTGTGTTCTGGTTCTGTTTAATTCAGAGTTTGCTCAGTGGACTCCGGAAGGTTCTGTGCGTTCTGGTTCCGTTTAATTCAGAGTTTGCTCAGTGGACTCCGGAAGGTTCTGTGCGTTCTGGTTCTGTTAAATTCAGAGTTTGCTCAGTGGACTCTGGAAGGTTCTGTGCGTTCTGGTTCTGTTTAATTCAGAGTTTGTTCCACAGCCTCCGGAAGGTTCTGTGAGTTCTGGTTCTGTTTAATGCAGAGTTTGATCAGTGAACTCTGGAAGGTTTTGTGCGTTCTGGCTCCATTTAATTGGGAGTTTGTTCCAGGGACGCTGGAAGGCTCTGTGCATTTTGGTTCTATTTAATTCAGAGTTTGTTCCACGGATTCCGGAAAGTTCTGTGCATTCTGGTTCCATTTAATTCTGAGTTTGCTCTGTGGACTCCAGAAGATTCTGTGAGTTCTGGTTACATTTAACCCAGCATTTGCATTTTAATAACTGAAACAGTCCAACACAGGTGTCCGTGGTTGGATGGGTCTCCCAGGTAGCTTTCTTCCACATGGCAGCTCAGGAACCCAGGTTGCTTACAGTATAAAGGCTTCAACATCCTCCAGGGTTTTGGAGTTCACCAGGTCTCTGCATCTGGCCACTAGATCCCTGATTGACCCATGTTTCATTGGCTAGAACTCAGTTAAATGGCTCCACTTAACAACTTATTATTTACTTTTATTCAGACTTTAAAAAATTTGATTTGATTTGATTTTTTAAAAAGGCTTCTATTGGAAAATTTAAAGACATATATCTGAATTTGTATCTGAATATATATATATTCATTTTTAATATATATATATATATATTCTGAAAAGTCAAAAGAAGTTGGATAGTTAGTGTTGACAATGAAATTGAATATAATCCTTGACTCTTATTCAGCCTTTAAATTGTTAGTATGAGCTGAGGGGAAGGAAAAAACTCAACAAACTCCAAACTGGTTCCAAGAATGGCTTTCCTTTTTAGCCAGTGTTACATTTTTCACAGGATGGGGGAAAAGCTTTAGTGGTTGCCTACTGTTCTCGAGTAATACTTTTTAGTAATGCAAGAGCTTAGTTGGCTGGATAACTTGATTACTCTGGAGGGCATGCTATTAGCAGAATGGGAAGGAATCAAAAGAAAAAAATAATTTACATTAAGGCCACAGACATGCCATACAATACAATTACTTCAGGTTGTATATCCAAAAAGCTATTATACTTTTCCCCCCATTCTTTTAGCACTGTGGTATTCTGGTAAGGGGCTTTATAAGAGGCAATAAATGGATGCTAGCCCAGAAAAAACCCAAGAGATTGTTTTGTGAATGAAAAAGTCCTGATGCTGGGAATAGGTCCATATGGATTTTTCTTTTTAGCTCTTTCCAATGAATTGTAGTTATCCATGGCTAATCAGTTCACTTCTTTTTACTTTAGTTTTCATGTGGAAATGATCATTCTGGTTCTTATTACAGAAATGTTATATGCATAAAGGAGATAATCCATGTGCAGTGCTTTTGTATACCTGAGAGAATTCAGCGTCCTTCCAAATCATTACCTGGAATCTCACTAAGCGTTATTCACCTGTTAGTAGAAATTGTTATGAGGAAAGAGCATCTTGGAGTAGATATTAGTCATGACAAGTTAGGTTATGCTATAGTAATGAATTAGTCCCTACATCTTAGTGGCTTATTAATTAAATAATATTAAGTTATTTAAATATTTAAATTTAAAAATGGATTTAATTTTCATTCATTCAGTATATCCTACATGGATAGCCTATGTGCATCTACAGTGGAAGGCTTTGCTCCAAACTCTCACTCAGATCTAGGCTGAAGGAGCCTCACCATCTTGTGTGGCTGCTGTCTCAAAAATATGATTTCCAGGATCTCCCTGAGAGAGGGAAAGAGAAAGCACAGAGCACTCACACCTGCTCTTAAAGAGTCTTGACCGGAAGTGGCATAAGTCATTCTCACTCACCAACCAGTCATGTGATTCCATTTACCTGCAAGAGGCCTGGAAAGTGTAGTCCCAGGTGCCTAGGAAGAAGCAGAGAACCACAGGTGGGTAAACAATGCACTCTTAATTGTAGTTCACTGGGAATCAGTAATTGAAATATGCAAAGGAGCTCATCAAAAGGAAACCATTTACAAATTAGGTGAACCTTTATAACTTATCTCAGGTGCTTCATCAGAGTTGTGTTTTAGTATTATTTCATTCTTGTTTTGGTGGGTGGCCAACCAAAAATTCCTGGGTTTAAGATGAGGCATCAGCAAAGACACAAATTCTAACCTCAAGTATCCGACTCTGAGCTTCTCTCCGAGAATATATCAGACTGTGATCCTCTGCTTTCCATCAGGAGATTCTTAAATAGTCCATTTCTCCTTCTAGAAACCTGCTGTTGTGTTCTGGCTACAGAGAACAAGACCAAGGCCAAGTAAGATCTTGAAATTCAAAATAAAGACATCTGGTCCGAGTTTGCTGAATTGAATCGAATCCTCCATTAAATTAGGCACACGTCTTAAAGAGATACTTTCTGTAAAAGTGCCCAGCACAGTTCCTGGCATGTCTATAGTAGATGCTCAATAAACGAACGTGTACTTCCTTTGCAAAGGAAGTAAAAATCATACTGGCTTCTACTCTATTTGTGAATATACTTAGTGAGATTTTTCAGGTAATGATCTCCTTCCTATTCTTATACATCTAACCAGTTTTACAATTATGAAGCTCTTAGAACTTCTCCTCAAAGGTAGGACTTTATTATAAGCCATGCAGTGGAGATACAGCAGTGAAAAAAACAGCCGAAGTTCTCGTTTGTGCTCTTGTGTTGTAGCGGTGGGGCAGCCATGGGCACAGAGAGCAAACAAATCAAGGAACAAGGAAACTGTCAAGGGGGCCAGTGAGCGAGAGGAAGAGCAGAAGGAGAAGTGGTCCTATAGGCTGCAGCGGCCCACTAGGTGTCTGTCTGGCTTGTGCACGCGTCCTGTGGTTAAATTGTTTGTGGGTGGAAACTGAAGGAGCTGCTTAGAGAGCAGAATTCTGTGGGACCTGGAGACCCCAGCTTTTCTGTTTGAGTCCGACGGCGGGGGGAGATACAGATCAGGGAGAGGGGCTTCCAGCATGGAGTCGCCACAGCACAACAGGGTTCTGTGACACAGAGTGTGTAGGGAACGCAGAGCTGCACTGGAGCCTGGAGAAAAGGATGTTTGGGGACATCCAGAGACAGTAACTTTGGGAGAGACATCAACATTTTTACAGTGGAAGAGGGCCAGGGGATCAGAAGAGAGGTGCTCTGCAGCAGGTTTGAGTTGTCAACTGACAGATTCAGAAAAAAAAATGACAACTCCCACCCAGAAATAATAGGATGAAAAATAGAACAAAACTTTGAAAAGAGAGATGAAAGTCCAGGGAAATATAGGTCATTAAATGTTAGGGTGATCCCATTGTCCTCAAAGCCTGGGTAAAAGCCATGGGGAACTTCAAGTTACACTGACGAGGCCTTGCTTGAATGTGTTTAGAAAGTTAAGGGATATTAATTTCCCTTTGGGAATTCATTCAGTGATCTCTTTCCCATTGGATGGACACGTTTTGTTGAAACACCTGGGCTGCTTGGAATTTTTATTAGTCATACTTTCAAGCCCAAAAGCTATAGTTTATGATATTTCAGTTCTCCTAACACAAATGCTGGCCAGAGTTAATCAAAGGCAGGTTGGACTACACCCTGTAGTGACATTTCTGGGATAATAAGATGGCTCCAGTGTCCCCTAAATATTCTCTCTTTCCCATTGCCTGAAATGGCACGATGGCGAGGCAGTTGACCTGTTGTTACGATTGAACCACAGTTGCCCACAGTGATAACTGCTCATTAATGCGCCTTGTATTAGCTTCCTTACTTTTTCTATCCCACTTTTGCAGTTCTCAACAAGTACTTCTTGAGATCAACTCCCAAATAAACCACTTGCGTGAAAATCCTAGTCTCATTGTCACTTTTGGGTAAACCTCAACTAAAGACAGCAAACACAGCTAAATGTACTGAGGGTAGTAAGGGTGAGCTAGGTGCCAGCTACTATACAATTCTCGTCTAACTGCTAAAACAACCCTATGAGGTAAGTTTTTTTTTATCATTATTATCCCCATTTTATGCAGGAGGAAAACAAGGCAGAGTAGTAAGGTAACTTGCTTTTGGTCACCGAGCTAGTAAATGGCAGAGCCTGGAACCCTCACTTCACTGCCATCCCTGTTTCATCAATTTCTGATCAATTTTGTTCCTTTTGGCATCCCATAAGGAAAGTATTTAATCTCTGTCATCCTACTTTCTAAAAACTGCTTCCCCCCCAACACTTCCTTCCTCATTATAATATATAATAATATGGTGCTGTTTTTATAAAATTCCCCTAATCTGAGGACTTCTGTGGAAGCATACATTACTACTGATGGTAATAACAGGCCACAGACTTCACCAATATCTTAATGTTCCTCACATTTACCAAGGAATGGCTCGATTGATTATTTCCCCACAAAGCCCTTGAGACTAGTCTGCCTCTGTGTGAGAAGCGGAGGCTTTGAGCCCAAGGCTTGCTCTTTGGAGAGTGGTGACCGTGAGGAGGGGAACGTGATGCATTTCGATTGCAACGCCTGTGGGTCTTTCCTGCGGTTCCTATTTTTGCTTTTTGGGTGCAATCCCAAAATAGCCTACTTTCCTTCACCACCCAATTTGGTTTCTTCTCTCACAGCCCCTAGGGCAGCACTGTTATGTCTATCTGTCGTGGCAAAGTGATACCAGGCGGCCTGGCATGGAAATGTCTGTCTTGGACTTTGTATGATTGCAATAGAAACACTCTTAAAGAAGCTTAAAATACATTTATTATACTGATTCAGGTCATAGAGGTGGGCTTCGTGATTTCTCTCTCCTCTCTTTACATATACTGTTCACTTCTGCTTCTGTGTTTTGATCACCTCTCTTTCTGTCTGCTGCCGTTTCCGGTCATTCATCTGTTTGTCCATGATAGTGACCTCAGCGCCCGTATCAGCTTCCTATAGCTAAATGAATTGGTTCTGTCTCCCAGTTCCTGGGAGAGAGAATATGATTTGCCCAGGTGGAGCCAAGAGCGCATCCCTGCTGCAAGCAGCTGGCGGGGATGCTGCTGTTTACTCCGCGGGAGTTGCCAGTCTCAGAAGATTCTCTGTGGCGGCAAAACTGAACTTCCACGTTGGCTAAAGTGGTTTAATTTTACATCCGTGTATAACGATTATATACATTAAATGCCAGCAGATTCCCCAAATTGTGCCGTAAGTATTATCTCATTTAATCCTCACAGTGACCCTGCGGGGTAATTATCCCCATTGTATAGGCGGGGAGCCTGAGGGTCTGCGGCTTTCCCGAGGTGAGAGGGCTAGTGTTGAGTTTCATGCGTGAGCTCACGTCTGTCTCCAAACCTCGTGCCCTTTCTCTATGGGCAGAGCTGAGTAGAAGGACTAGTTAGAAAACCATTTTGAACGCAAGACGCACACTTGGCACACTTGGCAGATGTCACCGCTCTCCCGTGAAGGAAGGAGTGGAGTGCAGGGAGCACATTTTAATTTTGTCACTAGACCATCAGCCCAGCCCAGCCCAGCCCAGCCTGGCGAAAGGGAAGCCTGCCTGCTGATACATAGTGATGTTTCAAGATGATGAGCAAGGAAGCCCTGTCCATTGACATAAAGATAGTTTATTACTCACAATTCATGTAACATGCCCAGTGTCTCTGCCCTCCTGGGGCAGAGGCCCCTGGGGGCGAGGCTCAAAGAGCAGTGAGGAGAGACTAAGTGAACCATGAAGGCTCTGGAGCGAGGATGAGCACTAGAGCCAGGCGTTAACGGTGAAGGGCAGCAGAGTGGGCTGCAGAGAACGCGGGGAGCATCAGGAACATGACTACACGGGCCTGAAATGAGGCTCGGAGGAGCGGGAGCAGGGGCAGCCCTCCCGCAAGGATTTGTGGGCCTCCTCCCAGTTTGCAGGAGCCAGCCTGTGGCGCGTGTTCATTCACTCATAGATACTGGCTGCCTCCGTGACTACGGACTCTCCCTGCGGGCCTGGACAAATTGCTTAAATGTGTGATGTTTCTTTTTTTCTTTTCTTCTCTCAGTTTTATTGAGATACCATTGAAATGTGTGCTGTTTCCTCTTCCACTTTTAGTTTTGGTATGCACTGCCCCCTCCCCTCTGTCTTTCCCTCCTCCAGCCTGCCTTACTCAGACGCCACTTGTGTACACTCTAGAGTTATGTTTTGTTGTTCCTTATTCCAATAGAATTATGATACTGTGTATTCTCACAACATACATTGTCCCATTCCCAGGAGACTAGGGTAGAAGCATTAGGGAAAAAGTGTTAGTGTAGGGAAAATACACTAATTCATACACAGCGTTAATTACTGACAACGGCTTTATTTGCTCACCAGTCAGGGGTTTTGCTAATTCCCAAGTTTCCTCCTGACCCAGTGTCTTAACCCAAATGAATGATCCTTTGGTGGAGGACAGCCCTGGCTGTCATTGACAGAACCTGTGCATTCCCAGTTTCTACATGAGGAAGGTTTACTTCTGGCTTCAGTAGCTTCAGGCTCAGTAAGAACCAAATGATCAGAGAAAACGTTCTCCGAAAAGCCCACCAAGCACCTTGCAGGAACAGATAAATGGAGCCAGGTTGTTGGGAGCAAGGGACTAATTTATCGAGCATCCACTATGAGCCAGGCACCCTAGAGATCGCTTCCTTGTACATAATTCCCATCCTTTTTGTTTTATATTTTGATCTTTTTTTTTTTTCTTTATTAAAGATATGTGCACAAGGGAGAGTGTGCTCTTAGGAATCCTGCAACATGCCTGGGTTTTCTGGGAGGGGGAGGACTTAAAGCTTTATTTTTCTCCTGAGGTGAAAAGTAAAGGTTGAGGGAAATAGGTAACACAGCTTCCTTATAATATTTGCAATTATATAATTTCTGTTACACAGATCCCTTGGATTAAGATTAACAACAGTGACAGCACATAGCTGATACACATGTGACCAGCACTGTTCTAGGTCCTTGACTCATATTAAGTTCATTCAACCTTGAGAGCACGCCAGTGAAATACGTATTATTATCATTTTACAAATGAGGGCATTAAAATAGATAAGTGATCACCTCCAGGTGCACAGCTAGTAAGTGGTGAAACCAGTATTTATATGTAGATAGTTAAGCCTCCGGAATCCACATTCTTAACCATTACATTCTTATCAAACGTCTGAAGCAAGTTATACACACATTGTGAAAAGAGAATTATATAGAGAGGGTGGAAACATACCAAGAGGTCACATCATTAGATTTCAGGTATAGTCCAAGCTTTGTGAATCAGTAGCTATATGACTTTGGGCAATTCCTGCTCTAAGCCTCAATCTCCTCATTTGTCAAATGAACACAGAAGTATTAGTTATTTCCCATATTGCTTGGTATTTATGGTCTAATTATTTCTGGTCTCAATTCTTACTATGCCTTGGACATACATTAGGGATTCTAAATAGTGTACCTTATATTGCGGGATAAAATTTGGACAAAATTGAAAGCACGGGATATTATCAAATAGAATAAAGTATGTTCTGTAGATATCACATTAACCTGCCTTTGTTGTTATAGGATTAATTAGAGAATAATTGCACACACTCAAATTAAAACACAAGACAACAAGAAGTTGGGAGCTGCATCAGAAAAACCAGACTCAGTAAGGAAATATTTTGGCTCATGTAACCTTGAGTCAAAGGAAGGAGGAGCTTCTGAATTAGCTGATACAGTGGCTCAACCATGTCATCCAGGGCCCAGCTTCTTTCTTTCTGCTCTAATGTCCAAACTGTCAGCTTCATCCTAAGGGTGTTTTCCTTTGTGGTCTTAGGATGTTCATCCGAAGCACTTAGGTCAAACACTGCCAACTCTTATCTACAGCTAGACAAAGAGACACTGCAGGAAACTCTTCTAGAAGCCAGAGGAGGAACTCTGTCACACCTGTCTCATTGGCCTGCCAGTGTATCACATGCCCATTCCCCTTCCATCAGCAGCAAGGGGTATGGGAGGTCTCTGTTCAGGCTACACTGTTGTTTCTCAGCCCTCAGGGCTCATTAGTATCACAAGGGAAGCTTTTTCAAAGTATCAATACTAATACTTGGGCCCCTCCCAGGCTGAGAAAGTCAGAATCTCTGGATGTGGGGCCTGGATATCAGGATGTTTTAAGTGCTCTCAGGTGATTTTAATGCAAAGTCGATTTGAGAAGCATGGGCCCATGCTTATTAGACTTCATCCATTAAGCTAGAGATTGGGGCAACATCTGCTGGGTCAAAAGTCCTGAGTATAAAACGGTCATGGGTTCAGAAGAAAATTAGGGCTTTGTTAAGAAAATGGAAATGGGAAATGGATGCTTGGTAGGCATTAAATATTATTCACTCTAAAAAAAATTTGCTAGTCACTGTTTTTAAACTTTACAGGCGCATGCTTATTTAATCCTCATAACAACATGATGAGCAAGCTATGATATTCACCAG
Organism: Balaenoptera musculus; assembly: GCF_009873245.2. Taxonomy (NCBI): domain Eukaryota; kingdom Metazoa; phylum Chordata; class Mammalia; order Artiodactyla; family Balaenopteridae; genus Balaenoptera; species Balaenoptera musculus. The sequence continues at coordinate 75,839,272 of NC_045790.1, forward strand.
TGTGTAATTGTAGCATCTTGTTTGCTGCCAGTATCTGTTCACTTTGGTTAATGCTTGAACTGTACCAGTTGATAAATATTTTTAATATTACCTATGCCATTGAGTAGAATGGCTTCATAGTTTGTTGTCCAAATTGAAACATTTTTGAGAGTGAAAAGGAATATTCTATTTTTAAGACTATGACTCCAGGACATTAAGAGTAAACTGGGACCATCCTGGGCAAACCAACATACGTCATCACTCTACCTACAAGGTATTATGTATAGTATAGAATTTGGCTTTGTTTAAAGAAAGGTCTGGCCTTTGTCTTGACTTCTAGAATGTAATCTGTGTCATACCTGATAGGCATGTCTTGGCTTAGGCCAGATTCTGACCACACTGGATCTTAAGAAGTGGATGTCCACACCTGAGAGTTTTAGGTTGGGGCTGGCCACACCAGAAAGACCAGCTATGTATTTAGAGTGGAGACTTTGGGTAACTGGGTATCGGTTGACCTAGAGACTGAGTTCAACCACGTGGGCAATCAATTAGTCATGCCTATGTAATGAAGTAACAATAAAAACTGAATACTGGTGCTCAGGCACACTTTCTTGATTGGCAGTACTCCATGTGTATTGCCATGCATCAATACTGGGAGGGTAAAGTGTCCCGAGGACAACAGCAGCTTCCTGTTTGGAACCCTCCCAGACTCTGTCCTATGCATCTCTTGCTTTGGCTGATGTTGATCTGTATCCTTTCCCTGTAATAAACCATAACTGTGAGCATAATAACTTTCAGTGAGTGCTGGGAGTCCTCTTAGTGAATTGGAAAGCTGAGGGTACTTTTGGAAGTCATCCAAACTTTCCATTGGTGTCAGAAGGGATGGCTGTCTTAGACACTTTGCCCTCAAACCTCACAGTTTGGTTAATTCTGGATATATTATCAGGCCACTTTAGGAGGCTAAGTAACATGCCCAGTGTCTCAAAACTAATGAAGGATGGAGCTTCAGCAGAGTGGGCTGCAAAGTCATTTCACTCCCCAGAAGTGACTGCTTCTATGATATTTCAGTGTTGCTTTTATACTTTTTTTCTGCCTCTAATTCCTCATGTTAAATTCTTTCTGTTAAAATAACTGATTTTTTTTTTCTTTCTTTCTGTTTTGCTGACTGGAACTAGATTGATACAACAGTGTTGACATTAAAATACTTTCTTTTTATTAAAAAATACCTCAAATTTATAGGAGACTCTCAACTATAAATACAATAAAATGTCTAGACTCTTAGAGTGAGAAAGTGGTGAAAGTGGCAACAAAATAGCTCTTAGAGCTCATGGATCAATGTTTGACTTAGTTGGGTGCATGGTCTTTCCTGGGGCTGTCAGAGGCTTAAAGGAATCAGTTGCTCCAAGTCCTGGTTTGGCAAAGCATCTTTCCATTCCTGGGCATTTTATAACACTCAGGCTGAAGCCAGTGAGACTCAAGGTGCAGAGTGTGAAAAGAAAGCAGCACATGCACAGCTCCCTTACCTTTCCTTTCTCATCTGGTTTCTGAGACTACTGATTTGATTCTGTAAAGGGACACACTTATGTACCAAGGTGAAATTGGGAAAGTGAGGCCATATACAGTATTTGTTTCATTAATACTCAGTCCATAGATCTAACTGTGAATGTGAAACTGCAAAGAGAAAACACCTCACTTCAGAATAAATGCCCTGGACATGATACAGCTAGCAGGTGGGGATCATATACTATTTCTAGTTTATAAACATTTAACTGTGAGAGATTAATGTAGCCAAATGGTAGTTCCTGCTGCCTCACTTCCTGCTTTAAAATATAGTGCATTAATAGAAAATTTGAAGTATAGTAAGACAATCAGAAAATGACTGGCACTGGAAAGATAGTTTATTACTCACAATTCCCAAGAGGAGGTAGCTTGCCACACCACAGGGAGTTGTATTAGGGTTCTCCAGATGAGCAGAGAAACAACCAATAGTGTGTGTGTGTGTGTGTGTGTGTGTGTGTATGTATGTATATATATATATACATACACACACACACACACACATACATCTACATCTATACCTATATCTATATATAATAAAGAGATTTATTATATGGAATTGGCTCACATGATTACGGAGGCTGAGAAATCCCAAGATGATATGTAGTTGGCAAGCTGGAGACCCAGGAGAGCTGATGTAGTTCCAGTCCAAAAGCCAGCTGACTTGAGATCCAAGAATTAATGTGTCAGTTCAAGTCCAAAGGCAGGAAAAGACCAATGTACCAGCTCAATCAGGCAGGCAGGAGGAATTCCCCCTTCCCTGTGTGTGTTGGGGGGTGGTGGTGGTGGTGTGTCAGCCTTTTTTGTGCAATATAGGTCTTCAACTGATTGGATGAGATCCACCTGTATTAGGGAGGGCCATCTGTTTTACTCAGTCTACTGATTCAAATGCTGATCTTATCCAGTAACACCCTCACAGACACACCCAGCATAATGTTTGACCAAATATCTGAGCACCCTGTGGCTCAGTCAGATTGACACACAAAATTAATCATCACTGGTGGCCACGTGGGAAAATTACTGGGCTTGGTCATATGGCAGAAAGAGGAAAAGACTGTGGTCAGGAGCCTTCATTGTGGTTTCCTTGGGAAGGAACACGTGAGGCAGGGGAAGCATGCTTGGGATTGACTAGTTTGAATAATTTCAGCGCGCTCTGGGGCATAGGGCTGTCCCTAATTGTCTGGAACTTGCCTCTGGAACCTGCCTCATTTGGGCAGGTATATAGTGGCCCAGAGTGTAAGAGTCAGATAAGGAAGGTGGTTGGGGGTGTAGACTTTGGATTGATTGGCTTGTATTTGAAAAGCATATCCCCAAGAAGGGGACTCCTCCTAAGGAGGGGAGATGGGAAGGGAGGCAGAGGGCTAGGGCAAGGTGATTTAGGCATATTTGGGTTGTCCAGTACAAGGCATATCTAGCATGTAGACCTAGAAAAGATGTTAAAGCATCAAGTTTACTGAAGCTAAAAATATGGTTAATTCAGCCCCATGGTGCACAGCCTGTCTAATTCCTACTGTAGGAGTTGGCACCTGGTCACATGCATTCTCTCTCTAACCAAAGCTGAGTCGCAAGCATCCCCACTCCCAACTGACAGACTTGTGGGTGCACGAGCAGGTAGAATAGGATAGTAGAAAATGCTTGGGTTTTGGAGCCAAGAGCTCTTGTAAGTGAATACCAGCCCTTTTGCTTATTAACAGAGTACATTTAGCAAGTTATTTAATCTCCCTAAGGATTGATTTTTTAAAAATATCTGCAAGGTGGACAATGGAATCTACATCAGGGTTTTGGTGAAGATTTGAGATAATGAATACAATGGGTCTATCAAATAGTAAGCACTTATTTTAATTAGGATATTTTTGTCTTTATTAATATTAGGATATAGATAGTTGAGGGTCCTGAAATGAGGTCCGCGTTCATGGGACCTTAGTATTCAGAAAAACTCAAAATATCTGGAACTATTAGTAGATTTGTTCTAGTGAAATTTATGAGTCAAATAGGCTTATTTTAATTCATCTGTTGGCAGCTAGAATACGTCTTTGAGTAATGCTTGCATTAATCATACACAGTGGTATATTGTCTGATCTCTTGCATATTTATGTCCTTTCTTTTTGTCTCCTTTAGATTTGATAAAAAAGAAATAAACTTGAGTTGAAGTCACCATCTCTCAAAATTTAGTAGTCTTTGCTTTGCTGTCTTTTTTCATTTAGTAATATAGAGAAAACAAATTTCTGTCTGATTTTTGCTCCTTTGTATGTGTACATCTGTTTGTGCATGGTAGCTATTCCTATGTATCCATGTGCACACAGGCTGAATTAGGGATACTTTAAATGGGAAAAAAATGTTGGTGTATGTCCAGGTATTGGTATATGTCTAGGTATGGTATCTTCTCATTAAATTTTCTTTTCTTTCTTTTTTTTTTTTTTTTTGGCGAAGTATTTCAATCTTCAAAATCAGTTTTTTCAGGTAAAATAGTTTTCTTCCATTATTCCTATAATCGTTCAATTCCTTTAAGCTTCAGTACTGTCTCCATATTTTATTCTTCTTAGATGTCCTTTGCAACTTGATTCCCCTATATATGTCTTCCATGTCTCTTAGATTTTTCTAACCATTTAAATCTTTTTTAATGCTTTCCCTGAGTTTGGGAAGAATCCAGAGTTGATTACTGCTTTACAAATTTGATTTCTGAAAAAACTAACTTGTCAGCCTGCATTAACTTTACTGTTTGTTATTTGTGCTTTTTACCTCCAGGTCTGATACAGTTTCATAGAAACAGGTCCTTCTGACTCCTATTGTAAACACATATGGAGGTTCTAAAGCACTTTCTTGTTCCTTGCAATAAATTTATTATTTTATAGGAAGGCATTTGCTCTGAATTCTCATGGTGATCCTTTTCTTTTGAACAACTGTGCCTTCTTTAATATATGCTTTGTACTTTTTTTGGTTAGTTGTTACCTTTTGCAGAGGAATACTTTAGCTTGTCAGGGATTGAGAATTGAGAAGGGTTCTATCAGACATTGGCATGAAGCATAGTTTGAAATTTTTATGCCCAGATGAAGGGTAATGGACAGTATTTGGTTTCATTTTGCCAGTTCAGAGATCCTTCAGCCTGCGGGGAATGCGGATAGAGCAGAAGCCAGAGCCAGAGTTAGAGAAGAAAGTCGGAGCTAGTTATACTTGGGAAGTTCGCCCAGAGTTTCTGTGTTGTGTTTGGCATGCAGTCACGATTTTTCTAGGACAGGGCCCCTGCTATCGTCTGGCAAAGCTGCACTGTTTAAAATCCGATGGTTTCATTACCTCTACTCTTCACTAACGTGGTCATCAGGACCAATTTTAACAAGGAGTGCCACCACAGGGTCCTGGTGAGGCGTGGCCTCCGGTGTGAGAAGTGCTTTTGCTGACACTGGTGGGAAGCAGATTTCTCCTTCCTGATCTCTCCTACTCCCCTTCCCCAACTCTCCTACTCCTTATTATCCCACCTCCTTCTTCATTTCCAGCCGTCACAGCCTGCAAGTTAGGCTACAAGTCAGTATCTTGCTATATAAAACCGGGAAGGATAAGACTGCTGAGAGGAGCAGCTGGGCCCAGAGTTCAGGTACATGGGGAGTTTGCTTGGTTGGTTGTTGGTTTTACTTTTAGGACGTTTCCCTGTGGCTCCTCTCGGGCATTCAGTATTAGAATTTCTGGGGGAGGAGGTAAGAATCTGTATTTTTAAAAAGCCTCCCAAGTGATTGGAATGCAGCTGGCCCTTGGACTTCCGATAGTTATTTGCAAATCAGGAGTCTGAGAAAAAGGCCTGAAAAAAATGTGCCAGTGTGTCTTTCTAAAATTTTCTGAGCACCTACTTTATGCCGATTGCTTTGCTTTGTGCCACTGTGTAGGACAGAAAGAAGCAGAAGGGGAGGGAAGTATAACCTAATTAGGCAGAAATCGTTCACATTTACCCAGTGCTTACCACACCCCAGGCACTTCACTTAGCACTTTACACACATTAGCTGGAATGGTCCTCACAGTCACCCTAGGATTTGGAAGCTATTATTTTCCTTCTTCTACCAATAGGGAAACAGAGGCTTAAAAAAGGTTAAGGAGCTCGTCAGCATCACACAGGTAGCAAGTGGCAGGGCTAGAATCTGAACACGTGAAGTTCAGCTGCATTTTAAATAAGTTCTGTTGTCTCCCGCAAAAGGAGATAGCGGACAGCGTCGTTGGTCTGTGCCTAGGCCAAGTGGGAGTTCAGACTCTAAATGCTATGTGTGTTCAAGCGGCCATACACCCCAAGTCCGGGGGTGGGAGTTGGGGTCTGTAACCAGGAGGGAGGTGCAGGACGTTCTCTGCACAGGTGCACCCAGGCTGACGCCGTGTGCCCTGCCGCGCATGTGCCTTGAGCCTCCGCTGCCCTCGTCCTCCCCAGTTTCCCATCTGCAGCCATCCTTGATGGAGGCTCAACCCACCTGTGTTTGCAAGAAGCCTGAATGCTCCCTTGCCTGTTTTTAAGCCGTTTGCCTATGACAGAGTGTGAATAACAAGATGGGAAACATCTCTATTATAACTTTAGAGGCCCCGTGTGCCATTTCAGCGTCATTTTGTTGCTTTCCTTTTTTCTCTAGGTTAGTAAAGATTGGCTACTGGCTCTGATCTTTTCAAAGAAGCATAAGAGAGTTATTTACTAGCTTTGGGGATCATTTGTCTAAGTGGATTTTCAAATATTTTGTACAAACCTAATGTAAACATCTTGTAAAAAAAAAATGAAGCATAAATGCAGCAGTCACATTCAAGAGAACTTCAGAGGGAAGAGATGTTTTCAATGTTGGTTTCTTTTCTGTGATGTCATTAGATTTTGGTAATATATTATGTCATTGTTATTACTAGGAATTTAGTAAGCGATTAACTAGCTGCACAAGTTGTTTCATTTGGCTTTACACCGAGGAAAGTAGAGAAACCATCTCTGCCCCTAAGCGATATGGTATTTAAGATGAATTTAAGACAGATACCACTGACATAAATATTAAAACCAGGAAGGATGAAAGGCAGCACAGGACAGCATTTTGTATATATCGATAGTATATAGTATGCTATAGCATAGTCTCAGAAGAACACAGATTCTGAAGCCAGACTGCCTGATTTCAAATTCCCACTCTCTGTGCAGCTGTGTGACCTTAGGTAAGTCACTTACAGCTTCAGTTTTCTCATCTGTAACATGGGGCTGCTAATCATATCTATCTCATAAGGTTGTGCTTATTAAATAAGTGTACATAGAGCACATATTATTTTAAACCATTTCCATTATTTATATATAATATACATATTTTATTATATCTGAAGGGAAAAATTAGCAGCAAAATCACCAGTTTATTGTCACAATGCCAACTATAAAAGTCTTGTGCCTTGATGAAGGATAGTACCACGAGATAGTGTTGGCTGAACTTGGTTTCCCTGTTGTTAAAAGCAAAATAAGAAAACGGAAACATTCCTTATATGTTGGTGGATTTTATTTAACCAAGGGTTTATGTAGTACTTACCGTGGGCCAGGCTCTGGTAGAGGATTTTATAAATATTGATGTATTTAATTACTTAGTGAAATGGGGTCCTCACTATTTCCATTTTTCAGATGAGCAGACTGAAATGCTGTATTGACTCTGAATCACACAGCTTGTCAGTGGTAGAACTGGAATTCAGGCAGGCCATCAGGCTCCCTGGCCAGTCCCGCTTATTCCTCTGCTCTGCTGCCTCTCTCAGTATGTGCAGGATGGACCCATAGGGTAAAATATGTTGCATATTTTACTGCAACGTTTATATAGCTTTGGGCACAGAAGAGTAAAAGGAACAGCGTCTTACAGATTTCTCTCCACTTTCTTATCGCCGCTGACTCAGCCACCATTGGATCTTTAACCCTAAGGAAACTATCAGATAAAAGACATCAGTGAAGCCCTAGAGGTGAGGGCCAAGGGAGGGGTGGAATACGTTTTAGCTGTTTTATAACGGCCAGTATTTGGCCTCCTCTTTGCTAGTTTTTGGTTGGTTGTTTGTTTTAACCAACTCATGGATTCATACAGCTGTGACGCTGGAATGGTCCTTAGTACCATGCTTCTCACACTTGAAATTGCATGTGATTTGGTCTGGGATCTTGGTAAAGATTCTGATTCTGTAGATTGGGGTGGGTCCCAAGTTGCTGCGTTTCTTATTAACTCCCAGGGGATGCTTCAGGTTCCTGGATCACAAGGCCTTCAAGTTCTTTAAGTCAACGCCTTCATTTTACAAATAAGAACAATGAGGTCTAGGAAAGTCCAGAAACTTGCCTATCGCCCCATGTCTATAGTGAGATATGTAAAAAAAAAAAAAAAAAAAAAAAAAAATCAAAAAAAGACACATAACTTTCTCATCATTCAAGAGGGGCTCTCTCATTAATCCTTATGACATCTTCATGAGATTTTACTTTTCTACTTACAATAAAATAAAATGAAACATAAGGAAGAAAGATGAATTAATTTAAGCCTGTTTAGTAAGTTGTGCTATATACCTGGAGTGTAAAGTAAGTTTAGTCTCAAGTCCCTGTGCTTGCTCTTGATCACGTGGTTTTCCTGCTGGTGGCCAGGTATGACTTGGGGTGAAGTATTAGGAAACGTGCTAAAGGCTCACGTGTGAGCTGTGCTCTTCAATCCACTTGAAAAGCTGACATTTTGGTCTGAGTCTGACCTCTTACCTGGTCCCAAATTTAGATTGTAAGTAAAATATTCTTTATTTTTTAAAAATTTATTTATTTATTTATTTATTTATTTATTTATTTATTTATTTATGGCTGTGTTGGGTCTTGGTTGCTGTGTGCGGGCTTTCTCTAGCTGCGGCGGGGGGTGGCTACTCTTCGTTGCAGTGTGCGGGCTTCTCATTGCGGTGGCTTCTCTTGTTGCGGAGCGCGGGCTCTAGGTGCGTGGGCTTCAGTAGTTTTGGCACATTGGCTTCAGTAGTTGTGGCTCATGGGCTCTAGAGTGCAAGCTCAGTAGTTGTGGTGCATGTGCTTAGTGGCTCCGTGGCATGTGGGATCCTCCTGGACCAGGGTTCGAACCCGTGTCCCCTGCATTGGCAGGCGGATTCTTAACCCCTGTGCCACCAGGGGAGTCCCGGAAAATGTTCTTTAGAGCTCCAGAAGTCTCAGCAGAGCTACTGAGAACTGTGTAAGTCGGTAGTGGTGAGTAAACAAATGAGTAAGTGCAAATCGCTTAACCTGGTGCCTGGTTACATGGCAGATATCCAATATTAGTTAATTCCCATTTTAAAATTTTTGTGATTTATTGATTTCCTTTATAAACATATTAAATTCTTCTTAAAACCAAATGCCCCTTTAGTTTTGTGTAGCTCACAGACCTGGCTAAAGGAGGAACAAAGTCTAAGGGAGGAAAGAACTTCAGAGATCTTCACAGCAGTGTGAGAGTGAGAAACCTCATTATTTCCTTTAGGAAGTATTAGCCTGAATAAATTCATAGTTTGTCCTTACAATGGGATTTGCTTGACTTTTATCTCAAAATACAACTTCCTATTTCTCAGTCATTTCTCTGAGAAAATTTTCTCAGGATTATTTTTCTGTATTTATTTCCCTCCTACTTTCTCTTTTTTTCTTATTGCTTATCTCTCTTGTTCTTGCTCTTAATCATTCCCCTCTCCCCTCTCTCACCTTTCTTTCCTTCCCTCCCTTTTAAAATTTTTTGCTAATTGGAAGGAGAGTAGCATCCGAGCGTCTTACCGTTGGTTCACAGAAACCCTGGGCAGGTAGTTAATTATTTCTTAATTTTGATGCACAGTCTCCTAATTAAGGGAAGGGGGTTGACGCGTGACTTGCCGGAGACCTCCGTGAGTGTGGTGCTCACTGCTTTCTTATCGTGGGTGGGCAGTGTCGATCCGTGACGCATGCAAGGGTCCTCGCGCTAGGGAGGCCGTAGGAGTCTAGGGTTCCGGACCAGAGGATGCAGGCAGCAAAATGCATAGGGTAAGATTCAGGTGATACCTCTTCTCCTCTCTCCTCCCCATTCCACTCTTTCTGGAGAATGAAGCCAGTGTGGCATGAGGTCAAGAGACCCACACCCAACCCCTAAAATGCTTGCACCGATCAGCAGACACCTTCTTCCCCTGACTTGGAGCACGGAGACTCCTCTGACTAATTTGCCACATCTTTTTGAAATAACAAGGGATTTTTAAGGTGTTTATCCCATCTACAGCTTTTTAAAGCAGCAAGTTCATTTAAATAATTACCTAGTCATTTAGTTAATGCATTCTTTTTTAAACTTGACTAACTACAGCGTATGTGGTTTTGATGGAAAAAGAGCCCCCTTTATGTAATAGCACTGTTTTTTCCCCCACAAAATAAATGCAACACAGTTATTTTACCGCAGAGAAATTAGCTCATTTGCAAATGCCACCTCAGAACACAAGAAGAATGGCATTTATTGAAGCACTAATAAAGGCACCATGTTAGAATAATTTTATGCTGACGGGCCCACAATCACTCAATATTTTAAGAGCTGTCATCACACCAGCATGAGCTGCATGCAGAAGTACAAATTGACGCTGTGGCATCGTGGCACTAAGAGTATAGTTGGAATAAAATTGCGCAGCCTCTCTGTGGCGTCTGCCGGTGTCTCTGAGCCCCTCACTGCCCTCCCAGAGTGGGTTCTTGGTTTTGCACCGGCAGCTACACATTCTGCGAGTGTACGATGTACCAGGCTTGTGCTGTGAGCCCTCCAGGGTTTCTGGAGGACGCTTCTCAGTAGGTACTCAGTGACCTGTGCTGTCGCTGAGCGGAGGGCTGCACAGGCCTAGAAAGCTGAAAGAACCGCAAATCAGCCAAAGCCACTCTTTAGATATGGATAATTAAGCAAACAGTTACCATACAATGGGTGAGGACCTCAGAGCATCAGTTTTAGCAAGTTAATAAATTCCAGTAATGGCCTGCAGTGAAATGCTAAGCTTGAACAGATGAGAACGTCGGCATGAAAATCGGGCTTGACGATTCAACCCTATGACTTCTCACCCCGTTTTTATCCTTATTGGAGCCGGGGGTGGGGGTGAAAACAACACCCGACAGGAGATGGTGGTGAGTGTGGAGGAGCGCGCAAACTTACCTGTCCTGTTTAGACAGGACACCCCACTCGAAACCTCGACCTTCCTCGCTGCCTCTTGGGCAGGATCAGACACATTCTGCCCTGCAGGAGGTGTGGAGGCGCCCCTGCAAATCTGGGTTGAACGCCATGAGTTGGTCAGTTTGTTTGGGCCCGCAGGTGCGCCCGTCTGTCAGGGGAGCTGAGAGGGAGGGGCGGCGGGATCTGCGCTCCGCAGGACGCAATGCACTGTTCCCCACGGTGGTGCGGAGGGTGTGGAGCCTCCAGCCGCTGAGTGAAAGGCTTTAGTGAGCTTGATGAGATGGTTAATTTGGATGTAAGAGAGGAAATGTTGTCATTAGCAGCCCGATAATTGGGAAATACAACACATTTCATGTGAGGGGATGACAGAGTATAGTGGCTGTTTAATTGGGGAATATAGATGATGTGTGTACTTATGCTATATTTGTGTAATAGTCTGTGGTAGGCAGAATCCACACCCCGCCCCCCGCCCATGTCCATATCCTAATCTGCAGAACCTCTGAATATGTTACCTTATATGGCAGAAAGGACTTTGCATGTGATTAATTTAAGAGTCTTGAGATGGGATAATATCTTGTATTATCTATATGGGCCCAATGTTATCACAAGAGTATTTATAAATGAAAGAGGGAGGCAGGAGGGTCAGAGTCAGAGAAGAAGATGTGGTGACAAAAGCAGAGCTTGAAGTGATGCCATTGTTGGCTCTGATGATAGAGGAAGGGGTCATGAGCCAAGGAATGTGTGCAGCCTTGAGGAGCTGGAAAAGGCAAGGAAGCAGGAGTTCAGTCGGCTGACACCTTGACTTAGCCCAGCGTGACCTGTTATGGACTTCTGACCTCCAGAACTGTAAGATAGTAAATCTGTGTTGTTTTAAGCCACTGCATTTGTAGTAATTTGTTATAGCAGTATAGGAAACAGATAGTTTTCATATTTATAAGTATCTTAAATGCATTGAAATTATTTAGTTTTTGGTGTTTGGTGAGTTTTGGGTTATCATATGAACTAAAGTATGATGGTTAAAACATGGTATTTTCCATACAAATTAATGAAAAAAAAGAGACTCTCTTTTATTAGGAAAAGAATTTTTGTTAAAAACACAAGAAAACATAGGGTGATAGTAAGAATAGTGAGAAAGTACCAGTCTTTGGAATTAAATAGACCAAGGCTTTGAACAGTACTGTGTTTTCCTGGATAAGTTATAAAACCCCTGGGCTTTAGATGCCTTACTTGTCAAATGGAGATAATAATAATTTCTTCATAGAGCTGTTTTGAAGAGTAAATATGTATTTAAAACTCCTAATAGTGTGTGGTAGTTAACAGGTACTTAATGAATACTATTTGTTCCTTACTTTAGCTATATTTAAGAGTAGGTGTAGCACACTGCATAGGTGTGGCAATTTTAAAACATGGTTGCAAATTCTTTGACACTTATGTTATCAAGAGGTGGTGTCTATGTCTACTCCCTTTGAATCTAGCTGGGCTTGTAATGCTTCAACCAACAGAGTATAACAGAAACGATGCTATGTGACTTATGAGACTAGGTCATGGAAGGTCTTGTTTGCTGAAGCATTCACTCTTGGAGCCCTGAGCCACCAGGTAAAAACCAACTACCCTGATGCTTCCATGCTGTGAAGAAGCCCAAGCCTCATGGACCGGCCACCTGTAGGCACTCCAGTTGACAGTCCCATCTATGCCCAGCCTTTGAGTCATCCCATTTCAGGCACCAGACTTGTAAGTGAAGAAGCCTCCATAGGATTCCAGCCCCAGCTGTTGGAGTCACCTGAAGCCACTTGAGTCTTGCCAGATGAAGCCCCAGACATCGTGGAGCAGAGAAGTCCTACCACTGTGCCCTGCCCAATTCTGGACACACAGAATCCATGAGCACAATAAAATGGTTGTTGATTTTTGTCACCAAGTTTGGGATGATTTGTTATGCTGCAATAGAATACTGGAGCACTAGATTTGAACCATTGTTAGTGAAAAATATGAGGCAGAAAATTGTGGTGCTAAACCAGTAGCCCACTGCAGATCAGTAAGCTGGAAATAAAACATAGACACATGTATTTCTATAGTTTTTCAATTGCATTCTCTTTGTATAAAGGAAAGGGAACTGGGTATGCTTTAATTTATATTCCTTCCAATTGCATTGTAGTTAAAACAGTCTCTTCCTCATCATTCTTCTCCTAAATTAAGAAAGGAGCCATGTCTTTAAAATCTTCAGAGAGGATGCCTTCTGGATCCTCTGTGTATATCCCTGTCTGTCACCAGATACTTGTTTGAAAATACACATCTGAATGGGAAAACCAACTCAAATGTAAGGAGACAATATCTTGTTTGTCCAGGTGATTAATTAACAAATCTTGGATTTCCTACTCCTCTTTGTAATAGCTTCTTTATGTGTGTGTTACTTTTATCTCTCTCCTCCTTCAGATTTGAAATACAATATTAATCATATGCTAGACATAACAAACAAAGGGATTGCAGCTAGATCATATTGATGGGATCACGGTATTTGTGTTACACAGAACCTAATCTCATCCCTCTATTTTTGGATGGCTTGGCATTGTCTCACAAATCAGCTACTTGCAGGATTTCCAGCGGGCACAGAAATGGGAAGCTCGCCCAGACTTCAAAGTTTGGCAAACATGGTGAGATAGACCTTACAATGGCTGCTAGTGTATGTATTTTCATGGGATTCCCCCCACATCCCATTTTAATTTAAACACATATGTTCATTATTTTTGAAGTATATGCATATGCTTGAGTATTTATTTGGAAATAAACAAAATCATTTTCATCACAATTATTTTTTTAAAAGCTAAGGATAAAGTAACACAAAGAAATCAATATTGTAGGATATGCACACAGAATAAATGACTAACTGAAAGTTTTGTCAGGTTTACAGTATTTTCAAAAACATATGGTTGCCTTTATTTAATGTGGGTTGGAAATAATGAAGCAGCAGAGGAAAATGAGTTAAAATTTTCACTCTATCTGTTAGGTCTTCAAGAACATCACATAACCTTTCCTTGTCTCTGATTCACTTGTGAAATAAGACATTGTAAAATGCCATTGACTGTCAGCAGTATCATAATCTGAGTGTGATGAAAAAGTGAATCATAAATGGAGAAGTATATTCCTTAGGAATATTTGGATATTTTCAGGAACGAGCAGGACACGGCTTATGCTGTTCAAAGCATATTTAGGTTGCCCATAGGAGGTGTTAGCTTCTTTTAAACTGTGGTTTTCAACACAAAAGGGATTTATATTTAACCATAAAATTCTCATTTTCTCTTGGTGGCCACGACAGGTGCCCACCGCCTCTTCCGGGGCAGATCCTCAAACTACCCGGTGGCTTTGGTTGATGTTCCTCTTACTACCAACACTGCTCTCTGAAAAACTGAAGCCTTCTGAGTCATATGTCTTTTGCTGTCAAATGAGTTTTCTTTGTTGGAAGCTGATAAAGTTTTAAAGTCATTGCTTTGGCAACAAGACCTTCTGTTCATAGAAGTAATTTGTAAGACCCAATTTTCTGGACCAGATTATATTTGGAAAATGTGATCTGGGCAGTCCCTGATCTGAAGCTTGTACAATTTGGTAGACTGTCTTGAAGAAAAATAATGCAAAATTCCAGATAAAAGTAGGTAAGAAAGTGAATATTTATTTAAACTGAGACAAGAATTCGCAACAAATTATTGGTGCCTCAGAGATCCAGGCTCTTTACTTCTCGGGCCCTTTTAAGCAGTTGACCAGAAATGACTTCATAGAAATGCTTCCTCTTACAGCCTGGCTTCCCCTGCCACCTAGAACATTCCACAATTCCTAGTGACTCTTGACACTCTCAGGTTTGAGTGTAAGAGATGCCCTGAAACTTAAACTCATTGACCTCGAGGTAAATTTCCCTCTGGTGCAGTGAATGAATGAATTTTGCCAACAGAAAATAATAACTGACACTATTGTGTACTACCCTGGCATGGACCACTGTTGCAACCACTTTACATGGCCTCAGTGGTACGTTTTGATTGTCCGGTCCCACTAGCCAGACAGGTGGGAAATGAAGATTTTCCTGTGTATAATTATATAATTTCATTTAAATAATGTGTAAAATATTAATATAATACACATACAGGACTATTTATAGCCCATACTCATAAACAAGGAAAAACTCCACAAGTTCTTGAAGGCAAATTTGTGGCAATGCTTTAGACTTCATTAAAACAGTCAGAGAAATGTTAATATTCCAAAAAATGACAAGCTTATCAAGTAATAAAGTCTGACTCATAAGCATGCTACTAAAAACTATTATTATATTTTTTAAGAATTCACAGTCAATTCTTTGTTGGAGAAAGGGTTTCTTGTTTGTGGCTTTTGCTGTCTTGTTGGGTTAATATTGCAAGATCAATAATATCAGAAAAGGCAAACATTTTCAAGGGTACTTAGTCAATTTTTTTCCGAAGGGTCAATTATAAATATTAAGTATTTATAATTGAATATAATTAAATATAATCTTATTTAATCACGTTTCATAATTTGTAAATAGTTCTCCTCCCACACATGATAGGAGATTATTAAGATGTTTAATATATCAGTTAAGCCTGGCATAATAAGATTCAAATTGGTAGACCTCTGTTAGTTTAACATATGTGTTAAACTTCCTAAAATAATTTTTTCAGCATTTTTTGAAGAGTA
This sequence comes from Balaenoptera musculus, assembly GCF_009873245.2. Lineage (NCBI taxonomy): Eukaryota > Metazoa > Chordata > Mammalia > Artiodactyla > Balaenopteridae > Balaenoptera > Balaenoptera musculus. The sequence goes on from NC_045790.1 coordinate 75,854,619, forward strand.
AATTAAAGGATACATGTAGATTTAACATGGCCAGATTTCAGCCCACAGTGAGTGTTCACGGTTAAGCTCAGAATCATAATGAAAGCACAGTTGGGACTAAGAAGAGGTCCCCAAGTGTGGAAAGTCAGCTTTAAAATGGAACGGGTAGTGAAAGGGCTCACAAACTACTCTGTTTGAGTAGTGACCGACGTTTGCTTAGTGTAAACCTAACTGACTGGTGTTGTTATTTATTTTAACCATTCTCTTACCTTAATTTGTCATATATGATGTCAGTCACGGTCCCAGCAGGAAACAGAATCCCCTCAGATGGTTTAAACAAGGAAGCTTGAAAGACGGGACTACTTAACAGAGGTGAAGGAAGGGGATAGAGCACACACTGAATGATGGACTTGAGGCACCCAGAAAGTAGCAGCTGGAAGCCAAAGTTTTTATCCCTAATGCCTGCGGGGGCAAATGGTGGAAAGAGTATTACCAGCCCCTAGCCACGCCTGGCATCCGGACACATTCCACACGGGAAGAGTCACCATAAAATGACAGTGCTGGTAGAAAATGACTCAAAAGCAGGAAGAGCAGGGAAGAAATCCCCCAGCCTCTCTCCTCTGTCTCTCCAGTTTCTTGTCAGTGCCTTCTGTTGGCCTAAAGCAGTTGGAAGGCAGCTGGCAAAAGAGAAGCACTGGGATGCAGAGCCCTGGAGCACAGAGTAGAGAAGAGAGTACAGGGAAGGTGGGGGCAGGGGAAGTGGAGAAGAACAGAAACTGGGACTTCAGCAGATCTTCAGTTTGAAATTGTGAGTTATCGGGACAAGTATTACCATTTACATTGCAAGGAAGAAATAGCTTGTATAACGTATGACATGTCAGGAGTGACAAGTGGAATCTCACCATGATTTTAAACACTGTTTTATTGCCTGAGCCTAGAATGCTCACACCTAGTAGGCACTTAATAAATTGTTTGTTGCTTGAATTGTGTATTGAGTACTGTAGTCTGTGTAGGCATCACAATTAAAATTTTACACTCTTAGATGATTTGTACTTAAGCAAGATCAGTTCATCTAACCAGTTTAGCCAATCTTGACTTTAAAAATTCAACAACAAATAGGAAAAGTTTCAAACTAGACAACTTAAAAGTTTTTCACATGAACCTTTAAATTAACAGAAGTTGGTAATACTCAACCAGTTACTTCTGTATCAATTAAGCATAGACTCCTGGGTGTGCCTTACTACATAATAAATGGTATTGATAAACTGGGACAAAGTCAATGTATGTAAGTTAAATCAAGTTTTAAGTGTACTAATAGGAACCAGATAGCTGAAGAATGACACTTCCTATCGTTTTGTAAAGTAAATAGTCTCTACAGACTATTATGTTTGTAAACCTGAATGGTCATCTATTGGTTTACTTAAAAATAGGTTATGTCCACGGCTTGGGGATGGATCCAAGCTTTGAGGGGCCTGAAGTTTATAAATGGGGGTATCCACTTTAAAAAACATTACAGAATTATGACTCAAAATTGCTAGGTCTTCTTCCAGAGCATTCGTAGCGGTCCATGCAAATGAGTGAGTTACTCTAAAGATTGTTTCATTCACTTTAGAGAAAATGTGTTTGTACTCTTGATGCAGACTTACCGTCTGCCAGCTGTGTGGTAGGTAGGCTCTTGGGAACTGACCTAATGCAGTTTGGTCATGTAAGATTTCATGGTTCTTTTGGTGAGATAGAGTGGACAAGATTAAATAAGTTTGTGGTACACAGCTTAGCTACTCCCCACAACACTACCACCCGTACAATGGAAACGAGTCTCAGACCACATGCTCTTTCATATATAGACAGTTACTGAACGGTCATTCACTAGCAAAGGAGGAACCAAAAAGCAGGGCAGGACTAGTGTGGAGTGAGCAACATTCCTACCTAGGGCACAACGTTTAAGAGAGTGCCAAAGAACTCAGTAATCAAGATAAATAATATTTGAATGTATTATTTTTCAAAATCAAAATTAATGCAATATATCCACGATGAAGAAAGTAAACATATTAAATAAATATGGGTTCAGCATTATTGGTTTTTCCTTTTGCCTCTGGCTCCGATATGATTCTGCCTGGCACCGCAGAAGGTTTTTATATATTCTTCCTTGAGCTCAAAGAAATCCCAGCTCTCTGTTCTTTGAGATGGCCCCAGCATTCCTTGCATGAAAGACCCTCTCTAGGCCAACCCAGTGCTCCAGAGGCAGGACTCTATCTTCTAGTTGGTGTCAGACAAGTAGAAATTCTCCGGGTGCTGGCCTGAGCAAGGCTCAAGCTTGGGTGCTGTTCTCCTGGGTACAGGTAAGTGCACTCACTAGATTCTTGGATTCTGCTTATGCCCTGGGTTAGGAAGTCTTTAGAATGTATATTTAGCTCATCTACATGTCTTGAGTACCTCGAGAACTTATTTCTCGTATTCACTATGCTAACTTCAGAATTAAAACTCATTCCTGCCCTTCACTCTGAATGAATAGCAAAGCCTCGGTTGATGATGGTGCTGAGTTATAGCTAGGCTTGTGGTAGCCTGGGGAGTGGCTCTTTCTCATTGTAGAAAAAAGGTACTATCTGATTTTTCATCTGTACATTCTTGACTGGCTGCCCTTTGGCTGTGCATTATCGGTTAGCACCTAGGCTTTGGCTAACCCTAGTGACACTTACACCATGTCGTACTTTATATGCTCAAGTAGCTTAAAGTAATTTAGAGGCATTGGGGCCCTAGAAAAAAGTAGGTTATACGGCAGAGCCCCTGCCCTCACAGAGAGAACTTTCACTGGGAAAGAGAGAGAATCAATAAATAAACAAATACATGTTATAATATGTACTGGCAGGCATTGATAAATACCATAAAGAAAAATGAGGCAGGATGGAGAGATAGAGCCTGATGAAAGGCATTATTTTATTTAGGGAGGGGTCAGAGCAGTCTTCTAAGACAAATGACATTTGAGCAGGGACCTGAGTGACATAAAGCAGGAGCTGTGCAAATAGCTGGGGTGGGAGAGCTTTTCTGCGCAGGAAATAGCAAGTTCACAGGTAACACATGCTAGGAGAATTACCACATTCGTGTTGCAAAGGATGGAAATGAGAAAATATAAAGCACAGAAAATAAAAGCCTCCTATACTCCCATTCCTCAGCGATATCCACTCATAACAGTTTATTATGTTTCCTTCCAGAAGTTTCCCTATACATATGAAACCCTATATCCTCCTTTCCTTTCTCCTTCCCTCCCAACAGTCCTACCTTCTTTTTCTCATTTCCTCCACCCACCTCTCTGTCCGTTAAGATGACCGAACCATACACACTTCTTGGCAACATTAAACGTTTCTTATAAGTATTTCTTCAGTATTAGTATTTCTTTCATTTCAGCACATTTGCAGAGTAACTTCCTTCTTTGGCTTCTGCTATGGTCTGTGTTCTAAGGTTTGGATGTACTGAAGTTGATTCAACCAGTTTTTGATAAATGAGCTTTGTGTGAGTTTCCAACTTTTTTTTTTTTTACTATTAAAATAATGCTATGGTGAACATTCTTGTATATATTTTATATATGTGTGTGTAAGTATACCAGTGTAAGTATTTCTTGCTAATCCTCAAATCGGAATTATAGGTCAAATGGCGTGCACTTTTCTGATTATAATATACATTGCTGAAGTGCCTTACAAAAAGGTTATGCTAATTTATATTCCTGCCACACTTCATGAGAGTTCCTGTGTTCTGATACTCTCACCAGCATTAAAGTATTAACAGTCATTTACATCTTTGCCAGTTGATAAATAAAAATTACAGCTCCTCATTATTATAATTTGCATTTCTCCTCTTTTTTTGTGAGGTTGCATATTTATTTCCACAGCTATTGGCCATTGACTGAGGCAAGAGTGCTAATTGTGATTGAGGATAGAAATCCTCACCTATTACCTGTCTAATGCCAAAGGCTGCCACCAGCATATACATCTTGAGTGGATTAGAAAAAGGAAAAAGGTGACCTTTCTTTGTGCCACTTTACTGCCATCTACTAGAAAATTGGCATTATGAATAAACAAATCCATGATGACTACTGTGTGAGTGGTTAGTGGTACCTGCAGAGTTGTGCGGTCAACCTACACATCTGTATAGGACAGCCCTGCTAATATTCACAGTTAGTTTCTGAGTCTCAGCCAAGATAACTGTTGTCATCTTGACCTCTCTGGCTTTCGTATGTTAGCTCTCTGACTGAATCTAGGACATGGCCCCAGTTTTTTCTTTCTAAATCCCTTGGGCTGTCTTGGTCCTCCCTTTCTGGCTCATTTAATCTGTCTGCAAACTTGACTCTTTCAGTGGTCTGGTTGGTGCCCTTTTGTCACCTTCTTGACAGGAAGAATTAATTCACATTTACTATAAAAGCCTGTGATTTGAGGTCACAGGCCCATCAGCTTTCCTAAATTTCTAGCAGACTTGCTGTGATCATGTAGCCCATTTCTCTCTAAAAACACCTATCGTTTGCTCCTTTTTGGAATATAGGTGCCCCTCCAGGCTTGTGGCACGATACCTACAATAGATAACATTGATTGAGTGCTCACTAAAGACAGGGCACTGTTCTCAGCTCTTTACACGTGTGAATTTGTTTTATCATTTTAACCACCTAATGAATTAGATATTAATTAGTAGTAGTATCACTATTATTCCATTACTATTACTACTATTTCTAGTATTTTCAGAGGCAGGTGGATAAGGCAGAGGAGCTGGAGATGAAGGAAGCAAAAGCTAACAAATGTACACTTAGGATTTAGGGCCATTCCCACCTTTCTAATAAGGGAGGGCACTGAGTTTACCTACTCAGAAATATAATAGAGGAGTTTAATGCCATTGGGCAAACTCTACAACAACTCAACCCGCAAGAGACTTGAGATAATTCAAGCCCTTTAGCTGCAGAATAAACTGATAAGCCTCACAGGAGGCCATATCCTTGGGAAGTAAGTCCCTGTTGACCTCCCTTTAAAAAGCGTACAAAGTTCATGGTTCCCCATGATCCGCTGAGCAAATGTCACATGCCTCTGATACAACTCACAGTCCAACAAAAAATCAAGCAGGGGACTCTATTTGAAAATACCCAGATGAAAGTGTGTGTATGTGTGTGCTGGGGCCTGGAGAAAAGTTACGAGGAGCACAGTATATCCGGTAAGATGTCCTGGAATTTGGGGATTAAAAGCAGCCTTGGAAATCATAACTGAAGACTTCTGTCTTCAAGACCTGGAAACTGAAACACTGCAGGATCAGTGACTTAGCCGAACTCACCCAGCTTTGAGTGGCCCGCCATGATGTCCAGAATGATGCCCTTTCCCAGAACACGCTGCTCCGTTAAATTTAGAGACAAGGGTCTTCAGTTTTAATATCAGGCCTGTTGATGATTGATTGGGCAACATTGGGAAAAATCACTTCATCCAGTTGCATAGGGATTAGATTTCCATAGTTTCTTTGCTCGTTAACATTCAGTGACCTAGCTGTAAGTTCCCTTTCTAAACCTGCCCCCCCCCTTTTTTCCAGTCCCCACATCCATTGACAGCCCTTATAGGACTTAAGAATGCCCTTCTTCTGTGACATGTCTCAGCCTGTGTAGGCAACAGTCCTGGGGCCCACCCAAGAAGATTTATAGTGTGGAGCTTTCTCTTAGCAGTGCTTTGACAAGGAAAATGTCAGGCAGCCAGCATCCAAAACCAAACAATTGTCAGATGGCCGGGGAAAGAAAAATAAATGTTGAGCGGAGTCGAGAACTCAGTAACTATTTCCGGGCAGGAGAAGGCTTCCTTTATGGCCATTTCAACTGGAGCATCAGGGTGTGCCTGAACTAGAGGATCTGCCCCTTTCTGACCCCAAATGCCTGGGCTACAGAGGCCTAGGGGCATTCTATCAACCATTTATCCTTACTCCTGTGTAGCTTAGGCCCCTGGGACCACCACTGGTGAGGGTGGGAGTTCAGGGGCTACTGAGGAATCTCTGAAGATCTCTCAGCACACCAGGGATGTCTCCTGTAACTCTTGCTATCCACACTGTCAGTGTATGGAGCTATGCTCGTATTTATCTTGGTATGCAGAAATGTGTTTCTCAAGCTCACAGGGTCTTTTTGATGACATACGTCTCTTTCCTTGACCAGTTACCCTCTGCACCCATCCACCACACTGTGGGGTTGACATCTTTTTATTTTTCCGAGATTGAAAATCTGAGATAAATGACTTATTTTCACTCTATTCCTCAATCTGGAAGACAGGATTGCTTTCCACCCCCTCTCTACTTATTTATGCCCATACTTGCATCATTTTTGTGTTTTATAGGGATCTTGTGATACAAATATTGTGTATTTGGGGCTAGCCAAAATCCATCTGTGTGGAGATTCTATCTTGGCAAGTACAATCTAGCCAATTTAGATTGCCCAGGTATTGAATTTACTTTCAGATTTCTCTCTCCCTTCTTTTACTTTTCCATCTTTTTTTCCATTCCTTCTTCCCTTTCTTCTTCTTTCTTCCTTTGAAATGATTTCCTCTGTGAAAGTAGAGCACAGTAAATATATCAGTAGAAATAAATTTCATAAATGTCTATTTCTTGATTTCTATCATCTTAGAGTTAATAAACTCTCTCATGAAGACCTTGTGAATTTTTAAAATCGGTGGCAGATGAAAAGAAACGATATGTTATCCCTAGAAAAATTTTAAAATAACCTGAGGATAAAACAGGAAATACCCATTTTGAGGTGTTCTCTCAAACACAAGTGCCTTCAGGGCCCATCAGGTAAATGTGTGTATCTATTCAATGTGAGGCAGTTGGGAGTGGCAGAGTCTGTGGTTGAACTAGAATGTCATGCCTACGATTACTCAAATTTATTTTAAGTTAATTATTTTTAAAAATCACATTGGCCACTCAGAAGAAGTTTGTGCACCCAACTGGATGCCAGGACAGTAAGTTTGCAACCATTTCTTTAGGTAATCATGACTATGTTATTTCTCTGATGAAACTGATGCTTGTCCTGGAATGATTGAAGATTATGGTTTCCCTCACCACACTGCTTGTCTGTCACTTTTCCTCTCCTCCTTATTGTCTTTAGAATAAACTGAAAATTCTTAACGGCATTTAATATTCTCCCTGATCTGACCCCAACCTGTTATTATGTCCATATCTTTTTTTCTCTCTCAAATTGCTGCTTGCCTCACCTACTCATATTGTCTTGAACATATTCTATTTTTTTATTCTTTCCTATCCATGTGCTTTGGTTGGTATCAAATCTTTTCCTCATCGTTGTAGACAATCCACTTAGTCAAAGCCTTGATGAGAACTGCCTTTACTGAGTTCCATAGTCTATATTTAAAGCCTCTTGCTCTGTGCTCTCACAACACTTTATGTAAATCTGTGTTAAACCAGGGTGACATATGTCTTGGTTTGCCCTGGAAAGTCTCTGTTTATGCTTGTGATCCTATCTTTATTACTTTATAATGGTCATGCTAATTACAACACTTACTTACAGTTTTGCCTTATGTTGGAGTTAGATGTGTTTACGTCTTCATTGGACCAAGGATCAACCTTGAGTCATCCAACGACTGGGCTATCTATTTCTGTTACATTCATGACTGCCAGTTAAGGAAATTGGTGAATTTAATCTAATTTCCATATGAATAGAAAGGGTTGAAGATACAGTGTTTTATAAGTAGCCTAGATATTAAGTGACTCATCTTTAGGGGGTTGCTGTTCTTTTCTCCTTCTTGGATAAATTTGACTCTGGTTATTTCTTGCATTTAGATAGTGGTAATGAAGAACAGATCATGGAACTATGTATCTTAGAGCAAGGAATGACCTTACTGATTATTAGGTCAAATCTCCCGCCTTTGCTCATGAAAATAATATTATAGTGAACATCTATTACCTTTTGGTCTCCGCATCATTCCTTCCTCTTCTTTAGATAGTGGCACACTGATTTTCCTTTGGGGAACCTACCCGCCCCACCACCACCTAACTTTCAGTAGCAGGACCACTGAGACTAGGGTGGGGTGAGTGAGGCACCTGGGGTGCAGTTAGGAGGCCCTCATTCTCAGGTTTGTGCATGAACAGGGTTGGCAATAACAGAGCGACTTCTTAAATAATGTGCCCTAGATGATTGCTTGCCTCAGGACCCTAGTCCTGGCCCAGTTTAGAGACAGTGAGGCTGACCCAATCCCTGTCTCCAGGGATGGACGTTTGACCCAAGCCTGGTCAAAGAGGTTTCCCTGCACCAAGAGGCAGTTATTGGACGCAGTCAGAACCAAGGAGATTCTACTCTGTGACTTGTACTGGGTGTCTTGGGAAAGCAGTCTGTCTCTTTGGTGCAGTTGGTACAGTGAGGATAGAAACCTGGAAATGCCAGGACGGCCATGTGGGGCAGCCTGCAGGAGAATGGATCCACAGCCGAAAGAGGCAGATCCAGGAGTGGAGAAGAGCTGCATGCTAATGAATTATTTAAGCACCTGGATCCAGCTATCCTGTTCATCCTAGAGTTTGCAGATATATAATCAAGAAATCACTCTTACACACACACACACACACACTTTTCTTTTTTTCTACATGCTGGGCTTGAGTCAAGTCTCTGTTTATTTGCAACTGAAAGAGTTCTGTCCATCAATAGGAAGTGGGGAAGGCCCGTGGGAGTTGATGCTTGCTCTTCGTCACACCGCTTTAGTCATGTGTGGAGAGTCAAGCTGGATCTACACTTTGCTGCACAGTATTTCTTCATTCCTCTCTACTGTCTCTGATGTTTACCAGCAACCACATAATAGTTAAGGCACTGAACCGCGCATTTAAGTGTGTTTGACAGAAATCACAAGTTAAAGATATTTAGGAACTAGGAGCCTATGCTTGATTTTTTTAAAGAGAATTGTTATTTTCATATTAATGTCCTGCTCAACTTATTATGTTCAGTAAATAAAGGTGCTGAAGCCAAAAGAGATAAGGTACAATGGATCTAGGTCTCTGGATTTTTTTGTTCAGTGATTTTTCAGTCCACCTCACTGCCTCTCAAAATAAGCAACTCCTCATTTTCATCTTCTAGCTAGATTTTGATCTGTTGTTGAGCTGCAGGGATCAGTTGGGTGTCTAGACTGTAGTTTATTACAATGCCTACTCAACTTCCAACCAAGCAGTAGTGATTGATTTTTTTCTCTCCCATTGGGGCACACAACTCGGTTTGCTAATGGTGACAAATGACATTAAGAGACAAATGAGTTTAAATTAATGACCCTATGCTTGCAAACTACCTCAGGGAGGGCAAGTTCACTCTGATATTAGAGAGAGAGTGGTGCTTTTGCCACCTGCGATCAGTGAAGTTAATGAAAAAATCCAAAGGCCATCACAACTTCACACGCTCCTGCATGCACGTGCTCGAATCATCTGGAGGGCTTGCTAAAACACAGACTTCTGGGCCCCGTCTCCAGAGTTCTGGATTCAGGAGGTCTGGGGCGGGGCCTGAGAATTTGCATGTCTAACAACCTCCATGGTGATGCTGATGCTGAAGGTCTGGTGAACACACTTGGGAAACTGCTGCTCCATATTATGAATGGAATTTGATCCAAACAAGGAATTAGTGTGCTACGCTAACAAAGCTTCAGAGTTGAGGTAGATTTTCTTGTCCCATTTTCCCTTTTGAGCCCTTCAAACACAGACATGCTACTAGAGTTCCTTTAAATAGCTGAAAGAATGCATATGGCAGTGGGATGTGTCATTCACAAGTAAGAAGACCAAGAGACATCTAATCTTGATTAACTTAGTTGTGACTCTTAGTTTTCCAGGCCCAGAAACTTTTGTTGTTTCATTCATCTTTCAGGGATGGTGTGAATCCTCAGGAGACTGTTAAATAAGTCTGGATGCAAATTTATTATTGTACCATGAAAAATAACAACAGATCAGAGAACCGTTGCTCTCATGTCCGTAGATAACATTTTCTCTTGCAGTAGGCAAGCTGCTATGAAAACCAAAATAATGTCAAATTACATCAAAACTTTGCTTAGGGAGTGTGGCCTGAGCAAGACAAGTTCATCATATTTTAGGAATTTTGCTCATAGGCTGGCGTGATGCACTCACCTCCGTTGGAGGAGAACCTTCCTTAAGGGGCATGTGTGTTCCCACCCCTTCACCAGGATCATCTTTGCTCGCTAAGTAGTGCCGGATAGACACTGCTAAAATGTGCTTGCCTAGCATGTTTTTCTACACACCTAGTTGGCAAGATGGTTTCTAGAATAGGTTAAGATATTTAGACAAGTTGAAAGCAAGGCTTGCTCTGGACATCAGGCCATTCTGTGCTGCTGTACTGATCTAATTCAATATATCACAGACTTGTCTACAAAACTTAAAAGTAGGGGAAGTGGACTTTCATCTGTGGATATGAGGAGAAGGCCTAATAGAATATGTGGGAAGTTCAGCATTTTTTAAAATTTATTTTCTTATCCTTCATAATTCTAAAACCTTAGACCCTACTCCATTAAATAATGCTATCCACCTATCAATTCTTGTCCCCTTGTCCATTAAGATTGATATAAAATTGAGTTAGTTTTCTTGGGCCACACAGAAGTCTAAGACCTCCTCAAGAATTGTATGATTCTTGGAGGCTTATGCTATTCTAGTCAATAGTGGTTCTGATTTCTTGTTTGTTCTGAAGGGTTTCTCCTTTTCTGACGGGTTCTCTCTGCTCCATTCTGATCTGTATGTAGAGCAAAGACACTTTTCTTAATTTCCATCAAACCCGTTTACCTAAAACATTTCTTGTAGCTGGTGTTTCCTGAAATTTTAGGATGATGATAGGATAAGTATATAGCAAAGCATTCAGGATGGAATATTAGACAACTGTGTCCTAAAAGTGCTTCAGGATCCTATCATGAATTGAATCCCTCACTGGACTCCAAACTGCTATTTCATGCTACTTCTTCTTGGAATTTTCCTAATGACTCATCTTTGAGTCCGTAGAACATTCTGAATCTCAGAACGGTTTGACTCTCTTCCTTCCCCCCTGTCTGCCTCCATATCATTTCCTCAAGACCCTACCGTCAAAATCAGAGTGGTCTAATATGGTAGTTTCTTAAAACAAAGACAGCTCTCCACAGTCCGCTAACAATAATGCTTTGAAATAATGAATGAAACTCATATTTCAGGAAAGCTATATCATATTTTCCTGCACAGTCTCTGGCAAGTTCCTGTGATCTCTTGTTTGATAAAAATGGTACTGGTAGTCAATTGTGTAGTTTAAATCTCAGAAAGCAGCCACGTTTCCATGACTGTGGGCCTCTGGTACCTCCCTTAGTCAGGATCCCACCCCAAGGTATGTCTGCTAGGTATTATCATGGTATGACTAGAATAGGATGAGAAGAACCCAATTAACAGAGCTATGAATGAAAATATTTGCAGTGTCCTGTCTGGTTACACGACTAGGTCTTATATTTCTTAAGAAAATTAAATTTTCTTGACATTGACACCCCAACATTCTAATCAAGATTTTTCCAAAATAGTTTTTTTGTGTGTGTTTTGTTGATATGTTATTGTTGATCTTTTGTCTGAAAAACAATTGAATCATGTTTATTTATCTTGTTTTTTATTGTATTGTATTATATTTTATTGTAGTTATTAATCCTAAGATTTATAGGGTATATTTTACTGGGCTTTCTGAATAAATATTTTTTCCTTTATTAATGATGATTAAAAATATTCCTTTCCAATAGCCATCTCTTTTCTTTTTGCCTGCTTCTTGTATTATTGAATTATCTATCCAAGTTATCATGTTGAAAAATATTCTTTTATTTTTAGTTTTCTAAGGTTTTAAAAACATTTTTAAAAATAAGGAATGGAGAGTGAATGCTGTTGAATGCCTTTGAAACATCTGAATGATTTAATTAAATGATTTATCTTTTTTTTTTATTAGGCCTATTTCTTGAATAATTATGTTAAGAGATTTCCCACTACTGTGCCTGAATTCTTGGGATAAACCCTACTTAGTCATGGTGGCTAATTCTTTTGTACTAATGAATTCAGTTTGCATTATTTATATTAATAAGTACGATTTGTGTATGTGTGTGTGTGTGTGTGGGTGTGTGTGTGCGCGTGTGCGCGCGCATGCACTCTTCATGTCTAGTTTGGCCTTAGGTTTGGTTAGCTTACAAAAGAACTGAGTACTTTCTGTAGCACAAGAATGATCTGTTTTTTGAAAATCTGTATAATTTTTAGATAAACTACTTTTAAAAGTAGCTTTTAGATAAACTTTTAAATAATTTCCCTGTGATAGTCTTTTCATATTTTAAATTTTTTAATTGAATCATTTAAGATAATATACTATTTTCCCCTAAACCCAAGTATTGTATCAAGATGTTCTTATTTTGGGAATTCCCTCGTGGTCCAGTGGTTAGGACTAGGCACTTTCGTTGGTTGCTGGGACCCAGGTTTGATCCCCGGTTGGGGAACTAAGATCTCACAAGCCGTGTGGCTTGGCCAAAAAAAAAGTGTCCTTATTTTTAGAATCGTAGAGTAGTTTCTATTTTCTTAACCTCTATTTTAATGTTTATTAGGCAAATCTATCCTTTATTATTTATTGTATTCATCATTTATTATAATTCATTTTAAACCATTTTTTCCCATAGAAACAATGCTTGGGTTTTATTTAGCTGTTTTACAGTATTATAATTAATTATTTTTTTTCCTTTTAGAAAAAAAGGATTCTTTTTATCCTGATTTTTATAGTAAAATTTTTCAAGTTACTTAATATCTTAAATTCTCTGCTATTTCATGTATATTCTTACCTATAATAAAAGTTTTAACGATCATGAATTTACTTTTGTCTATAACTTGGATAGAATATTCGAGAGAATTAAGTATGTAAATTCATATACAGTTCTCTCATTTTCACTCTTCTAACAGTCTGTAACTGTCCTCTTGATTTCTTTTATGATCCATGGGTTTCTTTTATTTTGCAATTTAATTAATGTTCTAATTTTATAAATAATCTCATGGACAATTGGAAGGTGTTTCTTTTGAAAATCTAAGGTTTTATATATATGTATGTGTTGTATATACATATATCTATATACAAACAAAGGTGTGCATATATATTTTATTTATTATATATCTATATCTGTTGCTTTTTAAAACTACATTATTCAAATTATATCTTTATTTTTAAAAAACATATTTTAGACTCAAAAGACTTAAAAAAGGGGTACATAAAAATTTCCCACAATAATTGTTTTCCTGGAGTGTCTGTTTTTTCTTTTCTTTTTTTTTTTCAAATGTATTTATTTTTGGCTGCATTGGGTCTTTGTTGCTGCATGCAGGCTTTCTCTAGTTGCGGCGAGCAGGGGCTACTCTTCGTTGCGGTGTGTGGGCTTCTCACTGTGGTGACTTCTCTTTGTTGCAGAGCACGGGCTCTAGGTGCGCTGGCTTCAGTAGTTGCGGCATGCGGGCTCAGTAGTTGTGGCTCATGGGCTGTAGAGCGCAGGCTCAGTAGTTGTGGCACACGGGCTTAGTTGCTATGCGGCATGTGGGATCTTCCCGGACCAGGGCTTGAACCTGTGTCCTCTGCATTGGCAGGCGGATTCTTAACCACTGTGCCACCAGGGAGGCCCTCTGTTAGTTTTTAACTGTAGTGTTTTGATGCTTTGTTACTTAGTTAGATCTTTGGAACCAACTGCCTTATTTCCTCTGGATGTTTATAGGGTTTTATTTTTATCTTTTTAATTAAATAATTTAACATTTGCCTGAACATAGACATTTGTGGGGTTCTTTTCAACAGTTTTTCTAGGAACACAATCAACTCCTTTGATTTGACTGTCCTATTATTTTCAAAAACTTTTTATTTTGAAATAATTTTAGATTTACAGAAGAGTTGCAAAGGTAGTATAGAGAGTTCCCATGTACTCTTCACCCACATTTACCTAATTTTAACATCTTATATAACCACGGTATATTTATCAAAATTAATAAATTAACATTAATGCAATATATTAACTAAACTGCAGACTTTATTTAGATTTCACCAGTTTTCCACCATTGTTCTTTTTCTCTTCCAAGATTTAATGCATTTAGGTGTCATGATGCCTCCTTGGAATCCTCCAATGTATGACAGTGTTTCATGACCTTGATACTTTTGATAAGTATATTCAGTCAGTTTTTTAAACTAGCAATGGAATGCATTCTTCGTCTGTGATTTCTGCCTCTATTCCAATCATTTACATTTTCCCCCTGGGGAACATATATAATTAATAGGTTTGATCTCCACTGTCTTATTCCTTATCTGTCATTTTCTTTCAAAGATTTTCTTTTCTCTACCTCTATAAGTTTGGACAGTGTTTCTCATGTTTGTCTTTCACTTTAATTATTTGATTATTCGCAATATCAATCTCTCCTTTATCACCATTAATAATTAAAAGCTTGGCCAGTCTAAATTTGATTTAGTTGTAACACTTTTATTTTTTATTTTTTTATTTTTTAACATCTTTGTTGGAGTATAATTGCTTTACAATGGTGTGTTAGTGTCTGCTTTATAACAAAGTGAATCAGTTATACATATACATATATCCCCATATCTCTTCCCTCTTGCATCTCCCTCCCTCCCACCCTCCCTGTCCCACCCCTCTAGCTGGTCACAAAGCACCGAGCTGATCTCCCTGTGCTATGCGGTTGCTTCCCACTAGCTATCTATTTTACGTTTGGTAGGGTATATATGTCCATGACACTCTCTCACTTTGTCACAGCTTACCCTTCCACCTCCCCATATCCTCAAGTCCATTCTCTAGTAGGTGTGTGTCTTTATTCCCGTCTGGCCCCTAGGTTCTTCATGGCCATTTTTTTTTTTTTTTTTTTTAGATTCCATATATATGTGTTAGCATATGGTATTTGTTTTTCTCTTTCTGACTTAACTTCACTCTGTATGACAGACTCTAGGTCTATCCACCTCACTACAAATAACTCAATTTCATTTCTTTTTATGGCTGAGTAATATTCCATTGTATATATGTGCCACATCTTCTTTATCCATTCATCCGATGATGGACACTTAGGTTGCTTCCATGTCCTGGCTATTGTAAATAGAGCTGCAGTGAACATTTTGGTACATGTCTCTTTTTAAATTATGGTTTTCTCAGGGTATATGCCCAGTAGTGAGATTGCTGGGTCATATGGTAGTTCTATTTTTAGTTTTTTAAGGAACCTCCATACTGTTCTCCATAGTGGCTGCAGCAATTTACATTCCCACCAGCAGTGCAAGAGGGTTCCCTTTTCTCCACACCCTCTCCAGCATTTATTGTTTGTAGTTTTTTTGGTGATGGCCATTCTGACTGGAGTGAGGTGATACCTCATTGTAGTTTTGATTTGCATTTCTCTAATGATTAGTGATGTTGAGCATTCTTTCATGTGTCTGTTGGCAATCTGTATATCTTCTTTAGAGAAATGTCTGTTTAGGTCTTCTGCCCATTTTTGGATTGGGTTGTTTGTTTTTTTGATCTTGAGCTGCATGAGCTGCTTGTAAATTTTGTCGATGAATCCTTTGTCAGTTGCTTCATTTGCAAATATTTTCTCGCATTCTGAGGGTTGTCTTTTCGTCTTATTTATGGTTTCCTATGCTGTGCAAAAGCTTTTAAGTTTCATTAGGTCCCATTTGTTTATTTTTGTTTTTATTTCCATTTCTCTAGGAGTTGGGTCAAAAAGGATCTTGCTGTGATTTATGTCATAGAGTGTTCTGCCTATGTTTTCCTCTAGGAGTTTGATAGTGTCTGGCCTTACATTTAGGTCTTTAATCCATTTTGAGTTTATTTTTGTGTATGGTGTTAGGGAGTGTTCTAATTTCATACTTTTACATGTAGCTGTCCAGTTTTCCCAGCACCACTTATTGAAGAGGCTGTCTTTTCTCCACTGTATATTCTTGCCTCCTTTATCAAAGATAAGGTGACCATATGTGTGTGGGTTTACCTCTGGGCTTTCTATCCTGTTCCATTGATCTATATATCTGTTTTTGTGCCAGTACCATACTGTCTTGGTTACTGTAGCTTTGTAGTATAGTCTGAAGTCAGGGACCCTGATTCCTCCAGCTCCGTTTTTCTTTCTCAAGATTGCTTTGGCTATTCGGGGTCTGTTGTGTTTCCATACAAATTGTGAATTTTTTTGTACTACTTCTGTGAAAAATGTCAGTGGTAGTTTGATAGGGATTGCATTGAATCTGTAGATTGCTTTGGGTAATAGAGTCATTTTCACAATGTTGATTCTTCCAATCCAAGAACATGGTCTATCTCTCCATCTGTTTGTATCATCTTTAATTTCTTTCATCTGTGTCTTATAATTTTCTGCATACAGATCTTTTGTCTCCTTAGGTAGGTTTATTTCTAGATATTTTATTCTTTTTGTTACAGTGGTAAATGGGAGTGTTTTCTTAATTTCACTTTCATCTTTTTCATCATTAGTGTATAATAATGCTAGAGATTTCTGTGCATTAATTTTGTATCCTGCTACTTTACCAAATTCATTGATTAGCTCTAGTAGTTTTCTGGTAGCATCTTTAGGATTCTCTATGTATCTGCAAACAGTGACAGCTTTATTTCTTCTTTTCTGATTTGGATTCCTTTTATTTATTTTTCTTCTCTGGTTGCCGTGGCTAGGACTTCCAAAACTATGTTGAGTAATAGTGGTGAAAGTGGGCAACCTTGTCTTGTTCCTGATCTTAGTGGAAATGGTTTCAGGTTTTCACCACTGAGGATGATGTTGGCTGTGGGTTTGTCATATATGGCCTTTATTATGTTGAGGAAAGTTCCCTTTATGCCTACTTTCTGGAGGGTTTTTTATCATAAATGGGTGTTGAATTTTGCAAAAGCTTTTCTCTGCATCTATTGTGATGATCATATGGTTTTTCTCCTTCAATTTGTTAATATGGTGTATCACATTGATTTGCGTATATTGAAGAATCCTTGCATTCCTGGGATAAACCCCACTTGATCATGGTGTATGATCCTTTTAATGTGCTGTTGGCTTCTGTTTGCTAGTATTTTGTTGAGGACTTTTGCATCTATGTTCATCAGTGATACTGGCCTGTAGTTTTCTTTCTTTGTGACATCTTTGTCTGGTTTTGGTGTCAGGGTGATGGTGGCCTCGTAGAATGAGTTTGGGAGTGTTTCTCCCTCTGCAATATTTTGGAAGAGTTTGAGAAGGATAGGTGTTAGCTCTTCTCTAAATGTTTGATAGAATTCGCCTGTGAAGCCATCTGGTCCTGGGCTTTTGTTTGTTGGAAGATTTTTAATCACAGTTTCAATTTCAGTGCTTGTGATTGGTTTGTTCATATTTTCTGTTTCTTCCTGGTTTAGTCTTGGAAGGTTGTGCATTTCTAAGAATTTGTCCATTTCTTCCAGGTTGTCCATTTTATTGGCATACAGTTGCTTGTAGTAATCTCTTATGATCGTTTGTATTTCTGCAGGGTCAGTTGTTACATCTCCTTTTTCATTTCTAATTCTATTGATTTGAGTCTTCTCCCTTTTTTCCTTGATGAGTCTGCATAATGGTTTATCAATTTTGTTTATCTTCTCAAAGAACCAGCTTTTAGTTTTATTGATCTTTGCTATCATTTCCTTCATTTCTTTTTCATTTATTCCTAGTCTGATCTTTATGATTTCTTTCCTTCTGCTAACTTTGTGGCTTTTTTGTTCTTCTTTCTCTAATTGCTTTAGGTGTAAGGTTAGGTTGTTTATTTGAGATGTTTCTTGTTTCTTAAGGTAGAATTGTATTTCTATAAACTTCCCTCTTAGAACTGCTTTTGCTGCATCCCAGTTTTTGGGTTGTTGTGTTTTCATTGTCATTTTTTTCTAGGTATTTTTTGATTTCCTCTTTGATTTCTTCAGTGATCTCTTGGTTATTAAGTAGTGTATTGTTTAGCCTCCATGTGTTTGTATTTTTTACAGATTTTTTCCTGTAATTGATATCTAGTCTTATAGCATTGTGGTCAGAAAGGATACTTGATACGATTTCAGTTTTCTTAAATTTACCAAGGCTTGATTTGTGACCCAAGATATGATCTATCCTGGAGAATGTTCCAGGAGCACTTGAGAAGAATGTGTATTCTGTTGTTTTTGGATGGAATGTCCTATAAATATCAATTAAGTCCATTTTGTTTAATGTATCATTTAAAGCTTGTGTTTCCTTATTTATTTTCATTTTGGATGATCTGTCCATTGGTGAAAGCGGGGTGTTAAAGTCCTCTACTATGATTGTGTTACTGTCAATTTCCCCTTTTATTGCTGTTAGTATTTGCCTTGTGTATTGAGGTGCTCCTATGTTGGGTGCATAAATATTTACAATTGTTATATCTTCTTCTTGGATCGATCCCTTGATCATTATGTAGTGTCCTTCTTTGTCTCTTGTAATAGTCTTTATTTTAAAGTCTATTTTGTCTAATAGGAGAATTTCTACTCCAGCTTCCTTTTTATTTCCATTTGCATGGAATATCTTTTTCCATCCCCTCACTTTCAGTCTGTATGTGTCTCTAGGTCTGAAGTGGGTCTCTTGTAGACAGCATATATACGGGTCTTGTTTTTGTATCCATTCAGCCAGTCTATGTCTTTTGGTTGGAGCATTTAAACCATTTACATTTAAGGTCATTTTCGATATGTATGTTCCTATTACCATTTTCTTAATTATTTTGGGTTTGTTATTGTATTATTTGGGTTTGTATTTTGGGTTGTGTTATTGTTATTGTTATTCTCTTGTGTTTCCTGCCTAGAGAAGTTCCTTTAGCATTTGTTGTAAAGCTGGTTTTGGTGCTGAATTCTCTTAGCTTTTGCTTGTCTGTAAAGATTTTAATTTCTCTATCAAATCTGAGTGAGATCCTTGCTGGGTAGAGTAATCTTGGTTGTAGGTTTCTCTCCTTCATCATTTTAAATATGTCCTGCCACTCCCTTCTGGCTTGCAGAGTTTCTGGTGAAAGATCAGCTGTTAACCTCATGGGGATTCCCTTGTGTGTTATTTGTTGTTTTTCCTTTGCTGCTTTTAATATATTTTCTTTGTATTTAATTTTTGATAGTTTGATTAATATGTGTCTTGGCGTGTTTCTCCTTGGATTTATCCTGTATGGGACTCTCTGTGCTTCCTGGAATGGATTGACTGTTTCCTTTCCCATATTAGGGAAGTTTTCAACAATAATCTCTTCAAATATTTTCTCAGTCCCTTTCTTTTTCTCTTGTTCTTCTGGGACCCCTATAATTCGAATGTTGGTGTGTTTAATGTTGTCCCAGAGGTCTCTGAGACTGTCCTCAATTCTTTTCATTCTTTTTTCTTTATTCTGCTCTGCAATAGTTATTTCCACTATTTTATCTTCTAGGTCACTTATCCGTTCTTCTGCCTCAGTTATTCTGCTGTTGATTCCTTGTAGAGAATTTTTAATTTCATTTATTGTGTTGTTCATCATTGTTTGTTTGCTCTTTAGTTCTTCTAGGTCCTTGTTAAACGTTTCTTGTATTTTCTCCATTCTATTTCCAAGATTTTGGATCATCTTTACTATCATTATTCTGAATTCTTTTTCAGGTAGACTGCCTATTTCCTCTCCATTTGTTAGGTCTGGTGGTTTTTTGCCTTGCTCCTTCATCTGCTGTGTGTTTCTCTGTCTTCTCATTTTGCTTAACCTACTGTGTTTGGGGTCTCCTTTTCGCAGGCTGCAGGTTTGTAGTTCCCGTTGTTTTTGGTGTCTGTCCCCAGTGACTAAGGTTGGTTCAGTGGGTTGTGTAGGCTTCCTGGTGGAGGGGACTAGTGCCTGTGTTCTGGTGGATGAGGCTGGATCTTGTCTTTCTGGTGGGCAGGTCCACGTCTGGTGGTGTGTTTTGGGGTGTCTGTGGCCTTATTATGATTTTAGGTAGCCTCTCTGCTAATGGACGGTGTTGTGTTCCTGTCTTGCTAGTTGTTTGGCATAGGGTGTCCAACACTGTAGCTTGCTGGTCGTTGAGTGAAGCTGGGTCTTGGCGTTGAGATGGAGATCTCTGGGAGATTTTCGCCATTTGATATTACATGGAGCTGGGAGGTCTCTTGTGGACCAGTGTCCTGAAGTTGGCTCTCCCACCTCGGTGGCACAGCCCTGATGCCTGGCTGGAGCACCAAGAGCCTTTCATCCACACGGCTCAGAATAAAAGGGAGAAAAAATATAAAGAAAGAAAGAAGATAAAATAAAATAAAATAAAATAAAGTAAAATAAAATAAAGTTATTAAAATAAAAAATAATTATTAAAAAAAATTTTTAAGGAGTAAAATAAGAAAAAAAAAAACAAAAACGGACAGACAGAACCCTAGGATAAATGGTAAAAGCAAAGCTATACAGACAAAATCACACACAGAAGCATACACATACACACTCACAAAAAGAGAAAAAAGAAAAAAAAAATATATCTTTGCTCCCAAAGTCCACCTCCTTAATTTGGGATGATTCGTTGTCTATTCAGTATTCCACAGATGCAGGGTACATCAAGTTGATTGTGGAGATTTAATCCGCTGCTCCTGAGGCTGCTGGGAGGGGTTTCCCTTTCTCTTCTTTGTTCGCACAGCTCCTGGGGTTCAGCTTTGTATGTGGCCCTGCCTCTGCATGTAGGTCGCCTGAGGGCGTCTGTTCTTCGCTCATACAGGACGGGGTTAAAGGAGCAGCTGATTCAGGGGCTCTGGCTCACTCAGGCCAGGGGGAGGGAGGGGTACGGATGCGGGGCGAGCCTGCGGCAGCAGAGGCCAGCGTGACGTTGCACCAGCCTGAGGTGCGCCGTGCGTTCTCCCGGTGAAGTTGTCCCTGGATCACAGGACCCTGGCAGTGGCGGGCTGCACAGGCTCCCGGGAGGGGAGGTGTGGATAGTGACCTGTGCTTGCACATAGGCTTCTTGGTGGTGGCAGCAGCAGCCTTAGCGTCTCATGCCCGTCTCTGGGGTCCGCGCTGATAGCCGCGGCTCGCGCCTGTCTCTGGAGGTCCTTTAAGCGGCGCTCTGAATCCCCTCTCCTCGCACACCAGGAAACAAAAAGGCAAGAAAAAGTCTCTTGCCTCTTCGGCAGGTCCAGACTTTTTCCCGGACTCCCTCCCGGCTAGCTGTGGCGCACTAGCCCCTTCAGGCTGTGTTCACACAGCCAACCCCAATCCTCCCCCTGCGATCCGACTGAAGCCTGAGCCTCAGCTCCCAGCCCCTGCCCACCCCCGCTGGGTGAGCAGACAAGCCTCTCGGGCTGGTGAGTGCTGGTCGACCCCGATCCTCTGTGCGGGAATCTCTCCGCTTTGCCCCCCGCACCCCTGTGGCTGTGCTCTCCTCCGCGGCTTCGAAGCTCCCCCCTCCACCCCCCGCAGTCTCCACCTGCGAAGGGGCTTTCTAGTGTGTGGAAACTTTTCCTCCTTCACGGCTCCCTCCCACTGGTGCAGGTCTCGTCCCTATTCTTTTGTCTCTGTTTTTTCTTTTCTTCTTTTGCCCTACCCAGGTACGTGGGGAGTTTCTTGCCTTTTGGGAGGCCTGAGGTCTTCTGTCAGCGTTCAGTAGGTGTTCTGTAGGAGTTGTTCCACACGTAGACGTATTTCTGATGTATTTGTGGAGAGGAAGGTGATCTCCGCGTCTTACTCTTCTGTCATCTTGAAGCTCCTCCTAACACTTTCTTATCTAACATTTTATTTTAGCTTGAAATCTGTGCCTTGCATCTACTACAATTATTATATTAATTATAAATAAAGTTAGCTTATTGTCTTTTCATTATACGCTCATGTTTCATAAAGCAGAAAGTCATAAGGCTAAAAGAGAATACAGTAGACATAAAGAATGATCTAGCTCATGTTCTGATCCAGGATCCCATATACCTTCTAGTTGTTACATCTCTTTGGTCTCCTTTAATCTGCGACAGTTCCTTAGTCTTTTGGTATTTCCTCACCATAACACATTTAAAGAGTACTGGCCAGAACTCAATCTGGATTCTCTGATACTGCTTCATGATTAAATTCAAATTATGAATTTTGGCCAAGAGTATCACCAAAATGATGTTGTGTCCTTCTCAGTATCTCATAATCCAGAGGCATATGCTGTTGACGTCTCATCACTGGTGATCACTTTGGTGACTGGTTAAGATGGTGTCTTCCAGATTTCTCCACTGTAGAGTGACTGTTTTTCTCTTTGTAATTAATAAGTGTCTTGAGGGAAATACTTTGAGACTATGTCAGTATACTTAGTGGCATCGTTTGCCCATTAATATTAGCATTCATCAATGATGGTACTGACAGCAGTTTTAATGCCTATTGATTAATCTTACCTGAAGCATTTATTACTGTGGTGTTTGCTGAATTGGTGATTTTTTAATTTCCATCATTCAGTCTAAATTTGTTTGTTGGAATTCTATTGTAGTGAAAACTTTCCCTTCTTCTCCATTTTTTTGCTTATACAACTCTTTATTTATACAGTATGCACTCACAGATGTTCATTACAATTATTATTTATTTTGTGACCCAGATCAAAGTGACCCAGATTTGACCATTGGCAGCTCCTTCCAGAAGTGTCCTGTGTTGGATAATATTTTAAATTGGAAACCTCTTTTATATCCCCCCCCAATTTTATTATTAAAATGTTCAAACATACGAAATGTTAGTTGCAGGTTGGGATAAATCGCTTGGTCAGAGAATTTCCTGTGAGCAAGATTTTAATGGTGGTAAGGAGGAGAGAATATCCAAATATTGGAAACTTTGGGGCCTCTATGTGAGTAAGGGGTGACTCCCAAAACACAAAGGAAATGATAGCTCTGGAATGAGAAATTAAACAAAACCAGCAAGTGTTCCTACAACACCTAAATGATGTAGGGCCTTATTTTTGGATGGACGCTTAACCTACTTCACACTTTTGTTTAGGATCAAAGTGGATGAATGGGTGAGTAAATGTAGGGAACCAGGAACTTGTCCCTCCCTTCCTTCTGGAAAGGCTTTACTGACTTTCTCTGCAGTGGAAACTTAGCCAGAGACAGTTAGCACTCAGAGTGGGTTGCCTGTGTTTCCATCATCCCAGTTCATATTGGAAATGTGTCTATTTTCTGAGAAACCATCGAGCTCAATCTAAATTTCTCATTACCATTTAGTGAAAGAGGGACTGCAGTTGACTGTAACAGATAAAGGACAATTGCTTATTTTTCAATCAATTCTTATTGATTTGGGAGACACAGAGTCCTTAATTGTATGTGTGCTTCATCTTCCCATTGGAAATTTCTACTTCAACTGATAAATAGATTCTAGTTTAAATTACAATGCAATATCCTTATGTGCACTGTAGAAAGAAGCTTTAAGTCTTTCAAATCCTTGAGAGGAGAACCTACAGAATGAGCAAACCTTTCTCTTCCTGATATTAGCTGTCTTGCCTGGCAGTATAGGCTCTGAAACCAGACTGCTTGGGGTTTGAATCCCAGCTCAGTTATTTACTACCTTTGTAACTTTGGGTGAACTACTTCACCTCTTGATGTCTCAGTTTCTTCATCTGTGAAATGGGTGTAACAGTAGTACTACCTACCTCTTGGGGCTATTGTAAAGATTAAATAAGGATAATTCATGTAAAGCATTTAGTTTCGAGCCTGGATTCTTTTGTTTTTTCCCTTCTTCCCTGAAACCAAAGTGCAAGTTGCCACCACTTCATGGCTGAGCCAGCAAGTCTCATTTCATTTTCCTTGAATTCTTAAAAAAAATTTTGTTGAAATATATTTTTATATGCTTGCTTTTGCGTTTCAACATTTCTAATCGTCCTATCGATAAAGTGTACACTGTTTTTATTCACATATCACTTATTTTTCTTTTTATTTTGACATACTTGCAAATGATGGTAGATTGATTCTATATTTGTGCTATATACATTTCTCATAAATATGTATATTCCTATATATATATATGTACATATATATAATGTTTGTTTGCAATTGATTCACAAAAATGGGAACACTGAGATCAAAGGCATGAATTATTTTTAGGATTATGATACAGCTTTTAGTAGTTTGGTAGATGTTTATACTAGTAATTTTCTTTAATTCCTTCTTTTAAAAATCAGATCTTATTTTGGTATATCATGTGAAAACAGCATTTAAATTTTTTTTTTTTTTTTGCCAAATGTGTATTTCTAAATTATTTCATCCACAAATACCTCATTATTTATCTTTAAAAGTTAAAGATTTTTTAGTATAACCATAATAGCATTATCACATCTAAATTTTTAAAACAATTTTAAATTAGAGATAATTATAAATTCATGTGTAATTGTACAAAAAAATTCTGTATATCCTTTACCCAGTTTTCCCCAATAGTAACATCTTGCCTAATCATGGTACAGTATCACAACCAGAAAATTTATATTGATAAAATCTATTGCACATTAAAAATTTTTAACACTAATTCTTTAATATCATTAAATACAAAGGTAGTGTTCAAATTTCCATGTTGTCTCGTAATATTTTCACAGTTGCCTTTATTATAGTCAGGAGGGTCCTCACAGTCTCAAGCATGAAACAAACAAACCTTTCTCTTACTATTTGCTGCCTTATGCAGCCTAGCATGGATATGTAAATTGCAAACCCTCTCTATACCAGGTGTGAGAATGGAAAAGGACAGAGGGATAAAGAGAACCCTATCTAGTCACAGTTATTATCCCCAGTCTGAAGGTAACAAAACTGAAGTGCATGAGAGATAAGTACTTGAGTAAGACCCACAGAAGGCCAGTGTCACAGGTGGAATTCTAATCCGAGGCTTTTTTGTGTTTTCTGTGACGACCTGAGAGATCCATGGGAGCTCTGAGGAAAATGTTTTGTAAAAATTCTGGACAGTTTACAACCCGCAGGACTGGTGGGACTCAAATATTGCTGATGCAGCTTCATGTGTTCTGGTACACCGACATCGAGAGGTAGTTGGGCCATAGAAGAAAGGACATGGGACTTGGCTTTAAGGACACAGGTTCTACCCCGATCCCATCATTTACTAGTGGTGAACTTTGGGCAGGTCATTTAATCTTTTTGAAATTCTATGTTTCATCTACACAGCAGGAATATGAGAGCCTATTTTATAGTTTTACTGGCTGGTGACACAAGATAATATTTGTGAAGCTGCCTAGCACATCACAGAAATGCTACTTCAACCAGAATGCTTGGTAAAGAGCAAAAAACAAATGCTGCAGAAAATGTTATTCGATGTTAGCAATGAGGCTGAAAATTTGAAGACTGTTTTTCTTAATTAAACAAAATTTTTTAATAGATCTTTATTGGAGTATGATTGCTTCACAATACTGTGTTAGTTTCTGTTGCACAACAAAGTGAGTCAGCCGTATGCGTACACATGTCCCCATATCCCCTCCCTCTTGAGCCTCCCTCCCACCCTCCCTAGCCCACCACACTAGGTCATCGCAAAGCACCGAGCCAATCTCCCTGTGCTACGCTGCTACTTCCCACCAGCCGACTATTTTACATTCGGTAGTGTATATATGTCGATGCTACTCTCACTTTGCCCCAGCTTTGCCCTCCCTCCCCACCCCATGTCCTCAGGTCCATTTTCTATGTCTACCTCTTTATTCTTGCCCTGCCACTAGTTTCATCAGTACCGCTTTTTAAAATTCCATATATATGTGTTAGCATACGGTATTTGTTTTTCTCTTTCTGACTTACTTCACTCTGTATGACAGACTCTAGGTCCATCCACCTCACTACAAATAACTCAATTTCATTTCTTTTTATGGCTGAGTAATATTCCATTGTGTATATGTGCCACATCTTCTTTACCCATTCATCTGTCAGTGTACACTTAGGTTGCTTCCATGTCCTGGCTATTGTAAATAGTGCTGCAATGAACATTGTGGTACATGTCTCTTTTTGAGTTATGGTTTTCTCAGGGTATATGCCCAGTAGTGGGATTGCTGGGTCATATGGTAGTTCTATTTTTAGTTTTTTAAAGAACCTCCATACTGTTTTCCATAGTGGTTGTTTCAATTTAAATTCCCACCAACAGTGCAGGAGGGTTCCCTTTTCACCACACAATTTCCAGCATTTATTGTTTCTAGATTTTTTGATAATGGCCATTCTGACCGGCGTAAGGTGATACCTCATTGTAGTTTTGATTTGCATTTCTGTAATAATTAGTGATGTTGAGCAGCTTTTCATGTGCCTCTTGACCATCTGTATGGCTTCCTTGGTGAAATGTCTACTTAGGTCTTCTGCCCATTTTTGGATTGGGTTATTTGTTTTTTTGATACTGAGCTCCATGAGCTGTTTGTATATTTTGGAGATTAATCCTTTGTCTGTTGTTTCATTTGCAAATATTTTCTCCCATTCTGAGGGTTGTCTTTTTGTCTTGTTTATGGTTTCCTTTGCTGTGCAAAAGCTTTTAAGTTTAATAAGTTCCATTTGTTTATTTTTGTTTTTATTTCCGTTACTCTAGGAGGTGGGTCAAAAAAGATCTTGCTGTGGTTTAGGTCATAGAGTGTTTCTCCTGTTTTCCTCTAAGAGTTTTATAGTGCCTGGTCCTGCATTTAAATCTTTAAGCCATTTGGAGTTTATTTTTGTGTATGGTGTTAGGGAGTGTTCTAATTTCACTGTTTTACATGTAGCTGTCCAGTTTTCCCAGCACCACTTATTGAAGAGGCTGTCTTTTCTCCATTGTATGTTCTTGCATCCTTTGTCATAAATTAGGTGCCCATATGTGCATGGGTTTATCTCTGGGCATTCTGTCATGTACCATTGATCTATATTTCTGTTTTTGTGCCAGCAGCATACTGTCTTCATTACTGTAGCTTTGTGGTATAGTTTGAAATCAGGGAGCCTGATTCCTCTAACTCCGTTTTTCTTTCTCAAGATTGCTTTGGCTATATGGGGTCTTTTGTGTTTCCATACAAATTGTAAAATTTTTGGTTCTAATTCTGTGAAGAATGCCATTGGTAGTTTGATAGGGATTGCATTGAATCTTTAGATTGCTTTGGGTAGTATAGTCATTTTCACAATATTGATTCTTCTAATCCAAGAACATGGTATATTTCTCCATCTGTATGTCATCTTTGATTTCTTTCATCAGTGTTTTATAGTTTTTTGAGTACAAGTCTTTCACCTCCTCAGGCAGGTTTATTCCTAGGTATTTTATTCTTTTTGTTGCAGTGGTAAATGGGAGTGTTTCCTTAATTTCTCTTTCTGATTTTTCATTGTTGGTGTATAGGAATGCCAGAGATTTATGTGCATTAATTTTGTATCCTGCAACCTTACCAAATTCATTGATTAGTTCTAGTAGTTTTCTGGTGGCATCTTTAGGGTTTTCTATGTATAGTATCATGTCATCCGCAAAGAGTGACAGCTTTACTTCTTCTTTTCCAATTTGTATTCCTTTTTTTTCTTTTTCTTCTCTGATCGCTGTGGCTAGGACTTCTAAAACTATGTTGAATAAGAGTGGCAAGAGTGGACATCCTTGTCTTGTTCCTGATCTTAGTGGAAATGCTTTCAGTTTTTCACCATTGAGTATGATGCTTGCTATGGGTTTGTCTTATATGGCCTTTATTATGTTGAGGTAGGTTCCCTCTGTGCCCATTTTCTGGAGAGTTTTTATCATAAATGGGTGTTGAATTTTGTCAAAAGCTTTTTCTGCATCTGTTGAGATGATCATATGGTTTTGATTCCTTAATTTGTTAAGGAATGGTGTATCACATTGATTTATTTGCGTATATTGAAGAATCCTTGCATCCCTTGGATAAATTCCACTTGATCATGGTGTATGATCCTTTTAATGTGCTGTTGAATTCTGTTTGCTAGTATTTTGTTGAGGATTTTTGCATCTATGTTCATCAGTGATATTGATCTATAATTTTCTTTTTTTTTGTGATATCATTTTCTGGGTTTGGTATAAGGGTGATGGTGGCTTCATAGAATGAATTTGGGAGTGTTTCTCCCTCTGCGGTTTTTTGGAAGAGTTTGAGAAGGATGGGTGTTAGCTCTTCTCTAAATGTTTGTTAGAATTTGCCTGTGAAGCTATCTGGTCCTGGACTTTTGTTTGTTGGAAGATTTTTGATTACAGTTTCAATTTCATTACCTGTGATAGGTCTGTTTACATTTTCTAACTCTTCCTGGTTCAGTCTTGGAAAATTGTACCTTTGCAAGAATTTGTCCATTTCTTCGTGGTTGTTCATTTTATAGGCATATAGTTGTATGTAGTAGTCTCTTATATTCCTTTGTATTTCTGCAGTGTCAGTTGTGATTTCTCCTTTTTCATTTCTAATTGTATTGATTTGCATCCTCCCTTTTTTTTCTTGATGAGTCTGGCCAAGGGTTTATCAATTTTGTTTATCTTCTCAAAGAACCAGCTTTTAGTTTTATTGATCTTTGCTATTGTTTTCTTCACTTCTATTTCATTTTTTTCTGCTCTCATCTTTATGATTTCTTCCCTTCTACTGACTTTGGGTTTCCTTTGTTCTTTTTTCTCGAGTTGTTTTAAGTGTAGGGTTAGATTGTTTATTTGAGATTTTTCTTGTTTCTTGAGGTGAGATTGTATTGCTATAAACTTCCCTCTTAGAACTGCTTTTGCTGCGTCCCTTAGGTTTTGGGTCGTCGTGTTTTCATTGTCATTTGTTTCTGTGTATTTTTTTATTTCTTCTTTGATTTCTTCCGTGATCTCTGGCTTATTTAGTAGTGCACTGTTTAGCCTCCATGTATTTGTATTTTTTACAGGTTTTTTTCCTGTAATTGATTTCCAATCTCATAGTGTTGTGGTCAGAAAAGATGCTTGATACGATTTCAGTTTATTAAAATTTTCTGAGGCTTGATTTGTGACCCAAGATGCAGTCTGTCCTGGAGAATGTTCCGTGTGCACTTGAGAAGAAAGTGTAATCTGCCACTTTTGGGTGGAACGGTCTATAAATATAAATTAGATCTATCTGGTCTGTTGTGTCATTTAAAGCTCGTGTTTCCTTATTTATTTTCTGTTTGGATGATCTGTGCATTGGTGTAAGTGGGGAGTTAAAGTCCCCTGCTATTATTGTGTTACTGTCAATTTCTCCTTTCATGGTTGTTAGCATTTGCCTTATGTATTGAGGTGCTCTTATGTTATAGGGTGCATAAACATTTATAATTGTTTTATCTTCTTCTTCGATTGATCCTTTGATCATTAGGTAGTGTCCCTCCTTATCTCTTGTAAGAGTCTTTATTTTAAAGTCTATTTTATCGGATACTAGTATTGCTAGTCCAGCTTTCTTTTGATTTCTATTTGCATGGAATATCTTTTTCCATCCCTTAACTTTCAGTCTGTATGTGTCCCTAGGTCTGAAGTGGGTCTCTTGTAGACAGCATATATATGGGTCTTGTTTTTGTATCCATTCAGCCAGTCTGTACCTTTTGGTTGGGGCATTTAATCCATTTACATTCAAGGTTGTTATTGATATGTATGTTCCTATTACCATTTTCTTAATTGTTTTGGGTTTGTTTTTGTGGGTCCTTTTCTTCTCTTGTGTTTCCCGCTTAGAGAAGTTTCTTTAGCATTTGTTGTAAAGCTGGTTTGTTGGTGCTGAATTCTCTTAGCTTTTGCTCGTCTGAAAAGCTTTTGACTTCTCCATCGAATCTGAATGAGATCCTTGCTGGGTAGAGTAATATTGGTTGTAGGTTTTTCTCTTTCATCACTTTAAGTATGTCCTGCCACTCCCTTCTGGCCTGTAGAATTTCTGCTGAAAAATCAGCTTATAACCTTATGGGGGTTCCTTTGTATGTTATTTTTTGTTTTTCCCTTGCTGCTTTTAATATTTTTTCTTTGAATTTAGTTTTTGTTAGTTTGATTAATATGTGTCTTGGTGTGTTTTTCCTAGGGTTTATCCTTTATGGGACTCTCTGTGCTTCCTGGACTTGGGTGACTATTTCCTTTCCCATGTTAGGGAAGTTTTCCACTGTAATGTCTTCAAATATTTTCTCAGACCCTTTCTTTTTCTCTTCTTCTTCTGGGACCCCTATAATTTGAATGTTGGTGCATTTAGTGTTGTCCCAGAGGTCTCTGAGATTGTCTTCAATTCTTTTCATTCTTTTTTCTTTATTGTGCTCCTTATTAGCAGTGGTGCTCCTAATAAGCAGTTATGTCCTTATTAGCAGTGGTGGCTCCTAATAAGCAGTTATTTCCACCATTTTGTCTTCCAGCTCACTTATTTGTTCTTCTGCGTCAGTTATTCTGTTATTCATTCCTTCTAGTGTATTTTTCATTTCAGTTATTGTGTTGTTCATCTCTTTTTGTTTGTTCTTTAGTTCTTCTAGATCTTTGTTAAACATTTCTTGTATTTTCTCAATCCGTGCCTCCATTCTATTTCTGAGATTTTGGATCATCTTTACTATCATTACTCTGAATTTTTTTTCAGGTAGAGTGCCTATTTCCTCTTCATTTATTTGGTCTTGTAGGCTTTTACCTTGCTCCTTCATCTGTGACATATTTTTTTGCCATCTCTTTTTTTTTTTTTTTTTTAATGAGTGAGATTGTATTCGTGTCGTACTGGTTGTTTGGCCTGAGGCTTCTAACACTGGGGTTTGTAGGCTAGTGGGTCGAGCTCGGTCTTGGTGCTAAGATGAGGACCTCCATGAGAACTCTCTCCAATGAATATTCCCTGGGGTCTGAGGTTCTCTGTTAGTCCAGTGGTTTGGACTCAGAGCTCCCACTGCAGGAGCTTTGGCCTGACCCTGGGCTCATGAACCAAGATCCCACAAGCTGCCTGGGGTGACAAAACAAAACAAACA
Source organism: Balaenoptera musculus (assembly GCF_009873245.2). Classification (NCBI taxonomy): domain Eukaryota; kingdom Metazoa; phylum Chordata; class Mammalia; order Artiodactyla; family Balaenopteridae; genus Balaenoptera; species Balaenoptera musculus. The sequence goes on from NC_045790.1 coordinate 75,885,321, forward strand.
CAACAGTAAGGTAAAAAATAAAATTAGATTCGGAAACTAACAGATATGTTAGGAAGAATATAAAAATAAAAATATAGATGAATCGACAACCAGAAGGGACAGCAGTACCACAATAGTAAAAAAAGAGGAGGAGGGAATAAAAAAAGAAAAAGTGGGGGAGAAATGCCTTGGCTGTGCTGGGCAGGGCCTAAGCAGGGGCTGAGGTTTGGGCAGTGGGTGGGGCCAATGCTCAGGACCCACAGGGCTGGAAAAGGCCCTTGGGGCTGTGGGGGGTGGGGCTTAAGCTCAAGGAACAGAAGGGGCCCAGGCGTGCCCCCCGCCCCTGGTCTCAGAGGGCGGGCAACCTCACCTGGGAGCCCAGCAGGCTTCCTGGGCTCAAGTGGGCAGGGCAAATGACTTCCTCTCCTCTCCCACTCCTCCTGTCTGGGAGGGCCCCTCCCGCCTGCCTCTCCTGATCTCCCCGGCCTCAGGGGCACTGATCCTGTCTGGTCTCCACTTCTTCTCTGCCCCCCTCATTCCCCCTACGTCCTACCAGTTCACTTTGGGGTTCCTCCCGTCTCCTTGGGCATCAGAGTCCCCCACCAATGGCCAGTAGGCACCCTAGTTGTCGAAGACTATTTTTTTTTTTTTAACTCCCCTGGGTAGTTTAATTTTTCTCAAGGCAAGAGCAAGGATTGACACAGGGCCCCTCTTTTGTAGAAGGATCATGATGAGGGGCTGGCATTCATCCCCCTCTTTCTTTGGCCCCATGTCCTTTACAGATTGGTGCTCACGCAAGCTCAGGAAACCAAGGCTGATCATCTGCTCCTAACAGGCCATTTGTGATTTTAGCTAGACCCAGTTGAACATCAATGGCCCCATTGTGGACCATTTTGTTCTGTTTTTCGTAGGAGCAAAATGCCAGCCTGGTCAAGATCTAGAAACTTGCTGTTCCATTGTAATAGGATATGCATTTCAATGAGAGCTAGCAAGTTGAAGGATACTCCTGCTAGCATCAGATTCAGCAAGCCAGTGGGAAAATCTCCCAAGTCCTCTGGAATCACTGAGCCTGAAGGCCTTAGGGGCTGGCAGCTTGGCTGCCTAAAAACAGTGCGCTTTTAATGCAGATATGTTGTTTCTGCTCCACCACTGGCAGTAAAACGTTGCCAATAAATCCTATTATTTTTTCCCTTCCTTTCTAACATGTTATTTCCGCACTTATGATTTTAGAAAAATGTTATTTCCAAACTTTGGGTATAAAGTGAAAATTTCTTTCATGGCACCTGCCACGATGTTGTGTTTTTATTTCCTCATAAAAGAAGAGTTCCTTTATCATGGAATTCAGAACTTAAAAACATTGATTGTTTCCTTGTGTAATTCACTTCCTAAACACATCTTCTTTTCTTTTTAGCCTCAAAATTTGGGATTTACAAAATGAGTGAAAGAACACAATTTTGGGTTAGGCTTTGGGAACTGTACTGAGGGTTTGGGAAAGGTTTTAAGATGCTGTTACATAAGATGTTAAAATCTTTTGGCAATATTGGGAGTAGTCTCTAAAGGTTTTTCTAATATAACTATTTCAATAAGTGCCAAAGATTTTCTGTGGAAAGAGCACAGAAGCTCTTTAAACAAAGGCCCATTTCACATTTTAATGCAAATTAGTATAATTTGGAGAGTCTGCCTATATTTCTAAATATAACACTGCCTAAGATTTGTGGTATATTTTATATTATCCATTCACTTATACTGATCTCACTTCTGAAAAGCCCTATAGGGATAAATAGACTGCCTGTAGAAAGTAGGTTCATAAGCTTTCAAATATTTAAAGAAAAGATGAGACTGTAAAGGCATGGAAGATAGAGGATATAGAATTCTCAGGAAAACATTACTCAAGCTCTAGACAAGCTTCCATATCAACAGCATTGGAAGAATAAGACCCCTAAGTAATTACCACCTCCTGTAGTTCACCAAGATTATGCCATCAAGTGGCCACATCCTGGCCACGTAGGAGGAGCACACTGCAGGCCGTTTATGGAGCTGCTGGTAATTGCCTCATTTACAATAAAATGTTCCATAGTACATCACTCCCTTGCTTCATGCATGTATTTGTGCCTGACGTATGATTGTCTGCTCCTCAGTGAGTGAGTCGAATGTAACAGATTTTGTTATTTCCCTACTTGTGCAATTGGTTGGCCTAGAAGACTCATAGCGCTGTTTCCTTTCCCCTATTGTTTTCCTCTAGTAGTTGAAGTGGAGACCAAAGGGAGGGGGGAGGAGGAGGAGGGGGAGAAGAAGAAGGAGGAGGAGGAGGAGAAGGAGGGGAGTGGGAGAGCAAGTCCTTCTCCCAGGACACAGTCAGCTTAATATCTGTAGTCTAGAAATTCTGCATATGAATGATGATACAGGTAGTTAGCTAACTCAAATCCCTTTAAGCACTAAGAGTCCAGGAGAGAATCCAAAGGCAACTCTCTCTTCAGCCCAGATGGAATGTGCCCCACCACTGAATTAGTGAACAAACAATCCACATCTTAAGAGCGTGGCAAGAATTTGACTGGAATACTAAACCTCTGATAAAAACAGGCATTTTCTGACCACCTCAGGAATGTAGAGTCGGTTATGAAAATGAAGGTTGATTTGGAAGGGAAAAGGTTCTGCTGTTTTTGATGCTGAAAAATAGATATCTGGAAGGGGAGAGACAGGAGAAAGGGTTATAAGAAGACCTGCCAGCCACTTAACAGCAGCCAGTGCAGGAGAGTGACCAGAAAGCTAAACATCCAGGTGGAGGTTCCCAGGCCACTGGGATTATAACATTCCCTCTGCCAAGTGCTTGAGGAAGGCAGGCCAGCAAAATTAAAGCAGCAACAAAAACTAAGGCTGGTTCTGGAAGGCTGCAAATCATACCAGTGAACCCCAGAGAAAATGCATTTCTGGGAGCTGGGGTGCCCTGAGCGGGAGCAAGCAATATACTTTGTGCTCTAGTTATGGAGGCCTTGGGGTACGTAAGGGTCTGTTCAAAAGTCTGGATTGTACATTTCCATGGTGTAAAAGTCCAAGTAAGTTTGAAACTGGGAATGATAATGGGTCCATTTACACACCATACATCCCGCTAGCCTGCGTGCTCTTAGCTACTAGAAAGTTTTAATATAATTCAGTCTTCATAAACCGTAAAGAATCTTATTTTGGGGTTTTCCATACCACACAGCATCCAACATTAATATATCTCAACATCCAAAGTGAAATACAAATTTTATTATAAATAGACAAGATTTTTGTAATTGACTTTGGAAATTATTTCGTATCAAATAACTCATTTACTTTACGACCGACTGTGATTTTTTGGAAATCATTGTGCATTCAAAATTCTCACTAAGTGAGAAAATACAAGCTACTGATTGTTTTCAGGTTGGAGTGAAATTATACAAATATTAAATGTAATGATTGGTGAATAGGAGTATAAGATTTCTATAGGCATTTGGTTAAACATTTATTAATTTTGAATTTCCATCTTCTTTTTGTATTTTAGAGACAATAACCCTTTTTTAGGTCTCCAGCATTTTCATGGATCCTTGAATAGCTCACAGGCTCTTGTCACTGTGTCTATAGTGCCAGTTGGATAAGGCAGCTGTTTCCAGCTGAGCCCATCCCAAGGAAGATAGTTGCTAAACCAGTTTATCTAGACAGTTGGGTGCAATTTGGAAAGAAGGTTTTTGAAAGATGTGAACAAGTGATCTAGTCTTCAGTTTTACGATGATACGTTGATTCTATAATTTACTTAATTGTATTCCCAACAGAAGGAAAAGGAAGGAGTTGAATGTCTTCTGATTACTGGACAGACAGATTTCTACCCTAAGAAGCACTTGGAAATTCTGGGCACTTACTTGTCAAGGCAAGAAAGGTGCTTATTTATTTGCACTCAGCCTTGTTCCACACAGGAGGTTGTGTGCCACAAATATACCTGTGATGCTCTGGGGGACGTGTTATTCTTTTACACCTCCTTAGAGGTAGGGAAGGTCTTTGTTTGGAAAGTTCTTTGAAAAGCCACTTGGGAATGAAGTGGGGATTCCAGGGCCTGAGTGTCCACTGATGCCCAGGTCTCAGAGATGGCGGGGGGTGGGGTGATTGTGCGCTCCTTTACCTAACGGAAGGGTGAGAAATAGGAGATTCCTATAGGAACATCCAAGCAGGAGGGAACAGGTTCCAAGAGAGCTGGATCTGGTAAGGGTGACTTAACATGGTGGAGAGTTTAGAGAGCAGATGGGTTTAAATAGAACTGCCAAATGGTTTGTGTTGTGTTCTTTTTGGTGAGCATGAAAAGAAGGACAAAGGGAATTTGAAATCTAAGTTACCCACATAACAGGGGTGATAAATCAGAACAGGCATTCCCGAAAAGGGACACATAGAATGCTGAGGAATCTACCGAAAATTAAGCTGGGAATAGTCCTGGCGTAAGTTTTATAAGATCCCCAAATGATTAATTGTAAGTTCTTTAAGAAGATGAGTAATGTGAGTTGCCTAGCTTAGTCTTAGGCAGAGTGTAGAATCCAGGAGGTTAGTTCCCTTTTCTCCCCTCCTTGGAGGCATCTGTCAACCTCATTCTAAAGGACTGATATACTGTTCTTCAAGGTTCTATTCTAAACTCTTTCCCTTTGAATTTCATTCTCTCTCACCATACTCTCCTCTGCCCAATGTTCTTTTCTCTTAATGGTTAATTAATTTTATCAATGATTTTACTAAGCCATTTTCAATTTTTCATTCTTCTTATTCTTCATATCCAGTCAGTTGATAAATACTATTAATACTACCTGGGAAATGTGTCTGACATCGTATTAGTTTCCTATAGCTGTTACAGCAAATCACTACAAACTTTGTGGCTTAAAACACAAATTTATTATCTTACAGTTCTGGAAGTGAGAAGTCCAAAATGGGTCTCACTGGGCTAAATCAATGTGTCAGCAAGATTGCATTCCTTCTGGAGGCTCTAGAGAAGCGTCTGCTTCTTTGCCTTTCTAGCTTCTAGAGGCTGCACGAGTGTTTGGCTCATGGCCTCTTACTCCATGTTCAAAGACAGCAGGGCAGCGTCTTCTCTCTGATCTCTGCTTCCATCTTTGCATTTTCTCTCCGACTCTGATCCTCCTGGCTCCCTCATATAAGGAATCTTGTGTTTAGATTGGGCCCACCCTGATAATTCAGAGTAATCTACCCATCTCAAGATCTGTAATCACATCTGCAGAGTCCCATTTGCCATATAAGGTAACACATACACAGGTTCTGGGGATTTAGGACATAGACATCTCTGGAAGGCCATTATTTAGCCTACCACACATATACTTGACCATTTCCCTCTATCTTGTTACCATCAGATTTGCCTTACCTCATGCCTGGATTATTATAATGCTACCTCTAACTGTAGAACTTCACCCCTCCAATCCAGTATACCCACTGTTTCCCACTGTCATCCTATAGCTGGCATCTGGCCACACCTTTCTCTTTCTCAGAGGCACTCGATGGCTCCTCGCTGTATACAGAAGAAATCCCCCAATTCTTGGATGTTGAAGGTGGCCTTCCCTTTTGTATTTCCCACTTTCTACTCCTCACACAGTTCAAGCACGCATTCCATATACCAGTTCTACTCACTATTCTTTCAGCATGTCCTGAACTTCCTCAAATATTTCCTTTTGCTTTTACTGTTCCTTCCAGGTTCAATTTTCTTCCATTTCCCTACCTTGTCAGCTAAAGCTCAAATAATCAATCAATCAGTCAGGACTCAAATCAAATCTCCCCTCTTCTATGACACCTAGATCCTTTCAGTCTTCCCATATTTTTTCCACCTCTTTTCCTTCCAAAGACCTCTGTATACATTATTATAATGATATGGCTGTCTGTCTCCACAGACTGTGAGGCTGTCAAGGGCAGTCACTGTGACTTGGTGATTTTTTGAGACCTCATAGCACAACACAAAGTGTTCATTGGAAAAAAGGAACAGATAATCTGTTTTATTAAATGTTGGAGAGTTTTCTTTAAGGGATAGCCAAAGGAGTTACAGCAATGCCCTTAAAAATCATTTTTAGAGGAATATTATGATTCAAATACAAAAGTTTTGCACATTTGATTGGCTCAGTTTGCTGGCTGGAGGAAATTTTCTCCGTTTTCTGAACTATACCCTCTCAGGGAGGTTTAGCATTCTCCGAAAGGTCCCTCAGGTCTTTCCCAATCCTTTCGCCCCCAGTAGAGTTTCACATCTGCTTTGTCATTTGTGAGCCTCAGATATGGTGCCAAGGAGTCCTGTTCTCCAACAGACACTTCTGTTCAACTCTGTCTGCAGTGAATGACTCCTCTCAGTTCCTTATCCAGTATTTAATTCCCTGTTTCTGAGCTGTATTGAAGGTGAGGAAGGCCTATCTGATCTCCCAAGGGGGCTCAGTGCCAGCAGAGTAATTAGCTAGGCTTCCTGCCAATTCTGAGCTTTGATCTGGAAACCCATAACCTTCAGTTTCAATATGGTGGTAGAAGAAGGTGCTGGGCTGAAGAAGAATGCTCGTGGCTCTTCTTTCAAAACTGTACAAACGTTACCCCAGACAGGTTGAGAATTGGACTACACAAAGTGTTGTTGAAAAAAGAAGAGATTTATTGGTTCATTTTACTAATCGGGCTCTGACAATGTGTTAGTGGCTTCACAGAAAATTTAAACTAAGGAAGCCTGTATCCAAAGGTGATAAGGCAGATACAGTTATCGAACTGTGAACGGCATTTCTCTGGGCACAGGAAGGCTCAATGTGAACAGATATGCTTCTGTTAGGATGTTTGTGACTGCAGGGAAAGTGGCATCAGGAAAAGCCAACTGCATTTTTTCCATCCTAAAAAAAAAAATCAGAGGAGAAGAAACATGGTATGACACGTAAAAGGCACATTTGACCAGAAGACACATTCTGGTTTTGTGGCCACTAGCTTAAATACAAAAGATTTCTGTTGGAGTGAGGTTTGAAAGGCTGACAAGAAATAAAGCAGCCTCAGAAAGCTGTCTGCCTCTGTGAAGTACTTTGCTGGCACCAGCATGGAATGTGGCCGCTGCATTTGGTATCCAACTGGGAGCTATAGATTTTTTACTAATACTCTTGGAGAAAGAGATCGGCAAATATCCTGTAAGAGGTATGCTCGGAAGGTTGGCCTGGCTGCCAGAGAAGCATGTGGAACCCCAAAGGATGTCACCGCACTTCCTTAATGCTGTTCCTTCATGGAGATTTGACTGTAGCTTTTCAACTTGAGAGTGAATCATAATGGAATTGCAAAGTGGTCTCATTATGTTAGATGGATTGAAACGACCTATAATGCATGACAATGGGGATGTTGGGGAGGGGGCGTTAGTGGTGGCTGGCGCAGGCTTGGCCCACGTTCAGTTAATGAAGGCAGCGGTCTCTGTCGGTGACTGACGGGGATTCTGGGGCTTCTGACCCTGTCTTAAAAAATACCTACCCTGCTGGCCTGTCGTGATGCGTTTATCTCAGCCTTTAAATACCTGCTGGCTAAGGCTTAGAGGACTTTAACAACCAATAAAATGCCAAGGCTGCTGGAATGCATCACACATTCAACTGTATTAGCACCTGAGAGAATTCCCTTCAAACTTGTCTCTCTCCCATGTTCCTCGTCTGTTCCTGCCATGACCAGCATCCATGATCTCTCTCATTTGCTCACCACACACATCTAATTAGGAAGGGAGTCTTGTCACTCCTAGCTCTGGGTTGATGTCTCTGCATCCAGTGTGCTGCCTTGATCATCTCTTGCTTGTATCAGGGCAGTGGGCTTGGGTCTTTTGCCAGGGCCACTGGATGAGCTTTCTTCACACTACCTCCACTTGCCTTTCTAAAATACGGCTCTCATCTTGTCACCATCCCCCTTAAAACCATTCCACAACTCTTCAGTGATCACAGGATTGTCCAAGCTTGTATCCTGACAACAAAGACCCTTCACTGGACCCTTCCCACCACCTTTCTCTGCTCCCTGGATTCCCACCATGTGGGAAACACTCAGCTTTTACCTGATTATAAAAGCAGCCTCTTTTAAAACTTTACTTTATTGTATGTGTTCTTGCCCCTCTACCTAGAATGAACTTCCCCTTCATCGTCTTATCTTTTCAAACCCAGGACGTATGTTAGTGCTGTTTCTGCAACTCTTCTAGACCAGACTTAGCTGGTCCCCTTTCTGCTCAAAATAATTTGTACACAACTTCACCAAAGCACTTTCCATACTGTTAGTAACTTTCTCCCTACTTTCTCAAAGATATGAATAATGTAGCATTCATCTTTAGGTCTTCAGTGCCTGACAATGTCTAGAACAAGAAATCTAAATTAAAAAGTTCACTACAGTAAATGGGCCGTTCTTGGGAATTTGTACGTATGATCAGTTGCCCACGTAAAGAGCTATGTTGGTGAAGTTCTGTGGCAAACTAAAAAGCAAGGGTAAAGAATCTTCATTTGTACAGCTTTTTCTCCTTTTTTAAAAAAAAAAAATACCATTCCCCTCATTTTCTCTTAGGAAAGGCTTAGGCAGTCTGTTACCTCAATCTTTAATGACAAAACAAATATTAATGGAGTACCTACTTTATCACAGACACTTTGGGGAATGCATGTGTCCGGAAATAAGACGGGCAAGGTCTCTGCTTTCATGGGACTTGTAATCTAGGTTGGGCAAGATAGACATTAAATTCGCAAATATGAAAATAAGATCATTTCAGATAGTGATAAGTGCTATATAGAGAATTTAAACAGGGCGACATCAGAGCAATTTACTGGAAGGCTCCTTTGGATCGGTGTTATCACATGTCTCAGAGAAGCTGTCATTAAGCAAAAAGTGAATGACAAGAAGGAAAGAAGATTCTAACCCTGTGAAGACATGTGGGTGAGGACAGGTGAGGTGGGAGCATCGGGAGCAGAGACAGCCGCAGCCAGTGCAGAAACCCCGAGAGAGAGAGCAAGATGATACCTTTAGGAAGGCCCCAGTGGCGGAAGAAAGACTTGTAGGGGAAAAAGGTAGTGTACGAGCTTTGAGAGGTGGGCAAGCACACGTGGTGCAGAGCAGGCAGAGACGGTTTTCTTATCACCACAGGAAGCCTTTGGAGGGCTTTCAGCAGGAGAGCAGCTCAGTTGTAAGGCTGGAGATCCAGGCCCTGTGGAAGTGGCATCCAGCATGGCTCTCAAAGGTTTCCTGATGGGATCTAGAGAGTGACTGTGCACCTCCCTGCTCCCCGGCTCACCTCCGTCTCTGTCTTGATTTCTCTTCTGTTCCCATTTGTGTCTTTCTTACTGCTCTTGAGGACGCTGGTACATAGTTCAAAGCACCAAGCACATGATGTCTCTTTTCCCTTGTTATATCTAAAATTTTATATTCTACCCTCTACTGTATCCTATTTATCATCTGGTGGACTTTATGCTCCAGGAAAATGCAGTAGATTTTTCCTGTGGTTTTGCAGTCTCCTGGTATACCGTACACATATCCTAATTTGAGAAGCATTAGGATACAGAACAGATTGACTTAATTTGAGTGAGTTGGGTTAGGTCCAACATGGAGTGGGCATGCTTGACTGTGAGCCTCCACTGAGGACCCGGCAGGGAATCCAGGTAGAGAGAAGTTTTGCCAGTGAGCAGGGTAAAGGAAGCTTTACTTACTCCCTTCACTTATTTTATATATCCAGAGGGCACCTGTGTGCTCCTATCAGAAGGTAAGTTCCACAAGCAGGGACCTTGCCTGATCTCTTGATCTGTTCACTCCTATATCCTCAGTGCCTAGAGCTCCATTCCTTATGGAGTGAATGAATGAATTATGAAATGATTGAATGAGCGTGGAAATTAGCAAGGCCTGCAGCCATTGCACTGATCTGAGACTCCTCCAGAAGAAGACCAGGAAAAATGTGCCACCAACGAAGAGGTCACCTAGAAATGATCTTGGAATTTTACTGACATTTAGAGAGGGTGTTTGAGAAGGAGGAGGTGGGAAAGAGAGAAAACGGGAAAATCCATGGAATTAAAACTGCATAGGCAAAAAAAAAAAAAAAATAGAAAAAGAAAATTAGAAAAAGAGAAACAATAGGTATAGTTTTAAAATAAGTATAAAATTGGACAGGGATTATAACATATTTAATCAGACTATAAAAGTCTTTCATAATTACTGAGCTGACAAAGAAACCCCTTGAAAGGAAGTTTATGAAGCACTGCTCCAATCAGGTTCAGATCCTTTTGGGATCGCTTGAGTGATAACTGTGTGGGTGTTACTCCCTGCAGATTATCATTTTCTTTCTGAATTCATTTCCTTCAGCAGAAATGAGAACCTGCGTCACTCACAGGGCATTCTTGTGTGATGTGTGGGTCTTCCTACCTGAGAGCTCATAGAACCACAGGGCTAGTAGTTAAAAGTCACAGGAGGCCCAGCCTCGCCGCAGGTAGGAAGTCTCCATCATCATCTAGAATGGGAGGCCGGAAGGTGCCCAGGCAGGGAGTGCCCGGGGCACTCTTTTCAGCAGGTTGTATTGGTGTGTCATCATCATGTCCAAATAGTAGGACCTGTTCCTTTGCATTCTTCAAGTCTCAGCTCAAATGCTCTCTTCCCTCTCTACTTCCCCCAAGACTTCCTTCTCTTTTTTCCCCACTGAGCTTAGTATGTATCTACAGTATATTAATTATATTTAATTATAATACAGATAGCTCAATTACCAAGCATGCATTATGTACCACACAGTTTATTCATATATTCACTTATCCCATCATTCATTCATGAGTTACTGAACATCTTTCAACCTAAGGCACTGTGCTGGGTAAATCCTTGGGACACCAAGACAGTGAAACACGGCAGCTGCTTTTAGGAAGCTTAGCGTCTAGTGGGGAGAAAAAGGTTTAAATACCCTTTGATGAGTGGCTACTATGTTTTAGTTACCATGCTGGGTACTTTACCTGCATTTTCTCTAATTTCATAACAATCCTGTAAAATGAGAACTGGGAAGCAGACACTCAGAGAGTAAACTCATTTGATTGCCTCAAGGCCACATGATTAGGAAATGATAGAGCTGAGACTGTAACTCAGGTCTATTAGGTTCCCAACTAACTTTTTTTTCCCCTAAATTACATTCCATTATTCTTTGCTTGTCAATTATTCTTTGCTTCTCCCCATAAATGGCAGCTGTAGCTCTCTGCCCCCTTCCCCTTATTATTACGCTATAAGATCTACATGTTAGGGAGCATATCTCCTTATCACTGTTTTCTGCCAGAGGGTTTAAGATTTGTAGGTGCACAGTTGAGGATTTGTTGAAAGGATGCTTGCACACGTGAATGAAATTGCTCCCCACACTAAGTTTCAGGTCCCATCCTTCAAAGTGATCTGCCCTCAGTCAGCTCAGCTCTCTTTCCTAGTTCCGGGCATCTATTACCAGTATCCATCAGGGTCCAGCCAGTTATTTGAAGCAGGAAATATCTTAACACAGAAATTTAAGGCTTGCACATCCATGAGAAAGTCTGGGAGCCAGGGCTAGGAGGGAACTGCTGGTGCTCCAGAAATCTAAACGTGTAGGAATCAGAGGAAAGCTATGGCAGCCTCAAAGTGATTTTTGATAGGACACTGAGACCTCAAGTCACTGGGGCCTCAGTTGCTGCTGGAGAGAGGAGGCTTCTCCTCTTTGCTTTCCAAACCCCGAGTGGGAACCTTTCCTTGGAAATGTCTAACCCCAAATCCTGGTGGTAGGGAATTCTGGGAAATATAGTTCCCAGGGGAGAGAGCAAGAGGAGGCGAGGAGGCTTCTGAGTTAACAGTCTGACTCTTGTTCAACTCATGTTCATTTTCTCTTCGCTGCTAGATGAAGTTTCTCACTGTGAGCCCCGGCACCACGGTCTCACTCACGCAGCGCTCCCATAAGTCAGCTTGTATTCTCATTGCCACGCTAACACTGGCAACGTTCGAACTTTAGCCGGAAACAAAAGGAGATCCATCTCTAACCAGAGCAAGGGAATTCTTCTTTTTTGTTTGTTCTTTTCTAACAGAGACTAAATTATGAGGTCTAAATCTGGGTAGAGCTTTCAAATAGAGCCCTGACCAGTGCTGAATCGACTTGAGGAATGATGAAGGGCTGGCTTCTCTCTGGCGGCAGCTGTGAGCTTGGTCAGCCCTTTGCAAAGTAGGAGGAAATTTAATGAACCCAAATAAGACATGATCCTTTGTGGCTATAAAAGTTACACTTTGAAAAAGCTCAGCTGGTCAAGAGCCACTTGAAAATGATGTTACTGCTGGGGAACTCTGTCAAAAGTCCACTTCTCTGGGTGAGTTTCCTTCTCTTTGAGGGAAAACAAAGAGAGGTTTGACAAGCTAGAGAAGGGTCATTTTGCCATTTGAAAGAGCACATTCAAAAACCGAGGCCCTGAGCGACTGGGAGACATCCATAGTCAGTACCTGTTTATTTGTCCAGCTTTACACCATGTAAGTGATGCAGAATCCTTTCCGCCTCTAATAATACCTCCACCGTGGCCCTGAGTTAATGGAAAGCTGGAACGGCCAAGTGAGAGCCGGCGCTCAGATTAACCACTGTGGGTCAGACAAGTCCACAGCTGCGGTTGCGGAGGGAGGTGAACGGGTGGAGGGAGGGAGAGCAGAGGAAGCCCTTCCTAAAATATTTTTGCCTAGTCAACGGATTTAATGCACGATATTTTACCACCAAATTCATCAACTGGAGGATTTTCCAAAGGATCTGGGGAAACAACCACCTAATTCAGATTCTATGGCTTCTAATTGTACAAGCAGCACATTTTAGAACCCTTTTGTGCCAAGGAGTCTTCATGCATAAAGCACTTCGTCTGCTTATACAGTAGGCAACGGGGCTTAAATGGCGTAATTATTATGTGTTTCTAGTTTGCCTCAAATTTTGATTCAGTCAGAATCCCTGAATCTGACAGCCTATAATCAAACAAAGGGAGTGCTCTGGAAGCAAGGGATTAACAGAGGGGAATTAAACTGTCGTTTTGAAACAGCTTAGACCCATATGAAAGCCCGTTTAGGAGTCTCTCCATAAATATCCCTTTTGTTTTGTCTAATTGCCGGTTTGAATGTATCAGACTCATCAATGGGATTAGGGTTAATAGATGTTTGGTCATGCAGAACATGCAGGGGAGGAATCTGATACACACACACAAAAATTGCACTTAATGAGCTTAGCAAATGTTTGCCATATTTTTAATGAACCCGAGGGCTATCATTTAGAAATGCTTAGCAACTGCTTTTCCATCCTTGAAAATAGAGCAACTGAAGGACATTAACACTATGTACACCCGTAAATAAGAGGAGCTATTTAAAGACACCAGCCAGGAGGAGAGAATGATGACATTTTTCTGTCCCAGAGCCAATGATACTTAACACTCTGGGTGTGGGTTCCATGTGTGACAACATAGTTGGGAGGTTCAGGTTTCCCCAAAGGGCACCACAGAGTGTGAGTTTTTGCAAAGAGTCATATAACCATTTTCTTTTTTTAAGCGAAACCTGTTTAGGATCAAATCTCCCAGCCTCCTCCCCCAGCCCTGCTTCTGTTTTTCACACCTTCCTGCTGCCCTTTCCAAGTATCTGTGGAGAGGCTTTTGAAATTGGAGGTTGTATGTTGCTGCTGCTTCCCTAGGTCCAAGTCCGCCCAGGCCACGAGGCAGGCCTCTCCCCAGCTCAGCCGAGCAAGGCCAGGTCGGTAGGCTCTCGGGATTGATTACTCAGAAGATTGAATGATCCATCTTGAGAGCCCATGGGATTTGGCTCCGAAAGCAATGCAGTCGGCAGTAATGGGGACTTATTGAAGTAGGCCATGTGGCTTGTGCCCTCAGAGCACAGACTGGGCCTAAAAGAATCAGGTTTTCCTTGGGGAAGGTTAGATTTTATAGACAGAGCACAAAATGCAAGTCCAGTGGATTATGGTTAGAGCAAATGAAGGATGACTTAGATCCTTCGTTTTCATGGAGCCAATTGATTTCAAGGACTTCTTGCCATCTCCTCCAGCCCTGCCTCTAAAGGAGGCCAAAAGAGACACCACCCCATCAAAAAACAAAAAAAAAACTAAGCACAACCATTTTTCAGCTCTGCTTGAAAATGAATACTCCTCCTGCAACAGCAGCTGACTTTGGTGTTGAACTACGGGATCATAATTCTTCTTAGGCTAGAACTAAGAAAAGGCCCTTTCTCGTATTGTACAGGAGCTCTGTAAAGTGTACAAAATTATGAAGTTTTCTTTGGAGAGAGTAGAATAAAGGACCTCAGTGTCATGAGGGAAAAGGGCCTGTTTATTTTGTTCTTGTTGTTCTTGTGGTGGTGGTGGTGAGGGTGGTGGTGGCCATGCGTATGTCTGTGTGTTTATGTGTTTTGCTGGTCATTTGTCATCAAGTGCTCCTTGCCCTCAAGCGACTATTAGAATGCCTGGTTTGATGAATGAAGCTAGAGATATTACCAAAGGCCTTATGGCTTTGTGGCTTAAAAACATTGTCAGTAATAAGCAATTTTTCTTTTAGAAGTGTCTAAATTCTTGGCATCCAAGCCAGTGGATCAGATGAGTTCCAAAAATATCATTTGTTAAATGGCTCCCTTAGGTCATAGGTCCAAAACCCAAACACCTACAGAATCTAGATTGGAAATATAATTGAATGAATCTAGGTAGATGAATTATTAAGGAGTTGTAGGAACTGCAGAAAACTGAAAACCACACATGTCCCATCTGAAGTGAGTAGGGGCTATTTGGCTGAATGGTCTCATCTTTAAACTCATGATCCAGCCCTGACTCATGCCTCTTCACTGCCTTCTGGGTTTCTGGACTTTTAGCTTGATTTTGACCTTGACGGCAGTGATTCACTGACTCTATCTTATCTTTTGGCTTTAAGACACCAACTTGCATTTTCTCTCAAGTCCTCTGAGCGCCATCCTAGACCGAAGTCTCTCAGGTGAATAAGAGAGTGAGTGAATGAATGAATGAATGAATGGTCTTCATTTGTTTAGCACTAGTATATGTGAGTCTTTTCCTCCTTCCCTCCTCCCTTCCTTCCTGGGTATATAAAGATAAGCGAGGAATAGACTCTTGGCCTTGTAGATACTACATAATCTAGAGGGAGTGAGGCACAAACGTTTGCACAAACAGTTGTCACACGATGAGAAGTGCTCTGGCTATGACACACTCAGAGCCCATGGGGAGAATAAAGAAGAGATCCCCTGAGTCTCACCAGGCAGTCAGGGAAAGCCTCACAGACCGCTATGTGTGTGTTAAATTGTGTGTAGGTGTGTTCCAGGTGGCAATGTTGTAAAGAATACTGTATATAAAAGGGCAGCGTGTGCAAAGACACAAGGGTGTGAGAATATGGCTTACTTGGAAAGTAACAAACAGAGATGCAGATTGAGGGAGCTGTAGGTAAGAGGCTAGAGAGGTGGACATGAATCAGAGCCTAAAGCTTGGACTTGATCTTACAGATACTGGAGGACCACTGAAGGATTTTCAATACTCATGTTGTATCCAGGAGTTACCTAGCTCTTCAGGAGAAATCCAGCTTCAAATGATTCTTTAGCTTCCAAACTCCGTATTAAAAGAAGAGAAGCTCTTCTCAGAACATTTGTGTGTGTGCATTTCTCAATATTACATTTTTAAAGGCATGTTAGGGTGAAAACCCCAAACTGCTGAAAACAGTTTAGTCAGTATCCCAGGATCTAGTGTCCAAGGGAATAATCTGGAGTTCCTTCATTGAATGGCTGGGCACCTACAGATTTCTTCCAGTTCACTTGTAGAAGATAATGCTTAAGCTCTTTTTTTTAATACCCATCTATTCCCTTTACAAAGAGATGCTCAAGCATCTGACCAGGCAGAACCCTCTGGCCATCTTTCTGGATGTTTCACTTTTCTGGGACAGTGTTTGACTACTAAATGGATACCAATTCATCTAGGAGAATGCCTTTACTTTTGTCATTTCCCAAATTACTTTTTAGAAGTGTTCAGTTGTCCTGCCAATGCAAATAGATCCAATAAGCCTTTATGAACACCTGCTAGGGACATGGCAGCATGCTCTGGAAGGTGGCATTACATTGGCTATCATCACCTTCTTTTCTTAAAAAGTTAATAATCTCTCAGAATCATTGATGGGACGGACTACTTTAAAAAAAAGGTAGGGCGAACTTTTGGGGGAAAAAGCCAAATTTTTACATAAAATAAAAGGAAATGCCTTGGTTATTTGTGACGTTTCGGTTTTAAAATCAGAGATTTTCTTAGCTCAGACACAAAAGGTCTAATAAGTATTTTCTCATTAAAAAAACAAAAACAAAAAAACAGCTAAAAGTTGCAAATGCAAAATATCGATCAAAAATCCTCTTTAGGAATGGAGTGAGGAAGGGCTGAATAGAATTCTTAGATTAGTCTGTTTAGGCTTAGGTTAGCCTCTTCAAGGTCTAGAATTACCCATGCTTATAAACTTAGTAAATTAAACTATCACTATGTATCGATAGCTTTGAGTGCCTCAGAGACTTAATAAACAATTTTAACAGAAGGCCAGCATTATAGGGGGAAAAAAAAGCTAGTTTACCACTGTGCCTGTCTTCCAGAGGTCTTAGGTCTGTTATAAACATGATACAATCAAGGAAGTCCAACATTTAAAAACCTGGCATTCTTATTAATTTGATCTATTCCAGAGTTTAAGACTGATTTTTTTTTTAATTTAAAAAATTTGTTTTAAATTGTGGTAAAATACACATAACATAAAATTTACTATTTTAACCATTTTTAAAATCAGTGCATGACTGATTTGCCTTGAAATGAGGGAAACAGCTTGTCCCAAACTGTCCTTTGGAGGAGGTACTATTTAAATGTTTGTATTTAGGTTAAAAAATGGAAAAAATCCTTTTCCAGATAAAGTCGGGAGAGGGCAAGATTGGAACTTTATAGTAGAAAATAACGCATTAGCTTAAGAGGGTCAGAACAAAAGCCCAGAGGCCAGAAGGCTTGGGTTCTAGAATGTGGGCCCATTGTGAACGGAGCCTGTTGATGCCCGCGAAGGGCGTGGGAGCAAAGGTTTACAGCTGACTGGTTTGGTATGCCTCTAGCTGATCTATGGCCGCTGATCTGTTTGGGTCTTTTCATGGGTGGGGGGTGCAATATTTGGGTTATTTATTCTGACAGGAGGCTAGATGCTATTTCCATCTGCCTTGGAGTATTTGAGGAGATAAGTGTCTGCCACGTCCTGATAAATGGCTTCTATGGTTCATTGCCAGAGAAACTGAGTTATGGCTCCTATATTTCATTTCAGAGAAAACTTCAGCCACCCGAAGTATGCACTGCAGGCCTCCATTTGACCAGGACAGCAAAGTGTTTTTCTGTTTAAAGGACAAGGTTTGCACAGTAGCACCTGAGGGTGACTGGAGGGTAGTGGATAAATTGAAAGACTTCGTAAGTCAGGCTAGTAAATCAAGTGTGGTCAGTTCAAAATACAAAAAAGGATCCAGGGAACGAAACCTAACACTTCTGTGTCCTGGCTGAGTTTAAAATCATCTTTACGTCAGCACTCACATACTTAGTCAGTTATAATTGTTCTAGAGCATGTGATCTTTAAGAATAACAAAGCGGGGGGATACATTTCAATGTTATTCATAGTATCACAAGATATTTATTTTTATAAGAAATATGAAAGAGATACTTTTGGGGGGTACATATACCAATTATATGTATCAGTGGATTGAATGAAAATTTATTCTAGATACCAACTGAATTTCAGATACCAAATGGCAAGGAGATTATAATTGTAAATAGGCTTGTCATAATCTAGTATTATACAGAGGCATATATATATAGTCTGTATTCATCACTTACTGATATATGGATACCTACACATGTTGAATGGCTTATACTGATGGGGAGGGGTCTCTGTTGCGTGGAAGGAGGGGAAATGTAGCCCAAGGAATGTGTGAAATCAGTACTTTCTGGGGGAAGATTTGGTGGTCACCAAGACCTTTGGGGAAAGAGACGAAATAAGGAGAGAGGACCAGAGCTTTTCTGCATTCTTGTTAGCACAAAAGTAAAATGAGCCAAGAACTCACTTGGGATCTAATCACATTAAGCCAAGTCCATATGTGACAAACTGTGTCTCTTCTGGAGAGGTACAGTTGCATCTTTGAACTGGATTTACATTGCCTGGATTGCGGCAACGATTCCTCAGGATTTAAATTTTTGGATTTTGAATACTGTAACTTGCAGCCAAAATACATTAACAGTAATATCGCTTTACATCTTTCCTATGAATTAGTACAGATTTGAAAAAGAAACTCTAAGTATGCGGCGACAGTAGTTTAACAGAATGTGCTGTAACTTCTCCAGTTGCTGCTAGTTTCAGGAGCCAATTTGCAACATCCTTGCTATTCTTTTGGGTTCCATTATTTTGAAGTTCTTTTCTCATCTGCTCATGAGATCACAAGGATAGACACCTGTAGTCATTTAGCTTTGTCTGTATTTGACAATTTGTACATGTAAATTATCACATTACGTCAAATACTAACGTTATCTCACCGTGGCCTTTCAGAAGCACAAACTTAAAAAAATTTTTTTTTTCTTATTTTACATAGAGGTGAGTTTAGGAATATCCCTTCTCTAATTCCTGTTTTGCCTACCATAAGGCCAGTGATGCATCAGAAATCACAACAAGTATTTATAAAGGGAGCAAATAGGATCCATTAGATTTTACACCACTGTTTTTTAAAAAGTGTGGAGTTTCTCAACATCCATTTAAATGAGACTTTGATTTAATAACTCACCAGGGTTTGGCTAAAATTTCAATTGAGTAATGCTAATATAGAAGCTGGAACCAGGCCAACATGATTTGAGTGTCAGGGGACCACACCTAATTATTGTGACCTGACCAGAGATATGAAACCTTGTCTTTTTAAACCAGCTAAACTGAAGGGGGAACCATGCCAAGGAGAGGGTATGCCAGTTTGGCCTTACATGCCCTAAACTTGCTCTAAACTTGTCTAGGTCGATTCAGTGGAAAGAACATGGGCTTTGTAGACAAACCTCAGATTGAATTCTGGCTGTTGGATTTATAACCTTGAGGCCTTGAGCATTTTACTTAACCTCTCTTGAGTCTCAGTTTCCCTTCCCATAAAACAGGGATTATATCTCCCCTGCAGTGCTGTTTGTAAAAATGAAATGAAATAAAATAGCTCATGTCTGATCGCTAGGCCAGCACATGGTGGCGACTCCAGAACCACCCGTTCCTTTGCTCCTTTTTCTTTCTGAGCGTGTCAGATTAATGGTGGGCAGTGCTTTTTGCAAGCTATTGAAAACAGCTACTTCTGCATAATGATGCTGAAATTCACTAGATCTTTAATGCCAGGAATAAAAATGTTCATGAAAGTTGCAGAGAAGGGGGGCATGAATTAGAGCAGGATCTTTTCTTATAACATTCTTCTCCTTTTTCTCCTTTGTAGACAAGAGAAGGAAATATCATTAACCCATGGAAAAGAAATTTGTTCTGATTTCCCTCCCTCTCTCTTATTTTATTTTATTTTATTTTATTTATTTTAATCTAATCTAATTTAATCCAATTTAATTTAATTTTACTTTATTTTAATTTTTTGGCAGAATAGAGAACTTCAGTCAGAGCTTTAGAGAACACAACAAATTTGCCATCTTCGTTCTCTTCCCAGAGAATACCTCGAGGTTCATATGGGCAAATCTCCTCTCTGATGACGATCTTCTGTAAATCGGGGAGACGGATGCAGTTGCGCTGGTCAGCATGTAAAATAACATGCTGTCCATATAGAACGCAATGTGCAAAGTGCCAGTGTAACTTGACATTCAAGGCACTTTAACACCTGTTTCCATAGCTACACTGTAATCCAGACATTTGAGAGGCAGGCCTGCCTCTGCCGGGCCTGTCATCTCAGGGAAATAAATTAAGAAAGCTGATGACAAGGCCTGGATTATACAATTTCTTTGAAGTACAAAGTAGACCTGAGATCTAACCAGGAACGAACAGAGTTCAGACAAAATGGGTAAAATCCATTTCCGGTAACCTTTTTAAGAAAATTTGAATGCATCCTCCTTTCTACATTTTGTTCCCCGACTCCCAGAAGCAGCATCATATGTTACACCTGGCAGTGGTATTTGTGGCACCATATTTTTCTTATTTTTAAGAGGTGATACCATATTTTTTTAAATGGAAGTTTGGAAAAAATAAACAGATGGGAAGATACTGGTGGAGCGGGGCATGGTGGAGAGAGAAAAAGAGAGAAAGATGGAGTTAGGCAAGTGCTAAAGGGCAAAGCTTTGGTACCAGACACTGAGATATTTGCATATTCACAATATGTTTCTGGCCGAGAGCACGTTTTTCTGGAGTTCTGTATGTATTTCTAGGTCTCTATATTTATCCATGTCTCTGGCTACATATGTAAGACTAAGTTTAGAGTTGGTGTCTTTGCTGGATGCTTTGCAGCGGTACTTGAAGAATTCCATGTTAAACAGGCACTAGCAGCAGACGTGAGCTGCTCTCACGTGGGAGGGGACATCGCAGAGGGAGGTGGAGACCTGGGCTCAGTTCCTTGGCACAGTGGCCAGCGATAGACAGGGCCTTTCAACGTTATTTTCATCAAGTGTTTCCGAGCCAGTTCATTTATTTTTGGATTCCTCTTCATTCCAAACAAAAGCAGTTTGATAATAAAATCAGACGATGCCGCATGGGAACAACTACCCTCCTCCGAAAGACCCTTACCCAGCTATTATTTTTACCTCATACGTTAGTGAAATTCAGGGTTGGATGATCCTAGTAGAAAATCAAGTAATGACTATTTGCCTGAGTCCTGTTTATTACCTTATTTATTTTGGTAAATAAGTGGGGGAGAAAGTTGTTTCTGAAGGGATTCAGGTAAGGAGAGAACGAGTTAGAAGAAGGGATGACCATTGCCAAGAGAACAGATCTTAAATGTTCTCACCACACACACACGCGCACACACACACACACACACACACACACAATAGTAATTACTTGTGATGCAGGTGTTAATTGATGCTATTGTGGTAATCATTTTACAATATATGTGTATCAAATCAACATGCTGTACACCTTAAACTTACACAATATTATATGTCAATTATATCTCTCAACAAAGCTGGGGAAAAAAAGAAGGGATTACATCAGGGCTACGTGCTCTCCCAGGGATGTGGCCACTAGCCAGCATGGGAATGTGCTTGTCGTTAGTTGGTTTACTTTTGTGCCCTTTCTTAGTGTTCATGCCACCCACACCATTCAGGCTCCCTGGGGACCAGGTGACACTGATGACTTAGCCTGCTTATTATTTCTAGCATCATCTAGAAAATTTACCTTTGGGACAGTAAAGTAAAACATTTTTATTAAATCATGTACAACATTAAGTATCCCCTTTTTGTGATGTTTTAAATGCAGTATTTTATTTAAAACTGCTTTACAAAGGAAAATATGCCGGTGGGTTTGCTTCCTATTAGGTGAATTTATCTCTTTTTCCAAATTGAAAAACAGAAGATGAAAATTATGAAGTAAAATTACAAACACACGAAAAGTAAAGACACTCATCTGATATTATTGGCCCGAGGGGTTATGTGTGTGTACTCAAGCGTGTGCCACCACATCAAAGTAATCATGGTGGCAGAGCATGTGCCTGGGGTCCCCAAGACCACCCCCAGTTTTGATGATTTGCTAGGAGGACTCACAGGACTCAGCGTATAGTCATACTCATGGTTGTGATTTATTACAGTGAAAGAATACAAGACAATATCAATAAAGAGAAAAGGCACCTAAGGCAAAGTCCGGAGGAGACCAGATGCAAGCTTCCAAGAGTCCTTTCCCAGTGGGTCACATGGATGTGCTTGATTCCCCCAGCAGCTATGTAAAACGTTGTCTTCCAGGAAGCACATTAGAGACTCAGAGCACTTAGAAGTACCCCAGGTTTTTCTTGCTGACTGGTCATGAAGGCATCCTCTTCCCACACGTACCTAAATACCAGACTCCCGGAAGGAAAGCAGGTGTTAGCATAAACCATGTTGTTTGCACAAAGAGTTTAGAGACACTGGTTCATTCTTATTAGTTAGTATGGTAGGAATTCTCCCTGAATCCAAGTTCACAGACACCAACCAAGGGCCAGCCTTGCAAGCAGGCCTTTAGGGTAGCAGTCTCAGGCCTGCTGTAACTCTTTTTTGGTGCAGTTAGGCAGAGAGGCTCTAATGATAGACTTTCCTGGCAGCCTTCAGTTCTCAGGAAGAACGGGTGCTGCATTATAAGGCCGTGGACTGCCACGGGGTCAGCTGTGCAAGGAGGGATGGATGATCCCATAGGAGAAGCTGGGGTGGGTGAGGTTCACTGGTCCAGAGAGGGAGGACTCAGCAGAGTCAGGGTCTGCCACCAGCAGGAGTAAGGGGAGGCCAAGTTGTCTGGGGAATTCCATCCAGAGCATTTCCCACAGCAAAAGAATGGACCACAGACAATACCAGAGGCCAGTAGGAGGCAAAATGACCAGGAAGAGAAGAGCGCGCCCTCCAGCAGGCAAACATCCAAGGACCAGCACAAGCCCAAAAAACTCCGTTCCCTCAACGTCAGGGGAACACGTGGGGCACCCTCTCTCTCCATATACTCAGATGCTCTTTAGAAGATAAACAGAGGAATGGAAAGAGACTGAACATTGCCTAGTGGGTTGTTCAGGTCATGGGTCATTGCTTTAAGCCAGACCGCATGTTGAATACATTTTTTCCCTGCTCACCAGTGGGTAGGCATTTGGGGAACAAGCCAGATTAGAGACTGAATAATAAAATTACACTTTTGCCTACATCTGCATTGTAGTATGAGTTAAACTCTGTGCCTTTATTACTCTAGTAATTTTTCTTTAGTTTATGAGAAAGGGTATTATTTTATAGTCTGAAGTCGTTTACTGTTTCATTACCCCAAAACTTTTTTCTGCTTTTAGGCATCTTCTAAAAATAAGACTATGTTGCCTCTAGATAATGGTGTTTTCCAATGTGCGCAAGATTCTAAATCTAAGATGGATGCCAAACATAAAGGTCTTTGAAGGCCAGCTAAAGTACAATATGTGACAGTCTTTAAAGATGGCGGCCGACAATCCCTTGTCTCCCTATGTGGGCAAGCTGATTCATCCATTAACAAGGGACGCCCATCTCCTTACATCTGGGCTGATCCCTCTGATTCCTTTGATCATGCAGCAAAAATCACATAATACCAGTTCTGGGCTTATTAGCCTTTATGAAGCCTGACATTTTCCTCTTTTTCTCTGTGGAAACCTGCTGCCATGTAAGAAATGCAACCACCCCCATACCTCTACGCGGTGAATGTATCCAGTTAGATACGTGGTGAGGCCACAGGGAGGAGCCCTGAGAAGCCCCACCAACAGTAATAAGCGAGGCCCCAGACCTAGAACCGCAGTGGTACCGTCCAGCTCATTCTCAGTCATTTATATCACCCCAGCTAAGACCCCAGATATCATGAAGCTGAGACACTCTTGCTGTCCAAATTCCTGATCTACAGATTCAGCAGCAAATGAAATAGGTGTTATTTTAAGTCACTAAATTTGGGGGCAGTTTGTTTTGCAGCAATAGATAGCTGGAATACATTATAAGTTAGCATTTTATGTACTGCCAAAACTAAAAAGGTAATAATCTTCAAACAAATAAATATAAACATTCCTTGTTACCTACACGAAATAGTTTTAACTCGGACTTTTGGAGTCAAAGGATCCTCCGAATAGCCTTCAAGTCATTTTGACATTAAAATCTTCTGTGGCTTTTGACAGTACAGATTTAGGTACATCAAAATTTACTGTCTGTTTCATCAGGTAGGAAGTAGAAAACAGCATTAATTCTGTTATTCAGATATCATCACCAATAGCATTACCCTTGCTTACAGTTTTTTGCCTAAGGAAACATTTTTTACTTTTTATGATGGAATTTTTCAAAAATATCTCAAAGTCGGAAATTCAGACAACACAGCCCCCACGTATCCTTCAGCTAATTTCAGCAATTATCAACATCCTGACATTTTCTTCTGAAGAATCAATCTTATGACCATCTTTTCTCACAAGCAGCTTCCGTTCCGGGCACTGTTATCTGACCCTCATGACAGAGACTGGAGGACATGGAAGAGAAGGTGAGGGGGGGAGTAGGCGAGAAGGAGGAAAGTGTCATGCCATTGA
This sequence comes from Balaenoptera musculus, assembly GCF_009873245.2. Taxonomy (NCBI): domain Eukaryota; kingdom Metazoa; phylum Chordata; class Mammalia; order Artiodactyla; family Balaenopteridae; genus Balaenoptera; species Balaenoptera musculus. The sequence goes on from NC_045790.1 coordinate 75,909,492, forward strand.
AAACTGGAGAATCTCTCCTATTCACATCCTGTTTCCATTCTCTTTAATCAGAGGACTTATTTTCCACTTAGCACCTTAGTTAGTGCATGGAGGAATACTGCCTCCAAAATTGAAATAAAGTGGTTTGCCTTACTAAATTCCTAGCAATGGCCATGGTTCAGGCTTTAATAAGTGCCTCTGATATAAACACTTCCAGAAACCATTTTCTAAAAGGGCGTCCTCCTGCAGAAAGGTTTAAACAAAATTTAAACAAGATTTCAAACATAGATTTACAATAGTTTCATGACAAAACTACGCCTTAAAATGTTTCAGGAGTTGCTGTGGGTTTTCGACTGGGAACGTGGTGGGTGTTATACATTAGCTGTTTAATGTGTTCAGTTGTTGAATCCAAAATTGCTTGGAACGTTTAAACGTTGGCAGCCATGAAAACAAACACTAGTTCACGTTCCCAGGGCCTAAAAGAAATCAAAACAAACTTAATAGAAGTCAGGCTTAATCATTTTTCTTCATACGACTAATAAAGTTGTGAAAAACCGAGCTTCAGTTTTACATTTAAGTGGTCATCTTCATAATTACATCTGGGTTACAAATGTTATGCTGTGTTTCTTCTCCATAGTTGTAAAATGAAAACTGAACTTTTATACATTCTGTGGTCTGTATCATGTGACCACAGTGGGCTTAATGAGAATCAGGCAGTGGGCCAAAAGGAAATTTAATCCTGTCTCTCTCTCCCTTTCCTTTTTGGGACTCTGTGTGAGAGTTGTATTTGTTTGGGGGTCAGAGTTTTCTCTGGCAGTTTATGGACGCGTGGAGATGTAGTGGGACAGAATGAAAGAGCAGAAAATTGGGTGACTATAAGTAGGTAAAATCAGAATTTGCTGACAGAAGGCTGGTCAGCATTTTGGCAGGTCTAATAGTTTTGGAAAGCTTTTGTAAGGCTGAGCTGATTTGGTTTGCTACCAAAACTGTGTTGGACCCTGAGTGTTTAGATGCAGATCATAACTATTTTATAGGTATTTCCTACTGAGGTAAAAGGCTTATATTTATCATATGTTGCTTTACAAAGGTTGTTCTTTGAAGGATTTGATTCTCCTGCGAACACAAACAGGGCCATGAGATACACCAGCACACTTAGGTGCCCTGTTTCCTAACAATGGTGTGAAAGGGCACCACACTCAAAGGGGGAGATCTAGGTTTGTGACTAACTTTACTCTCGCAAGGCCTGTTGTTAAGTAGCTAAATACACTTATATTCATTCTGCAGTGTCCAATATCTTTCTTGCTTTATATGCAAAATGGGGATAATAAAATCTGTACTTTCTACCTGATAAGATTGTTTTGTTGTTTGTTTGTTTTAATTTTTATTGAAGTATAGTTGATTTACAATGTTGTGTTAGTTTCAGGTGTACAGCAAAGTGAATCAGTTATACATAGACATATATCCACTCTTTATTTTTTGGATTCTTTTCCCATATAGGCCATTACAGAGTATTGACTAGAGTTCCCTGTGCTGTACAGCAGGTTCTTATTTGTTATCTATTTTATATACAGCAGTGTGTATATGTCAGTCGCAGTCTCCCAGTTTATCCCTCCCCCCTCCCTTTATCCCCTGGTAACCATAAGTTTGTTTTCTACATCCGTGACTCTCCTTCTGTTTTGACAATAAGTTCATTTGTACCCTTTTTTTTTCCTACCTGATAAAAAATGAAAGGACATTAGTTAGTGGCTTGAAAGTGAAGTATGAAGACCTAATCGTCGACATCAGTGTTACTTAGTGAGTACCCACCTCATGCAGAGCAGAGCCTGCAGAAGAGAAGTTGCAGAAAAACATGCCAGGTATTGCTACTAATAGAAACAAGATTGTAATCCTTAAGTAAATCATTTGTTCCTGAGACTAGGAAGTTAGACAAAAGTGTAATAAACACATGGACTTTATCATTATTTTTTTCCTTGCTATTGGCTTTCACTGCTAGATCAACAGGTATTTGATCTTAATTCAAAGCATACATATGCCTCGTGCACAAACCTACACATGTACACACATATGCACACTGGATTTCTAGTGACTGGTGGATCTGCTAACACTAAACACAATCTAAATGGGCATTGCTGATATAAAGAGTTAGAGTCCTATGAAAGACTGAGATCTACCAGGGGAAGTGCATCACTCTAAGAACGTATGCAAACCTTCTGCTTCTGTTTTCCATTACTGCATAATGAACCACCCCAAACTTGGATAGCCTAAAGCAGTAAGCGTTTTATTGCTTATGATTCTGTGAGTGAGGAACTATGGTGGGGTCAGTGGGGACTGGCTCATTTCTGCTTCACATAGAGTCAACTGGGCAGCGCAGCTGGGCTTGAGGATCCAAGACAGCCTTACTCACATGTGTGGGATTTGGTGCTGCCTGTTGGCTGGGGCCCTTCAGTCTCCTCCATACTGATTCTGTCTCCACGTGGATTCTCATCCTCGGGACTCTCTCTTCATGCAGCCTGTCCTGCAGGAGGAGAAAGGACTTCTTTACGTGATGGCTAGCTTCCAAGGGGCAAAAAAGAGAAGCTGCAGGATCTCTTAAGGCCTAGGCCCAGAACCAACAGCAGCCGTGACCTTCCTCCTGACTTCTTGCTGTATGAGAAAAATAAACTCCTGAATGTTTGAACTATTCTGATGGGGTATTCTTTTCTGTGGTTGAGTAATTCCTTTTGGCTACAGTGCTAAATGCTGGCTTATCTGGGCATTGAGCCTTCCACCCTTTCCTCCTTTGTTGTTCGCATCAAACACAAAAGCTTTCCTGAGGCAGCCAGGAATATCCCTGTCTGGATTACTGTTTCAAATAAGAAGAGGGGGCATTTCACCGTTTTGTTTGCTTTGTTTTGGGTTAACTCCTTGTTAATAAGAAAATTTAATTAAACAGAACATCTCTGTTGCCCTGAGAATCACAACTCTTCTAGGCGAATTTGGTAAGAAGGGACTGCCCTGTGAATTTCAAAAAGGATGCTGCAGAGAAAGAAACAGTATAGAATTAAGTGGTGACAACAGGCATTAATATTCCTGGCAGTCTTCAAAAGAACCTTAAAGAAAATGGAGCCGGTCAAAGCTAATGGATGATTTTCATAAATCTTTACCTCAGTGAACAGTTGTAGAGAATTACTCCGGCATCAGTATGATCATAAGATTCTAATCGCACAATCTTCCTCAAATGTCAGAGCTGAGAACAGGAATAAACCATACCTTCTTGCTTGGATACTTGTTAGTTAAATCACATCTTAGTTGGACTGCCTGAAATCTGATAGACCACAAAGTAGCAGATGTGTGTATGGAAAACCAAAAGACAGAAATGAGCTACTTCACTGTAGTTTGGTCTCACTAACCCTCTTTCCAAGCTTCTGAACTTTGAAAGGGATGCTAATTAGTTATTAGAAAATTGATTCAAGGACATGAGAACTTAAAAAACAACACAGTAAGAACAACAGATCACATGAAAATGTTTGGCCAGTATCTCCGGCTTCATGACAAAAAGGGTCCTTCGTCTGGCTTACTGGGTCTGGAAGGAATCAGCTTAAGAGAAACCATAGAGCAAGGCACAGGGGCTAAGGAAGCCCAATGCCCCGAAAAAAGACAGTCCAGGGAAGTACTCCAACCTTGAGTGTTAGGCTCTCTTCCTTTTCTCCCTCCCTCCCTCCGTCTTTTCCTCCTCCCCTTGTACCTTTGGTGTTTTTCCCCAGGTGAACATAAGGATGTGTCCAAGTTGTCTGGTCTCGTTTAGATTGGTCCATGGGTTTCCGTCCAGGAAGCTCTCTTTATTCCAGGGCTATGTAATAAGCTTAAATCCAAGATCATATACTCAGAGAGGAACGGGAAAACTGCTTAGAGAAGACAAAGGCAATGTTGTGAACATTGCTCAAGTGGGTTTTTCTGTTGACTGGTCATGCTTTCCCTTCACGGGCACAGATGGGTGTACAATGCTCTTTTTTTTTTTTTTTTTTTTTTTTAAGCCTTCGGTACTGGTTTCTCCTCATCTTCATGACTATTCAGATGTTTTGGTGTTCTAGGGCTTGGTATAGAGCCCTCTTGCCTTGACCATTTCCTTGGGTGAATGTTTTTAGGTCTATGGCTTTAAATATCTATCTCAATGCTAATAACTTTCAGATTTTTATATTCAAACCAGACTTCCCTGATAACTCCAGGATCCTGGATCTGAGTGCCACTTGACATCTTCTTTTAAATGTTGATAGGCATCTTAAACTTAACATATTAAAAAAATCACTTGAGGGAGTTCCCTGGTGGTGCAGTGGTTAAGAATCTGCCTGCCAATGCAGGGGACACTGGTTTGAGCCCTGGTCTGGGAAGATCCCACATGCCATGGAGCAACTAAGCCCATGCATCACAACTACTGAACCTGCGCTCTAGAGCCCGCGAGCCACAACTACTGAGCCCATGTGCCACAACTGCTGAAGCCTGCGCACCTAGAGCCCATGCTCCACAACAAGAGAAGCCACTGCAATGAGAAGCCTGCGCACCACGATGAAGAGTAGCCCCCCACTCGCCGCAGCTAGAGAAAGCCTGTGCATAGCGACGAAGACCCAACACAGCCATAAATAAATAAATAAATTAATTAATTAATTTAAAAAATTTTAAAACATCGCTTGATAAACAACCACATCAACACACACACACACACACACACACACACACGCCCCTTCTTCTTCCAGGCCATCCTCTATCTGTAAAGTCTCCCTCCAACTTTCATGCACTCAGTTGTTCAAACCAAATATCTAGGAGTTATTTCTTATTTTTCTCTTTTACTCACCCCCAGATTGCTTCCATCAGTGTTCCAGGCAATTCTATTTCTAAAATATATTTGGAGTCTGTTTTCTTCTCCACAATTTTTTACTACTAACACCTTAGTCTAAGTCTCTAAACTATCATTTCACATGAATTATGCCACTTGCTTAATAGCTGTTTTCCCTACTTCTTCTCTTGCTGTCTATTGTCAGTTCCCCATACAGGAGTCAAAGTGGTCTCTTTAAGAAGATAAATCTGATCATGGCACTCCTCTGCATAAAATCATCCAATACCTTCTTAGCACACATAGAATAAAATCTTATTGCTTAAAACCCGCATAATCTGGCCCCACCTAGCTCGCCCACCTCATCCTGCACTTCCCTCTCACCCTCTCATTGTACTTCCATCTGGTATCCTTTCCCCTGTACCTCAAGCACATCAAGTATGTTCCTGCCTTAGATCATTCACATCTGCCATCCCCTTTGCGTGGAATACTTTCCCTCCGAATCCCTTTATGGATGGACTCTTCTTGTGATTTGGTTGTCATTTCAGATGCCAACTCCTCAGACGGTCCTTTTCCAACCACCTTCTTTCATTTTCTTCAGAGCACTTCCCACTGTCTGAGATTGGTTATGGAATATCACTCCTAGTAGAATGTAAGCTCTTTTAGAATGGGGACCTCATCTGTTTACTTCTCCACTGAATCTCCAACACCTAGAATATTGTCTGGTACGTACTGTTCCCTCAGTAAATATTTGCTGAGTATAAGCTTTCCAACAGAGCACCTAGAAGATGTTTGATGCATATTTGTTAGATAAATGAATACTGCGTACAAGTGATGCGTGACACTTGCCTGTGCTGTTCTCTGAAAGAATTATTCTCCATACCCCCCAACCTCACTCCACTGTGTTTGGCTGAGTCTGTCTGACTTTGGACTGTGGCCAATATATACATATGGTCTATATACAGATTCCAGAGCAAGGAATGAGTGGGGCATTTTGTTCAATCAAATATTTGCCTGAACATATCTCACTGGACCTTGGTAATTTACCTTAATGGAGAGTTCTAATAACAATCTATACTTCTCTCCAATATTTTACACTAGATATCAAATGCTCTTTCCTCATTTTCTTCTAGGTCTAGGATTCTTTGAGTCTCTGTCTCTTATATTTTGTTTTTGTTACCTAATGTAGAGGAGTTGCCAGCAGTATTCATGTAAACTCTCTCCCATACTCAGTGGAGTCAAAGGCTAAGAGGGTCTCTGACTTGACTTGTCTGCAAGATTTCTGCAGCCATAGAAAAGCATGTCATTTTTGTGGCTAAATTCTTTGCCATTTCTCTTCAACTGTGCAGAAAGCTTTCCTTACTTATTAATATTGGCCTTCAAGCATTTTGCCATTGCAAAAAGAAAGTTGTTTCATTTCTTTTTAAGTTCCTGGCCATAAGCCATTGTGATTCCATTTTCTAAACATTCACATTTGGGAAATTTGATGCAAATTCAAGTTTGGAGTAGTAAGATGCCTCAAACCACATGCTATGGTTGAACTCAAAGTTTGGTCTGATATTATGTTTGTCTTTAAAGGATATTTTTAAAATCTGTAAATTAATTGGTTTATTCTGCACAGCATAACAAAAAGTGAAAAACAAATATGTGAGAGATGAGAAAAATACCACAGATTCTTACTGCTTCTATAATTGACAATTTTAATTTAAAATTTAAAATCAAGAATTTATATCTTTAAAAAACAGGAATGAGACAAATTCATAAACTTCATATATATATATGCACATATATACATACACATACATACATACACAGAGTGTATGTATGTATGTGTGTGTTTATATTGTATATAAAATGTTACTTAGAGTTTTGTTTTCTTTTTTTCCCAATGCTGTAAGTCATTCGCCAGAAATCTTTGAGTTTTTAATTGAGCATTTTTTGATTTTTTCAGGTAAGACGACTGACACTAGAAATGGGTCCAAATTTTTATAATATTATCTAGAAATGGTTCCTGTTATAGAGCATGTTTTGTTTGGGATTATTGTGCTTTCCTCTAAAGTAGTATAAAATATTAGAGAGCAGAATAGATTGTTATTAGAACCCATGCTATCATGGGAAGTGCATAGAATAGGGGATCTAATTGTTCTGGGTTCTAATACTATCCTTACTACTAACTAATCATATATGTTTATAGATAAGCTACAGTCTTCTGGGTCTCAGAATTTCCCAGCTTGTTCTTTAGAAACATCTTCTGAAAGATATTAATATGCATTTTATTAAGAAAGGTTTCTGTAAACAAAAAGCCATGGAAATGCTGAATAATATCCCTGGTGTAGTCTTGGAAATTCACTAGGAATATTTTCATATTAAAGGCTCTGAGAAGTATAGTAAGAAAAGTAAAACATTTAAAAAAACTCAACATTTCCCAAATATTTTTGCTCACAGAACTTTCATTTCTTTCTTTTCTTTTCAAATCATTCAACATGTTTCTCAGAACACCTACCAAATCTTATAAATTAAGTGTTCTGCAATAATCCAGCTTAGGTAATGTCATACTACAAAACTCCTAAGGGTTCTTTGAAACCCTAAGAGTTGATGAGTCCTTATATCAAAATTATAAAAATAACATCTCAGAATAAAACAAGAGACTGAACTTTCAGAATTTCCCCAAATTTATTCTCATAATGTAATATAATCAGCCAATAAAACACAGAACTTTCTCTTATCACCCATCGCAACCAAAAATCTAAGGACCTAGAACTCACATCAATTTAAGGGTTTTTTAAAAATTCTGATTATATGGTACAGAAAAACATGCAAAAAGGTAGTAATGACAAGTTTGAGAATATGTAACTATTTTTCCTGGTTTTGTGGTGTGATTTCCTCCTTTGGTACTCCAGATAATGTACTTGTTATGATGTTGCTTTGGAAAGAAGAGAAGAATAATCACCCCAAATCAAATGTCAGCAAAAGTTTCATGGGAGAAAAAGGGTCTTTCAGACTGCTTTTTTTCGTGTTATGGTAAAATTGCTGTGGGTCCATTTGAACTGACAATGCCTGATAGACTCAATCATTTGTGATACCATAGCGTTTACCCTCTTGGACTAGTTCCCTTAAACAAGAAATTAGTGTGCCATCTCTATGTTTCCAACACTGGACCAGGCACTAGCAACGTGAATATCAGTAAGACATAGTCCCTGCACCCTGTGATAAATATTATGATAAACGTGCAGGATGTTATAAGGGCCCAAACTCAGTATGAGTATGCACAGACTGGGAAGAGAAAATAGAAGAGAAATATAATAAAACAAGAAAACCAAAGTAAACCAAGAAAGAACCCTGAAGTAGAAACTGAGAAAAATTGTTGGCATGGGAAGACAGTGGGCCCCAAAGATATGGGACATGGTTGCTATAGAAAGAAGAGCCAGAAAAGCAAATATCAGGAGTTAATGGATCCAATTTTAAGAACCTATATCAGACAATCCTGGACTTTAAGAGATAAGGGGTCCTTGAAGCTTATCAACCAGTCTTTGTATAGATAAGTACACTAAAGTTCAAGGTCACAAAGCTGATTTGTGGCAGAAACAAACCCAGAATCTAGGATTTCTGACTTTGAGCAAATCTTTTTCCATTGTGAAATTATTTGGGGATCCTGTGACTTGTTTATTTTTTAAACTATCATACATAATTTGAAGTGAGTAGACGATTGTTTGTAGCTATAAAATGGGTTGCAGTGATGCTTACTCTAATGAGATTTGAGTTATAATCCATTAAATAGCAATTTAAAGAATGTCCGTATTAGAGGGACCAGGGTTCCACTTGCATACAGAGAAAATGGCAAGTAATTCAAAACACATGAAGAAGGAAAAACTGACCTGGTCTCTGATGACATATGGAGGCGGTGGGTAGAAAGGAAGGAAGACATCAAAACTAATTCGATATTTCATTTACAACTGACTGGAAGAATGTTGATGCCATTGCCAGCTGCAAGTGGCCTGTGGGGGTAGGGAAGCGATGCTGGTGTCTGCAAGAGCTAGGACGTGTCCGTAGATTAGAGAAGGAAAACTGGACGAGAGGGATCCTCTGAAGGGAGAATTGATGCCCCTGACTATACACTGTGCATAATGAATGAGGCGAGACAAATTTAAAGGTCACGATAATGAGGGAAGGGCATTTGGCTTGTTACAGGGATGGAGGTCATGGAAGACCTTTGGAACAAACCTTGAACTTTGTTATATTTACAGAGTGCTATAAATAATCATAAAATGTTTGTCTAGAAAGAATATGGAAAGCAAGTTTTTTTCTGCCTCTAAAAAAAAAATGACCTCTGAGGCTTTAACAATGGATAATATAGGGTTTATGGTTTTGTCATGTTTTTAACGATTTTCCTTGGTGAAATGAATATCTAATGATCATTTTGTTAGTAAATCATTCCACATGCATAACTCTGGCCCCTCTTTTCTGTTTGTTCCATTTTCTTTAATATATATTGAGAGTAGATCACCAATAAGCCCCATTTCTCTCCCTAAAGGCATTTGGGAGATAACCCCCTTTTAGCCTTCTATTCTGAAATCTGAATTGCACAGTTCCATGAAGATTTCTTCATGGACATTATGTACCAACTACAGTGGTATTATTTTTCTGGTTCAGCTTCAATTTCTATCATATTTTAATTGAAGAGTCAATAACCAGTTGTAGTTCTCTTGTTTAAAAAAAGGCACTATTCAAATAATGGATACGTAGGCTGTACTTCCTACAAGTTCCGGCCTTATTTATGTAGTTAGAAGGAACCCTTTTGAACATCTTAAAGGAGTCCTCTCTATTTATTTTAGGTCAGTTCGATATTCAACATATAAAGCCTCCCATGAATCCCCCCAGAATAGAGAGAAATACTTCTTCCTTCCTTTGCCAGACACAGGCAGTTGCTTTGGAGAATATGTAAATAACTCTTTGAAACACATTTTCAAACTCTCCCCCTCCCCCCAGCACTGTTATTTTCTTTTGGATTTAAAGACTAACTCCAGCACCACAATTTCTTGGGACGAAGAAACACATTTCCCAGGTAGAAGATTCCCCGCAGTTGACAAAGCCCACTACTTAACATTATTTTTTTGAATCCACAGTAAAGAAATTGATCCATGGATAGTTTTAATAGGTATCTGAGAAAATAAAAACAGTGTGTCAAATTTCTGTCACTGGCAATATCCATCTCTTTTCTTCTGTATATTGGCCATTTTCGGGGGACTCTCTCATTGTGGAGACATTACAGATATTTGTAAGGGAAATGAGGGGGAGAAAGTTATTTTATTTATAGGCAGTTCAAATTCTTCCTGCAAAGAATTCTAACATCACATGAAAAAGCTAAAATACCGGCAGCCTCACTTCGAATCCTGCATATGCTTGCAAGTCACTGTACCTAAAATTCTCATGTCCTCTCCACCGCTCCCCCCTCCCCCCCACCCAAATGCTTCCTTCATTTCTTCCAATACATTCTGGTAAGCTTAGCTCTTTTCTGTCTGTAAAAAAGTAAGGTATGTACTTGTTTCCTGGACTCTTACTAACTTGCACTTTGCCCTTATTTAAAGTGTGCAAATATTTCATTTGTGAACAAAATAAATAATGTAACTCTTTATTTGCTGATTCTATTCTATTAAAAAGGTACTATGTGATATGCCTATTTACTGTGGCTTGTTTCTAAAACAGCAGAACAAGCTGTAAATACTGGTGTAAAACAATGGGGTGGACAGACAGTTAATTGACTGTGACGATCTGAGGGAGCTAGATTTAATTGATTACTATTCATGGAGTTGATGAACTTTATTATACTGCTGGTATCATGTAGAAGAGAGTCCTCTTAGTCTGGGCTATTAATTTGATTGTTTATAGTGGTTTTTATTAAAGTGTGTTCAGAGGACCAGCCTCAGCAGAATCACCTAGGCTTTTGAAAATGACAGTTTCCTATGTTCCACCTGGGTCTGATTATATCAGGGTTTCTGAAGGAGGGCCCTCAGAATCTGCATTTTTTCTTCCAGTTTTATTGTGATATAATTAACAGACAGCTCTGTGTAAGTTCAAGGTGTACAGCAATGATTTGACTTATATACATCATGAAATGATTATCACAATAAGTTTAATGAACGTCTATCATCTCATATAGATACGAAATTAAAGAAATGTATAATTTTTTGTGATGAGAATTCAAGATTTACTGTTATCAACTCTCATAGATAACATACAGCACTGAGAATTTATCATGTACCTTTACATCGCTAGTACTTATATCTCTTATAACTGAAACTTTGTACCTTCTGACTACCTTCATCCAGTTCCTGCCCCCCCATTCCACCTTTGGTAACCACAAATCTGATCTCCTTTTGTATGATCTTGTTTGTTTTTGAAGTATAATTGACCTACAAGACTATTTTAGCTCCTGTTACACAACATTGTGATCTGGTATTTCTGTACATTTCAAAGGGATCACGAGGATAAGTCTAGTTATAGGTCAACATACAAAGATGTTACATAATTATTGACTATATTCCCCATGCTGTACATTTCATGCCCATGACTCATTTATTTTGCAACAGGAAGTCTGTACCTCTTAATCTCCCTCACCCATTTCTTTCCTCTCTCCCCATCCCCTTTGGCAATCACCTGTTTGTTCTTATATCTATAACTCTGTTTCCATTTTGTTATGTTTGTTCATTTGTTTTTCAGATTCCACATATAGGTGGAATCATACAGTATTTGTCTTTCTCTGTCTGATTTATTTCACTTAGCACAATACCCTCTAGGTCTATCTTTGTTGTCACAAATGGCAAGATTTCATTTTTTATGGCTGTGCAATATTCCTTTATATATATTATATATTCGTATATTATATATAGATGCCATATCTTCTTTATCCATTCATCTATCAATGGACACTTAGGTTACTTTCATATCTAGGCTATTATAAATCATGCTGCAATGAATATAGGGGTGCATATATCTTTTCTAATTAGTGTTTTCATTTTCTTTGGATAAATACCCAGGAGTGGAATTGCTGGATCATATGATAGTTCTATTTTTAATTTTTTGAGGAATCTCCATACTGTTTTCCATAGTGGCTGCACCAATTTACATTCCCACCAACAGTGCATGAGGCATCCCTTTTCTCCTCATCCTCACCAACACTTGTTATTTGTGGTCTTTTTGATAATAGCCATTCTAACAGGTGTAAGGTGATATCTCACTATAATTTTGATTAACATTTCCCTGATGATTATTGATGCTGACCATCTTTTCTGTGCCTGTTGGCCGTACAAATGTCTTCTTTGGAAAAATGTCTGTTCAGATTCTCTGCTCATTTTTTAATCAAGTTGTTTGTTGTTTTAATGTTGAATTATATGTGTTCTTTGTACATTTTAGTTATTAACCCCTTGTCAGATATCTCATTTTCAAATATATTCTCTCATTCAGTAAGTGGCCTTTCATTTTGCTGATGGTTTCCTTTACTGTGCAAAAGCTTTTTAGTTTTATATGGTCCCATTTGTTTATTTTTGCTTTTGTTTCCCTTGCCTGAGGAGACATATCCCCCCAAACATTGCTAAGACTGATGTCAAAGTGCATGCTGCCTATGTTTTCTTGTAGAAGTTATAGTTTCAGGTCATAGGTTTAATTCTTTAATCCATTTTGAATTTATTTTTGTGCATGGTGTGAGAGAGCAATCCAGTTTGATTCTTCTGCATGTAACTGTCCCAACATTGAAGAGGCTTTCTATTTCTATTGTATATTCTTGCCTCCTTTGTTATTAATTGCCCATATAAGTGTGGGTTTTCTTCTGTGCTCTCTGTTCTGTTCCATATATCTATGTGTATGTTTTTGTGCCAGTACCATACTGTTTTGATTACTCTAGCTTTGTATTATAGTCTGAAGTCAGGGAGAATGATTCCTCCAGCTCTGTTCTTCCTTCTCAAGATTGTTTTGGCTATTTGGGGCCTTGTGTGTTCCTATACAAATTTTAAAATTATTTGTTCTAGTTTTGTGAAAAATGCCCTTGGTATTTTGATAGGGATTACATTGAATCTGTAGATTGCCTTGGGTAGTATGGTCATTTTAACAATATTAGTTCTTCCAACCCATGAACACAATATATTTTCCCATCTGTTTGTATTGTCTTTAAATAGGCATTCTGGTTATTCTTCTCACATTAAAATGCCTGAGAGTCACTGGTTTATAACATGCTAATAAAGCAAGATTGATATTCTAACCCAGATCACCTTGTTGAACTTTAGAATCTGTTTATAGAACTGGTGGTTAGTTCTTTCATTTGAATGTTCTACAGGCATTTCATATTCATTCCACACTTCACCCACTGTGTCTTTATTTCCCCACAAGCGGCACAAGGGGGAACAGTGGGAGTGGTCTGCCACACATGGAGGCAAGGAGTCTTTTTTGTTTTTGTTACTGTTTGTAGATAATGGAAAACAATAATGGAAAACTGCTTTAATTATCATGATTAAGCAGTGTTAATAATAATATTCTTCCCACCGATCTCCTTGGCATATTGTTGGCCCACATATACTTTGTACATGTTTTTGTTATCTTCATACATGCCACTTTATATTATAATCGTCTGTTTAGGGACTTCCCTGGTGGTCCAGTGTCTAAGACTCCACACTCCCAATGCAGGGGGCCCGGGTTCTATCCCTGGTCAGGGAACTAGATCCCACGTGCTGCAACTAAGACTTAGCATGCCGTGACTAAAGATCCCACATGCCACAACTAAAGAGCCTGCATGCTGCAACTAAAGATCCTGCATGCCACAGCTAAAGATCCCACATGCCACAACTAAAAAAAAAAAAAAAAAGATCCTGCATGCTGCAGCTAAAGATCCCACACGTGGCAATGAAGATCCCATGTGCCACAACTAAGACCCAGCACAGCCAAATAAATAAATTAATTTAAAAAAAAGAAGTGAAAATGCAGCATTAAAAAAATAATTATCTGTTTACACATTTTTCCATCTCCCTAAACTCTGAGTCCTTTATATATTTTCTATCTCCCGGCAACCAGCAAAAAACTCCCTAGGCATTATATGTAAATCTTACATACTGGAACAAATGGATTATTACAGCATTATATACAAGGCATGGATCAAACTGGAAGACTAGGTATGCATATCTGCATACTCATTTCCATAAAAATCTCTAGAAATTGTGAAAGAGAGATATCTTATAAATATAATAGTAAGTAAGGAAAACAAGATGTCATTAGTGGATTAGGTAATTTAAAGAATAATTGAACAAAAAACTCACATAGGTGTGACTATTTGAATAAACTACTTCTCTGACACTGGCTGAAGAATACATTAAGTATATTATACACACATAGTTACACACAGCCCCCATCAACAGATGAACATGGAACATCAGATTCAAAGTAAGAAAAGCCACACACACAAATTACTAATATATATATTTTTTTTAAGTTGGGCTTATCCTTTTTTATTTATTTATTTATTTATTTATTTATGGCTGTGTTGGGTCTTTGTTTCTGTGCTAGGGCTTTCTCTAGTTGTGGCAAGTGGGGGCCACTCTTCATCGCGGTGCACGGGCCTCTCACTATCGCGGCCTCTCTTGTTGCGGAGCACAGGCTCCAGACGCGCAGGCTCAGTAATTGTGGCTCACGGGCCCAGTTGCTCCGTGGCATGTGGGATCTTCCCAGACCAGGGCTTGAACCCGTGTCCCCTGCATTGGCAGGCAGATTCCCAACCACTGCACCACCAGGGAAGCCCCAAATTACTAATATTTAAGGAAAATTAACATTATTTTATAGAAACACCAAACTCAATAGAAATGTTAATGACCAATGCAATGAAGGTAGTATAGAAAGCATAAAAGATATATAACTAATACTTAAAAGAAATATAACTAATGTAATACTCAGATGAAAGAATATTTAAATTTGTAAGAAAGAACAGTGTTTTATGAAAAAGGCACAATTAGAATCTAAACAATATCATCATGGGTATAAACAAAAACTCAGTTGATGTATTCAATAGCAGAACTGACACAGCATAAAAGTGAATTGTTGAAAAGAAATATTGAGCCACAGAATTATCCCACATTTAGCTCAAAAGGTTAAAAGAATAAGAACTTTGGAAAAATAGCTAAAAGGCAGAGAAAATAGATCTAGAATTTACAGTATTTTTTCATAATATAGCAGAATAAAATCTATCCACATGGAAATAAAAAACCAATCCTCCAAATAACTATTGGGTTAGAAAGGGTGCTATGTAATAATAGTTATGTGTTATGGCCCAAAGTATTATTCAAGGAAATTCTTTTCTTAGAAAGTAGGATATTATTGTGTTAGAAAATGAGAAATCTTGTAGGAAATGTTTTAATTATTCAACTCAATAACTTAGGGAGAAATAAGCCTAAAACTTGAGGAAACAATTGTTAAATGAAAATAGGAAATTAGTTAAATTTAAATAAAAATTTGATAAATAGAACTGAAAACTATTTTAAAAGATGAATAAAATATGGAAAACATTAACAAGTATGATACAAAGCAGAAGACACAAAAAGCAGTATTTAAGGAACAGAAAGGAGACACAATTATTTGTATAAAAGATATACAATAAAAATTATGTATATTTTTGCATAAAAAATTGAAAATCTGGATCCAATGGATAAATTATTAGGAAACTATTAAATAACAAATTTAGTTCAACAATAAGCAGAACACCTGCATAGAACAACTATAGAATAAATTGAAAATGCAGAAATTATTCCTAAAATGGTAACAGACCTAGATGATTTTACTAAAATGTCTTCTGAATTCTTAAGAAATACATCATTTTCATGTTGTTAAACTTTTTCTGGAGCAGAGAAAGCATGGAGCTTTTTCTAATCCTTCTGCCACACTAGCATAACTGATACATTATATGGACCAGAATTGTACATATCACCTAGTCATAAGCCAATCTTACTTAAAAGGTTGAAGAAAACATTCTAAATATAATATTAGTAAGTTGAAACCAACAATGTGTTAATTGAATGACATATTTTTATGTCAGGAATGCAAAGATGTTTGGACAGCAAAAAAATTATGAGTAAAAAGTTGTTACTGTTACAAATCAAATGAGAAAAAAATTATTTGGCTGCTTCCACTGATGAAAAACATTTGGTGAATTTTAATTCTCAATCTTTACCTTTTTATCAAAATTTGAAAATTTAACACTGATAACAATATTGTTATCTAATACAGAAGACATTTTGTCAAGTGTTGATTCATGTCCTTTTAAGCTTTTTTTTTTTTTTTTTTTTACCAGTTAAAGATTTGATGAAAGTTCATAATAATGCAGTTGACAAGAAAATTAGTTATTTCTGAGATATACATTTTAAAGTAATAACTAGGATTATTACTTATAACATTATACCAGAACATATAAGATTTTTAGAAATTTCATGTAATGTCTGAAACATTTATATTAACATATTTCCATACAAATAACCCAATGAAAGTTTAGTATTAGTTGTTTTGTTTGTTTGTTTTTTTATACTGCAGGTTCTTATTAGGCATCAATTTTATACACATCAGTGTATACATGTCAATCCCAATCGCCCAATTCAGCACACCACCATCCCCACCCCACCACAGTTTTCCCCCCTTGGTGTCCATATGTCCATTCTCTACATCTGTGTCTCAACTTCTGCCCTGCAAACTGGCTCATCTGTACCATTTTTCTAGGTTCCACATACATGCATTAATATACGATATTTGTTTTTCTCTTTCTGACTTACTTCACTCTGTATGACAGTCTCTAGATCCATCCACTTCTCAACAAATGACTCAATTTCGTTCCTTTTTATGGCTGAGTAATATTCCATTGTATATATGTACCACAACTTCTTTATCCATTCGTCTGTTGATGGGCATTTAGGTTGCTTCCATGACCTGGCTATTGTAAATAGTGCTGCAATGAACATTCGGGTGCATGTGTCTTTTTGAATTATGGTTTTCTCTGGGTATATGCTCAGTAGTGGGATTGCTGGGTCATATGGTAATTCTATTTTTAGTTTTTTAAGGAACCTCCATATTGTTCTCCATAGTGGCTGTATCAATTTACATTCCCACCAACAGTGCAAGAGGGTTCCCTTTTCTCCACACCCTCTCCAGCATTTGTTGTTTGTAGATTTTCTGATGATGCCCATTCTAACAGGAGTGAGGTGATACCTCATTGTAGTTTTGATTTGCATTTCTCTAATAATTAGCGATGTTGAGCATCTTTTCATGTGCTTCGTGGCCGTCTGTATGTCTTCTTTGGAGAAATGTCTACTTAGGTCTTCTGCCCATTTTTGGATTGGGGTGTTTGTTTCTTTAATATTGAGCTGAATGAGCTGTTTATATATTTTGGAGATTAATCCTTTGTCCGTTGATTCGTTTGCAAATATTTTCTCCCATTCCGAGGGTTGTCTTTTCGTCTTGTTTATGATTTCCTTTGCTGTGCAAAAGCTTTAAAGTTTCATTAGGTCCCATTTGTTTATTTTTGTTTTTATTTCCATTACTCTAGGAGGTGGATCAAAAAAGATCTTGCTGTGATTTATGTCAAAGAGTGTTCTTCCTATGTTTTCCTCTAAGAGTTTTATAGTGTCCAGTCTTATATTTAGGTCTCTAATCCATTTTGAGTTTATTTTTGTGTATGGTGTTAGGGAGTATTCTAATTTCATTCTTTTACATGTAGCTGTCCAGTTTTTCCAGCACCACTTATTGAAGAGACTGTCTTTTCTCCATTGTATATCTTTGCCTCCTTTGTCATAGATTAGTTGACCATAGGTGCGTGGGTTAATCTCTGGGCTTTCTATCTTGTTCCATTGATCTATGTTTCTGTTTTTGTGCCAGTACCATATTGTCTTGATTACTGTAGCTTTGTAGTATAGTCTGAAGTCAGGGAGTCTGATTCCTCCAGCTCCATTTTTTTCCCTCAAGACTGCTTTGGCTATTCGGGGTCTTTTGTGACTCCATACAAATTTTAAGATGATTTGTTCTAGCTCCGTAAAAAATGCCATTGGTAATTTGATAGGGATTGCATTGAATCTGTAGATTGCTTTGGGTAGTATACTCATTTTCACAATGTTGATTCTTCCACGCCAAGAACATGGTATATCTCTCCATCTGTTGGTATCATCTTTAATTTCTTTCATCAGTGTCTTATAGTTTTCTGCATACAGGTCTTTTGTCTCCCTAGGTAGGTTTATTCCTAGGTATTTTATTCTTTTTGTTGCAATGGTAAATGGGAGTGTTTCCATAATTTCTCTTTCAGATTTTTCATCATTAGTGTATAGGAATGCAAGAGATTTCTGTGCATTCATTTTGTATCCTGCAGCTTTACCATATTCATTCATTAGCTCTAGCAGTTTTCTGGTGGCAGTTTTAGGATTCTCTATGTATAGTATCATGTCATCCGCAAACAGTGACAGTTTTACTTCTTCTTTTCCAATTTGTATTCCTTCTATTTCTTTTTCTTCTCTGATTGCCGTGGCTAGGACTTCCAGAACTATGTTGAATAATAGTGGTGAGAGTGGACATCCTTGTCTCGTTCCTGATCTTAGAGGAAATGCTTTCAGTTTTTCACCATTGAGAATGATGTTTGCTATGGGTTTGTCATATATGGCCTTTATTATGTTGAGGTAGGTTCCCTCTATGCCCACTTTCTGGAGAGTTTTTATCAGAAATGGGTGTTGAATTTTGTCAAAAGCTTTTTCTGCATCTATTGAGATGATCATATGGTTTTTATTCTTCAATTTGTTAATATGGTGTATCACATTGATTGATTTGCGTATATTGAAGAATCCTTGCATCCCTGGGATAAATCCCACTTGATCGTGGTGTATGATCCTTTTAATGTGTTGTTGGATTCTGTTTGCTAGTATTTTGTTGAGGATTTTTGCATCTATATTCATCAGTGATATTGGTCTGTAATTTTCTTTTTTTGTAGTGTCTTTGTCTGGTTTTGGTATCAGGGTGATGGTGGCCTCATAGAATGAGTTTGGAAGTGTTCCCTCCTCTGCAATTTTTTGGAAGAGTTTGAGAAGGATAGGTGTTAGCTCTTCTCTACATGTTTGATAGAATTCACCTGTGAAGCCATCTGGTCCTGGACTTTTGTTTGTTGGAAGATTTTTAATCACAGTTTCAACTTCATTACTTGTGATTGGTCTGTTCATATTTTCTATTTCTTCCTGGTTCAGTCTTGGAAGTTTACACCTTTGTAAGAATTTTTCCATTTCTACCAGGTTGTCCATTTTATTGGCATAGAGTTGCTTGTAGTAGTCTCTTAGGATGCTTTGTATTTCTGTGGTGTCTGTTGTAACTCCTCCTTTTTCATTTCTAATTTTATTGATTTGAGTCCTCTCCCTCTTTTTCTTGATGAGTCTGGCTAATGGCTTATCAATTTTGTTTATCTTCTCAAAGAACCAACTTTTAGTTTTATTGATCTTTGCTATTGTTTTCTTTGTTTCTATTTCATTTATTTCTGCTCTGATCTTTATGATTTCTTTCCTTCTGCTAACTTTGGGTTTTGTTTGTTCTTCTTTCTCTAGTTTCTTTAGGTGTAAGGTTAGATTGTTTACTTGAGATTTTTCTTGTTTCTTGAGGTAGGCTTGTATAGCTATAAACTTCCCTCTTAGAACTGCTTTTGCTGCATCCCATAGGTTTTGGGTCGTCGTGTTTTCATTGTCATTTGTCTCTAGGTATTTTTTGATTTCCTCTCTGATTTCTTCAGTGATCTCTTGGTTATTTAGTAACGTATTGTTTAGCCTCCATGTGTTTGTCTGTTTTACGTTTTTTTCCCTGTAATTCATTTCTAATCTCATAGCGTTGTGGTCAGAAAAGATGCTTGATATGATTTCAATTTTCTTAAATTTACTGAGGCTTGATTTGTGACCCAAGATGTGATCTATCCTGGAGAATGTTCCGTGCGCACTTGAGAAGAACGTGTAATCTGCTGTTTTTGGATGGAATGTCCTATATATATCAATTAAATCTAACTGGTCTATTGTGTCATTTAAAGCTTCTGTTTCCTTATTCATTTTCATTTTGGATGATCTGTCCATTGGTGTAAGTGAGGTGTTAAAGTCCCCCACTATTATTGTGTTACTGTCGATCTCCTCTTTTATAGCTGTTAGCAGTTGCCTTATGTATTTTGGTGCTCCTATTTTGGGTGCATATATATTTATAATTGTTATATCTTTTTCTTGGATTGATCCCTTGATCATTATGTAGTGTCCTTCCTTGTCTCTTGTAACATTCTTTATTTTAAAGTCTATTTTATCTGATATGAGTATAGCTACTCCAGCTTTCTTTTGATTTCCATTTGCATGGAATATCTTTTTCCATCCGCTCACTTTCAGTCTGTATGTGTCCCTAGGTCTAAAGTGGGTCTCTTGTAGACAGCATATATATGGATCTTGTTTTTGTATCCATTCAGCCAGTCTATGTCTTTTGGTTGGGGCATTTAATCCATTCACGTTTAAGGTAATTATCGATATGTATGTTCCTATGACCATTTTCTTAATTGTTTTGGGTTTGTTTTTGTAGGTCCTTTTCTTCTCTTGTGTTTCCCTCTTAGAGAAGTTCCTTTAGCATTTGTTGTAGAGCTGGTTTGGTGGTACTGAATTCTCGTAGCTTTTGCTTGTCTGTAAAGCTTTTGATTTCTCCATCAAATCTAAATGAGATCCTTGCCGGGGAGAGTAATCTTGGTTGTAGGTTCTTCCCTTTCATCACTTTAAGTATATCCTGCCACTCCCTTCTGGCTTGTAGAGTTTCTGCTGAGAAATCAGCTGTTAACCTTATGGGAGTTCCCTTGTATGTTATTTGTCATTTTTCCCTTGCTGCTTTCAATAATTTTTCTCTGTCTTTAATTTTTGCCACTTTGATTACTATGTGTCTTGTCGTGTTTCTCCTTGGGTTTATCCTGTATGGGACTCTCTGCGCTTCCTGGACTTGGGTGGCTATTTCCTTTCCCATGGTAGGGAAGTTTTCAACTATAATCTCTTCAAATATTTTCTCTGGTCCTTTCTCTCTCTCTTCTCCTTCTGGGACCCCTTTAATGCGAATGTTGTTGCGTTTAATGTTGTCCCAGAGGACTCTTAGGCTGTCTTCATTTCTTTTCATTCTTTTTTCTTTATTCTGTTCCACAGCAGTGAATTCCACCATTCTGTCTTCCAGGTCACTTATCCGTTCTTCTGCCTCAGTTATTCTGCTATTGATTCCTTCTAGTGTAGTTTTCATTTCAGTTATTGTTTTGGTCATCTCTGTTTGTTTGTTCTTTAATTCTTCTAGGTCTTTGTTAATCATTTCTTGCATCTTCTCAATCTTTGCCTCCATTCTTATTCCGAGGTCCTGGATCATCTTCACCATCATTATTCTGAATTCTTTTTCTGGAAGGTTGCCTATCTCCACTTCATTTAGTTGTTTTTCTGGGGTTTTTTCTTGTTCCTTCATCTGGTACATAGCCCTCTGCCTTTTCATCTTGTCTATCTTTCTGTAACTGTGGTTTTTGGTCCACAGGCTGCAGGATTATAGTTTTTCTTGCTTCTCCTTCTAAGCTTTTTTTTCTGATCCACAGTATAACCCACAAGTATGCGTCACATTTATCTGTCATATATCTCTTTAATCTCCTTTAGCCTGAGATATTTCTAATTCCATCACTCTCCATATCTGTTGACAATTCACTGTAAGAAAGAACATTCCTTTTTTTCACTTTCTTATATATAAATTTTGATATATTTCATTCAGTTAGAAATACTTCTTAATTTAAAACATTTGTTTAACCCCTGGATGTGCTCTTAACTTCCACATATTAGGGCCTTTCCAGGTAGCTTGTTCTTTTGATTCTAGATTAATTCTGTTGTTGTCAAGGAATCTACTCTGTAAGTTTTCAATATTTGGGAATTTATAGAATCTTGTTTATGGCCAAGCATATGCTTCATGTGTACTTGAAAAGAATGAATATTCTTCGGTTCCTGGAAGTTTTGTTTTATAAATATCAGTTAGGTTAGGTGGCTGAGTGGCTGATAGTTTTGGTCAGATCTTTTATGTATCTTCTTTTTTTTTTTATCTCATTTTATCAGCACTGAGAGAGAGATGCTAACATCTCCAACTGTAATTGTGACTTTTCTATTTTCTCTTCAATTTTTCAATTTTTGCTTAATATATTACAAAATTCTCTTATTAAACACATGCTCAGTTATGATTATTATGTTTTTCTCATGAATTTATTCTTTCAGTCAATGAAATATCACTCTGTATCTTTGGTGTTACTCTTTGTCTTGAAATCTACTTTATCTTATATTAACATTGCCACTTCAGCCTTTCAGTTTATTCTTTGCATGGTGTATCTTTTACCATCCATTTATTTTCAAGTTACCTATTTTTTTTAATATATAAAGTGTGTCTCTTGTAGGTAGAATATAGCTGGGTCATATTTATTTTATCTATTCTGCCAAACTTTGCTTTTTAATTTGAGTGTTTAGACAGTTTATATTTAACATGATTATTGTTATAGGTGGATATCGGTGTATTATTTTGCTATTTATTTCCTTCTTACCCCACCTGGTTTTTGATTTTTTTGTTTATTTTGCCTTCTTTATTCAGTGCTAAGAATTAAAATATGCATTCTTAACATTGTAGTTAACTTACAGTTAATATTGTACCTCTTCTTCTAAAATGTAAGACCCTTATAACGGTGTAGTCTCATTTTTCTTCTCCTCCTTTGTGTTATTGTCATTATGCATTGTTTTAAAATATTAATAAAAGGAAATATGGCTTTTTATATCTACCTATACATTTACTATTTTCAGATCTCTTGATTTCTTCCTGTAGACTCTAGTTTCCATCTGATACTGTTTTTCTTTAACCTAAAGAACTTCTCATGACGTTTTTTGAATGGCAAATCTCTTGATGATGAATGCTCTTAAGTTTCATTTACCTAAAAACACCTTTATTTTGCTTAAATTTTTAATTGATATTTTCACTGTATAAAGACTTATGGGTTGACACTTTGTTTTTTAAAGCAGCTTTAGGTTCACAGCAAAACTGAATGAAAGGTACAGAGATTTCTGACATATCCCCTGCCCTCGCATACATACAGCCTTCCCCACTATCAACACCCTGCAGTTGAGTGGTACCTTTGTTATAACTGATGAAGCTACGTTGCCACATCATTATCATCCACAGTCCATAGTTTACACTAGGGTTCACTCTTGGTATTGTATATTCTATGGTTTTGACAAATGTATAATGACATGTATCCACCATTGTGTTATCATACACAACAGTTCCACTGCCCTAAAAGTCCTCTGCTCTCTGCCTATTCATCTCCTCATACTTCCGACACCTAGTAAACACTGATCCTTTTACTGTCTCCATAGTTTTGTGTTTTATAGAAAGTCATGTAGTTGGAATCATACAGTTGTCATTTTCTTTGTATTTACTCTACCTTGGGATGTCTGAGATTCTTAAATCTCTTTGCTTATATTTTTGGAACAAAATTTGAACAGTTTGGGGGAATTATTTCTTCCAATATTAATTTTTTTCCACATTTTCTCTCTTTTCTTCTTCAGGGGCTTTAATTATACATATATTACATTGCTTGTTATGTAACAGTGAACTGTTAGATCACTGAAGCTCTGTTTATTTTATTTAATTATTTTTTATCTTTTCTTTAGATTGGATAATTTTTTATTGGTTTATCTTTAAGTTCACTGACCCATTCTTCTGTTGTTTCCAAAGTGTTACTCTTACTCAACAAGTTTTTCATTTTAGTATTACATGTTTTGGCTCCAGATTTCATTTGGCTCTTTTTAACTTTTCCTAATTCTCTGCTGATATTCTCCATCAGTTCATTCATTAAAAGTTTTTTAGGGACTTCCCTGGTGGTGCAGCAGATAAGAATCCACCTGCCAATGCAGGGGACATGGGTTCGATCCCTGGTCCGGGAAGATCCCACATGCTGCAGAGCAACTAAGCCTGTGCACCACAACTACTGAGCCTGCACTCTAGAGCCCGCGAGCCACAACTACTACACCCGCACCACAACTACTGAAGCCTGCACACCTAGAGGCCGTGCTCTGCAACAAGAGAAGCCATCTCAAGGAGAAGCCCACGTACCACAACGAGAGTAGCCCCCACTCGCCACAACTAGAGAAAGCCCGCGTGCAGCAACAAAGACCCAATGCAGCCACAAATAAGAATAAAATTAAATCTTTAAAAAAAAATTTAGGGCTTCCCTGGTGGTGCAGTGGTTAAGAATCCGCCTGCCAATGCAGGGGACACGGGTTTGATCCCTGGTCTGGGAAGATCCCATATGCTGTGGAGCAACTAAGCCCATGTGCCACAGTTACTGAGCCTGTGCTCTAGAGCCCGCAAACCACTACTACTGAAGCCCATGCACCTAGAAACCGTGCTCCGCGACAAGAGAAGCCACGGCAATGAGAAGTCCGCGCACCGCAACAAAGAGTAGCCCCCGCTCGCCGCAACTAGAGACAACCCGCATGCAGCAATGAAGACCCAATGCAGCCAAAAAATAAATTAATTAAATAAATAAATTAAAAAAAATTTTTTAAGTTTTTTAATTTCTTAAACATATTTATAATAATTTCTTTCAATTCTTTTTCTGTTATGCAATTGGTGGTCATCGTGATGTTGTTAAAAAAAAAAGAAGGGTAGTCTATATTTACCCTAGAATTGATGTTAAAACTATTAAAAACCAGTAAGAAAAATCTAGAGTTGGATATATAATCAACATGTAATAATCAATACATTCATGTATAAATATACTCAAAGTGCTCAAAACTTGTTTTAAATTGCAAAATTTTATCAACACAAATTTATATAATTTAATAAGATGCCTCACTAATGTAAAGATGTATGTTCTCCTCAAATTAATCAAATTCAAGGTAATTCTAACTAAGACCAGATACGATATTTTGTGTGTAAAATATTCTGACTCCTAAGTTCATTTGGAGGAAAAATGCATCAACATAAATCTAGAAATGATTAAGAGTAAGAATAGATAGCAGATATCATAATACACTAAGAAAGCTATAGTCATTATACAATATGAATATTGGTTTTAATATTTTCCCTGTTAGTACCTTATTCTAAACTATCATCGTATTTTATCTCTGTTAGTGTATTACCTTGTAAACTGGTATGTCTGCTTCTACTATTTTCCCCTGTCATTTATCCTTAGCATGACTGCTAGAATAACCTTGTTAAAATATATGATGTCATGTCTATGGACAGAACTGCCAATGGCCTCCCGTCTCACCCAAAATAAAAGCTAAAATCTATATGGTTACTACAAAGCCTTATATCTGGCTCTTATTTGTTGCTCTTTTTTTCATCTCCTATTGTCTGTCCTGACTACTTGGCCTCCTTGATGCTCAGCAAATACACTGAGCATGCTCTTGCCTTGGGAAGAAGCAGCTATATAACTGGCAGAGGAACCTGAGTCACCCCTGGCAGGTGGCAGGGTCTCTGCTGGCTGAGTGTAGCTGTGTGTGCGTCAAGGAGAAGGGTCGGCTGGCTGCACTTTCTGTGTCCTGAAGCTGAGGCTTGGTGAATTGGCGCTGTCCATGGTGGAGCTGGTCCATGAAGGTTGGTTGTCACAGTGCCATGTCTGGAGTTGACTCCTCTCTTCTAGTCATTACTACGAGTAGCTTCTTCTGGTGGATTTGAACTGTTCTAGTTGCAGCTGTGATGAGAGAGAAGGCCACTGGTACCATGTTTCTCAATATGCAAAATTTACAGAGTGGCTTTATTTTGAAGTTGTCATTCCTTTCCACTAGATATTTGTTGAGCTGTGGCAGTCCTCTCCTATCTCCTTAACTCTAAATCTTAGGGAGAACAAATTTGCTGCATATAACTCTCTTCTCCCCTGGAAATACTCCTGACTTCCTTTGATAAAATTTTCCTTCATTTTCCCAAAGGCCTTCATTCCACAATGAATACTTCTTTTTTTTATATATATAATAAGCATTACTATTTTTTTTAAATTAATTATTTATTTATTTTTGGCTGTGTTGGGTCTTCATTTCTGTGCCAGGGCTTTCTCTAGTTGTGGCAAGTGGGGGCCTCTCTTCATCGTGGTGCGCGGGCCTCTCACTATCGCGGCCTCTCTTGTTGCGGAGCACAGGCTCCAGACGCGCAGGCTCAGTAGTTGTGGCTTACGGGCCTAGTTGCTCCACGGCATGTGGGATCTTCCCAGACCAGGGCTCGAACCCGTGTCCCCTGCATTGGCAGGCAGATTCTCAACCACTGCGCCACCAGGGAAGCCCCACAATGAATACTTTTGTTTGTTAACCCAAATGAATGTTGCTTTTTCCCAGGCCAGGGCCTATTCTGTGTACCCCCTCTTTATCAAATGGTACTACTTACGTAACACTCCAATATGACTTTTTATCTCTATCTACACAAAAAGCCACTGGGAGTTATTTTCACTGAGGGAAAAACAAGATATAGTATAAGGCCCCTGACTTCAGTATCATAAATGTATTCTTTCTGAAGTACAAATGTCTAATTTCAGATCATTTCAAGAGAGCATGGAGGGTAGAAGAAGAAGGAAGACTCTAGATATCTGATGTGAAGGCAAATACCATGGAAGAAATCGTCTGAGGAAGCAGTTTGCGGTGCCCACTTAACAAATTTTATTTAATACTCATTTTAAATATCAACAAGTAGAATGTCAAGTGAAAAACAGAGCCTTTCATAATGTGGTGATATTCTACTTTAATGGAAAAACTTGCACTCGGTATTTTGAAGTTTGTTTTATTTTACCTGGACAAATTTCAGAGCCCCTCTTTTCTTATTTTTAAAATACTCAGTCTAACTAGGAGCAGCTATTGATTGCAAAGTGTAAAATGATTCAGGTTCACTTTGCAGTGCTGCCATCAAGGTTATTTAGGAAACATTTAACCTTACGAAGCTATAGTTAAAGTCTCTATCTGCACCAACCAATTTTTATTTTGTCTCTGTCTAGTCAATAATCTCTTTAATTTCTTTAACTTTCTCTTCTAAGCCTGTGACATATTTAGCTACTGTCGCTGACAAGCACAGTGTAAATAATGACACAAATAAGCAAAGTGATTTAAGTGACGGTGTGTTGGCTTTGGCACAACAAACAGAAGCGCTGGTTGGTAGCCAGTTACCAGCAGAGTGGCAATAGGTAAGAAACAGTGAGAATAAGTTGTGTTATGATCTAGTATTACAGCAATTTTCCCAAAATTAATTCTGTACTTTCCATATGTAAATTTTGTAATATTTTCTACTATCTGTCTTGGGCTCATCAAATCTCTTTTATTTAATTAATTAATTAATTAATTTTATTTTTGGCTCTGTTGGGTCTTTGTTGCGGTGCGCGGGCTTCTCATTGCAGTGGCTTCTCTTGTTGCGGAGCACGGGCTCTAGACGTGTGGGCTTCAGTAGTTGTGGCTAGCGGGCTCAGTCATTGTGGTTTGTGGGCTCTAGACCGCAGGCTCAGTAATTGTGGCTCCTGGGCTTAGTTGCTCCACGACATGTGGGACCTTCCCAGACCAGGGCTCGGACCCATGTCCCCTGCATAGGCAGGCGGATTCTTAACCACTGCGCCACCAGGGAAGTCCTCAAATCTCTTTTTAATTGTGATCAATTTGCTTTTATAACCGTGTGTTGAGTTCCTAATTGCTTGTACTATTTTTTTTTTCTTTAGCATCCACTCAATTCTTTTTCATACATTAAAGTTTTCTTTTGAGGTTATCCACATTATTTTCTATTTTCTGAAACATATGAATTAGTTATTTTGAAGTATGTCTCAACATCTAGGTTTCCTTTGGGTTTATTTTAATTGTCTCTATCTTCTTCTCTGAGTCTTATTTCTTGGTATGCCTGGTAATTTTGATTAAATGTTAGACATTGTGATGAAAAATTATAGAGACTTTGAATAATGTAGTCTTCCTCCAGAGGGGATTTATCCTATCCTCTGGCATGCAGCAGAAGTTTGGATCAACTCAATCTTGTTTCAGAACATGCTGACAATCTTTGTAAGGATCACTCTACTTTTGGTTTTATTCCACTCATCCGCCTTCAGTGGAGCTTCTAAGGCCTGTCCAACTTTCTCCCACTTTTGCTTCCTAGCACAAAGGGGTGACTAAAAATCTCTTATGATTTTCAATCATTTTAATCTTAGGCTTTGTAGCCTTTCGCCTTCCTCAGATTAATCAACAAATGACTCAAGAAGAAAATAAGTTCCAAATGTCAGGCTTTTAATTCTCTGTTCCTCACTTCTCTGCTGGATTTTGTTTCCTCAATACCTGGCTTCCTTGGCATCCTTAAACTCCAAGTTTTGTCTTCCCCTGACTTGTGAGATTGCCTAAAGTACTTTCCACTGCATATCAACTACCCTTTGCCTTCCTATCCAGCCCACCTCCCCATACTCGGACTTAGCAAATGTCCTGGGATATATCAGCAGGCAGAAATTTGAGTTATCTTCAATCCTTCTCTCTGCATTCTGGGCCCTTCAAACTTTCTGTAACAGTAGCACTCTAATGCCTACAAACAGATGTTTTGTATTTTATGGGACTTTTAAAATTTTTCTTTAGAAACGCTGGTATGCTATAAACTACAGCATCAAGGAAAAAGTAGAAGTTCCTGGTCAACCATTTTTCATATGATTTATTATCAAAGATTGCTTTGATAATATTGATTTCCATTTTGGTATTCTTTCAAATATGATTGTTTCTAAATTTTATCTATTTAGTTTATTTGAAAAGAGGAAATCCTCTTAAGAAATCTGTACTTCCAGATGTGTCATAACTTCATAATTTTAGAATTTGCTTTTCTTGGATGAAATTCTCCATCTTTGAGTTCAGGTGAAAGGGGAGTATTTTGGAAGAAAAAATAAACTCGTATCAATTCATCTTGTTTTTCGTGTGTTCCAATGATTTATAGATATGATGAGTGTGTATGTATACATATATATATAAAGCTGAGATATCAATACAGAATTAATTTTTTTTCAAATAAAGATAACACAGAAGCAGCTGCTCTTCTCCAAATAGAAGAAACAGTAAGCTTGATTTTAGTTTTTAATTTATATTTATGTAATTTTATGCCTTTTCAATAATTGCTTATTGTCATTAAGTTCTCAGTTTTTATAGTTTAGTAGTACATTCTCTGTAGTACATATATAACTCTTCTGTAGCTACTCATTTACATTCATAATACTTCTAATTAGGAAAGTATTAGAAGGCTTTTTCAGTAAGAAGGGGACCAAGTAGAAAAATGTGTGGGAATAAGAAGGGAGATACTGACGATTAGGTGAAATGAGTCACATATCAAGAAGAGTAAAGCTTTTTTCCAAAATATAAAGTGATCATAAAGAACCATAATGTTTGGAAGATATGAAATTAATATTGTTAATAAAATTCTGCGTTCTCCAAATGTAAAAATGTCTGAGAAAGCAGATACTGTGATAATAGCATTATAAGGGTCATTAAGTTTGGGTTAATTGGTTTCCTAGTTATTGACATGACTATTTCAAAGGATTTTGAAAGTCATACAAGATTATGTATTATAAAAGAAATTAACTTAATTTACAGAGAATTAGTTTTGCTAAACAGTTTTCAGTTCTCCACTGAAATTCTAAGTCTTGAGACATATTCGAACATATTGAGCACAACAAAATTTGTGTCTGACATCATCTTGTCGATGTGTTTCTATAGTTTCTCTGTTTCTCTTGATTTTCCATCACACTGTCCTATCTTCTCATATACTGTTTAGTTTTGATTGAGCGCTAGACATTGTATATGAAAAATTAAAGAGATAAACTTAGTCCTAGTTAATGGTATCTTCGTCCTGAGAAGAATTACATCTGTGTCTAGAGGGTGGCTGGCTAGGGGTACTAGCCATCCCAGCTCACTTTCATTGAATCAAGAATTGAGATAATCTCAATATAAGTTTGGACCTTGCCAAGATTAGTTTATTTCTGGTTTACCCTTGCTGATAGGGAGTGCATGGTCTTCCAAATCCTAATTGAAAGCTAGGAAGGTTTTCCAGAAATCTTCTTCCCCCACCCCATTGCCAAGCCCCAAATTTTAATTCATATCTCCCCTAGACCTGTGAGAGTTTGGTCACTCAGCTCAACAGATTAGCTTTTTAGTCATCTTTTCTGAAATTGGAGGATACTCCTAGAAGAAAAGCAATCTCAAATGCTGAGTTCTACTTGTAAGATTTTCTACTTCTCAGATCATGCCACCATAATTCTTCACTGAAATGTTAGTTCTCCATTGCATTCAAATAGTTTTTAAATATTTTATGCAGATTTTCAAGTTGTTCTCAGTGGGAGATTTGATGTGAAATGCCCAAGGTATCATTACTTCACTAGAACACCCTAAGAATTTAAAAAATGTGAGTAAAAGCTATTTTTTCCTGCAACCCCAAGATAACAAACTAGACTTTGCCCAAGTCTATCACTGTGTGGAAATATCTGGATTGTATTCTATTCATTTTGTTACATTGAATTTTTAAAATTAAACTAGGATTATATGTTTAATATGTTAAATAATGCAGAAATATATTATTAAAAAGCTAATAATTTCCCTCATCCTCACTTCTTCACTTCCTTGACCAATGTCTGCACCCTCGAATAGCCAATGTTCAGCATGTATATCTCTACACTTACATGCACACACACACACACACACACAAAACTTATACACACATGTATTTAAAAATTTTAGTACTCATGTCTCTTTCATTGTTTTCTTTCATTAGTTTCAAGAGATAGCGTCCTTATGAGACTCTGACTTGACTGACTTCTAAGTTTTCTGGGTATCTCATTCTGAAGGCAGAAGCTTCTGTGAACAAGTAGCATGCAGTGCTCTTATAAGGACTGCATCATCTTATAAATTATATTTTATATTAAATTGGAATTTTACATCATCTTTATTATATTTGTATACATACACACACACAGACACACACTATGAAGACAAACATTATATAATATTATATATATATATATATGTACATATATATAGGAGATTTGCTACTCAAAATCTCTTCTTTGCGCTCTCACCTGTCCACTCAATTACACTGTATTACAATTTCTTCAGTTTTATTATATTCACATTTTCTTTTTGATCTTTCAATTTTCTCAAATTTTGTATTTTGTTACTTGTTTGTATTTTTGTACACAGTTCTACTCTATAATGTGTTGGAACAAGGTTGGGTAAAGCTGTCCTTTTCCATGCTACTTCCATTTTTTCCTTTAAATTGGGAACAAAAATCACTTGAGTTACACAAATTGTTTTAGGTCTCAAAAATTTCTTGAATTTCTGTCAATTTTATGCTGGTAGTTTAAATAAGAGGGTGCATTATTATCCTGTAGAAGTCTTCTTATTATAAATAATTGCCTTCATTATTGGACCAGCTAAGAAGTACCAATTAAAGTGGGTAATCTTACAATATTATTCATACATTAATATAAGTATATATGCACATCTTATTAAACAGTTTACACACATATCTTACAAGTTTTATTTTAATGTAAGTTTTGGCAAATACATTTCAAGTTCTTATTTGGCATTAATCAAACGTTTTCTATTGCCATGATTGAAATTTGGCATCATCAGTTAGAATGTTATATTTATTAGGTAAATCATGCCTATAATTCATTACATACATTTTCCACATTTGACTTATTTAAAGATTAATGAGAACTTAAAGATACTTGCAGAGCAATTTAAGAGAGGAAACCTTACAAATTTTCTTCCTCATACTTAATGTGATAACATTTTTTAGTAACTCATTTTATTGAGTTTTTACTAAGGATTCAACTTAGTTTTCAGAGAAATGACAATTCTGTTACTGTCCTCATATTTCATCTTTTTAAAACTAGCTGAAATAGGTTTGGGTACAAACACTACTGGTTCTTATTAAGCATGCAGATCAACAGATGATAGCAGATGTGGGTAGGTGTGCTACAGGGACCTTCTGGCTACCAGTACCAAGCCCACCATGGACCACATGTTACCCGAGGAGTAGAATCCCCTTATAAATAAACAGAGAGCCAGTTAAATGGAGTTTCCTTCTGCTGCAAGTGAATATCTTTTTTTCATTCATTAAATCTCCAAAACTAGGACTGGGAGAGATATCTGGAGTTAGGAAATGCATTCTCTTCTTGGCCCTGTGCTGTGGAGTACTATTTTAATCAAGGACTGCTACAAGATAGTTTCTAGATTTTACCTAGATAATTTTCATAAGTCTTTTCATTTAGTTTGCTTCTCTAGAAATTACTGAAATTGTTGGTGCTATTCCTGGAAATTGCTAGGCATTTTATGTTTTCTGTTTCAGAGCTGTGTCTGCATTGTATGCAATTCTCTGGCTATCCAAGAAATTTAATATTTTATTGTATCACTATTTTTCTATTTAGAAATTTCATATTTCAAAGGCTGTGTCTGAAAAAAAAATCTTTTTGACCAAATTGGCCAGCTAAATTTAGCAATGAATTGATATATATATTTTTTTCAAGGTCTTGTCTGGTAATTGAAATTTTTGAATCAACCAGTTGTTTTGGCCTCACCTAGACATCGCCTAAGCAGGTTTATTTCACAGTCTGGTTACCACGGTGTCTGGCTCACATGAACACATCTGGAGCTTATTTGCAAATTCTCACACTAAATACTAAATTAAAGTATGCTTTTGATCAATGAAGTCTTATCAACACATAAATCTCCTGCATGACTGTAATAAGAGCTACATTTCTTTAAAACTGTGGTCATATAATCGTGAACTTGACTACTTTCTCCCAGCCCGTGCCATGTCTGCAGGCAAAAATATAAATACATTAAAACATGATTCCCCAAAATTCCTTTACTTCTTTAGGCTCCAGAGTTATCAAAAGAGTGAGGTATGATTGAAATGAGCCCTGGGTGACTTGTTGTTAATGTCTTTTTAAGAAACCCATGAAAATCACAGTGACTTAAAAATGAAACTCATGAATCTGTTTTAAGTTCACATAAATCTGAAACTTGAAGTTAAACTTGAAGGTCACATGAAACACAAGAACCAGAAACCCTGGGGTTTCTTCGTGTGTTAGTTATTCTGGTTCTGTCAGTTGTGCGTGACCTGGCCAACTTCCGTTGGAACATTGAATTATGAAAGGACATCTAGTTCTGTCAGTCATCCGCTGCATACATTAGTATAATCTCAAAATGCTCTATGAAATGATGGTGAACATTTTGTGGCTTTTTATCTCTGATTTGTGACTTTTTCTTTTTTGGTTTCTGAATGCTGACTCTATTATGCATTAAGGGTTTGAAAGAATATTTTTATTACACAGAGACTTCTTACAGGACAGTGCCCCCTTCTGCCATGGTCAAGGTACACTTCCCGGCACTCCGCTCCTTTTCCAGGCCCTGGAGGCTCCCGCAGGGCACCACCTTCTTGGTCCTGGGCCCCCCCGTTGAGCATCTATCTACCCACTAGGTGCCTTTATGCTGGTTCTGGGAGTCCTTGTGATGCTGAAGCTACATGGCTGTCCACGGCAAAGTGGGATAAAATCTTTCTCCTTTGTGGGTTGCACAGTGTTGAAAATATCGTAAAGCATGGTTGCTTTACCAAGTTTTGCCAGATATAGGATAGGGCTTTTAAATAAATTGTTATTTTGGTTTCTAATCCCTCCCTCCACCCCTCTTGTTAAGTCAGGAAGCACTCTGAATATCAGGCATCGTTTGGAAGACAGGGTTTGTTAGTGAGTCAGTTCATAGTCCTTTGATTCATTGCTAATTAAGGTAACTTTTCCCCCAGGAAGCTCTTAGTTGCTGCTACAAATAGATTTTGGGGGCCCCCATCTCATTCCTCCATTCCATGAATTGAGGGTTTTTTCCTTGTTATCTCTCTCTCTCTCTATCTATCTATTCAACTTTATAGAGATTTAATTGACATGTAACATTGTATAAATTGAGTGGTTATGAGGGGCTGGGAGATGGTGGATATAAGATGTTGGTCAAAGGGTACAAATTTCTAGTTTTAAGGTGAATAAGTTATGGGGATGAAATATACAGCATGGTGACTATAGTTAACCATACTGCATTATATACTTGAAAGTTGCTAAGAGAACAGATCTTAAATATTCTCACACAGAAAATACACAAAAACATTGGTGATTATGTGAGGTGACGGATGTATTAACTTTATTTATTTATTTATTTGTTTGTTGTCGTTCTGTTGTTTGGCTGTTTTGTGTCTTGGCCCCATTCCCATTTAGCACGAGTCTTTCATTCCAAGAAATAGTCTTGGCTTCTCTGGAAAGAGATTTTGTTTGTACGAGCCTCCCCAGCTCACCAAGTGTGTCCTTGTGTATCTGCACCTAGTGGTGAACTGAGCTTGGGTTCTTCCACGGGAAGCTCCTTAGCCTCTACTCCAGGGTGCTTATGGAAGGCTTGGCCAACTGTTTACTAGACAAGACAAGCTATATATGAATACTACTAAGGCTCACATCTGGACACTTCTCTTGCTTTGCCATACTTATATTAGGCCTACAGGTTATGGATTATTACCTGATGTTTATAGTTGAGCTAGCATGGCCTTAACCTAAAGGAACTTGCTTAGAGCCTCACACCCAGTGAGCAGCATTGCAAATTCCAAAGCCAGGCCCTATCTATTTCATCTCACTATGCCTTTGAAACTGGCATATGGCATACAAATCATAGCATTTCCTAGGAAAAACTATCCTAGAGGAAGGTGGGGGAGATGATCTCCATTTTTTTTCATTTACTCTCTCATCCATCAGAAGGGACTGGCATTCAAGTTCTCCAGACTGAAGAACTACTAGGAAACTCGACTTCTTTCTTCTTCTTTTAGCTTCTCACAGAGAAATTTTTGTTTTGTTTCACTGTTAAGAAAATAGCTGTTTGACATTACTTTTTAGTTTGAAACCTGTGTGGCTTCCCATTTTAAAGTGACATCTAGCATTGCTCAGTCATAACGAGAGAGAAACGTTTCTTAGAATTATAGAATATGGGGTCTAAGAAACACATAGTCTACTTCCCCATTTGATGCTTCTGTTCCGCCAGTCAAAAGACTGCCATGCTTTACTGTATCCACATCAGACCACTAACTGTAACCTGAAACAAACCATACATTTTTCAGAGCAGTCTTGTCACACCAAGGTTGTTCCATTGTTGGGCTTAGAGCTTCTGGTCTTACCTGTGCCTTCTAAGAGGATGTGAACATGCCTTACGTCTCTTCCATGTGGGGATCTTTCAGAAACTCTCATGACCCTCTCCTAGAACAATGAAAATACCAACTTACAAGTCTTTTTCATTTTTAATTTTATAGAGAACTTTTAAAAAATCTTGCTTGAAATGCCCTCTGAGGGTAAAGACTGTAAGTATTTACAGATGAGGAAGATGAAGTTTAGCAAAGATAAAGGAGCCAAACCAGGATTCTTCTGGCCCACTTATTAGAACTCCTTTTTCCAAACCTCCCTCTTTTCCTTGGTGAATTGTTCCCATTTTTCTTTAATCCTGTGCCAAGTCCTCATAGCACCCCAGGCACTGTCCTGGTTCTTGATGATGTTCATGTCCTCGAGACTAAAACAAATGACCACAGCTCTTTCTGATCCATGCAGATGGATTAGATTCTCCTAGAAAGACAGTGCTGATAAACTGATAAATGTTTAGATAACGTCAGTGCAGAGACAATAGGAGATGAAAAAAAAGAGTTAGCAAAAGATGGTAGTGGGCTGCCCAAAGGTGATTCCCTGAGGATAGAATGATTTTATAACTTAAAAAATATTAATTCAAGCTTTTCCTCTTATGTACTTTATATCCCATCTTACCAGCTGGTCATGCTCAGTATATTTGCTTCCCAAAGTTCTAAAACCAGTCAGAAGGCACAATTGCAGGTATCTCTTATATCCATCCCTATCACCACTGCATGCCCTAGTTGAGTCCTTCATGTTAGTTTTTTTTTTTTTAATATTTATTTGTTTATTTCATTTTTGGCTGCGTCGGGTCTTACTTGTGGTATGCGGGATCTTTTTTTATTTTTATTTTATTTATTTATTTTTTGGGCTGCATTGGGTCTTTGTTGCTGTGCACTGGCCTTCTCTAGTTGTGGTGAGCAGGGGCTACTCTTCATTGCAGTGCGCGGGCTTCTCATTGTGGTGGCTTCTCTTGTTGCAGAGCACGGACTCTAGGCGAGTGGGCTTCAGTAGTTGTGGCGTGTGGGCTTCAGTAGTTGTGGCTTGCAGGCTCCAGAGCGCAGGCTCAGTAGTTGTGGCACATGGGCTTAGTTGCTCCGTGGCATGTAGGATCTTCCCGGACCAGGGCTCGAACCCGTGTACCCTGCATTGGTAGGCGGACTCCCAACCACTGCACCACCAGGGAAGCCCAGGTACATGGGATCTTCACTGCAGCATGTGGGATCCTCCGCTTGCGGGGCTCCTCATTGTGGGGTGCGGGCTTCTCTCTAGTTGTGGCTCTGTAGTTGTGGCCCACGTACTCAGTAGTTGTGGCATGTGGGCTTAGTTGCCCTGCGGCATGTGGGATCTTAGTTCCCTCACCAGGGATCGAACTCTCGTCCCCAGCTTTGGAAGGCGGATTCTTAACCACTGGACCACGAGGGAAGTCCCATTCATGATGTTTTTACTGGATGTTTGAAACATCTTCCTTTTTCTTCTCCCTAACTCCAGTCAGCCCTCTTGCAAATGCACAGTCTACATTGCTTCCAACGTTATCTTCTCCAGACTTAATGCTAACCAAGTCTATTTTCTCTTCAGAAGCCTTCAATCATTTCCCATTAAGTGGAAAATAATACACAGTCCCTCAGGCTTGTGACTTGACTTTTACAATTTTCCCCAAACTGCCAAAAGACTATCACTAATACATTCTCGATTCTACAGGACTAAGAACTGTATTTTGGTGTTCTCCAACTACAGCTTACATTTTTCCTGCTTCTGTGTTCTTAAGCTGGTTTGCCTCCTCTTTTTGGAATTCTAATTGTTTTTTTAGCTACCTACCAGACTTCATTTTTCAAAGGTCTGTTGAAATCTAACCTCTCCCCAAAAGCCTTCCTGTATTTCCCATTTGTTTTCATTGTTTCTCAACTCTATTGCATATTTATCACAGTCAGCCACTACAGTTATTTATATATTTGACTTTCCTGCTGTGCTACCATTCCTGGAAAAGGATATTCACAGCCCATCATAGATGCTTAAAAGGTTTTATGGATTGGATTGAATCCCGGTTGATGTTAGCATATTTGTGTACTTATTCATCATGCATTTCTTCAGTATATGTTTGTTGAATGACTACTACATGACAACTAAAAGACTTTCAAGCCTATCAGGAAGAGCTGCACAAATGCATTTAAGTATAATTCATCGTAGGAGAATCACTGAGATAAAACAAAAGCTGGTGGATCTGTGATAACTTCGTTTTCTGTTGTGCTTCTTCAGTGCCCTTTTCAGTGCTTCCCTTTTTCTTAATCATTTAAGCTTTGGTCTCTTCTAGGCTGTCCCTGGATTGTTGTTGAAAAGCCATGTAAAACAATGAAATCCAGTGCTTTTTCTTTCTTTTCATAGTACTCTGGTCTTAGTTTTCCTTTCTTTCTTGGCCATAATAGCAACTATCAATTCCTTCAGCATTTTCTACCTCTTTCTTTCTTGCTTCAGTGTTGAAGACAGTCTTTTATTTTCTTTCTTCTTAAAGATCAGCACGTAAGACATAGAGTTTTAGGGGTTTTCTGTTAATAAATGTAGTTAAAGAGAAAAAGTGTTAACCCAAGTGTTAACCCAAGGTCATCGAATTCTAGTCTTTGGGATTCTTCTAGGATAACAGCATTTGGTTGCACCATTATGCTTCTGCTCTCATGGATAGCTCTTTGTTTTTATTATGATAAAATATAATACATAACCCAAAATTTATCATTTTAACCATTTAAGTGTATAGTTTTGTGGCATTAAGTGTATTCATAGTGTTGTGCAACCATCATCACCATCCATCTCCAGAGCCTTTCATTCTTCCCTAAAGGAAGCTCTGTACCCATTAAATATGATCTCACCATTCTCACAAACCCCTAGTCCCTGGAAACAACCATTCTACCGTTTGTCTTTATGAATTTGACTGACCTAGGTACTTTACGTAATAAGGTAATCATACAGAATTTGTCCTTTTGTGATTGGCTTATTCCACTTAGGTTGTAGCATGTCTCAGAATTTCTTTCCCTTTTTAAAGATGAATAATATTCCATTGCATGTACATACCACATTTTATTTATCTGTTTATGTATTGATGAACACTTGGGTTGCATCCATCTTTTGGCTATTGTGAATAATGCTGCTATACCCAGAAGTAGAATTGCTGGATCAAATGGTAATTCGATGTTTCATTTTTTTGAGGAATCACGATACCTTTTTCTATAGTAGTTATACCATTTTATATTCCTAACATCAATGTACAAGGGTTCAAAGTTCTCCACATCCCTGCCAATGCTTGTTATTTTCTGGGGTTTTTCTTTGTTTTGTTTAATTAAAAAATAGTCATCCTAATGGGTATGGAGTAGTATCTCATTGTGGTCTCATAGATATTTCTGATGGAGACGCTTGCCAAATCTCACCCTTCCTCAGACTTCCACCTCTTCTTCTACTTTGCTTCATGAGGCTTCTTTTCCCAGGATGTCATTCTAGAGTCCTGTAGGGGAACAGTAGATAGCATTGTGAGTAGAAACTTATTTAGATTTGTGAGACCTCTGTCCTGATGCTCTCCATCACAGTTGGGCTCCTTCCCCCGCAGCAAGGTCTTTGTAGGAAGTTTCCTCACACCTCTTTCTGTCCGTGACCTCATTTGACATTAGCACAGACATGGATCCACCCAGCAGCAAGAATCCATTTATTTTCATTCAATCATTTATTAATTCATCCCTCCATTCATCTACTCAGCAATTAGTTATTGCACACCTGTATTCTTTTAAAACTTCTAGAAATTCTTATTATTCTCTTTATTGCTTATGGTATTTAAGGAAATATACTAATGAACTACTTGGACATTTTCCCAGAGGGGAGATGTCAAGATGGCGGAATAGGAGGATGTGCAATTTGTCACTCCTCACAAGTACCTCAAAAATACATCTACAAATGGAATAAGACTCATAGAGTACCTGCTGAACATTAGCAGAAGACTTCGGACTCCTAAAAGGACAAGAAAAAACTGGTTAGGATGAAAGAAAGAAGAAAAAACGAAAAGAGGAATCAAAAAATGGACCAGCAACCCTGGTGGGAAACTGAAGGTGAGGGGAGGTCACCGCACTCAGAAAAACTCCCTCATGGTGGGGAAATCAGCTGGGACAGAAAAGGACCTTCAGGGGATCAAAGGAGAATGCAGTGGATGGTCTGTGGAAGGCAGGACAAAGTAAGAACTGCACGCATGGTCTACATTGCAGCTCTGCACATTCCAGCCTGAGTCGTGAGTTGCCTGTTGTGAAGGGGGGCTGGGTGCTGGAAAGTGGGGTTTGGAACACAGACCCAGGGAGGAGACAGCTGTTGGCTGTGAAAAGACAGTCTGAAGGGACAGGAATAAGGAGCTCCACAGCTGGGAAAGTCTGCGGAAAAAACCAGGACACCGTAGAAGCAGGGTGTCATTCTTGAGTGGCGTGCAAGGGGCGTAGCCGCCATTACAACCCCTTTCCCCACCCACCGGCTTCTTCAGCCTCTGTGGGTACTGGGAGGGGCTCCCATCTGAGCAGGCCCACCCACCCCTTGGGCTGGGATCTCCTCCGCCTGCGTGGGCTCCGGAAGCCTGAGCACCCCCCATCCCAAAGGCTCCTTGGGAATCAGCCTTGGGCACCCCTGCCTGGGACAAGAGTCCGCCGATGCTGGTAGGGTCTGACTGCTAAAGCATGGGGTTGGGAGAACAGGTCCAGGGAGAGGAGCACTGTTGGCTGAGCAGATACAGCAGAGGGGACGGGAGTAAGGGTATGTGTGGCCGGGAATGCCCCTAGAGGAAGCATGGTCTACCTGGAAAGCAAGGCACCATTTTTGAGAGGTACATGGGGGGCGGGGCCACCACTGCCCCCACACGCCAGTTCCTGCCTCCGCAGGCACTGGGAGGGACTCCCACCAGAGTGAGCTCGCCGCAATTTGTTTCAACTGCCTGCTGGTCCCCACCGCCGCAGGCAACTCACAGACACCTTCATTGTGGCCGCCATGCCCCTCCCCAACCTGAGTAAGTGTGCCCCAAGCAACCACTGCTTTTTCTCCCTCTTGCCTGGACAAGGAACAGATGCCTGAGGGTGGCGCACACGCAGAGGTGGGGTCAAAACCAAAGCTGAGCCGTAGGGGTGGTGCGACTAAGGAGAAGGAATGGAAATCTTTCCATGCAGTTGCACAAGCTGTGGTTTAAATCCCCGAGATTGGCTTGGT
Source organism: Balaenoptera musculus (assembly GCF_009873245.2). Classification (NCBI taxonomy): domain Eukaryota; kingdom Metazoa; phylum Chordata; class Mammalia; order Artiodactyla; family Balaenopteridae; genus Balaenoptera; species Balaenoptera musculus. Next base: position 75,949,730 of record NC_045790.1, read on the forward strand.
AAATCCTGCGTCTGTGGAATACCTGAATAGACAACGGGTGTTCCCACCATCGAGACTGGTCTAGGCTTCGCAGCAGTGCACTTTGCGGGCAAGTACACACGGGAGTCAGGCCAGATCAGAGTCTGAGCTGGCCCCACAGTGCCCACAGCAGGTCCAGAGATCTTCCTGGAGGTCCTGGAAGGCATCATGGGGAAGCAGGGATTGGCTGTGGCTCACTGCAGGAGCAAGGCCACTGAGAGAGGAGGTCCCAGGAAAATATTACTATTATTCTTTTTTTGTTTCATTTTGTTGTTGTTGTTCAGTTGTTGGTGGTGTTGCTTTTATTGTTTTTTATCTTTTATTTTTATTTAAAAAAAATTTTTAATATATATATTTTTATTTTTTCTATTTTTACTTTCTGTTGTTTTGTGTTTTTTTTCTTGTTTTTGTTCTTTGTTTTTTATTTTATTTTATTTTTATTTTTTGATTGTTTTTTATGTACATATTTTTTGTTTTCTTTGCTTTTTTGTGGTTTGTTTGTTTTGTTTTTGTTTTATTTTTCATTTTTTGTTTTTGTTAGTTTAGTCCTTATTGACTATTCTCATTTTTGAATTCTTTTGTTTGTTCTCCTGTTTTTTTAATTTTTTATTTTATTTTATTTTTTATTTTGTGTGTGTGTGTGTTGTGTTATTGCTGCTGTTCGTTTGCTGTTGTTTTTGCTATTTGTCTTGGGTTTCTTTTCTTCTCTTTTCTTTTCTTTCTTTTTACTCTGGCCACACTGTGTGGCTTGAGGGCTCTTGGTTCCCTGGCAGGGGTCTGGCCTGGGCCTCTGGGGTGGGAGCACTGAGTCCAGGATGCTGGACCACCAGAGGATTCCCAGGCCCAGGGAATATTAATCAGCATGTGCACTCTCAGAGGTATCCATGTCAACATCAAGACCCAGCTGCACACAACTGCCTGCAGGCTCCAGTGCTGGACACCTCACACCAAACAACCAGCAAGACAGGAACACAGCCCCACCCATCAGCAGACAGGCTGTCTAAAGTCATACTAAGCTCACAGATACCCCAAAACACACCACCTGACATGGCCCTGCCCTTCAGAAGGAAAAGACTCAACTCCACCCACCAGAGCACAGGCACCAGTCCCTCCCACCAGGAAGCCTACACAAGCCCCTGGACCAGCCTCATTCACCAGGGGGCAGACAACAGAAGCAAGAGGAACTACGACCCTGCAGACTGCAGAAGGGAGACTGTAAACACAGTAGGTTAGACAAAATGAGACAGCAGAGAAATATGTTGAAGACAGAGGAGCAAGGTAAAATCGCACAAGACCAAATAAATGAAGAGGAAATAGGCAATCTACCCTACCCAAAAAGAATTCAGAGGAATGATAGTACAGATGTTCCAAGATCTCAGAAATAAAATGGAGGCACGGATCTAGAAGATACAAGAAATGTTTAAAAAGGACCTAGAAGAACTAAAGAACAAACACTCAATGATGAACAACACAATAAATGGAATGAAAAATACACTAGAAGGAATCAATAGCAGAACAACTGAGGCAGAACGGATAAGTGAGCTGGAAGATACAGTGGTGGAAATAACTGCCGAAGAGCAAAGTAAAGGAAAAAGAATGAAAGGAAATGAAGAGAGGCTCAGAGACCTCTGGGACAACATTAAACGCACCAACATTTGAATTATAGGGGTCCCATAAGAAGAAGAGAAAGGGAAAGGGCCTGAGAAATAAGTTGAAGCAATTATAGTCGAAAACTTCCCTAACAAGGGAAACAAAATAGTTAGTCAAGTCCAGAAAGCACAGAGAGTCCCATACAGGATAAACCCAAGGAGAAACCGAGACATTAATCAAACTAACAAAAATTAAATACAAAGAAAAAGGCACAGAAAAAATATTAAAAGCAGCAAGGGAAAAGCAACAAATAACCTGCAAGGGGATCCCCATAAGGTTATCAGCTGATTTTTCAGCAGAAACACTGCAGGCCAGAAAGGAGTGGCAGGACATATTTAAAGTGATGAAAGGGAAGAACCTACAACCAAGATTACCTACCCAGCAAGGATCTCATTCAGATTTGATGGAGAAATCAGAGGCTCTACAGACAAGCAAAAGCTAAGAGAATTCAGCACCACCAAACCAGCTTTACAACAAATGCTAAAGGAACTTCTCTAGGCAGGAAACACAAGAGAAGAAAAAGACCTACAATAACAAACCCAAAACAATTAAGAAAATGGTAATAGGAACATACATATCGATAATTACCTTAAATGTAAATGGATTAAGTGTTCCAACCAAAAGACACAGACTAGCTGAATGGATACAAAAACAAGACCTGTATATATGCTTTCTCCAAGAGACCCACTTCAGACCTAGGGACACATACAGACTGAAAGTGAGGGGATGGAGAAAGATATTCCATGCAAATGGGAATCAAAAGAAAGCTGGAGTAGCAATACTCATATCAGACAAGATAGACTTTAACATAAAGACTATTACAAGAGACAAGGAAGGACACTACATAAGGATCAAGGGATCAATCCAAGAAGAAGATATAACGATTGTAAATATTTATGTACCCAGCATAGGAGCACCTCAATACATAAGGCAGATGCTAACAGCCATAAAAGGGGAAATTGACAGTAACACAATAACAGTGAGAGATTTAACACCCCACTTACACCAATGGACAGATCATCCAGACAGAAAATTAATAAGGAAACACGAGCTTTAAATGATGCAATAGACTAAATAGACTTAATTGATACTTATAAGACATTCCACCTGAAAGCGGCAAAATACATTTTCTTCTCAAGTGCTTACATAACATTCTCCAGGATAGATCACATCTTGGCTCACAAATCAAACCTCAGTAAATTTAAGAAAATTGAAATCATATCAAGCATCTTTTCCAACCACAATGCTATGAGATTAGAAATCAGTTATAGGAAAAAAACTGTAAAATATACAAACACATGGAGGCTAAAAAATATGCTGCTAAATAACCAAGAGATCATTGAAGAAATCAAAAAATACGTAGAAAAACTGACAGTGAAAACAAGATACAAAACCTATGGGATGCAGCAAAAACATTTCTAAGAGGGAAGCATATAGCAATACAATCCTACCTCAAGAAACCAGAAACATCTCAAATAATTTTCACCTAAAGCAGCTAGAGAAAGAAGAACAAACAAAACACAAAGTTAGCAGAAGGAAAGAAATCATAAAGATCAGAGCAGAAATAAATGAAGTAGAAATGAAGAAAACAATAGCAAAGATCAATAAAACTAAAAGCTGGTTCTTTGAAAAGATAAACAAAATTGATAAACCATTAGCCAGACTCATGAAGAAAAAAAGGGAGAGGACTCAAATCAGTAAAATTAGAAATGAAAAAGAAGTTACAATGGACCCACAGAAATACAAAAGATCATAAGGGATTACTACAAGCAACTATGTGCCAATAAAATGGACAACCTAGAAGAAATGGACAAATTCTTAGAAACGTACAACCTTCCAAGACTGAACCAGGAAGAAATAGAAAATATGGACAGACCAATCACAAGTAATGAAATTGAAACTGTGATTAAAAATCTTCCAACCAACAAAAGTCCAGGACCAGATGGCTTCACAGGTGAATTCTATCAAACACTTAGACAAGAGCTAACACCCATCCTTCTCAAACTCTTCCAAAATATTGTAGAGGAAGGAACACTCCCAAACTCATTCTAGGAGGCCACCATCACCCTGATAGCAAAACCAGACAAAGATACTACAAAAAAAGAAAACTACAGGCCAATATCACTGATGAACATAGATGCAAAAATCCTCAACAAAATACTAGCAAACAGAATCCAACAACACATTAAAAAGGTCATACACCATGATCAAGTGGGATTTATCCCAGGGATGCAAGGATTCTTCAATATATGCTAATCAATCAATGTGATACACCATATTAACAAACTGAAGAATAAAAACCACATGATCATCTCAATAGATGCAGAAAAAGCTTTTGACAAAACTCAACACTTATTTATGATAAAAACTCTTCAGAAAGTGGGCATAGAGGGAACCTACCTGAACATAATAAAGGCCATATATGACAAACCCACAGCAAACATCATTCTCAATGGTGAAAAACTGAAAGCGTTTCCTCTAAGATCTGGAACAAGACAAGGATGTCCACTCTCGCCACTATTATTCAACATACTTTCGGAAGTCCTAGCCACGGCAATCAGAGAAGAAAAAGAAATAAAAGGAATACAAATTAGAAAATAAGAAATAAAGCTATCACTGTTTGCAGATGACATTGATACTATACGTAGAAAATCCTAAAGATGCCACCAGAAAACTACTAGAGCTAATCAATGAATTTAGTAAAGTTGCAGGATACTAAATTAATGCACAGAAATCTCTTGCATTTGTATGTGCTAACAATGAAAGATCAGAAAGAGAAATTAAGGAAACACTCCCATTTACCATTGCAACAAAAAGAATAAAATACCTAGGAGTAAACCTACCTAAGGAGGCAAAAGACCTGTATGCAGAAAACTATAAAATACTGATGAAAGAATTCAAAAACGACACAAGCAGATGGAGAGATATACCATGTTCTTGGATTGGAAGAAATAATATTGTGAAAATGACTATTCTACCCAAAGCAATCTACAGATTCAATTCAATTCCTGTCAAATTACCAATGAAATTTTTCACAGAACTAGAACAAAAAATTTTACAATTTGTGTGGAAACACAAAAGACCCTGAATAGCCAAAGCAATCTTGAGGAAGAAAAATGGAGCTGGAGGAATCAGGCTCCCTGGCTTCAGACTATACTACAAATCTACAGTAATCAAGACAGTATGGTACTGGCACAAAAGCAGATATATAGATCAATGGAACAGGGTAGAAATCCCAGAGCTAAACCCACACACCTATGGTCACCTAATCTATGACAAAGGAGGCAAAAATATACAGTGGAGAAAAGACAGCCTCTTCAATAAGTGGTGCTGGGAAAACTGGACAGCTACATGTAAAAGAATGAAATTAGAACACTCCCTAACACTATACACAAAAATAAACTCAAAATGGATTAAACACCTAAATGTAAGGGCAGACACTATAAAACTCTTAGGGGAAAACATATGCAGAACACTCTATGACATAAATCACAGCAAGATCCTTTTTGACCCACCTCCTAGAGAAATAGAAATAAAAACAAAAATAAACAAATGGGATCTATTGAAACTTAAAGCCTTTTGCACAGCAAAGGAAACCATAAACAAGACAAAAAGACAACCCTCAGAATGGGAGAAAATATTTGCAAATGAAGCAACTGGCAAAGGATTAATCTCCAGAATATACAAACAGCTCATGCAGCTCAATATCAAAAAACAACCCAATCAAAAAATGTGTGGAAGACCCAAATGGACATTTCTCAACAGAAGACAAACAGATGGCCAACAAACACATGAAAAGATGCTCAACATCACTAATTATTAGAGAAATTCAAATCAAAACCACAATGAGGTATCACCTCACACTGGTCAGAATGGCCATCATCAAAAAATGTACAAGCAATAAATGCTGGAGAGGGTGTGGAGAAAAGGGAACCCTCATGTACTGTTGGTGGGAATGTAAATTGTTACAGCCACTATGGAAAACAGTATGAAGGTTCCTTAAAAAACTAAAAATAGAACTACCAAATGACCCAGTAGTCCCTCTACTGGGCATTTACCCAGAGAAAACCATAATTCAAAAAGACACATGCACCCCAGTGTTCATAGCAGCACTATTTACAATAGCTAGGACATAGAAGCAACCTAAATGGCCCTCAACAGAGGAATGGATAAATAAGATGGGGTACATATATACAATGGAATATTACTCAGCCATAAAAAGGAATGAAATTGGGTCATTTATAGAGACGTGGATGGACCTAGAGAGTTTCATACAGAGTAAAGTAAGTCAGAAAGAGAAAAACAAATATTGTATATTAACGCATATATGTGGAATCTAGAAAATGGTATAGATGATCTTATTTGCAAAGCAGAAATAGAGACAGACGTAGAGAACAAATGTGTGGATACCAAGCGGGGCTGTTGGAAGGAATTAGGAGATTGGGATTGACGCATATACACTTTTGATACTATGTATAAAATAGATAACTATTGAGAACATACTATATAGCACAGGGAACTCTAATGCACTGTGGTGACCTAAATGGGAAGGAAATCCAATAAAGAGTTGATATATGTCTACGTAGAACTGATTCATTTTGCTGTACAGAAGGAACTAACACAACATTGTAAAGCAACTATACCCCAATAAGAATTAATTTAAAAAAAAAAGAAATACTTGAACATTTTCTCACTGATTCAGTGTCCTGGCTGGTTCTCTGGTCATCTTTTCTGGGAGGGCCAAGTTTTGTGGGATACACTGCATTGTCTCTTTCTCTTAGAAATTAATGTTCACCTCATATATGGCTCATATCAGCATTTCAATGTAGGACCCAATACTTTTAGAAATGTATTTATACAGCATAAAGTAGGTACTTATATTACACTTATATGTGGAAACTATTCATATCTTTCTTATATTGTAAATAACATCTTGTGAGTTAAGGATGCTTAATAAGTGACAAATAATATAATAATGAGAAAAGAACTGCGATTGGCAATTCACAAATTCCCTGGGTCTTTTAACAATTTTTAAATTTGACCTTTATATCATTACTGTAGTTATTTTTTTTTATTTTCCCCTCCCTCCCTCCCTCCCTTCCTTCCACAAAACAAGATTGACACTGAGAATGACCACATGCATTGTTTTGTTGTTGTTAGATTTCAGGGTTATAACCAAGTAAAACGTGGCATAATTTTGCATCAAATGTCTCCCCAAATAAGTCTACGATTTTCCACCAAGCTTTGTTCTCAGGAACTCATCACCATATCTCATTATAGAAATATTTCCATGTGTAATTAATTTTAAAAATAGCATAAAAGAAACAGACTTAAGATGAAAAGGGCAATAATCTTCCCCCCGAACCTATTCAACCACAAACCAAATGCATATTTTGGGTTTGGTCCTTGTTTTGATGATCACAGGATTTATCTTTATTTGTGTTTTAGTTGGGCTATTTTCAGTGCCTGGGGAGACATGATGTATGTTGTAAAATAATGCAATAAAATACTTGAACATATTTCCCTTTTTTCTGGGCGTATTTATACTTCTACACACAGTCACATTAAAAGAGCTGGGGATGCAACAACCTCAACTGTAAATTATCATCATGACAGCGCTGGCGTGCCATGGCTGCTCTCACACTGAGAAGCAGGCTGGCTGTTCCAATGGGATGGGTTGCCCTAGAGTCAGCTGAGAAGTAATACAGCTCAGAGAGAGAAAGTCTGGTGGGCTTAAAAGAAAAAGGCCTGTGGCACAAAACAAACTAACATCTAATCCTTTGCCAGCAGATTTTATAGAAAACACAAAATTAGTGACAGACTGAGAGACGTTTTTCTGAGTCCAAAATCAGGGAACAAACACTGCCATGGTCATTCTACTGGTTCTCAGCAAAACAAAATTGGTTGCTTACATTTGTTCTGACCTCTTACATGAGAAAAGTTATTCAAAACCTGATAATTTCAACTCAGAAAACTTGGTTAAATGAAATGAAATCGCTTTAGAATCAGAATGTTAGTCAGAAGCAAGTTCAGTATGATTTGAGAGTCAGAGTTTGGAATTCGGAGCCTCAAATCAGAGCAGATGATTTTGAAGACAGCATTGGAAACTTCACAGTGTACGTCTGTATCAGAAGTAGGGCCTCATCCACTTTTAGCAGGATACAGAAAACTCCCAACTTCCTAGTTTCTCTATTCAAATTACAAATAGACCGTGAGATCAAATAGGGGTGCTCTCTACTGTATCTGCCAGTGACAAACAAGGTTGACCTGATTTTGCTCTCCGTGAGAAGCGGCTATAAGAGGTTTCATCAAGAGTGCAAAGGGTAACATTGGTTTGGGGGAAAGTACACTACATCTAAGGTCAAAAGACCAAGGTCTGAATGCTAGCTCCTTCCTTCATCATTTTGGATGTCATGTTGCTTATTTTGGAAATGTCACTTTACCTTCTTTGGCCTTAGTTTTCTTTTACCTGGAAAATGGGAGCATTGTCAACCCTACCTGAGGACAGTGTGAAGATGTTCTGTAAATTTTTGCCAAGGATTACCTTTATTTTAAAGCTGAACTCTTTTCTCAGTAATAATCCTTAAAATCCTCTTTTTTTTTTTTGCAGTTGAATTGGAAGTATGTTTTTGGGGATTCAGTGTCTAGTGAATGTAACTGGTTTGTTTCCAACCTGTGATTTATTCCTAAGATAGACTTATATGTTAGGGCAGAACTAGCCAATATACCAGATAAACCTAAAATTGCAGTGCCTTAACACAATAGAAGTTTATTTCTTGTGCATATAAAATAGGTATTCCTCATGGGTGGGTTGTTCTCCTCCAAGTGATAATTCAAGGACCTGGTTTCTTCTGTGCTCTGGCTTCATCGTCTTTAACACATGGCTTCCAACATTGCTACATAGGAAGCCATTGGAAAGGGAAAGAACATACAGGATGTGGCATGGGAGGTTTTTATGAGCCAGCCCTGGACATGGTATATATCCCTTCTGCTCAGTTTCCATCAGCTAGAACTCAGGCTCATAGCCATACTTCTTTGCAAGTATGGTTGGGAATGCAGTTGCTTTTTGTGCCTGGGGAGAAGGTGAAATGGAGTTGGGGAACAGCTAGCTAATGTCTGCAAATGAGAGTCTGAAAAATATCTCACACTATATCTAGTCTATAATACAGTTGTATTGATCATTTTGATTAAATTATCAGTTAATGAGGATAGAAAGACCAAAATTTTCAGAAATACCCTGAGGGCATTAAGAAAAGCTTGTGTTGGGCAGCGGTGGGCATGTGTGTGCTTGTGAGAAGCACAGGCAGGGGCTGGCATGGATTCAGACATGCTCTCCTTCCTTTTCGTCTTCTCACAGGGGCTGGCTGAGTTGGCTGGGCTCCATGTGGGAGGGAGAGCCCTGATACCCAGTGGTCACTTGAGCTTGTTTTGGCCAGCCGTACTTTCTGGAAAATTGCTGCTCCAGGAATACGGTGAAAAGGTCTATAAGAAAGCACAGCCTCCGCTGATTTCCCTGTCTTGGTTAACTTTCCTAGCTCCTTTGGGAGAAATGTGAACCCTACGACCATTTTTATGTGGAGAGTAATCTCATGGTCTAACTTTCGGGAAAGAGAGATTTCATGGTCACAGGTTAGCCTCAGAAAATGTCTTGTTAATGAATAAATGATTCTGTGGTTCCTGAAGGTATGTGAATGTCAGGACTGATGATGTGAGAGGACCGTGAACTAAGGAAAATTGGCCCATTGGGTTGTGCTGAGCGCAAGAATGAAAGGCATCCAACCTCTGAGTTATAAGCACCTCCAAGTACCATGTAAGTGCATTTCAACCCAGATTTTTTATAAACAAATACACAGTGTTGACTAAAGTCTTGCTAGCTATAGGCTCCCGTATTTTTATTTTTAATGTAACTTTTTTAAATGAAAAAAAAACCCATACATGTGGTCAGAGAATAATTTTGTGCCCTGAGAACTTTTCCAGTTAAATTCACTTCTCACTCTTAGTGACCTTCACTTAGCAACAGGTCATAAACTTCAGTGAAAATTAAAGCCCATGGAAAATTGTGTTATAATGAATAACAGGAAGAACAGCAAACCTGCAAGTGCTTTACCCATTTTATAGATGAGGAGTCTGAGGGTCAGTGCGTTTAAAGTACTGACTGATCCACGTCATTAGTTAACAAAAGAGTTGGGATTACAATCCAAATCTTTCATCTCAGAGGCCACTCTTTCCAATTTAAGTACTCTTTCCCTAATAGAATCCAAACCAGTGTTTTCCACTGGTTTTTCATCTTCTGAGATGAACAGAAGATAAGATTAGAGAATACCCTCAATAAATTTTGGTGCTGGCAGTAGATTAGAGGTAAAAGTCAGAAAAGATCATGTAATTGAGTATGTGAAGAAACAGGGATTTTTGCTAATAGGCTTTACACTAGTGAAGGAAAAGGAAAGAGGAAATAATGAAGGCAAAGAAATGAACGAGGCAAGGTCAAGTAACAAGGGAAACCAAAGCAAAGTGAAGGGAGAAATAGAGACAATTTGTTATTTTTTTTTGCTTTATTAACACCACCTTTCTTGTACACCAGAAGATGTAAAAAATCATGGCAGTAAAATTTTGGGAGGGATAGTGATAAAACTCATTTCCAAATATATATATTTTTGTAATAAAAGCACAGTCACCATTCAGTGATCCTTTCTTATGTCCTAAGTAGTGCAAAGTTAACAAACAAGATGGTAGGGCACCCATCCATAAGTGTGGGGGGATGGGCAGTGAGGATCTTTGTAGGGTTATGTCTTCCTATTGTTAGGAATACAGACAGTAAACTCTGAATTGAGAAAATTATCATATTAAAGTTGTGTCTTATTTATAGACTTAATAATGGGGACCTAGAGTTGTATTTATTCTATTCCATGAGGAGCTAGAAAAGCATCCCTTTATTATGAAATAATTACTTTCTCAAGGTAGGAAGATAATAGTAATTGATGTCTGAATGATTTCCTGATATTCAGAAGTCAAATCCGAGGGAATTTCCAAAACCAAATATAGATTATTTTTGGCTTTCATACCACTTTGAATGGTCTGTAACCATATTGTCTAATTAGAATTAAAAAATCAAAACTTGATTATAAGAGGATCTACAGAGGCAGGATTAAGTGTGATTTTTTTTTTCCCTACGCATCTTTATTTTCTGATTGTTCTACAATTAACACAGATTAGTAAGCAAATTAAAAGAGATAATTGTTGCTGAACAAATACAGCCAATTCTCAAATCCTGAACAGGACTGATTCATAGGCAAATATGTTGATTATAAATTAGACCGGGTTTTTAGATACAGATGACAAGTTAAATTCTATTTTGATTTGAGTTCAGCTCACAAAGACCTCTGTAACTTTCATTAAGTTAACTTCAGCACTGACAAGGCAAATTGAAATTTACTATCTTTGCTCCTATTATGTGATGTCTGAGACTGGAGGAGGCTGGGAGGAATGGGGCTTCTTAACTCTTCTTTGACTTAAAAAAATAGCTTTATTGAACTTTGACATATGATGAATTCTACAAGTTAGAAATGTATAATTTAACAAATTTTGACTAAAGAGTAATTTCTTTTTTAAAATATTTATTTATTTATTTAGACTGCACTGGGTCTTACTTGCGGCATGCGGGATCTTCGTTGTGGCATGCAGGCCCTTAGTTGTGGCATGCACACTCTTACTTGCGGCATGCGGACTTCTTAGTTGTGGCATGCGAACTCTTAGTTGCGGCATGCATGCAGGATCTACTTTCCTGACCAGGGATCGAACCCTGGCCCCCTGCATTGGGAGCACAAGGTCTTACCCACTGGACCACCAGGGAAGTCTCTCGACTTAGAGTAATTTCTAACAAAACATTTGAATTAAGGCAAACCTATCCTTATATCCTAGTTCCTTGTACTGTTCCCTGTACTGTGTACATTGCAAAAGAATGTTAGATTATGGGTAAAATAGATCTGTGGAGGTAAGTCTCAAAAACTACCATTATTCGTGATCTTGTTTCTGTAAGAAAAAATATTCTTAATTCTGGAACACTGATTTACAGAGATATAAAAATATCTTGTTTGTGAGATGAAAAGTAAATATCTACCATTTGTCTCTGTTGACCATTATCCCAACTGATACATTTGGTCTTCTCACTTATTCTGAATATGATGTATATTGTTATATACCTCCCTAATATTAGACTCCCAATAAAGCCAGATTACCCAATGCCATATGAAGCAGCTTATTGAAGGTGAGACTGTTGGAGACGGTGTGACCCTATGAGGAAGTGGCCCTAGAAAGTGCCACATTTCTTATCCACTGAGATCTGGTGGGAGCTGATGCCTGAGTGGTAGAAGTAACCTTAATGCTGAGGTTTCTACTTCTCCGCCCAACCATTTGTTCCTTGGAGCTTTGCTGCTTCTCTACTTTACCTCCCTACTGCTACCTCCTGCCTGGGGGTCATCCTCTTTTTTTTCTGACTCAGGATATAAAACTCCCCCTAAGAGTGAATTTTTCTAGGCAGAGCTACAGCGGGGCTTACCTCTTTGAAGTCTACTGTGTATTATCTCTGTTGCAAGGAAGGAGAAACCTGAAGGGACGTAGAAAGGTTGGAGTGAGAAATATACACATGCGTGTTCAGGTACGGACATGTGGGCACACACATTCACATCTTATGGCTTTATACGGTGGGACTGTCACCCATCTGCCTTAAGATTAAAATAATAATTATAGCTATTAATTACAATTTAAAGATTTTTAAACCAACAAGTGTTTTAAAGCTAAGAAATGGCATTTCTCAAAACCAACAAGAAATAAAAGAATGTCTGAAAACTGATTCCATAACTGTGTCTAGAATAAGAAGATTGATGACTCAATCTGATACTGACCTTGAAATATGACTGCTCCTCTTTTCATAAAAGATGCTTTTTATATGTAAGCAACAAAAATGACCTTACAATTTTATATCCCATTCTTATAATTCTTATCATTTTAATCCCATTATAGCATAATGTGGTTATTATTATGTCAGTAGAATTATCTTTATTCTCAGTAAGTATTAAATGTAACTGTAAGATTAGCGTTGATGCATTTGATAGTCGGGTCACTTTATCGTGAATTCCTGTGTCCCTTTTACTCCGGCAAGATTTTGGTGAAAGCACATGAGAATTGACACTGCCAAACCTTGTGTTCCAGGTGCTTTATAGAAATTTCCATGTTTGATCTTTGCAGGAAGCTCGTGAACTAAGTACCGTCGTTCTAAATCTACAGATGAGAACGCATGCTTAGGGAGCTCAACGATTTGTTGAACAGCACATAGTGAAAGTCTGAACTTTGTTCATACCTAGGTCTGCGTGTCCCCCTTCTCCTTGCTCTATGCTGGCTGTCTAGTTACACAGTGCCCCAATTTGGCCATCCAAGGACCCAGACTTTAGGCAATCACTAATTATTATCACTAATTGTTATCTGAGCTAAGGCTCCTTGGTCTCCATTCAAGTGGGATTTAAATCATCAACCTAGAAATAACTCTTTCAAATAAGAAGTTGTCTCCCCCAATTCAAAAAGCATAATCCTTTAAAAGAGTATTTCCTCCATATTTCATGGCCACTAGTCTCTTTTTGCTGTCCTGTTTCCACTTGTACTTCCAGGCCTGAAGTATTTGATATGCTGATTGCTGGACACTGGAAAGTTTCACTATTTTCCTGTTCAAGTGAGAAAAACTGAGAAGTCGGTATTGTTCTCTTAGCGTCAGATTCTATTCCATTTCCTCCCCTAACGCAACAAGGTAGAGATGAATGCAAGAGCATATGAAGAGAGGATTGAAATTACAGTCAAAGGCCTGATATGCTATCGGGGTGTGATATGTCCATTTAACTTACTTGACTTCAACCATCCACATCAGCAAAGGGAAAAATGAGAAATAGAAAAGTAATAATTTAAATGATGCTGGAGGGTGACGATATGCTCCGGAAGGAGGGTGCTCTATGAGATGTGAATGTCCTGCCACTTCAGCCAGACTCAGTTCCCGTAATCTCTCATGGTGTCAGCGTCTTAGCATTTTAAAGAGTGTTTTTTGGGTTTGCAGATATCTTTTGTATATAGCGTGGTGCTCAAAGGCCAACCAACTACTTCATCTGGTTTTCTACCAAGGAGGCGGCAGTCAGTTCCAATGCTGGGCGAAATGACAGTAGCAGCCACATCTAAGCCAACCCCAGCAATAGACCATGTTGGACTTACTGGGACATAGTATATCTGTATACTATGTTTTATGAATGTCATGGTTAGCTCAGGCTGTAATAATAGTATACCATAGACTGTGGTTGCTTAAACAACAGATATTTATATCTCACAGTTCTGGAAGCTGGAAGTCCAAGATCAAGGTGCTAGCAGATTCAGTTCTTGGTTAAGGCCTCCTTCCTGGCTTACTGATACCTACCTTCTCACTGTGTGCTCATATGGCCCTTCCTCAGTGCCTGCGTATATGGAGAAAGCTCTGGTGTCTCCTCCTCTTCTGATAAGGGCACTATTCCCATCATTGGAGCTCTACCCTCATAACCTCATTTGAACCTAATTACCTCCCAAAGGCCCCACCTCCAGATAACATCATGTTGGGGGTTAGGACATCAATATATGAATTTGGGGGGTGGGGGGAACACAACCGTTTGGCCCATAACAATGGATGACATCAAAGAGATTTCAGTGGTGATTTTAATTATTTATGATTTTGCTGTACATGTTAACTTTAGAACCTAAACCCTTTTAAGATGAAACAGTCTTATTTCTCCATTTACTAGAGGAAATTGGGCAGGTCACTTCAATTCTCTGAGCTACAATGTCTTCATCTGAAGCTGTCACAGTTAGTAGTAATGTCCACTTTTCTGTGTCTCTCAGTGTTATTTGAATAACCAGTAAGATCAAATAATTGTGCACGTAGTTTTTAAGTACTTATGCATTTAAGTTACATAAAAATAACTTCTGAAATAGGGTAAAGCGTGGGTGTCTCTTTGCCAAGTCCCATGTTGAGTTAAAAACTTAGTGAGTTTTTGAATTTTTTTTTTTTTTTAAAGAATCTTTCTTTTTTTTTTTTTCATTTATTTATTTATTTATTTATTTATTTATGGCTGTGCTGGGTCTTCGTTTCTGTGCGAGGGCCCTCTCTAGTTGTGGCAAGCGGGGGCCACTCCTCATCGCGGTGCGCGGGCCTCTCACTATCGCGACCTCTCTTGTTGCGGAGCACAGGCTCCAGACGCGCAGGCTCAGTAATTGTGGCTCACGGGCCCAGTTGCTCTGCGGCATGTGGGATCTTCCCAGACCAGGGCTCGAACCCGTGTCCCCTGCATTGGCAGGCTGACTCTCAACCACTGCGCCACCAGGGAAGCCCCAAGTTTTTGAATTTTTAAAAACTTATTTCAGACACTTTATAAGTTCAGTCATATATATTTGTGTGTGTGTGTGTGTGTTTTAACACTGCAGGAGAAAAAGGTTAAAAATGACTTCTGTGACAGACTGCTTAAGGTTTGGGTTAATTTCATTTTGCCCGATAAGTTTACTTAACCCTATTGCAAATTGGCATCAGAATTGTCATCCCACAGTGGTATTCCACAATCTGAAACCCTCTCCAGTTGTCTGTGTGTATATGAGTGCAGAGACATTCAAGAGCCCTCACAAGTGTAACTGCAAGTTTGCCTCTGAGTGCGCAGTCCTGAAATCTTAATATGCTACTATTTTTTCCCTTCATAAACAATACAAAGAAGTTGACAGGTCTGAAAGGGGCTTACGTGAAAAGATAATTAAGAGCTTTAGAGAGTGTCAAGAGTCAATAGCTCAGCACTGTCAGCGCTCCGGAGTGTTACAGGCTATAATTAGATGGCATGGAGGTATAAGGCATGTTTGGCAGTTGATTCCCGCATGCTCTCCAACGGAAAAACAAAGAGCAGCCTCCATGAGATATCAAGCAAAGTGGGCAACAGACATGCTGGAGTCAAACATTTCAAGTGTCTCTGTTTTCCCGGGGTGCATCATTTGGTGAAGAGCTTCTTTGCCTTTCAGTTGGCATCTGCACGGGACATTTGGCTCACGTTCATCATTCCCACAATCCTCTTGGCTTTGCGCTGCAGACCTCCCTTCAGCTCCATGAATTAGAGGCCGTTCCTGCAGTGCCTGTGGGCACAGCCCACTCCACATTCCTTTGCTGAGTTTGGACTCTGATATAAGGCAGAGATAGTTGATGCCTAACAAGAGGACATTTTCCAGAGATCTCTGGAAAAGTCCAGAAGAGTCTCTCCCTAAGTAGAGTTGAAAAGTCAAAAGGCATTGTAGGACTGGATTAAGATGTCCCAAACACTGAAAAGATAATGGGGGACAACAAATCATAGGAAGTTCAAAATTAAAAAACAAAAAACTACGTGTAAACTATATGCTTGGGAATACAGTGTTCTGATTTTCTCCATTACAATGATTTCAAAGAAAAAATATAATTATATATCTATGTATATACACACACACACACATATATAATTATTCACAAATGTTAGTGCTTTAGTGCTTTTATTTGGCTGATGCTTTAAGTGTACTCAGCCGATTTGCCCTCTAGGTGTATTTTTCAGTTGAGAGCAAAATATGCCTTGACTGTACTGGCAAAACTCCACTTCCACAGTGTTAAAAGAAAAACCGAGGCATATGAAAAGTTTTACGAGTTTGAGGAACAATTGATTCGAATTGGACAGCATCCAATCTAGCAGATAGAAAGGAGCTCTGAGGAGCTGTACAAAATGAAAGACTTTTATAGACAGAAGGGATCAGGAACAAGGAAATTATACTAGGTAAAAAAGTGGGTTGGTTGTTGTGGTTTCTTTCCTTTAGGAGAAAGCAGGGGTTTATCAGGCAGATGACCTAACTAATGCTGATCAGGTGATTCCTGAATGATTTAAGATTCCGTTTCTGGGAAAGCAGAAACTATAATTAAGTTAAATTTCGGTTTGGTGATATAGGATTTAGCATAAGTGACTCCATTTGGGGCCTGTGGCTTCTTCTTCTTCTTCTTCTTCTTTTTTTTTTTTTTTTAATTTGTTTATTTTTGGCCACGTTGGCTCTTTGTTGCTGCCCACGGGCTTTCTCTAGTTGCTGCAAGTGAGGGCTACTCTTCCTTGCGGTGCATGGGCTTCTCATTGCGTTGGCTTCTCTTGTTGTGAAGCATGGGCTCTAGGCGCGTGGGCTTCAGTAGTTGTGGTGCATGGGCTCAGTAGTTGTGGTGCACGGGCTTATTTGCTTTGCGGCATGTGGGATCTTCCCGGACCAGGGCTCGAACCCGTGTCCCTTGCATTGGCAGGCAGATTCTTAACCACTGCGCCGTGGCTTATTTTTAACAATAGATTTGAAAGCACTGTCCATGTTATTGAGCTAAACTGCAAATTTATAGGTAAATAGTCCTGGTCAAAAATTGATCTTAAACATTTTTTATTATACAGAAGTTTTAACTGAACAATATTTAATCAAAAAGCTATTTTAATAAATAATATTTAAATAAAGTATGTAAATACAACGACACAAATTGAATAAATACAAATTTAGAGAATATATTACACAAAGCTGGCTTGAAATCAGCTTGTACACTCTTAAAACGTAATTATTTTTTAACAGTTGAAAATGTTTTTCTTGCCTCTAAGAACTCTGTGATCAAAGAATAATCCCACAAAGGTCTGCTAAATTTTTAGCATTTCCTTCAAATCTCACTAGAATAAAAAGTTACAAAATACTGCAGATAAAGTTGGAGTCATCCTCCAGCTTGTTCCCTTCTCTTGTTCCAAAGGAAATTACTTTCATAAATTTTAAATAATTTACAGACACTTTCATCTATATGTCTGGATAATAATAGAATATTGTCATTGTGCTTTGAAAGTTATATAAATGGTGTCAAATACGGCATTCTGTAATTTGTCTTCATTTTATTTAATGCTATGTTTTTTTGAGATCTATCCATGTTGATAGATACCTGGCTCATGTCTTTTAACTACTGTATATTATTCTATTTTATAACTAATGACAGTGAACCTGGAAAGTTAGTTTGTACTGGATTGTGGAGGTCCTCAAATGCCACATTAAAGACTTTGGGCTTTATCTGTGGTGACTGGTGTGGGAAAAAGTGGAGGGTCACAGGATGTTTCTAAGCATTAAATGGCACAAGATCTGAGTATCAGAAGGTGAGTGTAAGGATAGTAGGAAAGTAGATTGGAAGAGGAATGATTTGTGGGACTAGGGTTAAGACCACAATTCAGAGCAAAGTATAATAGCCCTATAAGATATAATGATGGCCCCACTGATTAAAATTTAGGTAGTTCCCAATTTTTCTCTTTAAAAAACAAAACTTGTATGAACATTCATTATATGTATCTACATGGGAGGGAGTTTCCCCATATATCTGTAGAGTACGAATTATACCCGTTTTGGCCAATTTTCCACATTAATATAACACTTTGGGCTTTTTGACTCCCAGAGAACAAAGAGAAGAAATAAAAATAATCTGATGATATGAATAGATGTAATCAAACAACAGTACCTGAATTCAAATCTGTTGAAATTGAATATTGTATCACTTTCTTATACGGTTTTCCATGGTTTATCATCAGTTGGGTTACTTTTCTGTAGGATAAATTTTATCATTGATTGTCAGCCATCTCTATCATACTTCCAGAGCTCAATAGCCATGCAAGCCTGCAGAATTTTAAAGATCACAGTGTCTACAAGTCTAGGTGCCAGATTCCTTTCTGAAGCTAACCTCAAGATCCAATGATCCCAGATCATGCAGATTTCTCCTCAACTGGCAAGAGTATCCAATTGGTTTTTTACTTGGTTTTTGTGGAAAGGGGGTGAAGATGCACTCTGGCATTTAGGAAGGAAGGAAATATTAAAAATGGATGGCACATACTAGTTTTTGGGACCCTCTTACTTGTTCCCAGTCAGACTTGGAAATAGGTATGTTAAGTTTTGCATCTATCTTTAAGGGCCATTTGCCATCACTTACTCTTTATTCATTTTCTCTCATTTAAATCTAACAATAAATATGTTATGACAGCTGAACTCAACTGTGAGCATTAGACAGACTGTGATCAGATCATGCTCTGTTGCTTTAGGCCGAGATTTTTCTCAAAGAAGCCCCTAAAAGCCATCTCTTTCTTCATATCCCTGGACAGAGAGCTGGTTTAGGTCCTCACTGTATCTTATAGGGTTATTATATTACAGTCTGAGTAGAGGTCTTAACCTTAGTCCCACAAAGCCCTCCTCCTCCAGTCTACTTTCCATTCTGTCCCCACACTCATTCTTTAGACTCTCAGATCTTATTGTGCCATTTAACGCATAAAACATATTATGATTCTCTACTTTCTCCCGTACCAGTCAGCACAGATAAAGCCCAGAGTCTTTAATATGGTACTTAAGGACCTCGACAGTCCAGTCCAAGCTCCCTTTCCAGGCTCATTGTCATTAATTCTTACTTCTATAATTAGTGTTCTCCTTGAAAGCTCATTGGGTCTCAACCGTGCTCTCATCTTTCACGGTTCTTTGCCTGATGTAACTATTGCTGAAAGTCTGCAGATGACACCATCTTGACGAAGTCTCGCTCCACGGTTTATATCTTCCTTCCTTCTACTCTCCTAACACTCTGTACACACACTAACTCCTTTAAAAAACTAATCTTCCAGAAGGCAAGGAAAATATTTCATTCCCTGTTAGATCCACCAGCATACTGCTGTGCATGTAGTAGATTTTCTTTAATAGCATGGAAGCTAGATGAGAAAAGGAGTCTTCTCTCTCTTATTTATCCCTCTACCCCTTGTACTTAGAACAGCACTTGGCATAAAAGTGCTCATAAATATTTTTTAATCTATCAAGAGTTGGTAAATTATGGTCTGTGGGCCAAATCCAGGTCAACACCTATTTTTATGAAGATTTATTGGAACACAGCCACACCCGCTCCTTTATATATTTTTATGGATGCTTTTTCTACAACAGCAGAGTTGAGTAGTTGCAACAGAGACTGCATAGTCCACAAAGCCTAAAATACTAACTGGCCCTTTACAGAAAAATTTTCTGACCGAATAAATGAGAAAATGCTGTGTAGCAGGGAGATGCAAGATGAGAGATCAGCACAAAATGTTTCTAAAACTATTGAATTTTGTTATTACTCAGGTTTGGCATTTCAAGAGATTGTCCTGCTCTCTGTTTCCATCTACATAAAGATAGGAATATACGCATTTATTGTCAGCTTTCTTGCTGTTATTTGATGGTGAGTGATTAAAGATAGCTTGAACTGATATGTGGGATACACACATGCATATATGTATATAGTGTATATATTTGTTAATTGTAGACATCATTTTGGAAAATGCTCAGAATTATAAAAAAAAATTATCACGCCATAATCACACAACCCGATGTTTTAAAAATCACACAGAGAGATTGGTTCAAGATGGCGGAGTAGAAGGGTGTGCTCTCACTCCCTCCTGCGAGAGCACCAGAATCACAACTACCTGCTGAACAGTCATCGACAGGAAGACACTAGAACTCACCGAAAAAGATACCCCACATCCAAAGACAAAGGACAAGCCACAATGAGATGGTAGGAGGGGTGCAGTCACAATAAAATCAAACCCCATAATTGCTGGGTGGGTGACTCATAAACTGGAGAACACTTATACCACAGAAGTCCACCCACTGGAGTGAAGGTTCTGAGCCCCACGTCAGGCTTCCCAACCTGGGGGTCCGGCAACGGGAGGAGGAATTCCTAGAGAATCAGACTTTGAATGCTAGCGGGATTTGATTGCAGGACTGGGGGAAACAGAGACTCCACTCTTGGAGGGCACACACAAAGTAGTGTGCGCATCGGGACCCAGGGGAAGGAGCAGTGACCCCATAGGAGACTGAACCAGACCTACCTGCTAGTGCTGGAGGGTCTCCTGCAGAGGCGGGGGGTGGCTGTGTCTCACCGTGAGGACAAGGACACTGGCAGCAGAAGTTCTGAGAAGTACTCCTTGGCATGAGCCCTCCAAGAGTCCGCCATTAGCCCCACCAAAGAGCCTGGGTAGGCTCCAGTGTTGGGTCGCCTCAGGCCAAACGACCAACAGGGAGGGAACCCAGCCCCACCCATCAGCAGACAAGCAGATTCATGTTTTACTGAGCTCTTCCCACCAGTGCAAGAGCCAGCTGTACCCACTACCAGTCCCTCCCATCAAGAAACTTGCACAAGCCTCTTAAATAGCCTCATCCACCAGAGGGCAGACAGCAGAAGCAAGAAGAACTACAATCCTACAGCCTGTGGAACAAAAACCACATTCACAGAAAGATAGACAAGATGAAAAGGCAGAGGGCCATGTACCAGATGAAGGAACAAGATAAAACCCCAGAAAAACAACTAAATGAAGTGGAGGTAGGCAATGTTCCAGAAAAAGAATTCAGAATAACGATAGTGAAGATGATCCAGGACCTCGGAAAAAGAATGGAGGCAATGATCGATAAGATGCAAGAAATGTTTAACAAAGACCTAGAAGAATTAAAGAACAAACAGAGATGAACAATACAATAACTGAAATGAAAAATACACTAGAAGGAATGAATAGCAGAATAACTGAGGCAGAAGAACAGATAAGTGACCTGGAAGACAGAATGGTGGAATTCACTGCTGTGGAACAGAATAAAGAAAAAAGAATGAAAAGAAATGAAGACAGCCTAAGAGACCTCTGGGACAACATTAAACGCAACAACATTCACATTATAGGGGTTCCAGAAGGAGAAGAGAGAGAGAGAAAGGACCTGAGAAGATATTTGAAGAGATTATAGCTGAAAACTTCCCCAAGATGGGAAGGGAAATAGCCACCCAAGTCCAGGAAGTGCAGAGAGTCCCATACAGGATAAACCCAAGGAGAAACACATCAAGACAGATAGTAATCAAATTGGCATAAATTAAAGACAAAGAAAAATTATTAAAAGCAACAAGGGAAAAACGACAAATAACATACAAGGGAACTCCCATAAGGTTAACAGCTGATTTCTCAGCAGAAACTCTACAAGCCAGAAGGGAGT
Source organism: Balaenoptera musculus (assembly GCF_009873245.2). Taxonomy (NCBI): domain Eukaryota; kingdom Metazoa; phylum Chordata; class Mammalia; order Artiodactyla; family Balaenopteridae; genus Balaenoptera; species Balaenoptera musculus. Next base: position 75,971,483 of record NC_045790.1, read on the forward strand.
GGCAGGATATACTTAAAGTGATGAAAGGGAAGAACCTACAACCACGATTACTCTACCCGGCAAGGATCTCATTCAGATTCGATGGAGAAAACAAAAGCTTTACAGACAAGCAAAAGCTAAGAGAATTCAGCACCACCAAACCAGCTCTATAACAAATGCTAAAGGAACTTCTCTAAGTGGGAAACACAGGAGAAGAAAAGAACCTACAAAAACAAACCCATAACAATAAGAAAATGGTAATAGGAACATACATATCGATAATTACCTTAAACGTGAATGGATTAAATGCTCCAACCAAGAGACACAGGCTCGCTGAATGGGTACAAAAAAAAGACCCATATATATGCTATCTACAAGAGACCCACTTCAGACCTAGGGACACATACAGACTGAAAGTGAAGGGATGGAAAAAGATATTCCATGCAAATGGAAATCAAAAGAAAGCTGGAGTAGCAATACTCATATCAGATAAAACAGACGTTAAAATAAAGAATGTTACAAGAGACAAGGAAGGACACTACATAATGATCCAGGGATCAATCCAAGAAGAAGATATAACAATTATAAATATATATGCACCCAACATAGGAGCACCAAAATACATAAGGCAACTGCTAACAGCTATAAAAGAGGAAATCGACAGTAACACAATAATAGTGGGGGACTTTAACACCTCACTTACACCAATGGACAGATCATCCAAAAAAAATTAATAAGGAAACACAAGCTTTAAATGACACAATAGACCAGATAGATTTAATTGATATTTATAGGACATTCCATCCAGAAACAGCAGATTACACTTTCTTCTCAAATGCGCACAGAACATTCTCCAGGATAGATCACATCTTGGGTCACAAATCAAGCCTTAGTAAATTTAAGAAAATTGAAATCATATCAAGCATCTTTTCAGACCACAGTGCTATGAGATTAGAAATCAATTACAGGGAAAAAAACGTAAAAAGCACAAACACATGGAAGCTAAACAATACGTTACTAAATAACCAAGAGATCACTGAAGAAATCAAAAAATACCTAGAGACAAATGACAACGAAAACACAACCATCCAAAATCTATGGGATGCAGCAAAAGCAGTTCTAAGAGGGAAGTTTATAGGCATACAAGACTACCTCAAGAAATAAGAAACATCTCAAAAAAAGAAATCTAACCTTACACCTAAAGGAACTAGAGAAAGAAGAACAAACAAAACCCAAAGTTAGCAGAAGGAAAGAAATCATAAAGATCAGAGCAGAAATAAATGAAATAGAAACAAACCAATAGCAAAGATCAATAAAAATAAAAGCTGGTTCTTTGAGAAGATAAAATTGATAAACCATTAGCCAGACTCATCAAGAAAAAGAGGGAAAGGACTCAAATCAATAAAATTAGAAATGAAAAAGGAGAAGTTACAACAGACACCACAGAAATAGAAAGCATCCTAAGAGACTTCTACAAGCGACTCTATGCCAATAAAATGGACAACCTGGAAGAAATGGACAAATGCTTAGAAAGGTATAACCTTCCAGGACTGAACCAGGAAGAAATAGAAAATATGAACAGACCAATCACAAGTAATGAAGTTGAAACTGTGATTAAAAATCTTCCAACAAACAAAAGTCCAGGACCAGATGGCTTCACAGGTGAATTCTATCAAACATTTAGAGAACAGCTAACACCCATCCTTCTCAAACTCTTCCAAAAAATTGCAGAGGAAGGAACACTCCCAAACTCATTCTAGGAGGCCACCATCACCCTGATACCAAAACCAGACAAAGATACTCTAAAAAAAAACTACAGGCCAATATCACTGATGAATATAGATGCAAAAATCCTCAAAATACTAGCAAACAGAATCCAACAACACGTTAAAAGGGTCATACACCATGATCAAGTGGGATTTATCCCAGGGATGCAAGGATTCTTCAGTATATGCTAATCAATCAATGTGATACACCATATTAACAAACTGAAGAATAAAAACCACATGATCATCTCAATAGATGCAGAAAAAGCTTTTGACAAAATTCAACACCCATTTATGTTAAAAACTATCCAGAAAATGGGCATAGAGGGAACCGACCTCAATATAATAAAGACCGTATATGACAAACCCACAGCAAACATCATACCCAATGGTGAAAAACTGAAAGCATTTACACTAAGATCAGGAACTAGACAAGGATGTCCGCTCTCACCACTCTCATTCAACATAGTTTTGGAAGTCCTAGCCATGGCAATCAGAGAAGAAAAAGAAATAAAAGGAATCCAAATTAGAAAATAAGAAATAAAGCTATCACTGTTTGCAGATGACATGATACTATACATAGAAAATCCTAAAGATGCCACCAGAAAACTACTAGAGCTAATCAATGAATTTAGTAAAGTTGCAGGATACAAAATTAATGCACAGAAATCTCTTGCATTCGTATACGCTAACAACGAAAGGTCAGAAAGAGAAATTAAGGAAACACTCCCACTTACCACTGCAACAAAAAGAATAAAATACCTAGGAATAAACCTACCTAGGGAGATAAAAGACCTGTATGCAGAAAACTATGAGACACTGATGAAAGAAATTAAAGATGATACCAACAGATCGAGAGATATACTGTGTTCTTGGATTGGAAGAATCAATATTGTGGAAATAACTATACTACCCAAAGCAATCTACAGATTCAATGCAATCCCTATCAAATTACCAATGGCGTTTTTTACAGAAGTAGAACAAAAAATCTTAAAATTTGTATGGAGACACAAAAGACCCCGAATAGCCAAAGCAGTCTTGAGGGAAAAAAAAACGGAGCTGGAGGAATCAGACTCCGTGACTTCAAAGCTACAGTAATCAAGAGAGTATGGTACTGGCACAAAAACAGAAATATATTTCAATGGAACAGGATAGAAAGCCCAGAAGTAAACCCATGCACCTATGGTCAACTGATCTCTGACAAAGGAGGCCAGGACATACAATGGGGAAAAGACAGTCTTTTCAGTAAGTGGTGCTGGGAAAACTGGACAGCTACATGTAAAAGAATGACATTAGAACACTCCCTAACACCATACACAAAAATAAACTCAAAATGGATTAGAGACGTAAATGTAAGACCAGACACTATAAAACTCTTAGAGGAAAACATAGGAAGAACACTCTTTGACATAAATCACAGCAAGATCTTTTTTGATCCACCTCCTAGAGTAATGGAAATAAAAACAAAAATAAACAAATGGGACCTAATGAAACTTCAAAGCTGTTGCACAGCAAAGGAAACCATAAACAAGATGAAAAGACAACCCTCAGAATGGGAGAAAACATTTGCAAATGAATCAGTGGACAAAGGATTAATCTCTAAAATATATAGACAGCTCATGCAGTTCAATATTAAAAAAACACCCCAATCCAAAAATGGGCAGAAGACCTAAATAGACATTTCTCCAGAGAAGACATACAGATGGCCAAGAAGCACATGAACACCTGATCAACATCACTAATCATTAGAGAAATGCAAATCAAAACTACAATGAGGTATCACCTCACACCACTTAGAATGGGCATCATCAGAAAATCTACAAACAACTGATGCTGGAGAGGGTGTGGAGAAAAGGGAACCCTCTTGCACTGTTGGTGGGAATGTAAATTGATACAGCCACTATGGAGAACAGTATGGAGGTTCCTTAAAAAACTAAAAATAGAATTACCATATGATCCAGCAATCCCACTACTGGGCATATACCCAGAGAAAACCATAAGTCAAAGAGAGTCATGTACCACAATGTTCATTGCAGCACTATTTACAATAGCCAGGTCATGGAAGCAACCTAAATGCCCATCAACAGACGAATGGATAAAGAAAATGTGGTATATATATATACAATGGAATATTACTCAGCCATAAAAAGGAACGAAATTGGGTCATTTGTAGAGACGTGGATGGATCTAGAGACTGTCATACAGAGTAAAGTAAGGCAGAAAGAGAAAAACAAATATCGTATATTAACGCATATATGTGGAACCTAGAAAAGTGGTACAGATGAACTGGTTTGCAGGGCAGAAATGGAGACACAGATGTAGAGAACACACGTATGAACACCAAGGGGGGGAAAATGGCGGGGGTGTGTGTGTGTGATGAATTGGGAGATTGGGATTGACATGTATACACTAATATGTATAAAATGGATAACTAATAAGAACCTGCTGTATAAAAAAAATCACATGGATAATTTTGTCTGATTTTCAGAGTTCAGTCAAGAAATTTCAAGTTTGTATACATATATTTATTACTAGCTGAACATCCAAGAATGACCTGCATATAATTGCAAGGTAACAATATTATAATTCCATTAGAAATAGTGGTCCTTATTACATCCTAACTTGTGTTTATCATGAAGCTCCGTCACCTGATGAATATTCAATTAACCTACTTATTACTGCAGAAAACACAGCCACATAATTTTTAATCTGATCTTCAAAGGCTTTCTGTGAGAGAAAATAATTTTTTCCCAATAAGATATATTATTGGAAACACAACTGTATGTAGCCAATTTGCTACATCATCTGATTTATTTTAATTAGAGGTTAGCTGCTGAATGTGATTACAGTTATAATTATTACAATACCAGTCATCCACATTTCCATTAGCATTCCACTTGATAGTTAGCAATAAGCAGAAATAAAATATTAGGACTTTTAAGAGAAGAGATTACCAATTAGTACAATTCTCCACTGGCACAAGATAATTATTAATTATGATCATCATGGTAATTTTTCACCAAGCTAAATTTCACTGGGCTACCTGTGTGCAGATTCTGTCTGCACTGCGTTCTAACATCAGCAGCGTCCTTATCTGCTCTGGAAATCCCGAAGCAATATTTGTATTAAATATACAGTTGACTGCACACCAAATGGAAAGACAGCTGTGAAGGCATAGGGTGGATCTCCATTTCATTAAAGGATCCCTTATCTCTGTAGGGCATTGCAAGGGGAGTCTGTAAAAACATATGCCTTAAGAAAGGTACTCTATTCACATATATATGTTTTACGATTACACAGGGTAAAATTGAACCAAAACTAGCCCTCTCAGCGACAGCTTTCTCATTCTCCTCCTGAAACTGCCATTCGTATCCACACCAACACTATTTATTTTAAAGAGAGGAAAATAAACAAATGCAATTTGAAGATTGTTGATCACTGAAGGACAATTACTATGCAGATAAGGTAGAAAAATATCTACAGGCATTATGGTACCAAAGTATAAGGTCGTTATTTAGCAATATGTACATTCCTCTACATAAATGCTTTTATATAAAACCACCGTATTCTGCTCCAGATTTTCTATTCAAAGTGAAAGAAGTTTGAAAAAGTTCAAAGAAAATAAATACCACATGGGATTTAGGAAGCAAGACAATTTGCTGATATAGACGGAACTGGCCTGGGATTAAGTTAATAGCCAATACTAGTCTTGAGTGAGAACTCATGTGGTTACTTTCTTAAGGCAAGTCATTGAACTTCTCAAAGCCTCAGGTTCTTTATTTACACCTGGGGACGATATCTCTTCTGCCTTACTTGGGAGGCTGTTAGTAGAGTCAAATGAAATTGTATATGAAATAATATTTATGTTACAAAGTATTATACAAATATAAGGCAACTTTAAAGAATTCAAAGGAACCACATTTAACTAGACTGTGGAATGTTTTGTTTTGTTTTTTAATAGAGTGCTCTGTTTCACCAAGTTTGTGTTTTTATTCAGCAGACAGAGGGAAAAGGCTGGAATTGACAAAAATGGGATTTAAGTAATAGAGTTTCTTCAATCTCTGGGTGGGGAAATGTTGCAATAAATTATAAAGCAAGGTTTCACTCCCCCATTTTTTTGCATATTTAGAAGGAAAAGGCAGCCAGCTGATGTTCTGGAAATGAAGAGTAGATTGGCCACCCTACACCAAGGCACAGGGGAAGGAGCAGAACAACTTCCGAGAATCCCTTTCCGACACAAAATGATGTGCGTGTGCCTTCAGGATGCACTTCCTTGCTGTGGTTGCCTCCATAGTGGCTGCACCAATCAATGTCTTGCTGATTCTAAATGTGAGAAAAATTAATTCCAAATGACTTGTTTTCGTTGCTGTTCATGTTTGCTGCCAGTGTTTGCCTCCATCCTTGAAAACATGAGCAAAGACTTGTCTTTTGGAAGAACTCTATTTTTCATGTTTAAATAGCTGCTGCCCTAAAGGGGATTGAGAAGAGGTAGGGGATGGCCAGGATGCAATCCAGGAAGGGACACATTTGCTCAACAAAGAAAAAAATGTTTAGAATAAAAAGAAAGCAACTTGTAACTTGGCATTTGTTATTGCTTACTTACGTTTCGTGAGTTGGATTAGAAACAAAGACCGATATGGCTCAAATTGTCTTTGGGCATTTATCGTTTTAAGTGTTTGGAAAGCCCCGCTTTATGTAAATATAGCACTTTAAAGATTTACGGCTGTAATAGTCATTTTCTTGGTAATTTAATTCTATTATAACTTAAAAATACACATCTATTCTAGGCCAAATTTCTGAAATACGTGTCAGGAAGAAAATGCTATAGTATATGAAATTTTTGCCCTATGAACTGATTGTTTTTAGCAGCTTTTATGAGCATAATAACAGTAATTTTAGCAGCTAATTTACCTAAAATCATTTTATTCCAAAACCTGAAAGCCCCCAAATCAAAGGGTTCTCTTTGTCTAAAAAGTTAAATCAAAATAAATGTTTCTAGTTAGTTTTAAGAGGAAAAATTAGGGTTTCTTAGTGCTCAAATATTTAGTAAGCTCTCAAGGAGGTATAGGGGGAAGCAATGTGCCTGTCATAGGAGAGGAAAAAAATTAAAGCACAGGATTTTTAAACTGTACCTCTTGACACCAGTAAATAACAAGAGAGAGCTAGTACCATTTTTTAACATGGGTACTTACAATGCAATAAGCAAATCTGACTCATCTGCCAGCCTGATTGCTTTGTTTAGAATTCCACTGTCAGAGGTATGGTGGGAGGTGAGGGGATTTATGTAAATTAGGCTCCTCCAAGCTGGAAGAAAGTTGGATTATTAAAAAAAAAAAAAAAAAAAAAGAACTTTTCCAAGTTTAGAAAAGTGATTTTGTTCCCACATCAGTTCTGAATGAGTGACTTAAAGTTCTCAGAATCAGGTTAAAAATATGATCTAGAAATCACGGCTATGAATTTTCACAGAGTTTTCAAAGCTTTGAAGGCAACTGTGATTTATACTTTGCTGCTTTCCTGTATTACTTTCCTGCAGGAAGTGGGGTGGAAGGGAGTGGATTTTTGGATGAGATATTTAGTTCCTGGTTTCTATATGGGATGACTGTAATCAATCAGACTAATCTAAGAAATAAACAGCCGTTTGTCTGAAGGTTTTGTAAGGTGATGGCTTCTCCAATGTGTTTATATTCAATCAGAATTCATAGGAAGGTACAATATAAATCTCTGACCCCTGGAAACTTGTGTCTAGTACCCTAACATAGTGGGCACTTTGGGGTTTGTTTTAGAGGGTAGCAAGGGGTGTAGTCTGATTCTTTACCCTCTGATTCCTTACCCTGATTCTTTTACACTCCAGTGATCTGTGCTGGAATGCTGAATTCAAGTCGGGTGCTCTATAACAATTTTGCAGAGAGGGCAATGTCGCAAAATTGACCAACAATAGGAAGGTATAAGTTCGAATCCACACCAATACTTGGGGAATGGAAAACATGCTCTTCTAGGCAGAATTTTGGTTTTTAGGGTGACTGGGGGGATGGTGGTCCATTCATGCACGACTGGAGTCTTCCCTTCCCAGCTCCCATCCAATCCCCAACTAGTCTTGAGCTGCGCAGCTGCTGGGGCCTGAAAGTTTTGTGAGAACGCTTCAGCACTCATAGCGAGTGAGGGAGAGGACGGGCAAGGGAGGTGACGGGCCTGCGGAATTCCATTCCTTTCTGGAATAGTGGTCAGCCTAGAGGCTAGCAACAGAGCTCTGGGAATGTGGTTCTCAAAATTCATGGAGTACAAGCTTCTGTCCCCTTGTGGCTCCAGGAATACCTGCTGATGCCTCTCATCCTGTAGAAGTTCAGGGACAGGGAGTTCCTCATCTCTCTCTGTCTGAGGAAGAATGTATCAATCTTTGCCCCTAAGGAGACCAAGAACCAGACGGGTTTGCAGTCTCCGTGACTTACCAGCTGGTACTTTATGGGCCTCCAGGGAGGTAAATGTCTCCTGGCACTCACACACTTGCCGCTACTTAAAATACTAACAGCCCAAGTGAATTTATATAATAATAAAATATCAAATTATTAAACATTTTCTTTACTATTTTAACAAGGCTTATTGGTTTTTTTTTGTTTTTTTTTTTTTCTTTTTTTTTTAATTTTTTAAAATTTTATTTATTTATTTATGGCTGTGTTGGGTCTTCGTTTCTGTGCGAGGGCTTTCTCTAATTGCGGCAAGCGGGGGCCACTCTTCATCGCGGTGCGCGGGCCTCTCACTATCGCGGCCTCTCTCGTTGTGGAGCACAGGCTCCAGACGCGCAGGCTCAGCAATTGTGGCTCACGGGCCCATTTGCTCTGCGGCATGTGGGATCCTCCCAGACCAGGGCTCGAACCCGTGTCCCCTGCATTGGCAGGCAGATTCTCAACCACTGCGCCACCAGGGAAGCCCAAGGCTTATTGTTTTTTAAATGAGGGAATGGAATTCAGCCTGGCTAAGCATAGAATGCCCTGTCTAGATGGCTAATCAAACATTGGTTAACATTTTTATCTGGAGTTCTACATGAGTTAGCTTTGAGCAGAAAGTTGGAGGAGGTGGAGAGTTAAGACAAATACACCTTCCCAGAAGAATGTTAAGGTGGGGACAGTAGTTGTTTAGCTGGCTACAAAAGATTGATGTGTCACTGGTGCCATGATTGTGGAGGCGAGGACAAAAATGAAATTCATATTGAAATGGAAAATGTATCTGTAATTAAATGAACTAAAAAGCACCGTCAACCAACTTAAACGGTGCCCCAGCAATTATTCTGTATAATTGTTTAAATCATTGTATGTTTTCACTAATTTTTGAATAGTACTGGGATTAAGTACAGGTTCTACAATTTACAGCTGTGCGTTTGCTCGTTAGTTTTAATAAACCTAAATATATTTAGAGCAAAATTAAAAAAAAAAAGACTTTAAGCCAATTATGAAAATTATAAAACAGATTTCTTCCCAATCATTTTTACTTGTTTCATGAGCATGAAACATCATTTGATGAATATTTTAAAAGTATTAAGCAACATTATTCAACAGCTTTGAAAAGATTTCAAGAAGCAATGTTTATGAGTGAAAGTGTTTCAAAAATCTCTGCTCTATACAGGTTCAAGGTAGCCTTATTTGAAGTAAACGTGACTCAAAAGACACCCCATTCTTATTCTTGTCATCTTCCAATTTATTCACTAAAACTATCATGTTAGTCACTAAATCTCAAAACATGTTCTTTCCAAAGAATCCCCCCAGGAGCAGGTGTGGCCCTGAAGTATATTAAGCCTGAGGAGTGCAGTCTGCTTTTAATAATGATAAAGAATTGCCACAAAAATGAATGATCAATTATGTGGAACATCCTAGTACCAGTCTATGAGAAAAGTACTTTCTATCCTTTTTATTCATTATCAGAGACCTTATTAGAGACAATGACTAATATTTCAATAAGACGTGTGCAGTAAATTGAAAGTTTTAGGGGGATAATGATCAGGTATAAGAAAAAAATTTTTTAAAAAAAGCTATTTGGGGGTTTCCCTGGTGGCGCAGTGGTTGAGAATCTGCCTGCTAATGCAGGGGACACGGGTTCGAGCCCTGGTCTGGGAAGATCCCACATGCCGCGGAGTAACTGGGCCCGTGAGCCACAATTACTGAGCCTGTGCATCTGGAGCCTGTGCTCCGCAACAAGAGAGGCTGCGATAGTGAGACGCCCGCGCACCGCGATGAAGAGTGGCCCCCGCTTGCCACAACTAGAGAAAGCCCTCGCACAGAAACGAAGACCCAACACAGCCAAAAATAAATTAAAAAAAAAAAAAAGCTATTTGGTGCATTGTGTTTCCCATTATGTGTAAGTTGCCGGAATGCCCCAAATAAGATTTAATTCTCCCTTTTGAACAGTATATGAGTTTATATTTTTAATGTGCCTATCTTCCCATCTCTCTCCAGATTTTCAGTATTTTGGTAATCTGTTCCACTTTTAATGATATTTCTATAAATGTATTATTTATTATAATCGTCATGTCACTTTTGATAACAGACTGGGTGTAAACTGTAAATAACCTGTATAGCAAAGTCGCCATGTACTTTATGAAATTCATGCTGATGAGAAGAACACTAAAGAAGTAAATTTATGTGTTATTTTTCTTTTTTCTTTTTGTAATTTAAGTGCTCTGTGCCAAGATTATTGACATACAAGCTCCCAAATTTTATGGCAACAAAACACTAATTATATAGAAATGAATAGATAACTTTCATATTAAGCCTATGATAAAGCAGTTCAGAATGATGGATGAAAGAAAGAAAGGTCTTCACTTTTGGGATAAATACCTTGGCCTAGCAATAATAGGTAAAATAGCCTTTAAGCTACGGAGAAAATTCCAACCAGACTAGATTTCAGGAACTAGAGTTAGAGTTATCTGTAGATCGTTGCCTATCTAAAAATGCCTTTTGAAAACATGTGAAATCCTTATATTATCATAATATATTTTGCATGTACCATCGTTAACGTCCTATTGGTAAATACTCTAACTTTGCAATCTACCAACTTTTTTCTCGACCTTGTATCTTATCGATTTTATTCATCCAAACGCATGCTCAAAGACTTGTAAATCTATTGGCACCACACAACAACAAGAAATAAACAGCAGATGCCTAAGTTCATCTGGAGGTGAGTAAACTATAAAACTGGAAAATGAATGACTTGTGTGAGAAAGAAGATGTCGCTTCCTAGAGGTGCGTGCGTGTCGCTGTGGGAGATGCTTTGAAGCCGGGCAGCCTCCTCCCCTTCGTGCAGCTCAGAGAGCTCAGGGAGGCCACCGAGCCAGGCCCTGATGGGAGGACTGTTCAGTCTTTCCCTTCACAACTACTCAACCAGTTCGTATCTGAGCTCTAGTATCATTATTGAAACTTGACCTCAGACAAATATTAAACTAATACACTTCAGCTCCCCACAATTATTTAAATCATATCACTTTTATTGTTGCAGTATGGGAAGGAAAAATTCTCTGACAGAAATTCTCATCTCTTCCTCCTACAGATGTGGCCAAAAATATTGCGGATCTTCACTGCTGACACGTTCCTCAGCTTTTCTGCCTAGACTAATGTTTCTCAACCTTTAATTTGCATGTGAATTGCCTGGATCTTGTTCGGATGGAGATTTTCACTGGGGATGTCTGGGTGGGGCCTGGGGTTCTGCATTTCTAGCAAGCTCCTAGGTAATGCCAATGATGCTGTGGACAATCCAGCAATTGTCTAGATTATAGTCCGTTATAAGCGTTGCCAGTAGTCACTTTGAGATTTTCAATATAAATTATTTTGGAGCGGATCTAAGGCTTACAGTAAATTTAATTCCATGTGATAATGTAATGGTATTAAAATATAAAACATGACTAGTGGTGGAAGTACTTCAATTATACTAGAACTCACCTGTGATGTGAGAAGCCTGTACAAGCATGAATAAACTTCAAAATAATTTACATCTATCACTCTGTCCCCGTGTGCTAGAGATATAAAGATAAATAACTTATCTTCCCCCCGTCAAATTTTAGCTCCTGGCTCACTGTCAGTCTCCCCAAAATACCTTTGTCAGAAGTCCTGCTGATTTTCCTAATTCACCTAAAGGTGAATTCCAGCTCCTTGACTTCTCCAAGGATTCTCTCTTGCATTCTACTTCAGCCTCATCCCTCCATAATGTTTCAGTCATCTCATTCTCTCACCATCATCTCCTGTTTTCCACTCAACCACACTAGTCCATTGATTCCAAAAATCCTGCAGTCTAGGAGAACCTGCCCTGCATTTTCCTATCCCTCACATTTTCTTGATCTCACTTCTCTCTTTATCAGGTTTAATTCACTGTTTTATCATATAATCACCCCCTTGCTCCTCACTCATTCATTACAGCAGCTTGGCAGAACCACAGTGTTGCTTATGGTAGGGTGAGTAAGGGTCCCCAAAGGTAACCAAGTTCTAATTTCAGGAGTCTGTAAATGTCACAGATTATTAGCGCCATATAAAAACCTTCATTGTTTTTCACTGTGTGTGTGTCTTGGTCGTTAGGAATGGTAGGCAGTACTTAGAAGGGAAAGCATGTAGCATACATAGCACCTGGGGTATTCGCTCTTTTCCCTCTACATTTTTATAGTGAAAATTTTCAAAACTACAGAAGAGTTGACAAAATAGTACAATCAGCAGTCCCATTCCCTTATGTAGGTTCATCAACTGTTAATATTTTGCTACATTTGCTTATGTATACATTTATCTCTATATACACATCTGTCTCTCTGCATGTTTTGTTCCCTGAACCATAGAAAAGTCATGTTAAACATAACATTTCATGCCTACATATTTCAATATATGTCTGTTAGGCATAAAGACATTAACCACAATGCTATTTTCATACACAAAAATTACTGATTCAGTAATATTATCCAATATACAGCCTTGCATAATTTCCATTTGCCTGAAGAAAAATGTCACTTACAGCTACTTATTTCTAATCTAGGAATGAATCCATTTTACCCATTGCATTGATTATTATTTGCCTTTAGTCAGTTTTAATCTGGAACACCATTCACCCCACCATTTTTATTTATTTGTTTTTTATGTCATTAACTAAAAGAGTCCAAGTAAGTTGCATCGTGAAGTGTCCCACATGTTGTATTTGTTTCTTCATGTTTAGATTCATGTAAATGTTTTTGGTGAGAACACTCTTCGGGTTCCATATGTACTTCTTACTGCTTCACAACAGAGACATGATTTCAAGTTGTCCCATTATTGGTGTTGCTAAGCTTTATCACTTGGTTAAGGTGGTGATCGCCACATCTCTTTATTGTAATGGTACATGTTTACCTTTGTAATTAATAAATAGTCTTTTTAAAAAAAATTTATTTAATTAATTTATTTTTGGCTGCGTTGGGTCTTCGTTGCTGTGCATGGGCTTTCTCTAGTTGTGGCGAGCGGGGGCTACTCTTCATTTCGGTGCATGGGCTTCTCATTGTCGTGGCTTCTCTTGTTGCGGAGCATGGGCTCTAGGCACGCGGGCTTCAGTAGCTGTGGCTCGTGGGCTCTAGAGTGCAGGCTCAGTAGTTGTGGCGCACGGGCTTAGCTACTCCGCGGCATGTGGGATCTTCCCAGACCAGGGCTCGAACCCATGTCGCCTGCATTGGCAGGGGGATTCTTAACCGCTGCGCCATGAGGGAAGCCCCATAAATAATCTTTGAGATGAGAGTATCCTTGCAAAAATTGCTTCTGGAAAACCCTTTTCTCTATGCTATTAGAAGCAACTCTAAAAATCCTGCAATCTATAAAACAGTATAATGGTTATGTGGGTTGAGGAATGGAGACACTTCCTAATGTTGTGTATACCACTTGTATCCTGAGTTGTTTGACCATTTTATTATTTTAAGAATCTTTATGTCCTAGCGAATCTTGTGGGAATCCAGTGTCTGGGAATACAATTAGGGAAATCTGAGAGACAAGACATGATGGTATCCCCCTGACTCTCAGAGACATCTGTGCTAGACCTCTTGAGTTTAGAATAAAACTATAACTCATCCATGCCCCAGTCATCCTGGGCCAACGAGTAGCTTGTGATGAGATGTGATAAAAAGTTGCACTTTAACCAATGCCAGCATTACCAGAGAGTTTGGTGTACAGAAGAAAATGATTTGGTTTATCTTTTTCCATAGAGATTAGAAAGGTGGATTTTAGAAATTACTCTTTTTAGAAAATAATACAACAACATTATAGGAAGCAAAATAAATCATTTATAATTATATTTTCTACTCACAAAAGTACTAATGTTCTTATGTGCTCAGTGTCCTCACTATTAAGAAGAAACATTTGGAGTCAGAAGATCTGACTATGAGATAGTGAGCAATTTCTGTTTTTCTTTTAATTACTTTGTATTGTCCAGAAAACAGAAATAATGATGGTTATATCACAGGATTGTTATTAGAATTAAATGAGACAATTAAATGTGCTTGACAAGCAAAGCACAGTGCTTGGGTATGTGCTGGTGAGTATTCAGTGAATATGTTTCACTAATATTACAGTTTGTATGATGTAAAAGTATACTCATTTTTACAAAACTGGAAAAATAGTAGAGATACAGTACTGAGGAGATCTGAATCTTTTTCTTGTTTCAAATATAGGCTTATGTTTGCTTATCAGAGCAGTAAATTTGGCATTTTTCTTGACTTAATTTGGCTTATTAAATAGATAATGATTATTTTAAGACCGAATTTCAGAACAAACCTCCATTATGATGTTTCTAATTTACACATGGCCACACGTATCATTCTGTGTTCTCATCTTTACAGTGAGATTACCAATGGCTATTTTTTTTATACCTGTGGAAATATCAAGAGGGCTAATTCTGTTTTAGAAAAAAATAACCTATTAAGAGTTCCTAATTTTCTAAACAAATAGGAAACTGATAATTAATTTCTTAGAGCATGCAAGAAGGAATCCAAACAAAGTTGGACTGTACAGTTTAATATGTGTGTTCAGAAGAGATTGGTATTTTGGATCCTCTAAATAGTGACTAGCTTTCCAAGCAAAACAGTGTTTAGAGACTTTTGACAGGTTCAGAAATTTGTATTCTAAATGACTCGTAGTAAAAAATATGAATGCAGGGTGTAGTTTGTCTGAGTTGGTCTTTTGGAAGTGATTGCATGCTATGCAGATGAGGGGAAAGATCCAGGCAGAGGCCTGTGGGGCGGTGTTGCTGCAGCTGTGGATTTAGAGATAAGGGAAACGGGTCTTTCTTCCACTGGACTCCCAGGACTGGGTGGAGCAAAGAAACAAGAATTTGTTTTTACCTCCGCATCCCATTCCCCGCTCTCCTTTTCTGACCCATGCTTAAGGATATCAATGCTTAAGCATATTAAGATACAGACATCAAGACTGACATCACAACATCGTTATCTCCAGCAGCAGGCAAAAACCAGATGACGTCAGTGGTGTAGCGGCATACAGAGCAAGCTCAGCCTATCTCCTAATGTCATCAGGAAGTGTCAGAACTCTGTTGTAGTTATTCATTGAAGTAGGTATATTAGGGAAGAAGCATATGAGTTACTCCTCCTATTATCTTGTGAGTCGATTGCTTATGAAGGCATTGATGGTGTAATCTGCATGTGTACCTGAGTGATGCGGAGAAGGCTGTCGGTTTGAGAGCTCCAGAAACATCCTCTGACTGCTACTGAGATATCCAAATGATTATGGGTGGCGTCTTAACACGATTGATAAGGATGGTGATTTTTTTTCAATCAGTGTTTTCCTATCACACATACGTGGGATTAATGGAGGAAATTTCATGTGGAGGAAGTGATAGGACTTCAGATTTTATAGCAATCAGGATCGTTATTGTGAATATCTTGGGATATATAGAAATGTGTATGATAATCATATTCAGAGGGAGTTGAGAAATTGTTGAAGGCAGTGGTATAATGACCCCAAGGTGGGGAGTAACGTGGAAATTTTGGGTCTAGCTTTGGAAATCTGGTTTTGTTAGTGCTGGGTGATTTGGGGCCTTGCTTTATACAGAAAACTCCCAGGAGGCCAACTAGTAAAATCTGTGATATTATATCACATAGCTTGTGCTGCATAACAGATCACCCCAAAACTTAAATGCTTAAGGTAACAACATCCTATTATTTGGCTCATGATTTGTGGGTCAGCAATTTGGACTGGGCTCCACTGGGCGATTCTTCTGCTCTTGGGGCTGGGGCTCTCTCATTATATCTATGGTCAGCTGCTGGGTTAGCTGAGGCTGGCTGCCTGGGATGGCCTTTAGCTGTGACAGTTAACTTCTCTAGACGGTTTCCCATCCTCTAGCAGAGTCACTCAGATTTGTTCGCAAGGCATGTGGGCAAGTGTCCAGGAGAAGAACAGAAATGTGCAAGGCGTCTTAAGGCCTGGCCTCAGAACTGGCACAACTGTACTTCTGCCATGTGTTTTTCACCAAAGAAAATCACAAGGTCAGCCCAGATTCAAGGGGTGTGAAACTAGACTCCACCTCAAGCCACATTGTAAAGATCATGACATAGGGAAGGGATTATTGTGCCTATTCCCGTGAATAGCCTACCAAAGCCTCCTTCAGGTGACTGAAGTTTAGTTTGGTTGGGGATACCTAGGCTCTTTCCAGGTCAATTAAAAAGGCTACCACCCTTTTGAACCAACTTTCTTCCAGTGATCTTCCAGGAATGAGGAAATACCAATGATCCAACATTGATCTCTTACAAAAATCAAAAATGGCTGTGGAAGCCTTGTCCTTTAAGGTAGTTTGAAACAGTTCCATGGGTTAGATATTTGGAACAATCAAGAGTTTTAAGGTAGGTCAGGAAATTGGAAGGGTTAAAAACAGTAGTTAAATTGTAGCTGAAGGTACCTAGTGTACTTGGCCAGTGGAGGTGAGTTGGGCAAGTTGGAATATATTCAGAAGTGAATTAGGCTGGATATTGCCCTGCATGATTCTCTCTTGAATCTGTACAAAATGTTTCATGCTCATTTTTTTATATTTAATTTTGCCTGTAAGATAACTAAAATAAATAGCAGTGAAGTGTAATGTTTTGAAATAATCCCATAGTTTTCAAGTGTTCTTGAAGTAGAAAGCCGCAGGGCTCTATGTGCTTTTCTCCACTGACTTACCACTTATTGTTTATGCTGCCTAGAATAGTTCTCTTTAATTGATACTTGGCTTGATATCCTTTTAAATTATTAAAGATTGGAGGTGCTCATTAAATGAGAGATTAAAAGACATGGTAGACACAGCTAATTATTAAAGGCCCAAGAAGGAACATGAAATGCATTTTATCTAAGGCTTTAGTGGATTATAAAAGTAAATGAATGGTTTCGTGATAAACCAGTCAGAGTTAATCAATTGAGCAAAACTATAGGGAAGCTATTTGAGTCTAGATTTGAAGGGTTTATAAGTAATCATAGTTAGAGACTTTCAGCTGTTCCCTATTTCTTTACTTTTAGACCCTTGAGCTGCTAATTGGTCAGGAAATTGGGTCCAAGCTCATCATCCAAGCTAACGATGCCGAGAGGAAGGCAGCTTATGTGTCTTTGTGGGGAAGGTCTGCATTGCTAAACATTAGCAGGTCAGAAGCCGGAGTGAATTCTTTTGTGGCGCATCGTGATTTAAAGGCTGTCGTGAATCATTCTGGAGGAGAAGCTCTGAGTAGGCGTGTTTTCGACTTCCTCACTTCCTGAACTTTTCACCCTCTCAGCTGCTCCTTTAACTTCCAAATCATGGGCAGTGTATTATTTTTGCCTGCTTACTAAGAGGGAACTTTGGTTGCTGACACAACCACTGCTGGCCAGTGAGATTAGTAACATGATACAGAGATTTTCACCACTTAAAAGGCACTGGTTGAACATGGCTCAGACAGGTAATGACTTAAAGTTATTCTGACCTGACAGCTGTTAGAGGCCCATTTGAAGTGAACTATTTCTCGGTCCGCCTCCAGACAGGGGACATGTTGCTGCTGGGGATTGCAAAATGTCATCTCTTTCGGAATCTTACTGAGCAGCAAGGTTCAATGTTGAGTCATCATCACGAAGGCTAAAATAACATGTTCCCTAGAATTAGGAACATTTGGCTGGCTTTTGTGTAAAGGTTTTGAGTCCTGTGGAAAAATATCGAGTTAGTTTCTCCCCAGAGTCATTCTACTTACAAGGCTAATACCATTAACTAGTTTGAGACAGCAGGGCAACATTTAATGCCTTACTAACAATCGATGAAAGCTTCAGATAAGATGTGTTTAATGTCCCTTTCTTGGCCCTTCAACAATTAGCCACATCTACGTGCTTTCTAATCACTTATTTAATGAACACCTCTGATTGGAAATAAGTGTCTGCCAGCCACTTAAGGAGTGATTTAGGCGCTAGAGAAGATAGGGTTTAGAGGGTTTTAAATCATTGAGGACTCAGTCATTTCCACCTTCGCCAGATTCATGTTGAAAAGGCCCATAGTTCAAAGACAATAAGCAAAGCAGAATGCAGAGGGAAGTGTGAGAGTAGAATGGGATGGCAATTAGGGAAATGGAATATGGCACATTGGTTCATAATAAAACTTTGTTTAAAAACCGCATGCATTGCAAGTGATAGTGACAGGAGGACATACTGCAACTGCAGGGTTTCAAGTTGTTGAGCGTAGCTCTTCTTCTAACTGTGTGCCTACATCTATATCAAGGACTCTAATAATACTTTCTCTGACATAACCTTTCTTTTCACTGTTCAGTGACTGTCATTATATCCAGTGCGTGCCTATTGTAAGAGATGTAATAACTCATTTCCGATTTTATATTAAACTTTGTGCAACGTTAGTGCGTATGCAAAGACTTTCATCTGTGGTGTCCATTTCTTATGTCTGGTCTTTCCAAATTATAACGGTCAAATCTGTTATCATGAATCCTCTTTCGTATCTTCGTGTCTTACCTTCACAGCTAATCTGCACTTCCTTTGAAGGCGGCACTCATTTCTTTTGTTCCCTTTTACGTCCTCAAACTGCTGAAGAATCGTGCTGAGTATGTGGTTGGCGGCTGTTGAATGAATTTTTTAAGTCATTTTTGAGCTCCTTGAGTGTAATACCAAGTGGTATTACTATTATTGTTGTTTGTCACAGAGTCCAAAGTTTAAGGCAGGAGGAAGAGACTATGATTCTTCTCACTCCCCACCCATCCTGTGGACACAAGGCATGAGTATAGGAAGGAAGCGCGTGCCGCGGCGGTTCCCAACATGCCATATTTTGGCAGGCCTGTCTTTCTGGCGATTATGAGACTTTACAAACTGATTTGGACATTCTGTGTGCTAAGCATTGTGCAACATGAGTGCTTTAAACAGAGACTCATGGTGAAGCCAAAGGAGCAAGGAGATAGAGGCCTAAATCTACAGACCACATTACTGTTCCCTAGGGAGCCAAGAAGAGGAAATGAAGCAGAATTTGTTTATCTATTTTGTCCCTTCTTTACTGAAAACCTGTGTTGCAGCAGGGATTCTGTGCTGGACTGAAATATTCAACCTGATACACTTTGAAGCCACCCTGATCTTCTTACCCAGTGTTGGTTGATGCATTTTTGTGTTTTCTATATTAACAGAATGTGCTTT
Source organism: Balaenoptera musculus (assembly GCF_009873245.2). Lineage (NCBI taxonomy): Eukaryota > Metazoa > Chordata > Mammalia > Artiodactyla > Balaenopteridae > Balaenoptera > Balaenoptera musculus. The sequence goes on from NC_045790.1 coordinate 75,990,837, forward strand.
CAATTTTCGTTTCCCTGGACTTCTATTCATCCTTCAAAACTTTTCTTTTCAATACCTTTCTCTAACTCTACCCAACAATTATTTATTTACTTGTTTGTGTTCTGATTAGACTTTGGTTTCACCTTTATTATTGCATATATGACATTGATTTATAAATGTGTGTTTCTCTGTTTCTCCTACTGGTACAAGAACTGTTGGGATGGCAAAGATGAGGTCTGCATTTGCTATAGCAACGGCTCCTTCTCTACCCTCCTCCTTCCAGTGCCATAGTTTATATACATATATATGGCTAAGTAACACCTAATACGCATTGTTAAATGGACCAAATTTGGGAGAAAAATTAGGTTTTATTTAAAAATTTCAGAGGGAATAAGGTTCAGTATCGATATCAGAATTAAAGTTTATTTACTGTTGAAAATAATCCAGCAGTTCATGGGAATATTTAGTGCGTGTCTTGCAGATCAAACTGACATAATATACAAAATGCCTCTAAATGCAGTAGTACTCTAACAAACTTCACTTGAAAATGATAGCATCAATGTTGTCAGTTTTTAAGATGGTTGAGGAATAAAATTATAATGGACTTGGAATTAATTAAGATGATGGTTTAGAAGCTATTCAAATGATAAATCTATCATAACATCATTTTGGAGGATGAATAACTAAACCAATTAAGAATATGCCTGGTAGAATGGACAAGAGATTGGTATTTAGGAAAAAGGCCAAGAAATGGGGTGTTTTGAGTATCATCAAATTCACTCTTAAGTTGATAATATTATACTTTGTTAGAAGAGCAATGTGCGGAGTTGGCATGTTTGATTTCCTCAAGTCTGAGTGACACATCATTCATTAAGTGGCTTTGGTATCTTAATGAGTTGCTACTCAAGGTGTGGTCTCCTGGACCATCAGCATTTCTGTTACCTGGGAGCTTGTTGGAATTGCAGATTCTAGGCCTCTACCCCAGACCTTTGCAACAGCAACTCCGTTTTAGCAATAATCCCAGGTGATCCCCAAGCACATTAAAACTGAGTAGCACTTATCTTAACGTACAGTAAGTCCCCTACATACGAACGAGTTCCGTTCTGAGAGCGCATTTGTAAGTCCAATTTGTTCCTAAGTCCAACAAAGTTAGCCTAGATACCCAACTAACACAATTGACTGTGTAGTACTGTACTATAATAGGTTTATAATACTTCTCACACAAATAATACGTAAAAAACAAACACGAAAAATAAAACATTTTAAATCTTATAGTACAGTACCTTGCTAAGTACAGTAGTACAGTACAACAGCTGGCATACAGGGGCTGGCATCAAGTGAACAAGCAAGAAGAGTTACTGACTGGAGGAGGGAGAGGAGGTGGGAGATGGTAGAGCTGAAGGATCGTCAGCAATAGGAGACGGAGGGCAAGCTGCAATTTCACTCACGCCTGACGTTGATGGCACAGGTTCTGGTTTCTTGCTGGATTCAGTTGTCTCTTCCCTCTTGAAAAACCCATCCAGTGACGTCTGGGTAGTAGCACGTTCACATCTTTGAAAGTTTGCAATGTGAGAGTTCATGTGTAGGGGACTTACTGTATGTCATTGAAAAATGTATAATGATTAGGGAAGATTAAGTCCATTTGAAAAAATTATCAATCGCTATTTTCTTCCAAGAAAGGAGAAGACGTACGTATTTAACACAACAGCTTTCTTGATGCCTTTCACAGGAAGAGCAGTTTTTTAAAATCTGAAAATTAGTTTATAGCCTCTGAATTTATTGTGCAGTTGACAGAGAAGCGATAAAAAAAAAAAGAGGAATGCCAAATAGTCCAGTTAAAATAATAATTTATTTCATTCTGTCAAGAAGTGACTTTTTCAATCAAAAGTTTAAAAAATATGAATGCTTATGGAAGTTTGCTAGCATCTTTAGTTTAGGTAGTTTAGTCTGTCCAAGTAGTATTTACAGAGCAGGCACATTAGACTTTTGATGTTCGTAGAAAATCCTGGGCAATCTAGTTGGACTGGACCATCTGGGAAACTGAAGGAGTTTGACACCTGGGTATTTTTGATTGACTCGGAATGTTGGAACCTGAGTGAATGCTCCATAGTTACCTCATGCTTTTCTTCAGTTGTCATAACTGTTTGATTCAGATTTTATTTGAATCCTGGGTGGAAGTATCCAAGTAGTTTCCTAGAAACAAACTATGTCAGGCATAACAAAAACCAAAGGATGGACTCAATGAAGGACCTGGTATAGTCTCCCTTTTTCCTTTTTCTCTTTCATTTTGCAATTAAAAGAAAAACTGGGATTCCTGTTCGTTGGAGAAACTACCCATGCAGTTAGTTTGTCCTCATTGTGAAGTGGGGAGTGATATTAGGCAGTATGATTCTAGGGCCTGTTAATGAAGGTTAATACCAACTGCTCAGGCCAAATATAAAGATATTTGGCTTTAGAATTTTCAAAGAATCAGACCCATGCTGGTAAGCCTGCTTTATTCTGATTGTTGTAAAACTACTTCCATTCCCTGCTGGTGGCTCAAACAGCTTTCTCTGGGAAGTCCTCCCTATACATAGTTGTTTTTTCCCCCCTCCATCCTAAGTCAGTCAAACACATGAAACTCTGAGGTTCACCCCCCTACTAATGTCCACATCCAGCCCCATTTAATTGCAATAATGGGGATTTACATTCCAGCTATTCTGAGAGATGGTTTTATCTGCTGGGAAGCAGAGACCCTTTCATGTGGCAGCAAAATATAAATATCTCACTATGCCCTATTCCTTCCCCTTTCCTCCCAGGACCTGGAACATAAGATCAGATCAACTCAAATATCTTAGAAATAGTGCTTTCTACTGGCAGTTATTATTTTGTTCATTTTTTTAAGTGACCTTAATTTTTTTCCCTTCTTCCTTTTTGCACTAACAGCCTGAGGCATAGAGAAATACAAACCCATCCCAACACACATCCGGCCATTTGCTTGTCATGCCTTATGTTTGTATGTTTGACTGTTTGGATGTTAATTAAGAAATGTTGATTTCAAAGTGCTTTTTTTCTCAGTTTCTCAAATATTTAAACAATTTTTACACATTTAAAAATTTTTTTCTTTCTCTTTGTTTGTAATAAGATTAATTATGTGAGGTGCACCGCTGCTTATCCCCATGAAAGAAAATCTAAAACGAGGGATTTCAGCTTCAAGAAGGCTATTTTGTCCTGTTTCCGATGTTCTAAAGGGATTAATTTACCAGATCGTATAGCCCTGGAAGACTGTGATAATTGAAAACATCCATATTCATTGCATGTTCAAAGGGATCTGTCTGACTTTGTAATGTAAAAAGTGCATTTTTAACCTGAACGGGGACCTGCATCTGCTATTGCTTAATCCTATTAGTCCAACAGTTCCAAAGCTTTAGTGTATAATCATTAGCTTGTGTTAATCCTGAGACATGCCTCCAGCTTCAGCCTGTCAGAAGGAATCCCTGCAGGGAAAATGTGGAGGTGCTGATAGCACAACACCAACTAATCTTATCTTAAACGCTAGCAGCAGCCTCCATCTGTGATAGCCAGGGAATTAAAAGCAAATTTTTTATGGGTATTGGATAGCAGGGTGTTCCTCATGTCCCCTCCCCATCTCTCTCTCTCTCCCCCACTGTCCCTCTCCATCTTTCCCTCTCTTCTTCTCTCCCTCTCTCCCCCTCTCTCTCTCTCTCTCTCCCCCTCTCTGTTAGTGCTTCTCCCTTGCCCTACTTTCCTTAGACTCTTTGTTAGGGTGATGCTGCTGATGACAGAACAAGGATGAATGGAAAGAGAGTGGTGAAAGAAACATTTCAGATACTTACTGTTTCAGCAGGGGAAGCTCCTTGCTAAGTTACTTAGGGTACTTGCCAAGTCTTGTATCATTTGTATTACTTGACATCAGAAAGCCAAGCCAATCCTGTGTTTTCTGCTGTCCTGAATTATAATGTAAGATGACAAAATGTGTCTTACAGTCATTACCCGCTCCCATGGCATGGCCTCCTGAGAGTCTGAGATCTGGGTCTCCAGGTGCTCATAGAAGCTTGCCTGAGTGGAGAAGTAAATTGCCATACTGGTAATGCAACACCAAACCTAGCAGGTGAGGATTTTATAGGTGGGGAAGAAGGTGGCCATGGGGAGTTGGGACCTGGTGACAGTATGAGTTTGGTGTTGCTGTAAGAGGTGTATAAAAATGGACCTGAGTAGAGTTGAAAGTTATATATTTCAGATCAGAGTAGAATGTGAGTAAAGAAGACATTCACTTTGGAAGTGGAGATTTTTAGAGAGTGAAAGAGAATATTTAGTCATTTATGTAATAAACATTACTTTAGCAATTACAATGTACCTGTCACTGGGACTCCAATGCTGAATGTGGTCCCTGCTCTCATAGAACTTAGAGGTGGTCTAGGAATTGTTAGTAAACCAGTGAACAAAATAAAACTAGGTGTGTAAATAAATGATTACAATCTGTGATAAATGCTAAAGTGCTCATATTCTGATATCTGCCTGCATGTTATAAATTCAGCTTGGTCATCAGTAAAGTGGCTCCAAAGGAGCATGTTGGGAGTTCTGTGGTCTTCCTTTTTATAGAATTTATTAAAGTTTAATTACTTACCTCCTCGAGAGTCTGGAAATAGGCAGGGGCTTACACTTCTCGTCTACCCATCTAAGTTTACCCAGTATTAATTAAAATTTAGAGGCATCTCTAAATTCAGGTATTTTTGCAATGGTATGAATCTTGGCATAGGATGCAATTGATACTTAACGTAATTTTACTTATGCTGTTATTTCCCATTGTGTGATGGTTCTCATACTATTGGTGGTGCACAAGGTAAACAACCATTTAATTTTAATATTTATATATCTCCTATTGGAAACACCTTCTATTTATGACAGCGATTTGAAGTTTTCCTCTGAAATCCATTTAACTAAAAACAGTGAATTGTCTTAAAAATATAAACGAGTTATAAATAGTATAGAGATTGTGAATATATGGCAAAATTCTTGAATATGGTGCTTGGATAACTTAGTGTTTGAACAACTATCCTACAAAACTACTGTTGTTCATAACGCAGTAAGGATTGGTAACTCTTCAGCCATACGTCTGTAGGAGAGTAGTTGCCCCTGCTGCAGGAACATACAGCTGCCTTGGTTGAGGAACTGGTTCATTAGGTTAGTGTTCATTTGATTAGGGTTACCAGTTGTGAGCTGTGTTACAAGTAAGTTGCCTAGACAAGATGGAAAGTGGTAGAAAACAGAGCAGATTCTTGGATGTGTAAATTGAAGGGTAACTGAGAAATAAACATTACTTTCATTTTGGTCAATTTTGATCAATTTATTTATTATTTTTAGTTTACAATAGCAAAATACAACTATATATTAAACACCTTTTTATTATAGTTTCTGAAGGAAAAAAATGTTTTTATCTAGCTCCTAAACACCTCCTTTCCATTCATTGATATTATTGCTTTAAGGACAACTGTAAAGTTATAACAGAACATGCTATACAGAATGTCTTCTGTAAAGAAAACCATTACAGCATTTGTTTCTTTATCTCCAAGAACATGTCAGAAGAATCACCTGCAATTAAATTTCAGGTGTTATCTGGACAAGAGTCACCAAATTACTAATCTTAATTTTTCACTTTTCGTTTCCTCATGGATCATTACTTTGCTACTCCACTGAAGGAGGGTCCCTAGGGTCTATGAAATTAAAAATCTGGACTTAGATTTATGCAGATGATCAGATAGTATGCCACTCAATCATCTAATACTTATTCAGCATGGTGCCTGCCAGTGCCTTACTAGAAACTATGGGAATATAAGGATGAAATGGAGATGGCATTCCACCCTCCAGAAACTTACTGTTTAAGAGAGGTGAAGCGATATGCACACATCTGCTTTTTAGAAAGGGGAGAAAGTATAAAATCAGGAAGTTTGGAGAACGTAATATTGCTGCAGCCTGGAGAGATAAGAAGCGTTCTGTGGTAGTGGCTGCCAGCCCTGATTGCACATTAGAATTGTTGGGGGAAGCACTGAAAAATATCAGTGTCTGCACTTCCCTCCCAGAGACTCTGACTCAAGTGGGTTAGGCAGGGCTCAATCAGCACTAAATTTTAAAAGCTCCCTCAGTGATTTTAATGTGCAGCCAGGGATGAGAACCACTGTTATCAATAAGAACTAGGTGGGTTTGAACCTGTTATTTGTGTAAAGCATCCTATTTCTGATTAAAAAGAAAAAGTCTTGATGGAATAGCTTACCTAGATTTTGTATATGCTCAGTGTTGCTATGGATCGATTCTTGTAAAATAGTTCACCAAAATAATGTTTTCCTGTGTGAGATTGTTTCAAAGTATATCTTAATAAATTATAGTAATCAAAGACTTAGTTCCTACAAGGCACTGCATGCAACATCATTAGCACGCTGACACAGAATTTTATAAATATCTTGCTTATTTGCAGGGATACAGATTTTGTTACCTTTAAGTATGAATTGATAAGAAAACAAAGTTTTACTATTTCTTCAAAACTAAAAGTTGATCAGTGTCATTTGAATTTTTTCCAACTCTATTTTTCTCTTCCATATGGAATTCTCAACCCTTAACAAAGGTCTTGGGCCTAATTTTCATGGTGAAAAAACTGCCATGAATAGCTTTGGAAGAGGATCTGTCCTCAGGCTTGCTCATTGTAATGGTAGGATATTTCAGAAACCATCTTGAAGTTATCAAATTGGCTTACTTGCTTTCTGTTGGCCCGCTTACTTCTATGAAGAGAAACTTGGATGCTGGGAACAAGTGTTGCCAAAAGGAAAGACTATGGAAAAGATCTCTTATTTTCTCCTAAGTGCACCTCATTAAGCAGAGAGCTTCCTGAGAATGCAGCCTCCAGCATTCTAGAGAAAGTAATGTAATGCTCTTTTCAAAATTGTCTAGTTTATTCTTTGTTATACATTTTCTTCAACTGTGCAAAACCTGGCTCATTTAAAAAAATCTTCTAATTCCAGTTCTTTAGTGGAATCAGAAGGGCACTCCAGAGGCTACCAAATCTAGGCGTGACTGTGTATAAGTCATGCAATGCAAGCCCATTTTTTAAATTCTAGGGGAAATTCCATGAGGAATGAATGAATAAATGAATAAACAAATAGACATGAAAGGCACCAGGGCCACTATGTAGTCACCTTTTCCAATAGGATAAGTATTTCATCAGTTAGTCTATTCTTAGTGGGTAGAAATCAACAGTGGTCCTCTCACCACCTCTTCTACGACTCCCCTCTTAAGGATAAGTGACTGGGGAGGGACTTGCTCCCCCTTCTAAGAAAGGCAGAAAAGTTCTCCATTTGAGGTGTCCTAGGGAGCCAACCTAGACTAATGTGGGCTGCACAATAGATTTAATTCCTGCTTTTCATGAAAACTTAATAGCATATTCATTAAGGTATTTTTTCCCTTTTCAACTTTGAAACATGTTTTTAATAAAACAGTACAGCCGGCCCTCCATGTCCACAGGTTTCACATCCCAGGATTCAACCAATCATGGATTGAAAATATTTTTTTCAAAAATTCCAGGAAGTTCCAAAAAGCAAAACTTGAACTTGCTGCATGCCAGTAACTATTTACATAGCATTTACATTCTATTCGTTCTTAAAAGTGATCTAGAGATGATTTAAAGTATAGGAGAGGATGTGTGTAGGTTATATGCAAATGCCACACTATTTTATATAAAGGGACTTGAGCACCCACCGATTGTAGTTTCTGTGGCGGTCCTGGAAGCAATCCCCTGTAGATACTGAGGGACAAAGGATGACCATATAGGTGTGTCAATTACAGAGCGAAGGAGTGAAAAGTCCATGAATAATTTCCAGTCTCTTACTCTTTTTCCCTAACATGGCAACCAAGAAGTCTGCACTTTCCAGATGGCCCATCACAAGAAGGTGGCCCTCTGCGTGGCAGGATGACTGGAGCAGAGCCCCTGCCCTTGCTCCCTCACCAACCAACATGGACCGCATAATGTGCCCGAGAAATATTAGGCCATTTAGAAGTTTGTGTTGTTGCTACTGCTGCGTAGCCTAGCTATGCTGACTAATCCAATCGACAGTATTCTACTATTCATCTTGACTCTCTTGGCTCTTCTCTGCATGAACGAACTCTAACTCGGCGTATCCTTTTCACTTTTTGGAAGTCATATAAAAACCACCACCATCACCATTAGTAGTCACCACCTCACTCTCTCTTGAGCCAAGCTTCAGTTTGTTGGGGGGAGAGAATGCAAAGAGGCTCAGAGGGAGGTCTGCCTGCTTCGTGTCCAAGGGGAGCATGTTGGTAATGCCCTTCCTGGGCTTGAAGGATATAATTGGGCTCATTAAGTTGCTTTTCAGTGTTCTTTTCTTTAGTCTAAATAACCCTTAGGTTAATTAGACATGGTTTCTCGCCTCAGGAAATTTTTCTATGTGTGGTTAGTCATGGAGGGAATGATCATAAACTTAGTAATTAAATTTTCAGTCTTACAAATGCTAGAGAACGGCAAACTACCCGTAAGGTGCCTTGAAAAATCAATAGCCCTCGTGAAACTAATGTCTTATATCAATAATTCTGCAAATATTAGGTTATAATTGAGATGCTTCTGCTAGAGTGACAAAATGGTAGGTCCCAGTTTATGCCTGGGCAAGTGTGCTGATCATTAACAGACAGAATCATCACGGGGTCGTTCCCCAGTCCCGGCTGCACAAATATCTGGGTTTGTTTCAAAAATACTGTTGCCTGGGCTTGATCCCAGACCAATTGAATAAGAATCTTTGAATCATTCTAATACCCAGCCAGGATTGGGAGTCATTCCTGTTCTGTTCCCAATGTGAACAGAACAGTAAACTAGAATCAGGATCTGAACTTTGACCCTCTATTTTTTATTAGCCGTGTAACTTCAAATGAATCATGTAATCTCTCTCTCTCTGTGGACTTTGGTTTTCTTACCCATATAATAGGGATAATAATACTCCCCCTGCCTATAGTTTTAATGGTAAAAATTGAAATACATGTGGAAGTTCTTTGTAAGTTATAAAGACTGAAAATATAATATTTTCATCATAATCATTACGGACTCCTAGACATGACTCAATCCTATTGCTAATCATTTTATAGAAGTAGTAAGAAATAAGTTGCTTAAGTGAATATGTAAATAATTATCCATCTGAGTGTTCCTGCTCAAGAGAAAACTAAAACTCCAAAAGGAGTAACTTTGCCAGCCAACAGCTTTCCCCTTCTCTTCATATTTCCCATGTTTAGAGAAAGAAGAAGAACTACAACCTTTGGATAAGTTACAATTCTTTGGCTCTGTTCTGGGTACAGTAGAAGTACTGATATTGTCAGAATTGCTGTTATCTTTGTGAGCTCACTCCTTTTCACTTTTCTGGAGGTCTTCTTCAAGGACTGGGCACCTAAGTCAGGGTGGCCTGTTGGACCCCACACAGGGCAGAGGCAGGATAAGGGTAAAGTGCAGGTGGGTAGTTTCCACTTTGCTTTTCCATAACCTAGGTTTGAATCTTGACCCTGCTATTTGCTACTTGTGTGAACGTGGGTATCTCTGTGGCCCTCTCAAGCTTATTGAATCTTTATGGAGTTCCTCCTAGTACTAGACACTCTGATTAAAAAAAAAAAAAAAAAAGAATACTCCCTCCTCAAAGAGTTTACAGTCCAGACAGGAAAAACCAACAACAAAGGTAAAATAATTTTTACCATCACTGTTGTTTGTAATTAAGCTAGCCCAGTGCCTGGCAGAGAAGCTGTTCAGTAATTGTAATAAATATTGTCATTATTCATTGTCTTGAGTGAGCCAGAGCCACAAGCCAAGGGGCGTGAACTCAAGCCCTTCACCTAAGCAGGTCAGGCAGTGGCAGAACGTCACTTATCCACACCTTCCTGCTCCTGGCCAGGGTCTGTCTGGGCTGAAGGAAAGCAGGGAGTTCCTCCGAGGGCAAAAAGACCTCGAAAAGCCTGCCCTTGACCTCAGCTGTCTCTGCTGGCAGAAGATCAGACTCATTCTAAAGCAGATCTATGGCTTTGGGTTTTCTCCAGGACTGACAGGCATGAGTCCAGATCACGATTTCAGAGCTCATCCTGGCCAGCAGCGAGCCGCCTGGGTTATCCTCAGGAACACCCTGGCCTCCTGAGAATTGCCCAACCAGAATGGCTGGGAGCTGGGCCAGACTCCCTCAGGCCTTTTCAGGTCTTGCTGGGGAATCGGTTTTGAGCCAGAACCTATTCCAAGATGAGAGGTGAGGAAAGGATCACCCAAACATTAACCAGGTCTCTCAACCATGGCTTTCTTTTTAGTGGGTTCTTGGATCAAAATTAATGGAAATTTTTTTTTGGTAATCCTAGAGATTTGTTCACGTAATAAGAAAATCGCAATGTTTGATCATTCATTTTAAAAGGACATAAACATTCTTAGATGAGTGAAATTAATTAAAGGCATTTTACCATGTCATCTGAGGACAGAAGATTCTGCCAAACTAGAGCTTGAATCTGCTTGTTTTCTAAAACCTACAGGTGTTCAGAGTTTAAACAAAACAAAAGTAAAAGGGGAAAAAAAAAACCTCTCTAATAAAAGAAAATAATTGAGACACAACAAAGTGGAAGAAGCATTTTTTTATGTGTTTTTTTTTTTTTTCCATTTTCAAGTGTGACCTCAAGCATGTGATTTGTTATCTAAAGACAATTAACTACATCACTATCAGCTCAACATTGGTGATCTAGAGATATACTGAGTGGAAAGATTTCCTTTCACTGTAGCTAATTAAGTATGCATCAAGGGTCAGAACCCTGTTGTAGGTTCTAAGCAGTTTAAAGAGAATGGTTGCCTGTATGGAATCACCTGCTGAAACGTTTACTTGCTTCTCATAGAGATCCCTTCTGGAAAATACACCAACTTGAGCTATGTAGGGCTGTGACATACATGTGGTGAGATCATCTCAATAATCTGCTTCTGTGTCACAAAAGCTGTAAAAGTGTTCGAATCAAAATAGTGGCATTTGGTTGAAGAGGTTTCCCCCCTTCTCTCCCTGCTCATCTTTCATCCTCCCGGGGGCCCCCGTCTCCCTCCTCTGCTGTTCTTTACTCCTCTCACTTGCATCCCTTTGTGACAAGAAGGAGTTCCTTCTCCGGGTCAATGCACCAAGCGGTGACACCGGCGGACTCATTCCCTCCGACAGACGCCAACTTAAAAGGCAAGAGAAGATTTCGAGGCAGGGGTGAGGGACGTGAACAGAATTAGTCATCATTACCCTGAAGCTGTGTGGGCTCGCTGTAGCTGTTCCTTCGTCAGGCTTCTCATGACTGTGCCCCGACCATCACCCCCATCACTCTAAATAGTCATGACACAGCCGATGTATGGGTTAAGATGATGAGCAGGAAAGACGGGCCTCTCCCAAAGTAAATAGACTGAATTAGAGGTATTACAACAGTTAATATGTCAGGTCCCTGTTGGGAGGCCATAGATCCTGTGTGGTCTATTTCCCCTGCATATTAAAATTGATTGTGCCTTGGGCGATGGCAGGGTTGGTGGGGGAGGGGAGCTGACAGTTCATCCTTGCAGTCACATGGGTCAAAGAAAGCAGACAGAGTTATGTGGAATGATTTGCTCTGAAGGTGCAGGGAATAGAATTTAATAGAGCAATGGGGTAGAATGAAAGAAGCCATGAGTCTTAGGCAATGTCTCCCCAGGCCATGCCATCCAAGGAGTATAAATAAGATCATGCTTTTACCCAAATCATATTTCTCTGGCTCAGCCCTATCTAAAACTGCAGGAACTATACCCTCTTTTTTCTCCTTCCCCACCTGGCCAACTGTTTCTAGGAGACCTAAGGGGATGTTTCCTGTATATTTGCACACAGTTCTCTTGGCCACCGTATCTGAGGGTCTCCTCCTCTCCTGCTCACGGTGGTGATGTCTATCAGGGAGGCTGCCAGCTTCTGAACCAGTCCTTGAGGAAAATAAGAAGGGCATTGGTGCCACTGGGATGCTGCCAGCTTGGCCCTGTTGCCTGTAATGCCACAGAGAGCCTCAACTTACTACTCAAGTGCCTGGCACCAAGGCTCATAATCTGATTGGTTCCTTCTTAAACTCAAAGCAAATTCAACGCCACAGAGACTTCAATGGAACTGATCTTTTTGTTTCTACTCCCTCATGACTGCTATTCCCACTTCCAAGCTATTCTAATCTAGTCTTCTCATTTTTACAGGCAAACACACTGAGGCCCAGAGTGATCAAATGACTTGTCCAAGGTCACACAGCTAGTTTTAGGTCAAATTGAGATTAGAGTCCTTCTGAGTCTTTCTTCATTCGGCAGATATTTATTGAGCATCTACTATATGTCAGGCAAAAATACCTGCCTCATAGAACCTACATTCTTTTTGAAGGGAAAGAGACAATAAAAAACATTAAAAATGAATTATATGGCAAGTTAGAAATCAACAAATGTTTTGGAGAAAAATAAACCAAGGATAGAGAATAGAGAATATAGGGGAGATGGGCATTACCATTTTATATAAGTTGGTTGAGAAAGAATTCATTGAGAAGATAACACCTGAACAATGACTTAAGGAGATGAAGGGGGCAGCACATAGATACCTAAGGGAAGAGGCTTCCAGACACAGGAAACAACAGCAAAGGCCCTGTGTTGGGAGCACGACTAGTGTGTTCAAGGTACAATAAGGCAGCCCTGTGGCTGGGAGCAGAGTGAAGGCAACGCAAACGTGTTTTCCCAGTGGATGGAAGTGGGGTGTAAGACAAAGAGAGAAGCGAAGGATGAAGATGATGTCAACTGACATGGGGATAGACGCAGGAGCGGTGTTAGGAGTAATGGCCATGAGTTTAAATGTTGACAGGATAAATTTGAGATGCCAGTTAGACATCCACTGGGAAATGTTGCGTAGGGAGCTGTACATGCAAGTCTTGAGTTCACTGGAAAGGTGTGGGTTGGGATTCTAAATTTGCAGATACACAGTGTACAGATGGCATTTTAGGTCATGAGATTAGAACAGATGATCAAAGAAATGGTTGTAATTAAAGAAGAGGCCTAAGGACTGAGCACTACAACACTCCCACTTAAGAACTCAAAGAGATGACGAAGGACCAGCAGAAATCACTGTATCCTGCTTTCCCTCTTATGATAAGGCCACACCCAGGGAGCATCTCCTTGGTGATGAGTGAGTGGCTCCTGAGACCCTCAACCAGCACCATCCTCTCTTCTGATGATAATTGTCATCTATTCCAGCTTTCTGACTCTTTCATCTGGGCTTGCTTTTCCACTTTATTCCTACAAGATGCTGGGCACTAGATTTTTAAAATGTGTGAGTTCCTGGGAGTAAAGAATGGCTAATTTTATGTATCTGAAGGTGGCTTTCCTGGTACAAATGAACTATTTTGTTTTGAGTATGTTTCACAATAGAAAGGGGAAAAGGGCACCAGAGCTACTTTCTGTTGACAGAGTCCATCAAACTACTGATTTCATTTGAATTAACAAAAAAATAAAAAGCAAATTGACACAGATAGGAAACCCTTTAATTCCAGGCTGGAAGAAACTTGTTTAGGAGCATTCAGTCTGAGGATGGCACTGGAAAAGAAACAGGCAGGATGGATATTGAAGCTACATGCTAACCTCTGCTGTAGAACATGTTTGTACCCTGTTCTGTTCCACATTGCCAGGCCGTTTAATGTAACTGTCTGCAGTGTGTCCTCTTTGGGGAAAAATTAAGGCAAGGACCGCAGCTTTATATGCACCCTATTTTAAAGAATGGCTAGGTTCAGTTGCAGGGTGGGGGAGTTTAAGTAAATGAGATATGAAGCCATGAGGACCAGTGATTCTAGGGTAGGCATGAAAATCTGAATTTTTATGTGGAATTTTCTGAATTTTAGTGTTTATAACTATTTCAAATACTCTTCAAACGCAGTGAGAGCCAAAACATACATTCACACTCATACACACACATCTGTGGATGACAACACTCTCAGTGGACAGCATATTCTACAAATAATACAGAATTTTCTAGCCAACAATCATGATAAACTGCCATGATTTATTTCTTGGTGATAAGATTTCCTGCTTAAAAACAACAATAACAAAACAATTATGAAACATATTAGTTAGTGCTGTGATGTTTTAATGATAGAATGTTAAGAATCAACCTACTGATTCAGGAAAAACTTTTATGGCATGGGAATCTTCTTCTTGTCACTGAACCAGCAAGTCAGTAGTTACTTCTTTTACCTCCAAGTGAGGCTCGTCTTAAAATTATACCAAATTACAAATAAAATAATGTAAACTAGTGATGAAACCCTAAAGTCCTCAAAAACAGAGATTCTGGAATATTTTTATATTTGTCTCCAGATAGAGAGTGATAGGAATTGACCTAAGCCAATTTGGCCCTTCAGGAGTTTTCAAGCATTTTGGTAGATATCAAAAAGAGACTGGAAATATATGGAAGCTCTGAGGTCTCTTCAGCAGGTGGTATTTTACATTAGAAACAAATCTTAGACCCAACTACAATAACCTACTAAGGAGAAGGCACAACCTATTTTAGTTAAGCATGGGGAAAACTTTCTCTGTTTTCAAGTAATCCCATAAGCACCTATAAAGGATGCATTCTGAGGTAGAAACCACAATACTGGGACTCAGTCTCAGCCAATATCTATTTGGGTCAGTCATAGCATTCTCTAGAAAGTTCCATATAGAGCATAGGCCTGCAACATTCCTATACCTTTCTTATGCAATGGTCTCAGGGGCTGAATAGTCCTTCTCGCCAACCATGTATTTTGAACACTCAATTCACCAGTGAAAAGTGATTTCTTATGCTAATAAAAAGGATGAGAATTCCAGACAGAATTCAAGTGTTAACAGGTCCTAGAGTATATATTAAAATGAATTTATATGTTGGTACATTACACTGTGTCTACTAAAGCATAATACGTGGACAGTATAACAGAGGTCCTAACTACCTTCCATTTATAGACAAAGCACCAATACCCCCTCATTCTGGATTCCTAAGACCTGCACAGCTGTAATTCAGGACACTCATGTCACTGAAGATATTGACAACATTGGCTTAGAAAATTATCTTTATTACAAGCAAGGAAATTTCCTTTAGAAAATTGTCTTTATTACAAGCAAGGAAATTTCCTTTTGAAATTGGTGTGAATCTTTTCAAAGCCCTGATTCTTTTCCCTCTTTGGGCTACTATGTTCTTTATGGCTAGATCAAAGATACATATTATATATATATATATATATATATATATATATATATATATATATATATATATATATAAAAATATATATATAAATATAAATATATATAAATATATAAATATATATATATATAAAAAATATGTATATACTGTATATATAAAAACTAAAAAGAAATCAACAGTTACCTATGTAAGGAGCTGGAGTCACCACTCCATCACAACAACAAGTAAAAAGCTGAACAGAATGAAAATCAACAAAATGTGACAATACAAGGAAAGGTGCAAACATTTCGGATGATACGTGGTAGAGAGTAAAAGCAGCAACATGAAGAATGGAGAGTTCTTTAATGAGAATTCATATTCTGTTGAGATTAGAAAGTATACGAAAAATTGGAACATTTATAGTAGCTTCTAGACCTTATTGAATAAAGAAAATCTATTAGGTTATGAGGTAGTATGAAACAGGATACCGACATAGAACTTGCTCCGCGTGACTAGCAGGTAGGAGAAACATTGTATTTTTTCCACTATGAGTTAATTAGACCTGTGACCTAATTCTTATTCTTCACTAACAGCCATCTGTGCGAAGTTCTTCATGTAATTTCCCAAATCTCATACCTGACTTTTAGAAGTAAGAATGGTATAAAAATGGAGGACATTATTTTTCTTTCATAAAATATGTTGCACATTTTGTTTTCATGGAATCTTTAATTATAAGAAGAGTAAACCAGAGTAAAGGCAATTTGGGGAAAACCATAGCAAAAAGTCTTATTTGCCTGATCTCAAAACCCTTTTCATTTTGTTTTCTTCCTGGTTTTATGCACAATGACACATATTTTTATGTAGATTGATTATGATACATAAACAAATTTTGTTTTGCTTATTTTACTAACTTTGTATTAAAATTTAAATCCATCTACTTGTAGATTTCATTATTGCTTTTGGTTTCTTTCCATATTATAAAATGATGTGAACATTTAGAATTAAATGAAGTAATATCTTCTAGTGAAAGTTAAGACCATGGGAGTCTGATATTTTAATTAATAACATGCAGATTTTAAAATTACTTTTTGCACACTTTTCAGGACATAAATTGTCCCCAAATTATATGAATGTATTCTCAGTATGAAAGAGAATATTATAGAAGAATACAGGAATATGAAAGAGACGTGGAGATGCAATAACAGAGTAAACTATACAGCAGCCTGTCCTATATTTCATCCCTCTTCAAGGACCATAGCCATTTGTTTGTGCTTCTTTAATTTCTTTTATCAATATCTTCTTGTTTTCTATGTTTTTAAGGTCTATAGTTTCCAGTGTACAGGTCTTTCATCTCCTTGGTTAAATTTATCCCTAAGTATTTTATTGTTTTTGATATTATTATAAAAGGGATTGTTTTCTCAATTTCTCTTTCTAATGGTTTGTTGTTAGTGTGTAGAATCACACCTGGTTTTTTAATACTGATTTTTGGATCTTGCAACTTTACTGAATTCATTTATTTGTTCTAACAGTTTTTTTGGTGGAGTTCTTAGAATTTTCTCTATATAAGATAATGTCATCTGCAAACAGACAATTTTACTTCTACCTTCTGCTTTGGATGCTTTTTTCTTTCCCTGGCCCAGTTGGGCTAACTAGGATTCCCAGTACTATGTTGAATAAAAGTGGCAAGAGTGGGCATCCTTGTCTTGTTCCTGATCTCAGAGGAAAAGCTTTCAGCTTTTCACCTTTGAGTATGATGTTAGCTGTGGGCTTGTCGTACATGGCATCTATTTTGTTGAGATACATTCCTTCCATACCTAATTTGTTGAGGGTTTCTAATGTGACATGATTTTGAATTTTGTCAAATGCTTTTTCTGCATCCATTGAGATGATAATATAATTTTTATCCTTTATTCTATTGATGTGGTGCCTCCCATTTAGTGATTTTTATATGTTGAATTATCCTTGCATCCTAGGGATAAATCCCACTTGACCATGGTATATGATCCTTTTAATGTGCTGTTGAATTCTATTTGCTAGTATTTCGTGGAAGATTTTTGTGCATATGTACATCAGGGATATTTTCTTTTCTTGTAGTAGTGTCCTTGTCTGGCTTTGGTATTCTACTTGATTACTCCAATCAGTTCTTGGGTTAAATATCACCTTTAAACAATTTTTTAAATGAGGTATAATTGACATGCAACATTATATTGGTTTCAGGTGTACAAATAATGATTTAATATTTGTATATATTATAAAATGATTGCCACAATAAGTCTAGTTAACATTTGTTACCATACATAGTTACATTTTTTTCTTGTGATGAGAACTTTTAAGATCTTTTGGCAACTTTCAAATACACAATACAGTATTCTTAACTGTAGTCACCATGCTGTACATTACATCCTCATGACTTATTTATTTTTTAACTGGAAGTTTGTACCTTTTGACCCCCTTCATCCATTTTGCCCACCTGCCTCTGGCAACCAATCTCTGTATCTATGAGTTTATTTTTTTGGTTTTGTTTTTGCTTTTGCATTTCACATGTAAGTGAGATCACATGGTATTTATCTTTCTCTGTCTGACTTACTTCACTTGGCACAATGACCTCAGGGTCTATCTATGTTTTCAAAAATGGCAGGATTTCCTTCTTTTTATGGCAGAATAATATTCCATTATATATCTATGTCTATATCACGTTTTCTTTATCCATTCATCCATCAGTTGACACTTAGGTTGTTTCCATATCTTGGCTATTGTAAATAGTACTGAAATAAACAGAGAGGTGCAGACATCTTTTTAAGTTAGCGTTTTTGTTTTCTTCAGGTAAGTACCCAGAACTGGAATTGCCAGATCATATGGTAGTTCTATTTTTAATTTTTTGAGGGCCCTCCATACTGTTTTCCGTAGTGGCTGCCCCAACTTACATTTCCACCAACAGTGCACAAGGGTTCTCTTTTCTCCACATCCTTGCCCACACCTCTCATCTCTTGTCTTTTTGATAACAGCCATCCTAACAGGTATGCAGTGATATCTCATTGTGGTTCTGATTGGCATTTCCCTTGCCTGTTTTTTTTCCCCCACAATGCTAAATATTGTATATGAAAAACTAGAAATAATTTGATGCTTGGGATGATTTTTTAAAAATCTTTATTTTAGTATAATTGCTTTACAATGCTGTGTTAGTTTCTGCTGTACA
The DNA here is from genome assembly GCF_009873245.2 of Balaenoptera musculus. Lineage (NCBI taxonomy): Eukaryota > Metazoa > Chordata > Mammalia > Artiodactyla > Balaenopteridae > Balaenoptera > Balaenoptera musculus. The sequence continues at coordinate 76,009,236 of NC_045790.1, forward strand.
ACAAAGTGAATCGGCTGTATGTATACCTATATCCCCATATCCCCTCCCTCTTGAGCCTCCCTCCCACCCTCCCTATCCCACCCCTTTTCTTTCTCCACTGAGCCTTCCCTTTGCTTCTATTGGCTGTTATTCTAAGGGCACTAACAGTCTCAGGTCACCTCAACCCCAAAGGGTTTAGAATTGTTTGAACCTGGACTTTGTTTCCTGTTAGGGCCAGGCTGTTTCTGGTTTAATGTTGCTTGCTGTGCCCCTCAAAAGTTTGGGTATTTACAAGGACCCTCCTGCTTGGCAGGCCCTGGGTGCCATTTTTGGGTCTTAGCCCTGTGAGTCTATTGAAGGCTCTGCTCAGCTTCTCAATCGTACAGCCACTGCCTTTGGAATTGAGGATCATATTGAGAAAAGTTGTTGCAAGTGCTAATTGCTGTCCCCTTATCAAGTCATATAGTAGTATTTCATAATATTTATTCAGCATCACTTATTATTAATACATTGGTGGATAGTGAAGTTACTTATAACTTTTCAAAATAGGTAAAAATCAATTATATTTAAAATGGAGTTTTTTTATTAGAAATCTGCCATTTTTTTGTTTTATTGTCTTTAAGTATGCATTGTGGTCAAGGAGAAGCTTGATGTTCATATGATTCTTTTTCTTTTGTAGGGAAGCTGTTCTTTCTCTTTGGAATAATTTAGGAGTGTTATTTTTCAGTCTTGGCTTGTGGAATTTGATGTGTTTAGTTGTAGGTTTGTGCTCATTCTCCAGATTGATACCTTTGGGTCTCTTCTTCTGCTCTGTAAAATCTTTTATTATTTCATTGATTATATATTTTTCTCTATTATCTAGCTTTCCTTTTCCCAGTGATTCTATTGAATAGATTTTGGGTCTAATAGATCTTTTCTCTGCAACTCTTTATTTCATTGCATCTTCCATCATTTTTTCCTTTCACACCATGTTCTGTGGGTCCTTTGGCATGATTGTCTAAGCTCACTAATTTACTCTTCAGCCTAATTCATTTTGCTATTCATCTCACCTTTTGAACCTACTTTTCTTTCCAAGTTCTCCAGATTTTTTCATAAATACTCTTCTAGTTTTATAGAAATGGTAAATAAATCCACATAATCTCATTATAGTCTTAACTTGCTCCATTAAATATTTTTCTATATGTTAGTTTTCTACTTACTGAATTGGAGTTCATTCTTTGATAGTTTTGGTTTTCCTCAGATATTTTCTGGTTCTTAGTTAATCTGCTCATATTTTCAGAATCATTTCCTGCTTACTTGCTTATGGATGCATGTTTTGACTAAAGAAGCTTGTCTTTGGAGAGATATGAATACTGAAGAACATGGTGTGATGGCAACCTATAATTTGGTTTTGAAAGCACCCGCTTCATCTCTCTCTGTGCCTTCAAGCTACCTGGAATTCTCTGGTTTTAGTGCTCTATTCACTGATACCTTTTGGAAGCAAACTCAGTTACTGTATCCTCTCAAGATATTTGTACAAGGTGACAGCTTGCGTTGATAGTTACCTAAAGCTCCATTATCATTCCTTATATCCTTTGACCCTCAGTATCCTCCTAACCTACTCTGATCTCAACACCATTTATTTACTCTGCGTATTTTCATTACAATTACATGTAGTCTTCAGTTCCTCTTTCATTCCTATTGGTTTTCTGTTCTTCAGAAATTCACCACAATTTTTTGTTTTCCAATAACATAAAATATTTTAGACAGCTTTGGTTTCATTTCAAATGATTTTGGCCTAGGGTGGAAGTGGTTGCTTGTGATCAGTCCACTCTGCTTTGCAATGAAAATCATACTGTTGCGGGGGTGTAAACTGTAGAATAAAAACCTCAGAAGTAGCTTATACAGAAACACATGGTGACGGTTTGTGTCTACTTCTGGTGTTGCTATTATAGTGAGAGGACAGGTGTAGGAAGGTAAGCATGAGATTTCCAGAAATTGATTTGTATTCCAAGTTGAGTATTGAATCTTTGGTCCTTGGTTAGCCAAAAAAACAAAAAACAAAAAAAAAAACAGAGAGTGAGCCAACTGTATAATAAAGAGTGAGCTAGAATACAAATCAGAGAAATCCTTCAGAATGAATCAAGCAGGTCTTCTTACACAAAACCTCTTCCAAAAAACACAGGACACAGATGAGTATTTGATTCCAGGAAAGAAGTTTGAAGAAAATAACCATGTTGAAGAACAAGATTTTGGTTGATTTCAGGATACTGATTATTGACAATGATTGACGTTCTATTGGAGCCTTCACCAGAGAAGATTGCAGGTAGCTCTGAAGTAAAGCACTAGACCAGTAATTTTCTGTGGTATGTAAATAATAATCATTTTATTTCTTAAGCCATCTCAATGTATCCACCCTGAGTCTAGGTACTCAGAGAACGTCAGAAACCACTTAAAATATATTCATAATGAAAAACCAAAATTTAAACACAGTTAAAATCATGTATTATATGTTATTTTAAAAAGCCCATTACCAAAAGTGCACACTGGCATTGTACAACATGGAAACGATCCACTGAGGTCAAGTCAATTCTAGGAATTTTAGAAGTTTGAATCCATCTTTATGCATTTAAATTTGAAACTGAGTAACAAGAGTAATAGAATGATGTAAGTGGAAGGACCTGGAAACTCATTAGACTAACATCACCAGCATTTTAATTATCTGGAATTTTAAAATAAACATGGTTTGGACCTTAAATTGTATCTATGGTGATTGCCAAAGATAGCTGCATGTCAGAATCACAGAGAGGACATTTTCTTTTAAATGCAAAACCCCAGGTCTTACTCAGAGATTTCATTTCAGTTGGTTTTCAGGGGCCCTTGGGAATTTACACTGTTAAAAATCTCCCTAGATGATAGTGGACACGTAGCAAGACATCTGATTTAGAAAACTTCCTGGATTCTTCATGGTTCCTTCATTTATAGAATACTCATGCTATATATTCTTTCTTTCTTTCTTTCTTTCCTTCCTTCTTTCTTTTCTTTCTTTCTTTCTTTTTCTTTCTTTCCTTCTTTCTTTCTTTCCTTCTTTCTTTCTTTCCTTCTTTCTTTCTTTCTTTCTTTCCTTCTTTCTATCTTTTTTACTAAAAGGTCTAGAGTTTTCCTCAAAATGCTTTTAGATCCCAATTGTTTTAGGGAAATAAGGCACAAAAATTAACTATAGCAGGAAATCAACCTATATCCATGGAACCTAAATGGTTTTAAAGAGTCCATCTCTTTTTTTGCTTTCAACACTACCCAATGAAGAAAAATAAAACTCCCCCCAAAGTATAGCTTTTGTAACTCTTATTGCAAGTTCACAAAAACAGGAAACATCTGAGCTCTAGCAAATCCTTTGATGAAAACTTGCAATACTAACTCCTCAGAAAAAGAGAACATAAATGAAATCTCTCATCTTCAGCATGATCTTTCACTGAGTTCATTGCCATTCTCTACGTAAGTCCTATGACCAATGCCAATGACCTGTGCCAATCACCCACAGATTTTCATAGTGTCAACTTGTGGCTGTTCCTGGAGTATCCAAATTTGCCTTTAGTATCCAAATTTGCCTTTAGTCTTGATAGTCTCTTCCTATTTGTTTTTAAACTTGTAACAAACCTGAAACATCTCACACTTCTTTCTTCCTTTCTCCCTCCCTCTCTTTCCTCCCCCCCACCCCCCATCTTTTTGCCTAGCGATTATCAATATGGAAGAAAACGTGCATTTGAATGCTGTTTCACAAAACCTATAACAGAAGACCCAAGCTGTCAATTTCACCACTTCACTCCCTACATTAAAAATTTTCAAAGGCTTCCCATTTTTCTTAGGATGAAATAAAAAGTCCGGTATGCTGGTTATTCTCTGTTTGCCATCTTTTCCTCCCCTAATTTCTCTACGTCCCAAGAAAGACACTGGATGGGATGCACTGGCAGAGCATGAGGAGAGACGGAGGGTTTGGAGGTATTTCCTGCTGCTTCCCTGTTTCTGCCTTTCTTCTCTGCCAGCAGGTGTGGGTAGCCTCACCTCCACAGCTCCAGCTCCCACCAGACTCCAATACTTCTCTTCCTCCTTCTTGTCCTAGGGATGGTGAGAGCTTCCTGTTATGCTTTCTCTGGGTGCTGACTCCTGAAATACTGCCTACACATCTGAAAGTATCCCTATTGTTAAAATCTCATTATTAAACCATCTGAATAAGCTGTGTTTCCTCCTAGGACCTTGAGGGCCTGCATGATCTAACCTCTGCCTACCTCACCCACCCTTCACTCTATTCCAGCCACGGTTTCTCCTTCCCACGGGCATGTGCTACTTCCTTTTCCTGAAATGTTCCTCCTCACCCTTTTTCCTGGCTAAAGTCCCTTCCTCCCGTCCTTCAGGTATCCATGTATTTGAAATGATTTGTAGATCAGTCAGTACCAAGAAGTTCCCAGCGAATATCTGACACTTACTGAATGTTTTCTGGTTGAGGATAGTAATGTTCATGCAAATTGCTTTGCCAACAAGTTAGCCCAGGGAAACAGCTATTGAAAATGCAGATGAAATTGCTGCTTTGTACATCTTTTTCATTATTCGGTTTAATAGATTGGACATACAAAAATTATTTTAACCTAGTGGAAAATCAAGTATGTTCGACCCCGAGCCTTTTAAAACAAATTTGCTAGACATGTTTCATCCTTTCAAAACTTTATAGGAAATTTATTGGGGGCTTAGGGAGGAGAATGCTTATATATACTGTACAACAAACTTACATTCTCTTCCTTACCCCAATGTATTTCCTATAAAACTTCAAAAGAATGCAAAGTTTGCTTCTATATGATATTGTACAATGAAAGAAATAGAATGGTCTAGAATATTAATTGTTGCTGCAAGTTAGTTTTAAACCTACTTGGTTCTGAAGAAAACCTTATGCAACCGGGACCAGAAACAACTTTAACTATTGATGATCGTCATTTGCTGCAGGATATACACAGCCGTGCCTTTTTAACTCAGTCACCTTTTGGTTTGATCTCTATGAGCATTGCCAGTGTTTGTGAGGATCTTGAATATTTCACTTCTATTGACCTCCTGATTAGAGTAAGGGTCCTCCTACTTTATACAGCATCTCACCTCTCTCTGAGCTCCTTCACATGCAGTGTCTAATCTTGACCCAGTGAGGTGCCTCTAGGCTCAGAATGTTCAACACCTTGGAGAAGGCCACAGGTACTGAACGGGGAAGAGTTTTATAATAACCTTGGATTTTCTCTCACAAAGTTTGGTCTTTCTTCCACTGTTTTATATTTCTTTTACACATATCCCTGACTATCAAAAATTTGGGCCATCATCTCTTCCTCTGCTTCTGAAAATAGATTTATTTAAAAGGGAAAGGGAAGAGCTGACATTATAATTGGGCCAAGACAAAGAAAGCTGTATGTGGTTGTTTAACATGCCGAGCATTAATGTCTGGCAAATAGTAGGTGTTCCACAAATATTAGTTCTCTTGGAAGAGAACTCTGGAAAAGGGTTCTTCTGGAAACAAATAAACACAGAAACAATTGAGAACACTGTGTCTTAGTAAAAACTTGCCACTGGTATATGAGCAAAGAGCAAAAGCCGCTGGTGCCCCCAGATCATGGGGTTGAGTTAAACTGGTCTTGGATCTGACGTCTTTCCTGAATTAGAATGTAAAGGAGTTTGACTATTCATTTTAAGGTCATTTATTTAGAGAGTACCTGGACCATCTTATTTTTTATCACAGATCATCTGCTTAATGAAAGCCATCAAGCGCATTTTGAGCTCAGTTAAACCCAGGATATGCCTCTGTATGTCATTGCAATACTTGTCTCCTCGTGGTCTGCAGAAGCCTGGGCCAGAGCATGGTACCAGGCTGAGTCCTTGTTCTATGGCTCCTTTGGTGCCAACTCCATAAATTGCTCAGTTCTCCTTTGTTTAGACATACTGTCTCCCATTTCAAGAGCAGTCATTTGCAATAACCTGATAAGATTAGCGGGCCTTGGTCAGGGCCTTTGGTCCACCTGCTGATGCAATCACCGAGGCAAATGGATGAGGCAGGAGTACACCTTGATGGTGGCTCAGGGGTGAACCTCCAGTTTAGCCCCTCACTTCCACAGCGGGATCCTTGTGTTTAAAACCCTGATCCCTCAGTGCCTAGTGGTCCAAGGAAAAAAGAACGATTTTAAGTGTAGGATGATGATTTTTTTCCTCCTCTCAAGCCATTTGAGACATTTAGCCCATTTGGATTCTTGAAGAAGTGGAGGGAAAGAATCAGGGGTGGGGGAAGAGGGACAATCCTCTTGAATAAAAAAGCCAATCATCAGGTGACACCCCCGGCACTAACATTTAGTAACTGATAATTGCTGTAACTAGGGCCATTGAGCTTTGCAAATACTGTGCAGTAAATTTTAATTAGCACCTGGGGGATTGAAGAGTTTCAGAATAAGCTCTTGGGAGAAGCTTCCCCAGCCAGGGGCTGTGTGCTGAGTAATTTTAGATCAGCTGGCCTGTCAGAGTGGATCAGTGTCATCGCACCACTTATCCTGAGGAAAATGCACCTGCTTCTACATGGAAATAAGGGGCATTATTTGGTAATTTGTGCTGCTTATTTCCACTGCTCCCCTGGTTTGGCGAGTGGGGAGTATAAGGACTAAATCATGAGGCTTTGGAGGAGAAAGGAAGGAGAGTTCTATTGCCCTTCAAGGGCACATGCTGTCACAGGCCCTGAGGGCTTCCTCTTCCTCTTTTGGTTGCCTTGGGACCTCTCTTAGAACTGTATCAACATGGGATGCATTTTACTATGAGAACTGATGGTGCTATTTTGCAATAAAGATATTTCTTATTATTTTCTTTTTGTATGGGGAATTTATAATTGTATTTTGAAGGGGAGGGTGAGAAATTAGGTAAGGCAGAACACTGACCACGACACGGAATCTATTAAAGGCTAAACCAAAATATGGGCTAGAAATATTTAGAAACAAGTATGTGCAAAGATAAAATGTAAACCTCATTGATTTTTTTAAATTGCGCAGTACATGAAACGCCTCCTAATTGTAAAAGAGTCAATGAATACAGACATATTGAGCTAATATTTATAAATCAACTATCTAGAAGCGCTATGCTAAGCAAATTGTGTATGCTGTTTTTATTTTCCCTACTTATAGATACGAAAAATGAACTTAGAGCAATTAATCAACTTACTCCAGGTCATTCGGGTACTATGTAGCAGTGCCTGGATTTGACCTCAAGCAATTTAACTTGAGAGCCCACACTTTCATAGTTCTGAGACATACATGTTTACATGTAAATAAATGTATGCATGCAAGATGTACACACATGTGCATATGTATATGCACACACATTCTTATCAGCTTACATTCACTCCTTTTGCTCACTGATTTTTGAATTGCTTTAAGAGCAAGGATTTTAACACTGAATTGAATAACTGTAACAAATATTTTAAGATGCACTTCACAGAAAGCCTAGGATGAGCCATCAGGGAAATGCAAATAGAAACCAAAATGAGATACTGTTTCATACCTACTAGGATGGCTATCATCAAAAAGTCAGATAATAACAAGTGTAGGTGAGGAAGTGGAGAAATTGGAACTCTCCTACACTGCTGGTGGGGATGAAAAATGATTCAGCCACTTTAGAAAACTGTCTGGCAGTTTTCAAAAGCTTAAACGTAGAGTTACCATAGAATCCAGCATTTTCACTTCTGGGTATAGAACGAAGAGAAGTGAAACCATATGTCTACACAAAATCTTGTACATGAACATTCATAGTAGCATTCTTCATAGCAGCCAAAAGGTGGAAACAGACCAATGTCCACTAACTGATGAATGGATAGACAGAATGGGACATATCTGTACAATAAAATGTTATTCTGCCATGAAAATAAATGAGGTATTGATACATGCTACAACATGAATGAACCTTAAACATCTTACACTGATTGAAGGAAATAGTCACAAATGCCACATACTGTATGCTTCCATTATATGAAATGTTCAAAACAGACAAATATATGGAGACAGAGAGCAGATTAATGGTTGCCTAGAGCTGGAGGGATGGAGGAATTGGGAGCTGGCAGCCAAGGGGTACAGGGTTTCTTTTTGGGGTGGTAAAAATATTCTAAAACTGATTGTGGTGATGATTGCACAACTGTAAATGTACCAAAAGCCACAGAATCATACACTTTTTTTTTAATTGGAGTATAGTTGCTTTACAATGTTGTGTTAGTTTCTACTGTACAGCAAAGTGAATCAGCTATACATATACATATATACACTCTTTCTTTAGATTCTATTCCCATATAGGTCATTACGGAGTATTGAGTAGAGTTCCCTGTGCTATACAGTAGGTTCTCATTAGTTAGCTATTTTATATGTAGTATCAATAGTGTATATATGTCAATCTCAATCTCCCAATTCATCCCACTATCCCCTTCCCCATGGTATCCATACATTTGTTCTCTACATCTCTGTCTCTCTTTCTGCTTTGTAAATAAGATTATCCATACCAGTTTTTTCAGATTCCACATATATGTGTTAATATATGATATTTGTTTTTCTCTGACTTAACTTCACTCTGTATGACAATCTCTAGGTTCATCCATGTCTCTACAAGTGACCCAGTTCTGTTCCTTTTTATGGCTGAGTAATGTTCCATTGTATATATGTGCCATATCTTCTTTATCCATTCATCTGTTGATGGACACTTAGGTTGCTTCCATGTCCTGGCTATTGTAAATAGAGCTGCCATGAACATTGTGGTACATGACTCTTTTTGAATTATGGTTTTCTCAGGGTATATGCCCAGGAGTGGGATTGCTGGGTTGTATGGTAGTTCTATTTTTAGTTTTTTAAGGAACCTCCATACTGTTCTCCATAGTGGCAGTAAATGCGTGACTTGTACGGTGTGTGAATTACATCTCAAAAAACTGTTAAAAAAACCAAACACCTAGGTGCACATGGTGACTGAACATTTTAGTTGAATGACTTTGGTGGGATGAGTTACTTCATCGTTGTCGCGGCTGCACTGGTGGGAACGGGGCGTGGGGCTCAGAGCGCCAACCGGGGGGCGGGTAGGTGGCAGGGGACGCAGGCATTGTCGGTTGGGTGCAAGTCCGCCGAGCCAACGAGCGGCTTCTCACCCCTTCTCTTGCCCGTCGGAGCCCCGTTCAGCCGGCGTCACCATGACCGAGGCCGGTAGCCAGGGCGGGAACCTCCGCGACAAGCTAGACAGCAACCAGCTGGCCCTGAGCCTCAGCGACCTGAATGAGGTCCCGGTCGAGGAGTTGGCTGCACCCCGCATCCACCATACTGGATCTGCCCTGCAGTAAACGGACTACTCTTCCGTCGGATTTCCGTGGCCTCACACACCTGGTGAAGCTGGGCCTGAGGAAGAACAAACTGCGGCAGCTGCCAGCGGGTTCGGCCGCCCGGTCAACCTCCAGCACCTGCACCTCCTCCACAGCAGGCTGGTCACCCTGCCTGCCGGCTTTGCTCAGCTCCGGAGTCTGAAGCGGCTGGGCCTGAAGGGTAACCCCCTGGATCCTGGGGCGAGAAGCAGCGCAAGCAGGGCGCCAACAGGGTGTTAGAGCACCCGAAGGCGGTGCAGCTCGGTCAGGAGCCAGAGAGGCAGCGGCAGCCGGAAATAGACCGAGAGGCCGAGGAGACGTGGGAGGCCAAGCAGCGAGCTCAGGAGGCGCCGGAGCGGAACTGCGGAAGCGGAGAAGGCGGAAGAGAAGGAGCGCCGGGGAAAGCAGTAGGACGCCCTCAAAGCAGCCAAGCAGGAGCCGGAGGAACCTAAGAAGGAAACAGATCAGATCAGGCCCCGAAATCTGAGTCCGGCTCTCGGCCCCGGAAGCCACCACCCGGGAACCACACTCGATCCTGGGCTGCGCTGAGGCCGCTGCTGCTGCGTGTGGCTGGCGGGCTGGTTGCTTGTCGGGTGACGGAGCTGCAGCAGCGGCCCGTCTGCACCAGCGTGAACACCATCTACGACAACGCGCTCCGGCGCTGCGCAGGCACGCCATCCTCCAGTGGACCCTGCAGACCGATTCTTAGCAGGGAGCTTGTCCTCCACGCCTGCTGCCCCCCAGCCTTGGAGCTTGGACTCCCATGGAATTGGGTTCTGCTGGACACAACCTCTTTTTAGTGTCAGACCTACCTGCCATCATCACATGGCTGCCGTTTGGTACTTGAGACCTCCTGTTTGTAAGACTCTTTTGTTCCTTCGTCAGGGTCCCCCTGGTGGAATAAGGAGAAATAGGAGGTGGGGATACCTCCTGAATGCTTAAAAGAGTCGGCTTGGGGTGGGGAGAGGAAAAAGCATAGCCTTTCCTAGTTGTTATACAAAGCTGTGTAAAGGCAAGACTCATTTCTACTAAAGGTCAGCTGACACACTACATTTATAATTTTGTATGTCACAAGCCCTTTCTTTCATTCCTCCCTGGGGAGCCAGGGCAGATCAGGAGGCAGTGTGTTACTGGGGACTAGGGGAGCACCATACTCAGCAAATCTAGTCTAAATTGGGGGGGGGAGGGACATACCTATTTTTTAAGGACCTCAGATATTCAGATATTTTAATAGTCATACAAAATCTCAGGCTGTGACAGGACTTGCAGACCACCCGGTCCAATGTAACACTTGCAGACAGGGAAACTGAGGCCTTCCAGGACTTGCCTCCGGTCTCCCAGCTAGTTTGAGGCGGAACTGGATTCCCACCCTGGTATCCTTTCTTTCCATCATTTTGCCTCCTTTATAATGTCCTGAGAGAACAAAACTTACACCAGGATTGAGTGTCTCTTGGCTGGAATATAGAATCTTTCATGGGAAACAGATTCATGACCCACAAATAGAAATCTCATAGCCATGAGGGTCTTGGGCAGCTTTTGTAGAGTCCTGAGGCAATTTATGTGGCTTCTATAAAATGGGGACAGTCCAGGCTCCTTGCGTCAATTTGAGAGTATTAATTCCCTGATTGCCAATAAGCAAGAAGGTGGACCCTTGCAAAGCCACATTGTCTATGACAGCTCTGTTACATAATTCATGTGACTAAATACCTCATAGGCAGCCTGAAAACTAAAGCTTCATAAGAGACTTTGATTTAGAATTGATTCTAGACATAGCTACACCTACACAATGAAGGGAAATAAGTAGCATCATGGAGTTTAAAAGTGGTACATTAACGACTAGCACAGATGAGGGCAGAACTGTCCATTCTCTTGTCTGCCAGACTCAGCATTTTCTTCCTCTGTGGCCTCCTTTGCCTCTTTTCACAATAGCTGGAGGAAGGGATCAGAAATGGCCGTCATGGTGCTCCTTCACAGAAGACTCCTGACTGAAAGCTCCTTGCCTCTCCCCAGGGAGAGCAAGAACCTGTCATGCTCAGAGACAGAATGGGTTCCAGCCTTTTAGCACTAGTGGCCCATGGATAGGACTGACACTCATGACTGTCCTGATAGTGGAAGAAAAGACCTGTTCTTTTCTTCCTCAGGGAGGGCTCTGCTGCGTAGGCCCACACGTTACTCAGAATCACTTAGTCTTCTTCCAAGCTCCAGAGCCATTGCATTGGTACAAATGCTTTATCGAAACTAAACACATAGTACATAAGATGAGATCAAGAGAATGCAGAAGTCAGCATAGTGATCAGACCCCTGTTCCTTGGCTGGTTGAGGCAGCTTCAGTGGATGGCAGGAAGGCGGGAGCACGTCCAGCCTTGTCAAGCAACCCGCCGAGGGCAGTTCAGCTGTGACCTCGAGATTAGACACTGAGGTTCTTTTGGATTTTTACAATTATTAAGTACGTGTCTGAGTGGTAAAAAACAAACAAACAAAGCAAAAACATTTTAGTTGAATGACTCTGGTGGGATGAGTTACTTCATTTTTCCAGCCACTCAGAGGCAGAGTATTAATGGCCAAATGCTCGTTTGCCCTGGTTATGAGCTAGGGGGTGCAAAATGGAATAGTGATCAAAAAACAGACTTTGCAATCAAATAGATCTCTGTGGCCTTCGGCAAATTATTTACCTTCCCTGAGCCTGTTTCCCAAGGTCTATTGTGGCTATTTTGAAGGGGTGTTGTGACTTTAAAAGGTAAAAAATGTAAATTGACAGCGTAGTCCTTGATTCAGAGTAATTTCTTAAGCGCTTATTTTGGTTTAACCTCTTTTTTTAAAAAAAAACTGTTTATAACTCTGCACATTTAGGAATTAACACTTTACCAAACAGAAATAATATAATCTGTGCTTCAGAGCAGGCAAGAATGAAAAGATTAGTGCAAATCAAGACTGAACCTGAAAGTAAAGTAAGTTTTTCTGGTATTGAAAAATAATTCTTAATATATATAGTGACATGGCTCCCTGCATTTGGCAGATATTTGTGTGTGTATATAAATAATATGCTCTCTTTCCTCTGAAGTGCTGATACAAAAACAGAAGTTCGAAAATATCGCATGGTATTTCCACTCTTACTGGAGGCACGAAGGGTCTCAGAGGCTCCCATGTCACCTCAGTTGCCTGTGCTCATTTATATTATCTGCTTATCCAACCTGTATATTTTTTTGAGCACCTTAGCATTTTCTGTAGAATTTATGAAATCTGCTACAGAAATGAATTTACCTTGAGGGTTCTCAGCCTAGGTTTATGTCACACTTTGATTTGAATGAAGACAAATGAATATACTCTTATTGTCACCTGTGGACTTAACCATCTGTTGTGCATTGCAAGGGCCACAGAAGAAATAGAAAGATCAGCCTGCATCTCAAAATTTTAATTGGAGAGACAAAAAAAAAAATAGCTGGAAAACTGTGAGTTACATATATGTCAGTTTTAGCATTTTGGAAAGAAAACATTTTAGATATGCTAAGGCAGGAAGAGAGGCTAGATGGCAAGATCTGAATAGATGTTTGAGAAGTGAAAACGAGCTGGTAATCATACACCATGAGAAGGGGCTTTTGTGTTGCCACAATGAACATTTTCAAGTGTTGTTGTTTCTTTTCCTTTCTTTAATAATTCTCCTTCCCTCCATCTTCCTCGCTTCTTTATCCTCCTCCTCCTCCTTCTTGTGTATCAATTTTAAAACATTTTAGTGTCATCTAAGAGTAGGTTGAGGTTTAGGGTATGTGATGCTGTTTATAAGCCTCAGACTATTCAGGTGTGTATCTTTATGTATATTACCTACTGGAAGATGCTTTGTAAGCCTGAATTACTTTAATACCTGCCTTTGATTTCCACTTTACTTAGGTTATATTTACCATACTAAGTAATCTTTGAATAGCACTAAAAAGTTTACCTAGAATTCTCATAGATTATCTCATTTAATCTCATAATTATCATGTCAGGTAATTTCTTGTTAGCTCATTTTACGTATAATATACTGAGACTTAGAGAGAATAAGTATTTTCCTTAGATTGCTCAATGATAAAATGAGTAATTCTAAGGTCCCAAGTATCCTTTAAGCATTTCTAAAAAATACATGCAAGAGAAAAGATTGTGAAATGTAGTCAAATGGGAATGTCACTTTTTTGTTATGCAAAAGTTCTAAAGCTGTGAAAGGTATAAGGGGTGAAAAAGTTTTCCAGCATACTAAAGAAAAGGGCTGAACGTAACCCCATGGGCTTTGCTGGAGGTGGCAACCCAGTTCAGCTACCATTACTCCAACAGCCCAGGTAAGAGAAGACAGGCATTCAAAAGCAACTTCAGCTACCATCACTCCAACAGCCCAGGTAAGAGAAGACAGGCATTCAAAAGCAACTTTGGTGAAGGAAACTTCCTTTGAAGGAGACTGACAGCTCTCTTTTCTCTTCCTTAGGAAGGGGAGAGGGTAATTCCCCCTTCTATGCCAAGTGAATATGGTCCCACCACTAAATATTATGGCATCTGCAAGAGACAGACTGGCATCTCCCTCTGGTTGGAAGAGCGATGAGACTTTTAGGTGCCCCCATACAAAATCAGTCTTGAGAGTTTGATTTATGTCCCTCGAAGCCTGGGGAGGGGCACGGGGCCTGGTGTCTGCCTCTCACTTGGAAAAGTCTGAAGGCCCAAGGCTGGATGGTGGTGACTGCAAAAACAGAGAGGACAGACCAGTAGTGGTTGAAGCTGCATTTCCCCAAATTGGAGGAGCCAGTGTATGTGCTTTCCCATAGGACACTGTGAAAGGTAGCCAGGCTTCAGACGTCCTGAAAGGATCTTAACTAAGAAGGGCATGTGCATGGGCATCTCGAAAAGCCAGTTCATGTGCTGTACAGCAGAGCCGTCATTTGGATATTTACTGGGACAGGCAGAAGACATTTGCTATCTAAGAAAGTACTAAAAGCTCTGGCTGGAAGCAGCAGAGACGTTGGGAGACAAAGGAGAGTGAAAAAGCCAGGTGTGATATTCAAAGTGTCTCACCATTGGTGGGGCACGCATGCTGACCAGCCACAGCAAGGACGCCCGGCAGGGCTGGCGTGGGCTGGCAGAATACCAGCCTAAAGAAAGTTCGTCTTGTTTCTCCTTTCTCACTGCTACTCTCCAAACGCCAGGTCAGACTTGAACTTAGGGAACAGGAAAGAAGCTCTACTACATTGGATATGATATTAAAATTTAGATTTTGACTACAGTATCTAATACAGAAGTTTTAACACAGAAAACACACCTTTCCCGACCTCTTGGGCCTGTTGGAGATGATGTGTAGAGGAGGAAGAGTTCTCTCCTACAGAGAGTCTCACAGGGCTGGTGGGAGACAAGTTCATGCTGACTGTACCCTACTCAGTTCAGCAAGCTCACTCAGTGATTTACACGTAGTGAATATATTTCCATAAAATGACCATGAACTCTATATAGAGAAAAAAAGTTTGACATGACCTTGGCTAGCATTTCATGAGTGAGATGTAGAACTGGGGTCCATTCAGGTGAAGGTGTCTGGCCAAAGTCGTACACACAGCTCAGTGGGTGAAACACTCGTGAAAACACTGACTCTGATGCCAGGTTTCTGGAGCAAGGTCAGCTGCTCCCTTTACTAACGGAATGACATGTTGAACTGCTTAAAGTTACACAACGCACATATGTGGTTTCTCCTGTAAACAACCGGGAAAGGATAATTTGTTGTAGCCCTCAGGAGTAAACAAGATTCTTGGTAAGACTCTAAAGAAAGTAAAGATAAAAGGAGGAAAAGCTTTATTTTATATTGTTACAAGTTCACTTAGTTTTGGAGGAAACGCTGAAGGCTAGCAAACAGCCGGCAGAATCCAATTATTAAAGAGAGGAACCAGAGCCATACCAGAGAATTAGAGACCAGTGAGAGTAATGGTGACCTCCAAGGGATGGCCAGAGAAAAATGTTTTGGAGGATCCAGCAGAATTGGAAACAAGCATTTTAATCAAACTAAGGCAAAATGTAGGAAAGAATGCTTCATGTGTGGAAAATGCTATTACTGAGGAAAGCATTTTTTTTTTCTTTTTTAAATGATTGTTTCAAAACACTTTCCTCTAGTTTGTGTTTTTCCTATTGTGCTGTACTTTGATACATGCCATAATCTCTTTTTTAAAAAAAAAAAAAAAGGTGTTGCCTTAGGGGGTAGATCTCTTGTTTTGGAGAAGTTTAGGAAGAAAATTCAACAGGGTAAGAACTAACTGAGATGCTAAAGCTTCTCTCATGAAATTTAGGTTCTAATGCAAATATACAGTAAAAAAAAAAAAAAAATCAGTAAACTATTGTGCACAAAACAGCAAGCAAGTAAAGGGATGTAGGGAGTGCTAAGTGTGGCTGGGAGAAAGGACCTGTAGTCATTTTAAAGAGTAGCTATCATTGACATGGAAAGAAATATGCCATATCATATGCCATGCCATTAGGCTTGATTCTGACCTGGAAAAACTGATACCCAGAGCATGCTCGTTTGTTATATGTCTTTTCTGCTTTTAAAACACAAGTTCCTTTCCTCCTACTTCCCTTCTTACTCTTCCCTTAAAAATGTCACTTCCACCTTATCGGAGGCTGATAACGTGGCTGGTGGCATCCCAGCAGGTTAGCAAAGGCAGTTCTTGTTTCTTGAATCAAAAATGTACGAGGAGCACATATGCCACCACAAACAAATTAGTGCTCGGTTTGTTTGCTTGTGGATCCTCACAACTTCATTGGTGTTTTATCAGTAAAAATGTCAGTGTTTTTAATAGCTAGCTGGAAGATAGGATAGGCCCTGGTCCGGAGTTAGTCCAGGCTTCTTAACTGTAGCTGCACATGAGAATCATCCAGGGAGCTTTGAAAAGTGCAGATGCTAAGGTCTAGGGCCAGAGATGCTGATTCAGTTGGCCTCCATGGGGCCAGATGTTGATATTTTTAGACGCTGTCCAGTGATGCTGGAGGCGGCCAGGGCTGGGGACTCAAAGGTGTGCCAGGCAGCTGGCAGGTACTTTCAGAGGAATGTGCCACAGGATTTAATCTCACAACAGTACAACAAAGGTATTGGGCATTCTCATGTGCAGAGGAGACTATTTCTGAGAGCTGCTATGATTTTCCCAGAGCCACACCACTAGGTTGTAGAAGGGTGTATTTCATTTCTGACTTCGTATTTGGAAATTGTGAGTTGGAAAAGCTAATTCAGTTCCACTCAAATAAAATGGTTTACTCGTGAAACGTTTTCCCACCATCTGCGCCTCTGAAAATAGAGTGGCAAGTTCTATTATGGAACTGTAGAAAGTTTGACCCCAAATGAATAACTGATAAAAAGTGAAATTAAATAACATACCTGGTTTTGGAGAGGGGATCCCAAAACAGGTATCTTAAAATTATTTCTGTTGTTTGCCTTTGTATTTTATACATTTCAAAGGAGAGAATTCAGCAAAGCTTTTTTCTTTTTTAACATTTGAAACAGCATTTTTTTCATTGTTTCCAAGCAAGTTAAACCCAGGCAGCACTAGAAATTTCATGCAATAGGTTTTTCTTCCTGATAACACTTGAGTAGTGTAAAATAAAACAAAAACTCACTTTTGTTAAGAGATTTTGAATTATTGCTTTAGTTATAAATTCCAAATATAGAGGGTATTTTTACAGTGACTTAGACAAACACGTGCTCCCCTGTATTATGACCATGTTACAGCCCTGTACATATATGAATCTTAGTATACAAATGACTTTTTTCAATTGAAAGATGAGTTTTGCATATGATATAAAATACAGAAGGTTAAAAAAAAGGGATGATAGTGAAAAGAAAGTGCACCTGACAGCCTAGAACCATTGTTCCATTACTCCCGGGAGTTAACTGTTTTTACACGTTTTCCTTTGTGTAGCTATCCTTCTAGCAATACTTCATACCTCTCCAAACATACAATACATATATTTATCTTTTATATGAATAGACGCATACCAAGAATTCATACTATTCTGCATCTTATTTCACTGAATAGTATTTCTTGGAGGTCATCCTCTTTCAGCACATACAGACCTACTTCATTATTTAGTGTTAGATTGTACGGATCGCCACAGTTCACTTAATTAATTTCCACTGATGGACATTGATGAGTTTCGAGTGTTTTAGGATTATAAACAATACTACCACATGCGCTATGAATTGTTTGAACCATCTTGCACTTTAGCCAATAACGTATAAGTGTCTTCTCCCCTAACCTTTGGTGAACTGTATATTATCACATTTTAAAATTTTTATCTAAATCCAATAGGTGCAAAATGCTTACTTATGGTTTTAATTTATATTTTGTACATTGAGTAATATTGGCTATGCATTCACATTTAAAAAGCAACTTCTGTTTCTTCTTCTGTGAACTGCCCAAACCTACTCTCATATTTGGAAAGGGTATAAAGATAAATAATGTTGCAATTACCCGTGTACCCACAACCTAGCTGCACATGTAGAGCACTACCCATGCCCCCCGAAACCTTGGGGATCCCACCTCCATCTCATCACTCAAAGGCAATGAGCATCCTGAATTGCAACTACCATTCTCTTGCTTCTCTCAATAGTTTCATAATCTCTGAGTTCTTAAACATTAGATCATCTAGTTTTGTATGTTTTTAAAGTTTATATACATGAAATCAAACTATACATATTTGTTTGTGACTTTATTTTTTTCTTTCACTCAAAAACATTGTCATAATATTCACTTATATCCACACCCAAGTATTGGTGTCTTTTAAGTGCCCCTAACACTTCTTGGGTATTGCCTCTTCAGAAGTTACTGTCCCCATTCTACAGTTCCTCATCCTGACTCCGTGTCTTTTCATTTCTTCGTAACGCTTTTATCACTCTCTTTATGTTACATTTTAGAAGTAGACTTATATTCATCTTCTAGTACACTAAATCTTTGTCTATTTAATCTTATCTTTATCTTTTAAATTTTTATATCCATTTAAAAATTTCTGGAATACACATTTGTTTCTTTTTCATTCTCCTTAGTCTTTTGTTGCAGTCTGCTTTCCTTGCTTATATTTTAAGGCTTTTTAGTCTCTTAAATATAGAAATAGTTATTTCATAGTCTTCATTTGATAATTCTGATACCTGAAGTGCTCCTAAAGTTGATTCTGCTCTTTGCTATTTATTCTTTTTTTATTTGACATTTTATATTTTTATTTTATTTTTATTTATTTTCGGTTGCATTGGGTCTTCGTTGCTGCACGCAGGCTTTCTCTAGTTGCAGAGAGCAGGGGCTACTCTTCGTTGTGGTGCACGGACTTCTCACTGAGGTGGCTTCTCTTGTTGTGGAGCACAGGCTCTAGGCACGCAGGCTTCAGTAGTTGTGGCTCGCGGGCTTCAGTAGTTGTGGCTCATGGGCTTCAGTAGTTGTGGCTCACAGGCTCTAGAGCTCAGGCTCAGTAGTTGCGGCGCACGGGCTTAGCTGCTCCGTGGCATGTGGGATCTTCCCGGACCAGGGCTCGAACCCGTGTGCCCTGCAGGCAGGTGGATTCTTAACCACTGTGCCACCAGGGAAGTCCCTCTGCTATTTATTCTTGCTGTCACACATGGTACCTTGAGCTCTTTGCTACTATATACAGTATCTTTTTTACAATTCATCTTCTAATTGTTAGTCACTAGTATACAGAAATATAATTAATGCTTATTATAAACTGATGTTTATCCAGTGTTCTTGCTAAATTCATGAGTTAATTCTAACTCTTTAACTAGATATTCTTGGATTTTTCTACATACACAATCATTTGTAAATAATGGCAGCTTTCCAGTCTTCCTTCATTTATACCTTTATATCTTATTTCTCTTCTTTTTAAATTTCATTAGCTACAATCTGTAGAGCAATATTAATAGAAATTAATACCAGGTATCTTCATCTCATTTCTAATTTCAGGTGCTTAGCTTTCAATATTTCACCATTAAGCACCATGTTTGCTGTAAGTTATTTATAGATAACCTTTAATGAATTAAGGAAACTTTCTTTTATTATTAGTTTGCTAAGAGGTCTTTCTTCCTTTATCATGAAAAAATGTTATTTTTTTTTTTTTTTTTGCATTCTCAGAAACATGGGATGATTTTCAGTTTTTACTCAACCTAAGCCCATCTACATTGTAATATATTATTATCTTATATAATGCTGGAGTCAATTTGCTGATTTTTGGTTTAGGAAGTTTGTATCCATGTTCATGGAGAAAATTGGCCTATAATTTTCCCTTCTTGTTATGCCATTTTCAGTTTTGGTATAAAAGTTCTGCTGGCCTACACAAATTATTTGAGAAGTAGTTCCTATGTTTCTGTTCTTTGTAAGAGTTTTTATAATATTGGTGATGTTTCTTTCTCAGATTATTGGTAGAATTCACAGGGAAACCATCTGGACCTACAGTTTTCTTTGTGGAAACATTTTTTTAAACAGCTTTATTGATGTGTAATTTACATACCATAAAATTCACTCATTTTAAGTGTAAACCTCAATGATTTTTATTAAATTTACAGAGTTTTGCAGCTATCATCAAAATCCAATTTTAGAATATTTTCATCACCTCAAAAATATTCCTCATGCCAATTTATAGTTATTTTTACTCCCATCCCCCAGTTCTAGGCAACCACTAGTCTACTTTCTGTCTATATAGATTTGCCTTTTCTGCACGTTTGATATAAATGGAATTATACAATATATGACCTTTGTCCCTAGTCTCTTTTACTTAACATAATATTTTTGAGGTTCATCTATGTTGCAGCTATCTGACCAGTAGTTTGCTGAATAGTATTCTATAATATGAATATACCTTATTTTGTTTATCCAATCACCAGTTGATGGAGATTGGGTGTTTCCACATTTTGGCTATTTCTAATAACGCTGTTATGAACATTTATGTGCAAGTTTTCATTTCTAAGAGTAGAATTTCTGGGTTGTATGGTATAATTATGTTTAATAATTTAACAAACTGCCAAACTGTTTTTCAAAATGGTTGCACCATTTTACATTCCTACAAGCAATGTTCCTGTTTCTCCACATCCTGCTGCGGTTATCTGCAATTGTGATGCTGCAGTCTCAGGCTTTATCAACCAGAGATTGGTCCCATGGACCACCCAACTGCCACCCAGCTGATAGACATGTTCCCTGGTGGGCTTCACCAGAACCGTGCCCTGCCACTTTTGCCCTGATGCAAATCTGAAGGACGAAACTAAAGCACAGTATCTACAGTTATGGTGGACTTACTCTGTGCCAGGCGTTTTTCTAAACATATTAAAGAGATGATCTCATTTAATCATCACTCCGATCACCCCATTTAGTAGATTAGGAACCTGAGACTCAGAGGTGAAGCGCCTTGTCCAGGGTCTCCCTGCTGATCAGAGGCTTGGGCCCAGCCAGTGGTTGTGAGGCCCATGCTCTTAGTCTCCTCGTGGGACAGCTGATGGCCACATTCTTGGCCCACATCCCTGGACCAGGATCTGCACATGATCTGGGGACCAGAATGGAACAGGAGGGGCTCAGTGACCCAGACAAGGAGTCTGGCTTCTAGAGGGTTAAATCTTCATGTACACAAAAGTCCAGATATCCAGAAAATCCATCTAGCCTGTAGATTAAGGCAGCACCTCCAAGAAGGCCTTCAAAGTGGAGGCAAAACTTAGCCTCAGCCAGAGAGATTTACATGCTTTCAGGAAAAATCTCCAAAAATAACTAGCCTGTAGCTGCAAGCTTGGAGGATATAAATGGAGGTATTTGCCTGGATCGGGGTGCACGCACACACACATATGTGTGTGTGTGTGAGATACATACGAGCATACACACAGAAAGCAGTACAGGTTCTAATATTTCCTTTGAACTGTGATGAAGATGACATTCACATTTTCTCATTTCTGCTGGAGAGCTGCATATATTACTCTACGCAGAGAAGAAACTCATTTGAACTAGTCAAATAGAGGGAAATGAATCTTGCCATTTCTGCTTCCTGTTGTGCCTATTGATAGTAAGTTGTACAGCGGTTTATCCCACATGCTGCTTAGGAATTCCGCTAACGCTTGCGTTTTACATTTCCAGGACCAGGAAGGAAACCCTGGTAACATCTTTGGACCTGAAGATAAGAATGATTAATTTTTCCGAACTTATGCTGTAGTTTTGTCCTGTCACTCTGAGAAACCTTTCAAAGCTTTTGTTGAGATGATGGGTCTCTAGATGGCAGTCATGTGAACAAGTATTTAGTTTAAGTACAACTAATCAGTGATGCTGAGATCTGTTTATCCTGCAGTTCACTAGACACAATGGGAAGATAAAGTTCATAACATGGCTCCTCCTTTAAGGCTGTCACGGTATCCTTGGAGCTGAAGTAGCACCTATGATATAAGCAGAGAAGTGTTGGGTGCAAATTAGTATGCTACTGACTATAAAGGCAGTCTGAGTTTAGAAAAAGAAATCAGACAATACAAGTTCACTCTTTAATGTTTGCAGAGGTTTTCATTTTAAACAGCAAACATTTATGGAGAAAAGGCAACTTAGGGAACAAGAATGTACATCAAATTTGGCAAGTGGTAGTGGGATATCTGTTATTTTAGTCATGAATCACATACATTTTCCCCAAATGACAATGAAAGTTTACTATGTCTTCCACTACTGATTTTGTCAGCTGTCACTGGCATTTCATTGGCTCAAGTTACGTTTTCTTCTGGTAGTGGAATCTCCTCATTTATTGTTTTACAATTATGTATTTTCTATTTAGATACTTTTAGAAGGATGAATTCCAGCACAGGCTGGGGTGTTAATTAAGCAGTCTATGTTAGAGACAAAGCCATGAACCTCCAGGGGTGTACAATTCAGTCAAGTTGTCAGAGGTGAACAGAAAGCTGTAAGACAACTTAAGATGCAACAAGCAATTTAAGCCTTAAAAACAGCTTTGAGAGAGGCTGCCTTGTGATCTACTACATTGCAGGCCCTATTGATTCTGCCAGAACCCCATAGCTGGGCAAACTGGAATCCATGGGGCTCTTAGATAAAAGACCCTCTGTCTTGCTTAGTCTCCCTTCTGTACCAGGTACCCCAAAGATTCTTGAGGTGACTGCTACTTTTCAATCTACAAGGAAACCAGTGGAAACAAATTTCCCATTTCAGACTGCGGCGAATTAATTAACACTCTCAAAAATAAGAACTAAGGTTTGCTTACATATTACAGATAAAAATAATTACAATCCGATATTTTAAAATAAAAACCCTCTAAAATGTATTTATTCTTGAAAGACAATTAAAACTTTGTTTTGTGTTTTAACTACATAAAATAATTTAGTCATTCATCTCTCTGTCTTTTGATAAAAAGCAATTAAACACTGATCCAGGGGGAATATTGATAAACTCCCCTACCTAAATATTTTTTCCAGCCAAAAATATCCTAATTTCAAAACAAGAAAAGATTTTCAACATGTATGATTGTGTTTAGGTTGAAATTTTTTATCATTTAAAAACTGTTCTAAAAGTAAATAGGACTTCCCTGGTGGCGCAGTGGTTAAGAATCCGCCTGCCAATGCAGGGCACACGGGTTCGAGCCCTGGTCCGGGAAGATCCCACATGCCACGGAGCAGCTAAGCCCGTGCACCACAACTACTGAGCCTGCGCTCTAGAGCCTGCGAGCCACAGCTACTGAGCCCGCGTGCCACAACTACTGAAGCCCGCGCGCCTAGAGCCCGTGCTCTGCAACAAGAGAAGCCACCACAGTGAGAAGCCCACGCACCGCAATAAAGAGTAGCCCCCGCTCACCACAACTAGAGAAAGCCAGTGCACAGCAACTAAGACCCAATGCAGCCAAAAATAAATAAATTAATTTTAAAAAAAGTAAATAGGCAAAAAATTAAATAAACCTATAGAAAAAAGGGAAAGGACATGAATAAATAGTTTGACAAAAATAAAACATAAATAGCTTCAGAACATATGAATAAATACTCAATTTCTCTTATAACTTAATATAAAAATTTAAAACAATTGTGAAATACCATTTTAACTTTCATTTTGCAAAAAGAAAAATGGTAGTGCACATCACTGGCAAAAATGTGGGGAAATGAGCAATTTCAAACCATATTAATGAGAATATACATTGGTACACTCTCTTTGAAGCACAGTTTAGAAATATCTTTCAAATTTTTAAATTCAGATATTATTTGACCTGGCAATTGCATTTGTAGGAATCTACCCTGTGGATATGACTAACATGTGTATGAAAGATATGTGTCCGTTGCTATTAGTAGTGAGTCTAGAAATATTCTAAAATGCCCATTAACAGGAAACTGATTCAATAAATCATGGTATATTCATATAAGGGATTGCCTTGCAGCCATTTTTGTAAATGAGGCATCTTCCTATATACTGACATAGAACTCTAAGGTATATTATTAAGAGAAAAAAAGAAATCTGTTGAAGAGGATAACAGGGCACAATAATCTGCATAGAAAATATACTTAAGAACCTTTAAATAGTAGCTCCCTGTGGGACGATGTGGAATGGGAGGGATAATTATTTTCACTGTTTACCTGTTCTGCTATTTTGTATGTATATTTCCTACTTTAATTATAATACTAAAATCTAGTTAAGAATGAGTAAAGTGTGCCATGCCAGCATGGATATAGTCTGAGTTCTATAGGCCTTTTAAGTTAATATACCTCTAAGAAAAGTAGGAAAAAACACTTAGCTTAAATAGGCGACAAGGAAATTACGTGAGAGGTGAATAGAGAGATGAGCATTCAGGATGCGCATCTATTTCAAATCCAGGCAGAGCGTTTCACAGTTACCTTTAGGCAATGTGTTTACCAGTCCCACTAGCTAAGCTCCTCACATTGGATTAAAAGAACACAATTACGGCTAAAGGATTAATAGAAACACTCCTAAAAATGTTGTGACTCTAAAAGGAAGAGGGCTGCAATTCTCTCCCGTATTGCCAAATTGTTTTTTAGGTCTGGTTTATGTAGGTGTTTTAATCATTTGCCCAGCTGCCATCAATTGCAATGTGTTTCCTTTTCTTCACTAATAATACACCTAGCTATTTGTTAACATTTTCATAACTCAGGCTTAGCGTGTGGTGGGTACTTGATTCACTTGACATTTTGCTTGAGCTGTTTAAAGGTTGGTGGTTGTTTTTCTGAAGTAGCACTAATTCGTGGGAGTTGTAACATCCCTGTGGCTTCGTGGTTTCTGCTTTCCTCCCCACTGAGGTTTCCACTGAAAGAACCAGCTGTTTATTGAGAGCTCAGGACTATACACAAAAATATTCATTGCCGGTGGACTTCTGAAGAGTCCTCTTTTAAATGAGATGCATTTTAAATGCACACAGAGGAATATATGCAGGTTGCACACCTCCCAGGTCAGTGTCCACTTGTAAATGAACTTCAGTTGGTTTTCAGTCTATAAACTGAAAATATACTGAGTCCAAATTCTGCTTTCTTTTCTGTTTTCAGTGAGGACAATAAAAGCCAGTGCATTTGGCTTTTATGCTCGAAAGTCTTCTTGTCCTATCAACTAAAAGTCGAATTGAATATTCCCAGGCCATAGAACCCCTCTCACTCTAACTGGAAGTTACACACCCAAGATGGGCGTCACGAACAGAAAATCATGTACATAGTAAATATTTTAAAAACTCTTTCTGGCCACAACAGGGCCTTTTGATGTTAGGATTGTGTTCATATTTTCTCTTCCTTTTGGAATTCAGTATCAGAATCAATAAGGGATCGTATCTACTTAACAGTCTTTGTCCAGAAGCCTAACATACATAATTTGGTACCAATTTTCACAAAGTAAAACCACTGTCCTTGTGAAAATCAACTAAAAACGAATATGCTGATTTTAAATAGAGTTCTGGTTCCAACCCAAACTGTGAAAAGTAAAGCAATACATTGAAAGCAAAAAAGGCTTCATTGTTAGAACACACCTTAGAAGATGTGAGACTATTTTTTTTTCTCTTTTTTAAGTGGTTATTTTTAAGAGTGTGTAAGATCCATGCATAGTTTTGTGTTTGCAGTGGTATTGAATGAGAAACAGGGTGTTGGGGTGTGCAATGAGCATGGATCAAATAAACAGCATTTGTTTTTTCACAATTAGGTCCTTTGCTGGCTGTCTGAGCAAATAAGCCAAGTACTGAATGTTCTTTGGATAAATATGTCTCTCATCACAAAAAAGTAGCCAGGTAATTAATCAGCCACAAAACACAGTACTAACAGCATCAGAAAAGCTGTGTGGCCAGTGTCTCCAGTGTTCTCAATCTGCTGGTGTTTCATGAGTTCCCAAACTGAAAAGTAAAGTTAGATTAAATTAAATTAAAATAACATGAAATAAAAACCCAAACAGGATCTGCTATGGAAAAAGCAGTTTGAGTGTATGGGCCATACAATAAGAATTGCTTATTTAAACAGAGGTAGTTTCAAAATCACTTTCTGTAGGCTTAGGAAATACCTGAATTTTACTTTTTCAGCTTTCCAATCCCTTATCTAAAATTAATTTGGTCAGTTGAGTTTTGGAATTCAGATTTTTTTTCAGACTCTATAGAGGTAACACAGTGCATCTACACATATAGTATGTAGTGACCCTCAGTGGGATCTAGGGCAGCTCCCCCTAATCAAACACGTTAAGATTTCTACAACAAAAAGCAGAGATATTCACATTAAGTGAGGTAAATAGACTCCAAATAGTGTCATATCAGTTCAAGTCAGGTTTTGCCACTAAATAAATATGCTGCTAATTTTTTTTAAAAAAACTTTTGATTTTCAGAGTTTCTGTATTTGATAACTGTGGTAAGGGATAATGGAGTTGTATTAAACTGGCACTACACAGCAGGCAAGATTATGTAAAAGCCTTTTCCATTGTCACCAGAAAAAACTGTGTCCCTCATCTTCTTTTCTCTTAACGTGGAAATACACAATTGGTAAAGAGCTACAGTTCAGGAAGAACACAGTGAATCAGAGGCACTGGCACCAAAAATTTAAGCACACCCCTCAAGCAGGATTCTCTCTTCTAGAAGCTGGGAAGACACATGGGGTTGGAAAGCTGCATTGGCTGATTTGAACTGGGTACTGTATCTGTGAAAAAGTTAAGCCCCATGCCTCTCATTCAGTTTGTGAGCTTTCATTGATGTAATTGAACTTCAACCTTGAGGGTTAAAGTGTGGGGGACACTCAGGGAGTTTCGTTGCCATTAGTGATTGTTATCCTGGTTGCTGCTCATCTGACATTTTTAGAAACTATCAGTGGTTTAGAATGGTGACAATTTTAATCACGATGTTAGACTCAATGTTTCTGATGATTTCATTGATTAAATGGAATCAGCTACATGGCAGAAACTCATTTTTTTTTCCACAGTTGAAAAATAATTTATTCAAGTATAACATGAATATATACACAAATTATAGTCATTTAGGCTGATGAATTTTCACAAATTGAACATTTTCAAGAAAACCAAAATTCCGATCATGAAACAACACTACCAGCATCCCAGAATTCCACTTTGTCTACTTCAAGTCACTGTTCCAAAAATAAAACCCACTTTCCTGTCTTCTACCAGTATATGAGTTTACCTGTGTTGTAAATATATATACACATACACACATACATATGATCAAACAATATAAACTCTTTGCTATACATTTTCTTTAGCATTTATTTAATATAAATTTATTTATCCATATTTTTGTGTATAGTTACATTGTTCTCTTTGCATAGAATTACATTGTAAGAAAATACTGCAATTTATTTCACCATTCCACTATTTTTCAGCTTACTTGTAGTTTCTGAATAGTACTACTACGAACGTTTAGCATTTCTTTTTCATGAACATATGCATGCAGTTCTATGGGTTATATGCTTAGGAATAGAATTGCTAGATTATAGGATATGCTTATGTTCAGCTACAGTAAATCTATCAATAGCATTTTAAACTGCTTGCACAAATTTGTACTCCCATCAGTAGGAAAAGAGTTCTGACTATGCCGTGTCCTTACAACACTTCCTATTTTCGGACTTTTTTATTTTTGTGTAATAGTAACACATCATGGTTAAATTTGCATTTCTCAGAATAATGTTAAGTATCTTTTCATATATTTATTAGCCACTTGGATACACTTTTTTGTGCTTGTCCAAGTATTTTGCCCATTTTTTTTCCTACTGGTTTGTTAATCATTTTCCTATTGATTTACAGTGCTCTATATATTCAGGACATAAGCCCTTTGTCAGATATGTGTTGCAAATATTTTGTCTCACTCTGTGGGTTACCTTTTCATCCTTTTTGGGTCATTCTTGAATGAATTAAAGCTCTTAATTTTCAAATTATCTAATCTGTTATTTTTCTTTACAATTAGCTCCCTGTTTTAGAAATCTCTGTTTACTCAAGGGTCAGAAAGATGTTTTTCTATGTTTCTTCTTAAAATGTTGCTGTTTTACTTTTTTGTTTCGAGTACATTTTAAAATTTTATCTTACTTTTTATAAAATTTTGTTTAGATTGCAATCCATGTGGAATTGATTTTTGTATATGGCATGGAATAGGGGTCAAGATAATGTTTTCATATGAAAATTTAATCCAACAACATTTATTTTAAAGATCATTGTTTCCACTGCCCTGTAGTATTTGCTTTGTTACAAATTACTTGATTCTGACTTGGAGCATTGTTTTCTATTTCATTGTCCTATGTGTCTTCTATTGTTGTGTCAATCCTATACTTTTTTACTAGTACAGCTTTTTAAAGAAACTCATTATTAATTGGCCAAAACTTTTAAAAAGAACTGCTGGCTTTAGAAACTGGGAACATAATAAAAGTTATATGTAGAAAAAGTCTACTTGAGGATAGGAGAAAGAAGAAGAACTCACACGTCCAGACAGTTCTGTTAAAAAAAAAAACTGCTATTTTCTCTTTGATGGTTTGAATGTATCAGTTGTTGCCTTCTGATAGTGAGACGAAAATATTGGACCAGAGTGGAAAGCCCTGTTCAGAGCACAGGGTACTTTTAAGACCCAGAGGAAGTGGAAAACTTCCCAGGTAAATGTGTTTGGGAAGTCCCCACATGCCCACATGACAGAGATCAGTGAACCTTGTTAATGAAACTCACCTTCTCCCCCGACAACCTTCAGCCCTTATGTATCTGCACCTGACATGCAAAGCTATTGTTCTAAGACCTTCTTTTAGACTTTCCTGACAAACAACCATCACTTCCTGATATTCAGCCCTCTGCTTTGTTTCTGTATGAGTGTCCAACCCCTGTCTCCCCCACCCTCCTCAGCCACATCAACTTGATCTGGTTATAGAGTATTTAATATCTTCGTGCTTATTTCTGCTTAAGCCAAAGTTTTAGTTCCTGTTGGTCATCAAAGTCTCCCCCATCCTTTCCAAATGTCCCGTAATAAAGCAAAAGAAGCTAGACCCCAAGTAGATTCCATTACCATCTGGATCCACCTTGAAAAGAGGGAGTTGGGAGAATAGTAGAAAGAATTCTTAATGGAAAGCAGAATCTCTTGGTACAAAGCCTGGCTTTCTCCCTCACCAGTCGTCTAATCCTCAGCAAGCCACATCACTTCTCAGACTTGAACTATCTCTCTGTTAAAATGGGAGATCATTGAATTTATTGACCACCAGGTTTTCCTTCAACTTGACAAGCTTATTAGACTTTGATTCTTCTGTTTTTGGCAGACCTGCCATCCTACCCTCATTGGCCTCTCTCACTGTGAAGTAACAAAGTAGAATTTCCTGAATCGATTCCGATCCTCCCCTATCACGTTATTATCTACTTGCTCTTTGTGCTAGCTACCAACCCTTCCTTCCTTGGCTTCTCCCCAACACTAATTAAGTGAAGACCATTTGTACATGTGCTCAACATGGAATGAGAGTAGACATGAGATTATATGTACGTTTCTCCTAAGCCAGAAACTTGAACAATACTGTTTGCTTGTTTCAGGCTTACACTTGAGGATTGGTCAAAGGAGTCATTTACCTGGCAAAACCATAACTCGATAGGAAACCTTATTCATTTAAGTGTTTTCTAAAAAACATTTCTTGCTTCTCAGCTCTTAATAGCATGATTTTGTTTCTCTGATTCTTCCTATGAAACAGAATGGTGGGCTTACCTTTAAAAAAAGAAAGGCTAAGAGAGAAAGAAACATTTGTAAAAATATATACTCTTCTCTGGTATTATCATTATAAAACTGTGTAGCAACTGACAGTTTAGTATTTGATGTTTATGATTAGTTTTCTTTTTTTTTTTTCTTCCTGTCTGAGCCTACCCCCTGCATTGGACTTGGAAGGAAACTAGATAAGTCAATTAAAAACAAAAACATTGATATTTTAACTATATTTTCTAGTATAACTTTCATGTCAAACATGAGATTTAAGCAAAATAGAAAGATGGTATTTATGTAAATGAGCCCCCCATGGCACTAACATCTGTGATTTTGTTAAAAAATTTTATTTGTTATAAAATATGTTACCCATGTTATAAAGAGGCAGTTGGGAGAATAGTAGAAAGAATGTTGTTTTTAAACATAATGTAACTAAGCATTTATTATACTGTTTAAGAAGAGCAGCAACTGCTGTGATATTTCAGAAATTGTATCTTTTTTAATGTAATATATGCTCATAGACTCTAAAGAGTATTTTAAAATATACGATCTCTCCAAAAGAAAATATTCAACTAAAGATAGATAATTTTTAATATAAGTAAAGTGTTACAAGATTTTAAATTAAAGTCATCATTGGATTCTTCACAGAACAATGTACAGAAGTTTGCAAACTTCCTGTACAGAGCAGTACAATCTTTACTCGAGTGACGTGTTCAGTAACATGTTGGTAATCTTCCACATCTGCATTTAAAGTGTTTAAATACTTTACTACCCCTAAAGTATTTGTTGACCAAAAAAATGCTCCCACTCAGGGAATTTAGGAAAAGAGAGATTCCATTTGATGGATGTCCTCAAGAAAGAAGTAACTGAACACGAGGTGTAGAGAAGCCTTTAAGGCAGAAGAAGGCAAATAATCACTGTCAACTGCATTTTAACTAAAATAACACCAGATGCCATTTTTAATATCTGAATAATTAGTCTAAAATCAGCTGGTGCAGCCCTTACCAATTTAGAATCCAGGACAAAAGCAGAAATCTTAATTTGGCTGGCTTAATGTGTGGAGATAGGGCGTTTGTGCTTAAGGAAAAATTACCCACAGGATTTAGTGTTTAAAATTTTGACCTTTAGAAGGTTCATTAATCTCTCCAGAACTCCATTTTTCAGTCAATGAAACAGGATATTTGCCAACTACCCTACATGAGATTTGTAACGTAAATGTAAGTAAATCTTTTAGAAATATAGAGAAAAAGTATAAGTGTCAAAAACACGGTCATTTCCTTTTAATGTCTTTTTTTTTGTTCATAATAAAAGTGGTTCACACTTTTTAAAGGCAACTGAGAAAATAAATGTGATAGATATATCCCAGGGCTTTCTTATAAATGTATGTCTATTTCAGGTCTAAATGGGCCTGAGTGTTTTACCCTTTTGATGAGAGGAAATCCAGTTTTCCTCAGGACTCTTTCCTTAAAGAATTCCCTCTGGGAATCTCTGATGTGGACAGAAGGGGAGAAAGAGAGTTTTATTCTATTGCTGCCTGTACCCTCTGCTCTGGGGGCTGGCAATCTGTTTTGCTGTTTTGCTCCTAGGCCTGCCAGCGCTCAGCTGCTCACAGCCCCTTGTCTCCCTCTGTGATCTTCTTCCTCCCTTTATTCATCATTAAAATGACAGACGCTCACCTGGAGAATCCAGGGTGTTGCAGGATTGAGGCTTGGGGGCTGGCAGCTCCAAGTTTGGCAGCCTCACCCTGTGACCTCACTCACGTTGAATTTCTCTCCAGAACTCCATTTTCTTTCCTTCCAGTGCAACCTCGTGGGTGGTAGCCTGGCCCATCTAACAGGAACTTGGGTCCTGTGATGGTCAGGGGGGGCTGCTGCCCTGTGACAGGACTGGGAAGACGGCAGCCAGAGACTGGGGTTTCCCCTCAGCCTCCTGAGACTGGAGCCAGACTGGTGAGGGCCTGACTCTTTTCCTTTTGTTCCACAGAAAAAAAAACACATGGCCTGCCCCTGCTGACTCTGGGGTAATAGATGGGGCTGAACCCCTTTCTGTGGATAAGGCTCAAGTCCTCTCTCACAGTAATCCCAGGCCCAAGCACTATCTGTATGACTGGAAGTTTCCGTAACAACCTAGAGGAAGGTTAAGCAGCCGCTCCCCACCCAGCACATACCCAGCTTTGCCTCCAATGTTAACCTAACGTGGTCTCACCTCTAACAAAGCAAGAGCTTTCCTTCTAACCTTCTCAGTTTCCACCTTCTATGTCTGAGCCCCCAATGTTAAAGTTCCTTGCAGCTTTTTCTTGGGTTATATTCTTTTCTCTCTCCTTGCTCTCTCTCTAGGTGATCTCATCCATCCTTAAGTCTTTCAAATCTGTCAACTTGCTGGTGACTCCCTAACATGTAACTCTAGTCAGAGCTCTCTCTGCAGACCTCCATGTGATGGTGGTTGTGAGGAGCAGGGGTGAGTCTGGATTCTTGATATATTTTGAAGGTAGAGACAATGGAATGTCTTGGTTGCTGTGAGAAAAGGAGAAGAGACTTTGGGCTTGAGCAAATGGTTGAGTGGCGATCCCATTAGAGTTGGGGAAGTTTGTGAGAAGAAGAGGTTTGGCAGGGAACGTCAGTAGTTTAGCGCTGAGACGTCTATCAGTCATGCAAGAGATGTTGAGAAGATAGGTCTCTATCAGGATGAAGGGTTAGAAAAGAGGTCAGGGGGCTGTCGGCATAGAATTCATAGAATAGGACAAGGTCACCAGTAGAATAGTATAAAAATACATCAGGTATTTACACATACATAGTACATATTTGTATTACGTTTGTGCATTTTAAATATTTTCTATTATTTATAATACTCATATAAATATGTATATAAGTATACCATAAAGGGATATGTTATTAACATTTCCAAGTCTTTTGATTGATCACGTTGTACCATTACATTTCAGAATGGCTGTACAATTTACACTCCCTTCATCTGTCTACATATGCATCCATTTCCCTCTAGAATGTCATTTACTTAGGCATCACTTCCCAACAGGGTATAAAATAAGCAGGAATCGGTGAAGAGCTATATTTATCTGCAGGCTAAAAGATGGCACTTCTCCAAGATTATGAGCAGTTCAGAGACTTTATTCTCGTAAACACAAGATGAGCAAGGGGATTTTGGCTTTCAGTTTAAAAGATTAACTCCAAGGGAACTGTTCTGGTTCAAATAGCTAGCTACTGTGACAATCTGATGGCCATCAAGATGACTGATACTTCTTGAGGAGTAAAGAGGAGTATCAGTCTCCCTGATGTTGTCACGTTCCAAATGGGGTTGGGTCGTTGCAGCACCAGAAAGTGAGACAAATTTCTTTAAGAAGATGGTATTCCATTTATGAATAGATAATGGAGTTTTGTGAGCCTGTGTTTTTGCTGTTTTTACACCAGCTGTTGGTAAGGCTGTACTTATAACTGATATTGATTTAAAAAATAGATTATTGTCACTTTTGTTAGCTATTTTCCCTGCCCTTTCTCCCAGCGACCCCATTCCTTCACTTTCACCATGCCTGGGAGTTAGGTCGGTTTCCTACTAGCTTAGGAAATGAGCCAATGACTGTTAAGTGATCATTCTCACCAGGACAGCATTTTCAGGCTGGGGGAAGTGGTTGAAATTTATAGTAATAGTATATCTTTAGAGGACATCTTTCTCTTAGGAGCTTGTTGTATTTTATAGGCATTCAGCTTGATTCTCCCCAGGACCCAGGAGAAACCAGTAACGGTAATGACATACACAAGTATTTATAAACCTTAATGATAGATGCCCATGTTGTCTTAGGAAGGAAATGTCTACCTTGACTGTAGCCTTTCTGCTTAATGCAAAACTCTGCTGAGAGAGACTTCACTGCCCATGCCTGACTGCCTCCCCCAAGCCCTAAATGTTGAGCTGCATCTTGGGGCTGAGTGGATTTCCCCTTCCAATACAGTGGAGGAAAAATTGTGCTCATCATTATTCTAATGTGGGAAATATCACTATAGAGACTGATGGCTCAAATATCACTCAGAGACTGTGGAATTCAGTTCAACAGCAATTTGTTAAGTGGCTACTATGTGCCAGACCTTTTGTGACGGACGCGGTCCTGACCAAATACTTAGAATCTAAGGTGTGGTTTCCAGGCATGTGCCAACAAAGCAGAGCCAGGCAGGATGCATCAGAACGGACTGGGGAGGTGTTTTAACAGAGATTCCAGAATCCTGCCTCTGGACAGCCAGTAGGTCTCTGGTGAGTTCCAGGTTTCCGCCTTTTTAAAATAAAATCTATTTTGACAAAAAAAGTGATTTTCCTGAACTATCAAATCCAGGAATCATTGTTCTCATTCATTAGCTACACTGTGATAACATTATATTTTAAACAATTTGGGAAAAGTAAGCTGCAGAAGTAGAATATTCTTGAACTGGCGTGTGACAGTGGTATTGTATGGTGATGAAAGTTGGAGTTTGGAAGCAGACCAAATCTCTCCTTTACCTCCTCTAACCCTGTGATATCAGGCAACTGCTTGAGAGCTTTAGCATTTTGCTTTGGCTCACAGCTCTCTTCTGTAAAATAGAGGTAATACTTCCTTATTTTATAGGTTGTTTCGCTGATTAAATGAGATGTTGCATGCCAAGTGTGATGCCATGCATACTCTGTTAGTGGTAGTTATCATTGTTGCTGTCATCATTGGTAAAACTCAGGAGAAAAGTCAAACCATCTGTATTCACCCCCTTCATTAGAATATCGGGCCTCTCTGTCATCAGCTCTGTAGTGACAAATATCAAAGGCACATGCATGCCCACACAGTTCATGTGCATAGTGTCCATAAGTGGAAGATACGGCCAGTCATGTGTCTCAAATAACATTCCCCATTAGTCTTAATCTAATTTCTTTTTGTTTTAAGGAGTAAGTTAAAAGAAAATGTACTTAACTTTTAAGGAGTAAGTTAAAAGAAATAAGTCTTTTTCTTATATGGGTTCCTAGGTTATTTTCCCTCCAATCAAATGTTAGCATCATTAGTTTTGAGTTCTTCTGGCGAGGGCATAGGCTCTCTTGGGTATGTTCCCAATCCATAAATATAGTCAATGTTGGAATGGAAGGACTGACCAGATCATACATTCTGTGCTAGGACTCTAGATTTTCCTCCCGAGGAAGACAGAAAAAGAACTGGGGCACTTCCTGAAAAATCAATGGATGTCACATAGAAACTGCAGGAGAAAAATCCCTTAAGGCTTTTATGATCTGTTGCTGGCTGCCTAGCAGTTTCAGTCATCACCAGTTAAGACAAGACATGCCCCCTAGGGGAGAAAAGGAATGTAAGTTCCAGGACAAGATGAGTTGCTGAACAGAGCCCCTGCCAAGCCAGGAAGGAGAGGGTTAACAGAGCCTAGGTTAGTTAGTTACCAGTTAACATTTGTGAGGATGTTTTATAGACACAGCACGTAAAACAGGCTGGATTCCAGATGTCACAGCTGAGGTTACTAGCCTCTGGAGGGATCTACAAAGAATCCCTCTTAAGTCTACTTTCTTCAGAAGGTGGGAAGAAGAGGGAAAGAGTTGGAGAAAGCAATCGGGGGCAGCGTGGACAGGGAATACTTGCGTGCAAATAGTGAGAAAGATGCTCTTATCATTTATCAGCATGTTTCCAAACACGGTTCTACAGATGTTTGATTAAAGGTACGCAGCCGGCATTCTCTGGTGTTCCTGTTACAATTTTAGTGCTTTTTTAATGTCTGTGGTATTGTTTCTCAAAATATTCAATGCTTCATTCATTTGCTTGCTCATTCATTCATTCATTTGTTTCCCAAAAACTCCTTGAGGCATTTTCTCTAAGCCTAACAAAAAGACATTAAGGTATATTCGTGCCCTTAGAGCTCACGGAGATAGAGACGCAACCGGTAATTATCTTACGAGGAGATAAGTGTGAAAGCAAATGTGTGTCCACGGTCTGTGGGAGCATGGAGGTGGGACCGAGGGCTCTGATGGAGGACTGGGGAGAATTCAGAGGAGGTGTATTATATGTTGCTGTATCTTAAAGGAGGGCTACAGTGTTTGCAGCTGCATATAAGAGAATGGACAACTCAGGTAGGGAGCAGGAGCTGCTGGGCCTGGAGACTGAAGAAGCATGAAATGATGCAAGAAAAATGAAGACTATTTCGATGTAGACAGTCCACTGGGCACACTGGGTAGATGCGGCAGGGGCAGCCAATTAAGATCTTGCTGGGGAGAGTGGACTTTAGCTCATGAACATAGGGAAACATTGAATGTTGTTAGGCAGGAAAAATGGTACGCTCATTCAGTACTTTATACAAACAGACCTTGTATTGTGCTATTGTGCTTTGCTTTATTGCGGTTTCTTTCTTTTTTTTTTTTTTAAAGAGTCTTTTCTTGTCCTTTTTTTAAAAATTAATTAATTTATTTATATTTATTTTTGGCTGTGTTGGGTCTTTGTTTCTGTGCGAGGGCTTTCTCTAGTTGCGGCAAGTGGGGGCCACTCTTCATCGCGGTGCGCGGACCTCTCACTATCGCGGCCTCTCTTGTTGCGGAGCACAGGCTCCAGACGCGCAGGCTTAGTAGTTGTGGCTCACGGGCCCAGTTGCTCCGCGGCATGTGGGATCTTCCCAGACCAGGGCTCAAACCCGTGTCCCCTGCATTGGCAGGCGGATTCTCAACCACTGCACCACCAGGGAAGCCCTCTTTTTTTTTTTTTTTAACAAATTGAAGGTTTGTGGCATCCTTGCCTAGAGCAAGTCTGTTGGCGCCATTCTTCCAACAGCGTTTGCTCACTTTTTGTCTCTGTGTCACATTTGGATAATGCTTGCAGTATTTCAAACTTTTCATTATTATTTTCTTTGTTATGGTGATCAGTGATGAGTGATCTTTGATGTCACTATTGTAATTGGTTTGCGGGGGGCAGTGAGCCACGCCCATATAAGATGGTGAACTTGATAGATAAATGCTGTGTGTGTTCTGACTGCTCCACCGACCGGCCATTCCCTGTCTCTCTTCCTCTCCTTGGGCCTCCCTATTCCTTGAGACACAACGATATTGAAATTATGCCAATTAGTAATCCTACAATGGCCTCTAAGCATTCAAGTGAAAGGAAGAGTCTATCAATGTGGCGGACTTCACTGTGGTCTTATTTTAAGAAGTTTCCACAGCCACCCCACCTTCAGCAATCACCACCCTCCTCAGTCAGCAGCCATCAGCGCTGAGGCAAGACCCTCCACCAGCAAAAGGGTTAGGACTCACTGAAAGCTCAGACGATGGCTAGCATTTTTTGGCAATGCAGTGCTTTTTAATTAAGGTGTGCACATTCTTTAAAGATACAATACTATTGCACACTTAATAGACTGCATAATAGTGTAAACAAAGCTTTTATATGTACTGGGAAACCAAAAGAATTGTGCGACTTGCTTTATTGCAGTATTTGCTTTGCTGCCTTGGTCTGGAACCAAACCGACAATATCTCCAAAATATGCCTGTATATGTTCAACAGAGTAGAGAAAGGAAAAGAGATAATGGAGACAGTGGGGAAGAAGGAATTAATTTAAAGGACATGACCATTAACTAAAAACCGGCCATCCTCCAGGCATAGTGCTGCGGTGCTCCCATAAACTATTTCCTTGTAGAATCCATACATCCACACACACAATCTGTGTTGTAGCAAGGATCACTTCCAGATAAGGGAGTTGAGGCTCATCAAGGTTATGTAACTCACCCCAGCTCACAAGTTCATCAATGGCTGATATCAAGTGCAAACCCAAGGGCCTCTGAGGTGAAAGGCCATGCTCTCTCCCCTCTAAACATTGAGATGCCCCAAGAGAACGTTACTCTAGGTCAGGATTTTGCCTCGGCTTGAGGGGATGATGATGGGAATCTTTGGGTGACTTAAAAGAAGGCTTGAGAGAACCGAATGAAATAGAGTCTAGCTGCAACAACTGAATAAGACCTCGAGTCTTACTCTCCCTGTCACCAAAGACAAAGAAAGACGATCAGGATGAACACAGTTGGCAATCTCAGCAGCCCGCCATCAGTGGTGCACTCGGAGCATGCCTTGAACAGCA
This sequence comes from Balaenoptera musculus, assembly GCF_009873245.2. NCBI lineage: Eukaryota > Metazoa > Chordata > Mammalia > Artiodactyla > Balaenopteridae > Balaenoptera > Balaenoptera musculus. Next base: position 76,046,772 of record NC_045790.1, read on the forward strand.
CTTAGCCCTACCCCAGCCATCGTGACTGACAAGAGAAGTGCTGTGTCTTCCAAACATGCAGAACACGGACGATTTTTCCAAATGAATTATTCATTCAAAGCTTCCAACAAAAAGCACATTGCCTTTCATTCAGTGAGGGGGCTGTGAGGAGGGGAATTAGAAGTGCTGAGGTGACAGGAAGGATGTTGACATTATTAAACAGATGGAGCTGCTGTAATAATAAGCTTTAAGGTAACAGTTGCTAAATAAAGGCAAGCCTAGTGAAATATGCAATTAAAAAAGAATAGAAATTGATTGGTGAAAACAAGTCAGGGAGCCCAAATGCAAGTTGGTTTGGTACCTAAGGAGTGAGAAGAATGTAAAGAAGAAATATGTTTTCTGGAAACAGTTGTGGTTTCTTAAAAAGTCAAGTAATTATTAGAGATTCAGATGAATTCTTTGATGAATACTGAAATATACCTGCTAATATTATTAGGAAATTTACTAGCCACAGGAAATAGCAGGCAGATGGTATTTTAAAATTGATTTTTTCCCCCCAGAGGAGAGAGAAAATTTGGGAATTGTCTTTCAAGGATATCCTTGGGACACATAAGTAAAATACAAGGAAAAACATGAATCAGAAAAATTAAGGACATAGAAGACAAAGGTCTTATTATTTGGAATTCTTTCAAATCTGTGAGAAAACTCTAAAATTCCAATTAAAATGGGTAAAGATATTAACGAGCAATTCACAAGGAGAAATCAAATGGTCAATATAATTTCACACAAAAACTATTCAAAAATCAACCATCACAAAAACTCAAAAGAGAAGAACAATTGCAGATACTCAGCTCAACTGGCAATCTTTAAATGATAAGGAGTCTTGGCAAGTTTGTTAAGGATATGGGCATCATCATACATTGTAGTTGGGAGTGAAATTGATATATATGTCTGGAGGCCATTTTGGTAACAGTTGTACATAAAAATTGAGAAATTTGTAAACACATCCAGTCAGAGAAGTAATGGAAACAATATGCAAATGTTTGTAATTGACAGAATAGTTACCCCATGAAGACCTTTACCTGCAAGACCTACTTTAGTACGTACTGCTATGCTTCAAAGTTGGTAGCATCTTAACCCTCATTAACAGCAGAAGGAACAGGACTAACTTCTTAGACATTAGTTATTGATAATTTTGCTCAAGGTCACTCAACTAGTAAGGCATGAATGAAAAGGGATTAGGACTCAGGTCTGACCACAGAGCTTGCATTCTGTCCTTTGTGGGAGAGTAGAAGCTTTCTTAAAAAATTTCAACCTAACTGGTTTATCAGATGAATGTACAACACATTCCCTCTGCAAATCCCAGGGATGAATGTTCAGTGCATGCTATGCGCCTGTCACCAGTAGGTATCCCTCTATTGGGCTCAAATACTTCTGCTTCTCTAGCTGAGTTACATGTTTACCAACAGTCAGTTGTGTTTCTCCCTATGCATTTATCCCAGGTATAATTATCACTATTATTATGTAATTTAATTAATAGTGTATAAATTCTAGGCCCCTTATGAGTGTGAAAAGATTTTGTTTCTATGAATCCTAAGTTACTACTTTAAACATACTTCATACACTTGAGCTGCTAAACAAACAAACAAACAAAAACTTGTTGAATTAAGTTGGAGCAAGACAGTTATGAAATATTAAGAAGATTTTATTAACTCAATATTAATCATTTCATAACTAATGGCTTCATGTTTCCTTATGTTCTTACTCCACTTAAAATACTAATAAATAACTAATATTTATGGAACACTGTGGTAGGCAGAATAATGCACTCTTCTACCCCACCCCAGCCCCCAAAAAAGATGTCCGCATCCTAATCCCCAGAACCTGTGACTATGTTAGGTTACTTGACAAAGGGCAATTAAAGTTGCTAGTGTAAAATAGGGAGATTATCCTGGATTATCTGGGTGGGTCCAATGTTATCAGATTGATCCTTAAAAGTGGAAGACTGAGGTAGAAGAGGAGAGAGTCAAAAAAATGTGTGATGAAAGATGCAAGTTCAACACGATGCATGTGAGAAGGACCCAACCTGCCATTACTGGCTTTAAAGGTGGAGCACGGGGCCACAAGCCAAGGAGTGAGGACACCCTTTAGTAGCTGGAATAAGGCAAGGAAGTCAGTTTTCCCCTGGAACCTCCAGAAAGGAACACAGCCCTGCTGACACCTCAGTTTTAGCCCAGTGAAACCTGTGTTGGACTTCAGACCTATAGTACAGTAAGATCATAAATTTGAGTTGTTTCTATGCTACTAAATTTTTGGTAATTTGTTACATTAGCAGCAAAACGCTGCTATACATGTATAGTTTAATCGTATGACCCTCTCAAATGCACCGCTTTTGATAACTGACTTTGTAACAAGATCTCAGAAAAGGGAAAAAGAGTGGAATTCAGCATACCCGTAACAGTCACTACTACTGTTAAAAAGAGAGGAGGGGTTGTTGTAAAGCTCTGTTGAGGGAATTGATACAGAGCGCAGTGGTTATGAGGTAGAGAGAGCCTAGAATCAGACTCCCTGTCAGAGACTGGCCTTTGCAGCTCTATACATAACTCTATAGAAAAGTCCCTGGCACCTGACTGGTACTCAGTAAATGTTAGCTATTTATGATGACATGACAGTCCATCAGAAGTGCAAGTCACTCTAGAACATGCAAAGGAAAAGTATTGTTGTATTGGGTGGGCCAAACAGTTCATTCGGAAAAACCCAAACGAACTGTTTGGCCAGCCCAACAGATCTAGGTTAACTCTGCAGACCTGTCCACACCCTTCCCCTATTTGCATCTCCTGCTTGGTCCAGTTTGGTGGGTTTGCTATACAGTCCCTGAGCCTTTTTCCTCTTCCTGGTAACTTTTCATCTCTCTGACACCTTATTTTTCTCTTCTTGCCAAGTCCTATTCATCTCTTAAGTTTTAGCTTGAATTTCTTTTCTCTGAAATCTTCCCAGAAAACTGCTGCCTGTAGTAGTAATCTTTCCTTTAACCCTTCTAGAACTGGGCCTGCATGGTTATGGGATCAGAGTTCATGTTTCCAAGGACTGGTGTTGGAAATTCTCTCTGGAATAAATAAAAGGATGAGCTCAGGGGAGAAGGGGTGACTTGTCAGAAAGATAGGAGACTACTTACCTGAAAATTCCATAGGAATGCTGAAATCTCTGAAGTCAGGAAGGGTATCTTTAGGGTGATGAAACTTTAAGGAAAGAGAAATGAGCACTGACTTTAGGCCCAGGAAGACAGAAACAATGGGGATGGCTTTTAAAAACTTGTTGTTGTTCTGTGTTAATGAAAAGCCTGAAATGAGGTTTGTGGGGCTGTCTTCCCTACCATTATTATGACTTGAGGACAGAAGTGAAACAGTATACATGCATCATTACAGCACCTACCACGGTACTGTGCCTTACACACAGCCAACTCTCAAAGAAGACTTGTTTCAATTGTTATTCATTGGATTCTGAATGCTCTACACATTCAAAGGTTCCAAGAAGGCTCAGTACATAGTGGGAATTCAGGAACTTACTTTAATAACTATAAAGTTAAAAATAAAACATAAAATATAATAAAAATATAAAGAGAATAGGAAGATAAGACACAGATGGGGAAAATATTTGCAAATGACATATCTAATAAAGTACTGTTATCTAAAATATAAAAAGAACTCTTAAAACTCAACAGTAAGGAGACCAACAACCCAATCTAAAAAATGAGCAAGACTTAGATGCCTCACCAAAGAATGTATACAGATGGCCAGGAAGCAGATGAAAAGATGCTCAACACTACATGTCTTTAGGGACTTCTGAATTAAAACAATAATGAGATACCACTACACACCCATTACAGTGGCCAAAATTCAGAACACTGACAACACCAAATGTTGGCGAGGATGTGGAGCAACAGGAATGCTCTTTCTTTGCAGGTGGGAGTGCAAAATAGAACTTTGGGAGATGGTAGTTTCTTATAAAACTAAACATACTCTTACATACTATCCAGTAATTATGCTTCTTGGTATTCTCCCAAATGAGTTGAAAACTTATGTGTACACAGAAACCTGCACATGTATGTTTATAACAGCTTTGTTCAGAATTGCCAAAACTTGGAAGTAACCAAAATGTCCTTTAGTAGGTGAATGGATAAATAGACTGTGGTGGAGTAATGGAAATAAAAACAAAAATAAACAAATGGGACCTAATGAAACTTAAAAGCTTTTGCACAGCAAAGGAAACTATAAACAAGATGAAAAGACAACCCTCAGAATGGGAGAAAATATTTGCAAATGAATCAACAAAGGATTAATCTCCAAAATATATAAACAGCTCATGCAGCACAATATTAAAAAAACAAACAACCTAATCAAAAAATGGGCAGAAGACCTAAACACACTTTCTCCAAAGAAGACATACAGATGGCCAAGAGGCATGTGAAAAGCTGCTCAACATCACTAATTATTAGAGAAATGCAAATCAAAACTACAATGAGGTATCAACTCACACCAGTTAGAATGGGCATCATCAGAAAATCTACAAACAACAAATGCTGGAGAGGGTGTGGAGAAAAGGGAACCCTCTTGCACTGTTGGTGGGAATGTAAATTGATACAGCCACTATGGAGAACAGTATGGAGGTTCCTTACAAAACTAAAAATATTATTACCATATGACCCAGCAATCCCACTACTGGGCATATACCCAGAGAAAACCGTAATTCAAAAAGACACATGCGGGCTTCCCTGATGGTGCAGTGGTTAAGAATCTGCCTGCCAACTCAGGGGCCACGGGTTCAAGCCCTGGTCCAGGAAGATCCCACCTGCCACGGAGCAACTAAGCCCATGCACCACAACTACTGAGTCTGCGCTCTAGAGACTGTGAGACACAACTACTGAGCCCACGTGCCACAACTACTGAAGCCCATGTGCCTAGAGCCTGTGCTCTGCAACAAGAGAAGCCACTGCAATGAGAAACCCACACACTGCGACGAAGAGTAGCCCCCACTCACCACAACTAGAGAAAGCCCACGCACAGCAATGAAGACCCAGCGCAGCCAAAAATAAAATTAATTAATTAATTAATTAAAAAATATTTTTGACAAAAAAAAGACACACGCACCCCAATGTTCATTGCAGCACCATTTACAATAGCCAGGTCATGGAAGCAACCTAAATGCCCATCAGCAGACGAATGGATAAAGAAGATGTGGTACATATATACAATGGAATATTACTCAGCCATAAAAAGGAACAAAATTGGGTCATTTGTAGAGACATGGATGGACCTAGAGACTGTCATACAAAGTGAAGTAAGTCAGAAAGAGAAAAACAAATATCATATATTAACTCATATGTGGAATCTAGAAAAATGGTACAGATGAACCGGTTTGCAAGGCAGAAATAGAGACACAGATGTAGAGAACAAATGTATGGACACCAAGGGGGGGAGGGGGGGTGAGTGGTGGTGGGATGAATTGGGAGGTTGGGATTGACATGTGTACACTAATATGTATAAAATGAATAACTAATAAGAACCTGCTGTATAAAAAAATAAAATAAAAATTAAAAAAAAGACACATTGTTCTTCACAAAGAGAAACATTAATGAAAATATTGATAATAAAATTATTAAACTCAAAAAAAAAAAAAGAAATTAACTGTTGTGCATCCAGACAATGGAACATTATTTGCCACTAAAAAGGAATGAGTTATCAAGCCAGGAAAAGACGTGGAGGAAACTTAAATGAATATTACTAAATGAAAGAAGCCAATCTGAAAAGGTTGCTTATTGTGTGATTTCAACTATCTGACATTTCTGTGAAAGGCAAAACTAAGGAGACAGTAAAAAGGTTACTAGAAGTTAGAGGAGAGGGAAGGATGAATAGGTGGAGCACAGAGGATTTTTGGGGTAGTGAATCTCCCCTGTGTGATACTATAAGGTAAACTCTGGGGTGTGGGTGATAATGATGTGTCAGTGTAGATTCATCAGTTGTAACAATGTACCACTCCCGTGACTGATATTGATGGTAAGGGTGACTGATATTGATGGTAAGGGAGGCTTTGTGTGGGTGCGAGCAGGGAATATACGGGAACTTCCTGTACTATTGTTCTATGAATTTAAAATTGCTCTAAAAAATAACGTCTATTAATTAAATATACGTAATCTTTTATTTATTTATTTATTTATTTATTTATTTATTTATTTATTTATTTATATTTAAAACAAGTCTTATTCTCTAAATATCCTATTTATACAGGGTGCCCTGGAGTACTTGGCCTTTTAATGTATAAGTAAAGAGATCACAGTTTGCCAGTTTTCTTCCTTCCTTATTGGTATCCCCCATGCATTGGACAAGTTTTGGACCTTCAGTCTCCAAGGTCAGCTTTGCCCATCAGTGACTGAGAATTAAGTAAATAAATGAACTGAGTTTTCATACCCCATTTTTTAAAACATTCTTGTTTTGTCCTTAGTATACATTTTTAAGTCTTTACGAGGACCTATAAAATCCACTGTAATCTAACACCTGTCTACCTTTCAAGTCTCACCTCTTGCCCTTCCTCACTTTCCTTGTTTGTGCTCTAATTAAAACAGAAATTCATTCTGTTACTTGAGAATACTTTCATTTTGTTGTTTTCCCCACCGGCGCCTTCACACGTGCTGTTCTCTCTTTCTAGACTATTCTCTCTCTCGCCCATTTATCTCCCTTTGTTTTCTCAAACGTATCTGCCCTACGTATTTCTCAGGCTATTGAAAAGATTAAAAATCAAATACATAATTACAGGCTTTCTAAAAGGAAAAAAAAAAGGTGTTTTACATTTGTAGAGCCCTAGTTCTGGAAACCCAAGTTGCTCTGTAGGATCAGAAAAGGCATCTCTGAAGAAGTGATTGTACAACTGAAACAGGAAAGGACTACTAGGATGAATCACGTAAGAGAAAGAGAAAACCCAGGCTGGGCAGTGTGGGGCAGTGATTAAAAACAGACTCTGATCAGAGGGGCTTAGGTCCAGTTCATAGTTCCTTATAACCACATGACATTGACAATCAACCTCTTCAAGCCCCAGTTTCCTCACCTGTAAAACTGGAAATATGATAGTCTCCTACCTGATAGGGTTTTTGTAAAGATTATGAGGGTAAACATTAAATCCGTATTAAATATAATTGGCATTATTATAGATTCCATTTTAAATATGTTGAATTTAAGTGCCAGTGGGATACCCAGTGTCCTAGGAAACAGCTCTATATGTGCTTCTGAATTTCAGGAGTGAGATCTAGGTAGACGATTTTGATTTGGGAATTATCAACATACTCATAGAACTTGAAGTCTTGGGATGGAATGAGGTGACCTAGGCAGAATGTGAAGAATGAGAAGTTAACAGCCTTGGACTTCAACATTTACAGGGTGGGAATAAAAAAGAGAACCAGAAAAAGGGACTGAGAAAACATTAGGGAAGTTAAGGTGTATTTTATTTGAAGAAGACAGATGGTCCGTTTGGTGCAATCAGTAACTTCGTGACTCGCCTCTGCATTCCAGATCCACCACGCATGTGAATAAAATTATGCTTTAGGAAAATGACAAATGATTACATATCACAGACCTCCAAGGGTTTCTGACAAAGTCAAATCTCTGACTGTTACATCTATGAAAGTCAAGAGTCTCATGAACTTTTGGGTGCCCTGATATGATCAGCATGTGTCTTGAAACACAAAATTTAGTCATCTTTGTAGGACAGTACTGTTCAGGACGTCACTGGCAATAAAACTATCCAGGCTTTAAAAATAAATTTAAAATACAGAATTTTTCTTGACTACTAGTTCCTGCAGCAGTAAAATCCATACTTGGAGTTACATCGAGTTGTGGGTAGTTTAATTAAAAGCCAGCACCCCATGAATATTATAGAGATAAGAGACCTGCAAGCCAAGGGTGAGGTGCCTTATGCAAAAATGCAAACATAACAAGTGGTAATGTTATCTTCTGGATTGGATTTTTAAATAGAGTAGCTGTAATGCCCCATAAAGCAGCGCTGTTAATTTGTAAAGTTGAGTTGTACCCCTTCTCTGCATCCCTTTGCTGGATTTTAGTTCTGGTTGAGAAAAGAGGACATGAAACTTGAAATAAGATCTTTGCATAACAAACAGATATAATTCATAACCCGACGTGCAGAAAATGGCCATCTGCTAACAAGCATCCTATGAGTGGCCTGGCCATTTGTTGAAATCTCCTGGGTGAACCTAGATTTAATCGTACATAGAAGAGCAAGGTGTTTCTGTTCTCAAAGGGAATAGCCGGTCTGCACGGACTAACACGGATGATACTGGCAATAACCCTTACAGATAATGGCCATTTGCAGAGCTTTGGGTAGGTGGGCTCGTTCACTTAAGAGTGCCATGCTGCCTTGATTTCACCTGGTTGGGATCAAAAGGGGCTTTAGCTTGAAGTGAAATGAGTGAAATGAGAAACAGAAAGCCAGCAGCTCACCCCTTTGGGACTACTAACCCTGCTTTCCTAAGCTTGCAGTGTTTTGAAAGCTGCTCTGTCTGGCCTTTGAAATTGCATTCAAATCCTTCTCTGAAAGTCCTCTGACGATAACCAATCTCGCATGGTGAGCGCAACTTGAGACTGAAAAAGGAACGCGTAACTGTGATGGGTCTATTGAATATACTAGAAGGCATCTTAAAGTGGAATAATACAATTGGTTTCAAAAGCTATACTCCCCCCCCCACCCCAAAAGTCACCAGCAAGGGTAAATTGGATGGGAATGCGTAAAAATTGAGTTCCTTGGGCTTTTTTATCCGTGACTTGGTACTAGTAAATTTTCCTCAATCTTCTTTTATTTCCTGGCTTGTTCTTCTCTCATTCATGTACTAGAGTAGAATATAAACAGCTGGTTCATTTGCAATCCATTATGACATTTATAATACTGCCATCCTTATAAAGACAAGGTTTACTGTTAAGAATATGCTATTTCCAGAGTCTAACAACTTGTTATCTGACAGATTGTGTATCCGGATTTCTAATTTATAATTCATCACAATTTGGTCCACTTGAAACTGACCCCCGAAATGCAAACATGGGGCTTTTTTTCTTTGCTTTTAAGAATAACAATTGAAACACGACCAATTACTCAAAATGAACCTGCTCCCTTTGTCTCTTTGGGGTGAAAATATTATTTTTAGCCAGTTCCTAGGTTTATATGAGCTGTACATTTTGACTCTGACACTTCCCTCCTGGTATTTACACTTTTATTCATAGACTTGGAAATTGACAAGGTACTGGAAATAGTCTTTCAAGAATTCCTGTTCTAGGAACTGTGCAGCAAAGGGGGAAAGATCAGTTGCCTCCACCTTAATGGGTTTAAACCTCAGCCAGGGGAAAAAAATAAAAGTATGTCTTTTTAAGTAATACCATGTCATCTTCTTAATCATGCTGATTCTGAATAATTCAGCCTCTTTGGAAGTTGCAGAGCCAGAGTCTATAGCTCTGTCTCTCTTGGGGGGGAAGGGGGGGTAGTTTATTATCACTGCGCCTGACAGGAGAGCGCTCTGGCAGGTTAATTGCTGCAGCAGGACTAGCTGGGAGTTTGCTGGTTGATATATAGCAAGTAAAGGGAGGGAAAGGGATTGACTCTGCCTGTTATAGCACAAATATCTTCATGCGCCTCAGGTTGCTCAGAAAGAGATGAGAAATAAATGTTCCCTGTTCATTTTCTGTCTGCACAATACAAATAGCCTCCGGCTGAACATGGCGTCTGCAGCACAGAGACTTTAGAAAAAAAGAAGAGGAAATTTGCAAATTAACATTATTAGAAACATTCCTGCCTGAAAGTGCTGAAAATCAATTTCAATATGTTTTGCATTTTAATGAATTGCCAAAGAGATAAATCAGCTGTGTTTGAAGAAAGCTTGCCTGGCAATGATGTTTTCTTATCACATCTTGTCTTAACTGATAGCATTTAAAATGAAACCAGCGTTAATTGAAGGCATGGGAAATGTAACTGCTAGTTAATGAAGTAAATGCATGCTAGTTAGGCAGAATTAGAAATTTGCTTTAATGTACTAACTCTTTATATTGTCTTCCTGGTCTTACAGCCCCTAAAACCAAAGTAGTAATGCTCAGTATTATAAATGGTTGAAAGGCAAAGCAACGTTGTTACCGAACCCTATAGCTAAAGGCCACTGTGTTTTAATCCCCCAGTGGAAACAATGCAAATGGTACTGTTGTTTTTATTTTACAACGTAAACAACAAATTTTAACTCCCAAGCCTTCGAGGAGCCTTGAGGAAGGCAGAATCTCACACTCCTTTTCTATTAAGAAAATAAACAAAACTTTTCAATCTATCAGCTGTTTTGAACTGTTTAAAATTACCTAGCTGAAAGAGGAAGTGGGTTTGTTAATATTACTGAGGTTCTAGCTTCACCAGGTCATATCCGTTAGCGCTCCCTCAGCACTTAGTACGTGCTCATTCAGATACTATTGGATGGATGGATGGATGGATGGATGGATGGATGGATGGATGCATGCATGCATAATAGCCCTGCTTTGATCTCTTTGTCTCTGAACAACAAAGAAATCATCACATTTTCCACTATGTACATATATATGTTTAACAACTATAACGTGCATTATATACTGACACTTTGAATTAGTATGTATAGAATACACATGCATTTTTTTCCCGACGTCTTCTGCAAGGATATAATCCTTGTTAGTAAGAACAATTGCATTTCACTCTCCAGTATGTCATGAGTTTTCTTTCTTCCTTTTTTCTTTTTTTTTAATTACATAAAACAAAATTAGGAAATCTCTTTCTTGGGAAATAATTTCTTGAAAAGTAACAAATGACATCATTTGGCAAACTAAAATTAGATAGCAACAAAGAAGGCAATTTATATTATCTTATACACCTCAGAGCATTTCAAGTCTGGAGGTTGCTGAGGTGTCCCCTACTTCCTGTCAATGAAATGGAAAACCTTGCCTTATGAAATCATTTGGCCATGCAAGACTTGCTGTCCACAATGCAAGGAGGTTTTCTTTCTTCTTAAATTTTTAATCTCATCACTAGTGTGCCAACTACGTAAACATCAGATTTTTAATTGTGAGCAATTCATAATTAAATAACTTTATGTAACAATTAAAGAGAGACATACTTCCTAATGGACAGAAAATATGGCCATTAGATATTAAGCATGGAAACATTGGAAGATTTGATACAGTGTGTCATCTTTGAATAAACTGGACCTTGCAGGTAAATTATCAGGGATAACATGGCTCTTAGTCCTTATAATTGAGATTAAGTGGGAAACAATTTTGATGCCTAACTGTTAATGTGCAATTTATGACTGCTTTTATTTGTGGGACCTTTTAAAGTCAGTTATCCCCCAAAAGCCCATTTCAAGCCAGAACATATCTTTCTGTTTTTACAAGCCTCTCTTGCGCCCTCCCCACCGTCAGCGTTATTGATCCCCCCCCCCTCCCCGCCCTGAGCAAAGAGCTGTCTGTGGAGCACGGAGAGAGGAAGGAGCCATGTCCCGCTGCCTTGTTTCTGGTCCTTTGCTCAATGACGGGAAGCAGCTAATTGCTGAGGCCATAGAACTTGAACCATTTAGAAGGTGAATGTCAAAAACGATGATGCTGTGTACTTCCGAGGATGCACTTGTGTATCTTGATGGATCGTTCTTAGGTCTTGCTTTGCCGGTTGTTATACCCCCAGCATTGGAAAAAGTAGCCACCGTTCTGTTGTGCTGGCCATCTGTTCTCCTGCTCCATTCAATAACATCTTCTGGTGCCTACTCAGTGCGAGTGACTGTACTTGGAGCTGTGGAGCACAGCTCAGTTGGTGAGGATACTATCAGGGGTGTAAGCCCTGGACTTAGATCACAAGGCTTCAAGTCAAATCCCACCTCTACAGTTCACTCTTTGTTCCCTCACCAAGTATTGATATGTTCTGAGACTCAGTTTCCTTTTCCATAAAATGGGTATAGTAATAACGTGCTTTATAACTCTTGTAGGGTTGCTTGAGGGTTATGAGGGATAGAAATGGACATTGCTATGATATAAGATAGACACCAAGGGCAGCAGTGATATGCATTTTAATATTCATGGGTTCATGAAGAGTGGGGCTTTTAAGTTAAACTTAAAGAATCAAGAAAGGCTTTTTTTTGTAAGATGTGATATTGAGCTGTAATGTTACTCTCTGAAGATTTATCTCATGTTTATGTAAAAATTCTCTGTGATTACAGCTTGTAGAATTAAATGCCTTTCTTTTTTTATATTTGGACAAAATTATACATAACATAGAATCAAATCTGTCTTACTATTAAGATCGGGGCTCTATTTATTAATTTGTTAACATCTTCCAACCCTGATTGTCTCATGCAGCCATGGAGAGAGTCGAATATAAACCCCTCACACAACCAAATTTTATAAACATCATATATAAAACATGGAGTTACTTAATAAACATGAGGTGTTAAAGTGATGGATTCTTACAGTAAACCCAAGGGTAAAGAGCCTTTAAAAATTAATCTAATTCCTCCTGATACACTTTTCTAGAGAGATCATGACATGGTGTGTAGCCAAGCTGGCTTTGAAAAACCATCACTAGCAGCTATTTTTTTCTGATCATTTAAAATGCCAGTTGCAGATGTCAGAGGAATAATTGGCCTGAGCCTGTACTGGAAACCCTGTTGCATAAAAAGCTTGGGACTTTTTCCTTTTATTGATTTCATTCAATTTAATGTAAGCAATAGTTTAAAGTAAGTACCAAAAAAATAAATAACCAAACTTTAGGCTTATCCAGCATCTTACATCTGTCTAATTAAAACAATACACATAGTATTTTTCAGACAATTTTATTGAGGCATAATTGATAGTTAAAAACTGGACATATTAAATGAATACAATTGATGAGTCTGGAGACGTGCAGATACCCATGAAACCATCATCAAGGTAATAAACATATCCATCATCTCCAAAAGTTTCCTTCTGCCCCTTTGGGGTTGTTTGTTTGCTTTTGTTTGTGTGGTAAGAACATTTAATGTGAGATCCATCCGTTTAACAAAATGTTAAGTGTACAATACTGAATTGTTAGCTATAGGCACTATGTTATACAGCAGATCTCTAGAACTTATTCATGTCCCATAAATGAAACTTTATGCCTGTTGAAAAACTCCCCATTTCCCCCTCCCCCTGCCCCTGGCAACCACCATATAAGTGGTATCATGCAGTGTATATTCTTCTGTGACTGGCGTATTTCACTTAGCATGATATCTTCCAGGTTCACCCATGTGACATATGGAAGGATTACCTTCTTAAGACCAAATAACCTTCCATTGTATGTATATAGTACATTTTTTTATCCTATCGTCTGTCAGTAGACATTTAATTTGTTTCCCTGTCTTAGCTGTCGTGAATAATGCTGTGATGCACATGGATAGGATTGCAGATACAGTAGTCCCCCCTTATCTGTGGGAGATACATTCCAAGACTCCCAGTGGATGCCTGAAACCTTGGATAACATCGAACCCTGTATATACCATATATTTTTTTCTATGCATACATGCCTATGATAAGTTTTAATTTATAATTTAGGCACAGTAAGATATTAACAACAACAGTAAAATAGAACAATTATGACAATATACTATGATAAAAGCTATGTGAATGTTATCTCTCTCAGAATATCTTATTGTACAAATGCAATGCCTTTTCCATCTTAATTAAGCACTTATCATGCACTGTGGCCTAACTTTTGCAGTTTGAGGTTCAACAGCAAAGCTAACAAATTTATTTTCCCTTCTTCACAATTTCACAGATAGAAGTTTTGTTCTTACCATAGATCTTAGCAACCTCAGCATACAGTTTGTTTTTTTTTTTTTCTTTCCTTATTAAAGCAAGAACTTTCGCCTTTTCACTTAAAGGAAGCACTTTACAGCTTTTCTTTGGCGTATTTGAATTGCCAGCATCACTAGTTGTGTGCTTTGGGGCCATTAGTAAGTAAAATAAGAGTTACTTGAACACAAGCACTGCAATACCAAGACAGTCAACCTGATAACTGAGACGGCTACTGAGTGACTAAGGGTGGAATCCGCTGGACAAAGGGATGACTCACGTCCTGGGCTGGACAGAGCAGGTCGGTGAAAGGTTTCATCACACTGCTTAGAATTACCCGAGAGTTAAAACTTATAAATTGTTTATTTCTGGAATTTTCCATTTAATACTTTCAAACTGAGGTTGACCACGTGTAACAAACCACAGAATCAAAACCATGGATAAGGGGGTCTACTGTGTCTCTGAGATCCCGATTTCAATGCTTTTGGCTATATACCTGAAAGTGGGATTATTGGCTCATATGGTAGTTCTATTTTTAATTTTTGAGAAACCTCCCTACTGTTTTCCATAGCTGCTGTGCCATTTTGCATCCCCACAAACAGTGATTAAGGGTTCCAATTTTACCACATCCTCACACCAACACTTGCTACCTATTTTTTTTCTTAATGGCCATCTTAACAGGCATAAGGTGATATCTTATTGTGGCTTTCTTTGATTTGCATTTCTTTGATGATTAGTGATGTTGGGCACCTTTTCATATACCTATTGGCCATTTATATGCCTTCTTTGAAGAAATGTCTATTCAAGTCTTTTGTCCATTTTTAATCAGGTCATTTGTTTCATTTTGTTATTAATTTGTACGAATTCCTTATATGTTTTGGATATTCATCCCTTATCAGATATATGGTTTGCAAATATTTTTGTTACCAAATCAGGTTCATTTTGCCCAATGCACAGCTAGTCAAAACCCTGAGACACTGGGTTTGCAGCAAAGAAGGGGTTTATTCACAAGGCAGCCAAGTGAGGAGGTGGGAGAACAAGTCTTAGATCTGCCTCTCTGAAGGCAAGGGGCTTGGGTATTTATGCGATAAAGAAGCAGGGTGATCTGAGGCATGGGGAGTGTGGGGAGCTTGGGGAGAGGTAATTGGGAAAGGTGAGGTAATTGTCATTCTGAGCAGGTGTAACTAAGCTATGGACCTCTTCATGGGACACAGGTTTAAAAATGGAGGTGCTTTGCATGATCTGAGGGTGGACTTTTCAGCTCTCTGACATCAAAAGGTCACAAAGCAGACACTCACACATGCCCAGTTGGAGGGTTGGTGGTCCTATCCAGTCTCAACTGGCTCAGCTCGAACTAGACATGGCTGACTCCAAGTTCCTGGAAAACACCTTGGGCAAACACCTTACTGTTTAGGCTACAAGCCGCTTGAAGGACATGCAAGTTTTTCATAGCAACAATTAAAATGACCTTGATGAGTGAAGGCAGGTTACAGGTGTAATGGATTTAACTAATGATTACACATGGTTTCATTTTGTTCCATTCCATGGGTTGCCTTTCTATTCTGTTGACGGTTTCTTTTGCTATATGGAAGATTTTTTGTTTGATGTAATCCCACTTTCCTATTTTTGCTTTTGTTGCCTGTGCTTTTGATGTCATAGTCAGGAAACCATTACCAAGATAAATATCAAGAAGCTTTTCTCCTGTGTTTTCTTCTAGGAGATTTACAGTTTTAGGTATTACTTTTAAGTCTTTCATCAATTTTGAGTTGATTTTTGTGTATGGTGTAAGGTAAAGGTCCAATTTCATTCTTTTGCATGTGGATATCCAGTTTTCAACACCACTTGTTGAAGAGACTACCCTTTCCCATTGCATATTCTTTACACTCTTGTTGAAGATCAGTTTGACTGTATATGTGTGGGTTTATTTCTGGGCTGTCTGTTCTGTTCCATTGGTCTATATGTCTATATGCCAGTAGCATACTGTTTTAATTACTATAACTTTATAATATATTTTGAGAACAGGAAGTATAATGCCTCTAACTTTGTTCTTCTTTCTCAAGATTACTCTGGCCATTTGGGGTCTTTTGAATTTTGAATTGTTTTCTATTTCTGTAAAGAATGCCATTGGGATTTTGATGGGGATAGCATTAACTCTATAGATCACTTTGGGTAGTATGATCCCATGTTCATAGACTGGAAGACTTAATATTGTTAAAATGTCCATATAAATAGTATTTTAAACATAAAAATGAAAATATGAAGCAATACGATGCTTACTTTTAAAATGAAACAACGAAAGTTCAAGTTCATGTTGCAGTTTTAGTTTTGTTTAAGAATATTTCCAGAGTAGCTGCTTCTCTTTAGTCCCCACCCCTCCCCAATCTTCTTCCTCAAAACCATACCCTATACCTTCCTGTTGTAGCATACTTTTAAATACTTGGTTAGAGAAGGGCTGCATAATGTTTTTTTTTTTTTTGAATTTTTGAATTTTATTTTATTTGTTTTTTTATACAGCAGGTTCTTATTAGTTATCTATTTTATACATATTAGTGTATATATGTCAATCCCAATCTCCCAATTCTGCATAATGTTTATTATTGCAATTAAAGCATGGTAAAAGAGGGAAGAAATGGCCTTTTTTAAAGAAAATAAATATTAATACAATTATTATTTCCTTGGAGTCACACTCATCTCTTTTCCCCATCTCCCTTTTACAATGCTGTTAGTGGTTTTGCTCGTTTGTTTGTTTTTTTAAATAAATTTATTTATTTTTATTTATTCATTATTTTTGGCTGTGTTGGGTCTTCGTTGCTGCACGCGGGCTTTCTCTAGTTGTGGCGAGCAGGGGCTACTCTTTGTTGTGGTGCACTGTTTGATTGGTTTTTAACTTTTAGCTTAAGAGTTAAAGCTATTTCCAAAGGAAAGACCTGAAATTTTACATCTCCAGTGCAGCCATGTTTTTAGCATTAGCTTCCAAAATGGGTGATGACAAAGCCTTACTAAAAAACCATGGACATAATATTAAATGGTGAAGAGACATCTTTTCAGGATCCTCTGGGTGGTGGTCATTTTGCAGGGAAGCCAACAGTGAATCAACTGCAGTTGAAGATTCTGATCTCTTATAAAATGACAAAATCATTAGATTCCCCATGAGGAAAAATATTCACACACACAGAGCAATTTACTGACAACTAGTAGAAATTTTTAAAAGGATAATATGAACAAAATAAGTATCTTTTATTAGGATTAATACCTTCAGGCATGACTCCAAAATTATTTCACCCCATTTCTTCCTGTTGGCATCTGGTGTGTGGTAGTCTGAATGAGTGTCTCCAATTCTTCCATCCTCTCTGCATTCACACTCTTACTGTGATCTCATTGTGGGTGGGTTGTCCTTCCCCAATCCTTGAATTTGAGCTTGGTCATGGGACTTTCTTTGGCTCAGGGCGTGTGAGCAGAAGTGACGATGTGCCAATACTCTCTTAGGTCTTAAGAGATCCTGTTTGTCTACCTGCAGTCTTGACTTTTGACATCACTGTAAGAAGAACCAATCCTGCTTTGCTTGTGGGCCCAAGATACACAAAACACACATGTTGCGAACCTGGACCTGCAGACTTGCAGCACTGAGTACCACAGCACCACCTGTCCTGTCGATCCTTGAGAATCAATGACTAGTGTGTGAGCCACCAAGATTTTTTTTTTTTTGATTGCTTATTACACAGCATTACTGTAGCAATTGTTGACCAATAAGAGAACTTTGATTGACCAAAGCCTGTTTTAAAATGGCTATTTACAAAATGTTAGACTTAAGCTTAATATGTTGTCATTGTTTTCAGTTTTAATGTTAGATGTGTATTTCTGAGCTGTATAATATTTTTAGTTTTATATAGCTGGATGATTACAGGTTTTGTCTTTTGTTCCAATTTTCATTGTTTATTAATGGGAAGAAGAAGTATGACACTCCAAGTGAAAGAGGACTTTGTTTCATTAACAATGACTGCCATAGGCATACATACTACATATGTTCGTATACTTATCAAGATACTAATACTGGGTCTGATTTTTCTCTTAGATCCTCACATTCAGAGCTGCATTTCATCAGTGGTATAGGCTGGTCTTACAAACCATAGGTCAAAGGTCAAGATATTACCAGTTAATTCTGTCTTGAAACAGCATAATACAGAGCATTAGACTGGGAGTCGAAAGGTCCAGGACCCACCAGTTGTTATGCTACCAATTACCCGTTCTACTTAGGAGAAGCCTCTTAATAACTTCTTGAGCCACAGATCCCATAAGACTATAAAGTTCTACAGTTTTCTGATTCTGGACCTTTCACTTAGTTGTGTCAATTCACAGTAATGCCAGAAAATGAGATTCTGACAATAGTGTCATTAATATTATAAGTATGGGAGAAACCGAGGAGGTGTCTACAGAGACTTTTATGGTTGCTCAAGTACCTCTTCAATAAGATTGATTTAAGAAAGGACATGTATGAAAGATAAAAAGAGAGCCATTGACCAAGGGGAAATGATACTAATAAAGCTAAAACTCAGAATGAGATGAAACTTATGAGAAATGATAAATTTAAAATAAGATGAGTTATGATGAGAAGGAGAAGAACAAAGACTGTATTGGCTGATTGGCTGGAGTACCTAAGACCTAGGCAAGTGTAGTCCCTACCACGGACCCTGTGCTTTTAGAGGGTCACTCTCTGGTCTGCCTCTTGGAATAAAGAGATCATGAGATTTAGGGGATACACTCACATGGGCCAGACCCCTTGTCCTTAGACCATGATCCAGGTAGGTTGGGACTCTGAAATTTCCTGCCCCAAATCCTCAAACCTGCTTTCGGTGCCAGCACAGGCCTCTTCTCTGGATTTGTCCTCACAAGGGTAGAAGGCCAACACATAGCTGTTTGCAGGGGATGGAGCATGGTTTGAACGGGCTGATGTGTGAAGCTATACAGGATAGAACCAAGGCTGGGAAGAGAAGTGAGGTGGGCCCAGGCATATAATCTGTGCAGTCACAGGGACCTGCACAGAAAAGGACCCTGCACTTAGTTTAATGCTCTGCTATTGATGTCTTGATATTCTTAATAATTTCTTCTTTGGATTTGTTTTCCAAACGTGGAGTCTAATAGGACAATGGAACATGCATGTAAACAGAGGAGATACACGCAATATGCATGCTCACCACTGTTGCTTGCCACCCTATTTGCATGGCAGCATTCCTAGTGCCCCATGAGCACAGAATTTCAGTGAATTCACAACGCACGGGGGCTCAGTGAGACTCAAAGCAAGTATAGGTAAGCAAGTTAGGTCTATTACTAAGGGCAGGCACGGACAGTCCTGAGAGGCCATGCTTTCTATTTGAACCAGAACTTGCTTTGAATGCAGAAAGTAAGCACTGGTGTTCTAAGAAATGTGAATGACCAAGGAACCCTATCATATTCTTTCTTATTTGTGTTACTTCTCTTTAATAGCCAACCACTTATACTGAAAGTGATGACATAGAAGGAAAGAGAAAGGGTGATCAATAGTTCCTTTCCCAGTTAGCCCTTTCTTACTCATCAGTAAGGTGAAGGTAGAGATTTTTGGTGGATGTGCATATATGAAAAAGTGAACTAAAAAAAGTTGAAATAATTTCGTGCAATGTTTCCATTGTTGTGGTAACATATATACATACATACGTATGTACATACATTATATATATAATGAGCTATAAAATATGAATCATATAGTTTAGGTAATTCTGCATACAAGTTAAATGTTCTCATATTCATATTTAAAACTGACATTGCACAATATAAAATGGTGCAACAGAAAGATTTTACAGTATAAAGATGTTTGCATTTAAAATTGGCCTTACATACTAAAAGGATATAAAATTCATGATAATAATTTAAAATTTCAATTTTTCTTCAGATAGTAAATACAAAACACCCATGACAAGTTGAGAAAGAGAGAAGAGGGACTGCAGAAGAAAGGGAAAAACTTCATAGTTTAATATCTTTAATGACGTTTATTTCATACTTTGTTAATAAGGGGCCTAAACATTTCTATTTTGCACTGTGCCATACAAATTATGTAGCCTATCTTGGGTGGGCCATGGGTGGGAGGTCCTTGATGGGGACTAGCTCCCACTGTATCTAAAGTGTAACCAGCCCTTCCAAGTTCTCATTAAGGTGTATCTGTCAAGGTAAGAGGATATAAAACATGCTTAACAGATTTGGGTAGATATTTAATTCTAAATATTTGGATATATAACATGTGATCCCCATATTTTCTCTTGCTCCTGGCCCTGCAATGATTATCTGTGGGCTTGCTGTTTGAAGTCAACAGGACTATGAAAATAAAAGAGAGGAGTTTTGGTTTTAGCAGCACTGACATAGGCTGCTGGTTGTCTCCAACAAATCCAACTCTGGCAATGACGGAAAAAGTAAAAAAAACATATATAGATCTGAAAAATGAATGTAAGCCCCTACAGAAACTCCTGGGGAAATGGAGGTGGTTGTGACCTGGCACAGGATGGAAAGAGGAGCCTAAGTGGGTGTAGCACTGGGAGCCCCCATCAAAAGATTGGTCAGGGCAGAACTCTGGAGTAGGGCTGCTTTAAAAAAGAAAAAAAAGCAGCAGCCGCCCAGCATAGCTTGGTTGGTAGGTAACTCCCGGGCAGTATTAAAGTCTGGCTGAAGTGTCAGTAAGCAGTCTGAGTCGTCATAACTACCTTCTACTTTTCTCCTAGATTCTGAATGTTGTATGATTGGAGGTGAAAAGCCCTTGAAGGAAAGCTATGTTCAGGAAAGTCAGACAAGGAGTTTTGCTAAAAGGTGGAGTCGCAAACTTATTTGGGGTTTGGCAGCAAATAGGTAAATTCAAACCAAGATCTTTGCTTTAGGGCCCATCCACTCCGGCAGATCCCTCTTCTTTAAGTCACTGAGAAAGTGGCATCACAAAATAGAGCCTGGGCTCTGGCCCCCTCCCTGAGTACACATTAACAATCTACCCAAGTAGTAGTCATATCCAAGGCTACTTACAGGGAACCTACAAGTAGGATGACCACTTAATTTATCATCCAAATCAGGACATTTCTGATGGTGAAAGGGGAGCAATTAATAACTACCTTGGCTCTATGGGTATAAACTGGGAATGTCCCAGGCCAACCAGGATACATGGTAACCCTACACATAAGTTTTATTTGTATAAATTAGAAAAAAGTATCCTTTCTGGATGAACAAATTAGAAAAACATACTTTCTACAAGGTGGGCAAATTGTTGAAACAATTTTAAAGGCACAACATGTCTAGGCAGAAAAATTAGAAATAAGCACTCACTCTGGACCCAAGAATTAGGAAAAGGCAGCACCATATGGCTTGGCTCGACAAGTAGATGACACCTTTGGGTGAAGAAAAGTTCACTTTGATTTCTGGGAGGATCAGTCCTGTTCCAGAGCATCAACTTGGTGATGAAGCACAGGTGCATGTCAGGTCCTCTCGTCCCCTTGACCAGGCGTGTTTATGCAATGTTCAATTGGCATAGTCATGTATGGTGGTCCTGCTTATGACCACAGGACAATATAAGCTTCAAGTCATCTGAGGAGCACAAATACTATAAAAAAGTGGACTGAAATAATAAATTGATATTTAATTAATAATAAACAATGCCAGATTTGAAAATCAGCATGCTGAATACTTACAAAGTGATATGGGAAACTATTCATAATCTGAAGCAGGAACAACACTTATGAATACTGTGAAAGGCTCCTGGATTAAAACCATAAAGTGTTCCAAACAGGATAGGAAAGAGGAAAAACAACCACACTTTTAAATTTATAAGGAAAATTAAGGACATCACAATGAAAAATTCAAAAAGTCTAGAGAGAAAAAATAAGTAGATGAACTATAAATCAACAGGTGTCATATGGACATCAGGTTTCTTGATCACAAATGCAGGCCAGAAGATAATGGAGTAATAATTTCAAACTTTTGAAGGAAAATAAGTGTGAAACTAGAATTTTATATACTGCTAAATTATCATTTAAGATGAAACCACAATGAAGACATTCTCAGATGCACAAAGCGTCAGAAGGATTACCATATAAAAACCTCCTTTGAAAACACTTGTTATGAAAGTATGTCATAATTAACTAACTAAATTCATTAATTCAATAATATGCTATAAAATATACAGGAGGTATGGTAACTCTCATTTTTTTTTTTTAAATCTCGAAGATCAGATTAATGAGCATATTCATACCAATTCAGAACTAAAATTCTTAATGAGAAGGGTGGGCACATGAATAGGTAAGGGGAGCCCAGAGGAAGGAAAAATCATGTTAGCTCCATATTTCTTTTCTGAAAAACATTATATATTGATGTTTAAAATATTCATAGGAAGAAATGACTCTAAGTGTGGGTCTTTATAAATTACATTTAACCACTAGAAGAAAAAAACTAGGATGTTTAACTCTCAAATAAAACAATCTATCCAATGAAAGGCCATATAGGAGGAGATGAAAAAGCAGAAAGAAATGAAAGTGTAAGCAATAGAAAATATAAAGTTAAATAGCCAAAATAAATCCTAATATAAGATTAATTGCAGTAAATATAAATATGTTGAATTCAAATACCAGAAGACTGGATTAAAAATACAAAATTGAACATGTTGTCTACTTGATTAATTCTTAAAATAATAGGACAAAAAATTGATAATAAACAAATTTTAAGTTTTGGTATAAAGAGTTACCAGTCAATATGAACTGTAAGAAATCAGTGTAGTGATTTAAAACTAGATAAAATAGAATTCATGATAAAATACATCATAAAACATAAAGAGATTATATATACTGGTAAAACAAAAATAGATCAAGAATATATACAATCATGAACATATAGGTACCTAAAATAGACTGTAAAATATGTGATAAAACAAGTGCTAGAAGCATAAGATGGAACTGAAAACTAAAAAAATTAAAAATAAAAAAATTAGTATTTTACTGCAAGTTTCTTAAAGCTAGATAGATCAAGCAGAAAAAAATAAGGAAAAATAAAAGTTTGAATAATGCTATGAATAAGTTCAAACTAAGTGATTCAGAAAGAACTTAACATTAAACAACAACAACAAAACCCACACTTTTTCCAAATTATATGAGAATCTCACAAAAAGTTATTAGAAAGAAAGAATAAACATTGTTTTAAAGAAACAATAACATCATAAAATATAGTCTCCTACGATAATGTCATATGCATAATATATAGCAAAATTTCATATATATGATTATTTAAAACAAATTTAAAAATCATAGGGGGGAATTCCCTGGTGGTCCAGTGGTTAGGACTCTGTGCTTCCATTGCAGGGGGCACAGGTTCGAGCCCTGGTCTGGGAACTAGGATCCCACATGGTGTGCAGTGCGGCCCTCCCCACCCCCCCAAAAAAGTCATACAATGACCCTTCAGTTAAAGAGATCAAGAAAAATGTATAAATACTTAAAACTGAAATGAAACGACAATGAAAACACTATTGCTTTAGGTTAGAGCGGGTATTTTTGCAATGCTCCCTTTAGTAAGTTATTAAACCAAAAAGCTATTGTGTGGAAAATTCAAGGTGTACGTGTGGGTATATGAATTTTTTCACTTCTCTATCATGGGACAAAAGAAAAAAAGTTGGGTTTCAATGCTGGCAAATTAGACACAGATATTTCATGGAAATATCTGTACCTTTAGGGTACTCAGAGGATGACCTTGAAAGAAGGAAGCTAAAATTGGATGGAAAAAAGTGTTAAATGTTGTTTAGAATGAGTTATATTTGATGAGCTTAAGTAAGAGCAATATTTACAAAGCCATATAAAGGCATACCTAAGAGATATTGTGGTTTTGGTTCCAGACTACCACAATAAAAAGAATATCACAATAAAGCAAGTCACAATTTTTTTGCTTTCCCAGTACATATGAGTTATGTTTTCACTATACTGTAGTCTATTAAGTGTGCATTAGCATTATGTCTGAAAAAACAATGTGCATACTTTAATTTAAAAATACTTTATTGCTAAAAAATGCTAACCATCATCCGAGTCTTCAGCAAGCCATAATCTTTTTTGCAATAGTAACATCAAAGATCACTGATCACAGATCACCGTAGCAAATACAATAATAATGAAAAAGTTTGAACTATTGAGAGAATTTCCAAATTGTGACATAGGGACACAAAGTAAGCAAATGCTGTTAGAAAAAAAGTGCTGATAGACTTGCTTGACACAGGGTGGCCACAAATCTTTAATTTGTAAAAAACACAATGTCTGTGACGTGCAATAAAGTGAAGTACAATAAAAACAAGGCATGCCCATAATCTGTATGTGTATGTGAATGTGAATGTGTATGTGTATGTGTATATCAGACTAAAGGTTAGTTATAAAATGTCAACAGTTAGTGGAAGGGGGTTTTACACTTTCTGTTTGTTTATCCTAAAACTGGCTGAATATCAGAATCACCTGCAGAAGCAAAAAAATAAATAAAATCCAGATGCCCAAGTCCCATCTCTGAAGATTCTCATTCAATGGGTTCTGGATTTCCACTATGTTTAAAAACCTAAAGGTGATTCTGATACGATTCATAGACACAATGTAAAGCTTCTGCTTTATAGGAAATAATACCAGATTATTTTGTTATTTTATAGTTATATTAACAGGTTGTACTATTGACGGATAAATCTGATGTCAAAATGCACTCCCCACTAGGGATAAAAAAGGAACTAGTACTCTCTACTGCCGCTTGGTGGCAGCATGCATATATTGCAAGGGCAATTATTGTAGGAATCCAAATTAATGGAACATTTTAGAATTGGAAGACTACATAGAGATCATCTAGTCAAGCTTCCAACTATTATAGTTGTGAAAACTTAGGCCCATATAAATGAAATGATTCATCTTCAAAGAGCATTAGTGAAAGAGTATGAAATAAAAAATATCTCTGAACCTTTAATTTAGTGCTATTTTTATTAATCTCAAGAATTAGCTCAAACTTCAGTGTGATAGATTTGGGATTGAATTCTTGCTTGGATTTACTGGTCAGTAGGTTACTAAAACACTTTTAACTTCGCTTTTCACATATGTAAAATGGTGAGCCTTGACTGATATACAGTATGAGATAGCCTAGCACTGTTCTTAACACATACAAGTACTTAAAATTTTTTGGCTCTCATCCCTCTTAAACAACCTCTGTCCTCTTAACAATAAAAGTGTCTTTCAGCTAGCAAAGCACCCCAGAGCTGACAACATTCTGGCAAGAGATACAGGATTCTTTTTCTTACTGGGGGTTCTTTATACCTGATATTTGAACTGCACTTAAACACGAACATCTCTTGTTTATACTGTATTAATGGATTTGATAGATGAATTTTAAAAAGTAATATGCAGAAATTAAGCTGCCTTACTCTCAAGAAATATAATTCGATAGTGGTGGCTAGAATGATAAACAGTGTTTGGACAGGGAGTCCATATTGGATATGAACAACCTGTACTCCCATTTGTTATTAAGAATAAATAGAATCCTTTCAAAATCTGTTTTAAAGGGCAGTTATTTTCTTCTGACTCATTTAAGTTACCTTCAAGAAAAAGACAATCTCCTGAATCCTTGTTTAAAAGGCTTTTAATATAAAGCAAATAATTTTTTGCAACATTTCCCAAACTTTTCATTATCAAATTGGCTGACGCTTCTCAACGATGATCATTTCACAACAATATCTCCATTTTCACCTTCTTTAAATGAATTGGCCTCATAGATGTGCCATTAAAACAGAGCTTCACTCTCAACATATTTTTAATTTTGTATTCAGACAGTATGAAGAAAACAGGATCAGGGAATTCAGCCATAAAAGTGAATGGATTACTGATACATGCTACATCGTGGATGCAACTAAGTGAAAGAAGTCAGACACGAAAGGCCACATATTGTATGGTTCCATTTATAGGAAATGTCCAGCAGTGGCAAATCCATAGAAACAGAAAATATTATACATTAGTGGTTGCCAGGGGTTTGGAAGAGAGGGAAATAGGGAATGACTGCTTAAAATGGGTGTAGGTTTCCTTTTGGGGTGATGAAAATGTTTTGCAACTAGGCAGTGGTGACAGTTACACAACACTGTGACAGTACTAAATTCCACTGAATGGTACAATGAATTGTAAAATGATCAAAATGGTGAATTTTATGTTATGTTCATTTTACTACAATAAAAAGGAGAAAGAATTAGGGAAAGACTTTGAGTTTGGGAAAGTAAGGCGAACTGGTCAAGAAAAAGACAGCTCTACTATTCAGTTTTCTCTCAGCTCTCCCAGTGCATTAATCCTCAGCAAAAAGTAGCCTGAACTTGTAGATGACAGTCATTCAACACAGTCCAGGGAAAAGTAAATAAAATAAAACCCAACTATTCTGATTTAGCACATCTATGACAGGTTAACTTCCTGCTCAGCCACATGGACATTCATGAGGACGTTTCACTTTAGGTGTCCTCTACTTCAGTACTTGATACGCACAGCTCATTCACACATGTAGGCAACAGCATTCCTTAATTCGATGGAATCTGCTGTGCTGGTTGTGATCAGTCTCATGAAAAGAAAAGGAGGAAAAAGCCTCCACATTGGCTTTGTGGTCTTGGGACGAAATGGATGCAGAAGACAGCTTGATTGTCAAACTGGAAACTTTTATTTTCCTTTTCCTTTTCTTTTTGTCTTTCCTCTCAGGTCTTCTGCCCACTTCCCACCCCCTTCTTTCAAACAGGAAAGACACTAATTAGCTGTTTTGTTTTGTTTTTTGGTAAAACAACTGTTGTTTTAGATTTCTTGTTGTTCTGTGAATGTTATTGTTTTTACTGCCAAATGAGCTTCAGTGGTTGATGTAGGGGGTCTCTTGGGAACTTAACTTTTTCAAGTTCAAGTGTAAAAGCTTTTTTTATTTGAATTGGCTTTTACTGGGTGCTTCAAGATTTGCTCTTGGCTCTCTGACGGGGGACTGAATAGCACTATGTTTCCTTTGAGGTTCCAATAAATAAAGGATTCCATGTTCTCCTGGGCACTTTTTGGTGATTTTGCTGTGTGTGCTCTCTAATAGCCAGATGCAGATTCCAGGAAAATGACATATAAATGAATATAAATAATCTTATAGTTTTAGGATTTGCTTTGGCCATACTCCTGGTATCATTCTGCTTCTTGTAGAGGATGGCTTTAAAGAGCATTAGCTATGTATATATTACATATAATATAAATATACCAATATTAAATATTATATTGATGTATAAATGTAATATATTAATATTTATATTAATGTATAACAATTATGTATTATATTAATATATATTTTTGCATAGCATATATTATATACAAAATATATATGACTAATGTAATGTATTTATATGTTTAATATGTTCATAATATTAATATGATATATCATATATTGATTATAAAATAATTATATCACAATATATAAATATATAATTATTATCTGATATAATACATTATATTTAATATATTCTATGTAACACAATATATAATGTATTATTATAAGACAATTATATAATATAAATATAATACATATATAAAACTATATATATTTTAATTATACATTACACATACAAGTATGTATAGCTACTTATAATTTTATTTACATAGGAATCTGTCCATCATAACAACTGATGTAAAAACATGCAATATTTTAAATCAAATGGGCCATAATCTTACTACCTACACATAACTACTTTTAAAATCTTGAACCCTGTCTAAATCATGCTTACATATCTCTCAACCTGTTTTTCTACACATGCACATATACACACATTTATACATAATATATATGTATACTACCAGTTTTCGGTTCAATGTATATAAATATATGATATGTATAATTATATTCCTGTGTATGTATACAAATATAAATCAAAGGTATGTGTATATGTATGTATTTCATATGTTTATATAAATACACAAATAATGTATGTGTATATAAATGCATGACTGTATACATACATACACAGAAATATACTTATTTAAACAAAAGGGACCTAAATAAACATAGTTTTCTAAGAATAAAAATAGTTACGTCTCACTGTTTCAATAACAGTTTATAGTTTTCTACTGTATGTGCTTCTATAATTGTTATGAACAATTCCCATTTGTTGAATGTTAAGCTGTTTTAGTTTTTTGCCATTATTAATGAAGCTCTGAAGAATATGGTGGGCAAGATTACTTGAAAAACTCTCCTAAAAGAAAAGAGTTCGGTATGCTAGGTGAAACGGAAACAACTTATTTTTAAGTGCGTGGTTGATTTTTGAAGTGTGCAATAGAAATTTCCAGGACCCATGAAAGAAGGGTGGTACATGTGTGAGAGTTATAGCTATATTAAGAGTGGATTGAAGATCTTGATAGCTTAGAACAGAAGCTGGCAGTCCTGTGGTTATGGAGCCAGATAGCAAATATTTTAGGCTTTGTGGACCAAAGAGGCAAAACTGAGGATATTATTTAGGTACTTAGGTAACCATTTAAAATGTTACCACTTAAAATGTGAAAATTATTCATAGCTCATAGGCCATAAAATATAGGCACCTGTCTGGATTTGGAATACAGGCCATAGTTTAATGACACACCTGACATAGAGACTTGTTTTTAAATGGCCATGACCACATGGGAGGCAGGAGATAAAACTCCATCCCTACTAGATGGGAAGTTAGAACTAAACCTATCCCTAGCTTCACCTTTAATGAAAGGGTGTGCCAGTAGAAAAAATATCTGCTGGCAAAGGGAGACTAAGACCAAATTCTCTTGGCCGCTGCTCTGGGTAGGAAACAAGTAGGAAATCTTGAGAATTTTGAACCCCAGATCTGTGTTCACAGTGTTTGGGTTGCAAATTTATTTGTGGTCTTGCAAACAGAAGCTAAGAAATTAACTTAAAATGCTCCCAAATAGGTGGTATTCCAAACACAAAGCTAAACCCTTTCTGGAGAGGTAGAACTTCAATCCAGGCCTATAGCATTCCCACAGATAAAGTTTAGCTAAACATGAGCTCATGATCTAAATTTACACAATAATGAAGAAATCAGCTACAATTGGAGAGAATCAGCAAAAACAATCAATACCAGAATTAGATTCCCAAGGCCATCCATCAGATGTTGGAATTATCAGGTGCAAGGCAGAAAATATACATAAAACTAGAACTGAAACAAGGAACAAGGATGTTTTAAAAGACTGGGTAGTATCTTTAAAAATTTTTTAAAGTACATGTCATTGATAAAGCTAAAAACTCAAAGGTTGTGTAAAACAGCAGATTAATCATGGAGAAGAGTGAAATTATGCTGTTTTTAAAAATATGGCACATCAGATTTTCTGCCTAATTATATAAGTAGATTTATCTTAAAAAATACACATCATTTTAAAGACTTATTGGCTGTAAAATAAGTAAAGGATATTTCAAAGGGCTTCTCTTCAAAGAAAAGTGAGAAGTAGCAAAACACAGAAAGTCTAGGGGAAAAAATGTCAATATATACATTGCTATAGGGTGCACTAAGGCTTAGGCCAGCAACAATGTGGAGGAGCTGACCCTTAGATACAACTAAGGTGGAATCTTCAAAAAGGTTCAAATATTTATAACTAAAAAGATTTATTAAAATTAATAACCAAGTGTTTTAATTAACATCAGAAGAACAAAACAATAAACCTTGAGAACATAGAAAAAATAGATAATAAAGATATGAGCAGAACTTAATAAAACAGAAAAAAGTATAAAATTGAGGTGATTTAGTAAGTCAAAATAATATTCTTTGAAAAGATTTAAAAAACACACTTTGATTAAGAAAAACAAAAATATATGTAAATAATATACAGAAAGAATCAGGACAATGTTATAGCAGAGAGTACAAACAGAGAATATATGAAATGCCAGTAAGTTTGAACATTTATGTAAGGTGGACAATTTCCTAGCTCCTAAAGTTTACCAAAACTGACACAAGAGGAAATATATAGCTGGAGTTCTTTAACCAGTAAAGGAATTAAGTCAATAGTTTACAATCTTTCACCAAGAAAATACCAGACTCACCCAGATCATTTGGGAGGTGAATTCTATCAAACTTCTATTAAACAGATAACATCAGTATTCATAAAGAAAAACTTCTAGAGAGTAGCAAAGGAAGAATGCTCTTTTATTCATCTTATGAAGTCTATATAATCCTAATACTGAAAAGAGATTAGGAGTGTAAGGAAAAAGAAATTTACAGGTCAAATTTACTTGTAAATATAAAAGCAAAAATTTTAAACTATTATATTAGCTACCCAAGTTCACTAGAGTAAGAAAAAGCATGACCAAGTTAGGTCATCCAATGAATGAAAAGGTAGTTTAATGTCAAGAATATATATCAATAGATTTAAATCACTACATTTTATTTCTTTCATTTGTCTCTTTAAAAAATTGATAAGTACTTATATTGATCTCTCTTGTACTAGGCACTGTCCTAAGTCATTTACATATTTACTCCTTTAAACCTTCTATCATCCCTGGGGGAAGGTTCTATTTTGCTTCCATTTCTTAGGTATGACTCTAACACCCAGGAAAGTAAAGTAACATTTGCAAGTTTTTGTGGATGGTCAGTGATGGGACCCGTACAGGAACATCCAAAGTCTGTGCTTGGAAACAGTGCCCCATGTTGACACTCACATTACAGATGAAAGGAAAAGAACCACACACTTAGAATATAGATGAAATCTCACAATACAGGTTAAAGGAAAGGAACCATGCATTTACATTATAGATTAATACCCACATAACAGGTTAAAGGAAAAAGAAACATGTGCTTCTCTCAAAAGTTGTAAAGAAAGCATATCTATTTCTAAATATATTTCCCAATTTCTTTTGCTTGTTTTCTGATCTTTGTAGTACATTTTGCCATGTGGAAAATTTTAATTCTTATATAATTAAATGTATCCTTTTTTCTTTGTATCTTAGAAAGGTATTCCTCATGAATAATTTATTTCAAGTCTCCCAGGTTTCTGATACTTTTACAGTTTCATTATTTTTTTACTTTTAACTAGTTGCTATATCTAAAATTTATTAATGATAGCCATATTTTCCCACTTTTGTTGAATAATTTTTGCTACAGATCTAAAGTGTCAATTTTATTTTAATCTCAATTCCCTTATGCTCTTGAATCTAATCTTAAGATGCTTCCTATTCCACTGGTTGTTTTGTCTATCTGAAACAAAATGCTACCTTAATTATAATGTAATTATAATATAATAAATGTAATTAGTAAACATAATACAATATATAATAAATAGCATAATATAAAATAACAAAATATAATTTACCATATAACAAGGTCAAAGGAGAACAAGACTATACAGTCATTAGAAATATCCCCCAAAAATATTTTATAAAATTCAATATTCATTTCTAATTTAAAAGAAATAGTAAAATAAGAATTGATGAATGCTTCCACAATAAGAAAAAATTATATATCTAAAAGAGAAAGAGGTAAATGATAAACTTTAGTAACACTGGCAATAAATGCAGGACAAGATGAAGATGTCTGATATAATGTTAAAGAAAAACTATTATTCTTTTTTGTTTTTGTTTTTTGTTTTTTGTTTTTTTTTTTGGCTGTGCTGCACAGCATGTGGGATCTTCATTCCCCGACCAGGGGTCGAACCTGCGCCTCCCGTATTGAAGGCAGATTCTTAACCACTGGACCACCAGGGAAGTCCCGAAAAACTATTATTTAACATTGTTTTTGCAGTACTGATGATTTCAGTGAAAAGAGAATCTCATAGAAAAGAGTATCTTGTTCTTCTTAATGTCTGTACACTTTTCCATTGCATGAACATAACAGCTTATTTAACCAGTATGTTACTGATCTGCATCTGGATTTCTAGGTTTTTATGGAATTTTATTTATGCACAATTGTTTCAAACTCTAGGACTTCCTCTTATGTTTATATCTTTTGAAAGAAACAGTATCTCCGTAGATGATTTATCTGTGCTGGCTGCTAGTGGACTATGGCTACTTCTCAGTTCTTCCCTTTACATTCCTAGTCAATATGAAAACGGAAGGCAAGAAGGTCTTCTGCTTAGAGACTGTAAAGATAGGTCTTGGTGATAAAGTCTTGGTGTTAAAGGCTAAAAATATCAACCCAGAACAAATGTTTTTCCAGCTATAACTATGTGTGATTCCCTTGGCTTGATTCTGTAGAGGATGTAAGACAAGACTGTAGGATCTGCCCTCAAAGTGCTTTCAGTAGGATGAGCTAAGTAAAGTATGGTGGCATATCTAATTCAAGACAAAATATAATGGCTACTTTTTCTCTCATAGCAAAACTTGGTGGAGTGAATGTAGAAGTCACTGTAAGCTTTTAATTAAAGGAACACAATAAATCTTGTATTGGAAGGTGATTATTCTGGTCTCTTTGTGGAGATGAATTGGAAATTGTCTAGAAGAAGGAAAATTAGCTTAACCAAAGTTAAACTCATAAATAATTGAGCATTAATTAAATATTTGTGGCCTATGTTTCTCTTTGACCATAATTTCTCCCAATTTATACAGCTCTTTGATACCTGATTAATCATTGTCAAAGATGCAATTAACAATGATTATTACTGTGTATTAGGTTTTGCCTGGGCCCTGAAGAAACTATCCTAAATTACCAGCTATGATTGTCACTTGATTTCCTCACAAAGAACAATCAGAACTCCTGGTCTTAAGTGGCTTGGAATGTGAAACTAAGAAGTCTCTTAGATATTATTAGAGGACCCTACAGAGCCCATTGGTGAAAGTCTGGAAAACATTGGGCTTCTTAAAATTGATTCTTGTAGTGCTTTGGGAAAGATCACTGAACCAAAAGGATAACGGTGTTTCTGGTTCTGCTGTTAGCCTTCTACATGGAAACATCACTGAAGCTTCTGGACTCAATTTCCTTCCTCGTGTGTGAATGTCACTGAAAATATCCAACTCCTTTCTATCCCCATATAACTTCTAAAACTAAGCAAAATGAAGACTCAAAATTCATTTCAAATAATGAAATGAATGTATAACGTAGAATGGAACTGGGAGAATACCTGGTTTAAATTCTGGAAAGTATTAAGTATACAATTCTGGATAAGTTGCTTAATCTTGCTTAGTCTAATTTAATGCCCATCTCACAGGATGTTATGATGATTAATTTAATATCTTTGTATAACGTACAATGTTACGTAATTTCTTCTTGTTGTTTTTCTTGAGTAAATTCATATCCTTAAGCAACTCACTGTAAAAAATAGTTACTTACTTGCTTAAATTACTCTTATCTTCTATTATCAGCTGAATTGTGTCCTGCTTAAATTAATATGTGGGGGCTTCCCTGGTGGCGCAGTGGTTGAGAATCTGCCTGCTAATGCAGGGGACACGGGTTCGAGCCCTGGTCTGGGAAGATCCCACATGCCACGGAGCAGGTGGGCCCGTGAGCCACAACTACTGAGCCTGCGCATCTGGAGCCTGTGCCCCGCAACGGGAGGGGCCGCGATGGTGAGAGGCCCGCGCACCGTGATGAAGAGCGGTCCCCACACCGCGATGAAGAGTGGCCCCCGCTTGCCGCAACTAGAGAAAGCCCTCGCACGAACCGAAGACCCAACACAGCCAAAAATAAATAAATAAATAAATAAATAAAGTAGCTATAAAAAAATTAAAAAAAAAAAAAAGAATTTATAAAAAAAAAAAATTAATATGTGGAAGTATTAACCCCCAATACCTCGTAATATGACTGTATTTGGAGATAAGGCCCTTAAATAGGTAACCGAGGTAAAATGAGGTCAAATGGGTGGGCTCTAATCCAATATGACTGGTGTCCTTATAAAAAGAAAATATTAGGACACAGACATGTACAGAGAGAAGACCATGTGAAGACAAAAGGAAAAGATGGCATCTACAAGCCAAGAAGAGAGACCTCAGAAGAAATCAATCCTGTTGACACCTGATCTCAGATTTCTAGCCTCTAGACCTGTGAGTAAGTAAATTTCTGTTGTTTAACCTACTCAGTCTCTGGTACTTTGTCATGGCAGCTCTAGGAAACTAATACAAGTTTTTATGGCCTCCTTGTCTCAAGTTGAAAGTTCAATATTTGGCATTGTAGCTAGGAAACAAAAATAACACCTACATTCCTTGTTATAGTCTTTCTTCCCCATTCTCATTGCTAGTAATTTCCATATTTGGGTCTGTTTTCTATATCTTGTAAACAGAGTGTTATGCTCATTTCTAGCCTTACTGCTAATACACAATAAATGTGCAGATACTGAATAGATTTTGGAGAAGTGCAACATATAGTTGGTACATGTGTGTATGTGTGTGTGTGTGTATTCATATAATTTATACTTTTTCTCTATTTTCTTCCTTTGGTGTGATCTAGGATTCTCTGCTTTTGTGACTAGTACTCTTGAATACTAATCCCTGAGTTTAATTCACCAAAAATTGTCAATAATAATAATAATATGGGGAAAGAGAGAGTGATAGAGGGAGAGGAACAAACAATCAGGCAAGGGCAATACTGTGAAGTATTAGGGTCTTATTAATAAGATTAAGTTAGTCTAGAGGAAATGACTGTAAATATCATCAGTGAGCCCAGTTGGTCTTTACTGACTGCTAGACACATCCCTGAGTTCTGTTCTTAGTCTCCAACTGTATGATTACTACTGTCTGGAAGTATTATTTGAACAGCTAAAGTCACTTAATGGAAAAAGAATATGTCTTTAGAGAATCAACAGTAATTTTTCTATCTGATTAAAAAGCAATGTTGACTGTCTGGAAACCTCAGTCATATTTGTAAGCAGGAAAGCATTGGCTATTAAAAGTGGATGATGTAAAGAGATGAGCAGAAGCTTTGGCAATAGATATACCTGGATTTAATTCTCACTTCTACCACTTGGCAACTGGATAGCCTTAGGCAAGTTTCATACCTCCCTGAAATTCACTTAATTCAGTCTGTAAAATGGCATAATAACTTATTATAGCATCCTTTTAGGAATTTTAAATCAGTTATTGAAATAAAAGTGCACAATATATAGACAAGTATGGATTCCTCAATAGGTGTTTGACCTTTCATTTCTCCAGTATCCCACCCGCATCAAATAAAGAAAAATACTTTTTAAAATTTACGAATACTTCATTGTTCTAAAGTTAAAGCAATAAAAATAAAAATAATCAAATGGCCTACTATCATACCATTAGAAGAAAACAAATAGGTGTTCATGAGAGTTCCAAATTAGAATACAGGTTTTCATTAGGCACCTGTTTATGTATGCTATTCTGCTCTTTACAATAAATAATTAAATTTAAAAGACTTAATTCCTACTTTTAAGACTTTATTAGTTTACAAATTACATATCGACCTATGCTAAATTTTATACTGACCAATGCTAATGAATTCAGTACAGAAAACAAAAAACACTGCACTCAAGCAAACTATATATATATGTATACACATATATATGTGTATACATATATATATAACTTACATGCATTTATATCCTACCATGTCTCATAAAGCATTGTGGTAACTCACCAGAATACACACAATCAAATATAATGGCAAAAGCACTTAATATAAACAGGGCCAAGGAAACATAGACAGAAGATGAAGAAAAGGTGAGGGAAATGTGAACAGGAGGAAATGTAGTTAATTGAGTTGTATGTTTTGACTTTAGGATTCTCTGTGGATAAAACAACATGTAAATAATTGGTTACAAAGCCACATTCTTTGAAGGTGCCAGACTGCACATTAACAGTCTGACACCAAGGGACAGCACAGGAAAACTATTCAAAGATAAAGATTTTAAAATCTTTGCAGTTTGAAACCTTTTAGAGCAAGTATAATGAGCTTGACACACATTTCAACATTGAACATGTTAATCACATATTCAAAGTATGTCTCAAAGTCATTAGAAATAGTTGCTGTCTCTGACCCTGATATATAAAACTGATCTGTGATGTGTAAAACTCAGGAGGTATTGATAGCCACTTTTTAGCATCTGAACAGGAAAACAAAGTTGTTTCGCAGTGATAATAAAGAATGAAGTAAATGCAAAAGGATACAAAAGACAAAGCACTCAGGGAATGTATTAACAAAACAAATCAAACTAAATTCTGGTGACCTGGGGCCTATGATTGTACACACTCCATGGAAATACCCCAGCCTAAATACTGGCACAGGAGGAAGGGTACTGCGAAGCCCATCACAGTGTAATCCTTTTAAATGTCCCTTTCAAGGTTGGCTCCACTCAATACTTAGTATAGGAAATCTTCCCATCAGGCAGCAACACTGGCTGCCCAATGATTGACCAAGAAATTAACACACTAATGAATAAATGATGCTAATTTATTTCTATCCCTGAAAATGGGCAACAGCACGCACTCTGTGTTAATGGTATGTCCTCTTTCCCACTTTTCTAAATAGCAAATCAGGTTTTTCCCTTCATTGCTTTATATTATGTGTGGCAGGCATGATGGGAAATGGCTATCAATGGTTCTGTTATTGATTTCTACCTTCATTTCACTGTAGCTAAAGAAGATACTTTGTATGATTCAATTTCTTAAAAATGTATTGGTACTTGTATTGTGGCCTAACGTATGGTCTATCCTGGGGAATGTTCCATGTGTACTTGAGAAAAATGTGTATTCTGCTGTTGTTGAGTGGAGTGATCTATATATGGCTGTTAGATTTAGTTGGTTAACTGTGTTATTCAGTCCCCCTACCTCTCTACTGATCTTCTGTCTAGATGTGTTATCCATTATTGAAAGCAAGGTATCGATCTCCAACTATTATTTTAGAACTATCTATTTCTTCCTTCAATTCTGTCAATGTTTGCTTCATATATTTGGGGGTTGTTTGGTACATATATGTTTATAGTTGTTATATCTTTTTGATAGATTGAACTTGTTTTCAATATATAGTGCCCTCCTTTTCCTCTTGTGACAGTTTTTGATTTAAAGTTTATTTTGTGTGATATTAGCGTAGCCATCCCAGATCTTTCTTTCTTTCTTCCTTTCTTGCTTTTTCTTTCTTTCTTCCTCCCTTCCTTCCTTCCTTTCTTTCTTTTTTTCTCTCTCTCTCTTTCTTTCTTTCTTTTCTGTTACTATTTGCATGGGATATTTTATTCTATACTTTAACTTTCAACCAACTTGTGTCTTTTGATATCAAGTGAGTTTTTTGCAGACAACATATAATTGGATTATGGGTTTTTTAAAACTCCATTCTGCCAATGTTTATGTTTTTATTGGAGAGCTTCATCCACTTACTTTTTCAAAAATTACTGATGAGGAAGAACTTAATTCTGTCAGCTTCCTGCTTGTTTTCTGTATGTCTTATGCATTTTTTGCCCCTCATTTACTCCATTACTGACTTCTTCTGTGCTTAGTCGATTTTTTTGTAGTGAACTCTTTTGATTCCCTTTTCATTTCTTTTTGCATATAGTCTATTGATATTTTCTTTGTGGTTATCAAGAAGATTACATTTACCATTCTAAAGTTAAAACAATATAAATTGAATTGAAACCAACTTCAATAGCATACAGAAACTCTGTTCCTATACAGTTCCATTCCTCCTCTTTACATTACTGTTGTCACAAATTACACCTTTATGCATTGTGAGCCCAGTAACATTGATTTATGATTACTTTATGCATTTGTTTTTTCAATAATGTAAGAAATAAAAAGTGGAGTTACAAGCCAATAACACAATACTGGCTTTAATATTTGCCCATGTATTTATCTTTACTGGAGATTTCTATTTGTTTATACAGCTTCGAGTTGCTGTCTAGTGTCCTTTCATTTCTACATGAAGGTTCAATTTGGCATTTCTTATAGGGCAGTGGTAGGAAGTTGTAACAAACTCCCTCAGCCTTTGTTCATCTGGGAATGTGTTAATTTCTCCCTAAGTTTTGAAAACAGTTTGGCCAAATATAGAATTCTTGGTGGACAATTTTTTTCTTTCAGCACTTTAAATATGTCTGGCCTCTGGCTTCCGTGGTTTCAGATAGGAAATTAGCTATTAATCTTTTTGAGGATCGCTTCTTTGTAACGAATTTCTTTTTTCTTTCTCCTTTTGGAGAAAAGATTCTTTCTTTGTTTTTTGGCTTCTGAGAGTTTGATTATACTGTTTCTTGTTGTGGGGTTCTTTGAGTTTATCTTAGTCCTGAAATCAGCCAAAGATTTACAGCAACCAAACACATACTGAACCAGGGAAGAGGCAATTTGAAAATGGCAGGAAAGCTTTGTGGCATTTTTACTTGCCTTTGCCACATCCACTCTTAGTGTAGTGATCGTCTTAAAGTGGTGGAGTCTTAATGCAATGACAGTCTTAAAATAGCAGCAGACCATGTTCCTAGTATGGGACCCTCAATCCTGGTTCAGGAGGGAGCAGAAGAGTCCCTACTCTCAGATTATTATGTGTATCTGTTCTAACCTGTCTGGGAACTACCTGAAGGACTGACACAAGATGCTTATCTCTGTTTTACCTAACTTGGAACATAGTCTGGGAAAGCAGTGGTCATTGCTCAATAAAAGTGCAAGGTGAACTAACAAAGCACAGATGGCTGGGCAAAAGACTGTGAATTGAAATACCATAGACCACATAAGATCCAGGAGCAAAAGTTGGGGGAGATTCTTTGGGAAATTAGAACTTACAAAAAGTACACATGTGTACAGAGAAATTAAGAAAGCCACATGCATACCCAAGATAAGATGCATGCTCTGAAAACACCAGAGAAGTCTCTAAGCGTTTACCTTGGGCTGAACCCTGAACTCAGTGCAGGTCAGCTAAATGTTGAAGGAGTGATCCAGCAATCTGCAAAATGGGGAGAGGTGTGTGGTTTTGAGTGTGCATGTGGATGTGCGTGTGTATATTTGTTTTTGTTTGTTTTAGGTGCAGGAATTCAAGGAAATCTCTGTCAAAACATCAGCTAAACATGAACTAAAGGAACAGAGACTTCAGTGCCTACATACGATAAGGAATACAGTCATTGCAAAAATAGTTTGGGAAGGTCCCTAAACAAACAGACTACTACAGCCTTCAACAATCAAAAGCACAGAAAACCCTGGGAAAGTGGGAGAATCTGATTTCCCTAGACACCACGTTATAATATTTGAATGCCAAATTTTCAACCAAAAAAATCACAAGGCATACAAAGACATGGAAAAGTACGGCCCATTTAAGAAAACAAATTAATAGATGAAACCATCCCTAAGGAAGCCCAGACTTTTCTCCATTGCATATTCTTGCCTCCTTTGTCAGAGATTAATTGACCATAAGTGCATGGGTTTATTTCTGGGCTCTCTATTCTGTTCCGGGTGATCTACATTTTGTGCCAGTACCATACTGTTTTGATTACTGTAGGTTTGTAGCACAGTCTGAAGCCAGGGAGCATGATTCTTCCAGTTCTGTTCTTCTTTCTCAAGACTGTTTTAGCTATTCAGGATCTTTTGTGTTTCCATACAAATTTTAAAATTATTTGTTCTAGGTCTGTGGAAAATGCCCTTGATGTTTTGATACAGACTGCATTGAATCCATAGATTTCCTTGGGTATGATGGTCATTTTAACAATATTAATTCTTCCAATCCGTGACCATGGTATATCTTTCCAGCTGTTTGTGTCATTTTTAATTTCTTTTATCAGTGTCATATAGTTTCCTGGGTACAGGTCTTTTACCTCCTTAGGCAGGTTTATTCTTATGTATTTTATTCTTTTTTATGCGATTGTAAATGAGATTGTTTCCTTAATTTCTCTTTCTGATAGTTCATTGTTAGTGTATAGAAATACAATAGATTTCTATATATTAATTTTGTATCCTGCAAATTTACCAAATTCATTTTTGAGCTCTAATAGTTTTTTTGATGGTGTCTTTAGGATTTTCTATGTATCATGCTATCTGCAAACAGTGACAGTTTTACTTTTTCCTGTCCAATTTGGATTCCTTTTATTTACTTATTTTTTTCTTGTCTTATTGCTGTGGCTAGGACTTCCAAAACTACGTTGAATAAAAGTGGTGAGAGTGGGCATCCTTGTCTTGTTCCTGATCTTAGGGGAAATGCTTTCAGCTTTTCACCATTAAGTATGTTAGCTATGGGCTTGTCATATATGGCCTCTATTATGTTGAGGTATGTTCCCTCTATGCCCACTTTCTGGCGAGTTTTTACCATGAATGGATATTGAAGTTTTTTCAAAAGCTTTTTCTGCATCTATTGAGATGATCATATGGTTTTTAGTCTTCAATTTGTTAATGTGATGATAAGAGACCTAAGACAGCTACAGAGGCTAAGTGACCTTTCCTTCCCTGACTGGTAGGTATCCTTGTTCTGCCTTCTAATTGAGTTAGTATCTGAGTAAAGAACTGCCAAGTATCATTTAGTTCACAATACACTGCTGTGGCAATATAGAAATGAATTTGGCTAAATGATTTGGCTTTTCCAAATTATAGTAAATGAATATACTGAATGAATACTTCAACTTAATGAAATGTTCTTAAAAATATATTAATGTAGGCACTTCAGTGGAGAATTGAAAACAAAACAAAAAATTCAGGTAAAGGGCTGAAATAAAAGTACACTCAGTTGTATCCAGTTTCCTCTTGTAAAACTCTCTTTTTAATTTGAGTGGACAGTAAATTGAGAATATCTGACTTGGGCCTAAGGAAATCTAAGCCTGCTCAGCCACACTGTATTCTCTTATGTCATTTAATAAAGACACCAGTTGGGTTGCTGAAAAAATAGTGGGAAAAATCAATCCCGCCGATCCAAAGGGCTGCTCTTGAAAATATGTGGATTGTTGTAGTTATTTTG
Source organism: Balaenoptera musculus (assembly GCF_009873245.2). Lineage (NCBI taxonomy): Eukaryota > Metazoa > Chordata > Mammalia > Artiodactyla > Balaenopteridae > Balaenoptera > Balaenoptera musculus. The sequence goes on from NC_045790.1 coordinate 76,087,431, forward strand.
CTCTTCTGGCCTCAAAAGGTCTAATCTTAACCTTAGCCCCTCAGGGAGAGAGACTTTTTAAACCAATTCCCATATTACTCATTATATGACTGTTGAAAAAGAGCAACCCAGCTCTTTTCCTGTGCTTTCAACCAGTTATCTTATTCAAAAATCTGTTTGGATTGTTATACCTTAATCTTGCCTGGCAAGGCTTATGGGAAGGTCCTTATTGTTTGAAAGTTTGGTGCCAGTATCTGCAAAGAAAGAAAAAAGTAAAGAAGGAAAGATGTGTTTGTCAAACATCCCAATAGTGAAGGTGTGTGAAAGCAACTTTTGAAAAAGTTAATCTGTCGGAGTTTAGCCTTATTATTACATTTTATTTTATTCATTGAAAATAAATAATTATCAATGAATCCTTTCTAGATTTTCTAGTTTCCCAAAGTTCCCTGCATTCACATTCTAAGAGGAAAAATGGTATTTTAAGTCACTGCTCTCCACCTTATATTATTTATAATCACTCCTCATCACCTCTTCCCTCAAAGAAACGTGATCCTGAGAAGTGTCCTTTGTTTGTCTTTGTGGAATAAGTGATGGGGATGCATCCTGGAGACCTGTGAGATGTTTAAATTGTGGCATAATGAAACTAGGATGGAGAGCTCTGGAAAGATCTGGAAAGATGGCTGGTAGAGTATGGCCGGATGTGGGAGAAGAGAGATGTGCAGAGAGAGGGAGAGGAAATTTGCAGAGGGAGAAAATTAAACAAATAATTAAATAAGTTTTGTTGTGTGCTGTGGGATGCAAGCCTTTCTCTCCCCCTTTCCTTCACAATCTCTTTGTTAAAGACTGTGTTATTCATTAGTGTTACTAAGATAGGATTTGCCATTTTGTTTGGATACTGAGAATGGACCCATGGAAACAGTTACATTTGGGTTATCTATGACTATCTTTAATGAAGAGCATAAATATTGGCCACACTATCTATGCACATGCTATCACCATGCCTTTTTTGTTCCCTATTCATATATCTAAGTCCTCTTCTTTCTTTAAGGTCAACCTCAAATCTCATCTCAAATGTACATTTATTGATATATTCAACCCCTAATGAACTGTCCCTTCTTTGTCCTCCTTAGGCTCTGATTATTTATAAAAACTCATTTTTGAACTTAGAAACTATCCAATATGATATATTAGTTATTTCATCAGCATATGTTATATCTTCAACACAATTATAAGCTTTTGTGGGGCTGGGATCATACATTCTGTAATTTTTCTCAGTACTTACACTTACTTTGATAAAAAGCGCATTCATTCATCTAAGCATCATTTATTGAGTGTTCATTAAATATCTCAACTCAATAAATATTGTTTGAATGAATGCATGCATGAATGAGGGAGTATGCAATAGGTAGCCTAATGTACCACCCAATATGAAAAAAACAAAAACATAAACACAAAAGCAAGCCAAAAAGTGGACCAGGACTTTCTGTAAAATATCCTGCTTTTTGTTGGATGATGCCATGAAAATGGAGATGCTCTTGAAAGGTCTTAATAGCTGACCAAGAATAGTAAACAATTGAAATTCTCTCAGGCTTATTCAACCCTATCACTAGACACATTTATACCTCTCAGGAATGTTACTAAAGGAAGAGATTAATAAAGCTTTTATAGATGAGTTGATAAATCTCTAAATATTTAAATCTTCATTTCCTCCTAGGTTTTCTCTATTTTAGGGTTCCAAAAGATTTAAATAAACTACAGGATAATTAAAAATTAGACATTATCTTTCTTACCTTCACTTTTTTTATGGTAAACACCTTTTTATTTTCTCCATAGTGCTGCCCAGTTTCCACCAGTACAGTTCTTAAGTGAATTTTGCTCTGGATGGTGGGATATATAAGATGTAAGTGAATTGTTTGTATATGTTTTAGAATTCTTCAAAATGGCCTGGCCATGGAAATGCATTGAATATTATTTAAATAACTAAAGTAACT